>NC_092373.1:75911642-78475997 GCF_030028105.1 Mobula birostris | reverse complement strand
CCTTTTTTTTTCTTTACTACACAATTTGATCTTTTGTCAATTAAGGTCTTCTTTAACTATGTCTAATAATTTGTGTTGTCGGTGTTATAATATCTGAAGAGTTTTGTTTTATCCTGCGGTTCATTTCTTGTTTCATTGCAGATATCTAAGATGGAAACTACACTCAGTGGCCACTTTATTAGGTACCTCTGCAGACCTCCATAATGCAAATAACTAATCAGCCAATCATGTAGCAGCAACTCAATGCACAGAAACATGCAGACATGGTCAAGAGGTTCAGTTGCTCAGACATCAGAATGGGGAAGAAATGTGATCTAGGTGACTTTGATCGTGGAATAATCGTTGGTGCCAGTACCTCAGAAACTGCTGATCTTCTAGGGTTTTCACACACATCAGTCTTTAATGTTTACAGTGAATGCTACAAAAACATTGAAAAAAAACACATCCAGTGAGCTGCGGTGTTGTGAGCACAAAAACCTTGTTTATGAGAGAGGTCAGAGGAGAATGGCCAGACTAGATCAAGCTGACGGGAAGGTGACGGTAACTCAAATAACCACGTGCTACACAGCAGTGTGCAGAAGAGCATCTCTGAATAAACACTGTATCGATTTGCAACAGTCATGTTGTTGCAGGAAGTGCTGTGTATTTGAAGCTTTCTGTGCATGGGTAGACATAGGAACGCATGAACAGCAAAAATGTGAATGGGCATTCAGATTACTAGACCTCATTTATCCAGGATATTAACTTCACATCACAGACTCTAATTATATTTAACCACAAGGTTTTTACCTTCATTACCACGGTAGATTAAATCCAAAACATTTATCAGACGTTAAGGAAGGGAGCTGATGCTCAGCAGGTAGTGTGGAGCAAACAAGGTGTTGAATGAACTAGTCATTTGTGAACCCTGGGACATTTTAAGTGTGTGAAGCAGAACAGACAAAATCAGTTCATGGTGCATTGGAAGCCAATTAGGAAGTGTCAGGTTTGGAAGTTCATCATGCAAGTCAGGAGCTTTACCTCTTGTTGGTTAGGAACAGCAGATACATGAACAGGTCATTTGATTCCTCAAATCGGTACTGTGAATCAAATAAATCAGTACTGATTTGCATCTTAGCTCCATCTGGTCAGCTTGGTACCGTAAACATTGCATACTTGCCCAAAGAGCTTCTATCAAATAAATTCTGAAATGTGCAACTGACCTAACCTCTATATAGTTTCTTTGCAAGATATTTCCTCATTTCCACAACTTATTTTAACATTGTCTTTAAATGACTTTTCTCTCATCTTCAGATACCTCTTTCTTCTGGATTCCTCTGATTGCTCTTTCTCTTTCTCACTCACTCTCCTTCACTTTTTTTCTCTTTTTCTCTCTTTCGCCTTCTCTCTCTCTTTCTCCTGTCCTGAAATTTTAAACAAATTAGTCCTCTGATGGCCTGTTGCTGTCAACCTGCTGCTCTTTTACAAATTTTTTTTTTTTTTGCTTGCTTTTTAGTCTGATTCAGCCATGCATGTGTCAGAACAACTGAAGCTTATTTCAGGAAAATGTGTTCTTGGGAAGCCTAAATCTATATCAATTGCAGATTATTAAAAACAATTCTTTGATAATATCTTTCACCTTGCCCAAAGTTATATGGCTCTTTGCTATAAATTCTATGGATAACAATCAAGAGTTTTAGAAATTTTTTTTTGCCTTTTGATAGGACAGAGATTGTCAAAATTGTGAAACTGGAAAATAGGCAGCTACGCTTTTATAGTATCACTTCAGAATAGGAGTGAACACTGGGCAACAAAGGGATCGGTGTTGAGTTAAAATCCAGGAACAAAGTATCAGAATCAGGTTTAAATTTACCAGCATATGTAAATTCTTCGCAGTTTATTTCTATCCTGAGCAGTAGTCCCCCCACCCCCCAATATTGTTGGAAATTTTCTGAAGAGCTAGTCCTACTAGCTGAGCAACAACTGTATCATGCAGACACATGTGTTTCCTGACTATTATTTACCCGTTATAGTTTGAAGACACTATTGTGGAGGAAGCATCAACTGCAAGTCTCCATTTGCCTTGAAAATGCAGTGTTGATTTGTCCTCTTGAAAGGTTGCAACTTCACTACAATATTAATTTGATTACTGTGTTGGGTAAAGATTCCAGTATTTTGATTTATAATGTTGAGTGATCAGCACTGTATTTGCAAGTCTGGATATCCTGTGGGTCATGTACTTTGCAATGCTGCAGTGGGATTTGTTATCAGATGCTGCATGCTACTTGGGTGAGAAGGTGCTAAAACTGAGCTGGTCACAGTTTTATAACAAATGCATGCCAGTTCAGACTACCACTTTACCATTTCCTTTAACATTTTATGCATACTTCATGAGGTGTGCAATTTGCTGTTAAGTCTACTAGCCTTCGTCTATTGGTTTCCCCATTGGAAGCCCACGTATGAGTTCTCTGGAAATGAACCCAGGGGTGAATGTGACCTTCATATTACCTCAGTTCTAGATTCCAGCCTTTGGCTCCAAATTGTGTGCAGACCCCAATTCTGAGCCATCACTAAATTACACGGAGTGCCAATATCTGAGTTGTTTCCTTTACTATCCCTTCATTGGATCACCAGTCAACCCTGCACAGCCAGGGCTCATCTTTGAAGAACATAGAATATATAACAGAAAACAAAACAGCACAGAACAGGCTGTTTGGCCCACAATATTGTGCCCGCCTCTTAACCTACTCTAAGATCAATCTAACCCTTCCTTCCTACATAACCCTCCAGTTTCTTACATCCAATTGTCTAAGACTCTCTAATAGGTCTCTAATGGATCGGCCTCTACTATCACCCTGGCAGCATGTTCCACACACCAACTACTCTCAGTTTAAAAAATTCTACCTCTCACCTCCCTCCTACACTTGTCTCCAATTACCTTAAAATTGTGCTACCTCATCTTGGTCATCTACACCCTGGGAAAACGTATCTGGCTGCTTACTTAGACTATAACTCTTATCATCTTATACACCTCTGTCAAGAGACCTCTCATATTCCTTCATTCCAAAGAGAATAGCCTTAGCTCGCTCAAGCTTTCATCATAATACATGCTTTCTACTCCAGGCAGCATCTGGCAAACCCTTTCTGCACCTTCTCTGAAGCTCACACGTCCTTTCTATATAAGGCGACCAGAACTGAACACAACACTCCAAGTGCAGCTGTTTCTTAAACAAGCTCCACAATTTCATTTTACATTTCCATGAATACATCTGTTCCCAATTGATGCTCTGAAGTTCCTGCTTTATGACATCATAAATTTCCCTTCCCCCAGTTAAATACTTCCCCATACCATCTGCTCCTTTCCCTGATAAAGGGTGTGGTAAAGGTCAGGGAATTGTGGTCATTGTCTCCGAAAAGCTCACCAACTGAGAGATCAGTCACTTGACCGGGTTCATTGCCTATCACCATTCATCATTTTAACCTGAAGAGGATATGCTTTAAATGGGAATTTGGAGTCAGGAGGTGGGTGGGGAATGAGCAGACCATAATATTCAGTGACACCTAATCCACTGGTGGGCTGGACTCTGAGATGCCCCACTAGTAATGACCACCACCCTCTCATCAAAGCTGCTCAGGTAACAGATATAATAATGCCCACAGTCTGTATGATGTTGTGGGAATTGACAGCATGAGGCAAGGGATAGTTTCAACATAGTGAGGAGATGGGCCAGTCATGGTTATGAGTAAGAGCAAGTAGTGAGAGGTGCATGTGAACCCAGGTGGTGTAGTGAATGTGGTGGAATATGTAAATGTTTGAGAGAAGGCTTGACAGATATTTGTAATTGATGGGGAGGCAGATCACAGTACAATGTTTCAATAAGGTAGTGTAATTGACAATAGTTAGGACATAGAATTTGTTAATGTTTTTGTTAACTTTTTTGGTACTACATCCAAGCCACAAGTGTTTTACTCCTAGTGTGAGGCTTATTCCTGTGGGTGGTGCTCAATAATTGAAAGCCTCCTGTACTCCTGCGTATAGAAGACCTCTCTGCCACACTCTGCTTGTAGAGTCAGCAACAGCTTTATCCATCCTCTCTCAAAGGTTGATCAAATCTGCCTCATTCTGCGAAATGGCTTCCTGAGATTGCAAGAAACAAGCACCTTCTCTTCAAAGGGTGCAATTATGAATTAATTGAGCATGTGTGGGCACGTGGCCAAGTGGTTAAGGCATTGGATGAGCCAACTGAAGGTCGTGAATTCGAGCCCCAGCCGAGGGAACGTGTTGTGTCCTTGAGCAAGGCACTTAATCACACATTGCTCTGCGACGACACTGGTGCCAAGCTGTATGGGTCCTAATGCCCTTCCCTTGGACAACATTGGTGTCATGGAGAGGGGAAACTTGCAGCATAGGCAACTGCTGGTCTTCCATACAACCTTGCCCAGGCCTGCACCCTGGAAAGTGAAGGCTTTCCAGGCACAGACCCATGGTCTTGCAAGACTAACAGATGCCTTTATTTTATGAATTAACCAGGGTCACTTAACTTCTCTGATTCAAGTTACTTTAAAAAAATACTAACACCTATGAATAAGCATTATGAACAAATTGATGCAGTTGATGCTGGTTGAAAAATATAATCTGAATATTATGTCATATGTACAAGTTTGAGCTATGAATTGCATTGGGTTGAATTAGCATGGGTAACTTGTGCATTGTAATTCCAGTGCAATTGAATTTCTCCTCTGCTGTTATTACTACATTCATAGCAAAAAAAAACACTCAAGTTCATTTTTTTTTGCAATGAAATATGTGTATCATAAACCACAAACAATTATTCTCTGGTTGTAATTCATATTCAGTTCCGTCGTAAATCAACCTATCATTTCCTTCTTGATTTGTGTGATCATTTCAACTGTTATGCTGTTTATCATTACCATCCATTACCTTTCTTGAATCTCATTCTGATAAGAGTTCAGCAACGAGTAGAGAATCAGTAGGAGGCAATATGTTTTGAAGCAAATTCTTTTTTCTTTGTCTCATCTATAGAAAAAACATCTTGTTTTTGCATGAAACCAGCTATGATACCAGCTGTGGCTTGATGTTACCAATTCCAAAGGCTACAAGAGTGCTGCATTGTTGAAAATTACATTTTATGTTTGTACTGTTAAGGCTCTGCTTACCTTGATGAGATTTTTTTTTAAAGTCCCCAGACACCAAGGCAGGAGATTTTTCCCCAGTGTCTTGGTCCATATTTATTGCTTAACCAATGTTGCTTAAACAGATTATCTAGAATTAACATGTTGATTGTGGGATCTCACTGTGCCTATATTGGCTCCCATCTTTTCTAATCTCAACAAAAGTATTTCATTGTGCCTTGGGAGAATCGAGAAGGAAATTATATAAATCCATCGCATTTTTCTTTTCTTATAGTGCTTGTTCTAATAAATACTTTTTCAAGGTACCTTCTGACATAAATGCCTATAATCAAAATTTGCTGACCCAAGGTCATATTTGTAAAAAGGAATTCTATGCTATATTTGCACAATTTATTCTTTTTGTTGCTCTCCTTCCTCTTTAAACAAAATAGAATTGCCCTCAGTTTGTAACAGCCATGTTGAGTAAAATCTTTCAGCTGATATACATTTTATGCCACTGATGATGAGTTGTGCTTTATGGGGCTTACCTAGAAATAATGAGATCACATGGGATCAGGTAATCTGGGGTTAATATGGTCACAAGCAATTCTTAACAACCTCTTTAGTATCCATGTTTACATTTGAATGATCAGAGCAGTGAGATAATTTACTTTATAATAGGTGATGCCAAAGGCTGTGCTTCTCCGGATAATTTTTTTCTGAATTCTGTTGTCCTCTTCCTGACCTCTGTTTCCTGACATATCTGCAGTTAAAGAAAGTTATTTTTTAAAGTTATAGGATGAGAGGAATACAACACACCAAAACAAAACAAAACAAAACAAAGTCTTCAATTTTTACATTACCCTGATACCCAGGAGAATTTAAATGAATGGGACAAATTCTTGAGCTTGACAGAAGGGCAATGGTCCTTGACAGTGTAATTGGACTAAACACTTGAGGAACATTTTAGTACTGTAGTTAAAGTACATCCATTGACACATTTGCAAAACAAAATATAAATGCAACATTCTCCATCCCATTAATGTGTGACAGGGATCTGAAATTGCAATAAAACTCCATTCCACTGAAAGGTTATTAAGGACAGCACACTGTTAGTTGACAGGTGGAGTCTGTGCTGTCATTCGGAATCCCATTCTGTAATTGATTATGACAGCAAGGAATGAAAAGATGCTTCAACTTTGTCTTTTGGGATTTGTACTGCTGAGGATTGCAATATGGAATCCAGCAATGACTGGGAAACAGCTTTGACAAGGTTTATATATTTATAAGCAGCCACCTGGATTCAAGACTGAGAGATTAACCCACTCCCAAATGATTCTCCCTTTCTCTTTCCCAATTTGTGTACATGGAATTAGAGACCAGCAGCAGCGTAAGCAGACGGAGGTGAAAAGGGGTGGAGAAGCAAGAGACTGCAGATGCTGGAATCCGGAGCAGAACGCACAATGCTGGGGGAACTTGTCTATGGAAGAAATGGACAGTCAGCGTTTCAAGTCATAAGATTTGAAAAGGGATCCTTGAAGATTACCAACCGGAAACAGTGACTATTTATTTATTTATTTATTGATGCTGTGCAGAATCGTCCCTTCCAGCCCTTTAAGCCTCGTCACTCAGCAACCACCAATTTACTCCAGCCCATAATTTACAATGACCAATTAGCCTACTATCTTCCCTCCCTGGATGTTGACCAATTAACCTACTATCTTCCCTCCCTGGATGTTGACCAATTAACCTACTATCTTCCCTCCCTGGATGTTGCCTGACTCACTGAGTTCCCTCAGCATCTTGTGTAAATAAAAAGGGAGACTTTGTGAACCAGCTGAGCACCTAGTTAGGGAGCTTAGCTAGTTCAGCAATTCTCAATTTCACTGACCAGTATATTACAGCAGTGAACGAATAGAGTCCACCATATGTCCTTGAACTCAATGCAACACAGAGGATTCTTATATCTTTTGGCTTCTTTGAATGGGAATAGAAGGATAACCCCAGTAAAAAACGCAAAATGGTTATCAGCTTGTTGCTTATCTGTGACTTACTGTGGCTTGAGAGTACTGTTGATGGCCATTTCCACCACTTATTGATACTTGGAGAGAAGGTGATAATTAGTAAGCTTATATTTGCTTTTGCTTTTTTATGAATATTCCTGGCTAATAGCTCTCATTGATGAGTAAATGTCTTGTGGCGGCTCGCCCACGCGCAAGCGAACCGACTCCAGTAGTCATGGGCGAGTCCGCAGCCAGCGGCAACCGAGGGGTCTCTGAGTGCGGGGCAGACCCTGGCTGGAAGCTGACGTCACTTCCGCCCTGCAAAGAGCGGGGGTTGCTGGGATTGGGTACTTAAGCGCGCGCAGATTGAAACAGTAAACAGTTCAACCAGACCCTGCTTGACTCAGTGTGTTGCTTTCACTCATTGTGTATCAGCGCGACTACGTTGGTGACCCCGACGGTTCAACGGCATTTGGACCCAGCATGAATGACTTGACTCTCCAGAATGCGGTTTCCCTTAAACTGCCAACCTTCTGGACCACTCAACCCCTGGTCTGGTTCGAGCAAGCAGAGGCCCAGTTCCAGGTCAGGCAAATTGTCTCAGACGCCACCAGGTATTACTACGTGGTGGGCGCCCTCGACCAGGAGACAGCGGGCCACGTTATCAACTTTCTGCATCAGCCTCCGGCAACAGACAGGTACGAGGCACTCAAGGCCCTATTAATCCACACATTTGGCCTCTCCTGCCGCAAACGGGCTGTACGGTTACTACATATGGATGGCCTGGGTGACCGTGTGCCATCAGCCCTGAGCCGACCAAGCTCCATCAGCCCTGATAAGCGACATGGTAGCACTGGCAGACAGCCATAAGCCTTGCCTGCTTTTTGAACAGATCTTCTTGGAGCAAATGTCAGAAGACATCCGCCTCCTGCTAACAAATGAAGACTTCAGAGACCCGTGCAGGGTGGCTGCCCGCATGGACATGCTTTGGCACGCCAAACAAGATGGTGGAACCACCATTGAAATTA
Organism: Mobula birostris; assembly: GCF_030028105.1. NCBI lineage: Eukaryota > Metazoa > Chordata > Chondrichthyes > Myliobatiformes > Myliobatidae > Mobula > Mobula birostris. Next base: position 78,467,854 of record NC_092373.1, on the reverse strand, counting down.
GTTCTGCAGCACGGCCGGAAGTCCAGCCCTCCCACACCCCAGCAGCGGAGCACGTAGCACCCACACCAAGGGACAGCACCACTTCTGAGTCTTGGTGTTTTTATCATCAAAGGTGGGGTTCCGGGACCCGCCGCTGCCAACCGCCATGCTCGTTCCAGGGAAACGCCAGGACCAGCTGTCACTGATGACTACGGTGGCTGGTCATCATGATAGCCTTCTCTACGTTTGGGACAAGCACTCCAGGTGTAGATTCCTGGTGGACACGGGAGTGGAAACCAGAGTCCTACCCCCCTCGAGCCACAATACCCAAACTAGAAGAACAGGACCGGAACTTACGACAGCTGACAGCAGCACCATCCACACCTACGGCACAAGAACCATCCCCTTGCAGTTTGGTTCTAGCCGCTTTGCACGGATATTTACACTGGCCGCAGTATCACAGCCATTGCTGGGTGCGGACTTCCTCCGCGCACACTACCTGCTCGTGGATTTGAAGGGACGACGATTGGTCGATGTGAAGACATTCCAGACTTTCTCCCTCGATGAAGCCAGGTTACCGGCCCTGCACCTGGACTCTGTCACTTATTCTGACAACAAGTTCGCCAGAGTGTTATCGGAGTTCCCGTCTATCATCACGCCACAGTTTTCCTCAACAGACTCCAAGCACGGCGTGATGCACCACATCCCCACACAGGGACCTCCTCTTCATGCCCGGGCCCGCAGGCTACTGCCCGACAAGCTCCGCCTCGCGAAGGAGGAATTCAAGAAGATGGAGAAGATGGGAATTGTGCGGCATTCCGACAGCCTGTGGGCCTCCCCACTCCATACGGTGCCCAAGTCTGCGGGAGGGTGGAGACCGTGCAGCGACTGTCGGAGGCTGAATGACGCCACCACGTCTGATCGCTATCCGGTACCACACATCCAGGACTTTACGGCCAACCTGCATGGGGCGCACATCTTTTCGAAGATTGACCTGGTCCGAGGGTATCATCAGATCCTAGCATATCCCAGATGTACCCAAGACAGCCCTCATTACCCCCTTTGGCCTGTTCGAGTTTCTCAGGATGCCTTTCAGGCTCAAAAACGTGGTGACGACGTTCCAGCGCCTGATGGACGCGGTAGGGCGAGATCTGGACTTTCTGTTCATCTACCTGGATGACATACTTATCACCAGTCGTTCCTGCCAGGAACATCTAGCACATCTACGCCTGCTCTGCTGCCACCTAAGCGACTACGGCCTGGTTATCAACACTGCCAAGTGCCAGTTCAGCCTACCCGCCATCGACTTCTTGGGACACTGGATCAACCACCATGGAGCTGTGCCCCTGCTGGCAAAAGTTGTAGCCATCCACCAATTTGCCAGACCCAGCACTGTTAAAGGCCTGCAGGAATTTGTTGGGATGGTTGACTTTTATCACCGTTTCCTGCCCTCAGCGGCCCAGATCATGCTGCCCCTTTTCGGCTAGATGTCCAGCAAGGTTAAAGGGGTCATCTGGACAGAGGAGGCGATTGCAGCTTTTGAACAAGCCAAGAACATGCTAGCAAATCCCACACTCCTGGTCCACCCTCGGGTCGACATCCCCATTGCCCTCACTGTGGATGCCTCCAACGCGGCAGTTGGCAGTGAGCTTGAGCAGCTCATCAAAGGCCAGTAGAAGCCATTCGCTTTTTTCAACCGGCACCTACGACCCCCGGATCTTAAGTACAGCACTTTCGACAGGGAGCTGCAGGCCCTGTACCTTGCCATCCGCCACTTCAGGTATTTCCTAAAAGGGAGGGAGTTCACGGCCTTCACAGACCACAAGCCCCTCACTTTCGCGTTTGCCAAAGTGTCGGACCCGTGGTTGGGCAGTCAGGAATGCCACCTGTCGTACATCTTGGAATTTACCACCACGATCAAGCACATCTCCGGGAAGAACAACATGGTGGCCGACCGCGCTGTCTCGCACCTCCGTCCAATCAGTGCACTCTCTGTCTCCAGGGGTGGATTATGCGGCGTTAGCTAAGGTGCAGCGAATGGACGGCAAGATGCCAGCATACCGAACCGCAGTCTCAGGACTCTGCCTCGAAGACGTACCCATTGGGCCCGAAGGTAATGAGCTCCATTGCGATATGTCCACCAGGCAACCTCAGCCCATTGTCCCGACCGCTTGGAGGCGCCGCGTTTTCGACACCTTGCACGGTTTAGCCCACCGTTCCATCTGGCGACCATCTGGCTGATCACAGACAGGATTGTGTGGCACGGCCTGTGCAAGCAGGTCGGGCACTGGGCCAGGACATGCACGCACTGTCAAACCTCCAAAATCCAGAGGCACATGAAGGCCCCACTGCAACCCTTCCAGCCGACACATAGGAGGTTTGAACATGTCCACGTGGACATCGTCGGCCCACTGCCGGTTTTGAGAGGAGCGAGGTACCTGTTCACCATGGTGGACAGGTTCACAAGGTGGCCGGAAGCTATCCAACTTGCTGACACGGCCACGGAGACATGCGCCAGAGCCCTGATAACCACCTGGGTGACACGGTTCGGACTCCTAACACATGTCACTTCAGACAGGGGTGCGCAGTTCACATCGCCTTTGTGGTCTGCACTTGCACAACTGCTCGGAACCCAGCTCCACCGAACGACTGCTTACCACCCACAGTCCAACAGCCTGGTGGAACGTTTCCACAGGCACTTAAAGTCAGCCCTGATGGCATGCCTCCACGGGCCAGACTGGGTTGACGAACTCTCTTGGGTGCTGTTTGGCATCTGCACGGCACCCAAGGAGGACCTGGGCGCATCATCGGCCGAGCTTGTTTACGGTGTCCCGCTCACAGTTCCCGGTGAGTTTGTACCAGCACCCCCTGGCCAGGAGAACACACCTACGGCAGTCCTAACTAAACTCCGTGAGTGGCTTGGAACACTTGCCCCAGTCCCAACATCCCATCATGGAACAACACCCTCTTCCGTGCCCAAGGACCTACAAAAGAGCAAGTATGTTTTCGTTTGCCGAGGTGCGCACAGACCACGCCTGCAGCAACCATACGAAGGACCCTACAAGGTGGTGCGCCACAATAGGATGACCAGCGTTCTTGACATCGGCGGTCGTGAAGAGACTTTTACCATTGACTGTCTCAAACTGGCGCATCTAGACCTTGAATGCCCAGTTGCGGTGCCACCCCCACAACGACGAGGCCGGCCACCTAAAAGAACTGACAGTGTGCAGGCTGTGGACTCTGCACCTCCTGGCGCCGGTTCTGGTGGGAGGGGGGGTGTCATGTGGTGGCTTGCCCACGCGGCTCCAGCAATCGCGGGTGAGTCCGCAGTCAGTAGCAACCAAGGGGGCTCTGAGTGCGGGGCAGACCTCGGTCCGGAAGCCGACGTCATTTCCGCCCCGCATAGAGCGGGGGATGCTGGGGGTTGACATTTAAGCGCGCGCGGATTTAAAACAAGAAACAGTTCAACCAGATACTGCTCGACTCAGTGTGTTGCTTTCACTCGTCGGGTATCAGCACGACTACAGTCTATGAGTTGTGCTGGAGCAGTTTAGCTGGAGTCACAGATAAACCGTACATGCAGCTGGTATTGAGAGAAATCTTGGGGTCCAATTCCATTGCGTAGCACGGTAGCATAGTGGCATAGTGGTCAGCACAATGAGTTACCGTACCAGTGACCCGGGCTCATTTCCCGTGCTGCCTGTAAGGGGTTTGTACGTTCTGCCCGTGACCGTATGGAATTCCTCCAGGTGTTCTAGTTTCCTCCCACAGGTCAAAGACATTAATTATTCATTGTAAATTGTCCCGTAATTAGGCTAGGATTAAATTGGCGGATTGCTGGGCAGCACATCTCAGAGGCTCAGCATGCCTATTCTGCGCTGTATCTCAATAAATAAATAAATAAACAGTTCTCTGAGAGTGGCCGTGCAAGTAGATGGTGTAGAAACAAATGTGTATGGCATGCTTAACTTCATCAGTTGGGACACTGTGTAAGAGCAAGCAAATCATGTTGCAAATAAATATTTAAAAAAACATTTGTTAGGCTACGCGGAGTATTATGTGCAATTATAGTTGCTCATGACAGGAAGGATGTGGAGGCCTTCATAGGGGTACAGAAGATATTTATCAGGATGTTAACAACGGGAATTCTGCAGATGCTGGAAATTCAAGCAACACACATCAAAGTTACTGGTGAAAGCAGCAGGCCAGGCAGCATCTCTAGGAAGAGGTGCAGTCGACGTTTCAGGCCGAGACCTCTTCCTAGAGATGCTGCCTGGCCTGCTGCGTTCACCAACAACTTTGATGTGTGTTGCTTGTTATCAGGATGCTGCCTGAATTCGAGAGTATGACTTATGAGAAAAGTCCGACAAACATAGGCTGCTTCTCTCTGGTGTTTCGGAAGCTGAGGGTAGACGTGATAGGAGTCTATAAAATTGTTAGAGCCACAGATAGGAAAGACCACGAGAGTCTTTTGTCCAGGTTATACTGTAAATGTCAAATACTAGAGGAAATGTATTTAAGGTGGAAGATGGAAAGATTATAGGAGATGTCCATGTTGTTTTTACACAGTGCCTTGGAAAGGCTGCCATGGGTAGTTGTCGGAGAAGATACAATAGTAACAACTAAAATGCTTTTAAATAGACACATGAATATGAAGGGAATGGAGGAAAATTGATCACGTATAAGGAGATGTCACAGTTTAATTTGACACAATGTTCTGTATAGACATGGTAGACAGAAAAGCTAATACCTGTGCTGTACTATTCTTCACTATGGTGTCAGAACCTGCAACAACAACAGGAGGGTGCTCCTGGAGCTCTGCACAGAATTAGGCCTGGTAATAATAAAAACGCTGTCTCAACAGAACGCCAGGCTTGAGATGACCTGGAGACACCTCCGATCCAAACACTGGCGCCTCCTGGACTACACACTGCTGGGCCAAAAAGATGTGTCAGATGTTCTACACACCAGGTTCATGCCGAGCGCAGACTGCCATATGGGTCACAGGCTGGTCAGAGCGGAAGTCAGACTGGCTATCAAGCCAGAACTAGGAAAAAAGGGACCATGGTCAAAGAAACACCAGGTGGATAAGCTCTTTGGCCTCCAAGATGTATTCTAGATCAAGCTCAGGGAGAAACTGACAGCAAAGGCACCCCAAGTACAGACTCCGACACAGGAAAGAAATGTTTGCACCTGAAGACTGCCACCCAAGTTCCATTTTCCAGAGCAAACTTACAAATCTGTTCGTACTCTGCTGCGAGAAAGGCTCAGTCCCAAATGACTTATGCACCGCTGTAATTGTCTCCCTGTACAAGAACAAAGGGGAAAAATCAGATTGCTCAAACTACAAAGGTGTTACCCTGCTGAGAGGATCCTCGCCAGAATTCTCTTGGACAGAATCTTCCCTACCATTGCCGAAGGCAACCTCACAGCAATTCTGTGTGGATTCAGAGCGAACAGAGGCACATGCGACACGATCTTCATCTGGTGCCAGATACAGCAGAAGTGTCATGAACAGAACATGAGACTGCATGAGGCTGTTCATTGATCTGACCAAGGCCTTTGACGTAGTCAGCCACAATGGTCTCTGGAAGATCCTGTTGAAGCTCAGCTGTCTCCAAAATTCGTCATCATCCTGCAGCAGCTTCATGAAGACCAAAGCATTCGGGTTGAACACAATGGTGACCTGTCTAACCCCCTCCCCATTGGTACCAGCGTGAAACTAGGCTGTGTTTTGGCACCAACGCTCTTTGCCATCTTTTTCAGAATGATGTTATAGGAAGTGAAAGAGACCACCATGGAGAGCATTTACATTGGTTCCATACTGACAGAAGTATCTTCAACCTCCACTACCTTCTCACCCAAACAAAAACTATGCAAGAGTCCATTCTCAAGCTGCTATATGCAGACGACTGTGCTCTTCTCACACACTGAGGACAGGCAACAAGCTGCAGTCACTCAGTTCGTCAAGGCTGCAAGGGCTTTCAGATTAACGATCAGTCTGAAGAAAACAATGGTCCTCCATCAGAAGCCCCCACATGGAGATTACAACCCTTGATGACCACCTTCTCACCACAGTTGAGCAGTTCACCTACCTGGGCAGTATCATCTCCAACAATGCTACGGTAGTAATGGACATTGACATTGACTTGTCAGAGACAGCAATGCCTTCGGGCGCCTCCAGAAACATGTGTGGAAGAACCTCCAGCTGCATCTGTCTGCAAAAATCCAGATGTACAGGGCTGCCGTCATCACAAAACTGCTATACGGCTTCGAAGCCTGGCTCTTGTACCACAAGCAAATCCGGTTGCTTGAGCGCTTCCATCAGCGCTGCCTCCACTTCATCATGGGTATCAGCTGGCAGGATCCTGTCTCCAACAATGAGGTCCTGGAGAATGCTCAACTTCCAAGCATTGAAGTCACTCTGCAGTTCAAGCAGCTCCGCTGGTCAGGCCTCGTGTCTCACACGGACAACTCCATGTTATCGAAAGCAGTACCCTACAGAGAATTCTCTCAGGCCAAAAGGGATAATGGTGTCCCGTGCAAGAGTTACAAAGAACAATTTAAGCAGCAGCCCTCTTAGATAAATAATGAGGTCAATGAGTGGGAGGAACTGGCTTGTGACAGAGACCGCTGGAGAATGCTGATCCTCGGAGCAGAGAAAATTTTTGAGGAACCCAGAAGAGTAACTGCTGAAGAGAAAAGGAGATGCAGGAAGGATCCTACTATCCAAGCACCCACGTCTCAACTGTTCCCATGTCCCTATTGCTTCAGTCTGCAGATCCAGAATTGGCCTCTACAATCACCAATGATCGTACCATCACTCTTGAGGATTCTTCTTCCCTCCTGATCTTCGCAAGTGAAGAACCAGCCACCACCACTCTATATTCTAGCTAATTCTGAAATGCAAAAAAAAAGTATCCATGTGAAGAGATGTTGTCTTATCCTCTAGCCCTTGCAACAGCACGTGATCTCAAGCCATTTCTTTATATCACATGGAGAGATTTTTTTTTTGCCAAAAGCTAGCTTGTGTAATGCTGGGGATCTCAGGAGATTTCTGGCTGAACATGGCAGTGAATATTTTTTCTTTAGTACCTGATGATGGATGCTGTCATTTTTGGGGATGGAGGTACTCTGGAGCCGACCAGCCTCCTAGTTCCCTCCTCCTCCTCTCATTAGCTGTTTACTTGTGCACTACATGGTAGCATGGTGGCTGGCGTAACACTATTACAGCTCAGGGCATCAGAATTCAGAGTTCAATCCCAGTGCCACCTGTAAGGAGTTTGTACACTCTCCCCATGACTGCCTGGGTTTCCTCCGCGTACTCTGGTTTCCTCCCACAGTCGAAAGACATACTAGTTAGTAGGTTAATGGGTCATTTTAAATTGTGGTTATTATAAAAGGCTATTGTTAAATAGGAGGGTTGCAGCGCAGCTCAGTTCTTTGGGCCGGACGGCTCTGTTTCATGGTATATCTTTCAACTAAAAAAACATGACTGTAGAGCTCTGTTGTGACATTTTGGTTGTCAGATTGCTTACCTATGTCCATTGTAAGCTTCCTGTTTCTGATCTGCAGCTCCAATAGACTGGCACTTCAATTTTAGTTACGCTTGGTGCTGCTGTTGATGCCATAATACCTTCTTATGTAACCAGATCCTCAATTTCCTCACTTGCAGAATCCAGACAGTTCAGATTGGAACTGACATGTCCTCCGCAATCTCCATCAGCACAGGTACACCACAAGTTTATGTGCTTAGCAATACCCATCCTCAGCCCACCAATCACCTTGGAGGCCTTTCTTGCCACTCTCTTTCTCCTCCCTATGCCAGCCATCTTGCCTCTTTACTCCCAGTTCTGATGTGGAGTTTTGGCTTGTAATGTCAACAATTTATTTCCTCCCACTAATGCTGTTTCTTCTGCTGTTTTTCTAGCAGCGTTCCCTCCCCCTCCCCCTCCCCCTCCCCCTCCCCCTCCAATATCTGCTTGACCTGATGAGTAGTTCTAGTAATTACTATTTTTATTTCATATTGACGGTATCCACTGGATTTTGTATATCAGGAAGGAAATAAGAAGATTATGACCTCAAATTGGAAGAAAGCAGGAACTATTGTTCTGCAAGGATAGATAGGTACTAGAGATCTATTGCATTATACTTACAGCCCAATAGACTGTATACTGTATATTCAAGAATGCCAATGCACTGAGACTGAAGATTGAGTAGGTAATATCAAGAGGACTACAGCACAATATAACAACTGAAAATGAACAGTAACAATTATGGGAAATAGATTTCAATGCAGGTAGCAGTGAGGGGTTTGATAAGGTTATTATAGCTAAGGGTGGTAGTGGGGATAAACTCCTAGTATCTATTGAATACTCCAATGACGTATATCTCAAAAAGCCTCTGACAACTAAGTCCACCTCCTGGCCTTCACTTGTGGCTTGGCTACTAAGCCATCAAACGCTCTTCATATGGTAAGCTATTCAATCCTGGAATTATTTTCTTGAACCTCCTTTGAATCCTGTCCAGTTTCAGTACATTCCTTCTGGTATAAAGGGCTCAAAACTGCTCACAATACTCCAAGTAAGGCCTTACCAGTTTCCTATAAGTATGAACATTATATCTTTGCATTTATATTCTAGTCCTGTTGAAATGAATGCTAACATTGCATTTGCCTTATTCACCACAGGCTCAACCTGCAAATTAAACTTTAGGAAATTTTGCAGAAGGATCCTAAGTCCGTTTGACCCTCAGTTTATTTTTGCATTTTCTCTCCATTTAGAGAATAGTCTGTTCTTTCATTTCTTCTACTAAGGTGCATAACCAAACACTTACTGACATTGTATTCCATCTGCAACCACTTTGTCCATTCTCCAAATCTGTCTAAGTCCTTCTGCAGCCTCTCTACTTTCTCTAAAATACCTGCCCCTTCTCTAATCTTGGAATCACCTGCAAACTTTGCAACAAAGCCATTAATTCCATCATCCAAATTATTGATGTATAAAGTAAAAAGTATCGGTCCCAACAGAGACCACTGTAAAACACCACTAGTAGCCATCCAGAAAAGGCACCCTTTATTCCCAGTCTTTGCCTCCTGCCAATCAGCTACTACTTTATCCATGCAAGAATCTTTCCTGTAACTATTTCCTGCGGGCACACGTGTGGTGCCTTGTCAAAAGCCTTCTAAAAATCCAAGTAAACAACATTAATCAATTCTCCTTTGTCTAGTCTACTTGTTATTTCTTTGAAGAATCTTAACAGATTTGTCAGGCAAGATTTTCCCTTGAGGAAACCATGCTGACTACAACCTATTTTATCATATGCCCCCAATTACCCCGAAACCACATCCTTAAAAATTGACTCCAACATCTTCCCAAACACTGAGGTCAGACTAATTGGTCTATAATTTCCTTTCTTCTGCCTCTCTCCCTTCTTAAAGAATGGGTGACATTTACAATTATCCAGTCTTCCCGAACCATTCCAGAATCTAGTGATTCTTGAAAGACCATTACTACTGCCTCTACAATCTCTTCAGCCACCTTCTTCAGAACCTTGGGGTGTACACCATCTTGTCCAGGTGACTTACCTACATTCAGACCTTTCTGTTTCCCAAGAACCTTCTTACTAGTAATGGCAAATTGGCTCACTTCTGCCCACTGACACTCTCAGACTTCCTGAATAATGCTAGTGTCTTCCACAATGAAGACTGATACAAAATACTTATACAGTCTGTATGCATTTCCTTGTCTCCCCGCCCCCATTATTACCTCTTCAGTATCATTTTCCACTGGTCTGATAGCAACTCTGGTCTCTCTTTTACACTTCATGTTTTTGAAGAAACCTGGTATTCTCCTAAATATTATTGGCATGGTTACTTTCCTATTCCATCTTTACCTTCTTAATTACTTCTTTACTTGCCTTCTGTTGGTTTTTAAAATCTTCCCAATCCTCTGACTTCCCAATAATCTTTGCTCTATTTTGTACTGCCCTGGCTTGTGCTTGAGCCCACTATGGGAATGTCATTTCTGGATTGGATGTTGTGTAATGAACTAGATTTGATTAGGGAGCTTCAGGTAAAGGAACCCTGAGGAGACAGTGATCATAATGTGATAGAATTCACCCTGCAGTTTGAGATGTTAGATATAACAGTATTACAGTAGAATAAAGAGGCATGAGAGAGGAGCTGGACAAAGTTGACTGGAAGGGAACTTTAGCAGGGATAACAGCAGAACAGCAGTGGTTGAAGTTTCTGTGAGCAATTTGGAAGGTGCAGGATAGGTACATCCCAAAAATGAGGAAATATTATAAAGACTGGATGAGGCAACCATGGATGACAAGGAAAGTCAAAGACAGCATAAAAGCAAAAGAGAGGACATATAGTATAGCAAAAATTTGTGCGAAGTTTGAAGATTGAGAAGCTTAAAGAAACAACAGAAGGCAACTAAAACGCCACAAGGAGAGAAAAGATGAAATCTAAAGAACAGCTAGCCAGTATAATAAAAGTAAATGCCTAAAGATTTTCAAATTATTTAAAGTGTAAAAAGGATGCAAGAGTGGTTATCAGACTGCTCGAAAATTATATTGGAGTGTTAGTATGAAGATAAAGAAATGGTGGAGGAACTTAATCAGTATTTTGTTTCAGTATTCACCGTGGAAGACAATAGCAGTAGGACAGAAATTCAGGATTGTCAGGGACAGAAGTGAATGTAGTTGCTATTACTAAGGAGAAGGTGTTTGGGTTACTGAAAAGTCTGAGGGTAGATAAGTCACTGAAATCAGATGGACTACACATCATTCTATGGAAAATAGCAAATACCAGTCCACTGTCAAAGAAGGGAGGAAGGCAGAAGAACAGAAATTAATAGGCCAGTTAGGTTGGGATAATTTTGTAGTTCATTACTAAGGATGAGATTTCAGGGTACTTGGAAGCATGTGATAAAATAGGACAAAGTCAGCATGGTTTCCTTAAGAGAACCTCTTGCCCGACCAAAATTGTTGGAATTCTTTGAGGGAATAACACACAGGATATACAAAAGAATCAGTGGATGTTATTTACTTGGATTTTCAAAGGGCCTTTGACAAGGTGCTGCATATGAGGCTGCTTAATATGGTAAGAGCCTATGGTATTAGAGGAAGGATACTGGCATGGATAGAAGATTGTCTGACTGGCTAATTTGACTGACAGAATTGATGGTATTGTGGCCAAGTGTGTGAATGTCATGAAGACAGTTGGATTTGCAAATAGTGTTGAGGAAGCAGTGAGTACACAGAAAGACTGGGAGAATGGGCAAAGAAGTGGCAGATAGAATATAGAGTAGGGAAATGTAAGGTCTTGCACTTTGGTGGTAGGAGTAAAGTCATAGTCTATTTTCCAAACGGGGAGAAAATCCAAAAATTAGTGGTCCAGGAGGACTTGGGAATCCTCATGCAGGATCTCCTAAAGGTTAACTTGCAAATTGATTCACTGTCAAGGAAGGCAATGCAATGTTGACATTCATTTCAAGAGGACTAGAATATAAATGCAAGGTTGTAATGCTGAGGCTTTATAAGCAATGGCACTTGGAGTAATGTGAATAGTTTTGGGCCCCTTATCTAAGAAAAGATATGCTAGCACTGGAGAGGGTCAGAAGATGTTCACAAGAATGATACCAGGAATTATATGAGGAACACACATCAAAGTTGCTGGTGAACGCAGCAGGCCAGGCAGTATCTCTAGGAAGAGGTGCAGTCGACGTTTCAGGCCGAGACCCTTCGTCAGGACTAACTGAAGGAAGAGTTAGTAAGAGATTTGAAAGTGGGAGGGGGAGGGGGAGATCCGAAATGATAGGAGAAGACAGGAAGGGGAGGGATGGAGCCAAGAGCTGGACAGGTGATTGGCAAAAGGGATACGAGAGGATCATGGGACAGGAGGTCCGGGAAGAAAGACAAGGGGGGGGGAAACCCAGAGGATGGGCAAGGAGTATATTCAGAGAGACAGAGGGAGAAAAAGGAGAGTGAGAGAAAGAATGTGTGTATAAAAGTAAGCAACAGATGGGGTACGAGGGGGAGGTGGGGCATTAGCGGCAGTTAGAGAAGTCGATGTTCATGCCATCAGGTTGGAGGCTACCCAGATGGAACATAAGGTGTTGTTCCTCCAACCTGAGTGTGGCTTCATCTTTAGAGTAGAGGAGGCCATGAATAGACATGTCAGAATGGGAATGGGATGTGGAATTAAAATGTGTGGCCACTGGGAGATCCTGCTTTCTCTGGCGGACAGAGCGTAGGTGTTCAGCAAAGCGGTCTCCCAGTCTGCGTCGGGTCTCGCCAATATATAAAAGGCCATATCGGGAGCACCGGACGCAGTATATCACCCCAGCCGACTCACAGGTGAAGTGTCGCCTCACCTGGAAGGACTGTTTGGGGCCCTGAATGCTGGTAAGGGAGAAAGTGTAAGGGCATGTGTAGCACTTGTTCCACTTACACGGATAAGTGCCAGGAGGGAGATCAGTGGGGAGGGATGGGGGGGACGAATGGACAAGGAAGTCGCGTAGGGAGCGATCCCTGCGGAAAGGAGGGGGGGGAAGAGGGAAAGATGTGCTTAGTGGTGGGATCCTGTTGGAGGTGGCGGTAGTTACGGAGAATAATATGTTGGACCCGGAGGCGGAGGCTGGTGGGGTGGTAGGTGAGGACCAGGGGAACCCTATTCCTAGTGGGGTGGCGGCAGGATGGAGTGAGAGCAGATGTACGTGAAATGGAGGAGGTGGGTTTAAGAGCAGAATTGATAGTGGAGGAACGGAAGCCCCTTTATATGAGGAATGCTTTGATGCCTCTGGACTTATACTTGCTGGAAATTAGAACAATGGGGGGGGGGTGAATCTCATTGAAACCTATTGGATATCATGATTGTGTAGAGGATGTTTTTTATAATGGGGGAGTTTGGGACCAGAGGACACGGTCTCAGCCTCGAAGGTCATCTATTTAGAACAGAGATGTGGAGAAGTTTCTTTAGCTAGAAGGTAGCAAATCTGTGGCATTCATTGCCACAGATAGCTGTGCTGGCCCAGTCACTGGGTATATTTAAAGAGAAGATTGATTGGTTCTTGATTAGTCAGGCTGTCAATGTTTATGGGGACAAGGCAAGAGAATGAGGTTCAGAGGGATAATAGAGTAAGTCAGCCACGATGCATGAGAATGGAGCTGAGAGGATAATAAATCAGCCATGATGGAATGGAGCAGATCTGATGGGCCCAATGACCTAATTCTGCTCCTATGTCTTATAGTCTTAAGGTCTGTGCCACCAAGCTCAATGAGATTGTATGCTTTTGTAGGTTGAGTTGCTGCATGCGAACAAGGTCAGTGAAGGCATTTTTAAATACATACCTCTACTGTCTGCCACTGCAACCGCTCAGTGTGCTCTATCTGAATCACTCACTTACTAATCTTCATTAATCAAGACCCATACCCTTCATTCCTCGCACACCTATAAATTTCACACCCATATCCTGAAGACAACCTGGGCAACATGCAGTGAAGCCCTTGCATTTGTTTTTCAGGACAAGGCAGCACAAAATTGGAGGGATCTGAGGACAGACACAGTTACACGTCATTGCTACAAAGGAAATACTGCTCATAACTATTGATGAAGCTACTGTTGAGGCCCCTGCCATAGGTAGAGTCAAACCAATTAGGATTGTAATATCTTTATACCCAGATTTCCCTTTTGAATCAAATTTCTCTATCATCATACAGTCTTTCTGCTCGATAAAGCAGTGCAGGCACTCAGTTCGGTGGGGAAGGACCCATAGTATAGGGTTCTTCTGCTATTGCGGAGAGAGAGGCCAGAGCGGGTGAGGAAGCCCCTTAATTATTATAGTAGATTTCTGCCGCAGTGGGCCACATGAGTGTCAACAGAGCCATTGGTTTTAAGGAATGTAATAGGATAGTACGCAAAACATTGACTACAAATGTAAGAAAAGAAAATGAATTGTGAAGTTTATTCTTGTAATTATTTTTTATTATGAATAGTGTTTATTTTGACATATTAAAAATGCATTCAGCTCTTATGATCTCTTCCCTCTCTCACAAGCCTACCCTTCCTCCTTCAGATATATAAGAATTATAACCTGACCGGGCAGTAGTAGAAGGGACAGACAAACAGGAAACACTAGTATCAGTAACAGCCACAGCCACCTTCTCAGATGCTGTGTGTAATTCAATTAAGGCGTTGCAGGCCAGATATACACGTAATGAAATATCAGGTATCTGGAGAGAATGAAAGGCTCTATAGGTGTCAGCCTGCTGGAGAGTAAGTTTGCTCATGAGTTCTTCTGTAGGGGACTTGGGTGGAGACTTTGATAGAACAGCTATCATGTAAACTTGCATCTATGTGCTGGGAAATGCAGAGCAGATTCACAACCATTGCAGTAATAGAAGGATTGATATCAATTTGCTCCAGAGCTCATCATTAAGTAATTAGAAATTGATTGGTCAACTTGCAGATTCAATAGTACTGCAATCTTAATCTAATACTGTATCAACATCTCTGTTGCAATTTAAGAAATTGCTTCATGTTGGGGTTCTCTGCTAGAGGCAAGGCATGCTGCTGTCATCATAGTGGATTAGTGTGCAATCGAGCTTACAGTGTAGAATCTCTCCTAGCATGTTAGGCAAGGGATATGCCTGAGTGAAGGACATCAGTTAAAGCACAAGTGATCTTGACCTTGACTGAAAGACTTCCATGTGCTCTTACCACTCATAATTTTGGGATTAGATCTAAAGAAGTAATTTTTTTTCTGTAAAGAAAGGAGATTACCACTGATCCTATTTTTCAGACCAATTTGGCTGTGAAAAGCATATAAGAACAAACACTACTGCCTCCTCTGTGTACTTGAATATTTCAGTTATAGGTCTGAGAAACAATAATAGTTGTTGATGCAGGAGACATCGGTGGGCTGGAGAACTGTTTGCAATCTTGTAGAAGTGGAGGAGATAAGAGCAGAATCCTAAGAAAATCTCAACATGATTTTAACAATTTTGATACTGCCTGTTTATCAGTGATTTTTTTTTTCATTGACTGAGCTTTAGCCTATTTTGATGGATTTATGAATATAAAGCTGAGGTAATATTTGGAAAAAGAATTTTTTTTTCTCTTGGGGAACACACACAAAGTGCAGGAGGAACTCAACATGACAGGCAACTTCTACAGTGAACATTTCAGGCGGAGACACTTCATCAGAACTGGAAATGAAGGGGAAAGTTGTTAGGTGTCGTCCTGATGTACAATATTTTGTCATTCAGATTTAACTGTTAATATCAAAGCATTATAAAATAATACAAAATATTCTATTAAGTAGAGCAATTTTGCTTAATTGGATTCATTCTTCTAAATGACTAAAGTACTTTATCTGCTTGCTTGTTCACTATTTTCTGAGATCGATGTATAATATTTTACTTTAAACTGATGATAAGACTTTAATTGGTAATTATCAGCAAATTATGTCTTTAGCTGCCTTCCTCTGTCAATCTACATCTTTGTTTCTTTTGCATGCATAGTATCAGTGCATTTGAACAACACATTTAATTTAATTCCTTTGTTAATCACTGTAACAAGCCTAAACTGACTTCAAGGCAGAATGGCTTTATTATCCCAAAGAATAGTGTCATTGGCCAATGTTTTCATGGCCTCCCGCAAAACTCCAAAAGAAATGATGTCATCCCATGTAATCCTGGTGCTGAAAGTGTATCAAGGTCGCACAAGTGCCTCATGTCAGGAAGTGGTTGGTCAAATAACACAAAATGACTCTGGAGAGATTATTAGAAACACAGAAACATAGAAAACCTACAGCACAATACAGGCCCTTCAGCTCACAAAAATGTGTCGAACATGTCCCTATCTTAGAAATTACTAGGCTTACCCATAGCACTCTATTTTTCTAAGCTCCATGTATCTATCTAAAAGTCTCTTAAAAGACCCTATCGTATCCACCTCCACCACCGTTGCCGGCAGCCCATTCCACACATTCACCACTCTCTGTGTAAAAAAACTTACCCCCGACATCTCCTCTGTACTAACTCCCCAGCAGCTTAAACCTGTGTCCTCTTGTGGCAACCATTTCACCCTTGGGAAAAAACCTCTAACTATCCACACAATCAATGCCTGTCATCATCTTATACACCTCTATCAGGTCACCTCTCATCCTCCGTTGCTCCAAGGAGAAAAGGCCGAGTTCACTCAACCTGTTTTCCTAAGGCATGCTTCCCAATCGAGGCAACATCCTTGTATATCTTCTCTGCACCCTTTCTATGGCTTCCACATCCTTCCTGTAGTGAGGCAACTAGAGCTGAACACAGTACTCTAAATGGGGTCTGACAGCATCCTATTTAGCTGCAACATTACCTCACGGCTGCTAAATTCAATTCCACGATCGACGAGGGCCAATGCACCCTATGCCTTCTTAACCTCAGAGCCAACCTGCACAGCTGCTTTGAGCATCTTATGGACTCGGACCCCAAGATCCCTCTGATCCTCCACATAACCATTAATACTATACTCAGCCATCATATCTGACCTACCAAAATGAACCACTTCATACTTATCTGGGTTGAACTCCATCTGCCACTTCCCAGCCCAGTTTTGCATCTTATCCATGTCCCACTGTAACCTCTGACAGTCCTCCATACTATCCACAACACCTCCAACCTTTGTGTCATCAGCAAACTTACAAACCCATCCTCCACATCCTCGTCCAGGTCATTTATAAAAATCACGAAGAGTAAGGGTCGTAGAACGATCTCTGAGGCACACCACTGGTCACTGACCTCCATGCAGAATATGACCCATTTACAACCAGTCTTTGTCTTCTGTGGGCCAGCCAGTTCTGGATCCACATGGCAATGTCCCCTTGGATCCCATGACTTCTTACTTTCTCAATAAGCCTTGTATGGGGTACCTTATCAAATGCCTTGCTGAAATCCATATACAGTACACCTACTGCTCTACCTTCATCAATGTGTTTAGTCACATCCTCAAAAAATTCAATCAGGCTCGTAAGGCACAATCTGCCCTTAACAAAGCCATGCTGACTATTCCTAATCATATTATACCTCTCTAAATGTTCATAAATCCTGCCTCTCAGGATCTTCTCCATCAACTTACCAACCACTGAAGTAAGACTCATTAGTCTATAATTTCCTGGGCTATTTCTACTCCCTTTCTTGAATAAAGGAAAAACATCCGCAACCCTCCAATCCTCCGGAACCTCTCCCATCCCCATCGATGATGGAAAGATCACTGCCAGAGGCTCAGCAATCTCCTCCCTTGCCTCCCACAGTAGCCTAGGGTACATCTCATCCGGTCCCGCTGACTTATCCAACTTGATGCTTTCTAAAAGCTCCAGCACATCCTCTTTCTTACTATCTATATTGTGACGACAAACCAAGTTATCAGAAGTTTGATGCTGATGAGAGAGATAAGAGAGTCAATGGAGAAACATTCAAAATGCTAATAAGAGAGAAGAAAGAGGTTAACGAGAAAGAAACACACTTCAGAATATTGACAGACCGGTTGCTTTGAACCTGAACTGTTTGAAGTTTGATGGACAGGCGATACCCCAGCAGGGGGATAAAAAGAACAGGTTCACTAAGGCACGACACACAGCATGAGATCACGAGATAACGAGACCCTGGAAGAAAGGTGTGCCCCCACAAGTTGGTGAGAGTTTGGCGGTCTGGTCACGGGAACCGACCATAGACACACAGGGTGAAAGGGTACGATCGGCGGGAACCTGGTGTGTGTGTCCGCCCTTGCCTGGGTGCTGGGTTCACCGAGGAAGAACGGTCATATCCGGAGCAGAGGGGTCACAGTCGGTGACCACAGAAGACATAAAAAAGGGTCCGCCTGAAAGCCAACTGCGAAGAACATCAAAGGTCTGCTGAATCAGATTTTCATATCTCTCTCTCTCTCCCCCTCTCCCCCTCTCCCCCTCTCCCCCTCTCCCCCTCTCCCCCTCTCCCCCTCTCCCCCTCTCCCCCTCTCCCCCTCTCCCCCTCTCCCCCTCTCCCCCTCTCCCCCTCTCCCCCTCTCCCCCCCTCCCCTCCCCCTCCCCCTCCCTCTCCCCCCCTCTCTCCCCCTCTCTCTCCCTCCCCCTCTCTCTCCCTCCCCAACGGCACAACAGCGATTACTGCGAACTGTTCTAAGCTGAACTGAACTCTGCATCACTTGAGACTGATCATTTTACCCCTAGACTGCGATAGAGCTTGGTTCATTCCTATTACCCCAGTTCTGTGTACATGTGTGTTTTATCATTGCTAACCTGTTGAATTTACATCCTTACGATTAGAGTACTGTGTTACTTATTTCTTTAATAAAACTTTATTAGCTTCTGTTAAACCAGACTCCAACTAAGTGGTCCACTTCTGCTGGTTTGGCAACCCAGTTACGGGGTACGTAACAATATGCTCAAGCTTTTCACTCCGCTGCAAGTCATCACTACAATCACCAAGATCCTTTTCCATAGTGATACTGAAGTATTCATTAAGTGCCTCTGCTATTTCCTCCGGTTCCATACACACTTTCCCACTGTAACACTTGATAGGTCCTATTCTTTCATGTCTTATCCTCTTGCTCTTCACATACTTGTAGAATGCCTTGGAGGCTTTTTTAATCCTGCCCACCAAGGCTTTCTCATGGCCCCTTCTGGCTCTCCTAATTTCCTTCTTAAACTCCTTCCTGTTAGCCTTATAATCTTCTAGATCTCTAACATTACCTAGCTCTCTGAACCTTTTGTAAGCTTTCCTTATTATCATATTCACTCATAAAATTTTGAGTTTGAATTACATAATACTAAAAAAAAGTGTAAATATTAGTAACAAGGCAAAAGTATCATGTTGACAAACATTTAAATCCGTAAGGAATTGTTGGATATATTCTTAATGCAGACAAGTCGGATTAGTGTAGGTAAGTAACGAGGATGTCATTGGTATTCTGGACCAAAAAGGCCCTTTTCTGTGCAGAGAAACATGCTGCTTCCATCTTCACTGTGCAAATGTCTGCAGATAACGAAATATGATAATAAGTGGACAGACATGATAACCAAAAACGTGACATTTAAAGATAAAAGATTAGCTTCATTTCTTGCATGTTATATTGAAACATACAGTGAAATGCATTAAGGTTCAAATTTGGTTAACAACATTTCCTGTACACAAGCATAAAGGAGAACAAAATAATTGTTACTTTGGATCTGATGCAGCACAAAAAAAACCCACAAAAGATGAAGAACACAATAATAATTAATACAACACAATAAATATAAATGCATAAGACAGTTTATATGCACACATCGATTATATATCCATAAAGTGACACTAGGCTGTACATGAGGTGACTGGCAGGAAATAATAAAGGAATTCAGGAGCTTGTAGGTGAAGGTGTTGATCAGCCTCACTGCTCGGGGAAAGGAACTGTTTTTGATTTAGTTGTCCTGGTGTGGACGTTATGTAGCCTCTTCCCTGATGGAAGAGGGACAAACAGTCCATGAGCCGGTTGGATGTGATGATGTTACTGTACTTTTCTGTATGCACGTCTTTGAATCCAGGTAGGCTGATGCCATTGATATGTGGAGCCGTTTTGACTACCCTTATCAGAGCATCCTGTCCACCACAGTGCAGTTTCTATTCCAAGCAGTGATGCAGCTTGTCAGGATGCTCTCTACTGAGCATCAGAAAATGGAGGCACTGGTGAGCTTTCTTGACTATGTAGGATGTGCTCTTGGACCATGACAGGTAATGTGTGACATGCATTCCTATGAGCTTGAAATTGCTTGAAGTTTCCACTCCTGTGCTTCTGTTGTAAAGAGGGGTGTGAGTGGTGCAAGCTCTCTGGAAGTTCATAACCATCTCCTTTTGCTTTTTGACATTGAAGAAGAGGCTATTTGCCTGGCACCAGCCCTCAAGCTCTTACACTTCCTCTCTGTAGGTCATCTTACCGTTGTTGGTGATTAACCCCCGCCCCCCATGTCACATCATCAGCAAACTTGATAATGTGACCATCAGATGTTTGGCTATGCAGTCATGTGTGAGCAGAGTGTACATAAATGGGCTCAGCACATGGCCCTGGGCAGTACCTGTGTTGAAGATAACCAAGAGGGAAGAGCGTTTGTGCATCTTGACTATATGAGGTCTATTGGTTAGGAAGTCCAACACCCAATTGCACAGTGGTATATTCAGTCAGAGTAGGAGTTTGGTTACCAAGGTCTGTGGGACAAAGATGATGAATGTCAACCTGAAATCCAAAAACCGTAACAAGAGAGCAATGGATGGTGGCGAACCCAAGTACAGAGTAAAGTCTAGAATTAACTCATAGTCAAAATAAACAAGACAGCACAAACAAAATCCAAGGGTGAAATCACACATCATAGTACAAGAAATAGAACTCCTACAATACAGTACTGAGTGCTTAGCATGAAGCCTTTAAGTACAGACTTTCCATGAAGGAATGTGGCAAGCAATAATTGGCAGTCTGAGTCTTAAAGGGACAATGGGAGATAATCATACTCCGGGGACTGGAGCACTGAAACCTGGATGCCTGTCAGTGTTCAGTTAGGACCAAGACAGAAACACCATTCTCACATAAATGTCCTTGTTTTCAGGTGTGCCAGGGCCAGGTGCATGATAGGTGCAATGCATCTGATGTAGAGCAGTTCTGATGATTGGTGTCAGTGTCAATTTGTTCTGAAGGCGTAGAGTTCTTTGGTACAGGGATGATAGTGGCTGATTGAAAGCAGATGGGGACAGCAGCCTGGATGAATGAAGTGTTGAGGATGTCTGTGAAGACATCCGTGAGCTGGTGTGCAGAGCTCCTGAATACACAGCCTGGGATGTTGTCTGACCTGTCCACCTTGTGGAGGTTGACACTCTGCAGAGTCCTTCTCACATCTACTGCTGTTACAGACAGTGGCTGCTCATCTGGGAGGTGGTGGGGGGGGGGTAGCTTTCGTGGCCAGTGTTGTGTCGCATGCCCCAATGCCTGCTTATGTCAAAGACCAACGTAGTCAGAGGATGTGCAGGTGTCCCCATGCTTTCAACACCAGAATGGCATACCCATAACTTATTAACCCTAACACGTACGTCTTTGAAATGTCGGTAGAAACCAGAGCATTCACACAGTCACAGTGAGAATGTACATACTCTTTCCAAGCAGCGGCAGGAATTTTAACTCCAGTCTTATAGCAGGTGCCATAAAATGTTACACTAACCGTTCTGCTACTGTGCCATCCAGATCAGACTGAATATAAAAGTATACATGGTATTTGAGAAACATAGCAAGGTAGTAGCAAAGGTCAATACACTTAGCCTGCCAGTTTGCTAATTGCCTGTGTTATGTGGGGAATGGATGCTTCTTCCTTATTTCAATCCCTGCCATTTCATAGTCAATGGCAGGCCAGTATGGAGTTGTTCAATGCACAATGAACTCATAGATATACAGCTAAATTCTACAAGCAAAACATCGCATGAACTCTCCAATCAACTCAACTTTCATGGGTCCCAGTTTTGAGTCATACTGTTACTCTTCACTTTGAGAGGGAGATTACAACAAGCAAGTTGGTCAAATTTGCTGATCTAATCCTATCTGTGCTCATCAATTTCTTCGGACTATCAGTACTATGCCTTGAACCACAACACTCTTTTTTTGTTGAGGCTACCATCCTATCCCAAAGGATATCCTTGTGGAATCTGACCTTATATATAAATGTTAATTTATTATGATCTGACCTGCTGTGTCACCACTGAGATTTTTTTTTAATATAACTGGATGAGCATGATTTATGTGCAGTCAGCCAGCACGTTTCAGATCCCTGAAATAACCTAGCATATATTTACGATACTGACCAAACCGTGACAGTCATTACAATTATTAAGGGTCCCGTTGCCTACCTTTAGAACACATCTAAATACTACAGAAAGTGCATGAGCCAAGTGTAGCAGTCTTTATCGTCACAAGCAAGTGGCAATTGTTATGTTTTGATTTGGGATTAGTTTTGCCACTACATAAAGTAAATAACCTAACACATGAAAACAGACATTTTAATTCACACATGCTATAATTTTAATCAATTAATATGAATATTGTGCTTCTATAATATTTAACTGCAGACTTCTTTTTTCCATAGCCATCTCCCAGCAATGCTAAGTTTAACAAGCTCCACTATCGTTTATTTCCCCTGTTTGCTTCATATGCTTCACTCATTTCCATGCAGCTCATTTATTTTATTTCCCTTATTTTGTTTGTCAAGATTTTTATATAGGGGCCAGAAGTCCATTAGAATAGTCAACTGTTACCAGCAGAGAATACCTGATCAAGGACGACCAAGTGTAAGATGATAAGGTATTGCAAACATAAGGTAATTTCTGCCTTCCAATTACCTTTTGTGCTTGTTTAAAACAAAACATTATATTGAAAACTAGAATGTAATGACCTGGGAAAGGTTTCCCTGCTAATGTAATGGTTTCTCTGTAGCACAGTGTTTGGGTTATGACTAGAGATAACGGGGGCTTTGGAATATGCGCTGGCCAATGAGGGGAGATGTTTTTCTTCCTTGTGTGCCCAAGAGAAGGTTTTGCAGTCTTTTGTTCGGCAGAAGATGGAGAGAGAAGATGCCAGAACAGGGGAGTCATATACTGTGGGCCAGAGTGGACTTAGAATGGTGTCGGGAGTCGACACCTGGGGGGGGAATCGATAGAGAACAAACAGTCGGGAAAACAGTGAGCTCTAATGTTGCGTATTAGACTGTTTCGTGACAATAGGCCCTTTTTCTTTCTTGTTTTCTTTTCTAACCCAAAAGTCAAATTAAAAAATTATAAAGCTCAATTATTGTGGAAGAAATGGTTAAAACTAGGGTCTGATGGGGTACTTGACCATTTTGGAACAGCCGGGCTTAAGACTGCTGATGCATGTCAAGAATAACCTTGGAGGATAAGCACAGTACCTGGAACTCCAATTAATAAGATACTAGGCTCACGGAACCAGAAGGGAGGATGCATCGGGGGGTAAATTATGAGCCCTGATAACAGGGAGCAAAGAAGACTGTTAGACTCATGCTGAGAGATAATTGACATGTCTTTTAAACAATTGATCTTGTGCTGACCGTGGGATGCCAAACAAATTTATGTGAAGTTGTTTGTCTTGCTGTATAAATATGAGCTTTGTACAACCTAAAAATCGGAGTTCTGATGGTGGTGGAGACTGCTGCAGATTCTCCATGATATCATGTTAATAAACTCTTAAAACAAAACTCGAAGTCACTCTGGTGTTCTTAGTTAGTGTTTCCATGACAATCATTTAATTGCATATTGTGTACTGTTTGTTATTTCATGGTACTGATTTGTAACAGGGGACACATCACACAGCATCCACCCAAACAAGGTTTCTTAACTTTGGCCGGGCCGGAGGCTGTCTTCCCCTAGATTAAGCTGCTAGCCGAACCGCTGTCTTCCCCTAGATTAAGCTGCTAGCCGAACCTAAGGGTTACAGGAACATAAGAGATTCTGCAAATGCTGGAAATCCAGAGTAACACACACACAAAATGTTTGAGAAACTCATCAAGTCAGGCAGCATCTATGGAGAAGAATAAACAGTTGACATTTGGGGCCGAGGCCCTTTGTTCAGGCTTTTATTTTGAAATATAGCCCTACTGACTTTTATTTTGAAATTTAGTTGGACCACATTGGGGAAGGGGCAACCATCTTGTTTTTCGGTGGAGCTTTTTGGTCAGTCTCAAGTACACATACACAATCCTGTGTTGTCTTTCTTTTGTTTGCATCATTGAAATCATTGTCAGTAAGTGATGTTTTAGTTAATTAAGGAGCAAATTTTGTGTTAATATTTTGTAGAAGTTTATTCCCAGTTATCAATATAGAGTTTGACCAGCCATAGTAATTTAAGAAATGTCTACATGCTATTGTTCTTCTCACGTGCTTTAAAACTTTGTTTACTCATGTTAGGTATAATTTTGGATAGGTTACATGTAAGTCTAATTTCATACATTCCTAACTTCTTATGACTGTGTGAATTAAACATCATTATATCTTTGCATTGGGTACTTATGGTACGTACTGTATCTTTCTGGTTTTCTCAGTTTTATTCTATTCAGTTGTATGTGTGAGTGTTGCCCTATAAAACACCTGGAGCTCGGATGCCATATTCTGCTTCCCATGTTCAACTGAGTGGAGTTTGGACTACTGCTGAATTGTGTACTGCCTATTTCATACACAAGGAGAACGGTACAATAAAAAGACATGAACACAGCTGGACAAACAGCAATAAACAATCAACGGCAGTGAATAACAAGCACTATGGATGAGAGGTACACAAACCACACAATATCAGAAGAATGACAAAGCTCACAAGACAAAGCATCGGACACCAGTTCTCATCTTGGCTCATTATGATCTTCCAAATGATTGTCTGGTGCTGCAACAACGTGAGGCAGAGTTCCGGCATCTGCTACATTTGTAGAGAGGGGGATTGCCATTCAAACAGATAAATCTCAGTAAAGATTTAATCTAGAAGCCCTGCATCTTGAAAAACATGCTTTAGCTGCTCTACCTCAGATAGAGATATTGGAGACAGCAGCAGAGCAAGAGGGTGAGGAGTTTTACGGTAGAAAAAGCCATCCAGCCAACAGTACGGGGCACACATGAACGTGTGAGCGATTATGGCAGGAACCAAGCCAAATGTCTTAGCCAGTCTGAGTCTGCATGTGAAACAACACAGGATCAAAAATCACAACCCCCCATTCAATTTACTTCTCACACTTTGCATAATCCTTTGGAAAACAAAACAGCAATCAGCACACTGTAGCCCCAGTGGTCACCTTGTCATTAATTGCTTACAGTAAAGCTCATAAGTACTTAGTACTTCACATATGTTACAAAACTCTTATCTACCTTTCTCATTCCAAATAAGGAATCCCAGTACTGTTAAAGCAGAGGAGATAATGCCAAGATTTGATATTAATGATCTGCATCAACAGCCAAGGTTTAATGCATCACATTACACAGGTAGCTTACTAGTAGGCCATCAAGAGTATTCAGTCATGATAGATAAGACAAAGCATCTGGCATACAAAGAGCTCGTGAGCACCAGCCAATCAGACTTTGATGACCATCCAGATAGTTATTGAACATGAAAATAATCTTTAGTAACAATCAAAGACCAGGGTCTTACTGCCAGTGAGGAATAGGACCAGCTGTCAAAACGGCTTTTCAAGGAACTCTCAGGTTATGCTAGACACTTTAGAACCGTTCCTATAAGTGGCCCAGTTTCAGCTTTAAGAATAACCTGGGGCAGGCTCAATGATTGTTACTAGAGGTAATAGAAAGTGCACTTTGCAAGAAGTGTGACAGCTTCCCAAATATTGCAATCAAGGATAACAATAAGTTAAGAGAACTTGGGAACCTGTTAATGGAGCTGCTGTCAGCAAACAAAGATAGTTATCTGCCTGGATTAGCTTATTTAGAGACTGTCTGTGGTATTAGTCTTGAAAAGCCAGTTGAAAAACTCCATATTCTTGCAAGAGAAATGAATTTCTTTATGTTCAAAGTATAAAGAGGAGAATAAAATCACATATCACCCCTTTTCTTTCTTCACTTATTTTGTCTGTGATCAAACTAAAATAAGAAATTACCCCAGCTTTGTTTTTTCCAGCCACAGCTCATCTTGAAGCAAGAAGCCTCCTCTAAAGCACACAGACATTAAGACTCCAGTGTCAGTCCATAAGACCAACCTACAGCGCAGAATGAAACTGTACTTAAAGACGACCCAGCCATAATATATCTCAACCATTGCAAAAGTGCCTTTGGCTTTTGGTTAAAAACCATTGAGGAATGAAGGCTTATCTGAAAGAGCAAGGGATTTGCTTCAGTTGCTGTTCTTCATTATTACATCTCAAATGTAACTGCAAGGCCACATTGAAGTGTGATGAATACAGCAACAGTCATGCTACAGCCCTACATTCTGGCCCGCTTCTGTGAGCATCCAGGGTTTTAGATCACACTTCAGAACATGGCAAAGAGGAAGAGGAAGAAACTTTGCTGTCTGTGAACTCTTTATGCACAGAAGTTTATAACAGTAGTTTAGCCACTAAATCTTATCCAAGCTAGACTTAGTTAATGTATATCCTGAAGGGCATTGAGAGAATGTTTTCAAGATATATGCTATGCTCGATGACCAGAGCAACAGATCCTTGGCCTGTTCAAAGATCTTTGATCTGTTTTGCATCCATGGCAATTCATCATTCTGCATCTTGAAGACCTGGGCTGGTGTAATGGAGAGATCTGGTAGAAGACCACTAGGTTTTCAGATTGAAACATGGAATTGTGGCATTTCTTTTACACTTCCAACATTAATTGAGTGTAATGTCATTCTAGACCAGGAGTTCCCTACCTTTTTTATGCTATGGGCCAATACCATTAAGCAGGTTGGAAGCTCCTGTTCTACACAATTGTGAAGAAATACCAACATGTAAGGCTGCTGTCTATCAATCTCACCTCAAGTGCCTTTCTGAACAGATCCCATCTCTTGATGATAAAATCCAAATCTTATTTCTGCTTTGGAGAGATACCCTCACAACACATCAGGTCAGGAAGTACATCAACGGTCCTGGTAATGCACCCTTTGCACACAAGCTGGACCTAGGGATTGTTCACAAGGATCTTGGCAATTGTAGGGATGACTTACAGCAGACTGAAAAGCTTGAGCATGTAGATATTAAGAAAGAGGATGTACTGAAGCTTTTGGAAAGCACCAAGTTGGATAAGTCACTGTGACCGGATGAGATGTACCCCAGGCTACTGTGGGAGGCAAGGGAGGAGTTTGCTGATCCTCTAGTGATGATCTTTGCATCATCAATGGGGATGGGAGAGGTTCTGGAGGATTGGAGGGTTGTGGACGTTGTTCCCTTATTCAAAAAGGGAGTAGAGGTAGCCCAGGAAATTATAAGCCAGTGAGTCTTACTTCAGTGGTTGGTAAGTTGATGGAGAAGATCTGAAAAGGAAGATTTATGAACATTTGGAGAGGCATAATATGATTAAGAATAGTAAATATGGCTTTGTCAAAGGCAGGTCGTGCCTTACAAGCCTGATTGAATTTTTTGAGGATGTGACTAAACATACTGATGAAGGTAGAGCAGTAGATGTAATGTATATGGATTTTAGCAAGGCATTTGATAAGCCCATACAAGGCTTATTGAGAAAGCAGGGAGGTATGGGATCCAAGAGGACGTTGCTTTGTCGATCCAGAACTGGCTTACCCACATAAGGCAAAGAGTGGTTGTAGACGCGTCATATTCTGCAGGGAGGTCGGTGACCAGTGGCATGCCTCAGGGATCTGTTCTGAGATCCTACATTTTATAAATGACCTGGATGGGGAAGTGGAGGGATGGGTTAGTAAATTTGCTGAGAACACAAAGGCTGGAGGTGTTGTGGATAGTGTGGAGGGCTGTCAGATTTACAGCAGGACATCAGTAGGATGCAAAACTGGGCTGAGAAGTGGCAGATGTTCAACCCAGATAAGTGTGAAGTGGTTCATTTTGGTAGGTCAAATATGATGGCAGAATATAGTATTAATGGTAAGACTCTTGGCAGTGTGGAGGATCAGAGGGATCTTGGGGTTCGAATCCACAGGACACTCAAAGCTGCTGCGCAGATTGACTGTGTGGTTAAGAAGGCATATGGTGCATTGTCCTTCATCAACCATAGGATTGAGTTTAGGAGCCAAGAGGTAATATTGCAGCTATATAGGACCCTGGTCAGACCCCACTTAGAGTACTGTGCTCAGTTCTGGTCACCTCACTACAGGAAAGATGTGGAAGCCATAGAAAGGGTGCAGAGGAGATTTACAAGGATGTTGCCTGGATTGGGGAGCATGCCTCATGAGAGTAGGTTGAGTGAACTCAGCCTTTTCTCCTTGGAGTGACGAAGGATGAGATGTGACCTGATAGAGGTGTATAAGCTGATGAGAGGCATTGATCATGTGGATAGTCAGAGGCTTTTTCCTAGGGCTGAAATAGCTGGTATGAGAGGGCACAGTTTTAAGGTACTTGGAAGTAGGAACAGAGGAGATGTTAGGCATATGTTTTTTATGCGGAGAATGGTGAGTGCATGGGATGGGCTGCCAGTGACACAATTGGTTCTTTTAAGAGAGTCCTGGACAGGTACATGGAGCTTAGAAAATAGAGGGCTATGGGTAACCCTAGGTAATTTCTAAGGTAAGGACATTTTTGGCACAGCTTTGTAGGCCAATGGGCCTGTATTGTGCTGTTCCTATGTTTCTAACTTGAAGACAAACATTTTGGACATTAGAAGGACTTCACCTTTCAACCCTTGCACAAGCCATGTTAACCTTAAAGAAAAGGTAAATTTCAATTCACAGCCTCAACATGATCTCTTCGTAAAGTGTCACTATCAGTAGAACAGATGATCTTGAAATGGCTTCCCATGTTACTGGAAATAAGTTGCGGAATCTACCCAATCAAAATTCTTCAGACCAGGTAAATGACGAGTGGAAAATGGCATCTGAAAGTAGTGGCTTTATTGAGTGATGAAAACAGAACATGCCAGAATAACCTACCTCCTGAGGTCGATGTGGCAGACACTGGACTTGAGCAGAGAAAAGGATTAGATAAATGCAGTTCTTCTAGCCTTTGCCCATTTGCTAGACAAAACCATCAGGGAAATCCAGGGTAAAGTGGCAGATCTGCAAAGACTACTGGAACTGGTCCCAGAAGGGAAAATACATCTGGGCAGCCATCAAGAACAAAAGGTATGTAGTAGAACAACTGTGTGATCAGATAGCAGTGAATGGAGGGAGTATCAACACAGTGTACTGTGTAGAGTGTGTGGTTCCCAACGACCCAGCAGCTGTACAAAATGCCATGAAGGTCATATCAAATAAAAAGGAAAATGATGTAAACCGTGATGTGAAAAATAACTAAAAGAGAAGTCCGATGCCTTGGCCCAGTATGACTTAAGCATAACTGTGAATAATAATTTTATTAAAGCTACCTCAAAAAAGCACCAGTGTTTGTTTGAAGAATGCAGGAAGAAAGAGCAAACTTTGTAGATACCTGTGAAGGTTTGGAATGAAAACAACAAGACATCTTCATTCAAGATTCTTCCTTGATTTGTTGAAAAGCATGTAGATTTGATCAGTATGGAGAGGAATCCAATTATTTTTCTAACAAGCATCACATCTCCACATTGTTCATTCAACACTATCATGAGCAGCAGGAGCATCAAGAACGTATATTCACGGAAAGAGCCATAAGAACTATTGGTAGATGACTGATTGGTGGCTAAGATGCATAAGCAGAATTTCACATGACTGTGTCACTTGTCGTAAGTTGCTGGGTAAAATGGATAGTCGAATAATGTTAGATGAGCAACTAAACACCTCGTCACCCTTCACATACACTGGCCTTTGGTCCTTGAACTGTGGTTGGTGAAGATGCAAGAGGAGACCTAGCTCACAGTAAGTGATGAGAAGTGCTCTTTACTTGTCTGAGCATTCAAGATGTTTACATAGAAGCGATTGAGCCCATGCTGCATTAATGCACTGAGCTGGATTTTTGCCACCTATGGTCCTTCCAAAAGAATCTAATCCGACTGTGGCATGAATTTTATTGATGCTTGCCATGAACTTGAGTTCTAGAATGTGATGAAGGATTCTAAGGTGCAGAGCTACTATATATATCAAATGCTAAGTCTGTGCTTGGGACTTCAATCTGCCACACTCCTCACATATGGACAGTGCATGTGAGCACACCTTTGAAGTATCAAGGAGAATCTTGGACTTTTTATGCTGATGTTCACAGGATCTTCCAGCTTGAGTCATGAGGTCTCTATGCACTCTCATGGCAGAAGTAATGGCAATTATCAGCTCGAGGCCATTGGTTCCAATATATGCAGATGTAGCCTCACCTTTGATTCTTACTCCTGCAATGCTTCTCACACAGAACACTACCTTCAAATGGAAACTTTACAGAATAAAAGACCTCTACAAACAGCAATGGTGTCAAGAGCAGAATCTAGCCGATCAGTTCTCAAGGCGATTGAAACAAGAATATCTGCAGACACTAAGTTCACCATAAAAGGCAAGAGTCATCCCCTGACATTGAAAAATGTGATGTCATGCTTCTGAAGGGCAGCAGAGTAACCAGAAATAATTGGCCCATGGCATTAGTATGAGACAACTTCCCAAGTGACAATGGAAGAATTTGCAAAGTAGACCTCAAGGTGACAAAGCAAAGGTCAAACAAGAAGTTCTTCAGACCTGTGTCTGAGATTATTCTCCTTCTGATAGAGTAGAACTGAACTTAGTAACCTGCTCCATTAACTGTTGCATCTTTATAGATGGCAGATGGGGAGTGTTTAGACTTCTATTTTAAAATATAGTCCGGGCTTTTATTTTGATAGTGGTGCCAAACTTATAATTTTGAAATTCAGTTGGATCACATCAGGGGGGATAGTCATTTTTTGGTGGAGTTTTTCAGTCAGACTGAAGTACATACACACAATCTTGAGTTGATTTTCTTTACTTTGCACTGTCAAAATCATTGCCTGTAAGTGTTTATTTAATAAAAGAGAATACTATCTAAGCAGTATTTTGCATTAATATTATGTAAAAGTTTGACCAGCCTTGGTAATTTAAGGACTGCTTACATGATATTAATTTTCTCACATATTTTAAAACTTTGTTTACTCACGTTGCGTTTAATTTTTGGATATTTTATATGTGTCTAGCTTTATGTTTTCCTAATTTCTTATAACTGTGTGACTTACAAGTTTTTTGTATTACTTATGGTAATTTTTCAGTTTTCTCACAGTTTTACTCTGTTCAATTGTCTGTGTGAGTGCTGCTCAAGACCTGGAGCATGGATGCTATATCCTGACTAAAGAATTCAACTGAGTGGAGTTTAACTTACTACTGAATTGTGTACTTCCTACTTCACACACAGGGAGCACAGTAAATCCTTCACCAGGATATTGGAAGCTGGCCACCATGGATAAAAATAAGGAATACTGTGTGCAATTGTAGCTTTTTAAAGAATACCTTATAATTAATCTTTTTCATGTAATAATACAAATAAGTAAAATTAACATAGTTTAAAATGAATCCAGTAAATTGCTTTGGTTAGATTTTTAAAGTTTTTTTCGGTTGTTTAGCATCAGACTTGTTAATGTTGGTGGACTAGACTAATTGAAAATGCTTCTATTGTGCATTCTGCAGTGCCAGAGCCTCAGGTTCAATCCTACCCATGGCTAGTCTCTGTGTGGAGTTTACACATTCTTGTTGTAACTGTACGGGTTTCCTTCCACATCCCAAAGATCTGTAGGGTGGTAGGTCAATTTGCCACTCAAAATTGCCCCAGGTACATAGGTGAGTGGTCAAAACTGGAGGGAATTGATGACAATTGGGGAAATTATTGTAAATAGGTGGTTGATGTTTGACATGGAAACAGGTCTAAGGGCCTGTTTCTATATTTTGTCTTTAAGTTTATACTTAGGGTCAGAATCAGGTTTATTATCACTGAAATATGGCATGAAATCTGTTGTTTTGTGGCAGCACTACAGCGTAATACATAAAATATACTCTAAGTTACAGCTACAGCAGTGCCCGGGTCCTATTGCGAGGCACGATACACTGTTGGGACAATTTAAATGATATACTAGAGGGACAGAGCATTGGGATCGGAGACGAGAGCTGATTTCACTCGCATTCCTACAATGTTTACTCTTCTTTCCATGGTGCTGAGGCTATGAAGACCATCCCTGGTTGCTGTGATCCGTGCCTACTAATATAATAGGCTATTACTGAGGCTTTTGACTTTCTCCGGGCTGCTCCAGATATCAGACCTAAGGACGTTTCCGTTTGGAATGTTGTTCGCACCTATTGATTTGTGTTTTCTTCTCTCTTTTGCTCTGCGCATTGGGTGTTGGTCTTTTTTAAATTGGGTGCTTTCGGGTTTCTTGCTTTGTGGCTGCTTGTAAGCAGACAAATCTCAAGCATGTATAATTTATATATCCTTTGATAATAAATGTACTTTAAGCTAAAAACAGTAGCGCAGAAAGAGAGCAAAATAATGAGGTAGTGTTTATGGCTTCATGGACTGTTCAGAAGTGTGACAGCCCAATTGTTCTGCTTCTCACTACATTTTATGGATAAAGCTACACTTTCCCACTTGGTTCTTCCAGCTTCCTACTTCTTGTGGGTTGGAGCAGGTGATGACTGTCGGGGAAGGTAATTTGGGAAATGTGAACTTCATGGGAGAGAAGGTTGTTCATAGCTGACCCTTCAATCTTGCATAGCTACACACATATCCTTCTATTTATAACTGAGTACTTCTACTTTGACACCATCCATTGATAATCTGGAGACATTGTTACTTATCTTGACAAATATTAATGTTGCCTGGCCATATATCATAAAAATGAAGGAACATGCCATTAATTCTGTACAATATTCAACATGTCAATTGGAATGATGTCTAAAGTCAACCATCTGATGTCTGGCTTCCTTAAAGTGAAATCTGGGTTGGTTTTAAAAACTAACCTGAATTATTAATTGGGTGTGACCGTGGTGCAGCTGATGGACTTGCTGACTCACTGCTCCGTTGACCTGACTCTGATCTCCAGCACGGTCACGCAGTCTGTGTGGATTGCACAGTTTCCTTATGACTGTGTGGGAGATCCCAGAGTGCTCCGAATTCCTCCCACATCTCAAAGCTGAATGGGTTAATGGGTTAATTGGTCTGTGTAAATCACCAATCATGTGTTGACGAATGGTGAAATCCGGGGGCAGTTGATGAGAATGTGGGGATATTAGAATGCAGTTAATGCAAGATAATTATTAGTTTATGGTTATTGTCATGATGGTCATTGTGGGCTCAATGGGCCCATTTTTGTGCTGCATGTATGACTCTAGACTCAAATGCATATGCTTAGCCTATCAGTTCAGTCTAAAGGTGTGAGATTATTTAAAAATAATTGATCATAGTCAGAGGAACTGTTTGTTCCAGGCCTGATACAAATAATTTTGGCAACATTTCACCCATTACAAAAGCCGTAGGGAGGGAAGCAAGAAAGCTCAGTGTAGTGAATTTCATTGGGGGAGCATCCATTTTCACTCTGTGGTTGGTACAAAAGTAGCTTACTTGACTTTGCATTTACGTGTAGTTTTTAAGCATTATTAATCACATTATATACCACATGAGGATCAAGACTATTTTAAACTCAAGCTGCTTTGAACAGAGTGTGATAATTAGATGAAGACGTTGGAGAGGAGTGGAAGGGATGGATAGGGATGAATGTGATAATAATAGGTGAGAGAGTGTAAAATTATCTTTTACTAGGTCAGGGAATTATATTGTGTTCAACAGAATTAAAATAATTTACAGATGATTTTGCAGTTTATTTCACACTGTTTAAATATTAAGTTCCGGTAAGATTTTGACGCAGCAGCCTCTTGGTGGCCAACCAAAGGCGTTTTTGTCTTTGTTAAATGTCTTTTTTACGATGGCAAGACAATGCTGGACTTCAAGAACTTTAGGTACTGCAGGTCTATCCCATCTGTGAGCTGCTCATTGGTGAATGTGCTGGACGAGGTGTAGACTGTGTTGCTGCCTGCTACAGAAAGGCATCAAAAGGCATTGGAATTGGTGCGTGAAGGCGGCGTGCAGGGTGACCATGGGTGATTGATTGTCTTAGGTGTTTAGTTTGAAATCGTAGGACCCTTTTCGACACTGATAATGTAAGACACCACAGGCCTGTTTCCCTTGTTTGGGATGTCAAGGGATTGTGTGGCCTCAGTTATAGCGAGGCCTAGGTTCAAGACATGGGCTTGCCTGCTGCTGCAGTCCAGGAGAGGAGACACTGGAGGCAGTGTAGCATGACTTCCATGTTCAGTTAGGTGCTGCCCTCTAGTACTTAATCAGTGGAATGATCAAATCACTGGATTGCGTGCATCTCCGCAATGCTGGGAACAGTACCATCAATTTATGGGACATGTGACTTAGGGACTTGGGCTATTTATGTATATGTATGTTTATTTTCTCACTATTTTGAATAAGTTGCGTATGCTTTGCACCTTGGCCCCAGAGGACGGCTGTTTTGTTCGGCTGTATTCATGTATGATTGAATGATAAGTAAACTCAAATTTAATTTGATTTGAATTGATTTAAAAAGTATTTAAATTTTTTTCTGCTGGTGGTCATCTCTATCTTCTGTTACATAATGGAAATGTAATTTAAAATGTCATGTAACATTACTCATGCTCCCAACGCTTCAAATATTATAAACTTGAGAAAATCTGCAGATGCTGCGGGTACAAAGCAACACACACAAAATGTTGGGGGAACTGAGCAGGTCAGGAGGCATCTGTGGAAATGAGTAAACAGTCAACATTTTGTGCTGAGACCCTTCGTCAGGACTGAAAAGCAAGGGGGAAGATGCCAGAATAAAAAGCTGAGGGGAGGGGAAGGAGGCTAGCTGGATGGTAATAGGTGAATCCAGGTGGGTGAGAAAAGTCAAGGGCTGTAAAAGAAAGAATCTGATAGGAGAGGAGAGCGGAGCATAGGAGAAAGGGAAGGAGGTGGAGACCCGAAGAGACCCGAGGGGGGAGTGATAAGCAGGTGGGAAGATCAGAGCAGGGAAAAGACAAAGGAGGGGGGGGAGATTTTTACTGTAAGGAGAAATTGACATTCAAATATTTCACTTTTATTGTGATGCAACATGTAATGTTACGTCACTCACACATTGCCATGTATCATAAAACCATTCATTGTACATTATGTGCCTCGCAGCTTGAATTAATTCTGGTTAATATGACTCGTAAACATATAATTTACCAAGAGTCATTGGCACTCTTAATTTAGTCAGTTTTCTAATATTTATGTGAACCTCTTAGTAAAAATCCTACCTAAGTTCTTTTTAAAACCCTTTTTCCTTTTATAGAGGTAATTTTATGCTGTGACAATTCACTAAAAATGACTGTCTAGAAAATTATTCCTGTTAGTAATACAAAACTAAATAAATTTAGAAGTTAGGGTACCATGTGTAACTAATGGTACAGGACAGGGAAGAATTTAATGGAAATATGTAATTCATACTTCCTGTCAGGTAACAAGGTATCACATAACATGTTATGTAATTGCATCACCAAATTATAACAAGTGTAATGATATTCCACACAATGACATGCCACGTTTCTTTATATCATAACTCTTTATTTTACTTCTTTTTGTAACAACTTGTATAGACTCAAAGCTTCAATGAACAAGATTGCCCAGGGCTATTCAGTAGGACTATAAGAATTATACTCAACTTTTTCTGAGACTCAAGCTGAAAGGTTGCCTTAACCTGTTTCTTATTAGTTAACCATCACTGTGTGTTCTGTTAGTATACCATTAAAATTCTGTTTTTTTTTGGCATCCAGACTGATCCCATTCCATTGAATGATGAGATATGCAAAATTGCTTCAGACAGATCAATGCCTCATTGATTATGTCAACATTATGGGAAAGGATATAGTCATAGTCATAGTCATAGTCACAGTCATACTTTATTGATCCCGGGGGAAATTGGATATAACAGTAATTATAACCCTTGAGATATTTACGTTTGTAGTTCAGGACTGATTTTAGTTGTACGTTAGCCTTAGAAGGAGCTGACTTCTGAGATACACAATTACACCACACTTTCCAAAGACACATTAAAATGCAGTTGATAATTTGGTCTTATTTTATCCATCCATCCTGAGAGCAAAAGATTAAAACTGAACAGAATTTTGTGACCAGTTTACAAATGATTCAATGCTAAAGCTGTTTAAGACTTTACCAATGAAAATAAATTGACAAACTGTTGGAAAAAGCAAAATCTATTAATTTCAGAATTTGGTGGCTTTTACATTGTGAGTGTCACATACATTAATTTGAATTTAGTCCTTGAATAATCAGTTTTTCTGCTCCACAAAATCTGGAACATTGTGAAGTACACATTCAGTAACTAGCTGAGAGATATTTTGACAGCATCTTCATCACAAGCTGACATTGTAATGTCAATAAGACCATTTCGTGTTACGTTTACTTGTAAATTGGTTGATGTATCATATTTGTCTGATAGTGTAAAACTCAGTTATTTATTAAAATTAGTTTGATAAAATGGATGCACTGAGTAAAGGAAAATAAAATGGAGAACCATGCTGGCTTACTGCTGATGTGAGGCTCTGTTCTGACCAAATTATAAACTGGCTTGTATCTCAGACTGGGTTCCAACATAATGAATCATTTGAGAATAGTGTCACAGGTTTAGATTGTGGACTGACTAACATAAGATCAATCTGTGAAATTTGAGTTAACTAATTTCCCAAATAATCTTTGGCTTCTGATTGGAGATCTGTCATCTCTCAAAAGCTCTCTAAATGAGGCATCAACCTCGGTGATGGTGTGGGAACTCAGTGGTAAATGGTTATAAGAGAAGAAACTCATTGCTGGAGGCTTGGTCCAGTTCTTAAATTGGAGGTACAAGAGAGACTGCAGTATGGAGAAACACACACAAAATGCCAGAGGAACTCAGCAGTTCAGGCAGCATCTACGGAAGGCATTTCAGGCCGTGACCCTTAATGAGGACTGGGTAATTTCTTAAAGTTTTGTGTAAAGCCCTGAATGTGTATGGGTTACAGCTGCAGAAAAATGTGGCTAAATTTAATGTTAGCTGATCATAAAACCACCATATTCTTCAAGGTGAAACAAACCTTTAAGCTAACGTACAGTACCTGTCTCTTTGCTTACAATCCTTGTAATTCTCTTCATTCATTCTGTTCTTGCATTTTGAAACTGTATAAATATAATGGTTTCATTATTCACAAAGCTTGCAATGACTTTAGAGATTCCAAAGAAGTAATGGTTTGTAGAGAATGAAACATAGAATCATATCGGAAAATTTAATACACAGTGTTTTATGAGATAGTACACACATAATGGGTGCTGGGATCCTAAAAGCATGATGGATTCTAGGATTCTAAACTTTTAATTAAGTTCAGGAATACTGAATGTGAAATGGATTCTTAGATACTAAACATAATTTTTACTGAAAATAGTTTACTGTTAGAAAGCTAATAATCCATCAAACAACTTCATGGAGGTGTAAGTACTCAAAAGTAGCATGACACAATAGTGGAGCAATTGTTAGTTTGCCATTTGCCAATGTTTTTGCAGCTCTTATTTTAACTACAAAAAAAGAACAAAATGAAGAAACTAGCACTTAGGAGCATATTTGTTCGATAATGCAACATAATTTCTATACAAAAATCCATAAATCTGTCAGAGGGATATTTAATGGTACCCCAGTTTTGAATGATTGACCATGTGCACTGAAATGTTGATGTTATTAATTTGGATAGTTCCTCCTTTTCTTGTTGCAGACAATCATTTATCACATTCAAGATGCTAGCTGCCATAAAGAGAGTTTCTTACGAAGTATGCAGATGGTAATACGGTAATAGGGGATGTTTTTGGAAGTACATCAAGAAAAAGTGATGAAGAAGAAAGTTGGCCCATTAAAAATCAATTTAGGTGGCTAAGACAAGGTGGAAATGATAAATTGCAGCTTCACACTAGGGAAGGAGATTACACTAACAGAGATTACAGGAATCAAACTTTTGCAAGTAAGAACAAGAAGAAAATTTATTATATGATGTAACGGTAATTTTGAAATTAAATTTAACATGGGAGTGATTTTTTCAAGTTTATTAAAACAAAAATGAGCAATAAGTTTAAAAATCTTTTAATGCCACAGCTTTAGGAGTGCTACTGGGATGGTGCACTGTGGGCCAAAGTACATTTTGTCTCACACTTGGCTGCAAATTTCAGAAGGACATAGTGCAGAAGGAGTGCATAAAGGAAATAAGGAAAATGCAGATCGCAGAGCCTGACAGCAGCTGGAATCAATGCAGAATGTCTGCAGGGCTGCATTTTGCTGCAGATGGCATGGTTCACGGATAGGAAAAGAATGGGAATTGCTTGGCAGACTGGCAGAAAAGGCTGGTAGTCAGGAAATTCTTAAACACACTGTTAGAGTGAGTTTTTGGGTAGATGATTCATTAACACTTAAATGACTCTGGCCACCACTCTTCTGTTTGACAAAGTACTGTGGATTGAGTTCACAACAATGCATTTCATAAAGCTGTGAATATCGGAATACTAGCCAGACGCTGCGGATAGAAGTGTGAAATTTACAGGTAGTTTCGAAGACAGTATTATCTATACTTTATAGATATGAATTGTCTTCTATGTTATCATCTAAAATGCCAAATAAATGTATTGTGGATTTAACTTGCATTCCTAAAGGCTGTGGATACCAACCCAGGCATGTTGGTGTCGGAAGGAAAGGATGAAGTCAGAATGTGTGATGTTTTGTATGTACTTTCAAAAGGAAGCATTGTCCATGCATTGTCTATAACTTTGTAAATAACGATTGACCTTTGTGTTTAGCGTATAAATATCGAGCCCACATTGGGCTAGCAGACCTTTCTAACGAAAGCGTCTCCATCCGTATGATGCCTGCTGTACCTTGTTGTGTTGAATAAAGAAGCTGCTTTGTATCTACCAGTAACTGTCTCTCCAGTGATTTCATCCACGCTACAACATTTGGTGTCAGGAGTGGGATACCTTCATGACCCATCGTGTGGTCAGCGTTCCTAGCAGTCTAAGTTGGTGAGTATTTTTCTAAAATAACACTCACACTTGGATCTGTTTGGTCAGTGGTACATGGGAACACGTGTTATCACAAACGCCGAGAGCTGAACTGGTAGATATAAAAGTAGTGTGTGCATGTGCATGTGTGTTTATGTAAGTGAGGAATCTTTGCATGTTAACTTGGTAACTTGGTTAACTTGTTGAGACTTGGACCACCAGCTGTGAAAGGTGGTAAACGACGGTACGGTTCAAGATGCCAGAGTATGGGCGTGTATACTCGTTCGGAGAGTTTTATTTTAGTGTATGTGTTTGCAAGTGTGATGCAAAGGAATACAGCAGGCATTATGAGTTCTAATACTCAAAAGTGGCAGACTATGGAATACATACTCTGCGGTTTTAAGTATGTACTGTTTAACTGCTACCTGTCTTTGATATTTTGCGTACTGTGGGAATTAGTGTGGGGATATCTCAGGGAGAGGTTTTACCCAGATAGATCTACCAGCATGGCACCTATTGAGGTCAGGCAATGTCAGGTTGGGAACCATGATGATCCAAGCCAGCCTTTGATCTTGATTACCACTATTCATAAGCCCTTCACCCTCAGGGAGAAACAGAGCATTTTGTCAGAGTTGCCCTCACTTAAAGTCACCTGTGGGAATTCATAATTCTGGCGCAAGCTCGACGAAATGGTTGAAATCCACCAGATGCACCCTAAAGATATGCACGTGTTAGTGAAAGCAAAGTGCCCAAGGAATATGTGGGACAGTATGGCCCAGGGCGTGCGGGATGGTACCTGGGCAACTACCAGAAGTGCCAGTAATGAAGAAAGATATTGCTCTTTTAAAGAGGACGTGAGGCAGCGGCTGGGAGGAGGTGAGAGTAGCTGGGGAACGATAATGGCAGTGATTCAAAAAGCTGACGAGACAGCCATGGATTATGCAGAATGTAAATATCGAGCATATGAGGAGTATTCAGGGTTGGATAATATAGGGAGGGACAACCCAATCTTCCTAAAAATGCTGAAGGAAGGCCTGAGCTCAGCCCACCAGGAAGTTTTAGATTTAGGCATAACAGTGGGGTCCAACTACTCTGCAATAGAGTAATCGTAAAGTGGGTATAGTGGATCCAGCTGTTGTGATGTCCTGGAGAGCTTGTTTTGCTTGTCCGCAGCCAGGGCACCTAGCAAAGGACTGTCGGACCAGGTATAAGACAGTGAAGGAGTTGATATGCTACAGCTGTGTCCTATTGGGACATGGCTGGAGACAGTGTCCAAAAGGGAGGGGGAAATCCCAGGCGAAGGTCATGGCAGACACCCAGTCACTCACCCCATCAGCAACCAGTCTGACTGTCGATCAGATCAAAGAGTTAGTAACGGTGCCTCTTAGGGTAGAAAAAGATGTGGCAGCGGGCTCCACTGCCAGCGCTGGTGACCCGCGGATGCACACAACAGCACTGTTAGGGGGACGGCAATACAATATGCTAGTGGACACAGGGGCATCAGTATCGATAACAGACTTACCCTTACCAACAACTGGACAGGCCAGTTACATCAAGGATGTAGGAGGGAAAACAGTAAAAGTAGAAAGAAGCGAATCGCAAATACTAGAAATCGGGGGAGTGCAGCTTCCAGTGTATTTCTGGGTATGTCCAAATAATGAGGGCACGATCCTTGCAATAGACATCCTATGGGAAGCAGGAGCTGTTATAGATTCAGGAAAGGGCGAAATAATATGGATGAGTCCGGGGCAGCGAACGCATACAACCAACAGAATACACAACCTGCCTAGCATAGTCGCAGCTGATTGCAGCCCAGAAGAGAAGGGAAAATGGAGGAGAAAAAGAGCAAAGCAGGGACCTGATGGGTGCTGGACACACGGGGAGGAAAGAGTCACGGTGGCCCCACCCTGCATTAGACACATACCACCAAAGTTATATCATGGGGTGATGCATCAGGGAAGGCAGAGCATGAGCACAACCCTCCAGCAGGACTGCTGGTGGCCAGGGATGGGCGGGGATGTTGAGAAATTCTGCCGCCGTTGTATCACTTGTGCCCAGCATAACCCTG
This sequence comes from Mobula birostris, assembly GCF_030028105.1. Classification (NCBI taxonomy): domain Eukaryota; kingdom Metazoa; phylum Chordata; class Chondrichthyes; order Myliobatiformes; family Myliobatidae; genus Mobula; species Mobula birostris. Next base: position 78,427,084 of record NC_092373.1, on the reverse strand, counting down.
GTAAGGGCAGAAAGCTACAGCGGGCAAATCAGCCTCGGCCGAGGGGACTCTGGGAAAACATCCAGATAGACTTCACAGGGCCCCTGCCAAAAAGCAGGGGGAAAAGCCACTGTCTATTATTTATAGATCACTTCACCCGGTGGGTAGAGGCTTTCCGAACAAGGGACTGCACCACTCGTACCGCTGTGTGGATCCTTGTTCAGGAAATCCTCCCAAGGTGGGGAACCCCAGTCCAGGTGGATTCAGATCAGGGAGCACATTTCCTGGGGAAAGTGATGAAGGAAATGTGCTGACTGCTAGGGATTCGACAACGGTTCCACGTACCCTACCACCCCCAGAGTTCAGGGATGGCAGAAAGGATGAACCGAACAATCAAGAATGCATTAGCCAAAGCTATAGCTGAGACAGGAAAGACATGGGTTGATGTATTACCAGATATTCTGATGAGATTGCGCACAACCCTGAACTGCACTTTGGGTCTCAGCCCCCACGAATTATTGATGGGGCGAGCAATGCGACTCCCTTATGGGGTAATTACAGGGATAGAATGACCCAATATGTGAAAGTCCTTTGTAACCAACTTAAAGTGTTGAAGGACCGAGCGAAACAACAGCAGCGAATTGCTGATCAGAGAGAGTCGGAGGGGAAGGGAATAGACCTTCTTCAGCCCAGCGACCAAGTTATGGTGAGGGTGCTGCCAGAAAGGCCGGGGTTTGCCCCCAGGTAGATAGGACCACAGACTGTACTCTTAACGAATGATATGTCTGTCCGTGTACAGACTTGGCGAGGCAGCCAGTGGAAACACTGTACTCAGGTTAAAGCATACAACTCACCATCTTGTTGCTCCCACAGACGGAGTGTGGAACCAAGTGTACCCAGTAACCATGTAATTACAGAGAACCTAAGAGAGGAACACCAGTCGGCCATGGCAGACCTGACCACAGCTGATGAAAACATACCCGGAGAAAACGCAAGGGCAGAAAACGCTGAGAGCGTGGCAGAAGACACTGAGAACGTGTTGGAAAACCATGAATAGCCTGCTAAAGAGTGATGATGATGGTACTCTGTAAAGAAGGCTGATTGCTGAAGGTAGATGATTAATTTTATAGCATAGTATAGAAAATTACGGTATTGGGAAATAGACGGGCAGCGATTTTTGAGTTAAAGCAGAGACGGCAAGTTCCACCACTTCGATGGCATTTTGGACTGCACTCGGTATCTGAAAGCAGTCACCCCCAGTCTAAGGAGCTGGGCCCTTTTCAGCAGTTGAGCCAGCGATCGACCGGACAGTTCGGAAGGGGTTGCCACTGGGGAGAGGTCCTTGCAGACATTTACATAGAGGCCACCCCAACCCCTTCCTGTACATTGATGAGAAGGCCTGTGGGTGCTCCTGGAAGGAGAGTTTCAGTGACCAAAGGATAAAGGGCTGCAGACAAAGGAATGTGATTAAGCTGCTATCAGCCTGCAGGGAAAGAGCCGACAGGCACACGAAAGGAGCCGCATTCCTAAAGACTTGGAAGAGCCTCTCTGCTTAACATTTGGTAGGTAGCGATTAGGGAATGCTAGGATAGATATCGAGTTACATAAAATTGGGAGGGAATTTCGAGACAGGGCATTTTTGCTGCCCTATTTGAGCAGATCCTCCTAGGTTGGCCTTTCCTGGTACAAATTTAATTTTTTTTCCAGGAGGGCCAAGAGGAGAGACTGTTAGAGTGACTTTTTGAGTAGATGATTCATTAACACTTCAATGTCTCTGGCCACCAGCATTCTGTTTGACAAAGTACAGTGGATTGAGTTCACAACAATGCATTTCATAAAAGCTGTGAATATCGGGATACTAGCCAGACGCTGTGGATGGAAGTGTGAAGTTTACAGGTAGTTTTGAAGACAGTATTATCTATACTTCATAGATATGAATTGTCTTCTATGTTAGCACGCAAAATGCCAAATAGATGTATTGTGGATTTAACTTGCATTCCTAAAGGCTGTGGATACCGACCCAGGCATGTTGGTGTCGGAAGGAAAGGGTGAAGTCAGAAGGTGTGATATTTTGTATGCAGCTTCAAAAGGAAGCATCGTCTATAACTTTTTAAATAGCGATTGCCCATTGTGTTTAGCATGTAAATATCGAGCCCACATTGGGCTAGCAGACCTTTCTACCGAAAGCATCTCCGTCCGTATGATGCCTGCTGAACCTTGTCGTGTTGAATAAAGAAGCTGCTTTGTATCTACCAGTAACTGTCTCTCCAGTGATTTCATCCACACCACAACACACATCTCATTTTCCAGCTGGTGTCCAGCACTGAACACAAGAGAAGATTTCATGTTTGTTGAGGTTGCATTTTGAATCCAGTTGTTGGAGACCACTGGTGACTCAAAGTCGCAGGTGCACTTGTAGCATCACAGGCACACAGCATCGTATCAGTAACATTCACAAGAAAACACAAAACATAAATTGTACACAATTTTTACAAGAAAGAGCACAATTAGGGCAATTAAACACAGAAGTCCATTTTAGCGCAAAGTAATCAGTGGTATACTGTTGCTAAACTGTAGTAATTAGAGTTTTGCCAGTTGATCAGGAACCAAATGGTTGAAGGGAAGTAGCTGTTCTTGAACTTGATGGTGTGGGACTTCAGACTTTTGTACCTCCTGTATGATAGTGGCTGTGAAAAGATAGCATGGCCCAGATGGTAGGGATCACTGCTGAAAGTTTTTGAGGCATGGTCCTCTTGTACATACTGCCAACGGTGGGGAGGAGTGTGCCTATTCTATACTGGGCAGGGACCACTACTCTCTGCAACCTTCTATGCTGCAGATTCAGCCATATGAATAGGGGATCGAGGTTGAAAATATATAAGTATTGTGGTATATGTACATGCAAGTGAATCTCGTGAGAAGTTAGTAATGATATAATCATACATGCAATGTAAGCACAAATGTCCCTTGTTGTTAGTCCACAATAAAGTCTACACAATGTTTTGACGCAAAACCGAAAGCACAGAAAATACCCAGCATGACATATAGCATCTGAGTAAGGAGAAAAAGTTAATGCAGGTTATGTATCCCATACCCGAAATGCTTAGGGCTGTAAGTGTTTTGGACTTTGGACTTTTTTTGGATTTTGGAAATTATAATGACATAGCTTGGGATCACCATCATTTCCACCTTGTGCTACCAGTAAGCAGTCTTTGTCTTGCACTTGTTCATCTTACCAATGTACTGAACGGTAAACATTACTACATACAATTAATATAACGAAATTATAACATGTGCTGGGTAACAAAAGCTACAAGCCTACTGAATATTCACAATTACCTTCAATTTTTAGTTCATCCTGATAGATCTTTGTTTGATAATCAGCATACCATTAAGCAGCATTATGTTCACTCTGACACTGCCAATATACAATTGAGATCTTCATTTTTCGCTTTGTGTAGTGCTTTTCTATTTTTCATAAACTTCTGTTCATTATATATGTGAAGTCAATTCTTAGAACAATCTGTGATGCACAGACACCTGTGCATTGCCTGGGAACCTTTCCAGCGTCTTGTGGAATTTTCCATTTGTGACATCATAACAGCGCTCAAAAAACAATTTTGAATTTCAGAAGATTTTTGGAAGTTGTTGGAATTTCGGATAAGGGGTGCCCAACCTGTATTTCAGATCCAGAAAAGTTAATATTTCCAGTACTCTTTGTCAGAACTAGGAAAGAAAGCTACACATTATCTGTTAATAGGAGAAAAAAAAATGGAGAAGAGGTGAATAGAACTACTGGAACATTTCTGATGTTTAATATAGTATTTAATATATTTGAAGGTGTAAATATTAAGTCCAAGAGACCTACCTTGACTGCACAAATAGACTCAGAAAAATCTGACCCAACATAATAACAGCAGGCATAGTGACTTCTGATGCAGATAGAAAATAAACTACATAAAATTAGTAAATTTGACACCGAGCCTGAGAGACTGCAAAATGCCCAGGGGGAAGACGAAATGTTCTGGGTATGTTCTTCCCCTCGACGTTGCTTGATCTGCTGAGTTCCTCCAATATTTTATGTGTGCTGCTCAAGACGTGTGTTATTCTATGAAACAGTCCCCTTTACATGATAAACTCTATTTAAAATCCCTTTTTCCACAAAAATGGTGCACTCTGCTCACAAAAGCATCAGAGTTATAAGGCAACTTCAGAATTCAATCTGTGTGTTTTCCTCCGATCTAACTGCTTGGATGGATTCTGATGTAGGCCAGTGAGTGAATGTTTCAAAATATGATTGCTTTCCTTAGGCAATCTCTCTTGAAAAATGAAAAGGAAATCTTTTGTTTTAATCCAATGTTACAGTCTGTAGATTAATAAAATATTGCCCGCAAATTTATCTTGTAAATTTGAAGAAGTTAATGGGAAAAAGTGGAAGAACTAACCTATTCATATTCTCTGATTGTTAAATCCCTAAATGTAAGTGACAGAATCTCTACTGTCCAATTCTTGTCAGCTACAACATACAGGAACTCTCTCTGAGACCACTTATTACACACTAAACCCAACTATATGCTGAACTATCTTCCGGTTTAAGATAGCACCGGTAAAGCCCAGCAATTACTTATTGGCAGCATCAAGATTATAACTAAATACTTTACCAATAACACTCTCTCTGGTAAAATTTATAGTAAACAATCATCGCAGACAGTGGAGAGGTGGACAGAGGTGAAGAAGAGTCGAAGGTTGAAGCAAGCGTGTGCATAGCAAAGTCGAAGCACATGCTTTGTTTTTTAGTTTCAAAACATTAAATTAACTCAAAGAAACACACTGAAGTCTGGGAATATGGGTCTGGTTAATTTCTTACTTTAACTGAGGTGAGCACATATCATGTGGTTACGTGATGACATATGCAATTAACATATTTTTACATATAACCCATAATTATTTAAACAAAGAATGCTTAATCAACCAAGATATATGCAAGATTATGCAAATATTAATGTATTAAATATACATACTCCCTTCTTAGCTATAAACCAATGCAGAATGCATCTTAATTATGTACACAATATATTATATAGTACAGCTACTACACGCAGACATGCACAGCAGAGTACATTTTAAATTTTCCCATTCAGGGCTAAAGATTTAATCACTTTGGAGGATTTCTCACTCTTGTGGGATAATGTCTTTCCTGACAAGGGGAATCACTCTGCTTGCCAGATGAGACTTGTGACTGTGAAACAATCTCACGTTCTGAGGCTTTGGCTATGATGGTTGTAGAAGTTGACTCTGAGACTGCAGGACATGGTTCTGACAGCTTTTTACTCTTTTCCTCTCTCCGGATCTACTTTGATTCCTTTCTTTTTTTCTCATTCACATTCCTTCTCTCCATCTCTTCCCTCCTTTTTCTTCAGGTTTGTGCATCTTGATCCTGGGAAGGTCCATTTAGTTCTCTGGTTTATTCTCTTATTAATGCTACTACTGCTTCCTTTACAATCTGATCTCTTCTCCTGGTCTCCACATCCACAACATCACCTGATAAATCCTTTGTTTTCGTATCTCCATTGGCTCCTTTCCTTTTGGCCTTCCATTCATCCAGTTGTGTGTTGGTCTTTGTATCTACTCTTACAAGCAGCTTTTTGTCTCCTACTTGAAGTTCATGCAATAACCTTAATGTATGTAGAATAGACTCAGATTCTTTATACTCATAAAAGCAGAATGCTTAAACTTTCCTGAAGCTCCTTGAACTCTCTTCCAGCTTAAAACCAAGCTATATTTTGAAAATAACTGCCTGATTAACAATCATATCAGAAGCTTTCTCAGATACATTGCCTATGAAAACTGTTGTTGGACCACTGCTTTTGTCACTTTCATGATCTCCTTCCTTGGTCCAATATGCTTTCCAACCAGAGGCACAGATGCTGGCACCAACACCTGTTGCCCTCTGTTTGGTAACAGTTCATAGTGTTCAGCAGGGAGACAGCTGTGGCGTCATTCTGACCTTCCCAAATTCATTTTAGTTGCTTTCATTTCAAGGGAAGTAACATGCAAATTGTAGATGGATTTTCAATCAAGTTATAGCTATCTTAGCCAATCAAGCCCCCACAATGCTGGTACTTTTGTTATTACCACATACAAGCTCAATGTGTCTTGTTGGTTGTTGTATTTCACTGTCACAAATGTCATTCCCACAGATGTTATCTTTTCTCCAGTATAGGTTCTTCGTTGGACATCTGCAGGCTTCAGTTTTGTATCTTTCAAATGCCTATCAAAGTAATTTTGTGGAATGGCTAAAACAGCTGAATCTGTGTCCAATTCCATTTTAATTAATTTCTTGATGTTCACTTCTGATGTAAGCCACATTGCTTGCCTATTATTAACTTTCACACTGTAAATCTCAAGACTACACAATCATGTATCACTCTCATTATTTTCAGATTTTTCATCAACAGCATACAGATTGTTCTTTTGAATCTGTAATTTGACTTTTTAGCTTTTACTCCTCCTTGAGCAATCCATTTACTTCTGTCTGCCTGACATACTGTTTGTATATTTCCTACTTTGTTGCATTTTTGGCAAGTTTTGCCCTTAACTGTGCATTTGTTTGGTGTATGAGAGCCACTGCTGCAATGGCAACACAATTTGTTAAGCCAAGCTGGTTTCTGTATAGATGCTGCAACTTTATTCACTCTCACTTTCATTCCTGACTGTAACTCAATTGCAGTTTCCATTGAAATAGCGATTTCCTTTGCCCTTTTAAATGTAAGCTGGGCCTCATTTAGGAGGTGTTTTGAATGCTTTCTTTTAAGATTCCACAAGCCAAACGATGTCTCAATGCACCATTAAGATCATTACTAGATTTACAAATGTATTTAACAGGTTGGTAGCTATCTTGGGTTCATTTTTAAATATTTCATCGCCAATGTTATGATTTATAACTTCAAAACATTAAACTATTTCAAAAAAAAAACTCACATGAGTCTGGGAGTATGGGTCTTGTTCATTCTTTATGTTTAGTGAGGTGCCACATATCACGGTAGCGTGATGACGTGCAATTAATGTATTTTTGCATATAATCCAAAATTAACTATTTGAATGAACAAGAATGTTTATTCAAACAAGATATATACAAGATTATTCAAATATTATTGAAATATTAAATACACAACAGCGAGGTCGAGGCAGACTCGAGGCAAGAGGATGTGAGGCAGAGTTGGGGTGAACAGAGGTGGGGAGAAGATGAGGCCCATCCACAAGACTTGTGGCTTGATTGGCCTAAGCACCAGCCTGATCCTGAAAGGTCAGGTATGGGCCGAAATGTGGCTGCTGTGTCCAGGCCCAGAGCATATCGAAATGTCCAGGCCCAGGTCCTTGACTAAGAAATTACCTGATATTTGGACGATTTAAATGCTGGGCCAGATTGAAAAAGCAAGATATTGGGACCAGAACCAAGGGTTGGCCAGTTCTGTTTGATGCTCCGTGATGTTTCATTCGCTCTACACTGAACTGAGGCTGAGGCCATGGCCAGCTCTGGGCTTCACATGTGCAGACTCACGTTTGTTCTGAATGCTAATGGACTACTTTTGTTGTTCGCACAATATGTTTTTTTTCTCTGCACATTGACTGTTTGATGGTCTTTCTTATGGTTCTTTTGGGATTCTTTGTTTTTGGCTGCCTGTAAGGGGATGAATCACAAGGTTGTATAATGTGTACAGTCATTGATAATAAATGTACTTTGAAAAATAAGAAGAAATTTGCAGTTCTACAACCTTTGAACTGTTTGTGTTCAACACACTGGCAAAACATGAAATGCATTGGTATTTCTAAATCGGAGACCATGTTTAAAAGAGAAGTAATCTTTGTATGGATAATATACAGTACACTATAAAGACCAGCGTGATTAAAGAATTAATCCATTCTCTGCTCTAAAATAAATGATGCTGTTTTTGCCAGCACTCTGGCCCTGAGAAGAGGAAGGGCAGAAAACAAGATTTCTACCAAAGAATGGTCTGGAATTTGGAGCAAGACCGGTGTTTGCTAGGTTTCTTCCCCACTGCAAATACACCTTCTAAATCCTGTTCAGGTTAAAAAGATTTTGTGAACTTCCATCAAAATTGCCTTCAAAAGAGACAGAAACACACATCAGTTCTTCATTAATAGACAGATATAAAAACAGAAAGTGTTAAAATCACTCAGCAGGCAGATCCACTCATTATTACCACATGTATGGAGAAAACGAAAAACCTGCACACTATTCCTACAGATCAAATCACTACAACAGTGCATTGAGGTAGTACTTTGGGAAAACAATACCATTATCCAAAATAAAGTGTTGCAGCTGCAGAGAAAGTGCAGCGCATGTGGACAATAAGGAGCAAGGTCTCAGTGAGGTAGATTGTGAGGTCAAGAGCCCATAATCTTTACATGCCATTCGATAGTCTTATAACAGCAGGATAGAAGTGTTATTGGGTCTAGCAGTATCAGATTTTCCTACCTTCTGCCAATGATTGTGGGGGTGAGGTGGTGGTGGATAAGAAAAGAGAGAATTTCTAGGGAGAGCAGGGTCTTTGATCATGCCAGCTGCTTTACTGAGGCAATGAGAAGTCTGCACAGTCAATGGAGGGGAACTGGTTTTCATGATGTGCTGCGTAGAGTCTGCAACTCTCAGCAGTATCTTGTTGTCATAGGAACAACTGTGGCCATACCAAGCTGTGATGCATCTTATTAGGATGATTTCTATGGTACATCAATAAAATTTGGTGAGGAATTTGGTAAGAGATGTTGATGGGCTTTCTTGACCATGATGTCTATGTGTTTGGACCATTGGTGATGCTCATGTCTAGGAATTCACAAATTCTCAATCCTCTCAACATCAGTATGGTTGATGTAAACAGGACAACATGCACCAACATCATTCCAAAGAGATAGATTGACCTGATTTTTAACACAGAGAAATCCATATTTCACTGCTTCTTTCAATGTACATGTGCTATATCAATCAGACGAAGAATCTGGAAAAGAAGCTTGAGTTTTCTTTTATCTAAAGTTCATTTGCAATGCATTCGTCAGGTTTATATTTGATTAAACTTAAGAGATCAAGCCCTGGTGCCAGGTAAATAACCACTTCCTTAACGTCACCAAGACAAAGCAGATTGTATTCGACTTCAGGAGAACTCACACCACTCACATCAGTAGAACAGTAGTGGAAAATGTGAGCAGTTTCGAACTCCTGGGAGTGCACATCTCACACAAACTCACATGGTCCCATAACACATTCTACACAATCAGGAAAGCTCCGCAACGTATCTACTTTCTGAGAGGCTGAAGACATCCATACAGTCAGCCCTCCTTATCCGCAAGTTCCGTGTGCATGAATTCAGCCAACCGCGAATTGAGAAAACCCGGAAGTGCTTTTCCAGCACTTGTTGTTCGAACATGTACAGACCTTTTTTTCTTGTCATTATTCCCTAAACAATGCAGTATAACTACTATTTTACATAGCATTTACATTGTATTAGGTATTATAAGTGATCTAGAGATGATTTAAAGTATACAGGAGGATGTGCGTAGGTTACCGTGGATCGGGATCAGAAAAAAAACGGAAGTTCTCTTACTAAGTAAGTCGGAACAGGTACATCCGATATTATTTAGCATCAGTTAGTCAAACGTTTGTCTTAGTATATAGTGTGTATTTTACCTTTCTATGCATATAAAACAATTAAGGAACGTATGTTTCAGTGCCGGGCTCGGGAACGGAAATTCCCGAGCTCGATCCAGTGACAGACCGCTCCCGAGTGCGCTCTTCATCCGTGCCGGGTTGATGTGAAGGATCAAAAACCCCAAACCCCAAAACCAGATAATTAAACCACTGCTTTGTTTTGTAATAATTGTAGCTTTCATTGGGGCAGGGCTTTTTTCACTTTATCCCTTAAAATTGTTCTGATCGTTGACTGACTGTAGCTTAACACTTTTCCAATGACCAATGGCGTTTCACCTCTTTCCGATCGCTTTATTATTTCCACTTTATTTTAAATCGCGATTGTGATTACTTTTGTGAGCAGAAACACTGCGGATTCAGAGCTCCGCCGCCGTATCCTAATGTCCACCGCACTGAGACAGGTTAAATAAGGTCCGGCGTTCTACTGGGTCCTAAGGTCCACCGCATTGAGACCCGTTGAATAAGGGACTTGAGCATCCACGTTTTTTGGTATCCACGAGTGATTGGTTCCGGGACCCCTCGCAGATAAGGAGGGCCGACTGTATTCAGATCTTTCTACAAATGCACAGTACAGAGCATCTTAACTTGTTGCATCACTGTATGGTATGGAAATAGCACCGCGGCAGACAGGAGAGGCTCTACAATGGGTAGTTAGAACTGCCCAATGCGTCACTGATCACTGGCATCACCCTATCACCCTACCTGTTGTGTATTTAATGTTTCCATAATATTTGAGTAATCTTGTGTGTGTGTGTGTGTGTGTGTGTGTGTGTGTGTGTGTGTGTGTGTGTGTGTGTATATATATATGTGTATATATATATATAATCAATCAGACCATAAGGTATAGGGGCAGAATTAGGCCATTTGGGTTAACAAGTCTTCTCCAGCATTTCATCATGGCTGATCCAATTTTCCCCTCAGCCCCAATCTCGTGCCTTCTTCCCACATCCTTTGGTGCCGTGACCATTCAAGAATCTATTGACTCCTGCTTCAAATATACATAAAGATATGGCCTCCACAGCTGCTTGTGGCAACAAATTCCACAGATTCACCACTGTCTGGCTGAAGAAATTCCTCCTCATCTCCATTCTAAAAGGACACTCCTTGATTCTGAAGCTGTGTCCTCTGGTCTTCGAGTCTCCCACCATAGGAAACATCCTCTCCACATTCACTCTATCAAAGCCTTTCACTATTTGATAGGTTTCAATCAGGTTATCTCTCAATTTTCTAAATTCTAGTGAATACAGGCCCTGAGCCATCCAACACTCTTCATCTAACAAGCTGTTCAAAACTAGGATCATTTGTGTGAACCTCCTTTGCACCCTCTCCAGATTCAGAACATCCTTTCAAAGATAAGGGGCCTGAATCTGCTCACAGTACTCCAAGTGAGGTCTCAACAGTGCTTTGCAATTACTCAACATTACATCTTTAATTTTGTATGCTAGTCCTCTTGAAATGAATGCTCACATTGCATTTGCCTTCCTAACCATAGAATCAACCTGCAAACTAACCATTAGGAAACCCTGCACAAGAACTCTCGAGACCCCTTGCACTTCAGATTTAGAAAATAGTCAACCCTTTAATTTATTCTACCAAAGTGCACGACCATACACTTCGCGACAATATATTCCATCTGCTACGTCTTTGCCCAGCCTTCTATTCTGTCTGAGTCACTATGTAGCCTTTCTACTTCTTCAAAACTACCTGCCTCTCCACCTATCTTCATGTCATCTGCAAACTTTGCAACAAAGCCGTCAATTCCATCATCCAAGATTTTCCCTTGAGGAAACCATGTTGACTACGACCTACTTTATCACGTATCTCCAAGTACCCAAAACCACATGCTTAATAATTAACTCCAACATCTTCCCAACCACTGAGGTAGCCTAACTGGCCTAAAATTTTCTTCCTTCTGCCACTCTCCCTTCTTGAAGAGTGGAGTGACATTTGCAATTTTCCAGTCTTCTGGAACCATTCCAGGACCTAGGGATTCTTGAAAGATCTTTACTAATGCCTTCACAATCTCTTCAGCCACCTAGTTCAGAACCCTGGGGTGTACACCATCTCATTCAGGTGACTTACCTAACTTCAGACCTTTCAGTTTCCCAAGAACCTCCTCCCTTGTAATGGTAACCTCACACACTTCATGACCCCTGATACCAGGAACTTTCACCATACTGCTAGTGGCTTCCACAGTGAAGACTGATTCAGTTCATCCACCATTTCCTTCTCCCCCATTATTACCTCTGCAACATTGTTTTCCAACAGTCCAACATCTACTCTCGCATCTCATTTACACTATGTACCTGAAGAAACTTTCGGTATCCTCTTTAATATTATTGGCTAGTTTACTTTCATAATTCGATCCAGAGTAGCTGATCCTCTAGTGGGCTCAACCGCAAGGGGTTCTAAAAACCTATCTGATATGCATGCTAGAAATTACCCCCTCTTGGAATCCAGCACCAATCTGATTTTCCCAATCTACCTGCATGTTGAAATCCCCCATGATCATTGTAACATTGCCCATCTGCCACGTATTTTCTATCACCCATTGTAATTTGTAGACCACATCCTTACTACTGCTCGGGGGTCTGTATATAAATCCTATCAGGCTTTTTTTCACTCCTGCAGTTCCTTAGCACTATTCACAATGAATCAACATCTTCCAACCCTATGTTACTTCTTTCTAATGATTTGATTTTATTTTTTACCAACAGAACAACACAATCCCCTCTGCCTTCCTGCTTGTACATTCAATACAATGACTATACTTGGACATTAAGCTCCGAGCTATGATCTTCTCTCAGCCATGATTCAGCGATGCCTACAATGTCATACACACCAATCCATAACAAGTTCATCTACCTTATTCCGTATACTGTGCGCATTCAAATTTCACACCTTCATTCCTGCATTTACCCTTTTCAATTTTGTCCACCTTTTATATTGCAATTCATCCTGTTGACTGCAAATTTGCCCTATCATCAGTCACATCTTGGCAGGAGTCTCACTACACATTGCCTGTGTTTGTAAACCAATTATCTCATCTTTAGCACTATCACTCTGGTTCCCGTCCCTTTTCCAAATTAGTTTAAACCCTGCTGAACAACTCTAGCCAACCTGCCCACAAGGATGCTTGACCCCCTCAGGTCCAGATGTAACCCGTCCCTTTTTATACAGGTTATACCTTCCCCAGAAGCATTCACAATGATCCATAAATCTGAACCTCTGCCCCCTGCACCAGTTCCTCAGCCACACATTCACCTGCCAAATCATCCTATTCTTACTCTCACTGGCACGTGGCACAGGCAGTAATGGAAATATATTGGTTATATATTGGTTGATTAAGCATACTTGTTTATGTAAATAATTCATTACGGATTATATGTATAAATACATGAATTGCATACATCATCAAGTCAGACTCGTATTCACAGATTCAATGTTTTCCTTAAATTAGATTAACATTTTAAATTACAACACATACCACCACTAACCAGATCAACACCTCTACCACTAGCCCACCCTTCCACACTCCCCTCCACTAATACTTTATCATTTCCTGTCAGAGTCTCTTTATGTATGTAACGGCACTTTGTGGACATACAAACAATCTCTGTATATAAGCCCTGAATTAATATTTATTGTGTTTTTTAGTATTTATGTTCTTGATCTCATTTTGTTTCTTTTCTGCTGCATCAGAATCAGAATAACTATTACTTTTTTCTTCTTTATACTTGTGTTCTGAAAATGGCATTAAACAATCTTGAATCTATAATTTAGTAAAACTATGTATGGATGTTACAATAAATCTAAATATTTTAGTGAAATAGTAGAATGAAATTATTTAATGAGAAATAAAATGTAATGGAAATATAAATTCAACTTTACAATGCTAATGCAAATTAAACATTTAATTTGTTAACATGCAATTGGATTCATCAAAAAAAAATTATTCCTCACAGCCTCAGGACACCCTAAAACATTTACAGCCAATAAAGTACATTTGAAGTGTGTTTCCTGTTAGTTTGTGGGAAAATTTTCAAAATAAACAAGTCCCAGCAGCTGTCAGTGCAATAAAAACAAAATACCCAAAGTAAATGTTTTGCCATTGGCAAACATCACTGAAATGAAATGGCTTGGAATCTGAGTATTGATCACTTTTCTTTTTGAATGTGAACACTTATTAACCTCAGGAATGATTTTGCAATGCACGGTCTTGCATCAGTTCAGCCCATTATTGCTCTAATATCAGAATTAGCCTGAACTTAGGGAAGTCTGTCCTGATATTAAGCTGGGTGCCCTTTGTTCTGTGTTTGGTATTAAGCTGATTTTGGAAACGAATAAGCAGAATAATTTTTAATCCAACCTTCACTTCAGTAATTAATGCTCAAGTGTAATACACTTGGGATACTTCATTTATGAGATATAGTAAAGGATGAAGTAACAAGCTTTATTTACAAAGTCAAATCTTCATGGGGGGTGCTGCTGAAATTTTGAAATTCACTATCCAAGAGGGCTCCACCTCAGTATATTGAAGTAGAAATCAAATAGATTTTTGAATATTACAGGAATCAAATCAATCTGGAAAGTGATGTTGAAGTGAAAGATCAGCCTTGATTTTATTGAATGGCTGAGCAAAATTGAGACAGCATATAGCCTACTCCTGGTCATTCCCTACTTAAACCTTCAGTCTTCCTTTTGTATTTGTTCCTGGTTATGATTATCCAAGTAGCAGCTAGTCAGGATAAGTCAATGCCAATTACATTCAAAATAATAGGTCCAGATTTAACAACTGATTGAAAACCATTGTTTTCCATATGGTTTTTTGGTATTATAGTATGTTAATTCCTTTATTATTAAATATTGCACATATTCAGGAAAAATACATTCTTCAATCAGTTTTGTTTTGAAAGACAGTACAAATTTTCATTTATCAGGATGGCTCAATGCTCTATTAAAGCACTAATAAAATGAAGTCATGATAGTGAGAAGGAAAATGGGGTAATATTTTGCATACAGAAAACTCCCATGAACTGTAATGTGATAGTGACTAGATAACTGGTTTTGTGACATTATAAAGAGATAAATATTCATAAGGATGTAGGACATTCCTCTTTTCATCCTCAAAACAATGATGTGGGATCTTTTTGTAATCCACCTGAGAGAACTACATGGCTGATTGGTTTAAGCAACATGCATCAAAGTTGCTGGTGAACGCGGCAGGCCAGGCAGCATCTCTAGGAAGAGGTAGAGTTGACATTTCGGGCCGAGATCCTTCATCAGGACTAACTGAAGGAAGAGCTAGTAAGAGATTTGAAAATGGGAGAGGTAGGGGGAGATCCAAAATGATAGGAGAAGACTGGAGGGAGAGGGATGGAGCCAAGAGCTGGACAGGTGATTGGCAAAAGGGATATGAGAGGATCATGGGACAGGAGGCCCAGGGAGAGGGAAAAGTGGGAGGGGGAAAAAAGACCCAGAGGATGGGCAGGGAGTATAGTCAGAGGGACAGAGGGAGAAAAAGGAGAGAGAGAGAAAGAATGTGTGTATATAAATAAATAACGGATGGGGTACGAGGGGGAGGTAGGGCATTAATGGAAGTTAGAGAAGTCAATGTTCATGCCATCAGGTTGGAGGCTCCCCAGACGGAATATAAGGTGTGGTTCCTCCAACCTGAGTGTGGCTTCATCTTTACAGTAGAGGAAGCTGTGGATAGACATATCAGAATGGGAATGGGATGTGGAATTAAAATGTGTGGCTACTAGGAGATCCTGCTTTCTCTGGCGGACAGAGCGTAGGTGTTCAGCAAAACGATCTCGCAGTCTGTGTCGGGTCTCACCAATATATAGAAGGCAACACCTTATATTCCGTCTGGGTAGCCTCCAACCTGATGGCATGAACATTGACTTCTCTAACTTCCGCTAATGCCCCACCTCCCCCTCGTACCCCATCTGCTATTTATTTTTATACACACATTCTTTCTCTCACTCTCCTTTTTCTCCCTCTGTCCCTCTGACTATACACCTTGCCCATCCCCTTGGTTCCCCACCGCCCCCCCGTCTTTCTCCCTGGGCCTCCTGTCCCATGATCCTCTCATATCCTTTTTGCCAATCACCTGTCCAGCTCTTGGCTCCATCCCTCCCCCTCCTGTCTTCTCCTATCATTTTGGATTTCCCCCTCCCCCTCCCACTTTCAAATCTCTTGCTAGCTCTTCCTTCAGTTAGGCCTGACAAAGGGTCTCGGCCTGAAACGTCGACTGCACCTCTTCCTAGAGATGCTGCCTGGCCTGCTGCGTTCACCAGCAACTTTGATGTGTGTTGCTTGAATTTCCAGCATCTGCAGAATCCCCCGTGTTTCAGTGATTGGCTTAAGGTCTCATTCTAAAGCCATCACTTCTAGTTGCAGGAAATGTAGAGGAGGCTTGATGATGAGGTATCCTTGATGATTGATGTTGCTTTCTTGTGGTAACACTCCTTCCAGATGTACTCAGTGCTGGAGAGGGCTATTCCTATAATGAACAGGGCTGTTTTCACCACTTCTTGCAGGCTTTTCTGTTCGTGGGTGTTGGTGTTTCTGTACCAGGCTGTGATGCAACCAGTCAGGATACTCTTCACTGTGCATCTATAGAAATTCGTCAACATTTTAAGATGACACGAAGAATCTGCGCTAGCTTCAAGGAAAGTGGAGGCACATTTCACCTTTTGAATTTTTTATTTTCACATTCCTCTAGGGGCTCCCCCTCCTTACCTCTGAAATCGACTTTGGCCCAACAACATCCAAGGTATATGAACTCCACTAACATTGGACACTTAATCATTCCTTCCAATATCAATAATCTTAGCTCTGTGCTTTACATCTTTAACCATCATCAGAATTAACACGTGTCAGTGTGAAACTTTCATCTGGCTTTTGTGAAATGGCTTGAGATGTTTTGCTATTTTTCGGACTTGACATGAATGCAAGTTGTAATTTATTCTTTAAACAAACTTTCAAGTGGCTCAGCAGGAATGAATCTTAGATTTATGCCTCTTATAATGATCAAACCACCACTGATACCAAGCAGACGTTTAGGAAGCGAGAGGATTAGAACATCCAGTCATGTACAAACACTGTTGCATTCTGCCTCCAATCCTACTGAATAATTTTATTTAACACACAAAATGCTGGAGGAACTCAGCAGGCCAGACTTACTGAGTTCCTCTAGCATTTTGTGTGTGTTGCTCGGATTTCCAGCATCTGCAGATTTTATCTTATTTGTGATTGAATTATTTAATTTGTTTATTTATTTATTTTATTCAGTATGATACAGCGCGGAATAGGCCCCTCCAGCCCTTCGAGCCACACCACACAGCAACACCTGATTTAATCCTAGCCTAATTACAGGGCAATTTAAGATGACTAATTAACCTACCAACTGGTATGTCTTTGGACTGTGGGGAGGAAACCAGAGCACCTGGAGGAAACCCATGTTGTCACGGGGGAGAACATACAAACTCCTTACAGGCAGCAGTGGGAATTGAACCTGGATCTACTGTACCGAATAATGTTGTACTAGTCACTACGCAACCATGCCATTCTGGTCAGTTCATCAAATAATATTTGACATTACTCACAAAAATTCTCAAATTAAGTGCCTGTTATAAAATTCACCTGCTAGCTTTAAGGTACATTAACTTTGTTTGAAGAATATCGGTGGGGAATTGTGACATTTAATTCTTATTTTACACACATATATTCATTGGGGAATGGATTTCTCCAGCAATCTTCATGCAACTACTATTCTTGGATGTGACCCAAATTTTATCCATATCTTCTGAAAATCTTGTGTAAATTCCAATACCAAAATGAAAAATGACATATATTTCTTTCAGTTTCATTTGAACAGTTGATGGAAGTCTGTGTGCTGTCAGTTTCATTTTACTGAATAAGGTCTCTCTATAAAACTGAAATGACCCACTCTTTTACTGGGTGACAAGGCCAATCACCTGCTCCCAAGCTTTTGCTAGCACCTGCCCCATGGTGTCAATCAAGATTAGCAGAGGACAATTTATTTTTGGTTACTTTTCTCTCTCTGGAGCATTGTCAGTCACAAGTATGTGCCACAGACTACATGGCTGAGATTAACTGCACACTATGTAAATGATTATTGGCAGGATGATTCCATGTTATATTGCCATTACACTTCATCATCAAAAATCCTAATAAACTGGATGTTTCTTCTCTGTAATACATCATTAATGTTCTCCAATAAATCCCTATTGCTATTCATTGTATTAGAGTTTATCCATTTTACTGAAGCTATTCTGCTATTCACTCTCCTTTGCCATTTGACTCTTTTCCACAAATGTCCTTTTGTCACAATGACGGGGGCATTGGGAGCAAGGGTGGACCCAAATGCAAGACACATCTTGTGAGGTTACTTAGATTTAGTTTATTGTTTGATACCAGGAGAGCAAGGCAGGAGCAGGAAATAACGAACTGGACAAGGACTCAGGGCTATGACTAGGCTGGGACCAAGGGTCTGGGCTTGGGCTCGGAATCGGCTCCCAGAACTAGAGGAGACATGAAGAGGCTAGGGTATGGACTCCGAGCCAGAGACTGGGCAAGGACCCAGTACCTGGGCCTTGCCTCGAGCTCGGACCCCAGAACCAGGCAAGGACATGACATGGGCCAGGGAGAGGAGGAACATGGGAACACAGAGCCTCGGTCTCGGGGAGCAGGTACATGGAACCATGGACACATACACAGAATACAGAGATGGGACCCCTCCTTGGGTACAGGACATAAGGTCGGGACTCGTACACAGAACAGAGAGCCGGGACCCCTCCTTGGGTACAGGACATACGGCCGGGACTCATGACCCCCCCTGCGGGGCAACGGCAAGACGGCCTGACTTACCCCACAGAGGCGAGGACAAGACACGATAAGACATGACCCCCCGCGGGGCAATGACAAGATGGCCTGACTTACCCCCACAGAGGTGAGAACCGGACAAGACAAGACCAACACGAATGAACACCAGATAGTACCTATCTAGCTCCAGTGATGGAACTAGACCGAAGTGCAGGTGGGGGCTGCAGACGAGGGCTAGAGGCGAGAGGGGAAGAGAAGGGATTCAGACAAGGGGTAGGACAGGAATCACAGTCCGCCAGGGACAGGATTTGATTCAGAACTGGGAAGCCTCCAGGGCCAGGACTTGACTTGCTGCTAGAATGCCGCCAGGGCCAGGACTTAACTTAGTGCTTGAATGCCACCAGGGCCAGGACTTGACTTGGTGCTTGAATGTCGCCAGGAAAAGGACTTGACTTGGTGCTTGAATGCTGCCGGTACCAGGACTTGACATGGAGCCTCCAGGTAGTGGCGAGCTCTCGACTCGGCCCAGGAACAGTAGTCAGCAGTTCTTGATTCCCTCCAGCGGGTTAACTGACGGACCCACCTTGGTGAGGAAACTTTGCAAGCTCGCTTTGGCGAGGTAACTGGACAGGGTTGCACCGGTGAAGAGAGGCGAATTACCGGCACTCGCTTCGGCAGAGACTAGGCTTGCTCCAGCCAGATGACATCGGCACACCGTACCTTTGGTGACTTTGCAGACGCACCAGCGCCGAATGGCTGAAAGCCGGAGACTATAAACTACCGGTTCAGCCAAGTGCTAATTGCCTCTAATCACCAACGTCAAGGGACACGGGAAAACAGGGAATCAACAGTCCGGATCGTAACATAAACAAGGTAAATTTAAAGGGACCCCGATCCGGACCATGACACCTTTATCCATAAACATTCTATTTTGCTGTATATGTACAGGGAATTTGGGTTATCAGGTTAGATCTCTTTCAATATACACTCAGTGGCCACTTTACTAGGTACGTCTTATACCTAATCAAGTGGCCATTGAGTACACATTCGTGGTCTTCTGCTGCTGTAGCCCATCCACTTCAAGTTTCGACGTGTTGTGCATTCAGAGTTGCTCTTCTGCACACTGCTGTTGTAACAGCACACACTGTTGTCATGACCTCTGTCATTAACGAAATGCTTTTGCCCACAGCACTGCTAGTCACTGGATTATTTTTGATTTTCACGCCATTCTCTGTAAACCCCAGAGTAGGGTTTGCCAACATTTTTTATACCATGAGCTATTACCATTTTACAAAGTGTCCATGGGCCCAAGTTTGGGAGCCTCTGATCTAGAGACTGCTGTGCATGAAAATCCCAGGAGCTCAGGAGTTTCTGACATACTCAAACCACCCTGTCTGGCACCAACAATCATTCCACAGTCAAAGTCACTTAGATCACATTTCTTCCCCATTCTGATGTTTGGTATGAACAACAACTGAACCTCTTGACGATGTCTGCATGCTTTGATGCATTAAGTTGCTGCCACATGATTGGCTGATTAGATACATGCATTAGTGAGCAGGTGTACAGGAGCAGCTAATAAAGTGACGAGTAGAAATGTATGAAAAATAGCATTGGGTCATGTTCTACTGTTTTCACTTCTGACATTAAATTCATTGTGTTTCTTGTTTGTCTGCTTTTTACTGATCTGCCAATGTTCTGAATGTGGAGATGCCAATTGCTCAACTGCATATTCAGAATATTCATTGCAACTGCAAGGATTAAGACACATCATTAATTGTATTCTGGTATAATTGTTCACTTAGGATAAAGGACTCCATCAAAAAGACCCCATCAAAAAGACCAGTATTTTTTGATGACCCCTATTCATCTTTGGGGAGAGTGATGGCCATCTGCTATACCAAATGGCAGTAGTCTACCTGGTGAAGATACTCTTGTACCAACAACTAGATTAAGAAATCCATGACCATAACCTTATTTTCTAAGTAGAGTTTAGAACTTGTGCAGTCAAGACAATTGTTGTCACTCGAAGTGTTCCATATTATTTGAAATCATTCCAAATAAACATGATAAAAATAAATATTATCTTCATTAATCTAAACATCAGATTCATCCTGTGAGAAGCTGGCCGAGAAACAAGTTGAACAAGATGAAATGTTACATTTTATTGTTTAATCATCACTTTGGGAATTGATTTGTAGTAGCAAAATTTTGCAATAACATTTATGGGATTTTAAATTTTCCAATAAAAACAGAATATTTGAATTATGTATTACCGCCTTCAGCTTGTAAATAAGAATGTTTCTGCAGATGACCTACAGAAGAAATTACCCATATATAAAAAAAATAGTGTTTGATTCTCATGTGGTGTATAATGGCCTGCTGTATTGCTGTGAATCTTGAAGTGGGAACTTAATGTTTGTAACTATTGCTGTTTTATTAAAGTACAGCAACAGTAACAGAAACTACAAAGTTTTATTTTAAATTTCCCCTTGCCTCTCATCACTCCCACTATCCTTGGAAACAGGGTAGAAACTTTCCAGGCATATCTCAGCGAATATTTTATTTCAAATTTAAACTTCAGTCACATAGATACACTATAACAGCATCACCATCTGGTATGGGGTGGGGTGTCTACTGTGCAGGATTTAAGTAAGCTGCAGGGAGTTGTAAAATTAGTCCACTACATCATGAACACTAGCCTCCATAGTAACCAAGACAACTTCAAGAAGCGGTGCCTCAGGAAAGCAATGTCCATCACTAAGGACCCCCAAACACCCAGGACCGCCCTTGCCTCATTGTTACCATGAGGAAGGAGGTATAGAATACTGAAGGCACACACTCAGTGATTCAGAAACAGCTTCTTCCCCTCAGCCGTCGATTTCTGAATGGATATTGAACCCATGAACACTGCCTCACTTCTTATTTAATTATATATATATATATTTACTGCAATTCAGTTTTTTTTCTCTATATTATCATTGTACTGCTGCTGAAAATTTAGTCAATTTTGCAACATATGCCAGTGATATTAAATCTAATTCTGATTCCAATTCTGATCAAGAGAAAAAAAATCTCCATTCTTCAAAGGGACGTTTGTTCTTCCCATTAGCATCCTGGAGAAGCAGAAGGAGAAGATAATAAATCATCCATCTGGATCATGTTATCAGATCTCTTCAAATTAATGAATGATGCAGCATAGCCATGATTCGTATCCTTCTCTTTCCGGCTTAACTTTTATCTGAGAATAGGAACTGCTTTTCTATTGTAACAAATGGATTGACTGAATGCTCCAGATGAAGAGTACTCATGGCAAAATCACAGGCTCACTGAAATTCCCATTGTTAGGGATTTAACTGCTAGTAATCATCTCATTTGCCCTCTTAGGTACCATGTACTGTGTCTTCTAAATAATATCTGTCATCAGTACTCAGTGTTCAAATATGTCAAAACTAATCAATGTTTCTTCTGCAATTGGCCTTTGTTAGAGTTCAAAGTCAATTGAAAAACAGTATTAGCAGGAACTGGAGGTCTTTTTTTGTAAAATACTACTGTTTGGAATCAAACATGAGTGACTCATGGAGTCGCTGTATTATTTTGTTCCATATATTGAGGATTTTTTCCACTCGTTTATTTTCTTCTGAGGATATGGATCATAATTGTGCAATGATTAGTAAATTGCATGATTTGATTCATGATTTAGATTTATAGATATAATAGCTTGAAACACTGGTAATATTTATAACTTTGCATCCATCTTCCCCAACCATATAATCTCTACATATTGAAGATGTGTGGAACTCTGTGTTTGTTGCTGTGGATTGATTATTAATTTATTAGTTAAACTCTGTGCACTCAGTAAATGAAAGTCAAAAGACTGCAGATACCAGAGATCTAAACTTAAACCAGAAGTGCTGAGAGGACTGTAAGGAAATGTTTTTCAACTGAAGCACTAGTTCTCTTTTTCTGTTTCCATCGATTCTGCCTGACCTGTTGAGCATTTTCTGTACTTTCTGGTTTTATTTCTCAATGAACAGTCTCTTCCCTGAGCAGAGAGAAGCAGTTTACATTCTAAGGTGTCTTTTGCCCAGAGTTGGGTGTGAACCATTTTAGTATACTGTACCCATATTTTACATACCTCTCATGTTGAATTAGGTGAATTGCAAAAATCACAAAATATTTCAAAAATTCATTTAGAACAGTGCAGTGATGGTTTACACCCCAATTATATATGTATATACTGTTTTTAAAGATATATACATATATCTATGCATAGACTCTATGCAGGGTCAACCCACGGAAGGTTGCTGGACCAGACAATATTCCTGGCAGAGTGCTCAGAGGAAGTGCAGACCAGCTTGCAGATGTTCTCACTGACATCTTCAACAACTTCCTGAGCAGCGCCATTGTTCCAACGTGCTTCAAGTTCGCCACCATCGTCCCCGTGCTGAAGAAGTCTTCAGTGTCCTGCTTCAACAACTACCATCCTGTTGCACTCACATCCATCATCATGAAGTGTTTCGAGAGACTCATCATGAGGCACGTCAAGATCCTGCTGCCCCCCTCACCGAACCCCCTGCAGTTCGCGTATTGTTCCAACCGCTCAACAGACAATTCCATCGCCAGCACCCTCCACCTGTCCCTCAAAAAAGACACACATCTTATGTTACGTACCCCGTAACTGGGTTACCAAACCAGTAGAAATGGACCACTCAGTTGGAGTCTGGATTACTGGAACTAAGAAAGTTATATTAAAGAAATAAGCAACACAGTACTCTAATCAAAAGCATAATAAATGCAACAGTTCAGCAATGATAAACCCACATGTACACAGAACTAGGATAATAGGATCAATCAAGCTCCATCGCCGTCTAGGGGTAAATGACCAGTTTCAAGTGACGCAAAGTTCAGTTCAGTTCACAGTAATCACTGTTGTGCCGTTGGAGGGCGGGGGGGGGGGGAGAGAGAGAACGAATGAATATTCAATTTGGATTCCAAACAGACCTTCGATATTCCTCGCAGTCAGCTTTCGGGCGAGCCCTTTGTAATGTCTTCTGAGGTCACCGACTGTGACCTCTCCGTTCCAGATACGATCGTTCTTCTGCGGTGAACCCAGCACCCAGACAAGGGCGGACACACACACTAGGTTCCCGCCGATCCGTACCTTTCCACCCTGTGTGTCTATGGCTGGTCCCGCGACCAGACCTCCAAAATACTCCCACCAACTAGTGGGGGGGCACACCGCTTTCAGGGTCTCGTTACCTCGTGGTGTCGTGTGTGTCGTGTCTTAGCGAACCTGCCCCTTTTTATCCCCCTGCTGGGGTATCGCCTGTCCATCACACTTCAAACAGTTCAGGGGTCAAAAGGAGCTGGTCTTGACAATATTCAGACCGGTCTCTCCTTCCGTTAAACTCTCTCGTCTCTTCATTAACATTTCCAAATGTTGCTCCATTGTCTTACTTATCTCTCTTTCCTGAAGACAGGTGGCAGATCAACTGTTGATCCCACTGGTGCTCGCACAGGACAGTTAACATCTTAGTCTATGTGTACTTTTGTAACCCTCTTTCGTCACAGTTCGAATGCTGCTTATAGACTTCAGTTCAGCATTCAACACAATCATTACTCAGCACCTGATTAGAAAGCTGAAACCGCTAGGCCTGAACACCTTCCTCTGGAACTGGATCCTAGACTTCCTGACTGGGAGACCTCAGTCAGTCTGGATCGGGAGCAGCATCTCCAACACATCACACTGAGCACGGGCGTCCTCCCAGGGCTGTGTGCTCAGTCCACCGCTGTTCACTCTGCCGACCCATGACTGTGCAGCAATACGCAACTCGAATCACATCATCAAGTTTGCCGATGACACGACCGTGGTGGGTCTCATCAGCAAGAACGTTGAGTCAGCATACAGAGAGGAGGTGCAGTGGCTTATGGACTATTGCAGAGCCAACAACCTGTCTCTGAATGTGAACAAAACAAAAGAGATGGTTGTTAACTTCAGGAGAGGACGGAGCGACCACTCTCCACTGAACATTGACGGCTCCTCCGTTGAGATCGTTAAGAGCACCAAATTTCTTGATGTTCACCTTTTCTTTTTCGATCTTTTTATTAGTATCGTAATGACGAAGATTAACATAACATAGTAGTCATACAAAGTTATTGGGATTACATTGTTGTAATTATCATATATAAATATAAACCCGGTTAATACATGGATATTAAGCCTCCCGATCTTACAAGATACAAATATTATATATAGATAAATTAACATGAAAAAGGAAAAAAGAAAAAAATATATATACCCCCCCAAAAAACTAATCTAACAAGATAGACCAACTAAACTGCAGGAAAAAAAAGACATGGGCTGTTGTGAAACATAAGCTGGGAAGATGTGGAATCGATATGGGTAGAGCTGCGTAACACTAAGGGGCAGAAGACGCTGGTGGGAGTTGTGCACAGGCCACCTAACAGTAGTAGTGAGGTCGGAGATGGTATTAAACAGGAAATTAGAAATGTGTGCAATAAAGGAACAGCAGTTATAATGGGTGACTTCAATCTACATGTAGATTGGGTGAACCAAATTGGTAAAGGTGCTGAGGAAGAGGATTTCTTGGAATGTATGTGGGATGGTTTTTTGAACCAACATGTCGAGGAACCAACTAGAGAGCAGGCTATTCTGGACTGGGTTTTGAGCAATGAGGAAGGGTTAATTAGCAATCTTGTCGTGAGAGGCCCTTTGGGTAAGAGTGACCATAATATGGTGGAATTCTTCATTAAGATGGAGAGTGACATAGTTAATTCAGAAACAAAGGTTCTGAACTTAAAGAGGGGTAACTTTGAAGGTATGAGACGTGAATTAGCTAAGATAGACTGGCAAATGACACTTAAAGGATTGACGATGGATATGCAATGGCAAGCATTTAAAGGTTGCATGGATGAAATACAACAATTGTTCATCCCAGTTTGGCAAAAGAATAAATCAAGGAAGGTAGTGCACCCGTGGCTGACAAGAGAAATTAGGGATAGTATCAATTCCAAAGAAGAAGCATACAAATTAGCCAGAGAAAGTGGCTCACCTGAGGACTGGGAGAAATTCAGAGTTCAGCAGAGGAGGACAAAGGGCTTAATTAGGAAAGGGAAAAAAGATTATGAAAGAAAACTGGCAGGGAACATAAAAACTGACTGTAAAAGCTTTTATAGGTATGTAAAAAGGAAAAGACTGGTAAAGACAAATGTAGGTCCCCTACAGACAGAAACAGGTGAATTGATTATGGGGAGCAAGGACATGGCAGACCAATTGAATAATTACTTTGGTTCTGTCTTCACTAAGGAGGACATAAATAATCTTCCAGAAATAGTAGGGGACAGAAGGTCCAGTGAGATGGAGGAACTGAGCGAAATACTTGTTAGTAGGGAAGTGGTGTTAGGTAAATTGAAGGGATTGAAGGCAGATAAATCCCCAGGGCCAGATGGTCTGCATCCTAGAGTGCTTAAGGAAGTAGCCCAAGAAATAGTGGATGCATTAGTGATAATTTTTCAAAGCTCGTTACATTCTGGACTAGTTCCTGAGGATTGGAGGGTGGCTAATGTAACCCCACTTTTTAAAAAAGGAGGGAGAGAGAAACCGGGGAATTATAGACCGGTTAGCCTAACGTCGGTGGTGGGGAAACTGCTGGAGTCAGTTATCAAAAATGTGATAACAGCACATTTGGAAAGCGGTGAAATCATCGAACAAAGTCAACATGGATTTGTGAAGGGAAAATCATGTCTGACGAATCTCATTGAATTTTTTGAGGATGTAACTAGTAGAGTGGATAGGGGAGAACCAGTGGATGTGGTATATTTGGATTTTCAAAAGGCTTTTGACAAGGTCCCACACAGGAGATTAGTGTGCAAACTTAAAGCACATGGTATTGGGGGTAAGGTATTGATGTGGATGGAGAATTGGTTAGCAGACAGGAAGCAAAGAGTGGGAATAAACGGGACCTTTTCAGAATGGCAGGCGGTGACTAGAGGGGTACTGCAAGGCTCAGTGCTGGGACCCCAGTTGTTTACAATATATATTAATGACTTGGATGAGGGAATTAAATACAGCATCTCCAAGTTTGCGGATGACACGAAGCTGGGTGGCAGTGTTAGCTGTGAGGAGGATGCTAAGAGGATGCAGAGTGACTTGGATAGGTTGGGTGAGTGGGCAAATTCATGGCAGATGCAACTTAATGTGGATAAATGTGAAGTTATCCACTTTGGTAGCAAAAATAGGAAAACAGATTATTATCTGAATGGTGGCCGATTAGGAAAAAGGGAGGTGCAACGAAACCTGGGTGTCATTATACACCAGTCATTGAAAGTGGGCATGCAGGTACAGCAGGCGGTTTAAAAAGGCGAATGGTATGCTGGCATTTATAGCGAGAGGATTTGAGTACAGGAGCAGGGAGGTACTACTGCAGTTGTACAAGGCCTTGGTGAGACCACATCTGGAGTATTGTGTGCAGTTTTGGTCCCCTAATCTGAGGGAAAACATCCTTGCTATAGAGGGAGTACAAAGAAGGTTCACCAGATTGATTCCTGGGATGGCAGGACTTTCATATGAAGAAAGACTGGATGAACTGGGCTTGTACTCGTTCGAATTTAGAAGATTGAGGGGGGATCTGATTGAAACGTATAAAATCCTAAAGGGATTGGACAGGCTAGATGCAGGAAGATTGTTCCCGATGTTGGGGAAGTCCAGACAAGGGGTCACAGTTTGAGGATAAAGGGGAAGCCTTTTAGGACCGAGATTAGGAAAAACTTCTTCACTCAGAGAGTGGTGAATCTGTGGAATTCTCTGCCACAGGAAGCAGTTGAGGCCAGTACATTGGCTATATTTAAGAGGGAGTTAGATATGGCCCTTGTGGCTACGGGGATCAGGGAGTATGGAGGGAGGGCTGGGGCGGGGTTCTGAGTTGGATGATCAGCCATGATCATAATAAATGGCGGTGCAGGCTCGAAGGGCCGAATGGCCTAATCCTGCACCTATTTTCTATGTTTCTATGTTTCTATAAAAAAAGAATCATTAGTGGTGTTGACTCCACTCCCCTTAAAATATACTAAAAAGAAATAGAGTAGATTTGGAAAAGGTCAAATTACATCATATGAAAGTATTGAATAAATGGCCTCCAAGTCTTTTCAAATTTAATAGAGGGATCACAAATAACACTTCCGATTTTTTCTAAATTTAAACATAACATAGTTTGAGAGAACCAATGAAATGTGGTGGGGGGATTGATCTCTTTCCAATTCAGCAAAGTGGATCTTCTGGCCATTAGTGTAAGAAATGCAATCATCTGACAAGCTGAAGTTGTTAAAGGATTTGTTTCTATCATTGGTAAACCAAAAATTGCAGTAATAAGGTGGGGTTGTGAATCAATACTCAAAACAGTTGAAATAATATCAAAGATATCTTTCCAGTATTTTTTTAAAAGAGAACATGACCAAAACATATGAATTAAAGAAGATATCTCGGAATGACATCTATCACATAAAGGATTTATATGAGAGTAATAACGAGCTAATTTATCCTTAGACATATGAACCTTGTGCACTACTTTAAACTGTATCAACACATGTTTAGCACATATAGAGGATGAATTAAATAATTGAAGAATTTTTTTCCGTTTTTCAATGGGTAAAGTAATCTTAAATTCCCTTTCCCAATCAATCTTAACTTTATTAGATACGTCTGGACGTATTTTCATAATTATATTATATATGTTTGCTATTACACCTTTCTGGAAAGGATTTAAACCTAAAGTTTTTTCCAAAATATCCGATGAATATAAATTCAGGAGGGTAGGAAGAAGAGTATTTAAAAAATTTCTAATCTGTGAATATCTAAAGAAATGGGATCTAGGCAAATTGTATTTGTTGGATAATTGTTCAAAAGACATAAAACAATTATCCAAACATAGATCACAAAATCTTAGCAACACACATAAAAGTTGCTGGTGAACGCAGCAGGCCAGGCAGCATCTCTAGGAAGAGGTGCAGTCGACGTTTCAGGCCGAGACCACCAGCAACTTTTATGTGTGTTGCTTGAATTTCCAGCATCTGCAGAATTCCTGTTGTTCATAAAATCTTAATATACCTTTAGTTTTCTAAGCCAAATAGGCTTGATCCATGATAGAGGGTTGAAAAAATAAATTAGATATAATAGGACTTGCTAGAATAAATTGATTCAACCCAAAAAATTTTCGAAATTGAAACCATATTCGTAAAGTATATTTTATTATTGGGTTAACCATTTGTTTATGCAATTTAGAAAGAGAAAAGAGAAGCGAGGTCCCTAAAATAGAACCCAATGAAAACTCTTGTAAAGATTTACATTCAAGATTTACCCAATGTGGGCTTGAAGTTATGTCCAAGTCCCATGACCAAAATTCTAAATATCGAATATTAGTTGCCCAATAATAAAATCTAAAATTCAGCAATGCCAGACTCCCACTAGGTTTTCACCTGGTGGAGAATCTCATCTGGACCCTCAACACCAGCTCCGTAGCCAAGAAAGCACAGCAGTGTCTCTACTTTCTGTGAAGGCTGAGAAAAGTCCATCTCCCACCCCCCATCCTCACCACATTCTACAGGGGATGTATTGAGAGCATCCTGAGCAGATGCATCACTGCCTGGTTTGGAAATTGCACCATCTCGGATTGCAAGACCCTGCAGCGGATAATGAGGTCGGCTGAGAAGATCATCAGGGTCTCTCTTCCTGCCATTACAGACATTTACACCACACGCTGCAACTGTAAACCAATAGCATTATGAAGGACCCCACGCACCCCTCATACAAACTCTTCTCCCTCCTGCCATCTGACAAAAGGTACTGAAGCATTTGGGCTGTCATGACCAGACTGTACAACAGTTTTTCCCCCAAGCCATCAGACTCCTTAATACCCAGAGAATAGACTGACATCTACATCATTTATTATTATATTGTAATTTGTCCTCTACTGTGCCTATTGTCTTGTATATCATTTATTTTACTGCCCTGCACTGTTTTGCGCACTTTATATAGTCCTGTGTAGGTCTGTAGTCTGTTAGTCCTGACAAAGGGTCTCGGCCTGAAATGTCGACTGTACCTCTTCCTAGAGATGCTGCCTGGCCTGCTGCGTTCACCAGCAACTTTGATGTGTGTTGCTGTAGTCTAGTGTAGCTTTTTTGTTGTCTTACGTAGTCTAGTGTAGCCTTGTGTGGTCTCACTTAGTCTAGTGTAGTTTTGTGTTGTTTCATGTAGCACCATGGTCCTGCAGTAACATTGTTTTGTTTTTACTGTGTACTGTACCAGCAGTTTATGGTCGAAATGACAATAAAAAGCGACTTGACTTGACTAACATAGAGCTTGTATGTTTCCCCATTAGAGCTGCAAGCGTTCTCCCAGTACAGAATCAGGTTTATTATTATTGTTACGAAATTTGTTGTCTTGCAGCAACAGTACATTGCAACATATAAAATATACTATAAAATATAACAAAAATACATTAAAAAGTTAAATAACAAGTGCAAAAAGAGAGTAAAATATACAGTGAGTGTTCATGAGTGCCTTGTCCGTTCAGCAATCTGATGGTGAAGAGGAAGGTGTTCCCAAGGCATGAGTAGTAAAGTAGTTAGGACAATGCTTTATAGTACTAATGACCCACAGTCAATTCCCACCACTACCTGTAGGAAGTTTGTACGTTCTTCCCATGACCACATGGGTTTACTCTGGGTGCTCCAGTTTCCTCCCACAGTCTAAAGACATACTGGTCAGTAATTTAATTGGTCATTGATGGATGCCGCCTTACTGAGGCATCGCCTTTTGAAGATGGTCGGGAGGCTGATGCTATGATAGAGCTGGCTGTGTTTGCGACCCTCGACAGATTTTTATGATCTTGTTCAGTGGCTCTCCGTACCACATGGTGATACAAGCAGCTAGAATGCCCTTCTTGCAGTTGTTTCTTTTTTGTCATTCAGTTATAAGACCATAAGACAACGGAGTAAAATCAGGCCATTGAGCCCATTAATTCTGCTCCACTTTTCCAACATGGCCGATTTATTAACCCTTTCAGCCACAGTCTCCTTTCTTCTCCCCATAATCTTTGACACCCTAATTAATCAAGAACCTATCAATCTCCACTTTAAAAGTACCAAATAACTTCCCGACACTACATTCCACTTCAGATTCTCCCAATCTGTCTAAGTCCTTCTGCAGACAAGTTCCTTCCTCAAGACTACCTGCCCCTTCACCATTCTTTGTATCATCTGCAATTGGCCACAAAACCATCAATTCCTTCATCCAAGTTATTGACATATAAGGAGAAAAGAAACAATCCCCACACCAACCCCTGCAGCACACCACTAGGCACCAGCAGCCAAGCAGAAAAGGCCCCCTTTATTCCAGCTGTTTGTTCCCTGCCAGTCAACTGTTCCTCTATCCATGCTAGTATCTTTTCTGTAATGCCATGGTAAGTACTCTCGTGTATCATGTCATGCCTCATGTTATCCAGGAAGGCCATGAGAATTTAAAGGGATTCCTCCCATGGTGGCTGTGGGGGTGAGAGAAAATGCCAGGGAAGGAAGAAGGATCATGATTTGTGTAAGCCCCCCTATGAGATGGTCTGCCCGATCAAGTAACCACAAGCACAGTGAGGTGGATTAGACCTGCAACATGACTCTGAGATGCATAGTATAAAAAAAGATACAATTAGTGATGGGACTAACAGTAATGAGGGTTCAAATGTCTTTGAGCATTTCAGGGTGTGGCTGATAGAAAGTCTGGGCAAAGCACTGAGATCAGAATGTGCTCACTTTAATTCACATCTCTTTGTTGGTCTCTGCAGGTTTTGTTCTGTTTTCAGGCAGTAAGGAGTTGCCTGACTGGTGATGCCATTATGTGCATGTCAAGCTCTGTGAGAAGGTCAGTCATGTTAATGTGAATTTCAGCAAGTTCCCAGCCCAGTTTCCTGACAGGGAGTGTTATTTCACCTGGAAAAATAGCTAGATTGAACTCACTGTAGGTTAACTTGATTTATGCATGAGTTGTGCAAAAGAAACTGTGGAAAATAGATTCAATTTCTTGGCATTTGTTTCTAATAAACAAAGATGCCTTTGAACAGGCTTGCTCCTTTCTTTGTTCCATTCTGAAGCTTCCTCTGATCACTCATCCAAATGACAGCACGCTTGTACATTTTGTTGTCTGGCTGGTTGTAGCAGTCACCTCTCTGAGGTGCAGGTGTCAACAAGAGATTGCAGTGAAGTTAGAAGTGTAACCACTGCAGTTTGTAAACATTAGATTCTTTAGGAAGTTGCCACTGAGCCAGATTAGGAGCAAAATACAAGTAATAAGAAAAGCATTGTCAAAGGAACATTTTGAAGTCAGAAGGGAAGAATAGATGGAAGGATAAAGCAATAGAATCAATTCCATTGTTTGGAGCTTGGACAGCACAAGACAGATCCGCCAATAGTAGAGCAATTAATTATGGTGGGTGATTAAGTAACTAGAATTGAAGAACCTCTCGAAAGAGTGGTAGGGCTGAAGGAGAGTAGAAAGAAAGGCAAGGGTAAAATAGTGGAGGATTGGAAAACAAACGTGAGAATTTTAACAGCCATCAGAAAAGTAATGGATGAACTGGATGGACCATGTTGGATGATCTTATACTTCGGGATAGTAGAACAACGGTGGCTGCTCAGTCGTGTACTGTAAAGGTTAAGACCACAAGACCATAAAACCATAAGGCATAGGAGCAGAATTAGGCCATTCAGCCCATCGAGTCTGCTCTGCTTTTCAATCATGACTAATCCTTATTCCCCTCCTCAGCCCCACACACTGGCCTTCTTCCCATAATCTTTGATGCTGTGTCCAATCAAGAACCTATCAAGCTCTGCCTTAAAAACTCCCAATGACATGGCCTCCACAGCTGTCTGTGGTAATAAATTCCACAAATTCACCACCCCCGGCTAAAGAAATTTCTCCACATCTCTTTATTAAATGGACGCCCCTCTATCCCAACACGGTACCCTCTTGTCCTAGACTGCCCCACCATGGGATACATCCTTTCCACATTTACTCTGTCTAGGCCTTTCAACATTAGAAAGGTTTCAATGAGGTCCCCCCTCATCCTTCCAAATTCCACTGAGTACAGACTCAGAGCTATCAAATGTTCCTCGTATGATAACTCTTTCATTCCTAGAATCATCCTTCTCAGACCCCTCTGAACCCTCGACAATGCTAGGACATCTTTTCTTAGATGAGGAGCCCAAAACTCAAGGTGAGGCCTCACCAATGCATTGTAAGGCCTCAGCATCACATCCCTGCTCTTGTATCCTAGACCTCTTGAAATGAATGCTAACATTGCATTTGCCTTCCTCACCACTGACTCAACCTGCAAGTTAACCTTTAGCATATTCCTTTCCATCTCAAATTCTTAGATTTTCCACCCATTTAGAAAATAGCCTGCACATTTATTTCTTCAACCAAAATGCATGACCATGCATTTTCCAATATTGTATTTCATTTGCCACACTCTTGTCAATTCTCCTAACCTATCTAAGTTCTTCTGCAGCCTACCTGTTTCCTCAACACTACCCACCCCTACCCATCTTTGTATCATCTTCAAACTTGGTAACAAAACCATCTATTCTATTATCTAAATTATTGAAATACAGCATGAAAAGAAGCAGTCCCAACACTGGCCCCTGTGGAACACCAGGGAACACTAGTCAGTGGCAGCCAACTAGAAAAGGATCCTTTTCTTCCCACTCGCTTCCTTCTACCAATCAGCCAATGCTCTAACCATGCCAATTACTTTCCTGTAATACCATGAGCTCTTAACTTGGTACGCAGCCTCATGTGTGGCACCTTGTGAAAGCCTTCTGAAAGTCCAAAAATACAACATCCACTGAATCCCCTTATCTATCCTACATGTAATCTCCTCATAGAAAACCAACTGGTTCGTCAGGCAGGGTTTTCCCTTAAGGAAGCGAAGCTGACTTTGTCCTGTCTTGTCCTCTGTTACCAGGTACTCCATAACCTCATCCTCAACAATTGACTTCAAAATCTTCCCAACCACTGAGGTCAGGCTAACTTGTCTATAATTTCCTTTCTCCTGCCTTCCTCCTTTCTTAAAGAGTGGAGTGACATTTGCAATTTTTCAGTCCTCTGGCACCATGCTGGAGTCCAATGATTTTTGAAAGAACATTATTAATGCCTCACAGTCTCTACTGTTACCTATTTCAGAACCCTAGGGTGCAGTTCATCTAGTCTGGGTGACGTGTGCATCTTTAGGTCTTTCAGCTTTTTGAGCATTTCTGCCTTGTAATGGTAACTGCAATCACTTCTCTTCCCTCACACCCTTCAACACTAGATTTTACTTTGCCCCTATCAAATTTCAAGTTGAACTCAATCATATTGTGATCACTGCTCCTTAGTGTTGTTTTACCTTAAGCTCCCTAATCACCTTTGCTTCATTATATAACATCCAATTCACTCTAGCTGATCCCCTAGCAGGCTCAATGACAAACTGCTCTAAAAAGCCATGTTGTAGCCATCAAAAAAACTCACTCTTTTGAGATCCATTTCCAACCTGATTTTCCCATTTGACGTGCATGTTGAAATCTTCCATGACTATCATAACATTGCTCTGTTACTCACCTTTACTATTTCCTGTTGTAATCTGTGGTCCATATCCTAGCTACTGTTGGGAGGCCTGTATATAACTGCTATCTGGGTCCTTTTAGCCTTGCAGTTTCTTAACTCAACACACAAGGATTCAACATCTTCCAATCCTATGTCATCTCTTTCTATTGATTTGATCCCATTCTTTACCAGCAAAGCCATGCCAGCCCTCCTCTGTCTACCTTCCTATCCCTCCAAAACAATGTGTAACCTTGGACATTCGGCTCCCAACTACAATCATCTTTCGGCCACAATTCAGTGATGGCCACAATATTATACCTGACAATCTGTAGTAATTCTACAAGATCATCCACCTTATCATCCATCATGCACTGAAATATAACACTTTGAGTACTGTATTTGCTGCCCTTTTTGATTCTGCATCCCTAATGCACTGATACTCACCCTGCTGGCTGCAATTATATCCTATCATCTGCCTGCCCTTCTTGATAGTCTGACTGCATGCTCTCATTGCTTTATTTTTACCATCCATCCTATCCTGAGTCCCTTCACTTCGGTTTCCACCCCACTGCCAAATTAGTTTAAGCCCTCCCCAACAGCTCTAACAAACCTGCCCGTGAGAATATTGATTCACCTCGGGTTCAGGTGCAATCTGTCACTTTTGAACAGGTCATGCCTCTCCCAGAAGAGATCCCATTGATCCAAGAACCTGAATCCTGTGTAAGCTTTTTTACTCAGAGAGTGGTGGATGTCTGGAATACACTACCTGATATAGTGGTAGAGGCAAATACATTAGAGGTTTTTAAGATTCATTTGGAAAGGCGTATGGATGTCAGAAGGTGGAGGGATATGGACATGGCGTAGGTAGGAGGGATAGTTTATGGGTGTTTTGGTTTGCTTTTTAGCTGGTTCAGCACAATATTGTGGGCCAAATGGCCTGTTTCTGTGCTGTACTCTTCAATCTTCCATGTATTGTCCAAAGATGGTGCTGGTGCGCAGCCTGCAAGTTTCACCATGTGTCTGGCAGCAACACAGCATGTCTACAATTTACTAGTCCTAATTTGGACATCTCTAGAATGTGTGAGGAAACCAGAACATGTGAAGGAAGCCCACACGGTCACAGGGAGAATGTAAAAAGTCTGTAAAGGCAGTAGTGTGAATTAAACCCCAGCCGCTGATCACTGGCACCGTAAATCTTTGCGCCAATTGCTGCCGGTTGTGACCTCCCCCACTGGGAGACTTGTGATCATTTGTGGGTGCTGCTGCTCAGGAAAGAGACTTTGACTGTGGCGTGAGCGGAATGCAGATTCAGCAGATTTATATGAAGCAGGTTGTATTAGTGGATTTATATACCCTGGAATATAGGATATTAATGTGTGATCTAACTGAAGTGTTTAAGGTAATTAATGGTGTTAATGGATAGAACCTGTAAACCCTTCTCTGGTGGGGGAATCCAGATGAAGGGCAGATAAATAAAGCATTTTGCCACAAAATCTGAAGCTCTCTTCCCAAGAAATTGTTGAGTGTCAACTAAAACTGTCGAAACTGAGACTGATTTTTCTTTGTACAGCAAAGGTTATGAATCACGATGTGCGAGTGAAATTAAGGCATACTGTAGGTCAACTTTGACCCATAGTCTTTTCCTGTTTTGATGTTCCTTTTGCCTAACATCAGGAAAAGAGGCTATTCTTTTGTCGTCTGTGTGCACAGTCTCACCCTGTACAATTTGGTGTTGACGCAGCAGCTGCCTTTCAAAGGGAACGTACTGTACAGAAAATACTGAAGGAACTCAGCAGGCCAGGCAGCACCCATGGAAGTAGAAAAAGAGTCAACACTTCGGGCTGAGTTACCTTTCTTCTTTCAAAGACAGTTTACAGGTTGCAGTAAGCTCTGGATACCCATGCTTGTGAT
Organism: Mobula birostris; assembly: GCF_030028105.1. Taxonomy (NCBI): domain Eukaryota; kingdom Metazoa; phylum Chordata; class Chondrichthyes; order Myliobatiformes; family Myliobatidae; genus Mobula; species Mobula birostris. The sequence continues at coordinate 78,390,968 of NC_092373.1, read as the reverse complement.
TGGACCCTACATAATTGCAAAAGTTTCCTTATATTTTTATGGTCTGCTTGGTTACTGCACAAGTATAGCATGGTAGAGTCCCAGCTCACACAATGCTATTACAGTGCCAGCGACTCAGGTTTCATTCTGTCACTGTCTGTAAGGAGTTTGTCCATTTCCCTGTGACCACATGATTTTCGTCCAAATGCTCCAGTTTCTTCCACATTTCAAAGACATTCAGTTTAGCAGGCTGATTAGTCACATCCATGTAATTGGACAGTGTGGGCTTGTTGGGCTGGAAGTATCTGTTACCGTGATGTACCTCTAAATAAAGAAGAAAAGGAGCACTAGTCAATGTAAGGATGAAGCCTACACTGTAAAATGAATCTTGTGAAACAAGGAGATTTATTTGCAGCTCCTTTCACCAGACCCATTTCCAGCCCTCCAGGGAGGTACATGTTCTTGCTGACAACTGAGCAGAATGACAGATGGCTCAGCTACTTCTACCAGGTCTTTGGCACTGCTTATCCTGCAATACTAACAAAGCATGAATCTTTACTCGGCTTGAATACAGCTTTTCTCTGCGAACTGGTGTTGGCTCACTAGCTGATCTGTGAGCCCAGAGCCCCCAATGTGCAGCAAAGCAGGTTCACTGCGTCAGTAACCATCAGCTTTATTGATGTTTATTAGAAGCAGTAAATTGCAGCTCTCTGTGCTAACTGCCTACAGTATTGAACTTTACTCAATGGCCTTAAATTAGCAGTTGCTTTGGCTTTGAGCATTTGACAGTCTCCTTTGAAAGCATCAATTTTGCCATTATTTGTGTTCATTAATGGTGATCTGGAGAAGAACACAAATCATGGCTGTAAACTATTCTGTCTATGCAATTATCCCCATTTGGAATTCTTTCCCTCTTGCTGATTTACATATTTCTTTGTCTGTTGCTCCTTGTGGATGGTGGGAAAAGTGTGCATGAATGCAAAGGGCCCTACATCCATGAAATAAGACAGGATCAAACAATCAGCTACAGCGCTTCGGAGGGCTGGAAAAGTGACCCACAAAGAAACATTTTCATTCAGGTTAGAGAAGGGAAGACAACAGCAATGTGTTTGCTACCAATAGATCCTTGGTTGTGCTTACATCACTGACTATAAGATTGGACTTGGTCCAGACTTACCAGCCAAGTGGAACTATGGTTCTTGTGAATGTTGCTAATTAAGTTGATTCCATGGTGGTAATGACCATGATGTCTCTCTTGCCTGCTGGCATAGGGCCCTTTACAATTTGAAGACTTTAAATTGATAATAGATTAAGACCAGTCTCAAGTAGGTTATAGGGATGCACAGTTGGATTTGAATGTACAGCTCACATTTAAATTGAGGGGTTGAAGTTTTAGTCTCCATCTTGTAAATAACATATTTAAAAAATTGAACTGCAGCTGGTTTTGGAAAAATCGAAGTTGATTGTGAAGCAGTGTTAAAATTTTACTTCCAAATCTCCTTATGCAAAGCACCATCGATGTGACACAATGGCGCAGCCAGGATATGTGCTACATTACAGCTCCAACAACCCAGATTCATTCTTGAACTCTGGTACATTTTGTGTGGAGTTTGTAAGTGACTTTAAGGATATCTCCTGTCCCTTTAGTTTGCTCTCAAATCACAAAGGATTCGTAGGTTAATTGACCATTTAAATTGCTGCAAGTGTGTAGACGAGTGGTAAAATATGGGGGAGTTGGTAAGAATATAGGGAGAATTTAAGAAGGGGTTGACGTAAGATTATTATAAATGGGTAATTGATAGTCTGTATGGTCTAAGTGGAGAGAAGGGCCTGTTTCTCTACTGTACCTCCCTCTGCAATTGGATCCTTGACTTCCTAACCAGAAGACCACAGTCTGTGCGGATTAGTGATAACATCTCTTCCTCGCTGATGAACAACACTGGTGCACCTCAGGGGTGTGTGCTTAGTCCACTGCTCTACTCTCTCCATACGCAAGACTGTGTGACTAGGCACAGTTCAAATACCATCTATAAATTTGCTGATGATACAACCATTGTTGGTAGAATCTCAGGTGGTAACGAGAGGGCATACAGGAGTGAGATATGCCAACTAGTGGAGTGGTGCCGCAGCAACAACCTGGCATTCAACGTCAGTAAGATAAAAAAGCTGATTGTGGACTTCTGGAAGGGTAAGATGAAGGAACACATACCAGTCCTCAAAGGGATCAGATTTGGAGAAAATGAGCAGTTTCAGGTTCCTAGATATTAAGATCTCTGAGGATCTACCTGGTCCCAACATATCAATGCAGTTATAAAGAAAGCAAGACAGCGGCTATACCTCATTAGGAGTTTGAAGAGATTTGGTATGTCAACAAATACACTCAAAAACTTCTATAGATGTACCATGGAGAGCATTCTGACAGGCTGAATCACTGTTTGGGATGGGGGAGGGGGAGCACAGAACTTAAAGAAGCTCTAGAGGGCTGTAAATTTAGTCGGCTCCATCTTGGGTACCAGTCTACAAAGTACTCAGGACATCTTCAAGGGGTGGTGTCTCAGAAAGGCAGTGTCCATTATTTAAGGGCCTCCAGTACCCAGGGCATGCCCTTTTCTCACAGTTACCATCAGTTAGGAGGTACAAAGCCTGAAGGCACACACTCCGCGATTCAGGAACAGCTTCTTCTCCTCTGCCATTTGATTCCTAAATGGACATTGAACCCTTGGACACTACCTCACTTTTTAAAATATATAGTATTGCTGTTTTTTTGCACGATTTTTAATCTATTCAATACACATGTACTGTAATTTATTTATTTATTTATTTATTTATTATTATTTTATTTTTTCTTCTATATTATGTATTGCATTGAACTGCTGCTGCTAAGCTAATGAATTTCACATCACATGCCAGTGATAATAAACCTGATTCTGATTCTGTGTCTCTCTTGGATTCAATGACATTGGGGACATTGATGGGAATAAAATGGGACTTATGTATGGTTGCTTGATGGTCAGTGCAGGTTCAATGAGCTGAAGAGCTTTGTTCTATGCTGTATGACTTAATTCTATTCTGATATTGATCTGCCATATCTGATAACTGGGACTGGAGAAACATTTTGTTTTCACTCATTTGCCAGATACTATAAAGGCCTTTTGGGATTACTAAATTTATCAAACTATGATAAATCTTACTTGGTTGTGTTAATCAAAGCACACTAAGTATCACTTGTCAAGAATGAAGGAATTTATTTTAAATCTTTGTATTTTAATAAATTACATACCAAAAGACTGCTGATTGCAATAGTTGGTGGCAGGTTAGTGATATGTAAATGAGTTTGTAAAAACACTTCAAAAACTGGGCACAAATAGTAATTGCACAAAAGTGAAATTCCATCCATTAGGCCAACACTATTAGGGTAGTAGCTGTGATTAAAATGCCACCTATTCATAGGGCCTTGATGTATTGTTCACCATTGGTGGCACCAAGGCAGGAGAGCAAAATTCCTGATCTTGCAAGCAGAGCTTTATCAATGATATCCCGACTGTGCTCCATTATTGGCCATCCTGTGCAGACTGGTACTGGGACAGGAAAGTACAGCAGTCCGCCAGGATTTAATGCTGTGGAAGCAACAGACAAGAATTATGTTAGGTTAGATCTGCCACAAGAACAAATGAACCCATTATTTTCACCAGAGAGAAATTGATGCAAGGATCAAGGTAAGGTTTACATTTCTTCACCTTATTTGAGCTTACTTGACTGTTTTTAGCATTGTTTTATATACTATTAATAATCTTTTAAATATTTTATTTTGTATTGATTGATTTTATCTTGCGTGATTTAATATGCCAGGGATATAGTAAAGCGTTGTTAATCTGGCACACTCAGAATATTGGTTGTGCAAGCCTAACATATCTCCTGGTACTAAATATGATTTAATTCACTTTTTAAAAATAAATCTTTAATTTTAAAATTAAACAGAACTATTTCATCAAAAAGAACTACTAATTTTAAAGGGAACATTAGAAACAGAGCCTTGTGAGTTTGGGGCTTTGGTGTGTGAGAAGAAAGTGTGGCAAGCACCACCTTTTGAGCCAGGTGCTGAATCATCCGAACATTCAAACAACAACTCATCAGTTTCACTGATGACTTTAAGGTCATTGATCAAGCAATTGAAGATGATTTGATTTGCAAAATTCCTATAATTAAGATGTAAGGCTAATGTGATTGAATCCACACCTGACTTGTTCATCTGAGATATGACTTGGACCAGTAGAGAGTATCATGGGCTGGCACGTTAGTGTAGAGTTTAGCATAATTTTATTACAGTACCAATGATCCAAGTTCAAAGCCTCTGCAATCTGAAAAGAGCTTGTTTATTCTCACTGTGACCACATGGGTTTCCTTCTGCTTTTCTGGTTTCTCCCACATTCCAAAGACATATGGGTTAGTAGGTTAATTAGTCATGTGGATGTAACTGGGTGGTGCGGGGGCATTGGGCGAGACACACCTGTTATCGTGCTGTATCTCTAAATAAAATAAAATGACTTCTGATGTTCATAAAATACAGCTTATTCAGAGCCATTTGATACCACACTTGATCATATGTCCCTTTGATCATGAGCAGCCACTTCTATTTACGTGACTTGGCAATATTTCCAAAAATTCTTTTGTTGTCTGGTCAAAATCTGGAAATTTCAATTCTAATAGCATTGTAGGAGCACCTTCACTAGAAGGAATGCAGTTTTAAAAAGGTGGCTCACCTGCTCAAGGTCAATGGAGAATAGTTAATAACAGCTGGTCTTGACAGTCATGTCCATTTCCATTACATGAATGTACAGGGCACCTTGACATAAAGTGAATTAGAATCAGTTTTAATATTACCAATATGTTATGGAATTTGTTAAATTTGCAGCAATAGAGAGATAATAATAGAGAAATAATCTGTGAATTACAGTAAGTAGGCAAAATAAATAAGTGGTGCAAACAAAAAGTAATGAAGTACTGTCCGTGGGTTCAATGTCCATTCAGAAGACAGATGGCAGAGGGGAAGAAGCTGTTCCTGAATTGCTGAGTGTGTGCCTTCAGGTTTTTCTACCTCCATCGTCATGGTAACAGTGAGAAGGGGGCATGTCCTGGCTGGTGGGGGTCCTTAATGATGGACGCTGCCTTCTTGAGGCATCACTTGTTGAAGATGTCCTGGATACAGAGGTTAGTGCCCATGATGGAGCTGACTAATTTAACAATTCTCTGCAGCTTACTTCAATCCTGTGCAGTAGCACCTCCCCCGGCTCCCCATACCAGACGGTGATACAGTCAGTTACAATGCTCTCCACAGTACATCTGTAGAAATTTGCCATTGTTTTAGGGAACATACCAAATCCCCTCGAACTCCAAATGAAGTATAGCCATTGTTGTGCCTTTTTTGTAACTACATCAATATGTTAAGTCCAGGTTAGGTCCTCAGAGGTAGTGAGACCCAAGAACTTGAAATTGCTTACTAATCCTTCTCTGAGGACTGTTGTGTGTTCCCTCATCTTACTCTTTCTGAAGTCAACAATCGGTCCTTTGGGCTTACTGACATTGAGTACAAAGTTGTTGCTGTGACAAAACTCAACCAGCTCGTATATCTCACTCCTGTACGCCCTCTCATCACCATCCGAGATTCTGCCAACAATGGTTGTATCATCAGCAAAATTATAGATGACATTTGAGCTATGCTGAGCCACACAGTCATGAGTGTAGAGAGGGAAGAGCACTGGGCTAAGCACACATCCTTGAGGTGTGCCAGTGTTGATTGTCATTGAGGTGGAGGTATTATTTCCATCTTCTGGTTAGAAAGTCAAGGATCAAGATGCAGAGGGAGGTACAGAGGCCCAGAATCAGAATTGTAGGAATGACGGTGTTAAGCACTGAGCTGTGGTTAATAAACAGCACGCTGACCTAGGTATTTGTATTGTCCAGGTGATTCAAGGCTAGATGAATGAGATTGCATCTGCCATTGACCTATTATGCTGATAGGCAAATCGCAGAGGGTCCAACTCCTTACTAAGGCAGGAATTGAGTCTAGCCATAATCAATCTCTCAAAACACTTCATCACCGTAGATGTGACTGCTCTAGATGATAGCTGTTAAGACAGCTCACCCTGCTGTTCTTGGGCACTGGTATGATTGTTGTCCTTTTGAAGCAGATGGGAACTTCTGACTGTAGCAATGAGAGATTGAAAATGTCTCTGGACACCCCACCATTTGGTTGGCACAGGTTTTCAGACCCTTACCAAGTACTCCATCGGGGCTTGTATCCTTGAAAAGATTCACCCTCTTGAAAGACAGCCTGATGTTGGCCTCTGAGACCGAGATCACCAGGTCACCAGGTGCTGCAGGGATCCTCATAGCTATAGTTTTATTCTCCCATTCAAAGCCCGCATGAAAGGTGTTGAGCTCGTCTAGGAGTGAAGCATCACTGTCATTCATGAAGTTGGGTTTCACTTTGTAGGAAGTAGTAGCCTGCAAGCCCTGCCAAAATTGACATGCATCTGATGTCGCATCCACCCGCGCTTGGAATTGTTCCTTAGTTCTTGACATAGCCCTCCACAAGTTATCTTGGTTATCTTGTATAGACCTGGGTCACCAGACTTCAATGCCACAGATCTAGCCCTCAACAGACTATGAACCTCCTGGTTCATCCACAGCTATACTTTGAGCACTGAAGTTCATAGAGTTATAGAACACCATAGCACAGACACAGGTTCTTCAGCCCATCTAGTGTATGCTCAACTATTAATCTGCCTAGTCCCTGTGATCTGCCCCTGGACTATAGCCCTCCATGTCCCTCCTGTCACAGCGCATGTTGGCAGGACTGGACCCAAAATCAGAGGATTGGCAGACTCTCTTTGTCACAGTGGTCACCGGCACTGGCTCAACCCAGGAGCAGAGGAAGTTAGACTGTCACGGTGAGCTCTGGTGATGAGTTGACTTCAGGAGTGGAGGACAGCAGGTTCCCCATGAAGAGACCAAAGCAAGAGGTTACACATAGGAATACAAACAGAGCATTGAAAGCATTACCAAGCAACACCACAAGACAAATCTTTCCCCACAAACACAGGAGGGTCCTGCTTACAGAGCACAATGTGTGTCACGTTTAATTAATCATAGGATGCAGGAAGCACATGCTGGTCACAATCATACTGACAAGACCAAACAGAAAGTACCTAGGCTTATTGGCTCTAACAAATGATAGATACAGGTGCCAGAGAAACCCAGAAGCCCAATGCTCTAGGCAAGTTGCGGAGGCCCTCAGAGCTCATGACACCCTCCCATCCATGAACCTATCCAAATTTCCAAAGCCAATGTATGCAGGAACATTCAAAAAACTCTCTTATCTTTTCTCCAGCTTATTTCTGCTCTCCTTTCACTTTCTTGTATTCCACCAAAATAGTCCAATCTTGCATTAATTTCTCCCATGCTGATATGAAAGTCTAATTGCACCATACTTTAGCTTAGTATTTTAATGTCTATCCCCCATGTTTTAGGTTACTGGACTGGGAACTAGTGACAGAAAATCTGTTACATATTGCGGGGGAAGGAATGGAAATTGCTGAGTCACTGGACAGAAGTGGTCAGAGGAATGGTTTAGCTGGTTTAGGCCAGCATGGTAGCGTAGTAGTTAGCAGAACACTTTACAGTACCAGTGACTTCGGTTCAATTCCTACCACTATCTGTCAAGAGTTTGTGGTTTCCTCCAGATGCTCTGGTTTCCTCCCACAGTCCAAAGGTGGGTGGTAGGTTAATTGGTCATTGTAAATTGTCTCATGAATAGGCTAGTATTAAATTGTGGGATTGCTCGGCAGTGTGGTTTAAAGGGCCAGAAGGGCCTAATCTGTGTTGTATCTCAATAAGTAAATAAACAGTGTCACAATTTTTGTTTCACCAGTTCTGGCAGCACCTGTGGTAACCTCTAATTAAGATGCTACCACAAAGGAGCAAGTAAGTAGATGACATTTTCATCTGTTGGATTAGACAGGCAGTCCCACTCCATGTGAGACAAAGGATACATGGAGCACTCCTTTCACTTCCGATCCGCAGCCCCCATTAAATGTTCTCATCTTTTCGCAGCCCTGGGAGTGTGCTGTAAAATGACTCTTTGGTTGTTGGTAATATCTGTTGTTGGTTACTGTAGTAAAATCATTAGCACCCCTTTGTCACCAGATATCGTGATGCATAGCTGCTGGCTAAAATTACATGGTGATTTGAAGGCTGGAAGGGTAGGGTTTGTTCAATGTGATTTAATTTAATTCTTCATTCTTTTCTCTTCAATATTGTACATGATTTAGAAAACCAAAAAATGCAAAGTCAAGGGAATTTATTTACTTGTGTTCACTTCAACTGCTGTTCCTTTTCCCTGTCTTTGCAATTGATTTATAACATTTAGGAGTAGTTTGATGTTTAAAGATTAAAGATATAGCAATGTTTATATTTAAGTGCAAACAGAAAACCATGATTAAATTATAACCATGAAAAATTTGTTTTACAATAGAAAGTTTCATAAACATATTTTTATCTGGTAATGTCAAGTGATATCAAAATTCAAGTCCGTCTTCCACTGTTGCAAATTTCATGACTTTATTTGGAATTAGATTGTAATTCAGTTTCAAGTCATTTCTTTCAGAGTTTATCCCTCCAATGGATTATACAAAATCTTCTTTTCTGCTTTAGTGATTTCACCTTGTCTGTAATCAAGGTCTCATAGCCCAGTGAAGAAAAACACACTTCACCTTGTAATGGATATAAGTGTCTATTAATATTTTAGTGGCCTGTTTGATATTTGGTCAGAACCTGTTGCCAGTGGAAAGCAGCAGTTGTTCATTGTTGATATATATGCTCGGTTTGTCCTTGCTTTTGCAGATTCAGTGTAAATTGGCTCACTGGTACATGTCAATCCCAAATGTCAAGGTCCTGCCTAGTGACAGGGCTTTATATGATGCAGTGGTGTTATGTGGGAAGTAAGATTCCTCATACATAACATAACTGAAACAAACCTTTAGCTGACTGTAAACATTATCAAAAACTTGGCAGTAAAATGTTGGGAATATTCAACTCATAGCTGTCAACATTTCTCATCAAGCTTTGGTCCATAATGACAAACGATCTTTTTTTTATTTTTATGGTACTATGCTTAGTATTATATAACATTGCATTTTGGTATTTCATTTCAACAACAAAAACTATCAACGTTTATCATTAAGATATTGATCTGTTCCCAATCGTACATTTATTCATTCTAGCATGGCACCTTCTATATTAACTGTAACAAAATGCATCAACAGCATCTTCCAAATTGCTTACCAAGTTGTGCTGTCATAGTTAGCTGTGGAATATTATTTTATGTTTGCACATGTTATGTTGACCATTCTTCTCAGGCAATGTTGTGATCAATTGTTAGAAAGGAAACATAAATCATGCTTCTTGACTTGCAGGGTCACATTGAATTTATCAAACACTTAAAAAAGATGTGCAGATATGCTAAATTATTCAGATAATTCATTTTCAAAGAGTTGGTGTGTCAGCTGGTGTTTTATAATGTGAGACTGGTGTTTCAACTTGATTTCTGCATGACCAATTGCTGGTACTAGATATCTTCAGAGTGGATCTTCAGAACTGATTCATAAGATCTAAGCTCCAAATAGAATTTGTTTATTGTGAACCATGGGATAAATTCATTAAATGCTTGGCAATGGAGCTGTAAAAGTAAGAATATTCTTTAAGTTATGAGTTGATCAAGTTGTGCAGAGTTTAGACTTGCAATCATTGTGATATTTGATGGAAATTGGTCCATGTCTAGGGAAAATAGAGGAGAGGGCAGGGGAAGGTGTGAAGAAATTGATAAAATGAAAGCACTTGATTTTCCAACTTATTATAAGGAGCATGTACTCTCAGTGGCAAGTACCTCCTGTACCTAATAAAGTGGCCACTGAGCACAATTCCCTCTAAACTGTGTGAGTGCTCTGCCACGTAGTAACTGAAATACTCCTGGGCACTTAGCCTTTGTTGCCGTGCAGATGGGATTTTCTTTTATGTCATGTTTTATTAATGTGTCGCACAGTTTTTAGGCTATGCAAAAATTTCCTGCTCAAAGCGTTGGTTTGTCTGTGCAGCTATAATAAAAAAGAGGGAACGTTGTCACTGAGTGTATGTTCATGGTTTTCTGCTGCTGTAGCCTATCCAATTCAAGTTTTGACACGTTGTTTGTTCTGAGATGCTCTGTTGCATACCATTGTTGTTACTGTCACCTTCCTGCCAGATTGAACCAGTCTGACCATTCTCCTCTGATCTCTCTCATTAATAAGGCATTTTTTCCCCACAGAACTGCCACTCATTGCATGTTTTTTGCGCTATTCTCTGTAAAACCTAGAGACTGTTGTGTGTTAAAATGCCAAAGGATCAGCAGTTTCTGAGATACTCAGATCACTGCATCTAGCAAAAACAATCGTTCCAAAGTCAACGACACTTAGATCACATCTCTTCTCCATTCTGATGTTTGATTTGATCTGACCATTTCTGCGTACTTTTATGCATTGGGTTGCTGCCTCATGATTGGCTGATTAGATATTTGCGTTAATGAGGATTACAGATGTTCCTAATAAAGTGACCACTGAGTATATATAAGAGGTGAAAGCACTGAATTTGGTTATGATTGTCCTCTTACTTCAATTTCTCTCAAATACTGTTTATTTGTTTTATATGAAAAGAGTTATTGCTATCTGAGCAACAATCTTCTCTTCCACTATTGTCCACTTTTATCTGAGGGACATATTATTTTGTGTCACAGGATCCTTAGTGATATTCTAGACAATTGGAACTCTTCAAATGTACATCTTTAATGATTAGGGGAAATGGTTCTTAAAAGGAGCAAATAATCAATTTGTAAGTAAAAGGACATTTTTATAAGTCCATTCCAATGGTCAGAATTGAGGAGCACTAGTTTTCCTTATTTTCTTCATTTTATTGAGCTGAGATCAGCTGAAATGTTTTATTCTAAACTGTTATTGAAGTAGAAACAAAAAATCTGCTGGAGGAACATCTGTTAGGGGGAGGAGGATAAAGAATTTTTGATGTTCAGGTCAAAACCCTTCATCTTACCCTTTTGTGTTTCTATTCTATTACAGTTTAATCCATTCCATATTGCACTAGACTGGTCTTGGGCATATCACCACATACAGTCATCATCATTTCTGGCTAGAATTTTCACAGGATAAAGCCTGCTTGGGATTTTCCTATAGGTTGTGCTTGATCCCATTTTTAAAGTGGTATAACATTTAATTTATTTTTTTAAATTACAGTTGATTCTCCATAATGTTCCGTAGTTGTCTACACCAATGCCTGGCCTGCTGAGTTCCTCCAGTACTGTGCATGTTGCTTGTCCTCCATGATATTTCTTGCTGGAGGTTATGCCATTCCTCATTGGGAAGTACATCACCTCACAGTACAATGCTCTTTGCATGGTGGAATTCTGATAAAGCTCTGCAAATAGAAACATGTTATTCAGAATTCACTCAGAAGTTGCTTTCTGCACATTGCTTAAAAGGGAATTTTAAGGGCTAATTATTTTCTTTATGTAAAAACTTGTCAGATTATTCTTCTGCAATATATCATGATTTCATCTTTTATTTCCCTCTGCATTGACTCCTAGTAAACAAAATGTTGATTTTTGGAATCCAATCTTTGTTTACATTTATTTCCTGGATTTCATCTCTCTATACCTTTGCAGGTTCCTTCATCCCCATAACCCCTGAGCTATTTGCATAATCCTGGTCTTATCCATTTTGTAATTTAAGTGTGTCTTCAGGTGCCAGGATTCTAAGTTTTGGAACTTTACATCCAAAATTTTCATCCTCTTGGTCTATACCAAGAAATACATCCCCAGACATGAGTTAAAGGAGACAGTGCATCCTTCTCCTGTGAAAGCTTTAGAGAGGGCGCAGAGGAGATTTACCAGGATTCTTCCTGGATTAGAAGGAAAGGTTCAATAAGCTTTGGCTTTTCTCTTTGGAGCAAAAGAAAATGAGAGGTGACTTTATGGAGGCGTACAAGATAATGCGGCATAGATAGAGTGGAGAGCTAGCACCTTTTCCCAGGGCAGAAATAGCTTATACAATAGGACAAAATTGTTCCTAACAGTTAGTATAACTTAGTATGTTATAAGCAGCAGTTTTCTATGTGATTCTTATGTGAATGACAGAAGGATAGTGCAATTCTCCCTGACAAATGAGGAGAGTAGAGGGGATATAAGAGATTTTTTTTTACCCGAAATATGGTAAGTGCGTAAAAAGCATTGCCAGGATTGTGATGGTTGTGGATACATTAGGGATACTTAAGAGATAGGTGAAAGAAAAAATGGAGGGCTATGTGTGAGGGAAGTGTTAAATTGATCTTGGAGTAGGTTAAAAAATCAACACAATATCATTGGCTGAAGGTCTTATACTGCGCTGTACAGTTCTATGTTCTTGTAAAAGGCTAGTTATCAAACCATGTTTTTTCCTTTTTGCTTAGAAAAGTGGCAAGATGTATCAAAGCTCATTCTTAAGCTTTATTGTTTACAGAGAAAATCATTACAATGATTATGATATGTTTACCCTGACCTGAATTTCCATCTTAATAAAGAGAACAAAGAGGTAAGAATGAGACAGTAATTTCAAACCTAATTGACTATTGACCTTATTGGAAATTGAATTTTCCTCTTCAAGGTACATAATTTTGGCTTTGCTATGTCCTTAAGCTGTAATTTTATGATGAAGGCTAACTTTATATAAAAGAGACCATGGGAGAGCATACAGTGCATGTATTTCCTCTGCTACCTTGAGCAGGTGATTAGTGCCTCCATGTTTTGCCTGTGAGCAGCTGAAGCCCTTGTAGATTCAATGTGTTCACTTTGATTTCATTTCAATCTATTAAAACATATATTGTGACTCGGAGAATTTATTGGTCACTAGCTTATTTTTGGTAAGTGAACATCAAATAATTTCAGGACCTTAAAAGCTAAATGGCAATCTTTCAAATCATAGGCTGCCGCACCCGTGCTCTTCACTCTTCATCCCTTTACAGTGCTTTACTGCAGTGCCTTTAACAAATACAATTATTCAGACATACAGCCAAATAAACAAGATTATCATGATGCAATTTTAATGAAAAACCTGCTGAATTGTTCTTAACAGTTAGTGTACTTAGTATGTTATAAGCAGCAGCTTTCTATGAGATTCTTATGTGAATGACAGAAGGATAGTGCAATTGCCCCGACAAATGAGGAACCTGCAAATTGTGGGAATGTTATTAATAAATTAAGAATTTAACATTTCGATCTTGTATTTGTCTTTAATCAGATTTTAAAATCTGTTGCTATTTGGACAGTTGATTATGATTTCACTAAACTTCCTTTGTTTAGGAATGAGGTTGAAATTAATCAATGTCTGAAATTAATGTAGGTACAGGGGAGATGTCAGGGGTAAGTTTTTTATTCAGAGATTGGTGAGTGCATGGCCTGCGACAGTGGTGGAGGCGAATACAATAGGGTCTTTTAAGAGACTCCTGGACAGGTACATGGAGCTCAGAAAATTACCCTAGGTAATTTCTAAGGTAAGGACGTGCTCAGCACAGCTTTGTGGACCAAAGGGCCTGTTTTGTGCTGTAGGTTTTCTATGTTTCTAATCATGGCTTTTCCAAAAGGGAATAAAAATAAAAGCCTTCTCTGAACAAAAACAAAAACTAACTCCTACACTAACTTACAATATTTAGGTTGGCATTCAAAAGAGGAAAGTAAAAAACATCTATTATGCATGGGAAAAATACAAGCCAATAACTGATAATATCTTTAAATAAAAATCATGCCTTTTGGGTAACACAATAACTGGATTGCATGAATCTTCTATATTTGTATCTCTCCTGACTTTATGATAGCTAGCATTCTGAGACAGAAAGGTGTTGAGTTGTAAAACATCAGTATGTGGCCATCTCAACTGTGTATTTCAACCTTCTGCTCAGGGCTATTCTGCAATGTCATGGTTCAAAAGTTCAAACCCATGGGATTCTAAGTAAGTTGTCAAATTAGATTCATAATGCCTTGGTAAAAGAGAACAGACAGTGATAGCAGAGCATCATATTATGTTTTGTATCTCCAAAACTATTCAAAAGAGAAACGGGGAGACTGGGAGAATCTGTTCACTTTATTTCTTTAATTTAATGAGGTGTGCACTTAAGATGTGGTGGCGTAATGATGTATGCCATTCATGTACTTTTACATATACAATAAATCATAATTATGTAACAACAAATAATTCTAAATTGAACCATATATTTACAATATTACTCAAATATTACTGAAATATTAAATACACAACACTCCTCCCTGCTTAGCTATAAACTCCAACTCAACACAGAATGCATCTCAACTATATACACAGAATATTATATAATACAACTGCTCTACAGGCATCCACAGCATAGTAAATTTTAAATTTTCCCATTCAGGCCTAAATACTTATTTGCTGTGGAGGAATTTCTTACTCTTGTGGTATAATATCTTTCCTGGCAAGCTAAATGACACACACCCTACCCTTCCCTTGTGAAACAATCTCGGATCCTGGGAGCTCCTCCGTGGTGTTTGACTCGGGGACTGAAGGAAGTGGTTCTGACAGATTTGAACACCTTTCTTCTCTAACAATTGACTCTGCTCTCCTCAACTGATCGATGTGTCGTCTCCAGATGGCATTAGGCACAATTGCTATTGTGTAGGAGAGTGCTCCAGTTCTGTTCTTAATCTTTCCAAGTATCCTAGCTGCTTCTCAGCAGGACTGCTTGTCCCAGAGTGAAACATTGAAACTCCTTGTTTGAAGTACCTTCAGTTTGTCTCAGCTGTTCGTCCTGCATACTCCTTCTGAGATAAGGTTTGAGGAGATTCAAGTGTGGGTGCAAGGGACGAACCAGGAGCAGCATATCTGGTGAGTCATTGGTTGTGGAGTGTGTTGCATTGTAATATGCAAGGAGGAAATTGGCAAGCTTCTGATTCAGAGTTAATGTAGTCTGTTCTGCTGACACTGCTCATAATGCGTGTTCTTAGAATCTGGTCAAACCTTTCCACTAAACTTATTGGAGCTGGGTGGTATGATGCAGATGTAATATGTCTTATTTCATTCATTTTCAGGAATGACTGAAACATTCTACCGAAAAATGTGGTTCATTGTCACTGACTAAGTGTTCTGGAACAGCAGTTCTTGAGAAGAGGCTTCTCAGCATATCAGCAGTGTACACAGCTGTGCTAGAGGCTACTGGGAACACTGTTGGCCACTTTGTAGCTACATTTATTGCTACCAACAAATTTGTGCACATCAATGGTCTGGCAAAATCCACATGATTCCTCTGTCACGATAATGCAGACCATTCCCATGGATGGAATGGTACTGTTCTTTGCATCTTCTGGATGTGTTGGCATCCCAAACAATGCATGTCAGGCAAGCTGCTCAGTCTGCTCAACTATCCCAGGCCAGCAGACAGAACTTCAAGCCAACACTTTCATTTTCACCGTGCCTAGTTGACTGGCATGTACAAACCCCATTTCCAGAAAAGTTGGGATATTTTCCAAAATGCAATAAAAACAAAAATCTGTGATGTTAATTCATGTGAACCTTTATTTAACTGACAAAAGTACAAAGAAAAGATTTTCAATAGTTTTACTGACCAACTTAATTGTATTTTGTAAATATACACAAATTTAGAATTTGATGGCTGCAACACACTCAGCAAAAGTTGGGATGGAGTTAAAATAGGATTGAAAAGTGCACAGAATATTCAAGTAACACTGGTTTGGAAGACTCCACATTAAGCCGGCTAATTGGTAGCAGGTGAGGTATCATGACTGGGTATAAAAGTAGCGTCCATCAAAGGCTCAGTCTTTGCAAGCAAGGATGGGTCGTGGCTCACCCCTTTGTGCCAAAATTTGTGAGAGAATTGTTAGTCAGTTCAAAAGGAACATTCCTCAACGCAAGATTGCGGAGAATTTAGGTCTTTCAACATCTACAGTACATAATATTGTGAAAAGATTCAGAGAATTCAGAGACATCTCAGCGTGTAAAGGGCAAGGTCGGAAACCACTGTTGAATCGCGTAATCTTCAAGCCCTCAGGCGGCACTGCCTAAGAAACCGTCATGCTGCTGTGACAATTATAGCCATCTGGGCTCGGGAGTACTTCCGAAAACCATTGTCACTCAACACAGTCCGTCGCTGCATCCAGAAATGCAACTTGAAACTGTATTACACAAGAAGGAAGCTATACATCAACTCTATGCAGAAATGCCGGCGAGTTCTCTAGGCCCGAGTTCATCTCAGATGGACCGAAGGACTGTGGAACCCTGTGCTGTGGTCAGATGAGTCCACATTTCAGCTAGTTTTCGGAAAAAAATGGGTGTGGAGTTCTCTGTGCCAAAGATGAAAACAACCATCCAGATTGTTATCAGCGAAAGGTGCAAAAGCCAGCACCTATGATGGTATGGGGGTACACCAGTGCCCACGGCATGGGTGAGTTGCATGTATGTGAAGGTACCATTGACTCTGAGGTGTATATTAGGATTTTAGAGAGACATATGTTGCCATCAAGGTGACGTCTCTTCCCGGGACGTCCATGCTTATTTCAACAGGACAATGCCAGACCATGTTCTGCACGGGCTACAACAACGTGGCTTTGTAGACACAGAGTGCGTGTGCTTGACTGGCCTGCTGCCAATCCAGATCTATCGCTTATTGAAAATGTATGGCGCATCATGAAGAGGAGAATCAGACAACGGAGACCACGGACTGTTGAGCAGCTGAAGTCTTATATCAAGCAAGAATGGACAAAATTTCCAATTGCAAATCTACTATAATTAGTATCCTCAATTCCAAAACGATTAAAAAGTGTTATTAAAAGGAAAGGTGATGTAACACAATGGTAAACATACCTCTGTCCCAACTTTTGTTGAGTGTGTTGTTGCCATCAAATTCTAAATTTGTGTATATTTACAAAATACAATTAAGTTGGTCAGTAAAACTATTGAAAATCTTTTCTTTGTACTTTTGTCAGTTAAGTAAAGGTTCACGTGAATTAACATATCACAGGTTTTTGTCTTTATTGAATTTTGGAAAATATCCCAACTTTTCTGGAAATGGGGTTTGTAGTTCTTCCAACATGGTAGCTCTCAGTTTGGCTGAAACAACAGCTGGCAATCCCCACAACTTCTGTCAAGGGCAAGTTTATCTCGGCACTGGTAAAACTGGAGGAACTGGAATTTCTGCTGCACATTCCAACCATTTTGGGTTGCCATATAGACCTGAGACAGTGCAAGGTCTTTCCTGGTTTCCCTTTGAATCATTTCTGCCATATTAGTGAGACTTTCGATTTGCATTAAATAGAATAGGTCAAGAGGAGTGTGTTTCTTTGTAAATGTTTCTGGTATTTCCATTTCCAAGAATAAACAGGACAATCCATCAAAATTTCCATTATTAGAAACCCGTTTGAATTTGATCTTGTAATTGCGTTCTCCAGGAAACAGCCCATCTCTGCATTCGTGCTGCTGTTGTTAGTGGTACATCCACCTGTGGAATAAAAATCAACACTAGTGGTTGATGATCTGTAATGAGGGTAAACTCTCTCCATACAAGTACTGATTGAAATATTTCACACCCCAAACTAGACTTAAGGCCTCTCCGTTAATCTGTGCGTAACTTTTCTCTGCAGCAATAAGGGAACATAGTGTAACGGCAAAGGGGAATTCACCTCCATCACTCATGACGTGTGACATTACTCCTCCTATACCATAAGGTGAGGTGTCACTGGCAAACTTCTCTGGACGATGTAGATCATAATATGTAAGCACAATGTCTGACATCACCATTTCCTTTGTCTTTTGGAAAGTCACTTCCCACCACTTTGTCCATTGCCATTTCTTCCCGGCCTGCAGTAATGAGTTCAAGGGGTGGAGCATAGGAGCCAGCTTTGGTAGGAACCCATTATAATAATTGGCAAATAATTAAAATGACTTTTTTTGCAGCAGTTTGGAGATTTGAGCAGCGGCCAATCAGAGATTGGAAGCCTGAGAAGATGTAGCTCACTCAGGCTCGCTGATTGAGTAGAAAAGACAGCGACTTGCAGCCGTTTGGTGCTTTGAGCAGCAACCAATTAGTGTTCAGGATTGATTGGCAAGAACAAATCAAAGTAAAGGGGGGGGGCAAGTGGAGGAACACTTGTAGGAGTGGTCAGAGTTACAGTGGGGTTTTTGAGGCTTTAGATCTTCAAGGCTTCAACGAGGAGAGGCAAAATTGCTGTAGATAAAGATTTTTTTCTCCCCTACAGTTTGTTTCCTTTTACTTCTTTGTAGTTGCTCAGTTATGAAAAGTAAAGATGCCAGGCAGGATAGTGGAAGGCTCCTGTTGCGACATGTGAGAAGATAGGGAGCCCCTAATGTCTCTGATGAAAACACCTGCTGATGCACCATCAATAACTCTAAAAGACTGGAAGTAGAGTAAATACTGAAAGGCTTTTAGTCGCAGTATAATGTGACCTCCAGCATGCTGAATGTCTGCCCCTGGACTGAGAGGAGGAGCCAAGGCCCAATCACCTTCATTCAGGGGTCTCTGGGAGGAGCCATATGGGCAGTCAGCAGAGGGGCGTGTCCAGACAGTTAACACAGTTACAACATATATATGGTTTACCACATTCACCCCTCCTTTTTTTTTTAAAAAGAGTCCCGCAGGGTGAAATGACTGACAATATTTAAAACAAGTATATTTACAGGTCAAGTCTATCAGGCGGTCAAGTCCATCGCTGTGATTCGCAATGCTGCACCGTGTCAGGGTGGATAAAACTCTCCATGCTGCCCATATCAAACAGGCAGCTTGTCCTGTGCCCCTCCACCAGGATATCCATCATTGACCTTGCGAGCTGGTGGGGGGCGCTTTGGTCGAGGGTCACGGAGGCCAGGGTTGAGTCGCTGGCTTGGTCCGGCGCGGTGAGGTGCCCCATGAGCACCTGTTGGTCGTAGGCAGTGGGAGATGGCGCCGACCAAAATGGCCGCCCCCATGTCTCGCACGCGGCGCTGCTCGATCCCGCTCGCAGTTTGGACTTACAGACCTTGGCGAAGTGACCCTTCTTTCTGCAGCTGGAGCAGGTAGCTTCTCGGGCTGGGCAGCATTTCTGTGGGTGCTTCTCGAGTCCACAGAAGTAGCAGTTCGCAGACTCACGACTGGCAGCAGCCAAGGTCAATTCGCCGGCAGGTTGCGGGGTCTGCAGCACCCACGAGGTCATTGGGGGATCGCTTGCCTGGAGAGCCTCAGAGTTGTGCAGAGCGGCTTCCAGCGTGTCAGCCAGCTCAGTCGCCAAACGTAAGGTAAGATCAGCTTTTTCCAGCAGCCGCTGGCGCACATACACAGACCTGGTCCCCATGACGAAGGCGTCTCTCACTAGGAGCTCCGCATGCTATTCTGTCGCCAGCCCCTGCTAGCCGCAGGTCTGCACGAGCGTCTGTAGGGCCCGGACAAACTCAGCACTCGAATCCCCAGGCCGCTGTTGCCGTGTCGCTAAGCGATGCTGCGCATAGACGGTGTTTACTGGCCGCAGGTATTGTCCTTTGAGTGCGCTCATCGCACCGTCGTAGCTCAGCTGGTCTCTGATCATCAAGTAGACCCATGCACTGACCTTGGAAAGGAGAACTCTGCGCTTCGCTGCGGGGTCGGTCACTTCAATCACCTCTAGGTATGATTTGAAGCAAGCCAGCCAGAGCTCGAAAGCATTTTCAGCTTTAGGTGTTTCCAGGTCAAGGTCTAACTTGTCAAGTCTCAGAGAACATTCCATGCTTTAAAATTACTGCGAATAAAATTGATGCACCATCAATAACTCCAAAAGACTGGGAGTAAATACTGAAAGGCTTTTATTCGCAGTAAAATGTGACCTCCAGCATGCTGAATGTCTGCCCCTGGACTGAGAGGAGGAGCCAAGGCCCAATCACCTTCATTCAGGGGTCTCTGGGAGGAGCCATATGGGCAGTCAGCAGAGGGGCGTGTCCAGACAGGTAACCCAGTTACAGCATATATATATGGTTTACCACACCTACGAAAAATGCAGCCAGCTGCATCTTCTAATATTTTGTGTTAAGGAGCTGGAGCTGAAACTGATCATCCAGATCATTCAGGAGGCCAAGTGAGTGATAGATAGGACATACAGAGAGGTAGTTACACCTAAGGTGCAGGACACAGGAAATTGCATGACAGTCAGGAATAGAAAATGTGTTAAACCATCCCTCTCAACAACAGTTACACCACTTTGGATCCTGTTGTGGGATGGGGAGAGGGATGACCTAGCAGAAAAACGTCATAGCGATCAGGTTCCCGGCACTGAGTCTGGCTCTGTGACTCAGAAAGGAAGTGTCGGGGGGGGGGGGGGGGAGTGATGTGGAGAAGAGGCGAGCTGTGGCACTGGAGGATTCGTTAGGTGAACGCAAAGGAAGTTCTGTGGATAAGAGCGAAGATGGTATGTTACTTCCCACATACCAGGGTCCAGAATATCTCAGACTGAGTCCTTAGCATTCTTAAATGGGAGAGTGAATAGAAAGAGGTCGTGGTCCATATTTGTACCAATGACATAGGTAGGAAGAGTGCTGAGGTTCTGCAAAATGATTTCAGGCAGTTAGGAGCTAAGTTAAAGTGCAGGACTTCCAGGTTTGTGATTTCTGGACTGCTACCCATGCTATATATTCGTAAGGCCAGAAATAGGAAGATTACACATGTCGAAGGAGTTGGTGTAGAAGGGAGGGCATCAGAGTTTTGGATAATTGGGCTTTTTCCAGGGAAGGTGGGACCTGTATAGAAGTGATGGTTTGCCCCTCAAATGGAGGAGGACTAATATCCTTGCAGTGCTGCATGGAGGGCTTGAAATTAGAGTTGCAGGGGGATGGGAACCAGAGTGCCAGAACAGACAGTCGAGAGGTTATGAAGACAGATGTTAATACCTCAGATAAAGTCAAGAGTCAAAAGGTTGAGCATGGTGCCACTAAGGTCCTGAGCTGCATATCTTTCAATGCAAAAAGTATTGTAGGAAAAGCAGATGAACTCGGGGCATGGAATTATGATATGGTAGCCATTAGTGAGACTTGGTTACAGGAGGAGCAGGACTGGCAGCTCAATGTTCCTGGGTTCCATTGCTTTAAATGCGACAGGCCTAGATTGATTAAAGGGGGAGAGGTGGTGTTACTTGTCAGGGAGACTGTCACAGCAGTGTTCAGTCAGGACTAACAGGAGAACTTGTCTAGTGAGGCATTATGTGTGGAACTGAGAAATAAGAAAGCTATGAACATATTAATGGGGCTATATTACAGACCACCCAAGAATATGAAGGATTTAGAGGAACAAATCTGTAGAGAAAATGCAGACTGTTGCAAGACACAAGGTTGTGATAGTAGATGATTTAACTTTCCTATATTGACTGAGACTCCCATACTGTAAAAAGACTAGATAGGATAAAGATTGACAAATGTGTTCAGGAAAGTTTCCTTAATCAGTACGTAGAAGTCCCAATGAGAGAGTTTGTGATACTTGATCTTCTATTACTTTAGTAAGATAGGGGGAAATAACAGAAGTTTTTGTAGGGGAACAGTTTGCACCTAGTGATCATAATGCCACTAGTTTCAAAGTGAATATGAAGAAAGATGGTTCTGGTCCATGGGTTGAGATTCTAAATTAGAGAAAGACCAATTTTGGTGGCACCAGAAAGGATCTGGCAGGTGTGGATTGAAACAGGCTGTTTTCTGGCAAAGGTGTACTTGGTAAGAGAAATTTTGGGAGTACAAAGCTTGGATATGCCTGTCAGAATAAAAGGTAAAGATAGCAGGTTTAGGGACCTATCAAGAGATATTGAGGCCTTGGTTAAGAAAAAAAAAAAGTGCATTTCAGGTGTAGGCAGGTAGGACAAATAAGGTACTTATGGAGTATAAGAAATGCAAGAGAACACTTAAGAAAAATAACAGGAGGGCTAAAAGAAGGCCTGAGGTTGTTCTCAGAGATAAGGTAAAGGAGAATCCTAGGGGATTTTACAGACATGTTAAGAACAAAAGGGTTGCAAAGGACAAAATTTGCCTTCTGGAAAATTAGAATGGCAATCTATGCATGGAGCCAAAAGAGATGGGAGAGTTCTTAAGTGCATTTTTCCCATCTGTATTTACTTGGGAGACAAACATCAAGTCTATAGAAGTGAGGTAATGCAGCAATGAGGTCATGGACCCTAGATAGATTGCCAACAAGGAGGTGATTAGTTTTAGAGTTACAAACCATAACAGTGTTGAAGAGGGTATTTTAAGTAAGCCAGAGATAATTACCTACCTGTGAAATGGAGTGAGACATTCAAGTTAAAACAAAATTGCAGGGAAACATTCCAGTTTTAAAGAAAAGCAGGATGTACTTCCTTGGGAAGGGACAGAGATGGTCAAATTATTAAAAAAAAAGGCAGAAAAATGATGAAATTCATGCATTCATAAATAGTGAGTACTGGAGTTCAATTACATAACAGGTAACTGGATATTGTATACTGAGCAAATTGAGAAGTATTTTGAAGCAAATGAAATAACCACTGAAAGGCAAGTGCCAGTTTTGCAGATTGTATTGGGTTGAAAGGCATACAGTTTGTTTAGAAACTTGACTACTCCAACCAAACCAGCTGAAATTTGTTTGGCTGATATCTTGAAAATAATGCAAGATAATTTAGAACTGAAACCTTTGATTACTGAAGGCTTTGTGATTTATAAAGAGAATGAAAAAGGAAGGGGAGTCCACTTCTGCATATGTGGCTGAATTGTAAAAGTTGTCTGAGCATTGCGAGTGCAGTGATGGGCTTAATGATGCACTGAGAGATCGTTTAGCTTGTGGAATCTTACAAGAAAGCATGCAAAAATGGTCCTCAACTGAAGCACAATTCACAATTTAAAAGAGGAGTTGAAATTGATGTATCAATGGAAACATACAAAGACACAATTGAGTCGCAGTCAGGAACAAAAGTGTACTTGAGCAAAATTGCAACAACCTTGCCAATGAAATTATGTCATCATTATGTCCCTTCACCTACACCAGACCAACGCAGGCATAAAGGCGAAACTTGCAGAAAATGCAACAAAGTAGGATACATACAAACTGTACGTTGGGCAGACAAAATTAAATGTACTACACAGGGAAGAGATAAAGACAAAAAGTCAAGTTGCAGTTTCATGAAGAGCATTAATCTGCATGCTGTTGATGAAAAGTTTGATAATGATCAGCTTGACACAGGAATATATAGCCTTAATACTTATAATGTGAAAATTAACATAGACAAGCGATATAACTTGCGCTGGAAGGGAATGGTACATTAATTAAAATGAAACTGGACTCTGGCTCAGCTGTTTCAGCCATTCCACGAAATAAGTTTGACCAGCATTTCAAAGATATTGAACCGAAATCTGCAAATATTGAACATACTGGAGAAAAGATAGCTCCTTTGGAAATGACTTTCCTGACAGTTAAATGTAACAATCAACAAGCTGGTAAAAACAGGAGGGGATGTGAGTAGCTGAAACAACTACAACTTAAGTGGAGATCCATCCATTGCTTTGGAAAAACCAAAACATATCTAGGGTAAAATAGTGTTCAAATTATGGGCACATCCATGATTTACAAAGCCTGTCTGGTTCCTTATACCATTTGTTAAAACATAGCTATTGAGTTAGATCACATAGAGGCTGAAGGGATTCTTTTCAAGGTTGACTAGAACCCATGGGCCATGCCAGTGGTCCCAGTAGCCAAGAATAATGGGTCTATCAGAAATTGTGGTGATTATAAGGTCACCGTCAAACCAGTACTAATAGCAGATAAATATCCTCTGTACAGGTTAAAGGATATCTTTGCAAACCTTTCTGGAGGAAATCCTTTCAGCAGAGTGGACCTAACTGAGGCCACCTTACAGATGGAGATGGAAGAAGAGCCCAAAGTGTTTCTCACCATATCACTCACAAAGTGCTTTGTTCACTATGGTATGCTTATTTTTGGAAAGCATCTGCACCTGCACTCTGACAGAAAACCATGGAGAAGGTGCTGCAAAGTTTCCCAGGCAATCAGGTTAAATGGATAACATCAATGTTGCCAGTAAGGATTACATGGAACTTCTCCAGAATCTCGAGACAGTGTTAAAACAATTAGAAGAGCATGCTGCAAAAAGTGTGAATTCTTTAAACCAAGTATTATTTACTGTGGTCGCACTTTTGACACACAAGATTTACACACGTATGCTGAGTAAATTCAAGCAATAGTGAATGCCCCAAGGTCAAAGGATGTGTCACAGTTGCGGTCGTAGAGTCATAGCATCGTAGAAAAATTCAGCACAGGAACAGTCCCTTCAGCCCACTTAGTCGACACTGAGCCATTTAAACTGCCTACTCCCATTGACCTGCACCGGAACTATAGCCCTCCGTACCCCTACCATTCATGTACTTATCCAAACTTTTTAAAATCACTCTCATGCACCACTCGTGCTGGCAGCTGATTCCACACCCTCACCACTCTCTGAGAGAAGATGATTCCCCTCATGTTCCTCTTAAGCTTTTCACCTTTAACCCTTGACCTCTAGTTGTAGTCCTGTCCAATCTCAGTGGAAAAAGCCTGATACATATACCCTTTCCATAACACTCTTAATTGTGTACACCTCTATCAAATCTCCTCTCAATCATCTACGTTTCATATAACTCAGGTCCTCCAAACCTGGAAACATCCTTGTAAATTGTCTCTGTACTCTTTCAACCTTATTTATATCTTTCCTCTAGGTAGATGACTAACACTGCACACAACACTCCAAATTAGGCCTCACCATATCTTATATATCTTCAACATAATATCCCATCTCCTAGACTCAATACCTTGATCTTGATTTATGAAGGCCAATGTTGCAAAAGATTTTTTATAACCTTATCAACATGTGACACTACTACCAATGAATTATGGACCTGTATTCCCAGATCCCTTTGTTACACCGCACTGTTCACTGCCCTGCCAATCACTGTGTAAGACCTACCTGGCTGGTCCTACCAAAGTGCAACACCTCTCCTTTGATGGCATTAGATTCCATCTGCCATTTTTCAGCCCAGTTTTCCAGCTGGTTCAAGTCCCACTGCAAGCCATGCTAGTCTTCCTGGCTGTCCACTACAGCCCCAACCTTGGTGTCATCCACAAATCTCCTGATCCAGTTAACCACATTACCATCCAGATCATTGATACAGATGACAAAGAACAATGAACCTACCACTGATCCCTGTGACACTCCACTAGTCACAGGCCTCTAAGCAGAGGGGCAACCGTCTACGACCACTTTCCGACTTCTCCCACAAAGCCAATATCTAATCCAAGTTACTACTTCATCTTGAATGCGAAGTGACTGAACCTTCTTGACCAACCTCCTATGAGGGACATTGACAAATGCCTTACTAAAGTCCATGTAGACAGCATCCACTGCCTTGTCTTCATCAGCTTTATTCGTAATTTCCTCAGAAAATATCAGGAACTTCTTTTAGGGTAGATGTGACCTGTGCAAAAAGGACGGGTTGCACTTCAATCTGAGTGGGACCAATATCCAGGAAAAGAGGTTTGCTAAGACTATTGGGGAGAGTTAAACTAGAATTGCTAGGGAGTGGGAACCAAACTGAAGAGACGGAGGAAGGGACAGTTGGCTCACAAATAGAGAAAGCTTGGAGACAGTGCGAGATGGAGGATAGGCAGATGATAGAGAAGGGACGTGCTCAGACTGAAGATTTGAGATGTGTCAATTTTAATGCGAGGAGTATTATGAACAAAGTGGATGAGCTTAGAGCGTGGATCAGTACTTGGAGCTATGATGTTGTGGCCATTACAGAGCCTTGGATGTCTCAGGGGCAGGAATGTCTACTTAGAGTGCCAGGCTTTAGAAGTTTCAGAAAGGACAGAAAGAGAGGCAAAAGAGGTGGGGGTGTGGCATGGCTGATCAGAGATAGTGTCATGGCTGCAGAAAAGGAGGAAGTCATGAAGGGATTGCCTATTGAGTTTCTGTGGGTGGAAGTTAGGAAAAGGAAGGGGTCAATAACTCTATTGGGTGTTTTTTATAGATCACCCAATAGTAACAGGGACATCGAGGAGCAAATAGGGAGACAGATTCTGGAAAGGTGTAATAATAACAGGGTGGTGGGAGATTTTAATTTCCCAAATATTGATTGGCATCTCCCTAGAGCAAGGGGTTTAGGTGAGGTGAAGTTTGTTAGATGTGTTCAGGAAGGTTTCCTGACACTATATGTAGATAAGCCAACAAAAGGAGAGGCTGTACTTGATCTGGTATTGGGAAATGAGCCTGGTCAGGTGTCAGGTCTCTCAGTGGGAGAGCATTTGGAGATAGTGTTCACAATTCTATCGCCTTTACCATAACAATGGAGAGGGATAGGAACAGACAAGTTAGGAAAGTCTTTAATTGGAGTAAGGGGAAATAGGAAGCGATCAGGCAGGAATTTAGAAGCATAAATTGGGAACAGATGTTCTCAGGGAAATGTACGGCAGAAATGTGACAAATGTTCAGGGGATATTTGCGTGGCATTGTGCATAGGTATGTTCCAATAAGACAGGGAAAGGATGATAGAGTACGGGAACCATGGTGTACAAGGGCTGTTGAAAATCTAGTCAAGAAGAAAAGAAAAGCTTACGAAAGTTTCAAAAAACTTGGTAATGACAGAGATCTATAAGACTATAAGGCTGGCAGAAAAGAGCTTAAGAATGAAATTAGGAGAGCTAGAAGGGGCCATGAGAAGGTCTTGGCGAACAGGATTAAAGAAAACCCCAAGGAATTCTACAAGTATGTGAAGAGCAAAAGGATAAGACATGAGAGAATAGGACCAATCAAGGATGACAGTGGAAAAGTGTGTATGGAACCAGAGGAGATAGCAGAGGTACTAAATGAATACTTTGCTTCAGTATTCACTACGGAAAAGGACCTTGGCGATTGTAGGAATGATTTATAGCGGACTGAAAAGCTTGAGCATATAGCCATTAAGAAAGAGGATATGCTGGAACTTTTGGAAAGTATCAAGTTGGATAAGTCATTGGGACCGGACGAGATATACCCCAGGCTACTGGAGGGGGGGAGGGGGGAGGGAGGAGATTGTTGAGCCCCTGGCAATCATCTTTGCATCATCAATGGGGACAAGAGAGGTTCCAGAGGATTGGAGAGCTGCAGATGTTGTTCCCTTATTCAAGAAAGGGAGTAGGGATAGCCCAGGAAATTATAGACCAGTGAGTTTTACTTCAGTGGTTGGTAAGTTGATGAAGATCCTGAGAGGCAGGATATATGAACATTTGGCGGGGCATAATATGATTAGAAATAGTCAGCATGGCTTTATCAAAGGCAGCTCGTGCCTTATGAGCCTGACTGAATGCATTGAGGAAGTGACTAAACACATCTATGAAGGAAGAGCAGTAGATGTAGTGTATATGGATTTCAGCAACGCATTTCATAAGGTACCCCATGCAAGGCTTATTGAGAAAGTAAGGAGGCATGAGATCCAAGGGGACATTGCTTTGTAGATCCAGAACTGGCTTGCCCACAGAAGGCAAAGAGTAGTTGTAGACGGGTCATATTCTGCATGGAGGCCGGTGACCAGTGGTGTGCCTCAGGGATCTGTTCTGGTACCCCTTCTCTTCGTGATTTTTATAAATGACCTGGATGAGGAAGTGGAGGGATGGGTTATTACATTTGCTGATAATACACAGGTTAAGGGTGTTGTGGATAGTGTCAGAGGTTACAGCCGGACATCAATAGGATGCAAAATTGGGCTGAGAAGTGGCAGATGGAGTTCAACCCAGATAAGTGTGACATGGTTCATTTTGGTAGGTCAAATATGATGGCAGAATATGGTATTAATGGTAAGACTCTTGGCATTATGGAAGATCAGAGGGATCTTGGTGTCCGAGTCCATAGGACACTCAAAGCTGCTGCGCAGGTTGACTCTGTGGTTAAGAAGGTATACGATGCATTGGCCTTCTTCAACCATGGGATTGAGTTTAAAAGCCCAGAGATAATATTGCAGCTATATAGGATCCTGGTCAGACCCCACTTGGAGTATTGTGCTCAGTTCAAGTCATGTCACTACAAGAAGGATGTGGAAACTATAGAAACGGTTCAGAGGAGACATACAACGATGTTGCCTGGATTGGGGAGCATACCTTATGAAAACAGGTTGAGTGAACTCAGCCTTTCCTCCTTAGAGCGGTGGAGAATGAGAGGTGACCTGATGGAGGTGTATAAGTTGATGAGAGGCATTGATTGTCTGGACAGTCAGAGGCTTGTTCCCAGGGCTGAAAAGGCTAACATGAGAGGGCATAGTTTTAAGTTGCTTGGAAGTAGTTACGTTGGAGATGTTAGAGGTAAGATTTTTACGCAGAGAGTGGTGAGTTCGTGGAATGGGCTGCTGGCGACGGTGGTGGAGATGAATATGATAGGGTCTTTTAAGAGACTCCTGGATAGGTACATGGAGCTTCGAAAAATAGAAGGCTGTGTGTAACCCTGGGTAATTTCTGAAGTAAGTACATGTTCGGCACAGCATTGTGGGTCGAAGGGCCTGTATTGTTCTGTAGGTTTTCTATGTTTCTACAGACTGTAAGGTTTTCTGTATGTGACCTACCACTCACAAAACTCTGCTGGCTATCCTTAGTTGGTCCATTTATATCCAAATACTCATAAATCTGTTCCCTTAAAATACCTTCGAATGACTTTCCCACTACTGTTGACAGGCTCAATAGGCTATAATTTCCTGGTTTATTTTTAGATCCCTTCTTAGACAGCCAAACAATCCTCCAGCACCTCACTTGTCCCTAAGGATGATTTAAATATCTTTGCTAATGCGCTGGCAATTTCTGCACTTGCTTCCCACAGAGTCCAAGGGAACAGCTTGTTAGGGCCTGGGGATTTATCCACCCTTATTTGCCTCAAGACAGCAAACACCTCTTCCTTTGTAATCTGTATTGAGTCTATGAAGTTGATGCTGTTTTGCTTTCCTACTGTTGACTCTGTATCTATCTCCTGACTAAATACTGATGCAAAAAATGTATTTACGATCTCTCCCATCTCTTTTGTCTCCATGCTTGGATTACCAGTTTGATCTTCCAGAGGACTGATTTTGTCCCATGCAATCCTTTGTCTCTTTGTTATATCTGTAGAATTCTCTCTCACTTAGTCTGCAAAGGAAACCTCATGCCTTCTAGTAGCCCTCTTGCTTTCTTTCTTAAGTGTCCTCTTGCATCTCTTATACTCCATAAGAACCTCATTTGTTTCTACCTGTCTATACCTGCAATGCACCTCCTTTTTTTTTAACCACAGTCTCAATATCTTTTGACAACCCATGCCCTGAGCTCATCTGCCTTTCCTATGATACTTCTTGCATTGAAATATATGCAGCTCAGAACATTAGTCACATCATGCTTAAACTTTTGATTCCTGACATTGTCTGATATCTTAACAACATCTGTCTCCACAACCTCTCCACTATCTGTTCTTTCACTTTGGTTTCCATCCCCCTGCAACTCTAGTTTGCAACCACCCTCCCCCGTCCCATGCAGCAAACCTTTCCTCTATGTTAGGTGTAAACTATCCCTTCTGTGCTGGTCCCACCTTCCCTGGAAGAGATCCCAATGATCCAAACAACTGACACGCTCCTTACTACACCAACTCCTTAGCTATGGGTTAAGGTGTATGATCTTCCTATTTCTGGTCTCACTTGCACATGGCATGGGTAGCAGTCCTGAGATCACAACCCTGGAGGAGCTGTCCATTATCTTAGCCCCTAAGTCCTTGAACACTTTGCAGAACCTCGTTACTCTTACTAACTGCGTCATTAGTATTTACATGAACCACAACATCTGGCTGATCCCACTTAAGACTGCTGAGGACTTGATCCGAGATGTCCCGGACCGTGGTACCTAGGAGGCAATATACCATACGGGAATCTTGTTCTTATGCACAGAAACTCCTTTTTGTTCACCTAACTAACAAATCCCCTATCACCAAAGCTTGCCTCTTCTCACCCCCTTCCCTTCTGAGTCATAGAGCCAGATAGGTAACGGCTATGACTTTCCTCTGCTCTGTCACAGGGGAACTTGGCACTGGCTGTTTAACCTCTTCCCCCTTCCTGATTGTCAGCCAGTCACCCATATCCTGCACCTTTAGTGCGACTACCTCTTTATATATCCTAACTATCACCCCTTCAGCATCCCGAATGATAAAAACATCCAATTTTTTCTGCAAAGATCTGAAAAACCGACACTTGACGAGGAACAGCACCTTTCCACTATGTGTATAAACGTAAGTTTTCTTCAAATTGTAGTATGGTGTATGAATAGTGTTTGTGTGTATTAGCAAATGGTTATGAAAACTATTGAGTTTGAACTGGTGAAAGTGGTGGAAAACTCAGAAAAGTCATATTGAAGGTCAACAGTAAACTTGTTAGGTGGCTAAAGAACACTGCTGAGAGTTTATTTGGCTTTTGAATGTGTATTTGTTAGACAGAGTCAGACAGATACCAAGAAAGGGTTGAGATGGATAATAAATTAGCCAAGATGGAATGGCGGAACAGACTTGATGGGCTGGATGGCTTAATTCGCCTCTTATGTCTTATGATCTTGTGGTCTAAACAAATATCATGATACCAATAAAATGTTGTAAAGTCAGCACCGTGTTAAGTATCCATTTAGTAAAAAAAATCATAGCTGGTCAAAGCCAGTCCCTTTGAAACCATAAGTCCTTATACATATTATTAAAGCATGAAATAATCTTCAGATGATCCTCAGCCATTTGTTTTCTAAATAACCCGGCTAGGTCTAATTGTTAATCATTGTAATGGGAAAAGTCTGTGTGGATATGATATGACTGTGGCTGGCAAATTAGATTTCTTCAAAAACAGAAGAGAAAAAATTTTCAACCATTTTTAGGTATTGATTATAATGGAAAATTGGGCTTCAGCACTTAGGAGCAGATGGAAAGGCAAATAAAATCTGAATAAATTTCAAATGCTGACAACACATTTATACTTAAGGTGGAATGCACAGAATCAATCATGGCTTCTGTGTGACAACATAGAACCCTTAAAAATAAAGTAGCAAATAAATTAACAGTAATGTTATATGTTTGTCTGAATCAGCCAATATTTTGAATCAATGGCCTTGGAGAAAATACGGTGGAAAATTTAATTTATTTACAGCACTTGTAATATTTGCTTAATGTTCCACTCACATCCACCTCTTAAAGGGTTTGTGTATCCATGACAATGTCTCTGACAAGGCAAGTTCCTATATTTCATTGCAGGCAACAATTATACAACTAGAGTTTGGGAAGTCAAATACCATCTATTTTCTTTAAGGGCTCGTTTTAGTAATTTATTAAAATCTGGGATTGACATTATGAACAATTATATTGAAAAGTTTGCATTGTTAAATATCTATCAGTTTTGTTTCTTTTCTCAACATTTAGTGATTTAAATAGAGCAACTGTTCACAAAACAAATTAACAAATACATTGAAATATTGGAGTTTAACTTTAATGAATAGTAAAAAAAATGAAATTACTTATGTACAAATAACCAATGTGGAACTCTTACTTAAAAAAAAATGTGTATCAACTTACAAATTAAAACATGCTTGTTAGACAAAGTGATCAAGAGATACTAGAGGTAAATGTTGAATGAAATATCCAATGATCTAAGTGACTAACAAAATATACTGTTCCACTACAGAGGAGCAACTCGACAATGTTGAAATCAGTCTTTCAGCATCTCCAAGGGAATTGCAGGCTATTAGCTATATCCAGAGATAAAATCTCTGAGTTAGTTATTCTACTGGAGTTTCCAGAAATCCAGCATGAATTCAATAGAAACTCAGATCACTGGAAGAGTAATGACTATTTATGCAGGATTTTACAGAAGTTATGGCGCTGAAATCCTAGCATTAACTCTTGAGTTGTGTTGATGTCTAAATTTAACCAGAATAGTGCTGAATGCACTATATTTAAACCTCAAAACCATTGTGATAGAAAAGGGAAAATGATATAGTAGTTTTGCTGATGGTCAGTTAGCAGAGCAACAGAATCTGAATTTGACATCAAATACTGTATATTGCAATTGGATTATTTATTGTGCTTGACTTTGTGTCTAACAGAGACAGAGCTGTATTTACTTTGGAGAGAGAACAATAATCATCACTCTTGCCCTTGAGTTTTAAAGGAAAATCTAAGGTCTTTATAGACATCTTGTCAAATACTGTGATCACTGAAGTTAAAATGTGTAATCGCTTACTTATTGTTTTTGTTTGTTAATCACTTATTATTCAGTCATGGCCAACAAAAATCTTGCACTGACAGATATTTATTGCCAAGAAATTACTTCTCAGTCTGCACTTCCATTTCCACAAACCAAATTTTTCAAGTGGTCTAAAATACAGTTGTATCGTCTGCAGCTCTTTGTTGCCTCCAAGAATCAATTCCCAAACTTTTTCCACTCTTCCCTCCTCCATTTGCCAATTACCCCTCTTCACCTGGATCCACTTATTGTGTAATAGCTCTTGCTGCTCCTTTCCATTTATCACTTTACATTGGCTGTCTCCTTTTTACCCTTTCAGTCCAGATGAAGGGTCTTGACCTGAAATGTCAAGTGCCCATAGCACTGCATAGATGCTGCCTATGTTCCTCCAATAGTTTCTCCTCCTTTGAAACACCATGAACCAATCCCTCCTCTTTCCTATCCCTTTTCACCGAAGTTTCCAATTGCTCTTCTAAACTCTTTGCTATAACTTGGCATTGCATTCTCAAGCTATTCTGAAAATGTCAAAATCAGGTTTATTATCAGTGATATATGTCATGAAATTTGGTCTGTGGCAGTAGTACACTGCAATAGGTCAAAATTACTAAAAATTACAATAAGAATATAAAAAACTAAAAATAAATAGTGCAGAAAGAGAGCAAACTAGCAAGGTAGTGCTCATGGACCATTCAGAAATTTGACGGTGGAAGGGTAGAAGATGTTCCTAAAATGTTAAGTGTGTATTTTCAGGCTATTGGACCTCCTTATTCAGAGTAGTAATGAATAGAGGGCATGTCCTGGATGGTGAGGATCCTTCATGATAGATTCCATCTTCTTGAGGCTTCAGTTTTTGAAGATGTCATTGATGATGGGAAGACTGGTGTCCATGATGGAGCTAGCTGAGTTTACAACTTTCTGCAGAGTTTTCCAATCCTGTGAGAATGATCAGAATGATCTTACCGTACCTCTGTAGAAATTTGCCAGAATACTCAACCTCCTCAAATACCTAATGAAATACAGCAGCTAGTACGCTTTCTTCATAATTGCATCAATATCTGAGGCCCAGGATAGATCTTCAGAGATGTTGTTACCCAGGAATTTGAAGCTGCTCACAATTTCTAGTGATGACCCCTCAATGAGAACTGCTGCGTCTTCTCCCAATTTCAATTTCCTGGAGTCCACAATCAATTCCTTAGTCTTACCGATGTTGAGTGCAAGGTTGTTGTTGTGACACCACTCAAGCAGCTGATCTATTTCACTCCTGTACATCTCCTTGTCACCATCTGAGATTCTGCCAACAACAGCTGTGTTGACAGCATTTGAGCAATGCCTAGCCACACAAACATAAGCATAGAGAGATTAGAGCAGTGAGTGAAACATACATCCTTGAGTTTAGCTGGTGTTGATTGTCAGTATGGAGAAGATGGTTATTCTAATCCACACTAACCGTAGTCTCCCCAATGATGATGTCAAGGATCCAGTTGCAGAGGGAGGTAGAGGCCCTAGTTTTGAAACCTACTGATTAGTACTGAGGGGATGATAGTGTTGAACACTGAGCTGTAATCAATAAATAGTTGTAGGTTTTTCTGTTGTTCAGGTGGTCTGAAGCCAAGTGGAGAGCCAGTGAGACTGCATCCTCTGTAGGTCTGTTGTAGGCATTGGCAAATTGAAGCAGACCCAGGTCCTTTCTCAGACAAGAGTTAATTCTAGCCATGAAAAACTTCTCAAAGCACTTCATCATAGTTGATATGAGTGCTACTGGGAGATAATCATTAAGGCAGTTCACCCTGCACTTTTTGGGCACCAGGATGATTGATGGCCTTTTGAAGCAGGTGGGAACCTCTGAATGCAGCAGTGAAAGATAGAAGATGTCCTTGAACACTCCAGCCAGTTGGTTGGCACAGGTTTTCCATGCCCTACCAGGTACACCATCGGGGCCTGGTGGCTTGTGAAGGTTCACCCTCTTGAAAGATGTTCTGTCATTGGTCTCTGAGACAAATATCACAGAGTCACCTGATGCTTCAGGGATTTTCACAAGTGTAGTTTATTCTCCATTTGAAATCATGCACAAAAGGCATTTAACTCATTGGGGAGTGAAGCATCACAGCAATTTATATTAGGCTTCATCTTGCACAAATTATAATGGCCTGCAAATATTGCAATAGCTGAGGTGTATCTGATTTTGTCTCTACACTCAGAATTGGATTTTCAATGTTAAGATTGCCTTCTATGGGTTATACTTGGGATTTTTTGTAGAGCTCTCGGTCACTGGTGAAAAAGCACCACATATATAGTCCTCAGCAGTCTTCAAATCTTCTGGTTCATCCACAGCTTCTGGCTTGAATATGCCCATATGTCCAGTACGTCCTCAAAGGCACACAGGTCTTGATGAAGTCAGTGACAACTGTGGCATATTCATTCAGATTTTAAGATGAACCCATGGATATGGTTCAGTCCACCAATTCAAAGCACCTCTCTTGACCATACTTTTGTGGTCCTCAATCTCTGCCTCTATGCTAGGAGTAGAAGTACAGCCAGATGATGGGAGTTGGGATAGCACGGTAAGCATTCTTGATTACAATGTAATTGTGGTCAAGTGTGTTGGCTCCTTTGGTTCCAAATATCCACACAATTTATATTTTTAGCTATGCATCACACATGCAAGTGTTTGGCAAATTTTGTTGTGAATCAACCAAACTCTCTCCGAGTGAGACAATTTTGTATTTCATTTCTGCACAGATAATGCGATTCTCATCAACATTTCTATTTCTATTCTGGCTGCTCAAAATAAATATGTGGTTTAAGATTGCTATTTTGCTCTTGCAATTATAATCATAATGTTTTTGAGAAGTATCATCAGTCTCTGTTATTTGTGAGTTTCATATAGGAATAGAAGTAGATTTGTAGTTAAAAAAGGCAACCTTGTTTTTATATCTATCAGCATTTATACCACTAATGAAAATTGACATTTGTGGAATTCAGTGTCTTCATAAAATAGACACAATGCCACAAAATAGTTGGTAAGTCCATAGATAATGCATCAGAAAGTGTGTCATGGACAGTTACTTCTCTGTGCTTGGGGGAAAAATGGAAATATATGGGTTTGCTCTGCTCAAAATGAATTTTCAAACATACACCTTAACATTATAAAGCCACAATACTTTGATCCAACTCACTGGTACTGTGACATGAGACTTGCAATATAACTCTGCCACTTGGGATGTCACTACAATGTTATATTGCTGAAGAGGTACATTGTTGGTGTGCAGTCTTTCTGATAAAATGTTAAACCAAGATACTATTGATTATCCTGAATAAAGTCAAGACCAGTGGCTTATCAAAAACTTTCCCTCGTTCATAGGTAGATGATCATTGTCACCTTAATATTTGTGGAAGCTTGCCATGTACAAATTAGATGTGTTTTCTGCACTATATCAACAAAGCATATTATGAGTGTATGGTTGTCTGCAAAACAACGGCCTACGAGGTCATGGAAGTTCCCATATAAATACAAATTCTTCGTGTTAACTGAAGAGAATTAGATGATTTTGAAGAACAGTGAAGAATTTAAAGTAATTTAAGCAGAAGAATATATATTTTTGAGTCAACCACATAATTCCTTTGGTTTCCATTTGTTTTCCCTCATATTAATTCCAGTGTGGTGTTTTTATATAGTTCATATAAGGATCTCTATAATTCAAATCACGAGCAGGCACTGCATTAATTGTCATCTTTAATTGTGCTTGCTAGAATGGTGGTGAGCCTCTTCTTAAATTGCTGCATTCCTTCTCGGGGGACCATCACCACAATGCTTTCTCACGAGTTCCATGGCTGAGATATATGAACAATGAGGAGAACTATTTGCAAGTCAGGATGTTGCATGTTTTATAAGGGATTTTGTAGGTGACTGTGAACCCAAGTGTCTGGCTTCCCTGTCCTTCTTGAAGCGGAGAATACAGGTTTGGAAGTTGCAGTCATTTGCACAGAGTGAGGCAATAGTGGAGGAAATGTCTGTTTAGGAAAGTGGATGGAGTACCAATCAATTGGACTGTTTTGTTTTAGATGATACTCAGCTTCTTGAGTATTTTTGGTGTTTCATTCAACCAGGCATATGGAAGGTTTCTTTCATACTTTTCATTCGTGTATTATAGTCGGTGGGAGTTTTTCAGAGTATTGGGAGGTAAGTCATTCACCATTGAACACCGAGCCTCTGTTTCTGGTCCCCATATTTATATAGCTGGTTCAGTAGAGTATGCAATCAATGGTGATGGTGTAGAAATCAGCATTTGGAATTGCCACTGTAAGCTCACGTGCAGATGGTTGTTGCCTGGCACTTCTGAGGTGCCTATGTTATTGCCACTTACCAACTCATGTCTGAATGTTGTTCAGTTCCGCTGAAAGCAGAAATGGACCACTTTATTTGTCAGAGAATTGCAAGTGGAACTGAGAGTTGTACGATCATCAGCACAAGTTCCCATTTCTGACCTTGAGGAAGGAAGATTGGTGGCGAAACAGCAGAAGAAGATTGAGCATAGGGTACTTCTTTGAGTGCATCCTCGGGCTGGGTTAGTTAACCTCCAACCACTGTAACCAGTTGCTCTTGTCCCAAGTGCAACTCTAAACCTTGAATTGCTTTCCCCTTGATGTCCATTGACATGAATGTTACATGAGCTCTTTGCTTCTACACTTGGTCAAATACTACTTTGAAGTCGAGGATCAGTTTTTTTTCCCTCTTCTGGACACCAGATTTTTGCTTGACCCTAGAGAAATCAATGAACAGGTTGCTAGGGAATTAGTACAGCTTGACAAAATTCATGAAACCCATTCCTTCATTTTGCTGATGACAGAGCGTAGACTGAATGGGTAATAATTACCTCAATTAAATTTTTTTATGTTATGTGGACTGGCCACACTGCCATGAATTTTCTACATTGCTAAGCAGTTTTGAGGATACTTACTGGAATGGCTTATCCAGAGGCACAGCTTGTTTTGGAGAGCCTTGTTCTGGTGGTCTTCAGCACTACATCTAGTATGTTATCTGGTTACCTAGCCTTTGCTGGATCCGATGTTCTTTCATCCATTTGTTGCACTAATCATAAGCAATCTGCATTCACTGAAATCTGTTTTCTGCTATGATGGGAAAACCAGAAAGAAGCCAAGATGATTCCACTTGTCTAATCTGGTTGAACGTGGTCACAAATCTCCTGTATTTCACATTCACATGCTACATCCTGCCATCAAGGTGGTGACGTTCTTGACGCTCTTTCATTGACATGGCACAATAATGAGATTTGATGGGTTCTGTATGTTCTGCGCAATCTAAACTGGTATTATTGTTTAGCATATACTAGGGTAAGTGGTCATGAATGAGATGCTATGGCAAATACAACTTGTGATTACACAGCTTCAGCTGCAGTAACAATTTGTGGTGCTTTTGCCCTCTTTGGTGACCTGCAAGAAATTCATTCGAGCTCCCTTGACTACTGTGAGGAACAGCTGCTGCTTTGAAATAGGTTTTGGACGCAATATGCATTGGAATAATCAAAAAGTCAGGAGAGTGTAAAGCAGAGGAAATATGGTCCAAAAATGAAGGCCAGGACCACAGTGCAGTAAATGGGGAAAATTGAGTCAGTACAGAAATCAAAGATGAAATGTGCCTAACTTGCCTGCTTTGTCACTGGTAGCACAAAAAGAAGGAAGTAGCTTTTATAGAATTATATCCACTCACCCTGGTATAATGTATTAAACACAAGTATGTCTCAGGGATGAGGAGTTAGATTGGGCAATGGAATCCACCCAGCACATTCATGCACCCTGTAGAATGCCCTACCACTGCCATTTCCCAACTTATAGCCACACTCATCCTGCACTGGGCACTTTTCAGATTTTATTGCTGCTGTTTCAGATAATTATAGTCCTGTTTGTTTTATGATAATAGTGCCAGTAACATTTTACACTCTTACATAAACATGCATCTGGTATTTTATGTCAACCTGTCAATCTTTAGACCATGTCACTCAGGGTATTGTGCTAATACGGCCAGACTTGGGAACAGCTTCTTTCCAACTCTGATAAGATTGCTGAATGGATCCTGACCCAGATCTGGGCATTTTTTTTTTTCTGATATTGTAACCATATGTGCTATTTGTGCTATGTGCAGTGTGCTGTGTGCTGTTGGTAATATCCTTTGCACCTTGGCCCCAGAGGAATTCTGTTTCATTTGGCTTTATTCATGACTGATAATTAAACTTGAACTTAAACTATATGTGCTGTGTGTGACTCTATGTATTGTGTTTTGCACTTCGTCCCCAGAGGAATGATACTTTGTTTAGCTGTATACATGTGTATAGTTAAGTGACAATAAACCTGAACTTGAACTTGAAATGGAAATGGATCCAAAAAGATATGATATAAAAATGGAAAAGAAAGACTGCTGGAAGAGCACAGTGAGTTAGGCAGCATCCGTGGAGAGAAAAGGGCAATGGTGTTTTGGGGGTAGATGCTTCATATGCAAATTTCATGTCAAATACTAATTCTCCTCTGGTTTATGATCAGGAACAAAATTGTCATCTAAATTTTTCTTTCTCCATCCAAAGGCTGTTTTGGTTACATCGAGGCTATCAGCACAACTCAACAGTTAATGCTAGGATTTCTGTGCCACAAGTTATGTAAAACCCTGGATAAATGGCCATTTCCGCCAAAATATCAACTGTCAATTTCCTTCCAGTTATGCTGCTTGACCTGCTGAGTTCCTCCAATATTGTGCTTTTTACTACATATTCCAACGTGTGCAGTGTCTTGTGATATGAAATGCTTGGGAACAGAGAGGCAATGAAACCGAAATGACTAGCAACACTTGCATTATTGTCAATGACTATTGCTTTCATACCAGTGTAGGATGGGAGAACAAATAACAATGGTGAGAAATGCAGATTTTACTTATTTTTTGCTAATTGTCTTGTTGATTTTTGTTTTAATTATCACTTTCACTTCAACTTCATTTTTCTTCTCTGACATATCTGTTATGTTTGATTTCCCCATTGTAGTCAATTGTAAATCCTCTTAACATTTTAAGTTGGGTATTTTGGCAACATTTATTCCCATAGCTGAACTGCCTTTCAGCAATCTTTGTACTAAACTGATGATTATGTAAATTTTTCATAAGTTTTCATTTAGTCATGTATCTCAAATGCAAGGCAGCATCATAAGCACTAAAGGAAGTGCTCCAAGGCAACTGACAACTTGATACCTTGCTGTGTTTGAACAATAATGATGGCAATCACTATTTTTTTTGCTATGTTTCAGGGAACCGTTCTCACTAACATAGCAATTCTTTATAATGAAGCCATTGCTTCTTGGTGCCCTGTTCATCTGTTTGTACATTACTGTCTAGAATAGGGTTCCTTGAGAAAATGATAGACTAACAAAAGAAAAAGTTGTGAAATT
This sequence comes from Mobula birostris, assembly GCF_030028105.1. NCBI lineage: Eukaryota > Metazoa > Chordata > Chondrichthyes > Myliobatiformes > Myliobatidae > Mobula > Mobula birostris. Next base: position 78,351,159 of record NC_092373.1, on the reverse strand, counting down.
ACCCTGATGTAGCTTATGTAAATTAAAGTGTGGATGTTCCTGAATGGTTATTTTGCTACTTATTATAATGCTAGATATTCACTTTATTCAGGCTCATGTGGACAAAATGGCATTTGTGCACCTTTCCTAAGTGTATCATTATTAAATTTTACCTCCATAATGCAGGACTTGTCCAATGTTTGCTTTTTGTTCTGGGGAAGAAGAGCCAGACTAAATTATAAATACTTTCTAAAGCAGTAGTTTCAGGTGTAACTATATTTTTCAATAATTATTATTACACTGTGTACTTATGAAATGACAACAACAAAAAATTCATTAGCCTGGAAAGTTAATTGTGTAGCACATGTGTGTTCAGTAATACAGGATTGAATTGCAAAGCAAAATCATTTGTGATACTTTATGGCAAGTCTCACACTTCATGAAGCTTTTGGAAGCACAAGTTATGTGCTTGGCACATACGTGTTTGAAGCATGCAGAGGATGTAGGGAGTAGCATATTTCTTCATAAAAGGCAGAATTGATTCTAATTAATGCATCATGGCCATAGGAAATCAGATCTGAATAGCAAGAAGCCCTTAATCTGGATTTATTTAAGCATTTCTGTTATTTACAGATGTTACAGGGACAGAATTTGGCCAGAGTTTGTTGGAATCAGGTTACAGTGAATTTTGTGACTGAAGTGTCTCAGAATATTTGAAAACATTTTGTAGGGAAGCCTTTTTTCTGCTATGTTAAAAAACAAGTGTTTAGGTTGCACTTTCTTTGGCTCTCCAACACAGCCAACAGCAAGACAAGGGGTAGAAGACAAGGTCCCCATGCCAGAAGAGGTCATAGTCCCCCTTCAAGTCGCACCCAGACCCATAGGGCCTATCACTTAAGAGAGTCTTGGACCCACATTTCTATCTCAATCTGTTCATGGATCAATGTATTAGTATTCTTTTATAGTGGTGGTACAGATTTATTAACTGTCCAGGACAGTGGGTGGTGGGGTGGTGGGCCCCCACCACTCACAGCATGCTCTCTTCTCCTTGTTGCCATCAAGAAAGTGATACAGGAGCCTCAGCAGTCCCACCATCAGCTTCAGGAGCAGTTACTACCCCTCAACCCTCAGGCTCTTGAACCAAAGAGGATATCTTCACTTGATTTCACTTGCCTCATTATTGAAATATTCCCACAACTAATGGACTCACTTTCAAGGACTCTTCATCTCATGTTCTCAATATTTGTTGCTTATTTATGTATTAATATTTCTTCCTTTTTGTATTTGTAGTTTGTTGTCTTTTGCACACAGGTTTAACACCCAAGCTGGTGTGGTCTTTCATTGGTTCTGTTGTGGTTATTACTCTATAGATTTATTGAGCATGCCCACAAGAAAATAAATCTCAGTGTTGTATATGGTAATATATATGTACTTCACTAATAAATTTACTTTGAACTTTATTTTAAACTTTAATGAGTTCCAGGCATGCTTCAGTTTCCGGACTGCCTTGCCTATAGAGTCAAAACTCTTTATTAACTAGAACAACTTTATCACCAGTGCTGTCCGAATAGCATATACCATTTTATTTACATTTAATGTGGCCCACTTCTGCTTTTTGAATGTCATAGATGCATGATACTCCGGGAAAGCAGAATTCATCTTCTTTCTATCCTAGAAATGTTCTTAACCAACACAATGATTACATATCCTCAACTTATGTACAAATTTGATCCAGGTTATCTGTACATTTGAAATTAAAACAAAGAATGCTGGAATACTCAACAAATCAAGTAGCATCTGTGGAGAATTGAAATGACTTTATTAATTACATCCTTCATTCAAATGAGGAGTAGAAATCTTTACATTACCTCTCCGTCTAAATGTGCTATGTGCAAATTATGGTAATTTAAAATAGTATGCACAACAGGACAGTCAATATAACATAGAAATACAATTGAATCAGCATGAATTAATCAGTCTGATGGCCTGATGGAAGAAGCTGTCTTGGAGCCTGTTGGTCCTGGCTTTTATGCTACAGTACCGCTTCCCTGATGGTAGAAGCTGCAACAGTTTGTGATTGGGGTGACTCAGGTCCCCAATGATCCTTCTGGCCCTTTTTACACATCGTCGTTGTAAATATCCTGAATAGTGGGAAGTTCACATTTGCAGATGCGCTGGGCTGTCCGTACCACTCTCTGAGAAGTCCTGCTATTGAGGGAAATAGTTCCCATATCAGGCAGTGATACAACCAGTCAGGATACTCTCAATTGTGCCCCTGTAGAAAGTTCTTAGGATTTTGGGACCCATACCAAACTACTTCAACTGTCTGAGGTGAAGGGGGCGCTGTTGTGCCTTTTTCACCACACAGCCAGTATGTACAGACCACGTGAGATCCTCGGTGATGTGTATGCTGAGGAACTTAAAGCTGTTCACCCTCTCAACCCCAGATCCATTGATGTCAATAGGAGTTAGCCTATCTCCATTATTCCTGTAGTCCACAACTAGTTCTTTTGCTTTTACAACATTGAGAGAGAGGTTATTTTCTTGACACCACTGTGTCAGGGTGATGACTTCTTCTCTGTAGGCTGCTTCGTTATTACTTGAGATTAGGCCAATCAGTGTAGTATCGTCAGCAAATTTAATTAGCAGCTTGGAGCTGTGGGTTGTGACAAAGTCATGGGTATACAGAGAGCAAAAGAGGGGGCTTAGGACACAGCCCTGAGGGGCACCTGTGTTGAGGGTCAGAGGGGCGGAGGTGAGGGATCCTACTCTTACCACCTGCCGGTGATCTGACAGGAAGTCCAGGATCCAGCTACACAAGGCAGGGTGAAGGCCGAGGTCTCTGAGATTCTTGTTGAGCCTGGATGGAATTATGGTGTTGAACTCCGAACTGTAGTCCAAGAACAGCATTCTCACATCAGCATCTTTCTTCACCAGATGTGTAAGGATGGTGTGTAGAGCTGTGGCTATTGTATCATCCGTCAATAGGTGAATTGTAGGGGATCCAGTGTGGGTGGTAGCAAGCTGCAGATGTAGTCCTTGACCAGCCTCTCAAAGGATTTGTTTATTATTGAGGTGACTGTGACAGGATGCCAGTTATTCTGACATGTTACCTTGGCCTTTTTAGGTACAGAAACAACGGTGGATGTTTTGAAGCAGGAGGGCACTCTACACTGGTAGGGGATGTAAGACCATAAGATATAGGAGCAGAAGTAGGCTATTCGGCCCATTGAGTCTACTCCGCCACTCATTCATGGGCTGATCCAATTCTTCCAGTCATCCCCACACCCCTGCCTTCTCCCCATACCCTTTAATGCCCTGGCTAATCAATAACCTATCTATCTCTGCCTTAAATACACCAAATGACTTAGCCTCCGCAGTCACTCGTGGCAACAAATTCCACAGATTTACCACCCTCTGACTAAAGTAATTTCTCCACATCTCAGTTCTAAGTAGACATCCTTTGGTGCTGAAGTCGTGCCCTCTTGTCCTAGAATCCCCTACCGTGGGAAATAACTTTGCCATATCTAATCTGTTTAGGCCTTTAACATTGCTTAAAATGTCTGTAAACACACCTGCCAATTGTGCTGTGCACACTCCTGACAACCCGCTCTGATATGCCGTCCGATCCTGCAGCCTTGTGACAGTCCACTCATTGGAAACACCTGCACACTTCAGCCTCAGAATGACCGAGTTGTAGGTCTCCTCAGGAGCTCAGTGTTGGCACCACTTGAATCGAGCGTAAAAAAAGACTCAGCTCATCTGCGAGAGAGGCAGCAACGTTGGAAACTCCATTGCGTTTAGCTTTGAAGTCTGTGATGGTGTACAGAATTTGCCATAAGCTGCGTGTGTTGTTGGTGGAGAGTTGTGTCTGAATCTTGTCCCTGTATTGTTATTTCTCTGCCTTGATGACTTTGCGCAGATTGTAGCTGCATTTCTTGAGTTCATGCTGGTCAACGGCAACATTAGTTGTTTTGCGCGGTAAGTGCTGCTCGCATGGAACTGTTGATGCAGAGTTTTTGGTTTGGATACAACCTGATTGATTTCTGGGGGACAACATCCTCGATGCACTTCGATATGAAACTCGTGACCCCATGCGTGAACTCAGAGACATCCTCATCATGGAAGACATCCCAGTTGACGTCATTAAAGCAGTCCTGTAGCACGTACATCGATTGGTCAGACCAACAATGGATGGTTTTGACTATGGCTGCCTCTTGTTTCAGCTTCTGTCTGTACCTTGGCAGCAGCAAGATGGAGGGGTGATCCGATTTTCTAAACAGTGGGTGGAGAAGCACTTTGTAAGCATTGCGGAAGGGAGAATACTGCTATATTATCTCCTCGTGTACTCACATGGATATGTTGACAGAACTTTGGAGAGACTTTATTCAGCAATGCTCTATTAAACTCATTGGTGACGATTGAGGCAGCCTCCGGGTGTGCAGTCTCCTGGGTGCTGATGGTCTCGAACAGTTCCTTGAGAGCCAGGTCAGTATCAGCCTGTGGCGGAATATACACAGCTGTGATAATAACAGCCATGAACTCCCAAGGCAGCCAGAAAGGTCTACACCACAGCACAAGGTACTCCAGATCCACGGAACAAAAGGATTTGAGGGCATGCACGTTCTGGGGTTGGCACCAAGCATTACTGACCATGAAGCGTATCCCACCTCCTTTACTCTTCCCAGAGAGGTTTCTTGACCGGAACAGGGAGAACACAGAGGGCTCGATAGCATGATACAGTATCTCTTCAGTCAGCCAGGTCTCCATGAAGCACAAAACATTACATTCCTTTGTTTCCCGCTGGTAGGAGATTCTGGCTTTCGGTTCACACAGCTAATTGTCCAGGGACTGAACGTTAGCCAGGAATATGCTAGAGAGCGGCAGCCGATTTGCATGCCATCTCAACCTTAGCAGGACGCCAGCCCTTTTATTTTGCCTCAGATGCCACTTCCAAGGTAGCGGCAGTGTAGTAGGTGATTCTCCCATTGATCGCGCAAGCAGGGGAACCCAGTGTAGAAAAGGCGGCATAGAGTGGGTAAATGTCATCTTCCCCATGTTCAGAAGAGTCAGTCTATCGTATCTGATGTGACCATCAGCTACTTGAACAAGTAAAGCCAAAGAAATCGCAGAAATTAGCAGTAAACTGTAAAGTTGGAATGGAGCTCACAACACAGTCGCTGTACGCAGAGACATCTTAGAAAGAAATGGAGCTAATATTCTTGGTTGATGACCTATTTATCAGAACCAAAGTTTCTGATGTGCCTATGTAGGGAAGCCGAGGACTAAATAAAGAGATGCCAAAATGTGGCTATGTTCTGATATCACCCATTTAAAATTTTAAAAAAATGTTTATTCTTGCAAGCATATGAGGCCTATAAGTGGTATGGGATACTCATACTGAGGTAGGTCTTCCTTGGGTATTGCAGTCTACTTAGCCTAAGGCTCATTGTTGTACAGGATAAGACTAGGTGATCCATCAAATCCATGCTGACATTTGTAAAGCTGTCCGGTGAGTCCCAATGGCCTGCTGTATCCTGCGCATGCCATAACAATTTCATTTTAAAATCATTGACTGTTTCCACTTCTATCTTATGCATGTGTACCGGATTCAAGATTACCAGCACACATGACATAAAGTAGTTCTTCCTGATATTACCTTTGTAGTTCTTAACAAAAACTCCAAAGTTAATGGAAAAACTTTTTTGTGTTCTGCATAATCTAATTCATAATCTTGTACAGTTCTCAAGGGTACATATCTCCAGTCAATCTGTTTTGCACCAGTGAACAGTTTCTTCAACCTAACCTCCAGTGTATCCCAAGATAACTTCAATTATCTGGTCTGTTTCTAAGTAGCTATTGATTTTGACTACTCTGTCGAAGTACTTGTTTTTTTAATTGTGTGAAGTCTTTTGTGAAATTTTCCTCTTTTTGTATGATCATAGTACAAGGCCTTTTGAAATGTTACCTCACTGCCAAGTGTGCCTGCAATAAACTCTGTTCTGACATATGTCAACCCTGGCAAAGAAAAGATTCTGTTCCATTTATTTTATTTTATTGGCCATCTTCATTTGAGGTTTTAGTACAATATTCATTTGAATTTGAAGTCTTAATTACGTAATTTAAAAAATAATCTTTCATAGCTTCTTTTCATAATCACAAATGGAGAAAGATCGGTGATTCTACAGCTCTGTGTTGCTAAGTGATTTGAATTTTGAAAGCTGAAATGTCTTTATTTTAGTGTGGGTATAATCAGACCAATAGGGAGAGTTGGTGACTCTCTTGTACAGTTGTCATCTTGTATTCCCAAGTATGAAGTGTACTGTTGAGGTAATTATTTAAATTTTTTATACTTGGTTTAAATTGTTTCTAGTTCTGAATCAGGATAATAATTGAAAGGAAAATTAACAGTTGAATGATTTTTAATAAAATAAATTAAGAATGAATTGTAATCTGCATAAAAAATAAATATGCACAAAAAGTGACAGGTTGTGACATCAAACTGACAGAAAGTTGTCATCTGTTGCAATTTTACAGATTTTAATATAGTTTGAAATTATTTCTTTGTTTCGTCGTCGTTAGGTCGCATCTGGAATTTCCAATTGGCGGACGATTTCCCTCCATACCAGCTTGGTCCCATCCTTGATGTTACCCAGCCACGTTGTTCTGTGCCTTCCTCTTCCTTTCTTTCCCTCCACCTTTCCATATAGTAAGTCTGAAAAGATGCTATCTCTCCGCGTAACAAGTCCACAATAAGCAACTTTTAACTTCATAATCTTCTCCAGCAATATCGTGGTCTATCAACTTCGGACAAAACCCTCTCATTTGAAACTTTCTCTACCAAGCTGATCTTCAACATTCATCTTTGTTTAGCCTGCAAATAAATAGATCATCCAGGCTTTATTCTAAATTAAAATTCCAGTCGGGTTGTCTTTTGTGTGTGGAGGAAGGAAGGAAATGCTGTTGCATATTAGAACAGACTATAGAACCATGATTAGATCAATTCAGTTGAACAATGAAACAATCAGCAACAATAGAAATTTGATTACACTAGCAGGAGAAAGGATTGCAATTGCAATTGTTTAAAACCAGTGTCATACTGGTAAGGAATACTTTTCAGAAAAAATTTCATGGCATTTGTGTAGATATTGTATTTCTTTCTGACAATCAAAAGCTTTGAATAAATTTGCTAGTAAGAAGATCATTTTCTTCATTCCCTCAAAATCAGTGGCATTGGATTAGAGTCATAGAGTCATAGTATAAAGCACAGGTACAAGCCCTAGCCTAGTAATTCTATGCCAAACACCCAGCTAGTTGGCCAGTATCTCCCGAAGCCTTGCTCCTCCATATACTTATCCCAACGTATCATAAGAAATACTATTGTACCTGCTTCAAACACTTCTGCAAGTTCTTTCCATCCACTCACCACCTTCTGTTTGAAAATGTTGCCCTTCAAGGCCCTTATAAATTTCCCCCCCACCCTATATCTGTGCCCCTAGATTTGCGTCCCCACCCTGAAATAAAGCCTGTTGCCATGAGTCTTGTCTATACCTCTTATAATTTTAAACAATTCTATATGGTTGTCCCTCATTCTTCTTCTCTCAAGGATTAGAGGCCTAGTCTGAGCATTATCTCTCTATAACTCAAGTCCTCTAGTCTTTATTGTCTGCACTCTTTTTAGTTTAACTACATCTTTCCCATAATAGAGTGACCATAACTGTACACATTACTCCGTGAAGCCTCGCCAATGATCAGTGCAAGATAATGTCCCAACTCCTATAGTCGGTGTTCTGACTGATGGAGGCAACAGCACTAAACATCTTTTTCACCACCCTGTCTACATGTGACCCCACTTTCAACAAGCTATTCACTTGAACTCTTAAGTCTCCCTGTTGCATTACACTCCCCAGTGCCCTGCCATTTTTCCTATTCTGTAAGTCCTGGTTTGGCTTTCCAAGAAGCACCATCTCACACTTACTTGTATTGAAATCCATACGCCCTCCTTGCTCTACTTCCCTAACTGAACAAAATCTCCCTGTAATCTACAATAACCTCTCTTACTGTCAACAGCAACTAATTTTGTATCATCACAGTGCAGTTTGCAGTGTCGCAATTTGTAGTCCTTATTCACACAGTAGACAATGCACTGTCAGTAATGTGTAATACTTCCCTTTTTTTTCAGTTTGTCACTTTTAAATAAATATTTTCTAACCAATATCTATAATATGATATTGAAAATGTGGACACCTTATTAACTCATCGCATTCTCTGACTAAATGCTTTCTATTAACTTAAGGTCCAACTATAACATTTTGCAGGAGCTCCAGGTTGCATGTTGAATAATCTGGTGTGGTTTCTGCAACATGTTAGCTTATATATCCAGGCTTAGTCTGCCACGTTGGCAAGTAATGTGCACGCCACACAAGTGCCAGACAATGATAATATGCAAAAGAGAAAATCCAGCTATTCCACCTGGGCTTTCAATGGTGCAGTATTACTGACACAGGATGGATATCTTGAGATTCCTCATTGACCAGAAACTGGTCTGGAGTAGCCCTATACACAATGTAGCTACAAGATTAGATCAGGCACTAAGAATCCTGTGGGGAGTAACTAACCTCCTAATTGTGTCCACCACTTGCAAGACTCAAGTTAAGAGTGTGATAGAATACTTTCTGCTACCCTAGGTGAGTACAGCTTCAACACTATACAGGATACTTGCTAGCCAACACATCCATCGCTTTTCAACTCACTCTATTACCTAGGCATAGTAGCAACAATTTGTACCATCTACGGCATGCACTGAGGCAACTCATCAAGTCTCCATCGACAGCACTTTCCCAACCTATGACCTGTAACAACTGGACCTAGGGCAGCAAAAGCAGCTGAACATCATCACATGGAAGTTGTCCAGCAAGAATGTGTCTATGTCCTCAAGAAAATGAATCTCAGGGTTGTATATAGCGACATATAAGTATACTTTGATAATAAATTTACTTTGAACTTCAAACCACACATAATCTTGACTTGGAAATAAATTACTGTTCTGTCACCACCACTGAGTCAAAATCCTGAACCTCCCTTCCTAACAGCATTGTGGGTTTACACATACCGCAATGACTATTGAAGTTCAAGACCTGCAACCAACTCTGAAAGGGCAATTAGGCACATGCAATGAAATGCAACTCTGCTTGTGAAGTCTGCATCCCTTAAACAAATATAAAAATAATATAATTTTATGTGGAAGCTCTCAGCATTTATTTTATGCATCAAGAAAATATATTTGCAAATACACCAGAATAAATTGGTTACAGTAATATTGGTTATGCTTCAGAATTGATCTAATTTATTTGATTACCAATCTTAAATTTACTGGTTAGCAGGCATTTAATCTTAGTTTGTGACTCCTTCAGTTAAGAATCAAAATTTCTGGTCTTCTAGTTATGCTTGTTCCGCATTCGGGGTTTATCAAAATTCAAAGAACATTTATTATCAAAGTGTGTATACATTATGCAACCTTGGGATTCGTCTCCTTACAGACAGCTACAAAACAAAGAAACCCGAAAGAGCTGATAAAGATAAAGACTGTCAAACACCCAATGTGCAGAGAGAAAAAAAAATCATGCAAACAATGAAAGTAAGCAAATGGCATTCAGGACAAAAGCGAGTCCATAGACACGAAGCCTGCTTTATTATGATGGTGGAGTAAGGGTTAAATTAGCCACAGGGTTATAGAGTACAGCAGTACATGTATTCCTTTTGTTATTAGCTCAGCAGTTTTGAACTACATGATCTGTTCTTAATCAATTGAATTTTCCATAATGGCTTACATAAAATGAACTTCGAAATCTTCCTGGCTAGTTTCCCAAATGAAGAGCAGCCTCTAGTGGGAGCTATTCCCATACAGGAGAAAATTGTGGCTGGGGACAAATGATTATTTTAATAATATCATCTTCAATGATGGATGGTAGCCATAAATGATAACTACATGTTCCATCTACTGCTCTGTGTTTGTATGGATATACTATCCTGATGCTTAGTCACATTTATGCTCATTGCTTTGGTCCCATCTGCCTTCAGCAAAAAATTTCCTGTGTAAAATTGTAATGTAGTTATGATATTTTAACACAATAACCCTGATAATACAGCCCTGCATGGATATGATTTTAGAATGCAACAATTACAGTTTGTGTCACTAGTCATGACAGATAGTTTCAGCACATGCCAATGGCTGTTGGTTTTAGGACATACTGAGCTCTTCTTTATCGAAGCTGCAAGTAAATTTAATGATTTCATTTGCTCCATATTTTCCATTGAGTTTTGAGAGAACTGGAATATTCTGATCCATTACTTAAATCTATGGTTTGACATTTGTGGGCCTGGTGAGACTGTAAGTGCCCAAAGCTGTGAAACTGGATGGGAGAATGAGAGGTCTTTGGGGTACTGCAGATCTGTGTCTTTATTGATGCTTTGTTGCATGCTTGAGTGCTTGGAAGGGGGTGCCAATGCTTTTTTGTTGGTGGGGATGCGGTGGGGTTCATTGCTTTGCTGCTGCTTATACTTGGGAGGGGGGAGTTAGGTGGGGGCTTTGGGGTTCTAACATTTAACTGTCATTCATTCTTTGGAGCACTTCTCTGTTTTTGTGGATGTTTGCGAAGAAAAATAATTTCAGGATATATCTTGTATACATTTCTCTGACATTAGATATACCTTTTGAAACCTATTGAGAATATTATTAACAATTCAAATGCTTTCTCACATTCAGATATCCAAGTAGATCAGGGGTTCCCTACCTTTTTTACGCCATGGACTAATACCAGTAAGTAAAGGGCACATGGACCCGAGGTTGGGAACCCCTGAAACAGATGACCAAGGCAGTAGGCAAAAAAGATTTTAAAGTTTTGCACTGTCGAGAGGGATTGAGCCCATGATTAGGGGGAAGGGATTGTGTGTGGAGGTCTGTCGTCACACCCTTCTTGTGATGGTGAGAGGTCTGCAGGCAGAAAACCTGAGAGTGGGATGTAGGAGAGACCTGTGATTAGAAGGTAGGGTGTTTTGGTGCTGAGGGGTGGAAAAATGGAGGGGGGGAGTCGAGGCTCACAGTTCAGGAAATGGGGAATAGATCCATGACTGGAATGACAGGAAGAAATTTGCATCCCAGAGGCTGGGGCAAGACATCATGAAAGAGATTAGGGGAATTGTTTAAGGGGCATTGAGACCACTGGGGGGTCATGGAAGGGACGTTTAACTTGCGGAGCTTGTTTCCTTGAGTCTCATTCACTGCCAAGTTAATCGAAAAATGTTTGTTAAGTGGTTGCTCATGTCCCAAGGCTGACACCTTTGAATGATCCAACCTCAAAAAAGTGACAAAGATGACTTGGTTGTGATTGCATTACAGTTACTTCACTATCTAAAGCTTGGCATTGTTGTTGGCAAAGGCACGGATTAATACTGAGGCCTATGATTCTGACAATAGCACTAGGAATTTTTCGATAATCTCATCAAGAAATTTCTTAGAAGATTACTTGGATATTTGATGGCTATCTTCTGATAACAATTGATAAATATATACATTGCGTGGAGGTGTAAACTTTTTGTATTGGTGTGGCCGATATGTTAATCATTGGTACATTTGCTCAGCGGTTAAAATTTCACAATCATGAGGTGTGGTGGTGTAACAACTATAACCGACTGGCCTTCGAGATACCTGCATTATTAATCCAGTACCGCTATAGTTGGCTGATAATTTGAATTCAGTTTACACAAAACTCTTAAAAATGGAAAACAAAACCGAGATCTGCAATTATGTAAATTGTAATTAAACTCTATGTACTTATGAGAAGGAAAACAGCTACATTTACCAGGTTTAGACTATGGAGAAACAAGGACAGACATGGGTCATTCACCCCATCCCCTCATGACTTTCTATTATTTGATTTGATTACGGTCAATGTGTTACAACTTGCTTTGGTTCTGTATTCCTTACAATTTTGCCCAATAAGACTATCAATTCCAGTTTTGAAGTTTTAAGTAGACCTAGAATCCACTGTACTGGAGGGAAACAGTTCCAGTTTTTAGATATTCCGTTTGTGATGAAGACTTCGAGAAGGCAATGAATCAAGAATGGTGACATAAAATCAGTCATCATGGTCAAGGTGGGCCAAATGAGTATCTCCTGTATTTAATTCACTGATTACCCTTGATTGTCCTATATTTTTCATTGTCCTAGTGGTGGTACAGTCCAGTCTATCACAGGAAAAGCCTGCACCACCATAGAGCCCATTTACTTGGAGTGCATCCTCCAGAAAGCAACATTCATCATCAAAGACCTCCACCATCCAGGCCATGCTCTCTATTTGTTACTACCATTGGAGAGGACACACAGAAGCTTTAGGTACCACACCACCTGGTCCTGGAACAGTTATTACCCTACCACCATCAGGCTCCTGAACCAGAGAGGATAACTTTATTTACCTCATTCCTAAACTGATATCACAACCTACAGATTCACTTTCAAGGATTCTGCAACTCGAGTATCAGTATTCTTTTTCTTTTTTTATTCACACAGTTTCTCTTTTTTTTGAACATTGGTTGTTTTTCAGTCTTTGCTTGTATATAGTTTTTCATAAATTCCATTGTATTTCTTTACTTTCCTGTAAATGTTCGCCAGAAGATGAATCTCAAGGTAATATATGGTGACGTATACATACTTCGATAATGAATTTACCTTGATGTTGAAATATTAGGATACACCATTTTATTCCTGACTTCTCTACCAGACAGAAGATTTTCTATTTACCCTGCCAGTCCTCTAATAAGAGAAATACAGTATGAACTTATTGAAACATAAGATTCAACAGGCATAGATATTCAATTGTTTCTACTAGTGGGTAGGCTTGAACAAGATGGAATCATTACAATATACGTAAGGGGGCAGTTATGTTGAACTGAGGTGTACAGGAATTTCTTCTCAGAGAGATTGGTGAACCTTTGGTGTTCATAACTCTGGAGGCCTGTAGAGTTTCTACCACTAGAGGTAGATATATTTTTGAAAGATCAGGGAATTGAGAGCATTGTGGAACTGGTGGAGAAGAGGAGTTAAGGCTTGGGACAGATCATTTAAATAGTGGGCAGGGTTGAGGGGACAGGTAGTGTACTACTGTGTCTATTTTTTTCATGTTGTGTTTATTTTACATATCTAGATTAAGTCAAGTCAAGTCAAATTTATTTGTAAAGCTTGTTTAAAAACAACCCATGTGCTGTGCAAACCATAACAGGTAGCTAAAATCACAAATACAAGAAACACAGGTATAAATGTAACCTGGGGAAAAGTACACACACAGGACAACAAATATCTTTTTGGGTTTTAATTCCTTTATCTGTTTTAGATGTTTAACTGCCAGAAGAGGGTTGCAAAACAAAACGAACGAATTTACAACCAGTTCTTGTCGTTGCAATCTCAGTTTAACTTTCGATCCACACCCTTGTGAATGGACAGAATTGCGTTTGCAGTATAAAAAATACCAGAACTAATACGGTAGTGGCAATCCTACTTGGATGGTGAGGAACTTTGTATAAGCCACGCTACCCAGCGTCAATTTCTTCACTCGTGGAAATCTTTCCTCACCATGCCCAGCCTCGGGAGGAACTGAGTCCAATGCCTTACCACGTCTTCAGCAGAAAGCAAAATGGTCTTCCCACTATCCCGCGCCTGCGTAATAACATCACCGTCTCCCTTAAAGGCACAGACAACTATTCTAGCATTACTCAGCTGGCTGCCTAAGTACACTTTTGACAATACTGAATAAGATCTGATGGTCACCCGGTTACATTCTCTCCTGCATTCAAGTAATCGTCCTTGATTACTCGCTCACTACAAGGGTACTTTTAACCTCCTTAAGTACTTCTCCAAAGAGAACTGAACTGAGACTAGCCAGTCATGTTTCCAGTTCACCGTCTGTTCTTGCCCCAAAAGAGCATCCACAGGCAAGTGGGGATCCACCCCAAACAGCAGACAGTAAGGTGAATACCCAGTGGTCGCATTATATGCATACACCAACTCGGGTAGATGTTCTGGCCATCTGTGCTTCTTTTCTGGAGGCAACGTATGCAACAAATCATGCATCGCCCTGTTGAAACGCTCGCACTGCGCGTTGCCAGTAGGATGATGAGGTGTGGTACGGCTTTTCTTTACCCCGAACAGTTCGCAAAGCTCCGCTATGACCTCACTCTCGAAGTTACGGCCCTGGTCAGAATGCAACCTCTCAGGGACACCGTACTTCATGAACCATTCCCTCAACAGCACCCTTACTGTGGTATCCGCCTTTTGATCCCGAGTCGGAAATGCTTGGGTGAATTTAGTGAAAACATCCGTGACCACTAAGACGTTCTCACGCCCGTCACTTGCCGGCTCCAACACAGTGAAATCTACCGCTATAACTTCAAGCGGCCTAGAAGCCAGAAAGGACTTCATGAGTGGGGGGGGCTGGCGGATCCTAGACTGCGGCATCTTAGTTAGTACACAACGTGGAAAATTTTTGACCCACCGTGCCACATCCTCGTGTATGCCCACCCAAAAGCATCAGCTTCTCAACAACTGCAGAGTACGTTCTATGCCTTGATGGCCCATAGAGTCAAGTACATACTCTAACACTGTGCTTCTCAAGCTGTTAGGTACCAGAAGCTGGTAACACTCTCCGAGCTTCTCATCCTCAGCTACCCTATACAGTAACCCTTTACGCTCTCTGATACTGTCCCAGTGCCTTAACAGAGACAAAACAGGTTTAGGCAGAGTTTTACGTTCCTGGCCGCTCAGCTTCCTTTTCTGATCCCATTAGTCTCTTACGACACCTAACACAGGGTCTTGCTGCTGAAAAGTACGCAAGTCCCCGTTAGAATAACCTGGGATGGTTGGAGTGTTCCCTTGCATCGGACCACATACATCACTAGTACCAGCTTCCCAGCTCGAATCTGCTTAACCCTACAGCTGTAAAGACCAGCGGTAGCCAGCGTCGGGTCAAGGGCAGTGCCGCAATTGATCAAACTACAGAACGCCACAGCCCCATCAAACACCGCATCCTCTGAGACAGGCTCAGGCTCCCCTGCAAATGGCTGCCTAGAGCGTGGATAAGTCACTGTATCGCTCCGACCCAGACAATACTGGACATCGAAGTCAAACACTGCGTTGACAAGTTGTTTACACTGGCTGATAATGTTCATGCCTACAATACATGGGATGGGGGTTCAGTGCTAACAGGATTCCTGACTACTAGAAAGCCACAGCTGGGTATCTTCATGCCCATTGCTTGAACCTCTAGCTCTAGATACCCAAGGTAAGGAATATCAAGACCGTTTGCAGCTGTTAGCCAAAGCCAGCCAGCATGGACAACATATCCTCGTCCTCTCCATTCAAGTGTTCTCGAAAGAACTTCTTGGTCAGGGTGCTTACCCGACTACCTGTGTCCAACAGACAACGGACAGCGACACCTGATATTTCAAGGTCAACAACCTGATTTGTCCCTATGGCGCGTCGCAGCAACTGGTCACGGGATTGCTGTACATTATCTGCATCTATGAGGTTCCGCCAAATTGCCCAACTCCCAACCTCTTGAGGGCAGGAGGATGCAGACTCCACTTCCCTTGCACCCTGCTTCTGTGGGCAGTTCTTGGCCAAATGCCCTCTCACCTGACACTTGAAACATATTGGTTGCCCATCTTCTGTGAACCTAGGCTGTAAATTACGTCTGCCACTAGTCGCGCGCGTAAAATCCCTCCGCACAGTGAGATCTTTCACTGCTTGAGTCAATTCACAAAGGGCTTTGCCCTGCTCCGCGACCACTTTAAGGACGTCATCTAGTGTGACAGATTCAGATTCTCGAGCTTTAAGAATCGAGCACTGTGCCTGGCTACTGCTACACTTTGACTTCCCAGACCTTGTATTTTCCAGGGGCTCTCCTACGAGCCACAGACCAGCCTCCTCCCTCACTTCTATCATTGAGGACTCAGGGTGGCCCCGCATGAATCTGTGGAGCTCCCTTCTGAGGGAAGGACCCCTGATCCCCTCTATAAATTGATCTCTTAGCACCACCCTCTCATTGGTCATGGATCAGGGGAAGTGCTTCAGTATCAAGTTAAGAGCTTGGGCTAGGGCATGTGAAAACTCTCTTACATCTTCACCCTCACGCTGTTTGCGACTGTAGAAGCTATGCCACAGCTGGGGTGCACTACGCTTGTCTCTAAAAGCTTCCCTGAGATAGGTGAACAAGTCATCAGCGCGGTCTTCCCCAGCATCACTGTACATACGTGCTTCCTCTAAGGCTGCACCCCTGAGCAGGGACATAACAAAGTCATACTGATCCTGGTCAGACTGATTTCCACTATGAAGTGCACGTTGTACTTCTTCAATAATGTCGTCAACAGACCTCCCATCTTTCTCAACATCCCCCGTAAATGGAACAATGTGTCTTTCCCTCGGGACATATGCATAGGACCTTTTGCTAAGTTTATTTATGGTTTCCATGGCTTCATCATACCTACTACGCAATTCCCTAATTTGTTCATTCAAATCAAATTCAACTGGTGTGTCCTCTGAGCGTGACATAGTAAATCCTCAAGTCTTTAAAGTTCACACAAGCTTGCAAAAGGGAGCTGCTGCCATCCTTTGCTGCAAATGCAATGGCTTCACGGCCCGCAATTCCCCAGGTCCACGTCTCTGCTCTGCGTCCTGACGCCAGTCGCTGACGTCCCGGCCCGTTCCCGAGGCTCCAGCGCACTGTCCACGAGGCTCTACCCCACTCCCTCCTTCCGCCCAACGGGAACTCGGTCCTGTTTTCACCACTACTGTATTAGGTACTGTATATTATACTGCATACAACGATCAGAGACCCTCGAAACTGGCTTGGAATTAACCCCTCTCCTGGTACCAGATTTTTGTAGCCTGAGGAAAAAGTACACACTCAGGACAACAAATACTTTTTTTGGGTTTTAATTCCTTTATCTGTTTTAGATGTTTAAGTGCCAGAAGAGGGTCGCGAAACAGAACGAATGAATTTACAACCAGTTCTTGCTGTTACAATCTCAGTTTAACTTTCGATCTACACCCTTGTGTATGAACAGAATTGTGTATGCAGTATAAAAGAAATACCAGAACTAATATGGTAGTGGCAATCCTACTTGGATGGTGAGGAACTTTGTATAAGCCACGCTACCCAGCGTCGATTTCTTCACTCGTGGAAATCTTTCCTCACCATGCCCAGCCTCGGGAGGAACCCGATTCCAACACCTTACCACGTCTTCAGCAGAAAGCAAGATGGTCTCCTCACTTTCCTGCACGTGCGTAATGACATCACTGTCTCCCTTAAAGGCACAGACAACTATTCTAGCATTACTCTGATGGCTGCCTAAGTACACTTTTAACAATACTGAATGAGATCCGACGGTCACCCGGTTACATAAACAACAAGGCACTCAGTTTATAGGCACAAAATAAACAACACATGAGCCTAGGCACAAGCCAAAAATCAGCCACATCAGGAAGATTCAAACGCTAATGAATAAAGGTAAGTTTTAAGCCTGGACTTAAAAGAGTCAATGGAGGGGGTAGATCTGATAGGAAGGGGAATGCTGTTCCTTAGTCTAGGGGCTACAACAGCAAAGGCGGGGTCACCCCTGAAATTAAATTTAGATCACGGGACAGCCAGAAGCCCCAAGTCAGCCGACCTGAGGGACCTGGAAGTAGAACAAGGGGTGAGAAGGTCTGCGATATAGGAGGGGGCCAACCCATTTAGGGCTTTATAAACAAACAGGAGAACCTTAAAATCAATTCTAAACCGTACTGGTAGCCAGTGAAGAGAAGCCAGATAAAAGTAATATAGTCCATCTTCCGGGCACCTGTCAGGAGCCTGGCTGCGGCATTCTGGACCAGTTGCAGGTGGGACAGGGATGATTGACTAATCCCAGTATACAGGGAGTTGGAGTAGTCCAGACAGGAGGATCTAAGGACATGGATGGCTTTCTCAAGATCTTTCAAAGAGAGAAGTGACTTGATTTTGGCAATAGTACGAAGCTGGAAAAAAACAGGCTTTTACTACTGCATTAACTTGCTTTTCAAATTTAAAAGGTGGAATCAAATATCACACCAAGGTTTTTGACATGGGGTTTGACAAAGGTGAACAGGTTACCAAGAGTGTTGGTAATCACTTTGATGGAGTCGGGGGGGACAAAATAGGACAACTTCAAATTTGATTATGTCCCATGATCACATTATTTAACCCTTTTCCTGTCATTTTGAGGAGTCTGCCTTCATCCTTTTGCTACTCCATTTTTGAAGGCTTTATACAAATTCATAAAAGAATCACCTCTATTATATTTCCATTTATCTCTAATGCAGTTAATCCTTATCATTACTTAAAGGGCCTAGCAAACTTCTACATTGATTCAATAAGGATATTAATAATATTGCTAGAGATGTCTGCATCCCTAGAATAAATTGTTATAAATCGTTTTTAACCCGTATTTTTATTTACAAGTTGAATCCATGCCTGTAAGACCTAATTACATAAATCACCCTTGAATGTCCTAGATTATAAGGATACATCCCTTGATGCTTTCCCTATATTCATCCTTGCACAGCATTGTTTCATTCACACACATCTACAGTATAAACCAGGCTACCAATTTTGTGGACTTAACAAACCCATACCTAAAGGCTTATTTAGTATTTCTCGAGGTATTCAGTACTTTTATACCTTCCATCTATTTTAGTATGAGTTGCACATTCTCCCCTTCAGTGTCAGTTTGGCTTAGTAGTTTGACATAAAAGGTCAAGATTCATCCATCCCAATATGTGAGCATAAATCCAAACATTTCATGTAATTTCCATTTGGACAGCCACAACTCTCATGAAAGGGTTTTCTACTGTATTTCTTGAAAAATAGTAGCAGCCCTAAGTTCCGTGGGTTATAGATGCAACCTATATGGCATGATATGATCTCTCATCCAATATGAACACTTGAGTGAATCAGTAAGAATTTTTTGTGTTGCTCAAATTGTCCATCATTGCCACATTTTACAAAACAATTCATTCTTTTCAGATGTAAAAAAATATCATTTTATGACAATCTGGAATGCACCAAATTTACCCCATGCAGAAAGTAAGGAACAGATCAACACAGCATAATGCTCAAGCTTCCACTTTGGTCATCAGGAAGCATGTCATTAGATTGCTAAACAGGATTCAGGTACTTGGATAAGCCTGCAGCCATTCTGCATTGCCTTTTGGTTTAATTATCCAGGGATTTTATTGGATACTAATTGTAATGATTGATAAAACTTTTGGATACCTCAGGAAATAATCCAGTAGAGATTCAGAATAGAATTGTGCCATTTGCTGTGCACCATCAATTATTGTAAACAATGTTTGCTCTAATTTTTTTTAAGGTTTTACAATTTATTTTTGAGAAGGAAATTTTTATGCGGCCTGAAAACTGTGTAGCAGTTTAAATGCCATTTTTGTAATACATATACTATGAATTTTCAGAATGAAAATGGAAAAGTCACAAACTTTTGATTTTATTTATTAATTGAAGAATATAATGAAATACAGTACAATAAAAAAAATCTTTCATGTTCCATAAACCTTTTTCTTCTCTGTCTTCATTACAAATCCATTGTCTATAAAAGCTGTCCAGATTAATTTCACATCCAGATGAAAGATATGTCTTAATCCTCATTACATCATCCAAATGTTCCACTTCTACTCTGTTTCTGGATTTATATTTGATTGAATTTGTAAGACTGAATCTATGAGTTACAGAAGCCATTCTACCTTCAATTTTGTACAAACATTGTTTTCAAATAATATTTTATTCTTCTTCTGCTTTTCTTTTTAACATCCTCTGATACAAAAAATAATAGTGACTATTTGAGAATACTAAAAAATTATTATTATTGAAATATATAATTTTAATGAAATAACTCAGAAATGATATTTTACTTAGTTCTAACAATTTTTATAATTTAAAAGAGTCTTATTAGGTTATGATTTTTTTGAAAGATTATTTAACAAAAATGTCAGAAAATAGAATTTTTCAAATCAAACAAATAGAAACCGCAACTCACAATACAAGTAAACAACGTCAGGCAGTCAAAACAACGAACACACACTAAAGCAAGAGTAAACTGTGTTGAGTAAATGGTTCATTGGGCTGGCAGTAAAGGTTCAGTGGGCTGACAGTTTATTAACAATGAACTAACAAATTCCATTCTGTGTTTAATGTTACAATTTGCAACATTGCTGTAATTTGAAATAATGGCAATGTAAGCTCTAAAATATTTCAAAGTAAAAATTGTAGTATGTTTATTATGGAGAAAATTTATGGATTATAGTCATTAACACATAATTATTACAGGGTATTTCACAATTATTATAAATTACAAAATTATATTAACATTATATAAAAGAAAATTCCAGCTGTGTGGCAACAAAGGCTATGTGCATGGGAGCATTTCAGTTACTGTGCGGCCTCACACCCATGCAGTTTAGAGGGAAAAGTGATTGTAAATATCTGCTCTCTGTAGTAACAATCTTAACCAATGTTTTCTTGGAAAAAATTGCAAGTAAAAGCAGAATTTTCTGCTTCTATGCAGGTTGGGTATTTGTGGAAAAAGACCTGTTTTTTCTTTATCCCATGAAGCTCCTTTGCACACAATTTCCAACATGTTCTGCCATTCTAATGTCATTCACTTTACTGTCCTTGCATCCCGCATGAAGTTGCCTGAATATAATAGAAAAAATTTGAATGAGTATTTTGTGTGAAATCCAAATGAACTGCAAGTGACTTGTTCATAATCCTATAAGGATTTTCTGTTTGCTTATTTGATGCTGCTCCTTAGCAATTGTGATTCCGATACAGATTAGTTTATTGTCATATAAAATTAGTTTGAAGCTCACAGTGTCTCCAGGTTCGGATATGGCTCAAGTACGGAGTAAGAGACACTGAAGCGGGTCGATAGTTCCCACAACTTTAATGTGAACAGTGTTAAGGGGAAAATAAAACAATAAACACTAGGCCAAAAAGGGTCGTTAACTAAAACTCTCAAGTGGGAAATGAAGCCTACACTGTGGCTGAAAAGAACATCTAAATATTAAACGAATACCACTAGCCTCCAGAGTCAGTTGATGCGACAATCCAATTTCTCAGGCAAGGTCGAATGCAAACAGGCAGCGAAGCACTGTTGTGCTCTGTCCCAGTCTCTACAAGCACTATGACAACAAGTATGGAGTTAAATACTATCACAAGTAAATAATAATTATCCGACACGTGCATATTCACAAGAGCAATTGCCGTATCTACTGCATTGCCGAATCTGTGGTTGTGCCACACAGAGTAAGCAACATTCAGTATTGGTCATATAAAATACGACAATAAATACAATGACAAGTTTAAAATAACAGAGTGATGCAAAGAATGTATTGCAATGTGAAATAGTGCAAAAGGAAATGTTAAAGTGTTAGAATGACCAAGAAAGGTAGAATTAAGAGCATGAGAACGTGGCAACACTCAGAAAGAGGTGAATGGCTCAGGAGCCTGATAACAATGTATAGATGTTCTTATGCCAGGATGTTTGGGCTTTTAAGTTCCCCTATCTTCTCCCAGAAAGAACAGAAAGTATGAGAACAACAGGAATTCTGCAGATGCTGGAAATTCAAGCAACACACATAAAAGTTGCTGGTGAACGCAGCAGGCCAGGCAGCAGAACCAGTCCTTGGTCTTCACTGAATGACTACTTAGAGCCCAATGGTTTGTGAAGTGGTTGCTGTTCTTTGACTGGAAGTGCCCCATAAAACTGAGGTGGCCAATGAACCCAGCAGCTGGGAGGTTGTGAACTCCGGCAATGCTCTGTTCATCTGTTGATCATACACATTCCGCTTGCAAATGAGCCCAGATATGAAGCTACTCTCAAATACAGCACGATCATCTTTGTCTGCTCTAGTCATGACCCTAGTGTTAGACATAAGTTCATAATTGTTTATGATGAGAATACAACAAAAGACCAAATTCTCATAAATGATTTCTGGAAGAGAGTTTGCTATTCTTTCAGAATTTCTCTCAGAAGTTTTTTTAATTAGCTAAAGAGTGGTGAATCTGTGGAATCCTCTACCACAGACTATGGTGGAGGCCAAGTCTGTGGGTATATTCAAAGCAGACATTGATAGATTCCTGATTGGTCAGAGCATCAAGGGATATAGTGAGAGGGCAGGTGCATGGAGTTGAATGGGGTCCAGGATCAGCCAGGATGTGGAGTGTTGAATGGCCTAATTCTGCTCCTATGTTTTATGGTCTTATGGTCTTATTCTACTTCAGAGATGCAGGTTTGTAAAGATGCAGTCTGATATGCATGAAAAATGTCAGTTGGTTTTGGGGGTTTTACTTTGTGAGGCTCCACATCAGTTGCTCATGAAGCTATTGCACAATTGAGGATGTGATAGCCACCCAGACCCACTGTGACAACTGTGAACGTGCTCAGCAGATTCTGTATTGCTTGGCACAGTCTCTGATTCCATACACAATATTGAAAGAAAAAAAACCTTTTCAGGCATATATTCCCAGATGTATCAATAAAGGCAATAAGTGGAATAGGTTACTGCACATCAAATGCTTGTGGCAGTGTCTCTCCCATCTGCTCCTATTCACTCATGCTCTGTGCCTCCTCCAGCTCCCCATCCACATTGTTCGGAGTGTATGCACCCTAGACTGTGCTTGAGGAGGAGAATTAGTATGATTTCAAATACTGCTATATGAGTACGGCCTGGTTAACATTCCTCTGGCAAACCTGAAGAAATAACAGAGAACCAGAACTCTCAACGGTATCCTTATAAACAGATTGCACACTTAGGAGCAACATGGCACTGGTTTAGTCTGTCTTTTGTTGCAAGAAAAGCACCAGGGTTTTTTTTTTAGGATCTTTTTGAGCTTCCTTGCACAGATGTGGAATTCAGACTAAGTACGTTTTGAGTGGCTAGAGCCAAAAATAACAATATGTACAAATCCATTTCTCAGCTGTGCTCTGGAATAAATTCAATCATTTGAAGAACCTAATCGGCCAAACTGAAATCTATTTAGATTTGCATAAGTCTTCTCGGCTCACTAGATCTTGGGCTTTGGTAGAAACATTGGCTCATTTCACATTTGATGTGCCTCATGCAGAAGCAAGTAAAAATATAATGAGAATATGCTGAGTTATACTTTCAGCGCTTTGAGAATACAGATTCTGATTGACTGCCATGACTACAGATAGTCAGGTTTATTTCAATTTTTTTACATGCTTGATGAATATTAGTTAGGCCAAGTACGGAAAATAAAACTTTGCTTCTCAGGTATCAGTATGGAATTTCAGTAACACCTCTTCCTGCTGATTAAGTCCTACTGTGAACTGTTTCATAGTTAATGCAAAAACCTTTTATTGGCATAGAGAGATGCTGGATGTAAAAATTCCCCAAAGGTTTAAATGGTTAATATTAATGATCAGCAGATGCTCACATTAGTCAACAGAGAGCAATGTGGTTGATAGATAAAGCAAATATTTATTTTTGTAATCCAAAGATTTGTATTGATTATTTTTGCAAAATCAACAGAGCAAAGAAACAATATCAGAATTATTATTTCTTATTAGGCAATTTTAATTTTACGGGTTTCAGCTTTATATTCTTGCCAAGTGAGATTTTATTGCTGTACATTCTTATGAGATTTTATACTTAATTATATAATTTATGAAAGTTCAGCACTTAATTAAATGTGTGGTGTGAATAATTACAACACACTCAATTGGTCTCCCTATTGAACTGCACCTATTGAACATCCAGTGGGATTTGGAAAATTAACTCAATATTTTTGACAGAATAGATCTGTTCAATAACTGTAGTTTTGCGATAGCATTTCTTGTTTAAAAATTTTATTTTACAAACTTTAATGCCTGTTAAATGCCATTGTTCTCCTTGCTGATGTCCTTTATCTGTTCATGGGCTGAGAGATATGTAATGACTCAAGTCAACATCAACTATCCCACCCAAATAAAAGTAAGATATGGAACTGTTGATTCATTACTGATACTTGATTGGTTACCAATCATGTTAGTTTGTTAATCCAGCTTTGATCACAAGGAGAAAGAGAAAACGGATGGAAGTTGTTCTAAGCAGAGAGACAAGTGACCCTCAACAAGACTATTATTAAAGGAAAAATCACAAAAATTCATGAGATGAAACCAACCATGTGCATTGAGCTTTGAAATTCATCCTTAGCAGAGGGTAACTACATTATATGAAGTAGCTTGGTGCTCGGCATTGCTTCTGCCATGTCGCACATTTTTACAACACTGAAAGACTTGTAAGCTTATTCAGTACTGAATTCTCTCTTATATTGCATCATCTACAGATTAACATTACAATATTAAAGAATAATACAATTAGAATGATTCAGAGACCACTAAGTAAGAACTTATAATAGTGCTGTATTCTATTTTTCATTGTTCAAATCATAGTCAGAATGTGATCTCCAAGTTAATGCTGAGGTTCATATTGTAAACCTAAGAGTGCCTAGAACTTGCCTAGGTTACTTATTAATGCTTTCGCAAACACAGAAAGAACTGCAGATGCTGGAAATCCAAATCAGTACGCACAAAATGCTGGAGGAACTCAGCAGGCGAGGCAGCATCTATGGAAAAGAAAAAACAGTTGACGTTTTTGGCCAAGGGTGCTGCCATTGATGTTGCCTGGCCTGCTGAGTTTCTCCAGCATTTTGTGTGTGTTGCTATTAATGTTTTCATGCTGGTTTGGTAATAACCAATAGGCAGCTTTGATATTTATCTGGCTGGGGTCAGTCTGTATCTTGGATATAAAGGTATAGTGCACCATATTGTCTCTTCAGCAATACTTTATAATCCTGTGAGGTTTTATTTTACTTTCTACATCTTTCAAATTAAATTTCTGGACCGCATTCAATGCCATCTGGATGTAATTGTGTTGAGTATCCTTAGATATCAGTTTTGGAAGATGTTCAATGTGAAGCAAGCCAAGCTTGTAAAAACTGATGAAAATAAAGTAGACAAATCAAGGAAGTTTAAATGCCTTGGAAGGTTTGCCAAAGACATGCACATGTTGTAAAATAATCCTGCTTTGTTATGGCAAACGTTTTGAATCTGCTTAAAAGATACCTTTGTCATTAGCATTTGCGTAGTTAAATAGCTGTGGAAATAATGGGAATAATTACAAAAAATATTAAAAGACAATAAGCATTGCATCATGCTTATTTCACAGATAATGAGTTTGCTCACTGGTGAAATCTGGTTCCTTATACCACTGCACTCTGATGTGCTTCACTAACTTCATCAGTGTTTCAATAACTAACCTTCTTCATTAGCTATTTTAGATAGTATGCTTACACCTTCCTTTTATTAAATGCCATTTATCTCATTCATTTGCTCTGATAGATTTTCTGGATGAATATTAATCTGCTTTCATTTTAGGCTGTAGAAATAAATGTGCCTGAGCAATTAATTACCCAAACTAATGGATATATTGCAAGAGATCATTACTTTGATTAGCAAAGTCATTTGCCATCTCTTATTAACATTCCACTGCATTAGAATGTTCAAAAAGTCTGTTACATTTTGGTAAACAACATCTTCTCTATCCTTTAAAACATTTGTTCAGGAGTTCAAGTCTGCAGTTTGTTTAATTTTACTGATTTTGGTGGGGGTAAAAGCCATGAAAATATACCATCTAATTTTAGCTAACACTTTCACTCAGAAGAAAAGTACTGGAATTTTCATACAAAATATAATGTTTTCCATACAATTAACTATTTTGGAAGTGTATTTGCTATTATGAAAAATAGGGAAACATGACAGCCAATTTGCACGCGACACAGTTCCACAAACACATGAAACTAAACAACTAGGTAATCTGTTTTAGAGGTGATGATTGAGGACCACTATTGACAAGGTATTGCTGTCTGGTTTACTTCAAATAATGCCATGGAATATTTTCCATATAAATAAACAAATGTCATTTCCTTTAAATGTGACATCTCTAATGACACACTGCTTCCTGAGAACTACAAAATGCTGTACTGAGAGTCGGATTAGATTCTTCAGAGTCATAGATATGCAAGCAGGCCCTTGAGCCAAGCTTGTTCATGTTGAATAAGTTGCCTGTTTGTTATAGTCCCATTTGCCCATGTTGAGCCCATATCGCTCTGAATCTTTCCTATCCATGTACCTGTTCAAATGTATTTTATAAGTTGGAATTGTGCTAGACTGAGGCCTTGTGAATCGGCTCCTGTGGGCTTCTGAATCTGCTGCAGTGATGCCTGGAATTGTGAACTTCAGTTCTGAATGCTGTTCGCTTGCTTAATTGTTTGCATGATTTGTTTCTCTACCCACCCCCCCCCCCCCCCCATATTGGATGTCCAATCTTTCACCTTAAACTTATGCTTTCTAGCTTTTCATTCTCTTACCCTGGGAAAAAAATGATGTGCATTTGTTTATATGATCCCACACGTGATTTAATATACCTGTACCTCTATATGGTCATCCCATAAGTCTTCTACACTTGTAAATATAAAGTCCTAGTCTGTTCACCCTCACTAGGTAAATCAGGCCTTGGAGTCTTGACAACATCATTATTAATTTTATGTAAACATTACTCAAGTTTATACAGCAGGACTTAAATCAAGTGACTCACAGTCAGGAGTGCCATCAGAGAACCATGGTTAATATCAAACTTCAGTTTTAGTGAAGTGTGATGAGAGAGCTCTTCATTGGTAAAGTATCGGTGGATGAAAGATACTTGTTAAGATAAATATCAATGGTATCTTAAATGAAAGGATAAACAATGTTAGTGACCAGTGAACGAACACTAAGGTCTACTACCCTAAACTAAATAAATCCAAAACACCTAATGAATTTAATGCTATCATTTGCATAGAGATATGTCTGCAGACCTGCCTTAATTGGAAAATAATCAAAAAATCAGTCATGCAAAAGTAACTATGCCTTTTGATGTGATTTATAGCAGAACCATTCTCATCCAAATAGATATTTAAGGCTTCTGTACATTTCTGACCTGTTTTGAAATGAAGATGCTAGCTCTCTCATTTCTGAATTCAGACCGCATAACAGTCTGGATGCTTGCCAAGCAATAATGAATGCTTATTTACTGCTAATGAATCACGTCAATGAGATTCAGTATCACCATTTTGCTGGTGGGAAATGATTGAGTGGGGCTTTTGAGGTTGTGCAGACAACCTCCACAGGGTAGGATCTAGTCTTTCCTTGTCACTAACAGTAGTGATCACATTTGATAGCATCATTTTTGATGGCTAATGGAAGTAACTTGCTAATCAGGTCACTTGAGTCATATCCCAAACCAAACTATGCACAAGGTGCTGTACGTATTTCCAACCAGTACTTTTACCCAACAGTCAGTGTCTATAAATCATCTTATCATCACTTTAAGATTCTTTTCTTAATCAAACTCCCTAAAACCTGTTTGACCATTCATTCACCATATATCTGAATAAAACTTTATTCTGTTCCATTAAAATTGGTCTCTATAAACTTCTTGACTAAAAAACATGGCTTCATAGAAACATAGGGTAAGAAGCAGGCCCACCATGTCGACGGCAATCATTAAGTACATGTCTGTACTAATGCCTTTTACTGTCACTGTTTTCACCACCACTCAAATAATGTGTTCTCTTTTCTAAACAATACCTAGATGAAAAAAATCTTCATTAAATGCCCTCGAAGCCTCCTTACTCCTCACCATAAAAGTATGCCTTCTGGTCTATTAGAGTGAAATATGTTTTATTGTCTACCCTACCTCTCATTCTCATAATTCGGTACACCTATGCACACCCCTTCAGTCTCTTCTGCTCCAAAGAATACATACATAACAGTTCTAATCTTTCACCATAACTAAAATTTCTATTGCAAGCACCATTCCAGTAAATCTCCTCTACATTCTCCCCACTGCATTAATGCCCTTCCTCTCGTGGGTTGACAAAAACTTCACATGCTATTTCAACTGTGGCCTGACCTATGTTTTATAAAGTAGTACAAAGGCTTCAGATTCAATGCCCCAGCCAGTGAAGGCAAACATCCTTCATGCCCTCGTCACAAGCCTATATAACAGTGCTACCATCCCCAGGGATCTTTGGATTTGTACACCAAGGTCCCTTCGTTCCACTCGAATCTGTCATTCGTGGTTTTTGTCCAACTCTAATTTACCTCCACATTAAGCATTACTTTGTACTTATCAAGATCAAATTCTATCAGCCAAGCTGAGCATTTTCATTCTGTAGTCTATTCTTCTTATGATCAACAATGCCATCATGTCATCTGAAAACCTAATAATCAATTCAATCGTCACATCCAAACTGTTAATATATTTATAACAATCAGCAAGCGACCCAGCAGCTGGCTCTTTCATGATCATATTTTACTTCACTCATTCTGACTAATTTTCTCTCATTTCCACACTTCCAGTTCGGCATTGTTAACAGGTACTGTAATTTTTTTTTTACAATATCAAATTTTCATTGGATTCTAAGCTCTTCCGCACTAAAATAACTAATTGGGATGGGTTGGAGTCATCAATTCCTGGAGAATAACAGAATGGGAGCATGTCTACAAATCACTTGAGTCCACATGGAGTTCCCATTGTAACCTGGGGACTTTGTTAATCTTCTGGACATTCCCAAGCTCCTCATGTCACCCAGAAATGGAACAAGATGGAAATAGGACCTTCAGCCCACTGACTCCTCTCAGTTGCCCGTTTTGACCATTCTTAACCCTGATCCCATTTTTATCTCCCCCTATTCTCTTCAATTTACCTCCACACTAGTGCATTTTAGAATGGTTTAAGCAAGAGGAACCTGAGAAGGGAAACAGAGGGGAATACATGGAGAAATTTAAATGACAGAAAAAAGAGGCAAAAGTGGAAGGCAAAGAAAACAGATTAGATGCAAATATGCTAAAGTCTGTCAAAGTTTTTGCCCCAATATACCGAATCTAAGCAAACCTCTAAGAAAGGACAGGTGCTGTTGTGCCTCCTTTGTGATGGCACTTACATGCTTGGTCCAGCACAGATCATGACCACAAGACATAGGAGCAGAATTAGACCATTCAGCCCATTGCGTCCGTTCCGCCATTCCTTCATGGATGATCCCATTCAACATCTTTTTGCCATATCCTTTGATGCCCTGACCAATCAGGAAACTAGTAACTTCTACCTTAAATATAACAATGGACTTGGCCTCCACTGCAGTCTGTGGTAGAGCATTCCACAAATTCACTACTCTCTGGATAAAAAAAATTTCCTCCTTACCTCTGTTCTAAAAGGTCGACCTTCAGTTCTGTGGCAGTGCCCTCTAGTTCTGGATAACCCACCAGAGGAAACATCCTCTCCACATCCGCCTTATCTATTCCTTTCAAAATTCGGTAGGTTTCAATGAGATAATCCCCACTCCCATGCATTCCTCTAAATTCCAGTGAGTACAGGCCCAAAGCTGCCAAACACTCCTCATATGTTAACTCCTTAATTCCCAGAATTATCCTCGTGAACCTCCTCTAGACTCTCTCAAAGACAACACATACTTTCTGATACGGGGGGGGGAGGGGGCAAAACTGTTGAGAATATTTAAAGTGCAGCCTGCGTAGTGTCTTATAAAGCCTCAGTATTGTTTCCTTGCTTTTATGTTTATCCCCCATGAAATAAATGGCAACATTACATTTTCCTTCTTTACCACAGACTCAACCTGTAAATTAACCTTCTGGGAGTCTTGCATGAGGACTCCTAAGTCCCTCTGCACCTCAGATGTTTGAATTTTCTTCCCATTTAGATAATAGTCTGCACTATTATTCCTTTTACCAAAATACATTATCATACATTTCCTAACACTGTATTCCATCTGCCACATCTTTGATCCTCTGATATGGTTATGTCAAGGAATTTAAAGTTGCCAATGCTCTTCACCTCTGATCCTCTAATGAAGACTAGTTTTTGACCTTCTGACTTCTTCATCCTGTAGTCAATAATCAACTTTTTAGTTTTGCTGATGTTGAGTGAGAGTTCGTTGTTGTGGCACCATTCAACCAATTTTTTAATCTCTGTCCTATATACCGATTAGTCACCACCTTTGATTCGGCCAACAATCAACCTTTAAGGAATCAGCTATACAGCAGTCTCTCCTAGAATGGATACTGTGTAATGCAAAAGAATTAATTAACAATCTTGTGCCTGGATCCTGAATAATGCGTAAACTTAATACAGTAGAATTCTTCCTTAAGATACAGTATCAAGGTGTACAACCAGAAACTGAGGTATTAATTCAAACAGAAGAATGTCCAAAGATATTAAGCAGAAGTATGTGTTCAAAATTAAAAGATATAGGATTGGAAGTAATATATTGGCATGGGTTATGATGTGGTTGACAGACAGGAAACTTAAGAGTAGGAATAAAGAGATCATTTTCCATGTGTCAGTCAGTGTGTGATTAGTGGGGTGTAACATGGGACAGTGTCGGGCTACAGTTATTCAATGATTTGAAGAAGAAGACTAAATGTATCTTTCCAATGCTGTTGTCTATACAGTGTTCAATGGGAATGGTGGTGGGAGATAAATGAATGAATGTGAACTTTAAGGAGGATGTGAAGAGTTTTACTGAGTGAGCACATAAAAGACAAGGTGTGGTAAATGTGGCTAAATACAAAGTATTTATTTTGGTTCTGAAAATGTCAATGGTAATATAGGAAATGCAACAAAATTGATTATCATTTTACACCAGTCACTGAAAGAAAATGTTCAGGTGCAGTCAATATGTAGGCAAGCAAATTATATGTTGACCTTTGTTGCAAGAAAATTTACGTAAAAAAGCAACAATGTCTTGCTGCAGATTTGTCTCTACAGTATTTCTACACATACGTTCAATCCTTCTTGTAATTGCTTGCAAGTTTCCTTTTAATGCTAAATATAATTATCCTTTAATTATTGTGAATTTGAGCCAGAACTCAGCACACAATGAAAACTCAGACCAACACCTCCTTGCAAATATATAGAAGCACACTCTCTTAAATTCCAAAAGCCACACAATTTGATTGACACAATCTTCCCTTTGCTTTGCTTCATCTTCCATCCTGATTTTGGTGGTATTGTTGACTGTGAAGTTCTAAACTGAAATGAAGAGCTGAAGCCCTAGCCAATATGCAGTGAATAGCCACAGGGACCAACACTAAAGGGAGGTTATACTGTAACTATTCAATCTTCAAGGACTAGTTCACTTCCCTGTTTATCCTCCACAGTGAATTTAGCTGCCAATTATTGGAGCAATGAGTCTCCACTCCCTACCAGAGAGGAGATACTTCCAGCTAACAAAGTAGTTTAAACTTAGTTTATTTATTTTTAGTGATATACCTCTGCACTTAAATTCAAACAACATTCTCAAGACTAATTTAAAAACTCACACAGGTTTTCTATCTTATATTAAAAAAAATCAAGTTACAAACCATTTCTAAAAATTAAGGATTTCCAAAACATGGGTACGTATCATATAAGCTAAAAAAGACTTACCCATGACCAGCAGACAAATCAGTAATGTGTCACAAAAATCAAAGGCAAAGGAATAAATTCTCATTCACCCTGAATTACATTCATTCTTCAAGATATTCCTGGATGATTTCTAATAAGCCTGAACTGCTTTCTACATTTATACTGTTTCTCAGGCACTTGGGTGACTTCATACACGTGATATTTTTCAGGTACCTTATAACATGAATGATTTAAAAGCTTCTGGAGATAGAGATCCCAGGTACCTTCAACTAATACTCTGGATTTGGCTCTGTAAGTGCACCAACCTCCCAACTATTAATAGATCAGCTATTCGATATGCTAAGTGATAATATCCATCCAGTCAGCAAGCTTTCTTGAACTACACAATGTAGCCAGCATTGTCTGGTTTGAAATGAGCTAAATTAATATAATCCATTGTCTTACACTGCACCACCTGAGAAATAAACACAGGTGCTATGGGACCACTGAGTCTGTAGTATAGACAGTGCTTGTTTGCAAATCTATCTGTTTAATTTTAAACTGATTAACGCTTGCTGGTTACATTAAGAACCAAAGACTGGCTTTCATTTATGACAAGCTAAATAAAGAAAATCAGTTGAAAGTTTAACTTATTTCAAAGCAACATTTTGATCTTCACAGATGTCAGCTGCTATATTTAGAAAGCTGAGCCTGGCAAAAAAGAAAAGGCCCCCTGGCCCAGGGCAGTGAATATCCATCACAGTGCTTATGACATTGAAATATTTGATGTTCAATCGTTATTGGCAATCTTAAACTTGTTAATGAATATTTTTCCTGATCTTCAAACATACAAATGCCTGTGGAGCACAGAACCAGACACACAACAGGCATCTTAGTACTTTAATGACATTGTCACATGAGAGGAATCTGGAACAAAAATTGATTTTGCACAAAGAAATGCTCCAAGATTTCCTAAGCAGTTTGCAGCCTCCTTGAAAAAATTAGTATTATTAGTTAATTCTCCAAATTAACTTGGGGTCTAACAATTATACACAATTTTTATTGGTCAATTCTTGGTTGACCACAATTTATACATTCTTGCTGAAGGCATCCAACTAAAGTAAATAACAAATTAACTAGTGCAAAAAATAATTTATTTTTAAAAATGATTAACTGCTGTCCATTAATTAAACATAAATATACACTGGAATAAAGAATTACAAACAAAGAAAGCCCTTTATCTTAATGCTTTAACAAAAATTAGCCAACCTATTAAAGTTAACAGCTTTCGACTGGGATCACCATCTATGGCTGGGGCAAAATCACTTAACTCATCCTGGAGTCCCATATGTCCATGGATGGAGAGAACAGTCAGACGAGCTTGTGCCTGACTTTCAATACATACCTGGGTTCTCTGCTCCATTCTACGATTTCTGCTGATCCATGCTGTGTAGCAAGCTAACAGTTTTCTATGAAAATATAGACAAATCATCATTGCAATTTGGCTACTATATTAACTATTACAAATTGAAGTGATTTAATTTATTGTCACATAACCATGTAACTGTATAATAATTACAGCACGGAAACAGGCCATCTCAGCCCTTCTAGTCCATGCCGAACTCTTACTCTCACCTAGTCCCACCGACCTGCACTCAGCCCATAACCCTCCATTCCTTTCCTGTCCATATAGCTGTCCAATTTAACTTTAAATGACAACATCGAACCTGCCTCAACCACTTCTGCTGGAAGCTCGTTCCACACAGCTATCACTCTCTGAGTAAAGAAGTTCCCCTTCATGTTACTGCTAAACTTATGCCCTTTAACTCTAAACTCATGTCCTCTTATTTGAATCTCCCCCACTCTCAATGGAAAAAGCCTATCTATGTTAACTCTATCTATCCCCCTCATAATTTTAAATACCTCTATTAAGTCCCCCCTCAACCTTCTACGTTCCAAAGAATAAAGAACCAACTTGTTCAACCTTTCTCTGTAACTTAGGTGATGAAACCCTGGTAACATTCTAGTAAATCTTCTCTGTACTCTCCCTAATTTGTTGACATCTTTCCTATAACTTGGTGACCAAAACTGTACAGAATACTCCAAATTTGGCCTCACCAATGCCTTGTACAATTTCAATATTACACCCCAACTCCTATACTCAATGCTCTGATTTATAAAGGCCAGCAACCAAAAGCTTTCTTCACCACCCTGTCCACAAAGGATTCCACCTTCAGGGAACTATGCACTATTATTCCTAGATCCCTCAGTTCTACTGCATCCTTCAATGCCCTACCACTTACCATGTATGTCCTATTTTGATTAGTCCTATCAAAATGTAGCACCTCACATTTATCAGCATTAAACTCCATCTGCCATCTTTCAGCCCACTTTTCTATCTGGCCTAAATCTCCTTGCAAGCTTTGAAAACCTACTTTGTTATCCGCAACTCCACCTATTTTAGTATAATCTGCATACTTACTCATCCAATTTACCACCCCATCATCCAGATCATGAATGTATATGACAAATAACACTGGACCCAGTACAGATCCCTGAGGCACACCACTAGTTACCGGCCTCCAATCTGACAAGCAGTTATCCACCACCACTCTCTGGCGTCTCCCATCCAGCCACTGCTGAATCCGTTTTACTACTTCAATATTAATACTTTACGATTGAACCTTCCTAACCAACCTTCCATATGGAAGTTTGTCAAAGGTCTTACTGAAGTCCATATAGACAACATAGAAACATAGAAAATAGGTGCAGGAGTAGGCCATTCGGCCTTCGAGCCTGCACCGCCATTTATTATGATCATGGCTGATCATCCAACTTAGAACCCCGGCCCAGCCTTCCCTCCATACCCCCTGACCCCCGTAGCCACAAGGGCCATATCTAACTCCCTCTTAAATATAGCCAATGAACTGGCCTCAACTGTTTCCTGTGGCAGAGAATTCCACAGATTCACCACTCTCTGTGTGAAGAAGTTTTTCCTAATCTCGGTCCTAAAAGGCTTCCCCTCTATCCTCAAACTGTGGCCCCTCGTTCTGGACTTCCCCAACATCGGGAACAATCCTCCTGCATCTAGCCTGTCCAATCCCTTTAGGATCTTATACGTTTCAATCAGATCCCCCCTCAATCTTCTAAATTCCAACGAGTACAAGCCCAGTTCATCCAGTCTTTCTTCATATGAAAGTCCTGCCATCCCAGGAATCAATCTGGTGAACCTTCTTTGTACTCCCTCTATGGCAAGGATGTCTTTCCTCAGATTAGGGGACCAAAACTGCACACAATACTCCAGGTGTGGTCTCACCAAGGCCTTGTACAACTGCAGTAGTACCTCCCTGCTCCTGTACTCGAATCCTCTCGCTATAAATGCCAGCATACCATTCGCCTTTTTCACCGCCTGCTGTACCTGCATGCCCACTTTCAATGACTGGTGTATAATGACACCCAGGTCTCGTTGCACCTCCCCTTTTCCTAATCGGCCACCATTCAGATAATAATCTGTTTTCCTATTTTTGCCACCAAAGTGGATAACTTCACACTTATCCACATTAAATTGCATCTGCCATGAATTTGCCCACTCACCCAACCTATCCAAGTCACCCTGCATCCTCTTAGCATCCTCCTCACAGCTAACACTGCCACCCAGCTTTGTGTCATCCACAAACTTGGAGATGCTGCATTTAATTCCCTCATCCAAGTCATTAATATATATTGTAAACAACTGGGGTCCCAGCACTGAGCCTTGCGGTACCCCACTAGTCACCGCAACATCCATCGCTTTACCCTCGTCAACTTTCCTAGTAACCTCTTCAAAAAATTCAATAAGATTTTTCAAACATGACCTTCCACATACAAATTCATGTTGACTGTTCCTAATCAGACCCTGTCTATCCAGATAATTACATATACCATCTCTAAGAATACTTTTCATCAATTTACCCACCACTGACGTCAAACACACAGGCCGATAATTGCTAGGTTTAGTCTTAGAACCCTTTTTAAACAATGGAACAATATGACCAATAGGCCAATCCTCCGGCACCATCCCAGTTTCTAATGACATTTGAAATATTTCTGTCAGAGCCCCTGCTATTTCCACACTAACCTCCCTCAAGGTCCTAGGGAATATCCTGTCAGGACCTGGAGACTTGTTCACCTTTATATTCCTTAAAAACTGCAATACTTCCTCTTCTTTAATCATCATAGTTTCCATAACTTCCCTACCTGTTTCCCTTATGATATATTACTGCATCCAACATTCATGAAAACAGCTTACGTAGATATGTTAAACCATTGAAGAATTATCATTTATTCTGCACCTCTAACATAAAATATTCTATGAAGTTCAAAGGCGTTCTTTATTCTGAATTCTGAAGATGTTAGTTGAGCATATGACCAAGAACTTGGTCAAACACTGGAACAAGTTAAAGGAGGAAAGTGAGATAAATAAATGACAAGATTTAAGTAAAGAATTTCCAAGAGTAGTCCCTTGGCATGTCCCTTGATGTGGCAAATAAAAATTAAGTTGGATGTTGCCACATTAACTGTTCCTTGCCAAAAAGTTGTTCCGAACTAGCACCTTTGATCACAAGTTCATCAGGCAGTGGTCAGGCAGAATGTCCTGCAGACATCTCATAAGAAGGACTCGATGGATATAGTGGGATGGTTCCCTGAACAGACCATTCAAACCTTCTGGTAGAATGGCTCCAGACTGGGAGGCCAGAACTCACCAACCGGCACCAAGATCTTGCCTGACTGGTGATGAGAAGGACCCTCCCAGTCAGATCCTGCACGCTTGGACAATCACCCCCAGCTCGCGCTGCCTCCCAGGTGAGTGTAATGGGGATCAAACAGTTGCTCATCTCTTTGCGGACTGTGGGGTTGTGATGAGGATGTGGAGTAAGATGCAAGATCTGCATCGTGGCTCATCCTGAACAGCAGTGTGACAGTGGACTGTTCCCAGGGACATACAGGGAGACGGATACCATGTGCCACTAGCCGATCATCAACTCAGTGAAAGATATACTTTGGCCCATCCCAGACTTGAGATGTCAGTGGAGCAACGCTGCCAATTGGTACATGTCAGGGGGCAGGAGTGTGTGCTGAGGGTTGCACTGAAGCTTAGTGCAGCCACCATAATGACTTGGTGGGGAAGGACTACAGTACAGGGCTCTTCTGTACTGGGCAGACAGAGGCTGGACTGGCTGAGGAAGCTCCTCAGTTATTACGATAGTGTACCACCTGATGGGCCAAGTGAGTGGAACAGTCCTATTGGTTGAAAGGAATGTAACAGGACAGTACTCAAAGCATTGACTATGAAAAGCAAATTACATGGTTTATTTTGGAAAATAATTTTTATAATGACTGAAGAAGAGTTTGATAATAAAAAAATAAAATTAATCTATTTAGAATGAAGTCAGCAGGAAGACCTCAAATGTTTATCAGAGTGGAGGAAACTACAGAGGAAGGGTCAAATACGTTTGAAATCAATGAGAACTTTAGGGTCAAGTTTACTTAATCATAAGTATTTATTGGCAAAAGAGTTTGGAATATTCTGTTGTTCAGTACTCATCACTGTATTTAGCGCTGCACGTATTGTTACCAGGTACACTGTTTGTTCTGTGAACTTCACAAGATCAAGTAGTTTCAGAGCACCCAGTATACACTCATCTGAAATCTGAAATCTCACAATGAAGTTTAATCAGCAAATGTTGCTTGTTAGGATATGAGTGCTGAGTTTTCAATAACTCTGATTTCTTATTGGAGAAAATGCTGGTGGGCAGCCAAAGTGCATTGGATAGTCAATTCCTGAGTGACAAATGCCTGATTCTACATTTTAGGACTGGATGAGCTTGGATGGGGAAGAGACAGAGTTGGAAATGTACTTTCATGGCAATGGCAAGGTGCCAACATACGCTACTCTGAAATTCATTTTCTTGCAGGCATTCACAACAGCACAAATTTATACAGTAGAATTAATGAAAAAACTATGCTTAAGCAAAGAGTGACAAAGAACCATTGTGCAAAATAAGACAAACTATGCAAGTACAGGTAGACAGATCGATAGATAGATAAGCACTGAGAACATAAATTGAGGAGTCATTAAAAGTGAGTCCACAGATTGTGGAGTCAGTTCAGTGTTGATGTCTATGCTGGTTCAGAAGCCTGATGGTTGATGGCAGCAGCAAGAAGTGGGCATGGACTTAATGGTGGGAGTCCTTGATGATGAATACAGTTTTCTTGCAGCACTTCTCCTTTCAGCTGTATCAACTATTTTTTGCAGGCTTTTCCATTCTTGAATATTGGTGTTTCCATATCAGGCTCCAATGCAAACAGTCAAAATCCTTTCCACTGTGCATCTACCGAAGTTTGCTAAGTTTGAAAGTGCATGCTGAATCTACACAAACCTCTAAGATAATAGAGGTACTGCTGTCCCTTCTTTATAATGGAAGTTACGTTCTGGACCCAGGACAGATCCTCTAAAGTGATAATGCCAAGGAATTTAAAGTTATTGACCCTCTCCACCTCCAGTCCCATAATGAGGACTGGCTCATGGACCTCTGGTGTATTCCTCTTGTAGTCAATAATCAGCTCTTTGGTTTTGTTGATATTGAGTGAGAGGTTGTTGTTGTGGCACCATTCAACCAGATTTTCAATCTCCCTTTTACGTGTTGATTTTTCACCACCTTTGATTCGGCCAACAACATTAGTGTCATCAGCAAACTTAAAATGACATTGGAGCTGTACTTGAATGGGATATGTGGTTGGAAGGTCATCTCACGGACAAGAACGACACCATGTTTTCAATCTGTCTTACTCATACAGAGCAACACACACACAATGCTGGAGGAGCTCTTGCAGGCCGGGCAGCAACTATGGAAAAGAGTAAACAGTCAAGGTTTCAGGGCTACCCTTCATCAGGACTGGAGAAAAAGATGAGTCAGTGTAAGAAAGTGTGGGAAGGGGAGGAAGAACCATAAGGTGATAGGTGAAACCGGGGACGGGGGGAGGTGTGAAGTAAAGAGCTGGGAAGTTGAATAGTGAAAGAGGTACAGTGATGGAGAAGGACGAATCGGATAGGAAAGGACAGAAGGCCATGGAATAAAGAAAAGGAGGGAGGAGCACCCCAGGGAAGAGAAAGGCAGGTAAAGAGATAAGCTGAGAGAGGGAAATGGGAATGGGGAATGGTGAAGGAGAGGGGCATTACCGCAAGTTCGAGAAATCAATGTTCATGCCATCAGGTTGGAAGCTACCCAGACGGAATACACAGTGTTGCTCCATCAACCTGAGTGTGACCTCATCTGACATGTCGGAATGGGAATAGGAAGTGGGGTTAAAATAGGTGGCCACTGGGAGATCCCACTTTTTCTGGGGGATGGAGCATAGGTGCTTGGCAAAGTGGTCTCCCAATCTGTGTCGGATCTCACCAATATGCAGGAGGCCACACTGAGAGCACTGGATACAGACGATATTCCCAACAGGCTTACAGGGGAAGTGTTGCCGCACCTGCAAGAACTGTTTGGGACCCTGAGTGGTAGTGAGGGAGGACATGCAGGGGCAGGATAAGTGCCAAGAGGGAGATCAGTGGGGAGGGACGAATGGACAAGGGAGTTCACTCAGACCGAAGTAACTTCTGAGAAAGGTTGCTCAGTAGCTAGGGAATTTATTGCATGAATTGAAAACTATGGCTTTGATCTTCCCAATATTTAGTTGCAGGCAATATCTGCTCATGAAATCCTGAGGGTTAGAACAATAGTTTGACAAGCTAGAGATGATTTCAAGGTAAAGTTAGATGCCATCATTATATGTGTGAAAAATGATATGTTTTTGGATGCTGATGTTGAGGAACAGTTTGCAGGTAGGATATAGGATTAGAACTCCAGTGATTGTAGGAGAAAAACCACACTGTAATGAAATTCTCCTGCTTGCAGTTGTGCTGTGGAGACTCATAGTTGCACTTCCCAGATCCTCAGGTGGATTCCATCCATACATCCCTACCTGCGGTGTGTCATTTGTATATTTGCTGTGTGCTATAAGTGATAATTCTAATGAAAAATGAGGGCAAAATAAAACCACTAGCTGTAACTCTTCACTGGGCTG
This sequence comes from Mobula birostris, assembly GCF_030028105.1. Lineage (NCBI taxonomy): Eukaryota > Metazoa > Chordata > Chondrichthyes > Myliobatiformes > Myliobatidae > Mobula > Mobula birostris. Next base: position 78,311,483 of record NC_092373.1, on the reverse strand, counting down.
TTTAGCATTACCTGTAAACTGTAGTGTTCCTTGCCTGTCTCAGTACTTTGCTAAATGGGTTAGGCAGTACCTTATCTTTGGTGGATTTGTTGTGCATAAATGAGCTGTTCAAATCACCTGTGTTCTCTGCGGGAATGCCATCAATTCTTCTTCTGATGGAACAATTTGAGCACCTGTCAGCTGTTTTAAAATTTTTCTTTCATAGTGCTGCCAGAATTGCTTGTTTTCTGAGCCACTGTGCTGGGGGCCAGAGCACTGGGGAATTTGAACAAAATACACTGACCACGGGGAATGTTGATCAGCAGGGGATATGCTGCATGGAAAGGTATTCAACATTGGCAGGGTGTTGCACCTCGGAAACTAGGAGAAAACCAACTAGTCTCTGGGCAAAGTTGAACACCAGAAGTTTGAGTGTTTTCTATTTCAAAATAGGTACTTTAGAATGTTCAAGATAAATGATGGGAAAAAAAGCTTGTTATTAAGGCCCCTTTTGCAGACTGGGTTATTGTTCAGACTAAGTAGAACATTTCATTGAGTCTCCTGGTGGGAATAGGGAAACAATATTTTCAATGTCCTTGATATTACCAAGGGACTGGTATATATGAGCTGAAAACTTTAAAGCATCACTTAAATTCAGTTTCTGTGGAAGGCAAACCATACTGTGCTCAATTAAAAATAAAAATTTGCAAAAGGCAGGTGCATTTAGCAAAGTGAGTGAGATCTTTGAGAATTCAGACCCCCCCAAAAAAGAAGCAAGATATGAGAAATTCTATTGCTATTATGGAGTCAGATAATGGCTTCTGCAGTTTTCTCAAAGGAACTGTTCACTGAAAATGTCAGCCTTTCTCTTCTGCTTCTTTCCACTGCAGACCAATGTGCTTCTATATCCTGCCCTTCTTTTTGTAGTTCTTATTGTACTGCATGCAATATCTGTCTTTTTTTTCTTTGTTCTTCCTTTATTTCATTCAGCTATGATGGCCTTGGGATTTTTAGTTCTGTACACTGCTTGTTCCAATTCATCCAGATCACTGTTCAAGTTACGTTTGACAAATTTGAATGTGTGTGTAAATGTAGGTGGTAAACTTCTTGCCTTCCTGTCAGCTTGGACCAATCTGGCTATTCTCTCTAAACTTTCACAGTAACAAGGCATTTACACCCACAGAACTGCCACTCACCAGATTTTTTTTTTTTTTGCTTATAGTACCATCTCTGTAAATCAGGGGTTTCCATCCCAGGGTCCACAGACACCTTGCTTAATGGTATTGGTCCATGGCATAAAAAAGGCAGGGAACCCCTGGTCCAGAGACTGCTGTATGTGAAAATCCCAGATATCTGCAGTTTCTCAGATTCTCAAGTCCCCCCGTCTAGCACTAACAATTATCCCATGGTCAAAGCCACCTAGACCATTCTGATGTTTGGTCTGAACAACAAATTAACTTCTTGATCATGTTTGTATGCTTTTATGCATTGACTTGCTGCCACATGATTGAATAATTAGATATTTGCATTAATGAGCAGGTGTACCTAATAAAATAGCCACTGAGTGCATTTCTAAACCAATATAAAGATGAATGTAAGCTAGCCCAAAGTTCAACTTAACAATAGAATTGCCAATAGTTTCATTGTGCAGCATTAACTGAGATCCAAATTGATGACAACAATTACATTGCAATCTTAGCTTTCTTCAAAGAAGGTTTTGTCCGCTATTACATAAACATCTTGATTTCCTTTCACAACTTGGATTTCCAGAATGTGCCCTCAGAATAAGAGAATCAGGAATTATTCAATTCCACGCTCATTCCAATTCATCCAGATCAATGTTCATGTTACAGTGATGCTCCAGTACATCTCCCACAAGATAGTCATCAAAAGACAGCATTCAGAGTACATCTTTGAGATCAAAGTCAGCTAAGCAATTGAAGGCAAATTGATTAAATTTCAATTAGATAGATATTCCTTCTATTTTCCTCACCACATTATTGTAGCTTCTTCCTCCTTCCTTTCCAGTCCTGTTGAAAGGTCTAGGCCTAAAACATCGAATATTCATTCTTCTCCGTATTTGCTGCTTGACCTGCTGAGTTCCTTTGGCATTTTGTGTGTGTTGCTCTGGATTTCCAGCATCTGCAGACTCACTTGTGTATCTAATTTCAAGTTTAATATTATTGAAAATAAAATCAGAGCTCTACTTTTAATGGCACAGATGGCTACTTTGCTTATTTTCAGAATTTTAACAGTTATCAGTACAAAGTGAAGTAAGTGCTGGAAGCCTGCTGATTGCAGACACAGTATGTACAGTACTTGTATTCACAAAAACAAAAAGAAAGGCACAATCACAGTTTGCCTTGTTAAATCTTTTACCATTGTCAAGAGTGTCCACATCGCCTGTGCCATGTCAGGTGCTGATAACTGGTGGAGTGATTTGTTCATTTAACTTCATCAACCTGGCTCCAAAATATCTTTTAAAGCAGAAGCGTTACCACAAATATATCAATATAGAAGCTCTCAAGGACCATGCAAAGAAATCTCCCCTCAGTCTGCAGCTCACAGACATCTCGAGACCTCCCACCTGACAAGAGTAGTAAAGTCCTGAAACACTCCATGACTTAGCATGAAGTGGAGTATCTAGCTGGATGCTCAAATCAAAGAAGTGGGACTTAGATCAGTGACATTGCAATTCAGAATTGTGAATGCTGTTAACTGAGCCTCAGCTGACACATAGGATGTAGGACAAGAGCTTGAGAGTGAAACACCCCAGTTTCCTCGGCTGTGTAAGTCTAGGGAAGATCACCTCTGACCCCGCCAAACTTCAGAGATTGAGGCACTCTGGATCCCACCCCAAACTTCAGTTTGAGTGGATGCTGTGTTATTTGGTACCCTGTTACAAATTAGTGCCATGAAATAAGAGACAGCACACTGCACGCGATTAAAGGAATTATATTTATTAATCTTAACTGAAGGGTTAGTAAAGAACAAAAAAAAGAAAAGGACCCATTCTAATTAAAGAGTCAAATGTGCAAAGTTGAGCTCATCTTGAACTTCTCTGTCACTCACACGCTGGGCCCTCGGTCAACGTGAAAGCACACACCACCTTCCGAATGTCACTCACAATCCATCTCGAACGAAAGGGCTCCCACTGGATCGTATGCTATGATCAGTTCTCCCCAGCATCTTCTCTCTTCATCTCCTCTCAAACAAAAGCCTTATTGTCCCTCGCCAAGAAAAGCCTCCCACTAATTGGATGGCACATGTTCCACATCATCCCTTATCTTCAATAATAACCCAAACAGGCTGAAAGCAGGAGAAGCAGCTCTTACAGAGCCGCTAAATGAAATATGTAGAGCATAACAGTAAAGATGTGAACCAGAGCATTGTAAAAGAGAATCTGATGGCGTGGCCGTCCAGGCTAGAGTCAGTGCTGCTCCCCAGTGTTCACTCGGCAGAAAATAAGCTATATTGTGGTTGACTGCAGATTTCTGCAGCATTCACGGCTTGGGTCTGGACTATTTTTATTTGCATGGCTATATCTTGCTGATATCTTTGTTTGCTATCTTGTATGTACTATGGGTGTTTTGTGTAGAGTAACTGTTGGTACTGTGTTTGCACTTTGGCCTATCTTGTTTAGCTGTATTCATGGGTCTTTATATATGGTTGAATGGCAATAAAACTGAATTGAATGGGGAACTTTCTCACACATAGGGTGTTGAGTACCTGGAAAACACTGCCAGACAAAGTGGTAGATGCAGAGTCACTGACAGCAGTTGGAAGTTCTCTGGATGACCATTTGAATAACTTGGGCATTGACAGCTTTGGACCAGAGCTGGAAGAGGGAATTAATATGGGTGAGTGCCCACTTGTCAGTGTGGATATAGGAAAATGACCCATTTCCATACTGTTAGACTATGATTAAATGTCAAAATGCAGCAAACAATATAAATATACCTGCAGTGTCTGATGTGATTGGCTGAATGGAGATTTCTCCTTGAAGTGCATTGTTATAAATATTACAGATTCCTATGGTCTTCATATTAATTGGCCAGTTATATTCTTTAGGGTAGTGAGGGACTTAGGATTTGTGAACCATTATTTTCAAAAGGATTGCAATTCCAACAACAAAATAAAAACTACCATAATGCTAATAGACTGCTATAAAAATCTAATGGGTATACTTTGTCATTTCAGGAAGGAAATCGGGGCTGAGAGGAAAAATGGATCAGCCATGATGAAATGGTAGAGCAGAATCGATGGGCCAAATAGCCTAATTCTGCTTCTATATTTTATGGTCTTATGGTCTTTTGGAAATATCTTCCTGACATGAGCCAATCTATCTGCCCCTGCAGCAAAAAAAATAACAATCTGTTAGACAGACTCAAACAAGAGAAAATCTGCAGATGCTGGAAATTCAGGCATTTATTATAGATATCAGTAGAGACGGGGAGACGACCAGATAAATTTGAGGGCAGGGTGGAAGTTGGAGGCAAAGTTGATGAAATTGACAAGCTCTGCATGGCTGCAGGAAGCAGCACCAATGCAGTCATCGATGTAGTGTAGGAAAAGCTAGGAATGATCCAGTGTAGCCTTGGAACATAGACTGTTCAATGTAACTGACAAAAAGGCAGGCATAGCTGGGACCCATGCTAGCCCCCCTGGCTGCACCTTTTGTTTGTTTTGTGTGTCTTATCTTTTTTCTTCCATTCCTAATGAAAGGTCTTGGCCTGAAATGTCGACTTTACTCTTTTCCATTGATGCTGCCTGGCCTACTGAGTTCCTCCATCATTTTGTGTGTGGTGTTACACAAACTTAACAGTCTCAGCAGCATCTGTATGGGGAAAGGAATTATTGAAGGTTGGGTAGAGATCCTGCATCAGGATCCTTATCTTCCCCAAACGATGCTGCTCAACTGGTCGAGTTCCCCCAACAGTTTGTTCTTTGCTCTTGATTCCAGTATCTGTCATCTCTTCTGTCTCTCTCTATGTCTCTAATCAATTATTGACTGACTGGCTCATACATACCCACCAAAAAGGCCTCGTTAACCATTCAGGCTTAACAACCCTCAGGCCTTTTCTACCACCACAGGTAATCAAGGTGGGCAATCATGCTAGTGATGATCACTTCCAGAGAAAGAACAAACAAAAATATTGGCACATAAGGATAGATTTCATTTTAGAGATTCAGTATTGTGTAGGCACAATGATGTGAAAGTTACAAATCATGACCATTTTGAAACAAGAAGAAGGGGAATGTTGGAACTGATTGCTGTAAAATGGAAATACTCTCAGTTGCCCAGAAGCTAGGTGTTGGATGAACCCCATGTTCACAACCTGTCACTTTGGGTAGTGCTGTATTTGACAAGTCAAAAATAAAAATTACTTAGCTCTCGGTTAGAGAAATTAGGATCAATTATGTGTTGTAACTGGCATATGGCCTTCCTGATGGATTGCTGCTTTATACGTGTTTAGCCAATGTAACACCGGTCTTGCAAACAGCTCCCTCTCGTTCTCTCATCTGGAGCCCAAAGAGAGGCAATGATTAAAGATTCATGTTGCGGTCAGAGCTGGATGATGAATAGTGTTATGTGGCCTGGGAGAAAAAAATCACACTGATGCTGTCAAAGAGTCCCATTTATTTGCACTGTGTTATTACGAATAATAAATAATTTCTTTCAGGCACATAGTGAACTAGCAGTAAAGTGCACATTTCACACTTAGAAGGTCATAGGTCTAAGTCCGAGTGCCGCCCATTGGATAATATACCCTCAGACTTCATAGCCTGTTGTAGCCTTGGATGAATCAAATGTTTGAGAGGTGACAGGAACATTACCCAAGTGGGCTGATTATTGCAATAATGTGAGACCAAAATAAGCGGTGTGCAGGAAATTTTGAAACCTGTCTGGACAGCCATTTCATTCCTCCTCTAAGCCGTGAGGGGACAAACAAAAGGGGTTTGAGCACCAGGAACTCATGTGAATGTCTAGCAGGTGTACTCTAAAAATGAAATATATGTTTGGACCTGTTCATGCCTTGTAGCTTAATATCTTAGCACTATAATTCCTTTCTCTTCTGGCCAAGATTAAATAGAAGTTGGGAATGTGGGAGTGATCACCCACTGATGGCAGGTGTGTGATGTTCTCAGTGCTTCATCACCATGGCAATCAGCCCAGCCATCTTCAATTTCATCTGGAATTCCTAAAGCAATTGTGTCCAGCAGGTGTTTGTGTATGAGTCTCCAGGGAAATGTATCAAACAAAGCCCTCATTCTAATGGCCATCTTGATGTGACTGTATCAATCTGTAGAGTTGAAGTATGTGTGTTGTGTGCTGAAGTTCGATCTGTCCTCTGTATTATGTAGGCGTGGCCTCATGGGGGTACAGTGTTTTGTTCAATTGGACCTTGCTATATCACTTGTCATTTGTAGAAATATTCCTGCAGAATAAAAAATCATCAGGCAGTGGTCAGCACAAAGTCCTGTGGGTGAAGGAAATTGCGCATTCTATAAGATGCTCCCTTGAGCAGACTGTTCAAGCCATTTGGCAAAATGCCTCATTGCCAGAATTCATCAGAAAGCAGCAAGCATGGTCCTTTCTGGGCTGTTGAACTCTCATCTCAAAAACACTTCTCTTGAGATGGCTGTGTTGCGAATGAGGTGATCCTCTCAGAGAGTGTATTTGCCAAGGAGTCTGGAAAGTGGCATTGCTGAGGTTGACCCTGGACAGTTGTGTAACGGAGCACTCTCTGAGGATTTTCCTGAGGAAACATTCAGACAAATCACTGTTTCTAGAAGCTAATCAACTCAGTGCAAGTCACATTTTGGGGTGTCCAAAACATGGTGGTCTCCCAGTATATTGACTTAGCAAACACCATTTTCTCTAATGCCATTTCATTTAAGAGGTTATTCATCTGGAAGTTTTCATTCCCCTTGTGTGCTGAATTAGCTGGTTCTCACTTGGACATTCATCAACCAAATTAATGTTGGGAATATCATTTATAGCCCAGGCTCTTTGTTCTTATACCAGTAGGTAATGGTAATATTTTCTCTAAAGCAGTAATTTGTGGTGTTTTTTTCTTCAGTCCAGTAAATATTCTTATTGAAGGGTGATTTGACAGGCATCCTAAAAAATATTGTGTTGCTCAGAAGTCATACATCAAGGTAAAAGTGCACTTTATTTTTACCTGTGTCAATTATCAAATTTATAAAATATCTCTCAATATATATATCTTCTCCAACAATGTGATTTAATCTAGTTTCCATGACAAGCACTCACTGAAAGAGATTTTTCACTTTGATGCCAGATGATGAAGAGTTATTCGCCTTGGACAGGAGACCATTGAAGAAATGGCTTTAAGTTAAAAGAAACTCATGAAGTTTGGGCTGGATGGCTTCAAACTTAGTCATAATGATACATAAATTCTTATTAGTTGTACATCCATTTTAATAAATTGAATACAAAAGATAAAATCAATCCTATTGGAAGAATTTGAAGAGTTAGTTAAGTAAATTGGGAATGTCCATCCAGTACAATATAAATTGAGCTGAAACCCAATAAAAGCTTTCCTTTATCCTCTCTATTCAATGTAAGAGCTTATTAAATCTTCATGAGGATACACCATTGTTCATAGTTTCAGGTTTAATTTTTAATAATATCCACATTTACATATTGCTATCATGTCCCATTATATATAGGGCAGATCTTTGAGAACACCTGAGCATATAGTGTAATTTGTAAAATGTTATTCATTATAAAAACATTCTGCTCTTCATAAGTAATGCAAGATAGGAAAGTGAAAATTGTCATTCTCCATAACTTACAAGTACTGTGAATCCAGGTATTAAGTTGAATCTATATTAGTAACAATTGAAATATCAATTTGGATAATGCTAATATGAAAAATGGTACAAAACTGTTTTGCTCTGAATATTTAACTAGGGTCTACACTGTTGAGTTCATGCTCCCACTTTCCATTTCAGTCTCCTCATTTTCTTTCCAGCTCACAGACGCACACACACATATTTTACTTAACAACAAATTCTTGGGACAGTTAAATCTCTTTAGAAGTTCATTACTGAATTAGCATAATCTTACATTGAGCCTTAATTATTCTTACTTCCATCTCATACATCCTGAATTGCAATTGAAGAGTTAAGTGTACATAATAGTGTTTGGGTGAAAAATAGATAGAAACACTGAAATATGAATTCTTTGGGGAGAGCCAAATTAATAAGCATGCCTTTTTCTGGAGGGCAATTTGTTAAGAGCCTTCAAATTAATTCTGTCCTAAAGACTGGACTGGGATGATTGCTGTCATACCAGTAATGGAAGAGTCAATTCAAAAATTTGGCACGAAGGAAACAATATTCTCCAAAGCTTTACCTCATGCATTTTTAATTGTCAAAAGCTTAGATTTGAACTTTGGGATTTGGCAATTGTGAGAAAATCAAAACGGAAAATTGATGGATGGTCGCATGATAGCTGGTTTGATGTAGCAACCAGTCCCTGAAGTCCCATTGGAGAATTTGCACTACCGGCAGCTCAGGGCATTGTACATGATATATACACACAATCCATTGTCTTGCAGAACCAAAGTTTCAAATCAATAAAGAAAATTGGATTGGAATACAGATTGGAGTGACGTAAATCTTACCCAGTTAAATTGTTTTTCTCCTATTTAAGTGTCTTTTCTTCTCCCCTCCCACATTATTCCAACAATACGCAATTTCATCTTTAAATAGTCATTAGAGGATCAAAAGTATTCCCTGTTCTGTAAGTAGGTGATTGAACTAGTGCTTGGTGTCTGTTCCCTGCGAGTATTTGCATTGCATGTCTTTCCAATGTGTTTCCTCTGTCAGTTAGCATCTGTAGTGAATGTTAATGTTTCAGATCAATGATCTTTCATCGTATTGAAGAAATGTTAAAACTTCCAAAGGTTTTGAGTTGCAGAGAAGAGGAGACAGAGTGCAATGGACTCGATAAAAGCTTCAGGGATTTACACTTGCCTCTCAATAATTACTACAACACACTACCTGGCCGAAAAGAATTTCTCTTCTCTTCATTGAAATGATAACAAACTTTTGAAATCCAAGTTAAGAAGAACAGAATAGTAATTAGTTTAACATCAGATTTATGAAAAACAAGCCAGAATTTCTTTTACTGTACATGTGTCAAAAGGTATGTAAGATGGAATGCCTGTGGGATGTGGTCTAACTTAGTGGGAGGGGCATTATCCTACCACACATCAAGTTCAGCCATAAGTGTGTTGTAGACCTGTGATTTTCAGACTTTTGGAGGTTAACCAAATATTAAGAGTGTGTTAGCAGCAAATTCATACTCAAGGCATGATTTTCAATGTCTTCCCTCACTAGTAAATGACCAAAATACAACATGGTTCTGTTTAAAATCTGCTCCTTTTGATGCCACATATTGGCTAACCACTCACACATATTCATGTTAGAATGCACAACCTGTAGTATCAATCAGCAACACTCACAGACTACACACACTGCATGACACACTATACTCGCCTGAAGCATATTGTCTTTGCAGAACTGCTGTTTGATCCGGCTACATGCAAAGTTCTTTTATAGATTTTGAGCTTTGCAACAGAATTCACCACCGCATTTGGTGTGCTCAAGCATCAGAATTGAACTTAAAATGAAAAATATCAAACCAAGAAGAGAAAAGTTACTCTTTAGTCTGAGTTGAATTGGTCAATGTTTATGTCTTTAACCCATCAGATTAACTAATTTAACAAATTCTAGGAATTTAACTGAAATAATCTTCGTTTAAGTGCTCAGTTCCTGATCTAAGTTAGCGAGGAGTCATTTTGTACTTCTTTATAATGCCTACAATAATCTAGGTAACTACCAATTTTGGTCACTGGATGAAGTGAACCTGACCACTTGACTTTTACGACTTTCTTAAGGGAATGGAGATAGGGAGCAATGGGGAGATTTAATATAAAAGGAATTCTTCATACAATTGTTCTCACACATTTTGTTGTTTGCAGTGTGAAAGGCTACAGAGAAGTGTGCCTTAACAAAAGCAAGACTGGGTTAAATTCAAAAGTGGTAGACAGTTAGCCATTTAGGATCTATAAACAGGTTTTAATTCATCACGTTATTCCACCATCATGATCAATGTCCACAGAGACAATTGTTGCTATCAAGCTAATCAGCGAAGGGATTAGTCTGTGATGGCATTGTCAATCTCACATTTCTATGTTAACAGATGAAGAGAAATCTCACACTTTGACCGACTTTCAGAATGTTAAGATAAAATTAGACTAATTACTGGAAATGGACAGGGCCTGTAGCCCCAACTCATCATGTATCTACTGTCCAGAATCCACTATCAGTTGCATGCATTTCATCAATTTTGTTTCATCTGCTTTCAAATGAACAATGCAAGCTGCTGTGTATGTTATTGATATCACTAATCACTTTCTGTAATATTACTAGATCAACCATTGTTTTTTTGATTGCACTTTATTAGGCTGTTTTCTGAAAGAAAACATATCTCTTTCCAGAATTGGATTGATTACCCAATTTCACAAATGAGTACAGAGAGCGCTTTGCAGACGAGTTTAGAAATCATTTGAATGAGTAGTTGTTGTGAATTCTCATTAAGTTCTGCTTAAGAATAAAGAGAATTAGACTGATTATTTTTTTGGTGGTAAAAATTTTCTTTTACAGATTTTGCTAATAAATTCTATTTTATATTTGATTGTTAAATGCAATCTTGTAATTGGTGGATTTGTAACACGTTTCCCGATATTTGATCCAGTTCTCTGTGTGGATGATGCACACATATGAGGAGTATTCATACATGTGAGCTAATGTCAATTAGGAAGAAACATAGGCAATATTCTACAACACATACAAGGGATTGATTGTAACTGATGTGAGCCTTGGACACTGAAGTAGATTTTATCCTGATAGTTGCAGTTCCATTTACCATTCTGCTTATCAACAGACACAATGAGAACCTCTAATAAAGCAAATTAATATTTAACAGGAAGCAGAACTACGGACATTAAAACTGTGGACTAATAAGATGATTTTCTCAAAGTCTGAACAATATTTTGGAAGTTAGAAATAGTGTGCATATGCAAATTGTTTTGAAGAAAAAATCATGATCACCAGATGTAGGGTCAATGGGACTAGGCAGAATAATTGTTTGGCATGGACCAGATGGGCTGGTGGGTCTGTCTCTGTGTTGTAGTGGTCTAAGATACCATGATTCTAAAAGTGGAAATGTTGCCGGTTTTCATCCACATTGCTAGAACAAGAAAGAGAAATTCAGTAAAATTGAGTGGAAAATGCTATGAAGTCTGAGAAATAAAGTGAAATTCATCCTAAATTGAAACCACCATATTTTGAACTAGTCTTGCATAAATTATATGCTTAAAGTTTTATTTTAATTAATGTTAAATACAATGTGAGTTTGTAAGTTTTGTTGGTAATTGCCACAATATCTATAATGATTTGTAAGACGCATAAATAAGGAACAGCATAACGTAACCAACATGAACTAATGCACTTCTACTGCAGTAAATTAGCAGATACCGATATTATATGTGTTTTACCCAGCACATTTCCTGAACTTAACAATGTAAGGTCAATGACATTACAGTGTTGTCTCCAGATATGCTGAGACCCATGTAATGAAGCAGCTTTGTTTCTTTGGAAATAGAACAATGAAATGGATGGTAAAAACACATGTAAGAATTTGAAATTGTGATTCTAAAAACATCACAGTCATTCAGCATCCAAAACAGAGTTCGATCTGATGATCTTAGGCTTGGAGGAATTGCTGGAAATGGAAATGAAGGTTAGTCAGCACTTGAGGGAGAAAAGATGGTTAATGCTTAGGGTTCAGTCCTCATAAATCTTGCCAATACAAAGATAGATGGTCAAACAATATTACAAGAGGTTAAACCACAATATTGCTACGTACTTCCCGTCACAGTGAAGTAGCTGACGAGTGTAATATGATAGAAATACAACGGAATGTAGCTAACATTAAATAAGGAAAACGAGAAACAAGATGGTAAAAATGGAGTGATCTCTATTTTTATTCCAGATATTTCTTGGAGTTTTTCTTAATAGCCGTAGTGACTGAGAATAATCAGGCAAATTTGTTGACCTTGGAGAGTGTTTGCATGTTGCTGAAATTCTTAACCATTTCGAAATGACTTGGGGTGGTTTTCAAAATCATTTCATATTATTTAAGTGTCATCTATTTATTTAACCAATTTTCTATTATTTAATCAACATACAAATATGATATTATTGCATTGAGGCAATGAATAGCCAATTGTTTCATCATTTGTTCTGCACCAAAGTTCCATTTTGCATTTTATTAATCTAAGTTAGCAGAATTTTACTGGTTACGTTGAATTCAGGTTTGATTGTGGAGAATGTATAATTATGATTAAAAATTCATAATTTTGAGCAGCAGCCAATCAGCAATCGAAAGCGTCAGATGACATAGCTCACTCAGGTTCACCAATTGAGCATATAAGGCATCGATTTGCAGCAGTTTGGTGTTTTGGACAGTGGCCAATCAGCAATTGGAATTGATTGGTGAGAACAAATTAAAACATGACAGGGGCAAGTGGAGCAGCCTTTGTTGGAGTGGACATTGCAAGAGTGGTTATTTGATGCTTTAGCTCTCCAAGACTTCAGCAAGGAGAAGCTTATGTGAGAGAAGGTGAATAAACTACAGGTAGATATTTTTGATCCAGTTTATTTATTGCTTTCCTTCTTTATATTTTCACGGCTAAAATAGTAGGGATGCCAGGCAGGGTAGTTGAATGCTCCTTTTGCAGGATGTGGGAAGGCAGGGAGACCTCCAGTGTCCTTAACAATTATACCTGTGAGAAGTGCATCCAAATTAAGGAGTTGAAGCTGGAAATGGATGAACTCCAGATCATTTTGAAGCATGAAAGGATGATTGATAGGACAGATAGAGCAATAGTTACAACCAAGATACAGGGCACAGGAGACAGGGAGAGAGTCAGGAAGGGGAAAGGGGTTAAACAGCAAGTGCAGTGTACCCCTGTGGCCAGCCCCCTCAATACCAAGTATTTCACATTGGATACTGTTGAGGGGAGGATGACCCAACAGAGGAACGACACAGTGGGCAGATCTCTAGCCCTGAGTCTGGCTCTGTGACTCAGAAGAGAAGGGGTGAGCTATGGTGATAAGGGATTCATTAGTTAGGGGACCAAAAAGGAGGTTCTGTGGACAAGAATGAGATTCTTGGATGATCTGTTGCCTCTCGGGTGCCAAGGTCTGGAACATATCGGATCAAGTCCTCCGCATTCTTAAGTGGGAGGGTGAACAGCCAGAGGTCATTGTCCCTGTAGGTACCAATGATTCTGGTAGGAAGAGTAATGAGGTTACCCGTGCCACATGCTAGTGAGGCCAGAACCAGAAAGATTATACAGTTTAACATATGTCTAAGGAGGTGGTGCATGAGGGAGGGCATCAGATTTTTGGATTATTCAGCTCTCTTCCAGGAAAGGTGGGACCTGTACAGATGAGAAGGTTTGCACCCGAACTGAAGGGGGACTAATATCCTAAAGGGTTGATTGGCTAGGGCTGCTCTGCGGGGGAATGGGGGGGGGGGGGTAAACTTGATTGACAAGGGGATTGGAACTAGAGTGCCAGTACAGATATTGGAGAGATTGTGGAGAAAGATTATGTTAAGACCTCAGACCAAATCAAGAATCAAAAGTTTGTGCATGGTACAACTAATGTTCTGAGCTGCATATATTCCAATTCAAAATGTATTGCAGGAAATCATGAGCTCAGGACAGAGATCACCGCAAGGAAATATGACATTGTAGCCATTAGTAAGACTTGGCTGCACTCAGTATTCTGGGATATTCTAGATGCAATAGAACAGGAGGGATTAAAGAGGGCATGACTGGTCAGGGAAAATGTCATGACAGTGCTCAGTCAGATCAGACTGGAGAAATCATCTAGTGAGGTTTTATAGGTGGAAATGAGAAATAAGAAAGATATGTCTTCGTTAATGGGACTATATTGTAGACCACCCAACCGTCCATGGGATTAAGAGGAACTAAATTGTAGAGAGACTGAAGAACCTTACAAGAAAAATAAGGTTGTTATAATAACTTTCTGGCTATTTACTGAGAGTGCCATATTCTAAAAGGACTAGCTAGGGTAGAGTTTGAAAAATGTGCTCAGGAAAGTTTCCTTAATCAGTACATTGAAGTCTCAATGACAGAGTGTGCATTACTTAATCTGCTGTTCAGGAATAAGACAGGGCAGGTGACAGAAGTTTGTGTAGGTGAACACTTTGCATACAGTGATCATATGCCAATGGTTTTGAAATAAAAATGGGAAAAATATGTCTGGCCTTTGGTTGAGATTATAAATTGGAGAAAGGCCACTTTTGATGGTATCAGAAAGGACTGGCAGGTACGGATTGGGGTAGGTTGTTTTCTGGCAAAGGAGTACTTGGTAAGTGGGAGGCCTTCCGAAGTGAAATTTTGACAGCACAAAGCTTAAATGTGCCTGTGAGAATATCAGGTAAAGAGAACAGGTTTAGGGAACCTTGGTTTAAAAGAGATATTGAATCCCTGGTTAAGAAAGTAAAAGGTGTATAGCAGGTATAGCTTCAAAGGTTCATTTATTATCAAAGCATGTATCCATATACAACACTGAAATTTGTTTTCTCCAGATAGCCATGAAACAAAGAAAGTGCATGAAAGTCATTCAGAGAGGAACATCAAACCACCCCCACACAAAAAAGAATGGCATCCCAATCATCTACCCCCGCCACCACTGCAGAAAAATGGAACAAGAATATCGACATCTGAAAAGAATCTCCTCCGCATAAAAAAAATGGAAAAGGAACAGGCAATAAAAAATACAGAATATAAAAACCATAAGTATGAAAATGTCCACAGTCCATAACTACAATACTCCAATTCATAAATGCAGAATCACTATACAACCCTACGATATCACTAACATTCATCGTGAGGGACACAACATGAAGCAGAGAGGTCTACAAGCCTGCCACAGTGAGCCACATAGCAATAGACCGCTCACAGATTATTTCTCGGCAGCAATCAAAAGGAAGGCACTCAGCACTGAACTCTCGCTTCTATGTCTCAATCTTCCTCAACGCTTTAATCGGTGATTAGAAGATGCTTTAATCAGTGAAATGGAGTCAAACATCAGCTTGCACCCTATCCTGAGACTTCTTAGCTTCGAGGCTGTGTGAGTATGCGCTCGCTTTTCAGAATCTTCTCAGAAGCAGCAAAGCGCTGGGTCACTCAAATGATCTCCAATCTGTAAAACACCGGCACTAACAGTCCCAGAAACACATTTAAAGTGAAAAATAGACATAGAGAAGTAAAAGAGAAATTTACTGAGCTATCTGGAAGATATCAACCAGTGAAGTATTGTACGCTGGCACCATTCTGACTGTAGAAACAAGTAGGAACAAATTAAGTGCTTACGGAGTACAAGAAATGCAACAAAACTCTTAAGAAATCAGGAGAGCTAATAGAAGGCATGAAGTTACCGTAGCAGATAAGGTGAAGGAGAATCCTAAGGGATCCTACATGTATGTTAAGAGTAAAAGGATTGAAAGGGACAAAATTAGTCCTCTGGAAGATCAGAATGGTAATCCATATCTGGAGCTAAAAGAAATGGGGGAGATTCTAAATTGACTTTTGCATCTGTATTTACTCAGGGGACATACACAGAGTTTATAGAATTAGCAATGAGGTTGTGGACCCTCACGGTCTTGAGGCAAATCAGGATGAATAAATCCCCAGGGCCTTACAAGGTCTTCCTTTGGGCACTTTGGGAGGCAACTACAGAAATTGCTAGGGCCCTAGCAGAGATATTCAAATTATCCTTAACGACAGGTGAGGTACAGGAGGATTGGAGGACAGCTAATGCTGTTCCGCTGTTTAAGAAAGCCTCTAACAATAAGCCAGGAAATTATAGGCTGGTGAGCCTGATATCAGTAGTGGGAAAGTTATTGGAAGTTATTCTAAGGGAGCGGATATGTGATTATTTGGATGTAGGAACGGACTGATTTGGGATAGTCAGCATAGCTTTGTGCATGGTAGATCATGTCTAACCAATTATAGAGTTTTTTGAGGAGGTTACCAGGAAAGTTGATGGAGGCTAGGCAGTGGACATTGTCTTCATGTATTTTAGAAAGGCATTCAACAAGTTCCTGCATGAGAGGTTGTTTCAAAAAGGTTCGGTCGCTCGGCATTCAATATAGAGTAGTAAATTGGATTAGACACCGGCCTTGCGGGAGATATCAGAGAGTGGTAGTAGATGGTTGCTTCTATGATAGGAGGCCTGTGATTAGTGGAGTGTTGAAGGAATTGTTGCTATGTCCTTTGTTGTCATCAACATGTATATCACTGATCTAGAGAATAATGTTGTTAGCTAGAAAGTAAATTTGCGGATGACACTCAGATTGGGGAGTGCAGTGGACAGCGAGGAAGACTATCAAGCTTGCAGTGGGATCTGGACCAGCTGGAAAAATGGGTTGAAAAAATGGCATATGGAACTTAATGCTAACAAGGGCAAGGTTTTGCAATTCATTACGACCAACAAGGATAGGTCATTCACCATGAACAACAGGGCACTGGGGAGTGCTATAGAACAAAGGGATCTGGGAATACAGGTCCATAATTCATTGAAAGTGATGTCACAGGTTGCTAGGGTCATAAAGAAAACTTTTGGCACATGGGCCTTCATAAATCAAAGAATTGAGTACAGGAGATGGGATGCAATGTTGAAGTTCTATAAGAAGTTGAGACCTCATTTGGAGTATTATGTGCAGTTTAGGTCACCAACCTACAGGAACGATATAAGTAAGGTTGAAAGTGTACTAAGATTATTTACAAGGATGTTGCTAGGACTGGAGGACCTCAGTTATAAGGAAAGATTGAATAGCTTAGGACTTTATTCCTTGGAACATAAAAGATTTAAGGGTGATTTGATAGAGGTCTACAACATTATGCATGGTATAGATTGGGTAAATGCAAACAGGCTTTTTCTGCTGAGTTTGGGTGGAACTACAGCTAGAGTTCATTAGTTAAGAGTGAAAGGCAAAAAGTTTAGGGTGACATGAGGGGAAGATTCAGAGGGTCATGAGAGTGTGGAATGAGCTGACAGTGTAGGTGGTGCATGCAAGCTTGATTTCAATGTTTAAGAGAAGTTTGGATAGGTACATGGATGGCAGGAGTATGGTGTTCTATGCTCCCAGGAGCAGATCTACAGGAGTAGGCAGTTGAAATGGTTCGGCATGAACTAGAGCGGCTGAAGGGCCTTTTTCTGTGCTGTACTCTTCTATGAACCTATGACCCTAAATGAATTTTAAAGGAACAACTGTGAGAGTATAATCACCACTGAATGTACCCTTTGAGAAATTTCACAGGTGGAGTCAGAAGATATCTGGTTATTTCTCAATAAACTGTCATAAACACAACATACCATACTTATTGGTGCTGTTGAAATAAATTATTAAATATCTCATATAATAAGCAGGTAGAATAATCCTGTTTTCTGTGCCTGTTTGTATCTACTTTCGCTTTTACAATTTCTTCAGACATCTGACAAAGCGATTGACTTTCTTTGTTGCATTAGAATCCTGGGGGAAAAATGATGTGATACTTATTTCACCTAGCCCAAGTATTATGTGCTAGGATAACTTATTCAATTCATAACTAAATTCAACTGATTCTGATCAAGTACCCCATATATCAGGAAGAGGGAAATAACTGGAAGCAAACTGAGACCAGGACTTTAAAAGAATGTCTTACTTCACTCAATCAAGTGCCTAAACCATTGCAGCTGTTCTCATTTTGAAATCACTCCCCAGGGTTGCTAGGAATCTAACGAATGATGTTCTCCATCATTTCTACTTAATTTCAATTTCCCCACCCAACCCCACTTAGATCCTGTGTGTGGTATGCCCTTCCAGTAGAGTGTCCCAGCGTCACATATACCAGAAGGAGGCAGCAGAGAGGATCTTAAGACATTCCCGACTGTTTTCAAAAGCTATCTTCAAAGCCAGTATACTTTAAGGAAAATCCTCACCATGATATCACATTATATTTTGCATGGGAATAAGATCTATAGATTTTCACGGAAGGAAGAGTGTAAAAGAGCAGCTATTTCTCCTGGGAGTCTACCCTACTAGAATGATTGATAAATAAATAAGTTGTAAATCAATATTTCAGCATCCACTCTAATCGAGGCAACAGTTTACCTCCCAGAGGTAGGTGGTAGAATTAAGCTGTTTTATCTCTTTGAACTTAATGGAATATATAATATTTCAGTGTAGATTTTAATGTGCTGTCTGAGAACAGCGAGTCAAGGCAATATTTCACCAAAGGCGGTACAGTGGTTAAGGGAAACCATATAAGAAACAACTATGACCTCTTCATCGGATGACAGAGGCTGAATCCAAGCACAACTCAGACAATAAAAGTTATACTTCTACATTCATTACTAATTCAACAGTCTTGATCAGATTGCATCTTGTATGAAGTGTTCTATCCAACAGGAGAACATAGCAATATTTGAAAGAATGCTGAGAAAAACTAAAGGGAACTGAGCCCTCCGGACTGAAATCTTGTCTAATTCACAGAATCATGGTATGTTTATTGGGGACCTTCAATAACATCATCTATCAAATATTCCTTATCAAGATCTTCAAGGGATGGATCGTGACTGAATTGATTAAATTGAAGCAGGCAACTCCAAGGTTAGAAAAAAAAAATTGTATGTTTCTTTCATGATCTGAAGAAATTCAGGAGTGATTTTTCAAAGAAGAATTGTAGGTCATATCATAATGAATACTGCTGTTCTGCATAACATTACTGAAACAACAAAGTTTATGGCCAATAGTTCTCTTTCAGTGATTACGACTTGGACATAACTGCAGGGCAGAAAATTAAGATTGACTCACATGTTCTTTGAAACAGAACCCAAAGAATCTTAACATGCAATTGAGAAAGCAAGTGCACTTTTGATCAATGTTCTATTTGAAAGGTGGTACTCTGACAGTACTACATGCTCTCAGCACTGTATTGCTGCCAGCCCAGATATTTTTCTTTCTTTTTAAAGCACGATTTGAATCAATCCATTTCTGTCTTGCAGTTTTGGTTACTGCCTCCCGCTGTTGAGAGAATGGCAAGGTCCAAAGCATGTGGATACAAGGTGATCCAGGCAAGTTTGAGGCAATGTCGGGACGAGGTTGAGGCAAAGTCGGGGTGGGTGGAGCAATGTCAGGGTGGAGGAGAGGGTGATTTGAATCCGTTCACCTAAACTGAAAGCGAGGTTTAATCAATCGAAGCCCTAGGCAAACATGGAAAGGTTGGGTACGGGTAGAAACATGGTGGTGGGATCCAGACCCAGAGCGGATCGATGTAAATGCGAGGGACAATACGGTGCTGGCCAATTTAAATACCGAACCAGATGGATTGAAAAGGCAGGGTGTCGCAACAAGAGGTGATGGTCAGGCCAGTTCTGCTCGCTGCTCCGTAATGTTTACTGGGTTCTGCGCTGAACTGAGGCCGACACTGTGGCCTGTACCAGCTGCTCCAGGCTCCGTGCCCTTTACTGGGCTCTGCACTGGACTGAGGTTGAGGCTGTATCCTGCTCCAAACTTCGTGTCTTTGGACTCACTTTTGTTCTGAATGCCATTTGCTTACTTTTATTGTTTGTATGATTTGTTTTTTTCCACTCCCTGTGCATTGGGTGTTTGACAGTCTTTTTTTTCTGGGTTCTTTTGGGTTTCTTTGTTTTGTGGCTGGCTGTAAGGAGTCTAATCTCAGGGCTCTATAATGTAAACATACTTTGATATTGAATGTACTTTGAACTTTGAACGTCCCTGACTTGTAATGTACTATGCCACTGAAAACTAATTTTCATGGCATTTATGCAATGTACTGTATACAGCATGTATGTTTATGACAATAATAAACTTGAAGTCACGTTGCAGCCATTCAGATGACCTACATCAACAACACCTTCCCCCAAGGCCTCAGCTGCTAAGAAGGACATGAGCCTCAATATCATGAGAAAAGTATCAGATTCATATGGTATACTATCTCAATTGAATAGGGATTACTGTTTCTTACTCAATGCGCAGGTAAAAGTAATCCTCATATTCTATTCGCCAAGGAAACATAGTTATTGCCTGGAAGATAAGTCTCTGACTGCATGAGACACTTCCTTTGAACAAATAAAACTATATTCATAACTTTTGCTGGTGAATTGAGAGCCTACCTAGCAAGGAATACACTAATATTGCAACATCTTGCCCATGCTTCACATTGCTTCACATCTTAATAAAGAGATCAGGAAAAATGATTATTGTCAGTATCCAGCTGTCTGACTAAGATTACAGCAACCATTGACTGGTTCTCGGCAGAACTTTGTTCTGAGAACCCTGCTCGTTAATGGCAAGAGTGGCAGAATTCCCTGTAGGCACAACAGTGCACATCCTAAAGCAGGCTGATGGAGATTTTAAAAATCTGTCACACTCTTTGAAGATATGAAGAAATGTCACCACTGCTAAGATTTAGTCCCATGGTACTGAAATCCTAAAATTGCATTCCATTACCATCTGATTATGTAGCTAATGACCATTCACTTTCCCGTAGAAGAAAACGCATTACAATTCTATTAAAGTTATTATCACCAATTTCCAAATTCAGCTACATTGCTTTAAATACTGCAAGGTTTACTGACAGTCTGTTCTATTGCACCTTGAATTGCTTATATACATGGTTATTTTATTTCTGTTTCTCATTGAAGAGTAAGCACAGAAACAGGCCATTCAGCCCACAAAGTTGTGCCAAACCAGCTAAAAAACAAATCAAAAACACCCAAGAACTAATCCCTCCTACCTACACCATGTCCATATCCCTCCATCTTCCTTGTATCCATGTGTCTGTCGAAACATCTCTTAAAAGCTTCTAATCCATTTGCCTCTATCACCATACCAGGCAGAGTATTTCAGGCAAACAACAGGAATTCTGCAGATGCTGGAAATTCAAGCAACACACATCAAAGTTGCTGGTGAACGCAGCAGGCCAGGCAGCATCTCTAGGAAGAGGTACAGTCGACATTTCAGGCCGAGACCCTTCGTCAGGACTAACTGAAGGAAGAGCTAGTAAGAGATTTGAAAGTGGGAGGGGGAGGAGGAGATCCAAAATGATAGGAGAAGACAGGAGGGGGAGGGATGGAGCCAAGAGCTGGACAGGTGATTGGCAAAAGGGATACGAGAGGATCAGGGGACAGGAGGCCCGGGGAGAAAGACAAGGGGGGGTGGGGAAACCCAGAGGATGGGCAAGGGGTATAGTCAGAGGGACAGAGGGAAAAAAGGAGAGTGAGAGAAAGAATGTGTGTATAAAAATAAATTACAGATGGGGTACGAGGGGGAGGTGGGGCATTAGCGGAAGTTAGAGAAGTCGATGTTCATGCCATCAGGTTGGAGGCTACCCAAACGGAATATGGTACCACGGTATCGACCTGTGTGGCCACTTTCAAGGAGCTATGAACTTGGTTCCAAGCTCTCTCTGCTCAGCAACACTGTCAAGGACTTTGCCCTTAACAGTATAGTGTCTTCTTGTATTCAGCCTACTGAAGTGCAATGCCTCACAGTTTTCTTGGTTAAACTCCATCTGCCATATCTGCAACTGTTCTATACTGTGCTGTATTCTTTGTCTGTCCTCTACACTATCCACAACTCCACTAATCTTGGTATCATCCGCAAATTTACCAACCCACCCGTCTACAATTTCATCCAGGTCATTAATATACATTACAAACAGCAAAGGTCTCAGCGCAGATCTCTGTGGAATATCCAACTTGAAATGTCCCTGTTACATTTTTCTCTTTTTCCCTGCTACTCTCATTTGTACTTGGACAAGGAGGTCATGATAGATACAGAGAGAAGGAAAAACACAGTTGGACTTATATAAATTGATATCGCCAATGAAACAGCACTACTCAGATTGTGTAAGGCAATAGTTAGGCTAAAGTTAAACTACTGGAAAGCACCTCGGTGCTGTGTCTATTACAGCAAAAATAAGCATTTTTGATCCACTAGAGTGAAACCAACAATTAAAAGGCACAATTGCAAGAGGAACTGAGATCAATGGCAGGATTATGAATTATAAAGAGCGTTCATTGTATAAATAGGAAAAGACTATAAAGGCAGAAACTTTCTCTCCGCCACAGCACAGTAGCAGTTAGCACAATGCCATTACAGATTTGGGTATCTGAGTTCAGAGTTCAATTCCAACATCTTCCATAAGGAGTCTGTACATCCTCCCCATGGGATGCTTGGTTTTCTCTGGGTGCTCCAGTTTCCTCCCACAGTACAAAGATGTACCGATTAGAAGGTTAATTGGTCATTGTAAATTGTCCAATGATTAGGCTAGAATTACATCCGGGATTGCTGGGGTGCTGTGGCTCGAAGGGCCAGAATATCCTATTCCATGCTGTATTACTAAATAAATACAATAGTTAAAATGACTTGAACTGTTCTGGATAAGATCCTGCCAAGACACGGTGTACAAAATGCCTTTAGGGCAGTGCAGTGGCAGAGTACAGTGCACGGGTGGTATGATAATGTAACCATCAGCGTAACACTATACAACACTAGCGATCGCAAACTGGGTTTAATTCCTGCTTTGTCTGTAAGGAGTTTGTATGTTTTCCCCATGAATACGTGGGTTTCCTCTGTGTGTTCTGGTTTCCTCCCACATTCCAAAGACAAACAAATTAACATTAGTAAGTTGTGGGTATACTATACTGCTACCAGATGCATGGCAATTCTTGCAGGCTGCCCCAGCACGTCCTCAGACTGTGTTGGTCATTGACGCAAATGACAGATTTCCGTGTACATATGACAAATAAAGGTAATCTCTCTCGCTAGTAGAAATACTGGCTGACAGCTCTAACGCCTCAGGTTTAATCTTAACTTCAGACACTGTCCGTTTGGAGTTTGAGCATTCTTCCCGTGGCTACCCTGGGTACCCACTGAATGCTCTAATTTTCTCTCACATGCCAAAGACATGCAAGTTGGTAGATTATCTGGCCATTTTGAATGGCCCCCTCATGTGTAGGAGAGTAGCTGGAATTTGGGGGTAGTTAATGGGAATATGGCAGCATGAAGTCGGATTAGTGCAGACACCTTACACTGATGGATTGCACTCATGGTGTAAAGAGAAGCTACTATCACTGTGACAGAGCTCACAGAGTTGCTTCCTCAGAGCTGCACTGACCCAGGTACAGTCCTGATCTCTGGTGCAGTCTGCGTAAGGTTTGCACCTTCTCCCTTGTCTGCATTATATATCAGATATATGCCAGTTGGTGGGTTAGTATCCATTGTAAATTTCTCCTAGCGTGTAGATGAGTGTTAAAATCTGGAGGGAGTTGGTGGGAATGTGGAAGAGTGAAATGGGATTAGCATAGGATTAGTATGAATGGATTCGAGATTATTGCTGAGGACTTGGCTGAAGGGCCTGTTTTCATTCTGTGTGACTCTATCTATGTTGCTGTAATTTTTTACCTTATTATAAATTCTTGTGGCTCTACACTTAAAGTGTAATAAAACTAGCTCACCATCCCAAAATATAAAAACCATGCATGTTTAGTAATGGGGGCTGATAACTAAAAATTAGAGTTCACTTTGAAACTTGCTTAAAAATGTGAGTGGCAATATTAAAATAGCAAATGAACAAATCTGAGCTGTTAGTCTGGTGGAACGTGGTGGGGGCACTGAGGGGCGAGGGAACATCTAATCAAGACCGATTGCAGCAGGAATTGACAGATATGATGAGCATGATATCATAATATTGCTAGTCCTGTGCGTTTGCTACATTGTCATAAATACATCCACACTGGCAACTTCCTAATGCTCTTGTGATCACAGTAGTGTTAATTTTTGACTATTATTGCCTATATCATTGGTCAAATGCCGAGCTTTGTTATAGAGACAACATATTTTATTGTGATTTACTTTTTAATCAGCCTGCAAAATTTTGATTTGGACTTGAATGAACTTCTGACTTTGACTACAAATAAATTTCACTTATTCGTTAATTTCATAGCTAAGGGCCCTCGTAGACATTAATACAATTTTACATTTTGATGACTGTTTCAATAGCATAACTGCATCTTATTTGTAAGCCATAGATTAGAAGATCTACTTGGACAAAACACAAAAGATGTTTTGCCATTCATGGATGACATCTGCATCCCTCGTAAATGAATGCTGTAAAAGAGATTGGGTTGTGTGTATGGAGCAGAATGTAAAGATGCTTCAATAGGCTGTGGGCAAGCTGAGCTAAGTAGATGAGAATGTAACAGATGGAATAAAAAGTGGAAAACTTGAAATTATACTCTTTGGAACCTATAACAAAAAATCCTGTTATGTTTAAATAATGAGACCTAAGGCCTCTTGAACACAAGTTTCTAAAGCTTAGAATATAGATGCAACAAGCAATTAAGAGGGCACATGGTATGATAGCCTTTATTACAAGAAGATCTGAATACAGGATAAACAAGTATTATTGCAAATGCATAAACCTTGGAGAAACTGCAGCTGAGTGCTGGGTGCACAAACTGGGTCTCCTTAGATAAGAAAGAATGTTCTTGACATATAATGACTGCAATCATGTATCACTAGACTGGTTTGCAAGCAAGACAGTAGATTAAGTTGACTGAAGCTGGTTTCTCTAGAATTTATAAGAATGGAAGCAAAGCACAGAAACAGGCCCTTTCGCCCAAGTGGTCCATGCCGAAACCATTCAAACTGCCTACTCCCATCCCATGTTATATTGAAGTTGTATAAGATGTTGGTGAGCCTAATTTGGAGTCTTGTGTGCAGTTTTGATCACTACCTACAGGAAAGATGCAAGTAAGGTTGAAGGAGTGCAGAAAAAAAATTACAAGGATGTTGTCGGCTCTGGAGGATGTGAGTTATAAGGAAAGATTGATTAGGTTAGGACTGTATTCTTTAGAATGTAGAAGAATGAGAGGAGATCTGATAAAGGTATTCAAAATTAGGAGGGGTATTGATAGGGTAAATGCCTTTTCCATTGAGGTTAGGTGGGACGGCAACCAGAGGTCATGGTTTAAGGGTGAAAAGTGAGAAGTTTAAGGGGGACATGAGGGGAAACGTCTTCATTCAGGTGGTCGTGAGAGTGTGGAATTGCTCCCAGAACGTGGTGCATGCGAGCTTGATTTCAACATTTAAGTGAAGTTTGGATAGGTACATGAACATTAGGGGTATGGAGGACTGGTTCTGGTGCAGGTCGATGGGAGAAGACAGCTTAAATGCTTTTGGCACAGACTAGATGAGTCCAAGGGCCTACTTCTGTGCTATACTTTTCAATGACTCAATGGAAGGAGACCACATTTTAACATATAATATTCATGACATGATATGACAACAAAGAAGCAAGGAAGGTATTTCCCCTGGCTGAGGACTCCAGAACCAGGGGATAAAGACTTGGATTATGGGGTAGATCATATTGCATTGCAATAATGAAAAACTTCATCCAGAGGATTATGGAGCTTTAAGTTTCCTAACTCCAGAGGTCTGTGCAGGCACAGCAATTACATTAATTCCAACAGAGATAAATAGATTTCTGGAAGTTAAGGGAGACACAGGTTGTGGGGATAATGCAGGAAGATGGCTTAATGGTAGAAGGCACCTGGGTTTCTGAAACCACCCACAAACTGCCAGAGGAGCTCACCATATCAGGCAGCATTTATGGAAGGAAACAGACAATTGTTTCAGGTCAAGTCTCTTCATTGGGGCTGGAGAGGAAGAAGGGAGATAGCCAGTATAAAAGGGTGTGGTGGGGGGGTGGGGAGACTGGAGAAAGAGCTGGCTGTTGATAAGTGAATCTTGGAGATGAAAACTCTCTCACTTGGATTCATCTACCATCATCTATTTCCATTCATTTATACTGGCCATCTTCCCTCTTTCTTTCCAATTCTGCTCAAGGATCTCGACCCAAAACAACACCGGTCCATTTCCAGATGCTGTCTAATCCATTGACTTCCTCCAGCATTTGAGGTGTTGCTCCAGTGGTAGGTGAACAGTCATTAAAAAGTGAAACAGGCTTAGATGGCCCTCTCCAGCTCACGTTCCTTCTCGTGTTATGATCTGCAGGTTCTTTTCACTAAAGTAATGGAAGTGACTAGCACATTGGACTAAAGTGTTGAAAAACATGAAAAATGTTTAAGGAAGAGGCACTTACATTAAACATGGAGCTGATAATGGAAATTGATCACTAAAAGCACACAAAGGGTTAAGACAGGGAAAAAAAATCCTTCGAGGGCTGGTGGGAAATAAAATGATAATAAAAGGGTATAGGTTCAAATGAGATGCGTGGGGCAAGATTTTACACAGAGTTGAGGTGCTTGGAATGTGCTGTCAGCAGTAGTAATAGAGGCAAATGCTGCAGAGGCTTTTAGGAGGCTTATAGATCGGCACTTGAATGTGCAGAGGATGGAGGGGTATGGACGTTGTGTAAGCAACATGTACTAGTCTAGTTAGGCATTTAATTACTAGGCTAATTAGCTCCACACAGCATCCTATGATGAAAGGCTTGTTCCTGTGTTGTCTATGTTCTATCAATGAAATGCCAGTAACATTAGCTGAAGGAGAAGCCAAATTAACTTCAAACAGAGAAATATATTGAAATCAGTAAAGGGAAAAGACAGCGAATGATGAACTAGTTCAATCAATCACCGTAATCCCATTTGCCTACATTAGGCCAGTATCCCTCTACACCTTTCCTATCCAATTACGTGTCCAAGCACTTTTGTAATTTGTAATTGCCTCTGCCTCTACCATCTCTTCTGGCAGCTTGTGCCAGATATTCAGCACCCTGCATCTGAAAAACCTACCTCTCAGATCTTTTCTTTCTTCTTTTTCCTTTCCACTAAACCTAGAATTTCCTTTGTTGAGAATCCAGTTTTGGACTCAGAGAAAAGTGAAGGTGAAAGTCCTATTTATACTTTTCGATGATAAGATATACATTCTCAGCGCAAGATGTATAAATTCGAAAATAAAGCAAATAGTTTCAGCATATTAGAGTTAGCACATTTAAAGTGGCATGGTAGTGTAGTTGTTAGCACACCGCTTTACAGTACCAGTGACCCGAGTTCGATTCTCATCGCTGACTGTAGAATGTTTGCACATACTCCCTGTGT
Organism: Mobula birostris; assembly: GCF_030028105.1. Taxonomy (NCBI): domain Eukaryota; kingdom Metazoa; phylum Chordata; class Chondrichthyes; order Myliobatiformes; family Myliobatidae; genus Mobula; species Mobula birostris. The sequence goes on along the minus strand of NC_092373.1, from coordinate 78,284,231 downwards.
CCCTACACCTCCTCACTCACCACCATTCAGGGCCCCAAAGAGTCGACACTTCACCTGTGAGTCTGCCTGGGCCATCTATTGCATTTGGTGCTTTAGTGCAGTGGTGCACTCTTCTATATTTAAATTTACATCAGTGAGACCCAGCGTAGATTTGGGACCACTTCACCAAACACCTTTGTTAAATTTGCTACAAAATTTCCCGGTGGCCAACTATTTATACTCCACCTCCCACTTCCATTCCAACATGTTGTTCCATACTCTCCTCTACTGCCATAATGAGGCCACTCTCAAGTTGGAAGAGCAACATCTTGTTTTCCATCTGGATAACCTCCAATCTGATAGTATAAATATTGATTTCTCTAAATTCTGGTAATTTCTCCTTCCTCATAATTCTCTCTTTTCCATTTCCCATTCCAACTCTATTCATACCTCTTCTCCTCACCTGCTCATTTTTTTCCCTCTGGTGCCCCTCCTCCTTCCCTTTCTCCCATGGTTCACCATCCTTTCCTGTCATATTCTTGCTTCTTCAGCCCTTTGCCTCTTCCACCTATCACCTCCCAGCTTCTTAATTCATCCTCCTCCCCCACCCATTCACATTTTCCCGCAGCTGGCTTCACCTATCATCTGCTAACTCCATCCTCTCCCCCCCTCCCCCCACCACCTTTTTATTCTGGCTTTTTCTCCCTTCCTTTCCAGTCGTGATGAAAGGTCTCAACATGAAATGATGACTGTTTATTCCTCTCCATAGAGTGTGCCGGTATTTTGTGTGTGTGCTTGTTGAATCCCTGTGGTACTATTCTTCAGTGTATTTTCTAGCTCATGGTAGTCTTCAAACAACAATTTTTGCCTGTTCTTCTCTCTATTTGTTATCTTCAACATGGGATATACAGCAGACTATTATAAGTTCTATTTTGAACCATGTGTAAACCTTGAAAGCACATGGATGGATGGAAAAGGGATTTTAAAGGTTCTGCCCAGGTGTCCTGAATCAAGTTGTACTTGATGATGGAGTAAAGGGGCTAGGGTATTATATTTAAAAATGGATGCAGAGAATGCATGGAAGCCAGTGCCTGTTGTATCAATGTTGCAGCTTTCCTGGTCATACACATTCCACTGACCATTTGCCATCCGGCAGTATGATACTTCAGCTTTATAAAATCTCCGGCTAATTATTGCAATATTTTCTCAAATGGCAAAACTACTTGAAAGAAATATAACATTGATTACAAACTGTAAATCCATGCTGAGAAAACTACTTTTGGGACCACCCTCTAATTTGGAGACATATTAATCTGCTGCTGCAGCCAAGTGCTCCAGATGACATGGAGTGGCAACTTTAAGTTGCTCCAAGCTTTGCAGAGCAACACTCTCATTTGATTTTAGTAACATGAGGAGCCGTGGACAAGCTTTACAACTTACATACCCTGTCATCTCTGTAAACGTTTAAAGCCCTGTCTCATGGGTGTTTCCCAGCTGGTAATAAACCATGCTATGCTGAAGCTTGTCTTCACAGCTTTTAATGATTCTGTGACAGAATTAAAATGACAAGTGAAATCATGCCAATTGTCACACCAAAAGGGCCTACCTAAAAATAGATCGAGCAAATGATTGCACCGCTTGTGATAGCACAATATGTAAAATGTGGTGACTTGCTGGGAACATGGATAGTTAATTGATTTGAGAGCTGTTTGATCAGAAGTTCTTCTTCTATTCTTATTACTAATATTATTATTATTATTATTACTAGGAATTGATGGCTATCTGGCCAAATTTACGATGATATGAAGGTAGGTGGTGTTGAGGAAGTGGGGTGTCTGCAGAAGGACTTATGTAGATTGGGAGAAGTGGCAGACAGAACATGGTGTAGGGAAGTGCATGGTCATACAGTTTGGCAGACGGATTAAAAGAATGAATTATTTTCTAAATGGGGAGAAAATTCAAAAATCAGAGGTGCAAGTATACTTCACAGTCCTCTTGCACGTTTCTCTAAAGGTTAAGTTGCAGGTTCAGACCATGGTAAGGAAGGTGAAAGTAATGTTGGCTTTTATTTTGAGATGACTACAATGCAAAAGCCAAGATGTAATGCTGATGCTTTATAAGGCCTTGGTCAGACTACACTTGGAGTATTGCAGCAGCTTTGAGCCGCTTATCCAAGAAAAGATGTGCTGGAGTTGGAGAAGATCCAGAAGAGGTTTATGAGGATGATCCTAGGAATGAAAGGGTTAACATATAAGGAGTATTTGATGGCTCTGGACCTGTATTCACTACAGTTTGGTAGAATCAGGGGGGTATCTCATTGAAACCTATCAAATATTGAAAGGCCTAGTTAGAGTGGATGTAGAGATGTTGTTTCCTATAGTGGGGGATTCTAAGACCATAGGGCACAGCCTCAGAATTGAGGGACTTTCATTTGGAACAGAGATGAGGAAAAATTTCTTTAACCGGAGTTTGGTCAACCTGTGGAATTCATTGCCATAGGTGGCTGTGGAAGATAAATCATTGAATATATTTAGGACAAAGGTTGGTAGGTTCTTGAGTAATCAGGTACTCAAAGGATACAGGGAGAAGGCAGGAAAATGGGGTTGAAAGGGATAATAAATCAGCCATGATGGCAGACAGACTTGATGACCAAATGTCATAATTCTACTCCTATGTCTTATGGTCTCATGATCCTAGCACTACCACTGCCACTACCACTGCAGCAACAGCAGAACCATTAACACCTCTGCGGAAATTCCACAGAGCTCACAGTTACACACGTTGTGAGCAATGTCTTATGAGTGGGTCCTGATAGAGCTCGCAAACTTAAAAATGTATTTTTTTTTCACACCTGAAACTGTGATCTTATCACTCTCTCCAAAAATAGCTCCTCTGTGCATTCCTCATAATAAATCCTGCCACATGTTGAAAGTTTATAGCCAAGAAATAATAGAGTGGAAGATTTTTTTCCCAGTAACTGTGCCAGACACATTTTAAAATTTTAATTATTTATTAAGAGATACAGAGCAGAACAGGCCATTCTGTCCCAATGAGCTGCAATGGACTGCAGCCCATCTATGTAATTCTAGCCTAATCCCAGGGCAATTTATAATAACCAATTAACCTACTGACCTGTGCGTCTTTGGAATACGGAAGAACGCCGGAGGACCCAGAGGAAACCCAAGCATTCACAGGGTGAACGTACAAACTCCTTACAGACGGGGCTGGAGCTGAAACCTGATCTCTGATGCCCCGAGCTGTAATAGCACCATGCTAACCACTATGCTACTGTGGTACCCCTATGTATCAGGTCCAATGTATGTTATGAAGTTTGTTGTTTTCAGCAGCTGGAGACATAAGGATTATCATGTTACAAAAATAAATAGGATTAATAGGAATAATGAGATACTATCTATGGAAAAGATGAAAACAGTTAACGCTTTGGGCCAAGACTCTTAACCAAGACTGGAAGAAATGAGGCAGAATAATCTGCTTGTTCTGATTTCCTTTCCAATATCAACACTGCTCATTTCTACCCAAGATCCACAAACTTGACTGTCCGGGTAGACCCATTGTTTCCGCCTGCTCCTGCCCCACTGAATTCATGTGGATGCACTTCAATTCCATTTTAACCCCCTCGGTTCAGTCCCTTCCCACCTACATCCATGACACTTCACATGCTCCAGCTGTCTTAAACAACTTCCAATTTCCTGGCCCTGACCATGTCACTTTCACCATGAATGTCCATTCCTTTTAAACTTCTATCCCTCATCAAGAAAGGCTTTAAAACTCTCCATTTCTTTCTCAGCAACAGACGCAACCAGTTCCTCTCCATCATTACCCTCCATCTGGTTGAACTGGTCCACATACTCAACAACCTTTTTTCATCTCCTCCCACTTTCTCCCGATCCAAGTTGTAGCCGTGGGCAATCACATGGACCCCAGCTATGCCAGTGTTTTCACTGGCTACATGGAGCAGTTCATGTTCCAAGTCTTCATTGGTAATGATCCTCAGCAATTTCTGTGCAACATTGATGGCTGCTTCATGAATCCATGCCAAGCTCATCAGTTTTATCAGCTTTGCCTCCAGCTTCCACCCCGCCCTTAAACTCACTTGTTCCATTTCAGACACCTCTCTCCCTTTTTTCAATCTCTCTGTCTCTAACCCTGGAGACAGGCTGACTACCATATCTTTTATAAACCTCCTGGCCCTCAAAGCTATCTTGACTATACTTCTTTTCACCTTGTCACCTGCAAAAATTCCATTCCCTTTTCTCAGTTCCTTTGTCTCAGTCACATCTGTTCCCAGGATGAGGCTTTCCTTTTCAGAACGTCAGAAATGTTCTCTATCTTCAAAGAACAGAGTTCCTCTTTCTCCACCATTGATGCTGCCTTCATCCACATCTCCCCCATTTCCAAGAGAGTCACCCTCATCCCATCATCCTGCATCCTTAACAGAGACAGAGTTGTCCTTACCTATCATGTCATGAACCTCCACATCCAGCACATCATCTTCAGTGGGATACTACCACCAAACACATCTTTACCTCCCCCCACCCCCAGCTCTCCGATTTCCACAGGGATCGCTTGCTGCATGATTCTCTCGTCCATTCATCCCTCCCCACTAATATCTCTCCTGGCACTTAAACCTGCAAGTGGTGGAAGTGCTACGCCTGCCCATTTTCCTCCTCCCTCATCTCCATTCAGGGCCCCAAACTGCAAATCAGCTGAAGCAACACTTCACCTGCAAGTCTGTCGTGATCATCTACTGTATCTGGTGATCCTGATGCAGCCTGCTCTACATCAATGAGATGGGACGCTTTGTCGAGTTCCTATTCTCTGTCCACAATAAGAAGCATTACCCAGTGGCCGGCCATTTTAATTCCAATCCCCAGTCCCATTCTGATACTTGGTCCATAGCCTCCTCTGCTGCCGTGATGAGGCCATTCTCAGGAAGAGAAACACCTGATATTTCATCTGGGTAACCTCCAACCTGATAAATTTAACTTACAAATGGTATATTTTCCATGATCATCTCCCAGCTTTTCAGTTCATCCCCCCTCCACCACCCACCTATCCTCTCCCTCATCTGGTTTCACCTATCACCTTTTAGCTTGACCCTTACCCTCCTCCCACTCTTTAGCTTTTTTCCTTCTTTTCCAGTCCTGATGAAGAGTTCCAGCCCGAAACATCAGCTGTTGGTTTATTTTCATAGTTGCCGCCTGACTTGCTGAGTTCCTCCAGTATGTTACCCTGAATTTCGTGTGCCTGCAGAATCTCTTTTGTTTATAATGTAGCAGTCTTCATGGCTTCATTGACTGTTCAGAAATCTGATGACAGAGGGAAAGAAGCAGTTCCTAAAATGTTGAGTGTGGGTCTTCAGGCTCCTATACCTCCTCCCTGATGGTAGTAACAAGAAGAAGACATGTTCCTCATAGTGAAGGTCCTTAACGATAAATGCTGCCTTTGTAAGGCACCACTCAAGATTGTGTGCATTAGAGCTTCCATACAATTCTGTGATGAAACCAGTCAGCACACTCTCCACCAGGCATCTGTAGAAATTTTCAGGAGTCTTCAGTGACATCCCAAATCTCCTCAAACTCCAACTAATGTAAGATCATTGGTGTGCATCCTTTGTGATTGCATCAATGTGTTGGCACAATATAGACCCTCAAGATGTTGACACCCAGGAGCATGAAGCTACTGTGCAAATGTACCTTACTTGTAGGAACAAAATGGCATTTTGTCTGTAACCAGATGGACCCTGTACTATTTGCTAATAGTGTTTGTGCAACACTATGCCAATAGAACCTGAGTTCTTGACAAATTGCAGACCCGCACATACATTCCTAGCAGAATGACAAATACACTGATTAAGCAGATGAACAGAACGCAACCTGTCCTTGAACTTATGTATAAAAGAGTGACTATCAGACCACAAGATATAGAAGCAGAAGTAGGCCATTTGGCCCATTGTGTCTGCTCCGCCATTTCATCATGGCTGATCCAACTTTCCTCTCAGCCCCAATCTGCTGTCTTCTCGCCATGTCCTTTCATGCCCTGACCTTTCAAGAATTTATCAACCTCTGCCTTAAATATACATAAAGACTTGGCCTCCACACCCGTCTGTCACAAGGAACTCCACAGATTCACCACTCTATGGCTAAAGAAATTCCTCCTCATCTCCATTCTAAAAGGACACCCTCTATTCTGAGCCTGTGTCATCTGGTCTAAGACTGTCCCACCATAGGAAACATGCTCTCCACATCCACTCTATCAAGGTCTTTCACCATTTGATAGGTTTCAATGAAGTCATCCCTCATTCTTCTGAATTCTAGTGAATACAGGCCCAGAGCTTTCAAATGCTCTTCATATGACAAGCCATTCAATCCTGGAATCATTTTCAAGAATCTCCTTTTAACCTTCTCCTGTTTCAGCACACCCTTTTGAAGACAAGGGGCCCAAACCTGCTCACAATTCACCAAGTGAGGCCTCACCAGTGCTTTACATAGTCTCAATATTACATCCTTGCTTTTACATTCTAGTTCTCTTGAAATGAGTGCTAACATTGCATTTACCTTCCTCACCACAGACTCAACCTACAAATAAAACTTTAGACAATCCTGCACAAGGACTCCCAAGTCCCTTTGCACCTCAGTTTTTTGTTTTTTTTCTCCATTTAGAAAATAATCTACTCTTCAATTTCTCCTGCCAAAGTGCATGACCATATACTTCTCAACACTGCACTCTATCTGCCACTTCTTTTCCCATCCTCTTAATCACTCTATGGTCTTCTGCAGCCTCTCTATTTCCTCAAAACTACCTGCCCCTTCACCTATCTTCATATGGTCTGCAAAGTCATCAATCCTATCATCCAAATCATTGACATATAACATAAGAAGAATCAGTCCCAACACAGACCCCTGTGGAATACCACTAGTTACAATCAGCCAGCCAGAAAAGGTTCCTTTTATTCCTACTCTTTGCCTCCTGCCAGACAGCCACTGCTTTATCTATGCTATAATCTTTCCTGTAATATGATAGGCTCATAGCTTGTTAGGCAGCCTCATGTGTGGCACTTGTCAAAGTATACAACAGCAACCAATTCTCCTTTGTCTATCCTGCTTGTTATTTCTTCAAAGAATTCTAACAAATTTGTCAGGCAAGACATTCCTTTGAGAAAATCATGCTGACTACAGCCCATTTTATCATGTGCCTCCAAGTACCCTGAGACCTCATCTTAATAATCGATTTCAATATCTTCCCAACCCAACAGGTCAAACTGACTGGCCTATAGTTTCTTTTCTTCTGCCTCCCTCCCTTCTTGAAGAGTGGAGTGATATTTGCAATTTTCCAGACTTCAGGAACCATTCCAGAATCTAATGATTCTTGAAAGATCATTACTAATGCCTCCACAACCTCTTTAGCTACCTCTTTCAGGACTCTGCAGTGTACACTCTGTCTGGTCCAGGTGACATCCACCTTCAGATCTTTCAATTTTCCAAGAACCTTCTGTCTAGTTATGGTATTTTCACACACTTCATGCCCCCTGACATCTGGAACTATACTGTCAGTTTTTTCGTCATTCGCTCTTGTCTTCCCTTGCTGCAAGTAAACTAAATGCATTTATGATTGATCCACTCTGAGTTAATCATTCTTTGTTAAAAGATGTTTAACAAAGATTCTTGACACTGCTCACCTTTTCCACTACTGACCCCCTCAATGTCCATTGGACTATTCCTTCCTGAAGTCCACAATTAATTCCTTGGTCTTACTAACATTGAGTGTGATGTTGTTGCAACACCATTCAACCAGCTGATATATATCTCAGTCCTGTACAACTTCTTAATGCCTTTCAAGATTCTGCCATTAATGGAGGTGTAATTGGTGAGGTTATAGATGATGTCTGAGCTGCCTCTAGTCACACAGTCATGACTGAAGAGACAGTAGAGCAATGAGTTAAGCACACATCCTTGAGGTACTCCTGTGTTGATTGTCAGTGAGGAAGTGATGTTATAGATCCAGTCTTGCTGTTATTTCCTGATAAAGAAGTCGAGGACCCATTTGCAGAGGGATGTACAGTAGGGTTTAGAAGCTTGCTGATTAATATTGGGAGAATAATGGTATTGAGTACTAACTGTAACCAATAAACAGCAGCTTGACATAATGTTTTACTGTTGTCTTGTTACTCCAAGGCAGACTGATGAGCCAATGAGATGATATCTACTTTATATCTCTTGTGGTGATAAGCAGGTCCAGGTTCATGCTCAGGCAGAAGCTAATTCTAGCCATGACCAAACTCTCAAAGCACTTCATTACTATAGAAGTCAGTGCTACCAGGCAACAGTCACCCTGCTCCTCTTGGGCACTGGTATGATTGATGCCACTTTGAGGAAGGTGGGAACCTCCAGCTGCAACAGTGAAAGATTGAAGATGTCCCTGAACACTCCAGCCAACTGGTTAGCATAAATTTTGAGTATTCTGCCAGGTACACCACCAGGTTTCATTCCTGGTGAGGGTTTACCCTCTTGAATGATTTTCTGACATCAGCTTCCAAGACAGAGATCACAGGGTATCTAATCCTGTGACGATTCACACAGGTTTAGAGTTATTCTCCCTTAAAAAGCATCCATAAAAGTGATTGAGCACATCAAGGACCAAAGCCATCACTGTCAATTATGCTGTTGGGTTTTCCTGATAGGAAGTAATAGTAGAAGTATCTCCTGACCAGATGCTCCTGGTACACAGGTGATGCTTGGTCAGATCCCTTACGGAGTCCTATGTGTAGTATCATCTTGTATGCACTTCCCAGCATGCCAACGGAGACTGTTAAGGGATAAACTGAACTTTGAGCACTGCTGTCTCTGTTCCAGTGAGTGGAAGAAGTCAACTACCTGGAGAAAGGAGGGAGATTTCCTTTATTCATTTCAATATTTTGAATGATTTTAAGACTGGGTGAGTTTTTGAAAGTAATTTCCAACTTCTTTTCAACGTTAGCTTTGATTTTCTATATTTCTGATCTTTGGATCGGAACCTTACATTGCAGTTGTTAACAAATATTTTGGGTATATAGAGCACGTATAGGGTAATAGGTTGAGACTGTTCTTTCACCACAATAACATTTAAATACCCTATAAATTTAGATTAGCCCATGATCTAGTAACTATTAGGGATGAACATACAGAATAAAACTATCCTTCATCTGATGCCAAATTGATTATCTTTCCCAGAGGCCATATGGATAACTGAATTCAGAAATTAAATATGTCATTCTGGTGATGGACAGGTAAGGGCTTGTGTGAAACATTCCAACAGTCTCAAGTAGTTGGGATCAATTGCCTACGTGTGTGCAGTACATGTTTTACAACCTTATTAAACAAAATGCAAAATGAAACATTGTTCTGACATTATGTTTTTATTGAAATCCCATTTTGGAATAGTGTTTCTGAAGACACAAGAAAGTCAGCAGACACTGGAAATCCAAAGCAATACAGACAAAATGCTGGAGGAACTCAGCAGGCCAGGCAACATCTATGGAAATGAATACTCCAGCATTTTGTGTGTGTTGCTTCGTGCCTGTGAAAATTGCCAGCCAGTCTAGGGAACAAATACATTTTTCTCTTCTGCTAATGTTTCTTGCCTCTTCAGAGATGAACACTTGCAAAAATATACTAAAGGTAATTTTCAACAAGTCTAAATCAATTCACACACTGCACATTTTTTCGATATAAAATAAATTGTGGCGTTTATCACATATCAGAGAACTTGTAGATAAATTTCCTATCACGCTGTCTTGCTAGCGACATATATCCAACTGTCACTCAACATGTTTTGTTTGTCAAAGTGAACTCCAGTTTTAAGATTATATTCACTTTCAAGAAATAAGTTGGTTCCACAGGTAACTTACTGACCTGATTAAACAATAGAACCATAGTTAATAAATGGACTGAAATATTATATTATTTGGGCTGAATTTCACTTCATAAAATCTCTTCCCTTTGGAGTTCCTGAAGCCAGGTTCTCTTGTTAATATTGCACATTGCGCTCTTTTATGGCATCACTGTGTGGTCAGCTGCTAGCGAGAAACATATTTAAATACCCTGAAATATAGCAAAACAGCTTGCACACTGCAGACATTTGTGAGGTGCTGCACTTTGGGAGGACAATCCAGTGAATGGCAGAGCCCCGAAGATTGCAGCAGAACAGAGGGATCTGGGAATAGAAATTTATAATTCCTTGGAAGTTATTGGTAGATAGGGACATAATGAGAACACATTGCCCTTCATAAATCAGAGTACTGAGTACGGGAGTTGCAATGTTATGCTGAAGCTGTATAATACATTGGTGAACACAAACACGAGGAAATCTGCAGATGCTGAAAATTCAAGCAACACGCACAAAAAATGCCGGTGAACCAGCATTTTTAATACATTGGTGAGGCCATATTCGGGGTATGGTGTGCAGTCCTTGTCAACCACCTACAGGAAGGATATCAATAAGGGCATTCTATGTTGGTGCCTGAATAAGTGTCAACACATGAGGGTGTCCCCAGCACATCCTTGGGACTGTTGGTTGTTAATGCAAATGATGCATTTCTCTAGGTATGCTTCAATGTACATGTGATCAACAAATCTGAATTTGAAGATTAAAAGAGTAGAGACAATTTACAAGGACGTGGTCGAGTCCTAAGTACCTGACTTATCTGGAACTGTTGAATAGTTTAGGATTTTATTCCCTGGAGTGTAGCGGAGGTGTACAAAAATATGAGTGGTATAGATAGGGTAAATGCAAGCGTGCTATTTCCACTGATGTTGGGGGAAACTAGAAGTAAGATCATAGGCTTAGTGTGAAATGTGAAGAAAATAAGAGGAATCTGAGGGGGAAATTCTTCATTCAGAAGATGCTGCAAGTATGGAATGAGTTGCCTGTGGGAGTGGTGTTATTTGAAACATTTATGATAAGTTTGGGTAAGTACATGGATGGGAGAGGCTGTGGTCCAAGTGCCCATCAATGGGACTAGGCAGAATAACAGTCCATCATGGACTAAATGGGCTCAAGGGCCTGTTTCTGTGAGGTAGTTCACTATGACAGATGGATTGAAATTAAAAACTTGATGAGAACCACCAAAAATTTAACTGAGATTATGATGTGTGGCAAAAATACTTGTATTTGCAGAAGATTTACAGAATGAAATGAATTATGTAAAATTCCACTCTTACTGCTACTTATACTTTTACTCTACTTACTCTATACTTTACTGTCACCAAACAATTGATACTAGAATGTATCACAGCGATATTTGATTCTGCCCTTCCCGCTCCCTGGATTACAAATCGATAGTAAATATTAAAAATTTAAATTATAAATCATAAATAGAAAATAGAAAAATGGAAAGTAAGGTAGTGCAAAAAAACCGAGAGGCAGGTCCAGATATTTGGAGGGTACGGCCCAGATCCGGGTCAGGATCCGTTCAGCAATCTTATCACAGTTGGAAAGAAGCTGTTCCCAAATCTGGCTGTATGAGTCTTCATCCAAATCCAAGTCCAAGTTTAATAAAATACCTAAACCTTATAGTGCTGTACCTTTTGGTCTTGACATTGTTATCTTCAGCTCATGGGTGAGTGACAGGAGATTATTTTGTAACAAAAATGGAAATAATGGAAGAACTCAGCGAAGCAGCTTCTTTAGAAAGAGAAAGCAGTTAATGTTTCAAATAAAAAATATCTTATAATTTCTGTTTGTTAGACACAGGACATAGTACATATATTTCATCTACATAGAGTATTTGTGAGATCACCTCCAGGTAAATGTGTGCACTATTTGCCTTATTTTTAAAAGAAGGATGTAAGAAAACAATTTTGAGAAGATTTAGTACATTAATAGATAAATGACAGGTTGTATGAGGAAAAATCAGACAGACTAAGTTTATTTCACTAGAGTCAAGAAGAATGAGAAAAGAGTTGGTTGAAATATATGAGATCATGAGGGGCACTAACAGGGAGAATGTGGTGAAATTGTTTCCATTTGTGGAAGAATCTAGAAATTGGGGTAACTATTTAAAATGAAAAATCACCATTTAAGAAAAGAGACAAAATTGTTTCTGAGGATCTAGAGCCTTTGCAAATCGTCAAAGGGTAGCACAAGTAGAATACTTGAATAGGCAGAAATAGATAACATAGGTTCTTGTAAAACGGTTGAAATGAAAAGTGGGAGCTCAGAGTTAATTCTTCAATCAGATGAGCCATATTCTCAATAAGTGGAAAGAGACTGAGGATCTGAGAGAGCTGCTCCTGTTACCACTCCCTGATCATGTATTCATACATTCATAGGTTCATATCCTTTGGATATAAATAGAAAAGAATAGTACTGCTTCTAGTTTGAGGCAGTAGTTTCTTATATAACAAAAAATGTTGAAGGCTTGGTTTTCATTGATGTTACAATGTTAAAATAAAATGTCTGTACCCATTTGTCCAATCAAATGGTAGATACAAACTCAGTTCAGGTGGGAGACATATAAATAAAGAGTAAAATTGTTAAAGGAAAGTGTGAAAATTCTATTAAAAATTGATCTGGCAAGTATTTACTGAGGCTAAACAATGGAATTCATTACAGCTCACAGAGGACCTAATCTAGCCCTCTGACAAATGAAAAATGGCTCGCCATTTATCACATTTAAAGTACGCAATTGAATCATACTAAAACGTTGCGCTCGCTTGTCGGCTCTGCAGCTGTTTGTGCCATTACACTGCTCTACTTAGCACTGCATCTCTCTCCTCACATGCCCAATGCCACAGAGTGACTGTCTTCAATTACCTTTCCTCAAAACCGAGAGACTGATTGAGGCAGAGTCATGATTAATGAGAAAAAACAAATGATAGCTTTAACGTCACCAGCGTTGAGAGGGGAAAAAAATCAATTCTTTGACTTCTCTTTCTCTTCTCATGCCCCACCCCCAATCCCAATGGATAAACAATTCCCCTCCCCTGTCTCAGCTACTAGAGCTACACTGAAACAATACAGTCCTTATAAAAAACAAAATTCATGTTCTCTCTCCCTCTTAGGAGCTGAATTTGTCCACAAAATTCAAAGGAGAAAATAATCAGTGAGTAGTATGTATGAGGAATGATTTATGGATTCATCTACCCTCCAAAGGCTCTTCCCCCTTTCACAAAACGTTAAATAAATAGGAAGTCCTTAGCTGTTGACTTTCTCGATAGATATCATTAACCATCATTATACAAAGAAAAATAGAATAGATCTATCACTAAGACAGGTGTGGATTTATAATAAATAGAACGAGCATTAAAAAGCATGATTCTTGAGATCATAAACACGAGGAAATCTGCAGATGCTAGAAATTCAAGCAACACACACGTGTGATTCTTGAGATCATGTTGCATTGACGTTTTCACGGTATCTGATTCAAAGTTGTACCCAATATGATCATGCACATTTGTAGTGTGCTGCTACTAAATGCAGAAATGGACAGTGTAGGCAAAATTCCAGATTCTGCTGTCATACACCTGGGTACAATTTATTGCACCAGCAGGATAGACCCACTAGAGGGGGCAGCAGATAGACCTACCAGTGCATACATATGGAGAAAGTGATGTGGAAATCCTCAGTGCTGATTTGGAACAAATCTTGAGGCATGAAGTCACAGGTGGGCAATAAAACCCCCTCCTATTTACTGCCTACCATCCTTCTTTGGCTGAAAGCAGCAAAGATACTGATGGAAATTGGATAACTCATTGCTAGAGAGAACATAGCAGCCAGCTTAGATTTATGGTAGTCAGTGAATGATCTAATCAGGGGTTAAACCTACTGAATGTTATCCTCTCCAATCTACCTGTAATAAATACATCTGTCCAAGACAACTTTGTTAGGTGACCACTCTGTGGTCCTTGTGGAGATAAATTCCCAGCAATTTGATAGAAGTATAGGAGAGTATCATAGTCAGAATGAACTAGTTCGGCATTAGGACCTGTGTTACTGCATTTTTCTTTGACTCCATATAAAATTAAGAGAGGTACAGATAGGATAGACAATTAGAGTCTATTTCCAGTTATGAAAATAGCAAAACAGGCAATGTCAGACTCTCACAACCTAAATTTAGATCAAAACTTTGCATGAACAGTAGTGGGCAACTGGACAACTAATGGGAGGCAACTACAAATATCTTTATCCTCAAAGATGGCAGTTTTCACTAATCAGAACCAGGTTTATTATCACTGACATATATCATGAAATGTGTAGATTATTTTTGCTGCAGTACAGTGCAAGACATGAAGAAGATATGATAAAATACAATAAGAAATAAAAAGTGTAAAAGAGGAATGTTGTATTTTCATAGGTTCATAGACAATTCAGAAATTTGATGGCAGAAGGGAGAAAAAGCTCTTCCAAAAAATATTGAGTGTGTGTACTTAGTCTCCTGAACCTCCTTCCAGATGGTAGTAGCAATAAGAGGGCATATCCTGGATAGTGAGGGTCTCCAATGATGGCACCACCTTTTGAAGATGTCTTCGATAGAGGGGATGGGGATGCAGCTGGATAAGTCTACGATCCTCTGCAGCCTCTAGTAATCCCAATATTTGTAACACTATAGCAGATGGTGAAGCAAACAGTCAGAATGCTCTCTATAGTCCTCAGCATCTAACATCAGTAGCAAGGTCACTCCTAATTCATTTTCAGAAGGTGGCCGTTAGTCACGTTCCTCACCTGCTGAAATCGTCCTAGTGAAACAGCCCAGAGGAATTAGGTCTGGCAAGGATGCTTAAACAAGGCTTAGGTAAGGAAATACTGCCAATTCTGATCATTTCAGCTCACCACACACTGCACTCCATGAGGGTGAGGTTATGCAGTCATGTCTAACCCTATCCCGTTATCTAGCGATATCTCTGACATTGTGTCCTGTAAGGAAGTAAACACTGTTCAACTGAGCAGTTGGGTTGATGTCATCATTGTAGTTGAATTGCTGGCCAGTAGATCCACTGACTCAGAATGCCAGTGACTCAGGTTCAACCCTGACAATGGGCAGTGCAAATTATCCCTATGACCACATGAGTTTCTTCCAAATGCTAGGGTTCCCCCCAGATCACAAGGATGTGCAGGGGTGTTCGCTAATTGGCCCCTGCAAGTTGCCCTGAGGGTGTAGGTGAGTGGTGGATTCTGGAGGACGTTGATGAGAATGTGGGGAGAATAAAACAGAATGGGATTAGTGTGAAGTTAGTGTAAAGAGGTGGTTGCTGAACCGGATGGATTCAGTGGGCTGAACTGTCTGGTTTTGTACGCAGTCTCCCTTGGAGGCTATGAGATGTGAATATGAGACTGGCAGCTGCACGGAGAGTGCAGGGGACCTTTCTATGTCAGAATGAGTCTTTTTGTGAGAGATTGTTATTGGATGAGTGATGGGGATTGCAATGCATTAAACAATGCCTGCGGTAAGGATGCAAATGGAAGGATATGACATTTGAACATGTAAAATTCTCACATCAGAATGGGTTTCCCAATAACAAGTAGCAATGACTCTGCAAATTTGGAGTGCAGCCAGCATCAGGGACAACAGCCATAGGTAATCCCATATGGTAAGGCCTATGCCCACTTCTGAGGGCAGCTGAATTTAATCCTCTGTCTGTGAAATTGATTCATAGTAGTGTAGCGGTGTGCTACACACAGCACTAGAATAACCACACGGAGTCAGTGAGATAGAGTTGTGATGAAAGAGATTTATTCAGACTTCGCAGCCTGCTTTAAAGCCTTCCCGTTCCCGCCCTCCCTGGGGCGGGACTGCTGTGGGGAATGCATATTCCCAGACCCTTTCTGCGCGCGGGATTTTCCCCCTGCTGGTGAAGATGGCCTGGCGCCCTTTTTGGGGCCGGCCCTCTGCCTGCGCGTGCTGTTGTGAGCCGGTTCGTGTGTGCCAGAAAGTGGGTCGCCACATAACCCCACCCCAGAACCGGCGATACCTCCCCCAATGTCCACAGTCTGGATCAGCCTCTGTTTGGGAGGTCTGCCCCTGCGCCGCGGTGCCTGAGCCTGGACCGGCTGTGCCAAGTCCACATGGGCCGGTTTGAGTCGGTCCACTGTGAAAACCTCCTCTCTCCCCCCAATGTCCAGCACAAACGTGGACCCGTTGCTCCTGATCACCTTAAACAGCCCCTCGTAGGGCCGCTGTAGCAGTGCCCGGTGTCCGCCCCGTCGTACAAAAAGAAACTTACAGTTCTGCAGGTCTTTGGGTACGCAGGTCGAGCTCTGTCCGTGCTGTGAAGTGGGTATGGGGGCCAGGTTACTGAGCCTCTCACGTAGTCTGTCCAGGACTGCTGTGGGTTCTTCCCCTTGCCCCCTTGGGGCTGGTATGAACTCTCCTGGGATGACCAGGGGTGCGCCATACACCAGCTCGGCCGACGAGGTGTGCAGATCCTCTTTGGGCGCCGTGCGGATTCCGAGCAGGACCCAGGGAAGCTCGTCCACCCAGTTAGGCCCCTCCAGGTGGGCCTTGAGAGCCAATTTCAGGTGGCGGTGGAAGCGCTCCACTAGTCCGTTCGACTGTGGGTGGTAGGCAGTTGTGTGGTGTAGCTGAGATCCTAAAAGGCTGGCCACAGCCGACCACAGGCTGGAGGTGAACTGGGCGCCCCTGTCGGAGGTAATGTGGGCCGGTACCCCGAAGCGGGCTACCCAAGTTGCGATCAGTGCTCGGGCGCAGGATTTGGAGGTGGTGTCGGTGAGCGGGACTGCCTCTGGCCATCTGGTGAATCGGTCTATCATAGTTAGGAGGTACCACGCTCCTCGTGACACTGGCAGGGGCCCCACGATATCCACATGGATGTGGTCGAACCTCCGGCGGGTGGGTTCGAACCGCTGCAGCGGAGCCTTGGTATGCCGCTGCACCTTGGCCGTTTGGCACTGCATGCACGTTTTGGCCCATTCACTGACCTGCTTACGCAGTCCATGCCACACGAACCTGTTGGCAACCAGCCGGACGGTTGTCCTGCCGGCGCCAGGCTGCTGGGACGACGGGGCGGGGTTGGCCGGTAGCTACGTCACACAGTAGGGTCCTCTCACCTGGGCGTATGGGGAGGTCTTGGAGCTGCAAACTGGAGACTGCAGTCCTGTAACTGGAGATCTCAGCGTCTGCCTGCTGTGCCTTTGCCAGCGCTGCATAGTCCACCCCCTGGGACAGGGCCTGTATGGTCGGTCTGGAAAGTGCGTCCGCCATGACGTTGTCCTTTCCCGAAACATGCCAGATGTCCGTCGTGTACTCGGAGATGTAGGACAGATGTCGCTGCTGGCGGGACGACCAGGGGTCGGACACCTTTGTGAACGCAAAGGTAAGCGGTTTGTGGTCCGTGAATGCGGTGAAGGGCCTACCTTCTAAGAAGTACCTGAAATGCCGGATTGCCAGGTATAGTGCCAATAGCTCCCGGTCGAAAGAACTGTATTTGAGTTCGGGTGGTCATAGGTGTTTGCTGAAGAACGCCAGGGGTTGCCAGCAGCCCTCGATGAGTTGTTGCAGCACTCCACCGACTGCTGTGTTGGATGCGTCCACCGTGAGGGCAGTAGGAACGTCCGTTCTGGGGTGCACTAGCATCGCAGCGTTTGCCAAGGCTTCTTTGGTTTTAACGAAAGCGGTTGCGGCCTCTTCGTCCCAGGTAATGTCCTTGCCCTTACCCGACATTAGAGTGAACAGGGTCGCATGGTTCTGGCTGCTGAGGGGAGGGAGCAGTGGTAGAAATTCACCATACCCACGAATTCCTGCAGGCCTTTGATTGTGTTGGGTCGGGGGAAGTTGCGGACCACGTTTACCTTGGCGGGCAGAGGGGTTGCCCCGTCTTTAGTAATCCTGTGGCCCAGGAAGTCGATGGTGTCGAGTCTGAACTGGCATTTGGCTGGGTTGATTGTAAGGCCGAATTCGCTCAGGCGGGAGTAGAGCTGGCGGAGGTGGGACAGATGCTCCTGCCGACTACTGCTGGCTATGAGGATGTCGTCCAAATAGATGAATGCAAAGTCCAGGTCGCGTCCCACCGCGTCCATTAGCCGCTGGAAAGTCTGTGCGGCATTCTTTCGACCAAACGGCATTCGGAGGAATTCGAAAAGTCCGAACGGGGTGATAAGTGCTGTTTTGGGGATGTCGTCCGGATGTACAGGGATTTGACGGTATTCCTGGACGAGGACTACCTTGGAAAAGATCCTTGCGCCGTGTAGGTTTACTGCGAAGTCTTGAATGTGCGGTACAGGGTAGCAGTCTGGCGTTGTAGCCTCGTTCAGTCTGCGGTAGTCACCACATGGTCTCCAGCCCCCCGTTGCCTTGGGCACCATGTGAAGGGGGGAGGCCCATGGGCTGTCGGACCGTCGTATGATCCCCAATTCCTCCATCTTCTTGAACTCCTCCTTCGCCAGTCAGAGCTTGTCCGGGGGAAGCCTTCGAGCACGGGCGTGGAAGAGTGGTCCCTGAGTTGGGATGTGGTGCTGTACTCCGTGTCTGGGCATGGCTGCCGTGAACTGCGGTGTCAGTACTGATGGGAAATCCTTCAGGACCCTGGTGAATTCGTCGTCGGACAGCGTGATGGAGTCCAGGTGTGGGGCTGGCAACTGTGCTTCACCCAGGGAGAATGTTTGAAAAGTCTTGGCGTGGACTAATCACTTCCCTTGCAGGTCGACCAGCAGGCTGTGGGCTCATAGAAAATCCGCCCCCAGGAGTGGTTGGGCCATGGCGGCCAGTGTGAAGTCCCATGCGAACTGGCTGGAGCTGAACTGTAGCCGCACCGTGCGGGTGACTTATGTTCGTATTGTGCTGCCATTTGTGGCTCTCAGGGTGGGTCCCGGCTCTCTGTTGCGGGTGTCGTAACTCGTTGGAGGTAAGACGCTGATCTCCGCTCTGGTGTTGACCAAAAAGCGTCGTCCCAACTGCTTGTCCCAGACGTACAGGAGGCTGTCCTGATGGCCAGCCGCCGTAGCCATCAGCGGCGGCTGGTCCTGGCGTTTCCCAGGAATTTGCAGGGTGGTCTGCAGCGGCGAGCCTCTGTGCCGCACCGCTGGTGGTAGAAACACCATTGTTCGTTGGGCTCCTCACTCCCGTCGCCGGGTTTTGTAGGCTCTGCTGCCGGGCCTGGTCTGGTCTGTTGTTGGGCACGCGGCTTGGTGATCTGTGCGACGGATGCCCCTCTCTCTTTCCTGGCATTCCACAGCACATCTGCTCAGGCCGCCACCTCCCGGGGGTTGCTGAAATCTGCGTCGGACAGCAGCAGGCATATGTCCTCAGGCAGTTGCTCTAGGAACGCCTGCTCAAACATGAGGCAGGGTTTGTGTCCTTCAGCCAGGGCCAGAATCTCGTTCATTAATGCTGACGGCAGCCTGTCTCCCAAACCATCCAGGTGCATTAAGCGACGTGCTCGTTTGCGCCGTGAGAGTCCGAAAGTCCTTATGAGCAGGGCTTTGAATGCTGTGTATTTGCCGTCCTCCGGGGGCGACTGTATAAACTCCTCAACTTGTGCAGCTGTCTCCTGGTCGAGTGAGCTCAGCACGTAGTAGTAGCGAGTGGACTCTGAGGTTATCTGCCGAATGTGGAATTGTGCTTCTGCTTGTTCGAACCATAATTGGGGTTGCAGCATCCAGAAGCTGGGCAGTTTTAACGAAACTGCGTGAACAGATGCAGCGTCGGTCATCTCTGGTCCAAGTATCGTTTGAGCCGTCAGGGTCACCAATTGTAGCGGTGTGCTACACACAGCGCTAGAATAACCACACGGAGTCGGTGAGTTAGAGTTGCGATGAAAGAGATTTATTCAGACTTCGCGGCCTGCTTTAAAGCCTTCCCGTTCCCGCCCTCCCTGGGCGGGACTGCTGTGGGGAATGCATATTCCCAGACCCTTTCCGCGCGCAGGATTTTCCCCCGCTGGTGAAGATGGCCTGGCGCCCTTTTTGGGGCCGGCCCTCTGTCTGCGCGCGCTGTTGTGAGCCGGTTCGTGTGTGCCAGAAAGTGGGTCGCCACAGTAGAATATATTTTTCTGTATTATTGTTTATGGAGTTTTAGGGGCTTAAAAAACTAGTGGCTTCCAAATGTGATTCTTTCTGTCTTCATGCCACCTCATTATAACTTGGATTTTATTTAAAAAGTAATCGTTCTAGAAAATTATTATGTCCCTTCCCTTCTCTTTTCATTCCTATCACGTGGCATAGTGCAGGCATAAACTGTTCCTAGATATGTGGGAATGTGAAAGGCCAAGAGGAGACATTGTAAAGCTTAGGTGAAGCACTTCTGTCAATTGTATATGAAAGAAGAATTTCCTTCTCCCGGGCCTTTGAATGAAATCACATCTGTGATCAGAAGGTTTGGCCAACTTGGGTTAACAAAAGGCCCAATGATAGACTCACATCCTTCTTAATGTCTTAGTAGCTATACCCCTTTAAAGCACATTTATTACCAAAGATGTATAAATTAAACACCTTAAAACTTAACTGCTAATAGACAAGAAACTGGAATAGCCCAATTAAAAACAAAGCAAAAAAAAACAAAAACTGTCCTACAGAGAAAGAGAGACAAAAAAAACCACATCATGCAAACAGCAGAAGCAATCTAATAGCAATCGGAACCAGACTGAGTCACAGATCCACTCCCGGAGCAGCTGCAGTAGGCCCAAGCCATGCCTCTGTCCCCAATTTTCACAGCAGTAGGAGAGAAGTGTAGACAGAGCAGCTGGATCAGCCTCTTCACTGGGGAGAAAGGAATGAATATCATGGGAGAACGAGTGAAATAAGCTGACCCTCACCTCCGTTCCTGACACTTGATTTCCATTCTGTCTGGGCTGACATCCAAATTGTCCAAGGGACTGAGTAGTGCCACATTCCAAGACCTGAATCCAGCTGCCCTGAAATGCCTGGGCTGCCATGCACAAAGCCATTCTCAATCTCACCAAGCCAACTCAGCATTTGGAGTGATCCGACCTCGCACCCACATTAGGAGAATTGACATCGAAACTCTTCTGCGTCAACCTTCTCCAAAATGCTCTCTCCATCTCCAGCAGCAACACCACTTTCATCTGCAAATCTGGCAGTTTGCAATGCCCCAGGATGGCTCATCGCCCAGACCAGCCACACCTCTGCCTGCCTCCTCACTGTCTGCAGCCATAGTTCACCACAATTGCTTCATGAAAGGTGTTATAAGTAGCGTTTTTAGTTGATTCTCTTGCCTTATGGTTTACAAGTAATCTGTCGCACATACTTGATGGTGCGATCTTTCACCAGAAAATTTACATCAAAGTTCATGTGATTGATAATTGTCTACCTATAGCTTTAATTATTCTTTCTACCTGTGATAGTGGAAGTTTATTGGCTGTTATCTACAGTTTGGGAGCTTCTGTGAATACTGCAACTTGGGTGATCATCTTGTGTTTCAATGTTTTTACTCAGCAAAATAAACAAGGTATCTGATAGGATTGTTGGGAACAGTTCCCAGCAACCATGATTCCGATTAGTTTTCAAAGAAGAAAATTTGAAATTTCACTGACAGTAAAATCAAATGAGATACTCAATGAGAGCCATCTGTAATAGTTGGAAATACCTAACCAGACTCTGGCAATCTAATGATCATGACGTGCACAGAAAATAAAGGCTGTTTCACTAAAAACTCAAATCTCAATCTTGACAACCCAGAGGGATTTTATAGTGCATACCATAAAGAGACAAATGGTTGTGGAGTTGTTAGCATAGACATTGGTTCTTTGCCGCAACATCTCCATGCTGACCTTTCTGCTCATCTACCCTAATCCCACAATAGTTTTATAAAGTTCTAAGCAACACATCTGCCAGAAAAAGCGGGATCTCCCAGTGGCCACCTATTTTAATTCCACTACCCATTCAGATTCCAAAATGTCAGTCTATGGCTTCCTGTACTGTCATGATGAGGCCGAACTTAGGTTGGAGGAGCAACACCTTATATTCTGTCCAGGTAGCCCCCAACCTGAGGGCATGAACATCGATTTCTAGAACTTGCGGTAAAGCTCCACCCCTCCTGCCCATTCACCAGTCCCCATCCCCATTTTCCTCTCTCACCTTATCTCGTCACCTGTCTATCACCTCCCTCTGGTGCTCCTCTCCCTTTTCTTTTTTCCATTGCCTTCTTCCTCTCCTATCAGATTCCCCCTTCTCCAGCCCTGTATCTCTTTCACCGATCAATTTCCCAGCTCGTTACTTCACCCTTTCTCCTCCCAGTTTCACCTATCACCTTGTGCTTCTTCCTCCTCTCCCCCCATTTTCTTACTCTGCCTCCTGATCTTTTTTCCCTGCTGAAGGGTCTCGGCCTGAAGCGTCGACTTTACTCTTTTCCATAGATGCTGTCTGGCCTGCTGAGTTCCTTCAGCATTTTGTGTGTGTTCCTTGGATTTCCAGCACCTGCAGATTTTCTCTTGTCTGTAGAGTTCCATCCTTATTTATTTTAGTACCTATCCAAGTGTCTCTGAAATTTTGCACTCACTGAAGTTCAGGAGAATGAGGGGCATCTCATCAAAACCTATCAAATGTTGAAAGGCCTTGATAGAGTAGATATGATGAAAATGTTTCCTATGGTGGGTTGTCTAAGACCAGAGATCACATCCTCAGAATAGAGGTTAGTCCATTCAGAACAAAGACCAGGAGGAATTTATTCAGCCAGAGAGTGGTGAAGGTGTGGAATTTGTTGCCTTGAGTGGCTATGGAGGCCATGTATTCAGTATATTTAAGGCAGACCTTGATAGATTCTTTATTAATCAGGATATGAAGGGATACAGGGAGAAGGCAGGAGACTGGGGCTGAGAAGAAAATGAATCAGCTATGACAAAATGGTGCAGCAGACTTGATTTGCCATATGACCTAATTCTGTACCTATATCATATAGTCTTATGGTCTAAGTAATGATGCAATAGATATTCACTTTCTTGGGTTGGTGATCTCATGTTTTACTAATCTTGCTTTCTAAACACAGCAGCTGCTACTTGTAAGATCACAAAGAGTTGTAAGTAAACTTTCAACTAATATTGCTTTGTCTAACTTCTGGTAATAAACAGGAGAAAGTCTTGAGTTCTCAAAATGAAAATGGCACACAGTAATAAGCTTGAAGCTTAAAAACACAGCTTTGCAAGCCAGCTCTATATATAGGAGATACTCTGTCTGTGGGAAGTAAAGATGTAGCTCATTACACCTGGTTTATTACTGCTCTAGAGTGTAGTATAAGACAATGTGTCATTTAATTTGGCTTGTTTTAAAACAGAAAAGCTGTTTCTAAGTTACTTAGTCAAAGAAGCTTGCAGACCAGATAATATCACTTAATATATCAATAACTGATCTATTAATGTTGGTAGTTTAATGTACTTAGAGAAGTTAGCTTTACAGCATTAGCTAAGATCTCTGTCTCCAAAATGTACTTAGACCTTAAAAAGGCTATCTGAGGAAATATCACATATGTGTGAAGTCACCCAAGGGGTAGAAAAAGTGTATAAATGTAGAGAATAGTTCAGGCTTATTAGGAATAGGGTAAGAAACATCAAGAAGCTATGGAAGAAATACAAGGTGAACTTAATTCCATTTCTCTAGCTTTGACTTCTGTTATGGATGATTCATTTGTCTGCATCATTGGTATTTCTTTTTAGTTTATAGGAACTATACCTGTGTTTTGGAAATCCTTTGTGTTTTAGAAATGGTTTGTAATTTGGAAATGTTGAAGGTAAATATCCTCTGTGGTTTTAAATGTGTTTTATGAATGTTGTTTCAATTTAATTGTGTATCACTGAAAATAAATGAACTATGTTTTAAACTACTTTGTTTGCTGGAAGTATCTTCTCTTTGGTAGGGAGAGGGGATCCTCCACTCAAATAGTAGGTATTGCCAGCTAAACTCACCATACAGAATAAACAAGAAAGTAAACTAGTTTTTGAACATTGGGTAATTACAGTACAATCTCCCTTTAGTGAGAGTACTCATAAATAATGCAAGTGAGGAATAGTGAGGTTGTGTTCATAGGTTCATGCATCATTCCGAAATCTGATGGCAGCAGGGAAGAAGCTGTTCCTAAAACACAGAGGGTGCATCCTCAGTCTCCCGTGCTTCCTCCCTGGTGGTGGTAAGGAGAAGAGGGAATGTCCCAGATGGGAATGAAAGGGTTATCATACAAGGAATGTTTGACAGCTCTGGGTCTGTGCTGGCTGGAATTTAGAAGGATGGGGGTGGTTTCATTGAAACTTTTCGAATGTTGAAAGGCCTAGACAGAGTGGGTGTGGAAAGGATGTTTCCTGTGTGGGGGAGAGTATAGGACAAGAGGGCATAGCCTCAGGATAATAGAGTGTTCATTTAAAACAGAGATGCAAAGAAATTTCTTTAGCCAGAGGGTTGTGAATTTGTGGAATTCGTTACCACAGGCAGCTGTGGAGGCCAGGGCGTTGGGTGTACTTGTGACAGAGATTGATAGGTTCTTGATTGCCCAGGGCGTCAAATGTTTCGGGGAGAAGGCTGGGGATGAAAAAGGATTAGCCATGATTAAATGGCAGAGCAGACTCGAGGGGCCAAATGGCCTAATTCTGCTCCTATGTCTTATGTCTTATAGTACTCATGGCTATTGATATCAGATAGGACTTTACATTTGAGTTTAGAACTTTGCGGTCAGCAAACCTATTACTATCACAAATGTTTGTTTCTGATTCCATCACACCCTTGAAGGTAAATTCCATATACCTTCTGTTCTCTTTGTTAAAAATCTTAACCTCAGATACTTTAAAACTCCCTCCTCTCACATTAAACATTACACCCTTTTGTTTTTAACATGCCCCATCTCAGGAAACAGATTTTTACTCTCTACCCTATCTCTGTCTGTCATAATTTTAAGTACCTTTGTCAGATCATCCAATAGCCTCTTTTTTGCACCAGGGCAATGAATCCCAGACTATCTATTTTCTCCGCATAACTAAAATCCACCATTCCAGGCAAAATTGGAAATGTTGAGGCAGAATATTCAATTGTTTTCAAGAAACTGTTATCAGCATAAATTTTTTAAAAAATCCTCAGCTATTGAAGAAAACATGAAGCACTTCAATCACTTGTTAAATAGATTGATAGAAACTTAAATTTATCCAGGACAATCAGTATCATTTATAGTGGATTCACTGTAAAATCTGCAGTCATGTAGAGGCATCAACCTAATTCTACAATAGTTAATTGGACAATGTCTCAATTTCAGAGCAGTATGTAGATTAGGATGAGAATGGAAAGGTAATTATAGGCTTGGGTTCCAGATAGTTGAGCTGCAGAAATGAAGAATAAAATGAAATTATAGACCCAGTTGCAAAAAGGGATAAAATGATGGTTACATTTGACAATTATGGTTATCTCTGTAGGAAGAACTGTGTAGAGCAGGATTGGTTGTATATTCATTAGAGTGTTTGGGGAACATGAGAGAACATAAGAAATAAGAGCAGAAGTAAACTACTCAGCTCCTTGAGCCTGCTTCTCCTGACCAGTCATTTCCTGCCCTGACTGTATATCTTCTGATTTCGGCAAGAAATCTACAAGTTTAGTTTGGAATGCAATAAATGTCTGAGCCTCTGCAGCCCTCAGAGCTAGAGAACTCTGAAGACTGACCAGCCTTTGATAGAAAAAATTACTCCACATTTCTGTCCTAAATGATCTGCCCCTTTCTTTGAGTCTCTAACCTCAAGATCTAAACTCCTCAGCCAGGGAAAATATTCTCTCTGCATCTAGCCTATCAAGCATTGTAGCAATTTGTAAATTTATTGAGCTCTTGCCTTAGCTTTCTAAACTCCAGAGAATACAAATGCAGTATGCTGAAGTTATCCCTAATAAAACTCACCATCCCTGCATCAGCAAACACGAGGAAATCTACAGATGCTGGAATTTCAAGCAACACACATAAAAGTTGCTGGTGAACGCAGCAGGCCAGGCAGCATCTCTAGGAAAAGGTGCAGTCGACGTTTTGGGCTGAGACCCTTCGTCCTGATGAAATGCTGCCTGGCCTGCTGCGTTCACCAGCAACTTTTATGTGTGATCCCTGCATCAGTCTAGTCAATATTTGCCACATTCCTTCTCTAGATAGTATCTTTCTTAGTTAAGGAGAGGAAAAATTTACATAGCACTTCAGGTATGATCTCACTGAGGTATAGGGCAGTTGAATTAAAACATTTCTCATGCTTTACTCAAATCCCACAGCAATAAGGGCCAAGATGCCAGTAACCTTCTTAACTGCATGCTGCAACAGTATATTAACTTTCAGTTGTTGCTGACTTATTGTTTGTCTGTAACCGTTTGAAGATTCTTTGCATTCTCATCACTGCTCACATTATCATTTAGCATAATGTCATCAACAACTTGGAAATGTTACAGTTGCTCATATAAACCAAATTGTTGATCTAGATTATGAATAGTTAGACCCAAGCAGGCACTGATCCTTATGGCACCCCACAACCTGCCATTCTGAGAAGGTCTTGTTTATTTCTGCTTTTTGTTTCCTGTCAGTGGGTTTCCTTGATTCATACTAATCAGCTGGCAAGATGCTGTAATAGGTGAATGTGCTTTCATATGTACTGGGGATTTATAATCTGTACCAATGCAGAACTGTTACATTACAGAAGTGTAATTAATCATATAACGATATAATAATGGATAGGAATTCCTCTTTAGACTTGCTTAGGCTAGAGTGGGCAGTGAACGCAGAACCTAATGAGTTCTGTATATATGAGTTACCATTCTCATGTGCACTATATGCAATAAGTTTTGTTCATGGCTTGACGAAGGGAAAATATTAATCAGTAGCTCCTGATCTTTGAATATCTCTTAAGAAAAATAACAAATGTAACAATAGTTATTCAACACTTAAAGCAGAAATAAATCACAATATAGTTTAATGTTACGAGATTATCTCCATTCCTTTCTGAACAAATGTTTCAAATGTTATCAGTTTAAAAGATCATAGAGTCATAGAAAAGTACAGCATAGAAACAGGCTTTTCAGCCCATCTATTCTGTGCTGAACAATTTAAACTGACTACTCCCGTTGACCTGCACTGGGACCACAGCCCTCCATATCCCTACCAAACCTGTACAGTACGTATATTGTATTTTATTTAACAATATTAGAATTAATGGTCAACAATTAATTTCTTTTTCTTAAATTTTCTTAAATTCAAAGCAATTTCCTCTGATCAGTTATAGCATGCAAAGACTATACAGTGTGTTTACCCAAGGGTAGATTGACACCAATCAGTCTTAACTTTAAAGGAAAAGAAATCCTTAATTTAACAAAGGTGTTACTGTGAATGAGAAAGGAAAGAAATTTATTTTCCTTAACTCATGTGCAAAGTTAGTTAAAGAGAAAATTTATCAAATATCATTGTTGATAGTTTGTTCTCATTGCTACCATCAGGAAGGAGGTATAGAAGTCTGAAGGCACAAACTCAGCTCCTCAGGAACAGTTTCTTTCCCTCTGACATCCAATTTCTGAACCCATGAACACTACCTTATTACTTTTACTACTTTATTATTTTTAATTTTGTACTGCTTATTTAATTTAAATAAATATATATTTATTGGAATTCACAATTGTTTTCCTATCATTATGTATTGTATTGTACTGCTGCTGCAAAGACAACAAATTTCACGACATATGCTGGTGACATTAAACCTGATTTTGATTCTGATTTAATAAAAAACAAAAGCAGCTCTAATGGTACATGAAGGTATGACATAACTGATAGACCACTTGAGGTTATAGGAAGAAGTAAATGCTGAAAATACTCAGCAAGCCAGACTACCTGCGAGAAAATGAGAACCAGAGATATGTGTCAAGTTGATGACTTTTCACTGGAACATATTTCAGTTTTGGATAGATATCAAATAATGCGTTGTGCAGCTGGAGGAATCAAAGCATCCCTCTTACTGCTTTTGATTTGACTCAAACCTTTGGCAGTAAGATATTGCTCAGTCCTGTTTATCCATTACAACTCAGTTATTTTGCTGGAAAACCACATTCAGAAATAAGCTTCAGAGAGAAGACATCCGGTGTCATGAGATCAGAGGATTAAATTACATTTTTTGTGGGCTGTGCACTACTTTAAATTTGTATTTGATTCTGGGTGTCTTGAGAGAAATTTAAAGCTTTATTATTTAATCTTTTCTAACCAACTCCAAATCCTACAAGCTCTGATATTTTATATTGCAAAAGAGTGGTGAAATGAATCAGTTTAAATATTCATTGAAAGTAAGGTTATCTTCCAGTTCACTTTTACTTGAAGCAAGATTTATTTCTTTGAGTTTCTTACGAATCTCTCCTAGTTGCAGTCAATTTTGAAGTGAGGCCTCCCACAGTCATCATACATATATTTCATAAATTGAGCATTTCATGATCTCAGGAAATAAAGCATTCATGAAAGTTCACCTCCTTTTAAGTTATTGACTGATTCATAAGCTTGGCGGTGCAATGGGCAAAGAACATATAAATGAAGCAGAGATACATCTACAAGAAATATTTTTGAATAAATTTTGCAAAGCATTCAAGAGGACTCTGATTTATGTCTTTCATTAGACCACTGACTGCTCCTTTGCGAAACTTTTACAAAGGAAGCAGAATCTCATTTGAAAATTTTTGATATTACTAATTTTGGCAATGTTGGAAGTTTTTGTTGGGAAATCCTAATTTAAGTGAAGAGGACTGATGTCAGTAATCATCACTTTTCTATGGCTTTATTGAGAGTGAGATTTACGTTGGGTCCCAGCTTCAAAACTGTCTGCAATGTCAACTCACCAGCATCGATGCTAGGACAGTCTTTCTGAGTGGATATTATGTAAAAGATTTTTGTTCAGCAAGAAATTTACAGGCATCTTTACATAGGTAAGAAGGCCAGGATTGGAAGAAAACTCAGAATACAAATGCTGTACTTCATGAATTCACTTATATTTAAACCAGGGAAAAAAATAATTGTATCTGTGCCCAGCCATTAGCCTAAATCTCAATATCAAAAAAGTTGTAGAAAAGTCATGATTGCCAGCATCAGCCCTCTTCACTTAAGACAGGATTTCCCAACAAAAAGCTTCGATCATTACCAGCAATTAGGTAAGCCAAAAATTCCCAACTGAGAACTGCGATTCCCTGTCCTTTTCCAGTTGTAGTTTTATTGATGCATGATGTGTCTTTTCCAATTATTGAAGTTTCTTATTAATAACATGGGGGCCAAAACATATTGCATTTTTATTCATGGAAGCAGATGCACACTGAACTTTGGTATTGTACACTGGCTAAACCTTGTTGCCATGACATTAATGATTGACATTTTTTTTTCATTTGTATTTATGCTATGAGAATTTTCAGTCAAAATCCAATTAATGGTTCAATAATTCCTTAATGTGGAGTCATACAGCATGGAAATGAGCCATTCAGCCCACTACCTCTATGCTGACCATTTTGCACATCTTCACGAATCACACTTGCCCACACTAGATTGTAAACATATATGTCTTGCCCATTTAAATGCCTGTCTCATATTTCTTAAAAAATCTAACATTTCCTCTGAAGCTCCTCTGTACTTTCAGAATCAGGATCAGAATCAGGTTTAATATCACTGGTATATGTTATGACATTTGTTGACTTTGCAGCAGCAGTACAATGCAATACATAATAATGGAAAAAAAACTTGAATTATAGTATATATTTATTAATTAGTTAAATTAAATAAGTAGTGCAAAAATACAAATAAAAAGTGTAGTGAGGTACATGGGTTCAATGTCCATTCAGAAATCAGATAGCAGAGGGGAAGAAGCTATTCCTGGATCACTGAGTGTGTACCTTTAGGCTTCTATACCTCTTTCTTGAAGGTAGCAATGAGAACAAGGCATGACCGGCGATGAAGGTCCTTAATGACGGTCACTGCTTTTTTGTGGCATCGCTCCTTGAAGATATCCTGGATATGATAGAGGCTAGTGTTTACAACTCTTGCAGCTTACTTCAATCCTGTGCAGTAGCAATACCCACCACCCACTAATACCAGGGGGTGATGCAGCCAGTTTGAATT
This sequence comes from Mobula birostris, assembly GCF_030028105.1. Lineage (NCBI taxonomy): Eukaryota > Metazoa > Chordata > Chondrichthyes > Myliobatiformes > Myliobatidae > Mobula > Mobula birostris. The sequence goes on along the minus strand of NC_092373.1, from coordinate 78,254,215 downwards.
CACACCCCCTGAACATGCTAAAAACAACTCCACAACCCCGTTTTAGTCGCTTTTAACCCTTTACCATTTATTTTGCATTCCTCTTTAGGAAAAAAAAAACAAACCCTCTCTCTGTGATTGTGCTCAGACCAGATCAGACCAAATAAATGTATTTTTCTACCATTCTTGGTCATATGTCTCACATAATAAACAGACAGTGTTACTTTATATTGTTACCCTACAAATACTTGTGTTTTAGCTCTACCATTCTAATCCATCCTAAGTGGACTTTAGATGTGCTGAGTGATCACAACATGTGCCTGATGGCTTTGGTGAAAAGATCAGGTTATTTTGATAGCATTCATCTGTAGGTGTCAATTATTGTGCACATTGGGAGATAGGGCACTAACACATATTCTGAGTACATTAGCAGTCCTGTCCAGCTTGAGTTCAGTGCACATTCTCTGAAGATTAAAAGGGAAATTCAGTAATATCCAAAACTAGCTTCTAAAAAGAAGTGCATAATTATTAAGAAAACAGGCATAAACATGTATAGGAATGAACCACATAGATCAAGAAATCCAATTCATTAACTTGGTTCTTTGCATTTCCTGGGATTGATATATTGAAGAACTTTGGGTCTAATTCATATTCTGGGAATCTTAACTGTTATTGCATTAACTTCCATTTATGATCAGTCATCTTAGAACTAGGAATGCAATGCCATTTATCAGTTTAAGGGAAACGTGAGTTCTAAGAGGTGAATTGAAGTTAAACCAATATGCTTTTGATGACAAGTTGAAGGGACAGGCCCATGTAACTTGAGATGTCTGATGATATTGCTACGAACATAATCAAATTTGCTTTATATTGTGGAATCCAGCCCTATTCAATGGAAAAAAAAACCTCCCAGTAGTATGTATGGACTCTTCTTTATGAAATTACGAAAATGCAGCCAGTAGCTAAATTAGATTTCTATGGCTAATCCAACGTGTTGATGATTGTGAAACCTTAAACTGTGGAAAGTTCAATTATATTATATTCCTGTGTCTTTTTGATGAGCACTTAGAGTAGATGTATTTTTCCATTAATTGTTCTGTTTGTAACCAGATGCCAGGGTGTTAATGTTGCTTTATTGGACTAGCACATCTGCAGTTTTCTTCTTGCTCTATTTACCTATTGTTGGTTCTCAATGTATACATAGATTCCTCCTTGTGTTGAAAAATAATTGTTGTCATATTATAACTTTTTGAACATGATTTCCCCAAGCCTGAATGCTAGATAACAGACAATTTCTTTTAATCTCTCCTTCCACCTGGACACCAAAGTTCAAAGTTTGAAATATGGTAAATTTATCATCAAAGTGCACATATGCTACCTTGAGGTTCATTTCCTCGCGACATTTACAGGGAAAATAGAATTTTACAAAACAGACAAAGACTGACAAGCAACCAGTGTGCAAAAGAAGACAATCTGGGCAAATGAAAACACTGAAAACAGAAGTTGTAAAGACTTCTTGAAAGTGAGCCTGTAGGATGTAGAATCTGTTTAGAGTAGTGGTGAATGAAGTTGTCCATAGCGGTTCAGGATCTTGATGGTTGTAGGGTAATAAAGTTTCCTGAACTTGGTGGTGTAAGATGTCATTTACTTGAGTTTTTGGAGTTTCTTAATGACTACTTTTATCATTAAGCTGTCACTGTGCTTTTTCTGATGCTCATTATGTGAATACAATTTCCTTATTCTCCTTGTTATGAAGTAATTAGTTTTTAATTTTGACCCACACGGGTTTCCTGTGTTTTATGTTCTGTTTAATGTTATTCAGGAGCAGCACTCATTGCCTGGGTTCAAGTTCTGCGCGAACTACCATTCTATGTGCTCAAGTCCTGAGAAGGTTCAGCATCTTGATTGAAGTCACGCTTTCAAAAATTGAACAGCTGTTCTCAAACCTCTGTTCCCAGTTGTAAGTGCAGGAGCACTTGTTGTGCTGAAATGTATGCTTTTAAGTCTCCAACTTTCATCGGAAGCATTCCATGTGCTTGTTCCCCACATTCAAAATTAATGATGTCACTTTCTAAAGAAGAGTCCAATTTTGCTATAAGCTGTCAGCAACACCTATCTAAATTCCAGTTTTCAGGCTTCTGTGACCTATATAAACATGTCATACAAGCAATAAAGAATTTTCCAATTCCAAATGAGGGAAGGATAAAGCAGCTGATCAATTAGAATGTCTGGATGTCACACAAAATATATTGGAATCTTTGCACTGAAGACTTGCTGCAAAATCAAATAAAGGAAAGACAGGACTGGCGTATCTTGGCAATATCTGCTACATGAACTGTGTCATTTAGGTCCTTTTCATGGCTTCGGACTTCAGTCATACTGTTATGCTACTCAAGGGGAGGGATTCACAGTCAGTAATGATAAAATTTCAATGGTTATTTTCTTTCCTGGAACATAGCCAGAGACCTGTCATTTCTCTCAGTAGCTTCATGAAAGCTTCATCTCCTCCATGGTTTAATCAAGGGGCACAACGGGACTGTTCAGAGTACTTAAAATATCTATTGGACAGGCTACATGAAGAAAAGATGACTAGTAAGGAATTTGTCATGGACTGAAATATTCAAACAGTGAACCTCATATAGAATGTCGAGATCCAGATACAACATTAGTAGAATGTTCAGTGGGAAAGTGGGTACTAGGATCATTTGTCATTGTTGTGGTAATATTTCCTTCAGAGTGGAAACTTCTATCGATCCATCCCTAACATTTCCACCGCCGAACAAGATTCTACAAAGGTGTGATCATTCGAATGAAGATTACTAGTGCAGTTAATTTGGCGTCACTAGCTGAGCAACAACACGACTGCCAAATCTCCAAATAAACAGAGGCAAACAAAATATAAAAAGCATTCAGTGTGAGTGGTACCATTTGAAATAATCAGCTCCCATGGAAAAGCAAAAGAGGAGACTGCAGAGTTAGTTCCTTTTTACAGTGGCCTCCAGGGAAGAAATGTGTAAATTCTTCAGCAAATTGTAGATCACTGTCTCAACTCAGTAACTACTTTCTTTCGCCAAAAATGCTGTGGGGTGATAACATATTATTACAATAAATGTACCTCATTACAAGATGCAGAAAAAGTGGTAGAATTAACTGGAAATCCACATTATCTTTTCTTGACTTTATTTTGATCTTGCAACTATGAAGTGCAGTAAGATTCTGGATAATGTCTCTGTTCCTTTAGTCCTTAAACTTCCCATTAGGGTTAATTCATTAGACGAACACAAAAGTTGTGGCAAAAATTAATGATGCAAACTAGGAAAATGGAAAACATTTGCAGAGGAAAGATGCTGCATTCCCTCTCAGGATACTCTGGGCCCTCAATTGATCATGGACTTTCATAACGGGTATTGTAGTAACTTCTACTTTGAAAAAGGCACACTCGACAACTTCATGCCCAAGAAACAACTTTATCTCGAACTTCAAAACCATTATGTACATGCAGAGGCTTTCACAACCCATACAGCATGGCAGGCACACTATATACAAAGCACACCGGAAGTAAAAAGAATGGAAGTAGAACACCCCGTTATCCTAATTAGTATTAACTTACTTTTAATAATGCTCACATTACAACACATCTTCCCCTTTAAAATCCAACATCCCCAAATGTAAAAAACTAGGAAATAAAAACAGTGGTGTTATTAACTTGTTTGCCCCTGAAAACTTAGACTAGTATCTCAGCAACAGTTTATCAATACAAAACACCTGGAAAACATGACAGATTCAACATTCAATCTAACAACAACAAAAAAGAACTGTCCAGTCAAAGATTCAGTCTGTCAGGAGGTTTACGAGTGCACTGTGATCTGCGCACTACCCCTGGTGATCCAGCAGGCACCGCTGGTGAGGGTGTTTTGGATGGGTCTAGTTTTGGGGGCATGAGAGGGGTCTGTGTGTCTGCGTGAGAATGCCCATTCTCTTCACGGGACCCCGACCCGTCTGCCAGCATCTCGCCCTCTGGCAAAGTCACTGGGGTGGACATGCTTCCACCGTAGTCTGTCTCACAAATGGAAACTCCATGGAACTGTCTGCCTCTGAGCCGGTATCATGATGCAGACGCACATGGTCCTGATGTCTGTGGAAAACACGCCCATCAGTCAGCTTAACAATATAGAAGACGGGACCACTCTGCTTAAGAATAACCCCAGGCAGCCATTGCTGATTGTTTCTCACATAGACATTATTATCCGGTTTTAACTGTCTCTCTCGCGCATGTTGATCATGTCCCTCCTTCTGCTTTTCCTGCTTTCTCTCCACTTTTGCGTTCCTGTCCGGGTACAGCAGGTCCAATCTTGACTTGGGCCTGTGCCCCATCAACATCTCTGCTGGAGTGCGGGAAGTCGTAGTCTGTGGTGTGAGGCGGTATTTAAACAGGAAACGTGAAAGCTGAATGCTAAGAGAGTCCTCTGTCATCTGTTTCAGGCCTTCCTTCACTGTCTGAACAGCCTGCTCAGCTAAACCATTGGAGGCTGGGTGGAAAGGGGCCGTCCGAATGTGATGAATGCCATTCCACTGCATGAACTCACTGAACAGCCCACTGGTGAATGTCGGGCCATTATCAGTGACCAGAGTGTCAGGCAACCCGTGGACCGCAAACACTTGCCTGAGTTTGCCTATAGTTGAGGGGGTTGTGATGTTGCTCATGATGTGAGCTTCGATCCATTTAGAATGTGCATCTACCATGACAAGAAACATCTGCCCCATAAAAGGGCCAGCAAAGTCCAAAGGTAGTCTAGACCAGGGGTGGTCTAGCCACTCCCATGGGTGCAAAGTGGCATATTCTGATTAGTCTGACATTGCATGCATGATTTTACCTTGTTCTCCAGATCCTGATCCATTCTCGGCCACCAAACATAGGATCTTGCAAAGCTTTTCATTCGAGACACTCCTGGATGAGTCTCATGCATTTCCTCCACAATCTGTGAATGGCCAGGGGGAGGCACGATGACCCTCGCCCCCCAGAAAATGCAGCCATCCTGCAGACTGAGTTCTGTCTTGCGTTTGGCATAAGGCCTCAGTTCCTCCCCTTCCACTACTCTGGGCCAGCCTTGTAAAAGAAAAGTCTTGACTTGGGACAGGACTGGGTCCCTCTCTGTCCGCTGCCCGATCTGGGTCACCTTTACAGGTGTCTCTGATAGCCTCTCCAATGAAAGCACAGTCTCTGGAGGCACATATGTAGTAACAGGTGTCTCAGGTAAATCAGCATTTGCATTATTCCCACCCGCTCTGTACACTATAGTGTACCGGTAGGCTGACAATGTATGAGCCCAGCTCTGTATCCTGGTTGATGCTAGCGGTGGGATGTATCTAGTCTCACTGAACAGGCTCATCAGTGGTTTGTGGTCCATATAAATTGTAAATACGCATCCATAAAGCTACCGATGAAAGCATTTGACCACAAAAATAATGGCCAGACCTTCTTTCTCTGGCTGTGAAAATCCCTCTCATCAGCTGTCAGGGTACATGAAGCAAAACCAATAGGATTCTCTGAACAGTCCTCCATTACATGTGAGAGAACTGCCCCGAACTCCATAGGGCGAGGCATCACATGCAAGGGTGATCTCCTTGTCTGGGTCATAGTGAACAAGCAGCTTCACTGAGTGGAGGAGTTCTTTCACTTCCTTGAAAGCTTTCTCCTGCTCTTCACCCCACTGCCACTTAGTGTCATTATGAAGCAGCTTATACAGTGGGATCAAAACCCTTGAGAGGTCAGGAAGAAACTTGCCATAATAATTCACCATGCCCAAAAATGATCTGAGTTCCGTGACGGTCTTAGGGCTTGGGGCTTCTTTAATAGCTCTCACTTTGTCCTCCACAGAGCAAAGCCCTTCAGCTGTGATCTTGTGTCCCAGGTAAGTCACACTCGATGCCAGGAAAACACATTTTCCGCATTTCAACCGTAGCCCTGCATCTGAGAGCCCCTTCAGCACCCGTTCTAAATTAGCCAGATGCTCCACCTCCATAGTCCCCGTGATCAAAATATCATCAAGGTACACTGCTACATGCGGAATCTCCTGCAGCAAAGTGTCCATTGTCCTTTGGAAAATGGCAGGGCAGGACGCCACTCCAAACACCAGGCGATTGTACTTGAATAATCCCTTGTACGTATTAATAGTGACGTACTCCTTTGAATCCCCGTCAAGCAGCAGCTGTTGGTAGACGTGGCTCATGCCCAGCTTTGTGAACAGCTTACCCTCTGACAGGGTCGCAAACAGGTCGTCCACCCATGGCAATGGGTACTCCTCCAGCCTCCAGACCTGATTCACCGTAAGCTTATAATCCCCACATATCCTCACCTGGAACAATGGGAGCCGCCCACCCTGAAAACTGGACGGGCTCAATAATGCCCAGCCTCTGTAAACGTTCCAACTCCTCCTCGATTTTGCCTTTCATGGTATAGGGCACCGACCTGGGCTTAAAAAAACGTGGTGTAGCCTCAGGGTCGACATGGAGTTTCACTGTCAAGCCCTTCAGTGTTCCTAGCTCGTCCCTGAAAATGTCACTGTACCGCTGCAGAATGTCCTCCGTCATGTGTGCATACTTAATTCCCTGCCAGTTGAGCTAGATTTTGCGATTGCGACCCAAAAGACTGGGCCCCCTGCCCTTAACTATCAGTAGCCTGGTTTCAGCCTTCTGACCCCCAGCTGAAATGTCCACATATAACCCCGCTAAATGAGGCCTGTATAGGTCCTAAGTTTGAGCTTTGACGGTCTAATGGGAGGCAGGTTGGACCCCCATGTCCTCCTGTAGGTCTCCTCACTAATGACCGATGCAGTAGCCCCTGAATCAATCTCAAACTTAATGTCCTTTCCCCTGACAGTGACTGTGGCATAATATGGTTCAGGTGGTTCCTCATCTGTTTCCACTCCAAACATGTTGTAGGCACACGCTGACTCTTCATCTGCTTCTTCTAGATGGTGCCTGGTTGCCTGAGCCTGTTGAGCTTTCCCCTGCCCAGGCTTAATCTTACCCTTTGAACTTCTGCACTTTTTAGCTAAATGTCCCTTTTTGCTACAAGCATGGCAGACAGTGGCTTTGAATTTGCAATCATTTACGTAGTGTGTCCCTCCACACCGGAAACATTCCACCCGCTTTGCCTGTTTGCCAGTCTCCCTCCTGACTTGGTGCACTGCTGCCGACTGTGATCTCCATGTCCTTTCTGGAAATCCTTGACATTATTAGCAGCCATCTCCGTGCCTTGGGCACTCCCTAAGACTTTCTTGAAAGTCAACGGTGGGGTTTCTCCTAACAGGCGGCATTGTATGTCGTCATTATTAATGCCGCATACTAATCAATCACGGAGCATATCTTCCAACACCGCTCTGAAATCACAATGCTCCGACAGCTGCTGAAGCCCGGCCACAAAATTGGCCACAGACTGACCTGGCTTCCTGAAACAGCTGTGAAACTTACACCATTGGACTATCACCAGATGGTTTCGGATTGTAGTGGTTCCCCACGAGCTTGACCAGTTCATCGTATGGAATGTTCCCCGTTTTCTGCAGTGTGGCAAGTTCCTTATTAGCTTGTAAGTCTTCGCCCCACACACACTCAGGAGAATAGAGCGCTTCTCAGCCTCCTCTGTAATTCCATTAGCAGAGAAAAAGTGTCCCAACCTTTCCTCAAACTCCAGCCAGTCCTCCGTCACGTCCACAAAATCAACGATAGTTCCAAATGTGGCCATCCGAAAGTGAGCCCCCTTATGGGCACGGCTGCTCCAGCTCGAACCGCGTCGACACGTCCACAAAACCAATTTACCTCGTCGCCAAAAATATGTTGTAACTTCTACTTTGAAAAAGGCACACTCGACAACTTCATGCCCAAGAAACAACTTTATCTCGAACTTCAAAACCATTATGTATATACAGAGGCTTTCACAACCCATACAGCATGGCAGGCACACTATATACAAAGCACACCGGAAGTAAAAAGAACAGAAGTAAAACCCCCCATTATCCTAATTAGTGTTAACTTACTTTTAATAATGCTGACATTACAACAGGTATCCTGCCTGCCCTGGGTCCTCAGGTTCTGGCCGTGGGGTTGTGGAGGGGGAGGGGGTTCTGCCATGAACCCTTCAGACCAGCGAGGGGTGGCAGGTCTCGATACACCTGAGCATCATTTATTTGAGTTTATTAGCGTTGTTTAATGGCTACTTTTATCATTAAACTGTCACTGTGCTTTTCATGACCCTCATTATGTCAATACAGTTCCCTTATGTTTCTCTTTCTTATTTGATTAGTTTTTGATTTCAACTCGCATGGGTTTCCTGTGTTTTATATTCTACTTAAGGTTATTCTGGACCAGCACTCATCGCTGAGTCCTGGGTTAAAGTTCTCTTTGAACTGCAGTTCAGTGTGCTCAAATGCTGAGCAAGTGAGCTCTTAGTTTGATTATTCCCTGTATAAAGCTCTGAATAAAGCTTCTTCGTTAATTTCTGCCATCAAGTCCTGAGTTTACTCCACACCTGGGTCTGCACATCTGAAGATCATTACACTGATACTGTATGTTGACACCAAGGAATTTAATGCTTCTGACGCTTTTCGCCTCTGTTCCCCCAATTGAGGACCAGCTCATGGGCGTCTGACTTCCTCCCCTTGTAGCTGATAATCAGCTCATTGGTTTTGGTGATGTTGTTGTGGCTTGTTGATGTGGTACCACTCAAGCAAAAACCAGGCCTGCTATTTGCTGAAATATTTAATTTATTCAATTTTTTTCAAGGTAGTTCATTGTCATATGGTTCTTAAGCTCATGCTATATCTCTCAATAAATAAAACATTACGTAATGTTGGAAATATCTGAAACTTCAGTATTTTTGTTCCATTGAATTCAGCACTTCCTGGCTATATGATAATACATTTAAACACCATGAAGCTACATGGCATGCAACACTAAGTTATTTTGACAATGTATTAACATTATTGAGTGAAAGGCGCTTATGTCTATTATGTTTCGTAACTTTAAAACATTAAACTAATTACAAGAAAAACATGGAGCCTGGATAAACTCATGTACTTTAGTTTTGATTTTACTTTAATCATGATGATAAAATATGCCATTGCCATTCAGGTACCATTATGTATAACCCATACTGAATTATTTAAACAAAGAATGCTTAATCAAACAATATTACTCAAATATCACTGAAATATTGAAACCTCTCTGCTTAGCTCTAAACTCCAACTCAACACAGAATGCAACTCAACTCAAATTTTTAACATATTTCTCTCTAGTCATCTATATTATTATATATACACACACATAAAATATACTATATAATACAACTATTATATACAGACATCCATGGTGTATTAAGTTTTAAATGGCTCCATTCAGGCCTAAAGATTTAATCGCTGAGGAGGCTAACTTATTCTCATGGATAATATATTTTCTGATGAGGGGGAGGTCACTCTGTTTGGCATGTGAGACTAGTGGCTGTGAAACAATCTCAGTTTCTGGGGCCTTCTCCATGGTGTTTGTAGGAGGTGACTCTGGGACTGCAAGAGGTGGTTCGGTCAGCTCTGGACACCTTGTTGACATGTTGGCATCTTGAGCAATGCATGGGAAGGTTCACTGGACGATGTGGATCATAATATTTAAGTACAGTGTCTGACGTCACCATTCCTTTACCTTTGGAAATGCCATCTCACACCACTTTGTCCATTGCCATTTCATCCTAATCTGTAGTAATGAATTCAAGGGATGGAGCACAGTAGCCAGGTTTGGCAGGAGTCTGTTATAGTAATTGAAAAATCCTAAAAAGGACCACAACTGGGACCTGTCCTTTGGCCTTAGGCAGCCACCACTGCTTGAATTTTGTCAGCACACTTGAGTAATGCTTGTGCATCTTTGGTATCACCATGATCTTGGTTTAAAGAATTGACACTTGTCTCATGCTCTGAGTCCATAACCTTCTAACCTGTTCAAAGTTCAAAGTTCAATTTTCAAAGTAAATTTATTATCAAATTAGATATATAACCCTGAGGTTCATTTTTTGCAGGCATACTCTGTAAATCCGTAATAGAACAATAACTACAACATAATCAACATGAGCATTCAATCAATGTGCAAAAGACAACAAACTGTGCAAATACAAAAAGGAAGAAATAATAATAATAAATAAATCAAGAACATGAGATGAAGAGTCCTTCAAAGTGAATCCATAGTTTGAGCGAGCATTTCAATAATGGGACAAGTGAAGTTGAGTGAAGTTATTCCATCTGGTTCAAGAGCCTGATGGTTGAGGGGTAATAACTGTTCCTGAACCTAGTGGTGTGAGCCCTGAGCCTCCTGTATCTTCTTCCTTATGTCAGCAATGAGAAGAGATCATAACTGGATGGTGGGGGCCCTTGATGATGGATGCTACTTTCCTGCAACAACACTTTGTGTAGTAGTGGTCAGTGGCGGGGAAGGTTTTACCCGTGATAGACTGGGCTGTACCCACAACTTTTTGTAGGATTTTCCATTCAAGGGCATTGATGTCTCCTTACGAGGCTGTGATACAGGCAGTCGGTGTATTCTCCACTTCACATCTATAGAAGTTTGTCAAAGTTTTAGTCATCATGCTAAATCTTCACAAACTCCTAAAGAAGTAGAGGCACTGCTGTGCTTTCTTCATACTTGCTCGTACGTGCTGGCCCCAGGACAGGTCCAGCCAGGAATTTTTTGTTGCTGACCTTCTCCGCTTTGGATCCTCTGATAAGGACTAGCTCATGGACCTCTGGTTTCTTCGTCCTGAAGTCAGTAATCAGCTCCTTGCTTGTGCTTACAGGGTGAGATCTGTGAAACATATCCTGAAAAAAAATCCTGAGTGATTATATGCAAGGACCTACTTGCGATAGTGTAATACTGCATCTCCTTTTGGGGGACAATGCAAGGCGAATGACTGAGGTGGAAGTTAGGGAGTGCTTTAGCCCGAGTGACTGTAATTCAATTCGATTTAATATAGTGCCAGAAAAGGATGGACAGATCCACAGATTAGGATCCTAAACTAGAAGGAAGCTAATTTTGAGGGAATTAGGCAGGATCTAGCAAGAGTTCATTGGAAGAGCCTGTTTGAAGAGAAAGGAACAAACGGCAAGTAGGAGGCTTTTAGAACAAGATATCAAAAGTTCAATGGTAGAGTGAAGGGTAAACTTAGCAAGTTTATATTACTCTGCCTGATGAGAGATCTTGAGGCTCCGATCAAGAAAAAGAAGAAAGCAAATATTGGGTTTGGGAGATCAGATACAAGTGATCCTCTTTATGATTATAAAACATTAAGGATATGCCTTAAGGGAAATCAGGAAGGCAAATGAGTATACAACATGGACCATATATGTAGGTATGATAATGGAAAATCCCAAGAGGGATTATGGGTAAAATTGCAAGATCAGGCCTGTAAACGAATCTCCAGGTATAGCCTTGGTTAATTATCAATGCTTAATGTTCACTGAGTTATGTACAAGATATATAGATCTTTCTTATCACCAACAGCTTTCAATGTTTCACCATTTAAGAATACTGTTCATCCAGGTTTTCTTCTGGATGACCTTACAGTTCTCCACATTAAATACACATGTCTCGTCCTCACTCATTCATAGTCCGAAATATTTTAGGAACTGGAATGTTCCACTCAGTCTCTTGAGCTGAACATTGCACATTCAAATCAGCTGACAAGTTTCCAGGCAAATGAAGCATGTCTTCCATTGACTTGAATTAATACAAGAGTAAAATGTGAGTAACATCAGTTCTTCTTTAAACTGACCACAAGGTAGAATTCCTTTCTCACTGAAACATACATCAGGTATCCCACAGAAATAATTTCATTTTTAATTTAACCTGACTCTTACAGGTTGAACCCATGAAATTCTAAATGACTCCCTTAGGAATATGAATGACGTCAAATAAAATTCTCATTTACAAATAATGCTACAGAAAGAAGCTAGTTAGCTTACTGAGTCATATTGGTTCATAGCAGTGCAATCACATTGGTGCTATTCCCCCACCCGCTATCAGGCAACGCATTTTCTGTCACACATCTATCAATTTCCCTTTGATACTTCTTGTTACTTACTTGCACTCAAATAATAACCTGCCATGGCTGATTAATCCAGTAAGCACATCTTTGGAGCATCAGAAGAGGCAAGAGTACTCTGCTGGAAATGTGTGTGCTCCTATGAAGGAGTTACCAGCAGCGCTGGGAATCCGGATCTCCACATATAATTACTGCACGGTGTGATTTCACTTTCACAGCTGGATAAGTAAATCTGTTGCTTTCAAGTATTACAATTTTCTTTAGAGTATGTACTGAAGCTACCAGCAAATGTGTGATATTCAGTTGGGGATGGAGGAGATGGAACCAAATTTCAAAAACGAAGTGAAAAACGACTTTGATGGTTAGTGCTACTGATCAACATCAAGCTTCTTCCCCGTTGATTCTTAGTGATTATGAAGAGTATTAAAGAACAGCTTCTTCATTTAGAATATACAGGAAATGACAACAGGTGTAAATTAACAAAAATACTTAAGTCTGAATTCATTCATGAATAATGGTAACGCTTGCTCTGTAAATCAATCTTGATCCAGCACCAATATTTTTTCTATGATCTCAGTGCATTCTGATTATAATTATTTATCATTTTGGGGATTTTCACTGACAGTGTTGCTGAAGAGCAACAGTGTATTCAAACTAATAGTTGTGATTTGATTTTTGATATGCTTGTAATAGGTTATGTACCATGTAGCCTATTGTATATTATGGGACTACTTTATGTTGTAGCAACACGTCGTTGAGCTTGCACTATTAGGAGCATATTGACCTGTACGTGTGTGTTCAGTTTGGTTTCAGTCAGTAAAGAACCTGGTTAACTTAGCTCCCACCTCCAGCATTTTCATTTATAGCTATGTTGCGTAACTCGGCCACATACACAACAAATTGGTGACAAAGTTAATGAACCTACATCGTATCGGAACGCCGTGTTTTAATTGATAACGACACTCAGGAGAAGAGCGCAAGGAATGAGACAAGGAGCGGGAGAAGGAGGCCACGAATCTGAAGGGAGACCATGAGACACAGTTGGAGCTGCAGCACGTCCAGCCGAGACCACAGATGGCGCTGACCCCAGGGGCTGAGTGTCTGACTGCCCCAGAAGGGAGATAAAAAGGAGCAACACACACATCTAGATGGAGTGCGCTCGTGGCGCTAGCAAAAAGGTCATGTGAGTCAAAAAAAAAAAACAAGGGACTGTGGCTAAATTGACATAACAAGAATGGCATTGTTTGGAACCATTACAGCATTTTTAATAGTGGTATTGAAGACTGGGCAGCTTACATTGAAAAAGTGGAGTTATATTGTGATGCTAACGCTGTTGATGATTACAAAGAAAGCCCATGTATTACTCAGTGTTATGGGCACTAAAACATACGGCTGCTACGGAGCTTGTTAACCCCTGAAAAGCCAGCTGACAAAATATTCAAGCAAACAGTAGACACCCTCCAACAGCACTTAAACCCCAAACCATTGGTCATTGCTGAAAGATTTAAATTTCATAAAAGGAGTCAGAGCAAAAATGAAAGCATTTCTGAATTTTGTGCTGAATTGCGCAAATTATCAGAACATTGTCAATTTGGAGCTGGTCTATCAGATGCATTGAGGGACAGGTTAGTGTGTGGCATACGCTGTAAAACCACACAGAAGAAGCTCCTGTGTGAAAAAGACCTTACATTCGAGAAAGCGCTAAGTATCAACAGAAACAGCGGAACAGGGTGCTTCTGAGATACAACAAAAATCTCTGGAATATGCCACAAATAAAATGTCACTGCACAGAAATGAAGGAAAGAAACATTACCATTGTGGGAACAGGTCACATGACCCTGATGATTGTTGGTTCAAAAATAAAGAATGCAATAACTGTGGCAAACAGACCTACATTGGCAGATTTTGCAAAGCTAGTAAACAGCAGGAAAAGGACAAAATACAGAGAAACAAGAAACCCCAGAAAGTAAAATACAACAATGTGCACAAAATGAAAGAAAGCAATTCTGATGAAAATGACGCAGACAAAAGTGAATTGTCTTGTCTGCAGCTTCACAGTGAGGAAGAGACAGATGTTCGAAGAGTAATATGGATCACTCCACAAGTGGCAGGCATGAGACTGAAAATGGAGTTGGACACAGGCTCAGCCTTAACAGTGATCTCTGTACATGGCTACAAACAACTGTTTTCTCACATACCCCTCAAAACGAACTAAACTACTGCTAAAGACTTACACAGGACAGAAAGTATGTCCCAAAGGTAAAATTAATGTGACAGTGACCTACGGAGACAAAACACAGCAACTGAGCCTCTATGTACTGAAAAATGGAGGACCACTGTTGCTGGGACATGAATGGCTCAGGAAAATTCAGTTGGATTTGTACACCATCAAGGCACTAGATGTGTCAGCAAAGGAGGGTAGCAAGGCTACATCTGAGAGACTGTCACAAATATTTGCTGACTCTGAGGAAGTGTTCATGAAAGGAATAGGAACACTTCAGGGCATGAAGGCAAAGATTGAGATTGAGGAAAATGCATTTCCAAAACCTTACAAAGCCAGACCAGTGTCATATGCAATCCGTCCTACAGTAGAGGTAGAGCTGAAAAATCTGGAACAGACTGGGGTCCTGTTAAAGGTGGATTGGAGTGAATGGGCCATGCCTATTGTTCCAGTGATGAAGAAAACCTTCAGCACAAAACCAAGAAAACCAAGCTAAGCATGCATATGTAGTGACTTTAAAGAGACTGCTAACCCAGTTCCTCACACAGTACAGTATCCCCTACTTCATATTGAGGACATTTTTGCTTCCCTGTCAAGAGGGGAACATTTCACTAAAATTGATTTGATCCAGGCTTACCTCCAAGTGGAAATCGAGGAAGCATCCAAGAAGTATCTGACAATAAATAACACATAGAAACATAGAAACATAGAAAATAGGTGCAGGAGTAGGCCATTTGGCACTTTGAGCCTGCACCGCCATTCAGTATGATCATGGCTGATCATCCAACTCAGAACCTTGTACCTGCCTTATCTCCATACCCCCTGATCCCTTTAGCCACAAGGGCTATATCTAACTCCCTCTTAAATATAGCCAATGAACTGGCCTCAACTGTTTCCAGTGGCAGAGAATTCCACAGATTCACCACTCTCTGTGTGAAGAAGTTTTTCCTAATCTCGGTCCTAAAAGGCTTCCCCTTTATCCTCAAACTGTGACCCCTCGTTCTGGACTTCCCCAACATCAGGAACAATCTTCCTGCATCTAGCCTGTCCAATCCCTTTAGGATTTTATATGTTTCAATAAGATCCCCCCTCAATCTTCTAAATTCCAACGAGTATAAGCCTAGTCGATCCAGTCTTTCATCATGCCATCCTGCCATCCCAGGAATCAATCTGGTGAACCTTCTTTGTAATCCCTCTATGGCAAGGATGTCTTTCCTCAGATTAGGGGACCAAAACTGCACACAGTACTCCAGGTGTGCTCTCACCAAGGCCTTGCACAACTGCAGTAGTACCTCCCTGCTCCTGTACTCGAACCTTCTTGCTATGAATGCCAGCATACCATTCACCTTTTTCACCGCCTGCTGTACCTGCATGCCCACTTTCAATGACTGGTGTATAATGACACCCAGGTCTCGCTGCAACTCCCCCTTTTCCTATTCGGCCACCATTCAGATAATAATCTGTTTTCCTGTTTTTGCCACCAAAGTGGATAACCTCACATTTATCCACATCAAATTGCATCTGCCATGAATTTGCCCACTCACCTAACCTATCCAAGTCACCCTGCATCCTCTTAGCATCCTCCTCACAGCTAACACTGCTGGCCAGCTTCATGTCATCCGCAAACTTGGAGATGCTACATTTAATTCCCTCATCCAAGTCATTAATATATATTGTAAACAACTGGGGTCCCAGCACTGAGCCTTGCGGTACCCCACTAGTCACCGCCTGCCATTCTGAAAAGGTCCCATTTATTCCCACTCTTTGCTTCCTGTCTGCCAACTAATTCTCTATCCACATCAATACCTTAGTCCCAACACCGTGTGCTTTAAGTTTGCACACTAATCTCCTGTGTGGGACCTTGTCAAAAGCCTTTACAAACGACTTTACCAGTACAACAGGTTGGTGTTTGGGATAGCATCAGCTCCTGCAATCTGGCAAAGGGCAATGGACTAGGTCCTGCGGGGGATTCCAGGGACTCAGTGTTACCTGGATGACATCATTGCCAATGGCAAAGATGATGAGGAATATCTTTCTAACCTAAAACAAATGCTCACCAGGTTACGTGAATATGGGCTCGGAGCTAATCGACAGAAATGTGAGTTTTTCAGAAAGGAAATCTCATACTGTGGGCCTGTGATCAACAAGGATGGCTTACACAGGTCTCAAGACAAGGTAGAAGCAGTGCTTAAGGCACCACCACCTGAAGATGTGTCTCAGCTCAGAGCATATCTTGGTCTAGTGAATTGCTATCACAAGTTCTGTGATAATAATTCACTAGACCAAGATATGCTCTCAAGTTCTTGCCTAACCTATCCACAGTCCTACACCCACTAAATGCACTATTGCAGACAGGAACTCAATGGAACTGGACTGAGAGCTGTGAGAAAGCGTTTCAAGAAACTAAAAGACACATAACTTCAGAAGGGGTGCTCACGCACTTTGACCCCTCCTTACCTATCCGACTAGCTTGTGATGCCTCGCCCCATGGGATAAGAGCTGTGTTATTGCACAAGTTTCCAGATGGCTCCGAAGGACCAATAGCCTTTACCTCAAGAACACTAACTTCAGCTGAATGCAGCTACGCACAGGTTGACTGAGCGACCATAAGCCTCGTGTGGGGAGTCAAGAAACTCGGTCACAACCCGTATGGCCAAAAATTTACCCTGTTGACTGACCATCAGCCCCTCATGTCAATCTTCAATCCAAGAAAAGGTGTTCCAGTGATGACAGCACAAAGACTGCTGCGAAGGTCTCTTTTCTTAGGAGGTCACAGGTATGACATTGAACACAAGGGGACCAAGCAACACGGCAGCACAGATGGTTTGTCAAGTTTACCACTGCCCACTTCCGAGATAACTACGCAAATGGATTCAGCAGAGGTTTCTCACAAAACAATAGTCAAACAATTACCAGTAACAAACAGCCTCATTGAAAGGGAAACACACAATGACCCTATGTTGTCAGAAGTGTATGACATCACGATAAAGTGATGGCCAGAGCAGGGTAACACACTGTTTCCAGCCTTCTCAGCGAGGAGGGAGCAGTTGTTAGTGTATCAGAGAGCACTAATGTGTGGTTTACGAGTTGTGGTCCCTCCCAAGCTACGTACCAGAGTGCTGGAGGAACTGCATGAGGGGCATCTGAGTACAGTGAAAATGAAAAGTCTTGCCCGTGCCTATGTGTGGTGGCCAGGAATTGATAAACAGATTAAGGACTTGACCAAGAACTGTTCTGGATGTCAAAAGATTCAGAACACACCACCACAAGCCCCTCTCCATCCATGGGAGTGGCCGTCATCACCATGGCAATGAGTGCACATCGACTTTGCAGGACCATTCATGGACTATCTTTTTAATCACCATTGATGCACATTCCAAATGGCTGGAGGTCATCAAAATGAAGACAACCACATCGGAAAAGACTATTACAGTTTTGAGGACCATATTCACCAGGAATGGCATACCAGAACAAATCTGCACAGACAATGGATGACAATTTGTCCCTGAAGAATTCTAAAGCTTTATGAAGAACAATGGAATCAAGCACTTTACATCGGCCCCTTACCATCCATCCACAAATGGCTTGGCAGAAAGATTTGTGCAGACGTTCAGGAAAGCCATCAAGGCAATGGACAGCGAAAATCAACCACTGCAGCACAAGATAGACAACTTCCTCTTTGCCTATCGTAATGCAGTACACGCAACCACTAATCAGTCCCCAACGATGATGTTTCTGAACAGGCACCTGAGGTCCCGCATGGATTTTCTTAAACCAGATGTGTGGCGTGAGGTGGAAAACAGACATTTCAAACACTTGAATGCTAAGTCAACATGGAGCTTCATTGTGGGACAGTCAGTTCTTGCACAGGATTACCAGACTGAAAAGTGACAGCTGGGTATAATTTCCACCATAGACGGGCCACTGATGTATAGAGTACAGGCGGGGGAGAACGTATGGAGACGTCATGTGGATCAAATCCTGGATGCTCAGGTGAAAAACACAACAACACCCTGCCCTGACTCCCCGGACATAGAAGCAAACACTCCTGATGTAACCACATCAGCCTCATCCACAGATAATCCTGTCATCAGCGCTGAGGACCCACCTGATGTACCTGTGGAGACTCATTCCTCAAAGCAAACGTTTCAGTGCAGACGTTACCCAGAGAGACAGAGAAGACCCCCCCAGAGACTCGAGTTATAATTACTATAATAATTATTATTATTATTACGTTACTTTGTTATAATTTGATATTATTAAGTTACTAAGTAAACAATTGGTAGGCGTTTGTATGTTAAAGGTACACATTTTTGCTTAGCATAGTGCCCCAGTAAAAAAAAGTTGATACACTATTAAAATAAAAGGGGAGGAGTGTACCATATAGCCTTCTGTATATTATGGGACTACTTTATGTTGTAGTAACACGTCATTGAGCATGCACTATGAGGCATGTATTGATCTGTAGGTGTGTGTTCAGTTCGGTTTCAGTCAGTAAAGAACCCTGTTAACTTAGCTCCCGTCTCCAACGTTTTCTTTTGTAGCTTTGCTGTGTAACCCAGCCACGTACACAACAGGTTATATTGGCATTAGTTTAAGTAACAAAACATCTATTATATGCAGATGCCTAGTAAATGTTTCAATCAAATGGACAGAATTGTGTGTAACCTCAATGGAAGACCCCAGCCTAATTATAAATTTTAATTTATTTTATCTTATAACAAAATGTTCTTGTTAATTGAGTAACAATTAGAATCATCGGTTAGGTTTCAGTCTTTCAAAAATAAGGAAGCCAATGGTGTGAGTTTTGCCAGACGTTTGAGTTTCTATATGATTAAGCAGCATGCTCTGACTATCTAACAATAAACATATCTTAGCAATTTTTGTAAAGTCAACATGAATCTTAACTAATTAGTCAGACACCATCACAAGCAAGAGAAATTCTTCAGATGCTAGAAATCCAAAGCAACATACACAAAATGCTGGAGGAACTCAGCAGGTCAGGCAGCATCTATGGAAAAGAGTAAACAGTAGCTGGTTTGGTCCAAGACCCTTCATCAAGACTGGAGAAGGAAAGGTGAGAAGTCAGGGTAGGAAGGTGGGGGGGAGGGGAGGAAGAAATGCAAAGTAGTAGGTACTAGGTGAAACCAGAGGAGTGGTAGCGGTGGAAGGAAGAGCTCAGAAGTGAATTGGTGAAAGAGATAAATGACTGAAGAAGGGAAAATTCACCAGAAATAGTGGGTTCTCCCAGTGGCTACGCATTTCCATTGTACTTCCCTTACCCATTCTGACATGTCGGTCGATGGCCTCCTCTACTGCAGCAATGAGATCATACTCAGGTTGGAGGAGCTACACCTTGTATTCTATCTGGGTAGCCTCCAACCTGATGGCATGCACATCGATTTCCCAAATTTCTGGTAATTGACACCTCCTCTCCTTCACCATTCCCCATTCCATCACCTCCCTCTGGTGCTTCCTTTGCTTCTGTCCTCTCCTATCAGATCCCCCCTTCTCCAGTCCATTATCTCTTTCACCAACCAACTAATTGATCTGCCAGCTCTTTGCTTCACCCCTACCCCTCTCCCAGCTTCACTTGTCCCCACTGCTTTGTATTTCTTCCTCCCCTACCCCACCTTCTTACTTCCACACCTCATCTTTTTTCTCCAGTCCTGATGAAGGGTCTTGGCCTGAAATGTCGACTGTTTACTCCTTTCCATAGATGCTGCCTGGCCTGCTGAGTTCTCCCAGCAATTTGTGCAAATCAGACACTGTCAACAGGAGTAGTGTCTCTCTTAATTCTGAACCAAGGGAGCATGCCTTATGAAAACAGGTTGAGGGAACCTGGCCTTTTCTCCTTGGAGCGACGGAGGATGAGAGGTGACCTGATAGAGGTGTATAAGATGATGAGAGGCATTGATCGTGTGGATAGTCAGAGGCTTTTTCCCAGGGCTGAAATGGCTGCCACAAGAGGGCATAGTTTAAGGTACTTGGGAGTAGGTACAGAGGAAATGTCAGGGGTAAGTTTTTTACGCAGAGAGTGGTGAGTGGATGGAATGGGCTGCCGACAACAGTATGGAGGTGGATACAATAGGGTATTTTAAGAGACTTTTGGATAGATACATGGAGCTTAGAAAAATAGAGGGCTATGTGTAACCCTAGTAATTTCTAAGGTAGGGACATGTTCTGCACAACTGTGTGAGCCGAAGGGCCTGTATTGTGCTTTAGGTTTTCTATGTTCTATGTTTCTATGAAATAAGCTGACTCCTTCTCTCACATGCTAGAGAAAAGTTAGATTCACTTTTCTGTTTGAGAACTGGATATAAAGGGAGTTAGGAAATATGGAGATAGTGTAGAAAAATGGAACTGAAATAGAGATCAAACATCATCTCAATGAGTCTTGGTGGAGCAGACTCAAAAATAGTTCACTCCTATTTCTCATGCTCCTACTTCTTGTATTCCAGTTACATTTGTATCATGGCTTCTGATACTTTTACATCTGCCACCTGTTGGATGGCACCGAGCTATAATCCTGTTCTCCTTTAAACATAGCAAACAAAGACAACCAAATATGACCATCAGCTATATTAGCTTTATGTGACTCCATCCTTCTTTTGTAACCCAATAATGTCAATTTTCAGGTTCAGACAATAATTTCATATATGTTGTTGTTGTTTCAATTTAAAGACCAGCTGGTTTTAAAATTCTGAGAGTTGCCAAAATTATATTTTTAAAAATGTGCCTCCAGCATTAGATGTTGTTTTGAATCAATTGTAACATTTACAAGTTTATCTTTCAAAAGAATTAACCATAACTTCAAACTTACTGTAGTTTACACTGCTCTGCATATTGAGGTCCTATAATGAACTTTCAGAAATTACTTTCAATTTTCTTTACATTGGTTTTCATATCTTGAGGCTTTTTAAAATACTCTCTCTGAAAATCCTGTGCTGCTTTTGACAGCTTAATAGTGATTTATTAAATCATATCAAACCTTGCAAGTGCAAACAAAATAGATAGTGTCAGGATGAAATAGATTTTATGTTTTTCGAAATAAAAAAATATTAAATACAAGTACTTATGAAGATAGCATTTGAATTTTAAAAATGTTTATATTGAATTTCTTGTCCTAATATATCTAAATTATTTAGTTGCTTTTATGTGAATGTTTAAGGCACATATGTGAATGTTTTGTTGAAAAGCAATAAAAAATCTGCATATATTGAAAATCCACAATAAAAACAGATTGAGTGAAGAGTCAGTGACATCTAATAGTAACTATGTTTTCTTCTTTCCATATTCTATTTCACTCACTGAACCTACCTGTATAATCTATTTCCTGTTATCTGTTGACTATCCATGTTGTTCCATATATTGCTTTCTATATGAAGGCTGCTGAAAGAGAGGACATCATGGAATTGTCATCTACTGAGTCTGTGTGGAAGGAATTCAGAAATAAGAAGGGAATAATCACTTTAATGGGAGTATTCCATAGCTACCACCCCTTCCCACCCAGCAGTGACACCAAGAAGCAAATAAGTAGGCAGATTTTGGAAAGGTGCAAAAATAACAGGGTTGTCATGGGTGATTTCAACTTCCCTAATACTGATTGGAACCTCATAGTGCAAAAGGTTTAGATGGGGCAGATTTTCTTTGGTGTGTCCAGAAAAGTTTCCTAACACAGTATGTGGACAGGCTGAGCAGAGGAGAGCCTGTACTGGATCTAGTATTAGATAAAGAACCTGAACAAGTGACAAATTGCTTGGTGTGAGAGTATTTTGGAGACAGTACCGCAACTCCAAGACCTCTAGCATATTCGTGGACAAGGACAGGGACAGATGATATGGGGAAGTGTTTATTTGGGGTATAGCTAATTATGAAGGTCTTAGGTAGGAACTTAGGAGCATTAATTGGAGAAATTATTTTCTTAGGGAAGTGCACAGCAGAAATGCAGTGGTTCTTTAGGGGTCAGTTGCACAGAGTTCTGCATAGGTTTGTCCCACTGAGACAGGGGAAGAGTGGTAGAGTGAAGGACCCATGGTTGAAAGAGAGGTGGATATTTAGTCAAAAGGAAGACCGAAACAAATTTAAAGTTTGGGAAGCAAAAATCAGACAGGGCTTTTGAAAGTTATAGGTAGCTATGAAAGAACTTAAGAATGGACTTTTCAGAGCTACAAGGGAACATGAGAATGCCTTGACTGGTAGGATTAAGTAAAACCACAAAGGGTTCTAAACATACGTGAAGAACAGGAGGAAGACTAGAGTAAAGGTAGAACCATGCAGGATAAATGGTAAAACACGTCCCATGAGGCAGAGGAGGTTGGGAAGGTCGTTAATAAATACTTCACTTCAGTGCTCACCGGGAGAGGGATTTATTGACTGTGAGGTCAGAGTAAAACTGGCTAATGTGCTGGATGGAGCATGCCATTGTTCTGAGAAAAAGTAATGTTGGAGCTTCTGAAAAATACTAGGACAGGTTAGCCCCAAGGCCAAATGAAATATACACTGTTATTACTGCAATCGAGGGAAGAGATTGCTGGGGCCCTGATGGTGATCTTTGAGTCGTCCCTGGACACAGGACAATTGGCTGGTAGCAAATATTACTCCACAGTTCAACAAAGGTAATAGGGATAATCCTGGTAATTATAGACTGGTGTAGTTTTACACCACTGGTGAGCAAATTAATGGCTCAGATGCTCAGATTAGGTTAGATTATGAGAACACTCAGTCCTCTTTCATTGTCATTTAGAAATGCATACATGCATTAAGAAATGATACAATGTTTCTCCGGAGTGATATCACAGAAAATAGGACAAACCAAAGACTAACGCTGACAGAACCACATAATTATAATATATAGTTACAGCAGTGCAAAGCAATACCATAATTTGATGAAGAACAAACCATGGGCACGGTAAATAAAGTCTCAAAAGTCCCCGAGTCGATCGACTCCCAAGTCCCCGATAGCAGGCAGCAAAAGGGAGAAACTTCTTGCCATAAACCTCCAGGCACCGTCAACTTGCCAATGCCTTGGAGGCAGCTGACCACAGCTGACACTGAGTCCATCCATCCGAAAACATCGAGCTTCCGACCGGCCTCTCCGATACAGCCTCCCAAGCGCCATCCTCTGTCGAGCGCCTTCGACCTAGCCCCTGGCCGCTGAAACATGCAAAGCTGAGGATTTTGGGGCCTTCTGCTCCGGAGATTCCGGTTACCACACAGTAGCAGCGGCAGCGAAGCGAACATTTCATAAGTTTTCCAGATGTTCCTCCGTACTCTCACGTCCGTCTCTGTCAAATCAGAATTGTGCATGGTCCCCTACTTGACAGAGAACAGACATCACCACCGTAGTGGCCACATGCACTGCCGTCGTGCCGCCATCTTCTCCTCCTCTTAGAGACAGGATTTATGAGCACTTGGAGAAGAAAAGTCTTATTAAGGATAGACAACATGGCTTCATAAGGGACAGGTCATGCCTCATCTGTTTTTTAAGAAGGTGGCAAAGCAAACTGATGAAAGTAGAACAGTGGATGTGGTGTATGTGCACTTTTAGTAAGGTGTTTTACAAGGTGCCCATGGTAGTTTCATCCAGAACACAAGAGATATAGGATCCATTGAAGCCTTGGCTGCATGGATTGGAACTTGCTTTCCCACAGGAGGCAGAGAGTGGTAGTAAATGGACTATATTCTGCCTGGAGGGTGATGACTAATAGCGTTCCACAAACTTCTGGGCAGAGATTCCTACTCTTCGTGATTGTTATAAATGACTTGCATGAGGAAGGGATAGGTGGGATAGTAAATTTGCAGATGACGAAAAGGTTGGTGATGTTGTGCATAGTATAGAAGGTTGTTGTGGATAACGAAGGGATATAGTCCAGTTGCAGAGCTGGTCAGAGAAATGGTAGATGGAGTTCAATCCAAAAAAATGTGAAGAGATTCATTTTGAAAGGTCAATATTAAAAGCAGAGTACAGTGTGAATGGCAGAATTCTATATTTTGATTTCTGCTCTCTTCTTTTCCATTCCTGATAAAGAATCTTGGCCTGAAATGTTAACTGTTCATTTCCCTCCACAGATGCTGCCTGAGTTACTACAGAATTTTGTGTATGTTGCTGGTTTCACTGGATGCCTTTTACAAAATGCATCAAAACAATTGAATTGAATTGACTTTATTTCTTACATCCTTCATATACATGGGGATTAAAAATCTTTACATTACGTCTCCATCTAAATGTGCAATGTGCAATTTATAGTAGTTTATAATAAATAGTATTTACAACAGGACAGTCAATATAACATAGAAATACAATTGTATCAGCATGAATTAATCAGTCTGATGGCCTGGTTGAAGAAGCTGCCCCAGAGCCTGTTGTTCCTGGCTTTTATGTGGTGGTACCATTTCCCGGATGGTAGCAGCTGGAACAGTTTGTGATTGGGGTGACTCGGGTCCCCAGTGATCCTTCGGGCCCTTTTACACACCTGTCTTTGTAAATATCCTGAATAGTGGGAAGTTCACATCTACAGGTGCACTGGGCTGTCCGCACCACTCTCTGCAGTGTCCTGCAATTGAGGGAAGTACAGTTCCCATACCAGGCAGTGATGCAGCCAGTCAGAATGCTCTCAATTGTATCCCTGTAGAAAGTTGCTATGATTTGAGGGCCCATACCAAACTTCTTCAACCGTCTGAGGTGAAAGAGGCGCTGTTGTGCCTTTTTCACTTCACATTCGGTATGTACAGACCACGGGAGATCCTTGGAAATGTGTATGCTGAGGAACGTAAAGCTGCTCACTCTCTCAACCCCAGATCCATTCATGTTAAGAGGGGTAGCCTGCCTCCATTCCTCCTGTAGTCCACAACCAGCTCCTTTGTTTTTGCAACATTGAGAGAAAGGTTGTTTCTTGACACCAACATGTCAGGAGTGATGACTTCTTCTCTGTAGGCTGCCTCATTATTATTTGAGATTAGGCCAATTTAATTAGCAGATTGGAGCTGTGGGTGGCGATACAGTCCTGGGTGCACAGAGAGTAAAGGAGGGGGCTTAGGACACAGCCCTGAGGGGCACCTGTGTTAAGGGTCAGAGGGGCGGAGGTGAGGGAGTCCACTCTTACCACCTGCCAGTGATCTGACAGGAAGTCCAAGATCCAGTTACACAAGGCAGGGTGAAGGCTGAGGTCTCTGAGCTTCTTGTTGAGCCTGGAGGGAATTATGGTGTTGAGTGCTGAGCTGTAGACCAAGAACAGCATTCTCACATAAGCATCCCTCTTCTCCAGGTGTGTAAGGATGGTGTGAAGAGCTGTGGCTATTGCATCATCTGTCGATTGGTTGTCTCGGTAGGTGAATTATAGAGATCCAGTGTGGGTGGTAGCAAGCTGCAGATGTAGTCCTTGACCAGCACCTCAAACCACTTGCTTATTATTGAGGTGATTGCGACAGGACGCCAGTCGGTCTGACATGTTACCTTGCTTTTTTTTAGGTTCAGGAACAATGGTGAATGTTTTGAAGCAGGAGGGCACTCTACACCAGGAGAGGGAGAGATTAAAAATGTCTGTAAACACACCCACCAGTTGTGCCGTGCACACTCTGTGTACCCGCCCTGGGATGTCATCTGGTGCCGAAGCCTTGTGACTCAACCAATATGCAAATTCAAACCTCTCCAAGCACAGGTCCAATGTGTGCAACGGAACACCGCTATTTGCAGTGTGGGATGAAAATTCAGTGAACAAAACAACATTACCTACAAGCTTGCAAGCTGGAAATGGGGAGAACATGCCCAGCCACAATCAGGACCACTCCGCTCCTCCTATTGTGTCATGCACCGTCTTCGGAAATACAAATGGTCTGAATATATGTGGTCGTTCACTGTGAGAAAGCTGTATATTTCACCTGATACCACGCAAAATCAGATGGGTCTATCTACTGCTTGAGGATACTCATCAGACTTTGAGGACAACACACAGAAGGAGAACAAGTTCCTTTTCAAGTTGCAGATTATTGTGACAATTCTAAATATGTTGAACTTCCTTTTTTGACAGTGGTTCAAAATTCTGGATCTGCCTAACTGCACTGAGGGAGTAACATCAAAACTCAAAATAAGGCAATTCAAGGAAGTACTGCTTACTCAAGGCAGTTGTTGGGGGAGATCAATTCTAACCTTGCCAGAATCACCCATAATCCAATATATTAATAAAAAAAAATTCTAATCCACATGAGGATTCATCACATAAACAACTTAATCAATTTACTTCCCTTTATTCTGATGTTAAAGGAATCATGATAACTCACAATAATTGACAATTATCAAATGTAAAGTAACATTCAGGTGGAGCAAAAAGTTAAGTTCCAGCAACAGAGGATAACTAAAATAACAACACAAATAACCAATTACTATTTAGAAGCAACCGATAGCTTCTAAACAAATGTATTCTTCAGCATAATGTCAAATTATATGGTCTAGGATACTCTCAAGTTTGTTTGATTAGCTCTTTAATTGCAGATTTTGCTTGGGTTATTAATTCAGACAATAAATTGGCATCAGAAAATCTGGACACTTTAGCCTCTAAATCTGTGCTATCAAGTCGCACATCTGTAATTTAATTGTAAAACCTAGATTGGAACTCCAGTTTAGCACGAGGGGAAATCAGCTGTTCTACTAGAAATGTCACCTGTCAGATGAAACATTAAATTAAGATTCTATCCAGCTTCTCACGTGGATCTCAACGTCCCATGGCACTGTTTCAAAGAATAGTAACAAAATTGTCCTTGGTAGCCAAACTATTTTTATCTTTGAAGGAAAATCACTAAAACAAATCATTTAATCATTATTATATTGCTGCTTCTGGGAGATCTCTGGGCATAAAGTCTTCTTCCTTCTCTCCTTCCTCCCTTCTTTCCTTCTCTCTTTCCTTCCTTCCTTCTCTTGTTCTCTCCATTTTTACTCCATCTCTCCCTCCCCCTTCTCAATTTGTAGTGACATGAAGTACAAATGCATTACTCTAATCCCAGAATTCTACCCTGACTGTATTGCAACATCATTAATATTTATTCATGTCTCACAATGCACCTTCTGAGAATAATATGTTTGCTCCTCAGCATCCTGCTTCCTTCCACAAATCTGGATAATGTCTTCAGTACAGAATTGAGAGAGTGATATATTGTTCAGGAGACCACATTTTGAATTAGACTTTAAGATGTGCTCCATTTGTACCATCAGATGAATGTGAAAGATCCCACATCTCCAATCAAGGATAGGCAGAGGAGATGTTCTTTGCATCCTGATTAATATTTACACTGGAAAACAAAGTATTTCAAAAGTGTTGCTTCCTCAGATTTTTTTTTTGGTTTATGATAGACTGCTTGAAGATGAACACAAATATTATTTCAGACTACTTGTCTCACGTAGGAATTTGGAGAAACAACAAATTAACTTTTATTGAATGTAATGTGTTTAATTGCATAATGATGCTGATGCTTCACAATAGTTCAACTAAGTTAAAAATATTTTGTTAATGATTTTCATTTGTACTCAGTGTCTGAGGCTTCTCGCTTAAGTGTCCAACAATAATTCACCAGCATTGATAGATTCCAGTTGCCCTGGTATCTTTTCTACATGACCGGAATGTTTTGGTGAAACCTTTTACTATGCTCGTCAGTAACAGCACCAAGATTTGCAGGGAAGCAGTCTAAATGAGAATGCAGAAAATGAATCTTTAGTGACATGTTGCATTTCATAGCTTTATATGCTTGAAGCATGCTTCCAACCAGCTGCATGTAGTTTGGTGCTCTGTAGATGCCAAGAAAAATTTCAACAACTTCCTTGAATGCCTTCCATGTGATTTTCTCCAGTCCCACTGGAAATTCTTCAAATTGCCTGTCATTGACGACGTGTTTGATTTGTGGACCAACAAAAATACTTCCCTTAATCTTGGCATTGGTTATTCTGGGAAGCATCTGTCTCAAATATCAAAATCCTTCATAGAAGTTTCTGTGCCTGGTGACAGCAAATTCCATCCTTACAGTCCTGAATCCAATAATTATTACTAAAATCTGTCCTGCCATGCAGCAGCCGTGCCGCCTAAGCATGACAAAGCATGCCTGGACAAGATAGGAAACTTTCCAGCTTACATTGTAGGCAACAAAACGGCGGGAGGAGAGAGAGCAGGGCACCGCGTGTGTGCAGCCCGCTGGTGAAAAATGATATTGTATCCGTTAAATAGGGGCTGTGGACAATTCTGATTTGATGGAGAGGGACATGAAAGCACAGAAGAACAGCTGGAGAAATTTCTAAATCCTTGTTCGCTACTGTCGTTACTGCGTGGTCGGGAATCTTTCAGAGGGTAGGCCTCAAAATCCCCGGCTTTGCCTGCTGTTGGCGACCGAGATTGAGGTCGAATCGTTCAGACAGAGATGGTGCTAAGTACTCGGTGTCGGAGAGCTGATCAGAGCTCGAAGTTTTCGGATGATTCAGAGACGGATTGTAGTCGGGCATGGCAGGGACAGTTTTTCTTCCTTCTCCCGTCTGCGTGAGATGTGAGACATTCGAGAGACTTTGAACTTTTACTGTGCTCATGGACTTCTTCATCAAGTTATGGTATTGTTGCACTGTTGTAACTATATGTTATAACTATGTGGTTTGTCAGTTGTTTCAGTCTTGGTCTGTCCTGTGTTTTGTGATATCACACCGGAAGAAATATTGTATCATTTCTTAACGCATGCATTACTGAATGACAATAAAAGAGGACTGCATGTCTTCATAATCTAAAAAAGACATTTTAATGGACTTGACTTGAATTATGAATTGAAATAATTAACATAAGTGACTTGAAAAAATGGTGTGTGATAGGGAAATTTCATGGTGATTTTCATGATCAGTAGTCCAAAATTCATAAGATACACCTAAAGATACTCAGGAAGCAAAATCTTTGTTGTCCGGTGTTATCAAACAGCAAAAACACATTAGGAAATTACGTTTTTATCCAGTAGCATGACTTTGTCTTGGTGTATGCACTTCTCATCTATTCCATGGACTTTCTACCGGTCATGGATAAAAGATGTAGTCTGATGTCATTTCTTTGAATGGAATGCTGACCTGGATTGAAGAGGCAAATGTACATTTTTAAAAATGGTTTTGAATGACCTTAAATCAGTTTTTAAATAAGTATGTCATTAATTGCATCGATGATTTTTATTTCTTGTAATAATTTAAATTTGTTGACCTAGTTTTAAGGGTCTCAGAGACAAAGAAGCAATTTGACAACAGGTGAGCTGATAAAAGGTCTTCAGGGCAGTGCTTGAGGATCCATTCCCTGAGGCCTGGTTTCCATCTTTGTGTAGCCTTGATTTGCAGGATAACCCTGTCTTTAAGGTCTGGAACTCAGTTTAAATTGAAGGACTAGTAATATCATTGCTACCGTAACAGCTTCACAGATGTCAGGACAAGGGCTAGTTCAAGCAGGATCCATCCCAGTGAAGCTGTTGATTAGTACCAAGAGGTTGATGGTGTTGAACACCGAGCTAGAAGCTATTTGACAAGTATTGCTGTTGTCTGGGTCCTCCAAATCCGAGTGGAAAGCCGGTATGGTAGAAATTTTGTGGAGGTAGGCAAATTTCAGTGGGTTGAGATTCAACTCAAGCAGAGATAATTCTATCCATGACCAACCACACAAAGTCCTTCATCACAATAGCTGTGAGTATTGATGTGCAATAGTAATCAAAACAGATCACCCTGTTCTTTTTGAGCACCTGTGTAATTATCATCATTTACAAGCAGGTGGGAACCTAGGACTGCAGCAGTGAGAGATTAATGTTCCATTGTCAGTGTGCCTTCCTCATCAGTAATTAGAATTTCTAATTATAATTAACAGAGGCACTATATCGAGAAAATAATATATAGCTATAGTATTGATTAATATATAGAAGTTCTTCTCCTATGAGGGAATGAGAAAGTGCAAGTGACAGAAGTTTGTGTAGGGGATCACTTTGCATCTAGTGATCATAATGCCATTAATTTCAAGGAAAGGATATGTCTGGTCCTCGGGTTGAGATTCTAAATTGGAGAAGGCTAATTTTGATGGTATCAGAAAGGTTCTGGTCGGTGTAGATTGGGATAGGCAGTTTTCTGGCAAAGGTGGACTTACTAAGTGGGAGGCCTTCAAAAGTGAAATTTTGAGAGTACAAAGCTTATATGTACTTGTCAGAATAAAAGGCAAACATAACAGGCTTAAGGAACTTTGGTTTTCAGAGATATTGAGGCCCTACTTTTTTTTTCAAAAAAAGGAGCGACACAGCTAAATACAGATAGGAACAAATGAGGTGCTTATGGACTATAAGAAATGCAAGAGAACACTTAAAAAGAAATGAGGAAGGCTAAAAGAAGGCACTAGGTTACCCCAGCAGACGAGATGAAGGAGAATCCTAAGGGCTTCTATAGATATGTTAAGAGCAAAAGGAATGTAATGGCCAAAATGGTTCTCTGGAAGATCAGGATGGTAATCTATGTGTGGAGCCAAAAGAGATGTGGGAGATCGTAAATTGATTTTTTTACATCTGTATTTACTCAGGAGGTGGACACAGAGTCTATAGAAGTGAGGTAAGGCAGCATTGAGGTCATGGATCCTGTACAGATTACAGAGGAGAAGCTGTTTGCTGTCTTGAGGCAAATCAGGGTGGACAACTCCTGATTGGGCTTGACAAGGTGTTCTATCTCATTCTGTGGGAGGCATGTAGAAATTGCAGGGACCCTAGTGAGATACTTAAATCATCCTTAGAGACAGGTGATGAACCAAAGGTTTGGAGGGTACCTAATGTTGTTATGCCTTTGAAGAAAGGCTTAAAAGTAAACCATGTAGGCCGATGAGTCTAACATCAGTTATTGGAAGATATTGGAAGGTATTTTAAGGGACCCAATATACAAACTTTGTATATGTATTTGGATGGACAGGGGAATGATTAGAGATAGTCAGCATGGTTTTGTGTATTTCTGCATCATGTCTATTCACTCTCATAGAGCTTTTAGAGGAAGGTACAAAGAAAGTTGATGAAGACAAGGCAGTGGATATTGTCTGCAAGGACAACAATGCATTTGACAAAGTACTGGATAGGAGGATGGTCAAGAATGTTTAGTCGCTTGGCATTCAAGATGAGGTAGTAAATTGGATTAGACATTGGTATTGCGGCAAAAGCTAGAGAATGGTAGTAGATGGTTGCCTTCTGACTGGAGGCCTGTGACTAGTGGAGTGCCACAGGGAGCAGTGCTGGGTCTGTTGTTATTTATCATGTACACCAACAATCTGGCTGATAATGTAATACGCGGGATCAGCAAATCTGGGGATGACACCAAGATTGAGGATATAGTGGACAGCAAGGAGCTTGCAGTGGGATCTGGACCAGCTGGAAAAATGGGCTGAAAAATTGCAGATGGAATTAATGCAGACAAATGTGAGGTTTTGCACTTTGGGGGGGACAAGCCAGAGTGGTCTTACACAATGAACGGTGGGGTACTGAGGAGTGCGGTAGAACAAACGGATCTGGGAATGCAGATCCATAATTCCTTGAAAGTGGTGCCACAGATAAATAGGGTTGTGAAGAAAGCTTTTGGCACATTGAACTTGATACATCATAGTATTGACTACAGGAGTTGGGATGTAATGTTGAAGTTGTATAAGACATTGGTGAGGCCAACTTTGGAGTATGTGTGTAGTTTTGATCACCTACTCACAGGAAAGATGGAAATAAGATTGAAAGAGTACAAGGAAAATTTACAAGGATGTGCTGGGACTGGAGGACCTGACTTATAAGGCATGATTGAATAAATTAGAATTCTGTACACTAGAACATAGAAAATTAAGGGGGGGTTTGATAAAGATATACAAAATTATGATGGGTATAGATAGGGTAACCGCAAGCAGACTTTTTCCACTGAGGTTAGGTGAAACATTCAACCGGAACATGACTGGAAATCTCTTTGCTTAGAGGGTGGTAAGAGTGTGGAATGAGCTGCCTGAGCAAGTGGTGGCTGGGATTTCAATTTCAAAATTCAAGGAAAATTTGAATAGGTACATGGACAGTAAGGGTACGGATGGCTATGGCCCAGTTGCCGGTTGATCGAACTAGGCAGTTTAAATGCTACAAACAAGAAGAAGGAGTTGAGTGATGATGACGCTAAATGGCCACTCCTTTGCTTGCATCTTTGGAAACAGCTCTATTTCTATCTTTGATATCTCTTTTTTACCCTTTCAAGGTTCTTTTGAAGACCATGACCTGGAGTTACACTCTGACTTCAGTTCTTTGCGGGAATGGGACCTGCTCTCAGGGCCTCACGACCGGCCACTTTTCGACATGCCAAGGACGCGGCCTTTTTTTTGTTGGTGGGGGGTGTCATTGCTTTGCTGGTGTATGGATGGGGGGAGTTGGGAGTGTTTTTTGGGGTTCTAACACTTAACTGTCATTCATTCTCTGGGGCACTCCTCTGATTTTGTGGATATTTGTGAAGAAAAAGAATTTCAGGATATATATTGTATACATTTCTCTGATATTAAATGTACCTTTGAAACCTATTGAAATGGTTTGGTGTAGAACTGAATATGCTGAAGTGTCTGTTTCACTGTTGTAGTTTTCTGTTGCTCAATGACACTATAAATATCATTCATATCATTTCTTCTATATCAGGTTGTTTTTTGTTCTGCTGAGATTGTTCAGAAAGTTTCTCAACCATCTCCTCACTCAGCTCCATGCCCATTCCAAAAACGGAACAAGAAAATGGGTCCAGCTTGGTTAAAAATACAATCACAAAGAAACTAACATGGGTCCAATATTAAGTGATCTCTTCTTGAATTTGATGTTTTTATGAAATTCAACAAACTTGAAGATTCCTGTAATGTAATTCAATGTTAATATGTTGAAAAAACGATTAACAGAAATGATTTTTATCATAATTTAACAAGTTAAATTTAGTAAACATCATTTATAAAAATAAAACAAAAACATGCATCAATTACATTTTGGAAGCTAACAAACTTTAATTATTAGTTGTGTTTTATTAATGAATATATAATATAAACATTTGAAATACTGGCACCAATTAAACTGTGGGAGAAACATTGTTTGTTGTTGCTTTGTCCTTGACAGTTCTAACGAAAATACAAATGGCTTTTGTTAAATTGTACCCAAGTTCACAAGGTTTTTAACTGAATGCAATTAATATAAATGAAAAATATTGGCAACAGTCCGACTTGCTTTATTGATTGACAAATCTGTTCCAATTTTGTACTCTATATGAATTCCCTTTTAGAAGATAGAAACATCAAGATGCTGTTCTAATTCTGATGTATTTTATTTAAGCTCTTGTCAGCTTGTGCTTTTTCTACAGAGCTGAAGTGATTAATTTATTTCACCCTTCCTGTGGATAGACATTTGTTTTTTAAAAAAATATAAAAATGAACTACAACGTAGGTGAAAGCTGTAGCCTTTTAATTTTAATTTTGAAGGTAGCATGTATGAAAGAAAGGGAAACATGCTTGTGATAACTTAAAAATATTCTGTTAAGAAATACACAATAGATTTTGTGATACAAAGTTACAATTGTTAAAAATCTAATAGATTTAACAAGTATGGGCATCAATTGAATTTTGGACCTGAGCGCTTGAACCAGCAAACTTGAAGAAGAAAGTTAGAGGTAACAAAATAAAAAGGGGGGAAGGGGAGGGGGGGGAGAGAAAGAGAGAGAGAGAGAGAGAGAGAGAGAGTGAGAGTGGGAGAGAGAAATGATAGTTATCAGGAAATAAATGCTTCTTTTCCTTATAATTTGAATACATTTTCAAAAAATAAAGTGAGACTTGAATGCAAAGATTGTAATTATTAAGCGGTTGTCGTGTACTTTGTTAATGCTTACAAGATGTAGTCATTCTAATTACTGTGGGTTTCAAGACAGGGTGGGAGAGATAAAGGCAGAGACTGTATTATGAAAATATTGATAAACACCAACTTTACCATACACAGAGATTTCACAATGATATATAAAATGAGAAAGCTGAATTGTCAGTCATTGGCATTGAATGGACATTATATGATGGTTTTTGGCAGTGGAGCATGAGGGTCAAAAGACTATTTTTAAAATATCTATGGAATTGAATGGCAGCACATGCAGCAACAAACAGAACTAAAGAGTTGCATTATGAAGGAAAATAAATTCTTCCAGCAAAGAGCTGCCATTCTCATGGAACATAGTGATGTGTGAAGAGCACCACACCAGCAGTTCTCCTCCACATGTTTTGCCCCATTGGTGCCTCAGACCTACAACCAAAACTGTAATTTCAATAAATGGCCAAAACATATGCCCTACATGAAATATTGCAGCAACAGTACAATCAATCTTTGAGTCTGCAATATGATTATTACACTTTATGGGTCTACTTTCACTGAGTTGATGGTCACAATTATTTTGGTCTCAAAAGGAATTTGACTGAGAGTACACTCGCTGAGATTGCTTCCAGTATCATTATTCCCAGCTTTGAATTATTTCTTTTTCTTTACCATTTTCTCAACATATAAAGCTCAAACAATATGGGATGGCAGATTCAAGGTCTAGGTTTTACTATTAAATAATCTTGAAGATCTCAGCAGTCATCTTCAGTAAATAAATGGTTTAATTTTATCACTTCGATGAATAAGATTCCTAATTACTAAATATGTTCAAGACTTCAGCTTTATATATACAGTAGCTTTACAACTAATAATGTGTTGTCATTATTATGATGTTGAGATTGCAAAACCCAATTTACACAAAACAAGGTTTCCTTTAAACAGTGAGATAATGACTAACTTTTGATTTTACTGACCCTCTTTGGAGAAACAAGTAATTGTCGGGGAATGGAGAACAACCTTTCAGATCTACTTTGAATAGTGTCATGGCATTTTCTTGTGTGTATCATTTTATGGGTTTCAATTTAATATTTGATTTTCCAAGTAGTATCTTCAGCAGTGCACCACCTACTCAATAATAACCGAAAGTGTCGGATCTGGTTACATGCTTAGGTCTGTGGAATAGTACTTGAACCATCAAATTGCATCACTCCTCCTTCCCTTTCTTGCTTCTTTCATTTCAACCAGTATTGTCTTCATGCTGGGATTAAGGCAGCACCTTATACCTTAATGGGACTTTTAATCATGACATATCTATATGACCTCTGATTGGAACAAAGGGTATATATAAATATAAATTCATAAACACAGAGAACCCCAGTGCCTGAACAATCCCATTTTAATGACTGCCTGATCACAGTTATTACCTAAAAGGATTACAAATCTGAATTCATAACGGTGGAGAAGCAGATCAATATTTATAATCAAATTTAATACCTTTAATCCACTGAAACCTAGATCTGTAAACTCAAAACTGAGCAGCAGCTATTTCTGTCATACTGAAAGAACAGAAAAACTAAATACCATGAAGACAAATTAACAAGCTAAATGATTTGCCAATTATTAATAGAAATGTAGGAAACTATTAGTTGATCAAGAATAAAATCTCTGAGCATAGTAAACAAATTTCAGGTGCTTAAGATGGTAAAAAGGTAGCTAAAGTAAGGGTAGGACGGTAGCATAGTGGTTAGGGCATCGCCAGCAATAACTGATCAGCATTCAGTTCCTGCCATAGCCTATATGGAGTTTGTATGCTCTCTCCATGTCCATGTTGGTTTCTTCCAGGTGCTCTAGTTTCTTCCCACATTCCAATGATGTATGATTAGGATTAGTGAGTTGTGAGCGTGCTATGTCTGTGTCAGAGGCGTGGCTGCCCAGCACAATCGTCACTAATTTGATTTGTTACGAATAATGCATTTCATTTTACTTTTCAGTGTACATGTAACAAATAAAGCTACTCTATCCATCCACAAGGAAGAGGGACTATAAAGAAATAAATAGAAGAAACAAATGGAAAATGAAGTTTGTCATCATGAAAAAGGATATGTGGAAGAGACAATATGATTTATTGATATTCAAAGGCTTACACCTGAAACACCCAATGCTTCTAATGTTTAGAGTGCTGGTATCTGACAGAATACACCAGGGCAATTGATGTGGGATTGGAAAGACTGCTAGGAACATTTCTCATTGACTTACTAACACTTAACCATCAATGGCACTGAGATAGGACCCTGGGATTTTAATTGTTGGTACAAAACTGCAGTTTCATAGGGTCTAGTCAAGGGATTGCAATGGTATGTTTTCATTTGATTGAATTGGGCTATCAATATGCAAATATTAATTAGATTAGATTAGATTATGAGGACACACAGTCCTCTTTTATTGTTATTTAGTAATGCATGCATTAAGAAATGATACAACGTTTCTCCAGAATGATATCACAGAAACACATGACAAACTGACTGAAAAACTGACAAAGACCACATTATTATAACATATAGTTACAACAGTGCAAGGCAATACCGTAATTTGATAAGCAGACACGGTAAAAAGTCTCAAAGTCTCTCGGGAGTCCCATCACCTCACACAGACGGTGAACCTCCAGCACCGCAAACTTGCCAATGCAGCATCCTGGAAGCATCCAACCACAGTCTGACTTTGAGTCAGTCCGAAAGCTCCGAGTCTCTGACCAGCTCTCCAACACCGAGCACTGAGCACCATCTCTGCCAAGCGCTTCGACCCCGACCCTGGCAACAGGCAACAGGCAACAGGCAAAGTTGAGGATTTGGGGCCTTCCCCTCCGGAGATTCTCCATCATACAGTAGCAGCGGCAGCGAAGTGGGCATTTCAGAAGTTTTTCCAGGTGTTCCTCTGTGCTTCTCATGGCTGCCTCCATCAAATCAGGATTGTGTACGGCCCCTAGTTAACACATACGATATCATTCAGAACGGCCGCGCGCACTGCGTCGTGTCGCCATCTTCTCCTCCCTCCTACTAATTATGAAAAATAGAAGATTATGCCATCTAAAAACTGGATATGTACAAATGAAAAATATTGCATGCTTGCCCTGGAATGGAAACCAAGAGAATACCATCTACAGCTAGAGACTGAATTGTGGATGAAACAATTGCCAACTTGAATTGGAATAGTCAGATTGGCAAGAATCCCCAGTTCAAACTGCAGACAGGCAGGAATGCAAGAAAATGGCTTAAACAATTGCTTTAATGGGTATGATGATCTGTATCACTCTAGAAAGATACTCGATAAACATTGCAGCAAACAACATGGCTATATATACCATGGAGAGTCCTGGATCTCAAACATTAATTTTGTATGGCACTTTGCCTAAGTTTTTGAATATACTAGACTATTTTACATACAGAATTGATGGGAGCAGATGAGGAGCCCATTATATGTTCTGAATGATTTGCCTCTCCTCCAAGGTTATTCTTATTTCTGCCGTCTGCTGTATGCTTATGATAATTTGCCCATCAGATTTTGCAACCAAATATTTCCCTGGAACATGTTAAAATGATCATGTAAAGAGCAGCCATATTGAGGCAATTGAGGGCACGTTTTCAAAGGACCTAAAGAAAGTTTATAATGATTTCCATGTGAAACTTCGGAAAAAAGAAATTTCCTGTTCAGTTTGTTTACAAATCTGAGGTCTTAAACATAGTTGCATGTTGAACCAGAAGAAAGATGCTGGAATGAGTTTCCTCACATTTAAATCAGCATAAATGTTACTTTTTGATTAGTTCTATGGAAAATAAATACTTTGTTTTAGTATTTGCATTTATCTAATCAAATCTTTATATTAACAATGAATAGTTTGGAATTCTCAAAGTAATAACAAAGAAAGCATATTGCTTTAATCATCTCGCTTTCTCCCTGGGTCTGGCCGTACCCTCTCCAGAACCAAGGTTGATAAATGGATTCCATGTGGAACTTCAGCTGAAAACAAAATCTTTAATTCATATTCTCAGTTGCTTACAAAACATCTTAAAGCAGTTAATTGTATTGTTAAACTGGAATTTCCTGTAAAGAAAACATGATATTTCAAAAGCTCATGGAATAGATAGTAGTATTGTTATGTCATGTCCTGGATTGGTGTCCAGTGTCCATGTGAGCTAGTGCCTCTTAATGGGATACACATTTGTTATGTGTTGTTTTCCACCTTCTTTTGATATTGGATCCATTCAGTACCAATTATGCTGTAGTTCATCAGGATATCAATGCATCAAGTCCATAAGTGGTTTGTACCCAATTCAATTTTGGCTTCACTTCTGAAAGGGAAGAAGCAAATGCTGGTGTAGAGTTCTACAACAAGTTGACCTAGAGTATGAAAAGAAAATGATGGAAATATTCAGAAGGTCAAGCGGCTTCTATAGAAAGAATAACTGCTGTGTATTTAATATTCTAATAATACTTGAGTAATCTTACATATATATTGTTTGATTGAGCTTTCTTTATCACATGATACATATACGCATCAATTAATGATGAAGGCAGACCTGCATTCCCCGACTCCCATGTGTTTCTTTGACTAAGTTTAATGTTTTAAAGTTACAAAACATAACAGTAACAGAGTTAATGATTCAGGTTTGAAACCTTTCGTCAGAACTTGGAAAGGGAGGAATCAGCCTCATTTTAGGTTACAAAGAATGTGGAGATTGCACAAAGGACACAAGGACAAAGGGAACATCTCTAATACAGTGAAGCACAGGTTGCTAGAAGAGGAAGAAGTAATCAAGAGATGAATGGGGGCCAGGTAGGAAAAATAAAATAAATGAAATCTGTAGAATGAGATGAGTTAGCAAGTGAGAAGACAAAAAAATGTGAATAGTTGCAAAACTTAGTGCAGTAGGACATATCCAGCTGGTTAGACTGTTATACTGGAGAGAGAAAATAATGAGACAATATCACATTTGAAGTGTGAGAGCTGCAAGTCATTATTTGTGAGATTGATTCTGTTTTTATCGTACTATTACCTTGAACTGGGTCCATGGATACCTTGGTCAGCAGACTTTCATGATCTTTACAGGTGCTGATGAAATGCTGGGGACAACAAATTTGGAATGTTTGTTATTTCATGATTAGTGAGAGTATAGATTCAGTCGCTGCTCTTGAAGAGGCCCTTCATTGGTTGGGATCAACCATGGATGTTGCATTCCAGCTGTGTACATGATATGCAAGGCAGGGCAGTTTTATATGGAGAATAAAGGCCAATTTATACGTCTGCGTCGAATCTACGCCGTAAGTACGGCATAGTCGCATACCTTACGCCGTAGCCTGATGCGCTCCTCCCCAAAAATGTAACTACTCGTCGCAGCGATGCTGACCACAACAACTGTGATTGGTCTGCTTGGTAGCATCACATTTCCTCCTACGCATTTCCGGTTGCTTCTTCTCGTCAAATCGTCAAATCTACCTGCCGACATCCTAAAGTATTTGAAATGCATTTACTCATCGATGTCTCTCAGTGGCTGGACAAGCACAGAAAACCCACTCTCCTTCTGCCTCAATCGGTTCAATGGTCGTACACACTATCCCCTCCAATGTCTTCTCCCTTTTCTGCGTTGCAGTGATTTCGATAAAAGTAACTCTTGTTCAACCTTTACTTGCTCCAACTCCAACATGATGTGCTCAGTTTCAGTCGCCATTGTTTGAACTACACAAAGAAACTCAACACAGTGGCATAGAATCCCCACCGCTAACTA
The DNA here is from genome assembly GCF_030028105.1 of Mobula birostris. Lineage (NCBI taxonomy): Eukaryota > Metazoa > Chordata > Chondrichthyes > Myliobatiformes > Myliobatidae > Mobula > Mobula birostris. Next base: position 78,214,305 of record NC_092373.1, on the reverse strand, counting down.
GCATTTTGACGGTGAATTGCAGAGCAAAGCAAACACAAGTATAGATGCTCACAATGGCGTAGGCCATTTGCATAGGCTACAGCATAGAGTCTACGCAGAAGTATAAATCAGACTTAAGCTGTTGCCCATGTAGCAAGCTCCCCCTTCTCCACACAGCTGGTAAATCAAAAAGAATGGCAGTGACCAATACGGTTTAGTACTAGCAGCATGACAGGAGTTGTCAGTCAGTGTTGAACTCAATGGGGGGCTGCCTTAGGGACTCCAGCTCCAGATTTTTCCTTGAGGTTTACTCCTAAAGCCTTCCCCATGAGTGGGTATAGCCACAAAGCAGTGAAGGTTTGAGATCAGAGTTTTCCTTCTCTAGATTTAAGATATTCAGTAACCCATATTTGCACCTTTGCCTGTTAGTAGAAATGGTTCAGACAGGCTTAGTAGCTAAGACACACATGAAGGCCAGGAGTTGGGCTTGTCAGATGCTATTTGAGACAAGTGTCATTGGGAGCATTTAATTGGTAATGGGAGCTTATCCCCCACAACTACCCCACACTCACTCCTTTACTATAACAACCTTAAAGAACAATGCTCTTGTTAATCTTGAAATAACTGATTAGGTTAAAGGAAAGTACAAAAAAGATTACTAATCAGGAGAGGAAGATGTGGGCAACAAATGTGCATTCTTTTGAAAGGCATCAAATTCTTGGGAATGTTTATCAATTGAAAAGCTTGATAGTTTCCCTATCACATAATCTGACTTCTTTGATGTTGTGGGCTTCATGCAGTCTTGTTCTGCACTGTGATGTAATGGCATCAATGATGGTGAGCTAAGCAATTTTTCTTACTTGACATGGAGAAATGGTTATCAGCTCACATTGGCAGCTCCTTGTCAGTTCACAAACAGCAGGTTTCTCATATCACAAGAAAAACACAGCCAACATGCAGTGCTTTTACTGTCTCTTGTTTGGTATGCTAAAGGCTCCCCATTGAAAAGAAAACTAGATACATCAGGATTGAGAATTCATACATCACCCTCTGGCTATGACCTGACTGACATGAGCAGACAAGGCACATAAAAAGGAAAAATATACAGAAAGAAATCACTTTATTTATCGATTCCCCCAGGGTGACATTTTGTCAGTACATTAGCTTTTCACCTATCTTGTCAAGTATACAGCAGAAACAGTCCTTATCTGTAAATTCAACATGGACCAAAAAATGATAGATGCAACATCATGGCTTAATATCCCTTGAAATAAAGAAGCAACATGGCCGTTATCACTGAGAGGTAATGTGAAATAACAACATAGAAATTGACTCCAGAGGCAATAAACTGGCTGTGGATTGTTGGACACTAATAGATATTGTTATCATTAGTAAACACCAACTAGAATCAGCAATGACTTTCTAAATGCAGAATGTGACAGAGTAGAACGTGACCTTTAGATTATCCCATGGCTAACAGTTTGATCCAAACTCAAAATCCGTAAGGCTGTTTAATCTTATAAAAACCCTCCACATGGTAATGTTGGGTAACCTAGATGAAATTGTTAGGCTTCAATATGTAGTTGAAAATATCAGAAATATCAAAGGCTAACCTTTCAAAGAGGGAACACAATAGTTGAGGGAGAATTCCAATAAGAAATGGAATTTATCAATATATTTGTATATAACTGCTCCCCCCCATTTGATTTTGTGTAGTGTTTTGTTGAAAGCCTTTGTTTTCTTACATTCATTGTCAGTTGTAGCAATGAAATGTCACTGCCATATGATGTTGTGCTCTTTAGCCTCCTGTCAGAATGCTGGACCAGGGATCCAATGGCAGACCCAGTACCGTGCACACAGTGATATTAATTGACTAACACATCCTGAGGTGCAAACAAAGTCAGCATCAAAGTTCAGGCAGAGATCAAAACATCCAGAGAAATCCAAAATCGGGAAACAGGCAGAGTTGATATTCAGACAGACAGACAGAGTACAGATACAAATGCTGGAAAGACTCAGGAAAATTCATTGGCACAATCTGGTAACAAACAGGTGAAAACACAAGACTGAAATACACTGAGCAATAAACAGAGAGGCAGATGATAGGTGGAGCACAATGAGACACAGGTGGCAGCAGTACAGGTAATAATAAGAAACAGGTGAGAGACAGAGTATTCAGTGATACAGGGGCCGGAGTAGAGCAGGAGTGGGGACAAGAGCACATGGCAATACAAAACCACAGACTGACAGCTAGGGGGAAGCACACAAAAAGACAAAGTTCAACTGGAGGTACTGATACCTCTGCACAATCTTTAATCAGTTTATGGGAAATCAGTGTTGATGGGAATGCTCCCATTTTATTGTCTATGAACTAGGGAAGTCAGACCATTTAGTAAATAAGGAGTCACACGCAGGCAGAAAGAGTGAGGATGCCAGATTGAAATCTACAAAGCACATTCATGAACCAGATTTATTTAATGAAAAGTAAATTCCCCCACCGTGGTGGAGCTTGCATCTCTAGATCAATAAGCTATGTTTCTGCATGTTATAATAGTAAATTATCAGTAGGTTACTGTAACCTCTCTGTGAAATAGCTATGTGGAAACAGAAAATCTGGTGCTTATTTTGCATGTTCTAACAATTTGTCTCGTTATTGTTAAGTGCTTATTTTCTCAGTTACTGGGAGGTAAGAGAGACCAAGCCACTTACATGGTTGATATGTCTACTGTTGCTGTAATGGCAGCAAGTTCTACAACAGTTTGCACCTGCCTTGTTAATACCAATCATGCAAGCAAACCCAACAGATAAATGTCACCTGAAATATTGATTGCGTAAATAAATGAAGACAATAATGCTTTACATTCTTGGCAAATACATCTGATGCTTAAAGCAACACAAGAATATCTACATCATCACATTGAGAAACTCCCTGCTCAATTTGTCCTGCGAGAAGAGACCAATGACTTACTTAGCAGTCATTCATGGTGTGAACCTCTACCAAATATTTCACTACCTTCCAATTAATACTTATGGCTCATCTTCCTCAATAAAATATCCACTTTGCAGTCCAAGCTTTTCACCAATTACTAGTAGAGAACTATCCAAGAAAAAGCAACAATGGTGACTTACATTTATAAAATGCTTTTGATATTGTCCCAAGCACCTTCCATTGACATTATTAAGCAAATTCTGAAAAATTTTAGAGGAAAAGACAAAAGCTTTGCCAAAGATATTATGTTGAGGGAATTAGAGGTGTGGAAAGTAGTGCAGTGGGGAGATTCAGTCACTGAATTGCAGATTTCACGGTCTCGTCAGTTGATGATATGGCCACCACTGATAGAGCCACCTAAAACCAGGGATGCACAAGCGGGAATAGGACACATGAGGCACTTGTGAGACTTCTAAAGGACAAAGGCACAGGAAGGGGATGGCATTGGAAGGGTTTAAAAACAAGATGAGCATTTTGTCAATGATTTGTTCAGGTCAAGAAATTATTGCTGAAGTAGGTATGTATTATTAAAGCACTTTAGCGGAAGTTTTATTAATGGATAGCAAACAATTAGTTTGATAGAAGTACCACAATGAGTAATGGTTAGGACATTAATATTGACTCTAAGGATGAATTGAGCAAATAGTTTCTGAGGTGACAATATGGACAGTACTGTATTCCTTTGAGTATCTGTGTACAGAACTACACCTGCCAGTGGTTGGAGCAGTGTTGCCTTAGCAGATTATCATGTAGTCGGCATTTTAAGTGACACTGATTGTTTCAGTTAAGGTATCGTTCACTCAGGAACCTCTGCATGTCAGTGACCAGGGAAATAATGATTGAATGGGACAAGGTGCAAGTTTGGAAATAGGCAGCTTTTCATGTATTTAAGCTGACAGCGGGTAGCAGATGGTAGGGTAGTCAGAAATAGATAACAGAAACATGGGTGAGGATTATTCATTCATGAGTGAGCTGAAGTTGGGTTGGAATGGAACAGTGTTAAAGTACAGAAAATTGGAATTTCATCTGGAGGTCCAATACAACATGAAGTCTGTGAACAGTCCACTGCTCACAGCAAGTTCAAAAATTCAGTTTGGTGACACAGGTTGTTTGACTAAAGCTAAAGTGGCAAAAGCCATCTCTACCTTTTGAAGAACCAAAGGAAAAGGAACTTCAGTAAGAGACTATGAAAAAACAATATTGATATGACTATGCTTATTCTAGCGCCAACTTCTACCATTATTACACCAGTAGTACTAGTTCCTATCAGGTGAGCAAGCCCTGTCACCTAAAAAGTCACCATATAGTTACTTGCTTAGGCAAAGTTTGCGGAGTGCAGTACATTATATGCATTAAATATATATTTATGGCTTAATAATACAATTGTACCCATGATGAGGTAATGTTACTCTAAAATAAGGAGTCAGTACATTCTCTATATTTTATTTAATGCATTATTCACTTGTTCAACAAGAGTTTGGAACAGCCGACTTCCAATACTTATTTCTATGAATTAAAGAAGTAACCAATATTATAACTACAATAAACACACATCAAAGTTGCTGGTGAATGCAGCAGGCCAGGCAGCATCTCTAGGAAGAGGTACAGTCCACGTTTCTTCGAAGGGTCTCGGCCTGAAACGTGGACTGTACCTCTTCCTAGAGATGCTGCCTGGCCTGCTGCGTTCACCAGCAGCTTTGATGTGTGTTGCTTGAATTTCCAGCATCTGCAGAATTCCTGTTGTTTGCATTTATAACTACAATAGCTTGTTTTGGATTTGCACTATTAGCTCCTGTATTGTTAAGAGATACCAAGACATGTGATGCCAAAGTTCATTTAATCTATCTGTCCATAAATTTATCTTGATTACTGCATGAGAAACTAAAGTTCAATATGTAGAGAAATTTACCAATTAAAACTAAACAGAATGGATTTATTATCAGTTTTTTTGAAAAGTTGTTGCAATTTACAGATGATACTAATATTATAAAGTTTGTCAGTTTCATTCATTCTTGTTTCCTAATAATAAGCCACTTCTAATTTCCATTCTTACTTAAATAATAATGATATTGTGCACTGATTGTAAAAGTAACACTTTAAAGAAGTTCTCCCCAGTGTCTACATTGTGCCAGTGCTGTATGCTTAATATCATGCCATCCTTCACAGGTGACAAGTTCACATTATGAAGTACTGGGTCATTGCTACTATAGAAGATCCCTAAAACCAAACCCCCAAGCTTAAGAGGAATGCAAGATGAATCAACCATGCAACTGGTAATTGAACTTACATTTGAGATATTAAAAGTACATTTTTGTTGTCTGGATTTCTCAAAGCTGTAATTACCCTGTGACCCCCAAAGTGGCCTTGCCATTTACTCATAACCTTTCATAATTTGTACTTGAAGGCCATTTGTTGGATTGCACCAAAGTTGTCAAAGGTTAACAATGACAGATGTGAGGTGAAGACACATGACCCACAAGCAGGGCAAGGGACAGATTATGCAGCTGGACTGAATACTAACAGATGCAGTCATTTACTTATTGTCTGCTTCCATAGATTCTAAGCCAGAAATGGCGGAATACTCAACACTTCATGCAAGACAATCTCCAAACACTGAATAAATAATAAAAGCCTAAATCTAAAATGAACTAAACTGAAACTACCAAAAAAATCTTGTATGGCGAGCCTAGTGATGGGTAGCAGAAATTCATAAAGTTGGTCGGATTTTGTGTATTAGCACGTAACAGAAAGTGCAGGAAGTTGGGAGTAAAATGAATGCTTAGATGGAAAGAGGAAAGTGCGAGTTAAAAAAGTTTTTTAAATAAATGTGACAGTTTTTGGAAGGAACTCATGATAAAGATTTTCAAAACATTTGATGAGAATATATTTTTTAATGAACTAAGTTCTTTAATTTTGCTTACTCTAACAACTAATATTATCTAAAGGGATGGAAAGCTGGATGTAAAACTAGGTTAGAAATTAGAAGGGGAAAGGACATGTTTTCAGCAATTTTACAGATGACTGGTTCAGCTTGACGGGCTCATTATGGAAACTGTGTACCTTCTTTTGGAATCCCCTTTCATTTCATCCATCGCACACTAACTCCTGAATTTTCTTCTTCTGATTTCTATACCTTTCCTAATATATTAGATAGCGAAAGGCAAAAAAGATGTGTACACTTCAGGACCGAGGATTAAGCACTTTGCGGGTGCAATGAAACTTTTCTTCATGGAAGGATGAAGTAGCAATGAGATCTGGGTCCAGATGAAAGTAAAATCTATTTGTGGGTTAATAGACAAGAAGGGCTGACTTGCATGGTTTTTTATAGAATTCAACCAGATGATTAGACTAATTTGATTTTTGCAAACTTTTCATTTCAGCTCATGTAATGACTGCAAAAGATGAAGTCAAAAGTATCTTAACTGACATATTTAAGTCAGTTATAGATTGCACTGTGGCAGACAGGAAGTTTCTGCAAGGTGTAGTTAAAATTGCTCAATGCATTACCATCACCAGCCTACTCACCATCAAAGACAAATATGCAGAAAGGAGCCAGAGAAATGCCAGCAATATCATGAAGGATCCTTCCCCCCACCCTGCTCATGGACTGTTTGTCACACTCCCATCAGGGAAGAGGATACATAGCATCCACTCCAGAGCCACCTAATTTAAAAACAGTAATTTTCCCCAGGCTCCAAAGGTGATCAGCACTTCCACCTACTGACGTATATAAGCTATCTTACGTATTTATACTTATTGTGGTTGTTTTTATATCTTATTCTGGTTCTTTTTTGTGCTGCATCAGATCCAGAGTAACAACTATTTCATTATCCTTTACACTTGTTTACTGGAATTGACATTAAACAATCACGTATCTTGACTCTTGAATGTTTAAAGGTTTTTAAGCATTTTAGGATTTTGTAGAGGTTTTTAAAATAGTTCGAAGTTTTCAATGAATGTTTGAATATTTCCTATTGCTTTACAATACCAGAAACATTCAGAGTATTTTGCCTGCTGCAGTAAGATTAAGGCTTGGGGTAGGTCAGACATAAAAAAAAAACCTTTTTGCTGTTGTAATGGGCACCCTTTATTTTGATGTTCCTCTCTAGCTTGCAAAAGTGATCCCATTGCACTACTAAATGCCCCTATCTGAAGTGCGCTATAACAAGGCAACAGGATTGGCTCCAGATCATAAGTGGCTGCTGGGGAAGTGGCGGCAACACCAGTACAAACTTTAGTAGTCACTGCAAGATAGTAACTTCAGCTGACAGCAACTTTTGGACCATTGTTTTGAAAGCTGATAGAATGTCTCTGGCAACAGGAATTCTGCAGATGCTGGAAATTCAAGCAACACACATCAAAGTTGCTGATGAACGCAGCAGGCCAGGCAGCATCTCTAGGAAGAGGTACAGTCAACGTTTCAGGCCGAGACCCTTCGTCAGGACTAACTGAAGGAAGAGCTAGTAAGAGATTTGAAAGTGGGAGGGGGAGGGGAAGATCCAAAATGATAGGAGAAGACAGGAGGGGGTGGGATGGAGCCAAGAGCCGGACAGTTGATTGGCAAAGGGGATATGAGAGGATCATGGGACAGGAGGCCCAGGGAGAAAGAAAAGGGAGAGGGGGGGAAAACACAAAGGATGGGCAAGGGGTATAGTGAGAGGGACAGAGGGAGAAAAAGGAGAGAGAGAGAAAGAATGTGTGTATATAAATAAATAACGGATAGGGTACAAGAGGGAGGTGGGGCATTAGCGGAAGTTTGAGAAGTCAATGTTCATGTCATCAGGTTGGAGACTACCCAGATGGAATATTAGGTGTTGTTCCTCCAACCCGAGTGTGGCTTCATCTTTATAATAGAGGAGGCTGTAGATAGACATATCAGAATGGGAATGGAATGTGGAAATAAAATGTGCGGCCACTGGGAGATCCTGCTTTCTCTGGCGGACAGAGCGTAGGTGTTCAGCAAAACAATCTCCCAGTCTGTGGCCACATCGGAAGTGGCCTTCTATATATTGGCCCCGATGTGGCCTTCTGTATGTTGGCTTGCGTCCAGTGCTCCCGATATGGCCTTCTATATATTGGCGAGACCCGACGCAGACTGGGAGATCGTTTCGCTGAAAACCTATGCTCTGTCCGCCAGAGAAAGCAATGATGAACCTGGGGTCATAGGGTGTTTCGGGTCTTTAATCATCATACAACCTCGACCGGCCAACCCAGCCAGGGGTGATCAGTTCCCAACTTGCGTTCAAGTGGTGCACTAATCCACGGATTCCCCCCTCCAGATCCACAGCCACCATGAGGCCCTTTCAGCAGCTTCCAGAATGTTCTTGGTGGCTCTTCTGCACCGCAGTCCTGTAACTCCAAGGAGTTTTAGAGTCTGCTGTAATGAATGGCCAGCAAAGCCCCAGCACTCAACTTCAACTGGATCACAGCGAGATCTCCAGCATTCTGCAATAAGATCTGTGTATTTAGCCATCTTGCGCTCATTGGCCTCTTCCATCCGGTCTTCCCAGGGGACAGTAAGTTCCAACAGGACCACTTGCTTTGTAAACTCTGATATTAACACCATGTCCGGACGGAGTGGAATGGCTGCGATGTTCTCTGGGAACTTGAGCTGCCTCCCTAGGTCGAATTATAAAGCACAGAAAATGCCCTTTGGCCCAACCAGTACAGGCCAATCAAGATGTCTAGATAAGTCTATCCTATTTGCCTGTGGTTGGCCTATTTCCCGGCATGTTTTTTTATATTTACATATATGTCAAAATTGAGGACCTGAGGGCAAGATTGCTGTACTGAAGGGAAATGAGAGATTGGTGTGTTCTATGTTTAACCAAGACGTGACTATGTTTAACCAAGCACAGCAAGCAGACTCGAAGACTTCTCCATTTACAGGATGGAATGAACTGCTGATTTAGAAAATGCATGTTTCATGATAAACTCTCGGTGGTGCTCTGATGTGACAGCTTTGCCGAATTCATGTTCCCTTGACCTGGCATACCGAATGATCAAATACCATACATTCTATTTACCTAGGGAGTTCTCATGCGTGATCCTCAATTGAGTTACATACCACCAGTGGCCAACTATAACCAAGCCCTTGCGATACTACATGATGCTGTCTCCAAACAAGAAACAATCCATCCCAGTGCATTCAAATCATAGTCAGGAACTTCCCTAAGAAATTCCTGCCCAATTGTCATCAGCATATCACCTGTAGCACCAGAGGTCCCAACACACTAGACTACTGTTATACTAAGATAAGGAATGCCCAGACTGCATTTCGGAACATCAGATCACTTGGTTAACCTTCTTCTACCTACACACAGGCAGAGGTTAAAGAGAAAGGCACCAGGGAGTAGGACAACAAAGTCATAGTCATAGTCATACTTTATTGATCCTGGGGGAAATTGGTTTTCCTTACAGTTGCACCATAAATAATAAATAGTAATAGAACCATAAATAGTTAAATAGTAATATGTAAATTATGCCAGGAAATAAGTCCAGGACCAGCCTATTGGCTCAGGGTGTCTGACCCTCCAAGGGAGGAGTTGTAAAGTTTGATAGCCACAGGCAGGAATGACCTCCTATGATGCTCTGTGCTGCATCTCGATGGAATGAGTCTCTGGCTGAATGTACTCCTGTGCCCACCCGGTACATTATGTAGTGGATGGGAGACATTGACCAAGATGGCATGCAACTTAGACAGCATCCTCTTTTCAGACACCACCGTGAGAGAGTCCAGTTCCATCCCCACAACATCACTAGCCTTACGAATGAGTTTGTTAATTCTGTTGGTACCTGCTACCCTCAGCCAGCTGCCCCAGCACACAACAGCAAACATGATACCACTGGCCACCACAGACTCGTAGAACATCCTCAGCATCGTCCGGCAGATGTTAAAGGACCTCAGTCTCCTCAGGAAATAGAGACGGCTCTGGCCCTTCTTGTAGACAGCCTCAGTGTTCCTTAACCAGTCCAGTTTATTGTCAATTCATATCCCCAGGTATTTGTAATCCTCCACCATGTCCACACTGACCCCCTGGATGGAAACAGGGGTCACAGGTACCTTAGCTCTCCTCAGGTCTACCACCAGCTCCTTAGTCCTTTTCACATTAAGCTGCAGATAATTCTGCTCACACCATGTGACAAAGAAGAGGTGGCAGGAGGCCAAGGACTGGCTATGGGATTGCTTTGAGTCAGTGGACTGGACCGTGTTCAGGGACTTACCTGTGGATCTGAATGAATACACCATGGTAGTCACGGAATTTATAAAAGCAGTTGTAGATGATTGTGTCCCAAGAAAATCATTTAGAACCCTCCCCAACCAGAAGCCCTGGATGAACCATGAGATCCACAATCTTGCAAGGGCCAGATCAGAGGCATTCAAGTCTGGTGACCAAGAAAGTTACAAGAGGTCCAAGTACGATTCCCAGAAAGACGTCTCATGGGAAAAGTGGTAATTCCAGACTAAACTTAAGTCTATGAAGGACGCTCAACAGTTGTGGCAGAGCTTGAATGCCATCAGCTCTTACAGAGTAAAATCAAGCTTCATAGGTGGCAATAGAGCATTGTTTCCAAATGAGCTCAGTACCGTCTATGCTTGTCTCGACTGTCAAAACATGGAGGAACCATCATGAACTTCCAGAGCTCCCGATGATCCTATGATTTAATTCCCTGAGGCCAATGAGGAGGGTGAACCCTCAAAAATCATCCAGCCCAGAAAAGTTGCTGACCCAGTACTAAAGACCAGTGTGATCAACTGTCTGGAGTGTTCACTTATCTTTAACCTGTAACTTTGGCAGTCTGAGGTAGCCACCTGCATCACTTGTACTAGTACCTGGGAAGAACATAGTAACCTGCCTCAATGACTATCATCCAATAGCACTTACATCCACAGTGATGAAGTGTTGTGAGAGGCTGGTGATGAAACATATCAACTCCTGCCTGAGGAGCTACTTGGATCTCCTCCAATTTGCCAACAGACAAAACAGGTCCACATCAGATGTCATCTCATTGGCTTTTCTCTCAACCCTGGAAAAGAATGTTCTTTATTGACTATACCTCAGCATTCAATGCCATCACCCCTTCAAAACTAATTAATAAGTTTCAAGACATTGTACTCAATACATCCTTGTGCAAATGGATCCTTGATTTCCTCTCTTGCAGAACCTGGTCAGTTCAGATTGGCAGCAACATCTCCTCCACAATCTCTATCAGCCCAGATACACCACAGGGCTGTGTGCTTAGCCCCCTGTTCTACTCACTTTACAGTTATGACAGGCTAATGACAAACTACAATGCCATATTTAATTTATCAATGAGACCACTGTCATAGGGTGAATTAAAGATAGTGAGGAATCAGCATATAGGAGGGAGAACGCAAACATCTTACTCAATGTCGGCAAGACCAAGGAGCTGATTATAGACTTCAGGAGGTTGAAACCAGAGGTTCATGAGCCAATCTTCATTAGAGGATCAGAGGAGGAGAGGATCAGCAATTTCAAATTCTTTTGTGTCAACATTTCAGAGAAGATTTCCTGGACCCTGCACATAAGTGCAATTCCAAGAAAGCACGACAGCAGCTCTACTCCTCTATTTCCTTAGGAGTTTGCAAATATTTGGCCTGACATGTAAAACTTTGAAAACCTTGAATGGAAAATCCTCCAAAAAGTAATGAAAACAGCCCAGTCCGTCACGGGTAAAGCCTTCCTTCCAATTGGATACATCTACATGGAGCGCTGTCACAGGAAAGCAGCATCCATCATCAGGGACACCCACCACCCAGGCCATGCTCTCTTCTTGCTGCTGCCATTAGGAAGAAGGTACATGAGCCTCAGGACTCTCACTACCATGTTTGGGACAGTTATTGCACCTCAGCCATCAGGCTGTTGAACCAAAGGGGATTATCTCACTCAGATTCACTTTCCCCCTCATTGAAATGTCCCCACAACCTACAGACTCACTTTCAAGGGCTCTTCATCTCATTTTCTCAATATTTATTGCTTATTTATTTATTTATTATTTCTTTCTTTTGGTACTTACACAGATTGTTGTCTTTTGCATACTACTTGAACACCAAGTTGGTGAGGTCATTCATTGATTCTATTATGGTTATTCTATTCTGGATTTATTGATTATGCCCTCAAGAAAATAAATCTCAGGGTTGTATTTGGCGGCATATATACTTCGATAATAAATTTACTTTGAACTTTGAACGTATAAAGATACTTTAAATGTTGTAAATGTTCGACTTCCCTGTCCTGGAAAAGGATTTTGACTATCTACTTCATCCACACCCAGGTCAACCCTCAGCCTCCTACACAAAAGGGAGAATAGTCCAGTCTTTCTTCATCCAGCCATAGTATCATTCTCATGAATCTTCGGTGTACGCTTTCCAGCTGAATGATATCCTTCCCACAGCTCAGGGACCAGAAATGCAAACAAAATGTAGCCTCACCAGTAACTTGTACAGTTGGAGATTAGCATCCCAATTTCCTTTCTGTTTTTATTTTCAGCATCTGAAATTCTTTTTAGTTTTTCAAATAATTCATGTCCAAATATGCTGCTTGATTTTCTCAGTGTGTACCTCATTTTCAACACCATTGGAACTTAATTAAATTCATAAAGTTCTGTCAGCAAATTTATTGAATTGTTGAGAAAATCAAGGATAAGTTTTGTTGTGTCTTCTGAAGGCCTATCCAAAACAATTCTGATTTTCTCATTCAAATCCAAATTTTATTCTTTCTATCTTCCAACCAACTCACCCACCCCACCCCGACTTGGATTCATCAAGCCTGTGCTCCTCCTTCTCCTGTCCCTCCACCCTTACTTTCTGGCTTCTGCTCTCTTTCTTTCCATCCTGATGAAGAGTCTCAGCCCAGAGGATTACCATTCATTTCTCTCCGTGGACCTGCTGAGTCTCTTCTGCATTTTGCACATGTTGCTCATTCTTTCTCAGTCCTCCATTTGACAGGGCTTCTTAATGCCAATAAACTCATTAATTTTTAGTCATCAAGCTTCGGATTCAGCTTGCATGTTCCTGCTTAAAACAGGAGTCTAGTAATTAAATTAAATTATATATTCAATGATCCCATGAATCAGAATCAGAATCAAAAGGACATTTTATTATTAGTATTTTGTACAACGTGGGATTTGTTATTTGTAGCAACAGTACAGCGTAAAGACACAATTACTATAAATTACAAAATAAGTAGCACAAATAAAAACAAATAATGCAGAAGTTTTATTGGGATCATTCAGAAATCTGATGATGAAGAGGAAGAAGCTGTTCTGAATCGTTGAGTGCTGTATCTCCTCCTGGCAGTAGTAATATGAAGAGGGCATTTCCCGGATGGTAATTGATATTGATCTTCGCCTATTGATATTGATTATTGCTTTATGCTGCACTTTCCAGTACAATCACTGTAACCTCCAGTTTAAGAGATATATGACAATGATAAGCAATGTCTTGACTTTCAGCATCCTGCTGATGTGTGTATAAGATATGGCAGTCATATATCCTACTGAAAGAACATTTGATTGTCAAAATTAATTTGGACTTCTCATCTAGTAACTTAAATGTGCCCCCTATTCTTTCCATGTTTGTTGTCGTGTGTTACTTCCTTGAAATGTTTAACAGCAAAGCCTAACTTTCAACTGTCTCACATTTGGATGACAGATCAGATGCCGTGACAGTTTAGAACTAAATAATTTGCTGCAGCTAATTAAAGAAAGGTCTATTCTTCATTTTCCAGGAAATCTACATGACACCAAGGTTTACATGTCAACAGTTTCTTAGAATGTCTGGAAGTTGTTTTAGCTTACATATTGCTAGCTAATGCTGACAGTTCCATGCAGAAATTCTGATGGCTCTCAGCATAAGTGCTTAGGCAAGTGTCAACAAGCTCAGGATTTCTGTGCCTAAGGGTGCTAACACTGAGGTTCTGAATTTGCAGGCAGCTGTTTGCAACAATTCCCCATGGAATCCAGTGACAGTGCGTGAAGGTGACACAATATGCCAGCAAGCACTTAATCTGGAAAACCTGTTTGAAGAACTTGACCAAGGCCACAGGAATATCCATTGAATTCAATTGAAGATAACTATCATGATAGATCAAGATAAGTGACAGTAATTTTAGATTATTTATGACATTGTTTTAGTTTACTGAAAGGATTAAAATATTTAAAGTCATTTAAGATGTTTTCCTTTAAAATAATTTTTTCAAACTATTATAATTTAGCTGCTGATTTGAATGCTTTTTAATATCATCAGACGTGGTTAGCCACCTTTCAATCCGTCCCACTTCATTTCCTTCCCACATTGTCAAGGGACTGATAAGCAAAAAAAAAAGCACTTTTTAGGACTCAACACTGAGACTGGAAAAAGCCTCACTAGGAAATTGCACAAGATAAATACAGTCTGTGATTTGCAAGTCACAGGCAGACTGATCACAGGTTCTGGGCTTGCACTGTCTTGTCCTTTACTCTCTTTAGTCTTGTTGCTTGGACAAGCAAATAATGGAGGAACAGGTGAAACAGAACATTCTTTGTCGAAGGTTCTAATCTCAAACTAACAGCGGGATTTAATTCATCTATGTATGCAGTGTACGACATGGTGCACTCAGTTCTTAAAATATAACCGGGTAGAGTATATATATTTAAGATTTTTTTTAGTCAAATCAGGAAAATTGCTCATAAACTCAAGGACACAAAGCTTGGGGCATCTATTTGCTGTCTTCATCAAAAACTCTCCTGAGAGGATGCTAATATGTCAAGCTCCATTCTGCCGTTGCTGTTGTACATGTTTTGTCCTCAGTACAGGAACAACTTTGGATTCAGAACACAGGGTCGCTGAGTTGTACTGTAATGAAATGAACCCTTCATTCCAGCATGTCCATGCTGACTCCTTGCTCATCTACAGCAACGTCATCCACTCGCATTAGGACCATTAACCTTCCCGCATTATAGCTTCCCTATTTAGATATTTCACTAAACACTCGCAGATTTCTATAGATGTACTATGAAGAACATTCCAAATGGCTGCATCACTGTCTGATGTGAGGTGCCTCACACAGGATTGAAATAAGCTGCAGAGAATTATAAATTTAGTCTTCTCTATCATGGGTACTAACCTCTGTAGTATTAGATTTGATTATGAGAACACTCAGTCCTCTTTTATTGTCATTTAGAAATGCACACATGCATTAAGAAATGATCCATGTTTCTCCAGAGTGATATCACAGAAAACAGGACAAACCAAAGACTAACACTGACAGAACCACATAATTATAACATATTATTAACAATAATTATAATCATAATAATTATAACAGTTCGCCTACCAGCCCCGACTAGGAGTTGAGGATGCCATCGTCTACCTGCTGAACCATGTCTACGCCCACCTGGACAAGCCAGCGAGCACTGTGAGGGTCATGCTTTTTGACTTCTCCAGTGCGTTCAACACCATTCACTCTGCTCTGCTGGGGGAGAAGCTGACAGCGATGCAGGTGGATGCTTCCCTGGTGTCATGGATTCTTGATTACCTGGCTGGCAGACCACAGTACGTATGCTTGCAACACTGTGTGTCCGACAGGGTGATCAGCAGCACTGGGGCTCCACAAGGGACTGTCTTATCTCCCTTTCTCATCACCATTTACACCTCGGACTTCAATTACTGTACGGGGTCTTGCCATCTTCAGAAGTTTTCTGATGACTCTGCCATAGTTGGATGCATCAGCCAAGGGAAATGAGGCTGAGTACAGGGCTATGGTAGGAAACTTTGTCACATGGTGTGAGCAGAATTATCTGCAGCTTAATGTGAAAAAGATTAAGGAGCTGGTGGTAGACCTGAGGAGGGCTAAGGCACCGGTGACCCCTGTTTCCATCCAGGGCGTCAGTGTGGACATGATGGAGGATTACAAATACCTGAGGATACGAATTGACAATATTTTGGACTGGTCAAAGAACACTGAGGCTGTCTACAAGAAGGGTCAGAGCCGTCTCTATTTCCTGAGGAGACTGAGGTCCTTTAACATCTGTCAGATGATGCTGAGGATGTTCTACGAGTCTGTGGTGGCCAGTGCTATCATGTTTGCTGTTGTGTGCTGGGGCAGCAGCCTGAGGGTAGCAGACACCAACAGAATCAATAAACACATTTGTAAGGCCAGTGATGTTGTGGGGATGGAACTGGACTCTCTGATGGTGGTGTCTGAAAAGAGGATGCTGTCCAAGTTGCATGCCATCTTGGACAATGTCTCCCATCCACTACATAATGTACTGGTTGGGCACAGGAGTACATTCAGCCAGAGACTCATTCCACCGAGATGCAGCACTGAACGTCATAGGAAGTCATTCCTGCCTGTGGCTATCAAACTTTACAACTGCTCCCTTGGATGGTCAGACACCCTGAGCCAATAGGCTGGTCCTGGACTTATTTCCTGGCATAATTTACATATTACTATTTAATTACTTATTGTTTTATATTGCTCTATTTATACTCTATTCTTGGTTGGTACAACTGTAACGAAAATCAATTTCCCTCGGGATCAATAAAGTATGACTATGACTATGACTATGACTATGACTATGACTATATAGTTACAGCAGTGCAAAGCAATACCATAATTTGATGAAGAACAAACCATGGGCATGGTAAAAAAAGTCTCAGAGTTCCTGAGTCGATCGACTCCCAAGTCCCCGATAGCAGGCGGCAAAAGGGAGAAACTCCCTGCCATAAACCTCCAGGCACCATCAACTTGCCGATGCCTTGGAGCAGCCGACCACAGCAGACACTGAGTCCATCCGTTTGAAAAATTTGAGCCTCTGACCAGCCCCTCCGGTACAGCTTCCCAAGCGCCATTCTCTGCCCAGCGTCTTCGACCCAGCCCCGGCCGCTGAAACAAGCAAAGCCGAGGATTCAGGGCCTTCTGCTCCGGAGATTCTGGTTACCACACAGTAGCAGTGGCAGCGAAGCGGGCATTTCAGAAGTTTTCCAGATGTTCCTCCATACTCTCACGTCCGTCTCCATCAAATCAGAATTGTGCATAGTCCCTTACTTGACAGATAACAGATATTCATCACTGGAGAGGCCAGGTGCACTGCCGTCACACCGCCATCTTCTCCTATCCTGGACACCTTCAAGGAGTAATGCCTCAGAAAGGTGGCATCCATCATTAAAAACATCCATTACCCAGAACATGTCCCGTTCTCATTGCTACCATCAGGAAGGAGGTGCAGGAGCCTGAAGGCACACACTCGACAATTCAGGAACAGCTCATTCCCCTCTGCCATTAGATTTTTGAATAGACATTGAACCCATGAGCACTACCTCACTATTTTTGATTTTTCTGACTACTTATTTAAATTTAACTATTTAATATATGCATACTTACTGTAATTCAAAGTTTTTTCCCCCTATCGTTATGTATTGCATTACACTGCTGCTACAGAGACAACAAATTTCACGACGTATGCCAGCAATATTAAACCTGATTCTAGTTCTGATCCTGAAATACCTAGGAAATGTAATATGTTTACTTAAGTGTTTTACAAAACAAAAAAAAAAACTGGTGATTGTAATCTGTTGCACAAAAGTAAAAATATCTTCAGTAATATGGTAAAAAGAGGTTGAAATATAATAATTACTAACACAATCATAAGTAGGGAAATCTGTGTCCTTCCTATTTACGACAGCAATATTTTCTCCATCATAGACCTTTTGACTTTTTCCAGAGTACGTTCAAGGCTGAACAAGCAGATGTGTATGTGTGCAAAGCATATATTGCTGTGATGTGAAGCAGCACTTGGGTATTGACAGATAGACCTGGAGACACTAATCTCAGTTTTTTAGAGCACTGGGTTTTAGCAATCAATTGGAAATCATTGGTAAAACAAATGTGCTGGAGTATAGATCTGAACTGTCCTTCACCATCATGAAAAGGTCATTGAAAACTTGTCGCTGACAGATGGCAGGGTTTAAAGGCTGAAGAAGGCAAACTCCTGCACACATGAAAGGGTTTTGTAAATTAACTAGAACAGCCTGTGTATATGTGACATAAATATGTATTCCACCAGAATATGATCTGTAGAATATATGAAGTCTTTATCATTATTAATTTATATTATTATGCACTCAAAATCAGCATTTATTAATTATCTTTCATGGATACGTGACTTTTAGATAAAAATCTGGGAATGTGTCCCTTCAACTTATTCCCTCATTCAGTTGAGTCATTACTAATTTGCATTTTAAACCCATCAACCTGCTATGATTCTGTAACCCTTGCCCAGGAAATGTACGGTAATTAGCGATTTATGTGTAGAATTGACCAAACCTCTACACCTGAGGAATGTTATAGAGCAGAAAGAGTACAAATACATACATCATTGAAAGCAGCATTATCGGTAGACAGGGCAGTGAAGCAGGCATTTGGCATGCTGACTTTAATCGAACAGGGCACTGAGTACAGGAGTTGGGATGCGATGTTCCAGTTGGACAAGATGTTGGTGAATCTGCACCTACAGAATTGTGAACAGTTTTGGTTACAGGTGTCCCCCACTTTTCGAACATTCACTTTACGAAACCTCACTGTTACGAAAGACTTACATTAGTTCCCTGTTTTTGCTAACAGAAGGTGTTTTCACTGTTATGAAAAAAAGCAGCGCGCGATAAAAGGCAACATGCGAAAAAAAATCAGCGCGCGCCCCGAGCAGCCACTCTCCCCGGATTCGGAACTGCATTCTCGCCGGCACTGCTTAAACACGTTGCATTGAGCAGCCCTCAGCAAGATGAGTTCTAAGGTATTGGAAACGCCTGAAAGAACTCATAAGGGTGTTATACGTAGTATAAAACTAGACATAATTAAGCGTTTCGATCGTGGTGAACGAAGTAAGGACAAAGTGAGTTTGGCTTGTGGAAGTTGACGAAGATGATGTTGAAGAGGTTTTGGCATCCCATAACCAAGAACTGATAGATGAAGAGCTGATGCAATTGGAAGAGGAAAGGATAACAATCGAAACCTTAGTGTCCCACCACCCCAAAGCCCGGGCCGCGGACAGGTATCAATTCGCAGAGAATGCAGCGGTAGCCGGGAGGCACACAGCACATCTTTGAGAAAAAAGCCAAAATAAACAAGCTAATTAATTAGGTGCCACCCGGCACATAATTATTGGCCCAGATCAGAGGCAACGCAATCGGCAATTGTCTCTGATGTGGGCCGACATTTATGTGCCGGGCGGCACCTAATCAATTAGCATGTTTATTTCGGCTTTTTTCTTAAAGATGTGTTGTGTGCTTCCCGGCTACCGCTGTACACCTGCATGCTTCGCAGATCGGTATTGGTTGGCTGCCCGGAGAGTGGGGGCCACTGCACCACCCCAACCTCTGACTCAGCCTAACACACCATCATCAGTATGCTCGGCGCTGTCCCAATTCCGATAACTGATACTGCACTATACATACGTTATTTCTACTTTATATAGGCTGTGTATTTTTATGTGTTATTTGGTATGATTTGGCAGCTTCATAGCTTAAAGGTTACTGGAGAGCGCTAGCGTGAGATTTTTGCTACGGAGAACAGTGCAGGCAATCGTTGTGGAGAAGTATTTCTAATTTATATAGGCTGTGTATTTATCATATCATTCCTACTTTTACAATATGTTACTGTTATTTTAGGTTTTATGTGTTATTTGGCATAATTTGGTAGGTTATTTTTGGGTCTGAGAACGCTCACAAATTTTTGCCATATAAATAAATGGTAATTGCTTCTTCACTTTACGACATTCCAGCTTCCGAACCATTTCGTAGGAACGCTCTACCTTTGGATGGCGGGGGAAACCTGGTACCCTGTTATAGGCATTAAGCTGAAAAGAGTGCAAAAAAGATTTATGAGAAGGTTGCCAGAATTGAAGGGCCTGATTTATAGGGAGACGCTGGGCAGGCTGGGACTTAGAGCATAGGAGACTGAGGGGGTGACCATGTACATGTGTTTAAAATCATGATGGGTTTAGATAAGGTAAATGCATGCAATTATTCAGCTCCCGTGGAAAGAGAACCAAAAACTAAAGTGTATATGCTTAAGCTGAGAGATGAAAGTTTCATAAGGGGTCTGAGTGGCAACTTCTTCACACAGTCTCTGATGTGTATATGAAACAAGCTGCCAGAGGATGTGGTTGAAACAGGTTCTATACAAGAATTACATTGAAAACTAGGCTGGGCAGGAGCACAGGTAGGAAAGGGTTAGAGGGGTATGGACTAAGTGTAAGCAAATAGGGCTAGCTTAGATGGGCAACTTGATTGGCATGGGCAAGCTGAGGTGAAGAGCCTGTTTCCTTACTGTAATACTCAATGACTCTTCATCATATGGGAGGAGAATTGTCTATTTCAGGAAGTGTTTCCTAGCATCACTCCTGAATGGAGTGGCTGTAATTTCAATTGTAACTTTGTTCTGGATTCCCTCACCAAAAGAAAGGAGCCCCAGAAATGTGATTACACTGAGCAAGTAATTTCAAAGACATGCAATCGTAGAATGCACATTTTCTGCAGTGAAAGTAAGATAGATGCCATTTCCCATCTAATTTACAACATTCATGGCACGTTCCAGAGTGAGTTTGTTTATCCACATGATAGTCTTCTATTGTACTGAATATGACTATTGTTAGTCATTCCTAAAATAAGCAAGATTTTAGTGTACTGTGCTAGGCAAGGATTCCACTAAAGCAAGTCCTATATTCACACTTTCTTGCATGAATCCCTTCCCTGCAATGGTACTAATGTACGTGTTCATGAATAAAATGACGTGAGCCATTTCATGTTTAAGAAAAACCATAACAACTCATTTATTGAACTCCAAAAACTGCACACAAAAGCGCGGTAAAAGTCCTTTATGTAATTACATCATCACATCAGAACTGCCTCTTAAAGTGAACCCCAACTCAATGTCGGTGGTTGCAAATTCTGTGTGCTTCCACCAGTACACTACCCTACACTACATAGATACATGAAAACATAGAAAACTTACAGCACAATACAGGGCCTTCCGCCCACAAAGCTGTGCCGAACATGTCCCTACCTCAGAACTACCTAGGCTTTACCCATAACCCTCTATTTTTTAAGCTCCATGTAGCTATCCAGGAGTCTATTAAAAGACCCTATCGTTTCCACCTCCACCACTGCCGGCAGCCCATTCAACGCACTCACCACTCTCTGCATAAAAAAACTTACCCCTGATATCTCCTCTGTACCTGCTTCCAAACACCTTAAAACTATGCCTTCTTGTGTTAGCCATTTCAGCCCTGGGGAAAAGACTCTGACTATCAACACAATAAATGCCTCTCAATATCTTGTTCATCTCTATCAGGTCACCTATTATCCTCCGTTGCTCCAAGGAGAAAAGGCCAAGTTCACTCAGCCTATTCTCATAAGGCATGCTCCCCAATCCAGGCAACATCCTTGTAAATCTCCTCTGCACCCTTTCTATTGTTTCCACATCCTTCCTGCAGTGAGGTGACCAGAACTGAGCACAATACTCCAAGTGGGGTCTGACCAGGGTCCTATATAGCTGCAACATTACCCCTCGGCTCCTAAACTCAATCCAATGATTGATGAAGGTCAATGCACCATATGCCTTCTTAACCACAGAGTCAACCTTCATTGCAGCTTTGAGTGTCTTTTGGACTCGGACTTCAAGATCCCACTGATCCTCCACACTGCCAAGAGTCTTACCATTAATGCTATATTCTGCTATCATATTTGATCTACCAAAATAACCCCTGTCACCCTTATTTGGGTTGAAATTCTCAGCCCAGTTTTGCATCCTATCAATGTCTCGTTGTAACCTCTGGCAACCCTCCACACTATCCACAACACCCCCAACTTTGTGTCATCAGCAAATTTACTAACCCATTCCTCCACTTCCTCATCCAGGTCATTTAAAAATTCACAAAGAGTAGGGGTCCCAGAATCAATCCCTGAGGCACACCACTCGTCACTGGCCTCCATGCAGAATATGACCCGTCTACAACCACTCTTTGCCTGTGTGGACAAGCCAGTTCTGGATCCCCAAAGCAATATCCCCTTGGATCCCATGCCTCCTTACTTTCTCAATCAGCCTTGCATGGGCTACCTTATCAAATGCCTTGCTAAAATCCATATACACTACATCCACGGCTCTATCTTCATCAATGTGTTTAGTCACATCCTCAAAAAATTCAATCAGCCTCGTAAGGCACAACCTGCCTTTGACAAAGCCATGCTGACTATTCTGAATCCTATTATGACTCTCCAAATGTTCATAAATCCTGCCTCTCAGGATCTTCTCCATCAACTTACCAACCACTGAAGTAAGACTCACCGACCTATAATTTCTTGGGCTATCCCTACTCCCTTTCTTGAATAAGGAAACAACATCCGCAACCCTCCAATCCTCCGGAACCTCTCCCGTCCTCATTGATGATGCAAAGATCATTGCCAGGGGTTCAGCAATCTCCTCCCTCGCCTCCCACAGTAGCCTGGGGTACATCCCGTCCAGTCCCAGTGACTTATCCAACTTGATGCTTTCCAAAAGCTCTAGCACATCCTCTTCCTTAATATCTACATGCTCAAGCTTTTCAGTCTGCTGCAAGTCATTCCTACAATTTCCAAGATCCTTTTCCATAGTGAATACTGAAGCAAAGTATTCATTAAGTACCTCTGCTATTTCCTCCAGTTCCATATTACTTTTCCACTGTCACACTTGATTGGTCCTATTCTCTTACATCTTATCCTTTTGCTCTTCACATACTTGTAGAATGCTTTGGGGTTTTCCTTAATTCTGTCCACCGAGGCCTTCTCATGGCCACTTCTGGATCTCCTAATTTCAATTTTAAATTCCTTCCTGCTAGCCTTATAATCTTCTAGATTCCTATCATTACCTAGCTTTTTGAACCTTTTGTAAGCTCTTCTTTTCTTCTTGACTAGACTTACAACAGCCTTTGTACACCACAGTTCCTGTACCCTACCATCCTTTCCCTGTCTCATTGGAGTGTACCTACTCAGAATCCCACACAAATATCCTCTGAACATTTTCCACATTTCCTCTGTACGTTTCCCTGAGCACATTTGTTTCCAATTTATGCTTCCAAGTTCCTGCCTGATAGCTTCATATTTCCCCTTATTCCAATTAAATGTTTCTCTAACTTGTCTGTTCCTATCCCTCTCTAATGCTATGATAAAGGAGATAGAATTGTTATCACTATCTCGAAAATGCTCTCCCACTGAGAGACCTGACACCTGCCCAGGTTCATTTCCCAATACCAGATCAAGTACAGCCTCTCCTCTTGTAGGCTTATCTACACATTGTGTCAAGAAACCTTTCTAAACACACCTAACAAACTCTTCCCCCATCTAAACCCCTCCCTCTAGGGAGATACCAATCAATATTTGGGAAATTAAAATCTCCCACTACAACAACTCTCTTATTATTACTCTTTTCCAGAATCTGTCTCCCTATCTGCTCCTTGATGTCCTTGTTACTATTGGGTGGTCTATAAAAAAAAACACCCAGTAGAGTTATCGACCCCTTCCTATTCCTAACTTCCACCCACAGAGACTCCGTAGCCAACCCCTCCATGACTTCCTCCTTTTCTGCACCCATGACACTATTTCTGATCAACAGTGCCACACCCCCACCTCTTTTGCCTCCCTCCCCATCCTTTCTGAAACATCTAAAGCCTGGCACTTGAAGTAACCATTCCTGCCCCTGAGCCATCCAAGTCTCTGTAATGGCCACAACATCATAGATCCAGGTGCTGATCCTCGCTCCAAGCTCATCTGCTTTATTCATAACACTCCTGGCATTAAAATAGACACATCTCAAACCATCGGTCTGAGTGTGTCCCTTCTCTATCACCTGCCTATCCTCCCTTTCACGCTGTCTCCAAGCTTTCTCGATTTGTGAGCCCAACGTTCACAATTTCCCTCCAGCCTTTCCTGCCCTGGTGTTGACCCTGACCCCCTTCCCCCAAAATCAGCTGATTCCCAATTTTACCTAATCCCAATCTCAATCCTCCATTGTCCGTCCTGACACATATATTACTCTCCCATTTCCCATACCCTGAGGTAAATACTTCTAATGTCTGACCCAATTCACTTCTCAGTCTCCCATTATTTTGAAATGACAATGTGCAGCATCACTTAAACTTCAGCCGTCACTAAGTATGGATAAGGAGGGGTGTTTTGTACTTACTTGCTGAGTTTCATTTTCCTTTGTTTTCTATCTATCTTTAAGTACTGAAAACAATGTTCTGAGCTTCAGTGGGCTTTATTTATCTCAGTCCAAATTATATTGATAGACAGACAGTTATTTGAGCCTAACATAAACCCTTACCTGTGTCACTGATCTGCAGTTCTCTCTGCACCACTAGCGGCCCCCTCCCATCGTCTCCTGGGTCCATCAGAAGTCCCAGGTGTTGCCTGTTGGTTTGTGTGCTGTCTAGCATGTGGACGACATTGTGACATGATCATTGGGTTTCTGGAAATACTAAAAATTGAAAAGGATATTCATATTTAAGACCATAAGACAAGGAGCAGAAGTTGGCCATTCAGCCCATCGAGTCTGCTCCGCCATTTTATCATGAGCTGATTGATTCTCCCATTTAGTCCCACTCCCCCCGCATTCTCACCATAACCTTTGATGCCCTGGCTACTCAGATACCTATCAATCCCTGCCTTAAATACACCCAATGACTTGGCCTCCACTGCCGCCCGTGGCAACAAATTCCATAGATTCACCACCCTCTGGCTAAAAAAATTTCATTGCATCTCTGTTCTGAATGGGCGCCTTCAATCTTTATGCCCTCTCGTACTAGCCTCCCCCATCATGGGAAACAACTTTGCCACATCCACTCTGTCAATGCCTTTCAACATTTTAACTATCATATTGCAGTATTACACAATTTCTAGTACATAGTATCTTCCTATTTATTCTTTCACATACATTTTTCTCAAATATAATTCATATTTATTCATAGACTGGTGCACTACAATTTCCAGGGCCCCAGTACTAGCTCTGTATTCATTGCTTTACACTTAATAATAAGCCACTATTAATCTTATTCTTGAGATTTCTGCTCTGCATGTACAGGCCAGTTATGTTTTCAAAATCAAAGAAGCAGACCAAAATGCTTCCTTCCTCTAGAAAACTAAATTGGAATCTGCTGTTCAACTTAAAAACGATGCCCTGAATTACCTTAATGATCAGACCATATGCATGAATGTGAGCTTGTGTTTAGGTGCTTCATACATGCCAAGGCTAACACTGAAGCAATACAATACCATATGCTTCAACTGCTTCTGTCCCTATAATAATTTGGACGCTGCCAATTGATGGCAGCTTTCCAACTAATTCTATGTAATCCTCAGTCTTTAATCTTGTAATGCTGTTAATTATATGATCACAAATTCTCAGTAAGCTGAGTGAATGCCTGTTTGCTTCCCACCTCCTCTATGGTGATTCTGCCAAAATTAGAAATTATATTTCATTTTATCACAGCCTAACTCATAATTATTTTGACTCTAGTAACTATTGATATTATTTGCAGTGGATTAACTTTTAGTTATAGTCGTTCCCTAAATTAGTATCCTTGAGACAAGACACCATTTAAAGACATGGTTTCAGGTCCCTCAGTGGAATGTTGGTTTTGTTAAATAAGTCTGGAGACAAGGCTGGTAAAATCATGATGATCATGTTCTGTAATTGCCATTTCATAACAAAACGCCATTGACTCACTAATGATCTTCTGGAAAGGAAATCTGCTGTCCTAATCTGATCTCGCCTTTACGTAACCCTGATCCACAGCAGCATTGTCCACTGTGAAGTGGCTAAGCAAAGCTCAATCTGAGACAGGCAATAAAAGTGATTCTTGTTATATTCAATAAAAAAAGAAAAACCTGTATTCCCTCCTTGAGAAATGTTAGTTAACATTTGAAAAGCTGATTCCTAGAATATAATTAATAATTCACATGTCATATTTCTGATATATCATAGAAGTAAGTTCTTGAATCTATGCTGGCAACGAGAGAAATCTCATTAAATTCATTCCCTCATAAAATCCTATAACTTTCTTTTTTTCTCATATATCCATCAGTTCCCCTGAATCAATTACCATTCTCTACAATGGGGGTTCAAGAGGATTACAGAGACTTGAACATAAAATGTACTGGGACTGTGTCAAACAAGGGCTGTAGTGTTAATTGATAAGACAGTAAATGAGGACATCATTGCTTATAAATTTAGGAAGTGGAAAAGTACAGCACAGCCTGGGCCTGTTGGCTCACAATGTGCTGAAGTTTAAACCTACTCCACAATTAACTTAACCCTTCTCTACTACATAGCTCATAATCTTCCAGAATGGCCCAATTATGCTCCTATGTCTTATGGTCATCTAAGTTTCTTCTATCCATTGCCATTCTAAGAGTGTCTTAAATATCCCGAATGCATCAGCCTCTAGCGCCACAGCTGCCAGTTCATTCCAGGCACCTACCACTTTCTGCGTATAAAAACACTACTTCTGACATTTCTCCTAAGCATCCTACACTCACCTAAAGGGGTTAAATTTCAAACCTTAAATTTGCGTAATACTTACTCTCTTCATGCTCTGCCACTATAAATTGGATCATTTTCCAGTGCAAAATACAATAATGACCACTTTCCTTCAAATGATCAAATGGACATTTCCTGTGGTGAGTCACTTTTTTTTTGAATTGGTTGTAATTCCCACATGTTACATACCTCGTGGATATCTTGTGACTGTCTTATGACCATGACGTAATTGAGAATCTTGTGAGCATGATGTAATGCTCTTGTGATGGTGGGGTGATGTAATTTTCCTGCCAGTGTAAGGTCACGTGATGACATATTCTCAACAGGTATATAACGGGAAACTTGTTGGTACGCAGTTTATTTCGTTGTTTAATTTGTCAATTACCGCATTATGCTGCATATTCATCTCATGACGCAGTTTCATTTTAAAGGGGAGTTTTACTTTCTATTGCAAGGTAAGATCATTGTGCTGGCAGTTTCGCCAATTGCTGTCAGTTTTGTTTGGTGTATTTTTGATTTACCTTTACAGTCTAGTATTGGTGAGTGAAGACCTTACTAAAGTACGGGAACCTGAAGGATTGAATAAAGTTAGTGTCATTCGGTGGTTGAATACAGCAGCGGTCCTCAACCACCGGGCCACAAAGCATGTGCTACCGGGCTGTGAGGAAACGATATGAGCGATAGGAGTCAGCTGCACCTTTCCTCATTCCCTGTCATGGCCACTGTTGAGCTTGAACATACGCAAGGTCATTACCCGCGCGTTATCCATGTCAGTGCAGGAAGGAGATCAACTCCTCGAGCTTGCAAATGACGGCGGGCTGAAAAGTATGTTTGACATAACATCTCTGCCGGCATTCTGGATCAAAGTCAAGGCTGAATATCCTGAGATAGCCACGAAAGCACTGAAAACGTTGCTTCCATTTCCAATATATCTCTGCAATGAATGCAACGAGAACTAAATTGCAGAATAGACTGGACATAAGGAACCCCCTTCGAGTATCGCTGTCTCCCATCACCCTTCGCTAGGACCGTCTTGTTGCAGGAAAACAAGCCCAGGGCTCCCACTGATTCAGCGATATTGGTGTGATGCAATGATTTTATATATTCATATGGGGAAAATATGTGCTGTGTGTTTAATATCCAAATGTTACTTAAAATGTTATGATGCTATTGACTTACTTATATAACCATAGAACAATTACAGCACGGAAACAGGCCATCTCTGCCCTTCTAGTCCATGCCGAATGCTACTCTCACCTCGTCCCACCGACCTGCACTCAGCCCATAACTCTCCATTCCTTTCCTGTCCATATAGCTATCCAATTTTTTGTTAAATGATAATATCGAACCTGCCTCTACCACTTCTAATGGAAGTTCGTTCAGCACTTACTTCAAGCTCCCTGATAATTGACTTATCACTATATTCATGCAAGGAAAATATACGCTGCGTGTTTAATATTAAATTCGTTAGATAAACCCTTTTAGAAACAAAATTGTGTGTATTAGCAATTTATCACCTATATTCCGGTCATGATTAACACACCCCTCCTGGATAGAATTGCCAAAAACGAGTTGTAGAGAAAATTCGGCATGTTACATGTATGCGCATGCGCACTGGTGCCCACACATGGCCTCATGGTAATTGTAGTCTTTCTCAGGGT
Organism: Mobula birostris; assembly: GCF_030028105.1. NCBI lineage: Eukaryota > Metazoa > Chordata > Chondrichthyes > Myliobatiformes > Myliobatidae > Mobula > Mobula birostris. The sequence continues at coordinate 78,186,103 of NC_092373.1, read as the reverse complement.
AAACTCAACGTATTTGACTGCTACTCTTGTCCGTCGGCAACCCTACCCGCCGCTCCCCCTCCCCCGGGTCAGCCAGTTCATCAGTCCGCAATATTGTCAATATTGAACCAGTCCGCAGTGCAAAAAAGGTTGGGGACCCCTGGAATACAGGATCGACCTTATTGAATCTTCATTCAGAAATAGTGACCTGCATCTGAGATAACCCTTGTAAGATCAAAAAGGTTTTTTGCAGTGTTCGTTCTCCAGGAAAAGGTCAGTTCCTTTAAGCTGTTTTATTTCCTTCGTTGTGAATCCTTTGGACAGAATCAGCAGTAACATCACGTCTTTGAAGAAATCTGTAACCAGAGAAGTCTCTCCTTATTGACTATGTAAATCACTTGGACTTTCGAATTTACCTTTTTCAGACTGTGTTCGAATTTACCACTTTAAGAACTGTTCCAGAGTTGCCGTATAGCAGTTAATTTCCGGTTAAGTTAGTCGTTTGAATACTTTTCGCTATTGTTGAGCAGAGTTTAATAAATATTTATGTTTGTTTATAAAACCTGACTCAATTCTATATTCATTGATGCTGGTCATGTGACAAAATTGGGGGCTCATTGTGAATTGATCCAATTTTGAGCTTAAGTGCTTGTTTAATTATCAATCTGATTTGGAAAAGAGAAATACCCGATTCTTTTGTTTGATTGGGCTGTGGGTGGTATTTGGCAGCAATGAACATTGACAAGTTGACATTGACATTGGCATCACCAGACCCGGAGTTATTAGGGAAGGCGAAAAAGGATGATGTATCCAATATTGCTAGAAGTTTGGACCTTAAAGGAATTTTGAAGGTTACAACAAAGCCAGTAGTTCAGAGGAAAATCGTGGAACACTATATAAATTCAGGAGTTTTTGATGAAGTGGAGTTAGATGGGTTCCCTGTAAGCAGCCATCCAGTTACACCTGGAACAGGTAGCGTTAGAAAAGCTTAGAGTAGAAGCTGACTTAAAACAGAAACAATTAGAAACTGACTTGGAATGAAGTTGGTTAGAAGCTGAAAATAAGCAGAAGGAGTTTGAGCTAGCAATAGAGAAGTTAAGGTCCGACACTCAGGCTTCTGGCCCTAGGAAACAGTTTGCTGCTAGTCGGGAAGTTATATTGCTCCTCCATTCAAGGAAGCAGAAGTGGACAAATATCTCTAACATTTCAAAATTGTTGCTCTGATTTCAGGGTGGCTGAAAGATAAATGGCCAGTGATGTTACCAAGTGTAATTAGAGGTAAGGCACAACAAGTTTATACAGCTTTAACTACTGAGCAAGCACTTGATTATAATATTGTGAAGCAGCATATACTGAAAGTGTATGAACTGGTTCCGAAAGCTTATAGAGAAAGTTTCAGAAATTTGAAGAAATTCGTGGAAAAAACTTGTGTGGAGTTTGCCTATGATAAATCTGTGTGTTTTGAGAGATGGGTTTCCCCTAAAAATGTGAATAGGGAATATAATAAATTAAAAGAGTTGATTTTAATGTAGGAATTTAAAAGGAGCATCCCTGTTAAAGTAAGGACATACTTAAATGAGAGGGACACTGCTACATTGCAGGAGTCTGCTAAATTAGCTGATGAGTATGCTTTAATCCGTAAGAATAAATTTCCTCCGGGTAGAAATTTTACAAGGAAAAATAGCACAGAGAGTCAAGGTAAACCAGAAATTAAATCAGAAGTTAGTGAGAAAAGTAAGGATGAAGGGATACATGTGAAGGAAAGACATTTTGGTCCTATTTGTAATTATTACAAGAAACCTAGTCTCGTAATAGCTAACTGTTTCCGACTGAAGAAGAAGGAGAAGGAGGCAGTCCCAGATGCTTGTGTGCAACATATCGCAACACCTGTAAATCCACAGGCTTTGATAAATACAAATGAAGCTTTGTCAGAGTTAAGAGGGGATATAATCATTTTATAGCTGAAGGATTTGTATCCTTGAAAGGGGGATCCACTCTGGTGCCAATAAAAATCCTTAGGGATACTGGAGCTTCCAGTCACTTATGTTAGACAGTGTTCTAAAGTTTAGTCATGAGTCTGATAAACTATATACGAGGTGTTGGGAGTGTCCTTATGCCTGTACATTTGCGTAGAGTAAATTTAAGGTCAGGGTTAGTTACAGGGCCTGTTAAAGTAGGATTACAACCCAGTTTACCTGTAAATGATGTTGCTCTGTTGTTAGGGAATGACTTAGCTAATGGACAAGTTTTTCCTGATGTACATTTGACAATAAAGCCTATTTCTGAGGAACCACAGAGAAATTCTACTTCCTGTGTTGTAACCCGAGATATGGCTAAGAAGACTGAGGTACAGGATAAGGTTGTTATCCATGACAGTTCAACTTGGGATGCAAATTTTCAGGATGTGTCAGAAACTTTCTTACCTTCAGAGAAACTTCAGAGCAGGGTAGAGATCCTGAGATAGTTAAATTAAAAGAACAAGCTTTTCCAGTTAGTGAAATTGAGAAGGTGCCAGTAAGATATTATTTTGAAAAGGGAGTACTAATGAGGAAGTGGAGATCACCTACAATTCCTGCAAGTGAAGAATGGGAAGTTAATCACCAGGAGTAGTTCCTAAAGTTTATCAAAATGAGATTTTAACTACGGCTCGTAGTATTCTTTTGGGTGGCCATTTACGGGTAAAGAAAACTATGAACAAGGTTTCTAAACATTTTTACTGACCTAGTTTAAGAAAAGATGTAGCAACATTTTTGCAGAACGTGTCATACGTGTCAAATTGTGGGTAAAGCTAATCAAGTTACTCCAGTGGCACCACTGCCACCTATTCCCGCATTTGGTGAACAGTTTTCCAAAATTATTATAGATTGTGTGGGCCCATTGCCAAAAACTAAAGCGGGCTATCAATATTTGCTGACCATCAAGTGCACAGTGTTTAGGTTTCCAGAGGCAACACCCCTTAGGAATATAATGGCTAAAACTGTAATAAAAGCTCTTATAAAACTCTTTACTTATTTTGGGTTGCCTAAGAAAATACAATCTGATCAAGGTATTCATTTAATGTCTGGATTGTTCCAGCAGATAGTTTATAAACTGGGAGCAAAACAGATTACCGCATCTGCATACCATCCAGAATTGCAAGGAGTCTTGGAGAGGTTCCATTCTACCCTCAAAACCATGATTAGGACATATTTTGTGGAAAATGAAAATGACTGGGATGAAGGCGTACATTTACTTCTATTTGCAGTACAGGAGTCAGTGCAGGAATCCCTAGGTTTTAGCCCTTTTGAACTTGTGTTTGGGCATTGAGTTAGAGGACCTTTGGCCTTGTTAAAAGAACAGTGGATTAATAAAGAGGGACATACTAATTTGCTGGATTACGTTTTAAAATTTAAGGAAAGATTGCATAAAACTTGTTGCTTAGCTGAGGAAAATTTAAAATTGGCTCAGGAGAAAATGAAAATGTGGTATGATAAGGAAGCTAGAATTAGGTCATTTAAGCCTGGAGATAAGGTGCAAACAAATCCTTTACAAGCTAAATTTCATGGACCTTATGAGGTTATATCTAAAATTAATGATGTGGATTATGTGATAAAAACACCAGATCAAAGAAGGTGTATCATACAAATATAATAAAACCATATTATGAGAAACAGTCTGCTACTATGACTGTTCTGGTCAATAATAATGAGTCTGATCCCACTTGGAATTTAATGGATGATTCATCTGAAACTCATTTTAAACCCAACATTATTTCTGCCAGTTTAACAAACTCAACAATTCTGGAAGATATTGATGAGAAATTAGCTCACTTACAACAAGAGCAGAGGCAGCAGATGAATCAGTTAATTTTAAAATATAAGGATTTATTTCCAGATGCTCCTAAAAGAACCACAGTAGCTTCATATGATGCAGATGTTGGAGATGCCAAACCCATAAAACAACATCCATATCGGATGAACATGGAAAAATGTGAACTTGCTGAACAAGAAATTAAGTATATATTAGAGAATAATATTATTAGACCTTCTAATTCGAATTGGAGTTCACCGTATGTTATGGTGCCTAAGCCAGACAGTAGTATTTGGTTTTGTACTGATTTCAGGAGGTGAATGCTGTGACAAATCTGATGCATATCCAATCCCAAGAGTGGATGATTGTGTGGATAAAGTGGGAAAAGTAAAGTTCCTTACAAAGATAGATTTGTTAAAAGGTTATTGGTGTGTTCCATTGACGGATAGAGATAGAGAGATTTAATAGAACATAGAACATAGAATAGTGCAACACAGTACAGGTTCTTCGGCCCACATTGTTGTGCCAACCCTCAAACCCTGTCTCCCGTATAACCCCCACTTTAAATTCCTCCATATACCTGTCTAGTAGTCTCTTAAATTTCACTAGTGTATTTGCCTCCACCACTGACTCAGGCAGTGTATTCCACGCACCAACCGCTCTCTGAGTAAAAAACCTTCCTCTAATATCCTCGTTGAACTTCCCACCCCTTACCTTAAACACATCCCTTTGTATTGAGCAGTGGAGCCCTGGGGAAGAGGCGCTGGCTGTCCACGCTACCTGTTCCTCTTAATATCTTGTATACCTCTATCATGTCTCCTCTCATCCTCCTTCTCTCCAAAGAGTAAAGCCCTAGCTCCCTTAATCTCTGATCATAATCCATATTCTCTAAACCAGGCAGCATCCTGGTAAATCTCCTCTGTACCCTTTCCAATGCTTCCATATCCTTCCTATACTGAGGCGACCAGAACTGGACACAGTACTCCAAGCGTGGCCTAACCAGAGTTTTATAGAGCTGCATCATTACCTTGCAACTCTTAAACTGTATCCCTCGACTTATGAAAGCTAACATCCCATAAGCTTTCTTGAATACCCTATCCACCTGTGAGGCAACTTTCAGAGATCTGTGGACATGTACCCCGAGATCCCTCTGCTCCTCCACACTACCAAGTATGCTGCAATTTACTTTGTACTCTGTCTTGGAGTTTGTCCTTCCAAAGCATACCACCTCACGCTTCTCCGGGTTGAACTCCATCTGTCACTTCTCAGCCCACTTCTGCAACCTATGAATGTCTCTCTGCAATCTTTGACAATCCTCTACACTATCTACAACACCACCAACCTTTGTGTTGTCTGCAACTTGCTAACCCAGCCTTCTACCACCACATCCAGGTCGTTAATAAAAATCATGAAAAGTAGAGGTCCCAGAACAGATCCTTGTGGGAAACCACTAGACACAATCCTCCAATCCGAATGTACTCCATCCACCACGACCCTCTGCCTTCTGCAAGCAAGCCAATTCTAAATCCACCTGGCCATACTTCCCTGGATCCCATGCCTTCTGACTTTCTGAATAAGCCTACCATGTGGAACCTTGTCAAATGCCTTACTAAAATCCATAGAGATCACATCCACTGCACTACCCTCATCTATATGCCTGGTCACCTCCTCAAAGAACTCTATCAGGCTTGTTAGACACGATCTGCCCTTCACAAAGCCATGCTGACTGTCCCTTGATCAGACCATGATTCTCTAAATGCCCATAAGAATCCACCTCTAAGAATCTTTTCAAACAGCTTTCCCACCACAGACATAAGGCTCACTGGTCTATAATTACCCGGACTATCCCTACTACCTTTTTTGAACAAGGGGACAATATTCGCCTCCCTCCAATCCTCCGGTACCATTCCCATAGACAACGAGGACATAAAGATCCTAGCCAGAGGCTCAGCAATCTCATCCCTCGCCTCATGGAGCAGCCTGGGGAATATTCCGTCAGGCCCCAGGGACTTATCCATCCTAATGTATTTTAATAACTCCAACACCTCCTCTCCCTTAATATCAACATGCTCCAGAACATCAACCTCACTCATATTGTCCTCACCATCATCAAGTTCCCTCTCATTGGTGAATACCAAAGAGAGGTATTCATTGAGGACCTCGCTCACTTCCACAGCCTCCAGGCACATCTTCCCACCTTTATTTCTAATCTGTCCTACCTTCACTCCTGTTATCCTTTTCTTCTTCACATAATTGAAGAATGCCTTGGGGTTTTCCTTTACCCTATTTGCCACGGCCTTCTCATGCCCCCTTCTTAAACTTCTCAGCCCCTTCTTAAGCTCCTTTCTTGCTTTCCTATATTCCTCAATAGACCCATCTGTTCCTTGCTTCCGATGCCTCATGTATGCTGCCTCCGTTCACCTGCCTAGATTTTTCACTTCACTTGTCACCCATGGTTCCTTCACCCTACCATTCTTCATCTTCCTCACCGGGACAAATTTATCCCTAACATCCTGCAGGAGATCCCTGAACATCGACCACATGCCCATAGTACATTTCCCTGCAAAAACATCATCCCAATTCACACCTGCAATTTCTAGCCTTATAGCCTCATAATTTGTCCTTCCTTAGTTAAACATTTTCCTGTTCTCTCTGATTCTATCCTTTTCCATGATAATGCTAATGGCCAGGGAGTGGTGGTCACTGTCCCCCAGATGCTCACCCACTGAGAGATCTGTGACCTGGCCCGTTTCATTACCTAATACTAGATCTAGTATGGCATTCCCCTGAGTCGGCCTGTCAACATACTGTGACAGGAATCCGTCCTGAACACACTTAAACTCTGCCCCGTCTGAACCATTGGAACTAATCAAGTGCCAATCACTATTAGGGAAGATAAAGTCACCCATGACAACAACCCTGCTATTTTTGCACCTTTCCAAAATCTGCTCCTCGGTATCTCTGCTGATACCAGGGGGCCTATAGAATACCCCCAATAGAGCAACTGCTCCCTTCCTGTTCCTGACTTCCACCCATACTGACTCAAAAGAGGATCCTGCTACATTACCCACCCTTTCTGTAGCTGTAATAGTATCCCTGACCAGTAATGTCACCCCTCCTCCTCTTTCCCCCCCTCTCTATCCCTTTTAAAGCACTGAAATCCAGGAATATTGAGAATCCATTCCTGCCCTGGTGCCAGCCAAGTCTCTGTAATGGCCACTATATCATAATTCCATGTATGTATCCAAGCTCTCAGTTCATCACCTTTGTTCCTGATGCTTCTTGCAATGAAGTACACGGACTTTAGCCCTTCTACCTTCCTACCTTTACACCCTTTATTCTGCTTCTCTTTCCTCAAAGCCTCTCTATATGTTAGATCTGGCTTTGCTCCATGCACTTCTTTCACTGCTCTATCACTCCAAGTCCCATCCCCCTTGCAAATTAGTTTAAACCCTCTGGAACCATGCTAGCAAACCTACCTGCAAGGATATTGCTCCCCCTCGAGTTCAGGTGCAACCCATCCAATCTGTACAGGTTCCACCTTCCCCAGAAGAGATCCCAATGATCCAAAAATCTAAAACCCTGCTCCCTGCATCAACTCTTCAGTCACGCATTCAACTGCCATTTCCTCCAATTCTTACCATCACTGTCACATAGCACTGGCAGCAATCCTGAGAACGCCACCCTTGAGGTCCTGTTCTTCAGTCTTCTGCCTAGTTCCCGAAGCTCACACTTCAGGACCTCATCCCTCTTCCTGCCTATGTCATTGGTGCCAATATGTATCACGACTTCTGGTTGCTTTCCCTCTTGTACCAGGATGTCGTACACCCGGTTAGAGACATCCCGGACCCTAGCACCCGGGTCATTTCTGCATTTGTAACCCCATCTGGGTTATATGAATATAATGTTCTTTCCTTTGGGACGAAGAATGCACCAGGTCCTTTCCAGGGGATGATTAATTCTGTGATTCATGGGTTAAATGATACAGATGCCTGTATTGATGATTTAGTTGCAAGAAATGATACTTCGGAAGCACATATTACTGCGGTGGAGAAACTATTTGAAAGGCTTTCAAAAGCTAACTTAACTATTAATTTTACTAAAAGTGAAATTGGTTATGCCACTGTGACCTACCTTGGTTATGTTGTAGGTCCGGGCTTGGTTAAGGAAAATGGTTAAGGAAATAATTCGAACTCCAGTTCAGCAACAAAGTTTGATGTTACAGGAGTATAATATTTTGATAACTCGTATTAAAGGTAAAGATAATGTGATTGTTGACTGTCTATCTTGATGTTAAGTGTACGATGTAAATGTTTTTTTTGATGGAGTGGTATTTTAACATTTGTAACACTACTGTATATTACTTTGTAAGGTTTTGTATGATAATACTTCGTATATTGTGTATGTTGTAGATTTTATACATTCGTATTTTTTTTGTAAATTGTTAGTTGTTAAAATTTTGCTCATAACAGGCCAAATTTTCCCTTTTTTGAGAGAGGTGTTACATGCCTCGTGGGTATCATGTGACTGTCTTATGACCATCATATAACTGAGTATCTTGTGAGCGTGATGTGATGCTCTTGTGATGGTGGGGTGATGTAATTTTCCTGCCAGTGTGAGGTCACGTGATGACATGTTCTCAACAGGTATATAACGGGAAATCCTTGTTGTTACGCAGTTTAGTTTGTTGTTTAATTCATCAGTTACTCCGTTATGTTGCATATTCGTCTCATGACGCAGTTTCATTTTAAAGGGGAGTTTTACTTTCTATTGCAAGGTAAGATCATTGTGCTGGCAGTTTCGCCGATTGCTGTCAGTTTTGTTTGGTGTATTTTTGATTTACCTTTACAGTCTAGTATTGGAGAGTGAAGACCTTACTAAAGTACAGGAACCCAAAGGATTGAGTAAATTTGGTGTTGTTCAGCAGTTTAATACAGGATCGACCTTATTGAATCTTCATTCAAAAATAGTGACCTGCATCTGAGATAACCCCTGTAAGATCAGGAAGGTTTCTTGCAGTGTTCATTCGCCAGGAAAAGGTCAGTTCCTTTAAGCCGTTTTATTTTCTTTGTCATGAACCCTTTGGACAGAATCAGCAGTAACAAAGAAATCTGCTTCCAGAGAAGTCTCTCCTTATTGACTGTGTAAATCACTTGGACTTTTGAATTTACCATTTTAAAACTGTGCTCGAATTTACCACTTTAAGAACTGTTCCACAGTTGCCATATAGCAGTTAACTTCTGGTTAAGTTAGTTGTTTGAATACTTTTCGCTATTGTTGAGCAGAGTTTAATAGATGTTTATGTTTGTGTATAAAACCTGACTCAATTCTATATTCATTGTTGCTGGTCACGTGATGCACATAAGAGCCATTTGTTGGGATAAATTGATTCCTCAGGATAACTACCTTTGGTTCAATTAATTAACCTGGGATGACTGTTATTTAACACTTAGAGCCATAGTACATGGAAGCAGTACTTCTATTTTTGGAGTGTGAAAGGAAACCAGAGAAATCCTCAGCAATCACAGAAATAACACATGCAAACTCCACACATAAAGCAATGGAGGTCAGTATTGAGCTTGCAATACTGGAACTGTGGTGGTAGCACCTTGTTCTGGGACAACACAGTTTCATCAACACAAAGCTGAACTAGGATACTTGAAAGGTACATTCGTCCTTAGGTGTGCTGAATTCCAGTTGGATCCTCGATTTCCTACATCAGTATACAAACGACAGAATAAATTTTATCTCAGCATATTTAAAATATACAAATAATCTGGCTGCTAGTTAACTGCAACACCTTAACAATGTATATAGTGCATAAACAGAAGACATTCTGAAGATGCTGGTTATCCAGAATAATACATGCAAAATGCTGGAGGAACTCTGCAGATCAGGTAGTATCTATGGAAAGGAATCTATCTGGATACGTATCACGATGAAGGGTCTTGGCCTGAAATGCCAACTGTTATATTCCTTTCTATAGACGCTGCCAGACTTGCTGAGTTCCGCCTGCATTTTGTATGCGTTACTCTATATAATTGCAGTTCTAAATGCAAGCCCTGGTTTCTGTTACAATTCATTCTAAGCAGTGCACTGTTGTGGCTGCCAATTCAAACACTGGACCAAAATTCAAGTGCTTTCTGTCTTTTTTAAAGTGGAGGAGTGCATGACAGAAACATGAAAATTATACACTACGAAGGCACAGCAACTTGTTTGGGAACAGGAATGTCTCAAAGGAAAAAGAGGACCATCTGAATCTTTTTTCATTGTCTTGCAGTAATAGCCCTTGACCTCTGGAAAAGGAGAAAGATTTAAATGACTATTGACCGATCACTTCCCATCTGTGTGAAATCATTACGGTATTAACTTCTTAAGTGTGCTTTTCTTTATTGACAGACGACTGCAAGGTTCAGTTTGAGAAATTGATGCTTGACCATAAAGTCTGCCTAATTCAATGCACAAAGGTGATGACATTTGCTTCCTTTGCATTACTGGAGATGTAGGAGAACACTCTGCTTTTGATAATCCGCAATAACATTGACCAGGTATTGCTTATGATCAGTAGTGAGATTAGAAGCTACTTAGAAAGAAAAACAGCAATAGTAACAAAATTCAATTGATAATCTTGTGTGGAGTTAAAGACATCATTTGTTTGTGATAGCAGATTTCACTATAATGCCAAGAGAGAAGTTAAAAATACAAAATCAGGCCTTTTACCATCATAAGCTTAAACATCTGCATCCATCAAGGGTACAATTATATTTAAACTCAATTTATATTTAAACTATATTTAAGCTGTTCTTGTTACCCCTAAATGTTTCCTCTGGATTTCCTCCCTGTTATGTTTTTCAACTCCGGGAACTAATCGAAAGCAAAACAAGGGATAACATGTCTACTTAGTTATTCTTTTTAGTAATGAATTATCTAAACAACAATAACTACTTAATCAAACAACATATTTACAAGACTACTCAAATATTATTGAAATATTAAATGCACTACATTTGTCCTATGTAGTATACACTACATAGTATACAAAATTATACAATTACTATATAGACATCCATACACCTTCCTTCTGGATGTGTTGGCAATCCAAACACTGCATGGCAAGCTTTACTAAATGATGTGGAAAGCCACCTCACAGTTCTTTGTTATTTGCCATTTCTTCCTGATCTGTAGTAGTGAGTTCAAGGGGCGGAGCACAGTAGCCAGGTTTGACAGGAGCCTGTTACAGTAATTGACAAATCCCAACAAAAGGACCGCAACTATGAGAAATCCTTTGGTCTAGGCGCATTCAACACTTGTTGTATTTTCTCAACACAATTGTGTAATGCTTATGCATCAATGGTGTGACACAGTAAGTGATGCTTGGTTTAAAGAATTCACACTTGTTGCATTGTGCTCTGAGCTCATAATCTTCCAATCTTTTTAACAATGTCTTGAGATTTTGAAGATGTTCCTTGCTTCATATGCTTCAAAATACTGCTCAAGTCATTCGGTATACATCATCCAGTTATCTGAATGCAATTGAATATGTCCATCTTTCCAATCATCATGCTCAGAATAAGAAACAAAATTAAACCAGAGATCAGTGAAGAACAGTGCGGCTTTGTCGAAGGCAAGGGAACATCAAACGCCACTTATATTCTCAGGAATATTATCAAAAGGTCAATAGGAGTACAACAAGACCTATATTTCTGTATCATTAACAACCTGAAAGCCTTTGACACAGTGAAACACCAAGTCATCATGAAAATGCTTAAGGATATTAATATCAACGGAAAAGATCTAAGAATAATCAGGAATCTCTACTGGCAACAAAGTGCAGCCATACGGATAGACAACGAGATTGGTGAATATCAGCCAATAAAGCGAGGAGTCAGACAAGGTTGTGTTCTATCACCAGACCTGTTCTCCCTGTACAGTGAAAACATCATGAGAACCATACAAGACCCACCTGGAATAAGTATAGGAGAATACAACATCAACAACCTCCACTATGCGGATGATGCAGTACTGATAGAAAACAGTGAAGTAAGTTTACAGAAACTAGTATCTACCATCAACACAGAGAGCGAAAGACTTGGCCTAACCTTAAACAGAAAGAAAACTGAAGTAATGGTAATATCAAAGAAACCTGATATCCCAAATTGTAAGATTGGGAAATGAAATCCTGAAACAAGTTCACAACTTCAAGTACCTTGGATCATGGGTAACATCTGATGGCAAATGCAAAACGGACATAAAAGCAAGAATAGCAATGGCAAGAACAGCATTTACGGAAATGAGAAACATCCTAACGAACAAGAAAATAGCAATTGACATCCGCCTTAGAACTCTCAGCTGCTACACGCTTCCTATATTGATGTATGGCTGCGAGTCATGGTCCATCACAAATGCAATGGAATAAAGAATCAATGCAGCAGAGATGTGGTTCCTCAGAAGAATGCTATGCATATCATGTACAGACAGGATAACCAACGGAGAAGTTCTACAGAGAATGAAAACAAAACGTACATTACTTTAAAAAATCAGAAAACAGCAATCAAAATTCTTTGGACACATCATGCGAAGAGAGACATAAGAACATTTAGTTACATCTGGAAAGCTGGAAGGAAAAAGAAGATATATATATATCTTTCCAATGTAGCCAGGCGATTTACTTTATAAAATTTTATTATTATTATTATCTCCCAGTACTCACTGTTTATGAGTCCATGACTTTTGTCCATTTTCTGCCCTTTTTTTTAACTCAACCGTCCCCCTCCCCTTCTGAAGAAACAAAGTGCTGCGCTTCAACAGCACGTAGTCGGATTCATTTTTAAACTTACTTGTTGCCACAGTTACGCTTTGCAACTCCAGAAATGAATTGAAGAGAAACACGGTAGCTAGGATACATGTCTACTTAGTTTTTCATCTCAGTGAGGCACTCACATATGAATTGGTGGCATAATGACGCATGCCATTCACACACTTAATATAACCCATACTAGGTTATGTAAATGAGAAAGAATGCTTAATGAACCATATATTTATAAGATTCTCAAATAATACTGAAATATTAAATACACTACACTGCCATGTCCCAAAAGATACCGAGACTGTTATGTTATTTGGCTATTGTATATTGCCCCTAGAATCTGGTATGATATGATGAGAATATTGGAAGAATAAAAGATGGGTGATTGTAGGATTACGTAAATGAGTGGGTAATGACTGTTGTAGACTTGTTGGTCTCTATTTGACAATTAAAATACATTTTCAATATAGCATTATTTTAGTTCTACTAAGTCTGAGAGGTACTCATGAGGTTAAATTAGAACTTCCGTCATATCATAGATTATCACTGAATATTCATATATCTACATATCATAGTACACCTTGATTATGAATACAGGTTCTAAAGTCTGTTGCTTGGTAACTACAGGCCCCAATATACCTGGAGTGCAAGTTATACACCCCAATAATTTTGGTGTCTTTTATGCAGTCTATCAAATTGAATAGCATCCAGTTGATCAGTGACCATGCCTTAAAATATTATCGAAGAAAACCTTCTAGATGAGGACAAGCCACATCTCAATAGCTCATTAAATCTGACCTACTACATCAGGCTAAAGGTTTGCTGCTTGAGGACAATGTTTCTCTATTGAATTCATGGCTCCTAACAATAGTCTGAAGTCCTCACACATGAGAATGTCCATTTAACAAGAGTCTGGCTGCCTCCTCACAACATTAACTGCCAGAAAATGAGATCTTAAAGTAATGTTTTCATTTCCCAGGCCACTCTGGAGGGGAGTTCCCATTTATCATAGAAAAAGCAGTTTGTGACTACCTGTTACGTCCCTAACACACTGGTGGCTTTGACGTACTGTCTTTGCCTGCACTGAGGAACAGCAAGTGGTTGCAAAAACTAGAAGAGGTGGAGGAGATGAAGAAGAGGCATAGTAAGAGGAAGGAAGAAGTGAAGGAGACAGGAGCAGAGGAGGAGGAGACAGAGGCAGAAGGGGATAAGACAGAGTAGGCAAAGAAGGAACAAGAGACAGGGAATGTAGAGACAGTGGATGAGAAAGGAGAGAGTGTGAGAGTCACTGTAAACATGTTGATACAATTGCTAAATAATTTTTGTATGTAGTCAAATGATCACTAATGATGTGTACCTCAGATCCCTGGAATATTTTTCAGAATGTTCCAATCTTTTTAAATGTTAGCACAACTGTTGAAAGTAAAAGAATCCTCTCTCTACTAATGGCAACCTCACACACTTCTGACTCCCGACATCCTCGAACTTCCGGTATACTACTAGTGTTATCCACAGTGAAGACTGACACAAAATACTTATTCAGTTCATCTGGAATTTCCTTATCCCCCATAACTACCTCTCCAGCATCATTTCCCAGCGGTCCAATATCCGCTATCATCTCTCTTTTACACTTTAAGTACTTGAAGAAACCTTTGGTATCCTCTTTAATATTATTAGCTAGCTTACCTTCATATCCTATCTTTACCTTTTTAATGATGTTTCTAGTTGCCTTCTGTTGGTTTGTAAAAGCTTCCCAACCCTCTAACTTCCCACTAGTTTTTCATCTGTTATATACCCTCTCTTTGGCTTTTATGTTGGCATTGACTTCTCTTGTTAGCCATGATTGTGTCATAATGCCTTTAGAATACTTCTTCCTCTTTGGAATGTGTATATGTATATTTCCCATGCCTTCAGAACTGCTTCCAGAAACTCCAGCCATTGCTGTTCTACCAGCATTCCTAACAGTGTTCTTTTCCAATCAGTTTTGGCCAACTCCTCTCTCATGTCTCCCTTTACTCCACTATAACACTGATACATCTGACTTTAGCTTCTTCTTCTCAAACTTCAGGGTGAATTTTATCATGTGTGATTACTTGCCCCTAAGAATTTGAAACACCTTTTTACTGGGCATATCTAGAGAGCCGGCTCATTAACCCCTCGCTAACAGCCACCAGACTCAACGGCGAGAAAAGTACCTTTCTAAGACTCCTATATCTAGGGTCAATATGACTTGGGTCCCACCAAACCTGGGAGGTTGGGATGTCCCATCCAGCTGAACCCTGATCTGTGTGAACACTACGTAATTTACTGCTCCCGTGCAATCACCCATTGGCAAGAAATAACAGACCATACACTGCATACAGTTACAAAGGAAGTATATTTATGAATGTTAACTTAACCAAACAGTTACTAAAGAAAACAACAAACAAAAAACAAAAGTGCCCACCATAATTAAACAGTCAAATCTGCACATAAGTTGGAGGTCACCTAGAAGTTGTTTCTAACTCATGTGTTGGACCCATGGTCTAAGTGAAAGTACACACCACCTTCCCAATGTTGCTCAAAATCCATCTCAAACAAGCAGACTCTCCCACTGGATTATTGGTCCTTCATGCTCGAAGCCATTCATCTGCAAAAGCACCTTGTGCAACAGGAACAACATCGTCAACTATCTTCCCTCCTGTCTTCTCCCAGAAGATCTTGACCCATTTTCTAGAACCTTCTCCCAATTCCACCATCCTGATTGGTTGACACAACATTCCCAAGCTGAACAACAAAGCCCCTTATTATCCCTCAAACCTAACCATGAAGAAACCAAAACAGACTGCTCTTACAGAATTGCTAAAAATATTAACCAGGGCATCACAGTTTATCTTACCTTAAGCTTTCTAATCAAATCCAGTTCATTGCACAACACTCAGTTTAGAACAGCTGGTCCCCTAGCGGGCTCAACCATGAGCTGCTCTGAAAGCCACCTCGTAGGCATTCTAGAAATAACCCCTCTTGAGATCCAGCACCAACCTGACTTTTCCAATTTACCTGTATATTGAAAACCCCCATGACCATTGTAACATTGCCTTTTGCTATACATTTTCTATCTCCCATTGTAATTTGTAGTCCGCATCCATACTATTGTTTGTGGGTCTGTGTATAATGCCCATCAGGGTCCTTTTGCCCCTTCAGTTCCTTAGCTCTACCTACAATGATTCACAACTTCCAACTCTATGTCACCTCTTTCCAAAGATTTGATTTCACTTTTTACCAATAGAGCCACTACACTCCTCTGCCTACCTGCCTTGGATGTTAAGCTTCCAGCTATAATCACCTTTCAGCTATGATTCAGTGATGCCCACAACATCATACATGCCTATCTGTCACTGTGATAAGCTCATCTACCTTATTCATTATACTGTGTGCTTTCAGATAGAACACCTTCAGTCTTGTGTTTTGTTCGCCTTTTACATAGCAACTCATCCTGTTGGTTGCAATTTTGCCCTATCATCATCCTGTCCTTGCTAGCAGTCTCACTACACACTTCCTATGTTTGTAAACCATGCAGACAATAGGTGAACCAAAGCTGGGGATGTGCTCAGTAAAGAGGTCTTCATGTGGGAAGTTTAAATGGCCAATTAAAAATACTGAAATGGCAGTAGTTGCGACTTTGTACTTGCATCTTATGAACCTCTGGACAGGAAACTGAGTTTGGATCATGATTTAGCTTTCCTACTTGCACTCATACCTGTCAATTCTATTGCATTATGATTTTGCTCATTTTGTCTTAAATTATCATCCCCATTTATCATTTAAAATTTATCACTATATTTAAATATGAAAATAATTCCCTATGAGTGAAATAGTTATCAAAGTACCCACATGTTTATTGAAGATGGTAGGTTATTTCAATGCAAACTGGATTTCTAGTTTACCTCTGGTTAACCATAAATGTATCTATACTTTAACATAATCTAAAAACACTTGTTCTGGCAAATTCAAATTCCAGCAAGTGTTTTTTTAAAATGATATATGACCCACCTAAAGTCTACACACCCAGACTTTCTTCTAGGTAGGTTTGCTGTCCAGTAGCTTGAAATTGGTGTTGGTTGATGAACTATAATTTGCATCTTCAAAGATATTCATTGACCACTTATCGCATTTTCAATCATTCAGGTATGTGGTCTGTGGCTTGGTGGTTGGATTCTCACCTCTGAGTAACATGGTAATAGGTTGAAGTCTCATTTCAATTAGGTGTATGATGGAAGAGAATGGGTAGTGATCCCATGCATCTGCTGCTCTTTCCCTCTTCCTGATGTAGTCTGCGTCATTGCAGCTCATTTCGTAGATAGCTCACTGTGTATGGGTGATAGACGGATAGAATGTTGAGATGGTAGGTAAGGAGCTAGTCATGCTCTTTCTTTGTTCTCAGCGGTGCTCAATTTCTTCAGAGTTATGGGTACTGTGTGTATCCTAGCAAGTAGAGAGTTTTCAGTTCCTAGCACTGGGATAGTTGGCCTCTGGCAATTGCATTCACTTACCTATGTGCAAAGTTCGGCAGAATAATAAATAGATTTCATTATTCAAAACTATTTTAAAAAATTCAACCAATTTATTTTTATCAGGAATTTATTAATTTCAGCTTAATACAATATATTTCTAAGTAATCAGTAACTGAAATGTATCTGTTTCTCTTTTGAATGATATTTCAATACTGAAGAAAACAAATAGGGAATACACTCCTCAGGTTATTTGAGACTGAATGTATTCCATATTCTAGGTTTCAACAGGGTAAAACTTGGTATTATATTTAAAAATATTTCCCTCATTTTATTGATGTCGTAACTGTAAATTATTTCAGATTGCAGAACAGTGAGGAAAACCAAGTAGTTAAACAGGAGATGGTGTGTAAGTATGACAGATGACTCTCAAAAACATTGGTATATTTGCTTCTGGTTATACAAGCACTGGTCACAAAACACTTGACGAGCCATGGGTAGCAATTCATATCCCACAGTGAGCTCCAGCTGTGAGTTATTGCTGGCTTAAGCCTTTGAGAACTACCAGATCAGATCACTCATGGGCAAAACTTCCACCCATTGAAGGGATGATAATAAGTATTTTGTTGCAAAGAGGAAATAAAGGAAGCCTTCCAAGTCTAATGCCCATCTTTTGAATCATGCTAGGAATCATACACGTGATCTCTCAATCAAATGAATGCAGCTAATACGATGGGATTACAAAACATACATTGGCAGGGAAGCACGAGTTACTGGAAAAATATCTTCCCTGAACAAGTAGACATAAACACGTAGGCTGAAATTTTGGTTATTTCATTATGTGCCATTGCTAGTCCAACATTTTCTTTATACAGTTCTTACTGTGACAAAATAACCTTCTGAAAATGGTTCAATTAATGTGGTAGAAAATGTCAAATCATTTGCCTGCCTTCTGATCATTCTAATTACTTTTTATATTAGTCCATCCCTAATGATAACGCAAAAGTTAATGAGGAACAAAGATGGCATTTTGTGTCTTGATGCTACACTTGGTGAGTTAATTATTATATTCATGTTCATTGTTAAACATTACTGACAACTCACTTGCAAATGTGAGTACATTGTACATGGCATGCCACACTTTCATTTGGTTGTGTTTGTCCTATGGTCTATTGCTTATTCAATATTCATAGTGTAATTTAAATGAAAATCCAATATGCTTCATGTCAATTTTAGAATAACATCTTTTGTAAGGAGGAAATAGCCTCGCATGGCACAAAAGATTTGATCTCATTTAGAATGCTGTCTTCAGTGCTGAGATGTACTAATGTGCCATATTGCCATTTTTTAAAGGATTAGAGATAAATAAAAATTTTATCAATGAGTTTATGCACAGGACACAATAGGGACATCAACTATAGCATTTAATTTTGCTTATCCACGGGAAGCAAAATTGCTGAATACTTCTGTTTCCTATTGTCTTCTGCAAGTTCAAGGTTATTGTCATCTGACTGTACATACAACCAAATGAAATGATGTTTCTCTGGACCATGGAGTGCCCACAATACATATATCACACACAGCATGTAGAACGAAATATTACTACAAATAATAAAATATAATTCCAAATGCATGTGAAGTATGCAACACAGGTAAACAGTAAACAGCTTGCTGTGCTCGTGACAAGACCTTGGTGGTGGCAGAGGGTATTCATTGGTCTTACAACCTGAGGAAGGAAGCTGTTACCTAGTGTGGCAGTGCTCCTCCTAGTGCTCCTGTACTTCCTTTCTGATAGGAGTGCATCAAAATTATTGTGGAATGGGTGGCAGGGATCCTCAACAATTCTTTGCGTCCGTTGTATGCAATGCTCTCGGTAAATGTCACAATTACTAGGGAAAGAGACCCCAGTGATCCTGTCAGCAGTTTTTTCTAACCTCATAGGGTCCTTACAGTTTCTATTCCACACAATGATGTAGCCAGACAGGACACTCTCGAGGGAAGTTGTTTAAAATGGGGGTGGGGAGTCGTGCACGTCTCAATCTGCTCGGAAAGTGCAGACGTGCTGCACCTTCTTGACTAATGAGGAGGGGTTGTGGATCCAGGTTAGATCATCCATTATGTGGACAGGATGGAACTTTGTGCTTTTCACTCTCTTCACGGCACAGCCTTGACATCCAATATTTAACTCCCAAAAGTTAAATATATCTGAAGATGCATCATAAACTGGAAATAAAGCCCCCACAATCAAATAGGTTGCAACATACAGTCAGCTATAGCACTGAAAGAAGAATTCAGCACACCATTATTAGTGTTGAATGTCGATGTTCACATAATCAATAATAAACGGGGAAGCTTTCAATGTAGATCCGTGTCCGTAAAACTGGACATCCACCTGTTCATAAAAAGTGAAACTTGTGCAAAAAGCAATTCTTTACAATCCTTAGATAATCCATTTTCTGAAGTGTTCATATTTGTCATTCATTTCAAAATTTTGGATGAGAATGTACAAGACATTGTTAGGATGTTTGCAGATGACACTGGAATAGGTGGTATCGTAGACAGTATAACAGATTGGAAAAATTTAAAGCTGATCTTGATCAACTAGATAGGTGAGCTGAAGAACAGCAAGTAGCTTTCTATTCAACATAGGCAATTTGTTGCTTTATGTGATTAAACCAAGGTGGGACCTTCACTGTGAATGGGAGGGATGTTAATATTGTTATGGAATAAAGGCACCTTGAAGTTCAGGAATATGGATCCCTCAGAGTGGAGTCACAAGTGGATGGGGTGGTAAGCAAGACATTTGGAACGTTGTTCTTCATAGTCAGGTTATTAAGTGTTGGAGTTGTAACATTATGTTGCAGTTAGTGAGACCTCACTAAAGTATTGCATATAGTTTTGGTTACACTGTTATAGGAAAGCCATCATAAAGCTGGGAAGAGTACAATGAATATATTTGAGAATGTTGCCAGGGCTCAAGGGCCTGAGTTATAGAGAAAGGTTGGGCAGGCTGGGACTTGGAGCATAGGAGATTAAGGGGTATCCTTGTGCATGTGTATAAAATCATGAGGGCATAGATGCATATAGTGTATGTCCACTGTGTTTTCCCCAGAAAACTTGAATTACAAACTAGAACACATAGATGCATAAGCTGTTCCTTGTGAAGAGTAAGCATCAGATTTAAGAAGTGAGTGGAGTTTGCCAGGACTTTCTGTAGAGCTTGAGATCACATGAGTATTAGACGCTTGGCAAGGCCAAATAAAAAGAAGTTAGGTTTAAGTGGAGTGGCCTTGTTGGAGTGAGATAGAGTTAGACTGGGGCACTGAGGCTTTGGCTTAGAAGGCTTTGGTGAGCAGAGGCAGAGGCTAGCATGAGTTTTCTGTCAAGTGTCACCTTTTATTTTTATACTGCTTAGGATATTGTTGGGCAGTAGTGGCGCCAGAGATTTTTTCTTGCTGGTGCTACAGTAGGGCTGAGTTATTCAGTGATGGTGCTGAGGGATATGCTGTATGGTAATATGTATTCGCAAGGCCAGGCACATGGCATTCAAAAGTCAGTTTCAAGCATTATGTGCTTACTATAAATGCCTCTGTTGATTCACAAGCAACAGCAATTGATAAATATAATATAGAAGTGAACTGTGATGGTGCCAACAGCATTGGAGACAACTCGGGCTACACAGAGCATAAACAAACAAACCAACAGAGCATCCGACCCACAGCGCACAACGTGAATCACACACCAATCCTGCAATCAGCGTCAAATGCGTGCTTTTCAACTGAAAAACACGACACTAATCCACAATGTCCACTGCTGTTCGCATTACATGGACAGATAATGCCAGAAGATACACAGTTATTAAAGTCAAATAAGGCAAACAACAGATGCAAGGCTTTACCAGGAGTTGGACAAATCGTACTCTGACCATGCAATGCCTCAATTAATTTGGCTTCTGAATTTAAAACAAAAATCAACAGAATCACTGCTTGGAAGTCTAAGCAAAACCAGTAGGCTTAATAGCAGTAAATGTAATATTTTAGAATTTGCAGGAAACATAAGGACTATAGGGTATCCACCACAAAATAATAATAAAAATCAGCATTAGTCTTGGCCCAAATTTGAAAAAAATCAACTGCACTCACCATTGATGTTTTCAGAGAAGCACAGTCCGTCTGTTTTTGTGATTGGTGGTGAAAGCATCAGTGATTTTCTGGATGTCAAGTGCTTTGGTCCTCCGGCTGTTTATGGCCAACAGAGCCAAGTTGCTGTTCCGAGCATCATCGCCGCTGCTATTTCTTGGGTAGTTTTTGAGGCGTCTGAGCCAAGAGAAGCTCTGATTGCGTGAGGCAGATGTCACGGTAGAGTCAGTGATATGCAGATTAGTTTGTATAAATCTATAAATGCATCACGGTAGGGTCTTATTAGAGCTAGACATTCCACTGTGTCATTCACTGTCTATCAATGGCAAGCATTTAAAGGTTGCATGGATGAACTACAACAATTGTTCATCCCAGTTTGGCAAAAGAATAAATCAAGGAAGGTAGTGCACCCGTGACTGACAAGAGAAATTAGGGATAGTATCAATTCCAAAGAAGAAGCATACAAATTAGCCAGAGAAAGTGGCTCACCTGAGGACTGGGAGAAATTCAGAGTTCAGCAGAGGAGGATAAAGGGCTTAATTAGGAAGGGGAAAAAAGATTATGAGAGAAAACTGGCAGGGAACATAAAAACAGACTGTAAAAGCTTTTATAGATATGTAAAAAGGAAAAGACTGGTAAAGACAAATGTAGGTCCCCTGCAGACAGAAACAGGTGAATTGATTATGGGGAGCAAGGACATGGCAGACCAATTGAATAATTACTTTGGTTCTGTCTTCACTAAAGAGGACATAAATAATCTTCCAGAAATAGTAGGGGACAGAGGGTCCAGTGAGATGGAGGAACTGAGCGAAATACATGTTAGTAGGGAAGTGGTGTTAGGTAAGTTGAAGGGATTGAAGGCAAATAAATCCCCAGGGCCAGATGGTCTGCATCCTAGAGTGCTTAGGGAAGTAGCTCAAGAAATAGTGGATGCATTAGTGATAATTTTTCAAAACTCGTTAGATTCTGGACTAGTTCCTGAGGATTGGAGGGTGGCTAATGTAACTCCACTTTTTAAAAGAGGAGGGAGAGAGAAATCGGGGAATTATAGACCGGTTAGCCTAACGTCGGTGGTGGGGAAACTGCTGGAGTCAGTTATCAAGGATGTGATAACAGCACATTTGGAAAGCGGTGAAATGATCGGACAAAGTCAGCATGGATTTGTGAAAGGAAAATCATGTCTGACGAATCTCATAGCATTTTTTGAGGATGTAACTAGTAGAGTGGATAGGGGAGAACCAGTGGATGTGGTATATTTGGATTTTCAAAAGGCTTTTGACAAGGTCCCACACAGGAGATTAGTGTGCAAACTTAAAGCACACGGTATTGGGGGTAAGGTATTGGTGTGGGTGGAGAATTGGTTAGCAGACAGGAAGCAAAGAGTGGGAATAAACAGGACCTTTTCAGAATGGCAGGCGGTGACTAGTGGGGTACCGCAAGGCTCAGTGCTGGGACCCCAGTTGTTTACAATATATATTAATGACTTGGATGAGGGAATTAAATGCAGCATCTCCAAGTTTGCGGATGACACGAAGCTGGGTGGCAGTGTTAGCTGTGAAGAGGATGCTAAGAGGATGCAGAGTGACTTGGATAGGTTGGGTGAGTGGGCAAATTCATGGCAGATGGAATTTAATGTGGATAAATGTGAAGTTATCCACTTTGGTGGCAAAAATAGGAAAACAGATTATTATCTGAATGGTGGCCGAATAGGAAAAGGTGAGGTGCAATGAGACCTGGGTGTCATTATACACCAGTCATTGAAAGTGGGCATGCAGGTACAGCAGGCGGTGAAAAAGGCAAATGGTATGCTGGCATTTATAGCAAGAGGATTCGAGTACAGGAGCAGGGAGGTACTACTGCAGTTGTACAAGGCCTTGGTGAGACCACACCTGGAGTATTGTGTGCAGTTTTGGTCCCCTAATCTGAGGAAAGACATCCTTGCCATAGAGGGAGTACAAAGAAGGTTCACCAGATTGATTCCTGGGATGGCAGGACTTTCATATGAAGAAAGACTGGATGAACTGGGCTTGTACTCGTTGGAATTTAGAAGATTGAGGGGGGATCTGATTGAAACGTATAAGATCCTAAAGGGATTGGACAGGCTAGATGCAGGAAGATTGTTACCGATGTTGGGGAAATCCAGAACGAGGGGCCACAGTTTGAGGATAGAGGGGAAGCCTTTTAGGACCGAGATTAGGAAAAACTTCTTCACACAGAGAGTGGTGAATCTGTGGAATTCTCCGCCACAGGAAACAGTTGAGGCCAGTTCATTGGCTATATTTAAGAGGGAGTTAGATATGGCCCTTGTGGCTATGGGGGTCAGGGGGTATGGAGGGAAGGCTGGGGCGGGGTTCTGAGTTGGATGATCAGCCATGATCATAATAAATGGCGGTGCAGGCTCGAAGGGCCGAATGGCCTACTCCTGCACCTATTTTCTATGTTTCTATGTTTCTATCCTTGCTAGAGGCTCAACCACTGCTCTCATATACTCATGATTTTCTTGGACAATCTTTGCATGTCCTTTGTCAAGCATATTTCCCAATCTTGAACGGTCTTGTTTTCTCAATCTGAATCTGGCCCATGCCTCAATCGCAAACTTATGAGCTGCACTTACATGGTGGGTTTTGAAAGCTGTTGTAGCTTTCCGCCAGTTGCGGTAACCGGTGACAGTGAAGGTAGACTCAGAATGGTACCCATGTCCTCCACACAGGAAATGCCTGCATGCGAAGCAGAACGTAGTATCTTTCATGATCGAATATTCCAGTCAATCAAACCAGCCATGAATAAAACTCCTTTGCTGATTACCAAGCTGTTGTGAGCAGCGAAGGGTACTTTTTCAATGCTGGCCGACGGGGTCCTTCCTCAGGCTGCTGGCTAACATCGCTAACAGTATTCCCACTCGCACCAAGAGCAGCTTCATCCACGTTCTCTTCCGAATCCCGCACCATTTCTTGTTCCTCTACTTTGACCTCACACTCCTTCAATGAACTGCTGTCGTCCTCATCCCCACTTACTTCTTTCTGTACGTCACTTTCAATTAAGACAGGCTCAGGCTGAGACACCACTGATTCCTCTGGATGAGGTCGTTTTCTCACTAAAATCGTTCCATTTTTCAAGCCGGCCAAAATAATGCACGTGCCAGACCCACGTTAGCTTGTAAGAGCACTGTGTGTGTGTGTGTGTGTGTGTGTGTGTGTGTGATCAGTTAGTCCGCGAGACCATGGATCTGCGCCTGGATGTGTACTATCTCTCGCGTGAGTGAGAGTGAGTGACATCACCACCTTAAGTGATCTTAGATCAGCTTAATTGATCTGAGGACAGCCACAGCAAGACATTGACAACGAATGAATAAGCAGAAGTGAACAATGGATCTGACCTTAGACCAGCATAGAGTTTTTAACTTTATGCTGCGTGGGTGCTATGGTAATTGGGGCGCTGTTTCACTAGATCAACTGGAGAAACAAGCTGTATTCAAAACTATACAGAGAAAGCAAAGCAGCTGCAATTTGTATGTGAAATTTCAGTTAATTTCTTGGTGGTGCTATTGTAATTTCTGCTGGGGCTATAGCACGACCTTGGCACCACCCGTGTTGTTGGGAGGTGGTGGGGAGAACAACCTACCAGGGGAAAGCAGCAGCAATAAGATCTCTGACACTGAGTCTGGCTCTGTGGCATCAGAAGGAAAGGGGAGGAAAAGGGGAGTGGTGGTGAAAAGGATTCAATAATTAGGCAAATAGACAGGAAGTAATTATGTGGATGTGAAAAACACTCTGGTGAGCTATGTTGCCTCCGGGTGCCAGGGTCAGGGATGTCTCAGATCATATCTAGAACATTCTTAAGGGGGAAAGTGATCAACCAGAAGTCATAATACATATTGGTCCCAACAACATACGTAGGACAAGGGATGAGGTCCAAAAGAGAATATAGAGAGTAGGTAGCAAGCTGAAAAGCAGGGCGTCAAGCATAGTAATCTCTGAATTGCTGCCCGTGCCACACACCAGTGAGGGTAAAAGTAGGAGGATATGGCAGTTGAATGTCTGACTGGAAAATTGTTGTGGGGCAGAGTTCAGATTCATAAGTCATAGGGATCTCATCTGGGGAAGGTATGACCTACTGTAATCAAAAGTACTCTACCAAGAGCTATTGTTATACTGAGGGTACCAAACTTGTTACTATTGGATTGATAGCTTGCCATATTTCATATTGCAATAGGTATGATATACAGTTATCAATGGAGGGAAATAAACAGTTGACATTTTGATCTGAGTCCCTTCATCAGGACTGGAAATAAAGAGGGCAGAAACTAGACTAAAAGGATAAGGGATGGAAGAGGAGTATGACCTGGAGGGTGATATGTGAATCCAGGTGAGGGGATAGATAGGAAGGTAGGGAAGGGAGGAAATGAAATAATGTGAGAAGCTGGCAGGTGATGGGTGGAAGAGGTAAATGACTGAAGAAGAAGGAAGCTGATAAGAGAGGACAGTAAACCATAGAATAAAGAGAATGAGGTGGGAAACCAGAGGGAAGAAAGTGTAGGTGATCGTCAGGTCATGAAGGCAGGGGAGAAGAAAGATAAGGGTCAAAGGGACCAGATTGATAGGAAAAAGGGATGGGTGGGAAATGAAGGGAGTGGTTATACAAAATTTGAGAAACTGATATTGATGCCATTAGGTTGGAGAGTATGAAGACAGAATATGGGGTGTTACTCTTCCATCTGCATCTTTCCTCAGTGCAGCAGTGGAGGAGGCTGTGGACAGACATGTTAGTGTAGGAATGAGAATTGGAATTAAAATGGTGGCCGCTGGGATATCCTGGCTGTTGATGGCAGAAGGAGTGAACGTGCTCAACAGAGTGATCCCCAGTTCCGTGTTGGGTCTCACAAAAGACTGCTTCCTTAACCTTTATATTTGCTGCATTTCAATCTGTGCACCAACTCATACCACGGTAAAATGGCAAGAACCCCTGAAAACATGTTTGAAATAAGGATTGACTGTAAATATTAGTGCAATTACTTAATTCTTGACACAATTTACTTGTTCAAAACTTAATTAAAATACAATTTTGGATATCTCTCATTGAGTTTTGTTCCAGATTTCCAGTATCTACAGAGTCTCTTGTGTCTCTATTGTATCTTGATAAAATTGAAAAAGCATGATAAAATTTTAATGTTTCCTATTAACAAAAAGTATTAAAAATAGGAAATAAATTAAGTACTGAATGGTGAGGACAGCATTGGGCTATGTAATAGGGTGTGAGAAGGGGAAGGACTTAAATCCAAGTTGGTCTAAATCCTCAAAGGGTTATCCATCTGTTTTTAAATCATTTCCTGCAGACAGAAGAAAATCCAAATGGGATTGTTGTGTAGAGTGAATTGCAGTTTAATCCTGTTATTACTAACAAGAATTACCAACCTTTCCAGACAGCTTCCCTGACCTTTATATTCGCTGCATTCCAATCACTGCAACAGCTCAAGGCATGGAAAGCTGATGTGAAATGAAGGCAAGTTTAAACTAAGATTTGGCTGTAAACATTAGCTTAATTGATTGATTCTTGACACAGCTTACTTGTTTAATAATGAATTAAAATACAGCTCTGGATAGAAGGAAAAGATTCTATTCTAGGGGAATTTTTATGAGTAAAAAAACTGACACTGTACATTGCTCTGCAGAATGATCAATAAAGCTGTGCATAATTAGGAGCTTATTAGCTCTGGTCATGTTACGATAGAAGGAAGTAGATTTTACAGGTCCCCACCCTCCACCTTCAGGTATAATCTTCTGCCCTTGAACAACTTTCTGCTGCAGATTACACAGCACCACAGAGAACTGACAGCAGCAATGGAACATTTGGAATGAAATGGCCCATATTAGTGTAGTTATTTAACTGTGTGAGAATATAAAAGGAAAGCCAAGCAGTTAATTTGGACAAATTAATGACATTTTACTGAAGAAATGTGCCTAGTTAACTTTTCGTAGAATGCAAACACTGAGCAGAACAATTATACCTATGGAGCTACTTAAATTATAGTTTCTAGAGGAGTGCATTAAGCAGAAATCTCAAGGGAAACTAATCGAGATCAAGTAAGATCTTTAGATATTTCTGAATACTTTGAGAAAGGATCTTTTGATACACAAAGATCATTGACTTGAGATTTTAAATAAATTCCTAGGCTGAGTCTATTCCAATTTATTCAGTTTCTTGTGCAGTTGGTATGGCCAATAGGAATTCATACTACATTACAATTTAAAGTGCAGCAAGACTGTGATTGGCTCTTGCAATATTATAAGGATTGTTATTAAGTGCACTTAGAACATAGATCTTAATACCAGCTATCAGTGTTGTCATCTGGAATTTGAACTTCTCTCTGTCTGTCAGTGCCTTTAAACGAAGAAAAATGTGCAATCAATGATTTAATAAGTAAAATACTTACTGTTGAGGTATTAAGATACCACCAGTAAAAGATCCTATTTTGTTACTTGGATAATGGTAGCTATAATGATATCAATGATGGGAGAAGTCAGGTGGGGAATCATTCTTTCACCAGAACCCTCCCTATCATCCATCACTATTACTAGTGACTTTTCCAGATTCAAAAAAAATGCATTTAGGTGCTTAAAGTAGAGACCCTAAGATATTGTGATGCGCACTCTGGTTTCTGTTCTCATCCTTTCACAGAGAGAGTATAAACCAAATGGAGAATGGGCAACAGACTGAGACACTTGAGTGATGTTAGAGGAAGCAAAGTCCATCAGGGCTTTCTAAATGTTGAATGAACCACTTGGTGAATGATAGTATATAGGACAATATGGAAAAGTAGGAGAATGGGATCAAACAGTTTGTTTGGCATATAATTCTAAGATACTAACCCAACTAACTTCACATCTTCAGAGACAGAGTGAGATCAATGAATAACATATACAGTACATACATAGTAAAACAAAATTTATCAAACAATAACATGAATGTGATAGAATTTCAGTGTTGGAACCTTATATTTAGATGCATTAGTCCATAGCTTTATACATATCCTCATTGACTTTCTAGCATTAGGCAGGAGACTCTGATGCATAAAAACAAGAATGGTCAGGATGGGAAACAAACAAGAGAAAATCTGCAGATGCAGATCCAAGCAACACACACAAAATGCTGGAGGAACTCAGTGGGTCAGGCGGAATCTATGAAAAAAAGTACAGTTGACGTTTCGGTCCAAGACCCTTTGGCAAGACTGGAAAAAAAAACCTGAGTAGATTTAAAAGCTGAGGAGACGGGAAGGAGAAACACAAGGCGATAGGTGAAACCGGGAGGGGGAGGGGTGCAGCAAGGAGCTGGGAAGTTGATTGGTGAAAGGGATACCGAGTTGGAGAAGGGGGAATCTAATACGCGAGGGCAGAAGGCAATGGAAGAAGGAAAAGTGATGAGGAGCACTAGAGGGAGGTGATGGGCAGGCAAGGAGATAAAGTAAGAGAGGGAAAAGGGGATGGGGAATGGTGGGGGGGGAGGGGGAGGCATTACTGAAAGTTCGAGAAATTGATGCTCATGCCATCGGGTTGGAAGCTACTCAGACAGAATATACAGTATTGTTCCCACAACCTGAGTGTGGCCTCATTGCGACAGTACAGGGGCCATGGATAGACAAGTGCCAGGAGGGAGATAGGTGGACAGGGATGAATGGACAAGGGAGCTATCCCTGCAGAAAGCAGAAAGTGGGGTAGAGGGAAAGATGTGCTTAGTAGTGGAACCCCGTTGGAGATGGTGGAATTTGTGGAGAATTATGTGCTGGACACTAAGGCTGGTGGGACGATAGGTGAGG
This sequence comes from Mobula birostris, assembly GCF_030028105.1. Taxonomy (NCBI): domain Eukaryota; kingdom Metazoa; phylum Chordata; class Chondrichthyes; order Myliobatiformes; family Myliobatidae; genus Mobula; species Mobula birostris. Next base: position 78,157,090 of record NC_092373.1, on the reverse strand, counting down.
ACAAGAACAACCCTATCCCTGGTAGGGTTGCAGGAGGATGGGGTGAGAGCAAGCATGCGTGAAATGGAAGTGATGCGGTTGACAACATCCGTAATGGTGGATGAAGGGAAAACCTTTTCTCTGGAATGAAAAGCTTCGTCCTGAGAGCAGATGTGGCAAAGGTGGAGGAACTGAGGGAAGGGGTTGGAGATTCTTCAAGTAACATAGTGAGAAGAGGTATAGTCCAGGTATCTTTGAGAGTCCATGGGTATAATAGACATCAGTAGATAAGCTGTCTCCAGAGAGATCAAGAGAGGGGAGGGAGGTGTTGGAAATGGACCAGCTAAATTTGAGGGCAAGGTGGAAGTTGGAGGCAAAGTGGATGAAATCGACAATTTCCACACGGGTGCAGGCAGCAGCACCAGAGCAGTCATCGATGCAGTGTAGGAAGAGTGTAGGCTCGGAACATCGACTGTTCCACATAGCCAATAAAAAGGCAGGCATAGCTGAGGCCCATGTGAGTGCCCATGGCTACACCTTTTGTTCGAAGCTAAAGGAGACATCATTAAGAATAAGGACAAGTTCTGCTAGACAGAGGAGAGTGGTGGTGGAGGGGAGCTGGTTGAGTCAGGTGTCCAGAAAGAAACAGAGAGTTTGAGGCCTTCCTGGTAGAGGATGGAGGTGTACAGGGACGGGACATCGATAGTAAAAATAAGATGATGAGGGCCAGGGAACCTGAAATAATTGGAAAGATCCAGAGAGTGTGAAAAGTCAGGGATGCACTGTAGGTAGGAAGGGACTGAACTAGGGGGGATTAAACAGAATTGAGGTATGCAGATATGAGTTCAGTGGGGCATGAGCAAGCTGAAATAACAGGTCTACCTAGACAAACCAGTTTGTGGATCTTGGGTAGGAAGTAGAAATGGGAGGTACAGGTTGCTGGAACTATGAAGTTGTTGGCAGTAGATGGGAGATCTCAGAGTTAATTAGGTCAATGATGGTGTGGGAGACAACGGCCTGGTGCTCCTTAGAGGGGTCCTGTTTGAGGGGTAAGTAAGAGGAGGTGTCTGAGAGTTGTCACTGGGCCTCCACAAGGTAGAGTTCACCTCTACAGCACCCCTTTATCTGCAGGTTTAATATTGAGGTTAGGGTTAGTGAGGAGAGAGTGGAGAGAAGAGCATTCGGATGGGGAACAACTTCTTCCCTCAGACCAGTCAGCTTTTGAACTCCCTCTCACATTGCATTCGAAGTGTCAATGGATAATTTGTACTATATCCTACAATTTTTAATTTATGCACATTACTTTGTTGAATCTATGCATAATTCATTTGTAGTTTTATTTCTTATTGTGTGTTATGTGTACTACTGTGCTTTACACCCTGATCTGGAGAAATGTTGCCTCGTTTGACAGTATACATGTATATAATTAAATGACAATGAACTTTACTTGACTTGACATCACAGTTCAGAGTCAGTGCAGATGACTAAAAATGGTTTTAAGATTTTTGAATATAACATTCTTCCAATTGTTTCAATTTTGTTTGAATGTTGCTGCAACCCAGTTTCCTTACATAGACTGTGAAGCCTCCGTCGGTCAGAATTGACTATGAATATTTCATCCTAGCTGTCTAGATATGCAAGCCTGGGCAGCACAATATGGAAAGCAAGCTGGTGTCCACGTAGTAAGCTCCCCCTCTCAACACATTTGATGAACTCAAAGGAATGGCAGAGACTGATACAGTTTGAATCGAGCAGCATTGCAGGTGTTTCCAGTCAGCATTGAACCTAATGTAGGACTGCCTTAGGGACTCCAGCTCGAAATTTTTCCCTCAGGGTTCACTCCCAAAGCCTTTCCCAGGAGTGGGTGTAGCCACAAGGCAGTGAAGGTTTGAGATCAGAGTTTTCCTTCTCCTAGATGAACTGCCAACTACAGCTGATAAGACCTGTCTGCCCAAAGCAACTGGCTTTAAGGCACCAGTACCTGCCTTTGCCCTTTCTCCTGTCAGTAGAAATGGTTCCACCAGGCTTAGTTGCTAAACCACACGACCACACGTGAAGGCCAGGAGCTGGACTTGGTTGTCAGAGGCTAATTGAGGTGCATGCCATTGGGAGCATTTAATAGGTAGTGGGAGCTTGTCCCCATTAATACCCCTGGCTATAACAACCTTAAGGAACCCAACATAGACTAATTCTTTCCAAACTGCCTGACAGTCAATAATTTGTGACATGATTTCTTAAGACTGGTTTAAGTGTGGCTTGATGCATAGGAACATTTTCTGTTCTGCATCAGTGTTGCAAGTTGGTACGAACTGGAGAACAGTGCAAATTTCTATCAGTTATCCTTAAAATAACTCACTGAGGAAAGTTTGGAAAATTCAAATCAAATCATAGAGTCTTTATGAGCATGAAACTAATGGGAATCATGACTAACAGAAAGGATTGTTTAAGTTATAGGGGGCAATCATTTCAGTCCCTAGACTTTGCAGCAGGAGATCTTCAGTACAATTTCCTACATCTGATTATTTTCAGCTGTTTTATTATATCTTCCTTTCCACCTTAAAGTTTGAAATGGGAATGTTTGGAAGATTTTATGGAGGCAGTGTTGGTGGTAAAATAAAAATAAAACCTGCAACTCATGCCTCGCTGTGGGAGAGAAACAGATAGCATTTCACATTGAAGATGTTCCATCAGAACTGTGAGAAGGAAAGCAGTGTTAGTGTTTCAGGTCAAAGGCAGTGATCTACTAATTACTTCGAACATTTTCTACATTTCTTTCAATATTACTAGAACTTCTTCATTGTTTTGGTGCTCGCAATATAAACTGTTCACGTCAATGATGATTGCAAGAGCTTTATACTAAAATACCAGGTGTCTATAAAGCAGTCTGTCGACCCCACATTGGACTCTCAGATCACTTATCTGTAAAGTTAATTCCAGCATACAAACCGGTGAACCAACAGGTCAAAACAGTTCTAAAGATGGTGAAAACCTGGCCTGAGGATGCAAACTGTGCTCTAGACTGCTTTGATAATATGATCTCATGTCAAATTAACAAATTTCACGTCACATGCCGGTGATAATAAAACTGATTCTGATTCTGGAGAATGTTCAGAGAGGTTGTTGCCTATGGTAACTACGTTAACATCGAGGAATATGTGGACGCTGTGACCATCTACATAGAGAAGTGTACTGAGGATGTTACTATCACGAAACACATCCGGATAAAGGCAAATCAGAAGCCATGGGTTACTGCAGAGGTCCATGCACGGCCGAGGGATCATGATGTTGCCTTTAGATCGGGGGATGCGACAGCACTCAGGGAAAGCAAGAACTGTTCTTTCTTACTCCATCATGAAGGCAAAATGGAAGCATTCTCAGAGAATTTATAGCCACTTTCCTGATACCAGAGACACGAGGCACATGTGGCAGAGAATTCAGAGGATTACAGACTGTAAGTCTACCCTGCACTTCAGTGACCAGGGTGTTTCACTCCCTGAGAGGCAGAATAAAGAGAAGTAGTGCGGCTGGTGGATTGGGGTAAGAAGAACAACCTAAGCCTAAATGTGGAGAAGGCAAAGGAAATCATTGTGGACTTCAGGAAGGTGCAGACAAACCATCCCCCTTGGCAAATACATGGCTCCTCCATAGACAGAGTTAAGTGCATGAAGTGTCTGGGAGTTCACATCACAGAGGACCTCACCTGGTCCCTTAATATCACCTCCCTGAACAAGAAGGCACAGCAGCGCCTCCACTTGTAAGAAAACTGAGGCAAGCAAGGCTTCCACTCCCATCTTAACTGTGTTTTACAGAAGCACCATTGACAACATCCTAACAAGTTGCATCTCCATTTGGTATGGGAACAGTGGAGCATCGGACCAGAAATCCCTACAAAGGACTGTGATAACAGCTGAGAAGTTCATAGGGTCTCCCTGCCATCCATCGGGGACATTTATCAGGAGCGCTAGGTACACAGGGCCTTCAGTATGATTAAAGTTCACGCCCATCCATCCAGCATCCTCTTTGACTTTCGATCACCAGGCAAGAGACAACGATGCATAAAATCAAGAATGGGCAGGATGAGAGACAGTTTCTTCCCTAAGGCCTTCAGGCTTCTGAACTCCCTGCCGCATCGTATTCGAATTATCATTGTTAATCTGTTTGGTACCTTACAATATTTAATATTAATGCACTTTAGTTTATTCTTTATGTGTGATTCTTCTGTAGAGTTTTTCTTTACCTTCATGAGTTATCGTGTGTTATGTGTATTAAACTGTTGTCTTCCAGATACAGAGTGTAAGGTTCAATCTCTCGATTAATTAACAATAATTTCGATCTTCACTTCCAAGCATGCACTTATGCAGGTGTCATCTGCACATTGCAGCTTAATAATTGAGATTGTTAAGATCTTTTTTATGGAGTGGAGTTGGCAAAAATTGAACACTTTCCCATTTATCCTGCAGCAGAGAAGATTGAGACACAAAATTGCTTGATCCCAATCCACATGGAATTGGATCTGAGGTGGATCTGTTGTTGAGGATGACGCAGGTGTATCATTGGGGAACAGATCTATCATAATCTTTCTCAAGTGATCAACTTGGATTTAATGAGTTCAAAGAAGGCTGCTTTCGGTGGTTGATGCAATGGCCTGTATTTTGTTATACAAGGAAGATCAAATCAGTTCTGTTTCTAAGTGCTTGGATTTCACATTACAATGCAGTGAGGAGCTGTTCAGTAACTGAGGAGGGTCTTTGCAATGACACTCCCCATGACAGCCTGCAGTAGACTCACCTGTAATAAAGTTCATTGTGTTTCTTTGTTCACAATCTTGGGGTTTCTAAAGACCACTGGACCAAAGCCAAGATTTCCTCTTCCTGGATGAGAGAGATGAGAGCAGAATAACTCTGTTGTCATGTTTTTGTACTTCAGAAGGATTTTTTTTTTTGTACCCTGGGAGCCCGTGGTGTTTTTCCGCTGCCAATTAGCCTATTCAACCTTTTGCCAGATTGAGGTTGCACCAAGATTGTAGTGAAATATGAGCTATGGAATATACTCAAGGTCACTTGCAATAGATATACTCTTGGGTGGGGTGATTTTTGAAATGCTTCTTCCAGCAGAAACTGTCTGCCTCTGTTTTCAATTATGACCCCTCTTATTTTCGGCTCTTCGAGGGTGGGCCTTTGGTTTCCTTAGCTATAGGTGTGCTTCACACCACTGAAGAATCCACGCATGTTGTGATAATTTTCTAGCTGCTGGGTATTATGCACTCTTTCTGTTCATTATCTGTTCCTCAAACCACCATTAGTTTGGTGCAGCTGGATTGTCAGACCTCAGTCTGATTACCCAGGAATCATTATGTGTTTCTAGTCCAAGAATAGCTTGTGTGTGTGTGATCCATTATCACTTAGCTGTTCTATTCGAACCAGACTCTGTTTTCTGAGGGAAGCTGCAAATCTCATCATAGCTGCTGATTGTATTGGGCCAGCATTACCTAGTGCTGTGGGCACTCTGCAGGTTCTGTTGTTTGGGGGCTTCTTTTGAGTCAGCCAAACTTCCTTTGAAGGGTTTTGAGTCCTTCAATGGTTTCTGTGACTTTGACATTTTGAAGCCAAGTCAATGGATATGACAAATTGGATTAGCTGGTGGCTAATCCAACAGTCATCAGTTTGTGATAATCAACTTGTCTGGGGTCTCTCACACAGACAGTGTTGTAACTGGTGCCAGGATCCAGATTGAGGAACTTGTATTTGTTAATGTCCACTTAACCAACAAGGTAAAGGCAAACAAAGTAAACTAGCCAAAGGATACTCTTGATATCTGTAGTTCAATTAGTCATTTCTAAGATATTACAGTAAATTTATACATTTTAATTTTTATGTTGTTGTTATTAAAACATTTGTCTCTCTTAGTTAATTGGACTAAGGGTCTTCAATAACTAGCTAGTGAACTACATTAAAATCCTATCATGACAACATTCTGTATTAGATTTAGTGAATAATCTGCAAAAAAGACTAGTCCTAGTAATGCTGATCACAAGCACCACTGGATTGAAAAGGAAGCCCACCTGGTTCCCTGATGACCTTCAGCAGAGGGAATCTGCCAACAGATCATTAGATGATTCCAGACACACCACATATGGTTGATTCATTAATGTCTTCAGAAATGCTCTATCAAGGTAATGCCTCACATAAAGCAATAAAGCACAGTACAGGCCATTCAGCCCACAATGCTGTGCCCACCTTTTAACCTATCTCAGATCAATCTAACTCTTCCGTTCTATATAACCTTCCATTTTTGTTTCATACTTACGCTATGAGAAGAGTCTCTTAAATGTCCCTAATGTATCTGTCACCCTCTGTGTAAAAAATATTGACTACCAACTTCTACCTCTACACTTCCTTCGAATCACCTTAAAGTGATGTCCTCTTATATTAGCCATTACTGCCTAAGAAAAGCAATAGCTGTCAACTCTGTCTATGCTGCTTATCATTTTATGCACCTCTTTCAAGTCACCTCTCATCCTTCTTCATTTCTAAAAGAAAAGACCTACTTTGCTCAAACTTTCCGCATAAGACATGTTCTCCAATTCAGTCATCATGTTGGTAAATCTCCTCTGCATCCTCTCTCAAGCTTCCATATCCTTCCTGTAATGGTGCAACCAGAACTGAACACAGTATGCCAAGTCTGTATGAGCCAGGATTTTATACAGACCATAAGACCTTTAGACCATAACATATAGAAGCAGAATTAGGCCATTTTGCCCCTCGAGTCTGTTCCACCATTTCATCATGGCTGATCCAATTTTCTTCTCAGCACTAATCTCCACCTACTCCCCATATACCTTCATGCCCTGACCTATCAAGAATCTATCAACCTCTGAGTTAAATATACATAAAGTCTTGGCCTCCACAGCTGCCCGAGGCAAAGAATTCCATAGATTCACCACGTTCTGGCTATGGAAATTCTTCCTCATCTGCATTCTAAAAGGACAACCCTCTACTCTCAGGCTACGCCCTCTGGTCTCTCCCAAAATAGGAAGTGTCCTCTCCACATCCATCTCTATCAAGGCCTTTCACCATTCTATAGGTTTCAAGAAGGTCACCCCTCATTCTTCTGAACTCTAGTGAATAGAGGCCCAGAGCCATTAGACGCTCTTCACATGACAAGCCATTCAATCTTGAAACCATTTTTGTGAATTCCCTTTGAACTCTCCCCAGTTTCAGCACATCCTTTCTAAGATAAGGTGCCCAGACCTGGTCACAATACTCCAACTGGGGCCTCACCAGTGCTTTATAAGGCCTCAACATTACTTCGCTAATTTTATATTCTAGTACTCTTGAAAGGAATGCTAACATTGCATTTGCCTTCCTCACCACAGACTGAATCTGTAAATTAATCTTTAGGGAATCCTGCACAAGGACTCCCAAGTCCCCTTGCATCTCAGTTTTTTTGTATTCTCTCTCCATTTAGAAAATAGTCAATCCTTTCATTTCTTCTACCAAAGTGCATGACCATACACTTTCTGAGATAATATTCTATCTCCTATTTCTTTGCCCATTATCCTAAACTGTCTAAGTCCTTCTCTAGCCTCTCTACTTCCTCAAAACTATCTGCCCCTCCACTTATCTTCATATCATCTGCAAACTTTGCAACAAAGCTATCAATTCCATCATCCAAATGATTGACATATAACATAAAAAGAATCGGTCCCAACACAAAACCCTGTGGAACACCACGAGTCACTGTCAGCCAGTCAGAAAAGGCTCCCTTTATTCCCACTGTAGGCCTCCTGCCAATCAACTACTGCTTTATCCATGCCAGAATCTTTCCTGTAATACCTCACACTTAATAATCAACTCCAACATCTTTACAAGAAATGATGTCAGACCAACTGGCCTATAGTTTCCTTTCTTCTGCTTCTCTCCCTTCTTGAAGTGTGAAGTGACATTTGCAATTTTCCAGTCTTCCGGAACGAATCCAGAATCTAGTGATTCTTGAAAGATTATTACTACACAATCTTTCAACCACCTCTTTCAAAACTCTGGGGTGTACGCCATCTGGTCTAGGTGACTTATCTACCTTCAGAGCTTTCAGTTTTCCAAGAACCTTCTCTTTAGTAATGGTGTCTTTGCACACTTCATGCCCTCTGATACCTGCAACTTCCTCTATACTGCTAGTGTCTTCTATAGTGAAGCCTGATGCAAAGTACTTATTCTGTTCTTCCTCTATTTCATTGTCCCTTTTACTAGTTATCTAGAATCTTTTTCCAGCACTCACCTCTCTTTTACACTTAATGTATCTGAAGAAACCTTGGTAATCCTCTTTAATATTATTGGCTAGCTTGCTTTTGTATTCCTTCTTCACCTTCTTATGATTTTGTTAGTTGCCTTCTGTTTGTTTTCAAAAGCTTTCCAATACACTGTATATTTGCTGTATTATATGCCCTCTCTTTGGTTTTTATGTTGGTTTTGACATCTTGTTAGGCATGTTTGTGTCAATTTGCCATGATAATATTTCTTCCTCTTTGGGATGTACATATCCAGAAATTCCAGCCATTACTGCTCTGCCATCATTCCTGCCAGTGTTCTTTTCCAATCAATTCTAGCCAACTCCTTCTCATGCCTTTGTAATTCCCTTTACTTCATTTTAATACTGATACAGCTGACTTCAGCTTCTCCTTCTTAAATTCAGGATGAACTCGATCATATTATCATCACTACCCCAAAGGGTTCTTTTACCTTAAGCTCTCTAATCCATTCTGGTTCATTGCAGAACACCCATTCCAGAATAGCTGATCCTCTAGTGGACTCAACCATAAACTGATCTAAAAAGCCATTTTATAGGCATTCTAGAAATCCCCCCTCCTGTAATCCAGCACCAACCTAATTTTCCCAATCTACCTGCATATTGAAGTCCCCCATGACTATTGTATCATTATCCATTGAAATTTGTAGGCAGCATCCTCACCACTGTTTGTGGGTCTGTATAAACTCCCATCAGTGTCTTTTTATCCTTGCAATTTTTTAGCTCCATCCACAATGACTCAACACCTTCCAACCCTATGTCACTTCTTACTAATGATTTGATTTCATTTTTTACCAACAGAGAAATGCAACCTCCCTCTGCCATCCTGCCTATCCTTTCTATACCATGTGTATCCTTGGACATTAAGCTCATATAGCTGCACATTCATACAATACACCTTCTTAACCACCTTACCAACTTACACAGCGACATTGAGGGATCTATGGATGCGGACCTCAAGAACCCTCTGTTCCTCCACATTGCTAAAATCCTGCTAATAAGCTTCAAATTGGTGTGGGCACGTGGCCAAGTGGACTAGCGACCTGAAAGTCGTGAATTCGAGCCCCAGCCGAGGCAACGTGTTGTGTCCTTGAGCAAGGCACTTCATCACACATTGCTCTGCGATGACACTGGTGCCAAGCTGCGTGGGTCCTAATGCCCTTCCCTTGGACAACATTGGTGTCGTGGAGAGGGGAGACTTGCAGCATGGTCCTCCATACAACCTTGCCCAGGCCTGCACCCTGGAGAGTGAAGACTTTCCAGGCGCAGATCCATGGTCTCGCAAGACGAACAGATGCCTAAAAGCTTCAAATTTTACCTTCCAAGGTGTATCTCTTCACACTTCTCTGGATTGAATTCAATTTGCCACTTCTCAGCCCAGCTTTGCATCTTAGTAATCATCCTATCAATATCAAGGGGAATTAAGAATGGGCAATAGATGCTAGCAATTCCACTGAAAACTTCAAAAAAAATCTAAATCTGTGGAGAATTAGGCAATTTATGATGAAAAGTGTATATCAAATCACTATATCAGATTGTCAAATTCCAGCACCTATCCACTTTTACTCCTCCATCAAGAAGGTCTTAAATCTCTCCACCTTTTTATCCTGGCATCTTCCCATTCCTTTCCAGTCCTGATGAAGGGTCTGTGCCCAAAATGTTGACTGTTTATTCATTTCCATGGATGCTACCTGACTTGCTGAGTTCCTCCAGCATTTTGTATACATTGTTTCAAATCAATATGTGCTTACTGTTGTATCCTTGCCATAATGAGATCACAATCTGCTCCAGTGAATATATAGTTGTCTGTTAAACATAGGAAGGTTGGTGCAGAAGTAGGAAACTTCATCTGCTGCAAGATAATGATTCCAGTTTTATCATTTGTCATTACTCTTTCACACTGAAACGAGTAAACAAGTTAAACAACACATAGCAGTTGATTGTGTACGGGGTCTTTCTTTTGTTACATTTAAAATGGCGATTTTGTTATGTTAATCTGTGGAATGCAGCTTTGTTGTGTTTAACGCTGCAGAGAGTTTGCGCTAACAGTTTGCTTTACTTTAAATGAGATAACCAGGTTCTATTAGCCAATGGGTGGTTATGTATCGTTTTGTTTTCGGATGCCATGCTGTATGATATGACTGTGGACTGAGTTTTGGCGGGGAGTCGGGAGGAGAGATGAGGAGGACGGCGGACGTGCGGAGAGGCTCCGGTCGATCACTCCGGGTGGTCCCGAACCGTGGGTCGACGGAATTCGGGTGGTCGTCTGACGTCGAATTGAGCTCCAACGGTAGCGCGCGAAGAACTTGGACTTTGATAAGTGTTGGCGTTTTTTTTTCCCCATTACTTTCCTCTCTGTATCAAATGTATATTAATGTCATAGAATTAGTAATATCTATAAAGTGTATTTGTTAAAATTTACTGGGTGTGCTGGCTGATGATTGATGTTTGTGATTGATTTGGGTGACGACTGACCCTGAGGGGAGTGTTGAAGCAGGTGCTGGGCAGGATTTCCCCTAGACATACACGAGCCAATATAACGGAACATTACAATTGCATACTACGTGAGTTATATGTGCCAATATCTATCTACATCTGGAAGCAGCTTGCTGTCATGTCCACCCATGTAGGATACAATCACACAATTTAAATAGGAAGGAAATCATTAAATTCTGTAGCAATATTGTTAAGCTCCATCAGCTGAGATTAGGCATTTTTCTCCCAGTACTGTACACAATTGAACACACATTTCTTTTGTATAATTGTCAAGCGTTTTGCTGCAATTACAAACCAGCATGCTGCACAGTGCTAAATCTGTGTGATAGTGGGGTCTTATATATTTAGTTCAGTTTACCTATTTGAAGCTTCACTATTGTTTTAACTTTTAATACATTTACATTCACATTGATGCAATACAAACAAACATAACTTTGCATATTTAACTTAGTTTATAATAAAGGAAAGTAATTCCAAACAAAATACCACAGAATTATTGAAGGAGAAACATTAATTATAATATTTGGAGGGGAAGTTCCAAGGTTGGTAAGCTGAAAGAGCCAAATGATTGCCTGAACATTGCTAGAGGTGAATTTGAACACAGGCACATTACAATGCAGGAAACAAATGGTAAATCACAAGGAATTCTGCAGATGCTGGAAATTCAAGCAACACACATCAAAATTGCTGGTGAATGCAGCAGGCCAGGCAGCATCTCTAGGAAGAGGTACAGTATACATTTCGGGCCAAGACCCTTCGTCAGGACTAACGAAGTCCTGACGAAGGGCCTCGACCCGAAATGTATACTGTACCTCTTCCTAGAGATGCTGCCTGGCCTGCTGCGCTCACCAGCAACTTTGAAATGGTAAATCAATCAAGTTGTACGATAGTAGTTCACTGACAGCTATCACTTAAAACAAAACTGATCAAAATTAAACCATTCAAAACTTTTCAGAGTGTTGGCAAACACCTTGTCTTTTCGCTGAACAGAGTACTTATGATTAAATGCAATGTTTTTCATAGAATATCAATAATTTACAAATCCTTCAAGAAAATAGCCTAATATACCCAAGACATTGATTTTTTTTTTGTAATGTATGTCCCTAATAACATTACCTGTAAAAGCTAAATACTAAAGTGGCTCTAAGTTTCAAACTTCGGGTGTATACAGATTCTATAATTTTCCTTATGAAACTAATGAAGGTTAGAAATATTTTGGAATAGTACTGTGCATAAAACATTAAAAAGAGAGAGATAAGAAAATTTGAGAGGGGTAAAGAATGTTGTCATATGTGTTAGAGAAGGAGTTAAATAATCTTACAACCACAGATGAAGTTAAGAATTAGGGATGGAGACGCAAACGCTACAAAACAACTGTACAGGTATTGTTAGTGTCAGGTGAGCATAAGTGGATCACTGATGGTCTGTGCAGACCTGGTGAGCCAAAAAGCCTATTTTCATGCTGTTTCTTTCTATGATCCCAGTGAAATACATAGTGAATGATTGTGGGATCCAATGTATGAGAACAAGTCTAATTTTTTACAAACATATTCATTCTGAAGCATTGTGAAGCAGAGATTCTCAGACCTCCACAAACCCAGAAGAACAAGGCAGCAGCTGTATGGGAACACCTGCAGCTTCAAAATCCCTTTACAAGCCTTGACAATACATAACAATTCTTCCATCATTGCTGATGAAATTTGTGAAATCCCTCATCGGAGAACATTGTGGGAATACCACCAACAAGATATACGTTGCAGAGGTTTAGTAAAGCAATCTCCACCCCCTTCTAAAGTGCAATTATTGAAGGGCAACAAATGTTGAATTTATTGGTGGTGCTCACATCCCATTAATAAAAATATTAAAAAGCACTTCCAATTCCATACCACAGTAAGATCAGCTCTGAACTTTTCTGCAGGCAAAGTTAGTATTAGCAGAATGGTTACTTCAATAAACATATCCTATTGCTTTTGTACATGTTTCAAGCCTTTTAAAAAATTTTCCTGACCCTTCTTTATGAATCCGCCTTCTGATATTTGGGCATCAAATCTGCAGTTCTTTTCCTAAAATGATGAGCATTTTCTCTGCTCCTTGAAGTACTATCTAATTCAAGTGCAATTGCATTGTTATCTATGCAATTATTAAATGACAAAGATGAGTCAACGTATACTGTAATAAATTAACACTAAACAACTTCAAACTAAGGTGCAAGTAAAATGCAAGGAATTCTACAGATTCTGGAAATCCAAAGCAACACGCACAGTATGCTGGAGGAACTCAGCAGGTCAGGCAGCATCTATGGAAATGAATAGCTAATTGACATTTCGGGCCTAGATACCTCCTCAAGACTGAGAAGGAAAGGGGGAGATGCCAGAATAAAAATATGGGGGAGGGGAAGGAGGATGGGGGGAAGGTAATAGGTGAAGCCAGGTGAGTGGGAAAAGTGAAGAGCTGAAGAAGAAGGAATCTAAAAGGAGAGGAGAGTGGACCACAAGAAAAAGAGAAGGGGGAAGGGACCCAGGAGGAAGCAATAGACAGGTGAGAAGAGGTAAAAGTTAGAGTGTGGAATAGAGGAAGGGGAGGGGATCTGTTTACTGGAAAGGCAAATCAGTATTCATGCCATCAGCTTGGAGGTTTCCCAGAAGGGATATAAGATATTGCTCCTCTACCCTGAGGGTGGCCTCATCTTGGCACTAGAGGAGGCCATGGACCAACATGTTGGAACAGAAATGGAAATTGGAATTAAAAGCGAAGTCCTGTTTGTGGAGGATGATGTGGAGGTGCTCGATGAAGGGGTTCCCCAATTTATGACAGGTCTCACCAATGTAGAGAAGACTGCATCAGGAGCATAGGATGCAATAGATGATCCCAGAAGATTCGCGGGTGAATTGTTGCCTCAACTGGAAGGATGGCCAGGGGCCTTAAATGGAGGTGAGGGAGATATTTTCTGGAATTTAACATGCAAGGACCTGTATCTTACTAGATTTCCATTTTGCCTTCCAATTTGATTTCAGTCCAGTTCACCCCGTGTCAAAAGACAATGTCAGAACATCCTTCAAAAGAGTGAGTGCTCACAAGGCACCAGACTCCGATGTTATATGTGATAAGGCATTGCAAACCTATACTGACCATCTGGCTACAATGCTCAAGGACATCTCAGTTTCTCGCACCTGATACCTCAGGTTCCAAACTGCTTCAAGAGGGCAAAAATTATATCAGGGCTAAAGAAGAGCAAGGCGATCTTCCTCATTGACAGTCAGCCAGTAGTACTTACACCTACTGTGACATAGTGCATTGAGAAGAAGTAGGTCATGGCCTACTGCAGCAATAGGTCTGCAGTGGACACAGTCTCGCCAGCTCTCCAATCTACTTTGGAGTACTTAGACAGCAGCAAAATATATGTCAGGCTGCTAATTATTGATTATAGCTCAGCATTTAATGCCATTATACCCTCAGTACTAATCAATAGACTTCAAAACCTGGGCCCCCGAACCATCTTCTGCAACTGGATTGTCAATTTCTTCATCAGTCAACATGGATTGATGATAATACCTTCTCACTGACAATTAATACAGGCACACCTCCAAGATATGTAGTTAACCCACTGCTCAACTGTTTCTACACGCATGCCTAGGGACAGCTGAAATGCCATTTATAAATTTGCATATGTCACCATTTTTTGTTGTGAAATTTCAGATGACAACAAGGAGGTGTACAGGGGTGAGATAGATTGATTGGCTGAGTGATGTCACAACAACTACGACCTCGCACTCAACCTCAGCAAAGTCAAGGAATTGATTGTGGACTTCAGGAGGAGGAAGCACAGGAGAACACAGACCAGTTCTCATTGAAGTGTCTGCAATGGAGCAGATGAGCATCTTCAATTTCTTGGGTGTCAGTGTCCCGGAAGATCCTTCTGGGCCCAACACATTGATGCAACCATGAAGAAGGCACACAGGTGGCTTTAATTCATTCAGAATATGAAAAAATTGGCTTTGGCACTAAAGACTATTGTAAATTTCTGTAGATGTATGGTGGAGAGCATTCCGAATGGTTACATCACAGCCAGAAATGGAGGTTCCAATGTACAGAATCAGAAAAGGTTGCAGAAAGTTGTAGGCTTACTCAGCTCTGTCATGGGCACAACTTTCCTCACCATTGAGGACATCTTCTAGAGGAAGTGACCCAAGAAGGTAGCATTCATTATTAAGAGCCCTCATCATCCAGGATATGCCCTCTTCTCATTACTGTCAGGGAGGGAATACAGAGCCTGTAAGACCCACACTCACTCAGGAAGAGCTTCTTCTCTTTCTGCCATCATATTTCTGAACAGTCCTGGACCCATGAACTGGACTTCATTATTCCTATATTTGTACTATTTATTTATTTTATAATTTATAGCAATTTTAAGATTTTGCACTGCATTGTTGCTACAGAACAACAAATTCCATGACATGTAACAGAGTGATAATAAATCTGATTCTAGTTCTTATTCTTCTTTATAAATTTTCTGATATGCTTGCCATTTTGCTAACAGCCATATTAACAATTCTTTGAACATATATTTTGTAATAGGTTTCTGGTGAGGCCAGCATTCTAGAAATTCAAATAGTTGCATTCAAACAGAGGGGGAAGAATGTCTCTTGTAACATTCTGACCTTAAAACATTTTACTGTTTTTTTTAAAATTACCTCATTATAGTGGTTTTCAACATGTAATTATGTAAATTGGATCCAGGATTGCAAGATTTAACTCATAATCCCTAGTGTACATGATTGACAAGCTGATATATGAACAGCAGGGGAACAAAATATAATTGCTTTAAATTCAATTTGATCAATTTTCAGTTTTAATACCTAAATCTGAATGGATTTGAATTTCAATTTCTTTTCGTCCTCTCTACTTATTTCGTTAAGTGCTATTGGCCAAATTAAAGGGTTATACACCCTTAAGTCTTAATTTTATCATTTTGTCATATTCTAACTTAACTCATAAATGTTAACAGATTAAACAACATACTGACAATTCCATATGGATTGTTCAACAAATGTTTGTGATAAATTGGATTGCTTCCATAAAAAGTGTTGCGATTATAAAACACATTTCTTTGTTAATTGGTTTCAGTATTGAACACAAGAGAAGGGATGTCATCAAAGGACTGTATTAGACCCTAGTTAAACTACAGCTGAATTATTGTCCTGACCACCGCATTATGGGAGCAATACATTAGCTCCAGACAGAACATGCAAGTGCTACCTGTGCAAGAAAATTTCAGGTATGTAAGATTGGCCAGACCGAGGTTATTTCTTTCAGAAGGGAGGAAGCTAAAAGGAGATTTAATTGAGGTTATAAAAATTGTGAGAATTCTGGACAGGTTAAATATCAAGGACCTAATTCTCATGGCAGAGAGATCAATAATGAAGGATGTGGACTTGAAGTAATTGGAAAAAGGACCAAAGGTCTTGAGAAAGAAAATGCATTGAAAGAGAACCAATCAGCACTCACAAAGTGCTGGAGGACCTCAGCAGGTCAGACAGCATCTACGGAAATGAGTAAACAGTTGACATTTCAGGCAGAAACCCTCTAACAGGACTGGAAAAAAAATCTCACTTTGAGGACTCTACCTCATTATCTTAAGATCTTGTTATTTATTAGTATTTATTTGTCTTTGCATTTTTAGTTTGTTGTCTTCTGCACTCTAGTTGATCTTTCATTGATCCTGTTATTAGCTACTGTCCTATATGTAACCCTTAGGTTCGGCCGGCAGCATCAGTCTAGGGGAAGACAGTCTCTGCCAAACTTGTTAAATCTCATTTGTGTGGATGCTGCTTGATGTGTTCCCCTGTTACAACTCAGTACCAAGAAATATCAGGGAGTACACCATATGCAATTAAACGATTGAGTGTTACAATTCTTAATTTGACTATAGGGTTAGTAAAGAAAACGAAAAGAAAGGGGCCCATTTTAATGAAACAGTCTATTGTGCACATTGGAGCTCATGGTTTTCCATCCATTAGTTCCCCATCGATTTCCTCTGAGTGTTGTCGACTCCTGGGTACTCACTCCAAGTCCACACTGTGATCTACCAGCTTGCTCCTCTCGTGTCTTCTCTCTTCATCTCTCGCCGACAAAAGACCACGAATACCTCCTCTCTGCCACACAAGAAAGAAACAACACTCCCCTCATTGGATGGCACACATTCCAAACCCCTTGTTATTTCTAGTCATAATGCAAACGCTGCTGCTACAGGGAAACCATTACATTAGCAGTGAAACTTTACAGAGAAACCATTACATTAGCAGTGAAACCTTACAGAGCATTATATATAGATTTGCTGAGTATATCCACAGGAAAACAAATCTCAGGTTTTACATGATGACATATACAGTATGTACTTTGATAATGAAATTTACTTCAAATTTTGAACAGTTTAGTTTAGGAAGGCTGAACATGTTCAAAAAATACTTTGGATACCATAACCTACAGAGCCTCAACTTAGAGAACGGATGAAGGAATAACTTACGTGACTCTATTTCTTGCCTAACATGACATTGATGGCTTAAATGGCTGCCATCCATCATTGAGAGGAATCTAGTAGTGGTAGGGAGCCAAAACGATTCATAGGAATGTTGCTCAGCCTGAGACCTTGAATTATAAGAAAAGATTGGATAGACAGGGACTGTTTACCCAGGAATGAAGGAGGCTTATGGAGGCTTAAGGAGACCTTAAGGCTTAAGGGTGTTTATAAAATTAGGAAAGACACAGATAGGGTAGATAGTCACAGTCTTTTTCCCATGGTAATGATACCTGAAACTGAGAGGCGGAGAGCGGAGCTTAGAATGATGGCGCCCAACAGCGACTCTTTTGCTTGCATCTTCGGAAACAGCTTTATTTCTATCTTTAGTATCACTTTTTTACCTTTTCAAGGTTCTTCTAAAGACCCTAACCTGGAGTTACACACTGACTTAGGTGTTTTGCGGGAATGGGACCTGCTCTCAGGTCCTCACAAACAACCACTTTTCGATATGCCAAGGATGCAGCCTTGAAGACTAACATGCCTTCAGGGTGCCGGATTTTTATGGCTTTGGAGGCGGGTGGATTTGAGGTAGGTGCCACCGCAGAAAATTTGTGTGTTGTGGGAGTACACAGAAAATTGAAAGCAGTGAGCTGGCTGCTGGCTGAGTGCCAAGACACCGGCGATCTTTGGGAACAAAGCTTGGAAAAAGAAACACAACAGACTCTTAACACCATGAATTGGTGAGTTGTTTTGTTATGTCTCCCCTCTGGCTGTGAAACAGGGACACCTCTTTTTCCCTTAATAGGGAGAGAGAGAGCCTGTGGTATGTCGAATACTGGGTGAATGAGTAGTCTTTAGGGTACTGCAAGTCTGTGTCTTTATTGATGCTTTGCTGCACGCTTGAATGCTCAATGGGGGGGGGTGCTGATGCTTTTTTGCTGGTAGGGTTGGGGGGTTGTGGCTTTGCTGCAGCTTATGCATGGGAGGGGGGAGCTGGGGGTCTTTCAGGTTCTAACATTTAACTGTCATTCATTCTTTGGGGCACTACTCTGTTTTCATGGATGTTTGAGAAGAAAAAGAATTTCAGTATATATATTGTATACATTTCTCTGACATTAAATGTACCTATTGAAATATTCAGATGGGATCCGAGAAGCAAGATTTTCCATACAGAAGATGGTGGGAAAATGGAGTGTGCTGCCAGAGAAGGTGGTAAAGTTAGGTACAATTACAACATTTAAAAGATGTTTAGACAGGTACATCAAGCAGAAAGATTTAGAGGCACGTGTGCAAAATGCAGGCAAATGAGAATAATGGAGATAGGCACCTGGGTCAGATTGACCATTTGGGCTGAAAAGCCTCTTTCTATGCGATACAGCTCTATGAATCTGTAAATCAAAGATGCTGGCGATTCACCAAGTTTTAAAATGGCAGTGTTTGCGTTAGATCAGTATTATGTAGTGTTGTGCATTGATTCCCGAGGTTAATTTCAGAGATGATGGAATTCTCCATGAGGAGCAATTGAACAGGATGAGCCTAAAGTTATTGGAGTTGAGAAAAATGGGAGTAGATCTTCTGGATAGGTGGAAAATTTTGAGAAGGATTGACAGGATAGCTGAAAGGCAGCATGTCTTCCGCACAGGAGCAAGCCATTTAGAATTGAGTTGAGGATAGGTTTCTTCACTCAGAGTTCTGTAGCTGATCAGTTGTTGAACATAGAACATAGAACATAGAATAGTACAGCACAGCACAGGCCCTTCAGCCGACAATGTTGTACTGACCCTCAAACCCTGCCTCCCATATAACCCCCCGCCTTAAATTCCTCCATATACCTGCCGAGCAGTCTCTTAAATTTCACTAGTGTATCTGCCTCCACCACTGACTCAGGCAGTGCATTCCACGCACCAACCACTCTCTGAGTAAAAAACCTTCCTCTAATATCCTCCTTGAACTTCCCACACCTTACCTTAAAGCCATATCCTCTTGAATTGAGCAGTGGTGCCCTGGGGAAGAGGCTCTGGCTATCCACCCTATCTATTCCTCTTAATATCTTGTATACCTCTATCATGTCTCTTCTCATCCTCCTTCTCTCCAAAGAGTAAAGCCCTACTCCCTTAATCCCTGATCATAATCCATACTCTCTAAACCAAGCAGCATCCTGGTAAATCTCCTCTGTACCCTTTCCAATGCGTCCACATCCTTCCTATAGTGAGGCGACCAGAACTGGACACAGTATTCCAAGTGTGGCCTAACCAGAGTTTTATAGAGCTGCATCATTACCTCGTGACTCTTAAACTCTATCCCTCGACTTATGAAAGCTAACACCCCATAAGCTTTCTTAACTACCCTATCTACCTGTGAGGCAACTTTCAGGGATTTGTGGATATGTACCCCCAGATCCCTCTGCTGCTCCACACTACCAAGTATCCTGCCATTTACTTTGTACTCTGCCCTGGAGTTTGTCCTTCCAAAGTGTACCACCTCACACATCTCTGGGTTGAACTCCATCTGCCACTTCTCAGCCCACTTCTGCATCCTATCAATGTCTCTCTGCAACCTTTGACAATCCTCTGCACTCTCTACAACACCGCAAACCTTTGTGTCATCTGCAAACTTGCCAACCCACCCTTCTACCCCCACATCCAGGTCGTTAATAGAAATCACGAAAAGTAGAGATCCCAGAACCGATCCTTGTGGGACACCACTAATCACAACCCTCCAATCCAAATGTACTCCCTCCACAACAACCCTCTGCCTTCTGCAGGCAAGCCAATTCTGAATCCACCTGGCCAAACTTCCCTGGATCCCATGCCTCTGACTTTCTGAATAAGCCTACCGTGTGGAACCTTGTCAAATGCCTTACTAAAATCCATACAGATCACATCCACTACCCTACCCTCATCTATATGCCTGGTCACCTCCTCAAAGAACTCTATCAGGCTTGTTAGACACGATCTGCCCTTCACAAAGCCATGCTGACTGCCCCTGATCAGACCATGATTCTCTAAATGCCCATAGATCCTATCTCTAATGATCTTTTCCAACAGCTTTCCCACCACGGACATAAGACTCACTGGTCTATAATTACCCGGACTATCCCTACTACATTTTTTGAACAAGGGACAACATTCGCCTCCCTCCAATCCTCCAGTACCATTCCCGTGGACAACAAGGACATAAAGATCCTAGCCAGAGGCTGAGCAATCTCTTCCCTCGCCTCGTTGAGCATATTAAAGATTGAGAAACAGATATTCCAACACAAATAGATGTTGTAATTGAATGGGAAGTAAATGTGTTGGAAAATCACCCATGACTTCTTACATTTCTTTGCTTCTCTGGTCTGCCTTCTCTGCAAACTTTGAACAGAGCTACTTTGGGCCTGGCCAACTCCACTGACCAATATGAAAGGTTTGCGGTGTTGTGAAGGGGGTGGGTGTTGGCAAAGCTGCACACATTCAAGCCACAAGTTTAAGAAGGACATGTTTTCCCACCTTAAGTCTCAGCACTCAACCCTCAAATAGTGACGTGTGAAGCAACTTATTCTGCTTGGTATGTGCATGATTCAAAGACCATCATGGACCTCCAAGTGGAAGCTGCCCAAAAAGTACATTAATCCTCTGCCATCTTGTGACTCTAAAACTATTCTTTACTGTTCAACATCTTAAGTCAGGTGGCTCTTGCATTGAGTAATTAGTGATCATTGCTCACTATTTGCCTTGGTAAGAGAAACATTGGCTGAGGGGACATAACCTTCTCAACAGAAAAGAATTGATCCTGTCTTCTGTGGTGAAATCCAAAGCATTCTAGGGATCTACCTGATAAAGTGACTGCATTGTATTTTGTGTGGACCCTGCAAGTTCTAATCTCAGAAATACCTACAGGATAACAGGACCTTCAAAAAAGGAGATATGCACTTCAATCAGGAATCACAGCAAAGCACACCTACAGGGATTCTTATATCGTATAGGAAAATGATGTGATTACATTTGAAATCTTACATGGCATTTACATATGATACCTAAATTCACCATACCATTCCCCCATTTGAAAACCTTTGTGAACATTTATGATATGAATCCACATTATCGATTCAGTCAGATGACAGGCTTCCTAAGCCAGTTCAACTTCGTCTATGCCATGTTTATCTCTGACAACGCATTTGCTGCTTCACCTGCAGAATTTTCAGTTTCCTGCATTAATTTCCAACAGTTCTTTGACTCTTCAATGGTAATTTATCTTAAGTTACCATTAGAAATAGTCCCAATATGAGTGTTCCTGGCTTTATTTCTAATGTATATCATAGACTTTTATAGAGTAATGGAGTCATAGAAAGGCACAGCATATAAACAGTCCCTTCGGCCCATGTAGCCTCTGCTGAACTATTTAGTCCTATTTACCTGCACATGGGCCATAATGTTCCAACCCCTGCCATTCATGTACTTATACAATCCTCTATTAAGCGTTGAAATTGAGCTTGTATGCACCATTTGCAGCTCTTTCCACACTCTCAACACTCTCTGATTGATGAAGTTTCCCCTCATATTCCCCTTAAAATTTTCACCTTTCAACCTTAACCCATGACCCCTAGTTTAGTCTCACCCAACCTCAGTGGAAAAAGACTGCTTGCATTTACCCTATCTATACGTTCATAATTTTGTATACCTCTATCAAATCTCCCCTCAATCTTCTATAAGTCCTAACCTATTCAACCTTTCCTTATAACTCAGGTCCTCCAGTCCCAGCAACATTCTTGTAAATTTTGTCTGTACTCTTTACACTTTATTTACATCTTTTCTCTTGGTTAGTGACCAAAACAGTATAAAATATTCCAAGTTAGACCTCAACAACATCTTATTCAACTTCAACAAAACATCCCATCTCCTGTACTCAATACTTTGATTTATGAAAGCCAAAAAGCTTTCTTTACAACCCTCATACAAACAAGAGAAAATCTGCAGATGCTAGAAATCCAAGCAACACATGCAAAATGCTGGAGGAACTCAGCAGGGCAGGCAGCATCAATGGAAAAAAGTACAGTTAACGTTTAGGGCTGAGACCATTCAGCAGGACTGGAGAAAAAAAAGATGAGGAGTAGCTTTAAAAGATGGAGGGAGGGGAGATAGAAACACAAGGTGATAGGTGAAATCAGGAAGAGGAGGGATGAGGTAAAGAGTTGGGAAGTTGATTGGTGAAAGAGATACAAGGCTGGAGAAGGGGGAGTCTGGTAAGAAGGCCATGGAAGAAAGATAAGGGGAAGGAGCACCAGAGGGAGGCAATGGGCAGGCAAGGAGGTAAGGTGTGAGATGGAGAACGGGATGGGGACATTAGGGGAAGTTTGTGAAATCGATGTTCATGCCGTCAAGTTGGAGGCAACCCAAATGAAATACAAGGTGTTTTTTATCCAACCTGAGTGTGGCCTCATTACGCCAGTAGAGAAGGCCATAGATTGACATATCAGGATGGGAATGGGAAGTAGAATTAAAATGGGTGGCCACTGGGAGATCTCGTTTCTTCTGGTGGACAGAGCATAGGTGCTCAGTGAAGTGGTCTCCCAATCTGCGTTGGGTCTCACCGACATACACGCAGGCTGTTGGAGTAGTAAGTGAAAACAAGAAGAACACTATCCCTGATAATGTGGTGAGAGGATGGGGAAAGAGCAGATGTGCATGAAATGAAAGAGATGCATTTGAGGACAGCATTGATGGTGGAGGAAGGGAAGTCCCTTCCTTTGAAAAAGGAGGACATCTCCTTCGTTCTGGAATGAAAAGCTTGAGAGCAGATCCAGTGGAGATGGAGGAATTGAGAGAAGGGATGACGTTTTAGCAGCAACAGACTGTTCCTCGCAGCCAAATAAAAGGCATAATGGGAGCCATGTGAGTGTCCATGTCTACACCTTTTGTTTGAAGGAAGTGGGAGGACCCAAAGGAGGAATTATTTAGAGTGAGGACAAGTTCCACTAGACAGAGGAGAGTAGTGGTGGAGGGGAACTGGTTGGGTTTGGTGTTCAGAAAGAAACAGAGAGCTTTGAGGCCTTCCTGGTGGGGGCTGGGGGTATATAGGGACTGGACATCCATATAGAAAATAATATGATGGGGGCCAGGGAACTTGAAATTATTGAAAAGATCCAGAGCATGTGAAGTGTCATGGATGTAGGTGGGAAGGGACTGAACTAGGAGAATAAACCAGAGTCGAGGTATGCAGATATGAATTCAGTGGGGCAGGAACAAGCTGAAACAATGGATCTACCTGGATAAGCAGGCTTGTGGATCTTGGGTGGGAGGTAGAAATGGGTGGTGCGGAGTACGGGAACTATGGGGTTGGTGGGAGTGGATGGGAGAACAGCAGAGTTAATAAGGTCAGTAATGCTGTGGGAGACAATGGCCTAATGCTCTTTGGGGCGAACTTGTTTGAGGGGTAAGAGGAGGTGTCAGAGAGTTGTCGCTGGACTTCAGCAAGGTAGAAGGAAGAGGTCAGTCTGCCGGACTACAATAGCACCCGCTTCATCTCTGGGTTTGATGGTGAGGTTAGGGTTAGCGCGGAGGAAGTGGAGAGCAGAGCGTTTAGAAGGGGTCAGGTTGGAATAGGAGAGAGGAGTGTTGAAATTGAGATGGTTGATGTCCTGTTGACAGTTGGCAATGAAAAGGTCCAGAGTAAGCAGGATACCAGGGTGGTGTGTCCAGGAAGAGAAGGAGGGTTGAAGACCTGAGAAGGTGTCATTGGTGCTGGGTGGAGAATCCTTGCTAAAGAAGCAGATACTGAGACAGAGGCAGCAGAAGAAAAGCTCCGCATCAGGGCGGGCATGAAACTCGCTGAGGTGTGAGGCAGGGGGACAAAGATGAGGCTCCTACTGAGGACAGAATGTTCTGCCTCACAGAGGGGAAGGTTGGAGGGAATAATAAAAACCAGGCACGGATGAGAGCTGAGATCAAAGGGGGAAAGGGGGTTGGTGGTGTCTGAGGAGAAGGGAGGTTTGGGGTGTTCAGGGATGGTGGGGTGAGAGGAAGATGGAGTCTCCAAGGACCCAAGAGCTGGTGGTGGGACCTGGGAGAGACGGGATTGCTGAGTGCTGGGGGAGGAAGGGTTTCCAGCAGTAGCGCATGAAGATCTGGCCCTTAGAACTCTATCTACCTGTGAAGCCACTATCAATTTCTTGTGGGCCTGTATTCCCAGACCCTATTGTTCCACCGCACTTCTCACTGCCCTACAACTCACTGTTTAATCTGGAGCACCAGGAGAAAGCTCGCATGGTCACAGGAAGAATGTGTAAACACTACTGTGCTTGGACAGCACTAGAGATCAGGATTAAACTTGGGTCACTATAGCTGTAAGGTATCAGCACTACCAGCTGCAAAGCAGTGCCTGCAAGTAGCCAGAAAATGTTCCTTCGAGAATTAAGCATTAAACTCCCTTCTCCACCATGAGCTTTCAATTTCTGCACTTACCTTTGATGTGCAACCTTAAAAAATGTCTTCTGGAAAATCAAGTACAGTGTACTTACTATTCCTTTAACATCTCTGACTGCTATTTCCTCAAAAATGAATGGATTGAGATCATAATAATATCTACAGGGCACCAGAAACTTTAAAACAAATGTGCATTCCTTATTCTGGTCTAATAACAAAAATATCCAATACGTATATAGTGGAATTAACTTTGGTATTCATATGGCAAACCCATATATATATTACACACAAATACTGTGACTGTAAGCTAGCACTGGTAACAATAAAATCTGGGTAAACAACATTCCATGATTTGGCTAGACAGTTAAAAATAGAACATATGTCTTCAGACAGAAGCAGTAAGATCAAAAGCAATAAAAAGCATCAGGACTAAAAACAAAAAAAAGAACTGAATTACAGATATTTCCAGGCAGCTGAACATTTTAAAGAACACTAAAACACAAAAGAAACATAAAGTAACAAATACTTCTTATTCAATCCAAATCTTTTGGCAGTCATTCCTTGCACTTCCCATGTGTTATTACAGGACCTCATGGTATGCTGTAGGCAATCACTGCAACTTTCTGTTGTGTATTTAATATTTCAGTAATATTGGAAATATATTGTTTGCTTAAGCATTCTTAGTTATTTGGATAATGCATTGTGGGTTACATAAAATGACATTTCTCATTATGCCACCATTTCTTGTGTGTGTACCTCACTTAAAGTAAAAACAAAGCTAAGACTCACTTTGAGTAATATTGCAAATATATTGTTTGATTAAGCATTCTTTATTGGTTACGTAACGCATTGTAGGTTATATGTAAAAGTACACTCATAAATGGCATGCATCATTATGCCGCCATGTCATATATGCACACCTCACTTAAAGTAAAATCAAAGTTAGACCCATATTCTTGGCTTCCTTGTTTACCTTTTGATTAGTTTTTACGTTTTGGAGTTACAAAGCATAACACTTTCCACTCCTTGTCGGAACTCCAGGAGGTATCAAGCATCAGGATATTGTCTGCTCTCCAGTGATGAACAGTTGACAGCATTTCTAAACTTCAATGTTGCAATTGTGAAAAAGTATGGAAGTTGCTGCCATGTATGTGAGTTATATGAGCAAATTCTGCAGACTTTCCTCTGTAGAACCTAGGGCCTTGTCATAATGGCATCAGGATGAGTTCTTTTAGGGTTGTTTGTTAGTGAGGAAAAGAAAACTATGAAATTGCTCAGAATGGTACACCAGTTTGACCAAAAGTAGTTGAATGTTATTTAATAAATGGCCAAATATGCAACAGTAATGAAATAAAATTAGTGTTGGTTTCTGATCAAGTTCAGTTAAGTAAAACACAAAGGCTACGCAACATGATTTTGTGCCATTGAGCATTTTCGCTTCCTGGAGCCAGCTTTGATTATTAGCACTGTACTAGTCAAAGTGCACTTCACTTTGTACACAATTTCATTGCTTCAGTGTCAAAGGTATTTTTTATTGCCTTCCATTTAATACCTCAAATGGCTTTTCTCAATTTATGACTCACCAACCTTGAAGATCAAATTGCCATTCAAAAAAAAATGGTCAATATTTGTGCAGTGATGGTGCAATTTCTTCAGAAGGTAACATTGGTCAGTGATTATTTTTGGAGTTTCTAGATGTGTTTCTTTCTCTTTTATAAACAGTCAGTGCTTTCTTTGTGACTTTACTAGCTCCGATCAGTCGTTCTAGCTCAGAACTGCTCATTCTATATGTTCCATACTGTGCAATGCATCAGTGAAGCTGAAGAACAATATTTTTATCAACAAGAAAATATCAGATACAATTGAAAATTTAGATCTTACTAAGATTTTTATCGAGTATATCAAGACTGCAGATTGTGAATCACTGTATTATGACTGTCAAAAATTGGATGTGCAAATGACTCTGAAACTTGATAATGACTCTGAAACTTGTAATGGAGATAAAGAAATACAGAATTATCAAGCCCCAAATTCCTTAAATTCCTTAATTAAGATAATACAAGTGCTAGATATTCCTCTTTAATAAGAATTATACAATCTGCAATGTTAACATTAAGCTTTCATATTAGTAAGCAGCCTTCAACAAGAGCAGGCTACAACTAACAACACTGGTGCCTCTCTGATGCTCGTCGCCAAACAGTATACTGGGTAACTCAATATGACCTCATCACATGACACTCATTGAACTCATACAGCTATGTCAAATGTCTTGTTCTTTGAGTGAGCCTGTGAAACTTAATGCGAGGCATGGGCAAACATAAATGAGTGGGATTTTATGCTCTTTCACTGTAGTTCAGCGGGTTGGAGCTCCCGTAATCTCATGCTGTGCAGAGACAGCTGCACAAACACTTTAATGCAGTTGGAGATTGGAAAGCATGAACAGAATCTGCAAACCAGTAAAATTAAAGGAAATTTTTTCAGCATGAGTATACAAATAAAGTAACAAATTTAATTTTAAAAGTTATTTGTTTGGAAAGGAAACTTACTAAAACCATTAATCACAATCCATTCACCATAGCACCTCTTAGATTATATGAGTTTCCACTTGACCTCTACATGGTGATGCTTCCCATCTGTTGCAGTAGTGCTGACTGGATGAGGCTCAGCATACAAAAGCAGCTATGACAGACTTCTGGGTAGACATGCAAAACTCTTGTCAGATTGGCAGCATAGAACAGTTAGAAGCATGGAGAAATCCAAAGTTCACAATCTCTTAAGAGCTGTTGCTGAGCCAGGAGAACCTCACTTCAATGGTAATGATGCAGACACCTGCCTACAAGAAGGTTGTGTTCTTAGCCATGAGCTGTAACTTTTCTCCCAGAGTGCCTTTAATAAACTTGATGGGCTAGCTTTGGACTGCAAGTTGCCAACTGATGTGCCCATGATCTGGCTAAGCAGGACTGGGTGTGCAAAGAAGAAGTGGATGGAGGAGAGATCCTGAAGATGTACAGGCTCCCAGATCTCACACTCCAACTGGAATTTTATGGCACAGATTACATGTTGGGGGATGTCCAGCTCGCACAACTGTCATTGTAGCGTCCAGAAACCGGTCAAAGCCTGCAGTGGAGCAGAGAATATGGCTGTCTATTTCCTGGTACCAGCTTTACTGGCCCAGAGAGCTGGATGCTGCTGTCTCTTACAATCAAGGAGCAGAGCTCAAGTGCTTGGAATATGTGGAACACCACTCATTTTAATCCTCCTCAGAGCCCATCTCTCCCCTCTTCATTTAGTACTTTGATGTGAGTATTGCTGTTGTGTCTTGCTTTTGTGCAGAGCTTGAGTTTCGTCTCTTTCCTGCCAGCTTTCATTCTGCACTCAATCTTGTATTGTTCACATCTGACTCTTCCCCTCTCTTTTCTGACATTCCATTTCCATCTCAGGTAATTGATTAGTGGCCAATATCCACGTTCAGCACGTCCTCTCACTTTGTATCCATTCATATGACAACACTTTGCACACCAGTGATATGAAGATATTTTCCTATTCTCATAACTTTGACATCCCCTTCATGGTGATTTGGGGGGCTCTACATACTCATCTCTCAGTCAGAACAAAGATAAGCTTCCCTTGCACCACACTAGCCAAATTTTTTGTTCAAAGTTTTCTATATTTTCTGTAATTTTAGTCCTATAGTTAATGCAGAGAACAAATAACATCTAATGTGAAAGAGAGGTTCTTGGTTCTGCCACATAGATCCCTCCTCACTCCTAGTTATTGTTTGGAAAAAGTGTGACAGATCACCATATCTATTTCTATCGCCGCTTTCAGTGACACCAAAATCGCTCTGTGCATCATGTTAAGGGTCCTGCCATTAAATGTATACTTTCCCTTACATTACACAAAAGCTTTTCAGGAAAGTCCTTGTTCCTCACACATAAGCATGGTATTATGTGTAAGAACCTGATCTTGAACTTCCGCAGTCATTTAGATATTTCTTCTAAATATTATGAAAGAAACATCTTTTGACATATAGAAAGCAAGCTAAGGAATTTCAAAGGTCCTTGTAATAGTTAACAAACCAATCAAATAATTTCAAACATCAACTGCAATGGATTAGAGTCGTCTTCTAATGTTAATGATTTCAGATTGCTCTATGAACACATTTTACACTACACAACAGTAAGCTATTCAGATAGACTCAACGTCAATGGCATAATTGATGATGTTGTACCTACAGAGAAATTAGTTGAATGCTTCATGTTAATGATGAAAACATATTAGAGTAATAAGTTAATCTACATGGAAATCAATAGTAAGATAAAATTCACACTTGGGTAACATCTTCTAAAGAACAGCTTGGTATTAAGATTACTGTTTTTTTGGTGTTCTAATGATAACCCAATCTCACAAACAAGATGCAGGTCTAAGTCCTCACTACTATACTTGGATCTGTTACAGTTTTTAGGTGGTTCTATTTTGCAGGACTCTTCTATTTTTCTTCCTTACTTAGTGATATCAAAAATATATTGGAAAAAGACTGTTAGCAATATTTGCCACACTGGACATTACCACAAAAGAAAAGTAACCTTTTGTGAACACCATAAATACTTGAATTTAGTTGCATCCACTCGGATCCAGGAGGACTTGGATGATTCTGAGACGCCTGCCTTTCTCATTACAGGAAAATAAAATTTGATACAAATCTGACCATTCTTTTTCAAATAAAGTATCCATTAAAGTTATGGTTCAATAACTAATAATATTTTTGTTGGAAAGCCGAATTGACATCATTGAAGCATACTGTGCTGAATCAATTAATCTTATCCAGGACAGCTTTGTGAGTGATACTTAATTGTCAGTACATGCTGAGATATTGAGGAGGATAAGAAGACAAAGATAGGTTGGCTCAATCAGCAGGTGAACAAAATAAGATACTGTATTTCAGCAGGGTGACTAAGAAAGGACAATAGACACTAAATGGGATATTTCTAAACCTTGTGCAAGAAAGAGTGGATTGGTGCATATGTGTGTAAGTCCTGTTGAGAGAATAGTAAAGGAGATGGGACTCTAAGATTCATAAATGAAGATAAAGTATAAATGATTATGTAAATTATGTTGTACTTGCACAGAACACTGTTTAGGCCACATCTGAGATATTGTATCCAATTCTTTTCACTACAGTTCAGGAAAGAAGGAAAGATCTTTAAGGGGATGCAGAAAATATTCATTCATGTAGTTCCAGGAATGAGATATCAAATGGAAAGCAGGGGAGGTTAAGGTGTCACTTTTATATAGAATAAAGAATGCTGAGAGGATGTTTACTATAAAAGTACAAACCGGTTCTGGTTTAGGCAGAATAAGTAGAAGCACACTGTTCTGATTAGCAGATGTGTCAACAACCAAGGAGCATATTTAAAATTTTAGTGGAAGATGGAGGTCCATGTGTGGAATGTATTTTGATTAGAACATAGTTGTGGTTTAGAATTTGCGGCCTCCTGAGTTGGTGAGAACATTATTTATCAGAGCCTTAAAGTGAGTACAGGATAATTTTCAAGGCTATGGAGAAAGGACAAGTTAGCATTATTGAAGAGGTTGCAAGACCACTATAGACTCAGTGGGCAGAATGGCTTCCTTTCTGTTATAATAAATCTTTGAGTTGTCGTAATTATGCCTTACCTACAAAAATCTAAATGGATTGCACAGCTGTTAACCTTAGAAATAGCATTGTGTGATAGATTTTCATGCAACAATGTTCGATTTTCTCTTTTACTTTTTTTTTTAATTTTATTTTTATTTGGGTAAGGAATTCACAAATATCATGTACTTTTTTCACACATATAACCTTTTCCATTTTTTTATATGTATAAAACTACAATTATTTATACATTCTTAAGTACACATTGAGATGATATAAAAGGAAAATAAACATTTAAATAGATAATTATGTACTGTGGTAAATCTAACCTATTAAGCGAAGTAATGAAAATAGTTGTTAAGAAAAATGGTAATAATAGTTTCCACACAACCCTTTCTCTTTTCTCTTTTACATAGTAAGAGAATCATAATGTGAGACTGATTTTAGGAAAAAACGGGACTGGCACATCAGACTTGTTATTGTGGGATATGCTATGATGTAGCAGTATATAACATCTCTGTAAAGATACAGAGCATCAATTATTTATTATTATTCAGCACTATCTCAAATGTGGAATAAATTTTAAAGAAGAACCATGTCACAGTCCTATTTCACATCAGACTGTTAACATCACTGATGAAACTAAGCTAATTTTGCTTCCTTCTGTTCTCTGAAGAATATTTTTCAGAGAATGTACTCAATATTTCTCATTTGTACAAAGCAGTGCATTCTTGAGAATCAGTTACCAACAGAGCAAATTGTTACAAGCTTTTTATTTCAGTATTTCTGAAGGAGGAGGTTTATACAGTCATAGAATCATAGAAAACTACAGCACAGGGCCGGCTGGTGGCGCAATGACATCGACGCAGACCCGGGAGCAGAGGTTCCCAGGTTCGAAACTAGTCTGGTCTGCCCCAAGCATGCTTTCTATCTGTGCCGAGTTGAGTGTCGAGACAGCAACTCGACCTCATAAAACAGAGGGAAAATACTGCAAAACTGTCTGTGTGAGGAGTGGCACGCCACACAGTCTCTCACTCTCACTCTGAGTCTTGGAAAAAGCCATGAAAAATCCATCATCACGGACGCACGCACGGACACGCAGACGCAGATGCACAGACATGCATGCACGCACACGCAGATGCACATGCACAGACTCCCACGTACGCGGGCACATGCAAAAAAAAAGAAAACTACAGCACAGAAACAGGTCCTTCAACCCACATAGCTGCCTACCCCCATTAACCTGTACCCGGGCCACAGCCCTCCATATTCCTACCATTCATGTACTTATCCAAAAGTCTCGAAAACATTGAAATTGAGTGTGCATACACCACTTGTGCTGGCAGCTCATTCCACACTGTCACAATACTCTGAGTGAAAAAGTTTCCTCTCAAGTATCTCTTAAACTTATCACCATTCAAGCTTAACATATGACATATGCTGGCATTTATAGCGAGAGGATTCGAGTACAGGAGCAGGGAGGTACTACTGCAGTTGTACAAGGCCTTGGTGAGACCACACCTGGAGTATTGTGTGCAGTTTTGGTCCCCTAATCTGAGGAAAGACATTCTTGCCATAGAGGGAGTACAAAGAAGGTTCACCAGATTGATTCCTGGGATGGCAGGACTTTCATATGAAGAAAGACTGGATGAACTGGGCTTGTACTCGTTGGAATTTAGAAGATTGAGGGGGGATCTGATTGAAACGTATAAGATCCTAAAGGGATTGGACAGGCTAGATGCAGGAAGATTGTTCCCGATGTTGGGGAAGTCCAGAACGAGGGGCCACAGTTTGAGGATAGAGGGGAAGCCCTTTAGGACCGAGATTAGGAAAAACTTCTTCACATAGAGAGTGGTGAATCTGTGGAATTCTCTGCCACAGGAAGCAGTTGAGGCCAGTTCATTGGCTATATTTAAGAGGGAGTTAGATATGGCCCTTGTGGCTACGGGGGTCAGGGGGTATGGAGGGAAGGTTGGGGCGGGGTTCTGAGTTGGATGATCAGCCATGATCATAATAAATGGCGGTGCAGGCTCGAGGGGCCGAATGGCCTACTCCTGCACCTATTTTCTATGTTTCCATGTTTCTATCTAGTTGTAGTCCCACCCAACCTCAGTCGAAAAAGCCTGTTTGCATTTACGCTAACTATACCCCTCATAATTTTGTATACGTCTATCAAATCACCCCTCAGTCTTCAACATTCCAAGGAATAAAGTCCTAACCTATTCAATCTTTCCTTATATCTCATGTCCTCCAGTCTCTGCACATCCTTGAATATTTTCTCTGTACTCTTTCAACCTTATTTGCATCCTTCCTGTAGGTAGTTGACCAAAACTGCACACAATACTCCAAATTAGGCCTCACCAATGTGGTATACATCTTCAGATCCCTTTGTTCTACCGCACTCCTCAGTGCCCTACTATTCACTGTGTAAGACCTACTCTGTTTGGTCCTTCTGAAGTGCAACACCTCGCACTTGTCTGCATTAAATTCCATCTGCTATTTTCAGCCCATTTTTCATCTGGTCCACATCCTGGTGTAATCTTCCTCACTGTCCACTACACTCCTAATCTCAGTGTCATTTGTAAATTTGCTTATCTAATTAACAGCATTATTATCGAGATCATTGATATAGGTAACAACAGATCCAGCAGCAATCCCTGTAGTAGTCCACTAGTGACAGGCCTCCAGTTAGAGAGGCAACCATCTACCACCACTCTCTGGTTTCTCCCACAAAGCCAATGTCTAATCCAATTTACTACCTCATCTTGAATGCCAAGTGACTGAACCTTCCTCCCAACCTTCCATGCAGGACCTTGTTAAATGCCTTCCTAAAGTCTAAAGTCCCTGTAGACAACATCTACTGTCTTACCTTCATCAATTTTCCTTGTAGCTTCCTCAAAAATCTATAAAATTGGCTAGACTTGAGCTACCAGACACAAAGCCATGCTGACTATCCAAAATCAGTGCATGTCAATCCAAGTACTCATATATCCGGTCCCCGAGAACACTTCCAATAACTTTACTTACTGATGTCAGACTCACTGGCCTAAAGTTTCCTGGTTTATTTTTGGAGACTTTCTTAAACAGCAGAGCAACATTAGCTACTCTCCAATCCTCTGGTACTGTTACTAAGAATGATTTAAGTAGCTCTGCTAGGTCCCTGCAATTTTTGCACTTGCCTCCCATGGGTTCTGAGGGAACACTTAATCAGACCCTGGGAATTTTTCCACCCTAATTTGCCTCAAGGCAGCAAACACACCCTCCTCTGTAATCTGTGCGGGTCCATGAAGTTGATGGCATTTTGCCTCACTCTGTAGACTCCGTGTCCATCTCCTGACTAATTACTAAAGCAAAAAATCCATTTAAGATCTCCCCATCTCTTTTGGTTCCACATTTGGATTATCATTCTAATCTTCCAAAGGAACAATATTGCCATCCTTTTGCTCTTAACATACCTGTAGAATTACTCAGCATTCTCCTTCACCTTGTCTGCTCGGGCAACCTCGTGCTTTTTTTTAGCCCTCCTGATTTATTTCATAAGTGTTCTCTTGCATTTTTTATTCTCCTCAAGTACTTCATTTGTTTCCACCTGCCTGTACCTGCTACGGACCTCTTTTTTCCTAACAAGCACCTCAATATCTCTTGAAAGCCCAGAATCCCTACACCTGTTATCTTTACTGTTTATTCTGACAGGCACATATAAGATTTTTGCTCTCAAAAATTCATTTTTGCAGGTCTTCCAGTTACCGTGTACATATTTGCTAGGAAATAACCAATCCCAATACGCACTTGACAGATTCTTTCTGATACCATCAAGATTGGCCTTTCTGTAATTTAGAATCTCAACCTGAGGACTAGTCCTATCTTCTTCTATATTTTCTTTGAACCTAACGGCATTGTGATCACTAGATGCAAAGTGATCACCTACACAAACTTCTGTCACCTGCCCTGTCTCGTTCCGTGATAACTGATCAGGTATCCCAGGCTCTCTCATTGGGACTTCTACATACTGATTAAGGAAACTTTCCTGAGCACTTTTGATACCTTTATCCCATCTAGTCCTTTTACTGTGTGGGAGTCCCAATTAATGTGTGGAAAGTTAAAGTTAACTACTGTAACAACCTTATGTTTCTTGCAACAGTCTGTAATCTCTCTACAAATTTGTTCCTCTAAATCCCGTGGATTGTTGTGCGGAGTATAATACAGTCCCATTGATGTGGTCATACCCTTCTTATTCGTCAGTTCTACCCATAAAGCCTCACTAGATGAGTTCTCTGGTCTGTTCTAACTGAACACTACCATGACATTTTCCCTGACTAGTGATGCCGTCCCTCCCCCTTTAATCCACCCTACTCTGTCATGTTGAAATCAACAGAACCTCAGAGTACTGAGCTGCCCGTCCTGCCCCTACAGCAATGACATCTCACTAATGACTACAATATCATAATTCCAGGTGTTGATCCATGCCCTGAGATCACCTGCCTTTCCTATGACACTTCTTGCATTGAAATATATGCAGCTCAGGACAATAGTCACACTATTTTCAATTTTTTGATTCCTGACTTTATCTGAGGTCTTAACATCTGTCTTCACAACCTCTCCACTATCTGTTCTAACACTCTGTTTCCGATCCCGCTGCAGCTCTAGTTTAAATCCCCACTCCAACCCTCTGCAGCATAAGCAAATCTTCTCGCTAGGATGTTAGTGCCCCTCCAATTCCCATGAAAACTGTCTCTTCTGTACAGGTCCCACCTTCCCTGGAAGAGAGCCCAATGATCCAAAAAACAAACACCCTTTCTCCTACACCAACTGCTTAGCCATAGGTTAAGCTGTCTAATCTTCCTGCTTCTGGCCTCTCTTGCACTTGTCATGAGTAGCAGTCCTGAGATCATAAGCCTTGATGTACTGCCCTTTAACTTAGCACCTAACTCCCTGAAATCACTTTGCAGAACCTCATCACTCTTCCCAAGTATGTCATTGGTACCTACATGGACCACGTTCTCTGGCCACTCACCCTCCTACTTAAGAATGTTGAGGACTTGATCCAAGCTATCCCAGATTCTGGCACCTGGGAATCTCATTCTCAGCCACAGAATCTCCTTTCTAATCTAATGAATCCCCTATCACCGCAGCTCACCTCTTCTCCCCGCTTCTCTTCTGAGTCACAGAGCCAGACCCAATACCAGAGATCTGACAGCAGTAACTTTCCTCAGCTAGGTCAACCCCCGCAACGGTATCCAAAGTGACCAACCTGTTGTTGAGGGGGATAGGCACAGGGGTACCCTGCACTGGCCCTTTCCCCTTCCTCACTGTCACTAAAGCTCCTGTGTCCTACACCTTGGGTGTAATTACTTCTCTATATGTTCTTTCACCGCCACCCCCCGCCCCCCAGCATCCCAAATGATCCGGGGTTCATCCAGTTCTAGCTCCAACTCCTTGAAGAACATCACTGGCTTCAATCAGCCTAGCTGTCAAACCTTGGAACTGAGCTGTGAATGGGCTAATGAGTTAAACCAATTCTTTTATAGGTTTGACAATCGCCCTCCTGTTCACAGCCCCCTCAGCACACCAGCCCAGCAGCACAGACATCTCCCCTCCTCCCTCCTCCCCCCTCCAATTCAACAGGTGGATGAACAACACAGGCTACCACTATCTAAATCTCCTCCTTGACCTGCACCTACCATCCACACCTCCACATACCAACTGCTATCATCCTGATCTTCCCCACCCGTAGCCCCCACCTTTCATCAGCTCCCCAGTCATCACGGATTCACCTTCACTCCTGAGCAGGTGGGAAGGGTTAACTCAGACACAGCAAAGCATTGGGAACGTATGGTGTGAACCCCCAGGTCCTGAAGGAGTGTGCTGAGCAGCTGTGTGGAGTTTTCCAGTGCTGCCTCAGCTTGGAAAGAGTCCTGACAATGTGAGGATCATGTTTTTTGATTTCTCAAGTGCCTTCAATACCATAATCCCTCATTGCTGGGGGGAAAGCTCCATTCAATGCAAGTTGACACTTCCATTGTATCCTGGATAATCGGCCACCTGACTGGCAGACCACAGTACGGGCCGCTTCAGAGCTGCCTATGGCTATAGGCAGCACTGGGGCCCCAAAGGGGACTGTATTGGCTCCATTCTTGTTTAACCTGTGTACCTCAGACTTTATATACAACACTGAGTCATGTCTTCTGAAAAAATTCTCTGATGACTCAGCAATAGTTGGGTATATAAAGGGAGGATGGGAGAATGAATACAGGGCCCTGGTGGAGGACTTTGCAAGCTACAATTAGTGCAAGCCAAATCAACTGCAGCTCAGCATCAGTAAGCCAAAGGAGATGGTGATGGACTTTAGGAAGACCAAACCTTCACTGCTCCCTGTTACAATTGATAATGAGGATGTGGATGTGGTGAGGACCTACAAATACCTAGGGGTGCACCCGGATGACAGACTTGAGTGGAACACCAACACTAAGGCTGTGTACAAGAAGGGCCAGAGTCGCCTCTACTTCCTGAAGAGTAGTCCTCTCCTTCACATTTCTACCAGTCTGTTGCTGCCAGTACAATCTTCTATGCGGTGATGTGCTGGGGCAATGACATTAACACGGCTGATGCCAACAGGCTCAATAAACTGATTAGAAAGGCTGGTTTAGTTATAGGAGCCAAACTGGAAACACTGGAGGCTGTGGTAGAACAAAGGACCTTATGGAAGATCCTGGCAATTCTCAGCAATGTTTCTCTTTCTCAACATGACACCTTGGCTAAACAGAGGAGCACTTTTAGTAATAGACAACGAGCTGCTCCGAAGAGCTCTATATGGGGGCATTCTTACCCTCAGTCCTTAGGCTCTATAATGAGTCAACCTATAACCGGGGAAGTGAAGACCCTTTCCTGTTAGACTTCTTGAGGTAACTTTTTTTTATTCTTTCTTACTTCTCTTTTAATATTTGTATATCATGTACTTGTAATACTACCATGACACTGTAATTTCCTTTGGGATCAATAAGGTTACTATCTATCTATCTTATCAGGGAGTGTTAGAAGCTGTATCTGGATGCGCTTCTCACAGGGGTAGTCATTAGGTACTCTCTGTCTTCCCACATCCCCCTAGGGGAGCATTCCATTATCCTGCCTGTCATCCCTACTGAGCAAGTATAAAGAAGGAAAGCAAAAAAAAAACAGGGGAAATAAAAACTACCTACAGCTTTTTCACCTTCTCTCACAAAAGCTTTGAAGAGCTAAGGCCTCAAATCCTCCAGTCTAGTACTGTCCATTCCAACAATGTCCACTCTGCATGTCCTTGCCTTATTTTAATTTGTTCTTGCCAATGAATCCCAATCGCTGATTATGCAAGAAATTTCATTGTGAGTTCTTTCATACTAGGTCCCATATCAATCAAGTAGGAATGATATCAATACAAAGTGAACTCAGCCATCTCCAAGGGTTAATTTTAATGACTTCTGCTCAATTCAGCCAATGCTGGTGGTGTCTCTGTATAACCGAAGACATTCACTCCCATTTGTAAAGTGTCATGTGAATGTGTATATTTCCATACTAATTGATGTTGAAAATTATGTAACTGGCATTGCCCTTGAGCCATGAAAATGAAAAGTGCTTCACTGATTGAATGATCAGTGTTCACCTGACTTAATCACTTTCAGAAACTCTCGAATGTTTTTCTCTCAGAAATCCCTATACACAGGGCCCATTGCAAATGGGTTTAACATACTCAGAGGCACTTTGTACCAAAGTCAACAAAAAAAGCACAGCAGATACTAGAATTCTGAAACATAAAAAAGTTTAAAAGTTGCAAATGGTCCATGGAATTTCAGAGACAGTGCGAATAAAATGCCAGGAGATGGAAATTTATCCTCTGCTGTATGCAGCAGTGCATATGGCAAGAAAATAGACCATATGCACCTTGTGGAAAGCATAAAGCACACTTAAGAAACATTAATACCCATTTTCTGACAAGGTCTTCCGGGAGATTGAACTGGGCACTTCATGTTATGATTGCTCTGTGCATTTTCATCATTGTATTCTGAGCATACCTCTTTTTAATTATTTAATGACAGCCTTCAAATATAACTCAGTTAAACATGAAGAGTGGTAGACTGAAAATAGTAAACTGTATGATTTTAAAATGACATAAGGCATAAAAACAAAAATCAACCCATG
The DNA here is from genome assembly GCF_030028105.1 of Mobula birostris. Lineage (NCBI taxonomy): Eukaryota > Metazoa > Chordata > Chondrichthyes > Myliobatiformes > Myliobatidae > Mobula > Mobula birostris. Next base: position 78,118,587 of record NC_092373.1, on the reverse strand, counting down.
AGCTCATTAATTTCTAGGAAATACTTGCTGTCAGACATCTGTAAGTTTCTCTGATTGCCAAGTCTTGGGACTACCTGGGGTCATAACACACCATCAAGCCTGCTTCATAGACTGGGGACTGTTCTCACTCTGGCAGCTTTATGCACCATCCTTCCATCTTCATCCATCTTACCCCTCTTACCAGTTAATGACATCACAGCTCCTGCCTCATAAGCAGTAGCAACTGGGAAGCAAGCAGCTTGGAGTTTAATATTCTGAAGGAGAATAAACTACAATAATAATTTCTTAAAGCAAGCATGTACCAATATTTCCATTTTTATTTTGCTGTGACTTTTGGTATGTCATTATACTAAAAAATGCCTAGTGCTTTTTCAAGTCAATGATGTCTAACAAATGTTCTTTCAATCCCTTTCCTGAAATCAACTTCCATTACATTTGAAAAGAACTATTTTTTTTGAGGAATACTATAACACACACCCGATCACCAGTGTTTGATGTAGACAATAAGAAAGAACTTTTAACTTTAGTCTTTGTGTGGAAGTTACAAATTGCAATATTTGACTACTTACATATATGTATACTGTAAATAGTATGTTTTATACTATGCATAAATACTATGTTCTTCTTCACTAGAGAAAACATCAAGAGGAAATTCTATCAGTGCTGTAGTTACAAACCTATATGTTTGTCAAAATATTATTTGTTCAAAACAATTTCCAATCAGTAGTACAACTAAATTAATAGAAACACATATAGTTCTGCTATTTAATAATTACAATTTCGAACAGCTCCTACCAATCTGTAGATGATATTTCTTTATTTTTATATATTTCCAATGAGGAAGAAGTATTTCAAAGGCAAGATGACATAGCTGTGGCAAACAAAAGAATTCAAAGCCAACATAATAGCCAAAGAGAAGGCATATAATATAGCAGAATTAGTGGGAATTTAGAGGATTGTGAAACTTTTAAAAACCAACAGAAAGCAACTAAAAAGTCATTAAGAAGGAAAAGATGGAATACAAAATTAAACTAGCCAATAATATTAAAGAGGATACTGAAAGTTTCTTTAGATACATAAAGTCTAAAAGAGAGGAGAGAGTGGATATTGAACCATTGGACAACAAAGCCGGAGAGGTAGTATTGGGAGACAAGGCAATGGCAAACAAACTGAATAAGTATTTTGCATGAGTCTTCACTGTGGAAGACACTAGCAGTATGGTGAAAATTCCAGATGTCTGGGGGCATGAAGTGTGTGAAGTCACCATTACTCGAGAGAAGGTTATTGGGAAACTGAAAGGGCTGAAGGTAGATTAAGACACCTGGACCAGATGGCGTGCACCCAAGGGTTCTGAAAGAGGTGGCTGAAGAGATTGTGGAGATATTTGTAATGATCTTTCAAAAATCACTAGATTCTGGATTGGTTCCTGAAGCCTGGAAAACTGCAGATCGCTTTGCTCTACTGCACTCCTCACTCCTCAGTGCTCCATTGTTCTCTGTGTAAGACCTACCCTTGTTGCTTCCTATCCAGCTGGTACAGATGCAGCTACAAGCTCTGATAGTCTTTCTTGCCATCTACTACATGTCCAGTCTTGGAGTCATCTGAAATTTGTTGATCCAGTTACCCACATTATGACCCAGGTCATTGATATAGATCACAGACAACAACGGACGCAGCACCAATCCCTGTGGCACTCCACTGGTCACAGACCTCCAATCAGAGAGGCAGCCATTTACTACCACTCTCTGGCTGCTCCTGCAAAGCCAGTGTCTAATTTGATGTACCACTTCATCTTTAATGCCAAGCAGCTAAACCTTCCAGCTAACCTTCTATAAGGGTCCTCTGCTAAAATCGTTAACACAAGAAATTCAGCAGATGCTGAAAATTCAGAGTAACACACACAATAAGCTGGAGGAACTCAGGTCCAGCAACATCTATGGAAATGGATAAACAGTAAACATTTCAAGCTGAGATCGTTAATCAGGACTGGAAAGGAAAGGGGATGATTCCAGATTACAAAGGTAGAGGGAGGAGAAGGAGGACCAACTGGAAGGTGATTGGATAGAGATGGCAGGGCCTGGCCCAGGAGTGAGGAATGAGCCAACGTTTGACCATTGCTGGAGTGGACTCGGAAGCAATTCAACGCAGTAGAACCAAGGTGAGGTGAGCGCAAGCGAGGCAGAGTCGAGGTGTCAGGGCCCAGGCACCAGATTGAATTAGAAGGGTTGGGTTCAGGTTGAGTAGGGGTGGTGGTGCCCAGGCCTGAGAATGTATCGAAGCGATAGGGCCCAGGTCTGAGAACAAGGGTCAACCTGAGGTCTGGATGACTTAAGCGCAGGGCCAGATTGAAAAGTTCACGGTGTCAGGGCCTGAAGTGAGCAACAGGTCAGTTTAGCTCACTGCTTCTCAAACTTTACTCTTATCTGCACTGAAATGAGGCTGCATCCTGCAACTAACAGGCGACTGGGTCGGCCGCAATGACTGACTGCATGGCTATGGACTTGTTTCATGAACTTTATTTGTTCGCTTGCTTTTGTTGTTTGCATGATTTATTTTTTCCTGCACATTGCGTGTTTGAAAGACTTCTTTTTTTAATGTGTTCGACTGGGTTTCTTTGTTTTATGCCTGTCTGTAAGGAGACGAATATCAAGCTTGCACATAGTATACATACTTTCTTAATAAATGTACTTTGAACTTTGAAGATAGGTGGGTGGAGGAGGAGGGAATGAAGTAAGAAGCTGGGAGGTAATGTGGAAAAGGGTGGAGAAGAAGGAATCTGATAGGAGGGAGAATAGACCATGGGAAAAATGGAAGGAAGAGGGGCACTAATGGGAGGTGTTAGGCAAATGTGGAGAAGACGTAAGAAGCCTGAGTGAGGAATAGAATAAGGGGAGAGGTGAGGGGGAAAATTATTGGCAAGAGAAATCAATATTAATTTTATCAGGTTGGAGACTACCTAGGTGGTGTGCCTACAACCTGAGAGCATTTTGTGCATGTTGTAAAAATCATCATCTTAGTTTTTTCTTAAACAGAAATCTTATTGTCCTAATACGTTTGTAAATTTGATCTAACGTGGATTAAATTTGTTATTTAATACGAACAGTAAAAGCATTAGTGTGGTACATGAAATTGTCTTGAACATTACATTAATAGAAGAATAAATCTCCAGAAAGTGAATAGATTAATGTAATTGTTCAAACAGTAGTAAAATTTCAGCTTAATGCTGTTGTTTGCAATTTCATTCATGCTCATCTCTGTGGAGTGTTATGAAGTGTTGAAATAGATAAAGTACATTAAAAATTAATGGCCAACTCAACTTGAAAGAGCCAACAATGATATGAAGTCTGTCCCATACAATATATTGCATTTCTGCCGCATGTTAAAAGCTCAGTGATTGTTGATGGAGCACAGGTATTCTCAATGTGATTTTCTTCTGTAGCACATCACCAGGGTAGTCAGGCTTCAATCTTCTGCATAAGTTAATTATGTTTCAGGTCTTAAGAGAGTCATCCTGGATTGGGGATATATTATGGGCATGACATATTTTCCATACTGCATGTATTTTGTCGACTGGAGACTGACGTAAATGTTATATTGTAAAGAACTGCACCATTAATGGTTCGTGAATTGCTTCATGCAGCATCATTATTTCCCTGAATTTTCATTTCTTTATTCATTCAATGCCTCACAATGTTACTCCCTGGATTTAGTATCTCCAGTCACTGGTGACTAATACATCAAAGAAAGCCAAAATTAGATAAAAGACAATGTGGCTTTCAGGCAATATAGATAATTCTGCATTTATTTTGATGAAATACTGTAATCTGAATGCTCACCATAAGATCATAATACCATAAGATATAGGAGCAGAATGAGGCTATTTGGCCCATCGCATCTGTTCCGCCATTTCATCATGGCTGATCCAATTTTCCTCTCAACCCCTAATCTCCTGCCTCCTCCACATATCCCTTCATACCCTGACCAACCAAGAATCTATCAACCTCTTCCTTGAATATACATAAAGATGTGGCCTCCACAGCTGCCTGTAGCAAAGAATTCTACACATTTATCACTCTCTGACTAAAGAAATTCCTCCTCATCTCATTCTAAAAGGATGATCCTCTATTCTGAGTCTGTGTCCTCTAGTCTTATATTCTGCCACCATAGGGAACATCCTTCCTCATCCACTCTATCAAGGCTTTTCAGCATTCGTTAGGTTTCAATAAGGTCACCCTCATTCTTCTGAATTAGACCATAAGATCATAAGACATAGGAGCAGAATTAGGCCATTCAGCCCGTTGAGTCTGCTCTGCCACTCCATCATGGCTGATCCCAGATCACACTCAATCCCATACACCAGCATTCTCTCCGTATCCTTAAATTCCCTGACTGATCAGGAAACGATCAACTTCTGCCTTAAATATACCCACGGACTTGTCTTCCACTGCAGTCTGTGGTAGAGCATTCCACTGATTTACTACTCTCTGGCTAAAAAAAAAATCTTCCTTATCTCTGTTCTAAAAGGTTGCCCCCCGATTTTGAGGCTGTGCCCTCTAGTTCTGGATACCCCCATCACAGGAGACATCCTCTCCACACCCACCCTATCTAATCCTTTCAACATTTGGTAGGTTTCAATGAGATCCCCCTGCATTCTTCTAAATTCCAGTAAGTACAGGCAAAAGCTGCCAAACGCTCCTCATATGGCCCAAAAACTGTTGCCCATACTCCAAATGTGGCCTGATTAGTGTCTTATAAAGCCTCAGCATTATCTCCTTGATAATGGAGGAGGAGAAGATGGCAGCGCAACAGCAGCGCGCGCGGCCTCTCTGGTGAATGATATCTGTAATCTGTCAAGTAGGGGACCGTGCACAATTCTGATTTGATAGAGACGGACATGAGAGTATGGAGGAACACCTGGAAAACTTCTGAAATGCCCGCTTTGCTGCCGCTGCTACTGTGTGGTAACCGGAATCTCCTGAACAGAAGGCCCCGAATACTCAGCTTTGCTTGTTTCAGTGGCCGGGGCTAGGTCGAAGGCACTCGGCAGAGGATGGCGCTCGGGAAGTTGTATCGGAGGGGCTGGTCGGTGGCTCGAAGTTTTCAGACAGACGGACTCAGTGTCGGCTGTGGTCGGCTGCTTCCAAGGCATCGGCAAGTTGACGGTGCCTGGAGGTTTATGGTAGGGAGTTTCTCCCTTTTGCCGCCTGCTATCGGGGACTTGGGAGTCGATCAGCTCGGGGACTTTGAGACTTTTTTTTACTGTGCCCATGATTTGTTCTTCATCAAATTATGGTATTGCTTTGCACTGCTGTAATGTTATAATTATGTGGTGCTGTCAGTGTTAGTCTTTGATTTGTCCTGTTTTCTGTGATATCACTCCGGAGAAACTTTGTATCATTTCTTAATGCATGTATGCATTTCTAAATGACAATAAAAGTGGAATGAGTGTTCTCATAATTTAATTTTAACTTCTATTCCCCTGAAAATAAATGACAACGTCGCATTTGCCTTTTTTACCACAGACTCAAACTATAAATTAACCTTCTGGGAGACTTGCGCAAGGACTCCTAAGAGCATCTGCACCTCTGATGTCTAAACCTTCTCCCAACTTAGATAACCGTGTGCACTATTGTTCCTTTTACCAAAATGCATTATCATACATTTCCCAACACAGTCTTCCACCTGCCACTTTTTTGGCCATTCTTCCAAGTTGTCTAAGTCCTGCTGGACTTAGCACTTCCTCAGCACTATCTACCCTTCCACCTATCTTCGTATCATCTCTAAACTTTGCCACAAAGGCATCTATCCCACTATCTAAATCATTGATAAACAATGTGAAAAGTAGTGGTCCTTATACTGGCCCCTGAGAACACCACTAGTCACTAACAGCCAACCAGAAAAGGCCCCTTTATTCCCACTCACTGTCTCCTGCCTGTCACCTATTCCTCTATCATTGCCAGTATCCTTCCTGTAGAGCCATAGAACTTTATCTTGTTAAGCAGTGTCATGTGTGACACCTTATCAAACACCTTCTGAAAATCTAAGTAAATGATATCACCTTTGTCCACCCTGCTTGTTGCTTCCTCAAAGAACTCAAACAGGTTTGTGAGGCAAGATTTCCCTTTACAGAAACCATGCTGACTTTGACTTATTTAATTATTGGTCTCCAAGTACTCTGGATCCTCATCCTTACTAATAGGCTTCAACACTTTCCCAACCATTGATGTTAGGCTAACTGGCCTATAATTTCCTTTCTTTTGCTTTCCTCCATCCTTAAAGAGTAGAGTGACATTTACAATCTCCAAGTCCTCCGGGACCATGCCAGAATCAACTGATTCTTGAAAGATCATGACAAATTTATATGTTATCTCTTTAGCATCCTCTCTCAGGACTCTGGGATTTAGTCCATCTGGTTCAGGTGATTTATCCACCTTAAGACCTTTGAGTTTGCCTAGCACTGGTTCCCTTTGTAATAACAATGGCAATCACTCCTGCTCCCTGATACTGACGGACTGCTGGCACACTGCTAGTGTCTTCCACAGTGAAGAATGATGCAAGGTACCCATTAATTTAATTTGCCATTTCTTTGTCCCCCATTATTACCCCATCAGCATCATTTTCCAGTGATCCAATGTCAACTCTCATCCTCGTTTTACTCTTTATATAGCTGAAAAAACGTCTAGTATCCTGCTTTATATTACTGGCTAGTTTGCCCTCATATTTCACCTTTCCTCTTCTTGTAGCCTTGTAGTTGCCTTCAGTTGGATTTTAAATCTTCCCAATCATCCAATTTCCCACTTACTTTTGCTACATTATATGCCCTTTCCTTGGCTTTTATGTAGTCCTTAACTTCCCTTGTCAGCCACATTTGCCTAGCCCTTCTATTTGAGAACTTCTGTGGGACACATTTATCTTGCGCCTTGTAAACTATTCCCAGAAACTTCAGCCATCTCTGCTTTGCATCGTTCTCACCCATTATCTTCCTCCTATCCACCTGGATATGCTCTTCTCTCATGCCTCTGTAAGTCCCTTTATTCCATTGTGATACTGATACATGTGACTTTTGTTTCTCCCTCTCAAATTGTAGCATGAATTCAATCATATTATGATCACTGCCTCTTCAGGGTTCATTTACATTAAGCTCCCTAATAAGATCTGGGTTAATACACAACACTCAATCTAAGATGGCCTTTTTCCAAGTAGGCTCAAGCACTAGTTGCTCTAAACAGCCATCTCGTAAGCATTCAACAAATACATTCTCTTGCAATCCGACACCAACCTGATTTTCCCAATTTCCCAATCCCTTTGTATATTGAAATCTACCATTATAATTGTGTTATTACCCTTATACCCTGATTAAGAGGAGGAGTTTAGGAGAATGATGGCACCTAACGACGACTCCTTTGTTTGCATCTTCGGAAAAAGCTCTATTTCTATCTTTAATATCTATATTTTTCTCTTTCAGGGTTCTTTTGAAGATCCTGACCTGGAGTTACATGCTGACTTTGTTTCCTTGTGGGAATGAGACCTGCTGTCTGGGTCTCACGACTGGCTGCTATTCGATATGCCAAGGACACGGCCTAGAAGACTAGTGCGTCTTCATGGTTCGGGGACTTTGTGGTTCCGGAGGCGGGCCGACTCGAGGTCGGTGCCTTCTCAGGAAACTGGTGTCTTATGGGAGACGGAAGATCAAAAGCAGCAGGCTGGCTGCTGGCTGTGTGACCCGAGTTCTTTGGGCACAGAGCTCAGAAAAAGCGATGCAATAAACTTTTAACATCATAAATCAGTGAGTTGTTTGTTATGTCTCCCCTCTCATGATGAAATGGGAAATTATTAGGGAGAGAGAGAGAGCCTGTGGTATGTCAAATACTGGGTGAATGAGTAGTCTTTGGGGTACTGCAAATCTGTGTCTTTACTGATATTTTGCTGCATGCTTGACTGCTTGGCGGGGGGGCACTGATGCTTTTTTGCTGGTGGGGGAGGGTGGGTTGTTGCTTTGCTGCTGCTTGTGTGTGGGTGGGGGGACCTGGGGGAAGGACTTTGGGGTTCTAACATGTAACTGTCATTCATTCTTTGGGGTACTCATCTGTTTCGTGGATCATTGCAAAGAAAAAGAATTTCAGGATGTATAATGTTTACATGTCTCTGACACTAAATGTACCTTTGAAACCTTACCACATACTTTTTTCCAGTTGCTTTTGCAATCTCAATTCTATATCTTGGCTACCATTTGGAGGCCTATATATGATTCCCATTACTGTTTTTTTTTCACCCTTGCAGCTTTTTAACTCCACCCGCAAAGATTCAACAGTTTCTGATCGTATGATACCTCTTTCTAAAGATGTAATTCCATCTCTTATGAACAGAGCCACACCACCGTCTATGCCTTCCTGTCTGTCCTTTCAATATATCATATCACATATAACCATATAACAATTACAGTACGGAAACAGGCCATCTGAGCCCTTCTAGTCCGTGCCGAACTCTTACCCTCACCTAGTCCCACCGACTTGCACTCAGCCCATAACCCTCCATTCCTTTCCTGTCCATATATCTATCCAATTTAACTTTAAACGACAACATCGAACCTACCTCAACCACTTCTGCTGGAAGCTCATTCCACATAGCTACCTCACTCTGAGTAAAGAAGTTCTCCCTCATGTTACCCCTAAACTTTTGCCCTTTAACTCTCAACTCATGTCCTCTTGTTTGAATCTACCCCACTCTCAATGGAAAAAGCCTATCCACATCAACTCTATCTATCCCTCTCATAATTTAAATACCTCTATCAAGTCCCCCCTCAACATTCTATGCTCCAAAGAATAAAGACTTTACTTGTTCAACCTTTCTCTGTAACTTAGGAGATGAAACCCAGGTAACATTCTAGTAAATCTCCACTGTACTCTTTCAATTTTATTGACATCTTTCCTATAATAGTCTGACCAGAACTGTGCACAATACTCCAAATGTGGCCTCACCAATGCTTTATACAATGTCAACAGTACATCGCAACTCCTATCTCAGTGCTCTGATTAATAAAGGGCAGCATATCAAAAGCTTTCTTCACCACCCTATCCACATGAGATTCCAGCTTCAGGGAAATATGCATCATTATTCCTTAGATCCCTCTGTTCTACTGCATTCTTCAATGCCCTACCATTTACCATGTATGTCCTATTTTGATTAGTCCTACCAAAATGTATCGCTTCACATTTTTTTAGCATAAACTCCATCAGTCGTCCTTCAGCCCACTCTTCTAACCTGCCTAAATCTCTCTGCAGTCCTGAAAAACCTACTTCATTATCCACAACACCACCTATCTTAGTATCATCTGCATACTTACTAATCCAATTTACCACCCCATTATCCAGATCATTAATATATATGACAAACAACATTGGACACAGTACAGATCCCTGAGGCACACCACTGGACACCGTCCTCCAATTTGACACACAGTTATCTACCACTACTCTCTGGCATCTCCAATCCAGCCACTGCTGAATCCATTTTATTATTTCAATATTAATGCCTAACAATTGAACCTTTCTAACTAACCTTCCATGTGAAACCTTGTCAAAGGCCTTACTGAAGTCCATATAGAAAACATCCACCACTTTACCCTCGTCAACTTTCCTAGTAACCTCATCAAAAAATTCAATACGATTTGTCAAACTTGATCTTCCACACACAAATCCATGTTGATTGTTCCTAATCAGACCCTGTTTATGCAGGTAATTATATATACCATCTCTAAGAATACTTTCCATCAATTTACCCACCACTGACGTCACACTCACAGGCTGATAATTGCTAGGTTTACTCTTAGAACACTTTTTAAACAATGGAACCACATGAGCGATACACCAATCCCCGTTTCTAATGACATTTGAAATATTTCTGTCAGAGCCCCTGCTATTTCCACACTAACCTCCTTCTAGGTCCTAGGGAATATCTTGTCTGGACCAGGAGACTTATCCGCTTTTATATTCCTTAACAGTGCCAGTACTTCCTCTTCTTTATTCATCATACTTTCCATAACTACCCTTCTTGTTTCCTTTACCTTACACAATTCAATATCCTTCTTCTTAGTGAATACCGAAGAAAAGAAATTGTTCAAAATCTCCCCCATCTCTTTTGGCTCCACACATAGCCGTCCACTCTGATTTTCTAAGGGATAAATTTTATCCCTCACTATCCTTTTGCTGTTAATATAACCGTAGAAACCCTTTGGATTTATTTTCACCTTACTTGCCAAAGCAGCCTCAAATCTTCTTTTAGCTTTTCTAATTTCTTTCTTATGATTCTTTTTACATTCTTTATATTCCTCGAGCACCTCATTAACTCCAAGCTGCCTATATTTATTGTAGATCCCTCTCTTTTTCCAAACCAAGTTTCCAATTTCCCTTGAAAATCATGACTCTCTCAAACTTTTAACCTTTCCTTTCAACCAAACAGGAACATGAAGATCCTGTACCCTCAAAATTTCACCTTTAAATGACTTCCATTTCTCTATTACATCCTTCCCATAAAACAAATTGCCCCAATCCACTCCTTCTAAATCCTTTTGCATCTCCTCAAAGTTAGCCTTTCTCCAATCTAAAATCTCAACCCTGAGTCCAGTCCTATCCTTCTCCATAATTATATTGAAACCAATGGTATTGTGATCACTGGACCCGAACACATAGGTTACATTGTCGGCACAACATTGTAAGCTGAAGTGCCTGTAATGTGCTATGTTCTATGTTGTATGTTCTAATACAATGGGCTCATAGCTTGTTAAGCAGCCTCATGTGAGGCACCTTGTCAAAGTCCTTCTGACAATCCAAGTACACAACATCAACCAATTCTCTGTTGTCTATCCTGCTTGTAATTTCTTCAAAGATTTCCACCAGATTTGTCAAGCAAGATTTTCCCTTGAGGAAACCATGTTGACTACAGCCTTTTATAATCATGTGCCTCCAAGAACCCCGAAACAACCTCCTCAATAACCAACTTAAATGTCTTCCCAACCCATCAGGTCAGACTAACTGGCCTATAGTTTCCTTTCTTCGGCTTCTCTCTCTTCTTAAAGAGTGGAGTGACATTTGCAATTTACTAGTTTCCTGGAAACATTCCGGAATCTAGTGATTCTTGAAAGATCATTGCTAATGCCTCCACAATCTCTTCAGCCAGTTCCTTCAGAACTCTAAGGTGTAAACCATCTGGTCCAGGTAACTTATCTACCATCAGACTTTTCAGTTTCCTGGGAACCTTCTCTCTAGTTATGGTAACTTCAAACATTTTATGCCCCCTGACAACTGGAACTTCCACCATACAGCTAGTATCTTCCGCAGTGAAGACTGATGAAAAATACTTGTTTAGCTTAGCCGCTATTTCCTTGTCCCCTATTACAGCTTCTGCAGCATCGTTCTCCAGTGCTCCGATATTCACTCTCACCACTTTTTTACGCTTGATGTATCTGAAAAAAAACTTTTGGTATCCTCTTAATATTATTGGCTAGCTTAATTTTGTATTCCATCTTAATGATTTTTACCTTCTTAAAGACTTGTTAGTTGCCTTCTGTTGGTTTTTAAAGGCTTCCCATTCCTTTAACTTTCCACTAATTTTTGCTCCATTATATGCCCTCTCTTTGGCTTTTATGTTGTTTGTGACTTCTCTTGTCAGCCACAGTTGTGTCAACTTGCCTTTAAAATATGTCTTGCTCTTTAGGATTTATGTATCCTGTGCCTTCAGAACTGCTTCCAGAAATTCCAGCCATTGCTGCACTGCCATCATCCCTGCCAGTGTTCTTTTCCAATTAAGTCTGGCCAACTCCTCTCTCATGCCTCCGTAATTCCCTTTCCCCCACTGTAAAACTGATAAATCTGAATTTAGCTTCCCCATCTCAAATTTCACAGGGTGAATTCAATCATATTATCTTTTTATCTTCAGCTCTCTAATCTATTCCTACCAAATAAAAATCTTTCTATCTAGTGCAATAAGCATATAAAACTGTGTATTTCTATACGACAGGAGAACACACATCACAGTATAATAGTCTTTGTTTTATTATTTTATATATTATTATTGCACATTGGGAAATTATTATTGTGCATATTATTATTCTGCACTTTATTAGTAGTTGTCTGCACACTGCTAAATTTTTTTTTATTTGCGGTTGCAATGAAAGAATTTCCCTCTTGGGATCAATAAGGTATTTTATTATTATTATTATTATCAGTGGTATTAGTAGTAATAGTATTAGTAGTAGTAGTAGTAGTAGTAATAGTAGTAGTAGTACACAATACCTAATCCAGAATACCTGATCCTCTAGTGGACTCAACCATGAGCTGTTCTAAAAAGCCAACTCGTAGGTGCTCTAGAAACTCCCCCTCCCGTAATGAAGCACAAACCTGATTTTTCCAGTCTACCTGCATATTGAAATCCGCAGTGACCATTGTAACATTGCACTTTGGGCATGCATTTTCAATCTCCTGTTGTAATTTGTAGCCACATCCTTACTACTGTTTGGGGATCTGTACACAACTCTCATTAGGGATTTTTCAGCCTTGCAGTTCCTTAGCTCTATCCACAATGCTCCAACACCTTCTGACTCTATGTCACTTCTTCATAATGATTTGATTTCATTTTTTTACCAACAGAGTAATGCCACCCCTTTGCCTTCCTGCTTGTCTTTTCAATGCAATGACTATACTTGGACATTAAGCTCTCAGCTATAATTTTTTGGCCATGATTCAGTGATGTCTACATCATCATACCTACCAATCTGCAACTGTGCTGCAAATTCATCCACTTTATTCCGTATACTGCGCACATTCAGTCACAACAGCTTAAGTCCTGTATTCACCTTTTTTCATTTTGTCACACCATGCTCTGCCTTTTGATTTCCAGCTTTGTCTGAAGTTTTGTCGACATCTGCCTCCACAACCTCTCCACTGAATGTTCTGGCACTCTGATTCACCTTCCCCCTACAACTCTAGTTAAACTCACCATGCAGCTTTCATAAACTTTCCCACCAGGATATTAGTCCCCCTCCATTTCAGGTGCAAACCTTCCCTTCAGTGCCAGTCCCACCTCCCCTGGAAGGGAGCCCAATGATCCAAGAATCTTATGCCCTCTCTCCTAGCCACGTACTAAACTGTATAATCTTCCTTATTCTGGTCTCACTAGCAGATAGCATGGGGGAAAATACTGAGTTCACAGCCCTGAAGGTCCTGCCCTTTAACTTAGTACTTAACTCCCTGCAATCCCTATGCAGAACCTCGTCACTCAACCAACCCATATCACTGATACCCACATGAACCACGACTTCTCGCTGTTCACCTTCTCACTTAAGAATGCTGAGGATTCAGTCCTAGGTATCCTGGACCCTGCCACTCAGGAAGCAACATATCACTCGGGAATCTTGTTCTCACCCACAGAAGCTCCTGTCTGTTCCCTTAACTAAAGAATCCCTCATCACCACAGCGTGCCTCTTCTTTCCCTTCCCTTCTTCTGAGTCACAGAGGCAGACTCAGTGCCAGAAACTCCAGTGTGACTTTTCTCTGTTAGGTCATCCCACCTGACAGTATCCAAGATGATATATATACCTGTTGTTGAGTGGGACGGCCACAGGGGTACTCTGCACTGGCTACTTAATCCCTCTCCTCTTCCAGTTTCCTGTGTCCTCCTGCACCTTGAGTGTAACTACCTCTCTAGATGTCCTATCTATCACCTCTTCAGCCTCCTGAATGATCCAGAGTTCATTCAATTCCAGCTCTAACTCCTTAACATCTTTTTGTTATAAACTGCAGCTGGATGCACATCTCACAGTTGTAGTCATCAGAGACACCGGAGGTATCCTTGCCTTCCCACATCCCATGATAGGAGCATTGCACTATCCTGCCTGGAATCTTTACTATCCCAGCTGAGCTGATATAAGGAAGACAAGGAAAAACTCAATCTTTTCTTTCACTTGTTTTCTCTGAGTGAAGCCTCTCTTCGTTGAAGCCTCGAAGAGCTAAAGCCTTCAGATCACCACTCTGACTCTGTCCACTCAGATGATGATCGCTATGCATGCCCCTGCCATCCTTTAATTTGGTCTTACTCATCAATGCCAAATGCTGATTCGTCATTGGTCAGAACTCTATTACACTGCCGCTGGTAAAAGCTCTACTATGTGCCAGATTTGTGAGCAACTAGTTACCATAAAACATATTAGGTGCAGAGGAATGATTTTTTAAGTTATTTGGTTTTGCACTTGTACTTGAGAAAACAGGAATCAACAATATATTGATGTTCCCGTTGCTCTCAAGCAGTGTTTCTGCTGTGAAGATGTCCCAGAACTGTTTGTACGTATTCAGTTTCCAATGGAAGCTCTGATGACTGAAAACTGCAGTAATAACATGTCCAGTCATATGGAAGCAGCAACCACATGTGAAACACATTGTCTGATGCAATCAAGTTTAATTTAGAGCATTTGGCCAACTCCAGGATAAATCGAAATCTGCTGGAGATACAGCAACCGATTGTGTCACTGATAAAGCTCCAAATGTTGATGGAATGATTCAAGTCATTGATAGTCTGTTATTTGGGAGCCAGAAAAAGAGTAAACAAAATTCTAGTGCATTTGCCTACATCTTCCTGGTTGGAACCAACAGTTGTGTAATTTCATACTGTATTTAGTGGTAATTTACAGGATGAATTCAAAGGTAGATTGTAATTTGCTGAATTAATTATGTGAAGGGATGAATTATTGTAGTAATACTGCCTTTCACAGACTCATGATATCCCAGATCATTTTTAGACAGTGAGAAGTCCTTATGATGCAATCAAAATACAGTACAATAAATTCTCATTAACCACAGATCTGTGTATTCATACTTTGACCATGCGTTACAGAAAATTTTGATGAATACTAATGGAGCATGAGGGGCAAATCAAAGTGATAATGGCACTAAATGGTGAATCCTTTGCTTGCATCGTCAGAAACTGATCTATTTCTATCTTTGATATCTCACTTTTTCTTTTTCAAGGTTCTTTTGAAGATCCTAATCTTAAGTTATACACTGACTGGTTCTTCATGGGAAAGGGACCTGCTCTCATGGCCTCACAACTGGCTGCCTTTTGATATCCCAAGGACGTGGCCGGGTGCTGGATTTTTGTGGTGCTGGAGACGGGTTGATTCAAGACCGGTGCCCCTGACTGAGGCGTCGTGGGAGAACACGGAAAATTAGGAGCAGTGGGTTAGCTACCATAGTCTGTGCATCCAGAGACCTGAGCTCTCTGGGCACAGTGCTCAGAAAAAGCGACACAACAGACTTCCAATCATAAATCAGCAAGATGTTTGTTCTGTCTCCCTCTCGCGGTGAAAAAGGGACTCCTCTTTTCCCCTTATTAAAGAGCGAGAGAGCCAGTGCTATGTCAAATTACTGGGTGAACGAATAGTCTTCGGGGTACTACAAGACTGTGTCTTTATTGATGCTTTGCTGCATGTTTGAGTGCTTGGTGGGGGGTGCCATTGCATTTTTGCTGGTGGAGGGGGTGGGGAGTCTTTGTCTAGCTGCTGCTTGTGCATGAAAGGAGGAGCTGGAGGATGCTTTGAGGTTCTAACACTTAACTGTCATTCATTCTTTGGGGCATTACCTCTGTTTTTCGTGGATGTTTCCGAGGAAAAAGAATTTCAGGATGTATATTGATTACATTTCTCTGACATTAAAAGTAGTTATTGAAATCTATTGAAACCTATTGAATTCCAGCAGGGCTATCTCTGGAGTCAAATGTTTGCCAAAAGATAAAATACATTATAAGACCATAAGATACAGGAACTAAATTAGGCCATTCAGTCTACTGAGTCTGCACTGCCATTCGAAAATGACTAATTTATTTTTGCACTCAACCCCAGTCTTCTGCCTTCTCCCCATGCTCTTTGGCACCCTTACTGATTAGGTACCTATGAACCTCTGCTTTGAGTGCCGTGGTCTTCCAAGCCAACTGTGGCAATAATTTCCACAGAGTCACCAGCCCCCACCCCCCTCCTCTTCTCTATTCTAAATGGACATCCCTCTATTCTGAGATTGTGCCCTCTGGTCCTAAACTCCCCCAGGAAACATCCTCTCCACATCCATTCTAACTAGGCCTTTCAATATTCAGTATGCTTCTGGAAGATCCTCCTTCATTTTTCTCAACTCCAGTAGGTACACGCCCAGGGCATGCTCCTCATATGGTAACCTATTCATTCCCAGAATCATACTCTTAAACCTCCTCTAGGCCCTCTCTAACACTGGCACTTCATTTCTTAGATAAGGGGCCCAAAACTGCTCACAATACTCCAAGTGAGACCTCACCAATGTTTTATAAGGCCTCAGTATTAGTCCTCTGGAAATGATTAGTAATATTGCATTTGTCTTCCTTACCATTGACTTAACCTGTAAATTAATCTTTAGGGAATCCTACGTTATGACTCCAAAATCCCCTTGCACCTTCGATTTTCAAATTTTATACCTGTTTAGAAATAATCTACACCTCTTTTCCTTCTACCAAAGCGCATGACTGCAAACTTTCATACAATATATTTATCTGCACTTCTTTGCCCATTCTCTTAATCTGTCTACGTCATTCTGCAGACGTCCCTACTTCCCCAACATTACCAGCATCTCCCCCTGTCTTCATACCATCAATAAACTCAGTCACAAAGCCATCAATTCCATCATCCAAATCATTGACATATAATGTAAAAAGAAGCGGTCCCAGTCCCAACCCCTGCATCACTGCTAGCTAAGCAGAAGAGATCCCCATTATTCCCACTCTTTGCCTCCTACCAGTCAGCCAATTATCTATCCATACTAGTATCTTTCTTGTAATACCAAAGGCTTTTATCTTGTTAAGCAGTCTCATGTGCAGCACCTTGTCAAAAGCCTTCTGAAAATCCAAGAAAGCAACACCCACAGACTTTCCTTTGTCTACTTTGCCCATTCTTTCCTCAAAGAATTCCAACAGAACACACTTGCTCTGCTGTTAATGAGCAACCCTCATTCTGAAACCATCCCCTCATTTCCAGATTCTGATAAGACAGGGAACAGTCGCTCAGCAGCTGTGGCTCCTGCATTGCATGCAGGATCATTTTGATTACTAACCAGGTCAGAAATGATGGATACATTGCCATATTCACCTGTACTCTGACTTGCCTTCAGCTTAACTCTTCACTTAGCTTACTCCATGTCATAACCCCTCACACTCAATTATTTTGTGGATGCAAATTGTATTTATGTCAATACCTTGTCGTTGCTTCTTGACTTATGTCACTCCCATCGATTCTCAGCCTGATGCATTTGTATGCCTTTCCTCGATACCTGTTACCTACCCAAGAGCACCCTGACCTTAGGATAAATGCCATCCCATTCCCTTATTGGTCTGTCTTTCCCTTTTCCCAAGAGAACACAGAAGATCAGGGAGAGGAATAAAACAGGAAATAATCCTGCCTGTATCATATAACATAAATCTTAAAGGAGTCTGCCTTGGATATAGGTATCTTTGCTAATCATTGTCTTTCAAGAAGTAGAAACAGGAACCTTCCAGATGCTATTATGTATTATAGCATTCATAAAAGCTGAGCAAAGTATAATCATTCTGGTTATAAATAACTTCAGCTCAAGTATGTATAGTTCCATGTGATCAGGAGAACACTTTACATTGGACCCAGGGCAGATAGTTGCAAAGAAGGTAACAGAAGTGAGTCCATTTGAAGAGACCTGCCTCTTGTTCAGATGGAATTAAATCTAATAACCTCGAGCTTGTCAATGAAAGATAAATCATTTAGCAGTGGTAGAGGATGTTTAATATTCTAAAAGGACTTCCGGATGCATTAACCTTGATTGTGCAGAGATTATATCAAGCATAAGTGTCTTAATGCCAGAAACCATTGAACTGATGCGTTTTGGCAAAGCTAGTGTTGTGAAATATCAAATGCTCTTGTCAAGTGAATCCATGCACAACTTAACACCAAGGCCATGCAAAATCTGGATCAGATGGATACCCTCAACCTTTGTCCATGATCCATGTACAACTTAACACCAAGGCCATGCAAAATCTGGATCAGATGGATACCCTCAACCTTTGTCACTGATCCATGTACAAAGTATGCTCCGGTACATTAAAGGAGCAAAGAGTTGCTGGGGCAGAAAATGAATAATGGTGAGAGGGAAAATGGAAGTCTTCACCAACACCCACCAGGTTGCATTGTGCATGTGCATGGCCTTTAGTGGTGTCTTGAAGGACACTAAATCTCAGGCAACGTCATTCATATGAATACCAAGAGTTAGACATGAGTCTAACCATGCTAAAACCATAGGGGTTTTATTATATGGGAGCTATGGTGTAAAACATTAATTTTAATTTATTGGCTTTCAGTTCTTTATTATTGTCAAAAGTATGCATGGGAACATGTGCCACAACCACAATCCCCAGCTCCTGGTCAGTCTGACTACTGATATTGCAAGTAATATTAACATAATTGTTGATTCTTCCACAGACGCTGCCTGACCTGTTGAGCATTTCCAAAATTTTCTCTTTTTATTTCAGATTTCTAGTATCCAGAGCTTCACATTCAGATTCAGGATAATTTATCACATGTAGCTCAAAACATATCATTTGAAATGTATCATTTGTGCCAACAAACAACACAACCAAGGATGCGCTGTGGACAGCCTATAAGTCTCGCCACATATACCAGCACCAACATAACATGATCACAATATTCAGCAAAATAACTCAAGCAACCACAACAGCAAGTCAAGCCCCTTTATCCAAATTGTGCAGTCAAGTCTATCTGCACTCCAAAATCAGAATGAAAAATTGTTCCACCTGAAACTTTAGAGTCCATAAAGAGGACTTGATCCACATTATCATCACTCAGAGACATGAGTGTTATATCTGAAGATTATCGACAATCTAATTACCTTTTTTTGGTTAAATATTACGCATTTTAATGCCATTGAGGAATATCAGCAATGTGGATCAATGGTGAAGAAAGCAAACTGTAAACCTCATTCATTCCTCTCATAGAGATATGTCTCCATTTGTGGTCATGCCACATAAAGTGTTCAAATGTCATCTGGACCTAGTGACATTTTAGGTAAATCAAAAATTAGTCAATTTATTTAACTCAATTTTCTGACTTGATATGCTGTGATTATGATGTTTATTGAATAATATAAACAAAGCATTGTCCTGTTTATTCCTAGTGAGAATTTGACTTAATTCAAATGACTTAGGCCAATTCCTTTGAAAAGCCTATTCTGGATGGCTGGCGGTTACCAGTAGAGTTCCACAGGGATCGGTGTTGGAACTGCTGCTTTTTACGATGTATGCCAATGATCTGGACTATGGGATGAATGGATTTGTGGCTAAATTTGCCGATGATACAAAGATAGGTGGAGGAGTGGGTAGTGTTGAGGAAACAGAGAGCCTGCAGAGAGACTTAGATAGTTTAGGGGAATGGGCAAAGAAGTGGCAAATGAAATACAATGTTGGAATGGTCATGCACATTGGTGGAAGAAATAATGGGCAGACTATTATTTAGATGGGGAGAGAATTTAAAATGCAGAGATGCAAAGGGTCTTGGGAGTTCTAGTGCAGGATACCTTAAAGGTTAACCTCCAGGTTGAGTCAGTGGTGAAGAAAGTGAATGCAATGTTGGCAGTCATTTCTAGAGGTATAGAATATAAGAGCAGGGATGTGATGTTGAGGCTTTATAGGGCGCTTTTGAGACCACACTTGGAGTATTGTGCGCAGTTTTGCGTTCCTTGTTTTAGAAAGGATATACTAACATTAGAGAGGGTTCAGAGAAGATTCACAAGAATGATTCTGAGAATGAAAGGGTTACCGTATGAGGAACATCTGGTAGCTCTTGTGCTGTATTCCCTGGAGTTCAGGAGAATGAGGGGGGATCTCATAGAAACATTCCAAATGTTAAAAGGCCTGAACAGATTAGATATGGCAAAGTTATTTCCCATGGTAGGGCAGTCCAGGAGAAGAGGGCACGACTTCAGAATTAAAGGATATCCATTTAGAACAGAGATGCGGAGAAATTACTTTAGTCAGAAGGTGGTAAATCTGTGGAATTTGTTGCCACAAGCAGCTGTGGGGGCCAAGTCATTGGGCGTATTTAAGGCAGAAATGGATAGGTTCTTGATTGGCCAGGGCATCAAAGGGTATGGGGAGAAGGCAGGGGAGTGGTGATGACTGGAAGAATTGGATCAGCCCATGAATGAATGGCGGAGTAGACTCAATGGGCTGAATAGCCTACTTCTGCTCCTATATCCTAGAAAGGGGAAGGAGAAGATGGCGGCGCGACACAATGTGCGCCGCTGCTCCGAATGATATCGTATTTGTGAATTAGGATGCCGTGCACAATCCTGATTTGATGGAGACAGCCATGAGAAGCACGGAGGAACATCTGGAGAAACTTCTGAAATGCCTGCTTCGCTGCTGCTGCTACTGTGCGATCGAGAATCTCCGGAGGGGAAGGCCCCAAATTCTTGGCTTTGTCTGCGGCCTGTTGCCAGGGCCAGAGTCAAAGCGCTCGGCAGAGATAGGGCTCGGTGCTTGGTGTCGGAGAGCTGGTCAGAGGCTCGAAGTTTTCGGACGGACTCAGAGTCAGACTGTTGTCGGGTGCTTCCAGGATGCTGCATAGGCAAGTTTGCGGCGCTGGAAGATCATGGCAGGAAGGGTTTTCTTCCTTCAACCGTCTGCGTGAGATGATGGGACTTTCAAGAGACTTTGAGACTTTTTACCATGCCCATGGTCTGTTCTTCTACCAAATTACGGTATTGCTTGCACTGTTGTAACTATATGTTATAATTATGTGGTTTTTTAGTCTTGGTTTGTCTTGTGTTTCTGTGATATCATTCTGGAGGAACAAATTGCATCATTTCTTAATGCATGCATTACTAAATGACAATAAAAAAGGACTGTGTGTCCTCATAATCTATTCTAATCTAATCTAATCTAATATTTTATGGTCTATGGTCTTACGGTCACAGCATGATATTTTCAAACATTCCCAAGTCAAAAGGCCTTGATGTCAGATATTTCCCTCTAACAGGAGAAACAATTCACTTATTTACAGTAAGTCACTGTTTTTTCCCTCTATTATTTTGTATTGCGTTGTACTGCTGCCTCAAAGACAACAAATGTCATGATCTATGCCAGTGATATTAAACCAGATTCTGATTCTGAGATGGCACAAAATCCTGTCTACAAACCTTCCTGGATAAACATAATAAAATTTGCTGGCAACAAGTACAGCTTCTAGATGTGCAGTAATATCAAGAAATGAAAGGAATTTGGAATCAGAAAACTTTATTCTTTGTTGACTCAAAATGATTCATTCACGGCATCTGAATCCTTTATTAAGAGTGACTTTTTGCAGGAGTGTCCTTCGTATTTGAATCCAATCATCATAAGGTGCCTTTGATTGCAAGTGGAACTTAAGCCATCAGAGACAATTAGAGATTGGTGCTGCATTCTCTGAGTTTCATCATGTTGATGGCCTCTTTCTCTTTCCAATGACAGCAAGAAGGAGGAGAGGGGAACTAGGTAGATGCAGAAAACCTACTGAATTATATGAAAGGAGCTCCTTGTATGTTTTGATGCAGTCCTTGTGTGCCTTGACGATTCTGATGAAGAGTCTCAGCCCGGAACGTCGACGGTATACACTTTTCCATAGATACTGCCTGGCCTGCTGAGTTCCTTCATCATTTTGAGTGCATTAAATTGATTTGCAGCATCTGCAGATTTTCTCTTCCTAATATATCTGTTACCTTGAGAACCTGAGACCGTCTCATCTATAAAAGTAGAGTCCAGCTAGAAGTACTGAGCCAACTAATACAGGAGGCATTCTTTTTAGACTGGACTCTCGTTCCTGAAACATTGAATTTCACACAATCTCTCAGAACTTCATGACATTTCGGATAAGCTGAAATTCTGTAATTTTCAGACATCTCCTCCATAACTCTGCTTAAATTCTTAGTGTTGCTATGACTCTATTGATTTGAAACTGTTCACATTTTGATTGCAGTTTGAGAGCAATGCAGAGTTCTGACATGTTTGAAGATATTGATAAATAACTGGTTTTGTTTCATGAGTGGACTCATGAAAAACCAAGGTGCTTTTAAAGTTTCAAACTATTAGAAGATGTTCTTGTGGAAAGTTTCAGGCTTAATGCTGCATATGATTTTACATCTGATGTCAAAGTCAAAGAAAAAATTATTATCAAAGCGCATATACTACCTTGAGATTCTTTTTCTTGCAGGCATTTACAGAAAAATAAAGAAATAGAATTAGATTATGAGCACACACAATCCTCTTTTATTGTCATTTAGTAATGCATGCATTAAGAAATGATACAATATTCCTCCGGTGTGATATCACAAAAACACAGGACAGACCAAGAATGAAAAACTGACAAAAACCACATCATTATAACATACAGTTACAACAGTGCAAGCAATACCGTAACTTGATGAAGAACAGGCCATGGGCACGGTAAAAAAAAGTTCAAAGTCTCCTGAAAGTCCCACATCTCATGCAGACGGGAGAAGGAAGAAAACTCTCCCTACCATGACCAACCACAGTCCGACTCTGAGTCGTCTGAAAACTTCGAGCCTCCGATCAGCCCTCCGACACCTAGCACCGAGTACCATCTCTGCCGAGCGCTTCGACCCCAGCCCCGGCAGCTAGCAGCAGGCAAAGCCAAGGATTTGGGGCCTTTCCTCTGGAGATTCTCGATCGCACAGTAGCAGCGGCAGTGAACCGGGCATTTCAGAAGTTTCTCCAGATGTTCCTCCTTGCTTCTCACGGCTGTCTCCATCAAATCAGAATTGTGCACGGCACTCTGTTTAACAAATACGATATCATTTCACCGGAGAGGCTGTGCGCGCTGTGTCACGCCGCCATCTCCTCCTCCCGAATGAAATTTATGAAAAAACTATACATAAACAAAGAGGGACAAACAACCAATTGCCAAAGAAGGCAAACTTTGCAAATGAATATATAACCCTGAGAACATGAGCTGTAAACAGTCCTTGAAAATACGTTCTTTAGGTTCTAAAATCAGTTCAGAGCTGTGGTGAATGAAGTTACCCATGCTGTCAGGAGCTTAGTGACGTAGGGTAATAACCTTTTCTGAATCTTGTGGTGTTGGACCTAAGGTTACTGTACCTCCTTCCCAATAGCAGCAGCAAGAAAAGAACTTGGCTTGGATGATGGGGGTTCTTGTTCATGGATGCTTTCTTGTGGCAGTACTCCATATAAATGTGCTCAGTGTGGGCTTTGCCTGTAATGAACTGGACAGCTTCCATCACATTTTGTAAACTTTTCTATTACTGGGCATTGGTGTTGCCATACCAGTTCATAATGCAACCAGTCAGAATACACTGTTCAATGTTCATCTGTAGAAGCTTGTCAAAGTTTTTGATGTGTTGCGTACCCCGTAACTGGGTTGCCGAACCAGCAGAAATAGACCACTTAGTTGGAGTCTGGATTACTGGAACTAAGCAAGTTTTATTAAAGAAATAAGTAACACAGTACTCTAATCGTAAGGATATAAATGCAAAGGGTTAGCAATGATAAAACACACATGTACACAGAACTAGGATAATAGGGTCAATCAAGCTCTATCGCAGTCTAGGGGTAAAATGATCAATCTCAAGTGACGCAGAGCTCAGTTCAGCTCAGTACAGTTCGCTGTAATCGCTGTTGTGCCGTTGGAGAGAGAGAGAGTGAATATGTAAATTTCCTGACTCAAAACAGACCTTTGATGTTCCTCGCAGTTAGCTTTCGGGCGAGCCCTTTTACTGTCTTCTGAGGTCACCGACTGTGACCCCTTCGTTCCGGATACGATCGTCCTTCCACGGTGACCCCGGCACCCAGGCAAGGGTGGACACACACACCAGGTTCCCGCTGATCGTACCTTTTCACTCTGTGCGTCTATGGTCGGTCCCGCGACCAGACCTCCAAAACTCCCACCAACTTGTGGGGGGGGGGGCACACCGCACTTCCAGGGTCTCGTTATCTCGTGATCTCGTGGTGTGTCTTGCCTTAGCGAACCTGTTCCTTTTATTCCCCTGCTGGGGTATCGCCTGTCCATCAAACTTCAAACAGTTCAGGTTCAAAGCAACCGGACTGACAATACTCGGAACTATGTCTCTTTTCATTAATCTCTCTCGTCTCTCATTAACATTTCCGAATGCTGCTCCATTGTCTCACTTATCTCTCTCATTAGCATGAATCTTCTGATAACTTGGTCTTTCATCACAGATGACACGCTGAATTTATGGAAACTGCTCTTTCCAATATTTTTATTAGTTTCTACATAGAAGAATACAGAGTACAAAAAAGTATATATAAAAGGTCAAAAAAGATTTTTAAAAACTACCAACTACATTATATCTATTCAAAATAACAATCTCATTATCTCGTATTCATGTAAGTTAAACGGAAACTTCTGAGTAAACAGAAATGCTGTTGTGCCTTCTTTGTAAAGGCTCTTGCATACCGGTACCAGGACAGATCCTCTGATCTGGTAGCACCAAGCAACTTAAAGCTCCTGACCCTCTCTACCTTCGATCTTCTAAGGAACACTGGCTGATGGATCTCTGGCTTCTTCTCCTGTAGTTGATAATCAACTCTTTGGTTTTGCTGACATTCAGTGATAGGTTGCTGTTGTGGCAACATTCAATCAGATTTTCAATCTTCCTTTTATATGCTAATTTGTCATCACCTTTAACTCAGCTAACAACAGTGGAGTCATCAGCACTTAGACACACAGTCATCAGTAAAAAGTGAGTAGAGCAAAGGTCTAAGAATATAGATTTGTAGAGCACCTGTGTTGATGGTGAGTGTGGAAGAGATGTTGTTGCCAGTCTGTACTGACTGGAGTCCGCAAGTGAAGAAATCGAGGATCCAGTTGTATAGGTCTTGGAGCTTAGTGATGAGTTTCGAGGGGAAGTTAGTGTTGAATGCTGAGCTCATGAATGCATTGTCCAGGTGTTTTAGAGCTGACTGACATGACATTTGCTGTTGACTGTTATGATGAAAGGCAAATTGGAGTGGATCCAGGTGACTCCTCAGTCAGGAGTTGTTATATTTCATGAGTAACCTCTCGAACCAATTCATCACAGTGGATGTAAGTGCTACTGAATAATAGTCATTGAGGCATGTTGCCACATTCTTCTTTGACATCAGTATGAATGAAGCCCACCTGAAGCAGCTGGATACCTAGAAGATTGAAAAGAGAGGTTGAAGATGTCCGTAAGCACCCAGGCCAGTTGATTAGCATAGAACTTCAGTATTCAGTCAGGTATTCCATCTAGGCCAGGTGCTTTCCTGAGATTTATCCTCCTGAAGGGTGTTCTCATGTCAACCTCAGAGAGCTGTGGGATTTCGTGAAGTGCCTTCATGTTCTGTTGGTCAAAGCGAAAACCTAAAATGTTCTAAGCAGCAACTGTCTTGCATATTTTACAATGCTGAAGCTACCATTCATCCATTGCAACAGTCCAACTCTTTGAACCAACTTTCTCAAAGATTCTACATCCCTGTTCTTTCTTGAAAGTCTTTTCTCTGATCAAAAACACCACATTACATTTGCAAATTTACTATGGAATCGTCTCTCACCATTACAACCCACATTAATAATGTCTCTTCATGCTTCAGGTTCCTGTTCAGAATCAAATGAGTTTATTGTAATTTAAGATAGTCTGCAAGGAAACTCCTTGTTTGTGTGAAACTCACAGAGTAAACAGTATACCCAGAAATAATAAACACAACAATAAATGCAGGAACGAGCACAAAACAACAGAATGGTGCAAAGGTAGGAGTGAAAACTGAAGTATTGCAATAAGGATTGATAAAGTAAGAATAATGAGATTACACGGTCATAAAGTCATAGATAAGTACGGCACTGAAACAAGCCCTAGAGCCCAGCTAGTCTGTGCCAAACCATTGAAACTGCCTACTCCTATTGACCTGCACTGAAACCATACAGCTCCATATCCCTCCCATCCATGCACCTTTCCAAACTTCTCTTAAACGTTGAAATCGAGCTTGCATGCATCACTTATGCTGGCAGCTTGTTACACACTCCTACAACCCTTTGAGTGATGAAGTTTCCCTTCATATTACCCTTAAACTTTTCACCTTTCACCCTTAACCCATGATTCCCAGTTACAGTCCCACCCAACCTCAGTGGAAAAAAACCTGCTTGCATTTACCCTATCCATACCACTCAGAATTTTGTATACCTCTATCAAACTTCCCCTCAATCATCTACGTTCCAAGAGAAGAAGTCCTAACCTATCCAATATTTCCATTGAACTCAGGTTGACCAGACCCTGCAACACCCCTGTAAATTTTCTTTGTATTCTTTCAACCTTGTTTACATCTTTCCCGTAAGTAGGTGACCAAAACTGCACAAAATGCTCCAAATTAGGCCCCATCAACGTCTTATACAACTTCAACTTAGCACCCCATCTCTCGTATTTATTACTTGCATTTTGAAATTTAGTGTGTCAAAAGCTTTCTTTAACGACATTGTCTACCTGTGACACCACTTCCAATAAATTATTCCCAGATCCCTTTGTTCCACCACACTCCTCAGCGTCCTATCATTCACTGTGTAAGACCGTCTGTGGTTCAGATCCTACTGCAACCATGATAGCCTTCTTCGCTCTCCATTATACCCCCAATCTTGGTTTCATCTGCAAATTTGCTGATCCAGTTAACCACATTATCATCCAAATCATTGAGATAAATGATAAACAACATGAGACCCAGTGCAGATCCCTGTGGTACTCCTTATCTTGAATGCTGAGCAATTGAACCTTCTTGACCAACCTCCCATGCAGGACCTTGTCAAATGCCTTACTAAAGTCCACGTGGACAGCATCCACTGCCTTGCCTTCATCAACTTTCCTGTTAACCTTTTTGAAAAACTCTCTAAGATTGGTTAGGCGTGACCTACCACGCACAAAGTCATGTTGACTATCCTTATTCAGTCCTCATCCATCCAATTACTTATATATTTGGTCCTTCAGAATACCTTCCAATAGCTTTCCCACTACTGATGTCAGGCTGACCGACCTATAGTTTCCTGGTTTGCTTTCAGAGCCTTTCCTGAACAGTGGAACAAGGTGAGTGGTATAATTGGTAATCCAAGAATAAAACAGCACCACCAGGAAGGGAATATGAAAGAGATGATTTGTTCAGAATTCTGATAGCAGTGGGGAAGAAGTTGCTCTTGAATCTGGTTATCCAAGCTTCCAAGCTCCTGAATTTCTCCCAAAAGGTAGAAGAGATAAAAAGGAAGGGCCAAGTTGACAGGCATCCTTGTCAGTATCATTGGCCTTCCTGAAGCAATGCAATATGAAGATAAACTGTGTGGAAGGAAGTGACAAGCCTGTGATAAATTGGTGGATATTCTTTCATGAATTATTTTTATTATGGTGTAATTTTGTGCAACAAACCGTCTACTAGTTGAAATGTTTTTTCCTGATTTACTTCTCCAAAACTAGATGAAACTTTGGCTCAGTGCTACTTACAGTGCCTTCTGGCATCAACGGAAAGACATCATTTAAAAAAAAACTTCCCCTTAAATCTCCATCTAATCTTCTCACCTACAAAGAGAAAAATACCTGTTTCTCACTTGTTTACAGAATTGAAGTCCTTCATCCCTATCGCAGTTTTCTCTCTTTGAAGTGTTAACATTCTTTCTACATTTTCCTCTACATTGGAGGCATTAATCCACCTCTGAATGAGATATACAGGATAACTACACATGTCTTTAATGTAACCATCCTCTTCTGTAGAACTGTGTTGCTTTTAACAAAAGAAGGAAAGGATTTGTAATCCTACAGTGTCTGTCACCACCTCAGAATGTCTTGAATTGTCTAACTGTCAATTAATTGTTTTCAAAGAGGAATCATTTTGGGAAGTGTGGCAACTAATTTTCACATTTCATTTCACAAAGAGAAGATAAATGGCAAACTAAACTATTTTAGTGTTTTTATTAAGATCACAAGACCATAAGACAAAAGAGCAGAATTAGGTTATTTGATCCATTGAATTTGTTCCACCACTCAATCATGGCTGATCCATTTTACCCCTCCTCAGCCACACTCCCCGCCTTCTCCCAGTAACCTTTGAGGCCATGGCCTATCAATTTCCACATTAAATACACCCAATGACTTGGCCTCCACAGCTGCCTGTGGTAACAAGTTCCACAAATTCACCACCATATGGCTGACAAAATTTCTCAGCTTCTTTGTTTTAAATGGATGCCCCTCCTTCCTACTGTGCCTCTTTGGCCTAGACTCACTGACCATGGGAAACATGATGCCACATCTACTCTGTCTAGGCCTTTCAACATTCGGAAGGTTTCAATGAGATCCCACCCCCCTCCTTCCTTCTAATTTCCAATGAGTACAGGCTCAGTGCCATCAAATGTTCCTCATGTAACCCTTTCATTCCTAGAATGATCCTTCTGAACCTTCACCAATGCCAGCACGTCTTTTCTTAGATAAGGAGCCCAAAACTGTTCTCAATACTTAAGCTGAAGCATCACCAGTGCCTTACAAAGGCTTAGCATAACATTCCTGCTCTTATATTCTAGACCTCTTGAAATGAATGCTAACATTGCATTTGCCTTCTTCACCACCGACTCTAACTGCAAGTTAACCTTTACGGTGTTCTGTACAAGAACTCCTAAGTTCCATTGCATCTCAGATTTTTAGATTTTCTCCCTGTTTAGAAAATAGTCTGCACATCCATTTCTTCTACCAAAGTGCACGACCATGCATTTTCCAACATTGTATTTCACTTACCACTGTCTTGCCCATTCTCTTAATCTGTCTAATTCCTTCTGCTGTCTTCTTGTTTCCTCAACACTACCTGCCGTTCCACCAATCTTTGTGTCATCAGCAAACTTGGCAACAAAGCCATCTATTCCATAAAGTAAATTGTTGATATTCAGCATAAAAAGAAGTGGTCTCAACACTGACCCCTGCAGCCAACCATAAAAGGATCTTTTTTTTATTTCCACTCACTGCCCATCAGCCAATGCCCTAACCATGTTAGTAACATTCTTGTAATGTCATGGGCTCCTAACTTGGAAAGCAGCATCAAGTGCGGCACTTTGACAAAGGCCTTCTGAAAAGCCAAACATATAAACTCTACAGCATCCCCTTTATCCATCCCACTTGTAATCTCTTGAGAGAATTCCAACTGGTTCATCAGGCAAGATTTTTCCTTAAGGAAACTGTGCTGTCTTTGCCCTATCTTGTCCTGTGACACCAAGTACTCCATAACCTCATCCTTAACAATTGACTCCAACATCTTCCCAAGCAGTGAAGTTAGGGTAACCAATCTATCGTTTCCTTTCTGCTGCCTCCCTTCTTTCTTAAAGGGTGGAATGACATTTGCAATTTTTCAGTCCTCTGGAACCATGCCTGACTCCAATTGCTGTTGATAGATCATTACCAATGCCTCACAATCACTACCAGTGGCTCTTTCAGAACACTAGGGTGCAGTTCATCTGGTCTGGGTGACCTATGCATCTTTAGGTCTTTCAGCTTTTTGAGCACTTCTGCCTTATAATAGTAATTGCAATCACTTCTCTTCCCTCACACCCTTCAACTCCTGGCACATTGCTAATGTCTTCCACAGTGAAGACACATGTAAAATACTCATTTAGTTCATCTACTATCTCACTCTTCCCCATTATTATTTCTCCAGCCTCATTTTCTAGCAGTCCTTTATTCACTCTCATCTGTCTTTTATTTTTATACACTTGAAAAAGCTTTTTCAATCCACCTTGACATTGTTTGCTGGCTTGCTTTCATATATCATCTTTTCCCTCCATATGATTCTTTTAGTTGCTTTCTGTAGGTTTCTAAAAGCTTGCCAATCCTCTATCTTTCTGTTAATTTTTACTTTGTTGTATGTCCTCCCTTTTGCTTTTACAGTAGCTTTGACTTCCCTTGTCAGCTATGGTTGTACTATTTTGCCATTTGAGAATATGTTTGTTTTTGGAATACATCTATCCTGCACCTTCCTCATTTTATCCCAGAAACTCAACCCATTGCTGTTCTGCTGTCATCCCCATCAGCATCTCCTTCCAATTTACTTTGGCCAACTCCTCTCTCATACCACTGTAATTTCCTTTACTCGCTGAAATACTGCTACATCAGACTTTATTCTCCCTATCAAATTTCAAGTTGAACCAATCATATTATGATCACTGTCTCCTAAGGGTTCCTTTACCTTAAGCTCACTAATCGCATTCGGTTGATTTCATATCACCCAATATAGTATAGCTGATCCTCTAGTAGGATCAATGAAAAGCTGCTCTAAAAAAGCCATCTCATAGGCATTCAATAAATTCACTCTCTTGAGAGATAAATTATCATATATAAAGTACCATGGGCCCATTTATCTACACTTGACAAACCCTTGGTTTAAAAGCTCATTTATGAAACAGCATCTGTGGCAGTGCGCACTCCATCAGTTCTTTTTTCAATAGTCAACATAGATTTTGTGCTAATTTCTTAAGTGGAGTTAGAATCCATGGCCATAAAGGTCAAAGAATGTCCACTGAAAATTTTTGCAGCCATATATAAGAATTTTTTTTAAAGTGAAGTTCTATATTGGATATGTTGTTTCAATCATTAGATCATTCTGGAGTTGTCTGGTTATAGAGGGTCTCATTCAAATAGCTTTGGCTTCTGTGCAGCAAGTATTCAGTACAGCTGCCAAAGAGTTTGCTTTTGAGTAGGAATTTAAAGGCTGAAATGATGGCACTGGATAAAAGTAAAGTTCACTTTTCACCAACATC
The DNA here is from genome assembly GCF_030028105.1 of Mobula birostris. NCBI lineage: Eukaryota > Metazoa > Chordata > Chondrichthyes > Myliobatiformes > Myliobatidae > Mobula > Mobula birostris. Next base: position 78,087,719 of record NC_092373.1, on the reverse strand, counting down.
ATTGGCTAAAGTGTGTTCTCAGTATTCCAATAAGTCAAAAGTACTTTTTCATAAAATAATAAGTTGTAATATCTGCTTATTGCTGCAGTAAAGAAAAAGGAGTTATTTTTCATGAGACTAGATTAAATTTAGGGAAATGCAGCAAAGATTGAATAACTCTCATCTCTTTGGTACTTTATTACTTATTTTAATAGTCCAAGAGGATATTGGCATGCTGGAAATGAACGAATAATTGAAAGTGGCAAAAAAGATTGTTCTCATTGAAAATTATAAGGATTGGACAACCAAAAATATGAAAAACTTTGAGCTATTGGTTATTTTGTGTCAAATTTCAGTCATCAAGACATCCAGAAGTGACACAAATGAACAAGTTTCAACTTACAACACACATAAAAGTTGCTGGTGAATGCAGCAGGCCAGGCAGCATCTCTAGGAAGAGGTACAGTCAATGTTTCGGGCCGAGACCTTTCATCAGGACTAACTGAAAGAAGAGCTAGTAAGAGATTTGAAAGTGGAAGAGGGAGGGGGAGATCCAAAATGATAGAAGAAGACAGGAGGGGGAGGGATGGAGCCAAGAGCTGGACAGGTGATTGGCAAAAGAGATATGAGAGGATCATGGGATGGGAGGCCTACAGAGAAAGAAAGGGGGAGGGGGGAAGCCCAGAGGATGGGCAAGGAGTATAGTGAGAAGGACAGAGGGAGAAAAAGGAGAGAGAGAAAAAGAATATATACAATAAATAAATAACAATGGAGTACAAGGGGGAGGAGGGGCATTAACGGAAGTTAGAGAAGTCAATGTTCATGCCATCAGGTTGGAGGCTACCAGATGGAATATACGGTGTTGTTCCTCCAACCTGAGTGTGGCTTCATCTTGACAGTAGAGGAGGCCGTGGATAGACCTATCAGAATGGGAATAGGACGTGGAATTAAAAAGTGTGGCCACTGGGAGATCCTGCTTTCTCTGGTGGACAGAGCGTAGGTGTTCAGCAAAACGATCTCCCAGTCTGCGCCGGGTCTCACCAATATATAGAAAGCCGCATCAGGAGCACTGGATGCAGTAGCCAATATATAGAAGGCCGCATCGGCTGGCTCTCTCTCCTTTTTCTCCCTCTGTCCCTCTCACTATACTCCTTGCCCATCCTCTGGGCTTCACCCCTCCCCTCCCGTCCCATGATCCTCTTATATCCCTTTTGCCAATCTACTGTCCAGCTCTTGGCTCCATCCCTCCCCCTCCTGTCTTCCTCCCCCTCCTGTCTTCTCCGGTCATTTTGGAAATCCCCCTCCCCCTCCCACTTTCAAATCTCTTACTAGCTATTCTTTCAGTTATTCCTGATGAAGGGTTTCTGCCCAAAACATCGATTGTACCTCTTCCTATAGATGCTGCCTGGCCTGCTGCGTTCACCAGCACCTTTTATGTGTGTTGCTTGAAATTCCAGCATCTGCAGATTTCCTCATGTTTTAGTTTCAACTTTTGGAAATGATGTGTCGGTTCAGACATCTAAAGTTCCTACAAAGCAACTCATAGGTAAATCTTATAGATAAATATAATTTTATAAAGTTAGACTGATGATCATTGATTTGGCATATTAACATTTTATAAGCCTTCTATGGTCCCTCAGTCCCTTTATGCACTATTTGCAAAATGTTATTCTGAGAATAAACTAATGTACTATTTATTGCAATGAAAGTACCTTCTACAGTTGGCAATAAAAGCACGAGGAATGATTTGATAACACAAATCACAAAAGGTAAACTTGAATGTCATAGAAATACTTGAAATCCCTAATCACGTTGCAGCATTGTAATCATTTCTAGCTCTTCAGTGGAATGATTTTATATTCAGGAATAAGATCACCCTTTCACAAGCTTCATACTGTAACAACATTGTTGCTTCTTGAATTCTATTGGAACTGTAAACATAAAAAATACTCCTAGAGTTGTTAGCTCCTTTGCCCCTGAGTTAGGAATATCAGGAGTTTCAATCCCACTTCAGGGTTTAGCGTCTAAAATTTGGAGTGACAGTGTCAAAGTCACTGTTCCCCAGCTGAAACATTGAAATGCCCAGTCAGTCCATTAAGTAGAGTGCAAGCCTACAAGTGACTGGCAACCCACACAAACTTGCAAATAGCTTAAGGAACCACTTCACTAGTTGGCATATCTCGCTCCTGTACACCCTTTCATCATCATCTGAGATTCTACCAGCAATGGTTGTATCATCAGCAAATTTATAGATGGCATTTGGGCTATGCCTAGCCACAGAGTCATGGGTATAAAGAGAGTAGAGTAGTGGGCTAAGCACACACCCCTAAGGTGCACCAGTGTTGATTGTCAGTGAGGAGATGTTATTATCAATCTGCACAGATTGTGGTCCTCTGTTAGGAAGTTGAGGATCCAATTGCAGAGGGAGGTACAGAGGCCCAGGTTCGGCAACTTCTCAATCAGGATTGTGAGAATGATGATACCAAATGCTGAGCTATCATCGATGAACAACATCCTGACATAGGTGTCTGTGTTGTCCAGGTGGTCTAAAGCTATGTGAAGAGCTATTGACCTATTGTGGTGATATGCAAATTGCAGTGGGTCCAGGTCCTTGCTGAGGCAAGCCATGACCAACCTCTCAAAGCATTTCATCACTGTAGATGTGAGTGCTACTGGGCGATAGACATTAAGGTAGCTCACATTATTTTCTTAGGCACTGGTATAATTGTTGCCTTTTTGAAGCAATGGAGAACTTCGGCCCATAGCAGTGAGAGGTTGAAAATGTCCTTGAATACTCCTGCCGGTTGGTTGGCACAGGTTTTCAGAGCCTCACCAGGTACTCCATCAGGACCTTCCCCCTTGCGAGGGTTCACACTTTTTAAAGACAGCCTAACATCGTCTCTGAGACAAAGGTCACAGGGTCATCAGGTGCAGCAGGGATCTTCACAGGTATGGTTATATTCTCCCTTTCAAAGCAGACATAGAAGGCATTGAGTTCATTTGGTAGTGAAACATTGCTGCCATTCATGCTATAAAATCCAAATTACCATTGCCTTCCTGATTATTTGCTATTCTTGCCTGTTAACCTTCAATAATTTATGTACGAGAACAGCAATATCCATCTGATCAGCAACGTCTATTAATCTCTTACCATTCAAGAGATACTCGGAATGTCTATTTTCCTCTGTCATGGTGTATAATCTCATGTTTTCATATTATATATAATTTGCTATATCTTTGCTGCTCACTCCCTATAGCTCAAAGAAGGCTCATTTTTATATTTCCTTGTGAGAGAGGAAGCTATTCATAGAAACATACATAGAAAATAGGTACAGGAGTAGGCCATTCGGCCCTTCGAGCCTGCACCGCCATTTATTATGATCATGGCTGATCATCCAACTCAGAACCCCGCCCCAGCCTTCCCTCCATACCCCCTGATCCCCGTAGCCACAAAGGCCATATCTAACTCCCTCTTAAATATAGCCAATGAACTGGCCTCAACTGTTTCCTGTGGCAGAGAATTCCACAGATTCACCACTCTCTGTGTGAAGAAGTTTTTCCTAATCTCGGTCCTTAAAGGCTTCCCTTTTATCCTCAAACTGTGACCCCTTGTTCTGGACTTCCCCAACATTGGGAACAATCTTCCTGCATCTAGTCTGTCCAATCCCTTTAGGATTTTATACGTTTCAATCAGATCCCCCCTCAATCTTCTAAATTCCAACGAGTACAAGCCCAGTTCATCCAGTCTTTCTTCATATGAAAGTCCTGCCATCCCAGGAATCAATCTGGTGAACCTTCTTTGTACTCCCTCTATGGCAAGGATGTCTTTCCTCAGATTAGGGAACCAAAACTGCACAAAGTACTCCAGATGTGGTCTCACCAAGGCCTTGTACAACTGCAGTAGTACCTCCTTGCTCCTGTACTCGAATCCTCTTGCTATAAATGCCAGCATACCATTCGCCTTTTTCACCGCCTGCTGTACCTGCATGCCCACTTTCAATGACTGGTGTATAATGACATCCAGGTCTCGTTGCACCTCCCCTTTTCCTAATCGGCCACCATTCAGATAATAATCTGTTTTCCTATTTTTGCTACCAAAGTGGATAACTTCACATTTATCCACATTAAGTTGCATCTGCCATGAATTTGCCCACTCACCCAACCTATCCAAGTCACTCTGCGTCCTCTTAGCATCCTCCTCACAGCTTCATGTCATCCGCAAACTTGGAGATGCTGCATTTAATTCCCTCATCCAAGTCATTAATATATATTGTAAACAACTGGGGTCCCAGCACTGAGCCTTGCGGTACCCCACTAGTCACCGCCTGCCATTCTGAAAAGGTCCTGTTTATTCCCACTCTTTGCTTCCTGTCTGCTAACCAATTCTCTATCCACATCAGTACCTTACCCCCAATACCGTGTGCTTTAAGTTTGCACACTAATCTCCTGTGTGGGACCTTGTCAAAAGCCTTTTGAAAATCCAAATATACCACATCCACTGGTTCTCCCCTATCCACTCTACTAGTTACATCCTCAAAAAATTCAATGAGATTCGTCAGACATGATTTTCCTTTCACAAATTCATGCTGACTTTGTCCGATGATTTTACCGCTTTCCAAATGTGCTGTTACCACATCTTTGATAACTGACTCCAGCAGTTTCCCCACCACCGACGTTAGGCTAACCGGTCTATAATTCCCCGGTTTCTCTCTCCCTCCTGTTTTAAAAAGTGGGGTTACATTAGCCACCCTCCAATCCTCAGGAACTAGTCCAGAATCTAACGACTTTTGAAAAATTATCACTAATGCATCCACTATTTCTTGGGCTACTTCCTTAAGCACTCTAGGATGCAGACCATCTGGCCCTGGGGATTTATCTGCCTTCAATCCCTTCAATTTACCTAACACCACTTCCCTACTAACATGCATTTCACTCAGTTCCTCCATCTCACTGGACCCTCTGTTCCCTACTATTTCTGGAAGATTATTTATGTCCTCCTTAGTGAAGACAGAACCAAAGTAATTATTCAATTGGTCTGCCATCTCCTTGCTCCCCATAATCAATTCACCTGTTTCTGTCTGTAGGGGACCTACATTTGTCTTTACCAGTCTTTTCCTTTTTACATATCTGTAAAAGCTTTTACAGTCAGTAAACTCAATATTCAGACTATTAACTCCATGCTGGTTCTCGGAGAAAAACCTGTCATTCTAATGCTGTACCTCATCACTCTTTCATTCTGTTCTCCTGCCAAGTATTCTATGGATAATTTGCAGTCATAAATTAGTCTACCAGACAACACATCTTAGGGTTTTGAGCTGAAACTGAAGAAAAATTTAGAGAAAATGTGGTTGCATAGAGAACATACAAACTCAACATCAATTTGGACCAGAGGTCAGGATCAAACTCGGGTTCTACAAGTTGTGAGACAGCAGCTGCACCTGCGGTGCCTCTATGCCACTATCACTCTGCATCCACCTCCCAACCCTTGCTGTTTCTCAGATTCATATCATCAGCAAACTTGGATATATTATCAAGCCTATATAAGTATGCCCCTCCCCAGTTAACAGGAATCATTTGCCACTCATTTCCAACTCATCACCTGCAGCCTATTTAAACCCTGCTCTCATTCACAGCCCTTATCCATTCATCAAACCAGTCAGTCTCAAACAGTTGCTCCTAGCCTTCAGTTACCTTGTTGCTTGTGGTGTTTAGTACCTGTTTTTTCTTATTTCATGCCCCTCATGGCTTATACATAATTTTGCAGTTTTTTATTAAAGTTCTTGCTCACCGTTAAACCATCTCCACTGCTCTGTTTTTGGGTGAAGCCTCTGCTAAATTTCCTGAGAGACAGTATATTACATAATAATTTATGGGCTTTACTGGACAAGATATTATTTGGTTTCTATGGTATTAAAACAATTGCAAATATACTATAGATTTCAGAATCTTCTTCAGTTATTTCAGTACAGCATTATTCTATTCAGGGACATTCTAATTAATACCATCAATTTTTACCATGGTATTTGCTCTAAAATGTTCTAAAAATGAACTGATAGGCTCATATGTACCAAATCTTTCAATATAGCCAGCTGAACTTTAAGCAATCGTGTTACTGTTCTTGCTATGAAACAGTTCCGGCATTTACAATTTTGTTTTCCATGTATTTTTAATTCTTGGACCTATCTAAATAGGACCATGAAAGAGTTTTGAGTGGTTTTGGAAAGTTTAGTTGAAAGCTAAATTTCTGATTACTGCAGATAGGGTATTGGAGGTTCTGTGAAGGTGCTTTAAATTGACATCAAATATACAGTATGTTAATTGGAACAATAGATTTAGGATTATTGCGATGTCAGGTTTTGAAACAGACACATTTTTTAAAACTGCCCTCTGAAAAGAAACTGCAACTAACATTTGTTTATATAAAGCTGTTATATTATATAACAATATTAATATATTAAGTATTTAAGATCATATTTGTACCTGTCTCCATTTTCTCTGCCATCACAAGTTCATGGAGACACAAGAAAATACAGGTGCTGTAATCTGAAGCAAACAAAAAAAAATTCTGGAGGTCCTCAGCATATATGCAAGGTCTCAGCATGAAACATGGTCCCATCTCTCTGCCTCCACAGGTGTTGAGTCCCTTGAGTATTTTGTTTTATATCATAAGTTTCTTCTGGATTCAAAAATTACCCATGTTATTAGTGACTTCAGCAGGAGGTTAATTCTTTGAATGAATAATTGCCTGTTTTCTAACAGCCCTTGGTGTCTCTTTATGTTCACATACTCTTTGTTGCATGGATAGAAGTGTTAGGCCTAGAATCAAAGCAGCTGTGGAAATGTCATTTCCTCACAGGGGGCTGTGTTTCACAACAAAAAAATACATAATCCACATAGTGGAACAAGGTCCACTTACAATTCCCCCTGGCAGCGATATATCAATTCCAAGGACTGCGCAGTCTTTGTGCCAGGTTAAAACTAGCATGGGGTTATTGGAAAGATTAGCTGGCCTGTGAGCTTAGTGGTCAATAGAAGTTTACACTGTCTCAGTGAGGAATCCGCTACAGCAGTATAGGGGTGGATGATGGCACAGAGACATCGTGGGAGATGTCATTGTCACCTTAAGCAAACAGCAGCAATAGACTTTAAGACTTCCACTGAAAAAAGTGGGTATTTCCAGCAGAAGTGCTGGGACCCTGTTGGATATTTTGACTCATAGCCTCTCTAATAAATGGTGCTATTGACCCTGATTTTATGGTATCAATGATTATGAAGCTATTATTGTTCAGTATCATAAGCCCATAAAAACAACAGCATCTGCTGAATCTCTCAGGTCATACTTTTTGCTGCCTTCTCCATGAGCACAGTAGTGTAGTGGTTAGCACAGTGCTTCAGGGTACAGGCAACCTGGGTTTAATTCACACTGCTGCCTGTAAAGTGTTTGCATGTTCTCCCTGTGACTGCATGGGTTACCTTTGGGTGCTTCGGTTCCCTCCCAAAGGCCAAAGGATGTCTCGGTTGGTAGGTTAATTCATCATTGTAAATTGTCCAGTGATTAGGCTGGGATTAAATTGGTGGATTAGTGAGTGGTGCAGCTCGAAGGGCCGGAGGGGTTTATTCTGCACTATCTCAATAAAATAAGTAATAAAAATGAGGAAAAGCAAATGAAATTGCTTGCATTCATGTGAATATTAACTGGATGAAACTAGTCATAGAAAATGTTATGAAAATCTTTCTCTTTATTATATTATTTCTAAATGAGTTTTTAATCAAAAAACAATCCAATATTATACTTACAGTCTGGTCCTATAAATGGGTTTATGTAGGCTTTGGAATTCTTTCAGCTATTAATTTTTAAAATGCATTTTATTATACTGTGTGTGGTTTTATTTCATTTGCTCTCATAATCATATGACTACATATAAAGGTGCATCTTATTTCTTTGTATGTTGTCTCTTTAACATGATTGGCTGCTCAGCTAAACTGATGATATCACAGATGCTAGACACTGGGAATAAGCCTTCAACTGAATGCAGAAGCAGTGAGTGCAAACAATGGAAAGATTGTGCTTGGGGAAGTTGTAAATCTTTGGGGGAAATTTATTCAGGTTCAGTGACAGCTGATTGCAAATTCCATGTTGTGGTTTTCAGCTCACTTCACTCTCAAATGGTCCCTGCAGCGGGACAACAACATGTGAGTCATCTCTTTGATAGTTGACAGCCTTTCCAGAGAATTTATTCTCATGATCCTTCTATTTGTTTCTGTTTGGGAAGTAACCACAAATAATTACAGTGGGATTTGATCATTAATATTTTTGTTTTCGGTGAATACAATATATGCTCTCCCATGTGTGAGAATTATCATGGAAAACTGCTTTGTAGTAACGTTCAGAACTTAAAAAAATCAAAATTATGCTTAATTGAAGCAATGTTTAATAATTCTGTCAAGATCAGATCTTTATTCCCTGTTACCTTAGCTACTTCAGTGGCCTCTATAATAGTACCAAAAAATCCTTTTTGTTTTTAAAATCAGAACTGTAAATTATTCATATTTGCAGAACATTGCACCAAAACAGTGATTATTATTTTACCTAGGAGGGATTTTTCAAAGTTGTTAATGAGTCGTCCTTCCTCCAAAGCTAATCCTCAATGACTTACTTTCTTTCTGAGCTTTTCCTCATATATTTCATCACTGTCATTATTCATCTGGATAATGAGCTTTTATCAGAAAAGTCAGAGCAAATAAATGATAGAAATTTTATCTCAGCTTCCCAAAGCTTTTTTTTGTGTTCACCTATTCCTTAATTGCTAGAGTTTTATGTTAAAATGAGCCTTGTATATATTGGAAGGACTGTCAAGACTGTCATAATGGAAACTAATATTCGGGGTACATGTAGAATCCTGAGAGGTGATCATGAGGGGCATAGATAGGGTGAAATCACTCAATCTTTTTGACAGAGTTGGGCGATAAAGAACTAGAGTGCACATGTTTCGGGTGAGAACAGAAATGTTTATGATGAACTTGAGAGGTAACTCTTTTTTATAACATTAAGTATGGTATCTATATGGAACCAGATGCCAAAGGAAGTGGCTGAAACAAGTTAAAAACCAATTTTTAAAAGACAGTTGGACAGGTACATGGATGAGGACGGCAAATTGGACTAACTTGGATGGGGTATGGAGCCATAAATCAAAGAGATTGTTTGTCTGCTGTACAATTTTGTTACTCTACTCACTCAGACCATCAAGTCCAGCACATAACACCAAAACAGAACAAACTCTGTTTACCAGAAATTGATCACTGCTCTCTCTGCTCCTGGCATGGTGGTCTTCCTTTGTGGTACACAAAATAATCTGCAGATCCTGGGGTCAAAGCAACACTCACAACACGCTGGAGGAACTCAGCAGGTTGGGCAGCATCCGTGGAAAAGATCAGTCGACGTTTCGGGCCGGAACCCTTCTTCAGGACTGTAGGGGGAAGGGGCAGAGGCCCTATAAAGAAGGTGGGGGGAGGGTGGAAGGAGAAGGCTAGTAGATTCCAGGTGAAAAACCAGTAAGGGGAAGGATAAAGGGGTGGGGGAGGGGAAGCAGGGAAGTGAAAGGCAGGAAAGATGAAGAAAGAATAGGGGAAAACACAATGGGTAGTAGAAGGAGGTGGTAGGCAGCTGGGGGAGGGGGCAGAGTGACATAGGGATAGGGGAAGGGAGGGGGAGAGAATTACCAGAAGTTGGAGAATTCTATGTTCATACCAAGGAGCTGGAGACTACCAGAATTTTTGGATGTCCAATCCCTATACACCTCCATTCCCCATGAAGAAGACCTCAAAGCCCTCCACTACTTTCTGGATAATAGACCTCACCAGTTCCCCACCACCACTACCCTCTTCCGGCTGGCGGAACTGGTTCTCACACTCAATAACTTCTCTTTTGGCTGTTCCCACTTTCTTCAGATCAAGGATGTAGCTATGGGAACTCACATGGGCCCTAGCTATGCCTGCCTCTTGATTGGTTATGTGGAACAGTCTGTGCTCCAAACCTATTCTGGTACTGCTCCCCAGTTTTTCCTTCGGTACATTGACGACTACATTGGCGCTGCTTCCTGCACCCATGCTGAGCTCGTCAATTCCATCGACTTTACTTCTAACTACCACCCAGCACTCAAATTCACTTGGTCTATCTCAGACACTTCTCTCCCTTTCTCGATCTCTTGGTCTCCATCTCTGGAGACAGACTGTCCACTGACATCTTCTACAAGTCCACTGACTCTCTTAACTTCCTCAAGTATACCTCCTCCCACCCCGCCACATGCAAAAATGCCATTCCCTGTTCCCAGTTCCTCCGTTTCCGCCGCATCTGCTTCGAGGATGAGGTTTTCGAGGATGAGGATGAGAGTGACATAGTTAATTCAGAAACAAAGGTTCTGAACTTAAAGAGGGGTAACTTTGAAGGTATGAGACGTGAATTAGCTAAGATAGACTGGCAAATGACACTTAAAGGATTGACGGTGGATATGCAATGGCAAGCATTTAAAGGTTGAATGGATGAACTACAACAATTGTTCATCCCAGTTTGGCAAAAGAATAAATCAAGGAAGGCAGTGCACCCGTGGCTGACAAGAGAAATTAGGGATAGTATCAATTCCAAAGAAGAAGCATACAAATTAGCCAGAGAAAGTGGCTCACCTGAGGACTGGGAGAAATTCAGAGTTCAGCAGAGGAGGACAAAGGGCTTAATTAGGAAGGGGAAAAAAGATTATGAGAGAAAACTGGCAGGGAACATAAAAACTGACTGTAAAAGCTTTTATAGGTATGTAAAAAGGAAAAGACTGGTAAAGACAAATGTAGGTTCCCTAAAGACAGAAACAGGTGAATTGATTATGGGGAGCAAGGACATGGCAGACCAATTGAATAATTACTTTGGTTCTGTCTTCACTAAGGAGGACATAAATAATCTTCCAGAAATAGTAGGGGACAGAGGGTTCAGTGAGATGGAGGAACTGAGCGAAATACTTGTTAGTAGGGAAGTGGTGTTAGGTAAATTGAAGGGATTGAAGGCAGATAAATCCCCAGGGCCAGATGGTCTGCATCCTAGAGTGCTTAAGGAAGTAGCCCAAGAAATAGTGGATGCATTAGTGATAATTTTTCAAAACTTGTTAGATTCTGGACGAGTTCCTGAGGATTGGAGGGTGGCTAATGTAACCCCACTTTTTAAAAAAGGAGGGGGAGAGAAACCGGGGAATTATAGACTGGTTAGCCTAACATCGGTGGTGGGGAAACTGCTGGAGTCAGTTATCAAAGATGTGATAACAGCACATTTGGAAAGCGGTGAAATCATCAGACAAAGTCAACATGGATTTGTGAAAGGAAAATCATGTCTGACGAATCTCATTGAATTTTTTGAGGATGTAACTAGTAGAGTGGATAGGGGAGAACCAGTGGATGTGGTATATTTGAATTTTCAAAAGGCTTTTGACAAGGTCCCACACAGGAGATTAGTGTGCAAACTTAAAGCACATGGTATTGGGGGTAAGGTATTGATGTGGATGGAGAATTGGTTAGCAGACAGGAAGCAAAGAGTGGGAATAAACAGGACCTTTTCAGAATGGCAGGCGGTGACTAGTGGGGTACTGCAAGGCTCAGTGCTGGGACCCCAGTTGTTTACAATATATATTAATGACTTGGATGAGGGAATTAAATGCAGCATCTCCAAGTTTGCGGATGACATGAAGCTGGGTGGCAGTGTTAGCTGTGAGGAGGATGCTAAGAGGATGCAGAGTGACTTGGATAGGTTGGGTGAGTGGGCAAATTCATGGCAGATGCAACTTAATGTGGATAAATGTGAAGTTATCCACTTTGGTAGCAAAAATAGGAAAACAGATTATTATCTGAATGGTGGCCAATTAGGAAAATGGGAGGTGCAACGAGACCTGGGTGTCATTATACACCAGTCATTGAAAGTGGGCATGCAGGTACAGCAGGCGATGAAAAAGGCGAATGGTATGCTGGCATTTATAGCGAGAGGATTTGAGTACAGGAGCAGGGAGGTACTACTGCAGTTGTACAAGGCCTTGGTGAGACCACACCTGGAGTATTGTGTGCAATTTTTGTCCCCTAATCTGAGGAAAGACATCCTTGCCATAGAGGGAGTACAAAGAAGGTTCACCAGATTGATTCCTGGAATGGCAGGACTTTCATATGAAGAAAGACTGGATGAACTGGGCTTGTACTCATTGGAATTTAGAAGATTGGGGGGGATCTGATTGAAACATATAAAATCCTAAAGGGATTGGACAGGCTAGATGCAGGAAGATTGTTCCCGATGTTGGGGAAGTCCAGAACAAGGGGTCACAGTTTAAGGATAGAGGGGAAGCCTTTAAGGACCGAGATTAGGAAAAACTTCTTCACTCAGAGAGTGGTGAATCTGTGGAATTCTCTGCCACAGGAAGCAGTTGAGGCCAGTACATTGGCTATATTTAAGAGGGAGTTAGATATGGCCCTTGTGGCTACGGGGATCAGGGGGTATGGAGGGAAGGCTGAGGCGGGGTTCTGAGTTGGATGATCAGCCATGATCATAATAAATGACGGTGCAGGCTCGAAGGGCTGAATAGCCTACTCCTGCACCTATTTTCTATGTTTCTATGTTTCCGTTCCAGGACATCTCAAATGTCCACTTTCTTTAAGGATTGTGGTTTCCCTCCTGCCGTCATCAATGATGCCCTCACCCGCATCTCCTCCATTTCCCGCACTTCGGCTCTCACCCGATCCTCCCGCCACCACAACAGGGACAGAGTTCCCCTTGTCCTCACCTACCACCCCACCGGCCTCCGGATCCAACACATTATCCTCCGCAACTTCCGCCACCTTCAACAGGACCCCACCACTAAGCACATCTTTCCCTCTCCACCCCTCTCCGCCTTCCACAAGGATCAGTCCCTCCGTGACTCCCTGGTCCACACGTCTCTCACCACGGATCTCCCACCTGGCACTTATCCCTGTAAGCGCAAGTGCTACCCGTGTCCTACCCGTGTCCCTACACCTCCTGTCTCGCCACCATTCAGGGCCCCAAACAGTACTTCCAAATGAGGCAACACTTCACTTGTGAGTCTGTTGAGGTCATCTATTGCATCCGGTGCTCCCGGTGCGGCCTCCTCTAGATCGGTGAAACCCGACGCAGATTGGGGGACCGCTTCATCGATCACCTCCACTCCGTCCGCCAAAACAGACAGGATTTCCCAGTAGCCACCCGCTTCAACTCTGCTTCCCATTACCATTCAGGTATGTCCATACATGGCCTCCTCTACCGCCATGATGAGGCTAAACTCAGGTTGGAGGAGCAACACCTCATATACCGTCCAGGTAGTCTCCAGCCCCTTGGCATGAACATAGAATTCTCCAACTTCCGGTAATTCCCTCCCCCTCCCTTCCCTTATCCCTATGTCACTCTGCCCCCTCCCCCAGCTGCCTACCACCTCCCTCTTGGTTCCACCTCCTTCTGCTACCCATTGTGTTTTCCCCTATTCCTTCTTCACCTTTCCTGCCTATCACCTCCCTGCCTCCCTTCCCCCACCCCTTTATCTTTCCCCTTACTGGTTTTTCACCTGGAACCTACCAGCCTTCTCCTTCCCACCCTCCCCCACCTTCTTTATAGGGCCTCTACCCCTTCCCCCTACAGTCCTGACGAAGGGTTCCGGCCCGAAACGTCGACCCATCTTTTCCACGGATGCTGTCCGACCTGCTGAGTTCCTCCAGCGTGTTGTGAGTTTTCCTTTGTGTTAGTCAACCTCCAGAAATTTCAATGGTGTACACCCAAAATACTTTATTAGTACTCTCTGTCAGCAACAGTTCTGCACCATTATACCTCAGTTCCATGGCTTCTGGCTTATCTGTTGCTAATATACTGTCCTCCCAGCAGCAGCCAGAAGTGGAGTTCAAAATACAAGGGGACATAGAGAAGGCATGTCAAAAGGGCAATACTACGATGGTGATAGGAGCTTTCAATATACAGATAGATTTAGAAAATCAGGTTGGTGCTAGATGCAAATAGAAGGAATTTGTAGAATTCTTTTGAGATAGCTTGTTAGAGCAACTTGTGATCGAGCCCACGAGGTAAAGAGAATTTCTAGATTTGGTGTTATATAATGATCTATTTGATTATTTGATTAGAGTGCTTATGGCGAAGGAACCCTTAGGAGACAATGATCATAATAAATGATCATAGAATTTACCCAGCAGTTTGAGAGGGAGAAACTAAAATCAGATTCAACAACAGTACAGTGAAGTAAAATGAATTACAGAGGTATGAGAGAGGAGCTGACTAAAATTGATTGGAAAGGGACATTACCAGAGATGATGACAGAGAAGCAATGGTTGGAGTTTTTCAGAACAATCCAGAAGGTGCAGGATCGATTCATTCTAAAAAAAGTATTCAATTAGGATAGAAAAGATGAAATATATATGTAAGTTAGCCAATAATATAAAAGAGGACACTAGAAACCTTTTTCAGTACATTAAGAGTAAAAAGAGGCTGTAATGGATATTGAACCACTGGAGAAGTAGTAATGGGACCCAAAGAAATGGTGGACAAACTCAATAGGCATTTTACATCAGTGGAAGACAAAACACTATAGAGGATACTGGCAGTAAGCCATTAATTGGAGAGTGTCAGGGGGCAGAAGTGAGTCTTATTGCTGTCACCGAGGAGAAGGTGTTTGGGAGCTGAAACATCTGAAGGCAGGTAAGTCACCTGGACCAGGTAGATTACATCCCAGGGTTCTGAAAGAGGTAGCTAAGGAGATCTTGGAGGCACTTATAGTGAACTTTTAAGCATCACGAGATTCAAAAAGTAATTCTGGAGAAGTGGAAAGTTTCAAAAGTCACTCCAGCATTTAAGAAGGGAAAGAGGCAAAACATGGTAAATTATAAGTCAGCTAACCTGACTTCAGTGGTTAGGAAGATGTTGGAGTCACATATTAAGACTGAGGTCTCAGTGTACTTGAAGGTACATGATAAAATAGGCCAAAGTCAGCATGGTTTCCTTAACGGGATATCTTGCAGACATATATGTTAGAATTCTTTGAGGAAATAACTGGCAGAATAGACAAAGGAGAGTCAGTGGATGTTACGTACTTGGATTTTCAGAAGGCCTTTGCAAAGTGCCACATATGAGCTGCTAAACAAGATAAGAGCTTATGGTATTACTGGAAATATACGAGCATGGTTAGAGAATTGACTTACTGACAGGAGGAAAATAGTGAGAATAAAGGGATCCTTTTCTGGTTGGCTGACAGTGACTAGTCACGTTCTGCAAAAGTCTGTTTTGGAACAGCTTCTTTTCATGTTATATGTCCATGATCTGTTCAATAGAATTGTTAGCATTGTGGGCAGGTTTGTGGACAAAACACAGATAAGTTGAAGGGCAGGTCATGTGTGCTTATTCTCCTAATCTGTCTGACTCTGCAGTATTTGAACAGATTAGGAGAGTAAGCAAAGAAATGGCAAATGGAATACAGTGTAGAGAAGTGTATGGTCATGCACTTTGGTAGAAGGAATAAAGCTGTAGATTACTTTCTAAACAGAGAATAAATGCGTAAATCAGAGGTGCACAGTGAGCTAGGAGTCCTAGTGTGAGGTTCCCTAAAGATTAACTTGCCGGTTGACCAGTGGTAAGGAAGACAAATGCAATGTTAGCATTTGTTTCAAGAGGACTAGAATATCAAAGCAAGATTGTGATGCAAATACTTTATAGGGCATTGTTCAGACCACCCTTAGAGAAATGTGAGCAGTTTTGGGCTTCTTATCTAAGGAAGTATGTGCTAGTACTGCAGAGGCCCAGAGAAGGTTTATGAGAATGACCCCAGGAATGAAAGGGTTAATTTATAATGAGCTTTTGATGGCTCTAGGCCTGTACTGTCTGGAGATTAGAAGAATGAGGGATTAAAAGGCCTAAATATAGATGTGGAGAGGATGTTTGCTATAGTGGGAGAGTCTAAGAGAGTCTAAGTGCACAGCCCCAGGGTACGAGGATATCATTTTTAGGACAGAGATAAGGAGGAATTTCTTTAGCTAGAGGATGGTGAATCTGCAGAATTCATTGCCACAGACCGTTGTGGGGGCCAAATCATTGGTTACATATAAAGCAGAGGCTGATAGGCTCTTGACTAATCAAGGTGTCAAAGATCACAGGAAGAGGGCAGGAAATTGAGGTTGAGTGAAATAATAAGTCAGCCATGATAGAATAGAAGAGAAGCCTTCCTGGGCTGAATGGCCTAATTCTGCTCCTATGTCTTATGGTCTTATCTAGTCAGCTTGTGTCCACTTTTCATTCGCTTTGGCCAAATGCTTCCAGCAGCATTACCTCTTTGCTCATCTCCCAACAAATGATTTTCTCTTGCCTTCTATTGAGTCAGGCCACTTTAATCTTCTGTAATCTTGCCTACGTATTTCTCTGTCTTACTCACCTGTTATTGAATTCCTTACTTATGTTTCTTCATGGACTTCTGTAGACTTGACTATAGCAATGCAATTCTGTCCCATTTCCCATGTCCTGCAAACCTGAACTCATCCAAAATTTGTTTGTCTCCTGGCTCCTTGTCAGAAGTCTTCTCATCCTATCATCTTTAAATATTTTTGCATCCTTCTGTTCCAGCATACTCATTTAATTATTTTGCCTTTAGTGATCAAGCCCCAAGATTTAGAAGCCCCTTTCCAAATCTCTCCATTTTGCTTTCCTTTGAATACATCTTCAAAGGTTCAAGGTTCAAAAGTCAAATTTAATGTCAGAGAAATGTATACAATATACATCCTGAAATGCTTTTTCTTTGCAAACATCATGAAAACAAAGAAATGCCCCAAAGAATGATTGACAGTTAAACATGAGAACCCCAAAGTCCCCCCCAGCTCCCCCCCCACTCATAAGTGGCAGCAAGCAACGATCCCCCCCACCAGCAAAAAAAAACACGTATCAGTACCATTACTAAGCCCAAGTGTGTGCTAAGCAATAGCAAAGACACAGACCAAAGTTACCCCAAAAGCTTTGTATTTCATCTGAAATTCAACAAACCACAGGTTCTCTCTCTCCCTGGCAAGGGAGAGGGAGGTGTCCCCCATTTTCACAGCGAGCAGGAGACATAACAACAACCTGCTGGTTTACGATCTTAATAGTCTATTCCATCACTTTTTTTGAGCTCTGTGTCCGAAGATCGCAAAGACCTCGGGTCTTCAGGCCCACAGCTTAAGATTTTCCGGTCTCCCCGACCGCACACTAGTCTCCGGCCGTGACACCAACCCTTGATCCGCCCGTCTCTAGAGCCCTGAGATCTTAGGCTTCCGAACGCGATCGAGATTCTCAGGCCAAACCCTTGACATGCCGAATAGCGGCCAGTCATGCAACCCTGAGTACGGGTCCCATTCCCGCAAAGAACCAAAGCCTGCGTGTAACTGCTGGTCAGGGTCTTCAAAAGAACCCTGAAAGGGAAAAATAAAGATATTAACGATAGAGCTAGAGCTGTTTCCGAAGATGCAGGCAAAGGAGACGCCATTAGGCACTGTCATCCCTGCTAAGCTCCACCCCTGCGAGAGACTAAACACTCTGATAAAACTTCTGATTAGCTGCTCATGTGGCATGTAATTTGATGGCAAATTTTGATTACTATTAAGTGCCATTGGATATTTTGTTTGACAAATGAAACTTCTTGTTGCCCTTGAATAATTTGGGCTTCAAAATTATGTAATACATGTTTTAACCTGCTATCCTTCTTCAGACAGCTTGCTCAAAGCACAAGTAATTTATTCAGTTAACTTATAATCACAGATATACACTTTCAAAATTCATTAACTTGAAATTATTAAAAGAGCTTCCAAAAAAAATTAAAAATCACCAAAGGTGATGTTCATAGTTGATAAGATGTGGGCTTACAATACAAAAAAAGCACTTCACTTAAGGAAGGCATGAAGAGCAAATCCATCTATGGTACATTTCTGGAAAGAATTTCAAGGAAAATTTCCCTCAGGAAATTTCAAATATTTACATTCATTTTTGCCTGTAGTTCTATCATTCAGGGCACGTATCCGCCATGGAATAAGACCATGAGATAATTTACCTCTATTTATGACAGGGCATATGTGCCCTTGGTTTAGCTTTGTAATAAAAATGACAACATCTCCATCTGTTCTGCACTCCTTCAGTCTTACAAGGGAAGGTCAGCTTGAATTAAGTGTTAGGCACTGCAGTGAGGTTTAAACATACAATCTCCCGTCTCAGAGGGTTATGTGCTGTCAAATATAGAAAAAAAATAAATCTATCTGAAATGTGTTTGGTTAAGGAATGATGCAGAGGATGAAAGGAGATAATACTTTTCTTGAGTAGCAAAGAATTAAAGTAATAGACGGACACAGACACTAGAAGCAAGCACCGCCTATCTTCTGTTACCATCCCTAACCAATTTCCACATTTGAGAAGAGTGCAGAAAGACCCCATTCTCAGACAGACAATTCAAAAACTCCTTATTGAGGGCATTAGCCCTTTGAGATATTCTGATCATTTGTTAAAAATAACACTTAAAAACAAGGCTTTAAGAATCATAACGCATTGGTGTCACTGTCTAGCCTCACCACTCTATTTATACCTAAGCATTTGTGTTGTTCCTCATCACTTGTCAGTGAAACTAGATTGTTGCTGCAGAAATGTCCTGCCTTTTAGACAATGAACAACTCTAAAGGCAAAGAAATCCATTGTTTCTTTATATGGAAAAATACGATCAAAATGGATTCCCTCACACCGTGAAATTTACCTCCTCCTGTCGACTTCATTACTGTTTCTATGCTTTCTCACAGTAACTACAGTCTAAAACTTTTTCAGAGTAGCTAAAATAATATTTGATAGCCTTGTGTTCTGTTGGTGCAGGGTATCAAATGACATGGAATAGACTTCTCGTTGCAAGTAGATGTATTTGAATCCAATCTGCTGTGCAGGTAGAAATATCTTTTATCAGTTCTCATTTCAGTTGAGAATAAAACTATTAAATTGTATGGCAACAACATTTAGCTCCATAGCAGGCAGATGTTATTCATTCTCCTTCCAGTGATATGCACATTCCTTTGGTGTAACTGTTAAAAACTGAGCAGTGGTGATAAAACAGCATGCTACCTGCTGTACCCATGTTTACAGTTTGCAAAATTCTTTTCTATTAACCATTTTGAGTGATTTTATATTGAGCAACTGTTTTCCAGCAAGGCATCAGCACAAGGATCGTTGAACATACATCGAGAACTTTCAAGTGGAATAGATGGCTCTTCACTCTGCTCTGGACCATGTGGACAACAGGAACACATGTGTCAGGCTGCTGTTCATTGACTGTTACCTGATTACACACAATCATCCCATCCAAACAAGCTTCAAGACCCGGGGCTTCTGCATCTCTCTCTACAACTGGATCTTTGCGTGCCTCATTGATTTGTGAGGATTGGTAACGTCTCCTCCTCGCTGACCATCAATGCATGTGCACCCCAAGATAACATGCTTGGCCCTCTGCACTACTCTGTATACACACATGACTGTGTGTCCAAGCATATCTCCAGTACCATCTTCAATTTGCTGACAACGCCACTGTTGTATGAATCACCGATGGTGATGATCAGTGAATGGGAATGAGAAAGGCTTTAGTGGTGCTGCAATAACAAACTCACGTTAAATGTCAGTGAAACTAAAGCTGTTGACTGCAGGAAGAGCAAGGAGAGTAATCATGTGCCAGTGTACGCTGGGGTATCAGTGGTGGAGAGACTCAATGGTTTAAAATTCCTGGGCACTAACATATCAGATGACCTGTCCTGGACCCAACAAATAGATGCAATCATGAAGAAAGTACACCAGTGTCTTTACTTTCTTAGAAGGTAAGGAGGTTCTGCTTGACACAAAATACTCTAACAAACTTCTCCAAACGTATTGTTGAATGTGTCCTGAGGGGCTACATCATGGTCTAGAATAGCAATCTGAATGTGGAAGAATGTAAGAAACTGCAGAGATTGGTGTACTTAGCCCGATACATCATAGGTACATCTCTTCTCACCACTGGTAGTATCTACATGACACACTGTCTAAAGGTATTCAACATTCAATCTTCTCTCAGCTACCACAGGTAGAAGTAAAGTAGACTGAGGTATCATACTATCAGGTTCAAGAATAACTATATTTTCTTTGCTCTAATTGTATTCTTTGTTGTAAAATGGTGTATAATTTATGTTTAATTTATATTTTTCCTTGTGAATGTTGCTTATCTGAAGTTATGTGCTGTGATGCTCTTGCAAATAAAACTTCCACTGCACCTATGCATCCATGTACTTCTACATATAACAACAAAGTTTGACTTTGAGCATGTTTGCTCATGATGGAATAATGAGCATTCTCCCTCTGGTCATGGCAAGCTTTGTGATTCTGATGCTACACTTCTAGTTAAAGTTTGACTGGATGATCAAATGAAATCATAGTATGATGTGATTGATAGAATGGGGAGATGGAATATTTCTTATTTTGGTCTGGATTAATTGCCTAGAAACTACCTCTGGACATTAGCATCTATCATGCAATACAGTTGGTATCTGCACATTGTACTCCGTCTTTCAAAGTTATTCCATTAACTTCCATATTTTGCTTTTGTCTTGCAAAGAACTTACCAATTCATCGATCAATCTATCCAGTTCATTATGTTTCTCTGTGTATTATAATCTTTTCATCTGAACTTCATATGTCCTTGTGATACAGATTAAATTCTTCCAGCTTCAGGTAGCAATGTGCTGAATTCATGCTAGCTTTCTCATCAAATTGATTCCCGCTTGACTTTTCACTCTGTACAGGTAAGCTTTAGTTCGAACTGTGTGTCCTTTTTTTCCCCCTTTTCTCTCACTAGTCATGAAGGCCTTTGTGAACCTTATAGTACCTTGGAGCTATGATGTGGTGGCCATTACAGAGACTTGGATGGCTCAGGGACAGGAATGGTTACTTCAAATGTTGGGTTTTAGATGTTTCAGAATGGACAGGGAGGGAGGCAAAAGAGGTGGGGGCGTGGCACTGTTGATCAGAGATAGTGTCACAGCTGCAGTAAAGGTGGACGTCATGGAGGGATTGTCTACGGAGTCTCTGTGGGTGGAGGTTAGGAACAGGAAGGGGTCAATAACTTTACTGAGTGTTTTTTATAGGCCACCCAATAGTAACAGGGATATCGAGGAGCAGATATGGAAACAGATCCTGGAAAGGTGTAATAATAACAGTTGTCATGATGGGAGATTTTAATTTCCCAAATATTGATTGGCATCTCCTTAGAGCAAGGGGTTTAGATGGAGTAGAGTTTGTTATGTGTGTTCAGGAAGGTTTCTTGACACAGTATGTAGATAAGCCTACAAGAGGAGAGACTGTACTTGATTTGGTATTGGGAAATGAACCTGGTCAGGTGTCAGATCTCTCAGTGGAAGAGCATTTTGGAGATAGTGATCATAATTCTATCTCCTTTACAATAGCATTGGAGAGAGATAGGAACAGACAAGTTAGAAAAGTGTTTAATTGGAGTAAGGGGAATTATGAGGCTATCAGGCAGGAAACTGGAAGCTTAAATTGGGAACAGATGTTCTCAGCGAAAAGTATGGAAGAAATGTGGCAAATGTTCAGGAGATATTTGTGTGGAGTTCTGCACAGGTAGATTGCAATGAGGCAGGGAAGTTATGGTAGGGTACAGGAACTGTGGTGTACAAAGGTTGTAATAAATCTAGTCAAGAAGAAAAAAAAAGCTTACAAAAGGTTCAGAGAGCTAGGTAATGTTAGAGATCTAGAAGATTATAAGGCTAACAGGAAGGAGCTTAAAAAGGAAATTAGGAGAGCCAGAAGGGGCCATGAGAAGGCTTTGGTGGGCAGGATTAAGGAAAACCTCAAGGCATTCTACAAGCATGTGAAGAGCAAAAGGATAAGACTTTAAAGAATAGAACCTTATCAATTGTGACAGTGGGAAAGTGTGTATGGAACCGGGGGAAATAGTAGAGAGATTTAATGAATACTTTATTTCAGTGTTCACTATGGAAAAGGATCTTGGTGATTGTAGTGATGACTTGCAGCAGACTGAAAAGCTTGAGCATGTAGATATTAAGAAAGAGGATGTGCTGGAGCTTTTGGAAAGCATCAAGTTGGATAAGTCACTGGGACCGGATGAGATGTACCCCAGGCAACTGTGAAAGGCGAGGGAGGAGATTGCTGAGCCTCTGGCGATGATCTTTGAATCATCAATAGGGATGGGAGAGGTTCCAGAAGATTGGAGGGTTGCGGATGTTGTTCCTTTATTCAATAAAGAGAGTAGAGATAACCCAGGAAATTATAGACCAGTGATTCTTACTTCAGTGGTTGGTAAGTTGATGGAGAAGACCCTGAGAGGCAGGATTTATGAACATTTGGAGAGGTATAATATGATTAGGAATAGTCAGCATGGCTTTGTCAAAGGCATGTTGTGCCTTACGGGGCTGATTGAATTTTTTGAGGATGTGACCAAACATATTGATGAAGGAAGAGCAGTAGATGCAGTGTATATGGATTTCAGCAAGGCATTTGATAAGGTACCCCATCCAAGGCATATTGAGAAAGTAAAGAGGCATGGGATCCAAGGGTACATTGCTTTGTGGATCCAGAACTGGCTTGCCCACAGAAGGCAAAGAGTGGTTGTAGATGGGTCCTATTCTGCATGGAGGTCGGTGACCAGTGGTGTGTCTCAGGGATCTGTTCTGGGACCCTTACTATTTGTGATTTTTACAAATGACCTGGATGAGGAAGTGGAGGGATGGGTTAGTAAATTTGCTGCTGACACAAAGGTTGGAGGTGTTGTGGGTAGTGTGGTGGGCTGTCAAAGGTTACAGCAGGACATTAATAGGATGCAAAACTGGGCTGAGAATGGTAGATGGAGTTCAACCCTGATAAATGTGAAGTGGTTCATTTTGGTCGGTCAAATACGATGGCAGAATATAGTATTAATGGTAAGACTCTTGGCAGTGTGGAGGATCAGAGGAATCTTCAGGTCTGAGTCTATAGGACGCTCAAAGCAGCTACGCAGGTTGACTCTGTGGTTAAGAAGGCATACAGTGTATTGGCCTTCATTAATTGTGGAATTGAATTTAGGAGCCGAGAGGTAATGTTGCAGCTATATAGGACCCTGGTCAGACCCCACTTGGAGTACTGTGCTCAGTTCTGTCACCTCACTACAGGAAGGATGTGGAAGCCATAGAAAGGGTGCAGAGGAGATTTACAAGAATGTTGCCTGGATTGGGGACCATGCCTTATGAAAACAGGTTGAGTGAAATCGGCCTTTTCTTCTTGGGGCGACAGAGGATGAGAGATGACCTGATAGACGTGTATAAGATGATGAGAGGCATTGATCATGTGGATAGTCAGAGGCTTTTTGCCAGGGCTGAAATGGTTGCCACAAGAGGACACAGTTTTAAGGTGCTGTTTTGTAGGTACAGAGGAGATGTCAGGGGTAAGTTTTTTACTCAGAGAGCGGCGAATGCATGGAATGGGCTGCCGGCAACGGTGGTGGATGTGGATACAATAGGGTATTTTAAGAGACTTTTGGATAGGTACATGGAGCTTAGAAAAATAGAGATCTATAGGTAAGCCTAGTAATTTCTAAGGTAGGGACATGTTGGCAGGGCACAACATGTCTTTATTAGAACCATAGAACCATAGAACATTACAGCACAGAAACAGGCCCTTTGGCCCTTCTTGGCTGTGCAGAGCCATTTTTCTGCCTAGTCCCACTGACCTGCACCTGGACCATATCCCTCCATACACCTGTCATCCATGTACCAGTCCAAGTTTTTCTTAAATGTTAAAAGTGAGCCCACATTTACTACTTTATCTGGCAGCTCATTCTACACTCCCACCAATCTCTGTGTGAAGAAGCCCCCCCCCCAATGTTCCCTTTAAACTTTTCCCCCTTCACCCTTAACCCATGTCCTCCGTTTTTTTTCCCCTATCCCCAGTGGAAAAAGCCTGCTTGCATTCACTCTATATATACCCATCATAATTTTATATGTGCTGTAAGTTTTCTATGTTTCTACATTTCTATGTTTTATTTCCTTCTTGACACTTACATAATTCTGTTTGGTTTGTGAAATGATGCATTTTGTTTTCAAGGAAAATAAAAATCAAATATTTCTGGTCCTATTCTGTTCCTACTCTCTAAAACAATCACACTTCTATTTCAATGGGATCCGCTGAATGTATGTGTTTCGAGGTGAGTAATACTTCTTCAATAACAT
This sequence comes from Mobula birostris, assembly GCF_030028105.1. Lineage (NCBI taxonomy): Eukaryota > Metazoa > Chordata > Chondrichthyes > Myliobatiformes > Myliobatidae > Mobula > Mobula birostris. The sequence continues at coordinate 78,063,458 of NC_092373.1, read as the reverse complement.
TTCAAGTCTGGTAATCATCCTAAATTGAAGAACAGTATTTTCCAAAAATGTTACTGCCAAATTTCAGGTGAGACTCATTCAAATGAGAAGGAATTTCTTTAGATAGAGGGTGGTGAATCTGTGAAATTTATTGCAGCAGACAGTTATACAAGTCGTTGGGTACATTTAAAATGGAGGTTAACGGGTTCTTGATTAGTAAGGATGTCAAAGGTTACAGAAGACGTCAGGAGAATTGGGTTGAGACAGAAAATAAATCAGCCATGATCAAATGGCAGAACAGACTCAATGGGCCGAATGGCCTAATTATGCTCCTATATCTCTTGGCCTAATTTATTCAAATTGGGTCTAGTTTCAGATGGAGTGCAAGAGGTTAATGTTCAATTCCATTAATCCTATATATACCGGCAGATGGAATTTACAAAAAAAAACCCTTGGGTTAGAAAAATCATTGAGAACATACTACATAATCCACCAGTTTCAGTCTTTCCTTGGCTTATGTGCAACCAAGATCTATATCAAAAGCTGGCGGGTAGTTGAAAAGCTCCCAGAGGAAGTTAAGCTTCAAAGACAGCCAAGAGGCATCATTTGTAATAATAATAACAATGCAGGTTATAATTGAATCCTCCTACCTTGTTATGATTCCAGGCAAACCTAAAAGGGCAGAGACAAATGAACGACTACGTTCTATCAAAAGTCAACAACAGTTCTGGGATCTGTATCTGTGAGTGAAAAAAAGGGGAGGTGATGAATCACGTCTGAATGGGAGCAGATGGCTGGTTGGCTAGCCTGGTGGAAGTGGTGCATATACACTTCCATGCATTATTAAGAAACCACCAACTATGTAATTGTGTTCACTGCAAAATGTAATTTGTTGGCCGTGCAAACCCAAAGTAATTCCAACACCCCTGTCAATGTTAATTTTTCATGCATTGTACGTCCTAATCTCACTGTTCATTTTTGATATTATATCCACCTCAGGTTATTATCTTTACAAAAATGGTGCTGAACACAGTAATGGAGGTCTGGCGAATTTGCCAAGAGTCACAGCATAGTTGTGTTATGGAGCTTTCAATGGGCAGAATGTATTAGAAAGTTTGTGCTCAGGCTTAAAACTAATCTTCAGTCAATCAATATTTCATTCTTCCCACAACAATTCGTACTTCATCAAATCCCCATTGAAAATTGCAGCAGAAAATAGCTGTTGTTCATAGCTGACACCCTTTAAGGGAGGGGAATCCATGCAAATTGCACTGAGTTTTGTCTTAAGAGAGAGGATGCTCACAGCATGCAGTATGATATTAGTTCCCTTTTTAACTGAGTTTGGACATTGCTTCTCTAAATAGCAGCTGAACGTGTGAATATTGTATTTTAAAGTTACTCGCACTAGGGATTTAGCTGTGAAATACTTTTAAAGCATCTTGTGGGTATCGGGGATTTCTACACAGCTACATTATCATGTCACAATTTAGGATAATACGCATGTCTTAGTTTTGGAAATTGGTGAGTCACATCCTTGCATTAATTTCAGATCATGACTTTTTAATCTGGACAATCTTTTCAAATGCATTCGGGGAAGTGTGAGATGTTGCAGTTTGGGTGGTCAAAAGAAAGTGTACAAATTAAATTAATAAATTGATTTATTAATACAATATGCACTGAAGTACAGAAAAAATAGTTTGTTTCACATCACATCCTTACAGATGATTTTATTACAATGGTGCATTGAGTTACTATAAGAGAAAACAATAACAAAGTGCAATGTTAAATGTAACAGCTACAGTGAATGTGTACTGCGGACAGTGAGTTGGAAGATCATAATGAAGTTCATAGTTTGTGAGGTCAAAAGTCCAGCTTCAATCCAGAGAACCAATCTATATTTTATTACAGCATGTCAAAACTGTCCTTCAGCTTGGTGATATGTGCTTCTGCCCTATAGGAGAGGTGAGAAGAACAAATATCTGGGGTGGGTGGGATCTTTGATTATGCTGGCTGCTTTACAGAGGCAGTGAGAAGTATAGACAGAGTGCATGAAGGGGAATTGATCTTCATGATTTGCTAAGCAGCATTTACAACTCTCTGTAGTTTCTTACAGTCATGGGCAGAGCAATTACGATACCAAGCTATGATGCATCCAGATATGAAGCTTTCTATGCGCATTTATAAAAATTGGTAAGAGTCGATAAAGACACGCCAAATTTCTTTAGCCTCCTGAGAAAGCAGAGGTGCGGATGGGTTTTCTTGGCCATGCTGTCTTCACGTTTGGACCAGGGCAGACTATTGGTGATATTCACTCCTAGGAACCTATTGAGGTCTAGATCTGCAGCATTCAAATCAGGTAATATCTGATGTTTATTAATAAAAAAAATAAGATACAACCTCATTCAAGCTATCAGAGATGCCAAGAAATGATTAGAATATAAAATCGAGTCCAGACCAGCTGTCAATTGTAGGATGGCTTATATACTATAATGGGCTACAAAATGAAATTGGCAACCTTGCTGATGACAGCACATCCTTCTCACGTTCTCTGCACATTTTGAACAGGGGGGAATTGGTAAGTCACATCCCATCCCGACAGCTTTTCACACACCTGAATCCACAGCCACAACTGCAGATGTAAAGCTAGTTTTCTGGAGAGTGAACCCACAGAAAGGATTGGTCTTGGATGTTGTTCCTGGCTGTGTGCTTAGATCCTGCACAGATCAGTTAGTAGGTGTATTTGCAGACATTCTTAAACTCTTCGTGCTTCAATCTGAGGTTTCCAACTGCTTTAAGAACCAAGATGACCTCGATCATCCTGATACCTCGGAAAAACAAGGTAATGTGACTTAATGATTACTGCCCAGTGGTTCTGTTACCCACGACATGCTTTGAGAGGCTATTCATGGCACATTTTAACTCCAGCCTCCTAGACAACTTCAACAACTACAATTTGCCTATTGCCACAACAGTTTGACAAAGGGCACCATCTTCCTGGCCCTATGCACATCCCTGGAGCATCTTGTCAGTAAAGACACCAATGTTAGACGACTGTTTATTGATAACAGCTCCACCTTCAACACTATAATTCCAAACAAATTTATCATCAATCTCCAAGACCAAAGAAGCAGCAGTTCCCATGTGAATAGGACTTCCTTACCAACAGACCTCAATCAGTATGGATCAGCAACACCTATGCCATGGTTGTTCTCAATCGTGTTAAACAGACAGTCAATACCTTGATCAAGGTCCTTCATTTACCTGACACACAAGGTTTCTGCAGCAGTTTATTTTTGGCTTTCTGAATTACTAATCTGATAATTTAACCACAATGTCACAGTCATAATTAACATGTTGCATGCGGGTTTTCTGGATAATCCCAGAATAATCAAAGTGTTCAGTTGGCTAGATTATGTCATCCTGTAGAGATACTTGGGATGCACTGCATTCTACCAAGATTTTGGTATCATAGCTAATACTTTGTCCATTTTCTTTGTCCTTAATATTTTTCTCTATATTACTGGCTGTCATATTTCCAATTCAGTTAAGCTGATAATAATCATGAATATCGACTTTGTATTTCAAATATTCTTTCGCGAAGGCTAGACTCAGCTTGAGGCTGTGGTTTTACAACAGCAAAAAGGTAATAAGGCATATTTCTGGTAAAAATCAAATTTAAATAAGCAAAATCTTTTCAACTGTTGTAAATGATTAATTATACCCACGAGGCATGAGGAAACTATGTCTCACTGTTTTGACAAACTGGAAGATATTGCAGCATTTAGTAAAGGAAAATCTATTAGATAAGATGCTGAAAGAAGATATGGGTGGCTCTGTTTCGCAAAGACTCATCATGATATACTTTTATTCAGCGAATTTTACCTGAGCAAACAGATTCTGAGACATTTTCAGAATCAGAGATTTTTATTTCACAATGATCTCAATGATCTTACTATTAATGTCAGTAACCTTAATGATGTTTCAAATAACATATGAAATTCATAAAAAGCCATTTAGCCAGCTGCATGTAAAGTCCTGGTGTAATATTGTATTGCAGGCTCCCATTAGCCACCGCTCCTTGAGGAATGCTAAATTACCACACCTGCTTCATGTGGAAAAATATCTGATAATGTCAATAACTATGAAAATCTTCATTTCCTTTCTCCACTGATATTGATCCAGTTCGCACTTGGAAATATCAATTGATCCTGATTAAAGCATTATCTAGTATCCAGTCCAAAAATAGTTTTCTAAGCTCAACTTGCACAAGGACAGTAATCTATGTGCCCTGTGGCTCAGGGAATGTTGCTTCAGCCTCAGTCAATTCTTAGTCTGATAGTATACTTTCCACTGTCTTCTGCTCTTCAAATGTAAGCTATTTAACACACATCAAGAAAGAATTACTTTTGGTTTATACTGTATACTGTAGAACACTATTATATTCTCAACATGTCCCCTGAAGAACTTCACATACATTAGGATTTCTCAATGTACTATAGTGACATCTGAAAAAAACATGACAGCAAAATTCTACCTAGTAAGTTCAAAGTTCAAACATCGAAGTATATTTATTATCAAAGTGTGTTTATCTTATATAACCTTAAGATTGCCTGCTCACAGGCAACCGTGAAACAAAGAAACCAAATAGAACCCATTAAAAGAAAAAGAAATCAACAGGAATTCTGCAGATGCTGGAAATTCAAGCAACACACATCAAAGTTGCTGGTGAACGCAGCAGGCCAGGCAGCATCTGTAGGAAGAGGTGCAGTCGATGTTTCAGGCCGAGACCCTTCGTCAGGACTAACTTCGGCCTGAAACGTCGACTGCACCTCTTCCTACAGATGCTGCCTGGCCTGCTGCTGCGTTCACCAGCAACTTTGATGTGTGTTGCTTAAAAGAAAAAGAAGACTGTCAAACACCTAGTGTGCAAAGAGAGAGAAAAACAACAAGTTGTGTCAACAATAAGAACAAGCGAACAACATTCAGAACTAAAGTTCACAAAGCCGGCATCACTGCAGCTGATCCGGAAGTCCACTAGTTGCAGGCCACAGTCTTAGTCCAGCACAGAGATGAACAAGCTCCACAGATCAGCGAGCCAAACTGGACCATTCCTCATCTCCAACCCTGACACCATGAACATTTCAATCAGGTCCGGTGCTTAAATCATCCAAACCTCGGGTCATTTCTCGCTTCCTGCCACTTCAGTACACCCTCGAGCTCCACCACCATGATTCGGCCAGTACCCAACATTTCCAATTTGGCTTGGGTCTTAAATTAATCAAACCTCAGATATTTCCTCGATTTCACCTCATCTTGGTTCCACCACATCAAATTGCTCCCAAGTCTGATCCAGCAACTCCAACTCAGACATGCTGCAACCATCAAATACCAGGTCATAGAGGTGATTCAACTCAGCTCCAACAGGCCACTGTTTGCAGCGATCATTTTCCGTAAAAAGTGTGAATAGCAAAATATTTAGTTATTCCTTCGTTTCATTGGCCACCAGCAAGAAGTCGCTGAACCTTCAGCAGTGCCATTTTAAACCAGATTCCACATACAATAATTTTAATGAGTGACTAACTAATTACATTGTAGAGGTCTGAATGAAAAAGGTTAACCAGGACGCTATGACGATATAATCCTTTATTCCAACAAAAAGGACATTAGCAGCTGTGTTCCAGAATATGTCTTTCCTGCAGTAAACCCCATGCAATAGTCATTGACCTAAATAATAATCACAATCTCTGCTTTGAAGGAACTGAAATGGTGTCATCTTCCAGCTCAAAGCCATTTCTGTACTCACTGTCAAGTACATGTGTGATGGCAGGGACCTGGAAGCATCAGAAAGGGACACCAGAAAAACCCTAGCCTATAAAACTATTGTAAAACATTTTGATAGGAGACTAAGCTGTAGCACCTGGTTTAGCCAGCTGTTAAAAAATACAAATATTTATTTTTCTCTGATATACTGGAAGATCTATTAAAAATAGATTTTTAAGAAGTCTAAAATTTAGCCTGCTGTTAAAAACTATGAATATTATTTTTGTCTGATGTAATAGAGCATCTATTAAAAGTATAGAAAAGGCACACTAAAGAATGCTTAAAATATTTGAAATTAATTAATTCAAAACAATGCAAATTGTTTAGCTTTGTTCCACATAGCAGCGTTACTGCATTAGAATGAAAGGAGTTGCCATGGTTTAGTAAGCAGATGCCTTGGAATGTGCTGGGAGAGGAACTGATATATGTTTGCACTTTAGCAGGTGCCATGTGCTCTGTCAGAGCATAGTTCGGGAAAATTTGGTGGAGAACACCTAACAAGTAGAAGATGACAGAGTTCAAGTGCACATATGTATGAAAATGTTGGCATTCCCTGATAGCTTTAGGATTTTTTCATCAGTAAGGCTATAGTAGTTCAGTCACAGAGCACATTCATAAAAGATTAATTTAGTTTTAGATATTAAGGGAATCAAGGATATGTGATTAGTGCAACAAAGTGGCACCGAGGTAAAGGATCAGCCATGGGCTGCTGAATGGCTGAACATGCATGGGGGGGGGGCCAAATGATCTACACTTACATCTATTTCTTATTCTCATGTCAACATTGTTTAGCAAGAGACAAAGCGGAATGTGTTTAAGCCGAAGTCTCTAATGGCTACTCAGAGCGCTTGTTGAATCAAAGGATAGGAGCATAGTCAGTCAGAGTGAGACACAATGATGTAAGAAGATGTAACATTCAAAGAAACAAGCAATGTGAAGGACAAAGAGGGAATGTGAGTAGAGGTGAGCATGATATGATATTGCAGCTGTAAACTGCCTAACCCACATTCCTTGGGTGCTGTCTGTACGGAGTTTCTTACATTCTTTCCTCAATCGTGTGGATTTCTGTTGGATGTTTTAACCTCTTCCCACATATGAATGTTGCCTTGTTGGGTCAATTAACCTCTATAACTTACCCCTTAGTGTAGGTAAGTGCCAAATAGAATCTGATGGGAGTTGATCGGCATGTTGTGGGAATAATTTGTAGGGGTTTCAGGAAATAAAAGAAGGACGATGAAACTGTTGTAATTTCAATCCTGATACAGGGTTTCAACCCAAAATGTTGACAGCTCCATTTCTCCAAGACAGGTTGTTCCACCTGCTGAGTTCCTCCAGCAGATTATCTAGCTGAACGGCTAAACAGGCTCAAAAGAGCTCAGTGGCCATTCCTTCTATTTCTTATGTTCCTTTTGACCATCTATATTCACATATTACTTACTTACTGCCCATTATGCCACTGCCATTTAGGGTAGAAATGAAGGTCCTTCATCTCTGGTGGTGTTCAGGGCTTCCTTCATCATGTCAGTAGCTCCCTCTCGGTCTTCTTTACTGTCAGTCTTGCAGGTTCCAGGAGGAGACTCAGAAATACCGTCACACACACAGATCTAGAAGGATTCTTCATTGCTGTTTCTGTAATAATCTTATTTTACCAGTCAGGGTTGTTAGCCTTGACCTGAAGCTCCAAACATGGAGGATTGGTAAGACCACTCTTAGTCTGGCCTCTACCCTTTGACTTATTTGTCATGGATGTCCCTACCAAGAGCCAAAGCATTAAACCCTGATTCCAGCCAACATATCTCTCTGGGTCATTGAGGCACGCAGCCCTCCAAATCATGACAAGGTTGTGGTACTCTAGGAGGATATTCACATACGCTACTATGTAGTTGTATATTACAATGTACAAGATGTAGGTATAGAGAAGATGTTTCCCATGATTAATGAGCTGGAATTAGGGTTAGATTCTGAATGTTTGTTGAGACTGTTGTACCACTGCACCTTTCCAGAAAGGCCTCCATTCTATATGTGGAGAGAGATACTTCAAGAGGATAAGAACAAACTGAGTGAGCTGGTGAGATGGAGTAATATATGCAAAGTCTCAAGGTTATGCAACTCAGTTAAGAAAACAGAAATAATGAATAGTTTTCAAATGAGGAGATATTGGTAAATGCTGATTTGAAAGGAAACTTGGTGTCCTTGGAAACCTAACATGAAGGGGCAGCAGTCAGTTAGGAGGACAAATTGCATATTTGCTTTTATTATTGGAGGAATTGAGTGCAAGAATTAAAATGGTCTTACTCATCTGGAATACAATCTTTGCGTGCAATTTTGGTTCCTTTACTTAAAAATGATGTATTTACCATAGAGGGAGTGTAGTAATGAATCAACAAACTGGTCTTGACGATGACAGAGGCATGACATGAGGAGTGATTGAGTAAGCTCAGCTTCTATTCTCTAAAATTTTGAAGAATAGGAGATGACCTCATTTCTAAGAAATGTATAAGATTGTTGGAGGACTCAACAAGAGAGACCGATACAGAAAAGAATGTTTTCCCTAGATAATGAGTCTGGAATTGGGATCAGAGTCTTATAATAAGAGGTAGGCCTATAATGCGGTAAAATGTCATCTACTGGGTGGTGAAATTTTATAATTGTTTACCATGGGCTGCTGTGCAAGTTCAGACATTGACTGCACACAAAGCAAAGTTCGGTTGATCTCTAGACAGTCAGAGATGGAGGAGGAGTTAAGATGGCGCTAAACGTCAACTCCTTTGTGTGCATCTTCGGAAACAGCTCGATTTCCATCCTTAATATCTTTATTTTTCCCTTTCAGGGTTCTTTTGAAGAACCTGACCTGGAGTTACATGCTGACTTTGGTTCTTTGCAGGAATGGAACCCGTTCTCGGGGTTTCAGGACTGGCCATTGTTCGGCATGCCAAGGATTCGGCCTGAGAGTATGGCTCATATTTGGAAACCTAACATCTCAGGGCTCTGGAGACAGGCAGATCGAGGGTTGGTGTCATGGCAGGAGGCTCATGTGTTGTCGGAGGAGTCAAAAAACCTTCTGCTGTGTGCCCGAAGACCCGGGATCTTTGTGATCTTCAGGACAGAGCTCGAAAAAAGTGAAGTAGTGGACTCTTAACATCATAAACCAGCAAGTTGTTTGTTACGTCTCCCCACTTGCTGGGAAAATGGAGACACCTCCTCTCCCTTATTAAGGAGAGAGAGAACCTGTGGTATGTCGAATGCCGGTGTGAAATGCCAAGTCTTTGGGGTAAATGTAAGTCTGTTTGTTTGCTATTGCTTTGCTCATGCTCGAGGGCGATGCTTGCTTTTTTTGCCGGTGGGAGGAGGGGGATTGTTGCTCGCTACTGCTTATGCACGGGAGGTGGGAGCTGGGGGGACTCTGGGGTTCTCATGTTTGGCCGTCGTTCATTCTTTGGGCACACGGTTTTTGTGTCTGTTTGCAAAGAAAAGGCGTTTCAGGATGTATATTGTATACATTTCTCTGAAATTAAATTGGACCTTTGAACCTTTGAATGAAAGAAGATGGGCATAGGGCAGCACTATAGAGAATGAGTTAGAAGGTCAACCATAATCTGTTTGAATGGATGAACAGGTTTGAAAGAGATCAGTGGCTACTCCTTAGATTTTTTATGTTCCTTTTGACCAGCTACAAACTTTGCAAGTGTCTTAGGGTGCCTTAAGGCTTGTAGAGTACTGTAGATTGTGTCTTTCCATAAAACTTAGTAGTTCTGAGCTAATACAAATGTAAGTACTCTAAGTACCTGTATTTCTATTTCCCAATCAAAATATGGAACTGTGTCAAAGCTTTTGACACCCTAGATATATATATCTTTGCACAGTACTATATATGTATACATGTTGCTATGTATTTCTGTATAAGAAATGTACAAGATTGTCAGGGGCTCAGCAAGGTAAGTATAGGGAAGATGTTTCTTATGGTTAATGAGTTTGGAATTAAGATCAAAGTCTGAATGTATATCTTTAGATGTCAGCTCACGATTTTCACACTGGATCCCACACATGATTCATACTGTTCTCTATGTGAACCAATGGGTTTCCCCTGGGAGCTCTAGTTTCTTTCCACGTTCTAAGACATGCAGCTTGATAGACTGTTTGTCCCTAGTGTAGGTGAGTGGTAGAATCTGGGCCATGATTTAGGGTTGAAGTTGTGGGAATATGGAAAATACAAATGGATTAGGTTAGGATTAGAGTGGTTAATGGTCGGCATGGAACTAGCAGGCTGATGGGAATGTTCCAGACACTAGAGTGTTACTTCTTGAGATATAAATGATTTAGTATTCTTACCGTAAATGTGGAACAATGAATATTGACAATTATCAGCAGCCAGTTATTTCCTGATGTCAGCACATTATTTAAGAAGGGAGAGAGAAAGAAAGCAGAACCACTAGAGCTAGAGATATCTATGTTGATGCCATCAGGTTGAAACCTATCAGGATGAAATATGAAATGTTGCTTCTCCAATTTGTATCTGGCCTCAGTGTGGCAGTAGAGCAGGCTATATCAGTGTGACAATGGGTAGTGGAATAAAAATGGCTGGCCATCGGGAGATTCTAGCTGTTATAGCTAGACCCAATCTCCACCGGGTTTCACCAATGTAGAAGAGACCACCCAGGAGCACCAGGTATAATAAACAACCTCGATGGATTCACATGTGATTTGCTACCTAACTTGGAAGAACTGTGGGGGTCCTAAATGGTGATGAGGGAGCAGGTATAGGCGCATATATAATAATTAGCATGGTTGCAAGGATAAATACATGGAGGGGGATTGTTGGGGAAAAATGAGTGGACAAGGGAGTCACAGAAAGAACAATTCCTGTGGAAAGCAGAGGTGGGAGTGGAGGGGAGGATGTGCCTGGTGGTGGAATCCTGTTGGAAATTGTGAAAGTTAGATGTATAAACTGATTGGGTGGTAGATGAGGACAAGGGAGTGTCATCCCTGTTATGTCGGGGGGTGGGGGAGCGGAATGAGGTGAGGGAAAACATGTGGGAAATGGAGAAGATTTGGGTGAGGGCTGCAATGATGACAGTGGAGATTCCTGTTTGCTGAAAATACAGGACATCTCATATATCTTAGAACGGAAATCCTCATCATGAGATTATATGTGGTGGAGACAGGAAATGAGAGAAGGAAATAGCAAACAGTACTTGTAAATGACAGGGTGAGAAGAGGTGTAGTCAAAGTAACTGTGAGTGTAATGAGTTTGTAAAGGATATTGCTAGTCAACCTGTCGCTAGTGATGGAGACTGAGAGATCAAGAAAGGGGACAGAGTTGGTAGAGATAGACAAAGTGAATTTTAGGGTGCGTGGAAGTTGCTGGTCAAATAAATAAAATTGACGAGGTCCACATGGGTGCTGGAGGCCACCCCAATGCATTTATCAATGTAGTGGAGAAAAAGGTGGGGAGAGTTACCACTGTAGATTTGGAACATAGATTGTTCCAAGTGGCCACTGAAACGGCAGGCTTAGCTGGGGCCTACATGCATGCCCATGGCTACATCTTATGTGTAGAAAGTGGGAGGAGCCAAAAGAGAAGCTGTTAAGGATGAGTACCAGTTCTGACAGACAGAGAAGGGTGGTGGTGAAAGGGACCTGATTAGGTCTGTTACAAAGAATGAAGCAGGGAGCCTGAGGCCTTCCTGATGGAGGGGAGGAAGTGTACAGGGACTAGATAGTGAAAATGAGGCTGCCAAAGCAAGGGAACTGAAAGTTATCGAAGTGCTAGAGAGCTTGCAATATGTCACCAATGTAGGTGGGAAGGGACTGAATGAAGGAAGGCAAGGTGGAGTAGAGGTATGTGGACCTGAGTGGGTTAGTTAGGTTTGATGATCTTGGGTAGGAGTAGAAACGAGCAAAGAGGATTTGGGAAACGATAAAGCTGGCGGCTGTAGAGGGAAATCTTCTCAGGTGATGAGGTCAGTGATGGTGTGGGAGACAGCGGCTTGATGCTTCTCAGTGAGATCCTGGGTTAGCGGTAAGTCAGAGGAGGTGTCCAAGAACTGCTGTTTGGACTTGCAAGGTAGAGGTCAGTCTGCAAGACACAATAACACCACCTTAGTCTGCAAATTCGATGGTGAAGTTGGGATTGATGCAGATTAGTGAATCATAAATACAAGAGTTTCTGCAAATGCTGGAAATCTAGAGCAATACATACAAAATGCTGCCGGAATTCAGCTGGTCAGGCAGCATCCATGGAGAGGAATAAACAGACAACATTTTGGCCCAAGCCACTTCATCAGGACTGGAATGGAAGGGGGAAGAAATTGGAATAAGCGGGTGGAGAGAGAGGAAGGAGTACAAGATGATAGGAGATAGGTGAAAATAGGTGAGAGGGAAAGTGGGTAAGTGGGAAAAGGAAGATGAAATGAGGAAACTGGGAGACAATAAGTGGAAGAGGTACAGGGCTAAAGAAGAAGGAATCTGGTAGTGGACCTTGGGAAAAAGGAAAGGAAGAGGGACACAGGAGGGAGGTGATGGGCAGGTGAGCAGAAGAGATGAGTAAGAGGGGTGCCAAAATGGGGAATGAAAAAAGAGAGGAGGGGGAGATATAATTGTTCATGCTATCAGATTGGAGGCTACCTAGACGGAATATGAGGTTTGGCCCTTCAACCTACAGATGCCTTCATCACGATCATAGACAAGGCCTTAGACCAAAGCGTCAGAATGAGAATTGAAATTAAAACTAAAATGGGAAGGGAAATCTACCTTTGGTGTTAGTGCACGACAAAGCGGTCCCTCAATTTACATCGGGTCTCCCTTCTTCTTGTTCTTCTTCAGATTTGTCTTCTTCAGCTCTTTACCTCTTCCACCTATCACCTCCCATCTACTCACTTCAACTCCCCTTCCCACACATCCATTTCCCCTCACTTGGTTTCATTATGATCTTCCAGTTGTATACTTTCTAGTCCTGATGAAGGGTCCTGGCCTGAAATGTCGAATGTTTATTGCTCTCCACAGAGTTGTGAGTTCGGAAGGGTGGGGTTGGACAAGGTAAGGGGGAGTGGTGAAGTTGAGATCATTAATCTCCGTTGGGCAGTTAGAGGTAAAAAGATCCAGAGGGCAGAAGGCCACAGCAGGGTGTTCAAGAGGAGGAGGAGGAGGCCTGGAACAGCTGGGATTGGAACCAGAAGCAGCAGGGGCCTGGTGGAGAGCAAGCTTCTGATCTCTCCTTGAAATGCAGAAGGTGAGAACGGGTGGTTGAAGCCATGTATATGACAGAAGACAAAGTGTTGGAGAAGTCCATTGTGGGTAGCGGAGAGCAACGCCTTGAGCTGGGGTGAGGAAGAGACAAGGCCTACAGGTATCTCCACTTGGTGTTGAGGTTGGCACTTACGATCCAGCAGGAGAAGCAGAAGGAGAAGCATTTAAGGGAATGCAGGTACCTGGGATCCTGGCTGGGGCTAATCTGTGAGGTCTGGAAATAGAGCTGGAGGTCAATGTGGCACAAGATGGCAGTGGATGTAATTGCCCAGAAAGGATATGTCACTGTGGAAGTGAGTCTGGGTGAACACGTGGTCAGAGAGCAGCAGAGATCACAGCCGGGGAGAAGTGAGGGAAGATCTTCCAAAACTCCCATCAGGAAAAGTGAGAGGAGGAAAACTTTTTCAATGTGTGCCTACCTCACTGAGTCTTTGCAGTTGGGCAGCAAACTAGAGATACGAGAAAGTCTACAGATACTGGAAATCTGGAGCAACACAAACTGAGAATACACTGTTTTGGGGTCAATATTCTGACACAGATTGTAGATTGGCTAATGGACAGAAAACAGAGTGGAAATAATTGACTGATTTTTGGGTTGGGACTTTATTGCTGGTAGGGTTTCATAGCTGAATGCCAGCTATGTAAAATCTCTACTAATGATCTGGATGAGTGAGATTTATACAAATTTGCTGATGATAGAAAGCTGATTGGCAATATGGGATGTAATATGTGAAGACAGGATAGATGGAATATAATGTAGGAAAACATGAGTTTATCTATTTTAGTGGAGGAAAGAAAGGAAAAGCAGAGTATATTTTATATGCTGAGAGATTAAAATGAGCTAGTGTTCACAGGGAACAGGATGTCTTTGTTTCTCAATAACTGAAAATTAATATACAGATTCAGCAAACATAGAAACATAGAAAATAGGTGCTTGAGTAGGCCATTCGGCCCTTGGAACCTGCACCGCCATTCAGTATGATCATGGCTGATCATCCAACTCAGAACCCTGTACCAGCCCTCCCTCCATACCCGCTGATCCCTTTAGCCACAAGGGCCATATCTAACTCCCTCTTAAATATAGCCAATGAACTGGCCTCAACTGTTTCCTGTGGCAGAGAATTCCACAGATTCACCACTCTCTGTGTAAAGAAGTTTTTCCTAATCTCAGTCCTAAAAGGCTTCCCCTTTATCCTCAAACTGTGATCTCTCGTCCTGGACTTCCCCAACATCAGGAATAATCTTCCTGCATCTAGCCTGTCCAATCCTTTTAGGATTTTATACGTTTCAATAAGATCCTCCCTCAATCTTCTAAATTCCAACGAGTATAAGCCTAGTTAGGAAAACAAAAGGGATGCTCCCATTATCATAAATGGGTTTCAATCCAATGGTAGAGATACCTTACAGGAAGATGTAGAGGCCTTGATGAAACTACTTCTCCAATTAACATACAAAATTCTTAATATTATCAAGTGTCATCAAAGTTATTTTTCTTACAAACTATGGCCTAAAGAATGAAGTCCTTTAAAAATGGATGCAATAGAATTAACAAAAGTAGCTACAGAATTTCAAAAGCAGAAACAGGTACACAAGGCTGGCAATGTATTTCTCTGATGCATCAATGAGTTATCAGTTTATTCGACATTGTAAATTGCAGCAAGTAAGGTGAATTAATGGATGCCTCAAAGACAAAAAAAATAAAGTTTTCTCTCCCCATCTTTAATTTGTTTTATTTTATATAAATTTCTGCTACAAGACTGACTTCGTAAATCTCTGACTTAGATCACTGCACCACTGGTATCCCTAGTGGCCTTAGCCTCTGCAATTTCCTTCATAAACCTCTGTGACTCTCTTCCTCTCCTCTCACCCTTGTCATATGCATTGAAATGTAATGTATCTCTCTGTCCAGTTTACATTCATCTCCTTTCATAGATCAGTGTCAATTTTTGTTTGGTCAAGCTTTTATGAAATGTTTTGGGGTATTTAACGATAATGATGATTCCACATAAATGCAGGCTGTTAAAGAGTGGTGAATACATCCTCGTGTGTAAAGCGAAAATGTTGAACAATATTGGGGTTTTAGGCAATATTGATGTTACTACGGCGGCTTCCATTTTTGTTTGGGCAACCCCTCAGGCAAGTGTAAGCCCCCAGTAGCTAGTTCCAATATTTTCAAGAATTCTCTCATGCCCAGGTGCAAGCAGAGTAAATGGATTGATATTCTCACGTTGGATTCTCTAACCCATCATTGTTAGAAGGTAGGATCAAAAAGATAAAAGAAAGTCCTTTGAATGTGCAGCCCCATTGGCATTTGCAGCCACATCCTTCCCCACCCACCCTATTCATTCCACATGATTGATTCTATACATTAATATTCTCTTTTTCACAATTCTCTTTTTCACTCAGTCACCATATCAAATGTATCCATGGTCTATCAGTGATGAGCTTTCTCTTACCTTTATCTCAATATTACATTTCTATGTGATAGCCTTCACTAGACAAAGTCCAGGTGACTTTAAGTTTCCCTAAGAAATGCTTTCCATGAAAAATAAACATGATTTTCATACTCTATTGAATGATTTATACCATATATCAGTCAGGATGTAATCAAGGTATAATTTTATCTAATATTTCTCCTTTAAGAAGATAAGCCTGGCACAAGGGATAAAAACACTCTGTTGCAGTTATTGGATTTCCTTTGCTAAAAGATAGTCATAAATTTTTTATAAGGTTATGGATTTTACAAAAGGATCACATCTTTGAAATATCTATAATTACAGGGGTGCCAGACAAGAGTAATTAAGCCCTTATAGCAAGGTTGGAAAGTTTATGTACAATCATTGACTTCTATGTTGTGTTTTTTTTCTGGGAACTATTTAATACCATGTGCTAGAAATCCAGTTCATTATAAAATTTGGCGGTTGATATATCCGCTTCTGAATTTCAGTCCTGACAGGATTTCAGTAATCATTAGCTGCCTCAGAAAAATATTTCTATTAATGTGGAATTCCAGGACAGAAATTATTGCTGTAGAAAACAGCAACAGCATATCATAATTATTAATTAAAGTTTATAAAATATTTCGACTGCTAACCTGTGACAATACACTGTATTCTCTTGTTTATACACACGGCCTGAACAATATTTCAACCTTTAAACTCTTTTTGCAAGCAATTATAATTGCCTTTGATTTAATGTACTACATTTATAGTGATACCTCTGAATTAGTTGACAGTTTTCCTAAATACTCATTCAGGTTTAAATTATCACTTGGCTAGAAACACTCTCTACTCACCACCACTACTACTGCCACGTTAAACGAACCCCCTCTCCTAACAACTTTGATAGAAGAAATGGTCCTAACTAAAATATTAACCAACTTCTTGTCCTTTCAAATCTACGAACTTGTGTAGGTTTGCAATGGTCCATTTTTTTTTTTCGAACAAGCAATCTGATGAAAGAAATTAGTGGGGCAAGCAGCAGCAGCTGTGGAGGGGTGGAGGAATTGTCACCATTTCAGCTCAAAGCCCTACATTAGGACTCACTGCCACAGCCCTTACAGCTGTTTTAATACATGAATGGCATGTGGCTCACTAAATGCTATTTATGCATTTTTACTTTCCTTCCACTCTACACCAAGACTTTATCATTATTTCCATCTCATTCTCTGATTTCAATTGCTGTTATTACACCACCACAGTTGTTATTTGTAATGCCAAGTGAGGATTTTGGATCCGTCATAACACAAAAGCAGAATTAAGACAAAGATTAGAAGATAAAATATCCTTGTCCATAAATGTTAACTCATTTTCTATCTCCACAGATGACTGAAACCTGCTGAGTATCTCCAAAACTTCTGCTTGTTTTTCAGGTCCTTTCTATTTTACCTCACATATATGTACATCTCGGTGACAATCTCAGATGGAGACAAGAAGGCTTGCAAGTGTGAGATACACCAGCTCGTTGAGGAGTGTCGCAGCAACAACCTTGCACTCAGTGTCAGTAAGAGCAAACAGCTGATTGTGGACTTCTGAAAATGTAAGATGAGGGTCACAAACCAATCCTCATAGATGATCAGAAGTGGAGAGAGTGAGCAATTTCAAGTTCCTGGGTGTCAATATCTCTGAGGATCTAATCTGGTTTCAACATACTGATACAGCTATAGAGAAGGCAAGGCAGCAACTATATTTTATTAGGAATTTGAGGAGATTTGGTTTATCACCTAAAACACTTGAAAACTTCTACGGATGTACCGTAGAGAGCATTCTAACAGTCTGCTATGGGAGGAAGGGAGGACTATTGCACAGGATCAAAGAAAACTGCAGAGCATGGTAAAATTAGTTAGATCCATCGGTACTACCATCCGTAGTATCCAAGATAACAGTGCCTCAGCAAGGCAATGCCCATCATCGGGGATTCCGACCAGTCAGGACACGCCCTCTTCCCATTGTTACCATCAGGAAGTTGGTACAGAACACTCAGTAATGCTGGAACAGCTTCTTGCCCTCTGCAATCCAATTTCTGAATGGATATACTACCTATGAACACTACCTTAGTATGTTCTTGTTATTTCTGTTTTTGAACTACTTATCTAAATTTAATAATCTAATATCTATATGTGCGTTGTGTACGTATAAATATATATTTACTGTAATTCAGTTTTTTTCTCTATATTTATCATGTATTGCATTGTACTGCTGTAGCAAAATTAACAAATTTCACAACATATGCTGGTGATATTAAACCTGATTCTGACTCTGATTCTGTTCACATTTAATATGATAAGTCTGGCTATTTTGGCCTGACGTCCCAGGGCTGCTAATATCTGCTGTCTTATGGTACAGCATATAATAGTGCACAGAATTTTTTTCTCTGATCTCCCAGTTTAGTGGCATGAAGCATATTTTCCCTGCATGAATGTGTGGGTTATATTCTGTTTCTGTTTGGTGATATGCCTGATATTCAAGCAATGCAACAATTTTACTGAAATAGTACCAACGGCCATGAAGGTTTGACATTTAATTAGTTAGTTTGTATCTAAACCCCTGCTAAAACATAAATGATTCTGCATATGTTGGAAATCCGGAGTAACAAACACAAGATACTGGAGGAAACATCGAAACATAGAAACATAGAAAATAGGTGCTTGAGTAGGCCATTCGGCCCTTCGAACCTGCACCGCCATTCAGTATGATCATGGCTGATCATCCAACTCAGAACCCTGTACCAGCCCTCCCTCCATGCCCGCTGATCCCTTTAGCCACAAGGGCCATATCTAACTCCCTCTTAAATATAGCCAATGAACTGGCCTCAACTGTTTCCTGTGGCAGAGAATTCCACAGATTCACCACTCTCTGTGTGAAGGAGTTTTCCCTAATCTCGGTCCTAAAAGGCTTCCCCTTTATCCCCAATCTGTGACCCCTCGTTCTGGACATCCCCAACATCGGGAACAATCTTCCTGCATCTAGCCTGTCCAATCCCTTTAGGATTTTATAAGTTTCAATAGGTCCCCCCTCAATCTTCTAAATTCCAATGAGTATAAGCCTAGTTGATCCAGTCTTTCATCATATGAAAGTCCTGCCATCCCAGGAATCAATCTGGTGAAAGTTCTTTGTACTCCCTCTACGGTAAAGAAGTCTTTCCTCAGATTAGGGGACCAAAACTGCACACAATACTCCAGATGTGGTCTCACCAAGGCCTTGTACAACTGCAGTAGTACCTTCCTGCTCCTGTACTTGAATCCTCTTGCTATGAATACCAGCATACCATTCGCCTTTTTCATCGCCTGTTGTATCTGCATGCCCACTTTCAATGACCAGTGTGTAATGACACCCAGGTCTCGTTGCATCTCCCCTTTTCCTAATCCGCCACCATTCAGATAATAATTTGTTTTCCTGTTTTTGCCACCAAAGTGGATAACCTCACATTTATCTACATTAAATTGCATCTGCCATGAATTTGCCCACTCACCTAACCTATCCAAGTCACCCTGCATCCTCTTAGCATCCTCCTCACAGCTACCACTGCCGCCCAGCTTTGTGTCATCCGCAAACTTGGAGATGTTGCATTTAATTCCCTCATCTAAGTCATTAATATATATTGTAAACAACTGGGGTCCCAGCACTGAGCCTTGCGGTACCCCACTAGTCACTGCCTGCCATTCTGAAAAGGTCCCATTTATTCCCACTCTTTGCTTCCTGTCTGCTAACCAATTCTCTATCCACATCAATACCTTACCCCCAATACCATGTGCTTTAAGTTTGCACACTAATCTCCTGTGTGGGACCTTGTCAAAAGCCTTTTGAAAATCCAAATATACCACATCCACTGGTTCTCCCCTATCCACTCTACTAGTTACATCCTCAAAAATTTCTATAAGATTCGTCAGACATGATTTTTCTTTCACGAATCCATGCTGACTTTGTCCGATGATTTTACCACTTTCGAAATGTGCTGTTATTACATCTTTGATAACTGACTCTAGCATTTTCCCCACCACCGATGTTAGGCTAGCCAGTCTATAATTTCCCGGTTTCTCTCTCCCTCCTTTTTTAAAAAGTGGGGTTACATTAGCCACCCTCCAGTCCTCAGGAACTAGTCCAGAATCTAAAGAGTTTTGAAAAATTATCACTAATGCATCCATTATTTCTTGGGCTACTTCCTTAAGCACTCTGGGATGCAGACCATCTGGCCCTGGGGATTTATCTGCCTTTAATCCCTTCAATTTACTTTACACCACTTCCCTACTAACATGTATTTCCCTCAGTTCCTCCATTTCACAGGACCCTCTGTCCCTACTATTTCTGGAAGATTATTTATGTCCTCCTTAGTGAAGACAGAACCAAAGTACTTATTCAATTGGTCTGCCATGTCCTTGCTCCCCATAATCAATTCACCTGTTTCTGTCTGTAGGGGACCTACATTTGTCTTAACCATTCTTTTTCTTTTCACATATCTATAAAAGCTTTTACAGTCAGTTTTTATGTTCCCTGCCAATCTTCTCTCATAATCTTTTTCCCCCTTCCTAATTAAGCCCTTTGTCCTCCTCTGCTGGACTCTGAATTTCTCCCAGTCCTCAGGTGAGCCACTTTTTCTGGCTAATTTGTATGCTTCCTCTTTGGAATTCATACCATCCTTAATTTCCCTTGTCAGCCACGGGTGCACTACCTTCCTTGATCTATTCTTTTGCCAAACTGGGATGAACAATTGTTGTAGTTTATCCATGCGATCTTTAAATGCTTGCCATTGCATATCCACCGTCAATCCTTTAAGTTTCATTTGCCAGTCTATCTTAGCTAATTCATGTCTCATACCTTCAAAGTTACCCTTCTTTAAGTTCAGAACCTTTGTTTCTGAATTAACTATGTCACTCTCCATCTTAATGAAGAATTCCACCATATTATGGTCACTCTTACCCAAGGGGCCTCTCACGACAAGATAGCTAATTAACCCATTTCTCATTGCTCAATACCCAGTCTAGAATAACCTGCTCTCTAGTTGGTTCCTCGACATGTTGGTTCAAAAAACCATTCCACATACATTCCAAGAAATCCTCTTCCTCAGCACCCTTACCAATTTGGTTCACCCAACCTATATGTAGATTGAAGTCACCCATTATAACTGCTGTTCTTTTATTGCACACATTTCTAATTTCCTGTTTAATACCATCCCCAACCTCACTACTACTGTTAGGTGGCCTGTGCACAACTCCCACCAGCATTTTCTGCCCCTTAGTGTTATGCAGCTCTACCCATATCGATTCTGCATCCTCCCGGCTAATGTCCTTCCTTTCTATTGCGCTAATCTCCTCTCTAACCAGCAATGCTACCCCACCTCCTTTTCTTTCAGGTCTATCCCTCCTGAATATTGAGTATGCCTGAATGTTGAGCTCCCATCCTTGGTCACCCTGGAGCCATGTCTCTGTGATCCCAACTATATCATATTCATTAATAACAAGCTGCACTTTTAATTCATCCACCTTGTTAGGAATGCTCCTTGCATTGACACATAAAGCCTTCAAGCTCGCTTTTACAACACTCTTAGCCCTTATACAATTATGTTGAAAAGTGGCCCTTTTTGATTTTTACACTGGATTTGCTGGCCTGCCACTTTTACTTTTCACCTTACTACTTTTTGCTTCTACCCTCATTTTACACCCCTCTGTCTCTCTGCACTGGTTCCCATCTCCCTGTTGTGAACTAACCTCCTCTCTCCTAGTCTCTTTAATTTGATTCCCACCTCCCCAACCATTCTATTTTAAAGTCACCTCAGTAGTCCTCGCAAATCTCCCTGCCAGGATATTGGTCCCCCTAGGATTCAAGTGTAAGCTGTCCTTTTCGTACAGATCACACCTGCGCCAAAAGAGGTCCCAATGATCCAAAAACTTGAATCCCTGCCCCCGCTCCAATCCCTCAGCCACGCATTTATCCTCCACCTCATCGCATTCCTACTCTCACTGTCGCGTGTTACTACCTTTGCGGTCCTTTTTCTCAACTCCCTTCATAACTCCCTATATTCTCCTTTCAGGACCTCTTCCCTTTTCCTACCTATGTCATTGGTACCTATATGTACCACGACCTCTGGCTCTTCACCCTCCCACTTCAGGATATCTTGGACACGATCAGAAATATCCCGGACCCTGGCACCAGGGAGGCAAACTACTATCCAGGTCTCTGGAATGCATCCACAGAATCGCCTATCTGACCCCCTTACTATCGAGTCCCCTATTACAACTGCCCTCCTCTTCCTTTCCCTACCCTTCTGCGCTACAGGACCGGACTCTGTGCCGGAGGCACGGCCACTGTCGCTTCCCCCAGGTAAGCTGTCCCCTCCAACTGTACTCAAACAGGCCAGGCAGCTTTTATGGATAGGAATAAACAGTCGACACTTTGGGGCGAGACCCTTCACCAGTACTGAAACGGAAGGAGGAAGACATCGATAACAGAAGGTTTGGGAAGAGGATGGAGTACAAGCTGGCAGGTGTAGACAAAACCAGGTGAGGGGGGAGTTAGATGGGTGGGGAAAGGGGGAATGAAGTGAGAAGATGGGAGGTGATAGTTGGTGAAGGTGTAGGTAGGTAGTTGTGGGCAGTAAACCTCTACTAGTTTTTTTGGAGACATTTGCTGTGTCTCAGTGTATTATGAGTTCATTACACTGGACATTTTTCAGACAGCAGTGAGCAGCAGGTTACAGGGTGAAATAATTGAGCTCAGTGGTTAGAGCTTGAGCAACATGAAGATCGAGATCAGTGGAGGACTGAGCAGGAAATTGAAGAGTTCCTGGAAGAATTAATATTGGTGAAGAAGTGGGATTACAGGCAGAGTCTATGGAGCATATTAGCCGGTGATGGAAACGGATCTCGGGGTGGGCAGGAGAATTCCCCAGTGGGCATTCACTTTAGATGAGAAGATTAAAAAAGGAAGTTATTTTAAGAAACTTGATATCTGAGATTCCTCAGGAGTGGGTCCTTTAATGCTTGGAAGCCATTAGCATTCTGATTCTACTGTGCTCCATATAACCAAGCTTCACATTGTCCATAAACCACAAATGTATTTGAGAAATGTGATATGTCCGCACAATCAATTTCAGCAATTTACAATTTTCCGATGAAATTCACTCACATTGCATGTAACAATGTTACTTTACAGGAACATATTTTGGAGCTGTTATGTCACTCCCACACTCTTCTGCCTATCACCTCCCCTCACTTGGATCCACCTATCATCTGCGTGCATTTGCTCCAACCCTTCTCTCCTCCCTTTTCGTGCTGGCTATAATGCCATTTTATTCAGTCGACACGAAGGGTCTCGAACTGAAATGTCGACTGTCTATTGCCTTCCATAGATGTTTGCTGATCCACTGAATACCGCTTTTGTGTTTGCATGGTGTAATGTCACATTGGTGATGTCAGTCAAGTATCTTCTCCGAGAAAGGACCTCAATCTAATTTGGAGAAATGTGATATGCCTCCACAATCACATTAAGCATTTAATCATTTTTAGATAAAATTCGCTCACGGTGCATGACAAAATGTTCTTTACAAGAACACTTTTTTGAGCTATTATGTCTTTTATAAGAAAAAAGAATGATTTGCTTACAATAACAAAAACAGAATCAGAATTGGCTTTATTATCACTGATATATGTTGTGAAATTTGTTGTTTTGTGACAGTAACAATACTGTGATAGTGCTTTTTAAATCAAACAGTGAAAGAATCATTGGTTGAATACAGTAAACTGGCCTTTTTAAGTAGTAATGGTGCAATAATGGATCATTTATCTATTATGAAGGGTTAAGTTTGCAATTATCTGATGACTCTGAAGTAAAATTATAGGATTCATAACAGGCTGTTTTATACTTCTCAATGTCTTTTTCTGCTTTGATGAAAATCGTTGATGAACCTGAACGTGTGTTGAAAAAATAAATATTGTGTTGTGACAAGAAAACAAATACTGATAGCATAGCTTTAATTCCCAGCCTGCATTTTCAAAAGAATGCAGCGCTGAATACTGAATGCATCTTGCTTGTGTCTAGGGTGGCTGATTCCACCATTTGAACGAGTCGTGTGGCTTTGAATACTGAGTGAACATTTTCCATTCGAGTCATGGACCTGAATTCTGAATGCACACCTTGTGAAAGATGATCTGACTTTGTATGCTGATGGTAACATTTCAGGAATGTTGTACCTGACATCGATAGCGTCCTTACTTTGCTTCCATGCATAAAATAAAATGCATATTGTGTTAACTTGATACTTGTTTTGTGACTTAACTATATTATTGATATCACTCATTTTGATGGGGTTCTTTTTCCAGGTTGCTGTGCAAATCTTGGATTTTAATGGAAGAGAACAAGCAGAGTGAATGTAAAATATTTCTCTTCATATATAATTTACCAGCTTGTCACTTCACTCTGAATGCTTTGAATTAAGAGCTAAGGAATGGGATTTCTTTTGTTTCAACACTTCTTGACCATTGTAGCCATCCCCCAAATATATGATACATTATGTTTTCTTGTACTTTAAACTGATGGAGAATCTTCATGTACGGATTTGCTGCTGTTGAAAGGTGTGTTGCACATGAAGTCCCTCACTGGGCTCATAAGCAAACTTGGCTCATTAGTTTGCTCTGCTAACAGCCACGTGACTCAATGGTGAGAAGACCAACTTCCGTAAACAATATATGTCTAGGGTTGGCATGATTTGGGGTTCAACCAAACAGGAACGTTGTGATGTTCTGATTAAAGAAACCTCTATCTGAGTGAATGCTGTGTAAATACTGCCCATACACAATTGTTGCTTGGCAAGAAATAACAGATGATAAACAATATAAAATTATAGAGAAAGTATATTTACTAATTTCAGCTTTATCAAACAGCTATTAAGAGAAAGAAAAGACAGAAAAAATGAAGGGGCTTATTACTGTTAAGCCTGTCTAAATATGCACACAACATTGGAGCTTGTATTTCTGAAGCTGGGGAGTCGGGGGTGTAACACTCACAACACGCTGGAGGAACTCAACAGGTCGGGCAGCATCCGTGGAAAAGATCGGTCGACGTTTCGGGCCGGAACCCTTCGTCAGGACTGAAGAGAGAGGAGGCAGAGGCCCTATAAAGAAGGTGTGGGGAGGGTGGGAAGGAGAAGAGTGGTAGGTTCCAGGTGAAAAACCAGTAAGGGGAAAGATAAAGGGGTGGGGGAAGGGAAGCAGGGAAGTGATAGGCAGGAAAGGTGAAGAAGGAATAGGGGAAAACACAATGGGTAGTAGAAGGAGGCGGAACCAAGAGGGAGGTGGTAGGCAGCTGGGGGAGGGGGCAGAGTGACATAGGGATAGGGGAAGGGAGGGGGAGGGAAGTACCGGAAGTTGGAGAATTCTATGTTCATACCAAGGGGCTGGAGACTACCTAGATGGTATATGAGGTGTTGCTCCTCCAACCTGAGTTTAGGCTCATCATGGCAGTAGAGGAGACCATGTATGGACATATCTGAATGGGAGTGGGAAGCAGAGTTGAAGTGGATGGCTACTGGGAGATCCTGTCTGTTTTGGCAGACGGAGCGGAGGTGCTTGACGAAGCGGTCCCCCAATCTGCGTTGGGTTTCACCAACGTAGAGGAGGTCGCACCAGGAGCACCAGGAGCAATAGATGACCCCAACAGACTCACAAGTGAAGTGTTGCCTCACTTGGAAGTACTGTTTGGGGCCCTGAATGGTGGCGAGACAGGAGGTGTAGGGACAGGTGTAACACTTGCACTTACAGGGATAAGTCAGGGATGTATCTCCTACTCATGCGATGGACCCTCAGTCCGCATGAAAACACCTGCCACATTTCCAAACTCCTCTTGAAAACTGCTCAAGCAAGTGGGATCTTTCTCTCTCAGGAATATTGCCCTTCTCTTTGGAGTCATTCATCTGCACAAAGCACTTCTTGCAATGGGGACTCTCCTTCTGATAGCATTCTGAGGCATCTTCCCTTCTGAAATCTTCACGGCTCCCGCTGAAAGTCCCCAAAACAAATTACTGTCAATCACAAATCTCTCTCTCTCTAGAACTTTCTCCTGATTCCACCATCCTGATTAGCTGACGCAACATTCCTAAATTGAACAGCAGGGGCTTCTTATCATTAGCTGAAACCAAAATGTTCTGCCAGCAGGACACACTGCATTTGCAGAAAATGCTAAAATGCAATACCTACATCATAGCAATAGAAATCTTAACCAGGGCATTACACACATTTGCTACTAAGAGAAGGAAAAGACAGAAAAATGAAGGGCCCCATTACTGTTAAACTCACCTAAATATGCACACAACATTGGAGCTTATATTTCTAAAGCTGGGGAGTGGGGGGTGTATCGCCTACTCATACTATTCTCTTAATGGCAAATAGCATTGTAACAGGCCATTCTGTCCCAACGAGCACTACTGCCTCATAAGTCTTTGAAATGTAGGCGGAAACTGAAACACCTGGGGGAAGCCCATGTAGTCTCAGTTAGAATGTACAAACTCCTTACAGCCACATATCATCCACTAGTACTCAACTTCATCGGTGTTAAATAGCTTGCTGAAATGAGAGCATGAAGAAACTTATTTAAGTTCAATTTATTACTCTTATTTGTCAGCAATGCCAATGCCTAGTTGCTCAGAAGGTCATTGATTCTGTGCATTTCTGGGAAGGTGTCATGTTTCAGATCTGATGTTAAACCATGCCTCTCTGTCCATTCATTAGATGTTACATGTCATGTAAAGTTTGATGACCACAGGCAGGAATGACTTCTTATGACACTCTGTGTCGCATCTCGGTGAAATGAGTCTCTGGCTGAATGTACTCCTGTGCCCACCCGGTACATTATGTAGTGGATGGGAGACATTGTCCAAGATGGCATGCAACTTAGACAGCATCCTCTTTACAGACACTGCAGCAGGGATCCAATCACAGACCCAGTACTGTGCACACAGTGACATAAATTGAGTAACAAATCCCAAGGTGCAAACAAAGCCAGCATCAAAGTTCAGGCAGAGATCAAAACATCCAGAAAAATCCAAAAAGCAGAATCAGGAAACAGGCAGAGTCGATACTCAGATAGACAGAGTAGGTACAAATGCTGGAAGGCTCAGGAAAATTCATTGGCACAATCTGGCAACAAACAGGTGAAAACACAGGACTAAAATACACTGAGCAATAAACAGAGAGGCAGATGATAGGTGGAGCACAACGAGACAGAAGTAGCAGCAAGGTAATAATGAGAAACGGGTGAGAGATAGAGTACGCATTAATACAGGGGCCGGAGCAGAGCAGGAGCGGGGACAGAAGCACACGGGGCATGACAGCGAACAAGAGCACATGGCAATACAAAACCACAGACTGATGGCTGGGGGCCACACACAAAAAGACAGTTCATCTAGAGGTAATGACACCTTTAGCATCATTTTGCATAAGAGCAAAGAAACCACCCAAAGTCAGTATTTATTCCTCAGTCAATCCCATTTTAAAAACAAGTTTATCTGGCCCTTATGAAATTGCTGCTCATGAAAGCTTGTTACATTTACTTTGGTTGCAGCATTCAAAGATTCAAAGTACATTTATTATCAAAGTATGTATAAAGAATGCATACTGTAGGCAGCCAGGAAACAAAGAAACACCATGGATCCCATTCAAGGAAACATCAAACACCCAATTCATGAAAAAATAACAAATTTTGCGAATGGCACGGATCAAGCAAACAAAACATAGAATATTTCATATAAGTGACCTTGCAGCTAGAAGTACTTAATTTGCTATGGACTGTTTTGTTGAATACTTGACGTTCTTATGTAAATATTGGATAAAAACAGATAATGTTGGGATTATTCGCCAGATCAGGGAGCATTTTAGGAGCAAGAAATAATGCTTTACATTAATTAAAAATCAAGTTCTATTTAATTATATTTTCTATCTTTGTTTAGCTGACTGGATTTATCTAATTATTTTTTTACAAAAACAAATCTTTAGGTAAATGCAGTGACCAGCAATTCCCTTAATAAATTACAGCTACTTTAATAATAACAACAAAATAATACCTTCACATCCATTTTTTTTTCAAAAGGTGCTTGCTTCCTCCTTGAGTTGTTTGGTCATGTCTTTGAGAGATATATTTTTATGTATTCAGAAATAAATGTATTTGGTCAGTAGCCATGCATAAATCCTTATTAGTTCTCCTTAGTAGGAAAGATTGCACAAAATACATCACCACAGGTAAATAATAAATACTTTTACAAATGCGGTTTTAGATAGAATTCTGGGGTAATCTCAATTCATGCTGTTCAGGTTATGAGTCCAGTGGAAGACAATATTGCTCATTACATTGGTGTATAGAATGTTAATTGTATTGCACAAATCTGTGCTACATTGTCCTATGTCATGTAACTCAAAGTCAAGAGCTCTAATTGTGTGCTACAGAGAATTTTTTCAGCTTGTCTTTCCTGGTCCATTACTTCTGATGTCTCCCAAGACTATACATATTGAGGCCTCACTTAATTCTCATCTACATTCTGTGTCTACTTTCAGCTTCATTTTTTTTTGCTGATGAAGCCCGGCTCTGCACTGCAGTCACCACTCCAGATTCTTTTACCATCTTTAATAGACAGATTTCTTATGCAATAACTGCTGTTAAACACACAGAAATTTCCAGCAGCCAAACATAGAGAAATAATTAGATATAGTATTTTTGCATTATACCCAAACCACCCATTCTGCCTTTCTCCCCATGGCTGACTCAGCCTTCTCACAATGTTATTGTCATATCTGAATCCAAAATGAGCTTTGGACCATAATTTGAAACAACCCTTTATTCATTGTTTAAATCCTCCCTGCCTCATTCTTGAAACCTTGTTCATCATTTTGTTAATTCTAGATAATGTTTTTAATACACTGTTGCACCTGCTCTATCCACTGCAGACCAGGAGAATCACAATACTGCTGCCCAGGTCTGAATTTGCATCGCACTCACTCATTTTCTCTGCACTTGAAGAACTATGTGTAAGCTCAAAGGGCTGAATGGCCTACTCCTGCACCTATTTTCTATGTTGATTCTTAACTAATCAATAATTCAATTTTACAATTACTTCAGAGCCTCGTTGATCCCCATTCCTGCAGCCTCCTCCAGCCCCCCAATATTTACTTCCTGTTAGTTGTTGGAGAGAAGTGAAAGAGCAGAAAATCATCAAGATTATAGATAGCTTTGAATGACCACCTGAAATTGACAGCAGAGTCTGACCATCAACATGTGTAGGTTTACAAGTAATTTATATGAGCAATAAATTCTTGCTCAAGAAAAAGAGATTTCACTGCGCTCCCTTAGGCCAGATTCTGAAGCGTAGCTTAGATGTACATGAAACACCTGGTTTCCTTGGCTGCATAAGACAACCTCTGGCCTCGCCAAACTTTAGAGACTGAGGTACACTGGATCCCACCCCAAACCCCAGTCATTTGCTACTCTGTTACAAATTAATGCCACAAAATAACAGACAGAACACTGCATACAATTAAAGGAATTATATTTATTAATTTTAACTGAAGGGTTAGTAAAGAATAACAAAAAGAAAAGGGCCCATTCTAAATAAACAATCAAATGTGCAAAGTTGGAGCTCATCTTGAACTTCCCTGTCGCTCACTCGCTGGGTCCTCGGTCAATGTGAAAGCACACACCACCTTCTGAATGTCGCTCACAATCCATCTCGAACAAAAGGGCTCCCACTGGATCGTATGCTATGATCAGTTCTCCCCAGCATCTTCTCTCTTCATGTCCTCTCGAACGAAAGCCCAAGACCAACCTTATTGTCCTTCATCAAGAAAAACCTCCTGCTAATTGGATGGCACACATTCCACATCATCCCTTATCTTCAACAATAACCCAAATAGGCTGAAAACAGAACAAACCGCTGTTAGAGAGCTGCTAAATGAAATACCTACAGCATAACAGTAAGGATCTGAACCAGGGCATTGCATACAAATGATGCAGCATGGACCCATACTTAGCTTTACACACACAGCATTATACATTCGCAAACACAAGGAATTCTGCAGATGCTGGAAATTCAAGCAACACACATCAAAGTTGCTGGTGAACGCAGCAGGCCCGCCTCCTGTCCCATGATCCTCTGATATCCCATTTGCCAATCACCTGTCCAGCTCTTGGCTCCATCCCTCCCCCTCCTGTCTTCTCCTATCATTTTGGATCTCCCCCTCCCCCTCCCACATTCAAATCTCTTACTAACTCTTCCTTCAGTTAGTCCTGATGAAGGGTCTCGGCCCGAAACATCGACTGTACCTCTTCTTAGAGATGCTGCCTGGCCTGCTGCGTTCACCAGCAACTTTGATGTGTGTTGCCCACATTTACATTATTGTTTTGGTTGTAATATGAAGAATACTGAGATAATCTCAATGAAAAACATGCAATGCATTAATTCTCCATCAGAACAGATAAACAACATCTGTTGTTATCATCAAACAAAATATTACCTGATTATCTTAAATTCTTATATTTGTACTTCAATTAAAATTTAGTAGAATAATTTCTCCATCTACGATCATGTTTTAAATTTGGATGAGCATTAAGGTATAGAAGGTATATTCTGCATGCACAGTTCCTGAGGAGATGTTGGATTATGCATAATTAGGAACTTGGCAAGGGCCAATAAAAAGAAGTTAGGTTTAAGTAGATTGGCCTTTGTGTGAGTGAGCCAGTGTTAGTGAATGGAGCTGAGGTTTTGATTCATAGAGGCTTCAGTGAGGAGAATCAAAGGCTGCAGGTATATTTTTTCATTTAATTTTTCTTTCTTTCTTATTGCTCCATTAGAGCGGTGGAGATGCCAGACAGGAGAATGGAATGTTCCTCTTGCGGTATGTGGGGAGACAGGGAGACCTCCAGTGTCCCTGACGACTACACCTGCAAGAAGTGCATCCAAATGGGCAGCCAGTGCAGGGAACCCCTGTGGCCATTCCCCTCAGCAGGTTTGGATCCTCTTGGATGATGAAGCAGAGGAAAGCCACGGCAATCCGGCCTCTGGAACTGAGTCGTTCTCAGTCGTTCTGAGGTGGGGTGGGTGAGGGGAGATGAGTGCAGTAGTGATAAGAGATTCTATACTTAAAGGAGATTCTGTGGACGTGAAAGAGACACCCGGATGCTATGTTGCCTTCCAGATGCCAGGGTCAGGGGCATCTTGGATCAGGTCCACAGCACTCTAAAGAGGGGAGCAGGCAGCCAGAAGCCATGATATATATTGGTACCAACAACATCAGAAGGAAAAGGGGGAGATCCTGAAGAAAGAATGTTGGCAGTTAGGTAGAAAGCTGAAAAGCTTGTGGGAGGTGACGAGAAGCTGAAATAACCTCCAAGTTATTAATCTCTGGATTACTGCCTGTGTTACACACCATCAAAGGTAATAATAGGATGGTTTGGCAGCTGAATTTATGACTGAGAAATCGGTGCGTAGGGCAGGGTTCTGAATTTCTGGATAATTGGAATCTCTTCTGCAGAAGGTATGATCTGCATAAAAATGACGGGTTATACCTAAACCTGAGAGGGGCCAATATCTTTCTGGGCTTACTCCTGAGTGGTTGGGAAAGAGGTTGGGAACCAGAGTGATACAGCTAAGGATGGAGTAGTTTGTATACAAGTGGATGTATTCTGCAGTGAGGAAACACAGGCAGATGACAGGGCAAAATTGCAGTCAGTTGGACGAGTTGAAGTGCAACATGGGAGCATAATTGAAACGGGTGATGAATACAGAACTAAAGATGTTATATTTGAAACATAGAAATATAGAAAACCAACAGCACAATACAGGCCCTTTGGCCCACAATGCTGTGCCAAACATGTACTTACTTTAGAAATTACCTAGGGTTACTCATAGTCCTCTATTTTTCTAAGCTCCATGTACCAATTCAGGAGTCTCTTAAAAATGGCCGGCAGCCCATTCCATGCACTCACCATTCTCTGCATAAAAAACTTACCCCTGACATCTCCTCTGTACTTACTTCCAAGCACCTTAAACCCGTGCCCTCTTGTGCTAGCCATTTCAGCCCTGGAAAAAAAGCCTCTGACTATCCACACAATCAAAGCCTCTCATCATCTTATAAGCCTCTATCAGGTCACCTCTCATCCTCTGTCGCTCCAAGGAGAAAAGGCCAAGTTCACTCAACCTATTCTCATAAGGCACGCTCCCCAATCCAGGCAACAGTCTTGTAAATCTCCTCTCCATGCTTTCTACAGTTTCCACATCCTTCCTGTTGTGAGGTGACGAGAAGTGAGCACAGTACTCCAAGTGGGGTCTGACCAGGGTCCTATACATCTGTAAAATTACCTCTCGGCTCTTAAACGCAATCCCATGGTTGATAAAGGCCAATGCACCGCAGGCCTTCTTAACCACAGTCAATCTGCACAGCAGCTTTGAGTGCCCTATGGACTCGGACCCCAAGATCCCTCTGATCCTCCACACTGCCAAGAGTCTTGCCATTAATACTATATTCTGCCATCATATTTGACCGACCAAAATGAACCACCTCACAGTAATCTGGGCTGAACTCCATCTGCCACTTCTCAGCCCAGTTTTGCATCCTATCAATGTCCCGCTGTAAGCTTTGACAGTCCTCCACACTATCCACAACACCCCCAAGCTTTGTGTCAGCATCATATTTACTAAACCATCCCTCCACTTCTTCATCCAGGTCATTTATATAAACCATGAAGAGAAGGGGTCACAGGACAGATCCCTGAGGCACATCACTGGCCACCAACCTCCATGCAGAATATGACCCGTCTACAACCACTCTTTGCCTTCTGTGGGCAAGCCAATTCTGGATCCACAAAGCGAGGTCCCCTTGGAATCTATGCCTCCTTACTTTCTCAATAAGGCTTGTATGGGCTACTTTATCAAATGTCTTGCTGAAATCCATATACGCTACATCTACTGCTCTACCTTCATCAATGTGTTTAGTCACATCCTCAAAAAATTCAATCAGGCTCATAGAGCACAACATGCCTTTGACAAAGCCATGCTGACTATTCCTAATCAGATTATGCCTCTCCAAATGTTCATAAATCCTGCCATTCAGGATCTTTTCCATCAACTTACCAACCACTAGAGTAAGACTCACTGGTCTATAATTTCCTGGGCTATCTCTACTCCCTTTCTTGAATAAGGGAACAACACCTGCACCCCTGCAATCCTCTGGAACCTCTCCCGTCCCCATTGATGATGCAAATATCATTGCCAAGGCTCAGAAATCTCCTCCCTCGCCTCCCACAGTAGCCTGGGGTATATCTTGTCCGGTCCCAATGACTTATCCAACTTGATGCTTTCCAAAAGCTCCAGCACATCGTCCTTTTTAATGTCTATATGCTCAAGCTTTTCAGTCCACTGTAAGTTATCCCTACAATTGCCAGGTTCTTTTCCCATAGTAAATACTGAAGCAAAGTATTCATTAAGTACCTCTGCTATCTCCTCCAGTTCCATACACACTTTTCCACTGTCACACTTGATTGGTCCTATTCTCTCATGTCTTATCCTCTTGCTCTTCACATACTTGTAGAATGCATTGGGGTTTACCTTAATCCTGCTCACTCACCAAGGCCTTCTCATGGCTTCTTCTGGCTCTCCTAATTTCATTCTTCAGCTCCTTCCTGCTAGCCTTATAATTTTCTGGATCTCTAACATTATCTAGTTTTTTGAACCTTTTGTAAGCTTTTCTTTTCTTCTTGACTAGATTTTCAACAACCTTTGTACACCATGGTTCCTGTACCCTACTATCCTTTCCCTGTCTCATTGGAACATACCTATGCAGAATGCCAGGCAAAAATCCCCTGAACATTTGCCACATTTCTGCTGTACATTTCCCTGAGAACATCTGTTCCCACTTTCTGCTTCCAAGTTCCTGCCTGATAGCTTCATATTTCCCCTTACTCCAATTATACGCTTTCTTAACTTATCTGTTCCTATCCCTCTGTATATTGTGATGTTAGGCAGTACAGAAAGTGACTAACAAGAGATAATAAAGTAGTGCTGTTGTTTGTGTGTGGAGGTGTTGAGCAGCCTTACTGCTTGGGGAAAGTAACTGTCTTTGAAATTGGTGCTCCTGACATGGATGCCACCTAGCCTCCTCCCTAATGGGTGTAGTAACAGCTATCCGTGAACAGAGTAGGTCGTATTGTTCTGGAGGTGTAGTGTTCTTTGCTACAAGGATAATGGGAGGATTACTGCTTCTCACTGGAATTGTAAAATTATATATTTTAAAAATCTGACATGATTTTGTGTCTAGCTGACTCAGTGCACAGACCATTAATCTAATAATATGGAGTTGTACAAACACCTCAATTAGTGGTTGTGAAAAATGCCTTATAGGTGATATACTTTCCATGTAAGCTCTGTGATTTTTGTACTGATTTGTCTTTCTAAAGATGATTTAGGTGAGCTGTCAATTAGGATTGTAACTTGCAGCTGGATTTGAGTAGTCGGGCCTAATACGCCAATAGTGACTGTCCATTACTTCTGTACTGAATGAAGTTCCTTTACATAGTGGAAATCAAATTTTAACATCAGCAAGGAAACGCATGGAAATTGAAAATGTTACTTTTTAGCTTTTCTTTTGAGTTTTTACGTTGAAGAGTTGAAAATGTCAATTAAACGTATATGGATCACTTCAATTCAATCAGTCACAAAGAATAGAAAATGCCAGATAATATCAACTACAGTCCGTTCATCCAGTGGACTGCTATTGCAGTCTTGGAGTTTGAAGGATGGGAGAAAAACAACTTTCAGTTCAAATATGACTGTGCTATTTTAACAGCCTCTGTTAATAATGAAATGTTTTGGAATCAAGTTGATTAGCTACAGCAGTATCTTCACTGTAGTTGGAATCGGCTGATAAAACATTTATTGAAATTGTCTCTCTAAGCTGAAAAGTCATAGTCATAGTCATAGTCATACTTTATTGATCCCGGGGGAAATTGGTTTTCGTTACAGTTGCACCATAAATAATAAATAGTAATAAAATCCTAAATAGTTAAATAGTAATATGTAAATTATGCCAGTAAATTTTGAAATAAGTCCAGGACCAGCCTATTGGCTCAGGGTGTCTGACCCTCCAAGGGAGGAGTTGTAAAGTTTGATGGCCACAGGCAGGAATGACTTCCTATGACGCTCTGTGTTGCATCTCGGTGGAATGAGTCTCTGGCTGAATGTACTCCTGTGCCCACCCAGTACATTATATAGTGGATAGGAGACATTGACCAAGATGGCATGCAACTTGGACAGCATCCTCTTTTCAGACACCACCGTCAGAGAGTCCAGTTCCATCCCCACAACATCACTGGCCTTACGAATGAGTTTGTTGATTCTGTTCGTGTCTGCAACCCTCAGCCTGCTGCCCCAGCACACAACAGCAAACATGATAGCACTGGCCACCACAGACTCGTAGAACATCCTCAGCATTGTCTGGCAGATGTTAAAGGATCTCAGTCTCCTCAGGAAATAGAGACGGCTCTGACTCTTCTTGTAGACAGCCTCAGTGTTCTTTGACCAGTCCAGTTTATTGTCAATTCATATCCCCAGGTATTTGTAATCCTCCACCATATCCACACTGACCCCCTGGATGGAAACAGGGGTCACCGGTACCTTAGCTCTCCTCAGGTCTACCACCAGTTCCTTAGTCTTTTTCACATTAAGCTGCAGATAATTCTGCTCACACCATGTGACAATGTTTCCTACCGTAGCCTTGTACTCAGCCTCATCTCCCTTGCTGATGCATCCAACTATGGCAGAGTCATCTGAAAACTTCTGAAGATGACAAGACTCTGTGCAGTAGTTGAAGTCCGAGGTGTAAATGGTGAAGAGAAAGGGAGACAAGACAGTCCCCTGTGGAGCCCCAGTGCTGCTGATCACTGTTGGACACACAGTGTTGCAAGCACACGTGCTGTGGTCTGCTAGTCAGGTAGTCAAGAATCCATGACACCAGGGAAGCATCCAGCTGCATCGCTGTCAGCTTCTCCCCCAGCAGAGCAGGGCAGATGGTGTTGAACGCACTGGAGAAGTCAAAAAACATGACCCTCACAGTGCTCGCTGGCTTGTCCAGGTGGCTGTAGACACGGTTCAGCAGGTAGATGATGGCATCCTCCACTCCTAGTCCGGGCTGGTAGGCGAACTGGAGGGGATCTAAGTGTGGCCTGACCATAGGCTGGAGCAGCTCCAGAACAAGTCTCTCCAGGGTCTTCATGATGTGGGAGGTCAATGCCACCGGTCTGTAGTCATTGAGGCTGCTGGGGCACAGTATCTTCGACACAGGGACGAGGCAGGACATCTTCCACAGTACAGGAACCCTCCGGAGCCTCAGGCTCAGGTTGAATACATGGCGAAGTACTCCACATAGCTGAGGGGCACAGGCTTTGAGCACCGTGGTACTGACACCATCCGGTCCTGCAGCCTTGTTTCAGCTGTCTTCTCACCTGTTCAGCTGTGAAGCCCACTGTGGTGGTTTTGTGTGGGGAAGGGGTGTAGTCATGAGATCAGGGTGGGGGACTGTAAGGAGGGGTAGGAGGGGAGAGTGGAATACGTGTTGGTTGGGGGCCGACAACAGATGGCTCATGTGGGGGATGGGCAGGGGCCACAATGTCATATCTGTTAAAGAACAGGTTAAGTTCATTGGCCCTGTCCACACTGCCTTCAGCTCCTCTGTTGCTAGTCTGCCAGAACCCAGTGATGGTCCTCATCCCCCTCCAGACCTCTCTCATGTTGTTCTGCTGGAGTTTCCACTCAAGCTTCCTCCTGTACCTGTCTTTAGCCTCCCTGATCCTGGCTTTCAGGTCTCTCTGTATTGCCCTCAGCTCCTCCCTATTTCCATCTCTAAACGCCCTCTTTTTAGCGTTCAGGATGTCCTTAATGTCCTTTGTCACCCATGGCTTGTTATTTGAATAACAAAGGACAGTTCTTGTCGGAACATTGCAGTCCACACAGAAGTTGATGTAATCAGTAATGCACTCTGTGAGCCCATCAATATCCTCTCCATGTGGCTCACAGAGTGCCTGCCAGTCTGTCACCTCAAAACAACCCTGGAGCGCCTCATAAGCCTCTTCTGACCATTTTCTCACTGTCCTCGAGGTTGCAGGTTTACTCTTCACCAGAGGCACGTAGCAGAGTTTTAGATGCACCAGGTTGTGATCTGACCTTCCCAGTGGGGGGAGGGGAGAGGAGCTGTATGCATCCTTAACGTTAGCATACATCAAATCCAGAGTCCTCTCCCCTCTGGTTGTACAGCTCACATACTGCGTGAAGTTGTGCAGTGTTCTAGCCGTGGTAACCTGGTTGAAGTCACCCGAAATGGTAATGAGGACACTCAGGTGCTGGGTTTGTAATCTGGCTATGACGGTGTAAATGATGTTACACGTCGATGTCGGATTGACAGAGGGAGGGATGTACACAACAACCACAATTGCATGCTAGATTTCCCTTGGCAAATAATACGGCCGGAGTCCAACAGCAGAAAGTTCAATATCCGGGCTACAAACACGTTCCTTGATCGTAATATGCCCAGGATTGCACCATCTGTTGTTTACCAGAACCACAAACCCCCCTCCTTTACGCTTACCGCTCTCAGTGCAATTCCGGTCAGCTCGAATGGTCTGGAAGCCCTCTATGGAAACGCTTTGATCGGGTATGTCCTTGTGCACCCACATCTCAGTGAAGCACATGACACTGTTCTCCCAAAATGTTTTCTGACTCCTGACAAGTGCCGTCAGTTCGTCCATTTTATTCCCCAGCAATCTCACATTTCCCATGATGGGAGAGGGGAGACATGGTTTACAACTTCTCTTCTCCATATGCCTCTGTTGTCTCAACCCAGTCCTCTTCCCTTGCCCTTTTGATCCCCCTCTGCATCCTCTGTGTGTTTTCCTCCAGATTTCAGCCAGGATGTCCGGGGCTCTGTTCACTAAGCCGGCAGGCATGAGCGCAATCAGTTGGTCCCTGGAATAAACAACGCGGCCATCCTGCTGCCACACTAATGAGACGTGTCCGAATGTAACTATTTCTAGCACTAAAAAAACAAGTAAAACTCTCTCCACCAGAATGAGTTACAACTGTACACAGAAGGCGCAAGATGTTAATATTCTTAGTGGTGCAAATGAAAGTGAGTTGACTATTCTCTCTTATACTGTAGCTTGTCCTGAACTTGCCTTCACATATTAGTTGATATGATCTTTAATCTCTCCAGACAAATGTCTCAAGTTCAAGTCTATTATCATTCAACCATATACATGTATAACAGCAAAGGAAACAACGTTCCTGTGGATGAAGGTGTACAACATAGTAGATATAACTCACACATGATACATAAACTCATATTACCACAAATATATTAACAAGTAATAAAGTATATTTCAGCAGAAGATTGACACTTAGCATAAAGTGCATTTACTTCATGAGTTAAAAGGTAAACAGTGTAATGTTACTGGTGCTTCATATGTGATGAGACCTGGGTGGTAGCTGGGAGATCAGTAGCCTTATGGCCTGGGGGAGGAAATTATTTCCCATCCTAACAGCCCCTATCCTAATGCTACAATACTTTCTGCCTAATTGTACGGGGTTTAAGAGACTATGAGACGGATGGGAGGGATCCTTGACAATGCTAAGGACTCTACATATGCAGCGGTCATGATAAGCACCTTGTATGGGTAGGAGAGAGACCCTAATGTTCCTCTTGGCAATACTTGCAGTCTTTGGTAGGGTCTTGTGGTCAGATACATTGGAATTCTTGTTCCAAACAGCGACACAGACATTTGGCTTGTGTAATCCAAGCCAGGTTTTTCTCAACCATTCCTCTAACAGCTCCACATTGACTAGTTGTTTTAATGGCAAATAATGCTTGACAGGAATCAAGGTGCTTTACTTGAATGTATGCAGTATATGGAATGAGAGAGAAGATCTTATAGGATCACTGGGTCATGGCTAAAAGAAGATCACAGTTGTGAGCTTAATATCCAAGGATCCACATTGTATCAGAAGGACAGGCAGGTGAGCAGAGAGGGGTGGGGCAGCTTTATTGATAAAAAAACATGAAATCAAATCCTTAGAAGGAAAAGGACATAGGTTCAGAAGATGTAGAATCCTTGTGGGTAGAGTTAAGAAACTGCAAGGGTAAAGTGACCTTGATGGAAGCTATATACAGGCCTCTGCACAGTAGCCAGGATATTGGTTATGAATTACAATGGGAGATAGAAAAGCAATGTAAAAATGTACAATGTTATGGGGGATTAAAATATTTAGGTAGATTGGGAAAATTTTGGTTCTGGATCCCAAGAGAGGGAATTTGTAGAAGGCTTTTGAAGTTGCTTTGTAGAGCAAGCTATAGTTGTGCCCACTAGGGAAAAGGAAATTCTGGACTGAATGATATGTAATGAACCTGATTTGATTAGGAACTTTAAGGTGAAGGAACACTTAGGGGACAGTAACAATAATATGATAGAATTTACTCTGCAGTTCAGGGGATACAAGCTAAATCATATGTATCAGTATTACAGTGGAGTAAAGGAAATTACAGAGCAATGAAAAAGGAGTTGGCTTAAGTTGATTGCAGGGGGACACTAGCAGGGATGATAGCAGAGCAACACTGACTTGAGTTTCTTGGAGCAATCTGGAAGGTGCAGGATAGAAATATCCCAAAGAAGAAGCATTCTAAAGGAAGAATTAAATACCTATGGCTGACAAGGGAAGGCAAAGACAACATAAAAGTAAAGGAGAGGCATAATTTAATGAGATGCTGGGGGGTTGGAAAGCATAAAAGAAAGCATAAAAACAATGAGAGCATATGAAGATAAGGTAACCAATGATATAAAAGGGGATATCAAAAGTTTTTGTTTTCTGATATGTAAAAAGTAAAAGGGAGGTGAGAGTGGATATCAGATTGCTGGAAAATGTCACAGGGGCGGTAGTAATTGGAGGACAAACAAATAATGGACAAACTAAACAGATATTTTGCATCAGTCTTCACTGTGGAAAACACCAACAATATGGCAGAATTTGGAGAGTGTCAGGGGACAGAAGTGAGTATGATCACGATTACTCGGGAGAATGTGCTTGCGAAGTAGAGAGATCAGAAAGTAGATAAGTCATCTGGACCAGATGGACTAGTCCCCTTGGTTCTGAACAGGTAGCTGATGAGATTATGGAGCAATCAGTAGTGATCTTTCAAGAATCACTAGATTCTGAAATAATTCTGAAGAACTGGAAAATTCCCGACTAGGAGTTGAGGATGCCATCGTCTACCTGCTGAACCGTGTCTACACTCACCTGGACAAGCCAGCGAGCACTATGAGGGTCATGTTTTTTGACTTCTCCAGTGCGTTCAACACCATCTGCCCTGCTCTGCTGGGAGAGAAGCTGACAGCGATGCAGCTGGATGTTTCCCTGGTATCATGGATTCTTGAATACCTGACTGGCAGACCACAGTATGTGTGCTTGCAACACTGTGTGTCCGACAGAGTGATCAGCAGCACTGGGGCTCCACAGGGGACTGTCTTGTCTCCCTGTCTCTTCACCATTTACACCTCGGACTTCAACTACTGCACAGAGTCTTGTCATCTTCAGAAGTTTTCGGATGACTCTACCATAGTTGGATGCAGCAGCAAGGGAGATGAGGCTGAGTACAGGGCTACAGTAGGAAACTTTCTCACATGGTGTGAGCAGAATTATCTGCAGCTTAATGTGAAAAAGACTAAGGAGCTGATGGTAGACCTGAGGAGAGCTAAGGTACCGGTGACCCCTGTTTCCATCCAGGGGGTCAGTGTGGATATGGTGGAGGATTACATATACCTGGGGATACGAACTGACAATAAACTGGACTGGTCTAAGAACACTGAAGCTGTCTACAAGAAGGGTCAGAGCCGTCTCTATTTCCTGAGGAGACTGAGGTCCTTTAACATCTGCCGGACGATGCTGAGGATGTTCTACGAGTCTGCGGTGGCCAGTGCTATCATGTTTGCTGTTGT
Organism: Mobula birostris; assembly: GCF_030028105.1. Classification (NCBI taxonomy): domain Eukaryota; kingdom Metazoa; phylum Chordata; class Chondrichthyes; order Myliobatiformes; family Myliobatidae; genus Mobula; species Mobula birostris. The sequence goes on along the minus strand of NC_092373.1, from coordinate 78,022,911 downwards.
AACAGACACCAACAGAATCAACAAACTCATTCATAAGGCCAGTGATGTTATGGGGTGGAACTGGACTCTCTCACAGTGGTGTCTAAAAAGAGGATGCTGTCCAAGTTGCATGCCATCTTGGACAATGTCTCCCATCCACTACATAATGTACTGGGTGGGCACAGGAGTACATTCAGCCAGAGACTCATTCCACCGAGATGCAACACGGAGCGTCATAGGAAGTCATTCCTGCCTGTGGTCATCAAACTTTACAACTCCTCCCTTGGAGGGTCAGACACCCTGAGCCAATAGGCTGGTCCTGGACTTATTTCCTGGCATAATTCACTTATTACTATTTAATTATTTATGGTGCAACTGTAACGAAAACCAATTTCCCCCAGGATCAATAAAGTATGACTATGACTCTGACTATGACTAAATTGCAAATGTCACTCCAATCTCTAAGAAGGGAGAGAGGTAAAAAATAGCAAATTATAGACCAGTTAGCCTGACTTCAGTGGTTGCTAAGATGTTGGAGTCCATTGTTAAGAATGATGTTTCAGAGTACTTATTTAAATTGGCCAGGTCAGCATGGCTTACTTAAGGGGAAATCTTGCCTGGCAAAGCTGTTGGAATTCTTTGAGGAAATAACAGGTAAGGTAGACAGAGAAGAGTCTGTGGATAATGTTTTCTTGGATTTTCTGAAGGCTTTTGACAAGGCACATGAGGCTGCTCAACAAGAGAAGAGCCTATGGTATTACAGGAAAGATAATAACCTAGATAGAAGATTGGCTGTTTGCAGGAGGCAAGCAGTGGACATAAAGGAGCCTTTTTTGGTTGTCTGCCACAGACTAGTGGTGATCTGCAGGGGTCAGTGTTGGGACTGCTTCTTATTATACTATACAAGGGGTGATTGATAAGTTTGTGGTCTAAGGTAGAAGGAGTCAATTTTAGAAAACCTAGCACATTTATTTTTCAACATAGTCCCCTCCTACATTTACACACTTAATCCAGTGGTCGTGGAGCATACAGATCCCTTCTTTGTAGAAGTCAGCGTCTTGTACCTCCAGAAAGTGGTCCACAGCATGGGTGGTTGATAAGTTCATGGCCTAAGGTAGAAGAAGATGATTTATTAACTTCAAACCTTCTGCATAATGACTCAGAGAGTTGAACTGCACGTGCATGTAACAAGAGTTGTATAACTCATCTCCTTCTATTTTAGGCCATGAACATCAATCACCCCTGCTGTGGACCACTTTCTGGAGGTCCAAGACGCCGACTTCTACAAAGAAGGGATCCGTATGCTCCATGACCGCAGGACTAAGTGTGTAAATGTAGGAGGGGACCATGTTGAAAAATAAATGTGCTAGGTTTTCTAAACTTGACTCCTTCTACCTTAGGCCACGATCTTATCAATCACCCCTCGTATGCCAATGATATGAATAGCAGAATTAATAACTTTGTCGCCAAGTTTACAGACAATACAAAGATAGTTGGAGACACAGGTAGTGTTGAGGGAGTAGAGAGTCTGCAGAAGACTTGAACAGATTAGGGGAATGGGAAAAGAAGGCATAGATGGATCACAAAGTAAGAAAGTGTATCATCCTGCATTTTAGTAGAGAAAATAAAGGTGCAGACTATTTTTTATGTGGGGAGAAAATTCAGATTCAGAGCTGCAAAAGGACATGGGAGTCCTTGTGCTGAATTCCCTGAAGGTTTACTTGCAGGGTGAGTCGGTAGATAGGAAGGCAAATGTAATGTTGGCATTAATTTCAAGAGAATATAAAAGCAAGGATGTAATACTTATGCCTTATAAGCTCTTGGCCAGACCACACTTGGAATATGGTGAACAATGTTCAGCTTCTCAGCTGAAAAAGGATGTATAGGCATCGGAGAGGTTCCAGATGATGTTCACAAGAATGATCCCAAGCGTGAAAGGGTTAACATATGAGGAGAACTTGGTGGGTCTAGGCTTGTACTTGCTAGAGTTTTGAAGAATGAGAGGGGATCTTATTGAAACCAGTGAATATTGAAAGGTCTAGATAGAGTGGAGGTGGAAAGGATATTTCCTAGAGTTGAGGAATCTAGGACCAGACAGCCTAGCAACAGGGCATGAAGATGTCAATTTAGAACAGAGATGAGGAGGAATTTCATTAGTCAGAGGATGGTGAATCTGTGGAATCCATTGCAAATGATGGCTGTGGAGGCCAAGTCATTTGATACATTTAAAGCAGAGGTTGCTAAGTTTTTGATTAGTAAGGGTGTTAAAGGTTACAGGGAGAAGTCAGGACAATAGGTTGAGGGGGTAATAAATCAGCCATGATAAAATGTGAAGCAGATTCAATGGGCCAAATGGTCTAATTCTTTTCCTATGTCTTATGGTTTATTATTTACAAACAAAATGTTATATCTGTCAAAGGATTACATACCTTTTCCACACTTAAAACTTGTTTGTTTAGTTCCTGCTCTGCCTCAGTTTATGTGCTACAGATACTGTCATGAGTAACTTTATTACCATAAGCTTGACTATTCCAGCACAACCTGGCTGAATTCCAATATTATATTCTCTGTCAACAAAGTTATTCTAGGGTACTGTTCGTACTGCTAAGGGCCGGATCAGAGGCATCCAGATCTGGCAAACAAGTAAGATGCCAGAGGTCCAGCTACAATCTCCAGAAAACCATCTCATGGGTGCAGTGGCAATTCGGGACTAAACTTGAATCTGTGATAGATGCTTGACAGCCGTGGAAGGGCTTGAATGCTATTACACTTACAAAGTGAAATCAAGAGGTGACAACAGTGCTTTGCCTCCAGGTGAGCTCTTGCTTCAACGCTCCCTTTAACAGTCAAAACATGGAGGAACCTTCACAAACTCCCACAGTCCCCAATGACCCTGTGATTTCAGTTTCTGAGGTTGATGTGAGAACACCCTTTAGGAGGGTGATCCAATAGAAAGCAGCTGCCATGGATAAGGTACCTGGCCGAGTATTAACCATATGAGCTGATCAACTGGCTGGAGTGTTCACTGAGATCTTTAACCTCTCACTTCAGCAGTCTGAGGTACCCATCTGCTTCAAGCAGGCCTCAATCATATGCGTGGCTAAGAAGAACGTGGTTATCTGCCTCAATGATTATCATCTAGTAGCACTTAAATCCACTGTGATGAAATATTTTGAGAGGTTGGTGATGGAACATATTAACTCATTCCTGAGAAGTGAATTGGATCCGTTCCAATTGGCAAACTTTCACAACAGGTCCACAGCAGATGCATTTCATTGCCTCTTCACTCAGCCGTGGAATAGCTGGACAGCAAAGATGTATACATCAGGATGTACTATTGTCTACATCCTCTCAAAACTAATCAGCAAGCTTCAAGCCTTTGACCTCAATATCTCCTTGTGCAACTGGATCCTCAATTTCTTCATTTGCAGAACTTAGTCCGTTCAGATAGCAACAACGTCTCCTCCACAATCTTCATTAGCACAGGTGCAACACAAGGCTGTGTGCTTAGCCCCCTGCTCTATTCACTTTACACTTATGACTGTGAGGCTAAGCACAACTCCAATGCCATATTTAAGCTTGATGAGGACACCACTGTCGTTGGCCGAAATGAAGATGAATCAGCATATAGGAGGAAGATTGAAAGTCTGGTGGAGTGTACCACAACAACAAGCTCTCTCTCAATGTCAGCAAGACCAAAGAGCTGATTATTGATTTCAGCAGGAGAACACAGGATGACCATGAGCATGTCTTCTTCAGGAGATCAAGGTAGAGAGGGTCAGCAACTTTAAATTCATGAGTGTTATCATATCAGGGAACCTGTCCTAGGCCCAGCAAGTAAGTGCAGTTATGAAGAAAGCACAGCAGTGCCTCTACTTCCTCCAAAATTTGTGAAGATTTGGCATGACATCTAATACTTTGAAAAACAAACTAAATGTGTGGTGAAGAGTATATTGACTGGCTGCATCACAGCCTGGTATTGAAACATCACTATTGTTGTAGTGGATACAGCCCAGTCTATTACAGGTAAAATCCTCCCCACCATTAAGCACATCTACACGAAACACTTGCAGGAAGGCAACATCCAACATCAGGGACTCCCATCATCCGGAGCATGCTCTCTTCTTACTGCTGCCATTAAGAAGAAGGTACAGAAGCCTCAGGACTCACAACACCAGGTTCAGGAACAGTTATTACCCCTCAACCATCAGGGTTATGAACCAATGGGGATGACTCCACTCCATTTCACTTGCCCCATCATTGAACTGTTCCAACAACCTATGGACTCACTTTCAAGGACTCTTCATCTCATTTTCTCAGTACTTATTGCTTATTTATTTTTACATTAAACTTTATTTTTTCTCTCTCTCTTGTATTTGCAGAGTTTGCATATTGGTTGTTTGTCCACCCTGTTGGGTGCAGTCTTTCATGGATTCTATTATGGTTCCTAGATTTACTGAGTCTGTCCTCACAAAAATGAATCCCACTGTTGTACTGTACATGGTGGCACATATGTACCTTGATAATATATTTATTTTGAACTTTGAACTTCCAGCCTTCTGACTAAGGGTTAATTACTGAAACCTTATCTGTGTTTCCGTTTCCACAAGTGTAGCCTAACCTGTAATGTCTTTCCAGCATTTTCCTTTTTTTTCCAAAATTCCAGCATCTACAATTTTTTTTCCAATGACTTACTTTGTTTAAATGGTACCTTAATTTTCAAATTTTCATCTTTGCTTTTTGGTCTCTCCATGGTCTTGCACATTTCTAGCTCTGTAATCTTCAACATTCTAGAATTTTCTGAGCTCTCTTATTCGAGTATCCTGAGCGTCCCTCATTCTTATTCAGTAGTTCCAAAATTTTTTTGGGTTACCGCTTCCTTGCCTCCCAGATACAGCCCCAGCTCTCCCCTCCACCTTTCTGGCCATTACATATAAACTACAAAGAATTTTGATTTATAATGCACAATGAAACAAAACAGGAACTGAAAATTCAAAGCAGTGGCAAATAATTGCAAAATTATTTAAGTTCATTTAAAGCTACAAATAAATTTATTTCTTTATTTAATTACAGTAAAAATAATTTCCATCATCAATTTTAGAGCATATATTTGTAGTCCGACAATTCACTATTTCATTGCTTTTTCACTTTTCAATGAGATGGATGGGCTTGGAGCAGTGATGTCAGCTTCTCAATGTCAGGCTGAATGTCACTCAGAAGGTGTCTCAGGTCCCCATATTCAATCATTCGCACTCTGTTTCATTGCTTTGAAAGAAGTTTGATGAGTACATTGAAGCCATTCTCTACTGAATATGATGCTGGAAAGATAACAAAGAACATGTTGACCTTTTTTCCCTCAGTGCAGGATAACATTCAAAGACTTCTTACTGTAACCAGAAGTCTTGATATGAGTTTTTGAACCTTGGCTTCAGCTCAACGTCATCTTGTAGCGAGATCAGTTCTTCCTCCATGTTTCCAGTTAATTTCTCATTACAAGTTTTCAGGAATGGATTTATTACCCAACCTGGAATGAGGATCAAAATAAGGATTCTGAAATTTCTCTGATATAACTTTATGCAGCTTACTCATGTTGGCACAGTATACTTGAAATCATCATCTAGTATTCTTCCTTTCTCTTCCAACTCAGAGATGTTTGGAGACTGGTAAAGCTCACAACGGCCAAAATTGCACTTAAATGGGGTTAACTTGGATGAAAATGTGGAGATGATTTATTTGACTTTAATAAGGTTCACATCATTTCCTTATGGTTGAAGACTGATTTCATTAAACTTTGTGAATAATTCTGACAAATAAGCAATATTATGACTAATATTCCTGAGTTGATTACTGAATGAAGCATTTGAGTCTTCAAAGAATTTTATCATGGTTTCAAAAAGTGTACGAAAGCATCTCAGGCAGTTTCTCTTTGAGAGCCATCTGATTTGTGTGTGCAACAGCAAGTATTCAAACTGTTCATCATTCTCAATACAAAGCTCTCAAAATAGTCGAGAATTGAGAGCATGGACTTGATTTTGGTTACCACTGTGATAACAGTATTTAATTATTTGGGCAGCTGATCACTGAACAGCACACACAATGCTGGAAGCATTCAGCAGGCCAGGCAGTATCTTTGGAAAAAAATAGGTAATTGACTTTTTGGGCCAAGACTGAAAAGGAAAGGATAAGATGACAGAATAAATGGGTGAGGGGAGGGAAAAGAGTGTAGCTGGAAGGTGATAGGTCAAGGGCTAGAGAAGAAGGATCTGATAGGAGAGGAGACTGAACTATAGCAGAAAGGGAAAGAAGAGGGGACCTAGGGAGAAATAATAAGCATGTGAGAAGAGATAAAAGGCTGGGGTTGGGGGGTGGTTGTGAGTTTATTTACCAGAAGGAGAAATTGATATTCATGCCATCAAGTTGGAGGCTACTCAGATAGAATATAAGATGTTGACTGCTTTGTCAAGCACCTCCACACCATTTAGCACAAGTGGGACTTCCCAGTGGCCAAATATTTTAATTCTGATTCCCATTTCCATTCTGACATGTCAGTCCATGGTCTCCTTGTGCCAAAATGAGGCCACCCTCGGAGTGGAGGAACAACAATTATATTCTATCTTGGTAGCCTCAGACCTGATGGCATAAATATCAATTTATCCTTCCAATAAACAAATTTCATTTCCCTCCTTCCTCTGTTCCCCATCCACCTGGCTTCACCTATCACCTTCCAGCTAGCCTACTTCTCCTCTGCCCAACTTTTTATTCTGGCATCTTCCCCCTTCCTTCTTAGTACTAATGAAGCGTTTCAGCCTGAAATGCGATTATCTATTCATTTCTATAGTTGCAGCCTGACTCTAGTGAGTTCCTCAGGCATTTTGTGTGTGTTGTTTTGAATTTCCAGCATCTACAAGCTTTTTCATGTTGCTGATCACTTAGATTCTTTTGTGACAAAAAGCTGTCTGTGAATTACACTCCGAATGGTAAATATGTTAAGTACAGCATTTTTTTCAAGAGAGTAATAACCCCATGGTGGTGTCCCATCTGTTACAAAAGCAAGAATGTTAGTGAGTGGAATGTCCTTCTCTTTGAAAAATTTGCAAAGAACCCAAAATATTGACACTCCTTTGAATCTGTTTCTAGCCCTTGTAATTCTTGATTCTTGAACCATGCTTTCTTCTTTTACTGAGTGAACATAACATAATCAAGAAGCAAAGATTTGTTGCTTGGCAAAGTTAACTCATTCAACTGCAGAGTAAGTTCTGTTGTTTTAAATGTAGTATGTTGCGTAATGTGTCTTCCACATTCTCAGACATTTCATTGAACGGAGTTATTGCTGAGCAGAATCACTTTAAATATTGGTCTTGTGACTTATGTAAAACGGTACTCAGAACCTCCCTTACTGCTGGAAGAATCAGTTCTTCTCAAATTGTATGGGGCTTTCCAGATGTAGCAATGAAATGTAGTATGAAGCATACAAGCCATCACTATTTTGTTTTAAAGTGCTGGTAAACATGTTCTGAAGAACTTCACTTCTCTAAAAGTTCTCATGGAGTGACTAAAGATAAGTCAAGTTCTTGTTTGCTTTGTCAGAGTGCTTTTTGTTCAAATGCTCAAACCTGAATGGTTTCATTGCCTCATTTGAAAAGAAAACTTTTTCACACAACAGACACATTGGCTGCTATTGGTTGCTTAGTCTGGTATAAATCCACTTTTCGGATGTCCCACATTATACTGTCGGCACTTCTTTTTTGTTTGGTCTGCTTCTGACATTTTCATTATGGATTATCAATCATAGTCAATCACCCATTGTTTAAGTCCACTCTCAAACACTGTGATCAATAAAGGGAAAGTTATGACATCATAATAGTTCAGGCAAAAACCTTGCTCTTTTCTTGAAGGTAAATAAAGTGGGGCAGCAATATCTCAGTTTGGCTATGGACTACAGAAGTGCGGTCAGGATCATTTGAAAGGGCAGGTTCTGAACTTTACCCCGTTGAATGCCATATCCTAATTCACAAGAATTGTGACACTGCATATTAAAGTATGGGAAGCGTGCTTGCTAAGACTGTTCTACAGTAGTGATTGCCAATAAAGTGTGGACCTGGTGCAGAAATTACACTATTTCTTCAGTCCAGATTTCTCATGATATGCCAAAAACAGAAGTTTCACATTGTTTTTCAACAACTATAAAGTGCTTCAAGCAAATTCTAAGAGAATAGTGAGTTAGCATGAGATGAGGTGATTACGTGATCATTGCAATCAATTATGAGGCACTGAGGATTAAATGCTTATAAGTAATTCATTTCTTACTTTAAGCCTCTAATCCCTCAGCTTTGCCCTTGCTACTGAGCACCTCCCCACCGCCCGCTTTATTTTTCACCCCCTTAGAATCTGCCACTGACACCAGTGGGGGTGTGAGCAATATCAAAGGCTCAAAGGTTCAAAGGTTGAATTTAGTGTCAGAGAAATGTATACAAAATACATCCTGAGATGCTTTATCTTCACAAATATCCACGAAAACAGAGAAGTGCCCCAAAGAATGAATGACAGTTAAACGTGAGAACTCCAACCTACCCCCCCAGTTCTCCCCTCCCACGAGTAAGTGACAGCAAGCAATGATCCCCCCTCCCCCCACCAGCAAAAAAAAGGCGCATCAGTACTGTCACTGAGCCCAAGCGTGTGCTAAGCAATAGCAAAGGCCCAGACCAAAGTTACCCCAAAGGCTTCAGATTTCATCCGACATTCGGCAAACCACAGGTTCTCTCTCTCCCTAATAAGGGAGAGAGAGGTGTCCCCCATTTTCACAGCAAGCAGGAGACATAACAACAACCCGCTGTTTTACAATGTTAAAAGTCTGTTTTGTTGCTTTTTCCAAGCTCTGTGTCCGAAAAGACCTCGGGTCTTCAGGTCCACAGTGAAAGATCTTTCTGGCCTCCTTGACAACACACTAGCCTCCTGCTGTGACACCGACCCGCTTAGATCTTAGGCTTCTGAACACGATCGAGATTCTCAGGCCAAACCCTTGGCATGTCGAATAACGGCCAGTCGTGGAACCCCAAGAGCGGGTCCCATTCTCGCAAAGAACCAAAGCCTGCGTGTAACTCCAGGTCAGGGTCTTCAAAAGAACTCTGAAAGGGAAAAATAAAGATATTAAAGATGGAAATAGAGCTGTTTCCGAAGATGCAAGCAAAGGAGTCGCCGTTAGGCACAATTATCCCTCCTAAGCTCTGCCTTCTTTGAGAACCACTGCTCTAATTACTTCAGAATTGGATACCAATGGTTTCCGCTGACAAGGTTATTATTTTAATTATTCTTTTCCTAGGAGGGGAGGAGAAGATGGCAGCGCGACGCAGCGCACGTGACTGCTCTAAAATGATATCGTATTTGTAAGTAGGTACCGTGCACAATCCTGATTTGATGGAGGCAGACGTGAGAAGCACAGAGGAACATCTGGAGAAACTTCTAAAATGCCTGATTCGCTGCCACTGCTACTGTGCGATCGAGAATCTCCGGAGGCGAAGGCCCCAAATCCTCAGCTTTGCCTATTGCCTGTTGCCAGGGCCGGGGTCGAAGCACTCAGCAGAGATGGTGCTCGGTGCTCGGTGTCGGAGGGCAGGTCGGAGGCTCGAGGTTTTCAGACGGACTCAAGAGTTGGCTGTGGTCAACTGCTTCCAGGGTGCTGCATCGGCAAATTTGCGGCGCTGGAAGCTCATGGCAGGGAAAGTTTTTTTTTCTTCCTTCTACCGTTTGTGTGAGATGATGGGACTTTCGAGAGACTTTGAGACTTTTTTTTACCCTGCCCATGGTCTGTTCTTTATCAAATTATGGTATTGCTTTGCACTGTTGTAACTATATGTTAAAAATATGTGGTTTTTGTCAGTTTTTAAGTCAGTTTATCATGTGTTTCTGTGATATCACACCGGAGGAATATTGTATCATTTCTTAATGCATGCATTACTAAATGACAATAAAAGAGGACTGTGTGTCCTCATAATCTAATCTAATCTAATCTAAACATCTCTGGGTCTTTACTCTCATTCCTATTTTAAGTAATGCACTGGGGCTAACCATGTTTGACCAAACATTTTGTTAACTGCTACCCTAAATTTCAGTATGAATGGAATGCCAAATTTTACAGCATAATGATCCTGAAAATGTACTTGGGCAAAGGTGTTATAATAGCACAGGTTGTTGACGGCTGTGTGCTTTCATTGGGTATCCATTTCCTTAACATCTACCCAGCATTCAAAAATTTGTGCAGAATCTGAAAATATCTTTACTTGCATTTTTCAAATCAATACAAAGTCAAATTGAGTTTAATCAAATCAAGTTTATTGTCATATGCAGAAGTACAAGTACATGAGAAACTTAACTTGTAGCAGCATCACAGGCACACAGCACCACATAAGTAGCATTCACAAGTAAAAGCCTAAATCAGAGGTTAAAAGGTTTGAAGTTTCAAAGGTTCAAAGGTTCACTTGTTATCAAAGTATACAACTCTGAAACTCTTCTCCAGATCGCCATGAAACCGAGAATGAAAAGGATAGCAACATGATCACAACCCCCAAATCCCCCTCCCCCGCACTCAAAAAGGCTATAAAGATCAGGTGAAAATCACAAAATATAAAAAATTATAACACTAAGAACATGTCTATAGTCCAAGTTCATATCCAAAATGCAGAAAACTTCGGTAACATTCTCCAGCAGGCCACACAGGCTTCCCTCTCCAGAAGCAGAGCGATCCCACTAGTGATCAAAAGATAGTCTCTGCTGTCCAGTAGCAGAGCGATCCCATCAGAGATGAAAAGACTATCAGTCACCTTCCTTATTCGCCTCGATGTTTCAGTCTCCCTCATCGCTTTAATCAGCGAACAATGGAAGCTTTATTCAGTGAAATGGAGTCAAACATCGGCTAGTGCCCTGTCCAGCAGCCTTCTCACCATGAGGCTCACACATACTGCCTCTGCCTCCTGGAATTGTCTCAGAGGCTGCAGAGAGCTAAAACAGCCAAACCATTTCCAAATTGTAAATCACAGGCTCCAACAGTTGGAGAATCACATTCAAGATGAAAAATAAATGTAAAAGACATAAAAGAAGTGAAATATATGGTTTCATGGTCTATCCTGAGATGTCCACTGTGGGAGTGTTGTACGCAGGTGCCATCTTGACCAGAAGTTAAATAAAAGACAAACTTACACATTAATTATACTTAATTTTTACAATAAAGGACATAATTAGAACTAAAAAACAAGTTCATTGTAATTATACTACAGAGTGGCCAAAGTCGTCATATTTTTGCTATGCTAAGTAGTGATTAGGGTTGTGCCTGTTGGATCAAGAACAAAATGGTTAAAGGGAAGCAGCTGTTCTTGAACCTGGTGATGTGGGACTTCAGGCTTCAGTGCCTCATGCTTAACATCATGCATTCTTTCCATCATATTAAAGTTGCCAGTCTTAACCCAATATTTGTCTGCCTTTCTAAGTTGAGGTTATGCATGCAAATCCTACTGAAGAGCCTTAAATACAAAATGTTTGCTGGTTGTAGTTTAAGACCACAGAGGATGCCTTTGTAATGAAATGTTATAATACCCTTTCAGGTGTGTATAAAAGACTTCATAACTATACATGGAGAATGGCTGCAGTTCTCTTGAGTGTTCTCTTTTATGCATTCTTAAACAAGAACACCAGAACATAAACAAATAGGAGGAAAAATTGGTCATTCGGCCCCTCAAGCCTTCCCTACAACTATATATATGTGTGTGTGTGTGTGTGTGTGTGTGTGTGTGTGTGTGTGTTTGAACTCCCCTCCTGTGGCAGTTCCCTGTAGTCCACAATTCTCTGATGTTTTAAAAGATGTACCTTCTTCCTTTTTAGATACTCTCCACAACCATTCAGGGTAGTAAAATCCAGTGATTCAGCACCTTCTGCTCAAAGTGCCCACGTTCCTCAGTTTTTAATGGCTGCTCTCTAATTTTGTAACTGTGCCTCCTTGCTTGAAATGCATCCATTAGTGGAATGCTATAGACATGTATTTTATTTTGTCACTCATCATATGACAATCCCCTCATTGGACAACATAGCTCATGGTCGGACAACAGTTACCAAATGGGTAATCTAATACTTAATTTATTGCCCTCTTTGTGAGCTTGCTGTGCAGAAATGACTATAATAGTTCCCACATTTTAAAAGTGCATATAATTGAAAGGCAATGGAAGCATTAAAAAGTTGCAAGTCTTGTCTTCACTGGACAGATAGGACATTGAAAGCAATATTTTGTTGATATTGAATGTTTAAACCTTTGTATAAAACAACAGCATTTTGTACTTAGATGAAGATTCAAAGCTACTTAATATTCCAATATGTTTTAAAGTATGAATTTTTTAAAGTACCAAGCCACCTAAGAAGCTAATACAGTAAATGGTTCGATGTGTGATCAAAAATTGAGTTTTTAAGAACCATCTTACAAGGGATAGAGAGGTTAAGATGGGTTGAGACTTAGAAAGGTAACTTCAAATTGAGGCCCTTTTGAACTGGAGGCACATCTACTTTTCAACTTAGAAGATGACCAGGATATTATGAGGGGTTGGAGATCTTTACATGTCATAGAACACAGAACATAGAACATAGTGAATGGCAAGACATTATAGTGACTAGAAATCACAGGTCAGAAGTTGTTAAACAAGATTTAATGTAATTGAATCTGAGTTCTGATGAAAGGTTCAGGTTCTGAAATGTTAAATGTTTTCCTTTCCACAGTTGCTGTCTGACCTGCTGTTTGTTTCCAGCACTTTCTGTTTTTATATCAGATTTACAACAGCTGCAGTATGTATTTTTAATTTCCATTTACCTTCATACTTGGAGTTTAGTTCAATCTTCTAGCTATGGTTTGGCCACCTATCAAACTTTGAACAACAGTGACTTGTCTATTCTTTGCAATGTTTCCACTGGATGTAAACAGTCTATGTTCCTGTAGGAACTTACATTTTTCATTCATTTGTGAAGTGGTTGTTTTCTCTTGCTGATTTACAAATCTGTGTTCCAACACAGGAGGGCTAACACCTCAGGTCAACACTCAGCCATATATCTACACCTAAAGGACACGGGACACTCCTTTGACAATAACAATGTGCATACTTTAGTCAGGTAGGACAGGTGGTTTGAAAGAAGGGTCAACAAAGTCATCTTTGTCAAACTGGGAAACCCACCCTTGAACAAAGGGGGAGAAGTACAGTACCGCCTATCAGCTACTTACAATGTAGTCCTATCTTCACGGCAGTTCACACCACCATTCATGCAAAGGTAAGACTAATGATCCTCTCACTACCTCTATGACTCTTAATGACCCTCATGTGATTGCTATACCTTTAAACAACTCACAGAGTTTATAAACCAGAAAACTACCCATCATGAGTTAGAAGTCTCTTGGATGAGTGGTGAAATGTCTTCTAGACAACTCAGCAAGTCTAATTTCCTTGGTTTACAACTGCTCAATTCTCTTACGCGAGGAAATCTGCAGATGTTGGAATTTCAAGCAACACACATAAAAGTTGCTGGTGAACGCAGCAGGCCAGGCAGCATCTCTAGGAAGAGGTACAGTCGACGTTTCGGGCCGAGACCCTTCATCAGGACTTCCTTGGTTTTAGATTAAGTGATATTTTATGTTTTCAAATCTTCGAATACAAATGTTGTTAATTTATCATACAAATGAGAATTTCCGAAATGTGCAGGAGTACAAATTGTTGAGTGATGAATGAATCAACACTCAAATCGCAAGAATTATGTTTCTTTTAATCTAAGTTACATAGAGTGTGATGTATTCTGCTTAAGTAATTACAGTCTAGTGTAACAAACTATTGGAGTTACAGGAGTAACAAGGTTTGTTAGTCTTGTAGGAGTGAACTCCAGACTCGAGTATAAGTTTGTAAAGTTAGAGGTGTAACAAGTGTAGGCAGATGGTAGTCCTGTGAGATTTTGGATTTCAGGGTACCTATGAGATGTGCACCTAACTTCATTTCCTGACTGACAAGGTCAAGAACCTGGAGCTGGAGATGAATGAATGTACTCAGGATTATCCGGGAAGGCTGAAAACTCACAGATGAAATTTTTATTGAGGTGGGCACACACAGAGGGCAGGATTCAGATGGTAGATGGGTGATCACTAGGAAAGTTAAGCAGTAAGTGCATGGGTCCCCTGTGGCCATTCCCCTCAACAACAAGTAAACCCCTTTGGACACTGCCGGGGGTGGGGGAATGACCTGTCAGAGCACAGTCGCAGCAGCCAGGCGAGTGGCACTGAGGCTCAGCAAGGAAGGTTAAAGTCATGTAAAGCAATAGTGATAGTGGGTGGAAAAGACTGGTAAGAGATTCTGTGGCCATGAAAGAGAACCTAGGATGTATTGTCTCCCAGGTGCTATGGTCCAGGACATCTCAGAGTGGCTGCAAAATATTCTCAAGAGGAAAGGTGAGCAGCCAGAGGTTCTGGTGCACATTGGCACCAATGACATAGGTAGAAAGCAGGAAGAGGTCCTGCACAGTGAGTACAGGGAATTAGGAAAGAGGCAGAAGAACAGGACCTCCAAGGTAGCAATCTCTGGATTGCCCCCAGTCTCTGTGCTAATCAGGGCAGGAAGACGATGATGGTACAGATGAATGATTGGCTGAGGAAGTGGTGCAGAGTCAGGGTTTCTGATTTCTTGATTACTGAGATCCCTTCTAGGGAAGGTTTGACCTGTACTAAAAGGCCGGGTTACACCTGAAACCAGGTTTGCTAGTGCTGTAGGGGAGGACTTAATCTAATTTGGCTGGGTGATGGGAACTATAGTGAGGGGGCTGATGATGGGATAGTTGGAATACAAGTCAATGCATTGTGTCATGAGACTGAGGAAGGACAGGCAGATGATAGGGCAAACTTGCAGTCAGTGGAATGAGGTGAAGAGTAACATGGGAAAAATCAAGAAGTGTGATGAATAGAGGGCTGAAGGTGTTATATTTGAATGCATGCAGTACACGGTACAAAGTAGATGATCTTGTAGTGCAGATAGCGATTGGCAGGTATGACATTGTAGGCATCACTAAAATGTGGCTGAAAGAAGATTACAGTTGGGAGCTTATCATGCATGGATACAACTTGTATTGAAAGGACAGGCAGGTAGGTAGAGAGGGTGGGGAAGCTCTGTGGGTAAAAACTGAAATCAAGTCCTTAGAAAGAGCTGACATAGGATGGGAAGATAAAGAATCATTGTGGGTAGAGTTAAGGAACTGCAAGAGTGAAAAGACATTAATGGATGTTGTATACAGGCTCACCAATAGTAACCAGGATGTGGAATATGAATCACAATGGGAAGCAGAGAAGGCATGTAAAAAGGGCAATGTTATGATAGTCATGGGGGGTTTCAATAAGCAGGTGGGGTATATGGGGTGTCAGGGAGGGGTAGCACCTCTGGTGGGGGAACATGTCGCATCCTTTTCAGGGTAGTCAGTCCACCTTTGGTGCCCACCTGGCACTCCGCTCTCACCTGTGGCTCCCCGTAGCTGTTTGCATGCGACAGCGGCCACACCCCAGGCAACAGCTTCGACAAGCCGGCTAAACCAGGTGAGGGTAGCCAACGGGTCTCAAACCCTCGGTGAGATAGGGAGTTGTCTATCCCAGCATGTGAAGACAGATTCCGGCGGATTGAGGGGACGAGACCAATGGAAGGTCCAACAGTCAAGAAGGCGGTCTCTGCAAGCGTCGTGGAACGTGTAGAGCAGGACAAGACACAGAAGACGTCCTGGTCATCCACTGCGCCTAGTCCCATCTCCAGCCATCTAGACTCTGTCTTGCCACTGGATCCAGATGAGAATTGGGAAGAGAGAGTGAGGCTGACACTGCGCAACTCTCCCTCACTTAAATCCAAATCACACGCTAGTCTTGACACCATCATAATGGTGTTGAGGTCCTCATCGACGTTAACAATGGACGAACAACAACAACAATAAGCAGGTTGATTGGGGAAAATCAGGTGGGTGGGGGATCCCAAGAGAGGAAATTTTAGAATGCATACAAGATGGCTTTTTAGAGCAACTAGGGGAAAAAGCAATTCCGTATTGAGTGTTGTGTAATGAACCAGATTTGATTAGGGATTTTAAGGTTTCAATAGGTACATTTAACGTCAGAGAAATGTATACAACATACATCCTGAAATTCTTCTTCTTCGCAAACATGCACGGAATCAGAGGAGTGCCGCAAAGAATGAATGACAGTTAAATGTTAGAACCCCAAATCAACACCCCCAGCTCCCCTCTCCCACACATAAGCACCAACAAAGCAACGAACCCCCTCCCCAGCAGCAAAAAGCATTGGCACCCCCCACCAAGCATTCAAGAATGCAGCAAAGCATCAATAAAGACACAGACTTGCAGTACCTCAAAAAATACTTGTTCACCTGGTATTCGACATACCACAGGCTCTCTCTCTGCTTAATAAAGGAAAGAGAGGTGTCCCTGTTTCATAGTGAGAGGGGAGACATAACAAAGCAACTTGCTGATTAAAGGAGCCCTTAAGAGGCAGCAATCATAGTATGATAGAATTCACCCTGCAGTTTGAGAGGGAGAAGCTGAAGTCAGGTGTATCAGTATTATAGTGGAGTAATATTGGGTGGAGCTACTATGGCACTCGACAGCGACTTCTTCAAGGTCATCTGCGAAAACGGCTTAATTTCTACCTCTAATGGTTCTCTATTTCTTTTTCAAGGCGGATGGAGTTCTTTCGAAGACACTGACCAAGAGCTACACTCAAACTTTGGTACCTTATGGTGATGGGACCCACTCCACCGACCAGCCATTTTTCAATATCCTAAGGATGCAGCGCAGAAGACGAGCGCACCTTTGGGGTTCTGAGGCTTTGCAGCTCTGGCGATGACTCCTTTCAATGCTGGTGTCGCCAAATGAAGATCGTGAGAGAAACGGGAACATTGCGAATAATGAATCAGCTGTTGGGGGCTCTGTACTCAGATCTCTTTCTCTAGTTGGTGGGGGGGGGAGTTTGTTGCCAATTCTCAAGTTGTAGAATTTGGGGGGAAAAAACAATGTGGCAGATCTTAACACCATAAATCAGTGAGTTGTTTGTTTTTGTTGGTCTCCAGTCTCGCTGTGAAAGGGTGGCACCTCTCTGTCCCTTTATTAGGGAGAGAGAGAGACAGCCTGTAGTACGTCAAATTGTGGGATGAACTATTAGATTTTGTTGCACTGCAGATCATGGTCTTTCTTAGGGGATTTGCTATTGCTTGCTTGGTGGGTGGAGGGTGCTGATGTTTTTATTTGCTGAAGTGGGGGAGGAGGAGGGTTGCTGCTTTGCTACTGCTTGTGCATGGGCGAGAGCAGTGGGGGGACTTCGGGATTCGAACATTTTTACTGTCACTCATTCTTTGGGGCTCTCTTCTGTGGTCATGGATGTCTGTGAAGAACAAGAATTTCCTATTGTATATTGTGTACATTCGCAGATATTAAATGGAACTATTGAACTATTGATTAAAGGGAGTTACAGACACATTAGAGAGAAGCTAGCCAGAGTTGATTGGAAAGAGACACTAGCAGGGATGAAGGCAGAACAGTAATGGCTGGAGTTTCTGGGAGCAACTTGAAAGTTGCAGAATAGACACATCCCAAAGACAAAAAAGTATTCTATAGGGAGGGTTAGGCAACTGTGGCTGATAAGGGAAGTCAAGGAAAGCATCAAACCAAAAGAATGGGCATATAATAGAGTGAAAATTAGTGTGAAGTTAGAGGAATAGGAAGATTCTAAAAATCAACAGAAGGCAGCTAGAAAAATGATAAAGAGAAAAAAGATGAAACATGAAGGTAAGCTAGCCAAAAATACCAAAGGATACCAAAAGTGTTTTTTCCAGAGGATAAAGAGTAAAAGAGAAGCAAGAGTAGATATCAGACTGCTGGAAAATGATGCTGGAGGGGTAGTAATGGGGGATAAAGAAATAACAGACAAACTTACTAAGTATTTTTGTGTCAGTCTTCATTCTGGAAGGCACTAGCAGTATGGCCAGAAATTCAACAGAGTCAGAGTGGCAGTAGCAAGTGTGTTTCCTATCACTAAGGAGAAGGTGCTTAGAAGGATAAAATGCCTGAAGATAGATAAGTCATCTGGACCAGATGAACTACACCCCAGGGTTTGAAAGAGGTAGCTGAAGAGATTGTGAGAGGCATTCGTTATGATCTTTCAAGAATCACTAGATTCTGAAATGTTCTGGAGGACTGGAAAATTGTAAATGTCACTCCACTCTAAAAAGAGAGAGGCAGAACAAAGGAAATCATAGGGCAGTTAACCTGACTTCAGTGGTTGAAAAGATGTTGGAGTCTGGAGGCACATGATAAAATAGGCCAAAGACCTATTGGAAATCTTGCCTGACAAATCTCAAAGTTTAATGGTTCAATAGACTTTTATTATCAAAGTAAGTATGCAGATGAAACCTTGATATTTGTCTTCCCGCAGAGAGCCATAAAACAAAGAAACACCCTGGAACCCATTCAAAGAATACATCTAACATCCAATGTGCAAGAAAAGAACAAATCACGCAAATGGTAAAGAATGAGCGAAAAATGCACAGAATATTATGCATTAAGCTGCAGTCCTTGAAACAGCCTAGGAATGTTCAATTTATTTTCGTACTGTGTCACTCATTGACTGCCGATCACAGAACCAGTCCACCCCGATCAAAATCATGCAAAAGAGCAATTAAAAAATGAGTAACCAGAAACCCAAACCACATAGAACATGCACTGCAGAGTTCTCTAAAAAGAAGTCCAATCCACAAACCATGCAGATCAAACCCTGGCCAAGACCCAATACTCCTGTACATTCCTACAGTAGCAGCAGGCAAGACCAGTCAATTGCAAGCATGCATCGCTGAATACAAGCTTGCCTTCTGCTCTTGTCCTCATTAACTTCAATCTTGCTCGATGCTTTAATCAGAGAGTTAGTCAAGAATTGGAGCCAATCATGTGTTTGTGTGCTGCCAATAGGCCGTACACTTCGTCTTCAACCTCGCTCTCAACCATACAAAATTCCCTCAGAGACATTAAAAGTGCTAGATGATTCAGCTGACCCAAAAACACATTATCAAAATGTAAACTATAGGTATCAGCCACACACAAGTTAGTAGTAGAAGTATATTTAAAAGAAGGAGAAGAAGTAGTTTCATGAACTGTCTGCAGGACATCGCCATTGGTTGCTGGCACCACCTTGCCATCAGGTGGAACCTTCTGGAATTGTTTGAGGAAATAACAGGCATGATAGACATAGGAGAGTCAGTGATGTTGTTTACTTGGATTTTCAGAAGACCTTTGACAAGGTGCAATACATGAGGCTGCTTAACAAGATAAGAGACCCTGGTATTATATGAAGATACTAGCATAGACAGATTGGTTGATTGGCAGGAGGAAAAATATCTGAATAAATGGTGGCTATTTTGGTTGGCTGCCGTGAACAAGTGGTGTTATGCAGGGATCAGTATTGGGACACATCTTTTATGTTATGTGCCAATGATTTTTAGATAGAATTAATGGCTTTGTTGCCAAGTTTGCAGACAATAGGTGAAGGGGAAGTTAGTGCTGAGGACGCAGGGAGTATGTTGAAGGACTTGGACAGAACGGGAGAATAGTCAAAGAAATGGCAGGTGGAATATAGTGTAGGGATGTGTATGGTCATATACTTTGGTAAAAAAAAAATAAAGGCACAGACTATTTTCTAAACAAAAAGACAATTCTAAAGTAAAAGGTGCAAAAGTACTTGGGAGTCTTTGTGTTGCATTCCATAAAGTGTTTAGGTATTGATTCTGAGCCTTTATAAGCCATTTGTCAGACCACATTTGGAGTATTGTGAGCAGTTTTCGGCCTTTTATAGAAACAGACTATTTAGAACAGAGATGAAGAGGAATTTCTTTAGCCAGAAGGTGCTGAACCTGTGGAATTCATTACCATGGACAGCTGTGGATGTCATGTCACTGAATATATTTAAAGCAAAGGTTGATGGTTTTTTGGTTAGGCAGGGCATCAAAGGTTATAGGGAGAAAGCAAGAGAATCAGTTTGAGAAGGATAATAAATCAGCCATGATGGAGCAGACTTAATGCGTTGAGTGGCCTACTTTTACTCCTACATTTTATGGTCTTATGGTCTTATAATTCATTCAAGATTAGTTTTATAATAAGCTTTGATACAGCAACCTATCAATTTCTCTGGTTCCATTAACTAAATACATTTTCCCAGGTTTCAAAATCCAAAGTCAAGTTTACAGTTATATGTACTGTTATATTTTGTAATTTCAAAATATTAAATTAATTCAAATATATACAGGAGAGTCCAGAGTACCAGTGTATCTTCAAGTCTACATTAAGCGAGGTGTGCAAATATCACATAGCAGGGTGATGACGTATGCAATTGAGAGATTTATAAATATAACCCATAATTACTTATTTAAATGAACAAGAGTACTTATTCAAATGATATATATCACTCTAGATCACTCAAATATTATTGAGATATCAAATACACAACACTCCTCCCTGCTTAGCTATAAATTCCAACTCAATTGAAAATGCATCTTAACTATATGCACTGTATATTATACAATGCAAATACTATATACAGACATCTACAGCATAGCAAATTTTAAATGTCTTGCTCTTGTGGGATAACACCTTTCCAGACAAGGGTGAACCACTCTGCTTGGCGGTTGAAACTTCTGGCTGTGAAATAATCTTAGGTTATAGGGCCTTCTCCATGGTGGTTGTAGGAGTTGACTCAGATACTGTGATACTGACAGCTCTAGGCACCTTTCTTCTCCTTTTCTCTCCCTAGATCTATTTCAATCCCTTTCATTTTCTTTCTAACATTCCTCATCTCTTTCACATCAATCCTTCTCATTCACATTCTTTCTCTCTATCTCTTTTCTCCTTTTTCTTCTAGTTTGTGGATCTTGATCTTGGGAAGGTCCATTTTAGTTCACTGAAGTCTTCTCATTGATCTTTCTATTGTCTATTTAAGATCTGATCTCTCCTCTTGGTTTCTTCATCCTCAACATCATCTGACGAATCCTCTGTTTTCTTATCTCTATCGATTGCTTTCTTTTTGGAGTTTCGTTCATACAGTTGAGTTTTGGACTTTGCATTTACTTTTATATGCAGCTTTTTGTCTCCCACTTGAAGTTCATGCAATGACCTTAATCCATACAGAGTAGATTCTTGTTCTTTGTACTCACGAAAGATGAATGGTTGCTGCTTTTTTGAAGCTTGTTGAACTCTCTTCCAACTTGAAACCAAGCCACACTTCTCAAGTAATTGCCTGATTAACATATCAAAAGCTTTCTCAGATATATTGCCTATGGAAAAACTGTTGTCATCAGACCACTCTTTATTTCTTTCACACTTCTTCTTCACATTGTCCGTCCTGGGTCCAATATGCTTTCCAAGAAGAGGTACAGAAATTGGCACCAGCAATTGTTTGACCTCTATTGGGCAGCGGCTTATGGTGTACAGCATGGAGGCAGTGTGGCATCATCCAGTACCCCTCTGAATTCACTTTCAATTGGCTTCATTGCTGGGGATGTGGTATGTAAATAGTGGATGGATCCCCAATCAAATTGTAATTGTCTCTGGCAATCCCAACCCCACAATGTTGGTCCTTCTGTTTTTTTTTACCACGTGCAAGCTCAATGTGGCTAGTTAGTTGTGTACTTCACTGTTATCAATGTCATTCCCATGGGAGTTACCTTTTCTTTAGTACAAGTTCTTAGTTGGATATCTGCAGGCACCAGTTTGGTTATTTTTGAAATGTCATGAAAACTCCTTTTGTGGAATGACTGAAAAAGCTGAACTAGTGTCTAATTCCATTTTAATTAATTTGCCATTCTCTTCTGGAGTAAGCCATATTGCTTGTCAATCGTTAATGTTCACACTGTCATGCTCAGGGCTACACAATCCTGTGCCACTCATCATTTTCATATTTAACATCAACAGCATGCAAAATAGTGCTCTTTTTGAAACTGCAACTTGACCTTTTAGCATTTTCTTTTCCCTAAGTAGTCCATTTATGTTTGCCTGCCCAACATACTCTTTGTATGTTTCCTATTTTGTTACATTTTCTGCAGGTTTTGCCTTTAAACCTGTATTTGTTTAATGTATGTGAATCCCTGCCACAATAGAAACACATTTTTTTTCTGCCAGGCCAGTTTCTGTCTAGACACTGTAATTCTGCTCACGCTCACTTTCATTCCTAACTGCAACTCAATTTCACCTCTGTCTGCAATATCTACTGCTCGTTTGTATGTCAGCTTTGCTTCAGTTAAGATGCACTTCGAATGCTTCATTTTAAGATTCCACAAAGTAAATGATCTCTGAGTGTATCATTAAACCTGTTACCAAACTGACAATGCTCAGACAATCTCTTCAATGCAGCTACATATGCTGAAATGGACTCCCCTTCTTTTTGATTCTGCATGTAAAACGTAAAGTGTTCTGATATTAACAATGGCTTTGGCTCTAAGTATTCCTGCATCACTTTTACAATAGCAGCAAAGCTCATTTCTGATGGTATGGCTGGAGCAGTTAAACTTTGAAGAAAACTGTTTGCATTTAAACTTAATACACTTAGCAAAATTGGCACTTGCTGCACGTTGGTCATTTCATTTGCTTCAAAGTACTGTTGCAATAGCTCAGTATTTTAGGTAATTGCCCATTGTGTAATAAAACTCGTCAATCTTTCTGATGTAACCAGCCATTTCAGATTTTTTTAATGATTAGTATCTCCTGGTACTCACAGTTTATGAACCCTGAATTCTTCTGTTTACTGCCTTAAAAAAACTCAGTTCTGTATTCCCTTCCAAAGAACATGTGTTGGCTGCTTTTGTTTTAAATTCAACCCTCTCCCCATGTGCTGGGTGCCCTTTTTAACTCGCTAATGTGCCAGGTGTGTTTTATTTTATTTCAAACATCTCACAGTGCTTAACAGGTTGGTAGCTGTCAGATTCATTTCTTTTTAAAAAACATCGCCGATATTATAGCTTGCAACTTCAAAATATTAAATTAATTCAAAGGAAGACAGGAGAGTCTGGAATACAGGTGCAACTTTAAGCTTACTTTAAGCGAGGCATGCATGTACCATGTGGTAGCGTGATGATGTATGCAATTAACATATTTGTATATATAACCTGTAATTAATTATTTAAATGATCAAGAATACGTAATCAAATTATATACTGTGTATATATATAATATGTGTGTATGTATGTGTGTGTGTGTATGTGTGTGTATATATATACACACACACGCACACAGGATTTCTCAAGTACTCATATAGTATTAAAATATCAAATACACAACAAGCACAAGTCCATAAATGCGCAGATGCAATGAAAACCTTACTTGTAGCAACATCACAGGCATATAGCATCATATAAACAATGTTCACAAACAATACATTCAAATTAAATTGTACATTGTTTTTACAAGAAAGAAGACAACTAAAACTAAGAATCAATTAAGTCCATTTTACTGAACAGTGATCAAAATGGTTACAGTGCTGCTAAGCTGTGGGACTCTGTTTGTAGCTTCAGGAACCGAATGGTTGAAGGGAAGAATCTGCTCTTGACTTGCTGGATGGGAATTCAGGCTTCTGTACCTCCTGCCCAATGGTAGCTGCCTCAAACACAAATAACAATGTGTGCTTTTGTGATTAGCTCCTGCTGTCCAGTCTCTCCATACTCTCATCCTTCAGCTCTGCACTTAAACTAACATGGACTTATTCTAATATCATACAATCTTGGACTCTGCTTATATTGTATAGTCTGTAAATCAAGATGATGGATGCACATTTCATTGTTTACTCAGATCATAATCTTTCCATGTTTGTATCTCTATGGCAAGCTTTTTCTTGTTGTACAGCACATGCTTGAGTTAAATTAGATCTTAATTTTAAGCTTGCTCATACATCGAGAGAAGAACAACACTTCTACGCTCTTGTGTTTTCTCTGTGATAAATGGAATGCCAACATAGATGTATTAAAAGCTCCTAATATAAGGGGAAGGAGGGATTGTCGACTCAGGCCTATGAAGCCAGTGTCGGGCATTTTCATGCCTTACACGGCGCGGAATGAAAGACTGTGTGCCGCACCACTCCTCACATAGACAAAAAGCTGCCTTGTAATATAAGGTATATCTTATTTAATGCCATCCCCAGATAATCAGATGTTGTTTATCTATTTCTTCTTAGGTGGTGCTTTGGAGTTCAAGCTGTTCCTTGCATTATAAAGTGGCTGATGAAGTCAATGTGGGACCTGCAGATTTTGTCCCAGCTGGGGAAAGAGGAGATTGATGGAAGAGATGACAATTATAGGCGATGGTATGCTCCATCTACTTTTTGTCACCAAACTTCTCCATGCTTCTGACAAAGGTGTTTGAGGTACTCAGTGCCATTCCAGATACTCCTCCATTCTGAATAATCATAGGCCAGGAACTGCCACATGCCTGTGAGAATGTTATGTTTTTAGGAAAGTTTTGAATACTTTCTTAATGAATTTCATCTGTCTTACAGCTGTTCTTATTCTGTAAAGGAACAGGAACTGGAGGGCTTGTCTCCTCAGTTTAATGCTGGGCGAGCAAGTGATGGGACCTGTTCATTGGAGTTGAATTGAAATTTGAACCTCCATCTTGGAAATGTTGATTGGGGAGGAGTATGTATGTGGAAGCCATAGTTTGCCTGCAAGCTGGGTGTACCTGTTTACTTGCTTCACGAACACATCCTGGTGAATCTCTCACCCTCAATTGACATACATTTTTAATGCTCATAGCTGTATTGCTGCATGCACTGAGATACTGCTCGATGATTGGGGGTGCTAACAGCAGAATCCACTGTTGAATTTGTTACATTACAGTCAGACTGTCAGCCCCTTTGGCTTCAATCGAAAGTAATTGATTCCTAAAAACCTTTGAAAAGCAACCTTAACCTGTACTATCTATCACTCTGCAATCAACTACCCATGACAAAACTGCTCTTGGCTACTTTTTAAAGTTCTCCACTGACTTAATAGATTGAATGGCTGGCAGGAATCTCATGGCATTTCCAATGACCTTCTATGCCAAGTCATGATTGACTAACTTAATCTTCATTTGGATTCTTTGTCTCCAGGAGATACAATGCATACTTCAATCACTTTCATAGCTGTTTTCCAAAGATACATCCTCTTCTGATTGGTCATTCAATCAATACACTGAACTTCAGACCTTCTGTCCTCTCCAGTCTTTGAACCTTCCAAATGTGTGATCATCATTATGTCATTACCTGAGTGGCCCTTTGCACCACTCCCACAACTCCCTAGTTGAATCCCACTTTCTGAAGGTACATCATGAGTATGTGGCTAGATTCTGCTCAAACTCCATCTTCAAGTTTGCTGATGATACTGCCACAGTGGACCATATCTCAAATAATCCAGAGTCAGTGTACAGAAAGGAGACAGACAGCCTAGCATCTGTGATGAGAGACCTAGGTGAGGATGGTAAGCACTCAAGTGCTCGAACATCCGAGAGTAGAATCGAGACACAATATGAGACTGAGATAAGGACGGGGTTCTAAACTAGGCGCTAGATGAGAATCCAAAGTAGAACTGATGATAGAGCTCCGAACTTCAGTTCAGGTGCTTTTTAACTATTAGAATTCTCATGTCAAAACATGGCTGTCAATTAGTGGGGCAGGCCTGGGTCTTTAAAGGGGCTGCACCAACTGTCTATTTTCCAGAGAAACTCAATGTCTAAACCCCGGTGGCTGGCACTGTCAAGTGCATATCGTAACAGCACCTCCTCCCCTACAGACAAGTCCTGATGGGCCTGGCTGCTTGGAGAGATGATGAATGTAGTCATAGATTAGAACCAGATCCAAGGTGTCCCTTTCAGACACCCAGCACCATTTCTCGCTTCCAAATTCCTCCCAGTCCATGAGGAACTGCTGAACGCCCGAACAGTTCATGAATCCAGAATTCATCTCATGGTGAAGACCTGTTCCCCATCAAACAAGCCGGGATAGCAGCAGAATTGATCGTAGTGGGGCTAATGGACTGGTGTTCACAGGTTTTAATTTGGAAATGTAGGAAGAGAGATTGATCTTGAGTGTCTTGGGAAGCTGCAAAGTGTAAGCCACCAAGTTTATTTTCTTGAGAACTTTGAAGGGTGTAATGAACTTGGGTGCCAATTTCCTAGACACCACTTGGAGAGACAATTCCTGAGTGGAGACCAGTTCTCTTCCCCAGGCTGCAAAGCTGGTCCCTGTCTTCTCTCGCAGTTATCCCTCGTATCAGCCTTCTAGGTAGAAGCCAACAAAATCCTCCTTGCCCCTTTCCATTTTTCCTTGCAGTGTCGGACAAAATCTTTGGCCGCAAAAACCCCAGCCTCATCTTCCTGCACAGGGAATAGTGGTGAAGAATACCAAAGCTGGCACTTGAACAGGGACATCCCACATGGTGTAAAGTATTATGGGTGACCTCTGCCCACATTAAATAGTCATGCCACTCATCTGGTTTTCCTGAGGCCAGGCATCTCAGGGTTCATGCTACATCCTGGTACACCTGCTTCATCTGGTGAAATCCAGAGGAGAGGCTTGCTGTAGTCTCGATCAGCATACTGAATGCCCTCCAGAAATGTGACATGAACTTTGGACCATGCTCTGACACAAAGTCCTCCGGAAATCTATGAATCCTGAAGACTTGATGCAGGACAATCTCAACCCTCTCTGCTGGTAGCAGAAGTTTCTCCAAAGCTATGAATTTACAGGCTTTCAAGAAGTAATCCACAATAATCATGATGACAGCTTTCCCCTTGGAAGGCATAAGACCCATGACAAAGTCTATGGACATGTGTGCCCATGATCTGTTTGGAACAGTTGGAGGATGAAGGAATCCTTGAGGTTGAGTGCAGGGCTTCTTGCTCTGGGAGTGCAACTCATGTCTGCACGTATTGTTAGACCTCTTTAGCCATTCCAGGCCACAATATCTTCTCTTAATGAACTCAAGGGCCCTGGCAGCCCCTGGGTGAGTAGCCATTTTAGATGCCCGTGTACATTGAGAAACCTTAGATCTGACAGAACGTGAGATGAACAGATGACCCAGAGGAACATTCTTGGGAATCTCCCTTTGCACCTGCGCCTTGTGAACAAGTCAATTCCCCAACAAACTGGTGCCATCACCTTGACCTAGGGCAAAAATGTGGTGGGTTTCTCCTCTCTTTCACGATTAACAAACTGCCGACACAAGTCATCTAGTTTTTGATTCTTTGACACCAGTCGATAGTTCAGAATGAAATTGAAAAGGTTGAAGAAAGGAGACCACCTAGCCTGCTTGGAATTCAGTCTTTTGGCCTCCTGAATATAAGCCAGGTTCTCATGGTCTGTCCATACAATAAAAGGGTTCTTGGATCCTTCAAGCCAGTAGGGCTATTACTCCAATACCATCTTGACTGTATTTCCGATGTCGTAGTTCATCTCTACTGGTGATAGCTGCCTGGAGAAGAATGCACATGGGTGAAGTTTACTGTCTGAAGGTGTCCACTGAGGCAAAACTTCACCCATTCCCACGGCTGAGGCTTCCAACTCCATGATGAAGGGAAGATCCGTGTTAAGGAAGACCAAAATGTGAGCTGTCGTAAACCACTGTTTGAGATCAGCAAAAGTAGCCTCCACTTTGGTAGTCCAAGCTAAAGGGCCTGTGGATCTCTTAATATGATCAGCGGAGCCGCCACTGAGATGTATTTCCTGATGAACTTTCTGTAAAAGTTGGCAAGTCCTAGGACTTGTTTCATACTGGATAGTTGTGGCAAATCCTTTAATGCCTATGTCTTAGTAGGGTCAATCCTGAGATTGCCATTAGAGATGGTAAGACCCAAAGGTGAATCTATGGTTATGAGAGATTCGGATTTCTCCAGCTTGACATAAAGTCCTTGATCTAGAATCTTCTTTAAGATACCTCTGATGTGAGCATTGTGCTCCTCCATGGACTTAGAGAAAATTAGGATGTTGTCCAAATAGATAAATGCACACTTATGAAGAGTTTATAAAGGCCCGTAAAACTGCTGGTGCATTAGCAAGGCCGAAGGGCATGACCGAGTACTCATAATGCCCTGTCGATGTGTTGAATGCTGTCTTCTACTCATCGCCCTCCTTTATGCAGAACAGATTGTGCACACCATGCAAGTGTAGCTTTGAGAATACTCTTGTCCCTCGAAAAATTTTGAAAGCAATGTTTATGAGTGGAAAGGGGTCATGATTCTAGGCTGTTATGTGACTCAGCCCTCTATGATTAATGCATGGCCGCAGGCTCCCATCCTTTATCTGTACAAAGAAGTAGCCTGCGCCAGCTGGTGAAGTGGGAGCAAAATGAATCCCATTATATAATCCTGCTCTGTGCCTCTCTCCGGGCTTGAGAGCACATATAATTGACCCTGTGTAGGACAAGTACTGGGCAGTAGTTCTATTGCACAATCATAGGGTCAGTGCGGTGGAAGAGTTGAAGCTTTCTCCTTGCTGAAATTCTCTTCCAAATCCTTGTAGACAGATGGGTTTGTGACCAGTTTGAGTGTTACAACTATCTCTGAACATCCCTCCGAGGATGGCTCCTGAGGCTTCTTGGATAGTGGGGTAATTCAACACCCTCTTTCATAGCTTCACTGGAGCCCCTTGTTGAGGCAGAGTCCATATTTGCGTCCTTGCCCTTCTCCAGAGACTTCTCCAAACGAGTGTCCAAATCTTGATCCGTATCCTCAGATGATGGCAACAAGGCACTACAACTAGATTTTGTCCTCCTGGGATGAGGTACCAAAGATCTGCATTTAGGATTCTTTCCCTTAGACAGAACCTGGCAAGTGGTTCCCTTAGGCTTGGCTGTTAAGGCTCCGGAATACTTGGACACCCCTTTGACAGGCTTCTAGGCTTGCTCCTGAACTTTCTTTGCCATTCCACCGCACCCACAACTAGACAAGGTCGGGGTGTCCATGGTCCTGTTGACTGGAGCTGGCTTGTCTGCAGATGGAGGCAAGTATGGGTCTCCTCAAGGCTTCAGGTTTCCCCAGGCAAAAGACTGCCTCCTCATCGGCCATTGTTCTCAGAGATTCTGGTTGACTGAGGCTTCGATACCCCACTGGGTCCACGTTAGGCTCAATCACATTGTGGTGAGAGACCTCTCCAAGGGTAGTAAGGACCCAAGTGCTGGAGTGTCCAAGACTAGAATTGAGACAGAATATGACACTGAGATGAGGACAGGGTTCTAAACCAGACGCTACACAAGAATCCAAAGTAGAACTGTCGGTTCAGCACTGAACCTCAGTTCAGGTGCTCTTTAAATATTAAAATCCTGGTGTCAAAACACAGCCACTAATTAGTGGGGCAGGCCTGAGTCTTTAAAGGATCTGTGCCAGCTATCCATATTCCAGAGAGTCAGAACCTCCAAACCCCAGATATGGGCACAGTTGGGTTCGTATTGTAACAAACATGGTGTCACAGCAATGGCATTTTCCCTCAAAGTCAACAAAACAAAGGAGCTGGTCATTGACTTCAGCAGATGGCTGTACATATATTCCCATCTACATCAATGGTGTTGAGGTTAAGAGCTTCAGGTTCTTAGGAGTGAACTTCAGTCAGACCACATAGATGCTACAGCCAAGAAAGCTAACCAACACGTCTCATCAGGCGACCAAAGAACTTTGGCATCTGCCCATTGACCATCGGAGTAAACCAAGAGGGAAAATTCTGGAGCTGGAGTCCCTAAGGCAGTCCTACATTGAGTTCAATGCTGACTGGCAACTCCTCGCGATGTAGCTGGTACCGAAATGTATCAGTCTCTGCCGTTCTTTTGGGTTTATCATCTGCATGGAGATGGGGAGCTTGCCACATGGGTAACAGCTTGTTCTCCATACCCTACCACCTAGGCTTGTGGATCGAGACAACTAGGACGCAATACCCATGGTCAAAACTGACCAACAGAGGCCCATGCTATGCCCTCTGTACAGTGACTCTGGGATCAGGATCACCACTCAGTTTTGTTAGGTTACAAAACCTGCCTCAGTTTATAAACTCCCAGATGTTCTTCACAGGCTACATAGAAGTGGTGTATTATCCTCAGAACTCCCATCTGTTGGGGGGATAGTGGAGGGGGCTTTGAGGTTCTAACATTTAAACTATCACTAATTCTTTGGTGCACTTTTCTGTTTCCGTGGCTACCTGTGAAGAGCAAGAATTTCAGGTGAACATTGCGTACATTTCTTTGATATTAAATGGACCTATTGAACTATTTATTTAAAGCTATTCACATGAGGCCTAATAAGCTTGCACATGTATTTTGTGTTTTTTTAATATTTTATATGGTATATCTTTACAAGGGTTGAATAGGCTGTTCAGGTTATCTGTCATACACCAAAGATTTAACTCAGCACTGCGTGGAGCTT
The DNA here is from genome assembly GCF_030028105.1 of Mobula birostris. Taxonomy (NCBI): domain Eukaryota; kingdom Metazoa; phylum Chordata; class Chondrichthyes; order Myliobatiformes; family Myliobatidae; genus Mobula; species Mobula birostris. The sequence goes on along the minus strand of NC_092373.1, from coordinate 77,992,470 downwards.
TCATTTAATGACTGGACCGCTGATCCTCCTGCAGGCTGAGAGACTAATGAATACCCTGCCACTATCAGGGTCCTGTTACTAGGACAGCGAGCTGTTCACTGTTTACTGTACTGTTTAGAGTTTATCTCTGCTGCGCACCTCATATGCAATTTGAATTGTATTTTATTAACTCATTTGTGATCTTTTTTGTCTTGTGTGCCGTGTGTGTGATAGATGTATTGTGGGTGCAACATGATCTGGAGAAATATTGTTTCATTTGGTTGTATATATGTATGTGTTGGCGTGTGGCCAAGTGGTTAAGGCATGTGTCTAGTGAGCTGAAGGTCGCTAGTTCAAGCCTCAGCTGAAGCAGCGTGTTGTGTCCTTGAGCAAGGCACTTAACCACATATTACTCTGCGATGACACCGGTGTATCGACCCTAGTGCCCTTCCCTTGGACAACATCGGAGGGGAGACTTGCAGCTTGGGCAACTGCTGGTCTTCCATACAACCTTGCCCAGGCCTGGAAACCTTCCAAAGCGCAACTCCATGGTCTCTCGAGACTAACGGATGCCTATATAAAAAAAATGTACATTCAAATGAGAATGAACTTGAACTTGAAAATGGAGAGTAAGTGTTTGACCCTGATCCTTTGATTGATAACATGGCCAGACCCTATAGTTAGCTCTCCATTGCATAAGGTCACCAGCAGCTTCAAAAACAGTTCTATGACCGAATGACAGAACTTCCATTTGTATATCATCTTGAATGAATCACCACTCCCAGGAAATTCTGAGCCAAAGTAAATTTTTGCATTAATACCGTTGCTTTGGATTTTCAAGAAAATTACAAATAAAATGATTGATGAAGGAGCATTGATATTGTTAACATATGGAGTGGGGGGGGGGAATACTGATGCAGCTGGTTGGAATTTTGCCTCATAGCTCCCACGACTGGGATCAAACCTAACCTTCAACGCAGGGTGTGTAGTTTGCACATTCTCCCTGTGAGACTGGAGTTTAGCTTGTGCTTTTCTTGTGAATGCTGCTTGTAGATGCTATCTATGTACCTGTGATTTCAGTCTCTGAGTCCTGGCATCTTTCAGGAGAGTGAACTCACAAAAAGCATAAGCCCAGATAGGGTATTCACCAAGTACTAAAGACCAGTGCTGATCAACTGGCTGGGGTGTTCAATGAGATCTTTAACCTCTCACTTCAGTAGTCTGAAGTACCAACCTGAAACATATCAACACCTGCTTGAGAAGCGACTTTGATCCACTCCAGTTTGACTACCAGAGCAACAGCTCCAAACCAGATGCCATCTTCACTCAACCCTGGAACATCTGGATGGCAATGATGCATAAATCAGGATGCTCTTTATCAACTACAGCTCAACATTCAGTGCTATCATCCCCTCATAACTAATCAATAAGCTCCAAGACCTTGGCTTCAATACCTCCTTGTGCTAATGGCTCCTCTATTTCCTCACTTACAGAGCCCACTCATTTTGGATTGGCGACAGCATCTCCTGCATGATCTTCACCTACACAGGGCACCACAAGGCCGTGTGCTTAGCCCTCTGCTCTACTTCATTTACACTTGTGACTCTGTGGCTAAGCACAGCTTCAATATTATATTCAAGTTTGCTGATGACACCACCTTTGTAGGCCAAATCAAAGGTGGTGATGAATCAGCATTTAGAAGGGAGACTGAAAATCTGGCTGAGTGGAGCCATAAAAACAACTACTTACTCTAAGTCAGCATGACCAAGAAGCTGATTATTGACTTCAGGCGGAGGAAAACAAAGATCCATGTGTCGGTTGGCTTTGGAGGCTCAAAGGTGGCGAGGGTCAGCAACTCATTCCTCAGTGTTATTATTTCAGAGAACAAGGACAATTACGAAGAAAGCATGGCAGGATTTCTACTTCCATAGGAGCTTGTGAAGATTTGGCACGACATCTAAAATTTTGGTAAACTTCTATGGATGTGTAGTGGAGAGTATATTAACTGGCTGCATCACAGCCTGGTATGGAAACACCAATGCCCTTGAACATAAGAGCCTACAAAATGTAGTGGATAGAGCACAGTACACCATGAGTAAAGCCTTCACCACCATAGAGCTCATCCACAAGGAACGTTGTCACAGGAAAGCAGCATCCATCATGAGAACCCCCCAACAACCCAGGTCATTTTCTCTTCTCGCTGCTGCAGCTGAAGAAGGTACAGGAGCCTTGGAACACACCACCAGGATCAGGAACAACTAATACCCCTCAAACATCAGGCTCTTGAGCCAAAGAAGATAACTTCACTCAACTTCATTTGCTCAATCACTGAAACGCTTCCACTACCTTTGGACTCAACTTTCAAGAACTCATCGCCTCATGTTGATATTTATTGCTTATGTATTATTATTGTTTCTTTCCTTTTGTAGTTGCACAGTTTGTTGTCTTTTGCACACTGGCTAAATACCCAAGTTGGAGCAGTCTTTCATTGATTCTATCGTGATTATTATTCTATTATGGCTTTTTTGAGTGTGCCTGCAAGAAAATAAGTTTTAATTATTTTCATAACAAGCTTGTTTTGAACCTTAGATTATGTTTTTCATTTGCATATGTGCATACATATATTTGTGCACAAGACAATAAACTTGACTTGGATTGAATTTAAAAAATGCTTGCATAGATATTTTCAAAATCCACACCTCTTTCTAACTGCTGTGTTGACTTTAAAGAAATTAGTACCCAATGCAAGTACAGAACCATGAACAACTTGTATAACTGTTGTACCTTTGCCTAAATATGTTTTTGGGATCATTAATCAGTAAAATTTAACATTCATTTCATCCAGAAATCTTAGAGCAGAAGTTGACAAAATGTTTGGTCAAAGGTGGTTGATCTCAATGAGTTACTTAAAATAAGAAAGAGAGTAAAGCGCCAGACATGTTTAGGAACAGAATTACTGAGATTATGACCTTATTAGAAGAAACCACTGGAGTCCAATTCTGAAATTATTAGAATGAGAGGTTCCCAGGAGTCTAGAATTGGAAGAGCATAGAGTATTGTAGGGCTAGAAAAGTCTACCAACATAGATAGTGCATGGCCATGGAGAGACTGGAAAGCCAAGATGAACATTTGACTTTTATTCTTAACCAGGGTTGTTTTGCCCCACTTGCCAAATTTCTGGGGGGGGGTGGAATTAGCATTTTTCTGTATAGAGAGATACAAAATATTTTCAATTTCCTAAAGTTTGAAGTTAAGTGCAAACATAATAGAATTCAAATATGAAACATTAAACTCATTTGACCCTTGAATACTGGAGAAAATTTAAATTCAGAAATTATATTATAATATTTAAGAAAGACCGACTTCTGAGATTCTGACTGATGGATCTTTGGGTCTGCTTTAATTTTGTCTGCATGGCATGCTCTTTGTATGTGACCTACTTTATTGCATTCACTGTAAGATTCACCTTTAAACCTACAGTTGTTTGTTATATGTGAGCCCCTGCCGCAATGGTAACAGGATTTGTTCGGCCAGATTGATTTCTGTTCAGACGCTGCAATTTTGTTCACTCTCACTTTCACTCCTGACTGCAACTCAATTGCGTCTCTCTCTGTGGTTTCAATTTCCAGTGCTCGTTTGAATGTAAGCTGTGCTTCAGTTAGGAACTGATTTGAATGTTTTCTTCCAAGATTCCACAAACTAAACAATTTCTTAGTGCATCATTACAAACATTAGCAAACTAAAAATGTTCAGATAATCTCTTCAATTGAGTCACATACAATGAAATTGACTTCCCTTCCTTTTGATTCCACTTATGCACCTAAAGCATTCTGCAATCAACAATGGATTTGGTTCGAAATGTTCCTGCATTATTTTGCAATATCAGCAAAGCTCATTTCTGCTTATTTGGTTAGAGCAGTCAAAGCAAACAGTATGCCTTTAAACCCAATGAACTCAGCAAAATTAGCATTCGCTTCTCATTTGTTATTTCATTTGCTTCAAAGTACTGTTCCAATAGCTCAGTATATATGAGCTAATTACCCGTTCTGTAATCAAACTTGCTAATCTTTCTGATGTATCTTATTTTTTTAAATGATTATCATCACCTAGTACTCACTGTTTATGAGCCAGGAATTCTTCCGTTTACGGACATTTTTTAAAAATGACCATATCTTCCTTTATGAAGATTATCTGTCTATTGGCTCACTTTAACAGGTCAGTATCTGTCTCAGGTTTGTTTTAATAACACCTCATCACCAATGTTATGTTTTATATCTTCAAAACATTAAAGTAGTTCAAGCGAAGATTGTGAGTCCGGGAATTCAGGTCTAACTTCATCTTGTACTTTAAGCAAGGCGTGCACGTATCACATGGTAGCATGATGATATATGAAATTAATGTAGTTTTATATTTAACCCATAATGAATCATTTAAACAAACAAGAATGCTTAATCAAACAATATATACAAAATTACACAAATATTAAATACTCAACAGTTATATCGCTACAAATGTTGCACTATTGTAAAATTAAGTAATGGACGGCATCCTTCATCATCTGTACCAAATCACCCAATGATGCACAACATTCTGTTACATTCGGATTGACATGATAAGGTGCTGAGAAGAATAAATGCATTGTGAATCTCAAACCAGAGTCTGAAAGTCTATTCAACACAAAGTGCTCTTTAAAGTGACAGATCATTAGAATGGGGGATGAAAGATGCACGTTACAAGATATACAACAAAATTAATGAAGGACAAGTCAGAATTCAAACTGCTGACACATTTTAGACAGCATAAAATTAATAGCACAAACAAAAGCCACCATCAACTGGTCTAATTGGTCACTGTAGCTCATCTGGTTTTGGGAAGCTGGAAGTTTCAACGTTTAAATAACTTGAATAAATTATGGTTCAAAATCTTTAATGAGGTGCCCGGTTGATATGAGAAGCTTCAGTACAAAATTAAATCCTGGTTGAGAAATCCTAAGAGCATAAGGCCTAAGAGCAGAATTAGACTATTTGGCCATCAATTCTGCTCCACCGTTCCATACAGCTGATTTATTATTCCCCTCATTCCCATTTTCCTGCCTTCTCCCAGTAACCTTTGATGCCCTGATTAATCAAGGATCTATCAACATCCATCTTAAGTATATCCCATGACGTGTTGCGCACAGTCATCTGTTGCAAAGAAATCCAATCCACAGGTTCACCAGCCTTTGGATAAAAATCCTCTGTTCTGAATGGACATCCCTGAATGCTGAGGCTGTGCCCTCTGGTCCTAGAACCTCCCCCTATAGGAAACATCCTCTCCACATTCACTCAATCTGGACTTTTTAATATTTGACAGATTTCAATGAGAACACCACCCCCCTCACTCTTCAAAACCTTAGTGAGTACAGGTCCAGAGCGATCAAATACTCCTCATATAATAACCCCTTTATTCTTGGGATCGTTCTCATGAATCTTCTTTGGATGTTCTCCAATGCCAGGACATCCTTTCTTAAAGAAGGGGCCCAAAACTGCTCACAATTCTCCAAATGCCGTTAAACCAATGCTTTAGAAAGCCTCAGAATTACGTCTTTGCTTTTGGATTCTAGTCCTCTCAAAATGAATGCTAATATTACATTTCCCTTCCTTACCACCAACTCAACTTGCAAGTTAATCTTTCGTGAATCCTACAATGCACTCCCTTCGCATCTCAGATTTTTGAATTTTCTCCCTATTTACATAATAATTCATGCCTTTATTCTTTCACTTTGCTTCCTCAACACTATCTGCCATTCGACTTATCTTTGTATTACATGCAAATCTGTCCACAAAGCCATCAATTTGCTTCTCCATATCATTGCAGTACAATGTGAAAAGAAGCAATACCAACACCAACACCTGCAGCACAACACACCACTAGTCACCGGCAACCAACAAGACCACCTTTTCTCCCACACTTTGCCTCCTGCCAATCAGCCAATCTTCTATCCATTCTAGTCCCTTTCCCATAAAGTACATCACCTTGTCAAGAGCCTTCAGAAAATCTAAATAATCAACATCTACAGAATCTTCTTGGTCTAGACTGCCTGCTATTTCCTCAAAGAATTCCAACAGATTTGTCAGGCAAGATTTCCTCTTGAGAAAACCACGCTCACCTTGGCCTATTTTATCATGTGCCTCCAAGTACCCCAAAGCCTTACCCTTAATAATAGACTCTTATCTTTTCAAGCACTGAACTTGGGCTAACTGGCCTATAATTTCCTTTCTTCTGTCTCCCTCCCTTCTTAAAGAGTGGAATAGCATTTGCAAATTTCCACTCCTCAGGAACCATTCCAGAATCTAACAATTCCTGAAAGATCATTACTAATGGCTCCACAATCTCTTCAGCTACCTCTTTCAGTACCCTGGAGTGTCGTCCAGCTGGGTCCAAGTGATTTATCTACCTTCAGACTTTTCAGCTTCACAAGCAACTTCTCCTTCGTAATAACAACAGCCCTCACTTCTGTTTTCCAATCCTATGGCTTCCCATTAATTTTTGTTCTATTATATGCCCTCCCTTTTGCTTTTATGCTGTCATTGACTTCCCTTGTTGGTTCATCTTCCATTTAGAATACTTCTTCATTTTTTAGATGTGTCTATTCTGCGCCTTCCAAATAACCCCCAGAAACACCAGGCATTGCTATTCTGCACATTCCTGCAAGTGTCCCCTACCAATCAACTTTGGCAAGCTCCTCTCTCATGTCACTGTAATTCCCTTTAGTCCACTGTAACATTGATACATCAGATTTTAGTTCTCCTTCTCAAACTGTCGGATGAATGCTGTCATATTGAAATCACTGCATTCTAAGGGTTCTTTTACCTTAAGCTTCCTAATCAAATCTGAGTCACTACATAATACCCAATCCAGAATTGCCATTCCGCCAGCTGCTCTAAAAAGCCATTCTACTCATTCCCTCTCTTGGGATCCAGCACCAACCATATTTTCCCAATCTACCTGCATATTGAAATTCTCTATGATTATCACAACATTGCCCTTTTTACATGCATTTTCTATCTCTCATTGTAATTGGTAGCTACATCATGTCTGCTGTTGAGAGGCCCATATTTTTACCCTTGCAGTTTTTTAACTCTACCCACTATGATTCTGCATCTTCCAATCGTATCTCAATTCTTTCTGATGATTTGATTCCATTTTTTTACCTATAGAGCCAACTTACCCCTCTGCCTACCTGCTTGTACTTTCAATATAATGAGTGTCCATGCCTGTTAAGTTCCTAACTATGATCCTTTAGACATGTCAGAGATGCCCACAATCTCATACTTGCTAATTTCTAACTAAGCTACAAAATCATTTATTTTATTCCATATACTGTGTGCATTCAAATTTAACACATACAGCCCTGTATTCATCACCATTTTTGATTTTGATTCCCTGTTACACTTTAACTCACCTCACTGACGGCAATTTTGCTCTTTATTCTGCCTCTCCTTCCTCTCAGTCTCACTATACACTGCATCTACTTGCATACCAAATTCCCCATCCTCACCCCTATCATTCCAGTTCCTATTTCCCTGCCAAATGACATTAACACCCTCCCCTACAGCTCTAGCAAATCATGAAGGAAAAAAAAAATCTGTAAAGGAATAAGGGGTGATATATTACCCTAAAGACTACATTATTATGTAATATCTTGCCCATCAGCTTCTAAAACTTAAAACCTGAATTACTCCTGACTGTGCCTTCTTTCTTTTTTACAGTAACAACAACATCCCATATAATGGTGGCACCATTTTAAATCAGATACCTTGTGATCTGATACCATGGTGTTCTGTCAATAGATGAATAATTTTAGGAAAACACTTGGCTAAGATTCATTTGCAATTATTATGAGTTAACTTCCAGCCACACTAACTGAGAGCCCTCGTGGAGATATTTCCTGACAATTCTCTGAAATAATTAAAAACTATTTCCAATGTGGTTGCTTCTTTTAAGTGATTGTGTATGCAGTCTTTCACCTTAAACTAGTATAAAGTGTTGGTGTGGAAACGCTGTTCCCAAATAAGGAAATTTTAGAAAAATGCCTCAAAAGTCGATCTTGAGTGACAGCCACAATTAAAGACATGTTTTGATTTATGAAATAGGTCACAGTTCAACATCAAATATTTCATTTTGATTTACAGACAATATTGAATTTTACAGGAAATTATTGAATAAATTTGCTAACTACCTCACACCCCATGCTTTACAACAAATTGCTACTTTGTAAGTGAAATTGATAGCTTTATCTGTATTTTGCAATGACAATATATGTTAAACAAGAAAAGGCACAATAGACTAGATTACATCTCATGATTAAAGCAGTTGTGGGATTACTTGACAGTGTGAATCTGTAAGGCCAAAGTTAACAGGTGACTGAAACCTCTTGGGAGATGACGTAAGGAAAAGATATGTTCAAATCATTTTGGCAGACTAGTATCAAATTCAAATTATCTTGAATTTCTATTCCAGAGAACATCAAATGTAATGTTCATGGCCCAGTCCATTATACAAAATGCTGTATTTCTCAAATTTTGTAGCTCATAAATTTAAAGTTGACCTGCCAGTCAACACTCTCTGCCCTCACTTTTCGCTCCAGGTCAGTTAATATGATTCAAAACAAAATAGATCATGCACAACCACATTAACCATGATGGCTATAAAGATGAGGGCCCGGATATACATGGCTTCCAGGTCTTCAGCTCATCACAACCAAGCACCAGCCTGGGTCTCAGCACTGAATGAAACGACAGACCAGGAGTTCAGATCTACTAACCTCCAGCCCAACTTCCATGCTGCGATACAGAGGCACAGAAGTCAGGATTGCGCTGGCATGTGCCATTTGTCTGGCCTATAAGTCTCCGTGCAGTCAATGAGCAGCATTATTCTGCTAATTGCATTTGTTTCCTCAAAGTGCAAAAGTTCAAAGTTCAAAGTAAATTTATGATGGAAGTACATGTATGTCACCATGTACAACACGGAGATTATTTTTCTTGTGGGAAAATCTGTAGAATAATAACTAAAACAGAATCAATGAAAGATCAACCAAACTGCAGAAGACAACAAACTGTGAAAATACACGAGATAATGAGATAAAGAGTCCTTGGTTGTGGGAACATTTCAATGATGCAGCAAGTGAAGTTGAGTGTAGTTATCCCCTTTTATTCAAGAGCCTAATGGTTGAGGGGTAGTAACTGTTCTTGAACCTGGGCGAGAGTCCTAAGGCTCTTGTAATTTGTACTTGATGGCAGCAGTGAAGAAAGAGCACGGCCTAGCTGGTGAGGATCTCTAATGATGGATGCTGGTTTGCTACGTCAGCATTTCACGTAGATGTGCTCAATTGTTGGGAGGGCTTTACCTGTGATGTATTGGGCCAAATCCACTAGCTTTTGTTGGATTTCCCATTCCAAGGCATTGGTGTTTCCATACCAGGCTGTGGTGTACTCTCCATTACTCATCTATAGATGTCTGTCAAAGTTTTACATGACATGCCGAATCTCCGCAGACTCCAAAGTTGAAGTTTATTGATTAGTTTTGATGGGATAATGGTATTAAATGCTGAGGTGTAATCAGTAAAGAGCACCCTGATGTCTGCACCTTTGCTGTCTGAATGTTCCAGGATTAAGTGAACATCCAATGAGAAGGCATCTGCTGTGGACCTGTTCGTCCGATCGGCAAATTGGAGCAGATCCAAGTCGCCTCTTCGGCAAGAGCTGGGGCATCCAGCAGCTTGACAATAGTTCCTGGATCTTATTATTACTGATCTAAAGCTCTGCATGTATTTGCTGCAAACTTAATAATTATTCTCACTGTAGTCGGTTGCAAGATTAAACATGACATGATTTTTATTTCAAAAGATTGGAAAATATTTCTAAGGACATAAGAAAAGAAACAAGAGTAGTTTATATTGAGACTCAGCTCCACTCTTCCATTCAATGGCATGGCTGACCCTAGACCCTGTCTATACTTCCACAGATCCCCATATCCCTTAATCACAGTCAATCCACAGGAATACAAGAAAAACAAAGTCTCACTGCACTGTACATGTCATTATTGAGTGTTTCTCAAATCCCTATACACTGTCTACATAAAGAGTGCACTCAGTGACCAAGTTCTGTATCAAATTTAAAGAATTCCACAGCTCTTCAATCTGTTAAATAAAGAAGTTTTGCTTCATTTTCTAAATAGCTAATCCTCACTCATGAGCCGAAGGAAACAGATTTTCAGTATTTATACTCAGCTCTCAGAATTTTAAATGAAGGCTTTGCAATTAACTTTATTTAGCATAGGTTAACACTCTTCAATCATACCGGAGCCAGTGGTGGAAGCAGATACGTTAGTGAAGTTTAAGAGACTACTAGACAGGTATATGGAGGAATTTAAAGTGGGGGATTATATGGGAGGCAGGGTTTGAGGGTCGGCACAACATTGTGGGCCAAAGGGCCTGTACTGTGCTGTACTATTCTATGTTCTATGTTCTATATGTTCTATCCCACTGGTCACCCTCTCTTTGGTGAAGTGGAGCTGGTCAGTCTGTCCACATTGCCTCCTCAGAAATTATATCTTTCAATGTGTATAGAAAACAAACCATGTATAGCGTTCCAGGTCACAACTGACCAAAATCTTTTCAGAGTGAAAGCCAACACACTTTTCATCTTCTTAATGGGAGGTTTACTTGCATGTGAACTTTGTGTTCCATGATCCAGAGAAGACACAAATTACAAAAGGGCTAAAATCAAAATCCGAGAGAACCAGAGATTGTAACAGAAATTGAGATGTATGGCAAACAATTCATGAAATCTCCCCATGTCCTTCATCTGAAAATACATCTATTCCCATAGTGTATGGATCTAATAAGTTCTTGAATGTTGGAATGAAGAAATCTCTTGAGTTTAATATTCACATGTTTCCTTGTGATAGGATGTGAAACTGAGTTACATCTTTTAGTACAGGAAGTTTCACAGGCTAGGCTATCCAAATTTTGGAAAACTGTTTAATTTTAATAAGATTTGAGTTCCATAAGAATTACTGAGCATTAAATGGAGCTTCTATTAACAAATATACCTCAAAGCGTCAGAGTTGAAAATATACTATAAAATAAAAATGGAATTTAATTGCCTGAGCAATACTTTTTTTTTATTTCTTCAACAACTTTCAAAAACAAAGCCTCCAATACCATGAAAATGGTATGTGGGGACAACACCACTTTCAACTCAAATGCGATCTGACTTGGATGTAATTTGATGTCCACAAGACAATTTGAAATTTGTTTTCAAAACTACATGAGGCTTTGCAAATGCCATACATTTTGAATTATAATCACAGGCAAAATACAGAAACATAGCAGCCAATTTGTGTTTAACAAATATGTGGAGTGAGAGACAATGAAACAGCTACCAAGAAAAAATGGCAGAAATAGAAAAGATAATGGTTTTAAAATTAAAAGGGCATAGATATGAAAGGCTATTAGAAAATTTAAATGGGAATTAAGAAACCTGAACTGGTCAAGTCCTCAGTCCAGAAAAATGTGAAGGGTTCTGAGCTGCAGCATTTTCTGAAGCCATATAGTTTTACACTTTTCAGTGCATTTAAATAAATGTAAAAAATCTTAAAGTTTTAACTTTCAAATGCTTAAGTTTCTTCCTTTTATAAATTTTTGGTTAGATTGCTCCGTAAACTTTGAATGGCGGTACAGTCTCTTAGGGTTAAGCAAGTTTACAGATTAGGGAAATAAAATCAGGAGATCCATAAAATGACCAGCTGCCTTTTAAAGCAGCTGTTTAGCATGGGGCAGCACGTAGCTTGGTGGTTAGTGTAATGCTATTACAGCACCAGCAATCAGCAATTGAATTTCAATTCCCACTGCTCTCAGTAAATGACTTTGTATGTTCTCCAGTGACTGCATGGGTTTCCTCCAGGTGCTCCATTATCCTCCAATGGACCAAAGTTGTATGAACTAAGGTTAGTAAGTTGTGGGGCATGTTGTATTGGCGCCCTAAGTATGGTGACACTTGCGGCCAGCCCCCAGCACATACTCGCACAATGTCAGTCGTTGATACAAATTATGCATTTCACTGTGATCTTTACCATCCACATAAACTCAGGATCTGCCCCAATGTGAATCCATTGCAATGTTTAACATATTCTCCATTGAATATTACATGCTAACAACATACTTTACTTCAGATGTAATTTGGTAATTCAGGTCTCACTCTGCAACAGAAGCTGCCCTTCTTTTGTGGATGGAGCATTTTTGACAACAATACAATTTTTCCAAATCAATCAAAGGTTTTAATTATATTTATAAACAATTTACTGATTCCCTAAATTTGCCTGGATAGGTCCAATATTGTTTGAATCAGATTCTCTATTTTTGCACAGGCGTAATGACATTACCTCAGGGTGTGCCTGGAAAATCATCTGGCGTTATAATACCAGGGAGTGCAGAAAAAGGAAAAAAAAATCTTTTCATTGTTATTTTCACGTAGTTAAATGAACTTCAAGCAGTAAATCACACATAAATTTTGATAACTAGGCTATTGGAAATGCCAGTGTCACTGTGTTTTTGGATATATTTAATTCAGAGAGTTATTTTTACCTATAGGTATATCTATGAGGTATGAAGCTTGTATAACCTTACTGAGCTGTGAGAATAAAAGTAATTCTCATGAGGTCTGGTAACTGATGTTTCAGAACTCAATCGTAATGTATTAGCATATAATTTTAATGGGCATTTACAGTAACCATTGAACATCCTTTCAAATTGTACGCTGTTTCAGAATTCTGAGATAAAATAGCCTTAAACCAATATTGTGCTGAAAATATATTACAATAAAACCACCAAACGACAGTGGTGAATTAATAGAATTTACCAACTATGTAACTCTTTCTTAATTGTAATTCATACAATATCAAGAAATAAAATAGTTTTTGTTAAGTACCATTAGTACCAAAAACACATTTCCATTAATAAAACACTTTTTAAGTTGTTTCACTAAATATATATAGTCGGTCTGCAATGATGGAGAGAAGAGCACAATAACATGGAGTTTAAAAGTGGGAAAATGGTTTCCAGAATCAGTGACTTTAGGAAGAAGTTCCAGACTGTGGACTGAGTGTCAGTACTGTCACCAATTTCTGAGCAGAGTCAAAGGGAGACACGGGAAGCTGATATTGCTTGGTATTGTCCAAGATGTAGAATTCAACCCAGTTTCATAGATAGCTTGGAACAAAGCATAGAGGTAAATGCAAAAACTGATAAAAGCTGAAATCAATCATTTGAGGGTTAAGACAATAGAAACTCATAATGGACCTTTTCCTTATTTTGCTTTTGTTTCCTTTCCTTGTTTCTTTTTTTTTGTTCCCAGCCTTGATACTAGAGTACATTTACCATTAAGTAGCATTATTGATTTTGGTAAAATAGTATGCAAATCTACATTTGTTGTATACATTACAGTATATCAATATTTGACCTATTAACAAATCAGTAGCGTCAGTTTAAGATGGCACTACTGAAATTGGGTGATACCTTACTGGTAGTTAAAGAGGCGAGAAATATCAGTAATATACTTTTTATGAGGTAAATTGTTGTAAACTATTACTGCAAACAATGAAGAGGCAAGTGGAGGTGAAACTGATTCGAGGGATGAGTCATGCTGGTGTGTTGAAAAGTCAGAGCGTGTTCAAGATGGTATTGCTGCCAGAGATGGAGTTGGAGCGAGTGATTCAGGGACGAGCTGAGTCATAGGAGTTTTGATGCCCATCTACCTAAACCAGGTAGAAGGTTGGATTGCTGTAAGCGCCAAGCCAGTTTGGAGAATTGAAGAATAGTTTTGGGTGGGCAGCAAGGTCTAGGCCCAGAGATTATTGTTGGAGAACAAGATCTAAGTAGGGAGCATATTGCTGGATGATGGGGTACAGGCCCAGAGTGTATCGCTGTGGCGGGGTCTGTGTCCCAGTGTGTGGTACTATCCCGTATTTGAATGGTATAAATGTCAGCCCAGGTAGACTGGAAAGACTGGAGGTGAGGGTCAGGCTGTTATTGCGCACCCTCCAGCAATGTTCAGTCCTCTCTCTGCCCTGCTGAGGCTGCGAGCTCCCGCTGCTACATGCTTTGAGTCTGGTTCGGAATTCTGTTGTTCGGTGCTATTGTTTTTATGATTTGTGTTTTTCTTCTTTCTCTATGCATTGAGTGTTGGTCTTTCTTTTTTCAGTTGAGTTTTTTTAGGTATCTTGCTTTGTGACTGCATGTAAACAAACAAATCACAAGGTTGTATAATTTATACATACTTTGAAAACAAATGTACTTTGAATTCTTTGAAGCTTATCTGTTCCAGCAATATGCTTTATATTCTTGAAGAGAGCATTTTGAAGAGCATGTACTTTCAATTATGTTGTTTACATTATCCAGCAAATTCTGGATGCTTAAGAGTTAAGGTGGTTATTGTCATTAAACTTAAGACTTAGAAATTATGTTTTTAAAGCTCTCAGATGTACACCATTGGCTCCATGAGGTCTGTTGATTTAGCTTCCCAATGTCAGCAATAGAAAAATATTAGAGCCAGAAGAAAGGCATAAAATCAATTGGAGGTCTTATTAATGGCTCCACTGTAAACATAATAGGGATTAAAAAATCAGAGGTATTTGTACCTCTTTGCAGTGTTTGAGGTCACTCAGACCTTCTGCACAAGGGAATAATGAGGTTACTGAATCACAAATTAATGGCCTTATATTGCTTGAGAAAATCACACTGAGGGGCAGGAGATTCGTATTTGGGCATGCAGCTAAAGACAATGCATACACGTTATACTTTGCTTCTAAAGTTCAATTCCACAGCACTTCCACAGAAGGAAAGTTCCAACATATAGTCACTATTTTGGATTTCAGTTCTGTGACCACCAAAAAAAAAATTCTATCCCTGATTCGCTTCATTGAATAATGGCATTAAATCCTTGATCATGTGAGAAATTGACAGCAAATAGGGTCAAAGTGAATAACTGGGTGATGGCTGCTCATGACTCAGTTTCCTTCATTTGTAACAGAAACTTATAATTATTTTTGATGGACAATGACCATTGCAGTCCTAAAGCTGTTAACATATATCGATTAATGAAATAAATACAGAAAGTTGTGAACGTGTAGGAATAATTTCACAACCACAGCTGAACCTTGCAATACTGAATGACACAAGAACACAAATTGAAAATAATCTTGATTCTTAAATGTTTAATCCCAGAAAATTGTATAATATTAATCCAGTTTTGCATGAATTGCGTAACTATATTTTCAACATGATTTAAACGCCTTGTCTGTAAACCATAAATGTCATCAGTTAAGTTCAACTTTATGACCTACTTAGCATCATCTTAATGATTTTGGAGAGTTTATTACAGACCCCCAGAGAGTCATGTTATTCCTTTACTTATTTTACATTTTCTTTATTTTTAGAGAAGTCAGCATTAAAGGCAAGGATCGCATTTATCACATTTGAATTTAATTTATTAATTTAAATTAACTGCCATTAATGCCCAAAACCATAGTTTTGCTACATGAGGTTCAAATTCCCCAATACACACTTAGTCAAACTTCTTCAAATTTTCCAAGAATAAACTCCCATTGACTAAACTCCACTGGTCATAATTCAAAGTAAGTGCTGGAAATCTGAAATCTAGAGATATACTTGACCTGTCAGAAAGCGTCTACAGAGAAAGAAACAGAGTCAACATTTTGGATTTATCAGAATCAGAAAGGTGGAAAAATAGATGAATTTAAGTTGGAGGTTAGAAAAAGCAAACTGGATGTCTGTGATTGGACGGATGACAAGAAAATACAGATAATATAAATGCTATTGGTGTCCTCCAGGTGAATGTTTGTTGATCAGAGTTTATCTGTGAAAACGAGACGCAAATAAATGGCATTTTTAGAGAGAGAAAGACCGATTTTATGTTACTGATTGAGGACCTTACATCAGAGCTGACTAAATTCAGACACAAACAGTAAAGATTGGTCATCTGAAATATTTTAAGTTAATATTGGGTCTCAGGTTGAAAGTGCCTAGATGGAAGGTGACATCTGATCCCCTGAGCTTATATTGGATTTTGTTGGAACATGTTGTCTGAGTGCAAATAGACTGAAGAATGAAGTGACAGTAAATTAAGTGAATTAAGTTACTGAAGTAGAGAAGATTGAGTTACTGGCTCAGTCATTTGCTGCAATTTATAATCACAATAATTTAAGTGAAGAGGCTAAACAATGTAAGGATAAGATTCTAAGTGA
This sequence comes from Mobula birostris, assembly GCF_030028105.1. Classification (NCBI taxonomy): domain Eukaryota; kingdom Metazoa; phylum Chordata; class Chondrichthyes; order Myliobatiformes; family Myliobatidae; genus Mobula; species Mobula birostris. Next base: position 77,976,186 of record NC_092373.1, on the reverse strand, counting down.
ATACCCTGCTGTGTTGGAGGCCAGATGTGGCAATGAGTTTTCTTTGTATGAATTTAAGAATGCTGTTAATAGTACAGGTCAGGTAGCTCCAGGAAAGGATGATATATGTTATTGTATGTTTAAACATATGGCTGACAACCCTCGAGATAATATTAAAAAATTTTAATTTATTTGGAGTTTAGGCTATCTTCCCTCCTTATTGAAAATGGCAGTAGTAGTGCCTGTTCTGAAACCTTGAAAACCCCCATTGGATCGTTTGGTTATGGATCAATATTATTAACATCTCATTTCTGTAGACTTATGGAACATATGGTAATAGAGCAGTTGAATTATATTTTGGAAAAAAGAGCTTTTTACCAGAACAGATCTTGGAAAGGTAGAATGACATTAGTTTCAAATTTATGTTTGGAAGATAATATTAGGAAAGCACAGGTAAATAAAGAAGTTGTAATAGCAGTATTTTATAAAATTGAAAAGGTATAAGATATATTACAGAAAGAACACCTTTTGATTAAGTTATGGAAATTGGTGTGAGAGGAAGGCTACATAATTTCTTTTCTGAGTTTTTTATTTGGATGCTCTATGCCAGTAAGGGTAGGTAAGGTGTATTCAGGCTTCTATGAGATAGGGAATGGGGTGCCACAAGACTATATTTGTAGCCCTTTATTGTTTAATATTATGATTAATAATATTTTCTCTGAGATAGGTACTGGGGGCGGTAAATCACCTTTTGCAGATGGAGTTTTATGGATCAGAGGTAGAAATTTCAATTAAACTGTAAATAGGATGCAATTAGCAATTAATAGGGTCAAACAGTGGGCAAATAGATGGGGTTTTAAGCTTCCAGTAGCTAAAACACAAGTTATATGTTTTACAAAGAGGATCAATAGACCTTCAGTTGATTTGAAGTTATATCGTCAAACTCATGAAGAAGTGTCAGTGGTAAGATTTCTTGGCATGTATCTGGATAATAAGCTGGCATGGAAGCACCATATCAGTAAAATAATTGATAAATGTAAAAGGGCATTAAATATCCTTATTTGTCTATGTTGGTATTTTTGGGATGCTACATGAAAATCTCTGTTGAACATTTATATTTGTTTAATTGGATCTACACTTGATTATGGCCATGTGGCTTATGGATCAGCTTCATCTTCATATTTAAAATGTGATACAATCACAGACTTTAAGACTGCGTTGTGAAGCAGTAAGTTTGTCTCTTGTTTCGGTTTTACTGCTGGTGTTGGAACAATTACCCTTACAGTTGCAGAGGTTGAAGCTGATGTTAACATACTGGATTAATTTGTCGTGGCAGAGAAATCATCATCTAGTTGAAGGTATGTTGGAGGTCTGTTGGGAACATCACAAGAAGAGTGTTTTCAGTGTTGGGGGGCTAGGTTCTTATCACACTAGGAATATGAGTTTGCTGGATTATATAATATGTCCCACTGTAACTCCACCTTGGTTTTTCCCCATGACTTTAGTTGATTTTAGGTTGCAAGTTTTAATGAAGTCCAAAGATCCTGATATGCTTGAGAATGTGTTGGTTCATCACTATATTAAAAAAAATTATATTGTGATATGTTAACCATTTTTACTGATGAATCAAGAGATAATTTAACTGGAAACATTGGTGTGGCTATTTTTGTATCTGAGTTACAGGTAACTATAATGAAACATATCACTAACCATCTGTCAGTATACACTGCAGAACTGGTTGCTATCATTTTGGGCTTAGAGTGGGTGGTGGAAATTTTTCCTCGCAAAGTTGTAATTTGTTCAGGTTCTTTTGTGGTTTTGACTGGTCTTAAAACAGGTCACTCTAGCAGTAGCAACACACATCAAAGTTGCTGGTGAACACAGCAGGCCAGGCAGCATCTCTAGGAAGAGGTACAGTCGACGTTTCAGGCCGAGACCCTTCGTCAGGACAGTAGGAGAGATTTACTGCTAGAAGCTCTTCAAACTTTATTTCATATTCAGAGTATTGTTTTACATGTGTACTTCTTATGAGGCCCTGCACATAGAGGTGCTGAGGGGAATGAGCGGGTTGATTGTTTGGCCAAAAATAAAGCTGTTAAAAGTTGAACTGTAGATAAAGACCTTACACTTAATAAATCAGAAGGGACAGGGTTGGTGGGGCCAAGAATTACGGGATCGTGGAAAGATAATGGATGTAAGGGGAGACACCCTTACAGGGCACATAAAACTGTTGGATTGATGGGAGAAGGATGTAAAACAAGGAAAGGAGTTATATTGACTTGACTTAGAATTGGGCATACCATGCTTAATTATTCCTTAAATCTTGTTGGAAAACATGACTCTTGGGTGTGTAGGTGTCATCATCATTATGAAACAGTTTAACACATTCTTTTACAATGTGGAGCACAGAAGGTTGAACAAAAGCAAATGCAGACTGAATTACTATCTTTGGTGGTTGATAGTTTTCATTTAAAAACTTCACTAAGTTATGGAAGTGTCTTTAATTTAATTCACAATATTGTCTTTCATTATTTACAATCTACAGGACTTCCTGGGTAATTTAGTTTTCATTTGATAAAGAACTATTAAGGGTTTTATTCCCAACTTGCTACACCACACTCTAGTCCAGTTGGTGACAGTAATGTACCTTTAAGTCGGACTGCCAACCACCATTAAAAGTCAGAAGACGTCGTCTCAGGGTCACCTTGCAAACTGAATGGATGTATTCCATGAAGCAGTCAGTATATCACCATTTTTTTTCTTAATGTATAGGAGTGCTGAACTGAAAAAGCATAGAAATATTTATTTCATCTAAAAGGACAGTTTGACTTGGAAGAGAAGTGCTATAAGGCCAGGATACATTTCTTGTTTTTGCTAGAGAAAGTGTCATGAGAAGGGTTTTGGAAATATTTACATGCCTACCAAGGAGTTGTGGATGGAATGTTCCCTTCAGAATGCTGAAAGGGGCGGTAATGGGAAGGTGAATGTGACTGTGGAAGCTCATTGAAAGCAATGGGAATTGTGGAGATTACGGGATGAATTCCTCTGGCTGAGAAAATGTGAGAACAGGGGAGCAGAAAAATGGAACATATATGGTGGAAAGTCAAGTTAACTAGTCTGCTAGGAAGCCAATGTTAAAGAAAAGTGGAACTGCCTTATAGGCTCTGGTAAAAGTCATACAGATATTGTGGGGATCTGTTAGCCTATCACTGAAGAGATAGAGAAGTCAAGAAAGGAAAAAGAGGAGTCAGCTACACCAAAGGGGAAGTGAGAACAGAGTAATACTAGCAATAAAGAGAATGAAATTCATTAATTAGAGAGGAGTTTGGAAATGAGAATGACAAAGAAATAGTTTGCCTTTTAAGGAGCTTTTTCAATTCTCAAAAGTGCTTGGACAGCCAATGAATGACATTTTTGGAGTACAATTGCTGTTTTATTTCAACATACTGTATAGTGTGGGCACGTGGCCAAGTGGTTAAGGCATTGGACTAGCTACCTTAAGGTTGTGAGCTCGAGCCGCAGCTGAGGGAACATGTTGTGTCCTTGAGCAAGGCACTTAATCACACATTGCTCTGCGACGACACTGGTACCAAGCTGTATGAGTCCTAATGCCCTTTCCTTGGCCAACATTGGTGTCGTGGAGAGGGGAGACTTGCAGCATGGGCAACTGCTGGTCTTCCATACAACCTTGCCCAGCCCTGTGCCCTGGAGAGTGATGACTTTCCAGGCACAGATCCATGGTCTCATAAGACTAATGGATGCATTTACTGTATAGTGAATCCAATTTACTTATGATCACGTTTCAAAAATAGCAACATTAACATTAGCACATTAACTTACTTTGCAGGTGTTTTTGAAATGTAATTATTGGAATGAATGTTTTATTTAATTACTTGAGCAAAATCATAGTTGAACAGGCCGGACCTTACTTTCATTTCTTACGTGAAAGATATCATATCTGCGATGCCTTGATGGCATTGTGTTAGCCAACTTAAGTTCTTATCTGCTGGGGTTGTCCTGAGGGCCTCGGCATTCTTGACCCTGAATTTCATATTGTAGAATGGAAGTTTGTTGTGTCTGGATCATTTTTATATGGTGCACCACAGAAGGCATAGCAGAGCAAGGATTTTGACAATACTTGGAGCACAGCCTTCTCATAACAATTACCTTTATCCTTCAGAGGAACAAGCGGAAGTCTTCATGGCAATACTTGCATCAAAGCTCTGAAGTCTGTTAGATTGTACAAAATCTTAAAGGTGCTTACATCACCCACACTATGATAGGTACTAGTAACCGTTCAACTGACCACTGCCTAATCTACTATTATCTCCATCAACCAAAATCCAAAACAATCAGCATCAAAAAAAAAACATTGCTATGGGAGGAAGCTTATAGGCACCTCAGACAAATCATTGCTCTAGATAACATATAGCTGGGGCTCGGTAAGTGATCTCTGTGGCCCCCGAATAGTCAAATTATGCCAACTCAAGAAAGACCCATGTCTTCCCACTTTTTGCTTTCACTTTGTTAACCATTTTGTTAATCTAATTTCTCTGAGGGATCTTATCAAAATATTGTGAAGATCTAAGTACAAAAAAAAGCATTGGATAATGACATAGATACCAATGATTTAGAGCAATATGGGCCAAGTGTGGACAATTGGGACTAGCTTGGTAAATGTGGATGGTTGGGCTGAAGGGTCTGCTTCTGTGCTGTTCACTCTTTGACTCTACCATGACAATCAGTTCTCCATTATTTATTCTACAGTCACATCCTCAAAGAACTCTGCAGACTGTTAAATGTGACTTCCCATTCATAAATCTGTGCTGACTGGCTTCTATTTCAATATTCTACTCCAGATTTTCTGTGACCACATCTACACTATACATTCCAGCATTCCCTTCACTACTGGAGTTGCATAGCAAGAGGGAGTTACCCTGAGCTAAAGATGTCAGGATGGCCCCTGACTGTGCCTGGCATGAGGTAATTCCAGCTGTCTCCTTTCCCGCAGGTGTGACAAAACCCAGTTATCTGAGCAAAACAGAAATAAATTGCACATTCTCACACAATACATCAGGGCGAACTGCAGCTACACTGAAAGCAGTTGTTATGAGCTATCTATATATTTGGTTCAGGGAATTGTTCAATTGCGTGCTATGATCAGTGCAGCTGGTCCTGCAAAGGAGGGTTACTTCTTTTGTCATCTGGGTTCTCTTGAATAACCTCTGGTGAACTATGTTGGAGCTAGTATTGCTGTGTGGAGGGGTAACTTTATGTGAGCAGGCTCCTGGTGAACAATCCCAAGTAATGCCTATGCATTCAGTACCTTTCTCCTTCAGATCTATTGGAAGATAAGGTTGGTGGTGTTCTTCTGGGACTGAAAGTCTTTGTACTCCAGCACAAGAACAGGCTTTTCAGCCGATCCAGTTCATGCTGGTCCGTTTGTTTTCTGCCTAGTGCCATCTACCTGTACCCGGACCATAGTCCTCCATACACCTCTCATTCATGAACTTATCCAAACTTTTCTAAATGTTACAATTGAACTTGAATCCACCACTTCCACTGGCAGCTCATTCCACACTTGCATCACTCTCTGAATGAAGACTTTCCTCCTCCGATTCCACTGAAGTTTCACCTTTCACCCTTAACCTATGATCTCCAAACTTAGTCTCACACAATTTGAGAGGAAAAAGCCTGCATGAATTCGCACTACCTATACCCCTCATAATTTTATACACCTCCTTATCATTTCCCCTCATCCTCCTGTGCACTAGGGAATATAGTGCCAACCTAATCAACCTGTCCCTGTACCTCAAGTCCTCAAGTCCCAGCAACATCAATGCAGATCTTCTGTGCACTCTTAAGCTTGTTGATATCTTTCCAGCAAGTAGGTGATCAGAAATTAGAATCAGGCTTAATATCACCAGCATATGTGGTGAAATTTGATAATTTGAAATGCACACAATACTGTAAATTTACCCTCGCTAATGTCTTACATAAAGAATTATGGATCTGTGTTCCCAGGTACCTTTGCCATACTATAGTCGTCAGTGTCCTGGTATTCTGAATAAGTCTTCTGCTGGTTATTTCTCCCAAAGTGCTACACCTCGCAATTGCTTGCATTGAATTCCATCTGTCATTTTTAGCCCATTTCTCAGTACTCCAGATCCCTCTGCAAGCTTTGACAGCCTTCCTTACTGTCTGTTACTCCTCCAATCTTGGTGTCATCCAAATATTTGCTGATCAAGTTGCCACAATATCATCCAGATAGTTGATTAAAATGACAAACAATAATGGACCCAGGACCAACCAATATGACACAATGTAAGTCACAGGCCTTCAGCTGGAGAGACAACAATTTACTGTCAATTTCTGGCTTCTCCCATGAAGCTAATATAGAATCCTATTTACTACCTCATAAGGAATGACAAGTGACTGAATCGTCTTGACCAGCTTCCCATGTTGAACCTTGTCAAAGGCCTTGCTAAAGTCTATATAGACAACATCTACCTCCTTTCCTTCATCAGCTTTCCCAGTAACCGTATAAGATTTGCTCAACAAACCATATAAGATTTGTTATACATGGCCTACCATGCACAAAGCCATGTTGATTATCCCTAATTAGACCCTGACTATCCAATTATTTATGTATCCTGCCCTTTATAATCCCTTCCAATATTTTTTTTATTTCTATAACATCAAGCTCAGTGGTCTATACTTGTCTGTCTTATTCTTAGAGCCTTTCTTAAACATAAACAACATTAACTATTATCCAGTTCTTTGGTATCTAACCCACAGCGAAGGACATTTTAAATTTCTTTGCCAGGGATAACTGCAATTCTTCCACTAGCTCCCACAGGAGCAAAGGGACACCTTGTCAATCCCTTGGGATTTATCCACCTTCATTCGCATCAAGTTAGCAAGCAGCTTCTCTTCCAGATATGGTCCATGATCTTATTACTTTTTGACTCTGTTCAATAGACCCCGTGTCTATTTCCTGAATAAATACAGATGTAAAAAATTCTCCTCCATCTCTTTTGGCTTCATGTATAGATGGTTACGCTGATCTTCTAGAGGACATTGCTAGTGTTTTGCTCTTAATATAGCAACAGAAACCCTTGGGATCCTCTTTCACCTTGTCTGCCAGGAACATACATACATATTCTGTACTCAGTTTCAGTTTTGAAAGTCTCCCAATTACCAAGTATCTCTCTTCAACCGTCTAAGGTGAAAGAGGTGCTGATGTGCCTTTTTCACCACACAGCCGGTATGTACTAACTACATGAGATCCTTGGTGAAGTTTATGCCAAGGAACTTAAAGCTTTTCACCCTCTTAACCCCAGATCCATTGATGTCAACAGCCTGTCCTCCATTCCTCCTGTAGTCCACCAGCTCGTTTGTTTTTGTGACATTGAGGGAGAGGTTGTTTTCTTGACAGCACTGTGTCAGGGTGATGACTTCTTCTCTGTAGGCTGCCTCATAATTATTTGAGATTAAGCCTATCAGAGTAGTGTCGTCAGCAAATTTAATTAGCAGATTGGAGCTGTGGGTGATCTCCCAGTAGCCACCCACTTCAACTCTGCTTCTCACTCCCATTCAGATATGTCCGTACATGGCCTCCTAAACTGCCATGATGAGGCTAAACTCAGGTTAGAGGAACAATGCCTCGTATACCATCTAGGTAGTCTCCAGCCCCTTGGTATGAACATAGAATTCTCCAACTTCTGGTAATTCCCTCCCCCTCCCTTCCCCTATCCCTATGTCACTCTGCCTCCTCCCCCAGCTGCCTACCACCTCCCTCATGGTTCCACCTCCTTCTACTACCCATTGTGTTTTCTCCTATTCTTTCTTCACCTTTCCTGCCTATCACCTCCCTGCCTCCCCTCCCCCACCCCTTTATCCTTCCCCTTACTGGTTTTTCACCTGAAACCTACCAGCCTTCTCCTTCCCATCCTCCCCCCACCTTCATTATAGGGCCTCTGCCCCTTCCCTCTTCAGTCCAGACGAAGGGTTCCGGCCGGAAATGTCGACTGATCGTTTCCACGGATGCTGCCCGACCTGCTGAGTTCCTCCAGCGTGTTGTGAGTGTTGCTTTGACCCCAGCATCTGCAGATTATTTTGTGAAATACAGTGTGCTTCCATTTGCATCATAACAGCATGGTGGATGTAAGTTGCATCCAAAGCAGCAGTTTAAGATAGTAATGACAGAAAAGGATGTTGCATGCATTGGGGCATCATTAGGAGCATGTCTTCGGCCAAAGAAACATTGAAGATACAAACACGAGTAGCACAAGGGAATGTTTGCTGTTTCATTTTGGGAGTGCACCCACCCAGAGATGTGCATTTGTATGATAAAAATTGGTTTCAGTCATTATGCAGAAGATAAACCAGATTAATGTTTCTGTCAAAGGTCCTTCATTCTGAAATATTACCTCAGTTTCTCATCCCACACATGCAGCTTGACATATAGAATATTTGTAGCATTTACTATTTTATTAGATTTCCAACTTTTGCAACATTTTTGGGGTTTAATTTTTTTTAGTTTGTCACCTTTATGCCTGATTTTCACATTAAAAACAATATTCTATTTTCCAGCAAGGAAATCTTGCTTTACGTTGTGTCAGTTGTATCAGTGGCAAATGAAGCAATGCGCACTGTTAGTACACTCTAAAATCACAGAGGGGCATTCATTGAATAACTATTTTTTATGCAGCATTGAATCAGTCAGGCTACCTTCTCCACAAATCAGGAATATAAAATGTGATGTTTGAACATCCAAGGTTCTGGGCAAAGTTCTTAATCAACTCCCACTCTTTCTGTTGTAGAACTTAGAACAATTTGTCGAGTTGTGTTTTTTAATGTTTTAAGTTTGGATGCTATTCTATGGCACCTTTAACATGCATAATACAAGTATTTTATTCCAATACTTATAATCCTAGTTACTTTAGGTAAAAGAAAGCTGAGCTATAAAGTGGAAAAAAAAAACCCTGCATTGATATAGAACATTCAATAACCCCAAAACACCCCAAAGCACCTTACAGACAATTATACAATTCTAAATACTGTTGTAACATTAGAAAAGTAGTAGCAATATATCTACAGATGCTCACATACATAAGCAATGTGGTAGTAGCCAAATAATACATAATATAATGATGCTGTAGGGAGGATAATATTGACTGAGGGCCCTAAAAGATTGTTTGTGTAGTAGCAACACGCACAAAATGCTGGTGAAATGCAGCAGGCCAGGCAGCATCTATAGGAAGAAGCACAGTCGACATTTTAGGTCGCGACCCTTCATTAGGACTAATGGAAAAAAGAGATAGTAAGAGATTTGAAAGTGGGAGGGGGAGGGGGAGACCCGAAATGATAGGAGAAGACAGGAGGGGGAGGGACGAAGCTAAGAGTTGGACAGTTGATTGGCAAAAGGGATACAAGGCTGGAGAAGGGAGAGGATCATGGGACAGAAGGACTTGGAAGAAAGAAAGGGGGAGGGGAGCACCAGAGGAAGATGGAGAACAGGAAAGCAGTAATTGTGAGAGAGAAAGAGAGAGAGAAAAAATAATAAATAAATAAATAAATAAATGGGGATGGGGTAAGAAGGGGAGGAGGGGTATTAACGGAAGTTAGAGAAATCAGTGTTCATGCCATCAGGTTGAAGGCTACCCAGACGGAATATAAGGTGTTGTTCCTCCAACCTGAGTGTGGCTTCATCTTTACAGTAGAGGAGGCCGTGGATAGACATGTCAGAATGGGAATGGGATGTGGAATTAAAATGTGTGGCCACTGGGAGATCCTGCTTTCTCTGGCGGACAGAGCGTAGATGTTCAGCAAAGCGGTCTCCCAGTCTGCGTCGGATCTCGCCAATATATAGAAGGCCACATCGGGAGCACCGGACGCAGTATATCACCCCAGCCGACTCACAGGTGAAGTGTTGCCTCACCTGGAAGGACTGTATGGGGCCCTGAATGGTGGTGAGGGAGGAAGTGTAAGGGCATGTGTAGCACCTGTTCCGCTTACAAGGATAAATACTGGGAGGGAGATCAGTGGGAAGGGATGGGGGGTATGAATGGACAAGGGAGTCGCCTAGGGAGCGATCCCTATGGAAATTAGAAAGTGGGGGGGAGGGAAATATGTGCTTGGTGGTGGGATCCCGTTGGAGATGGCGGAAGTTACGGAGAATTATATGTTGGACACGGAGGCTGGTGGGGTGGTAGGTGAGGACAGAGGAACCCTATCCCTAGTGGGGTGGCAGGAGGATGAGGTAAGTGCAGATGTGCGTGAAATGGGAGAGATACGTTTGAGGGCAGAGTTGATGATGGAGGAAGGGAAGCCCCTTTCTTTAAAAAAGGAGGACATCTCCTTCGTCCTGCAATGAAAAGCCTCATCCTGAGAGCAGATACAGTGGAGACGGAGGAATTGAGAGAAGGGGGTGGCATTTTTACAAGAGACAGGGTGGGAAGAGGAACAGTCCAGATAGCTGTGGAAGTCTGTGGGCTTATAGTAGACAGCAGTGGATAAGTTGTCTCCAGAGATAGAGACAGAGAGATCACGGAAGGGGAGGGAGGTGTCGGAAATGGACCAGGTAAATTTGAGGGCAGGGTGGAAGTCGGAGGCAAAGTTAATGAAGTCAATGAGCTCAGCATGCGTGCAGGAAGCAGCGCCAATGCAGTCGTCGATGTAGCAAAGGAAAAGTGGGGGCGGATACCAGTATAGGCTTGGAACATGGACTGTTCCACATAGCCAACAAAAAGGCAGGCATAGCTGGGACCCATACGGGTGCCCATGGCTACACCTTTAGTTTGAAGGAAGTGGGAGGAGCCAAAGGAGAAATTATTAAGAGTAAGGACCAATTCCGCTAGAAGGAGGAGAGTGTAGTAGATTGTTATGACATTGAAGTATGTGCCTGGAGCAAAATGGATACAACATTTGAAGCTCCACCTAATACTGGCAGCTGCTTTCAAATCATGAGCTTTAAAGCCCATATTAAATATACTCAGTCAATTGCACCTAACTTGATTAGTGGATCACATTCAAATGTATCTTTCTTTTTCATAAATCTGTTTAAAAAGAAAGGAATATACATTAAGGAGCCATTGCGTGTTCATTTTGAGTTTATCACTTCACAGATACCGTATATTAATGACCTATTCAGATAGACTGATGTCTGAAGGAATATTACTTGTCAGAAGTACCCAATTAACGAGTAATATTGGACTTTACTGGGTCAATGCTAGGGTATCTGTTTGGTTTTAAACCTTTTCATATTTTAATACAGCTGTTAAGATACAAATGGATTGTTTGCTATGTTACTTCAGAGGACCTGTGTTGCCCTTAGACTACAGTTACATATGGGCAAGACTGGGTATGAAGGTCAGATTTTCTCCCCTGGTGTAGATGGGTTTTTTGATGATCACCATGACTTACTTTATTTTTGATTTAAAATTCTACATAATTAGCTGACTTTAACAACTCTTCCTGCTGTGATGGGACTTGTCTTCAATCTCTAGGATTACTCACTCCTCCATTCTTCTGCTTATAAATTTTCTTTGCAGTCCATCCGACCATTTAGGGTCCACATCTCTGATTTCAGAAACTATTTCTCACCCATAACAAACAATTCACCATTTCCCATCCAGAGATATATACCCTAGCAAAATATTTTTTCACTGAAGGCGGGAGGAGAAGATGGCAGCACGGCGCAGCGCGCACAGTTCTCTGGTAAAATGATATCATATCTGTTAAGTAGGGGCCGTGGACAATTCTGATTTGATGGAGACAGACGTGAAAGCACAGAGGAACATCTGGAGAAATTTCTGAAATGCCGGTTCGCTGCCGCTGTTACTGTGCGATCGAGAATCTCCAGAGGGAAGGCCCCAAAATCCCCGGCTTTGCCTGCTGCTGGTGACCGAGGCTGAGGTCGAAGCATTCGGATAGAGATGGTGCTCAGTACTCAGTGTCGGGGGGTTGATCAGAGCTCAAAGTTTTCGGACGACTCAGAGTCAGACTATGGTCGGGCATGGCAGAGAGAGTTTACTTCCTTCTCCCATCTGCGTGAGATGTGGGACTTTCAAGAGACTTTGAACTGTTTTACTGTGCCCATGGCCTGTTCTTCATCAAGTTATGGTATTGTTGCACTGTTGTAACTATATGTTATAATTATGTGGTTTTTGTTAGTTTTTCAGACTTGGTCTGTCCTGTGTTTCTGTGATATCACACCAGAGGAATATTGTATCACTTCTTAATACATGCATTACTAAATGACAATAATCTAATCTAATACATTTTGTCCTGTATTTTTCTTTTATGATATTCCTCTAATTTCAGGAAAGCAAACTTCCATGAAGCAAGGAATGTCTGTAATTTAACAATTGCTCAACCACTGTACCACGATATGCAGGTAGGACACATCAATGGAGATACTCTAGTCTGGGCACTTTACTGATGGCTATCCCTTTGGTTCCTGTACTGAGATCCTTAACCCACTTGGGTGATCAGTCTCAATGAAACCTGTAACACCTTTCCAATTAGATGATGCTGCACTCGAATGCAGAGGTCTCTCTGGGTCCAAGCAAAGGTGTGACTGTTTGTCCTTTACATCTTGTTGACAATCATAAAGGGCTGCTGGTTACTAAGAACACCAGGTATGACAGGTCTACCCCACTAGCGAATTGTGTTGGAGCTGGACTTGTTGCGCACGGCGTTGCAGCCTACTTCAGCCACCCAAGGAAGAGGGGGTCAGTGATGGCACATGGAGACAGTGCACAATCCCATGGACAGTGTGGATGTTTTTGTTGTGATCACAGGCCCTGATGGACTTTGGTAATGTGGAATACCGTGAATCCAATTCACTGGTTCATTGGTGAGACCAATGTCAGGGGGAGCAGTAGTGCCTCTGCTGTGGCACGGACTAGGCCCTCATTCATGCCTCAGGGTCGCCTGTTGTGGCCACTGAGGAAGGTGTTGTCAGAGCTGTCTGTGTGCCGCTGGATGCCGTCCTGGGTTGGAAGCTGATCCCTCTTATCGGTGCTGCTCTGCACTGTTTTCTCAGTGAGAGACAAGCTGAATTGCCTTTGTCTGTGGCTGCACTGTGTGATATGAGGAACCGCTGCGGGCCGTTCTTGCAGAAACATGGCTCCAGGACAATATCCTTGCACCATTATCTACAGGCCATGACACTCTGGGACTGGGGTTTCGTTATTACTTTTTAATATTATTTTTTGTAACTAAGTTTTTCTGCTATAACTGTATGTGTTATCTATGTAATGTGCTCTGTGTTATTGTTGGTTCTCTGTTTTGCACCTTGGCCCCATAGCTCTTTCATTTGGCTATATTCATGTGTATAGTTGAATAACAATTAAACTTGAACTTGAGCGGGAAACATGGCACTTATTCATGAGCATGTGAATGACCAGAAGTTGTAATCAGTCTGAATGTTACAGTGAATGGAAATTATATAAAAGAACAACTGCAGATACTGGAAACCTAAGGTAAAGGCATATAATGACTCTGCTTGCCTCCGAGAATATTACTACAAAGGCATTATTGAGTGAGTTTTTCAGTAGCTAAACTCTGTGGAAAGTTGATGAAAAGGCTGGGAATGGATGATTAGTGATTGCTAGTGTCAATGAGCAATACAAGAAAAGATCAAAAATACCATCATGGAAAATACACAGAAGTCCAGTTTTGCAAGGACACTGTGTCAACCAGGAATGATCACGGGCACAATCAACTCTTCACAAAATTGATTTATTTGCAATTAGTGCTCAAAAGTGTGCCACTAACGGATCCAATATCTGGGCTACATTTTATTGCACTACCTACTGTATTTTTCCCATGTTTCCAGAATGAAATTGAGAATATATATCTTAAATCTTTAATTATTATAGATATTGCCTGAATCCATGCAATACTTGTGGAAAAAAAGATCACCGATGACTTTGATTGCATTGGAAAAGGATGTCTGTACAGGACCATAAGACCATAAGATATAGGAGAAGAACTAGGCCATTTGGCCCATTGAGTCATTTTATCATGGCTGATTTATTTTCCCTCTCAGTCCCAATCTCTTGCCTTCTCCCCGTATCCTTTCATGTCCTGACTAATCAAGAATCTATCAACCTTAAATATACCCAATGATCTGGCCTCCATAGCCACTTGTGGCATCAAATTTCATAGGTTCACCATTCTCTAGCTAAATAAATTCTTCCTCATCTCTGTTCTAAAAGGATGCCCCTCTATTCTGAGGCTGTGTCCTCTGGTCTTAGGCTCCCCCACCATCGGAAACATCCTCTCCACATCCACTCTATCAAGTCCTTTCAACATTAAAACCTATAGTTCTAATGAATTTGGTGTGGGCCATTCTTGTTACACATGCACAAGCGTTTTAGGCTCCTGTGGCTTCTAAGAAATCTATGATTATCACACCAACTTCTGAATAAAATCAATAAGCTAAACTTGCAAAAGGTAGCAAGAACTGCAGGAGATTTAGTTGTTAGTATCATAAATATCCATTCCTTATTGTTCAGTTGCTGATATCTTGTTCTTCAAAATTGGGTTGAGTGTTTCACTGCAATTTAGTAAAGGTCAAGTTTACAACACAAACAAATTTGTGTGAAAAGCATTTTTGTCTTGACACCACGGACAAATCTATCTTTAAATGTCTATTCATCAACCATTGCATCAAATTCTATGTGAAGTACAAAGTTTTCTAGTGCCAAAAGTGTATATTTTAAATCAATTTTGTGTGTGTGTGTGTGCAAGCAAAGGACTTCAATATCCTTTTGTGATTCCTTTCAGCTTGAAAGCAGAGACTAGCTATCATTCCAGTTTTCTTTAAAGATTGTCTCAGCAACAGTCAATGGCATCATTATCTCCCTGGTCAGTGTCATCATTTAATGAAAATAGTTCAAAGCATTAGGAATGTAGCTCAAAACTAAACAAAATAACAAAAGGTGATCAGAAGTCACAAGAAATATGTAATTTGACTCCATAACCTGTGTATCCAGATAATTGCAAGATGAATACATCATATTGGCAATATGTTCATTTTTTTCATTTGTTTGATTGTTGCTCAAATAATGAAATGTATGGTGTGCATGTAAAAAATTAAATGGAATATTTACCCTTGCTTTACAGTACTTGGGTCTGTAGGAGCAAATCGAAAGATCACATGGAGTTGATGGTTGAATAATGGGCGATTTATTAAAAACTGGTGTGCACCAGGATACCAGTTGATCTACCTGAGCATGATTTTTGTACAGTTTTTACATTCTCAGTCGATGAGATTATGATAAAACTGTATTCCAATACAGAATGGTAGCACAGTTATGGGGAAATTGAACGTGAAGGATTAACTAAGTGACAGGCTAGGTCCTGATTACAGAATAAAATGATTATCCACAGGTCTAGCAGTAAATCCGATTTTCTATTACTACAATGGGCGCATGTTATAACATAATTAGTGAAATTCATGAAACTTGAGTGTCATTGCTCTGCATTCCATGTCTCTACTTTTGACTGCAGTTCCTGTTACATTAGGACAATCCACATTTCTATTTACTAATTACTAGTCCTCACAATCCTTTTTCCTACAACTATCACCCCTCTGGGCCCTTGGCCTAGAATGGCCAATAGGACCTAAAGATTAGATCCATAACTGGCCTCTTGTTTGGCCAACAAAATGACTATTGCCCCCGAACAGCAATGCTTTATCTGCACACTATGGTAATAATGGTCATTGAAACAATCAGCTGTACAACAATGATGAAAGTCAAATCCAGTGATGGATTTGTGTGTTCAAACCCCATTTCCAAATACTGTCTCAAAAGGACAGGCTCTCCAGAGCAACTTTGGCCCTTTCTTATGATCCAACACTCTTTTTGACAGTGCATCCCATTTCTTAATGACTTCATCATCCTCCCGGATGATCTTTTCCCAGTCAGCAGTGAAGTGTGGAATGGGTGGTAATTCTGTGGCTACATGCTTCTGCAATCCTTGTCTGTGCCACTCTCCTAAGCAGCAAACTCCAGCTCCAGTATCCCATCTGCAGCTGCACTAGGTAGGCTCTGCCATGCAATCATTACATCAATTGAGACATCGCCGACTGCCACATTATAGTCAGTCAGGTTGCATTGTAACTGCCCCTTGTAATATCTTCTTGCTGATGTCACAATGTAGTAGATGTTGTTCACCGAAATGTACTTCAGAAAGGTTTTGTTTCTAACAGACATTACGAACAGGGAACAGTTATCATATGTAAGAAAACCATGTTCCAGTGAGGCCTCTTTGTGCAGTCTCCTCTGAACATGCCCAATGATGCCACCTTTGGTGACATTGCATCAAGATCAGCCCCTCTTGGACATGTGTAACTCCATTGCATAGGCCAGTAGGTTGCTCAGAGATATCCAAATTATCCCATGATGTCTTCTGACATTTGTGTGCTTTCATAAGAAGGTACTTCTGATTGTCACCATTCTGGGAGTGTGGAGTACTGCTACAACATACAGTAGACACTTATCATTGTAGCAGCCTCTGAGAGTGAGATCTCGGATGTAGCACACAGGGGTGTCTTTGCCCACTCATTCTTTCAGCTGGTTGTCTGAAATCCAGTCCATACCTTCTATCTGTAGAATGCTGGTCCCAACTACAGGCAAGAGCCAGGGAGCATATGTTGTACAGGCTGCACTTTCATCTCAGCGTCAGGTGTCATTGTACCTCATTAGCCAGATCCTTTAATGCCTGCAATGACTGGATAGTTACTCTCTCACTTCAGCCCCTTACTTCCCTATTCTGTTCTTTGTTCTAACTTTCTTATGATCCCCTTCAGCTTCGGTTTTGCATGTTTATATCTGTAATATCTGAAGTATTAATTGTTGATGCACCCAATGAATATCCTGCTTCTATAACAACTCTATCAAGCTCTGTTTCTCCTCCACCTTTCTGTCCTCAACTCACAATAGATAACCTGACTATAGAGTAAATGTTGGAAAAGGTAGCTGGTACTGTACCCACATAAACTAGGGAGTTGTAAAGCAGTCAGGTTAAAACTACCTGCACGTGCCTGTAGCCTGGTACTAGAGTACCCTTTCACCCACATCTTAATTCTAGCCATATCTTAATTCAGTACCTTTTATGCTTGATTTGAAAGGGAGAATAAAACTACAGCTGTGCAGATCCCTGCAGCACCCGATGACCCTGTGATTTCTGTCTCAGAGGTGTCTTTCACGTCAGGCTGTCTTTCAAGAAGGTGAACACTCACAACACGACAGGCCTAGATGGAATACCAGGTAGGGCTCTGAAAGCCTGTGCGAACAAATGTACAGGGGAGTTCAAAAACATTCAAAATTTCTCCTTGCTACAGTTGGAAGTTCCCACTTGCTTCAAAAGGGAAACAATTATAGCAGTATCCAACAAGAGCAGGGTGAGCTGCCTTAATGACTATCGTCCAGTAGCACTTAAGTCTACAGCAAAGAAATGCTTTGAGAGGTTCGTTATGGCTAGAATTAACTCCTGTCTCAGCAAAGACCTGGACCCACTGCAGTTTGCCTGTTACCACAATAGGTCAACGACAGACACAATATCTTTGGCTCTTCGCGTGGCTTTGGATCACAAGGACAACGCAAAGAGCAGGATGCTGCTTATTGACTACAGCCCAGTCATTCCTTCAGTTGTGATTGAAAAACTCCAGAAGCTGGACCTCTGCAACTGAACCCTTGACTTCCTAACCGATAGACCACAATCTTTGCAGATCAGAAAAAAAAAACAGCTACACTTCACTGCACACACAAAAACCAGGCAGCATCTATGGAAAAGAACACAGTTGATGTTTCGAGCTGAGACACTTCAGCAGGACTGGAGAAAAGTAGCTGGGGAGTAGATTTAAAAGAAGGGTGGATGGGAGAGAGAAACACAAGGTGATAGCTGAAATCTGAAGGGGGAGGGATGAAGTGAAGAGCTGGGAAGTTGATTGGTGAAAGAAATACAGGGCTGGAGCAGGGGCGGGGGGGTCTGATAGAAGAGGACAGAAGACCATGGAAGAAAGAAAAGCACCAGAGGGAAGCGATGGGCAGACAGGAGATAAGGTGAGACAGGGGAAAGGGGATGGGGAATAGTTAAGGGGTGAGGGCAATTACAAGAAGTTTGAGAAATCAATATTCATGCCATCAGGTTGGAGGCTACCCAAGCAGAATATAAGCTGTTGTTTCTCCAACCTGAGTGTGGCTTCATCATGACAGTAGAGGTGGCCATGGATAGACATATCAGAATGGGAATGGGACATGGAATTAAAATGGGTGGCCACTGGGAGATTCTGCTTTCTCTGGCAGATGGAGCATAGATGCTTGGCGAAGTGGTCTCCCAATGTACGTCAGGTCTCACCAATATACAGGAGGGCACACCAGGAGCACTGGACACAGTATATGACCCCAACAGGCTCAAGGGTGAGGTGTCGCCTTACCTGGAAGGACTGTTTGGGGCACTGAATGGTAGTGACAAGTGTAAGGGCAAGTATTGCATTTGTTTCGCTTGCAAGGCTAAGTTCCAGAGGGAGATATGAATGGCCAAGGGATTCGCATAGGGAGCAATCCTTCTGGAAAGCAGATAGTTAGGGGGAAGGAGAGATGTGCTTGGTGGTGAGATGTTGTTGGTGATGGCAGATGTTGCAGAAAATTACAGTGGCATGCAAAGGTTTGGGCACTCCTGGTCAAAATTTCTGTTACTGTGAATAGCTAAGCGAATAAAAAAAAACTGATTTCCAAAAAGCATAAAGTTAAAGATGACACATTTCTTTAATATTGTAAGCAGGAAAACTTTTTTATTTCCATCTTTTACAGTTTCAAAATAACAAAAAAGGAAAAGGACCCGAGGCAAAAGTTTGGGAACCCTACATGGCAGTACTTAGTAACACACCCTTTGGCAAGTATAACAGCTAAGAGTTTTTCAATTCTTGTTAGGCGGATTTTCGCCCAAACGTTCTTGCAAAAGGCTTCTAGTTCTGTGAGATTCTTGGGCCATCTTGCATGCACTGCTCTTTTGAGGTCTATCCACAGATCTCGATGATGGTTAGGTCGGGGGACTGTGAGGGCCATGGCAAAACCTTCAGCTTGCGCCTCTTGAGGTAGTTCATCGTGGATTTTGAAGTGTTCTTAGGATCATTATCCTATTGTAGAAGCCATCCCCTTTTCATCTTCGGTTTTTTTACAGACAGTGTGATGTTTGCTTCCAGAATTTGCTGGTATTTAATTGAATTCATTCTTTCCTCTACCAGTAAATGTTCCCCATGCCACTGGCTGCAACACAAGCCCAAAGCATGAACAATCCACCCTTGTGCTTAACAGTTGGAGAGGGGTTCTTTTCATGAAATTCTGCACCCTTTTTTCTCCAAACATACCTTTGCTCATTGCGACCAAAAAGTTCTACTTTAACTTCATCATTCCACAAGACTTGTTTCCAAAATGCCTTTTCAAAATCAGTTCATCTTTTACTCGCTTAGCTATTCACAGTAACAGAAATTTTGACCAGGGGTGCCCAAACTTTTGCATGCCACTGTCTGTGCTGGACTCAGAGGCTGGTGGGGTGGTAGGTGAGTACAAGAGGAACCCTATTCCTGGTGGAGTGGCGGAAGGGTGGGATGAGAGAAGACAGGCATGAAATGGAAGAGATGCAATTGAGGGCAGCATTGATGATGGAGGAAGGGAAGCCCCTTTCTTTGAAGAAGAAGGACATCTCCTTCATTCTGGAATGAAAAGTCTCATCCTGAGAGCAGATGCGGTGGAGACAAAGGAATTGAGGGAAGGAGATGGAGTTTTTACAAGTAACAGGGTGGGAGGAGGTATAGTCCAGATAGCTGTGAGAGTCCTTGGGTTTGTTATAGACATCAGTAGATGTGCTGCCTCCAGAGATAAAGACAGAGAGATCAAGAAAGGGGATGGAGTTGTCAGAAATGGATCAGGTAAATTTGAGGGCAGGGTGGAAGCTGGAGGCAAAGTGGCTGAAATCAAGAAGTTCCGCTTGGTGCAGGAAGCAGCACCAATACAGTCATTGATGTAGCGTAGGAAAAGTGCAGTTCAGTCACCAATCTAGGCATGGAACATGGACTGTTCCACATAGCCGACAAACAGGCAGGCATAGTGGAGACCCATGTTTTGTTTGAAAGAGGAAACAAAGGAGAAATTGTTTAGTGTGAGGACAAGTTTTGCTAGACGGACGAGAGTGGTGGTGTGGAGAACTGGTTGGTACTGGTGTCCAAAAGGAAATGGAGAGTTTTGAGGCCTTCCTGGAGGGGGATGGAGGTATATAGGGGCTAAACAACCATAGTAAAAATAAGATGATGGGGGCCAGGGAACCTGAAATCATTGAAAGAGTGTGTGAAATGTCACGGATTTAGGTAGGAAGGGTCTGACCTAGGGGGGATAAGTCAGGGTCGAGGATTTCTACACCTTGCTGACAATCAACACTGGTGGACCTCAGGGATGTGTGCTTAGACCACTGCTTTACTCACTTTACACCCTGACCATATGGCTAGCCACAGCTCAAACACCATCTATAAATTTGCTGACAGTACAACCATTGTTGGCAGCATTTCAGACAGTGATGAGAGAGCATACAGGAGTGAAATATATCAGCTAGTTGAGTGGTGTCGGAGCAACAACCTTGCACTCAACATCAGAAAAACCGAAGAACTGATTGTGGACTTCAGAAAGGGTAAGATGAGGGAACACACACCAGTCCTCATAGAGGGATCCGAAGTGGAGAGTGAGCAGTTTCAAGTTCCTGGGTGTCAATATCTCTGAGGATCTGACCTGGACCCAACATATTGATGCAGCTACGAAGAAGGCATGGCAGTGGCTATACTTCATTAGGGTTTGAGAAGATTTGGTCTGTCTCCAAAAATACACAGAAACTTCTGTAGATGTACTATGGAGAGCATTCCAACTGGCTGCATCCCCTTCTGGTATGGGATGGAGTCTATTGCATTGGATAGAAGTAAGCTGCAGAGAGTTGTAAACTTAGCCAGTTCCATCATGAAGATGAGACTCCAGGGAACGATGTCACAAAAAGGCACCATCCATCATTAAGGACCCCCTCACCTAGGAGATGCCTTGTTCTCATTGTCCATCAGGAAGGAGGTACAGAAGCCTAAAGGCACACACTCAATTATTCAGAAATAGCCTCTTCCCCTCTGTTATCTAATTTCTGAATGGACATTGAACCCATGAACACTACCTTACTACTTCTCGTTTTATTTGCATTTTGCACTACATAATTAATTTTAACTATTTAATATATATACTTACTGTAATTCACAGTTTTTTCTCTATTATTGTATATTGCATTGTACTGCTGCCAGAAAATCAACAAATTTCATGATATATGCCAGTGATATTAAACCTGATTCTGATTCTGTGCCCCCCCACCCCCATGTCCTTATTGCCAATGCCACAATGTGATGCTCTTGTAGTAACAGGGGGTCCCTGACAGATCTATTTCCAAACGGAGCAGCCCTGTCATGTTGCCATACAAGTTTCATTGCTGCAACTAATTGCGAAAGAGTTGTTGGTTCCATGTCTCAGCATGGCAAGCATTAACATGGAATCCCTCTCTCTCACTTACCCACTCCCCACCGGACATCCTGTGAGCACTGTGCAGTTTTAAAATGTCAGTTTTGCAGTGCCTCATATTGTCACATGCCCCATGTAAAACCGCATACAATTGGCACACCCCACAGCTGGCTTTCTTCGCTATTCCCTCTGTTTACAGTATGCGTTTTATTCGCTATCAGGTGAGAATTTAAAAGCAGTTCAGCAACACCTTTGGGGCCATGACAGAGGATGAAAAGAGGAATAGAAAAGGACTTACAGTGATGTTTCAGCAGAATTCAGTAAACTTCTGCCACTAAACTTCCGATTTTACGTATGGAGGAGGGAGGAGAAGATGGCGGCACGACACAGCGCACGCGGCCGTTCCGAATGATATCGATATGTGTTAACTAGGGGGTCGTGCACAATCCTGTTTTGATGGAGACAGCCATGAGAAGCACGGAGGAACACCTGGAGAAACTTCTGAAATGCCTGCTTTTTTCGCTGCTATTGTGCAATCGAGAATCTCTGGAGGGGAAGGCTCCAAATCCTCGGCTTTGCCTATTGTCTGTTGCCGGGGCCGGGGTTGAAGCGCTCAGCAGAGATGTTGCTCGGTGTCAGAGAGCTGGTCGGAGGCTCAGAAATTTCGGACGGACTCGGAGTCAGACTGTGGTCGGATGCTTCCAGGATGCTGCATCGGCAAGTTTGCGGCGATGGAGGTTCACCGTCTGCGTGAGATGATGGGACTTTCGAGAGACTTTGAGATTTTTACCGTGCCCATGGTCTGTTCTTATCAAATTACGGTATTGCTTTGCACTGTTGTAACTATATGTTATAATTAGGTGTTTTTTGTCGGTTTTTAAGTCGGTTTATCATGTGTTTCTGTGATATCATTCTGGAAAAACATTGTACCAGTTCTTAATGCATGCATTACTAAATGACAATAAAAGAGGACTGCGTGTCCTCATAATCTAATCTAATCTAATCTAAACCATTGTTTCTAACATAGCATAGACAATTGGGTATTCAGTCTCGAGGACCTCCAGTTGTACCCTTTTGGGGGATAATCCCAGCTGCAAAGAAAACCGTGTCCCACAGATTAAGCAGTGAGTCTTGTGCTACAAGAAAATGATGCTTTCCTTTATACAGTATAAAGCTGAATAGTGACTTTACAAGAAATAGGTAAAGAGACTATCCAACTATCCAGGGCTATCCTGCAGGTTCCACCACACTTAACTGATTCATTGCTTAAAGGTGCTTGTGACCAATTAGAAGCATGGATTGTGGAAAATTTTCCAAAATCAACCAGAAAATCTAATTGTTCATTTACAGTCAGTGGAATAATGGGTTCAGAAAACATTACAATAGGCAGAATTGTAATTGTAAAAGTTTTTCAGTACAGTTCAGGAAAAGGGTTATTTTAAATCAACTGTGTTTTCTGATATTCAGGTGACGATGGAGGCAGAAGCTAACTATTATCAAAATTGCCTTGGTACTAATGGCACCTTTGAACCCAGTGGCCAGGCTATCTGCTAGCAAAACTGTAAAAACCGTACATTCAGTATAGCATTACCTAAATAACAAACTACTCTCTTCAAAACAAAAAGAATACCAGTCACAAGTGGGTCTTTGAGCCGAATATATATAAAGCAGCTAATGTTGAAGTAAGTTTACAGTGAAATTGTAATCGGAATGATAAGCCAAAACCTGGTCACTGATATTTTCATTAAATATAAAACAGTACTACAAGTTAAAATAACATTCAAATCATATGGGACAGCTGTCACAAATTCTTTTAAACAATATGTACAATATTCTGTCCCCATCTCCCTAGGCAGCTTTAATTCTCTGATGGTTTAACTAGTTCTAACAATATTGTAAAATACTCATAATTCTACTTAACTCTTGTCATTCCATACAAGCAACAGTGTACATTTCCCTTAACCTGGGTTGCAACTCAATTACAATAACATCTATTAAGATGTGTATGCCCTCCTCGAAGGTTAATCTGGAATACTTCTGAAATACACTACGCATGTGTTCTATGTATTCATTAACATCATGGCCTTTTGTGTTGCACTGTGTATCTTATTGCAATCTACAGTGCAAGAGAAATACTTTCTTAAAGCTTCTATTAGATTAGTTCAAGGTACATTTCTACCAACCTTTCATCCATCCTCAGCCTCTAGTATTAGTTGTTTCTTTTTAAACATTGTGGTAGACACTATTATCCTTGACTACTCTCTCCTTTCTCTCTCTCTCTCTCTCTCTCTCTCTCTCTCTCTCTCTCTCATCCTGCAGGATTCTTCCAACGGTTTCTGCATCTCATTTCTGCAGTGATAAAACACAGACAACCTTATAGTTTCCATCCACTCCTCAACATACTTAAGGCTGGTACATGATACACAAACAGGCACGCCATCAGAAACCCTCATGGAGTTCACACTATCATTCACACACTCATAGTCATCCACACTTTGGAATTCCTTTTCTTACTCACACGTAGGAAAGGAAAAAATACTCTTACCTGCTACGGACTGTCTTCCTTTGTTTTGGTTTTTTTTTTCCCCTTTTCTCTTCATGAACAGTGAACTCATGGGTCCAGAACACTGCCTGAATCAGCTTCCATACACCTGCAGGACCTGAACCCTGCCCAAGGTACTTCCTTTCTTTGTCTTTTATTCTTTTCTCTTCAAGAGATCCGGCCCATAGGTGAAATTGCAGGACCCGAATCTTGCCTAAGACACCTTCTGTACACCCACGGGCCCTGAAGCCTGCCCAAGGTACTTCCTTTTTTGTTTTTTTTGCTTTCCAACACTGTCTTCCATTTCTCAATACATCTATGACTCATGTGATGGCGTACCTTGACTACACCACATAGAGGAAAATTTACGTTCCAACAGCAGACTCAGTCCTTTGCTCAAATACGAGCTGCCTAGGGTTTGGGACCAGGGAACAATTTCATTCTCCCGTACAACAAAGTCAAGGATTATCCTTCTCAGTGGAACTTCCATTAAATGTAAATGCCAAATAACTGGACTCTGTCAACTCGCCCTCATTCCTCAAGTACACGTTATTTACCAATGCACAGGGAGAACAGCATAGCCCCCGTCACCACACTGCTCTAAAATGTGAACAAAAAAATGCCATTCTTATTCAGAAACTCACTAGTTATATACAGATAATAATCCAATAGAAATGTTGTGCATGTCTGAATATGATCATTTGTATATTTAAGTACAATCTGCGTTAATAGCCAATTAAATCTACTTGTTTAAGGCCAGTAATACTTGAAAATTAGTAAAATAACTGTCCAATAGTAAGAGTTACCTTAGAATCCTTTGTTTGCATCTTTATCTTGTCTTGGTATGCTCTGTGACCTTGGTTCCTAGGCTTGAACTGAAAAGCTGTACAAGAGTTAGGCTTTCAAGGTCCAAATTTAGCCTGGTGACTACAGTATGTTTGCACATTCTCTGTCATCTTATAATTTTGAGCTGTTGGCTTAGTGATCTTTAGCACAGAGGAAGGCTGTAAAAAGTGTCCCACCTTCCCTGAACACCCAAACCTTCCCCTCTTCCCCTTTCTGATCGCAGTTTTAATCATTGCTGTGTCTTAACCATTCCCTCCGACCTTCCCTTATCTGAGTTGAAACATTCTGTACCTTTGTCCCCCTTTGCCCGTACTTCAGTGAGTTCTGTGCCCGCCATGATGCTGAGCTCTTCTTCTGTCGCTTCTGTCTCCAATCCTCTACTCCTTTTGCAAGAATTCCACACGTCACACTGCTTACACCTTCCCCCATCTCCAACCCTCCTCCTCTTCTTGGACACACTGCTATGGTTCTCTGACTGCTCTGGGTCTTTTCATCTCGAATTGCTGATGGGACATTAACTGTCTCAATATCAGCACTCCTCCCTTCTCCTTGAAACTTGCCTTCTCTACACTCCCACTGCACCAATCCCAACCTTACCATAAAACCCGCAAAGGAGGTGCTGTTGTAGTGTGGCGTATTGACTTCTAATTTGCTAAAGCCAGCTAGCAGTTCTCAGACACCTCCTCGTACCTACCCCTTGAAGAGGATCCCACTCTGGTCCATCAAAAAATGGTCTCTGACACCATCACTGACCTCACCAACTCCAGAGAACTCCTATCCACTGCCACAAAACTCATAGTTCCTTTATCCTACATTGCTAACTTCTACCTCCTACCCAAGATATGTAAACCCAACTGTCCAGATAAGCCCACTATCTCTGCCTGCTCCTATCCCACTAGTCCCTTCATCTCCACTCAGGATGCGGCTTTCCTTTCTACAACATTGGAGATGTTCTTCTTCAAAGAATGTGGTTTCCCTTCTTCCACCATTGATGCTGCTCTCACCTGCATCTCCTCCATTTTCCAAACATATGCACTTGCACATCTCCCTGCTGCCTTAATAGTGATAGATTTCCTCACGTCCTTACCTACTACCCCATGAGCCTCCACATCCAACACATCATTCTCTGCAAATTCCACCATCGCCAAAGGAATCTTACCGCCAAACATAACTTAACCTCCACCTGCTCTCCACTTTCCATAGGAATCGTGGCTTCTGTGATTGCCTTATTCATGCATCCCTCCCCACTAATCTCCCTCCCGGCACCTATCCCTGCAAGGAGCCAAAGTGTTACACCTCCTCCCTCAGGGCCGCAAACAGACTTTCCAAGTGGGACAGCATTTCATCTGCAAATCTGCTGGGGTCGTCTACTGTGCCCATTGTTTCCCATGCGGACTCCTTTACATTGGTGAGACCCGACGTAAATTGGGGAACCGCTTCATCTGGCACCTCTGCACAATCCGCCGAAAGTGTAACTTCCCAGTGGCCAAGGATGTTAATTCCAGTTCCCATTCCCATTCACACTCCGAAAATGTCATGGTGAGGCTTCTGCCATGATGAGGTCACTTTCAGGGTGGAGGAGCAACACCTTATATTCCATCTGGATAGCCTTCAATCTAATAGCATGAATATTGATTTCTCCTTGTGGTACAAAAAATTTCCCTCCCTCTCCCCTTTTCTACTCCCCACTCCAGCCACTTACCTCTTCTCACCGGCCCATCACCCACCCCCTCCCCCTGGTCTCTTTCCCCTTCTCCTATGATCCACTCTCCTCACCTATAAGATGCCTTCTTCTCCAGCTCTCTACCTTTCCTACCCACCTGGCTTCTCCCCAGCTTTTTCTTCTGTTGTCTTCCTCTTTCCTTTCCCGTCCTGAAGAATGGTCTCAGCCCAAAACGTCAACTGTTCATTTCCTGACCTGTTGAGTTCCTCCAGCATTTTTGTATCTGTTGATAAAGTGTCTGCATTCTGTTTAGTTAGCACACATTTTAACCCTTCTTTTGTTGAATTTTTCACAGTTTTACTCCTAGACTGGGGCAATGACCCAGTAAAGTCTACCTGAAATTGCCTTTAGGCCATGGTGATAAGCTGGTTGGATTTTAACCTTCTTTTCCTGGAAGCAAGAAGTGGATCAGATGAGGAGTAGATGATGGGCAGCTGGAGATAGATGGTGGAGAGAGTTGTGGAGATAGCAACAGAGAAAGGGAGTTGACAATGGAGACAACAGCTGAAGGTTATGAGATAAGATTAGGAAGGAAGGGAGAGGCGTGAGGCAAAAGAGGAACAGTGGGTAGAGGGGAGAGAATCGGAGACCAAAAGGATGGAATCTCTGGGTGATAGGCAGAATGGTGGATGAGAGTGGGGTAGAAATTGGGAAACCAGTAGCTACAGAGTGGTGGTTGGAAAGGAATAGGACCGTACTATAGGAAACAGGCTATTCAGCCCATGCTGACCCAGATCCAGCTAGTCCCATTTATCAGCTTTGGTCCATAACCTTTCCAATCCACGGACCCGTCAAAGTTCAAAATTCAAAGTAAGTTTATTATCAAAGTACATATACATCACCATTCATTTTCTTGTGAGCATAATCAATAAATCTTTTGAATAATAACCAAAACAGAAAGACCGTCAAACTAGAACTTTCAACCAGAGTACAGAAGACAACAAACTGTGCAAGTACAAAAGAAGAAATAATAATAATACATAAATAAGCAATAAATATCAAGAACATGAGATGCAGAGTCCTTGAAATTAAGTATTTTGTTTGTGTGAGCATTTCAATGGTGGGACAAGTGAAGTTGAGTGAAGTTATGCCCTTTTGTTCAAGAGCCTGACAGTTGAAGGATGATAACTGTTGCTGAACCTGGTGGTGTAAGTCCTGAGGCTCCTTTATCTTCTTCCTGACAGCAACAGCAAGAAGAGAGCATAACTTGGGTGGTAGTGTTCTTGATGATAGATGCTATCATCTGTGACAGTGTTTCATGTAGCTGGGCTAAATAGGTGAAAGGGCATTATTTTTTTGTAGGATTTTCAGTTCAAGGGCATTGGTGTTTCCATGCAAGAGTGTGATGCAGCCAGTCAATGCACTCTCCATCGCACAGAAGTTTGTCAAATTTGCCAGTTAGCAGCTTTTAATATGTACCCGCCACAACCATTTCTTCTGGCAGATCATTCCACATACTGTACATACAATATGTCAAAATGTTTGCACCTCAAGTTCCTATTACAGCTTTTCCCTCTTGCCTTAAATCTGTGTCCTGTATTTCACCATCCCCTACCCTGTGAAAAAGATTGAGTTCATTCACACTATCTCTGCTACTCATGATTTTATACAGCTCCATATTTTCATTTCTTATTTATTACACTCCAAGAAATAAAGTCCTAGCTTATCTAATGTTATGCCTGTCAGAAGTTAGTTTTGCTTCCTGCTGGTCAGAATGTGGCTGACTGGCAGGAGGCAAAGTGTGGGAATAGAAGGAGCTCAAGACTAGTTTTCTGCTGGGATTGGTGTTCAGACAGCTTCTTTTCATATTATATATCAATACTTTGGATGATGGAATTGATGACTGTGGCCAAGTTTGCAAATGATAAATAGATAGACAGAGGGACCAGTAGTTTTGAAGAAGCAGGGACCCTGCAGAGGACTTAGACAGATTAGAAGAATGCATAAAGAAGTGGAAGGTGGAATATAGTGTAGAGAAGTGTATGGTCATACACCGGTAGAAGGAATAAAGGCATAGACTCTTTCCTAAATGGGGAGAAAATTCAGAAATTACACTTGAAAATGGACTTGGGAGTCCTCGTGCAGGATTCTCTAAAGTTTAACTTACAGGTTGAGTCGGTGGTGAGGAAGTGCCCCTTATCTGAGAAAGAATGTGCTAGCATTGGAGAGGGTCCAGAGGAGGTTCACAAGAATGATCCCGGGGATGAAAGTGTTAACATATGAGGGTGTTTCATGGCTCTGTGCCTATGCTTGTTGGAACTTAGAAGAATTCTAAGGGGGGGTGGGGGGAATCGTATTGTAACCTACTGAATGTTAAAAGGCCTAGACAGATTAGACAAGGAGAGAATATTTCCTATAGTGGGAGTGTAGGACCAGAGGGCACACTCTCAGAATAGAAGCTTGTTCCCTTAAAACAGAGATGAGGAGGAATTTCTTTTGCCAGAGAGTGATGAATCCGTAGAATTTATTTCTACAGACGGCTGTGGAGGCCAAGTCATTGGGTATATTTAAAGCAGAGGGTGATAGGTTCCTGATTATTAAGGGTGTGAAATGTTACGGAGGGAAGGCAGGCAAATGGGTTTGAGAAGAGTAATAAAGCAGAAATGATGGAATGGCAGACAGAGTGATGGGCCAAATAGCCCGTGCAGTGTCTACCCATAGAGTAGCTGCCAAGTTTAACAAATGTTACAGATGACTAATCTTGTCTAAACTACAGTAATCTTTTTTTCCGAGGACAATCGTTGCCAAGGATACGGCTCCCACTGGATGTTTTTTTCCTGGTGCAGAGTGGGTAGGAGAACAACAAAATGGTATCATTCCATCTTCCAGATCAGGACAAGGGTCTAAGATGAATTGCATGCCTGTTCCAAGTTTTCTGAGAGCCCAAATGAACAAGTACGAATGGGATCTATATTCTTCACCCAGAATAGAATTGGGTTCAACTCTGCTTTATTTGTCACAGAAGAGAAGACCCTTCAGATTTTTAACTGACAATCCATACAATAATTTTTCTGTTTGAACACTTCACTTCCTCCCCTACTCTCTTTAACCATTCTCCATTCAGACTCCTTTCTTACTCCTTCTCCTCTCATCACCGGCCAATTGCCTCCCTCTGTTGCCCTTCCTCCCACGGTCCACTCTCCTCTCCTATCAGATTCCTTTCTCTTCAGCCTTTTACCTTTGTCACCTATACCTCCCCGGGTCTCACTTCACCTCCCCTCCTACGTGCCTACCTTCCCCTCACCTGGTCTCACCTATCACTTGCCAGCTTGTATTCCTGCCCCTCTCCCCCTTTCTTATTCTGGCTTCTTTTCCATTCATTTCCAATCGTGTTGAAGAGTTTCGGCCTGAAATGTTGACAATTTATTCCCCTCCGTAGAAGCTACCTGACCTGCTGAGTTCCTCTGGCAATTTGAGTTGCTTCACTGACTTGTTGGAAAGATTATAGTATAAATACTCAAATGGAATTTATAGATAGTCTCTAATTAACAGATCCACAGAAGAAGAAAACCATGTGACACAATATCTTGCAACAATTTTACAGCTCATTTATGGCAGAAGACTTTTAGGAACAAAATCTTGAAGTTTGTATACATACAAATCTCTTTAAAGTAGTTGACTTTGAGGACTACTTTGCAAAATTACTGTCTCTTAGATTCAAAACCAATGCTATTACCGTGCTATCAACCCAGGTTCAATTCTGCTGTTGACTGCAAAGACTATATATGTTCTCCCTTGAACAAACGAGTTTCCTTCTGATATTCTGACTTACCCCGACATTCCAAAGACATGTGGGTCAGTGCAATGTTCTCGCCAAGGTGTACGCTGTGTGCATCTTTTTGCTACCTCGTTGGCATGTAAAGTATATTTCACCATCATACACAATCACATTTCCTTTTTCAGTTTCTGATGCGAATAGTGTTAACAACATGGAGTTTCTAAAGTCTGCAGACTTTACAAGTAGCTTATTTATACTGTTTTTATTGAAGAAATTCACTATGTCGAATTCCAAAGAAACAAAGGGTGTGAAGTGCAAAAGAACTGCTGGTTCATTTGAAGTGGAATGGCTTAATGAAACAGTAGAAACTGCTACACTGAAAGCTCATGAGGTCAGGAATGCGCAGCCATGAGGAATATTTATGTACAATACAGAAACTGATGTTACCTGCAGGTATTGTCACCATGTAAAAGTTGCTGGAGAATTTGCAAGTGGGAAGAAGTGGAGTGAAATTTGGAAACTTGATTTTTTGAAGTGTCATTTAACAAGCAAATCACACATGGACAGTGTGCAAAAGCTCTGGCGAGAAAATCCTTCATTACCCGCTACAGGCCTGCTACACATGTGAGAGAGCAGGTGAACAAGAATAAAAATGATCAAACCCAGAGTAGATCAAAGTTCTTATTGACAATGCTTTGCCAGCTATTAAAATGAATATATCTGTATATAAAATTCAGAGTGCTCTTGTCACTGGGTAAAAATTTGCACAGCACAGGAATTTTGCGCACACTGGTCATTTCAAATTAGAGGGAACATTGGGTCAGTAGGTTAATTGGTTACATGGGGATAATTGGGCAGTGGGGGCTCATTGGGCTAGAAAGGGCCCATTACTGTGCTGTATCTCTAAATAGATCGTAGAATAAAACCACAACTCCTCAAAATTATGCAAGGAAACAACATTGCTGGCAGTACACCAGAGGAAGTGAATGGATATATGAGAGTTGATACCCTGGCATTTTTATATCATTTTACTTTTTGTGAATAGTAACATACCTGTGTTATTCTTTTTGAAGGCATAACTATTAAGTTACATTTGGAAAGAAGGAAAAGTGTGAAAATGGCCTTTTAGCAGACAAGTTACAGTCACCATATCCAAGTTAACATATAATCATCCTTCTAAGAGGCTTGAAACAAGATATGTTACATGGAAAATTCCTACTTGATTCTCTAACACCTTAGGACAAGGGATTTTCATGGAGATTCAGTTGTTTTTCTTTGGCAGATATGGAAGTTTTTGATTAAAGAAGGAAGCAAAGTGAATGATCAAAGCTGAAAGTGCAGGAAAATGAAAGAAAAATATCAAGCCAATGTGGTGAATACAAAGATACAATTAAACTTATCAAGCCTAGAGATTTGAGTGTTCCCATAAACCTCTTCCTGTGTCAGGAACTATAGAGGAGGCTTGACCTGAACGAAGAGCAGTGTAGATGATTTAGCGGTGAATGATAATTTTAATAATAAACTGCAAAATAAAAAGCCATGATGGACCACAAAGCAAGACAACAAGGTAACTGAAGTTTAGGAGCAATTAGTTGATGCTGGCAGGTTCGAATGAGCGGACAAGTATTGTGGATGAGAGCTGGGTTTTAATAGGCTTTGGGTGATGAGCTAGAAATGAGTGGCAAATGACTCCGCTCGGCTGGGTGGTGACTGGGTGGAGCCTGTCTGTGCAGGCCTGATAGAACACCCTCCCTTCCTAAGACTGGCAACCAATGGCACTGTGTGATCCAGATGTGTCTGGGGGAACTCCTGGATAATCAAAGCATCCAAGATGAAATATAAACGTTTGTAGAATGGCAAGACCTCTCCTCTGGGCCATAGCCTTCTCAGTTAACCAGGTACTGCACACCTTGTCCGCGACAACATGAACCTATCAACCAGGAAACGATGCACACTGGACCATTTTCCATCATGCGATGTTCTGGCTCAGGATCTAGTGGGCTGGGTAGTCCATGGACAACGAGCTTGAGCCAGGGCTTGTGGTAGGTGGGTGTGATCCAAAAGGATGATGGCAGCTGGGGACAGTAAACACTGGATTGAAGTGGTGTGTAATTTTGAAGGGACCAGTGAACCAGGGTGAGAGCTTGTGGGAGCCAGGGCACAGTGGCTGATCTCAGGTGAGCAGCCAGACACGGTCCCCAGGCCGGAGTAGTTCTGGCTGGGCACTCCTGGCAGTCAACCTAGGAATAGTTAGCAGCTGGGAAGGTTCTCCATGCCTTCTTCCAAGCATTCCAGCAGTTGTGAACCAAGGCCTTGGGAGTTGACAGCCATGAAGAACATCAAAGTGTGACATACCCGTGCCAGATAAGTTGTGTAGACTGTGGGATGACTGGGCCTGGAGCGGATGCTTCTTCCATGTGGAAGGGTTAGAGGTGGCAAAGTATCACAGAAACTTCTCCACTTGCAGATTGGTTCTTTCTGACGTCCATTGAGCTGCAGATGATAGCCAGAAGACAACCTCACTGAGGTGCAGAGGAAGATGCAGAAGCCATGCCAGAAGAAGGCGATGAATTGAGGGCTCCTGCTCAACGCAATGTCCTGGCAGAAACCATGGAGGTGAACTACTGTTGGAGAACGAGCTCTGCAGTCTGGTTCTCAAGGTTACAAATGATCGGAACTAGGATCTGTGAGGATGGAATGATGGGTTGAGGGTTGATCTCCATTTCAGCTTGGTCAAACTGTCGTGACAGGAGCATCTGCCTTGGTATTCTTGGAAATAGGAGATGGTGAAATTGAATTGCTCGAAAAAGATTGCCCAGCAAGCCTGATGTGGCCTGTGTTGGTGGGTCTGCTGAATGGATATAATGTTCTGGTTGTCAGTCCGTATGAGGAAGAGTTTGGTGTGTCCCATCAGTCAATATCTCCATTCTCTCAAGGCCTATTCAATGGCAAGTAGCTCTCTGTTTCATACTCCATAATGGCACAGTGTAGAGTTGAACTTGAGTGAGAAGAAGGTGTGTCTTCTAGTCTGGGCCTCACTGGGAGAGGATGGCCCTGGTGCTCATGTCAGATACATAGCAATAGGTCTGAGAATGGGAGGGGTGCTGAAGCATCTCTTGAGCCCCTCAAAAGCATGGGCCATAGCAGCAGATCAGGTTATCTGTGAGGTAGGTGAATTGGTGTGGGAGATAAGAGGAGCCAAAATTTAACTGTAGTTTCTGATGAACTGGCAGTAGAAGTTGCAGAAGCCCAAGAAGCACTGCAGCAGTTTGTGGAAGGGAGTGCTGTTGGGGCCACTCAACAATAGCACACACTGTTCTGGGTCCATGGTTATGCCTTGGGCTAAAAGAAGGTATCCCAGGAAGGAAGTGACTGGTGCATGCAACTTGCCGTAAAGTTGGTTTTCAAAGAGACACTGAAGCACTGATCAGACATAACAGACATAGTCTTGGGGATCCTTAGGAAAATGAGGATGTTGTCAAGGTAGACGAACAGATACCCGTGAATGTCTGAGAGGATCTTGGGAAATGGCTGGACTGTTGGAAATTTCAAAGGGCATCATAAAGTATCTGTGATGACCGGTGGGTGTTTTGATCAAAATCTTCCACTCATCCCCGGCGGATGTGGATCAGGTTGTACACATTCTGTAGATCCGGTTTGGTGAAGATCTGGGCCCCAAGGAGTGTTTCAAAAGTACTATTCATCAAGAGCAGAGGGTAGTGGTGATGTTGTTGAGTTTACAGTAGCCAATGCAGGGATGGAGACCCCCATCTTTCTTCTTGATAAAGAAGAACCCAGCACCAGCAGGAGAGTCGGGTGGTCAAATGAAGCCATGCTATAGCATTTGAGTGATGTTGGCATCCATGGCATGAGTCTCCGGAGGGGAGTGGGAGAACCAAGGAGAGATAGTGCCCGGGAGGAAATTGATCATGCAGTCATGAGTTCTGTGAGCGTGCTGTCCTCCATTTTACTGAAAGTGATAGCTAAGTCCTGGTATTCCTGTGGGAGTTTGGTGAGGTCAAGGGATTAATCCGTCTCCATAGATTTATGGTGTGAGGTCAACTGAGGTTGCAGGCATGTGGCCTGGCAGATGGGTCCCCAGCTCAGCAGTGAACCAGATGACCAGATAAAGTGAGGGTCATGAGTGGAGAGCCAGGGATAACCCAAGATGAGAGAAGTGCTGGGTGAGTTGATAAGGATGAACTGGATGGACTTGTGGTGCTCTCCGAATCTCATGCGCGTAGGCTGAGTGCGTGCCCTGACCATTCCAGCCCCTCGTTCCAACAGTGCAGCCTGACTCACTCTCCCTGTCCTACTCCACACTCTGACAGCTCTATGCATGCAGGAAGCTATGGTGGATCCTGGCACAGAAGGCAGCCTTCTGGACCAGGCTCAGTGTGTGCAACTTGGACTCTCTACTGAACCTGCTGTATCTCTCACCCCTTCTGCATCCTGGAATGAGGGGCTGGGGTAGCGCTTACCAAATAGAAGGTCCTTCATCTTTGCCTAGTGGTGCCATTTTCCCAGACACAGTAGGAATCTCATGCATGGGTGATCGGAGGTTTCGCAGTAAGTGCACAAGTTGCTTCTCCACTGATGCTCACGCTCTTGAGGGGTTAAAGGAACTCTTTCTAACTGCATGGGTTTTGGAGGCATTAACAATGAACGTTCTGCAGCCTCAACTGGTTCTGGAAACAGAATGGGGTTCTGGTGGATAATCTGGGGGGGTTGTTCCATAAGATGCTTGTCAATTCGACAGGCCAAAGTTATGCTTCTGAGATCAGTGGGCATCTGCCAGGCAGACAGCTCATCTTTCAAATGCTCCAAGAGGCTGTGATGGTAATGGCCCAGTTGTGCTTCTGCATTCCAGCCACAACTGCACCGCAAGGGTCCTGAATTTCATAGTTTAATCCAGCACTAAGCATGAGCCTTGATGCAAGTGAAATATCTGATCTGCTTCATCACCCCCCCCCCCCCCACCCCCTCTACTTCCTGGATGGTCAAAAACCCAGAGAATTCCTCATATTTATTGCAAATGGCAGTTTTATTGTCCCAGTTAGCAGCAGCCCAGATCAGAGCTCACCCAGTCAAGAGAGAAATGATGAAAACAATCTTTTCTCGGTCCGTAACATACAGAGGTGGCTGGAGCTCTAAGTGTAAGTTGCACTGGGACAGGAAGTTGTGGCATCAGGTGGGGAATCCATCAAAGGACCCGGGGCTCCAAGGCAGGAGTTTGATAGGTACAGGGTTGCGGTACTGAGGCAGTGAGTGAGTGAGTTGAGAGTAGCAAGCAGATAGTCAATATCTTCCTGCTGCTTCGGGATCATGTTCTCATGTCGACGGATGTCTTTTTTTAGGCAAACAAACTCTGCTTGGGTCAATTGCTGGCTCACTCACCTTGACAGGGAAAGTAGAGGAGGCTTGACTCAAACACAGAGCAATACATACGATTTAGTGGTGAGCGATAATTTTAATAATAAACTGCAAAATAATTTGCAAGGAGCCACGAAACAAGTGAGATCTGTACTTAACATGACAAGGCAACAAGGTAACAGGAGGCTAGGAGGAACTGGTTGAAGGTGGCTTTTGCAAGTGAGTGAACAAGGATTGTGAATGAGAGAAGGGTTTAAATAGTCTGCAGGTGATGAGATCTGGAAATGAGTGGCAGGTGACACCTGTTAGCTAGGTGGAGACTGGGAGGTGCCTGACATCCTGCTCAGGTGACAGGGTCCATGCGTATGCAAGGTAGAGATGAAGAAATCTTGGCAATTTTTTTCCAGTACCAACTTTAAAAAATAAATGCATGAAATAATTGTGATACCCTTCTTCTGAGAGACACAGTGGGCATTTCAGCTGGTTGGTGGGATGCTGATCAGATATATGACTTGGCTGGAGCCAAGTTTCTTGAGTGTTGTTAGAAATGTATCATCAGAAATGAAAAAAGAAATAGGGAATGGAATTTTTAATGTTTAGGGACAATAATTAGAGAACCCAAGATGTGCTGGCTCTGTGTGGTTGCTGTAGATATGCAACCCTCTCACCGGGCTCATAAACAAACCTGGCTCATTAGCTAACTCTGCTAGCGGTGAGAAAGCCACCTTTCATAAGCAATATATTCCAGGGTCAGTGTGATTTGGAGTTCCGTCATACAGGAAAGTTAGGATGCTCCAATTGAGGAACGGTGATTGTGTTGAATGCTGTGTAAATTCTGCCCCACACACCGTTATCGTTCACCAGGAAGTAACAGATTCAGAGGAATTAAGAGGAATAGATAGAGTGGATAGCCAGCACCTCTTCCCCAGGGCACCACTGCTCAATTCAAGGGGACATAGCTTTAAGGTAAGGGGTGGGAAGTTCAAGGGGGATATTAGAGGAAGGTTTTTTACTCAGAGAGTGGTTGGTGCGTGGAATACACTGCCTGAGTCAGTGGTGGAGACAGATGCACTAGTGAAATTTAAGAGACTACTAGACAGGTATATGGAGGAATTTAAGGTGGGGGCTTATATGGGAGGCAAGGTTTAAGGATCGGCACAACAATGTGGGCCGAAGGGCCTGTACTGCGCTGTACTATTCTATCTTCTATGTTCTATGTTCTATGTTCAGATCATACACCAGCACAAAATTACAAAGAAAGAATATTTACCACATTCAACTTTAACAAACAATTACACAAAAATAAAATAAAATAAAAGGACCCATTGCAGTTAACCTGTCTAAAAGTGCACATAAGTATTGAAGCACATTCCTGTAGTAGCTCAGTGTATCACTTTACTCATGGTGCTGAATTCCCATCACCAACCACTTGTAGAATTTCCCTTCTGAGAATCCTTTGTCTCTCAAAGCACTCCTTGCATTAGAGTCTCCCCTTCGGATGGGATCCTCCCGGCATCTTCCCTGGTGCTCTTCTCTCCGTACCTCCCACCAAAAGACCCCAAACCAGACAACTGTCCTTCAGAAATCTCATCCCGCCCAGCTCTCTAGGATCTTCTCTTACATCCCACTGAACAGGAAAGTTACAACACGTACCCATACAGTCCTGACTGGCTGACACAACATTCGAAAGATGGGCCACATGGCTCTGTATCTTTAGCTAAAGCCAAAACACTCTGGTGCCGCTCCCCCTTCTCTTTCTTCTAGGATCTTCCGTCCTCTCCTATTAGATTCCCCTTTCTCCAGCCCTGTATCTTTCTCATCAATCAACTTTCCAGCTCTTTAATTCACCCCTCCCCACCTCCCAGTTTCACCTATCACCTTGAGAATCTCCCTCCTTTTCCCCCTCCCACCCTCCACCTCTGATACCTCATCTTTTTTCTGCAGTCCTGCTGAAAGGTCTCAGCCCGAAATATTGACTGTACTCCTTACCAGAAAATGCAGCCTGGGCTGCTGAGTTTCTTCTGCATTTTGTGTGTGTTACTAGCAGGACACACTGCTTTTAGAGAAAACTGCTATAATAAAAATACCTCACAACATAGCAGTAGAAATCTTAACCAGGGCATTACAGATAAGACAACAGGAGATTATGTCCAGAAATCCAAAATAATTCAAACATTGCAAATATTTTTTGTGATATATGATATTGTATTGCCCTTCCACATGACCCAGAATTGCATTAATGAGAAATCTTGTCAGATACATTAGAAACAATTAAAATGGTTGGCAAATTTCCAAGACAGTAACTCAAAATGAATTATGTAGCCTATAAAACAGTAGTGTTCATCTGCTGCCTTTCTTAATAGCTAGTCCATCTGAAAATGATGTTTTGTATATCTTATCAGATATATAAAATGATTACAAACAAGAGAAAATCTGCAGATGCTGGAAATCCAAGCAACACACACAAAATGCCTGAAGGAACTCAGCAAGCCAGGCAGCATCTATGGAAAAGAGTACAGTTGATATTTCAGGCCAAGACCATTCAGTCCTGCTGAAAGGTCTCAGCCCAAAATGTTAACTGTACTCTTTTCCATAGATGCTGCCTTGCCTGCTGAGTTCCTCCAGTATTTTGTGTCTACTGTATTGCATATCAAATGATTACTCCAGTTACTTCCACAAGCACATTCTCACTGATTTTCCAGGTACATTTAAATAAGAACCATTGCTCATGGATTTCTCTCACACCTTTAATAGTGTGGTTTTATTATCAAGAGACACTGTATGCAATTTTGTTGTTGTTGCTATTGATATATATATTGATTTGTCACTGCCTTTAACATACTGATATATAGTTCCACATTATAACACACACAGCTTTGTTGCTTGTGGCTCTATTAAATTCCTAAGTGAAATGTGATGTTAATGGCAAAGCTAGCATTAATGGCCATCCTTAACCGCCCTTGAGAAAGTGGTGGTGAGGGACATGCCGTAAGGTTGCAAATTGCAATGGATTACAATTCTATTGCGAACAGCCCACAGCCTGTCATAAATGTCCAGTTTAGATCTGTTAGCTCAGCTAAGTATCTACCCTGGTGTTGCCATATGATATATTGTTGATGTGAAGAAGAGACTCAGAGGCCTAGAGCTACATATTACTATTTAACTATTTATGGTTTTATTACTATTTATTATTATGGTGCAACTGTAACGAAAACCAATTTCCCCCGGGATCAATAAAGTATGACTATGACTATGACTAAGTTCAAAAGGACAAACAGAGTAGTCTCTCCTACCGATATTGATATGCATAGATGCAATAGAGGACATACTATAATGAAATCGGCCTTCTGCTGGATCTTCCCAGTTCCATTGTAGGTCCAGTTAGATCTGTCAGATCTCAGTAGTCTTTGGTGGTGTTAATGCCAATGATTCATACATGATGGTGAGGTACCCTGTAAAATTCAACCCAGGGACAATGTTTGGCCTTTGCTACTATGATTAGTTCTTTAAAATTCTATTCACTATGGAAGCACAGATTTATCAGCCATAGGACGGCAGTGGGTATCAATCAGCTGATCATTTAAGTGGAAAGTGATTGAGAGGTCAAGTTTGATCCTGACTTCCAGTATTATCAGTGTGGATTTTGAATGCTTCCTCTGTGACCAGTTGGGCTTCTTTCGAGCACTTTGACTTCATTCCACTTCCTAAGTGAGCACTGTTTTGCATGGTAATTGATTACTGATGTAGAGGTTCAGTGGGAAAATGAGGGGGGAGTTGATGTGCACACAAGGAAGAATAGATTACAGGGAAGTCAGTGAGTGAGACTGATATATTTGTCCTGAGAACTGCCATAGACTGACAAACCTAATAAATCCATTCTATTTTGTGTGAAAGTTTGAAAACTGTAAGTAATTCATGGGGTCTAGAGCTAAAGTTGATGATTCTAAGCACTCAGTGGCTATGTTGTTGGTCTGCTGATCCTGAAATCTAGACTAATGGTCTAGAGACATAAGATTTAGTTAACTAAATCTCAGAGTAAAAATCAAATATCGACAATGGAGACAATGAAAATATTCCATTATATTAGTTCACCAATGAAATTTGGAGAAGGAAGTGTATTGAATTGGTCTAGCCTAGAATTGATTCCAGATCCTCAGCAATGAGGCTGACTTGACTGCCCTTTGTGATGGGAATATATTCAAGGAAATTGAGGGTAGGTAATGAGATGAGCAATAATTGCTGATCTTGCATGTAAATCGCCTATTGTGAAATAAACAAAAATATCCCTTCTACACTGCACCTTTACCTCTGGTAGACCTGTGCTGCAAATGGCAGAGGATGGATTCAGGTTTCTTGTGAAAATCAAAATGTTGAATAGTATGTTTAAATTGAGATTATGACAGCCTTTAGTCTGTGGAATGCTTTTGTTTGTTTTCGACAGAACTTTTCAGACCTTCACGAAGAAGAGCTGCAACATTAATTGGAAATCCCACTCTGTCCAACTCTGGCAATTAGGTTTGTGCCAGGTACTGTAAACAAGTTCATTCTTATAAAAAAAATGATGGTACCTAATCCATACATTTAAACTGAAAGCAACTGAGATGTCAAGAGGGCCTGAGGCTGTGAGACTGCTCCTGCTGCTATGCGCTTCATGTCTGCGAGCTTCAAGATGATTTGCCCCACTGTGTAATGATCTGAGACTGAGGTTATGGGCCTACTTCAGCTGCTCCAGGCTCCAGGTCTGCAGACTCCATTTGGTTCCGAATGCTGTTGCTTGCTTTTATTGTTTGCATGCTTTGTGATTTTTTTCCCCTCTCTGCACGTTGGATGTTGGTCTCTTTTTTAAAATATTGGGTTATTTCGGGTTTCTTGCTTTGTTAGCATACAAATCTCAAGGTTGTATAATTTATACATTCTTTGATAATAATAAATGTACTTTGAACTTTGTACCTTCCATAGCTTGTTTGTAACTCAGAGAGAGAGACAATTTTGGCCTTAGAAGCAACATCTATGCCTCTTGAATAAAAAACTGAAGAAAACAATTATTCCTCCTTTCAATGAGTTTCCATCTCCCCCTTTCCTTTGCTGCTCATTGGCTCACCATCATCATCCAGCCCAGGGTGGCTCCAGGTCTTGCCAGAAACCACTTGCAAGCTTCCCCACTGCAAATATGCCTCTATCAAATAGTCACGCTGCAACCAGTGGCTGGAGAATAGGTATTCAAGGGTTGGCAGATCAATTATTAGCTGACCATTATGTCTTTTGTCATGACTGAATGTATAAATAAGGTTTTAATGTTGATCTTGTTTTGCCTTATTTTCATCAATTAAGTTTCTGCAGATGCTGAGATGATCATTAACAAAGGGAAGTGAAGATGGATCTGATAAAAAGGAGGAATAGAGTACATTGCCTTAAATATGTCACTAGCAGATCATATAATCATTCCTATTCTCTGATTTTCTTGGAGTTCATAGATACAACATGGAAACATTTTGCCTCAACGAGTCAATGCAGTTTGTAAAGTGCCCATTTTTACACTAAACTTATCTTAACTTGTTTCATTTTCTCCACATCCTAATCAAAACCCTCTCATTCCCACAAATTCTTCCAGCTATCTACATACTAGGTTCGATTTATAACAGCCAAAATAGCCTGCTGATGGGTATGCCCAGAGGAAATCCATGCAATCACAGGAAGGA
This sequence comes from Mobula birostris, assembly GCF_030028105.1. Taxonomy (NCBI): domain Eukaryota; kingdom Metazoa; phylum Chordata; class Chondrichthyes; order Myliobatiformes; family Myliobatidae; genus Mobula; species Mobula birostris. Next base: position 77,934,746 of record NC_092373.1, on the reverse strand, counting down.
CATGCAAACTCTACACAGCTCCTGAGATCAGGGTTGAAGTCCAATTGCTGTGTCCATCAGGAAGTGGTTGCAACACTGTGTCCTAAGTTTGGTGCTCTCCAGCTGTCTGCTTGAGCCATTGCTGTTTTGTATTAAGGTGCTTCTAGCCCACAATGAAGTTCGCTAAGGAGCAAAGCCTGGAGGTGCTGGTGTACCTTTGAGCCCATTGTTAGTTTGCTTGGTACTTTCAAGTAAACTTTCATGGATTTCAGCTTTGGATCTTTTGAATCACTGAAACCAAGGAGGAGTGGTAACATTCTATACTGATGGAGTTGGTTCTCCTGTCATTTGAATGGTCCATTGATACTTATTACGCTGAACCTGAATGCTGTCCAATTCATGATGTTTGCAGACACACACTGATTCTTTGACTCAGCTCACCAGGCTGGCTGGTGGCCCAGTGAGATCAGCGCCAGACTCTGGAGCGAAGGTTCCCGTGTTTAAAACCAGGTCAGGCCACCCCAAGCACGCTTTCCATCCGTGCCGGGTTGAGTGTCGAGCTAGCCAATCGGCCTCTTAAAAAATACAAGGGTCGAGTTAGGAACGTTCATAATGTCGGCTACGACACGCTTAAAAAAAAACTCAACATTTTCTTTACTAGAAGTGGAATGACATAAACCTCCACCATAAAGAAGTTTCTGATGTCACTTCCCTCTCTCCGTCACACTTCCTGTTCCACCACTGTCTGCAAGAGCTGAACATTCAATATTGTCAGCTCAACATAGAAACATAGAAACATAGAAAATAGGTGCAGGAGTAGGCCATTCGGCCCTCTGAGCCTGCACCGCCATTCAGTATAATCATGGCTGATCATCCAACTCAGAACCCTGTACCTGCCTTCTCTCCATACCCCCTCCCCATACCCAGTCAAGAAAGCTGAGTGCAGCAAGGATGCATTTGATCTCATCTGGAGTGCACTGTTACGTTTTATAACTCCAGAAAGGAATCAAGAGAAACACAGGAACTGGGATATTTGCCTACTCAGCTTTTCTTTCTTTTTTACTTTAGTGAGCTCACATACGACAAGGGGCATAATGATGTATGCCATTCACTTTCTTCTTACATATAACCCATAATGAATTATGTAAACAAAAAATGTTTCATCAATGTATTTACAATAGTACCTAATTATTACTGAAATATTAAATACATTACACTCCACCCTGCTTGACTATAAACCCCAACTCAATATAAAATGCATCTTAACTCAATTATGTAACTTCTTGCTCTCTTATCATACATATATGCAGCGTACTATATAATACAGCTATTATATAGATATCCACAGCATAGTAAATTTTAAATTGCCCCATTCAGGCCTAAAGATTAACCGCTGTGGAGGATTTCTTACCCTTGTGGAATGACATCTTTCCTGATAAGGTGGGGGTGGCGGAGGTCACTCCGCTTGGCAAGGGAGACTTGTGGCTGTGAAACAATCTCAGGCTTTGGGGCCTCCTCTGTGGTGATGTAGGAGTTGATACTGGGACTGCAGGAGGTGGCCACTTTCTTCTTTAACAATTGACATGCCCTCCCTTTCTGATCGAAGGCTGAGGGGAGATCTGATAGAGGTTTGCAAGGTTATGAGAGGCATAGATACAGTGGACAAAGAGCATCTGTTTCCAAGGGGTGAAATGTCTAATACCAGAGGACATGAAATGAGGGTGAGAGGGGATAGGGTCAAAAGGGATGTGAGGGGTAAGTTTTTTACGAGAGTTGTGGATGCCTGGAATGAGCTGCTGGGTATACTGTTAGAGGCAAATACATTTGAGGGTTTTAAGATATGTTTAGATAGGCACATGGATGTAAGGAAGATGGCAGGATATGGGCATGATGTATGTAGGAGGGGTTAGTGTTTTGGTGTTTTTGATTTGCTTTTTAGCTGGCTTGGTACAACTTGAGGGCTGAACGGCTTGCTCCTGTGCTGTTCTATGTTCTATGTTCTATGTGTGATCTCCGGATGATTTCAGACACAAACTCCACTGTGTAGGAGTGTGGTTCAGATGCTTCTCAAATCATCAGCAGTGTGTGTGGCTGTAATGGAGGCTATTGGGAACAATTTTGACCATTTTAACGAATGGTCATGCCCCCCCTCATCTGATCGAAGGCTGAGGGGAGATCTGATAGAGGTTTACAAGATTATGAGAGGGGGGTAATAGAGTAGTGAGCTGCATCCACTACTAACAAGAAATTTTTTTCCCATCAGGTGGTCCAGCAAAATCCACATGATTCATCTGCCTGGGCAATACAGACCATTTCCAGGAATGGAGAGGTGCTGCCCTTGGCATCTTCTGGATGTTTTGGCATCCCAGACAGTGCAAGGCAACTTCCTCGACTGGCTGATCTATTCTAGGCCACTAGACAAAGCTTCAAGCTAACACTTTCATTTTGACTTTGCTTAGATGACCAGCATGTAGCTTCTCCAACATTTTAGCTCTCAGTTTGGTTAGTATAACAACTCTCAATCCCCACAAAAGACAAACCCCGTCAAAGGCAAGGTCATTCTGGCACTGGGAAAACTGGGGGAACTGGAATTTCTGTTGCACATTCCAGCCACCTGGGTTGCCATGTAGACCTGGGACAGTGTGTAGTCTTTTCTGGTTTCCCTTTGGATCATCTTCGTCATAATAGCGAGACTTTTGATTTGCATTAGGAAGAATATGTCAATAGGAGTGTCCTCTTTTGTAAAATTTTCAGGTATTTCTTTTTCCAAGGGTAAACGGCACAATTTATCAGCATTTCAATGATTAGTCAACCTCTTCAATTCAATTTTGTAATTGTGTCCTCCAAGAAACAAAGATCATCTCTGCAAGTGCAGCTGTTGTTGATAGAACACCCTTCTGAAGATTGAAAATGGACACTAGTGGGAGAGGAATAGTAATGAGAATGAACTCTGTCCCATCCAGTGTTATGAATGTCATTCCCACAGGAGTTATATTTTCTCCAGTATAATTTCTTCATTGGATATCTGCAGACTTCAGATCAGTCATTCAAACTCATTTTGTGGAATGACTGAATCAGCTGAGCCAGTGTCCAATACTATTTTAATTAATTTGCCATTCACTTCTGACATAAACATAAGCCATATTGCCTGTCTATTGTTAGTTTTCACATTGTAAATTTTAAGTCTACGCAGTCCTGCATCACTCTCATCCTTATCAGACTTTTCATCCACAGTATGCTGATTAGTGCTCTTTTTGAAATGGTAACATGACTTTTTATCTTTTTCTCCTCCCTGAGTAGTCCATTTATTTTTATCTGCCTGATATATCCTTCGTATTTGTCCTACTTTGTAGAATTTTCTACAAGTTTCACCTGTAAACATGCATTGATCTGGTGTATATGAGCCCCTGCCACAACAGTAGCACAATTTGATCTGCCAGGCAAGTTTCTATTTAGGTGCTGCAATTTTGTTCACGCTCACTTTCATTCCTGACTGCAACTCAGTTGTGTCACTGGCTGCTGTTTCCATTGATACAGTGATTTCAACTGCTCTTTTAAATGTGAGCTGTGCTTCAGTTAGGAGCCATTTTTGAATGCTTTCTTGCAAAATTCTACAATCTAAGAATTATTCTTCAGTGTATCTTTAAGCTCATCACTGAACTGACAATGCTCAGACAATTTCTTCAGTTCAGCTACATAAGCTGAAATGGACTCCCATTCCTTTTGATTCCACTTATAAGACCTAAAGCATTCTGCAATCAATGATGGTTTCAGTTCTAAACGTTCATGATATCACCAAAGCTAATTTTGGCCGGTTTGGTTGGAGCAGTTACACTTCTCAGTAAGCTATATGTTTTTCCACCCATTGCACTCAGAAACACTAGCATTAGTTTTTCATCCTCTGTTTCATTTGCTTCAAAATACTGCTCAATTCATTCAGTGTACATCATCCAGTTATCTGTTGTGCAATCATACATGTCTATATTTCTGATGTAGCCAGCCATTTCTACTTTTTAAAACACCTATTTATTATTATTATCACCTGGTACTCACTGTTTATGAACCCATGGGTATACTTATTGCTTATTAAGTTTGTCCATGTTCTGCTTTTTTTTTTAAACCAAGATATGCCTGTCTTCCCTTCTGAAGAAAAACATGTTGCGCTTCAACAGGTAGGTAGTTAGCTCAGGTTCATTTTAAAAGTTCAGCATCACCAGTGTTAAGTTTTGCAACTCCAGAAACTAACTGAAAGAAAAACACAGCCAGGATTGTTGTTCCTTCTTTTTCCCTTTGAAGAGGCACTCACGTATGATATGGTGGCGTAATGATGTATGCTATTCACATACTTCCTATAGGTAGTATAACCCAGAAAGAATTATGTAAGCAAACAAAGAATGCTTAATTAAACAACATATTTACAATATCACTCAAACATTACTGAAATATTAAACACACTGCATGCACTCCAAAGCAGTCCAGGTGTTAGGCCATTGGTTGAGCACAGCAATGGCTTTTTGACTACTCTTATTGTTTGTCTCATTTTAAGAGAAGTTCCCCCTTGTGGTATGGCTCTGTTGTGATGTCAGGAACCAGATGGATATAGGATTGGCCTTGTGTCCATTTGTCTGCTGTGGTGAAATTCCTGGATCCTTCTTGGGGTTTAGGACCATAAAGAAAGTTTGCAGATTAATTTAATCAAGCTGCATGTCAAGAGAGTGAAACGTCTTGCTGCCAAGATACTGTTCCAGATTTCCATGCAATATGCTTCAGGCAACAACATTCTGTGCCACTAGGAAGCCTGTAGACCTGCCAGATTACTGCTCACACACTGCTTACAGTTCTTTGGCAAGGACAAAGGAAACACATTTGCTTATCCTTGTGTGAAAGCTCCTTCAGCTCATACAAACACCAGTGCACTCAGAAGGGTGGCTGATGTGCCCAGCACCATATTTTGGAGACAAAGAAATTCAAGTTCACAGTCAGCTCAACAGCTAACGACATTGCATTGTACACGTCCACTACTGTATATTGCGGATCTTGACCCATATCCGTTTACTCAAGTGGACGCTCTTGAATTTTGCTCCATGCTGCTCACACTTGAACACATGCTTTGAACGGTGCTTCCTTCTCTCATAGAATAGAACAGCACAGGAATAGGCTCTTCAGCCTATGATGTTGTGTCAATCAAAGTAAATTAATAATCAAATGACTCCCTTCTGCTTACACAATGTCCATATCACTCCATTTCCTGCACATTCATGTGCCTACCTAGGGGCGTCTTGAATGCCTCTATCATATTTGCCTCCACCACCATACACATTACTCTAAGCACCTCTCACACTTCGTAAAAAAAAATACAGCCTCGCACATCTCCTTTGAACTTAAGCCCTCTCACTTAGAATGCATGCCATCTGGTATTAGACATTTCCAATCTGTAAGAGATATACAGCCTGTGTGCTCTATCTACAGTCTGTAGCTCAAAATCCTATAAACTTCTGTCCGATTTCCCCACAGCCTCTGCCTCTCCAGAGAAAACAACCCAAGTTTGGCTGACCTCTTCTTATAGCAGATGCCCTCTAATCTAGGCAGAATCCTGCACCCTCTCCAAATCCTCCAAACCTTTCTGAAATGGGCTGAACAGAACTGAGTGAAATACTCCAGATGCAGTCTAACTAGGGTTTTATAAAGCTGCAACATAACTTCTTGACTCTTGAACTACTTTTCTCCTCTAACAAGTGAAAGCATGCTATATGCCTTCTTTACCACATATCCACCTGTTAAGCCACTCTCAGGGAGCTGTGAACTTGAATGCCATATCACTCTGCGTATCAACATTGATAAGGATCTCGCTATTGTTCTATTGTGTATGTTCTGGTTTAAGATGTTACTGGTGATAGTCAGTGACTACTTATTAGTGACAAAATACAAAACAAAAAAACACCTAAACATCTCATTGATAAATGTAGAAGCCATGCATCTGTTGTCTATTTGCATTGTATTCTGTGGTGTGTATTTATTATGTTTATTATGGTAACTGGTCACATGAATAGGGGTGAAGGGACTAAATTACATATTCATGCTTTGTTTGGGGCAGTTTGGTGCTGGGGGCCTACAGATGTCGTATTTTTTGTTGACCGCTCAACACTTCATACGCTTAGGTTTGATTGCTTCAAGATTGGGAGGGAGGGAGAGAACGTCAACTCAGACCATGAGAGGCCTGCGTCGGACATTTTCATGTCTTTCAAGGCGCAGATGTGCCGATTGGAAGTCTGTGTGGGGCGCCACCCCTCGCACAGACACTAGAACAATATGTGGTTAAGTGTCTTGCTCAAGGATACAAACATGCTGCCACAGCTGAGGCCCGAACTAGCGACCTTCAGATCACTAGACGAACACCTTAACCACTTGGACATGTGCCCAACAAGATTGCATGCTTGCTAATTGCTAATAAAGGATCAAATACATACCTTTGATGTGGAACAATCATTATTGGAGCAGAGGGTGCATCACACAAGTATAACAAATCTGTGGGGGCACCAGCAGCGGCAATTTGGTTTGGTTAAAATTGGCTGCTACCTTAACACTTTATTAATAATAATCCCTGCTAGCAATGGAGAGGGATACAGAGGCAAAGCTAGACAGGCAGAGGTGGAGGCAAAGGCTAGGCATGTTACAGGCAAGCAGATGCAGGAACAAGGAAAGACCTGATGTCTGATCAATTCAAGTACTGGACACAATTGGAAAGGTTGGCTACAGGCCAAATCGTAGCAGCAGAGCCCAGGCCTCAGAGCTGTGCAACATCAAGAAATTACCTGATGTTTGGACAACTTAGGTGCTGGGCCAAATTGTAAAGGTTGGGGTGTCAGGACCAGAGGAGAGGGACGGCCAACTCTGCCTGATTCTGCTCACTGCTTCACATGTTCACTCGGCTCTGTGATGAACTGAGGCTGTGTTCTGCTCGAGCTGCAGTGATGCCTGGCTTGCATCTTTCATCAAACTCCAGTTCTGATGTGATTTGCTGACTTTAACTGTTTACATGATTTTTTTTTCTCTCTGTGCACCGGGTGTTTGACAGTTTACTTTTTAGTGGGTTCTTTTGGTGCTTCTTTGTTTTGTGGCTGCCTGTAAGGAGACGAATCTCAAGGATGCATACTGTATACATTGATAATAAATGTACTTTGAATTTTGAACTTCATACTGTCCTTTTACATTTGACCTCCCAAAGACGCAACACATTTGGCTGTGTTAAACTCCATTTGCCATGTCTCTATCCATAGCTGTTACCGATCTGTAACTCTTTGTACACTTTGTCAGTCTTCTGAGCTATCCACACCACCAATTTTCAATTTTCATCAAGATCATATATATATCACTAATCATAGACTTCCAGCCAGAATAAGTTCAACTGAGCACTATTCTCTATCTTCCAAGAGCAAGCCTATTCTGAATCCAAACACCCAATTCACAATGGATCAAGTGCATCTTAATCTTCTCCCTGAGCCTACCATAATGGTCCTTGTCAAATAACTTACTAAAATCCATGTAGACAACATCTAAGGCTCTACCTTCATCAAACACCATTGTCATCTACTCATAAAACACAATCAAGTTATTAAGACATGATTTTTGACAACACAAAGCCATACTACCTGTACCTAATAGGTCATTGTTTTCTAAATCCTGTCTTTAAGAATTCTATTCAGTAACTTCTCTACCACTGACATGAGACTCACCAGATTTTTATTTCCAGAATTTTCCCTACATCTCTTCTTGAGTAATGAAACAATAATAGCTACTCAACAAAAGTTCCCCACAACTCACCTATGGCAAGAGAGAACACAAAGATATTGGTCAAGACCCCAGCAATCTCATCTCTCGCCACTCTCACTTATATGGGGTGTATCCTATTAGGTCCTGGGGATTTTGTTCACCATAATGTTCTTTAAGAAACAACACCATCTCCTGCTTTTTCTTGAAATGCTCTAGTATATTAGCATGTTCTAAATTGATTTTCCTATCTTCCACATCCTTCTCCTCAGTCAAATCTGCTGCAAATTACTCACTTAGGACATCACCCACATCGTCTGTTTCCAAGCATATTCCCTTCTTTTTCATTGTATGGTCTTTTTCACTGCCTAGTTATCCTCTTGCACTTAATAAATGTACAAAGTGCCTTGGGATTCCCTTTAATCCTACTTGCCAAGGACTTTTCATTGCCCCTCCTGTTCCCTTCTTTAGTTCTTTTCTGGCTTTGTTATAGGCTTCAAGGGCTCTGTTTAATTCCAGCTTCCTAAGCTTTGCATACATGTCCTTTTACTTCTTGACTGCATTTATCATTTTTCTCAATGTCTAAGGTTCACTTACCTTGAAATTCTTGTCCTTGCTTCTTACTGGAACATACCTGTCCTGTACTCTGTGCAGTTGGGCTATAAACACTCTCCACATGTCATGTCAAATAACAGTTTTCCTAATTAACTCTCCCTCGTTCCTGCCTAGTAGTCTTGTAATTTGCCTTGATCCAATTTAATTATCTCCCGCAGAGTCCATAATTATCCTTATCTATAGTTAACTTAAAAATTAAGGAGTTTTGATTAGTTTCTTAACTGTTCTTCCACTGCAAGGTCAGTCATCAGGCCGAGCTCATTCTACAACACTAAGTCCAGTAGGGCCCCTCTTCTTGTTGGACTATCTACATACTCATTTAAGAAACTCTCCTGGATGCATCAATCAAATTCTGCCCCATTTAAACCTCTGCATTAAGGAGTGCCCAGTTTATATTAGGGAAGTGGAAGTCACCAACTTCAAAAACACTGCTCCATTTAGACATTTCCCTAATCTGCCGACATACTTATTCCTCAAAGTTCCAATAGTTACTTGGGGATCTGTAGTACTGTATATTACTCTGCACAGAGAGATAGTACCTTCCTTATTTTTGAATTCTATCTACATACACTTAGTAGATGATCCCTCCATGATGTCTAATATATCCCCTCTGAGTGTAGCTGTGATATTCTCCATGATTATTAGTGTAACTCCACTACACCTCCTCCTCTTTTACCACCTCCTTTATCTTCTATAAAACATTGAAACCCTGGAACGTCAGACAAACTTTTCTGACCCTGATGTACTGTTCTATGTTCTTTATCAAACTTTTCTTTATTGCCTCTGTTCAATCAACAAATCAGCAAATCTCCTAAATTGTTCAAGTTCAAAGTCAATTTATTACTGAAGTATGCATGCTATTTAGAGACACATTTCCTTGCAGGCATTCACAGTAGAACAAAGAAATGCAATAGAATCTGTAAAATATTGCTCAAAAACAAGTACTGGCAAGTAACTAGTGTACAAAAGAAGACTAACTGTGAAAATACAAAACACAAATAATATCAAAAATGATACAAAAAGTCCTTTTTAGATATATAAAGAGTAAAAGAGAGATCAGAGTAGGTACTGGCCCACTGGAAAATGACACTGGTGAGATCATAATAGGAAACAAGGAAATGGTGATGAACTGAATGAGTATTTTGCATCAGTCTTCACTTTGAAAGACACTAGTAGTATGCCAGAAGTTCAAGAGTGTCAAGGGGCAGAAGTAAGTGCTAAAAATAGGGAGATGGTGCTTGGGAAACTGAAAGGTCTGAAGGTAGTGTGGTAAACCATGTATATAGGTTGTAACTGGGTTACCTGTCTGGACATGTCTGGACACGCCCCTCTGCTGAATGCTCCTGTGGCTCCTCCCACAGACCCCTGAACAAAGGTGATTGTGTCACTGCTCCTCCCTCAGTCCAGGACAGACATACAGCATGGACGTGGATCCATTTTACTATTAATAAAAGCCTTTCAGTACTTACCCTACCTCCAGGCTTTTGGAGTAATAGATAATAGATAGTGCATCAATTTTATTAACAGTAATTTTAAGGCATGAAACATGTCTGAGACCCGACAACTTAGACCTTGACCCGCAAACACCTGAAGCCAGGAACGCTTTTGAACTCTGGCTAGCCTGTTTCGAATCATACCTGGAGGAGATTGAAGTGACCGAGCCTACCGCGAAGCGCGAAGTTCTCCTCTCCAGGGTCAGTTCACAGGTCTACTCAATGATTAGAGACCAGCCGAGCTACGACGGTGCGATGAGTGATCTCAGAATACAATACCTGCAGCCGGTAAACACCGTCTATACGCGACATTGCTTAGCGATGCGGCAGCAGCGGCCCGGAGAGTCAAGCACTGAGTTCGTCCGGGCCTTACAGTCACTCGTGCAGGCCTGCGATTGCTGGGGGCTGACGGTCGAACAGCATGAGGAGCGCCTAGTAAGAGACACCTTCGCTACGGGGACCAGGTCAGTGTACGTGCGCCAGCAGCTGCTGGAACACGCCGATCTTACCTTACGTTCAGCGACTGAGCTGGCCGACATGCTGGAGGCCGCTCTGCACATCTCTGACGCTCTCCAGGTACGCGATCTCCCAATGGCCTCGTGGACGCCGCAGACCCCGCAACCTGCCGGCAAATTGACCACAGCTGCTGCCAGTCACAAGTCTGCAAAGTGCTACTTCTGCGGACTCGAGAAGCACCCCCAGAAACGCTGCTCAGTCCGAGAAGCTACCTGCTCCAGCTGTGGAAATAAGGGCCACTTCGTCAAGGCCTGTTAGTCCAAACCGCGAGCGGGATTGAGCAGCGCTGTGTGCGAGGCATGGGGGTCGCCATCTTGCCTGCACGCCTCCACCATGTGCGAGACATGGGGGGCGGCCATCTTGGTCAGTGCCACCTTGCACCGCCTATGACCCACGGGTGCTCACCAGACACCCCACCACGCCGGACCAAGACAGCGATTCAACCCTGGCCTCCGTGACCCTCAACCAAAGCTCTCTCCACCAGCTCGCAAGGTCAATTATGGACATCCTGGTGGAGGGGCGCAGGACAAGCTGCCTGTTTGACAGGGGCGGCACGGAGAGTTTTATTCAGCCGGCAGCATTATGGACTCGCGATACAGCCAGTAAGTCAGAGGGTTGCCATGGCTTCCGGGTCACATACAACAGACATCCGGGTGGGGGGGGGGGGGGGGGTTGTGCAGCGACGCTAGTGGTGCAGGGCACAGAATATCGAGACTTTACGTTACTGGTCTTGCCTCAACTGTGTGCCCCTGTGCTATTGGGGCTCGACTTCCGGAGCCACCTGAAAAGCGTGACAATAGAGTATGATGGGTCCCTCCCACCAATCACTGTTGTAAATCCCCAGTTTTGTAGGGATACGTCACATTCCCCGCTACTGACCACACACACACACCGACCCGCACATCCCACCCAACACCATGCCAACTGCCGCACTACCGACACCACCTGCGGCCTCTCCACCCTCAAGATCCCTCCCCCACCGCTGTTCGTCAACCTGACCCCCGACTGTAAACCTGTGGCAACTAAAAGCAGGAGGTACAGCGCGGGGGACAGAGCTTTCATTAAGTCGGAGGTGCAGCGGCTGCTCGGGGAGGGGTTCATTGAGGCAAGCACAAGTCCTTGGAGGGCGCAGGTGGTTGTTGTTCAGAACGGGGAGAAAAATAGGATGGTCGTGGACTATAGCCAGACCTTCAATAGGTTCACGCAGCTCAACGCGTACCCTCTACCCTGCATCGCGGATCTGGTCAATCAGATAGCACAGTACAAGGTGTACTCGACCATAGACCTAAAATCCGTTTACCATCAGCTCCCCATCCGCCGGGAGGACCGCCCTTACACCGCCTTTGAGGCGGACGGCAGTCTTTATCAATTCCTGTGCGTCCCCTTCGGTGTCACGAATGGTGTATCTGTCTTCCAGAGGGAAATGGACCGGATGGTGGACCGGTGCCAACTGAAGGCCACGTTCCCATATCTGGATAACATCACCATCTGTGGTCATGACCGGCACGATCACGACAACAACCTCCAAAAATTTTTCCAAGCGGCTAAAACTTTCAATCCACCTATAACAAGGACAAGTGTGTGTTCAGAACCACCCGACTTGTTATCCATGGGTGTGTCATGGAGAATGGAGCCATTGGCCCTGACCCCGACCGTATGCGTCCCCTGTTGGAACTCCCTCTTCCCAACTGAGCCCTCAAAAGGTGCCTGGGCTTCTTTTCATATTACGCCCAATGGGTCCCTAACTATGCAGACAAGGCCCGCCTCCTGGTCAAGTCCACCATGTTCCCCCTCTCAGCCGAGGCTGGTGAGGCGTTCAGCCGCATAAAAGGGGTTATTGCCAAGGCAGCAATGCATGCGGTGGATGAGGCCATTCCCTTCCAAGCAGAGAGTGACGCCTCCGACTTCGCACTGGTTGCTACCCTCAACCAGGCGGGAAGACCAGTGGCATTCTTCTCCCGTACCCTTAAAGGCCCTGAAGTTCGCCACTCCGTGATGGAGAAAGAGGCCCAGGCCATAGTGGAAGCTCTTAGGCACTGGAGGCACTATCTCGCCAGCAAAAAGTTCACCCTGCTGACTGACCAGTGCTCAGTCACATTCATGTTTAATAACCAACAGCAGGGCAAAATCAAAAATGATAGAATTCTGAGGCGGAGAATCAAACTCTCCACCTACAACTATGACATCATGTACAGGCCTGGGAAGCTCAATGAGCCCTCCGATATCCTATCCCGGGGAACGTGCGCGAGCGCGTAGATCGACCAGCTATACGCCCTACATGTAGACCTTTGCCACCCGGGAATCACCCGGTTTTTCCACTTCGTGAAAGCCCGGAACCTGCCTTACTCCCCTGAGGAGATCAGGACGATGACCAGGGACTGCCAAGTCTGCGCAGAGTGCAAACCGCACTTCTACCAACCAGAAAAGGCACAACTAATCAAGGCCACCCACCCCTTTGAGCGACTGAGTGTTGACTTTAAGGGCCCCCTTCCCTCCACCGACAGCAATGTGTACTTTCTTAACGTAATTGATGAGTACTTGCGGTTCCCCTTCACCATCCCCTGCCCCGATACCACTACCATGTCAGTCATAAAGCCCTGTGCAAGCTCTTCACTCTGTTCGGATACCCATGCTATATCCACAGTGACAGAGGGTCCTCGTTTATGAGTGATGAGCTGCACCAATATCTACTGGCTAGGGGAATTGCAACCAGTAGGACCACGGGCTATAATCCCCGGGGGAATGGACAGGTAGAGAAGGAGAATGGCACAGTGTGGAAGGTCACACTCTTAGCCCTCAGGTCAAAGGCACTGCCAGTCTCTCGCTGGCAGGAGGTACTTCCCAAGGCACTCCACTCCATCCGCTTCCTGTTATGCACAGCCACCAATGCCACCCCTCATGAGCGGCTCTTTACATTTCCCAGAAAGTCAACCACTGGGACCACCCTACCAACTTGGCTGACGTCCCCGGGGCCAGTGCTGCTCTGGAAGCATGTGAGGAGCAATAAATACTCCCTGATGGTCCAGAGGGTTCACTTACTTCAGGCAAACCCCCAGTATACCTACGTGCTTTTACCTGATGGGTGGGAGGACACGGTCTTCATCCGCGACCTGGCGCCTGCAGGAGAACCGGGCCCCTACCCTGAACACTCCATTGTGACTATTAACCCTGTACCCACCGATATGTATACCCACGAGACACCGCGCACTCCAAGCCCTACACAGACTCCACACGACACTCCCATACTGGGCGCGACGCACACACACGAGGGATTACTGACGCCTAACTGACTCCTTGTGCACATGCCCTGGTCATGCATGCAGCCTGTTACAGCCGTTCCAACTAGTTTTCTTACATTTTTCTTCTTACTTTTTTAATTTACGTTATTTGATGTATTTTTTTTCACGGTAACACATTGAAGCTGCACCCTCTCTAATATGCTGGTGGAGAGAGTTTTATTTGGTTTTTAGCGCTGGAAATAGTTACATTCGGACACGTCTCATTAGCGGGGCAGCAGGATGGCCGCATTGTTTATTCCAGGGGCCAGCTGATTGCGCTCATGACCGCCGGCTTAGTGAACAGAGCGGCAGACACCCCTGCTAAAATCTGGAGGAAAACACACAGAAGATGCAGAGGAGGATCACACAGGCGAGGAAAGAGGACCGGGTCGAGACAACAGAGACTTATGGAGAAGAGGAATTTGGTGGGTAATAAAATGGACGAGTGGACGGCGCTAGCCAGGAAATCAGAGAACATTTCAGGAGTGCAGTGCTATGTGTTTTACTGGAATGGGTCTGCACGAGGACATACCCGACCAAAACTTTTCCATGGATGGCTTCCAGACCATTCAGGCTGACCGGAAGTGCACTGAGAGCAGTAAGGAAAAGGAGTTGGGGGCTTGCTGTTCTGGTTAACAACAGATGTTGCAATCCTGGTCATATTATGATCGAGGAACGTGTTTGTAGGCCAGATATTGAACTTTTTGCTATTGGATTCCAGCCATATTCCACCAAGATACAACACTGGGTGTCACGGGAGGTTGTTCCTGCCTGTGGCCATCGAACTTTGCAACTCCTCCCATGGAGGGTCAGACACCCTGAGCCAATGGGCTGGTCCTGGACTTATTTCCATCTGGCATAGTTTGCATATTGTTGTTTGATTGTTTGTGGTTTTTGTATTGGTATATTTATGCCCTATTCTTGGTTGGTGCGGCTGTAACGAAACCCAATTTCCCTCAGGATCAATAAAGTATATCTATCTATCTAACGTGCTGACACCTCAAGTCAGGCCGGAGCCAGCACAACCACCTTCACCAGTGCAATCACCACCGGTGCTACGTAGATCACAGCGACGGACTCGACCGCCTGATAGACTTGACCTGTAAATATACTTGTTGTAAATATTGTCAGTCACTTCACCCTGTGGGACTCTCTTTTTTTAAAAAAGGAGGGGTGAATGTGGTAAACCATGTATATATGTTGTAACTGGGTTACCTGTCTGGACATGCCCCTCTGCTGACTGCCCCTGTGGCTCCCCCCACAGACCCCTGAATAAAGGCAATTGTATCCCGCCCCTTCCACAGTCCAGGACAGACATACAGCATGGACATGGATCCATTTTACTGTTAATAAAAGCCTTTCAGTATTTACTCTACTTCCAGTCTTTTGGAGTAATAGATAGTGCATCAATTTTATTAACAGTAATTTTAAGGCATGGGACTCGTTCTGAGACCCGACAAGTTAGACCTCAACCCGCAAACACCTGAAGCCAGAAACACTTTCGAACTCTGGCTGGCCTGCTTCGAATCATACCTAGAGGAGATTGAAGTGACCGAGACCACAGCAAAGTGCAGAGTTCTCCTCTCCAGGGTCAATCCATGTATCTACTCAATGATTAGAGACCAGCCGAGCTACAACGGCGCGATGAGCACCCTCAGAAGACAATACCTGCGGCCGGTAAACACCGTCTATGTGCGACATCGCTTAGCAACGCGGCAGCAGCGGCCCGAAGAGTCAAGTGCTGGGTTCGTCCGGGCCCTACAGACACTCGTGCGGGACTGCGATTGCCCAGGGCTGACGGCTGAACATCATGCGGAGCTCCTAGTAAGAGACGCCTTCGTTATGGGGACCAGGTCAATGTATCTGCGCCAGCAGCTGCTAGAACACGCCAATCTTACCTTATGTTCGGCGATTGAGCTGGCCAACACGCTGGAGGCCACTCTGCACAACTCTGGTGCTCTCCAGGCACGTGATCTCCCAACGGCCTCGTGGATGCCGCAGACCCTGCAACCCGCCGGCGAATCAACCAGCTCGACATGTACCCTCTACCCCGCATCGTGGATCTGGTCAATCAGATAGCACAGTACAAGGTGTACTCGACCATAGACCTAAAATCCGCTTACCATCAGCTCCCTATCCGCCGGGAGGACCGCCCTTACACCGCCTTCGAGGCGGACGGCAGGCTTTCTCACTTCCTGCGTGGCCCCTTCGGTGTCACGAATGGTGTATCTGCCTTCCAGAGGGCAATGGACTGGATGGTGAACCAGTGCCAACTGAAGGCCACGTTCCCATATCTGGATAACATCACCATCTATGGTCATGACCGGCAGGATCACGACAACAACCTCCAAAAATTTCTCCAAGCGGCCAAAGCTTTCAATCTCACCTATAACAAGGACAAGTGTGTGTTCGGAACCACCCGACTTTCTATCCTTGGGTGTGTCATGGAGAATGGAGTCATTGACCCTGACCCCGACCGTATGCGCCCCCTGTTGGAACTCCCTCTTCCCAACACCCTCAGAGCCCTCAAAAGGTGCCTGGGCTTCTTTTCATATTACGCCAAATGGGTCCCTAACTATGCAGACAAGGCCCGCCCCCTAGTCAAGTCCACCACATTCCCCCTCTCAGCTGAGGCCCGTGCGGCCTTCAGTCGCATTAAAGGGGACATCACCAAAGCAGCAATGCATGCTCTGGACGAGGCTATTCCCTTCCACGTAGAGAGTGACACCTCCAACTTCACACTGGCTGCTACCCTCAACCAGGCGGGAAGACCAGTGGCGTTCTTCTCCCATACCCTTCAAGGCCCTGAAATTCGGCACTCCGCGGTGGAGAAAAAGGCCCAGGCCATAGTGAAAGCTATTAGGCACTATCTCGCTGGCAAAAAGTTCACCCTGCTGACTGACCAGTGCTCAGTCGCATTCATGTTTAGCAACCAACAGCGGGGCAAAATACAGCGGGGGGAGAGAGAAGCAGCACGCCACGCGTGCACAGCCCTCCGGTGAAAAATGATATTGTATCCGTTAAATAGGGGCCGTGAACAATTCTGATTTGATGGAGATGGACTGTGAACGCACAGAGGAACATCTGGAAAAAGTTCTGAAACGCTCATTCGCTGCTGTCGTTACTGCGAGGTCGGGAATCTTTCAGAGGGAAGGCCTCAAAATCCCTGGAGTTGCCTGCTGTGGGCGACCGAGATGGAGGTCGAATCGTTCGGACAGAGATGGCGCTCAGTACTTGGTGTCGGACAGCTGATCAGAGCTCGAAGTTTTCGGATGACTCAGAGTCGGACCGTGGTCGGGTATGGCAGGAAAAGTTTTTCTTCCTTCTCCCGTCTGCTTGAGATGTGGGACATTTGAGAGACTTTGAACTTTTACTGTGCTCATGGACTTCTTCCTCAAGTTATGGTATTGTTGCACTGTTGTAACTATATGTTACAATTATGTGGTTTTGTTAGTTTTTTTCAGTCTTGGTCTATCCTGTGTTTGTGCTATCACACCAGAGGAAATATTGTATCATTTCTTAATGCATGCATTACTAAATGACAATAAAAGAGGACTGCGTGTCTTCATAATCATAATCATAAAATCAAAAATGATAAAATTCTGAGGTGGAGAATCGAACTCCCCACCTACAACTATGACATCATGTACAGGCCTGGGAAGCTCAATGAGCCCTCCAATATCCTATCCCGGGGATCGAACAGCTATACGCTCTACGTGCAGATCTTTGCCACCCAGGGGTCACCCGGCTTTTCCACTTTGTGAAAGCCCAGAACCTGCCTTACTCCCTTGAGGAAATCAGGACGATGACCAGGGACTGCCAAGTCTGCGCAGAGTGCAAACCGCACTTCTACCGATCCGAAAAGGCACAACTTATCAAGGCCACCCGCCCCTTTGAGCCACTGAGTGTCGACTTTAAGGGCCCCCTTCCTTCCACTGACCGCAATGTGTACTTTCTTAACATAATCAACAAGTACTCGCGGTTCCCCTTTGCCATCTCCTGCCCCGACACCACTACCACGTCAGTTATAAAAGCCCTGCGCAAGCCCTTTACTCTGTTCGGATACCCATGCTATATCCACAGTGACAGAGGGTCCTCGTTTATGAGTGATGAGCTGCACCAATACCTACTGGCTAGGGGAATTGCAACTAGTAGGACCACGAGCTATAATCCCCGGGGGAATGGACAGGTAGAGAAGGAGAATGGCACAGTGTGGAAAGCCACACTCTTAGCCCTCAGGTCAAAGGGACTGCCGGTCTCCCACTGGCAGGAGGTCCTTCCCGAGGCACTCCACTCCATCCGCTTCCTGTTATGCACGTCCACCAATGCCAAC
The DNA here is from genome assembly GCF_030028105.1 of Mobula birostris. NCBI lineage: Eukaryota > Metazoa > Chordata > Chondrichthyes > Myliobatiformes > Myliobatidae > Mobula > Mobula birostris. The sequence continues at coordinate 77,916,765 of NC_092373.1, read as the reverse complement.
CCTCATGAGCGGCTCTTTTCTTTTCCCAGAAAGTCGACCACTGGGACCACCGTACCAACCTGGCTGACGTCCCCGGGGCCAGTGCTGCTCCGGAAACATGCGAGGAACAATAAATACTCCCCGATAGTCGAGAGGGTTCACTTACTTCATGCAAGCCCCCAGTACGCCTATGTGGTTTTACCTGATGGGCGGGAGGACACGGTCTCCATCCATGAGCTGGCGCCCGCAGGAGCACCGGGCCCCTACCGTGAACACTCCGTGGTGACTGTTAACCCTGTACCCACCAATATATATACCCACGAGACACCGCACACTCCAAGCCCCACACAGACACCACATGACACTCCCATACCAGGCGTGACACACACGCACGAGGGATTACCAACGCCTAACGTGCTGGCACCTGAAGTCAGGCCGGAGCCAGCACAACCGCCATCGCCGGTGCAATCACCGCCGGTGCTACGTAGATCACAGCGACGGACTCGACCGCCTGATAGACTTGACCTGTAAATATACTTGTTTTAGATATTGTCAGTCACTTCACTCCACGGGACTCTTTTTTTTTAAAAAAAGGAGGGGTGAATGTGGTAAACCATGTAGGTTGTAACTGGGTTACCTGTCTGGACACACCTGGACACGCCCCACTGCTGACTGCTCTTGTGGCTCCTCCCACAGACCCCTGAATAAAGGTGATTGTGACACTGCTCCTCCCTCAGTCCAGGACAGACATAAAGCATGGACGTTGGATCCATTTTACTGTTAACAAAAGCCTTTCAGTAGATACTCTACTTCCAGTCTTTTGGAGTAAGTGATAGTGCATCAGGTAGATGCCATCTGGACCTGATGGACTACAGCCCAGGATTCTAAAAGAGGTGGCTGAAGAGATTGTGGAGGCATTGGTAATGAACTTTCAAAAATCAATAGATTCAGACATGGATCTGGAGAACTTGAAAATTGTAAATGTTACTCCACTCCTCAGGAAGGGAGGGAGGCAGAAGGAAGGTAATTATAGGCCAGCTATCTTGACCTCAGTGTTTGGGAAGATATTAGAGTCGATTGTTAAGGATGTGGTTTCAGGGTACTTGGAGGCACATGACAAAATCGGCCAAAGGCAGCATAGTTTCCCTAAGGGAAGTCTTCACTGAAAGAGCTGTTGGAATTCTTCGAAGAAATAACAAGCAGATAGACAAAGGAGAATCAGCTTATCATGGGATAATTTACAATAACCAATTAACCTACTAAATGGTAGGTCTTTGGACTGTTGGAGGAAATCAGATCACCCGAGGAAACCCACGTGGTCACGTGGGGAACGTACAAACTCCTTGTAGGCAGCGTCGGAAATTAAACCGAGGCCACCAGTGCTGTAAAGCATTGTGCCAACCGTTACCCTACCCTGCCACAGTTATATCTGCCCAGAGTTGCTGAACTTGCTAGCAATCTAAGGACAAGAAAGAAGATCATGAAATCATATCTATATTAATTTAAATAGATTTTCATTGACTCTTCCTAATAGCATGTACTTCCCACTTATGGGATGACAGATGTTACATTAGAAGGTAAAACAACCAGAATACCTTCCGCTCAATATTGCAGTAGCTGTTCTGTTCTCCATCCATCTAGAAAGCCAGTACTAAAATCTAAATCCCAACTGTGCCGCATCAAGGCAATTTAGTTCAAATGTGTGAATGTTCCTAAACATGCGTATATTTGGAATGTGATCCTATGAATACGATTCCTAATGGAAATACAAGCTAGAGGAATTGGCCAAGTCACATAATTCACTGATTGGAATAAACCTTGTATTTTTTGTTTTGTTTGCTTTATTCAATTATTTTCATTTGTAAACACACTCAACAAAAACTCAGAATGTGATTCAGGCCGGTTTAAGATGGTACTGGTTGTGCCCAGAGACTACTTACCACCAGCAAAATACAAAACAAAGAGATTATTAAAGTCCTTATTAATAACACTGTTTATAACTATCACCAGCAATAATGGAGAGGAGTGCAGAGACAAGGCTGGGTGAGTGGAGGCGGAAAGAGACAGAAGCGAAGGTAAGGCATAGCAGAGGCAAGCAGAGACAGGACCGAGGAAAGTCCCAATATCTGATCGATTCAAGCGTCAAGCTGAATTGGAAAGGTTAAGTATGGGCGGAATCATGGTGGCAGGATCCAGTCCCCAGAGCCGTCCAAGAGTGAGGAATGATGTGATACTGCAACGATTTAAGTACAGGGTCAGGGTATGAGGATGGGACTGCCTGGTTTTGCTTGCTGCTCCACAACATTTACCCAGCTCTGCAATGATGCCGGGCTTTGTGTCTTTTATAAAACTTCAGTTCTGAATGCTATTTGCTTACTTTTATTGTTTGCAGGACCTTTTTCTCACTGCACATTGCATGTTAGAGTCTTTTTCTTAAAGGGTTCTTTTTGGTTTCTTTGTTTTGTGGCTGCGTGTAAAGAGACAAATCTCAAGGATGTATAATGTATATGTACCTTGATAATAAATGTACTTTGAACTTTGAATACGATATTTCTATGTTCAATATTGACAAGGTGTGTGAGCTATAGTTATCCTCCAGTTTCTGGACAGCAATGAATTATGATCAATGTGAACTGGTGACTGAAGCCACACTAGCTTGATGTGCATACACACAGGGTCCTCTCTCATTAATGTGCTCTGGATGTTTGCTTGTGGCAAAGGTGCACAGACCCATCACTCTACCTTGCTCTGATGTAACATTGCTTTTGGCTTTTTCTAATTAAGATGCATTGTCTCCTCACCACAACACATATTGAAGTATTGCTTATAGCACTCTGGGAGAGAAGTACAGTTCCTTATTATCATATAGACTGATAGAGTAACTCTTGTGGCTATTTTGCCAAAAAAAAAAAATCCCTTCTTTACTAGAACAGACATTACTTGTGGATTTTCTGACAGAGGTAGCAAGCAGGTGGAACACAGAAGCATCTTGATTCTTGATGTTATGGATTTTTGGTTCATGAGGTGTTGAATCAACCTATGCAATTGGTGAGATGAAAAACTCAGTTATGAACCCATCAACTTCCAGTTTTAACAAGAAATGCTGACCATTTCTTCCTCCATAGATGCTGCATATTCTACTGAATATTTCCAGCAATGTCTGCTTTTATTTTTGTCAAAATAAATTCCTTAGAGTGGAAGTGTGTGCTGAGTGATATTTTCCTAGTGCGGCTTTTACATAGTTTAAATGTGTTACATAGTTCAGGACTTAGAAATGTAAATAAACCAAATATTTTTCCCATGACATTTAATTACAAAATATTAAAAGGAGTTCCGGAGAAGCAGCATCGTTGTGTGTAGATAAAACTATGTTTTAGTAGAAAGAAATGAGATTATTATGGAAAGTGGTTCCATTTCCACTAGAAATATATATACCATATTAATATAAATATATACCATCAAAGTTCTATAAAAGAAATTATGTTTGCCCTTGCAATAACTGCAAACAGATCTCAGCGCAAATTCAAAATTAATCATTTCAAGAAGAATCAGAATCAGAATTAGGTTTAATATCACTCCCATATGTTGTGAAATTTGTTGTTTTGCAGCAGCAGTATAATTCAATACATAAAAATATAGCTGACAATAAGAAGCATATATTAAAAATTAAATTCAATTATTAGTGCAATTAGAGAGCAAAAATAGTGAGGTGGTGCATATGGTGTGCATTCATTACCCATTCGGAAATATGATGGCAGAGGAGAAGGTGTTGTTCCTAAAATAGAGTGTGTCTTGAGGCTACTGTACCTCCTCCATGATGGTAGCAATGAGAAGAGGGCATGTTCTGGATGATGGGAGGTCATTAATGATGGACGCTGCCTTTGTATGGCATCATCTTTTAAAGATATCTTCAATGCTGAGGAGGCTAGTGCCCAATATGGAGCTGGCTGACTTTGCAACCCTCTGCAGTTTTTTCCAATCCTGTGCAGTGGTCCCTCCAAATTAGATTGTGATGGAACCATTTAGAACAATCTGTGGTGAGACAACAGCCACCGTGCTATGAATACATTGAATGTATTCTCAGCACGGAATGAGGAGATATTGGATTACACAGAGGGAGAGAGAGCTTAAAAGAAGCAAGCAGGGGCAGTCAGCACATCTTGAGCACTGCAATTCCTGGGGAAACATTAGATCATGCAGATGGAGAGTGAGCGCAAAAGAAATGAACAAGGGCAGCCAGCACATGATGTGCACCACAGTTCCCAAGGAGACATTGGATTGTGCATAATTAGGACTTGGCAAGATCCAATAAAAAGAAGTTAGGTTTAAGCAGAGTGGCCATTGGTTGAATAGGCTAGTGTTAGAGCAGATTGAATCCATGGCATTCTTAAGTGGGAGGGTGAACAGTCAGAGGTCGTGGTACCAATGACATGGGCAGGAGGGGTGACGAGATCCTGCAAAGTGAATTCAGGGACTTAGGTACTACGTTTAAGGACAGGACCTCCAGGGTTGTGATATCAGGACTGCTACCCATGTCACTTGCTAGTAAGGCCAGAAATAAGAACATCATACAGTTTAACACAAGTAAGAAGATGGTGCAGGAGGGAAGGCTCTCCTCCAGAGAAGGTGGGACATCCACAGAAGGGAGACTTTACACCAGAAATGGAGGAGAACAAATACCCTAGTGGGAAGATTGCTAGTCTACAAGGGGTAGGGTTTAAACTAGAGTTGCAGGGGGGTGGAAATTGGAGCATCAGGGCAGATAGTGGAGTATTGTGGAAATAGATGTTATTAAGCCAACATACAAAAACAGGAATCAAAAGGTTGAGCATGGTGAGACTAATGTTCTGCAGTGCATATATTTCAATGCAAGGAGTATTGTAGGAAAAGTGGATGGGCATAGGACATGGATCAGCACATGGAATTGTGTCATTGCAGCCATTAATGAGAATTGGTTGCAGGAAGGGCAGGATGACAGCTCAGTATTCTGGTTTCCCATTGGTTTATATGTGATAGAGTAGGAGAGAATAAATGGGGAGTGAAGGCATTACTAGTTGGAGGAAATATAATGGTAGAGCTTAGACTGAACAGACTGCAGTGTTCCACTACTGAGGCGATATGGGTGGAACTCAGGAATAAGAAAGGTACAATCACTTCTGTGGGATGATATTATGTAACAGTCCACGGGATTTAGAGAAGCAAATTTGTAGAGGAATTGCACACTGTTGTAAGAAAAATAAGGTTGTGAAAGTAAGTGATTTTAACTTTTCACCTATTAGCTGGGACTCCCAGACTGTAAAAGTGCTGGATGGGAAAGAGTTTGTCAAATGTGTTCAGGAAAGTTTCCTTAATCAGTACATAGAAGGAAATATGCCTGACAAATCTGCAGAAATTCCTCGCAGTAATAACAGACAGGATCAACAAAGGAGAGTCATTGGATATTGTTTACTAAGTTAAGAGCTCATATTATTACAGGAAAGGTACCACTATGGACAGGTACTCACATGACTGGCAGGAGGCATGGAGTTGGAATAAAGAGGACCTTTTCAGGTTGACTACCAGTGAATAGTGGTGTGTCACAGGGGTCGCTGTCTTTTCACATTACATGTTAATGATTTGGAAGAAGGAATTGATGGCTTTGTGGACAATACGAGGGTAGGTGAAGGGGCAGCTAGTGTTCAGGAAGTAGGGTGTCTGCAGAAGGACTTAGATTAGGGAGAATGGGCAAAGAAGTGACAGATGGAATACACAGTAGTGTAAAGTCATGCACTTTGGCAGAAGGAATAGAGGAATGGACTATTTTCTGAATGAGGAGAAAAGTCAAAAATTGGCAGTGGTAAGGAACCTGGGTGTTATCCTGCAGGATTCCTTAGAGGGTAACTTGCTAGTTGAGTTGGTGGTAAGGAAGGCAAATGCAATGTTAGCTTTCATTTTGAAAGGACTAGAATAGAAAAGCAAGGATGTGATGCTTTATAAGGCATTGGCCCCTTATCAAAGCAAAGAAGAGCTGGAATTGGAGGTCACGAAATGTTTCACAAAAATGATCCCAGGAATGAAAGGGTTAACATATGAGGGACATTTGATGTCTCTGGGCCTGTACTTGCTAGAGTTTAGAAGAATGGGTGTGGGGGGGGGAAGCTTTTGAATATTGAACAGGTTAGATAGAGTGGATGTGGAGAGGATGTTTCCTTTCGCTGAGTACTTAAGGACTAGAGGGTACAGCCTCAGAATTGATAGATGTCCATTTAGAACAGAGATGAGGAATCATTTCTGTAGCGAGAGAGTGGTAAATACATGGAAGGTATTGCCACAGACAGCAATGCAGACCAAGTCATTGGGTATATCTAAAATGGAGGTTGGTAGATTCTTGATTAATCAGGGCATCAAAGGTTATGGGGGGAAGCCAGGAGAATGGGGTTGAGGGGGATAATAAATGAGCCATGATGGAATGATAGAGCATATTTGATGGGCTGAATTACCTTATTCTTCTCCTATCGTCTTATGGTCCCAACTATAGAGAGTATAATAATTAGATCTCCTATTAGGGAATGACCCAGGATAGGTGACAAGTTTGTGTAGAGAAATATTTTACATCTAGTGATCAGAATGTCATTAGTTTCAGGAAAATTAGGGAGAAGGATAGGTCTGGTCCTAGGGATCAGATTTTAAATTTGAGAAAGGCCAATTTTGAAGGTATCACGAAGCAAATTCAATGGGCTAAATGACCTAATGCTGCTCCTATGTCTTATGGTCTTATGTGTGGATTGGGACAGGTTGTTTTCTGGCAAAGGTGTACTTGGTGCGTTGGAGGACTTCAAAAGTGAAATTTAGAGAGTACAGAGTTTGTATGTTCCTGTCAGTACAAAGAGGCAAGTGTAACAAGTTTAGGGAAATTTATTTTTCAAAATTTATTGGGGCCCTAGTTAAGAAAAAGAAGGACATGAATAGCAGGTATAGACAGGTCGGAACAGTTGAGATACTTGAGAAGTATAAGAAATGCAAGAGAATGCTTAAGTAGGAAATCAAGAAGGCTAAAAGAAAGCATGAGTTTGCTCTAGCAAACAAAATGAAGGAGAATCCTAGGGGCTTCTACAGATACATTTAGAGTAAAAGGATAGCAAGGGACAATCTATGCATGGAGCCAAAAGAGATGGGGGAGATATTAAAATGATTTTCTGTGCCTGTATTTACTTGGGAGACAGACACAGAGTCTATAGAAGCGAGGAAAAGTAGCAGCAAAGTCATGGACCCTATATAGATTACAGAGGAAGAGGTGTTTGCTGTCTTGAGGAAAATTAGGGTGATAAATCCCTAGGGCCTGATAAGGTATTCCCTCTGACACCGTGAGAGGCTAGTACAGAAATTGCAGGGGCCCCAGCAGAGATATTTAAAACATCCTTAGCCACGGGTGAAACGATGGAGGATTGGAGGAATGCTATTGTTTTTCATTGTTTAAGAAAGGCTCTAAGAATAAGCCAGGAAATTATAGGCTGATGAACCTGATCTCAGTAGTAGGAAAGTTATTGAAAGATTTTCTAAGGGACTGGATACATAGGTAGTTGGATAGACAGGGACTGATTTGGGATAGTCAACATAGCTTTGTGTGTACTACACACAAAATGCTGAAGGAACTCAGCAGGCCAGGTTTTATCTATGGAAATTATACAGTCGACATTTTGGGCCAAGAACCTTCAGCAGGGAAGGGTCTTGGCCCAAAACATCGACTGTACTCTTTTTCATAGATGTTGCCTGGCCTGCTGAATTCCTCTAGCATTTTTTGTGTGTTGCTTGGATTTCCAGTATCTGCAGATTTTCTCTTGTTTGTAAATGGCTTTGTATGGTCAAGGCTAACCATTCTTATAGAGTTTTTTTGAGGAAGGGTCTGCTTCTTGTCAAAATGGTTCTATGATTCTATGATTCTAATGTTTTCATAAAAACACTCAGATGAGATATCATTAATCTGAAATATTAGCTCTATCCTTCACAGTTGCTGCTTGACCAAAGTATATTTCAATGCAACCTGTTGTTTCCCCTCTTTTATTTCTTATCGTCCTTTGTTTATCCCTCTCTTTCACTGAAATTTTTCCAATCATATTTTAATCTAATCATGAGATATAGTTTGTATTTTTTCTATATAGTAAAACATCATGGAGAAACATTTACTTTTATGTTCAATTTTGAGCTGCAGTAGATCTTCTTCTATTAGCAAATGGCATTAAAGACCAAGAGTCGATTATTGTTCATTTCTACAACAGTTAAATACAGAGCCCACTGTGTTCACAGGTAACAATGCAGTTATTTTACAATTTTTAATGTCAGAAATGATGTTGACCCATCAGGAGTTATTTATTATTAGAACATGAATGAATCAAACCAAGACTAAAGATTTGTGAGTCAAATCCTCAAACCAAACTCCGCAGTTTCCTGTCTCATCTGTACACCCCACTCTTTTTAATGATCAGTGAACAGCAACACATTCTTTGAAAGCAAGGGTGTCAGTGAGACTTGCTCTCTGACTGTAGTTGGTCCTTGCATTCTCTGCAATAAGAATTAGTCACAATTGATCTGTTTTTGATCAGATGTCAGATATAATTGAGCATTGCTGCCTGTTAGTACTTTTAAATACTCTATTTTCATGTACATTTCGGCTTTATTGTCCTTTTTTTATGTCATTTGAACTTAACTGCACAGCAAGGAAAGATGCTTTAGTATGAGTTTCCAAACCATTAATCCTGGTTATTACTTGGAAATTATCTCATTTATTGATTTGGGAGGCTTAAAATGAGACTTCTGAGAAAATAAAATGTGCTAATGAAAAGAACCAGGGCTTTCAGTTCCCAAAATTGAAACATTATGAGTGAACAAGGGTGCCATATGACCACATCATTTTGCCTATGCTAAAAATACTTCTCTTCCATTATGGGCAATTAAGTCTAAGCAGGTGTTTTTTCTATGACATATTTCATCTAAATAGCCCTCTGGGTTATGGTGGTTTAGCATTTTTTGGGTCAGTTGTTGTAATCTCATCATGGTAGGTAGAATTTTAAAAAGAACAATTGAAAGGTAAGCCTAACATCACTACAACGGGGTCTTTGACTCCATTGAATTTTAGTTATAAAATAAACTATTTTTCACAATTATACAACAGGAAGGAAACATGCTTATCTTACACACGTTATTCTGTTGACCACCCTGGGCTGGACTTTTGGATCAAAACATGTAGCGCCAGTCAGAGTCTAGCACTGGCAATTCGTTCTTAGGACATCTAGGAACACACAGTTAATGTTGGCCATGACAGTAGAGATCAGATCCCAAAAATTATACACAGATAGACACATACTGTATGCACAATCTAGGGAAACAGGAGTAGGTCATTTAACACTCATGCCTGTTGCACTCGTCAGTAAAATCATGTTGATCTTTCACCTTGGCACCGCTCTTCTGCATTTTCCTGACTCTCTTAATCACCGAACAATTTTTTTATCTCTACTTTTGAAATACTCAGCAACTATCATCCACATCTGTCCTGGATGGAGAATTCCTAATATTCACTACCATTGGCGAGAAGGGATTTCTTCTCACCATAGTTATTATGGCCAACCAGTCAGTGAATATTAGATGTCTATAACTCCTAGTTCTAGACATACCTACTATGAGAAACTTTACCCTGTCTGTCAAAGTTCATTTTGTACATTTCAGCAAAGCATTTTTCATTCTTCAAAATTACAGTGTATATCTGTTTAATAACCCCTCATAGAACAAAACCCCATTCCAGGAGTCAGTCTGATGAACCTTCATTGTACTCCTCCTTTCACCAGACCCTCCTTACTAAGGCAGGGTCACCAGACCAGTTTCTAATGTTTCAGACACACTCTTACCAAGGCTTTATACAATATCAGTTCACTGTCTTTACCTTTGTTCCATCTTTTTGTTTGGTTTTGCAATAAAAATCATAATACTATTTGTTTTATGGTTTTTTGCTTTTCATAATTGTCTCTCTCAATGGATGTTGTTTTTATACTAGTATACTCAGGTCCCTCTGATCACTAAATTTTCAGTCTCTCACCATTTGTAAACAACTCAGCTGTTCTATTTTTATATCAATGTGTGTACCTCGCATTTTTCAAGCTCAATTTCCAGATATTTCGAGTTCTGTAGTTGCCTAATAATTCTGTAGTTTTCTATAACTCTATAAATTGATATGACGAAGCAGATTAATGGTTCAGCACAGACTAGATGAGCTAAGGGGCGTGTTTCCATGCTGCAGTGCTCTATGACTCTATTTACTCCTTCTGTTTCTTTCACTAATCAACTTCCCAGCTCTTTACTTCATCCCTTCCCCTCCAGGTTTCACCTATCACCTTGTGTTTCTCTCTCCCCTCCCCTCACCTTTTAAACCATTCCCCAGCTTTTTTCTCCAGTCCTGCTGAAGGTTTTCAGCCCAAGACATTGACTGTTCACTCTTTTCCATAGAGGCTGCCTGGCCTGCTCAGTTCCTCCAGCATTTTGTGTGTGTTGTTCCCATTCTGTTGCTCCCAACAGTCCTTGTCCTAATGTTTCAGTGCCTCCTATCTGATGGTAGGGATCAAAATGATTGTTGGACAGATAGGAGGGATCATTGCCAATGCTAAGGGCCCTGCATACACAGCACTCCTGGTAAATATCTCCTTTGCTCTGCAGTTTAAAACATGTTTGTTTATCACTTTTCCTAGTTCTGTCATTAACCTGAAACACTGTTTCTCACTTTACAGATATTGCCTTGTCCCTATGAGAATTTCTGGAATTTTGTTTTACCACCAAATCTCCAGTGATGCCATTTTCTGCTTACATTGATAATGTGTAGTTCTATAATAAGCACATATTAATTGAATGAGTGGGCAAGAACAGGATAGGTGGAATATGACAAGGGGAGGTAAAGATATGTATTATTTGCCTCAGCTCCTTGTTGGTACTTTCTCTCTATTTTCTGTGTAAAGAAGTTTTTTTTTCTAATTTCCTTATTTAATTTGAAGGTTTAATCGAATTTTCCTAAAATAACTAGATCAGCATGTGTAGATTTTGTTTTTTCTGTAAAGTTGATGATGCCTTACTGGTTGTTTAATTCACCTGATAACCCAACTGATAACACCTGATGACACAATTGGCAATAACATTCTCCTAGATCACCTTGAAATCTATATTAGCCTCTCTGGAAGTGCTTTTAATTGGTTTCACTCATATATCTTAGAGAGAAAATTTGATTTTGTCGATCTTGGAGACCATTTTCCTAAGAGATACAATGTACACTTGGTATTGCTCAGGGAAGCAGTCTTGGTCCCCCTACTCTTCTGCCTCCTGTGACTATCTCTTTGTTGTCCTTACCTCTGGAGCCTTGCTCTTTAGCCTCTGCCTATATGCAGGTAGGAGAAGGACAGGCAATTGACCAGGTTTCCCAAAATATAGTCTAGGGATTGAATGGTAGGCATTCCTTATGGTAGTATAGCAGTGGTCAAGTGTGTTGGACCCCTGGTGCTGCTGGTGAAGTGTTGATAATAATTGAACAGAGATTTCTTCCAACAAGCCTGATTGATGTCTCCAACAATAATTTGAAGGCTGTCAAGGTAGGCTGTTTCTTCCCTTTATTATGAATTCCCATTCCCTGTCAGTTTTTCCCAAAAACATTACCACAATGTTCTCTGGCCTGAACTCCATTTGCCACTGCTGGTTCAATAAATCAGTCAGTTGATATCCTCCTGCAACCCATAACTTTCTTGTTCAATAAAATCACTGATGCAAATACAGTCAATTTTGCTTGCTTCTTCCAACTTCTTTGCCATGGCCTCTTCCTCTAAGTTAATGTCATTGATAAATCCAACAAAACCTGGGAATTTTGCCATGAACGCTGTGTAACTCCTTAGGATGCAGCCTTTTCACAGCTAAATTCCCATTGCTCATTAGCCTTTGTTTTCTACACTAAGCTTCTGTATCTTAACCATACTTTGGCCTTTTCCTTAATCACCTGTACATTTACCTTCATGATATGTGATCAACAAAAACTTTGCTTAAATCCATGTTAAATATATTGCCTATTCTACAATCCTCAACCCTCTTTTGGCATTGCCTCATAAAAATGAAATTTGACAGTTGGGTCTGAATTTCCTTTAATAAGATCCTGAAGCTTATCCTAATATTCCTGCCTTTTTACATTTGTATTCCTCAGAAAGTTGTCTAATTATTGCCGTTCTATTTCTCTCTGAATTTTGTGGGGTCTTACAACATATCACGAGCAATGTTTCTTTAGCTCAGCCCACATTTATTAATCTTCTGTGCACACTGACTCCTGTTATTGTTTCATTAATCAATACCACTTTTTCATAACAATTTTTATTTTGTCTGATTTTCTGTTCCTTCAAGCCATGTTTCAATAATGATATTCCCATACACCTGTCTGCACTGTCAGTTCATCAACCGTTGCATTAAAGTACATATTATTAAAGCATTGCAAAACATTGACTCCTTTTCTCTGACTTTTTTTCTATCTGCCTTTCAAATGTATTTTTACCTACTATTCCTCTTCTCACCCTGTCTCTTGCAAAAATGCCATCTCCTTCTCGCAATTCCTCCGTCTCCACCACATCTGCTCTCAGGATGAGGCTTTTCATTCCAGGACAAAGGAGAAGTCCTCCTTTTTTAAAGAAAGGGGCTTCCCTTCCTCCACCATCGACTCTGCTCTCAAATGCATCTCCCCCATTTCACGTACATCTGCTCTCACTCCATCCTCCGGCCACCCCACTAGGAATAGGGTTCCCCTTGTCCTCACCTACCACCCCACCAGTCTCCGAGTCCAACATATAATTCCCTGTAATTTCTGCCACCTCCAATGGGATCCCACCACTAAGCACATCTTTCCCTTCCCCCTCTCTCTGCTTTCCGCAGGGATTGCTCCCTACGTAACTCTCTTGTCTATTCGTCCCCCCCATCCCTCCCCACCGATCTCCCTCCTGGCACTTATCCTTGTAAGCGGACAAGTGCTACACATGCCCTTACACTTCCTCCCTTACCACCATTCAGGGCCCCAGACAGTACTTCCAGGTGAGGTGACACTTCACCTGTGAGTTGGGGGGGTGATATACTGCATCCAGTGCTCCCAATGTGGCCTTCTATATATTGGCGAGACCCGACGCAGACTGGGAGACCATTTCGCTGAACACCTATGCTCTGTCCGCCAGAGAAAGCAGGATCACCCAGTGGCCACACATTTTAATTCCACGTCCCATTCCCATTCTGATCCACGACCTCCTCTACTGTCAAGATGAAGCCACACTCAGGTTGGAGGAACAACACCTTATATTCTGTCTGGGTAGCCTCCAACCTGATAGCATGAACATTGACTTCTCAAACTTCCGCTAATGCCCCACCTCCCCCGCGTACCCCATCTGTTATTTATTTATCTATATATACACATTCTTTCTCTCTCTCTCCTTTTTCTCCCTCTGTCCCTCTCACTATACCCCTTGCCCATCCTCTGGGCTTCCCCCTCCCCCTTTCTTTCTCCCTAGGCCTCCTATCCCATGATCCTCTCATATCCCCTTTGCCAATCACCTGTCCAGCTCTTGGCTCCATCCCTCCCCCTCCTGTCTTCTCCTATCATTTTGGATCTCCCCCTCCCCCTCCCACTTTCAAATCTCTTACTAGCTGTTCCTTCAGTTAGTCCTGACGAAGGGTCTGGGCACGAAACGTCGACTGTACCTCTTCCTAGAGATGCTGCCTGGCCTGCTGCGTTCACCAGCAACTTTTATGTGTGTTGCCTCGTGTTTACCTACATTTAATATTTTTGTGATTCATAATCTAGAGCCTCAAGATCCTCTGTACTTCACCCAATTGATTTCTGATCCTTGAATCCTTGATTCTTGATGCTTGATTTGCAGTCTCACAAGTTAAATAATAATCCTCCTTTTGATTTCTCTTTCCAAGATGTATAAATTCTCACTTCTCCACATTATGGAAGTGGAAGTAGAGGGATGGGTTATTAAGTTTGCTGATGACACAAAGGTTGGAGGTGTTGTGGATAGTGTGGAGGGCTGTCAGAGGTTACAGTGGGACATCGGTAGGATGCAAAACTGGGCTGAGAAGTGGCAGATGGAGTTCAACCCAGATAAGTGTGAAGTGGCTCATTTTGGTACGTCAAATGCCATGGCAGAATATAGTATTAGTGGTAACACTCTTGGCAGTGTGGAGGATCAGAGGGATCTTGGGGTCCGAGTCCAAAGGATGCTCAAAGCAGCTGCACAGGTTGACTCTGTGGTTAAGAAGACGTACGGTGCATTGGCCTTCATCAATCGTGAAATTAAATTTCGGAGCCGGGAGGTAATGTTGCAGCTGTAAGGACCCCGGTCAGACCCCACTTGGAGTACTGTTCTCAGTTCTGGTCGCCTCACTACAGGAAGGATGTGGAAGCCATAGAAAGGGTGCAGAGGAGATTTGAATGTTACAATGAAAATGTGGATTTGGAGGATGCAATCGTCGAAAGCATTGTATGAAGGCCATTATCTACACTAGGTGTCTACACTGATTTTGTTCATTTACAGTCAACGTACACTGGATAAATTCCTCCATCAAAAACTATTAGGAACTACAGTTTTATAATACTTTAGTCGTATTGTTATTGTTCTAATTTGTTTTCTATTTCATTTAAATACATAATCTGTTACTCAGTTAAATGTTAGTTTGTCTTTTTATACGTTTTTTTTACTATTTCCATGAAACTTCAACTAATTGGAGCAGATGCTTAATTGTGCCACAATATGCCGGTCCCGAAGTGTCCCAATTAACTGGAAGCCTCTGTATTATCCTATATCTACAGCTAAATATTACAGTTCAGTTTGAAAGGTTAGTTGGATATTTCCATTATACTTATTAAACTTTACTGGAATAAAATTTAAATATTTATTCTTTGTCAGCACTCAGAGTAAAGTAAATTAATATCTGCATATCTGTGATTAGTACAGCTGGGTTGTGATAGTTCAATGAGATCAATCTAATCTGAACTCACCATCAATCCATTGCTTTCCAACGTACTACAGAGTGGGGTTTGGTTTTGATCCAAGAAAGTGTATCAAAGGTTCTAATTCAATCAAGGGGTTACTGTGACATTTTAAGTCACAAGGGCAGTAACTTAAATCATTCGCATTTATTGGCAAAATTAGCTTCATCTTGAGGAGCTACATTATTACACAGTTGGTGAGTTCTTCAATAAAAAAGATAGATCAAAATGGTTAGCCTCATTGAAGTTGGTCCATTAAAAGAAATGAAGTTCTTGATTGAATTGCTATTGTGGCATTGTATAATCTACATTAAATCTAAGCCATCCTGAGTGTAAGGATTATGTTGTCTGCACTCCAAGCAAGTTTATGTACTGTGCTAACATCAACATAGTGGTTTGTTACAGCCATTCTTCCACTCCTTGGAGTCACATTCAGGCGAGACTGGGTAAGAATGACAGATTTCCTTCCGGTAAGGACATGTGAACCATTGGCTGAATTTTCACAATAATGCAGTAGTACCATTTTTGGTAATAGGTTTAACTCAATTAATTGCCTTTGAATTTCTCAGCTGTCATGAAGGAATTTGAACGCATACCATAAATATATAGGCTACACCAGTCATGTTCCTTTGTCAAACAGTTCAAGTCCCAGTTATGTGTGCACAAAAGTGCACTCTGGCAAACTAGTAACTTACTGCAGGAATAATTTCTTGTCAGAGGTGACAAGCTTCACATAAGAGAGATGATGGGACAATGGTTTAATACTTCAGCAATGACGTCAAGCAAAAATGGAGCCTCAGCTGCAGTGCTGAGGGGTGAGGCACTGCAAGAGGTGCCTTCCATTGGATAACAGCCCATCTTCTTTCTCAACTGAATGTAAATGATCTCATGGAAAAAGAGTGGGCTTGTGGTTTTCTGATATTTATTCTATCAACATCAGTAAAATAGTCTCATCACTATCACTGTTTGTGGGATGTTACTGTGAGACACTTAACTGCCATAGTTCCTGTGTTACAACAGGAACTATTCTTTAAGTGCATTTCATTCACCTAAAAGGGATGTGACAGGCTTTATTCAAATTCATTTTTTCCCAGCCCATTAATTTTCAGCCAATTCATTTCTCATCACATCAAGAAATAGTTAAGTGTACTTGATACTAAAAGGCAAGAGCAGTAGCAACATCCTGACTGTATAGCAGAACAAGCAACCCCAGCTTCTAGCTAAGCTGCTTCTCATATAACTGGAAGAGGACCTCAGTTGGCCAGGATCAACTAGGGAATTTGCATCCGAGCTGTCTACATCCATGTACAAGCCAAGGCAGTACAATATGGAGTACAAGCTGTTGCCCATGCAGCAGGCTCCACCTCTCCACACAGCTGATGAATACAAAGGAAAAGCAAAGACTGATACGGTTTGGCACCAGTGGCCTAGCAGTAGTTGCCAGTTACTGTTGAATTCAATGTAGAACTGCCTTAGGGATCCCAGCTCCAGATTTTTCCTCAAGGTTTACTCCTGAAGCATTCCCCATGAGTGGGTATAGCCACAAGGCAGTGGAGATTTGAAATCAGAATTTTATTTCTCCTAGTTGAACTGCCAACAATGGTTGGTGAGCCCCATCTACCTGAAACTACAACATTAATATAACATTTGTATAACTGCAACATCGATATCTACACAACAATGAGGAAACTTTTCCAAGGAACCATCACATTCACTGCAGGGTTGTTAAAATTCATACATCTTCCCACATTAATTCACTCTTCTTCAGGATATCCAATCCATACAATTTTTAATACATTCAGTTTCCTCCACATTTCTAAAGTCCACTATCGGCATAATTTAGTTGTCATTTCTCAATCTTGAAGCTGTTCTGCATATGGGAAAAAAAAGTTAGTTTTCAGCGAATTCTTTTACAGACTGCTGACAAATTATTGCCCTTATTTAGCAGGAGTCGATGAGCAAGATGGACAAGACCAGTTTTGAAAGTGGCTTTGAACTATAAATAGGATATACTTCCTGTCGTGTGCTGTCTGCCTTTGATTTTTGTGCACTGTTTTAAAACAGCTAAGTCTTAAAATTATCAATGTTCACCTATTTGAAAGAGTCCTATTAAAATGACTACAACATAAAGGAGTATCAGTAGCGCTCCATCAAAGTGGTATTTGAAGCCTTTTTGAAGTGACTGAGAGCCTCAGTGAAGACTGTGATTATGTAAACTATTAAGATCAGTGGCTTGTATTTGGAAAGACTCAAAATTACTCAAAATTATTCAAAATCATATTATCATTGATTGAAAGACACCGTTAATCATTTGTGAATGCACTTCCCGAGATTAAAGGTAATAACAATCAAGTCCAAAGCTCTCAGTGATATCCAAAGATGCTGAAACAAGCATTATACTGAGATTGAATACATTAACTGAATAAATAAGATTTGAAATGTTTACCCATTGCAGATGTATAAAGTGAACTAATTTGTTGGGCAGGATGGCCTTTCCGTCATGAAAGAATAGCAATAAGAACAGACTACCACACTTATTATTTTGTTAAGAATGTTGCACCGTTAAGAAAATCAGAAACTTGAAATGTGGATATTATCAAGTAATTTCAATCTCTTGCCATCCATTCTTTCAGTTCAAAGGTTGTAGATCATCCTAAATGTGACATGGCCATCTCACAAAGTCACTTTCTCAAAAAGGATTGTCCATTATTCCACATTCTATTCAATGCTTTCATCAATCTGTCGTAAAGTGACAGAATTAAGGAATGGGATTGTTATCCATTTAACATAAGATGATGTTGATGAATTTGCCTTGAAATCTGCAATGCTTCTTTTGCCCAAATGTACAACATGCTCACTACTAGATAGTAATGAAGGTTGCATACAACATGCAACTGTTACTCCTGATAGGATCTCATAGACCTGCACTATAAAACTGGACACTCAGCGATTTGAATGCACATTAAACTGACGATTTATCTGGATCATTCCCATCTTGGAGTTGTGATTAGGGCACTGAGGAGAAGATGACAATTGTTAGGACACAGGCATATTGAGAAATTCCATGTGTCCATCCTCAAGGAGCTGACAGCCATTGTGCTGTGTGGACCCGAAATGGCCCAAGATCCTCCAGCTGAGACCCAGGTTTACTGACAATTGTCCCAGCCTGTGGTGCAGTAGGTTAATAGTTCTTACTTAACAGTCAGAAATCGGCACACGTCTAGTAACATGCAGAAAGTTAACAGCATCTCCTGAGTCTCCTGACTCCACCTTACCTTCTGAAACTCTCCATTACAGGTACTATCATAAGCTCTTCCTCCTCCCACCTCTCTTCAAGTTCAAGCTGATTGTCATTCAACCATACACACGTATACGGCTAAATAAAAAAAACATTCCTCTGGGACCAAGGACATAGTACTTACATGGTCTGCAGAACATGAAATAATACTAACACAATAATATTAACAGATAATAAATAAAGTTTTGTTGATGAGCAAATTGACATAAAGTGTATATACAACATATAGTTAAATATAAAACAGTATAATGTTATTGCTGCTGTCATAAATAATCTGTACTGGATCGTAGCAGGGTATTTAGAAGCTTCTGCAGGATAAAGTAGTTACCCAGCCTACTAGCCCTTGTTCTTATACTGTGGTACCTTCTGCCTAATGGAAAGAGGTTAATGGGATTGTGGGGCAGATGGAAGGGGTCCTTGACAATGCTGCAGGCTCTGCAAATACAGTACTTCTGGTATATGTCCTGCATGGGGGGAGGTGGGGAAAATGTGAAGAGACCCTGATGATTCTCTCAGCTGTGGTCACAATCCTTTGCAGGTTCTTGCAGTCAGATGGCTTGCAATTCCCATACCAGATGATGATACAGCTGGTTAAGACACTCTCGACTTTTTGGGTGAGTTGTGCTCATTCATAACCCTGCTGTTCTACAGCTATAAGCTTCACACAGGGATTGCTGACCCGCGCCACTCCTAGTAAACACAACTATGCCCCCACAGCTACCCCTTCTGTCCTGGCACTCCTTTCCTCTGGGAGTCTGGGAGTGAGATGGTACGGCTCAGGTCCAGGAGGGACATTAGATCAACATTTTCAGCTGGTTTCCTGATTATCTGTTTGACCCACTAATTTGGTTAAGATGCAGACAGGAAGGGGCCACAAGTGTCCTGGAGGCAAGAACAGAATCTCAGTAGATCGAGGGATCCCTTCCCCGACAACCCTCTCCTTCGGAAGCCGAACATCCTGTGCAGGTCCTCCCCTTCCCTCTTGCGCAGACTTTCACGGATCAGCCTGGTTTTCATTTCATTGAAGCTCACCCCATTCCTGATTTAATAGCAACCAGGGCAACTTTTCCACCCAGAGAGTGGTATCTGCGTGGAATGAGCTGCCAGAGGAAATGATGAAGGCAGGTATAACATCAATACTGAAACAATACTGGGACAGATGCATGTTTAGGGCAGAGGTTCCCAACCTTTTTTATGCTACGGACTCCTACCATTAACTGAGGGGTCCATGGACCCCAGGTTGGGAAAACCTGGCTTAAGGGGGAAGGAGCAAACACAGGCAAATGGGACTAGCTTAGACAGGCATCTTGGTTGCCATGGACAGATGGGCCAAAGGGCCAGTTTCCATTCTGTATGGCCCTACGACTATGACTTGATGACTCAGTGGTCTGGAGGACATGTTTGAATGTATATGGCTATATGACTCATGCATCTAAAGAGGTTTTTCTGGAAAATCTGCAACTATTTATTATGTACTAGAAGGGTAAGTACATTTGTATAATTCAAGCTAAAAAGTATATTTATGTTAAGAGAATAGATAACACTGTCCTAACTCAGAATGTCAACCATTGCAGCCAACTTTTTTTGGCAACATAGTCAAGGAAGATTGACCTTCTGCATTGGACCAATTAACAAATTCTCAGCAAATAGAAGTGCAATTGTGAAGTATAAAAGGAACAAAAGAACTTATCAATACATCAACATTTGTTAATTCTTTAAGATGGTGCCCTCAACATTAACATGGACACACACACACACACTTGGAAAGAGGAAATCAGGTTAACTACCAGACACCACATCCGTGTCTTTATTAATTATTTTGATTTTTTTTATATAAGTGAGTGCTCCATCTTGGAGCAACATCAGTACCTGATCTACATTAATCCCCACAGTGTAAAAGGATAATAATGTAAATTTCACCACTACTTCCCAGATTTCCCAGACCTCAGGAATTTGAGTAGTGAAAAAAAAACTGATAGTTACCATCACAATAGGCTACATATTGCTTGTAACATTGGACATTTGACTGGGAATATTTCATGTCATATACTGAATCCGCTCCAGTTTGCCTGCCTTCACAACAGGTCAACATCAGATCCATTTCATTGGCTCTTCACTCAACCTTGGAATATCTTGACAGTAAAGTTGCATTTATCAGGATGCTCTTCATTGACTTCAGTTCGGCATTCAATACCATCAGTCCCTCAAAACTAATCAATAAACTTCAAGACCTTGGCCTCAAACTTACTCCGTGTGCAACTGGATCCTCAATTTCTTCACTTGCAGGCCCTAGTCAATTCAGATTGGCAACAGCATCTCCTTCACGGTCTCTAACAGCACAGGTGCACCACAAGGCTGTGTGCTTAGCTCCCTGCTCAGCTCAGTTTATACTTATGAAGATGAAGTGAAGCACAGCTCCAATGCCATATCCAAGTTTACTGTCAATGGCTGAATCAAAGATGGTAATAAATCAGCATGTAGGAGGCAGATTGAAAATCTGTCTGAGTAGTGCTCTCACTATGTCAGCAAGATCAAGAAGCTGATTATTGGCAACAGGAAGAGGAAACCAAAGGTCCATGAAGCCAGTCCTCATCGAGAGATCAGAAATGGAGAGTGTGAGGAACTTTAAATTCCTTGGTGTTATCATTTCAGAGGATCTGTGCTATTATAAGGAAAGCATGGTGGTGACTCTACTATCTTAGAAATTTGCGAAGATTCAGCAAGTCATCTGAAACTTTGATGAACTTTATTGATGTACAGTGGAGAGTATATTGATTGGTTTGTATCACAGCCTGGTATGGAAACACTAATGCCCTTGAACAGAAAAGCCGATAAAAATAGCTCAGTCTATCTCAGGTGAAACCCTCCCCACCATTGAGCACATCTACATAGGGCACTGTAGCACAAGAGAAGCATCCATCATCAGAGACCCCCACCAACCAGGTGACGCTCTCTTCTCACTGCTGCCATCAGGAAGGAGATACAGGAGTCTCAGGACTCACATCACCAGATTCAGGAACAGTTGTTACCCCCCCCCCCCCAATCATCAGGATTTTGAACTAGAGGGGATAACTTCACTCAACTTCATTCAGCCCAACAGTGAACTGTTCCCAAACCTACGGACTTAATTTCAAAGACTCTTCATCTCATGCTTTCGAAATTTTATTGCTTATTTGTTTAGTATTATTATTTTGCTTGTTTTTTGTTGTTTCTTTGTAATTTACTATAAATGCCTGCAAGAAAATGAATCTCAGGTTTGTATATGGTGACATATATGTACTTTGATTATAAATTAATTTCAACTTTGAAAATTGTAGGCTTGATTTCTGTGTTAAGGGACATCATTGGGTCATAGTGAGGAATGTGGAAGGAGAAAGATTTTGCATGCATATTAGTAATTGTGTATGTGTGTTTGTGAGAGGTAAAGACATTGTATATATGCTTCTTTATGACAGAGCAGTATTTTCAGTGGTTTTCTGTTCAACCTGATGCATCTTCTGAAGTTATTAAAATTTCTATTATAACTTCCCATTGCCCATGGATTTCGACTGCCATGGGAAACCATTGAAGCAACCTCTTTCCATGCCCTTGTACTGATCAATGGATTTCGCAGTCCCCTAACACACTCATTTCCCAGTCCCCCATCACACATCACCACCCTCTTGCCATTCTTTTCACTTATTAGAATTTTGATGTCTCAGTCTGGTAATTTTGGAACTCTCTTGCTCACCCCTGTAGCCTTTCTCTCCTCTTTGGCAGCTAGTGGATGTTACTGGTGTCTAGCTACCAATGGAGGTATTTTCTCATCTTTCTGTGATAGTCATAGTCATAGTCATACTTTATTGATCCGAGGGGAAATGGGTTTTCGTTTGGATGAGTGGCAAAGTACTAGGAGATGCACTGAATTGCATCTATTCTTGTTAGGTAAAATAAAGATCCATTTTGGTACTTTATTCTGTGAGTAAAACCACTCTAACATTATTTGAAAAGACCTTTTAATCAATGTTCTGATATTATGACGGATGATTGATTTTCTGCCACTGTTAAACATGCCTTGAGTATATGAACTCTAGTTTTTGGCCACATTTCACTGTTGTACAACTCTACAATGGGAAATAGGTCTCCATTTCATATTTTCTTTCATACTCTTAATAATAAAACAAAACTTTGGAATACACAGTTTCTTTGGAGAAGCTGAGTGAATTATAGAAATGATAGATTGGTTCCATTCAGGTTCACAGCGATTTGCTAATGAACATTTGCTTGAAGCAGACAGAATAACAGAGAGTTTCTCAGCAATCAGGAGCCATTGTGTTGAAGTCAAAAGCCAACACTGAGGAAGACTCAGTGAAGAGACCTTTAAGTTGCAGCAAAGTCATGTCACTCTGTAACCTGGCAACATTGTCAACAGAGATTAATAAAATTATCAGGTGGAAGTTTCATGACACTGATAGGAATTCACATTGTTTGGGCCTGTCCAAAAATCAAATTTTGTTGGCTAGATGTGCCCCTCATGTTATGGTCTTTTGGGTCACAGGAATTTGCCCTTGCTGGCAACTCCCATATCCATCTTTACTTGTTCATTCATTCCTACCCTGATGCCCTTGTTACTAGCCCTGCCTCCACTATTTCTTCTGGCAGTTCATTCCAAATTCCAACTACCCTTTGTATGAAAATTGTATCCCTCAGATCCCCTTTAAAACTCTCTTTCTCACCTGAAAACTATCTTCCCTAGTTTTAGACACTGCTACCATAGGAAACAATCTCTTGTTATTTGTTCTATCAATGCTCGTAATCTCATACACCTCTATCACGTCATCCTTCAGCCTCCTTCGTTCCAAGCAAAACAAACTCAGCCTGATCTAATCTCTTTATAATTCAAGCCCTTCAACCAGGCAACATCAATGTGAATCTTTTCTGAAACCTCTCAAGCTTAGTCACAATTTTTCCTGCAGTGTAGTAAGCAGTATGGCAAATAATACTCCAAATGCGATCAGAACCGCACACAATCCTCCAAATGCAGAATTGAAACTGTTCTCTTTTGATGCAAATCCAATCCTTAGCTGATCCTTTTATGCAAGACTTTAATAGTGATTTATGTTAGTTGAATTCTTTACATTTGTCCTGATTTGCTTCCTGACAAGAATTTTACATTGTATGATACTGTTAATTATATATATAGATATGCCCATTGCAACCTCCACAATAACACTGTGAAGTAAGGGTTTCTCCCTCCACTGGATACCAAGAAGTCAGGCTCTATGATGTGGCTGGAACATTCTGGAATAACACGCTGTTGTTACATTGACATGTGATAAATAGTGTAAGCATTCTGCTTGATCCAGTGTATAAAAATAATGCCATGTCCTATCCATGTAACTGGATCTTTTATAAATGAAGTGTATTTTTGAAATCAAAGCATAACATCTCATTTAAAAAGAAATCACTGAAATGAGAAATGATTAGAGACTGTCAGCAATGTCAACGTGGCAGGTTATAAAAAGGGTTGGGAATGTGATGGGGAGAGATAGCAGAATGAAAAGGGATAGTGTTGGGGAAGGTTATGGTAATGAATTCCAAGCTGAAAGCCTGAAGCACTGTCAGCTCTTGAAGCAAAGATGGATTGGAGAGAGGTGAAGGTTTCCAGTAAGATGGCAGTGCACTTGGATGCAGCAGCTACTCTGGACCCAATCAAAGGTGCTTTTGTTCACCTTGTATGTCTTTTTCATGATCCCTAGTCACTGATAGGTACTAAGGTGATCATGTTCTGCAGGACTATCGTATCAGTGAGTTGCTCAATAACAATGGAGCTGGACTTATTTCGTACTGTTGTTGTGTTGTCACCTGGACTTGTGTACCATTTCCTCAACTCCATTCTAAATTGTCTACCCCATATTCTTAAACTGTGGCCTCTGGTTCTGGGCTCCCCCAACATCAGGAACATGTTTCCTGCCTCTAGCGTGTCCAGTCCCTTAATATCATGGATTGTATCCATTTACAGACACTATCCAGTGTAGATGCCATTGTTTTACATTATTAATTTCCCAGAGAATGTACAAAATTATGTTTTGAATGAGATCAGAATAAGTTAATAGAAATGGACTCCTTCTGGGTGACTCATTAACTTGAAGATATTGTTAAATGTACTAATTTCATTGCAAGACATTGTACAACATCGTTTTTCCTTTCATTTTTTTTCTTTTTGATGGCATTTTGCATTGAACTGATTTATTTCTGGTTGTCATAATACATTTCACACCTTGACTTATCGCTCGTGTATTTTTACCAGGGAAGGACATGAGCTGAACACATGGAGGCAAGGGTGTCAACTGTGTGCAGAATAGTAATTATCTTAACTGACAGAATTCCTACCCCTCCCCTAGCTCATGTTTCAAATCACCATCCTCAACAGAAGTGCCTCCCCCACCCCCCCAAGGGCTGTGTGCTGAGCCCATTGCTATACACTCTCCTCACACATGACTGCACAGCCTTCAATAACTCCAAAATGCTGAAGTTGGGTAAATACTGAAAGGCTTTTATTCGCTATACAATACAACCTCCATGGTGAGTGTCTGCCCTGGACTGAGAGGGAGGGGCAAGGCAAAACACCTTTATTCAGGAAGCTGTGGGAGGAGCCACAGGGGCAGTCAGCAGAGGGGTGTGTCCAGACAGTTAACCAAGTTACACCATATATATGGTTTACCACATTCACCCCTCCTTTTTTTTAAAAAGAGTCCCGTGGAGTGAAGTGACTGACAATATTCAAAACAAGTATATTTACGGGTTAAGTCTATCAGACGGTCGAGTCCGTCGCTGTGATCTACGCAGCGCCGGTGGTGATTGCATCGGCGATGGCGGTTGTGCTGGCTCCGGCCTGACTTGAGGTGCCAGCACATTAGGTGTCGGTAATCCCTCGAACGTGTGCGTCATGCCTGGCATGGGAGTGTCGTGTGGTGTCTGTGTAGGGTTTGGAGTGCGCGGTGTCTCGTGGGTACATACATCAGTGGGTACGGGATCAATAATCACCACGGAGTGTTCAGGGTAGGGGCTCGGTTCTCCTGCGGGTGCCAGGTCACAGATGGAGACCGTGTCCTCCCACCCATCAGGTAAAACCACATAGGCATACTGAGGGTTCGCATGAAGTAAGTGAACCCTCTCGACCATCAGGGAGTATTTATTGCTCCTCGCATGTTTCCAGAGCAGCGCTGGCTCCGGGGACGTCCGCCAAGTTGGTAGGGTGGTTCCAGTGGTCGATTTTCTGGGAAAAGAAAAGAGCCGCTCATGAGGGTTGGCATTGGTGGACGTGCATAACAGGGAGCGGATGGAGTGGAGTACCTCGGGAAGGACCTCCTGCCAGCGGGAGACCGGCAGTCCCTTTGACCTGAGGGCTAAGAGTGTGGCTTTCCACACCGTGTCATTCTCCTTATCCACCTGTCCATTGCCCTGGGGATTATAGCTCGTGGTCCTACTAGTTGCAATTCCCCTAGCCAGTAGATATTGGCGCAGCTCATCACTCATAAACGAGGACCCTCTGTCACTGTCGATATAGCATGGGTATCCGAACAGAGTGAAGAGCTTGCACAGGGCTTTTATAACTGAAGTGGTAGTGGTGTCGGGGCAGGGGATGGCGAAGGGGAACCACGAATACTCATCAGTAACTTTCAGAAAGTACACATTGCGGTCTGTGGAGGGAAGGTGGCCCTTAAAGTCAACCCTCAGTCGCTCAAAGGGGCGGGTGGCCTTGATGAGTTGTGACTTTTCGGATTGGTAGAAGTGCTGTTTGTACTCTACGCAGACTTGGCAGTCCCTGGTCATCGTCCAGATCTCCTCAAGGGAGTAAGGCAGGTTCCGGGCTTTCACGAAGTGGAAAAGCCAGGTGACCTCTGGGTGGCAAAGATCTACATGTAGGGCGTATAGCTGGTTGATCTGCGCGCTGGCGCACATTCCCCGGGATAGGGCATCGGAGGGCTCATTGAGCTTCCCAGGCCTGTACATGATGTCATAGTTGTAGGTGGAGAGTTCGATTCTCCACCTCAGAATTTTATCATTTTTGATTTTGCCCCACTGTTGGTTATTAAACATGAATACGACTGAGTGCTGGTCAGTTAGCAGGGTGAACCTTTTGCCGGCAAGATAGTGCCTCCAGTGCCTAATAGCTTACACTATGGCCTGGACCTCTTTCTCCACCGCGGAGTGCCAAATTTCAGGGCCTTGAAGGGTACGGGAGAAGAAAGCCACCAGTCTTCCCGCCTGGATGAGGGTAGCAGCCAGTGCAAAGTCGGAGGTGTCACTCTCTACTTGGAAGGGAATGGCCTCATCCACCGCATGCATTGCTGCTTTGGCAATGTCCCCTTTTATGCGGTTGAAGGCCGCACGGGCCTCGGCTGAGAGGGGGAATGTGGTGGACTTGACCAGGGGGCGGGCCTTGTCTGCATAGTTAGAGATCCATTGGGCGTAATATGAAAAGAAGCCCAGGCACATTTTGAGAGCTCTGAGGGTGTTGGGAAGAGGGAGTTCCAACAGGAGGCATATACGGTCGGAGTCAGGGCCAATGACTCCATCCTCCACGACACACCCAAGGATAGCAAGTCAGGTGGTCCGGAATACACACTTGTCCTTGTTATAGGTGAGATTGAAAGCTTTGGCCGCTTGGAGAAATTTTTGGAGGTTGTTGTTGTGATCCTGCCGGTCGTGACCGCAGGTGGTGATGTTATCCAGATATGGGAACGTGGCCTTCAGTTGGCACTGGTCCGCCATCCGGTCCATTGCCCCCTGGAAGACAGATACACCATTCGTGACACCAAAGGGGACGCACAGGAATTGATAAGGCCTGCTGTCCACCTTGAAGGCAGTGTAAGAGCCGTCCTCCCGGCGGATGGGGAGCTGACGGTAAGCGGATTTTAGGTCTATGGTCGAGTACACCTTGTACTGTGCTATTTGATTGACCATATCCGCGATGCGGGGTAGAGGGTACGCGTCGAGCTGCGTGAACCTATTGATGGTCTGGCTACAGTCCATGACCATCCTATTCTTCTCCCCGTTCCGAACAACGACCACCTGCGCCCTCCAAGGACTTGTGCTTGCCTCAATGACCCCCTCCCTGAGCAGCCGCTGCACCTCCGACTTAATGAAAGCTCTGTCCCCCGCGCTGTACCTCCTGCTCTTAGTTGCCACAGGCTTACAGTTCGGGGTCAGGTTGGCAAACAGTGGTGGGGGAGGGATCTTGAGGGTGGAGAGGCCGCAAGTGGTGTCGGTAGTGCGGCAGTTGGCATGGTGTTGGGTGGGATGTGCGGGTCGGTGTGTGTGTGTGGTCAGTAGCGGGGTTTGTGACGTATCCCTACAAAACTGGGGATTTACAACAGTAATTGGTGGGAGGGACCCATCATACTCTATTGTCACACTTTTCAGGTGGCTTTGGAAGTCGAGCCCCAATAGCACAGGGGCACACAGTTGAGGCAAGACCAGTAATGTAAAGTCTCGATATTCTGTGCCCTGCACCACTAGCGTCGCTACACACCCACCTCAGATGTCTGTTGTATGCGACCGGGAAGCCATGGTGACCCTTCGACTTACCGGCTATATCACGAGTCCGCAATGCTGCACCGTGTCTGGGTGGATAAAACTCTCCGTGCTGCCTGTGTCAAAAAGGTAGCTTGTCCTGCGCCCCTCCACCAGGATGTCCATCATTGACCTTGCGAGCTAATGGGGAACGCTTTGGTCGAGGGTCACGGAGGCCAGGGTTGATTCGCTGTCTTGGTCCGGCGCGGTGGGGTGCCCCATGAGCACCCGTTGGTCGTAGGTGGTGGGAGGGGGCGCCGACCAAGATGGCCGCCCCCATGTCTCGCACGTGGTGGTGGCGTGCAGGGAACATGGCGGCAGGCAAATGGCGACCCCTACGTCTCGCACATGGCGCTGCTTGATCCTGCTTGTGGTTTGGACTTATAGACCTTGGCGATGTGGCCCTTCTTTCCGCAGCTGGAGCAGGAGCGCAGCGTTTCCGGAGGTGCTTCTCCAGTCTGCAGAAGTAGCACTTTGCGGACTCGTGACTGGCGGCAGTCGAGGTCGATTCGCCGGCGGGTTGCGGGGTCTGCGGCGCCCACGAGGCCATCGGGGGATCGCGTGCCTGGAGAGCCTCTAGCATGTCGGCCAGCTCGATTGCCGAACTTAAGGTAAGATCGGCTTTTTCCAACAGCCACTGGCGCACATACACTGATCTGGTCCCCATGACGAAGGCCTCTCTCACTAGGAGTTCTGCATGCTGCACCACCGTCAGCTCCTGGCAATTGCAGGCTCGCATGATGTCCGTAGGGCCTGAACAAACTCAGCACTTGTTTTCCCGGGCCGTTGTTGCCTTGTCGCTAAGCAGTGCCAAGCATAGACTCTGTTTATCGGCCGCAGGTATTGTCCTTTGAGGGGCTCATTGCGCCATCGTATCTCAGCTGGTCTCTGACTAGCGAATAGACCCGCGGACTGACCTGGAGAGTAGAACTCTGCGCTTCACTACGGGGTCGGTCACTTTAATCTCCTCTAGCTATGCTTCGAAACAGGCCAGCCAGAG
This sequence comes from Mobula birostris, assembly GCF_030028105.1. Taxonomy (NCBI): domain Eukaryota; kingdom Metazoa; phylum Chordata; class Chondrichthyes; order Myliobatiformes; family Myliobatidae; genus Mobula; species Mobula birostris. Next base: position 77,887,908 of record NC_092373.1, on the reverse strand, counting down.
TTTGAAAGCATTTCCAGCTTCAGGCATTTGCGGATCGAGGTCTAACCTGTCGGGTCTCAGCGCGTGTTCCATGCTTTAAAATGTACAGCGAATAAAATTGAAGCTCACCTTCAATAACTCCAAAAGACTGAAGTTGGGTTAAATACTGAAAGACTTTTATTTGCTGTACAATACGACCTCCATGGTGAGTGTCTGCCCCTGGACTGAGGGGGAGGGGCAAGGCAAAACACCTTTATACAGGAATCTGTGGGAGGAGCCACAGGGGCAGTCAGCAGAGGGACGTGTCCAGACAGGTAACCCAGTTACAACATATATATGGTTTACCACACACACACTCAAGTGATCACATCATCATGTTCACCAATGACACGACAAACGTGGGGCTCATCACCAACAATAATAAATCGGCCCACAGAGAGAAGGTGAATGAGATCGAGGCCTAGTGCAGGCAAATAACTTCTTCCTTAACGTCAAAAAGACAAAGGGCATTGTTATTGACTTCAGGAGAACTCATACCACTCAAAGCCCTCTTTACATCATCGGAACAGCAGTGGAAAGTTAGCCAGATACATACTTTATTGATCCCAAAGGAAATTAGTGTCACAGTAGCATTACAAGTGCACAGATATACAAACATACAAATATTAGAAGAGAAGTAAGAAGTAAAAAAGTTACCTCAAACAGTCTAACAGGAGAGGGTGATCACTTCCCCAGTTATAGGCTGACTCATTATATAGACTAATGGCCAAGGATAGGAATGCCCTTATATAGCGCTCTTTGTAGTAGCGCAGTTATCTTAGTTTATTACTAAAAGTGCTCCTCTGTTCAGCCAAGGTGACAAGCAGAGGGAGAGAAACATTTTCCTGAATTGCCAGGATTTTCTGTAGGGTCCTTTGTTCTACCACAGCCTCCAGTTTGACTCCTATTACAGCGCCAGACATTCTAATCAGTTTATTGAGCCTGTTGCTGATGTCATTGTCCCAACACACCACCACATAGAAAATTGTACTGGCGACAACAGACTGGTAGAACACGTGAAGGAGAGAGAGGCCTGCATACTCCAAAGGACCTCAGTCTCCTCAGGAAGTAGAAGTGACTCTGGCCCTTCTTGCACACAGCCTCTTTGTCGGTGTTCCACTCAAGCTTGTCATCCAAAGTGCACCCCTAGGTACTTCTAGATCCTCACCACGTCCATGTCCTCACCATCAATAGGAACAGGGAGCAGTCCAGGCTTAGTCTTCTTAAAGTCCATCACCACCTCTTTTGTCTTACTGATGTTGAGCTGCAGAGGATTCAGCTTGCACCATTTGACAAAGTCCTCCACCAGCACCCTGTATTCATCCTCCCGTCCTCCCTTTATACACCCAACTATTGCTGAGTCAATAGTTTCAAACTCCTCAGAACACACATCACACACAACTTCTCATGCACCCAGCACACATCACACACAGTAAAAAAAAAGCTCAGCAGTGCTGCACCTTTCTGAGGAGGCTGAAGAGAGCTGGACTTTGCACTTCCACACTCACATCATTTTACAGATGTACAGCTGAGAGTCCTGACAAGCAGCATGGCTGCTTGGAGTGGACGCTGCACTCTCCCGGCAGGAAGGCTTTACAATGGGTAGTCAAAACTGCTCAGTGTATCACCAACACCAGTCTACCCACCATCACGGACATCTATACGGAAGGGGTGCCGAAAAAAGGCCAGTAGCACCCTTCCGGTTCATGGACTATCCCACTGCCATCAGTGAGGAGGCTATATAGCATCCACTCCAAGACAACCAGGCTCAAAAACAGTTATTTTCCAGAAGCAGTAAGCCTGATCAACACCTCAACCCACTAACTCCACCACTACTTTATTATTTCCTGTCAGTCACCCAGCGTCACTTTATGGACACACAATCACAATCACTATCAGTCTAACTAGATAAGCTATCCCATGTATTTATATTTATTATGGTTTTTTTTAATTATTATTCTGTTCTTTATCCCTTGTGGGGTTTTTTTAGCTGCATCAGATTCAGAGTAACAACTATTTTGTTCTCCTTTACACTTCTGTACAGGAAATTACATTAAACAATCTTGAACCTTGAAATCTGGAGAAGATTAAATTTCAAACTTCTCATTTGCATTCATTATAACAGGCATAGTTCTAAAAATGTAAATACATTTGGCAGTTGGAAATAAATATTTGGGAATTATATATTGTTCCAAATTATTTTTGTTTTACAGTGAAGGAAGGAAATATTGCATCAGCCAGTAGACGTGAGAAGAATGAGACATTTCTACCTTGATAAATTTTCATCAGCTGAATGAACTTGAGGAACCTAAGATTAAAAGCTGATTTCCCACCTGAACTCTGTTAAGCAGAGTTTTGACTTCACTCATTTGAAATGGAAAAATTGCTGGTAAAATTCCAATTGTAAAAAAATAACATTCAGAATGTGATTTGAATTCTGGCCATTGGGATTTCATTCACGTAATTCTAATAAACGCAACACACACAGAGTGCTGGGCAAACTCAGCAGGTCAGTCAGCATCAATGGAAATGAACATTTCAGGCTAAGACCCTTCTTTAGGACTGGAAAAGAAGGTGGAACACACGATAATAAAAAAGGTGGGGGTATTAAAGAAGGTGATAGGTGAAGCCAGTTGTGTAGGAAAGGTAAAGAGCTGGAGATGAAGGAATCTGATGGGAGAGCAGAGTGAACCAGAGGAGAAAGGGAAGGATGGGCACCAGGGGGAGGTGATAGGCAGGTGAGAAAAGGTAAGAGGTCAAATTGACGAATTGAACAAGAGGGGCAGGTGGGGGAAGGATTTTTTTTTAACTGGAGGGAGAAATAGATATTCATGCCATCAGGTTGGAGGCTACCCAGACAGAATACAAGATGTTACTCCTCCATCCTGACGGTGGCCTGATCGTGGCACAAGAGAGGCCATGGACCGACAGGTTAGAATGGGAATGGGAGTGGGAATGGGAATTAAAATGTTGGGCTATCAGGAAGTTCTGCTTCTGGCAGCAGGAGCAGAGGTGGTCAACGAAGCAGTTCCCTACATTAGCACTTGTCTCCCCTATGTAGAGGGGGCCACATCGGGAGCACAGGGTACAATAGATTACCCCTGCTGATTCTCAGATAAAGTGTTGGCTCACCTGGAAGGACTGTCTGGGGCCCTGAATGAAGGTGAGGGCGGAGGTGAATGGGCAGGTGTAGCACTTTGGCCACTTACCGAGATCAGTGCCGGGGGGATTTTAGTACGGACGGACAAATAGACAAAGAAATCAAGGATGAGGAGATCTCTGCAGAAATCAGGGAGTTGGAGGAGGTAAACATGTGTTTAAGATCATAAGATCATAAGATATATGAGCAGAATTAAACCTTTTAGCCTACCATGGTAGTGGTAGGATCCCTTTGGAAATGGCAGAATTTGCAGAGAATGATGTGTTGGATGCGGAGACTCATGGGGTGGTAGGCAAGGGCAAGCGGAACTCTATCACTGTTAAGACAGCGAGAAGATGGGGTAGGTGCCGATGTCCAGGAAATAGAGGAGATTCGGGTGAGAGCAGCATCAATAGTGGAGGAAGTCAAGCCCCAGGATAAAGATAAATTCTATGAAGTCAACCCTCATACTCATTCACTCCAGGGAATAAAGATCCAGTATGGACAACCCCTCCCTATAAATCATGCACTCTAGTCCAGGCAGTGTCCTTGTAAACAACGTCTTCACCCTCCGCAGCTTGACAATGTCTCTCCTATAACAGGGTAACAATGCTCTAAGTGCGATGTCACCAACAACTTGTATAATTGCAACATCATCTCCTACTCCTGAACTCAATATCCTGACTGATGAAGGCCAATGTGCTAAATCCCTTCTTTACACCCTGTATACTTTTGCAGCTACTGTCTTCCAACTGTGCACCCTGTACTCCCTGGTCCCTCTGTTTCACAACACCCATCAGTGCCTCAGTCCTATCCTGGTTTGACTGTCCAAAATGGATCCTCACACAGCCCTGATTGAAGAGTGGAAAGTATGCAAAATGAAGTATTGCTGCCTGTTCAGCCTTACCTTTCCTGGGATGGAGAAGGGGTCAGCAGGGAGAGGAATTAGCCAGCATTCCTGCAGCATTTATGAGTAAGTGGATAGATGATGTACAAAGATACTGTTGAAGTAGCTTTGAGTCCCTAGTAATATAGCTAATTGAGATTGAAGGGGAGCATGGAGTCATTCCCTAGTGTGAGCCAGTAGCTTTCTGAGAGGGAATGAGAATAACAATCTTGCTGTTTATACATAAATGAACTGATATGAAATTAGTTGGAACAAGCCTGTTACAATGATTTAATGTATTTTAAGACCTCCCATAACATCCACAAAACCAGAATAACACATGATTTACTTCTGAATGATAAATCAAGAGTCTATTGGGGAAAAAATGACTTGCAGGTTGCTTAAACTAGCATTTTTCTTCAACATGACATCTTGTAAATGGAACAGTGTACAATGAGATAATCAGAGTGATGATAAGATTTGCTGCTACAAATGATCTTCAGCTTCAGCATGACAAAAATGATATATTTTCTTATTCAGTATTAATTCATAGCTATGCTCCTAAATCTAGACAGGCTTTGAAATTAAACAACTACAAGAATAACGAATCTTTTCAGAGAAGATTGTCCCTTGCCTTGTAGATAAAAAACTCAACAAAGGGGGTAGCAGTGAGGATATTAGAGTCAGAATCAGGTCTAATATCACCGGCATGTGTTGTGAAATTTGTTGTCTTTGTGGCAGTACAATGCAATAGTTGATAATGTAGAAAAATAAAACTATAAATGACAGCAAGTATGTATATGTATATTGAATAGTTAAATTAAGTAAGTAGTGCAAAAAAAGAAATAAAAAGTAGTGAGGTAATGTCATGGGTTCAATGTCCATTGAGAAATCGGATGGCAGCGGGGAAGAAACTGCTCCTGAATCACTGAGTGTGTGCCTTTAGGCTTCTAAACAATCAGAAGATGGTAACAATCAGAAGAGGGCATGTCCTGGGTGCTGGGAGTCCTTAATAATGGACACCAGCTTTTTGAGGGCAAGTGGTAACGAAAAAAAGCTATACATTCCTGTGAGGATTTGGGAATAAAAGAAGGAAAAGCAAGCTGTCCTTGAGGCACTGGGTTGACTCTCACTTGACACACTCGAACTTTCGTTTTTGCCTTCTTTGGAGTGCTTGAGGCCACATTTCCTTCTAGAACTATTTTGTTTCTCATATCCTGGAGGACTCACCACTCTGGCCATCCAAGTGAGGCACTACAGTCTGCATGATCGGCCACTTGGTGTCCATTTATGCAAACTGAGCTCTGCCATCATACTATCCTGATAACCTCCTGATAGATCTTTCTCAATCGACTCTACAGATTCCTGATGACATTTGAAATGAGTTCAATTATATTTAAATTATCTAAAGTAATTGAAGTTATTTGCAAAAAATTAATAATAATGCATTTAAAGTCAAAGAGTCATTTAGCATGGAAACCAGCCCTTCAGCCCAACTTGTCTGCACTGAGTAAGATGCCCATCTAAACCAGTCCCAATTTTTTTGCTTTTCATCTGTAACTCTTTGTCTTTCCTCTTCATGGTTTAAATAATATATCCATTTATTTAAAAACACAGAGTCATAGATAAATTGCTAGGGGAACTCAGCAGGTCATGCAGCATCTATCAAAAAGAATAAACAGTTGATGTTTCGGGCCAAGACCCTTCTTCAGGACTCAGGTCAAGACTCAGTCTTGAGGATGGGTCTAGGCCTGAAACATCGACTGTTTACTCGTTTCTATAGACACTGTCTGGCCCGCTGAGTTCCCCCAGCATTTTGTGTGTGTTGCTTTGAATTTGCAGCATCTGCAGATTTTCTCATGTTTGTGATTTACTACTCCACTGCAAAATCTCTTCAAGGGAAGCCTACCGTGAAGAAGTTTAAATCTTCCCTTCGACAGGAGCTCAGTGAAAACCTCTTTCACTGGTCCTCCTCTGTGATCTCTGCTGCACCCAGTCCTGATGAAGGGTCTCACCCTAAAATGTCGACTGTTTACTCTTTACCACAGGTGCTGCCTCGCCTGCTGAGCTTTGTATGTGTTACTTGGATTTCCAGCATCTGCAGATTTGCTCGTGTTTGTGATAGAGTCATAGAGTTGTACAACATAGAAACAAGCCCTTTAGCCCATCATCTATGACAACCATCATGTCTATCTATGTATGTCAATCCCATGTGTTTGCATTAGTTATCTATCCCTCTATGCCCTGTTCAGTCAAGTACCTCTCCAGATGTGTTGTAAATATAGTTACTGTTCCTGCCTTCATCACATACTTTGACAGTTCATTGCAGTTCATTCATTGTGTGAAAAATTATCCCTCAGATTCTCTTTTGACAGATATTATGCACATCTTGTTGAAAGTATTTCAAATCATTAATTTTAATTACAGAACAAGCAACATTTATCTTCAATCACCTATTGGAAAGAAAGTCAGTGACCCTGGATGAATGCCACTAAATACAACAACCAGGCCTAGTGTAAAATGAAGGCACAAATACTAAGTGTTTCTGGTCTCACAGCTCCTTACAACTAGAAACTCTAACTTTTCCAGTCACTACCATTCCCACCATTGTACTTTCCATATAAAGTGGCCATTCTATAATTGTTAGCTTTACATCCAGCAAATTAAGAATCTAACATTTTTTATTGTTAAGTTGTAATAGAATTCATGAAGTTGAGGAGCCATAAAGAAATACCACATGGGAACAGGTCCTTCTGCACTGATTTCAGATTTGTTTAATAACTTGAATTGAAGTTCCCAGCTGCCATAGTAGGATTCAAATTCTGCATAAATGACCTAAAACTCTGACAGCTAATACATTGTTCAATGAAACATAATATGATGGGGAATAATTATGAACTTATCAGCATTTTGAAAGGTTGGTGAATAAGCTTTATCCTAGTGATGATCCTCTTGTCAACACTGTAAGTACTTCGGGGACAGATTGAGGTTCAATGGAACCTATGGTACTGAGGTGGCAATCTTGCTACCAGCATGACTGCAGCAGTTTGATGGATAGGGCAAATGTATTTGGATAAATTCATGTCATTGCATGATCATTTATTTAGCAACTTCCTTGATTAATATGCTTACAAGATTATAGTCATGTCTATGCCACTGTGTAAATATCTCCTTTCTGTTGGCTTACGGCTTTTTTCAAAAGTTTGTCATAGAACGTGGATGTAGTCCCCTTAGCCCATCGAGTGTATGCTGACCATCAACGACAATTTACACTAATCCTACTTTGATCTCATTTTGTTTAAACATCTTCACAGAATGCTGGAGACAACCAGTTTCTTATGTGTGAAATCCTTTGCACAGAATTGCTTCATGGTGCAGCTGACAAGCCCCCTTTAATGTCTAATTATTGAGTTAAACGAGACTTGTTCAGGGGATATTTACATGGAGTTCTACATAGGTATGTTCCAATGAGACAGGGAAAGGATGGTAGGGTACAGGAACCGTGATGCACAAAGGCTGTTGTAAATCTAGTCAAGAAGAAAAGAAGAGCGCACGAAAGGTTAAAAAAACTAGGTAATGATAGAGATCTAAAAGATTATAAGGCTAACATGAAGGAGCTTAAGAAAGAAATTAGGAGAGCCAGAAGGGGCCATGAGAAAGCCTTGGTGGAGAGGATTAATGAAAACCCCAAGGCATTCTACAAGTATGTGAAGAGCAAGAGGATAAGACGTGAGCGAATAGGACCAATCAAGTAGTGACATTGGAAAAGTGTGTATGGAACCGGAGGAGATAGCAGAGGTACTTAATGAATACCTTGCTTCAGTATTCACTACAGAAAAAGATCTTGGTGATTTTAGGGATGACTTAAAGTGGACTGAAAAGCTTGAGCATGTAGATATTAAGGAAGAGGATGTGCTGAAGGTTTCGGAAAGCACATCAAATTGGATTAGTCACCGGGACCAGATGAGATATACCCCAGGAAAATGTGGGAGGCAAGGGAGAAGATTGCCGAGTCTGTGGCAATGATCTTTGCATCATCAATGGGGCAGGAGAGGTTCTGGAGGATCGGAGGATTACGGATATTGTTCCCTAATTCAAGAAAAGGAATAGAGATAGCCCGTGAAATTGTAGACCAGTGAGTCTTACTTCAGTGGTTGGTAAGTTGATAGAGAAGATCCTGAGAAGCAGGATTTATGAATATTTGGAGAGGCATAATAAGATTAGGAATAGTCAGCATGGCTTTGTCAAAGGCAGGTTGTGCCTTACGAGCATGATTGAATGTTTTGAGGAGGTGACTAAACACATTGATGAAGGAAGAGCAGTAGATGCAGTGTATATGGATTTCAGAAAAGCATTTGATAAGATACCCCATGAAAGGCTTATTGAGAAAGTAAGGAGGCAAGGGATCCAAAGGGACATTGCTTTGTGGATCCAGAAGTGGCTTGCTTACAGAAGGCAAAGAGTAGTTATAGACGGGCCATATTCTGCATGGAGGTCAGTGACCAGTGGTGTGCCTGTTCTGGGACCCCTACTCTTTATGATTTTTATAAATAACCTAAAGGAGGAAGTGGAGGGATGGGTTAGTAAATTTGCTGATGACACAAAGATTGGGGGTGTTGTTGATAGTGTGGAGGGCTGTCAGAGATTACAGCAGGACATTGAGATGATGCAAAACTAAGCTGAGAAGTGGCAAATGGAGTTCACCCAGCTAAGTGTGAGGTGGTTCATTTTGGTAGGTCAAATATGATGGCAGGATGTAGTGTTAATGTTAAGACTCTTGGCAGTGTAGAGGATCAGAGGGATCTTGGGGTCCAAGTCCATAGGACATTTAAAGCTGATGCAAAGATTGACTATGTCGTTAAGAAGGCATATGGTGCATTGGCCTTCATCAATTGTGGGATTGAGTTTAGGAGCCGAGATGTAATATTGTAGCTATATAACACCCTGGTCAGACCTCACTTGGAAACTGTGCTCAGTTCTGATCGTCTCACTACAGGAAGGACGTGGAAACCATATAAAAGGCACAGAGGAGATTTACAAGGATGTTGCCTGGATTGGGGAGCATGCCTTATGAGAATAGGTTGAGGGAACTCAGCCTTTTCTCCTTGGAGCGACAGAGGAAGAGAGGTGACCTGATAAGATGATGAGAGGCATTGATCATGTGGATAGTCAGAGGCTTTTTCCCAAGGCTGAAATAGTTAGCACAAGAGGACACAGTTTTAAGGTGCTTGGAAGCAGGTACAGAGGAGATGTCAGGGGTAAGTTTTTTTACGCAGAGAGTGGTGAGTGCTTGGAATGAGCTGCAGGCAAAAGTGGTGGAGGCAGATATGGTAGGGTCTTTTAAGAGACTCCTGGATAGGTACTTGGAGCTTAGAAAAACAGAGAGCTATGGGTAATGCTTAGTAATTTCTAAGGTAAGGACATGTTCGGCACAACTTTGTGGACCGAAGGGCCTGTATTGTGCTGTAGGTTTTTTATGTTTCTATGTTTGATGGTGATCTGGCTGCAGTCAACCTGATGATTGTGGGTCAACCTTTGGACACCTGAAAATTCAGAAAGAATTGAAGGGAAATAGTTCTGACAAACAGATAGCAGAGGCAAGCAAGCCGCATTATGAGGGGTAATTATTTAGCTTGAGAGACTTATCTGAAGGAAGGTAATTAAAGACCATATCAGAGGTATGAGAACAGACTAATAAAGAAGCAAGCTTCGTACACTCTGAGAAAGCCATATCTGTTGGAGTGGCTTGTGAATGTCTATAGGTGCAAGAAAAAAATCTAGACCCATGTTCCTGTGTAACAGAACATTCAAGGTGACCTGATTCAAAATAGAAGACACCTTTCTATTTAGTTATCATTGTGTACCTCGTGTGTGAAGCACACCAATGGGCTGTACCCCTTTTTTCACACACCAACACTTAGTGAGCTGAAGGATTGCAATTGTTTTGTAGGTCTTCCTATATCATATTAAAATTATTGTAAGTCACTCAATGCAGTAATAATACATTCACTTTTACTATAGGATCCATGACAAATGAAGCCAAGATATATTTGAGAAGGAATCATAGAAAGCTAATTTCCAACTGATCTAAAGGGAATATTAAAGAAATTGCTGTTACCAAAGCTGCTACCTAATTTTATCCAAGTGAGCTGTTCAAAACATTTAAAGTGTGACGCTGACTCTGTTTCAGATGGTTTGATGAAACTATATTCCATGAATCTTAATTAATTTGTAGAAAATCTATAATCACATCTGAGCATTTCCTGACTACAATAGCACTAGAAATTCTACCAACGGACACAGACAGAATCAATGATTAGAAGGTAATCACACATCATGAAGGCGCAGCTACCTAGGAGTTGAAAGTTGCTAACAAATATATTTGATCTGCAATCCCTTGTGTTTTGAAGCAATTCTGAGACTAGTCACAGGTGCTGTAAAAAAGCTTACCTCTCTCTTAAACAATGCTTCGAAATGTTTTTTTTTAGAATTGTCACAGAAATTCACATGAAATGAACCAACTCTTCCTGAAACTGTGGAGTCTTTAGAGCATTTGTAATGCACAAATCAGGGCTACAAAAGGATATGCCCCATTTTATTTTTTGATATGTTTGTCTCCAGCGAGCACGTTGACATCATTCAGAGTAAGGCAAACCACTTGATGGCACCCCCTCCCATTAATCACTTTAAATAATCTTTTCATCCAACACTGGGACATCATGTCTGTAGTATCTGCTATCTACAGAATGCATTGCCAGTACTCACCAAAGTTCAGGATCTCCCAACCCACAGAGGAGGGCCAAGAGTACCAGGAGTGCACCAAAACATCTGTGAGTTCTTCTCCAACTCATAAATTATCAGAGATGAGCATGCATCACTAATGCCTTGTTATCTTCAGATGAAGAACTTTCTCTAAACTATTGAGACTATGTATCTTCAACTTAAATAGCAGTTCAACAAGGCAGATCAGTGCCAACATTCCAAGGGCAATTAAGAATGGCGATTAAATGATGGATTTGTTTTTTTTTTATTCTTTAAGGCAGTTTATGGTCTATACATTAATCGGTTGTCCTTATATTAAGAACTATATATAGTGCCCTGCAGCCATACCCACTTAAGGGAAAGGCTTCGGGAGTAAATCCTGAGGACAAATCCCGAGCTGGAGTCCCTAAGGCAGTCCGACGTTGCTTTCAACCTTGTTCTGGCAACTCCTGCAACTTCACTGGTGCCAAGCTGTATCGGCCCTTGCCCTTCCCCTTGGACAACATCGGTGGCATGCGGTGGGGAGACTTGCTGCATGGGCAACTGCCAGTCTTCCATACAACCTTGCCCAGGCCTGCGCCCTGGAGAAACTGAAGCAAGACTTCCCAGGTGCAGATCCATGGTCTCGCGAGACTAACAGATGCCATATATATATAAAATAATCTTAATATTGCAACAGCCCATAAACATATAGTATACAGTATCTCTGTGTGTGTACTCATTTCTATGAATAGAAGAACTTGTTCTTCATTTTTGGTAAATAGTACTTTCCTCTCAGTCGTACATATTTTTAATATTCTTTGCTGCACTGTATGATTGTCATATCAGGTACAGAAGGTCAAAGACAAGGCTGGTAAAGACAGAGGAACACCACCAGCTGAAGGATCCCCTTCCAGGTGCACACATTCCTAAATAGAAAATATAACATCTTCCCTTCACTGTTGCTGGATCGAAATTTTGAAATGACTTCCCCAAGAGTTCCTTCACTAAAAAGACTTCAGCAGTTGAAGAAACAACTGAACACAATGTTTTCAAAGAGGAAAAGGGATAGCAATAGCAATGACCTTGTTAGCAAAACACAGGTCGAGAAAATTAGAATTTTTAAATTTCCACATACGTAATATTGACTAATGTTTCACATTAAGTAATATTATAATGCAGATGAACAAAATATTCGGCAAAAAAAAATTACTATCTTAAATGAGAGTTGGGGAATGACAAAAAGGAAAGGTACGTTGCATTCAGAGTTTCTCCAGTTAGCGGACGATTTCCTTCCACGCCTCTCTGACATAGTGGAGAACCACGTACGAGGCAAGTTACAACAGTGGTTTGCCATTGCCTTCTGCCGGGAGAGTTTCCAAAGAGATCGCCAGCTCGTAACTCAGCACGGAAGGAAAGCATGCAGGGGAGCCGGCTGGATTCAAACTCGGGATCTCTCGTCCCGAAGTCCGACGCTGGTGCCACTACATCTCCAGCTGGGTCATTGGGGAATGAAGAAATTAAAATATTTAGGATACCAACTCCATAGCTTAGTTCCATAACCATGACCATCAGAAATGCAGTCATCAAAATCAGGCAACAGGTCAGAAAGAGGGAAGCGAAGGTATCTCAAATGTATGAAAGATTAAAACAAGTTAATGAGAAAGTAAAGGAGCATGGGTGTGGAGGCATATGAAAACACAGGAAAGAATTTTAAAACCATCTCGGGGCTTGTTTAGGTCATTGCATGTGAAACGAATGGACAAATGAAACACAATGTATAATAGGATGTGATCAAAGCCTTCACTGAGTTAACTACATATTAGAGAGACAACGATGGGCTTCCCTCTAGCTAGGGTTGCCAACTGTCTCATATTAGCCGGGACATCCTGTATATAGGGCTAAATTGGTTTGTCACATATGGGACCGCCCTTGTCCCATATTTCCCCTGCTAAGGTAGAGCGTTCGTATGAAACCGTTCATAAGCCAAAATGGCGTAAAGTGAAGAAGCAATTACCATTAATTTATATGGGAAAAGTTTTTGAGCGTTCCCAGACCCAAAAAATAACCTACCAAATCATACCAAATAACACATAAAACCTAAAATAACACTAACATATAGAATAAGCAGGAAAAATATGATAAATACACAGCCTATATAAAGTAGAAATAATGTATGTACAGTGTCGTTTCACTTAAAAGAATCGGGAAAATTAAGGCAAAACCGATTTGTAGAAAAGAATCGGCAGTACATGCATGCGCACACAGATGCCCGCTCAAGGCTTCATAGTCACGTTAGTCTTTCTCAGGGTAAACACAAGTGTTCCATAGTTGACTGCTGCTTTTGCCCCTTATTTGGGAGTGAGAAAGTTGGCAACCCTACCTCTAGAAACCCATTATGCAGGTTTGGTTTGTGCAAAGAACTGCTTAGAAGATCTGTTCTTGGGAACAGAAAGAAATACTTTTGGAGACAGATCAGTGTGTGACATGTAATTTACCACAAAAAAAAAATCAGCCCCAATACAGCTGGGATCTCACTGATGTTCTGATGCACATGGAAGTTCTATTTTTATATATTTTGAGTTTAGAAGAAGACAATGATCAAAAAGTTATTCACAATTTTGTGCAATATCAACTTGGCAATACAAGATGACTTATACTAACTGGATTATCTGATGGGTTTCATACTCCAGCCCTGCATTAATTAATATGTATCTGGCAGGTGGCTTAAATTATTCTATTTCACAAATAGCGGTTAATTGCAATAGTCATAAATTTTAACTTGCACATTTTTCAAAGGTGGTCATTTATACTAATACAGAGATGATGGTGCAGACAAGATTTATGTGAGGGAAGTTGAACACTCAACAATGCATAAAAGACTGATTGGTTAAATGCTATAATTTATAACAGAGAAGCAACAATCTAACATGTTTTATAAACCTAATAATAAATTTTATATGACACCTTATTTCTCTTGCAACTTACAGACTGTGAACTTTTTAAAAGCTGGTTGACCTTGTGTTTTAATTCCACATGGCAGGAATCTAAAATTCTAACAAAAATAATGGGCTGCCAGTAATCTTTTCAACTAGTGGATTTGCTTTTGCGCACAAACAGCATTTATTTCAAATCAGAGTGTCAAGTTATTCCAAATATATCATTTATGTCAGAAATCAAAATGCAGGCAGTTTTTCCTGTGGTTGAAAAAATAACATCCACTATAAATCAAACATGGAAAATCAGCCATGTGGTGTGTCTCAAGTGGAGAATTATTCCTTCTTGAGAGTGCCAATAAATGGGATTCTGGAGGGACATTCATCCACCTACAAGCGTAGAAAACTAGAATCTCAGCTCAGGAAGCTATAATCAAGCTAAGGAATGAAAACTCAAAAACAGCCCTTGAGGATGATAAAGAAGCCAGAAAAGAAATCAAAAGAAATAGGAAAGGCAGGAAGGCCCATGAGGGGCCAGGAAGGGCAAATAGGATTGAAGAGAATCCTAAGGCATTTTATACGTACGTACATCAAGAGCAAGAGGATAACGAGGAGAATGTAGAACTATTCAAGGATAACGGGGGAACACTTGCTTGGATGAGGAGGATGTGAGTGAGGTACTTAATGAGTACTCTATATCAGTATTTGCCAAGGAAAAGGACATAGAGGAGATGGAGATCAGTGTCACGTGTATTAACATGCTAGGGAATTTCGAGGTTTGGTCTCTTAAAGAGCATTAAGGTAGATAAATCCCAGGGCCTGATGGAACATAGCCCAGGTTATTGAGAGAGGCAAGAGATGAGATTGCTGGGGTCTTGACCATTATCTTCATGTCCTCTCTAGCCACAGACAAGGATCCAGAGGATGTTGATTACCTAAAGTTGTTCCATTATTCAAAAAGGGAACCGGGGATTATCCTGGAAACCGTAGACCAGTGAGTCTCACATCTATGGTAGGGAAGTCACCGGAGAGAATTCTTAGGGATAGCTTTTGGAAAAGTATGCCTAAATAGGGAGAGCTGATATAGTTTAGTTTCTTACTAACTCAACTCAGTTTTATGACAAAATGTTTGCTGAAAGTAGAACTGAGGATGTTGTTGATGTGTGTTTTAGTAAGGCATTTGACAAGGTCCCTCATGGGAGGTTTATCCAGAAGATTAAGATATATGGGATCCATGTTGCTTTGGCTGTTTGGATTCAGAACTGCCTTGCCCGAAGAAGACAAAGGGTAGTGTTTGAAGGAACTTATTCCAGCTGGAGGTATGTGATCAGTAGAATTCCTCAGGAAGCTGTACTAGTACCTCTGTTGTTTGTGATGTATATAAGTGACCTGGATAAAAATATAGATGGGTGGGTTAGTAAATTTGAGGATCATACAAAGATTGGCAGAGTTGTGGATAGTTTAGAAAAATGGTAAATAATACAATGTGCAATAGCTCAGTTGCAGATATGGGCAGAGAAATGGCAGATGGAGTTTAACCCAGATAACTGTAACTTAGTAAAGTCAAATGTAAAGAGACAGTACATTGTTAAGAGCAAGAGCCTTAATAGCGTTGGTGAGCAAAGGCATCTCAAGGAAACAAGTTCATAGCTCCACAGATTGATAAGGTGTTAGGAAGGCATGTGGCATGCTTGCCTTTATTAGTTGAGGCAATAAGTTCAAAAGTCAGAAAGTTATGTTACAACTTTATAAAACTCTAGACAGGCCACATCTGGAGTATTGCATACAGTTCTTTAATGGGTTGTCCCATTATTGAAAATTTGTTGAAGCTTTAGAAAGAGTTCAGAAGAGGTTTACCAGGATGCTGCCTGATTAGAGGGCATATGTTATAATGAAAGGTTAGACAAACCTGAGCTGTTTTCTCTGGAACAGCAAGATCCCTTGGATATAGGTTTATAGGTAGACAGACTGTATATTTTTCCTTGGATTGAAATATCTCATACTAGAGGGCATGCAGTTAAGGTGAAAGGGGATAAGTTCAAAATAGATCTGAGGGTTAAGTTCAGTACACAGAGAGCTGTGGGTGCCTCGAATGTGCTGCCTGTGGTGGTGGTAGAGGCAGAAACATTAGAAGCTTTTAAGCGACAATCCGACAGATACATGAATGCGAGGGAAGCGAAAGGATATGGACATTATGTAGGCAGAAAGGGTTAAATTGGTTGGCCACTTGATTACTAATTTAACTGGTCTGGCACAGCAGACAAGGGGCTTGTTCCTGAGCTGTCCAGTTCTATGTTCTGTACTCTCTATATTGCACTGGCTGATTCTACCTGTTGGAAGGTGACATGACTGTGGTAGACATAGGGGTCCAAGAGAAAGATGAGGCAGTGCAGCCAGAGTACAGGATGGCCTGGCAGGGCCTTGGGGTCTCAGTTTAATACTCATCATAAAATGACATCTTCAGGCGGAAGAAGGATCGCCAAGTACTGAACTGAAGCATTGGCGTGAATATTTGTCCTCAAGTCGCAGAGTGGGACTTAACTTCATAAGCTTGAAAATCAGTGACCAACTGAGGCCTCATTCAGTCAAGTGTTTCAACTCTCTTCTCATTACAATATTTTTATATCAAGTGGGTAAATGTTAAATTGTGATTGAACATAATAAGTAATATGAAATGTTGTTCATGCAGAGAGTATAATGGATTTATGTACTGATAAGAAACTTTATTTTGTGTGCAGAGCACTTATTTCCTTAAGTACATTTAACGTGTATTCTCAAACATGTTGGAGCATGTTGTAAAATGTCATTGATAAATGCAACTTTCTAAGCACTCTAGATAGGACTCTTCCTTGTGGCTGAAAAAGTTAAAAATCCTTTGGTATATATTCTATCTGCTACCCTCCAACATGATGGAATGAATAATGATTTCTCCTTCTGGTGAACAATTTTTTCTCCTTCCTCTATTCCACACTCTGACCTTTCACGTCTTCTCAGTCGTCTATTTCTTCCCCTGGTTCCCCTCCCCCATTCCTGTTACTTTTACTTTACTTTATTGTCCCCAAACAATTGATACTATAGCGTACAATCATCACAGCGATATTTGATTCTGCCCTTCACGCTCCCTGGAGTATAAATCAATAGTAAATATTTTAAAAATAAATTATAAATCATAAGTAGAAAATAGAAAAGGGAAAGTTTTCTCTTATTGTCCACTTTCCTCTCCTCACAGATTCCTTCTTCTCCAGCACTTGACCTTTACACTCACCTTGCTTCACCTATCACCTTCCAGCTAGCCGCTTTCCCCTTCACCCTGCTTTTTATTCTGGCATCTTCCCCCTTTCCTTTCAGTCCTAAAGAAGGGTCTTGTTCCAAAACATCGATTTTTTATTCATTTCCATAGATGCTGCCTGACTTTACATATCGATGATCCCAACTTATCGATGCAGCTATAAAGAAGGCAAGACAGTTGCGAAATTTCATTAGGAGTTTAAAGAGATGTGGTTTGTCACCTAAAACACCTAATAACTTCTATAGATGTACCTTGGAGAGTATTCTAACAGGCTGTATCATGCTTTAGTATGGTGGGGGTGCTACTGCACAGGATAGAAAGTTGTAAAATTAGTCAGCTCTATCTTGGGTACTAGCCTCTGTGGTATCTAAGACATCTCCAAGGAGTGGTGCCTCAGAAAAGTGGCGTCCATCATTAACTACCCCCATCATCCAGGACATGCCCTCTTCTCATTGTTACCATCAGGAAGGAGGCGATTCAGGAACAGCTTCTTCCCCTCTCCCATCTGATTCCCAAATGGACACTGAACTCATGAACACTACCTCACTTTTTTTATATATATACTTTGTGTGTGTGTGTGTGTGTGTGTGTGTGTGTGTGTGTGTGTGTGTGTGTGTGTATGTGTGTGTGTGTGTGTGTGTGTGTGTGTGTGTGTGTGTGTGTGTATGTGTATTGCCTGTGTCGGGTGGCAAGGCCTCGGCTCAGTTCACATCCAGAAGTGGGGAAACGCAAGCATAAGGAACAGGCGAGACATGATACAGGCAGAAGTACGGATCCGTGAGGAAGAGAAGCGGATGTCAAAGGCAGTGGAACAAGGGTTCCAGGATGCCTGGACAAAATGGGATCTGCCTAAGCGTAAGATCTCATGGGCAGAGTTATGGAGACGGGAGCCCTTCCATATTTCCTTCCTTTTGCGATCCGTGTATGACACCCTTCCTTCATCATTACATCTGTACACATGGGGGGTGAGAGAGGACCCGAACTGTAAGCTCTGTGGTCAAAAGGGGACACTGGCTCATATACTGTCCGGGTGTAAAACAGCTCTAACTCAAGGACGGTATAGGTGGCGCCATGATAAGGTGCTTCTGGCTCTTGCTGACACACTAGAGCGGGAGAGATGCAAGAAGAGGATGGCTGGCACAGATTTGAGGAAGGCCATCACCTTCATCAAAGAGGGAGTTAGGCCTTTCGTAACCAAACCACTAAAGCTCAATCTGCTGTTAACGGCCAGGTCCTGGGAGATGAGGGTCGATGTGGGAAGGAGACTGCAGTTCCCAGATGTGGTGCACACAACCCTACGCCCGGACATTGTACTGTGGTCAACCGAAGACAAGAAAATAATTCTGGTTGAGCTGACTGTGCCGTGGAAGGAGGGATGGGAAGAGGCCCACCAGAGGAAGGCCTTGAAGTACCAGCCCTGAGTGCAGGAGTGTAAAGACAAGGGGAGGCAGGCCTGGTTTTTCCCTGTGGAGATCGGCTGCAGAGGTTTCTCAGACAAATCAGCATGGTGGTTGTTGTCAGATCTGGGCCTGGACGAAAGGAGCAAAAACCAAGCAGCTCGTAGGATGGAGGAAGAGGCAGAACGAGCCTCTTGTTGGATTTGGAGTAGGCGAGAGGAGGGAAGCTGGAAGCCAGGAGCAGATGGGCAGTGATTTCGCCACCACTGCCGGCCCACCAACTGGAGAGTATCGTGGTTAAGGGTTGAAACACTCTGTGAAGGTTCGGAACCACCTGATGACATCAGCTCCTGGCTGAAGGCTACGGTTACCTTATAAAGTAACTGGAGAATGCACCCTAACAGGTGTATGTAACAAGTAATTAATTTACTTAATTATTTTTTTCTTTCTATATTATCATGCATTGCATTGTATTGCTGCTGCTAAGTTAGCTAATTTCATGACACACGCCAGTATAATAAACCTGATTCTGATTCTTTGCTAAGTTCCTCCAGCATCCTGTGTGGGTTTTCCTTTGGTCAGTGCCTAGTTAAACTCTAAGATCTGAGAAAAGTATGAAGCCATTCAGCCACTCCCACGTCCACTTTCCAGCCCTAACCCCGTAACTCCTGATTACTTGATCAATTAAAAACCTATCACGTCATCCAAAGTAACTTTACAAATACCTTGTTGAATTGGAGCAAGACTTCAAACTTTTGTACTCCAAATAAAAACCAGCATTTATTTGTCCTCCCCATTACTCAATGCATTTGCACATTGGCTTACTGTACTAGGGCCCGCAAACCCCCTTGTGTTGTCATTTTCTGTAGGCTTCCTCCACTTGATCATTCTTCCCTTCGAGGTAAACAATTTCACATTTCCCGACGTTATATTCCATTTGCCAATTATTCTCTGCATTTAACTTACTGATACCTTTTTTGAAACTATGTCATCCTCATACCTCAGCTTCCCATCTGCTTTAGTATCATCCACAAAATTAGCTGCAGTATGCTTGTTTTCTTCCTTTATTATTTACAGTAAACTGATGCAATCTATGTGGCATTCAACTGGTTGTGGGCTGCCAATTTGATCATGAACACCATTCTTGAAAAATACTGACTCTGAAAAATATCTGGTCCAGGAAAATTAATGGCCTCTAGATGCAATTTCTTCAGCCAGAGAGTGGCAAATCTGTGGATTTCATTGCCAGAGGTGGCTTTGGAGGACAAGTCATTCAGAATATTTAAGACAGAGTTTGATGGATTCTTGGTCAGTCAGGACATGAAGGGATATGGGGAGAAGGCAGGAGATTGCGGCCAAATGGCCTAATTCGATGGGCCAAATGGCCTAATTCTGCAACTCTTATCTTATGGTCTAATACTTTGCCTAATACTAGTTCTGTAGTGATGGTGATGTTTCATTCCTCCTCTATTTTAATGAGAATTTGCAGTATCCTTATAAGAGTAATTTAAAATATGTGTTTAACTTGTGTTCAGTTTCTAGTGCCATACTCCTTTGTCTCCAGTCTCATTCTCCTAAGGGTCCATTTTCACTTCTTATTCCTTTTACGTATTTAAAGATAATCTAATTGTGAGTTTTTACAGTATATGCTTACATCTCTGCCCTTATGTATTTTTCCTTGATTTTATTTTATATTTTTGGTTCATTTGATGGATTCTGCATTTGCTTCATCTTTGTGCCAGACACAAATTGTTTGCACCTTCTATGTTTTCTCCTTTAGTTTAATGCCCTCCTTAACTACTTCCTTAATTAGATAAAGTATGTTCATCCTCTCCACTCTCCCAAAGCTACACCTTTCCTGTTCATTTTGATGAACCATATAACTGGATTTAAATAAGAGAAAGAAAGAATAAATTCATTGGGTAATGAAAGAATTTGTATTTATATTAAATCATTTTCTCTATTTTCAAATGGAAAACACTCTGCTAAAGTAAGGAACCAATTTGCGAATTCACAAACATCAAGACTTCACAAACAGAAATTGAACATAGTAGTTAACATCAGGTATTTTTGTCATTTTGACTGACAGGTAGATATTAGCCAGAGACTGGGAGAATTATTCTTCAATTTTTTCACTTTTTCTTTACTGCCCATCTGAGAGGACAGTTTAAATTTCAGCTAATGTGCCATGTAAAAGGCAGACACCTAATAGGACTTTGTCCATAGCGTATTCAAATGCCTGCCTAACATTTGTGGTCAAAAGATTGAATAGTGTCCTGTACTTAGAACCTTTGAATGAAGAGGCAACTGTGCTGTGAACCTCATGAGTCTGGGCTGACACTGACTGAAAGAAACAAAAGTAACTTCTAATCATCACTTTGATAAGACATTCCAAAACACTACATTAGAAATGCAATACAATTTGAAATGTAATGAGCAGTCATATACGCAAAAATAAGGTGCCAGTTTCATGCAAACATCTTAGCATCCAAACTTTTATCTCTGCTTCGTTATATCATTGAAGTAAAACCAGTTTTCATATTGAGAACATTTATTCTGCTAATAAACGTTATAGCTGCTTAAATGATTTCATCTGAGTGAAACCTAAGCTCAATCCTACTGGAAAAATTTAAATCATGTCTGAAGAAAATGGATAAAATTATTTTAAAGAGAAGAAGAAAAATTCCTGTTTCACATAATTAGCAACCACCAATGAAAATGATTCTTCAGAAACCATCTATTTTCATAAAGAAATGTTTGTTCAATATTTTGACAATCTGATAAGGAAAAAGTATTTTCCTTACAAAGATTTTTATTAAAGGAGGGATCTCAGTTCTAACTTGCTGCTTCATTTTCAGTGACAGCAATATAATACAGCATTCATTTGGAAGAAAAAGAATAATTGAACTGTTAGCAACTTTCTAATCAGGTAGCTGGATCCTCACTGGTTTTCTTATTTCTATCGAGAAGATTCAGAGGAGAATGAATTATTTTAGCATACAAAATTCACTTTGCACTTTCTCTGTGAAAGTTAATTAAATATTTACGTAGTAAATATTGTGATCTCTTAATTTATATTTCCTGTACCAGACTGAATCATAGGCAATTCGTAGGCAAATCGGTTTTGGTGTAAAACCATCTTTACTGTTCCTGCCTCCACCATCTCCTCTGCAGTTCATTCCATATACCAGCTGCACTTTGTATGAAAAATTTACCCCTTGGATCTCCTTTAAACATACTCCCTCTCACCTTCAGCATATGTCCTCTTGTTTCAGACACTCCTATCACAGGAAACACACTTACTGACTACCTAGCCTATCTATGCCTCTCATCATTTAATTCCCTCTATCATGTCTCCACTGAGCCTTCTTTACTCAAACATTATTGAAATATTAAATACACAGCACTCCTCCCTGCTTAGCTATAAACTTCAACTTAACAGCGCAGGGTTTCTCAACGAGGGTTCCGTGAGAGGTCGGCAGGGTTTCCGCAAGAGATCATGATTAAAAACATAAACATTTTTTTTTAACCTTACACAACACACAATGCTAGCACAGGTAGTGGAGGGCAGTGACCTAGCAGCCCCGTTAGCAAACTCGTTAGAGTTCTCTCAGCTCAGTATGGCAGCACACGGTGGGACCGTCTTTACGTGGTTGAGTCCATTCTCATTTTTTGACCCAAGATAGGAGAAGCTGTTGATAACTGGTGAATGCTGTATTGCACGGAGGGGAGGATGACAGGCTGATAATTGGTGAGCACTGCATTGCACAGAGGGGAAGATGGTAGGTAGGCTGATGAGGAGTGTGAATTACATTTTCCAAGAATTGAATGGACTCACCTAACTTCGGCTATGATGTCAGTCTCTCCCCCTTACGTGCCACCGACTGATTTATGGGAGTGAACAATCTCCATCGGTGTAGCAGAAAACTGGCGGGAAATTTTCATTCTAAAGAAGTATTTTTTATGTGTCATGACTCATCTGCTGGCTTGCTGCTTTGCTGCTGTTGTAAACATTGCAAAAGGTGCATTGTGTAGGTTAGAAGAGAATTGTATTGTGAAGTTTTTGTATTTTTTGTGGTTTTCTCATTTTCAAGTCAAGTCAAGTCACATTTTATTGTCATTTCGACCATAACTGCTGGTACAGTACACAATAAAAACGAGACAACGTTTTTCAGGACCATGGTGCTATATGAACAATACAAAAACTACACTGAACTACATAAAACAACACAAAAACTATACTAGACTACAGACCTACCCAGGACTGCATAAAGTGCTCAAAACAGTGCAGGCATTACAATAAATAATAAACAAGACAATGGGTACAGTAGAGGGCAGTAGGTTGGTGTCATTCCAGGCTCTGGGTATTGAGGAGTCTGATGGCTTGGGGGAAGAAACTGTTACATTGTCTGGTCCTGAGAGCCCGAATGCTTCGGTGCCTTTTGCCAGATGGCAGGAGGGAGAAGAGTTTGTATGAAGGGTGCGTGGGGTTCTTCATAATGCTGTTTGCTTTACGGATGCAGTGTGTGGTGTAAATGTCTGTAATGGCAGGAAGAGAGACCCCGATGATCTTCTCAGCTGACCTCACTATCCGCTGCAGGGTCTTGCGATCTGAGATGGTGCAATTTCTGAATCAAGCAGTGATGCAGCTGCTCAGGATGCTCTCAATACCACCTCTGTAGAATGTGGTGAGGATGGGGGGGTGGATGGGAGATGGACTTTTCTCAGTCCTTGCAGAAAGTAGAGATGCTGCTGGGCTTTCTTTGCTATGGAGCTGATGTTGAGGGAACAGGTGAGATTCTCCACCAGGTGAACACGGAGAAATTTGGTGCTCTTAACAATCTCTATGGAGGAGTCGTCGGTGTTCAGCGGAGAGTGGTCGCTCCGTGTCCTCTTGAAGTCAACATCCATCTCTTTTGTTTTGTTCACATTCAGAGACAGGCTGTTGGCTCTGCACCAGTATACCATGTTTATACCAGTTTATACCATAGTATACCATTTTTAAAGATATTTTATTTACCGCTGTGTTGCAGTATGAGAAATTGAAAAGGTTTCTCTTTCAAAGGGAATGATAAATCGACGTATTGATGACATGTCAGATGATGCTGAAGAAGCTTTGTGTGATAAACTGAAAAACAACAGTTTCTCTATCCAGGTTGATGAGTGAACAGATTTCACCAATAGATGTCATGTCGTAGCATTTGTAAGATTTGTAAATGATGGTGAAATTCAAGAAAAATTTTTCTGTTGCAAGGAGTTGCCCAAAATAAGCAAAGACCAAGATATATTTAATGTTTTGTCTTCATATTTGGAAACTAAAGGTCTGTCTTGAGGAACTGTGTTGGCATCTGTACTGATGGTGCCCTTGTAATGGTTGGCTCCATGACAGGTTTTGTTTCTCCTGTAAGAAACAGAAAATCCTGACGTTGTCACAAAACGCTGCTTCTTCACAGAGAGGGGCTGATGCTACAAAAATGGTTAACTTTATTAAACTAAGACCAGTTCACTGGAGAATATTTAAAAAACTGTGTGAAAACCTGCACAAAGAGCACACCAATCTCCTGCTACATTCAGAAATCCAGTCGTTTAGCAGAGGACAAGTTCTCAAAAGGGTGTTTGAGCTGAAAGGTGAATTGCAGAAGTACTTTCAAGACAGTAGTAGGCTAGATTTTGCTGAATACTTTGAAGATGAAGAATGGCTGCAGAAACTAGCCTACTTAGCAGGCAGCTTTCATCATGTGAACCAGTTGAACAAGTCTCCGCGAGACACTAGGAAAAATGTTTTGACTTCCAGTGACAAGATTCTTGGACTTCGAAACATAGAAACATATAAAACCTACAGCATATACAGGCCCTTCAGCCGACGATCCTGTGTCAAACATGTACTTACTTAAGAAATTTACCTAGCGTTACCCATAGCCCTCTATTTTTCTAAGCTCCATGTACCTATCCAGGAGTCTTTTAAAAGACCATATCGTATCCGCCTCCACCACCATCGCCAGCAGCCCATTCCATGCACTCACCACCCTCTGTGTAAAGAAACGTACCCCTGACATCTCCTCTGTACCTACTTCCAAGCACCTTAGAACTGTGCCCTGTCGTGTTAGCCATTTCAACCCTGGGAAAAAGCCTCTGACTATCCATGCGATCAATGCCTCTCATCATCTTATATATCTCTATGAGGTTACCTCCCATCCTCCATCGCTTCAAGAAGAAAAGGCCAAGTTCACTCAACCTATTGTCATAGGCAATCCAGGCAACATCCTTGTAAATCTCCTTTGCACCCTTTCTATAGTTTCCACATCCTTCCTGTAGTGAGGTGACCAGAACTGAGCACAGTACTCCAAGTGGGGTATGATGCAAAGATCAGTTCCAGAGGCTCAGTAATCTCTTCACTCTCCTCCCACAGTAGCCTGGTGTATATATCATCTGGTCCTGGTGACTTATCCAACTTGATGCTTTCCAAAAGCTCTAGCACATCCTCTTTCTTAATGTCCATATGCTCAAGCTTTTCAGTCTGCTGTAAGTCATCCCTACAATTGCCAAGTTTCTTTTCCATAGTGAATACTGAAACAAAGTATTTATTAATCATCTCCACTATCTCCACCAGTTCCATATACACTTTTCCACTGTCACACTTGATTGATCCTAGTCTCTCACGTCTTATCCTCTTGTTTTTCACATACTAGCTGAATGTCTTGGCGTTTTCTTTAATCCTGCTCGCCAAGGCCTTCTCATGGCCCCTTCTGGCTCTCCTAATTTCATTCTTAAGCTCTCCCACTGAGAGACCTGACACCTGACCAGGTTCATTTCCCAATACCAGATGAAGTACAGCCTCTCCTCTTGTAGGCTTATCTACATACTGTGTTAGGAAACCTTCCTGAACACACCTAACAAACTCCACCCCATCTAAACCGCTCACTCTAGGGAGATGCCAATCAATATTTGGGAAATTAAAATCTCCCACCACGACAACCCTGTTATTATTACACCTTTCCAGAATCTGTCTCCCTAACTGCTCCTCTATGTCCCTGTTACTATTGGGTGGTCTATAAAAAACACCCAGTAGAGTAATTGATCCCTTCCTATTCCTAACTTCCACCCACAGAGACTCTGTAGACAATCCCTCCGTGGCTTCCTCCTTTTCTGCAGCCATGACACTATCTCTGATCAACAGTGCCACGCCCCCACCTCTTTTGCCTCCCTCCCTGTGCTTTCTGAAACAGCTAAAGCCTGGCACTCTAAGTAGCCATTCCTGCCCCTGAGCCATCCAAGTCTCGGTAATGGCCACAACATCATAGCTCCAAGTATGCTCTGAGCTCATCCGCTTTGTTAATGATGCTTCTTGCATTAAAATAGACACATCTCAAACCATCAGTCTGAGCGCATCCCTTCTCTATCACCTGCCTATCCTCCCTCTCACACTTTTTCTATTTGTGAGCCAACAACCCCTTCCTCCGTCTCTTCAGTCCAGTTCCCACCCCTCAGCAATTCCAGTTTAAACTCTCCCCAGCAGCCTGAACCTCCCTGCCAGGATATTGGTCCCCCTCAGATTCAGGTGTAACCCGTCCTTTATGTACGGGTCACACCTGCTTCAAAAGAGGTCCCAATGATCCAGAAATCTGAATCCCTGCACCCTGCTCCGATCCCTCAGCCATGCATTTATCCTCCACCTCACTCTATTCCTATACTCACTGTCACGTGGCACAGGCAGTAATCCTGAGATTACTACCTTTGAGGTCATGCTTCTCAATTTCCTTCCTAATTCCCTGTAGTCTGTTTTCAGGACCTCCTCCCTCTTCCTACCAATGTCGTTGGAACCATGACTGCTAGCTCTTCTCCTTCCCACTTCAGGATATCGCACACATGATCAGAAATATCTTGGACTCTGGCACCTGGGAGGCAAACTACCATCTGTGTTTCTTTCCTGTGTCCACAGAATCACCTGTCTGACCCCCTAACTATAGAGTCCCCTATCACTGCTGCCATCCTCTTCCTTCCCCTACCCTTCTGAGCCACAGGGCCAGACTCTGTGCCAGAGGCGCGGCCACTGTTGCTTCCCCCAGGTAGGTCCTCCCCTCCAACAATACTTATTGTTAAGGGGAACAGCCACAGGGGTACACTCTAGTATCTGACTCTTGCCTTTCCCTCTCCTGTTTGTTACCTGTTTGTTTGTCTCCCGAGGCCCTGGTGTGACTACTTGCCTATAGCTCCTCTCTATCACCTCCTCACTCTCCCTGACCAGACGAAGGTCATCGAGCTGTATCTCCATTTCCCTAACCCCGTCCCTAAAGAGCTGCAGATCGACGCACCTGGCACAGATGTGGCCCTCTGGGAGGCTGGGAGTCTCCCGGACATTCCACATCTGACACCCAGTACAGAACACCGGCCTCACAGACATACTTCCTATTCCTCACAAGAAGCTTACCTCGCTTCAAGCTGTTATCACCAAAGTCCCACTGAACCGCTCTATAACAACACACATCAAAGTTGCTGGTGAACGCAGCAGGTCAAGCAGCATCTGTAGGAAGAGGTGCAGTCGACGTTTCAGGCCGAGACCCTTCGTCAGGACTAACTGAAGGAAGAGTGAGTAAGGGATTTGAAAGTTGGAGGGGGAGGAGGAGATCCAAAATGATAGGAGAAGACAGTAGGGGGAGGGATGGAGCCAAGAGCTGGACAGATGATAGGCAAAAGGGGATACGAGAGGATCATGGGACAGGAGGTCCGGGAAGAAAGACAAGGAGGGGGGGACCCAGAGGATGGGCAAGAGGTATATTCAGAGGGACAGAGGGAGAAAAAGGAGAGTGAGAGAAAGAATGTGTGCATAAAAATAAGTAACAGATGGGGTACGAGGGGGGAGGTAGGGCCCCAGCGGAAGTTAGAGAAGTCGATGTCCATGCCATCAGGTTGGAGGCTACCCAGACGGAATATAAGGTGTTGTTCCTCCAACCTGAGTATGGCTTCATCTTTACAGCAGAGGAGGCTGTGGATAGACATGTCAGAATGGGAATGGGATGTGGAATTAAAATATGTGGCCACTGGGAGTTCCTGCTTTCTCTGGCGGACAGAGCGTAGATGTTCAGTAAATGTTCAATTCCTTCCGACCTATGTTCGTGACACTTCTCACGCTCTTAAACTTTTCGATGATTTTAAGTTCCCTGGCCCCCACCGCTTTATTTTCACCATGGATGTCCAGTCCTTATATACTTCCATCCCCCATCAGGAAGGTCTCAAAGCTCTACGCTTCTTTTTGGATTCCAGAGCTAATCAGTTCCCCTCTACCACCACCCTGCTCCGTCTAGCGGAATTAGTCCTCACTCTTAATAATTTCTCCTTTGGCTCCTCCCACTTCCTCCAAACTAAAGGTGTAGCTATGGGCACCCGTATGGGTCCTAGCTATGCCTGCCTTTTTGTTGGGTTTGTGGAACAATCTATGTTCCGTGCCTATTCTGGTATCTGTCCCCCACTTTTCCTTCGCTACATCGATGACTGCATTGGCGCTGCTTCCTGCACGCATGCAGAACTCGTTGACTTTATTAACTTTGCCTCCAACTTTCACCCTGCCCTCAAGTTTACCTGGTCCATTTCCGACACCTCCCTCCCCTTTCTAGATCTTTCTGTCTCTGTCTCTGGAGACAGCTTATCCACTGATGTCTACTATAAGCCTACTGACTCTCACAGCTATCTGGACTATTCCTCTTCTCACCCTGTCTCTTGCAAAAACGCCATCCCCTTCTCGCAATTCCTCCGTCTCCGCCGCATCTGCTCTCAGGATAAGGCTTTTCATT
This sequence comes from Mobula birostris, assembly GCF_030028105.1. NCBI lineage: Eukaryota > Metazoa > Chordata > Chondrichthyes > Myliobatiformes > Myliobatidae > Mobula > Mobula birostris. Next base: position 77,859,714 of record NC_092373.1, on the reverse strand, counting down.
CTAGGACGAGGGAGATGTCTTCCTTTTTTAAAGAAAGGGGCTTCCCTTCCTCCACTATCAACTCTGCTCTTAAACGCATCTCCCCCATTTCACGTACATCTGCTCTCACTCCATCCTCCCGCCACCCCACTAGGAATAGGGTTCCCCTGGTCCTCACCTACTACCCCACCAGCCTCCGGGTCCAACATATTATTCTCCGTAACTTCCGCCACCTCCAATGGGATCCCACCACTAAGCACATCTTTCCCTCCCCCCCTCTCTCTGCATTCCACAGGGATCACTCCCTACAGAACTCCCTTGTCCATTCGTCCCCCCCATCCCTCCCCACTGATCTCCCTCCTGGCACTTATCCGTGTAAGTGGAACAAGTGCTACACATGCCCTTACACTTCCTCCCTTACCACCATTCAGGGCCCCAAACAGTCCTTCCAGGTGAGGCAACACTTCACCTGTGAGTCGACTGGGGTGATATACTGCGTCCGGTTCTCCCGATGTGGCCTTTTGTATATTGGCGAGACCCGATGCAGACTGGGAGACCGCTTTACTGAACATCTACGCTCTGTCCGCTAGAGAAAGCAGGATCTCCCAGTGGCCACACATTTTAATTCCACATCCCATTCCCATTCTGACATGTCTATTCACGGCCTCCTCTGCTGTAAAGATGAAGCCACACTCAGGTTGGAGGAACAACACCTTATATTCCGTCTGGGTAGCCTCCAACCTGATGGCATGGACATCGACTTCTCTGACTTCCGCTGGGGCACCACCTCCCCCTCGTACCCCATCTGTTACTTATTTTTATGCACACATTCTTTCTCTCACTCTCCTTTTTCTCCCTCTGTCCCTCTGAATATACCTCTTGCCCATTCTCTGGGTCCCCCCCCCCTTGTCTTTCTTCCCAGACCTCCTGTCCCATGATCCTCTCGTATCCCCTTTTGCCAATCACCTGTCCAGCTCTTGGCTCCATCCCTCCCCTTCCTGTCTTCTCCTATCATTTTGGATCTCCCCCTCCCCCTCCAACTTTCAAATCCCTTACTCACTCTTCCTTCAGTTAGTCCTGACGAAAGGTCTCGGCTTGAAACGTCGACTGCACCTCTTCCTACAGATGCTGCCTGGCCTGCTGCGTTCACCAGCAACTTTGATGTGTGTTGCTTGAATTTCCAGCATCTGCAGAATTCCTGTTGAACCGCTCTATAAAGCTGTCTTCTTTTAAATCCTCCCTGCCGATCTAACCCATTGACGTCCACGCGCTTGCGCAGTAATGCCTCGATCAAACTGCTGAGGAAAAAACTGTCTCCTTTTAAATCCTTCCCGCCGGTCTAACTCGCTGACATCCACGCACTTGCATAGTCATGCCTTGACTTAAAAGGAAACTGAATCTTTGGAAAAATCATATTGTAAAAGGAAAGTGAGGAAGGATATCAGAAAGTCTTATCGAAAACAGGAATTTATTATGTTTGTCTTATGAGTTTCTAAAATTTATGAAAAGGAAAGAAAGAGATTAATATCAAGGAAGTTAAGCTAAGCTTAACTACCCGTTCTTTTTCAAAAATGTTGACTAAAAATTCATTTTCTACTCAAAGGAGCATTGACAATTATTTTTAGGTTATTATATCTACAACTTATTGATCCCACAAATATACCGTGAGATGTAGAGTAATTTTTTTCGCAAGGGTTCCCTGAGAACTGAATATTATTTCAAGGGCTCTTCCAGGGCAAAAAGGTTGAAAAAGGCTGCAATACAGAATGCATCTCAATTATCTTCAGTATATACTATGTAATGCAAATACTTCATAGATATCCACAGCATAATAAATTTTAAATTGTCCCATTCAGGCCTAAAGATTTAATCACTGTGGAGGATTTCATCATTCCTGACAAGCGAGATCACTCTACTTGTTTGGTGAGACTTGTGGCTGTGAAACATTCTCAGGTTCTGAGGTCCCCTCCATGCTGGTTGTAGGAGTTGACTCTGAGACTGCAGAATGTGGTTCTGACAGCTCTGGATACCTTTCTTCTCCTTTTCTCTCTCTGGATCTACTCTGATCCCTTTCTTTTTCTTTCTCATGTTCCTTCCATCTTTCACAGCATTTTCTTTCTCGTTCATAATTTTTCTCTCCATCTCTTCCCTCCTTTTTCTTCTTCTTCGAGTTTGTGCATCTTGATCTTGGGAAGGTGCATTTAATTCACTGGAGTATTCTCTTATTAATCCTTCTATTACTCCCTTTATGATCTGATCTCTCCTCTTTGTTTCCTCATCCACAATATCATCAGACAAATTCTCGATTTTTGTATCTCCATTAACTCCTTTTTTGCCTTCCCTTCATCCAACAGGGCTTTGGTTTTTGCATCTACTTTTACAAGCAGCTTTCTGTCTCCCACGTGAAGTTCATGCAATAACCTTAAAACACACAGAGTAGATTCTGGTTCTTTATACTCACAGAAGCCAAATATTTGCATCTTTCCTGAAATTCCTTGAACTCTCTTCCATCTTAAACCAAACATCATTTTGCAAGTAACTATCTGGTTAACATATCAGAGGCTTTCTGAAATATCTTGCCTACAAATACTGTAGTTATCGGACCACAGTTTTGTCATTTCCATGCTTCCTCTGAGCAGCATAGTCCTTCCTTTGTCACTTTAATAATGTCTCATCTCCAACGTTATGCTTTGTAACTTTAAAATATTAAACCAATTCAAATGAGTCCGGTGCAGATCTAGTTTTGTCTTTACTCTTAAGTGAGGTGGACTTGTATCATATGATGACTTATACAATTATCAAATTTTTACATATAGCCTGTAATTAATTATTTAAATGAACAAAAATGCCTAATCAATTCATATATATATACAAGATTACTCAAATATTATGTTAGATACACAACACAGCCTATCCTATCTCTCCTGATAACTCCTCCTGAAACCTCCAACCCAGGTGTCATCCTTGTCAATCTTTACTACACAAGGACTGTGGCTGCAGGTAAATAAGAACTTGTGTGTTTCAGAGAAATCAGGATGAAAATCTCAGTGCAGATGTATTTTGCAAGTTACACAACAGTTGTGACTGTTGCTAAAAATCAGCTTTAAGGGAAAACAATATTATATCTGTCACAGAACTAGGATACATTACCTCAGCATAAACGTGAAGCCAAAGTAGCTCTCCATATCAACCAGTTTTGTTATTTCTTCAGAGAATGAAAGCTTTCACAATAAGAAACCAGAAGGAGTACCCAGAAATGAAACCTATGAGACCAAAAGAGAACCAAACTTAGGAGGTACTTTTTGTCATCAGTGGCAAAAGTGGAAAGCAGAATGACTTCAAGACAGAAGTATGGTTCAAGTAATAAGCGTGTGACGAGAAAGTAAACCTCACAATTTAATGCAAGAAAGCGCACCAGAGTCTATTTAGCCTTGTGCCATGGCTGAGTTAGCTTGAAAGCGTACTTATGTAAAATATTGAAGTCTTTAGTTTGTACAAAATATTCATTCATTCACAAACAACAAGTAAAACTAACAATGATATAGCTGATTGCATTAATAAACCAAGATTGATGCATAATGTTGGCTGAGAAAGAGTGGAAAGAGGTGTTCAGCCTGGATGCTTCAAAAGCACACTTAGAAATACTGTTGGGCAAATATGCAAATATATTCCAGGCTAACTGCACAGATATTACAGGCCTTAATGCTTAGCTAAGCAAGATGCACAAGCGATCTTGCATTGCCCTCAACTTGTGCTACATGCAATGAAGGTGATGAAAATTTAGGTAAATAAGAATGAAAGAGACTTCAACTGAAGTTCCAAAGCATAAAGTGGAAAAGTTAGTTAACTTGTTTTGTATTTATAATATGGTATTGAACCAGGAAGTTGACAGATTATACCTATGATGAGCAATACCATTGGTAAGGTAAATTCCACCACAAGATCCATATTTTCCATGATCTTCTATCCTCTCCTGTCGGATTCTTCCTCCTCCAGCCCTTTATCTCTATCGCCAATCAACCTCCGAGTTCTTTACTTCATCCCTTCCCCTCTCAACTTGTACTTCTTACCCCACCCCCTTCTCTTCTTACTCCAACTTCTCCCCTTCCCTTCCAGTCCTTAGGCAGGGAAGATGCTGCAAGGCAGGAGAAGTTTTAGAAAGGCTATAGATTTCCGTGAAGGATTTTGATATTTGAGACAGATGTTTCCCGGAGTAACTCATACAAAGGTTATGGAAGTCATTTTTCTTTATCCACAAATCAAATAGATCATTAACGATAGGCGATTCAAAGAACTTCTAGTGGGACCAGAGAAAATCAATGGAAAGCATTCAAGGATGTTGTTGAAAATGTTCCTGACAAATAGGGAGCACCAAACAATAGAGAGCAGCTGGTTGACAACATGCTTCAATCATACAAAACCATGAAGTACAACATATCACTGAGGATTCATTTTCTGCATTCCCATTTAGAATTCTTCCTTGCAAATCTTGGCAACGTCAGTGACAGGCACAGTGAATGGTTTCTCTAGGACATTGCAGGAGAAACAGTATCAGAGCAACTGGAATCCAGCAATGATAGCTGATTATTGTTGGACACTTAAGTAAGAAGCCTCAGATACTGAATACATAGTCATAGTCATAGTCATAGTCATACTTTATTGATCCCAGGGGAAATTGGTTGATAAAGCTCTCAGTGCAATTCCGGTCAGCTCAAACAGTCTGGAAGCCCTCTATGGAAACACTTTGATCGGGTATGACCTCGTGCAGCCACATCTCAGTGAAGCACATGACACTGCTCTCCTGAAATGTTCTCTGACTCCTGACAAGCGCCGTCAGTTCGTCCTCTTCCCTCACCTTTTTGATCCCCCTCTGCATCCTCTGTGTGTTTTCCTCCAGATTTCAGCTGGGATGTCCGCTGCTCTGTTCGCTAAGCCGGCGGGCATGAGCGCAATCAATTGGTCCCTGGAATAAACAACGCGGCCATCCTGCTGCCACGCTAATGAGATGTATCCGAATGTAACTAATTCCAGCGCTAAAAAAACAAGTAAAACTCTCTCCACCAGCATGTTAGAGAGGGTGCAGCTTCAACGTTTTAACATGAGAAAAAAAAATACAAAAAGTAACTAAGTTAAAAAGTTTAAAAGTAAGACACTACGGAGCAACTGTAACAGGCATGCGCACTACAAATGAAAATCACCAACAAAATATCTTTAGCTTAGTTGAACAATTGAAAAGCATCAGCTCTGTTAGGCGATAAAATGCATTATGTTCAATAAAAGTTAATATCTAGTTTCTCCAAATTCCTACATGATACAAATAGTCTGAAATTATATTTGTGACCAGCTTTAAGTGGTCGATTATAAACAAAAAGAAAACATTCTGAGGAAGCAACATTTCCAAAAAAATTGTTGCCCAGTGTCCAACTGTGTATTCTTTAACAGTGCTTAAAATTGGATTTTGTTTTAAATTAATCAAAAAAAGAACCAGTCAATTGTCCCAGAAATTCTGAAGTAATCAGCATGATATTAACAGCTCATTTGTTATAGCCCATGTTATGCCATCTCTCAACATTAAAAGTGCCAATTTTAAGTTCACTCCAAAATGTTCCCAGCTGCAGAAATGTTTTCACCAGTGCCTGCAATATCTAGCATGCCACACTTTCACTATCATTCAAGATTTTTAACTCATTCAGACCACCTTTTCATTTTCTGTTACCACAACAAATGGGATTAATTAGTGTTCATGTAAGAATATCTTTCACAACTGCTTCTGATTTCACTGAGTTCTTTTCTGCCCTAGCCACAATGAAAGCTGCAGAAATATATTTTGTCAAATGTTATTGACCCATGAAGTCGTTGCCATCTTTGTGCTGTGTGCTATGCACCTGGTTTTGCTTCTGTTCCCCTCCCCACCCCAATATATAAAAATTGCATTTCTACCAAGTAAAGGGTTCATCTATTGACAAAGTATGTGAAAGAGAGGGAAAAAAACAGCTTTTACATAACAACAGTCTCAGGATTTTTTCAGGATATTCCAAATCATTTTGTTGCCAACGACATAAGTTTTGGGGTGTAATCATTATTGTAATATAGGAAACACAGAGACCAGTTAGCACACAGTCAGCTCCTACAAACACCAATGTGATAATCTACAAATAATCAATTCTGATTTGGGCTCAAGTAATTCAATAGAAGTTTTACATTCACCGAAGTGAAGAAACTGACCCTTGGTTAAAGATCTCATCAAAAAACTCACTATCTCTGGCACTCATCACCTCAGCTCTGATCTGAAGGGCCAGTTTGTATTTTTTGTGCTCATAACTCCAGAGTGGGACTTGAAGCTAGAACTTTTTTATTCAAGATTGATAGTGCTCCTACAGCAACATTAGCTGTTCAATTTGCGATTCAATAGGCCTGTAGAATTCCTGCAGATTTCAAGTTACGTATAATGCCTGTTGGTGGCCAAAAACTTATCAATCACTCCTGATCAGTTATTATAGTTATTATTATAATTATTATTATTATCAGTTATTATCAGTTGAGTATAGGAGCAAAAAAGTCCTTCTGCAGTTGTACAGGGCCCTGGTGAGACCACACCTGGAGTATTATGTACAGTTTTGGTCTCCAAATTTGAGGAAGGACATTCTAGCTATTGAGGGAGTGCAGCGTAGGTTCACGAGGTTAATTCCTGGGATGGCGGGACTGTCATATGTTGAAAGATTGGAGCGACTGGGCTTGTATACACTGGAATTTAGAAGGATAAGAGGGGATCTGATTGAAACATATAAGATTATTAAGGGATTGGACACGCTAGAGGCAGGAACCATGCTCCCGATGTTGGGGGAGTCCAGAACCAGAGACCACAGTTTAAGAATATGGGTTAGACAATTTAGAATGGAGTTCAGAAAAAAGTTTTTCACACAGAGGGTTGCGGTTCTGTGGAATGCTCTGCCTCAGAAGGCAGTGGAGGCCAATTCTCTGGATTCTTTCAAAAAAAGTTAGATAGAGCTCTTAAAGATAGCAGAGTGAAGGGATATGGGGAGAAGGCAGGAAAAGGGTACTGATTGTGGATGATCAGCCATGATCACAGTGAAAGGTGGTGCTGGCTCGAAGGGCTAAATGGCCTACTCCTGCACCTATTGTCTATTGTCTATTTTCTATTAACTGATGAGTTATTAACTTCAAAATTTCCGCATAATCAATCAAAGAATTTAACTGCATGTGCATGTAACGAGAGCTGTATAACTCATCTCCTTCTACCTTAGGCCACAAAATTATCAATCACCACTACTGCAGACACTTTCTGGAGGTCCAGGATCCGTATGCTCCACGACTACTGGACTAAGTGTGCAAATGTAGGAGGGGACTATGTTGAAAAATAAATGTGCTGGGTTTTCTAAAATTGACTCCTTCTACCTTAGGCCACAAACTTATCAATCACCCCTCATATCACTTATCACCAGATTTACCATGAGTGTGACATATTTAACATAATTCCTGCTAGTATTTCAGGATCATTCTAGAGCACAGAATGCCTTGATTCAAATAACTAACCACAACTTGGTTCTTTTGTTGTTATATCTAAAACAAGTTGGAAAAAAGAGCTATAGTATTTCTTAACTAATTTTGAAACCATCTGCATAACACTTTCACCACTTAAACACTTTCCTTTATTTCACTGCTTCCCAACTTTTTCATTTCACATTTGCTCCACTAAGTTCCAAAGTTTAGCAGTATATCAGAATCGGGTCTCTTATCAGTGACATAGAACCATAGAACCATAGAAACTACAGCACAGAAACAGGCCTTTTGCCCTTCTTGGCTGTGCCGAACCATTTCCTGCCTAGTCCCACTGACCTGCACACAGACCATATTCCTCCATACACCTCCCATCCATATATCTGTCCAATTTATTCTTAAATGTTAAAAAAGAACCCGCATTTACCACCTCGTCTGGCAGCTCATTCCATACTCCCACCACTCTCTGTGTGAAGAAGCCCCCTCTAATGTTCCCTTTAAACTTTTCCCCCCTCACCCTTAACCCATGTCCTCTGGGTTTTTTCTCCCCTTGCCTCAGTGGAAAAAGCCTGCTTGCATTCACTCTATCTATACCCATCATAATTTTATATACCTCTATCAAATCTCCCCTCATTCTTCTACGCTCCAGGGAATAAAGTCCTAACCTATTCAACCTTTCTCTGTAACTGAGTTTCTCAAGTCCCGGCAACATCCTTGTAAACGTTCTCTGCACTCTTTCAACCTTATTTATATCCTTCCTGTAATTTGGTGACCAAAACTGAACACAATACTCCAGATTCTGCCTCACCAATGCCTTATACAACCTCATCATAACATTCCAGCTCTTATACTCAATACTTCGATTAATAAAGGCCAATGTACCAAAAGCTCTCTTTACGACCCTATCTACCTGTGATGACACTTTTAGGGAATTTTGTATCTATATTCCCAGATCCCTCTGTTCCACTGCATTCCTCAGTGCCTTACCATTAACCCTGTATGTTCTACGTTGGTTTGTCCTTCCAACGTGCAACACCTCACACTTGTCAGTATTCAACTCCATCTGCCATTTTTCCGCCCATTTTTCCAGATGGTCCAGATTTCCAGACATGTGATGTGAAATTTGTTAACTTAGCAGCAGCAGTTAAATGCAATATATAATCTAACAGAGAGAAAAAAAAATAAATGAGGTAGTGTTTAGGGGTTCAATGTCCATTTGGAATCAGATGGCAGAGGGGAAGAAGTTGTTCCTGAATCGTTGAGTTGTGTGCCTTCAGGTTTCTGTACCTCCTACCTGATGGTATCAGTGAGAAAAAGGTATGCCCTGGGTGCTGGAGGTCCTTAATAATGGACGCTGTCTTTCTGAAACACCACTCCCTGAAGATGTCCTTACAGTCTTGTGCAGTAGCCCCTCCATATCTAAAATATTCCCCATGTTTTCTTTACATTCATCGCTTGGTTGACTACCTACCCAGTTCTTTCTGCTCCATGCTTCTTTTTTTGTGCAATTTTGCTCAGTCACTCAGTTAGCTCAGTTTTAAAAATATTAACACCTATGGTCATCAGTGTATCCATTGTTTCTGGTTATGAATCTTGTTTTAATGATCTAAAATGTAACAGTAAGTGCTGGTAATAGACAGCATGCCAGGCCACACCTATGGGAAGAAGAAGTGAATTAACACTTCGGTTGAAGATTCTGAATCACTTTGTAATGCTCTTCCTGAGTTCTCAAATTTTCTCTACTGAGAACTCCACTGAGCTCAATGTTCATCATTCAAAATCTTTCTCTCTGATTTGCTTCAGTGTAACTTCGTCCTACACAGAGCACCAAGCCAAAGTTATGAATCACGTTTCAAGTCATTGTGACCATGTTGGACTGGATCTTTTCACCTCTTTTGATTGTTTTGCAAGGTGTAATCCCCACCAAACAAGACTTCTGTCTTACCCAGCTTTTAACAAATTACTCCAATTTTTTATGAATTTACCTACTCCAAGAAACCAAGTAATTATTCAGTAGTAGCTTATCCCTGAGGAAGAAGATTGAACAGGCTAGGATTATATCCTCTCATGTGTATACAAGTGACGGCTGACTTGAATGAAACATGTTGAAATCCTGAGCAGTTTGACAAGGTGAACGTAGAGATGACTTTTCCTACTATGGGTGAATTTGGGATCATAGGTCCCTACTTAAAATTAGAGGTCACATTTTTAAGTCAGGAATGAGACAATTTTTTGACTCTGATGGTCATGCATCTTCTGAATGTTATTCTTCAAAGGGCAATGGATGATGAATCTTTAGATATCTTTAAGGCTGAGGTAGTCAGATTCTTGATAAACAGGAGGGAATTGAAACATTACCAGAGATTAGCAGGAATGTGAAGTTGTGACTAAAATCAGGGCTAACCAGGGTCCACCCCTGCCCCTAATTCACACCTTCCTCTCATTTTACCTGCAGCCATATTGGAAGCCAAGCCTTCATCTAGCTTCAACTGCCTAATCTTGCATTAAGCCCTCTAAATTTACATCACTGGTCACTTCTTTAATAGCCTTCACAAAACTAAAAGTGTTGACCAAGTTGGCTGTCACTGCTTTTACTGTCTCTTCATGACTCAGCAAATATTCTGAGATTTCATTAATTTGTTTTCATCCTCCATTTGGAAAGTATTTTGGATGCACTACAGAAATCCAAAGAAATGGTGTCACAGAATTCATTATAAGTACTATATGACTATTTCTACAAGCTCTTAAAAGGCCATTTACCACAGGAAAATATTGCATATGTGATCATTTAAATTCTTAGGAAATATTTAAATGTAAATGTACAAATAATAAAAATATGCAGCAATATTTATACAGCAGAAAACAAATTAACATTTGATATCTAGAAGTATCTCAGAAAAAAATTATCTTTTCCCCTAATTATATTGAGAATTTTCCTTTTACTTAAAATTGATATTGTCTCAAAGTTGAAAGAATGTTTTTTCAGCTGGAATTCATATTATTGTTAATGGCCAGATTTTCAGTAGGTATAAAAGGTTTTTTTATTGGATTGTGAAATTTTATAGGAGCATTTATAATAGGTGGTAGGGGAAACTCCCTGCCTGTCCATAAGTCTGTTGAAAGGCCTCGTAGGTGTTACTATCGTATGGACATTTACCATCTCCTTTTGTAGCATGTTCTAGGCACCAACCATTCTCTGTATAAAAATCTTGCCTTGTAGATTGTTTTTAAATGTTTTCCCTCCTACTAAAACCTATGTCCTCTACTATTTTTCCACAGAAAGCATCCAGATTGGACTGGGTGACCTGCCTCAATGACTATCGTCCAGTTACGATTACATCTACAATGATGAAGTGCTTTGAGAGGTTGTTGATGAAACATATCAGCTCCTGCCTGAGAAGTGACCTGGATCCGGTCCAGTTTGCCAACTGGAGCAACGTGTCCACAGCATATGCCATCTCATTGGCTCTTCATTCAACCCTGGAACATCTGGACAGCAATGGTGCATACATCAGGATGCTCTTTACTGACTAGAGCTCAGCATTCAATACCATCATCACCAAGCTCCAAGAACTGGCCGTAATACCTCCTTGAGCAATTGGATGCTGGATTTCCTCACTTTCAGACCCCAGTCAGTTCGGATTGGCTACAACATCTCCTCCATGATCTCCATTAGCACAGGTGTGTGCATAACCCACTGCTCTACTCACTTTACACTTATGATTGTGTGGCTAAGCACAGCTCCAATGCCATATTCAAGTTTGCTGATGTTGTGGGCTGAATCAAAGGTAATGATGAATCAGCACACAGGAGGGATGTTGAAAATCTGGCTGAATGGTGTCATAGCAACCTGTCACTGGATGTCAGCAAGACTAAGGAACAGATCAAAGACTTCAGAAGAGAGAAACCAGAGGTCCATGAGCTAGTCCTCATCGGAGGATCAAAGATGGAGAGCGTTAGCAACTTTAAATTCCTAGGTGTTTCTATTTCACAGGACCTACGCTGTGAAGAAAGCACGGCAGCACCTCTACTTCCTTGGGAGTCTGCAGAAATTCAACATGACATCTGAAACTTTGACAAACCTCTGTAGATGTGTAGTGGCTACATCATAGCCTGGTATGGAAGCACCAAGTCCAACAAGAAGTAGTGGATTTGACCCAGTACATCACAGGCAATGTCTTCCTGACCACTGAGCACACCTACATGAAACATTGTCCGAGGAAAACAGCATCCAGCATCCAGGACCCCCACAACCCAGGTCATGCTCTCTTCTCACTGTTGGCATCGGCTAGAAAGTACAGGAGCCTCAGGACTCACAGCACCAGGTTCAAGAACTGTTACTACACCTCAACTTGAACAAAAGGGGATAATTACACTCAACTTCACCTGCCCCATCATTGAAATGTTCTCAGAACCAATGAACTCACTTTCAAGGACTCTTCGTCTCATGTTCTCATTTATTTATATTTGTTATGTTATTATTTATTTATATTTGCATTTGCACAGCTTGTTGTTGTCTGCACTCTGGTTGATCTTTCATTAATCCTGTTATTAAGTATGCCTGCAAGAAAATAAATTTCAGGTTGTATATGGTGACATATATTTCTTCTTCTTGCGCCCTTAGCTCCCAGTGGAGCATAAGCCATTGACGACCTCTCATCTCCACCGCCTAAAGTCGATGGTATGGTTGGAGTTCATCAATGTTTCTGCAGTCCATTGTATCCATTGGACAGGTGATTGGCCAAATCATCTTCACCAGAGCCCCAATGGCCAACCTTACCCGTTTCCACCTCTCACCACAGGGACATTGGGTTGGACTTTGGGAGGAAGTGACATATATGAAATTTGATAATAAAATTTACTTTGAACCTTGAGCTTTGATCTTTAATTTGACATTAGGAAAAGAGTCTAACATATCTATTCCTTTCATAATTTTATATACTTCTACCCGGACACTGGTGCTGGATGCCTCAGTCACCAATGCTCCAGAAAAAACAATCCAAGTTCGTTCAACCTCTACTTGTAGCTTCCAGTTAGGCAACATGCTGGTAGACCTCTTTTGTACCTTCTCCAAAGCCTCCACATCCTTTCTATAGGGTGGTGACTAGAAATAAACACCAAAATGGCCTAACCACAGTTTTATACAACAGCAGTATGCTTCATAATTTTATACTCAATTCTCCTACCTGTACAGGAAGTGTGGTAATTGATAGGTTTATTATATATATCTTTTATTTATGGTTTAGTTATTCAAATGGTATTATCATATTTCCATACTATTCACTAAGCAAAGAGAATGAAGTAATTCAGTATCCTGATAATCTTAAAATATTGAACACTCACTCACTTGGATGGATCTGTATAAATCTCTCAAACAAAACTCTCACACAACTTGTGCTCTAATTTCTTTGAGCTCCTAACTTCCCTTTAGAATATGAGCCATATTAATTTGGATGCATTTCGAAACAAACCAGAACTTTGTCAATGCTTGTATCTTTGAAGAAGTATAATATGATCCACATTGCATGGGGCATTTAGTTTATTAATGGATATTTTACTTGTCAATCAAATTGATGTATAACAGGTCTTGGAATTGGAGAATTCTCCACTCTGCGTAATTGCTCTTAACATCAAGTGCTCTTAGATCACACGTGTTAGATAAAGGATAAAATTCACTCCATTTTCACTAAGCACTGTATATCATTCCCTCCCTAATTGCAGTAAATCAGCCTTATAGTTTCTGATATTAGCAAAGTCTTACACATGGTGTAAGTTTAATTGTGGACAAATTGTGTTATTCCAGAAAATGTTTAGATCTCGCTATTCCTATGTGGAACCTGATTGACACAGATATTGATTAAATAAGGTGCCTCTTTATATCTGTGACCTACTCCTACCATCCAATGGTTCTACATTTTTCATTCTATCTCCTCGTGCACTCCTCGTGCTTTGTTCTAACATTGTTTTTGGCCTACTCTGCCTCTCCATTTTTCCTTCTTCCCTTGAAGTATTCCCATAAATCTGCACTCTTGTGGCACACTTTAGCTCCAGTGTCTTTGTTTGATGTCAGGTTTCATCTGATTATACTCCTATGCATCATATCAAACATTTTACATAAAATTCACAATATAAAGGCAAGTTGTTATTGCATATGTCTATTAATTTTACATGTCTGATAACTGCACAACCTATTGAAATCAATGGTATTACATTCACTAAATCTTTCACTATTGATATCCATGAGTCTGCCATTGGCCAGCAACTTAACTGGAGAAACCACCTATATATGGTGGTTATAAGAACAAGGCGGGAGGAGAAGATGGCAGCGTGCTGCGCGTGCGTAGCTCTCCAGTGAAAAATGATGTTGTATCTGTTAAATAGGGGCCGTGGACAATTCTGATTTGACAGAGACAGACGTGAAAGCACAGAGGAACATCTGCAGAAATTTCTGAAACGCTCGTTCGTTGCTGTCGTTACTGCACGGTCAGGAATCTTTCAGAGGGTAGGCCTCAAAATCCCTGGCCTTGCCTGCTTTTGGCTACCGAGAAAGAGGTCGAATCGCTCGGACAGAGATGGCTCTCAATACTCAGTGTCGGAGAGCTGATCAGAGCTCAAAGTTTTCAGATGACTCAGAGCCGGGTTGCGTTCGGCATGGCAGGGAGAGTTCTTCCTTCTCCCATCTGCGTGAGATGTGGGACACTTGAGAAACTTTGAACTTTACTGTGCTCATGGACTTCTTCATCCAGTTACGGTATTGTGCACTGTTGTTACTATATGTTACAATTATGTGGTTTTGTCAGTTTTTTTAGTCTTGGTTTGTCCTGTGTTTTGTGATATCACACCGGAGGAAATAATGTATCATTTTTTAATGCATGCATTACTAAATGACAATAAAAGAGGACTACGTGTCTTCATAATCTAACAAGTCAGAGGCTGGGTAATTTGCAGCAGATGAATATACATCAAAGGTTTTCCATTGCTCTACTAGGCACTTGACTGGATGAATATAGATCAAAAATACTCAAAAAATGCAAAAGCATACAGGATAAATAAATCTACTTGACTGACAGCTCACCCACCAACTTAAACATTCATTCTTTGCTAGCCATAGTTGTCTCATTTTTTCAAGATGAAAAGAGCAAAGATTCAAAGATCCTTCTGGGCCAAATTCCAAACCCATGACTCTACCAGCAAGAGGAGTAGACGCATCACTATCTCCAAGTTCATTCAAGCCCTGTACTATTCTGACTTGGAAACACATTACAATTCCCCCTTCATCATCACTGGAACTCCTAACTTAGACAATGTTGGAATATTTTCTCTATAAGAACTATGGTGGTTGAAGAATGCAGCTCACCACCATTCTCTCAGGAATGGTCTGTTCCTGTTATTATTCCATTTTGTATTAGCCTGTTACAAGTAGAAAGTGAACAATTTAAAAAGCTTCAGAATATGCAAATATCATGTATATTAGAGACTCAACCATTTCATCCAAATTATCAGAATTAGAATCTAAATCAGGTTCAATATCACTGGCATATGTTGTGAAATAAAAAAAACTATACAACAAAATAAGCAAATACATTTTTTAAAATAATATTAACCAAACCCTTTGAATGGCAATGACAGCAAACCAATCCTTCCACTATGTTTGTCTACAGAAAAATACACCATCAAGACTTTGGATTTTATAATCTACCCTTTCCAAGGGTTGTGGTACAAGTGGTCAGACTTGACAGAGTGACCCATTTACTTGATAACCCATCATAATTGCTTTTTATTTTGGAACAGAAGAGAACATTGTTGATCCTATTTTTTAAAAACTGACAAAATAATTCTGTTGTCATAAAAAGTCAGAAAAACCTTTATAAGTCAATGGATTTGTATTGTCTCATTTAGGTCACCATGTTCCATTCTCATTACCTCAATTTAAAAAGAATGTTAACCCTTCAGAATGGGGGATAAATAGTATAAGTGATGAGTGTAACTGAAAACTGCTGAAGATGAAACCATTCTTATCTGAGCTTAAAGTGAAGGTAGGGGAAGTTCAATGGAAGGTATTCAAGAACATGCAAGATTTGAAATCAATAGAGGGAAAATATTGTGAATGGCATTGAGGATTGTTAAAAAAAATTTAAAATAATTAACAAACAGTTTTGTGGGAACGTGGCCAAGTGGTTAAGGTGTTCATCTAGTGATTTGAAGGTCACTAGTTCGAGCCCCAGCTGTGGCAGCGTGTTTGTGTCCTTGAGCAAGGCACTTAACCACACATTGCTCTAGTGTCTGTGCAAGGAGTAGCGCCCCGCACAGACATCCAAACTGCACCTTGTAAGGCATGCAAATGCCTGACGCAGGCCTCTCGTGTTCTGAATCGACATTCCCTCCCTTTGTGGGAAGATGAGAACAAACAATTTTACTCAGTCAATTGCTAACATCTTGACAATTCCAAGTTCTATACTAACATTCAAAGGGGAATTGAGTATCACTTTAAAACTAGAAAAGCACCATTATGTTGTGAGGAGCACTGTGGGCACAGCCCTCTCGACCACTGACAGCATCTTCAGGAATCACTGTCTTAAAAAGGTGGCATCTCTCATCAAGGATCGTCACCTTCTGGGTCACGCCCTCATCTCGCAGGTAAGAGTACAGAAGCCTGAAGTCCCACATCACCAGGTTCAGGAACAGCTACAGTGCCTATAAAAAGTATTCACCACCCTTGGAAGCTTTCATGTTTTACTGTTTTACAACATTGAATCGCAATAGATTTAATTTATTTTTTTTGACACTGATCAACAGAAAAAGACTCTTTCATGCCAAAGTGAAACAGATCTCTACAAAGTGATCTAAATTAATTACAAATATAAAACACAAGATAGTTGATTGCATAAATATTCATCCCCTTCAAGTTAGTATTTAGTAGATGCACCTTTGGTGGCAATTACAGCCTTGAATCTGTGTGGATAGATTTCTATCAGCTTTGCACATCTGGACACTACAATTTTTCCCCATTCTTCTTTATAAACCTGCTCAAGCTCTGTCAGACTGCAAGGGGATCGTCAATGAACAGCCGTTTTCAAGTCCAGCCACAAATTTTCTTTTGGCTACTCCAGGACATTAACATTGTTATTCTTAAGCTATTCCTGTGTAGCTTTGACTTGATGCTTGTGGTCATTGTCTTGCTGGAAAACAAGTCTTCCCCCAAATCGTAGTTCTCTTGCAGACTGTGTCAGGTTTTCCTCCAGGATTTTCCTGTATTTTGCTGCATTCATTTTACCCTCCACCTTCACAGATTTTCCAGGGCCTACTGCAGTGAAGCATCCCCACAGCATGATGCAGCTACCACCATGCTTCATAGCAGGGAGGGTATGTTTTTGATGATGTGTTACACTAAACATAATGTTTAGTCTGATAGCCAAGGAGCTCAATTTTGATTTCATCAGACCATAGAATCATCTTCCAGCTGACTTCAGAGTCTCCCACAAGCCTTCTGGCAAACTCTAGCCAAGATTTCATGTGAGTTTTTTCCAAACAGTAGCTTTTTCTTTGCCACTTTCCCATAAATCTGCAACTGGTGAAGCACCCGGGCAACAGCTGTTGTATGTGTAGTCTCCCCCATCTCAGCCACTGAAGCTTTTAACTCCTCCAGAGTTGCCATAGGTCTCCTGGTGGCCACCCTCTCTAGACCCTTCCTGCATGGTCACTCAGGTTTTGAGAATGGCCTGCTCCAGGCAGATTTACAGCTGTGCCATATTCTTTCCATTTCTTTATGATTGACTTAACTGTACTCCAGGGGATATTCAGTGACTTGGAAATATTCTTGTATCCATCTCCTTGTGTTTTTCAATAACCTTTTTGCAGAGATGCTTGGAGTGTTCTTTTGTCTTCATGGTGTAGTTTTTGCCAGGATACTGACTCACCAGCAGTTGGACCTTCCAGATACAAGTGTATTTTTGCTACATTGAAACACCTTGACTACACACAGGTTTCCTAAAACAGATCTCTATTTAACTAATTATATGACTTCTAAAACCAATTGGCTGCACCAATTGGTGTGTTATGTTAAAGGGGTGAATACTTATACAATCAATTATTTTGTGTTTTATATTTGTAGTTAATTTAGATCTTGTAGAGATTTGTTTTCTCTTTGACAGGAAGGAGTCTTTTTCTGTTGAACAGTGTCAAAAAGCCAAATTAAATCCACTGTGATTCAAAGTTGTGAAACAATAAAATGTGAAAACTTCCAAGGGGGGTGAATACTTTTTATAGGCACTGTCCTACAGTCATCAGGTTCTTTAACTGACCTGCAAACCCTAATCTCACCTCAGCAACAGAACCCTACAGATCACTGCTTGCAGCACTACAAGTCTCTTACTCAGCATCATCAAAATTAATTTCAGGATCTGTCCTAGGCTATGCCATCTTTTCACAGCTACCATCAGGCAAGAAATTCAGAAGCCTAAGATTCCATATTAACAGATTCAAGAACAGTTACTTCCCTTCAACCATTCAGTTGTTGAACCAAACAGCCAAACCCCAATCACTACAGTTTAGTCACACCATGACCACTTTGTTCACTTTATACTAAAAGGGACTTGAGTTACTTTTGTTCTAATTGCATTTTCTTGTAATTTTTTTCATACAATTGATGTTTAATTTATGTTTTTTTTGTGAATGCTGCTTATATGATGCTATACGTATGCCTGCGATGCTGTGGCAAGTTAAGTTTTTTAATACACCTGTGCATTCATGTACTTGTGTATATGACAATAAACATAAGAATATAAGAAATAGGAGCAGGAGTAGGCCATCCGACCCATTGAGCCTGCCCCGCCATTCAATAAGATCATGGCTGATCTGTCTGTAAACTCAGCTCCATCTACCTGCCTTTTCTCCATAACCCTTAATTCCCCTACTATGTAAAAATCTATCTAACTGTATTTTAAATATATTTAGTGAAGAAGCCTCAACTGCTTCTCTGGGCAGAAAATTCCACAGATTCACCACTCTCTGGGAAAAACAATTTCTCGTCATCTCCGTCCTAAATCTTCTCCCTTGAATCTTGAGGCAATGTCCCCTACTTCTGTTCTCACCTACCAATGGAAACAGCTTTTCTACTTCTATCTTATCTATCCCTTTCAAAATTTTGTATGTTTCTATAAGATCCCCTCTCGTTCTTCTGAATTCCAGAGAGTATAGACCCAGGCGACTGAATCTCTCCTCATAAGCTTAACTTTGACTTTGATTTTGATTATATTTTTCTTTGCACCAATGTCTTATTTTGCAGTCTTTCTTTTCCCTCACTGTTCTGCAAAATCCATGTTTAATTTATGTTTTGTATGTTGTTTGAACCTATTTACTTGTTCCGTTGCAGCAAGCATCTTTTTCATTGTACCTGTACCTCACTGTATTTATGCACATAACAATAAGTTCAACATGATTTAAACAAAGGACTGGGGCCACTTGAACCAACACAGACCAAGGATGAACATATTTTTGCAAACTTTTTTATATATGCATATCCTGGATTCTGTAAACATTTTTACACAGGATGAGACCACCTCTCAATCTTCTTGCCTCTCCATATGTACCCAGTGAAACCTGTGCCCAAATGGGAGCAGACAATTCTTGTGTCAGCTGACTTTCTGGCAGAAGGCAGAAGGTATAATTATAAAGTTGATACCATTCACCCAAATTCCTCTCAGTTTCCCTCTCATGCCTTGAACAAAGCAAGTATATTTGCATTTTTGAGGGCATTTTGCAATTTAAAAGATTATTGGTTAATCACTTTTTCTAAGAATTCTCAATTCTCTCTTTCATATTCGAGTAACCCTTCTAACCATTTCTTTCTCCATCACCATCCATTCCCTTCCTGAACTCATCTGCAGCTGTCCATAAACTTAGCCCATCTCTTTTCTCTCCACCAAACTTATAATAATTTAACAAGTTTAAATTCTTCTAACTGACCTGTCTCACCAACTCCCTTTCCTCCAGTATTCATAGTTGTGACTCTTGCACCTCCCTCCTTTAAAACCTGCTCAAGCTTAAGTTCAAAATGGTCCAATAAATCCAAGTTCATTCTTAGACCAGAGACATTAAAATACATAGCAGGGAATTTAGTTGCAAACTTTGTTAGCCAAGCACATCGCCACAATCAACATGGTTTTTGTTCTGTTAAAATATTGCCATATGTAACAAAATTTCTCATAAATGTCGATGTCCTGATTAATATTCAGTTGAACATATAATTTTTGAATGTACTTACTTAACCAGTCTTCAATGGAACCTATGTGTGACAACCATAACCTCCTTTCTCTCTCTCTCTTTCTCTCTGTTGCTTTATTTGAAATAATCTTTATGTAACAGAAATAGTTCCATTCTTATAATTATAACATCAAAACAGAGTTTTTAATCAGTAGGAATACTTCGTATTCAGCAGACATTGGTTAAATCAAAGAAATGCTTGGAAGTAAGTTGACAGCTGTTATAATGTTGCTCAAAATGTACATACTTCAAACAAAATGAAGGTCTGTGGTGCATGAGATCAGCTGAAACACAACTTGACTTTTTCCAGAACAGAAACCTTGGGTAAATGGTGTTATTGAATTACTTGGTGCAAATTATTTTCAATGAGTCACTGGCAATTTGCTTGACATATCCAGTTTACGTCACCAACTGTTACGCTTTTTCACTCCATTCTAAACTGGATCCTTTCTGACAAGGTAAAAGGCACAAAATTTAACCCACTTCAGAATTACTTTGTTTCAAAGATCCTCTCCCATGCCTTACGTGACGGTACTCATGTTTCACGGTATTTGTCACTTGGTACGTTTTATTCTATACTGTACAATCAATAATTAAGTAAGTTCCTACAGAACAGGCCAATTAGTTCAGCAATACTCAACTTCATAAGAGTTTGGAAATAATACTGGTTAATCCTTTATTTTATTGCATCAATTGAAAGTAGACTAAACCAAATTATCTTAAAATGCACACACAGTTGGTATTGCTGAATGTGCATTGTGAGTCACTTCAATGGAACTGCATTTCAGAGGCAGTCCTCACTGTTGTTACAACAAAACAGGTTTAGAAGTAACATCCATAGAACCATAGAACCATAGAAACTACAGCACAGAAACAGGCCCTTTGGCCCTTCTTGGCTGTGCCAAACCATTTTCTGCCTAGTCCCACTGACCTGCACACGGACCATATCCCTCCATACACCTCCCACCCATGTATCTGTCCAATTTATTCTTAAATGTTAAAAAAGAACCCGCATTTACCACCTCGCCTGACAGCTCATTCCATACTCCCACCACTCTCTGTGTGAAGAAGCCCCCTCTGATGTTCCCTTTAAACTTTTCCCCCCTCACCCTTAACCCATGTCCTCTGGCTTTTTTCTCCCCTTGCCTCAGTGGAAAAAGCCTGCTTGCATTTACTCTATCTATACCCATCATAATTTTATATACCTCTATCAAATCTCCCCTCATTCTTCTACGCTCCAGGGAATGAAGTCCTAACCTATTCAACCTTTCTCTGTAACTGAGTTTCTCAAGTCCCGGCAACATCCTTGTAAACCTTCTCTGCACTCTTTCAACCTTATTTATATCCTTCCTGTAATTTGGTGACCAGAACTGAACACAATACTCCAGATTCGGCCTCACCAATGCCTTATACAACCTCATCATGACATTCCAGCTCTTATACTCAATACTTCAATTAATAAAGGCCAATGTACCAAAAGCTCTCTTTACGACCCTATCTACCTGTGACGACACTTTTAGGGAATTTTGTATCTGTATTCCCAGATCCCTCTGTTCCACTGCACTCCTCAGTGCCTTACCATTAACCCTGTATGTTCTACGTTGGTTTGTCCTTCCAACGTGCAATACCTCACACTTGTCAGTATTAAACTCCATCTGCCATTTTTCAGCTGATTTTTCCAGCTGTTCCGAGTCCCTCTGCAGGCTCTGAAAACCTTCCTCACTGTCTACTACACCTCCAATCTTTGTATCATCAGCAAATTTGCTGATCCAATTTACCACATTATCATCCAGATCATTGATATAGATGACAAATAACAATGGACCCAGCACTGATCCCTGTGGCACACCACTAGTCACAGGCCTCCACTCAGAGAAGCAATTTTCTACCACCACTCTCTGGCTTCTTCCATCGAGCCAATGTCCAATCCAATTTACCACCTCTCCATGTATACCTAGCGACTGAATTTTCCTAACTAACCTCCCATGCGGGACCTTGTCAAAGGCCTTACTGAAGTCCATGTAGACAATATCCACTGCCTTCCCTTCATCCACTTTCCTGGTAACCTCCTCGAAAAACTCCAACAGATTGGTCAAACATGACCTACCACGCACAAAGCCATGTTGACTCTCCCTAATAAGCCCCTGTCTATCCAAATGCCTGTAGATTCTGTCTCTTAGTACTCCCTCCAATAACTTACCTACTACTGACGTTAAACTCACCGGCCTATAATTTCCCGGATTACTTTTCGATCCTTTTTTAAACAACGGAACAACATGAGCCACTCTCCAATCCTGAAATGATTTTGTTCAAACAGAAAGCTTTGAATCTTGGAGTAAGATCTAGAAATTCAATTGCTTCAGAAAATGTGCATTTATGTAAAAAAAATGTAAAGAACTCCTGCTTGTGTGACCTAGTGTTGGTCTTAGCAGAAGTGTGTTGATTGTAGCATTTAAACTGCACAATCTTTTTGTTTTACATCATGACCATGAAAAGTAACTTAATGTAACCCTAGCACCAAGTGAATATGACTGGGATAGATGGACATCATGCCTTTAGGCAGCTAATCAGTGGTGGTTGGTGCATCCAGTTACGTGGGCAGTCATGATGCAAATGTTGGAGTACTCACTGATGCAACATCAAAACAGGAATAGGCAATACCAGGCTGATAAAGAGTATTAGTGGAAATGATGGAAATCACAAGAGCTCTTAGATACTTGAGTGTTCATGAAAATATACAGAAACAAATTGACATGCAGGGATGTGGAATAACCAGAGAGATGCATTCCAGGAGCAATGCCAATTCCAAAATAAATTTGATGTGTTTGGTCACATGATCAAATACATTGAAAGTGCCATCAAATTCCATTCACCAATCAGTACTATGAGAACAGTTTTCTCAGTTTAAACTCCTCGATTTCACCATTCCCATTTAAGGCAAAAGTCTTTTTGTTTCCATTTTTCCTGGAGATAAATACTTTTCTTTTGAATTTTTTATCATTGATTACCCAGAAGCAGAAGTTCTCAAACACTTTCACTTAATCAACGATGGCGTGCAACAGAGATGATAGAGAGGACAAGCAGGAGATGAAGCATAATCACAGCCAGTGGGATGAGTTACAGGGCAGTAGAGGCTTGGTACAGTTAAACAGAAAGCAACAAATACTGGACTGAAAGGTTATATTTGAATGTATGCAGCACAAGAAATAAAATGTACGATCTTGAAATTCAGCTACAGACTGGCAAGTATGACATTGTTCCCATCTCTGAAACTTGGCTAAAGGAGCTACAGCTGCAATTGGGAGCTGAATGTCCAAGCATATACAGTGCCTCAGAAAGACAGGTTAGTAGGAAGAGGGGGTGGTGTGTATAACAAAATAATATTAAATCATTAGAAAGAGATGAGATGGGATTGGAAGGTGTAGAGTTTCTATGGGTTGAGTTAAGAAATGGCAAGGGTAAAAGGACCCTAATGGTAGTTGTATACAGGCCTCCAAACAGAAGCCGGGATGAGGATTACAAATTACAGCAGGAGATAGAAAGGGCGTATCAGAAGGACAATGTCATGATAATTGTTACGGATTTTAACATGAAAGTGGATTGGGAAAATTAGGTCAGTACTGGACCTCAAGAGAAAGAATTCATAGAATGTCTAAGGGATGGGTTTTTAGAACAGCTTGACTTGACTGGAAAGGGACACTAGCAGGAAGGACAGCAGAGCAGCAATGGCTGGAGTTTCTGCAAAAAATGAGGGAAGTACAAGACAGATATATTCCAAATAAGAAGACATTTTTGAATGGAAGAAGGACACTACTCTGGCTAACAAGTGAAGTCAGAGCCAAAGTAAAAACAAAAGAGAGGAAATACAAGGAAGCTAAAGCTAGTGGGAAGATAGAGGATTGGGAAGCTTTTAAAAACTTGCAGAAGGAAACTAAGAAGGTCATTAGTAAAGAAAAAGATGAATTATTAAAGGAAGCTGGCAACTACTATCAAAGAAGATACTAAAATCTTTTTTAAGTATATAAAGAGTAAAGGAGGGTCGAGGGTAGATATAGGACTCATAGAAAATGACACTTGAGATATTTAAATGAGAGATGCAGAGATGGCAGAGGAACTGAATGCAGAGTTTTCATCAGTCTTCACAGTGGAAGACATCCACAATATACCGGACTTTCAAGAGTGCCAGGAAAGTAAAGTATGTGCAGTGCAAATTATGACTGACACGGTGCTCAGGAAGCTTAATGGTCTGAGGGTGGATAAATCTCCTGGACCTGATGGAATGTACCCTCAGGTTCTGAAGGAAGTAGCTGGAGAAATTGCGGAGGCATTAACAGTGATCTTTCAAGAATCAATAGATTCTGGCATTGTACCAGATGACTGGAAAATTGCAAATGTGACTCCACTATTTAAAAATGGTGGAAGGCAGCAGAAAGGAAACTATAGACCTGTTAACCAGACATCTGTGTTTGGGAAGTTGTTGGAATCAATTGTTAAGGATGAGATTACGGAGTACCTGGAGGCACATGACAAGATAGGCCAAAGCCAGTATGGTTTCCTGAAAGGAAACTCCTGCCTGACAAACCTACTGCAATTTTTGAAGAAATTACAAGCAGGGTAGACAAAGGAAATTCAGTAGATGAGGCATACTTGGATTTCAGAAGGCCTTTGACAAGGTGCCACACATGAGGCTGCTTAGCAAGATAAGAAGCCATGGAATTACAGGGAAGTTAATAGCATGGGTGGAGCTTTGGCTGGTCAGCAGAAAACAGAGAGTGGGAATAAAAGGATCCTATTCTGGTTAGCTGGTGGTTACCAGTGGAGTTCCACAGAGGTCGGTGTTGGAACTGCTGCTTTTACGATGTATGTCAATGATTTAGACTATGGGATTAATGGACTTGTGACTAAATTTGTCAACGATACAAAGATAGGTGGAGGAGCAGGTAGGGTTGAGGAAACAGAAAGCCTGCAGAGAGACTTAGGGCAAAGAAGTGGCAAATGAAATACTATTTTGAAAAGTTTATCGTCATGTACTTTGGTGAAAGAAATAAACAGGGAGACTATTATTTAGATGGGGAGAGAATTCAAAATGCAGAGATGCAAAGGGACTTGGGAGCCCTTGTGCAGGATATCCTAAATGTTAACCTCCAGGTTGAGATTGTGGTGAAGAATGCGAATGCAATGTTGGCATTCATTTCTAGAGGTATAGAATATAAGAGCCGGGTTGTGATATTGAGGCTCTATAAGGCCCTCGTGAGACCACACTTGGAGTATTGTGTGCAGTTTTGGGCTCCTTATTTTAGAAAGGATATACTGATATTGGAGAGGGTTCAGAGAAGATTCACAAGAATGATTCCAGGAATGAAAGTGTTACTGTATGAAGAATGTCTGGTAGCTCTTGGGCTTATTCCCTGGAGTTCAGGAGAATGAGGGGGTATCTTATAGCAACATTCCAAACGTTAAAAGGCCTGATCAGATTAGAAATGGCAAAGTTACTTCCCATGATAGGGGAGTCCAGAACAAGAGGGCGCAACTTCAGGATTGAAGGACGTCCATTTAGAACAGAGATGCAGAGAAATTACTTTAGTCAGTGGGTGGTAAATCTGTGGAATTTGTTGCCATGAGCGGCTGTGGAGGCCAAGTCATTGGGTGTTTATAAAATAGAGGTAGATAGGTTCTTGATTATCCAGAGCATCAAAGGGTATGGGGAGAAGGGAGGGGAATGGGGATGATTGGATCAGCCCATGATTGAATGGTGGAGCAGACTTGATGGACCAAATGGCCTATTTCTGTTCCTATATCTTCTTATGGTCTTATGGTCTTTCTTGAGAGATCTACCAGGTAATCCTTCAGGCAGCTATTTTCCTGGATAAACCTTTTTGAAATGAAATCCATGCAGCATTATTGTTGCTGGCCTCCAGATGTTTTCAATTGCCTATGGTCTATAGTTTCTGGTATTGTTCTTTATTTCTAGAATAACCACACCATAACCTGTCTGCCTATCTTTGGCGTGATCTCTTTACAAAATATTGCACTTCAGGATCAGAATCAGAATCAGGTTTAATATCACCAGCATATGTCCTGAAATTTGTTGTCTTTGCTGCAGCAGTACAATGCAATAAGTAATAATAGAAAAAACATGTATTATGGGAAGTATACATATATAAAATAATTAAATAAGTAGTGCAAAATTAGAAATAAAAAAGCATGCGGTGGTGTTCATGGGTTCATGTCCATTCAGAAATCAGATGGCAGAGGGGAAGAAGCTGTTCCTAAATCACTGAGTTCTGTACTTCCTTCCTTATGGTAGCAATGCAAACTAGGCTGGTCCTGAGTGATGAGGGCCCTTAATGTTGTATGCTGCCTTTTTCAGCTACCTTTTCTCAAACAACTGACAACTAAGTTCTCTTTGTATAAAACATGAGTGCAACTCGAATTCCTTCAAAAAATCTTAGAGAGTAAGTAAGTGAATTGGAGGTGATTGTGGAGAGTACTTAATGTTGATCCATTGAGGTCATGCACAAATCTAGAGCCACGTTGCTCTGATACATGTTGTTGGACTCATAGCACTCTTGCATTCCCTATGTTTCATCAGTTATCTTCCCCTTTTTCACCCAGATGTTTTTGCATTACTTTAATTTCATTTTCTTTCTCACCCCCTGTTCACTTGATTGATACTGAGGTAAAGCCATTAAGTAGTTACTCTGCCATTTCAGTCAAGATTATTTTGTGCAGCTCTCTGTCTATTTTGTTACTGTTTTAATTGCTAGTTATAAAGTAAAATATTTTGTCATTTTTGAGATAAAAAGATAAATGTATGAAATTGATAATTACATGAAATTTTGTGCTGCTTTTTGAATTTTATAAGTTACTTGGTTCCTTGTGTTTCCCTTTATTTTTTTTTGGCTTTCCCATTAATATATGCCTCTTGAGTTTTTATTTTTAAAAAATATCTTTATTTGTGCATGGCATTTCATTATTGTCTAGTTTATGCTTTTCTCAGAGATATTTTCTATATTAATCAAAGTTCAAAGTTCAAAGTATATTTATTATGAACGTATGTATACAACCTTGAGATTTATCTCTTTACAGGTGACGACAAAACAAAGAAACCTCGAAAGAATCCATTTTTAAAAGACCATCAAACGCCAAATGAGCAGAGAGAAAAGAAACACAAATTGTGCAAAGAATAAAAGTAAGCAACTAGCATTCAGAGCTACACTCACAACACGCTGGAGGAACTCAGCAGGTCGGGCAGCATCCGTGGAAAAGATCGGTTGACGTTTCGGGCCGGAACCCTTCGTCAGGACTGAGAGGGAAGGGGCAGAGGCCCTATAAAGAAGGTGGGGGGAGGGTGGGAAGGAGAAGGCTGGTAGGTTCCAAGTGAAAAACCAGTAAGGGGAAAGATAAAGGGGTGGGGGAGGGGAAGCAGAAAGCATTCAGAGCTGAAGTTTTACAAAAGACAGGAAGCCAGTCTTCACTACAGCTGGAGCCTCAGTTCAATGCCGAGCAGAGTAAACATGGCAGGTCCACGGGCGTGAGGACGGGCATCACTGCAGATGAAGCACACCACAGCTTCACTTCAGGAGAGCAGTGAGTAGAACCAGGCAGAAATGGCCCGGCCCTCGTCTCTGTTCCTGACAGCCTGACCTTTTCAATCTGGCTCGGCGCTTAAGTCGTCCAAACATCTCATTGTTCCTTGCTCTCAGACTGTTTCAGGGCCTGGACCTCGCCACCATGACTCGGCCTGTACCCATCTTTTCCAATTCGGCCCAGCATTTCAGTTGATCAGACATCAGGATGTTCTTCATTCCTCCACTTACCTCTGCCGTGTCACACCTGAGTCTTCACCATTGCTTCCACCTCCACTTGTTTTCTGACATGCCTCGCTTCGCCCCTGCCTCTGCCTCCTCCCACCTCTGCTCAGCTCCACTTGACTCAAGCATGCCTTGCATGTGCCTCCACCTTTGCTTGCCTCTCCATCATTAGTGGTGATCATTATTAATAAAGTGTTATTGATAATGTGTTTAGTAATTTTCTTTGTTCTGTATTTTGCCACCAATAAGTAGTTGCTGGACATCACCAGTGCTACCTTAAACCAATTACAGAAAAAAATTGTTTTGTAAGGCAATATATGATATTTCATTCAGAAATTTGAGCTATTAATTCCAAATGAGAAACTGGATTCTGATGGAGGGGTTTAGGAAGGGTGGAAGCATGGTCTTCTCTGCCTCTAATATTGCTCAGAAAAAAGACAGAATCACAATAGGAAATGCTGCTTTGTTTGTACGTTCCCTTCTCTCTTCCTCTCTGTGCCTGTGTGTCTGGGTGTCTGAGTGTGGTTATATCATTACCTAGGAAAGCAGAGTCATGTTGTGAGCCTACTTCAGTGAGCCATGCCATGCTCGTCTCAAAACTGCCACAGTTTCTCAGTCATTCCACCTTGCGGCAGCAGATTAAGATTTATTTTATTTAGAATTTTTTTTTAATTTTGACATACAGTGAGAAATAAGCTCTTTGAGCCACACATCCCAGGAACCCCCAATTTAACCACAGCCTAATCACAGGATAAATTAAAAAGACCAATTAGCTAACCAGAACATCTATGGGCTGTGAGAGAAAACTGCATGCATTCCAAGAGGAGGGCATTTGGATTCCTTACAGTGGGTGCCAATATTGAACTCCAAACCCTGTTGCCCCAAGCTCTAATAGCATTGCGCTAACCAACACGTTACTATGGTGCAACAAAACTTGACATTTTGTCTTCTAAAAACAATGCTAGGTCTTGAATTTATATTTCTCACATTTCAATGAATTTTACTGTTCTGGTGGCTTTTGCAACTATAATGTAACTAAAATTGTTCTTTTTGTGGTGTCTGTAACTAAAACTGGAATTTAGTCTTTTAATTTTGCAGGCATAACATGGGGGGAAAGTGGTTGATTTTCAGTGAATATACATTCAGCGGCCACTTTGATAGGCACACCTGTACACCTGATCGTTATCTGATCAGCCAATCATGTGGCAGAAACTTATTGCATAAAAGCATGAAGACATGGTCAAGAGGTTCAATTATTGTTCAGACCAAACATCAGAATGGGAAATAAGTATGATTTGAGTGGCTTTGACTATGGAATAATTGTTGATGGCGAATGCAGTGGTTTGAATATCTCAGAAACTGTTGATCTCATGGGATTTTCATGCATAACATTTCCTAGAGTTTATGGAGAAAAATCCATTTTCTAAACATCCATTTCTGTGGGGGAAATGCCTTATTAATAACAGAGTTCAGAAGAGAATGGCCAGACTGGTTCAAACTGACAGGAAGGTGACAGTAACTCAAATAACCTCGCAGTACAATGGTGGTGTGCAGAAGAGCATCTCTGAATGCACAATATTTTGAACCTTGAAGTGGATGGGCTACAGCAGCAGAAGATCACAAACATCCACTCAGTGGTTATTTTATTAGGTCCAGGACAGTCTTAATAAAATGACCTCTGAGTGTAGAACATAGCCATATAATGTCGGAGAAATGTAAGGTCAAATAGTTTAATAGAAAAAAATAGAAAGGAGAATATGTTTATGTATTGAAACACTGAAAGCTATTGGTGATGAGAAAGAGCTGGCTAGGTAGCCTACCTGGAGTGTTATGAATCAGTACCAAAAAAAAAGATGGAGCGCACAGTGGAAACCTGCATCAAGGAACATAGGAGGTGTATCCATTTGCATTACCCAGAGAAATCAGCGGTAACTGAACATTGTATTTGCAATAGCCATAGGATTGACTTCAACGGCACAAAACTACAGAGCCGCACCTGGTGAAGGAAACCATTGAAATAAGACTAGATAATAAGAATTTTAACAATGACTAAGTTCTAAGTAAGAACTGGAATTTAATTTTAAGCAACGTGGGATAGCGGAAACCTGGTCTGTTAATCCCCAACCAATCGGGAGGGACAGATGACAGGGGTATATATACCACCGAACTAGACGTGCCTAGGCATCATCCCTGATGAAGATGGCAGAGTCTGTCATCGAAACGTAGGCTAAAGTCAACACCTGTACCCTAGATCAATTCTCTGGAAGCCTGAGAAGAGTTTATTAGTGAGTTAGTAAGTTTGTGGATGATACCAAGATTGTGGAGATGCTGATATTGAGAAGTTTAAGGGGAAACTTCTTCACTTAGAGGGCCATGAAAGTATGGAATGAGCTGCCAACCACAGATGGTGCATGCAAGCTTGATTTCAATGTTTAAGACAAGTTTGGATAGGTACATGGATGGTGGAGATATGGAAGGCTATGTTCACGGTGCAAGTTGATGAGAGTAGTCAGTTTAACTGATTTTGGCATGGACTAGATTGGCCGAAGGGCCTATTTCTGTGCTGTAACTCTCTATGACTTTAGTGTAGAAGACTGGCAAAGAATACAGCGTGATATAGATAAGTTGCAGTTATGGGCAGAGAACTGGCAGATGGAGTTTAATCCAGATAAATGTGAGGTGTTGCACCTTGGTAGGGCAAATGCAAGGAGACAATACACAATTAAGTATAAGATCTTGGGATCCAAGTTTATAGCTCTCTCAAAGTGGCCACACAAGTTGATAAGGTGGTTAAGAAGGCTTATGGAATACTTGCTTTTATTTGTTGAGGCATTGTGTTCAAATGTCAAGAAGTTATGTTGCAAGATTATAAAACTCTGCTTAGATCACATCTGGAGTATTGCATACAGTTCCAGTTGCCCTGCTATAGGAAGGATGTTGAGGTTTTGGAAGTGGTGCATAAGAGGTTTAACAGGATGAGGGCATGTGCTATCATGAGAGGCTGGACAAACTTGGGTTGTTTACTCTGAGGTGACTGTAAACTAGAATGGTTGGGGGGTGGGAATCAAATTAAAGAGGCTAGGCGTGAGGAGGTTAGTTCACAACAGGGGGATGGGAACCAGTGCAGAGAGACAGAGGGGTGTAAAGTGAGGGTAGAAGCAAAAAGTACTAAGGAGAAAAGTAAAATGGCAGGCCGACAAATCCAGGGCAAGCATTAAAAAGGGCCACTTTTCAACATAATTGTATAAGGGCTAAGAGAGTTGTAAAAGAGCGCCTGAAGGCTTTGTGTGTCAATGCAAGGAGCATTCGTAATAAGGTGGATGAATTGAAAGTGCAGATTGTTATTAATGATTATGATATAGTTGGGATCACAGAGACATGGCTCCAGGGTGACCAAGGATGGGAGCTCAACGTTCAGGGATATTCAATATTCAGGAGGGATAGACATGAAGGAAGGGGGGGTGGGGTGGCGTTGCTGGTTAAAGATGAGATTAACGCAATAGAAAGGAAGGACATAAGCCGGGAAGATGTGGAATCGATATGGGTAGAACTGCGTAACACTAAGGGGCAGAAGACGCTGGTGGGAGTTGTGTACAGGCCACCTAACAGTAGTAGTGAGGTCGGAGATGGCATTAAACAGGAAATTAGAAATGCATGCAATAAAGGAACAGCAGTTATAATGGGTGACTTCAATCTACAGGTAGATTGGGTGAAACAAATTGGTAAGGGTGCTGAGGAAGAGGATTTCTTGGAATGTATGCGGGATGGTTTTTTGAACCAACATGTCGAGGAACCAACTAGAGAGCGGGCTATTCTGGACTGGGTTTTGAGCAATGAGGAAGGGTTAATTAGCAATCTTGTCGTGAGAGGCACCTTGGGTAAGAGTGACCATAATATGGTGGAATTCTTCATTAAGATGGAGAGTGACATAGTTAATTCAGAAACAAAGGTTCTGAACTTAAAGAGGGGTAACTTTGAAGGTATGAGACGTGAATTAGCTAAGATAGACTGGCAAATGACACTTAAAGGATTGACGGTGGATATGCAATGGCAAGCATTTAAAGGTTGCATGGATGAACTACAACAATTGTTCATCCAAGTTTGGCAAAAGAATAAATCAAGTAAGGTAGTGCACCCGTGGCTGACAAGAGAAATTAGGGATAGTATCAATTCCAAAGAAGAAGCATACAAATTAGCCAGAGAAAGTGGCTCACCTGAGGACTGGGAGAAATTCAGATTTCAGCAGAGGAGGACAAAGGGCTTAATTAGGAAGGGGAAAAAAAGATTATGAGAGAAAACTGGCAGGGAACATAAAAACTGACTGTAAAAGCTTTTATAGATATGTAAAAAGGAAAAGACTGGTAAAGACAAATGTAGGTCCCCTACAGACAGAAACAGGTGAATTGATTATGGGGAGCAAGGACATGGCAGACCAATTGAATAATTACTTTGGTTCTGTCTTCATGAAGGAGGGCATAAATAATCGTCCAGAAATAGTAGGGGACAGAGGGTCCAGTGAGATGGAGGAACTGAGCGAAATACATGTTAGTAGGGAAGTGGTGTTAGGTAAATTGAAGGGATTGAAGGCAGATAAATCCCCAGGGCCAGATGGTCTGCATCCTAGAGTGCTTAAGGAAGTAGCCCAAGAAATAGTGGATGCATTAGTGATAATTTTTCAAAACTCGTTAGATTCTGGACTAGTTCCTGAGGATTGGAGGGTGGCTAATGTAACCCCACTTCTTAAAAAAGGAGGGAGAGAGAAACCGGGGAATTATAGACCGGTTAGCCTAACGTCGGTGGTGGGGAAACTGCTGGAGTCAGTTATCAAAGATGTGATAACAGCACATTTGGAAAGCGGTAAAATCATCGGACAAAGTCAGCATGGATTTGTGAAAGGAAAATCATGTCTGACGAATCTCATAGAATTTTTTGAGGATGTAACTAGTAGAGTGGATAGGGGAGAACCAGTGGATGTGGTATATTTGGATTTTCAAAAGGCTTTTGACAAGGTCCCACACAGGAGATTAGTGTGCAAACTTAAAGCACACGGTATTGGGGGTAAGGTATTGATGTGGATGGAGAATTGGTTAGCAGACAGGAAGCAAAGAGTGGGAATAAACGGGACCTTTTCAGAATGGCAGGCGGTGACTAGTGGGGTACCGCAAGGCTCAGTGCTGGGACCCCAGTTGTTTACAATATATATTAATGACTTGGATGAGGGAATTAAATGCAGCATCTCCAAGTTTGCGGATGACACGAAGCTGGGTGGAAGTGTTAGCTGTGAGGAGGATGCTAAGAGGATGCAGAGTGACTTGGATAGGTTGAGTGAGTGGGCAAATTCATGGCAGATGCAATTTAATGTGGATAAATGTGAAGTTATCCACTTTGGTGGCAAAAATAGGAAAACAGATTATTATCTGAATGGTGGCCGATTAGGAAAAGGGGAGGTGCAATGAGACCTGGGTGTCATTATACACCAGTCATTGAAAGTGGGCATGCAGGTACAGCAGGCGGTGAAAAAGGCGAATGGTATGCTGGCATTTATAGCAAGAGGATTCGAATACAGGAGCAGGGAGGTACTACTGCAGTTGTACAAGGCCTTGGTGAGACCACACCTGGAGTATTGAGTGCAGTTTTGGTCCCCTAATCTGAGGAAAGACATCCTTGCCATAGAGGGAGTACAAAGAAGGTTCACCAGATTGATTCCTGGGATGGCAGGACTTTCATATGAAGAAAGACTGGATGAACTGGGCTTGTACTCGTTGGAATTTAGAAGATTGAGGGGGGATCTGATTGAAACGTATAAAATCCTAAAAGGATTGGACAGGCTAGATGCAGGAAGATTGTTCCCGATGTTGGGGAAGTCCAGAACGAGGGGTCACAGTTTGAGGATAAAGAGGAAGCCTTTTAGGACCGAGATTAGGAAAAACTTCTTCACACAGAGAGTGGTGAATCTGTGGAATTCTCTGCCACAGGAAGCAGTTGAGGCCAGTTCATTGGCTATATTTAAGAGGGAGTTAGATATGGCCCTTGTGGCTACGGGGAACAGGGGGTATGGAGGGAAGGCTGGGGTGGGGTTCTGAGTTGGATGATCAGCCATGATCATAATAAATGGCGGTGCAGGCTCGAAGGGCCGAATGGCCTACTCCTGCACCTATTTTCTAAGTTTCTATGTTTCTAAGTGATGGAGGCTGCGGGGAGATCGGATAGGGATTTATAAGATTATAGGAGGCATAAATAAAATATCTGTTTCCCAGGGTTGAAAAGTCTAATACCAGAGGGCATGATTTTAAGGTGAGGGGGGCAGGTTGAAAGGGGATGTGAGGGGTAATTTTTTTACTCAGAGAGTGGTGGATGCCTGGAATTCGCTGTCTGGTAGGGTGGTAGAGGCAAATACATTAGAAGCTTTTAAGAGATGTTCAGATAAGTAGGTGGATGTGAGGAAGAAGGAGGGATATGGACATTGTGTAGGTAGGAGGGATTAGTGTTTGGGTGTTTTTGATTTGCTTTTCAGCTGGTTTGGCACAACATTATGGGCTGAAGGGCCTTTTCCTGTGCTGTACTCTTCTATGTTCTATGTTCAGTAATTTTTACTTAAAAATCGTTGCAGGAAAGTAAATGGAGAAGGAAAAGGACTGATGGGATTGCATTGCAGAGAGCTGGAACAGACTTAATATGCGAGTGACCTCCTCTGGATTTAAAATTAAGTAATCTGAGTTCCTGTGACTAAATGCAAAGCAGCATTTAGATATGCTGGGGATATCTACTGTGTCTGGTACTCCCAATGAGTCCTCCCCTACATTGGTGAGACCAGTTGTAAATTGGGAAACCACTTCATCAAACACCTCTTGTCCATTTGTCAAAAGCGGAACTAGCCTGTAGCTAAATACTTTAATTCCCATCTCAGTTCCAACATGTCAGTCCATGCCCTCCTCTTGTGATGAGGTCGCCCTCAGGGTGGAGTAGCAACACCTTATATTCCATTTCGGTAGCCTCCAACCTGATGGCATTAATATTGATTTTTCCTTTCAGCAGTTTTTTCCCTCTCCCCTTCCCGGCCTCTATTCCCCACTCTGGCCTTTTATCTCTTCTCACCTACATATCACTTCTGCCACGCCCCCCCCCAGTCCCCTCCTCCATCTCTTTCTCCTTAGGTCCATACTTCTCTTCCATCAAATTCCTTCCTCTCTAGCCATTTACCTTTCCCACCCATCCGGCTTCACCTATCACCTTCCAGTTAGCCTACTTCCCCATCACCCCAGCTATTTATTTTGGCATATTCTCCCTTCCTTTCCAGTCCCGAAAAAGGTCTCAACCCACGATCGAAATTATTCAGATTTGTTTTAGAAACTAAACAAATCAAGGTCTGTCAAAAGTCACTCTGTAGTATTTTCAATCTTGCAGAGGCATGGGAAGGTGGTCAGTGGGAGGGGTGGTAGGGGGTGGGGGGGAGGCTAGGATTTGGATTGGGATGAAATGTTTGTTTTGAGATGCAACTTGGAGAGAGACCAAACAGAAATAACTTTATTCCGGTGACATGGCATCGTAATGGTTAGCACAATGCCTTACAGTAGAGGTGACCTGGGTACATTTCTCACCACTACCTGCAAGGAGTTTGTACATTCTCCCTGTTTCCTGCGGGTGCCCTGGTTTCCTCCCACAGTCTAAAGACGTACCAGTTAGTACGTTAGTTGTGATTGTAAGTTGTCCCATGATTGGGACTGCTGGGTGGTGTGGTTACTCTGCACTGTACATCAATAAAATAACAAATAAATAATTTACTACCAGAGTATTAAAAATCCTGTTCAAAGTTATTTTAACCAGATTTATATATGAACTTCATGATTTAATTCTGTTTAAGCCTCTACAAAGGAAACTGTTGAAATAAAAGTGGTAAGAAGTTGGATAATACATCCCTAATTTGTTAACTGTAAAAAGCTATTGGATATGTGATCTATCTGCATCCCACAGACTTAAATTATTTGAAGAATAGCTTTGATTATGAAAAGATAATACATTTGGTCACCAAATTCTCATAAATTTTCTCTGTTGAAAAGTTGGCATATTATGCAGTATGGAAGTCATAATGAAGAAACAGCAGTGACAATGGGGGCAGGGGTATTGTAAATAAGATGTACTAGCATGCATGGATAAATTATACTATTTCCAGATTTGACAGAGCTAAATCTGACTTTGTTGTGTTTGAGTGGATGTTAGTCGTACAATAAGCACTGTCATTTATCAATTTGATATCCTCAAACACTCTTATGTGCAACTTTTTCAAGTGTGTAATGTCTCCCAAAGCATCTTAACCTTTGAATATCTTTTTGTCATATTGTAACCATTGTCGTAATTGGAAACGCAAGTGCATTGTACATCCCAAAGCGGCTATATATATAATGATGAACATAAGTGGCTTTGTTAAGTGAATCCTGGTTAATAGACAAGAATTAACTAGAGTCCTGGGAAGAATTTGCCACTCTTAGTCTTGGGACAAGGGCTTTTGGCCCATCCTGTCAGTGCTCATCTTTAAGTACCTATCTATGCTACTCAGATTTTACAGCACTCAGTTTCTAGACTTCGAAATGATAGTTTAGGTATTTATGCCTCCTCGACATTCATTAAAACATTGTCATACAATATTTTGTCTTACTTCAGAGAGCAGACAAGGTCATTATTTAATATAAAATCTGAAAGTCAACATCTTCTCATGAAGTCATTCTTCATTGTTGCACTGGAGTGTCAGTGGCATCAAACCTGTCATGACCTGATGGTTCATCCTGATATCTCTAACATTTTGTCCCGACATAGATACGTTCCCAAATACCAGGAGTACTTTTCCATATCTTTCTCCCTGATGTACTTCAGTTCTGAATGTTATTTACTTACTTCTATTGTTTGCACGTTGAGTGGTTGATGGTCTTTTTTTAAATGGGTTCTATTGGGTTTCTTTGTTTTGTGGCTGCCTATAAAGAGACCAACCCAAAGGTTGCATGTAGTATAAATACTTCGATAATAAATGTACTTTGAACTTTAAACTTTGTAATTAGAATTTTGTGCTTTTAATCTTTTTCGGATCACTTTTAATTGAATTTAACTCAGTTACAGACCAGCTGTAGTGTATAAAATATTTTAGTAATATTTGAGTAATATTGTAAATTATATTTTGATGAAGGATTCTTTGTTTGTTTACATCGTTCACTGAGGGTTATGTGGAAGATGAACGTGAATGGTATACATCATTACGCCACCAGGTCATATGTGAGCGCCCCACTACAAAGTAAAACTAAGCAGACTTTCCCAGCTCCCGTGTTTTTCTTTTGATTAGTTTCAGGAAATATAAAACATAACACCAGCGATTAAATTTATCACCTAATTGACTACTTCTGCAAAATGTCATGAGTATCATATGACAGGTCAGGGAGACCAACCTTGTGCACTGTTAGGTTATAATCTGAAGTTAGGTTATAATCTGAAAGGGTTCATTATCTTGGTCTGGAAATGACTACCACATATTTAGAACATCTGACTTTGAAAGCTGTTTCAGGTGGTGTGCTACAAATTAGATCACACAATGAAAGTAGCAGAGACACTTATGAAACCACAAAATCATCTTGAATGTTTGCAGTTAACCCAAAATTTACCCTAGGAAGTTCCCACTGACAGACTACCATTTTACATTATCCACCAATTTATTCTGAATATGAACTCACCTGGCTTCCAATATAGTCTGCTTACCTATGTATCCAGTTTTTTGCTTGGCTTGTGCCTCCCAACCCAATTTCTATGCAAATAAAGACAATATCTTCATTGCTTTGAAGGGAATCTCATGGTAATTTGTTCCCATAAGATTGAAATTTTGTTATGCCTTTGCTTTCATTTCTTAATGGAAAATGTCAGAATGCTTGGTCACTTCTTTAGTTGAATGAACTGTTGATATATTGGGCTTGTATTTTAAAACTTGGTTTTCAACAAACTTACTTTTACTGTTAAACTTCAGCTGATTAATCAACAGGAGATATAATGCGTGAGCAGGTAGAAGACAGGATTATATCTTGAAAAGTAAGGAATGAATTGACTTTATTACTTACATCCTTCACATACATAAGGAGTAGAAATCTTTATGTTACATCTCCGTCTAAATAAGTAATGTGCAATTTATAGTAACTCATAATAAATAGTATGTACACAGGATAGTCAATATAACATAGAAATACAGTTCTGTCAGCGTGAGTTAAGCAGTCTGATGGCCTGGTGGAAGAAGCTGTCCCAGAGCCTGTTGGTCCTGGCTTTTATGCTGTGGTACCGTTTCCCAGATGGTAGCAGCTGGAACAGTTTGTGGTTGCGATGACTCGGGTCCCCAATGATCCTCCAGGCCCTTTTTCCACCCCTGTCTTTGTAAACATCCTGAATAGTAAGGATCAAAAGATAGATCACAGCATGGATTTCCAGAACATAGAATTAGAATTAGGACTAAAAATGCATAATTTTTTTTCTACTGCAGATATGATGGAAACAGAATTAGAGTTAAAGCAATATGCAAATTTTATAGTTCAGCCCTGTCAAATGGATCGATCTGTTTCAATACCATCGAAAACATGTTCAACATTAACTATGTATATTAGATATCAGTTTGGAAAAGAAATATAGTATCAAAACAGAATGTCCAAGAAGCTTTCTCTCCCTTGGAGGGGGTGAGCCTCTTATAAAAATTAGCTTTCATTTATTTGAGCTCTCTAATCATGTATGGGGTAACAGGAGTTACGCAATCAGTCTGCTGCTGTTGTTGTGCCATTCAAATTAATCTTTACAAATCTGTATCTCTGCTATCTACTATTGATGATAAGAAATGCAAAGGGAGCATATGTCAAGTATGAGCATTTTGATTTGGAGTGGACCCTTTGAGATTTATAGCGGATTTAGTAAGAAAGAAATTAGGAAGTCAAACAAAGAACATGAAATGGACTGAGAGTCATTGAGTCAGAGAAATGTACAGCATAGAAACAGGTCTTACCGCCCATCATGCCAAACCATTTACTCCCATCAAACTGCACCCAGACCATGGGCCTCCATACCCCTACAATCCATACCCCCTTCTAAACTTCTCTTAAATGTTGAAATCAAGCTCACATGCAACACTTGTGCTGGCAGCTTATTCTACACTCTCATAAGTAAAGTGTGTGAAGCAGTTTCCCCCTCATGTTTCTTTAAACTTCACTTTCACACCTAACCTATAACCTCTAGTTGTAGTCCCATCTAACCTCACTGGAAAAAGCCTGCTTGCATTTACCCTATCTATACCCCTCATAACTTTGTATACCTCAATCAAATTTCCCTTCAGTCTTCCGCCATCCAAGGAATAAAGTCCTAACCTATTAAATGTTTCCCTGTAACTGAGGTCCTCCAGTTCTGGCAACATCCTTGTAAATTTTTTCTGCACTCTTTCAACCTTATTTACATCTTTCCTGTAGGTAGGTGACCAAAACTGAACACAATACTCCAAACTAGGCCTCACAAATGTCCTATACAACTTCAACATTACATCCCATCTCCTGTACTCATTACCTTGATTTATGAAGGCCAGTGCTTTCTTTATGACCCTTTCTACCTGTACTGCCACTTCCAATAAATTATGGACTTGTGTTCCCAGATCCCTTTATTCTATTGCGTTCCTCAGTGCCTGACCGTTCACTGTGTCAGACCTACCCTAGCTGCTACTACCAAAGTGCAACACCTCGCACCACACTTGTCTACATTACATTCCATTTGCCATGTTTTAGCTCATTTTTCAAGTTGGGTCAGATCCTGCTGCAAGCTCTGATAGTTAACCTTTCTGTCCACTACACCCCCAGTCTTGGTAACATCCACAAATTTGCTGATCCAGTTAACCACATATCACCCAGATCATTAATATAGATAGAAACAACAACAGACCCAGCACCATTCCCTGTGGTACTCCACTAGTCACCGGCCTCCAGTCAAAGAGGCAACCATAAGCTACCACTGTCTGGCTTCTCCCAGAAAGCCAATGTACAATCAACCTAATATCTCATCATGAAAGCTGAGCAACTGAACCTTGTTGACCAATCTGCCATGCGGGACCTTGTCAAAGGACTTGCTAAAGTCCATGTAGACAAGATCCACTGCCTTGCCTTTATTAACTTTCCTGGTAATTTCCTCAAAAAACTCGATGAGATTGATTAGACCACAAACTACCACATATGTAGCCATGATGACTATCCCTAATCAGTCCATATCTAACCAAATACGCATATATCTGGTCCCTTAGAATACCATCCAATAACTTCCTACTACTGATGTCAGGCTCATTGGCGTATAATTTCTCGGTTTATTTTTAGAGACTATCGTAAACAGCGGAACAAAATTAGCTATCCTCTTGTCACAAATGATGATATTTAAATATCTCACCTAGGGCCCCTGCAACTTCTGCATTTGCCTCCCATAGGGTCCAATGGAATACCTTGTCAGGCCTTGGGAACTTATCCACTCTAATTTGTCTCAAGATAGTAAACACCTCCTCCTCTGTAATCTGTATAGTGTCCAGGACGTCACTGCTGCTTTGCCTCACTGCTAGACTCTGTGTCTGTTTCCCAAGTAAATACAGATGCCAAGAATCCATTTAAGATCTCCCCCATCTCCATTCTGATTACCATTCTGATCTTCCAGAGGACCAATTTTGTCCCTTGCAATCCTTTTGCTCTTAATACATTCCCCTTCACCATGTCTGCTAGGGCAACGTTGTGCCTTCTTTCAGTCTTCCTGAATTCTTTCCTAATTGTTTTCATCCATTTCTTGTATTCTGTAAGTAACGAATTTGTTCCTACCTGCCAATATCTTCTATGCACCAGTGCCTCAATATCTCTTGAAAACCAAGGTTCCCTAAACCTATTGTTTAACCTTTTATTCTGACAGGCACATACAAGCTCTGTACTTTAGAAGGCCTCTCACTTACCAAGTATTCCTTTTGCCAGAAAACAGCCTGTCCCAATCCACATTTACCAGATCCTTTCTGCTACCATCAAAATTGGCCTTTCTCCAATTTAGAATCTCAACCTAAGGTCCAAATCTATGTTTTTTTTCCATATTTATTTTGAAACTAATGACATTTTGATTACTTGATGCAAACTGTTCACCTACACAAACTTCTGTCACTTGCCCTGTTTCATTCTCTAACATAACATCAAGTATTGCATACTCTCTCATTGGGACTTCTAGGTACCAATTAAGGAAACTTTCCTGAACACAATTCACAAATCCTATCCTATATAGCCCTTTTACAGTATGGGAGTCCCAGTCAATATGTGGGAAGTTAAAATCACCTATCACAACCTTATGATTCCTGCAAATTCTTTACAAATTTGTTCCTATTTAATATAGCCCCATTAAAGTGGTCATACCTTTCTTATTCCTCTGTTTTACCCATAAAGCCTCACTAGACGAGTTCTCCAGTCTGTCCTGACTAAGCACTTCCTGACTAGTAATGCCACCCTTCTCTCTTTCATCCCTCCTGCCCTGTTGGGTCTAAAATAACAGAACCCCAAAATATTGAACTGCCAGTCCTGTCCCTCCTGCAACCAAGTCTCACTGGTGGCTACAATATCATAATTCCAGGTGTTGATCCATGCCCTTAGCTCATCTGCCTTTCCTACAATTGCCCTGGCATTGAAATATAGGCACCTCAGAGCATTAGTCCCTCCATGCTCAGCCATTTGATTCCTGATTGAGGTCTGAGGTCTTAACAAAACCTTTCTCCACAACCTTTCTGCTAACTGTTCTGGCACTCTGGTTTCCAACCCCATACATCTCATATTTAACCACTTCACCCCTCCCCCTCCCATGCAGCAATAGCAAACCTTCTCCCTGCTGGGAAATTAGTTCCCTCCAGTTCAGGTGTGTCTCCTCTGTACAGGTCCCACCCTCTCTAGTAGAGAGCCCAGTGATCCAAAAATCAGATGTCCTCCCTCCGACCCCACCTCCTTAGTCACATGTATGATCTTTCTATTTCTGGCCTCACTAGCACGTGGTACAGGTACCAGTCCTGAGATCGCAACCCTGGTGGTCCTGTCTTTACGTTAGCACCCTGAACTTAGTTTGTAGAACCTTTTCACTCTTCCTACCTACGTCATTGGTACCTACATGGACCATGACCTCTGGCTGTTCACCCTCCAACTTACGAATGCTGAGGACTTGATCCAAGATGTCCTGGGCCCTGGCACCTGGAAGCCACTATACCATCATTCTCATCCACAGAACCTCCTTTCTGTACCCCTAACTAATGAATCCCCTATCACCTCTTCTCTCCCACTTCCCTTCTGAGTCACAGAGCCAGACCCAGAAACAGAGACCTGACCACTGTGACTTTCCTCAGTTAGGTCACCCCCCCACAACAGTATCCATAGTGATATAATTTTGTTGAGGGGGATGGCCACAGGGGTACTCTGCACTGGCTGTTTAACCTTTTTCTTCTTCCTGACTGTCACCCAGTCTCCTGTGCCCTGCACCTCGGGTGTAACTACCTCTCTATATGTCCAATCTTATCACCTCTTCAGGCTCCTGAATGATCTGGAGTTCATCCAGTTCCAGCTCCAACTCCTTAATGCAGTTTGTTAGAAGCTGCAACCGGATGCACTTCTCGCAGGTGAAGTCGCCAGGGCCACTGGAGGCCTCCCTGCCATCCCACATCCAGCAAGAGGAGCATTCCACTATCCTGGCTGGTATTCCTCCTCTCCTAACTGTGCAAATATAAAGAAAGATGCAATAAGTAAACTGGGAAAAAAATCTTCCTGCAGCTTATTCACCTTCTTTCACTCAAGCCTCTGCTTGCTGAAGTCCGGAAGAGCTAAAGCCTCAAATAACCACTCTAACAGTGTCCACTCCAACATTTCGCAATAGGATTAAGGAGAATCCTGAAACCTTTCATAAGTGTTTTAGAAGAAGGTGTGTAACTAGGGATAGAGTTGTTACCCCTCTGATCAATGTGTGGAGCCAGGGGATGTGAATAAGAACTTAATTGAATGTTTTCTGTTTGTATTCATCAGGAAGAAGGAAATAGAAGGTTAGGGGAGGGGTGTGCTGACACTCGGGAACAAGTCTATGCCAAGATGAAGAAAGTGTTAGAGATATTAACTCATACTCAGGCAGATGAACCACCAAGTCATGAAAGGTTCTATCCCGGGATGCCATGGGGAGAAAAAAAGAGGCGATTGCTGGGTGCTAATAGAGATTATTGCTTCTTTGTTAGCCGCAGGTGATACGGAAGAAGACTATGGGGGTAGCTACTGATGTTCCTTTATTCAAAACTGGTTGTAGGCATAACCCAGGAAACTAAAGGCTGGTAAAACTTGCATCAATAGTAGGGAAGTTATTGCAAAAATATTCTAAGGGACAGGATTTGTGTTCATTTGGAAAGGCAGGGACTGATTAGGTGGATGTGTTTTATATCAACTTTATCAAGGCTTTCGATAAAGTTCAGCACAGTGGGTTTGTCCAGAATATTAGGGAACAGGAGATCCTACGTGTGTTGGCAAATGGATCCAAAACTGCCTTGGTAAATGGAGGTAGAATGTAGTGTTTGAGAAGTGTTTTTCTGTATTGTAGAGATTGGTGCTGGGATCATTGCTGTTTGTCATGCATTAATAGCTTGAATAAGAATATAGGTGGACTGAGAAGCAAACTTTCTGACAACACATAAAACTTATGTATTTGTAGATAGTGCAGAAGATGTGATAGGATACAGAAGTACATACTGTAAATGATTGGAAAGATAGGAAGAGCAGTGGCAGATAAAATTTAATCCAGTCAAATGTGAATTATCACATTTTAGGATATCAATCACCAGCAGGACATTTGCAGG
The DNA here is from genome assembly GCF_030028105.1 of Mobula birostris. Taxonomy (NCBI): domain Eukaryota; kingdom Metazoa; phylum Chordata; class Chondrichthyes; order Myliobatiformes; family Myliobatidae; genus Mobula; species Mobula birostris. Next base: position 77,816,268 of record NC_092373.1, on the reverse strand, counting down.
ACTCTGGGAGTGTGGATGTTTCAAGGAACTTAATGTACAAGTTCATGGCTCCCTGAAAATGGTGATATAGGTGGATAGGGTGGTGAAGAAGGTATTTGGCATGCTTGCTTTCGGTAGTGTGGCACATTGAGGCTGTACAAAACATTGTTCAGACAATACAGTTCTGGTCATCACAGCACAAGAAGGATATGCTGGCATCAGAAAGAATGCAGAAGAGATTAACTTGGATGTTGCTTGGAATGGGAGGCATTACTTCTGAGGAAAGATTGGATAGACTAGGAATATACAAGGAGAATATACCCTGTATGCAATTCTCCTTACTGGAACGTTGGAAGCTAAGGAGTGACCTTACCAGAGATTTGTGAATTAAGATGGGCATAGATAGGATAGATAGCTATTTTCTTTTCTCAGGTGAATGAGTCTAAATCAAGAGGGCACAGGTTAACGAGGATGCTCTGTTTTGGGTGTGCTGAGTTTCTTGAATCTTGTATTCAACAAAATTTGAGTTGAAATTTTCACCAACTGGCAGCTCAATTGAAACGTCTCTTATTGCAGAATCTGGTGAAGTGTCATTGTATGCTGTATGTTCTGGTCATCATTACATGGATAAGGTACAGTTAATGGAATGAAGTTGCCTTTAGTTAGGCTTGGTGGAACAGTGTTTCAAATTGGTGAAGTGCCTATTTTTAAAATTACTTTTAAATGTCAATATTGTGTATTTTTGTCATTATCTCATAATACTGTTGAACAACTAGTATGTACAGCCTCATTGCAATCTACTGTTCCCGTTTCTAAACATGTTGTGTTCCTAAGTGACTAAAGATTAGTGTGATATGGAAGAGAACTGAAATTCCCAAACTGTAAATTTAACCGTTCCAAGTGTATTGAAAATACCTACATTTGGTAGCTGTCAGATGTACACATCTTTTGGGCTTTGAACATTACATTTATGATTTTCTTTCGTGATTCTTGTAAACAAAAGGATTTTATCCAAACCAGCTTGAGCTGAATGCTAGTTATGGACCCTGATTTTGACTGATTGCAGTTGAGTAGACTGGAATAGGTGCAAAATTGAAGCTGTAACTGTTGCTTTAGCATTCTGCTCAATAAATTTAATCAGGCTGAAATTTCACTGTATCATTATATTGTGAAATGATATTGCAATTGTGTTTTAACTTTTCACAATAGATAAGGATTGAATAAACATTTATTTTTCTGTTAAAATTTAGGGTGTGGTGATTCAAGAGCTTACTACAGTCTTGGCCACTGAGTAGAAATTTCAGTACCTTGCTATCAGGTGATTGCTGATGGTTAATATTTTATGGTAAAATAATTAGTTATGGCTCACATCTTAATGAACTTGGGCTTTAACCTCAAAAACAAAACCCTGAGGATGTCCTTCATAGCATAACTGTCATATTAGATTGGACAGTCATGCTAAGACTGGCCTCCTGGTCAACGTAACAGCCCACTCAGCTTTTTTTCTAAAGAAGAACAAAACTCCTCTTCAGCAATATTTTTGGCACAGAATTAACTTTAGATGTAGATTTAGAAATGTAGATTTCCTGTTACAGAAAAAAACGGTGCATCTAGTTACTTACTGTACGTGAGGACAGCCCAAATGCAAGGATACAATATATGTGCTGCAAATAATGTTCTGAGCATTCTTTTAATTTTGCATGTTTCATTGTTAACAACTAGTATGATATTTCTTGAAATGTTCAACAACCTCCACGCATTTCTAAAAGATACAACACTGCAGATTCTTGAACCTGGAGTAAAAAATCAAACTTTTCAAGGAACTCAGCAAATCGTGTAACATCAGTTTTAGGGGTTTGGGTGTTGGGGAAGGAAGGTATTGTGAATATTTTGGATTGAGACTCTACCTGAGGAACTGCATTCCTACTCTCTAGTTAGACTAATTGTCATGAGTGTCTTATCTAGAGTTGTTAAACCCTTATGTTTTCTGTTTAATCTTGTCAAGTTTATTTTGACTGGTAGGGTTTTCAGTCTACTGTGATTATTTAAAGTGGCCTCCAAGTTAGCACTTATCGCGGGTCCTTGTGTGTGTGTCGAGAATGCATCGGCTCGCAGTGTTGCTCTGTCAAGCCAATAATGTTCAGTTGGAATTTCTATCATTAAACACTTGTTTCTGTTTCAACATGGGAATTGGTCATCCCTCCACACCTGGGTTCAGTCATCTGTCAGTGCACACCGTGACACTAATATTATAACACCTTACTCTCCTTGCATTCCTCCTTTGTTCTATCAATTTGCAAGAAGGATACATAATAAACACTGTTTCACTTAAATATTGCCTACTATGTTCTTATCATCATTTCAACTGAGACAAAGAATGTGCAATGATGTATTTGTTGAACTATGAACTCTTATCTGCAGCTTGCAATACAGAATTGTTAATATTACTGAACTGGTTTGTGCTCTACTTGAATGCAGCATCAAGAACATCCTCACAGCAGAACATAATGGAGAAACTGGGAAGCAGCATCTTTGAATGCTTGCCAGTGCAGGGATAATTTAGTCTTTGGGCTCTTTCTGCTGGTTTGTGAAAATGCACCCACAATTTTATTTGCTTTGAAATTCTACTTCTCGAACATAAAACATTTTCTTAACAAGAAAAGGAAGAACAGTTGATGGAAATTTTATCTCTGGTGTTGGCGGACAAAAGCTGGTAGAAAACCAGCCAGCACTAAATCTGTCTTGCCCAGCTCTCCCTCAAAAAAACTTTTGTCTGGCATGAGAAAAAAAATTCAAGTTCTGTGACCCCCTTTTACGTGCTTTCTTTATAGCTTCCCTTCTCACTCATAATCTGGAATCTAAGATTTAGCCCTTAGCTCAACTCACCCGCATATACATGTGGGAATAAACAGAAGTGTAAATGGCAGAAACTTTTTGTTTTCATTTCTGGTAGGCTCAGTTTTTGTTGCATATCTTTAGTTTTCCTCAAATGCAGTGATTATCCTGTTATTTGGACCTGTTGCAATCCTTCTGTTTAAGATAAAGCTTAATTAATTTTGCTATGCTTGATATTAACCACAGACCAAATGTGAACAGCTTTGATTTCACCTCCAGATCCCATTTCAAATTGTACCTTGGAATGAATTAAAGGAGAAAAATTATGCTTAATTTCAGTCCCAGTGCGATATAGCATAAGTGATTGGAGAAGAGCCAGCAAACGTGCACAGCCGCCAAATTTCCAATTAAATCTTGAAGTGCAATGTTAATATTTAAAGTAATGACTGGAGAATGATTTCTTACAGGCTGCATATGATATAGTGCTGTACATCAGAAGAGAAAGCATGCATTCTGAATATCTACCTTTATCTTTCTTAAACATCTAAAATTTGATTTGTATTGAACTAGTGAGGGCCTCCATCGGTCAGAGTTGACTATGGATGTTGCGTCATAGCTGTCTAGATACGCAAGCCTGGGTGGTACAATATGAAGAGCAAGCTGTTGCCCATGTAGCAAGCTCCATGCAACTGATGAAGCCAGAGGAACGGCAGGGACTGATATAGTTTGGTACCAGCAGTGTTGCAGGAGTTGCCAGCCAGCATTGAACTCTATGTAGGAGTGCCTTAGGGAATCCAGGCCAGATTTTTCCTTCAAGGTCCACTTCCGAAGCCTTCCCCATGAGTGTATATTGCCACAAGGCAGCAAAGGTACTCGATGAGCTTCCTTTCTTTCTTTTCAAATCTTTTTATTGCATTATAATCAGTTAAATGAACAATTATTATGCAATAATAACAATACCAAGAGAACAGGATTATAATAATAGCAATTATATATACAAACGTAAGTTCCAAATATCATATCCAGACAGGTCCTCCCAATCCCTTGATAATTAAAACTGAAAAAAAGTTCAAAAGATTTGTTCAAGGAAAAAAAAACAACAACACCCCCCTAAACTAAACAGATGAGCTTCCAACCATGGCTGACGAGCCCCATCTGCCCAAAGTGACTAGTTTTAAGGTGCCAGTAACCTGCCTTTGCCTCTTCTCACCTCAGTAGAAATGGTTTCTCCAGGCTTAGTAGCTAAGCCACCATGAAGTCCAGGAGCTGGACTTGGTTGTCAAAGGCTATTTGAGGCTCACACCATTAGGAGCATTTAATAGATAGTGGCGGTTTGTCCTTATTACCCCTCCCCCCCGGCTATAACAAATTTAAGGAACAATATTAGCATTTGGAAGAAGCATTGGATCGGAATATGTGATTTCAAGAGTCTTGTTCTGTCTATTTATGTTGTGTATTTAACATTTAAGCAATATTTGAGTAATTTATATATTTTTTAGATGTTTAAGTAATTATATGTTTTATGTAAAAATACATTAACTGCATACGAAATCATGCTATCATATGATAGGTACACATCTCACTTAAAGTAAACCCAAAGTTAGACCCGCATTTTGGATTCCCATGTCTACATTTGAACTAGATTAGTGTTTTGAGGTTACAAAACATAACAATTTACTGTAATATATTTAGTAATTTTTAATGTTTTCAAGTGGGCGTTGTTTATTAAAAAAAAACCTAACACTAAAAGCACCTAACACTACTTTCTCTAGATTTTTCTTCTGTTTTTATATAAAGGCATCCATTAGTCTTGCAAGTCCATGGATCTGCACCTGGAAACTCTTCACTCTCCAGGGCGCAGGCCTGGGCAAGGTTGTATGGAAGACCAGCAGTTGCCCATGCTGCAAGTCTCCCCTCTCCACGACACCAATGCTGTCCAAGGGAAGGGCATTAGGACCCACAGAGCTTGGCACTGGTGTTGTCGCAGAGCAATGTGTGATTAAGTGCCTTGCTCAAGGACACAACACGTTGCCTCGGCTGGGTCTCGAACTCACGACCTTCAAGCCACTAGTCCAATGCCTTAACCGCTTGGCCACGTGCCCACACTTCTGTTTATATATTGCATGCATTCGTTTTTTTTTTGCACCCCAGACTTCATATGGTGACAGATCATGGAACTTGCAATAAATGCATCCATCCTCACCCACTGATCTTGTTTTCCAATATACTGGGCGTCCCTCGAAACCGAAGACCTCTCTGCTGCCAGCTCTCTCTTCAGCCTTGTTGCTGGATGCTTTCAAACCATGGATCCCGCCATCTCCAGATGTGGCTCCAACCCCAGCCGCCTCTGTCCCCAGGCCAAGACCTTTCTCACTGCTACTGGTACCGTAGTTCTTCTTCCACCACCATTACTCCACAACAATCCCGGGTCTCCCTGGTTCCTCTCCACCTTTCTTCCCCCCCCCACTGCTCTGAGCCCCCATCTTCCCCCCACCCTATGTTCCAGAAAACCCCCCCACCCCTCCTCTGACCCCTCCAACTCCCTACCCACCACAGAACCTAGCTCTAACCCCAGCCATGTTTTCACCATCCCCTCCGACCTTGCCCGCTCTGAGGCAGATCGTTCTGTCTCAGTAAGGGCCTCGCCTTTGTCCCCCTGCATCTGCGCATCAGTGAGTTCCGCGCCCGTCATGATGCTGTGCTCTTCTTCCGCTGCCTCTACATCTGTGCCTATTTCTTTGGCAAGGACTCTCCAGCCCACACCAATAACCCCTTCTCCCATCTTCAATCCTTCTCCTCTTCTTGCACAACCAACCCTGGTCTTCTGCCTGCTCTGGATCTTTTCATTGCTAACTGCCAACAAGATATCAACTGTCTCAACTTTACCACTCCTCTCTTCAATTCAAACTTCGTTCCCTCTGAATGCACTTCTCTCCACTGTCTCTGCACTAATCCCAACCTCATCATCAATCCCCTCAGAAAAGGGAGTGGGGGCTGCAGTAGTCTGGCAGACTGATCTCAACCTTGTTGAGACCAGATGGCAACTCTCAGACACCTCCTCTTACGCCTTGAACAGCACCCTACTAAGCAGCATCAAGCTGTTGTCTCCCACACCATCACCAACCTCATCGACTCTGGGAATCTCCCATTCATTGCCTCCAACCTCATTGTTGCATTACTCCACACCTCCCATTTTTACCTCTTACCCAAGATCCACAAACCTGACTATCCAGGTAGATCCATTGATTCCGCCCACTCCTGTCCCACTGAAATTGTGTCTGCAAACCTCTATTCTATTTCATCCACCTTGGTTCAGTCCCTTCCTACCTACATCTGTGACACTTCACTGCTCTCAATCGCTTCAAAGACTTTAAATTCCCTGGCCCCATTTGTCTCATTTTCACTATGGATGTCCAGTCCCTATACTCTCCTATTCCCCTCAGGAGGGCCTTTAATCTCTCCACTTTTTTCTGGACAACAGATTACCCCTCCTCTGCTACTCTCCTCCATCTGGCAGAATTGTTCCTCACCCTCAACAATGTCTCCTTCGGCTCCTCTGACTTGCTTCAAACCAAGCGTGCAACCATGCGTGCTCACATGGGTCCCTGCTATGCCTGTCTTTTCATCGGCCACGTGGAGCAGTCCATGTTTCAAGCCTACACCAGCATCACTCCCCAACTCTTCCTGCGTTATATTGATGACTGCATTGGTGCTGCATCTTGCACTCATGCTGAGTTCACCAATTTCATCAACTTTGCCTCCAACTTCCATCCTGCCATAAAACTTACTTGGTCCATTTCTGACACATCTCTCCCCTTTCTCAATCTCTGTCTCCATCTCTGACTGATACCTTTTATAGAACCACTGTCACTCACAGCTACTTTAACTATACCTCTTCCCACCCTGTCACCTGTAAAAATGCCATTCCCTTTTCTCAGTGATGAAGTGTTTTGAGAGGCTGGTGTTGAAGCATATCAGCTCCTGACTAAGTGGCAACTTGAGTCCACTCCAATCTGCCTACCAAAGCAACAGGTCCACAGCAGATGCCATGTTATTGGCTCTTCACACAACCCTGGAACATTTGGACAGCAAAGGTGCATATATCAGGATGTTCTTTATTGATTACAGCTCAGTATTTAATACCATCATCCTCTCAAAAATAATCAATAAATTCCAAGACTTGGGCCTCAAAACCTCCTTGTGCAATTTGATCCTGGATTTCCTCGCTTGCAGACCCCAGTCAGTTTGGATTGGCAAAAACATCTCCTCCACAAGCTCCATCATCACAGGGGCACCACAGATCTGTGTGCTTAGCCCCCTGCTCTACTGGCTTTACACCTATGACCCTGTGGCTAAACACAGCTCCAATGCCATATTGAAGTTCACTGATGACACCACTGTCATTGGCCAGAAGGCGGAAATGGATCACGCATACAGGAGTGAGATTGAAAACTTGGCTGAGTGATGTCATATCAACAACCTTTCACTCAAGCAACACACATCAAAGTTGCTGGTGAACGCAGCAGGCCAGGCAGCATCTCTAGGAAGAGGTACAGTCGACGTTTCGGGCCGAGATCCTTCGTCAGGACTAACTGAAGAAAGAGCTAGTAAGAGATTTGAAAGTGGGAGGGGGAGGGGAGATCAAAAATGATAGGAGGAGACAGGAGGGGGAGGGATGGAGCCAAGAGCTGGACAGGTGATTGGCAAAAGGGATAAGAGGGGATCATGGGACAGGAGGTCCGGGAAGAAAGACAAGGGGGGGGGGGAACCCAGAGGATGGGCAAGGGGTATAGTCAGAGGGACAGAGGGAGAAAACGGAGAGAGAGAGAAAGAATGTGTGTATATAAATAAATAATGGATGCAGTACGAGGGGGAGGTGGGGCATTAGCGGAAGTTAGAGAAGTCAATGTTCATGCCATCAGGTTGGAGGCTACCCAGACGGAATATAAGGTGTTGTTCCTCCACCTAGTGGGGTACCGCAAGGCTCAGTGCTGGGACCCCAGTTGTTTACAATATATATTAATGACTTGGATGAGGGAATTAAATGCAGCATCTCCAAGTTTGCGAATGACACGAAGCTGGGCAGCAGTGTTAGCTGTGAGGAGGATGCTAAGAGGATGCAGGGTGACTTGGATAGGTTGGGTGAGTGGGCAAATTCATGGAAGATGCAATTTAATGTGGATAAATATGAAGTTATCCACTTTGGTGGCAAGAACAGGAAAACAGATTATTATCTGAATGGTGGCCAATTAGGAAAAGGGAAGGTGCAACGAGACCTGGGTGTCATTATACACCAGTCATTGAAAGTGGGCATGCAGGTACAGCAGGCGGTGAAAAAGGCAAATGGTATGCTGGCATTCATAGCGAGAGGATTCGAGTACAGGAGCAGGGAGGTACTACTGCAGTTGTACAGGGCCTTGGTGAGACCACACCTGGAGTATTGTGTGCAGTTTTGGTCCCCTAATCTGAGGAAAGACATTCTTGCCATAGAGGGAGTACAAAGGTTCACCAGATTGATTCCTGGGATGACAAGACTTTCATATGATGAAAGACTGGATCGACTAGGCTTATACTCGTTGGAATTTAGAAGATTGAGGGGGGATCTGATTGAAACATATAAAATCCTAAAGGGATTGGACAGGCTAGATGCAGGAAGATTGTTCCCGATGTTGGGGAAGTCCAGAACGAGGGGTCACAGTTTGAGGATAAGGGAGAAGCCTTTTAGGACTGAGATGAGGAAAAACTTCTTCACACAGAGAGTGGTGAATCTGTGGAATTCTCTGCCACAGAAAACAGTTGAGGCCAGTTCATTGGCTATATTTAAGAGGGAGTTAGATATGGCCCTTGTGGCTACGGGGATCAGGGGGTATGCAGGGAAGGCTGGTGCAGGGTTCTGAGTTGGATAATCAGCCATGATCATAATAAATGGCGGTGCAGGCTCGAAGGGCCGAATTGCCTACTCCTGCACCTATTTTCTATGTTTCTAACCTGAGTGTGGCTTCATCTTGACAGTAGAGGAGGCCATGGATAGACTTATCAGAATGGGAATGGGATGTGCAATTAAAATGTGTGGCCACTGGGAGATGTGTGACCTTTCACTCAATGTCAGCAAGACCAAGGAACTGATTGTAGACCTCAGGAGAGGGAAACCAGAAGTCCATGAGCCAATTCGCATCAGAGGTGGAAAGGGTCAGCAACTTTAAGTTCCTGGGTGTTACTATTTTAGAGGACCTTTGATGACCAGTCATAGAAACATAGAAACATAGAAAATAGGTGCAGGAGTAGGCCATTCGGCCCTTCGAGCCTGCACCGCCATTCAGTATGATCATGGCTGATCATCCAACTCAGAACCCTGTACAAGCCTTCCCCCCATACCCCCTGATCCCTGTAGCCACAAGGGCCATATCTAACTCCCTCTTAAATATAGCCAATGAACTGGCCTCAACTGTTTCCTGTGGCAGAGAATTCCACAGATTCACCACTCTCTGAGTGAAGAAGTTTTTCCAAATCTCGGTCCTAAAAGGCTTCCCCTTTATCCTCAAACTGTGACCCCTTGTTCTGGACTTCCCCAACATCGGGAACAATCTTCCTGCATCTAGCCTGTCCAATCCCTTTAGGATTTTATACAATTCAATCAGATCCCCCCTCAATCTTCTAAATTCCAACGAGTACAAGCCCAGTTCATCCAGTCTTTCTTCATATGAAAGTCCTGCCATCCCAGGAATCAATCTGGTGAACCTTCTTTGTACTCGCTCTATGGCAAGGATGTCTTTCCTCAGATTAGGGGACCAAAACTACACACAATACTCCAGGTGTGGTCTCACCAAGGCCTTGTACAACTGCAGTAGTACCTCCCTGCTCCTGTACTCGAATCCTCTCGCTATAAATGCCAGCATACCATTCGCCTTTTTCACCGCCTGCTGTACCTGCATGCCCACTTTCAATGACTGGTGTATAATGACACCCAGGTCTCGTTGCACCTCCCCTTTTCCTAATCGGCCACCATTCAGATAATAATCTGTTTTCCTATTTTTGCCACCAAAGTGGACAACTTCACATTTATCCACATTAAATTGCATCTGCCATGAATTTGCCCACTCACCCAACCTATCCAAATCACTCTGCATCCTCCTCACAGCTAACACTGCCACCCAGCTTCGTGTCATCCGCAAACTTGGAGATGCTGCATTTAATTCCCTCATCCAAGTCATTAATATATATTGTAAACAACTGGGGTCCCAGCACTGAGCCTTGCGGTACCCCACTAGTCACCGCCTGCCATTCTGAAAAGGTCCCGTTTATTCCTACTCTTTGCTTCCTGTCTGCTAACCAATTCTCCACCCACACCAATACCTTACCCCCAATACCGTGTGCTTTAAGTTTGCACACTAATCTCCTGTGTGGGACCTTGTCAAAAGCCTTTTGAAAATCCAAATATATCACATCCACTGGTTCTCCCCTATCCACTCTACTAGTTACATCCTCAAAAAATTCAATGAGATTCGTCAGACATGATTTTCCTTTCACAAATCCATGCTGACTTTGTCCGATCATTTCACCGCTTTCCAAATGTGCTGTTATCACATCCTTGATAACTGACTCCAGCAGTTTCTCCACCACCGACGTTAGGCTAACCGGTCTATAATTCCCCAGTTTCTCTCTCCCTCCTTTTTTAAAAAGTGGAGTTACATTAGCCACCCTCCAATCCTCAGGAACTAGTCCAGAATCTAACGAGTTTTGAAAAATTATCACTAATGCATCCACTATTTCTTGGGCTACTTCCTTAAGCACTCTAGGATGCAGACCATCTGGCCCTGGGGATTTATCTGCCTTCAATCCCTTCAATTTACCTAACACCACTTCCCTACTAACATGTATTTCGCTCAGTTCCTCCATCTCACTGGACCCTCTGTCCCCTACTATTTCTGGAAGATTATTTATGTCCTCCTTAGTGAAGACAGAACCAAAGTAATTATTCAATTGGTCTGCCATGTCCTTGCTCCCCATAATCAATTCACCTGTTTCTGTCTGCAGGGGACCTACATTTGTCTTTACCGGTCTTTTCCTTTTTACATATCTATAAAAGCTTTTACAGTCAGTTTTTATGTTCCCTGCCAGTTTCCTCTCATAATCTTTTTTCCCCTTCCTAATTAAGCCCTTTGTCCTCCTCTGCTGAACTCTGAATTTCTCCCAGTCCTCAGGTGAGCCACTTTCTCTGGCTAATTTGTATGCTTCTTCTTTGGAATTGATACTATCCCTAATTTCTCTTGTCAGCCACGGGTGCACTACCTTCCTTGATTTATGCTTTTGCCAAACTGGGATGAACAATTGTCGTAGTTCATCCATGCAACCTTTAAATGCTTGCCATTGCATATCCATCGTCAATCCTTTAAGTGTCATTTGCCAGTCATATGAATGTAATTACAATGAAAGCACGACAGTGCCACTGCTTCCTCAGGAGACTGTGGAGATCTGGCATGACATCAAAAACCTTGGCAAACTTCTCTAGATGTGTGGTTGAAAATGTGCTGACTGGCTGCATTGTGGCCTGGTATGAGTGCACCAAATCCTTTGAATGCAAAATCCTACAAAACCTAGTGGATTCGGCCCAGTACATCATAGGTAAAGCCCTCCCATTGAGCACATCTACATGAAACGTCATAAAAAAGTAGTATCCATCATCAAACATCCTAATGACCATGCGCTTCTCTTACTGCTGCTATCAGTTAGAAGGTACACGTGCCTCAGGACTCACACCACCAGGTTCAAAAACAGTTACTATCCCTCAACTATCAGGCTCTTGAACAAAAGGGGTTAACTATGCTTATCTATTGAGATGTTCCCACAGCCTCACTTTGAGGACTGTGCATCCTCTTATTTCATGCTCCCGTTATTTATTGCTATTTATTTATATTTGCATTTGCACAGTTTGCTATCATCTATGCTCTTGCACTTTCACTGATCTTGCTTACAGTTACTCTTCTATAGATTTGCTGAGTATGCCCGCAGGAAAAAGAATCTCAGGGTTGTATGTAGTGACATACCTGTACTCTGTTAATAAATTTTACTTTGAACTTTGAATTTGAATATTATTTAATCTTTACAATTTAAGTTTACAATGCAGCAATAAATTTATTTTACACAAAGTGCCAAAAGCACCTTTCATTATTGCATTAGTTTGCATGGTAATGTTAACTTTATATTTTTTTAAAAGGATCTGTCTATTTTGTTTCTCTTCCCAACCATTTTCCTATATTTCTCTTACAAATTTTCTTTCAGCTGATTTATCATTCCTCCCTTGTAAAAAGCCAATATTAAAACAATATATCTATTCTAGACTTTTCTTCCCATGGGGTTCCTGTGGTCCATTTTAATTTATGTCGATCCGAAGTTGAATAATCTTGCTTTTAGTTATTTGAAAGCCATAGTGAAAGCATTTAAATGAATATCCTCCAACAGCTGATTAAATTTGAGAACTGCTGTGCCTTCTGACTTTGAGTAAATGGATCCACTAATTTTTAAGGGTTAAACCATTCTCCTTGCATTCTTTTATGTTGGGAGTTGGTTCAATCACCATTAGTTGCCCTTGAGAAGGTGAGGAAGGACTGCCTCCCTAAACCACACAGTCGATATAGAGGATGCTCCCATTTGTGGTATTAGAAATCCCTTTGCTGTGTTGGCTACTAGGGTCTATGGAGATGACCTACAGTTATGATTTATTTTTAAAATTGCTGTCATCAATTGCTTTTCATTTTAAACTTGGTTGCACACTTCAGTTACACAGTAATTTAGCTTTGAGGATATCAGGATTTAATACAGCCCCCCAGGTTTGTTGAACCTGATACCCGAATTGATCAGTACAATAACTCAATCCTTTATGCTGTGCATTGCTATACTGCATTGCTCAAATGTGCGCCGGTCTACTGTCACCAGTGTCTTTGTATCTCGATGGAATCATTCAGAAAGATCATTTGGTTTTACAGAATCAAAGGCTGAAGCTGAAGTTCCGGTTTTGCATAATTACATCATAGCTATACTTTCCCTCTATTCTCCTACCTTTCCTTCATGTCCCTTGGCACTTATACCTAACAAAAATTCTGTTTTTGTTTCTAGAAACCTGTAGCCTTTTGTGATGAGGAGTATTGCATTTTTGGTTCTCATTGGGTGGCAAGGAGAAAATGTTTCCAGTTGACCCTGGAGCTGACCCAGTTTAAATAGTAAATGTAAAATCATGGAGTCAGGAAGAAAGGTAAATGAAAATTGACTGTTGTTTAAATACTCATCAACTAGTCTTTTCCAATAATGTTTGAAAGTAGGTAGACAAGGTCAGCAGATGGACTTCAATTGAAACAGCTTTCCTGGTGATGTGATCTACTAGTTACTATTGTACAGTGGCAGAGATAGAGTTTGAAGGGCAGTCAGAGTCCAAAACCTTGCACAATGGATACAGGACAGTAGATAAATCATTGAAGGGGAAACAAGATGTATCAATAGCATTAAGACTCCCAAAAGTTTTCAGGCGTGACTCTTCAAAATGTGTCCTACTATGTGGCCATCTATCTGCACCTTTTGGAATAAGTGGCTAAGTTAATCTCAAGAAGAACTGTAGGAACCCTTTTAAGTTTGAGAGTAGGAAATTCTGCCAGGCTCTGATTCCTGCAGCACCATCTGCTGTGCATATGTGTGCACTGGGGACCAGCTCAAGCGCATTTACATTACTGTCCATCTTTCCCTTAAAGAAGGAGCATTTCCAAGAGACTCTGACTGAGCTACAGGGAGTCAGCTAAGGAACTAAAACTGAAAAATTAAAAGTTAGCTTTATTTAGCATGTACATCAAAACATATAGTGAAATGCGTTGTTTGCATCAATGTCCAACAGGATGTGCTGTGGGATAGTTGGCAACTCATGCTTCCAGTGCCAACGTAGCATGCCACAACTTACTAACCCCAATCTGTACGACTTTGGAATGTAGGAGCATCCAGACTAAGCCCACATAGTCATGGGAAGAAGGTACAAACTCGTTACAGATACCTGAGGAATTTAACCCAAGTTGCCTGTGCAGTAAAGCATTATGCTATCGTGCCACCCGTCCAGAAAGAATAAATACCAAATTGTGTGGAAGGTTCAGGCATGCAGCAACGGAAAATAAATTATCACTTAAAAGTTATTTACAGCTTTTATCCAGTTTGAACATGCTCGATTCTACATGCTGGTAGGCTGTAAGGCGTTGCAATGTGTGACTGATGAAAGTTGGGAGAGCGGTGTTGAGCTATTCAAGAGCATTCCATTAAACCTCCTATCGTGCTCAGTGTGTTTGTTTCTATGGACTGATGAATGTGTTTGCTCAAGAAAGAGCACAGATTGAAATTTTAAAAACACAAACAAGAATGTTGCAGAAGATTTCTAAGTACTGTGGGGGAAGAAGAACAAATCGTTTGACATTTTGAGCTGTTGCTATTCAGAAATGGAAACAAATAAAACCCATCCTACACCTACTAAACCCCAGGACATTGCAGCAATAATTAGCTCTGCATTTCAGCATTTCTCTCATCATGAAGCACTCCCAGTGCCAAAGTAGCTTAGCACGGAGGTTAAATAAAAGCATTATATGCCATCTACCACGATCTCAGAATACCCAAAGACTTTCTAGCCATTAGCTGCTTTTTGCCACATTTACTGTATTACAATCCTGTGAAGGGAAACATTCTGAGACAACACGAGCTGCTCATTTACTCTTAAATAAATAGAGTTAATGCAAACAGGCTTTTTCACTGGAATTGGGTGAACCTAGAACTAGAGGTTATGTGTTAAGGTTGGAAAGTGAAATGTTTAAGGGAAATATGAGGGGTACTTCTCCAGTCAGTGGGTGATGAGAGAGTAAAAATTTAAATTATAAATCATAAATAGAAAATAGAAAAGGGGGCACTGAAACCGGTCTGAGAGGATGTGTAGCTACACCTTTAAGATGATAGGGCAGATTATGAAAACAATTTGGAAGCCAAGTGGAATCTTTGGCTTTGTTAATAGGAAAATAGACTATAAAAACAAGGAGAAAATAGGATTTTTTTTAATATTGATTGTGTCTCATTTGAAGGATTGTGTTCAAAGTTGGTTGATGCACTTAATGCAAGATATCAAGGCTTTGGAAATGGCATGAAGTGATTACTGGAATGGTACCAAAGATAAATGGCAGAATCTGGAACTGATTTAAGGAAACTATATTGAAATCTGGTTGCTGAGAAACAGTTTCTACTAGTTGAAGGATTGCTGTTGGGATAGCTCAGATTTATGGTGATTGGGAAAAGACAAATTATGTAAATAATTTAAAGATTGGTAAGTAAAGCCAGTTGACAAACTCTGTCAAAGACCTGGCACATAAATGCTGGGCTCAACAACCATCTCAGAGCTCATTCTGTGGTACTGGAAACTCTCAATATTTGATATCTTATCTTTTTACCTGGATAAATATTCATGATGTCTGATGGATCTCTATACCGATGAGGAGGTTACCATGTCACAGTCATGTGTATTTTCCATAAGCAATCCTTGGATGGGTTTGACTCTTATGTTCATAGAACTGGGGTAATCAGAGTCAGATTAACTTTGCAGCAGCAGTACAATGCAATGCATGATAAATATAGAAAAAAATGAATTGCAGTAAATATGTATATATAGTGTTATTAAATAGTTAAATTAAGATATGTAGTGCAAAAACAGAATTTTTTAAAAACATAGTGAGCTAGTGTTCATAGGTTCAATGTCCATTTAGAAATCAGGTGGCAGAGGGGTAGAAGCTGTTCTTGAATCACTGAGTGTGTGCCTTCAGACTTCTGTACCTCCTTCCTGATGGCAACAGTGAGAAGAGGGCATGTCCTGGGTAGTGATGATGGAAGCCACTTTTCTGAGGCACTGCTCCTTGACGATGCCTCAGATACTATAGAGGCTAGTACCCATGATGTACTGACTAATTTTACAACTGTCTGCAGCTTACTTCGATCATGTGCAGTAGCCCCACCACCCCCCATAGCAGGTGGTGATGCAGCCAGTCAGAATGCTCTCCGCAGCACATGTATAGAAGTTTTTGAGTGTTTTAGGTGACAAACCAAATCTCCACAAACTCCTGATGAAATACAGTCACTGTTGTGCCTTCTTTATAGTTGCATCGATATGTTGGGACCAGGTTAGGTCCTCAAAGATATTGACATCCAGGAACTTAAAAATGCTCACTCTCTCCACTTCTGATCCCTCTATGAGGATTGGTTTGTGTTCCGTCGTCTTACCCTTCATGAAGTCCACAATCAGCTCTTTGGTCTTACTGACATTGAGTGCAAGGTTGCTGCTGCCACAACTCAACTAGTTGGTAAAAATTGCTCCTGTACACCTTCTGAACACCATCTGAGATTCTGCCAGCAATTGTTGTATCATCAGCAAATTTATTGATGGCACTCGAGTTATGCCTAGCCACACAACCTTATGATTATAGAGAGTAGAGCAGTGGGCTCAGTGCACATCCTTGAGGTGCACCAGTGTTGACCATCAGTGAGGTGGAGATGTTATTGCCAGTCCTCACAGATTGTGGTTTTCCAGTTAGGAAGTCAAGGATCCAGTTGCAGGCAGAAGTACGAGGCCTAGGTTCTGCAGCTTTTCTATCAGGACTGTAGGAATGATGGTGTTAAACGCTGAGCTATAGTGAATGAACACGATCCTAAAATAGGTATTTGTAATTATGGTATTAGGGTCTTCTCTCTCCTTGCAGGCAGCTCACTTGACACATAACTGAAATTGTGCTTAGAGGAAGCTGATGACTTATCTTATCCTGCAGAACAGTATCCATTAATGTTGGACACAACTACTACTGTCCTTTTAAATCTAGAGGATATAGGCTGAAGCTCTTCAGAAATGGTTTGAAAAAGGAGCCCAATCTTAGACTTTTTAAAGGAAAAGTAAAGACTCAATGCAATCTGCTTTCATGACAAATCTGACTTCATGTCAGCCGTGAAGTGTCCAACCAATTGCCCTCTTGACACTTATTCACTACAAAAATAGATTGCTAATACAAATTAGTATGCAATGATGTAAATTACTTCTTGATGTGATTACTTTTCAGTGGTCTTGTGTTAAAGTAGTGGTTTAATGACCAGTTGAATTAATATTCTGTGTGTATGTGTTATGTGCTTGCTAATTTTGTATCTTGAAATACCAACTGACCTGAGTCATAATCATCTCTGACTATCTAATTACACAGATAAATTACCATTACTGGTATAAGTAATTCAGATCATCCATATTGGCCAGGATTTCAGTGAGCCATTTCAAGTGGTTTTCTCTTACATTTATATTTCCATATTCTTTGTTTTGTCAATCTATATTTGCATTTGGAGCAGTAAAATACATGCTGGAAGAACTCAGCTAGTCAGCAGCATCGGTGGAAAGAAGAACTAGTTAACGTTTTGGGTCAGCAGCCCTTCCTCTGAACTCAGAAGAGGTCAATGGGAGGGAGGCAGAAGAAAAAAAATTATATGCCAGTTAGTATGGCCTCAGTGGTCGGGAAGATATTGAAGTCATTTTTTAAAGATATGGTTGTGGGATACTTGGATAAAGTAGGTCATAGTCAGCATGGTTTCCTTAAGGGAAAATCTTGCCTGACAAATCTGTTGGAATTCTTTGAAGAAATAACAAGCAGAATAGACAAAGGAGAATTGGTAGATGTTGTGTACTTGGATTTTCAGAAGGCCCTTGACACATGAGGCTGATTAATAAGATAAGAGCCCATGGTATTACAGGAAAGGTAGCAGCATGATTATAGCACTGGATAATTGACAGGAGGCAAAGGGTGGGAATAAAGCGAGCCTTTTCTGATTGGCTGCCGGTGACTAGTGGTTTTCTGCAGGGTCTGTGTTGGGACCTCTTCTTTTCAGATTGGAATGGGCAAACTGAAATTAAATTGATACCTCACCTGGAATGTTAATTTGCATTCCAAATTAAAACCATAAATAGGACCATAGGTTATAAGAGCAAAATTAGGCCATTTCTGATCTCTCTATTAGTTTGTGTTCCCTTCTCTTACCCTTCCTGAGGTCCACAAAAAGGGGAGGAGAGTGAATGCTGTGACTTTTTGTGAGATCATGTTGAAGCTAGCAAAAATTGCAAAGGATACCATGTGATTAGTGAAACCTGGTGGGATGGAACAAGAATACTAACTGTCCTCCTACCCAATTCCCCTTGGACAGTTATTATTCTACCCTGAGGATGATATGGTGAGAACATGCATACTCAATGAAGGAAATAATAACATTCAGTCTGGTAGAAAACTCATCATAAAATTTCTCGTGTCCAAATCCCACTCTTGTTCTCCATGAAATCTCCAGCTATGTAACATTCCTGTATTTTGGTGTTTCCTCCAAAATGGCTAATATTAATGCATTTGCTGGTCAACATGCACCAGGTAAACTCCAATATGAAGAAGTTGCATTGAGAGGAGGTGCTAGTAATCCTGGATTCAATCCCTCAAACCTGGAACAGCTGGTCACTTCTTAAAGAGGAAGAAAGAAAATAGTAGGTAGAGAATATTGGAAATAGAAAGTGTGGAAACCAAACATGATACCCAATAAGCTCTATTCAGTGTTTATAAACTGAGCTGTTAATTGAAGGGTGTACTGCAAAGAGGAGTTACAATTTTAACTGGTGGCATTAATATGATAACGAATCATTGATTTCCTCTTGAGACTTCTTACTGAAGTATCTGAATTCACTAGAGTAATAAGGCATGAATTATGATTTGTTTTCTTTTCAGCCTAAATGCTGTGCTACCTCATTCCTTATATTGTGTTCTGGTGGTAGTCGAGAAGATACGATCTTGCGGTAATAATTCCTCCCCAGATGCCTGTACACTAATTGCTCTTGTTATTCTCTTCAACCACCACTGGGAGTTTCAGGTGTCACTTAATGAGGGTGCAGGAACCATTAGTGAAAAAAAATGAAGCCAGTCAGACAAGAATCAGCTTTGACCTTTTTGCTTCTGTACAACCAGGCACAGATCTGTCATTACTTACCTATTGCTGGGTTCTTCTGGTGCATTGATATATGTTTAATTTGGGAGGCTAACATTGAAGAACCATCAAATTTGTGAACATCAAATCATGAAACCTTGCTCTGCTCTTAAACAAACAGTAACATCCTGTTATTTATAAACTGTAATATTGAATCAGTCAGAAAAAAAATATCTTTAGAGATAAATGTATCAAGACGGATCTGTGCTTTTGTTTATTTATAGGCTCTATTGTTAACAGGTTGTGCTTTGAGCTTGTCAGGCAGAAAGTTGTATTTCATCAAAGTTAATTAATTTTTATTTCAGATCTCTTCATGTCAACTAGATTAACAATTCTGCCCATAAATTAATATAAGGCCATAATGGAAAGAAATGGCACACATGGGGAACTGAAGATTTCAGCAAGGGATAGACTCCAAATAATACAGAGTGACATGTAATGAATTGTCAGGCGTGAGAGACAAATGGATTGTCTATCAGTAAAAATCCAACTTCGGTGACCTATTCGGTTTAAGTGGTAATATTTCACTAAACTCTAGGTTTGCATGAAGACCAATGAAGAAAGATCCTACAGAAGTGAAACGATAAGGCAACAGCTTGCAGCTATCAAAGAATAGAGAGGCCAATTTCAAAAAATGCTACTTACTTTCCAAGAAATGAATTATGTACTCAAACCAATGAAAAACACTGTGGCCTGTTCACTCATTGCAATTCAAGCATGTGTAGGTGCTCAAAGAGTGGAATATCACAATGACCTAGTGTTGACAAACTACCAAGAAACGTCTGCAAAAAATGGAAGTATCTTCAATGAGTGACTAAATAGACTAAAACATTTAACTTAAAGTTATTGTGCAACTCACAAAATGCTGGAAAAACTTAGCAGGTCAGGTAGCATCAATGGAGAGAAATGGACAGTCGATGTTTCAGATTGAGACTCTTCAACTGGATTGGAAAAAAGAGGGGAGAAACCAGTATAAAAAAGTAGGGGCAGCTGGTGGGTAAACAGTTCCTTGTTCATTCTTCTGAACTCTTTTTGTAATTCTTATATAGCTGTATCAGATGCCTTTACAAATTCTTCTGTTATAGAAAAGACAATCCCAGATTCTCCAATCCATTCACATAAGTAAAGTCGCTCCTCCCACAATCATTTTGGTAAATACATTAGCATCCTTCTGCAAGTCTTAATTTTTCATCAAATGTCTAAGATTGGTTGCAATACTGCAGACATAGTCAAACTAGTGCTTCATAAAGATTCCTCATGACTCTTTTTTCATTGGGACTCCACTAGAATATAAAGCCAAGACCTCTAGTGCTGCTTTAACCACCTTCTCAACCTGCACTGCAACATCAGAAAACTTTGAGTATTCCCAGTTCTTTCTGTTCTTGTGCTCCATTAACAATTGTCCCTTTAGTTTAGATTGCCTCTGATCTTAGTATTGAAATACAACTGCTCACATATCAGCAGTAAATTTCATGTGTGGCCGCTCCAACATTCTATGTCCTTGAAGTTTATTCTGTCTTCCTGAAAGTTCGGTGTAATCTGTAAATTTCAGTTAATGCTTTAGATATTCAAGTCTTTCATATGTGTTGTGAAAGCCCAATGCACCCCCAATGTCCCAATGCACCCCCAGGGAACTCTAATGTACAGTTCCCCTTGTTCCATGAGCTTCAAACCTGCTATGTGGTATTGCATGGATTTTCAAAAGCCATTGCTATGAACAACATCCATTACTTTCCCTTATTAACCTCCCAGCACCACCTCCAAATCTAGTTAGATATGATTTGCTTTAATGACACATGCATCTTACTAATAGTAGTACATAAACAAAAGAACACCATGATATTGTTCTTGATCTGGTCTCCAGAGCCACAGTTCATTTTGTATGAACATCACTTCCTATACGTAAGCTGTTTTTATATCATTTCCTGCATGGGTTAGTTTTAATTTGACTTGAAGCATGTGATGGGCAGATGCACATCTCAACCACATACTTATTTGCCCTTGAAACAGTGATATCTGTGAGTCTTAAGTTTTGGTAATATTGGTAAACATTTAGTAGATATATTTTGAAGGAAGTATTATGTTTAAGTATATTGTTGCACCAAGATTTGGAGGTCAGGTCAAAATGTGGCTCATCTATCACGTCTTCACCATGCTCAAACAAAACCACAACTAGCATAGTTGCAGCACAAGGTCATGCCAAAGCTGAAGCTGCAAGAATGAGAGTAGCATATGCGGTGTGATGTTGAGATGCAAGTGGAGAAAGCATATATTGACATAGAGACAACATGGGTACAGGCTACATTAAGTGTGCTCAAGGAGGAGCGTGAAGCTGAGGTTGCTTCAGCAGAGATAAAGGTGTATGAAGCAGCAGATGACTTCGACAGTGGTGAGTATTTAGCCACAATCAGTCATGCTTCACCATCACAACCACCAATATATCTTACTAAAGGACATGTCCAAATGTATTCTGGGTATAAAAAGGAGAGTGCCCCAGCTCTACAAAGAGAAACTGTCCACACCACACAGCCAACATGCCTTTTACATGGTCCAGGTATTAACAGTCAAGGTCCGCAGCAGCAAAGTCCAAAAACACGCCCCTTGCAGTTCCATCACAGCAGAGAACTCAGTCAAGTGTTGCTTGTGATGCCAATCCCATCTACACAGACATGGACTGACTGAGCTTCCATCCATCCCAGGGCACACATTTGGGAAACCAGTCCTCACAACACTCTCAATCAGGAACTACAGGTGCATTGGATTTGGCTAGGTACCTGGTTCATTGAGACCTAGTCACAGCAGGATTGAAAGTGTGTAATAAACAGCCAAGTTACCTGTCCTAAAAGACAAGCTGACGGGATAGTGGAATGCACCTCTTGCAGGATGTAGGAAGGCAGGTGTCCCTGACAACTACAACTGCGAGAAGTGCATCCAGCTGCAGCTTCTAACAAACTGCGTTAAGGAGTTGGAGCTGGAACTGGATGAACTCAGGATCATTTGGGAGGCTTAAGGGGTGATAACTAGGACATATAGAGAGGTAGTTACAACCAAGGTGCAGGGCACAGGAAATTAGGTTACAGTCACGAAGGAGAAAGGGGTTAAGGAACCAGAGGAAGAGTACCCCTGTGGCCATCCCACTCAACGACAGGTATATCACTTTGGATGCTGTTGGGGTGGATGACCTAACAGAGAAAAGTCTGAGGAAAGACGTAACAGTAGTTGGGTCTCTGGCATTGGGTCTGCCCCTGTAACTCAGAAGGGAAGGAGGGGAGAAGAGGCACGCTATGCTGATAGGGGATTCATTTCTTAGGGATACAGACAGGAGGCTCTGTGGGCGAAACCGAGAATCCCAGATGGTATGTTGCCTTCCATGTGCCAGGGTCTGGGATACCTTAGATCGAGTCCTCGGAATTCTTAGGTTGGAGGATGAACAGCCAAAAGTCATGGTCCATGTCAGAACCAATGACATGGCAGGATGAGTGACAAGGTCTGCATAGGAAGTTCAAGGAGTTAGGTGCTAAGTTAAAGGGCTGGACCTCCAGGGTTGTGATCTTAAGATTGCCCAGAACTAGGAAGATTATACAGTTTAATACATGACTAAGGAGTTGGTGTAGGAGGGAGGGCATTAGATTTTTGGATCATTGGGCTTTCTCCCAGGGAAGGTGGGACCTGTACAGAAGGGATAGTTTGCACCTGAACTAGAAGGGGACAAATATCCTGTGGGAAAGTTTGTTAATGCTACATGGTGGGATTTCAACTAGAGTTGCAGGGGGATGGGAACAAGAGTGCCAGAACAGTTAGTGGAGAGTTTGTGGAGGCAGATGTTGGTAAGACTTCAGACAATGTTAGGAACTTAAAGGTTGAGCATAGTGCCACTCGTGTCCTGAGATGCCTATATTTCAATGCTAGAAGAATTGTAGGAAAGGTGGATAAGAAAGGTGAAGATGAAGTAGCTGGCTTACAAACAGAGGCAGCATGTAGTAAGGAGAGGCTATTGACAGGGAAAATTGCAGTCAACAGGATGAGCTGCAACATAAAAGTCAGACCAAATTGAAAAGAGTGAACACAGGACTAAGCAGTTGCATCTGAATGAGCACAGTATGCGGAATTAGGTAGATGAACTTGTAGCACAGTTGCAGATTGGTAGGTATGATGTTGTAGGCATCAATGTATCACGGCTGAAAGATTATAGTTGGAAACTTAATGTCCAAGGATACACATTGTATCGAAAGGATAGGCAGGAAGGCAGAGGAGGTGGTGTTGCTCTGTTGGTAAAAATGAAATCAGATCATTAGAAACAGGTAAAGTAGGATCAGAAGGTGTTGAAACATTGTGGATAGAAGTAAGGAACTCTAAGGGTAAAAAGATCCTGATGAGAGTTGTATGCAGACTCCCAAACAGCAGTAAGGATGTGGCCTACAAATTACAATGGGAGATAGAAAACGCATGCCAAAAGAGCAATGGTACAATAGTCATGGGGATTTCAATATGCAGGTAGATTGGGAAATTAAGGTTGATACTGGATTCCAAGAGGGGGAATTGTCTAGAGTGCCTGTGAGATGGCTTTTTAGAGCAGTTCATGGTTGAGCCTACTGGATTGCGTGTTGTAAAATGAACCAGAGTTGATTAGAGAGCTCAAGGAAAAATAACCCTCAGGGGTAAGTGATCATAATATGATCGAATTCACCTGGAAATTTGAGAAGGATAAGATAAAGTTAGATGCACCAGTATAGCAGTGGACCAAAGGGATGACAGAGACACGAAAGAGGCAGGGATGAGGGCAGAGCAGCAATGGCTGGAATTTATGGAAGCAATTCAGAAGGCACAGAAAATATACATCCCAAAGAGGAAGAAGCATTCTAAAGGAACATTGACACAACTTTGGCCAACAAGAGAAGACAAAACCAACATAAAAGCTAAAGAGAGAGCATATAATAGAGCAAAAATTAGAAGTTAGAGGATTGCAAAGCATTTATAAACCAACAAAAGGCAACTAAAAATCCTTAAGAAGGTAAAGATAGAATACAAAGTAAGCTAGCCAATAATATTAAAGAGGATATATATTCGTGGCACCCCTAATGGCTTTCTGGAGTTCACACCTGGATTCCCAGTAGCAACTGGTATCCCCGGACCTAAAAGCCGCAGCTCTAGCCTTCAAAAGGGACTGGACCTCATAATTCATCCAAGGTTTCCGGTTAGGGAATATCCGGATCGTCTTGCAAGACAAACAGTCCTCTGTGCATTTCCATACTCATCGAGGTTAGCTGCTGAGTCCTTGAATACTGACCAGTCCACCGATTCAAAGCAGTCACAGAGGACCTTATCCATTTCCTCTGTCCAACATGACACCACATTTAACACTGTGACATCCCGCTTCAGTTTCTGTTTGTAAGCCGGAGGAGGAGTACGGCTTGATGGTCCAATTTTCTGAAGTGAGGTCGTGGGACGGAATGGTAGGCATCTTTGACTGCTGTGTAGCAGTGTTCAAGTATATTCGGGCCTCTAGTGGGGCAGGAGACATGTTGGTATAACTTTGGCGGCGCCTTTCTGAGGTTGGCCTGGTTAAAGTCCCCGGCTGTAATGAGCAAATCCTCCGGATACCTGGTCTCAAATTCACTGATGTTGGCATACAGTATGTTCAGAGCATACTCCATGTCAGCCTGGGGAGGAACGTAGACAGCTGTCAGTATGACCGAGGTGAATTCCTGTGGCAGATAGTAGGGACGACAATTCATCGACAGGTGTTCCAGGTCCGGGCTGCAGGAGCTTGTCAGTGCCACTGTGTCTGAGCAGTAGGCAGACACCATCTCCCCTCGTCTTGCCCAAAGATGTCGTGCGGTCCATCCGATGGATCGAAAATCTCTCCGGTCAGACGGCACAATCGAGGGTGGCAGAGGAGAGCCAGGTCCCGGTGAAACAGAATACACAGCAGTTCTGCATCTCCCTGCAGTAAGTGAGTCTCCCTTTAAGGTCATCCACCTTGTTCTCTATGGCTTGCACATTAGCTAGTAGGATGGTGGGCATAGGGACTCTGAAGCCCCTCAGCTTCAATCTGACCAGCAGCCCAGCTCTTTTCCCACGCTTCCTCGGTAAATAGTGCATCTTTCCAGGTTTCCATCGATGCAGTGTGTTGTACTCAGCTCTTTGAGGTTAGTGGATGTGTTCCGCGGGAATCGATCGGTGGGTCGCGTCGTCGGACGCTCCGGGGAGCCGAGTAACGGGGGTGGCTCCGCTGCCACTTCCACCTGCCAGGGGCCAGGGCTGTCAATTCGGTTGGGCCCCAAATCCGATACTTAATCCCGGATGGCCGGGCTCCTGGCTGAAACAAGACCGTAAACCAAGTCACGGTTGCAGAGGCCTCCAATCCAGCCGAGCCTCAGGATCGATTTTCGAAGTCAGCGGCGGAGGCCTCACTTCCGGCAGCTGTGGATGGCCAGCAACAGGGCTTTACGGTGGTCAGTCCAGGGAAGCGTCTGGGGCACCTTGAGGTCTCTGTCATCACTTCTGTGTGGTCATCTGCTCCGGAGAGGTGCTGGTCAGAATGGGCCGTGTCTCCAAGCGCTCCGGCACGGTAGCAGACCGCGGGTCTCTGGGAACGTGGTGGGCCTCGCTGGTCGGGTCCAGGTGCAGTCCGGAGTTTAAGAAGCAATTCTGGCGCGGTGGTCTCCAGCTGGGTCAGTAGCTTCGCCAGGGTGTTGTTGATCTTGATCTTGCTAGATTGGAGGTTTAGAAGGGTTTCTTGGGTATAGGATAGTGGAGAGGGCAGTTACCGGCGCCATCTTTCACACATGCTGATGTTAGGCCGGTCCCCCGACTGAAGTGTCACGGGAGCACATGGAACATCGGAAACTGCGGGTTAGCTGCCGGGGTGTGTGTGTCCGGAGAGCTGTGCCTTTATGGGGTCAACTACCTGGGAGCAGAGCTCAGAAAAAGCGACACAACAGACTTTCAACATCGTAAATCAGTGAGCTGTTTGTTATGTCTCCTCTCTCGCTTTTTCCCTCATTAGGAAGAGAGACAACCTGTGAAATATCGAATAACCGAGTGAACGAGTAGTTTTTGGGGTACCGCAAGTCTGTGTCTTTACTGATACTTTGCTGCATGCTTGAGTGCTCAGTGGAGGACAATAATGTTTTTTGCTGGTGTGGGGGGGTCAATGTGTTGCATCTGCTTGTGTGTGGGGAGGAGCTGGGGAGTGCTTTAACGTTCTAACATTATAACTACCATTCATTCTTTGGGGCACTCCTCTGTTTTCGTGGATGTTTGTGAAGAAAAAGAATTTCAGGATGTATTTTGTGTACATTTCTCTGACGTTAAATGTACCTATTGAACCTAAAACTAAAGGACACAGCCTCAGAATATAGGGGTGTCTTTTAGAATGGAGATGAGGAGGAATTTCTTTAGCCAGAGAGTGGTGAATGTGTGGAATTCTTTGCCAGTGGAAGCTGTGGATGCCAAGTCTTTATGTATATTTAAGACACAGGTTGATAGATTCTTGATTGGTCAGGGCATGAAGGAAGATGGGGAGAAGGTAGCAGATTTGGGCTGAGGGGAAAATTGGACCAGTCGTGATGAAATGGTGGAGCAGACTCGATGGGCCAAATGGCCTAATTCTGCTCCTATACTTTATGTTCTTATGGTCTTTCGCAATGCCATGGAGGACAAAGTCCCAAGCCCAGAGAAGAGCTAAGCCTTCTCTATAAGTTACAAGAGCCAGCAGAACTTTTGTCAGAACTGCAAACCACCAAAAGCATGGGGGTACCCTATTAGGACAGAATTTCCTGGACATTTCAAGAGGAATAAACCCGATAAACCTGAACAATATCCAAGCATCATGCCCCCACCCCCCATCCACCATGTTCATTCTTTGTGGAATTCATTTGCAGCCATGTAGCAGTTGAAAAGGACCATTGTTTTATGCTTTCAGTGTCCAGTAACATGTTATTCAAAGAGAGATCTCCATCAAAAGTCTGGAAACCCAAACCTTTATCATAGTCAACAAAATAGAAGTATAAAACTCTGTCATGAACCCTGATAGACAATGACCTGTCCATAAGAAACTCCACCCCTTAAGGAAATGCAGAAAACTCAGAGAAAAAACACTTGCAAACTGGAGATGCTTTCTAAAGGAGCACTCGATATGCTTCAAATGTTGTGCTTCAACAGCAAACCAAGCAAAAGACTGTAATGCTATCACACACTGCACTGAGTGCAACTGTGACCAGCATAACTCAGCTCCTCAGTCAGGGCCAGCAGCTTGGGCTGTTACTGGTTCCAGCACAGCCACAGTGAAGCCTGCCAGGGAATCCGCTGAGCATCCATCAAATGTAGCTACTTCCTCATGGACAGAGGTATGTTGGAAAATCAGGCTCCAAAATAGGTCTGCTCAATATCAACCCAAAAGACATTCTTTCTTTCTTTTTAATTCTTTTTATTGAATTAGTACACAAAAGGTAAACCATATAGGCTTACCATTTGGGCTTGCGATTCCTATTTTAGGTAACATATTCTTCCCTCCCTCTTCCACTGACCGTGCCTTTCAAATTTGGAAGACTAATGATATTTCACGGTTTTTGGATTTATTTTTAGATGGTTCCCTTATGTCTTTTGAGCAATTATCTAACAAATATAAACTGTTGTGTTTACCACTGCCAGAAATCTGGACAAATACAATACAAGTGTGCAGTTCAAAGGCATATCACTGACCAATCTGCTCTTGTGGGTTTAGAGCTCAATAACAGTCAGTCTGGGATCCTTATGTGCTTCAGAACTGAGTCCGTTGAAGTGATGGCAGATATTTAATAACTATTTCACAGCTTCCTAGTGAGAAAGGTTCATCAAGACTACCTCAGATTCTTGTGGTTTTTGTGATCACCAACTGGACAATGAGAGTTCACATATCTGGTAGCTGTCCCTCGCCAGCTGTGGCCATACCCTTATGAGGGCAGCTATCAAGGGAGCGAAGGTATTTGGGACTGAAACACAGAGGTGTATAGAGAGGTATTTCTATGTTGATTATAGTCCTACATAATTTTCTAGTGCAGAAGAAGCAGTCATCATGTTAAAAGCAGGGCAATACATGATGGCACAATCTAATCTCAGACTGCATAAGATCACATCTAATGGTGTTGAGGTCATACAATTCTCCCCACCTGAAGCTCTGACCAAAGGTCTACAGAATCTTGATCTTGGACAGGACCTCCTCCTATGCGGTGCAGTCTGGGCCTTGGATGGGACTTCATCACCAGCACCCTCACTCTTCAGGTTGCTGATACCGAGAGACCCTTGACATATTGTGGCATGGTGCAGCATGCTATTGATATTGAACAGCCCATTTGACCCTCTTGGATTTGCTGATCCATTCAGTATCCAAGTTCTTTACTGACAGCCATGTTGTGCTTGGTTATATATTTAATGAAGCAAAGAGATTCTATGTTTAGGTACATAATAGTTTCCAATGTATCAGGTGATATATTGCCAATGGAAATACGTTACTACTGATCATAACCTGGCTAGTCATGCCTCAAGAAGACTCCAAGATGATCAGCTCACCCTCTCTTCAAGGTTAACTGGCCCAGCATTTCTTGCTAATCCTCAACATGAACATAGTCAGCAGGAAACTTATGACTTAGCCGACTCTGAAACAAATGCAGAAATACATCCTCATGTGCCAACTAGCATCATTCTTATCATCGCTCTAACTTGACAGTGCACCCTTTGAGCGTTTTTCAAGCTGAAAGTTGCTTACCAAATCAATTGCCCGGCTCTCACATATTGCTCATTCCTTTATAGGAGTAGCCAAAGACCACCTTTGCAATGGTTGGCACATTTGTAAGCAATCTCTCAGCACAGAGCAACTGAATTGGGCAAAAGTTAGAATCCTTCTAGCCGTTCAAAAACAGGCTTATGTAGAAGGAGTACAGTGCATCACCAAGCAAGAGTCTCTCTCAAAACAAAGTTCCCTTCCTAAACTCTTTTTTTTGGCTATAAGGGGCAACTGTAAGTTGGAGGATATATTAAGAAGGCACAACTCACCTCAAAGAAAATTCATTCGTCATTTTGGTTGCCTTCCTGCTCATTGGACATTACCACAGCAAGTTTGTTTTCAAAGCCAATACTTTTGAAGTATGAACGATTAAAGACAGTGTAGTAAGATTGCTTTCAAGACCAATCTGAGATTATCCTTCTTTTCCCAAAGAATTAGTAAACTGAACACTTGACTTTTAGTTTCAGTACTTCAGTCTGACATCCTATGGATGTTAGTATGGAATGGTCTAGCCTCTACTGGCACAGTTCATTTTGTATGAACATCACTTCCTATGCTTAAGCTGATTTTTACATCCTTTCCTGCATGGGTTAGTTTTGATTCAATTTGAAGAGCATAATGGAAAGACATCTCCTTGAAACAGCAATATCTGAGAGTCTTAAATTTGGTAATATTGGTAAACATTTAGTAGATATATTTAGAAGGAAGTATTATGTTTAAGTTCATGGTTATGCCACAGGTTTACTCTTGTTTACACAGCATAGTAATGGAGTGTCGTGTATGTGTATTATTTCGGTTTTCACTGGTTGTGAGAATAATCAATAGTACAGACTGGCCACCAATTTTCTGGCACCCTCGGTTCCTGAGCCTTGCTGGATTAATGTTCTTGTCGGATTAAAAGAAGTCACGCAATAATAATGGCAAAAATGGACTTAAAATAGAAGCTTAAAAAGGATTATTAATTAAACAAAAACTAAATTACTGTGCTTAAAAAGAATGTTGCTTCTCAGTTATCTTTTAAAGCATTTCATCCAAGCAGAACTGTTTCATGTGCTTTGATCTCTCTCTGTGTAATTTTTCTTGAATCAAATAAAAATTCATTAGCTCTTGTTCCTTCACAAAGGTATGTTTCTCCGATCCTTTGATTAAATCAGCAAACAACTCAATTCATCTGTTAATAGTAAATCTTTGTTTCATTCCTTTCATAATCAGCACTGCCATCTTCATCATTTGCAGTGTTTTTATCAGCATTCAAAACACTGTCTATAATTTCTGAGTCTGTAAAATGATGCACAACAAGTGTTTCATCGTTGACAATCATCCACTCACGTAGATTTTCTTCATTAAGGCTACTTGCTGTAGTCATTAAGACTATTTGAAAGCTGATATTCCAACACTTTTTGTATATGAAAACAAATTATGAACAACTACTTTCTCCTTTAGTACACAGAACCCTGTAAAATCATTGACAGGCTTTTCTTCAGACGCATTATCAAACATCAAGGCACCTATCTTAGAAGCCATAGCTAGGGTTAAATTTACATAAAATAAGCAAAAATAAGCACAAAATATTGAGACTACCACCAAGTGCAATGTAAATAATAAAAATAGCGTGCTTTTGTCAAAATGAGACTCGCCAAGGATGGTGCTGCATGCGCTACACAGTGCCATCAGGTGGCCACCCAATAAACTATGTCTTGTAATTTCATCCAATTTATAAGAGGTACCAATCCATCAGTTTCCAGAAAATGGCAGTCAACATGATCTAGTATATTCAGGTACACAATGACTCTATGTTGAAGTTAATATGTATTTTACTTAACTCTCTGCAGTTTCACAAGTAGAGATCTCACTAAAAACCCTGAAGAAAGCTTCCATCTCACGTGATTTTTTTAGAAGATATTTGGCTCATTACATAGCTGTGTATAGACACACAGTAAGGGCAGTAGAGCTACCATTACTTCAGCGCATGGAAGTTTTTAAGCCCATGGCTGATATGATATACTGAAATATAAATATTGTCAATATATAGTTCCAGTATTGGTGAATGGTCAAAGCCCTTTTCACAACCACGTGGAATTGAGTTGAGATTTAGTAAGCACTTCAGAACTCTAGGGATGAACTGGTGGTGATGAAGAATTATTGAATGATAGGTGATGGAGCAAACCTTACATGTTGAATCCAGTTTCGTTCTGCAGCAAAGTTTGATACTTCGGAATAAAGATCTTGGGACCTTGTCCAGGCTGGTAATTTTACACTACACCAAACAACACACTGGCCTTCAGGGGCTAAACATTCACACAGTAGGGTTCTTGTTAAAACGGCAAAGTACTAGATTAATTTACCATGCCTTGGGCATTGCATTATTAATCAAGAACATGAACCAACATTTACACATGTCCAAGTGATTTCTGCCACCAGGATTATTTTCAATTACCATGTTTATTTTTCATTTCAGATATTTCTATTCATAACTAATGGAAAAGGAAACAAGAAAAGTTATTTATTCTAGATAATAATGGATATTTGTTGTGGGCAATTCATTTTTCTCAGAATACTGACCATATCTAGCCAAGTTAACAAGTCATCTGATAGACTTGGATAAAGCACAGACTTGAGCTAACAGATGGTAAGAGCAAGGAGTTAGTCAAAAATACCCAGACTGATTACTTTAAGCAGATTGTGTTTACAGCAAACCTCCTTTATCCTGTAGTAGGCGAGATTCACTTTCTTTTAACTAACAGACCGAATGCTAAAACTCATTTTGGCAATATTGAATTGTATTGAATCCTTGTGCTATGAATGAAAGGGACACATATGTAAGTTCATGTGTCACATTACAGCATTTCCTGGCTTAATGGAAGCAAACAACTGCGAGTTAGGGCATACTGCAAGGGTGACAAGGTGCTGAAGGAGGTGTTTGTAACACATCGTAGGTGAAATCAGGAAGTTTTCAACCTTCAAAGAAACCTTGGCATAGAGTCAAAGGCAATCTGCTGTAAATCTAATTCAAGTTGTTACAGCACTGATTACGTGCCATGCTCTGCCTTGAATTACTTTTATTGTCACTACTTAAACAAAGGCTTAACCATTTGTTGTCCCAATGCAAGAAAGAACGTGATGTTGATTAAAAGCTATCTATTCATTCTATCAGTATCAGTATTGTGGAATAGGCTTAAAATTGATGATAATTCCTTAATAATTTATCTATTGAATAACAAGCTACTGAGTTGAATTCTCAGCACCATTTGTCTGTTATTCAAGTGAGCTAGTGTGACAAATAAATTGATGCTGATATTCTGAGTCAAATATGAACAAAGGAACAACATGTCATGTTTCTCTTAAGCAGTGTGGAGGGCATATACTTCAGGCCAGAACTGACTCTGCAATACAAGATCTCTGGTAGTGTGCAATACACAAACAGTCCAACTTCTAGACCCAGTTGTCAGTCGTCCTGAGGAAGGAGCCCACTGTTCTATTTCAGACATGGAGCACAAATTCTTAATCACTGATTTACCTCTTTTGTCCAGTTCCTACATAAACATTTCTGTCATTATTACAATAATTTATTTAGGGTGGTCAATAAATTCAGCTATGCCACCATTGCTCAAAATCAAGTTAGTTGTCCTTGTATAATTCCAATGTAGAATCACAGATTTATAGAACACTACAGCATCGAATCAGTCCCCTTGGACCACCCAGTCAGTGATGAACCATTAATCTGCCTGGAACCATCAAAGTGCATCCGGGCCATAGTCCCCCAAAACCCTTCCATCCATGTACCTATCCAAGTTTCTCTTAAATGTTGAAATTGACCCTGTATCTACCACAAGCACTGGCAGCTCATTCCATACTTTCACCATCTTATAGCAAGAGGATTCGAGTACAGGAGCAGGGAGGTACTACTGCAGTTGTACAAGGCCTTGGTGAGACCACACCTGGAGTATTGTGTGCAGTTTTGGTCCCCTAATCTGAGGAAAGACATCCTTGCCATAGAGGGAGTACAAAGAAGGTTCGCCAGATTGATTCCTGGGATGGCAGGACTTTCATATAATGAAAGATTGGATCGACTAGGCTTTTACTCTTTGGAATTTAGAAGATTGAGGGGGGATCTTATTGAAACATATAAAATCCTAAAGGGATTGGACAGGCTAGATGCGTGAAGATTGTTCCCGATGTTGGGGAAGTCCAGAATGAGAGGTCACAGTTTGAGGATAAAGGGGAAGCCTTTTAGGACCGAGATTAGGAAAAACTTCTTCACACAGAGAGTGGTGACTCTGTGGAATTATCTGCCACAGGAAACAGTTGAGGCCAGTTCATTGACTATATTTAAGAGGGAATTAGATATGGCCCTTGTGGCTAAAGGGATCAGGGGGTATGGAGGGAAGGCTGGTACAGGGTTCTGAGTTGGATGATCAGCCATGATCATACTGAATGGCGGTGCAGGCTCGAAGGGCCGAATGGCCTACTCCTGCACCTATTTTCTATGTTTCTATGTTTCTATGAGTGAAGAAGTTTCCCCTCGTTCCCCTTAAACATTTCACCTTTCACCCTTAACCCTTGAACGCTAGTTCTAGTCTCATCCAACCACAGTGGGAAAAAGCTTGCGTGCACTTACCTTATCAATACCTCTCATAATTTGGTATATCTCTATCAAATATCCCTTCAATCTTCTATGTTCTGGGGGCTTTATTCCTAACCTATACAATCTTTCCCTATAACTCAGGACCTCAAGTCCCAGCAACATTCTTCTAAATTTTCTTTGCACTCTTTCAATCTTATTTACATCTTTCCTGTAGGGAGGTGGCCAAACCTGCACATAATTCTCCGAATTAACCCTCGGCAACATCTTATACAACTTCAACATAACATCCCGACTCCTTTACTCAATACTTTGATTTATGAAGGCCAATCTGCCAAAAGCTTTCTTTCAGGTCCTATCTACCTTTGGTCTACCAAAGAGCAACACATCACACTACCAACATTAAATTCCATCTCCCATTTTTCAGACCATTTCACGAGTTGGTCCAGATCCCACTGCAAGCTTTAATAGACTTCCTTGCTGTCCACTATATCAGTGGTCCCCAACCACCGGGCCGCGGACCAGGA
Source organism: Mobula birostris (assembly GCF_030028105.1). Classification (NCBI taxonomy): domain Eukaryota; kingdom Metazoa; phylum Chordata; class Chondrichthyes; order Myliobatiformes; family Myliobatidae; genus Mobula; species Mobula birostris. The sequence continues at coordinate 77,782,529 of NC_092373.1, read as the reverse complement.
CTGGGCCTCAAAGCGTGTGGTACCAGGCTGCGAGGAAACAATATGAGTCAACTGCAACTTTCCTCATTCCCTGTCACGCCCACTGTTGAACTTGAAAGCACGCGGGGTCATTACCCATGCGAGGACATCAGTCGGTCATTAACCCGCAACTACTCGATGAGTAAAAAACAAACGTCGCTTGAGAGTTTCTTTGGAAGAGGTGGTAGGGGACATAAAAGGCCTAACGATGTTGATAACGCAGACACAGCTGAGGCCGAGATTGCAAAAAAAAAAGAAAGCTTCCTTCAACAGAAAATACCATGAGTTGTATATAAAATATGGCTTTATTGCGACAGTTGTCTCGCACGCTCCAAGCCCCGTGTGTGATATGTGGAGACAAGCTGTCTAATGAGGCAATGAAGCCCTCAAATCTGCTTCAGAACCTTGAGTCCAAGCACCCTGCACTTAAAGACAAACCCGTTGAGTTTTTTGCGTGGAAAAAACATGAGCAAGCGGGACAACAGCAAGTGCTGAGAGCCACCACCTCTACAAATATTGCTGCTCTGAGAGCGTCGTACTTAGTGGCTAGACATTTTGCAAAGGCTGAGAAGCCTTTCACTGTTGGTGAAGAATTGATTCTGCCTGCTGCCAACGACATGTACCGTGAACTTTTGGGAGAAACTGCGGCTAACAAGATGGCACAGGTTTCTCTTTCAGCTACCACAGTTTCAAGGAAAATCGATGACATAGCGGAGGATATCGAAGCACAGCTGTTGGAACGGCTTAACGACTCTGGTTTCACTACTCGAGTCAAAGAGGTTGCTCTTGAATGCCACTCTACACACTGTGTCACACACTGGGAAATGCTGGCTAGCCGAAAAATGTCACCTGATCTTAACAGTGTATTGAGTGACATTGTTGAGATTATCAATCACATCAAAGCAAAAGCCCTTAACTCATGTCTGTTTGAGGAGCTTTGTGAGGAAATGGATGCAGAGCACAAACGCCTTCTCTTACACATTGAAGTCAGGTGGCTACCAAGGGGGAGAGCCCTGGCCAGGGTTTTTGAGTTAAGAGAGCAGCTACAGAGATTTCTTTCAAGAAAAAAGTCACCATTGGCAGCACTCTTCAATGATGAGGAGTAGAAAGCAAAACTCGCTTATCTGTGTGACTGTCATGGTCCAGTCCGGGAAGTCCGTATTCTGGTTCACGGTCCGGTCCATTGACCCTTGCTCCAGGTTTTCCTGTCTACCCTGTTTCTGTTCTTGTTGAGCTCTAATTGAGACAGCTGATGCTCATTGGGTCTGGCTGCATAAATACCTTGAGAGACCAGGGCGTGGTTGCTGGATTGTTCTTGTCCTTACTCCTTGTATCCCTTCCTCTGCCTTCTGTTTCCTCGCCTGAAGCCCTGCCTTGTCTTACCAGTAACTCTCGCCTCACCTGAAGTTCTCATCTTTCCTTGCATTGCCTGAAGCCTTGCCTTGTCTTGCTGGTAACTCTCACCTCACTCACTTGCAGTCTTGTCCTGGAGCCACCCTGTACCTAGCTCCCTTCCTGTCCCTTGCCTCCGCCCAGGTAAGCCAGGCCGTCTTGCCGTTACCTGCGGTTGGTTCTGTCCCTTTCTGTCCCATGCCTCTGTTGGGTGGTGATTCGTGCCCTGCTCAGGAGTACCGCGTCCTGCTCAGGAGTACCGCGTCCTGCTCAGGTGAACCGCGTCCTGCTCAGGTGAACCGCGTCCTGCTCAGGTGAACCGCGCCCTGCCCAGGAGGATCCTGCCTAGCCTCAAGCCTGAAGACTCCAGCCTCCCGCCTAGCCTCAAGCCTGAAGACTCCAGCCTCCCGCCTAGCCTCAAGCCTGAAGACTCCAGCCTCCCGCCTAGCCTCAAGCCCGAAGACTCCAGCCTCCTGCCTAGCCTCAAGCCCGAAGACTCCAACCTCCTGCCTAGCCTCAAGCCCGAAGACTCCAGCTTCCTGCCTAGCCTCAAGCCCGAAGACTCCAGCTTCCTGCCTAGCCTCAAGCCTGAAGACTCCAGCCTCCTGCCTCCTGCCAAGCCTCGTCTCTAGCCTCTAGCCTCAAGCCTGAAGACTCCATCCTCCTGCCTCCTGCCAAGCCTCGCCTCAAGTCTCTAGCCTCTAGCCTGTAGCCTCAAGCCTGAAGAATCCAGCCTCCTGCCTCCTGCCAAGCTTCACCTCTAGCCTCAAGCCTGAAGACCCCAGCCTCCTGCCTCCTGCCAAGCCTCGCCTCTAGCCTCAAGCCTGAAGACTCCAGCCTCGTCCTGCCTGCCTGCCAAGCCTCGTTCTTGCCCAGTTCTGGGGGTCAAGCCAGAGGCAAGACCCAGGTACTGGGTCTTTGTCCAGTCTCTGGCTCAGAGTCCAAGCCCGGGCTCCTAGCTCTCTTGTCCAGTCCTGTTCCAGGTTCCCGGTTTTCCTGTCCATGTCCTTGACCTCAGCCTGTATCCTAGTCCTGTCCCTAGTACGTCAGTGTCTGTGTCTTGCACTTGGGTCCATTCCTAATCCTAGCCTCCTCCGTGTGACAGTGACATCTTCAACCTGCTCAATGAACTGAATTTGTCACTTCTGGGGAGAATGACAACTGTCTTCAAGTTGGCAAATAAAGTGTCTGCTTTCACAGCCAAACTGGAACTGTGGGGACAGCGAGTGGACAGGGGCATATTTGACATGTTCCCAACATTAGCTAGGTATTTGGGAGAGACTGAGGCTCACAGCTGGTGCGCGAACACCTATCTTTGCTGTTGACAGAATTCGAGCGTTACTTCCCAACTGCAAATGACCCAAGACGTGTAAAGGAATGGGTCCGTGACCCATTTGTGAATGTCCCAGGTGAATCATCCATGTCAGCGCAGGAAAGAGATCAACTCCTCGAGCTTGCAAATGACGGCGGGCTGAAAAGTATGTTTGACATAACATCTCTGCCGGCATTCTGGATCAAAGTCAAGGCTGAATAACCTGAGATAGCCACAAAAGCACTGAAAACGTTGCTTCCATTTCCAACATCACATGTCTGCGAAGCAGAGTTTTCTGCAATGAATGCAATGAAAACTAAATTGTGGAATAGACTGGACGTAAGGAACCCCCTTATGACTTATAATTGACTTATCACTATATTCATGCGAGGAAAATATGCGCTGTGTGTTTAATATTAAATTCGTTAGATAAACCCTTTTTGAAACAAAATTGAGTGTATTAGCCATTGGTAAGTGACTTATAGTTGACTTATCACCTATATTCCGGTCGTGATTAACACCCACCCCCCATTGGCCGGTTCGCAAGAATACTGTCAATATTAAACCGGTCCGTGGTGCAGAAAAGGTTGGGGACCCCTACACTATATTGATTACCTTCGTGTCATCGACAAATTTGCTGATCCAGTTGAACATATTATCATCTAAATCATTGATACATAGGTGGCAAACATCAATGGACCCAGCACTGATCTGTATGACACACCAGTAAACACTGGACTCTGGTCAAAGAGGCAACCATCTACAACCAGTCTCTAACTTCTTCCACAAAGTCAATGTCTAATCCAATTTAATACCTCATCTTGAATGCAAAGCGTCTGAGCCTTCTTGACCAATCTCCCATGTGGGACATTGTCAAAAGCCTTGCTAAAGCCGGTGTAGAGTCATCCACTGACTGACCTTCATCAACTTTCTTACTAACTTCCTTGAAAAACTCTATAAGGTATGTTAGACATGATTTACCACAAACAAAGCCACGTTAACTATCCCTAATTAGTCCTTGTCTACCAAAATAGCTTTATATCCGGTCCCTTAGAATGCCTCCAATTACTTTCCCATTCCAGCATCTAACCTGTGTCTCAGAATATTTTAAAAGTCTCTGCTAGGGCCCTTGCAGTTTCTGCACTTGTCTCCCACAGGGTGCAAGGGAACACATTGTCAGGCACTGGAGTTTTATCCACCCTAAATTTGCCTCTAGTCACAAAGACCACTTCCTCTGTAATCTGTATAGGGTGCATGACCTAGCTGTTGCATTGCCTCACATCTGAAGACTCTGTGTTCATCTCCCGAGTGCATACAGATGCAAAAAATCCATTTAAGGTCTCTCCCATATCATTCGGCTCCATGCATGGGTTACCATTCTGATCCTCCAGAGAACCAATTCTCCCCCTTGCTATCCTTTTACTCTTAATATATCTGGACAAACACTTAGGATTCTCCTTCACCTTGTCTGCTATCCAAGGAAAGATGTGCTGGCATTAGAGAGGGTCCAGAGCAAGTATTCAAGAATCATCCCAAGAATGAAAGTATTAACATATGAGGAGCATTTGATGGCTCTCGACCTGTACTCTCTGGAGTTTAGAAGAATGATGGAGGATCTTCATTGAAGCCCATCAAATATTGAATGGTCTGGATAGAAACAATGTGGAGAGGAAGGGGGACACGAGGACCGGAGGTCACAGCCTCAGAATTGAGAAATGTCCACTTAGATCAGAGGTGATGAGAAAGGATTTTACCCAGAGGATGGTAAATCTATGGAATTCCTTGCCACAGACAGCCGTGCAGGCCACACCACTGGGTATACTTAAGTAGGAGGTTAATAGGTTCTTGGTTAACAGGGCATCAAAGATTATGGGGAGAAGTTAGGAGAATGGGGTTGAGAGTGACGATAGATTAACCATGATGGAATGGCAGAGAAGATCTGATAGACCAAATGGCCTAATTATGCTCCAATGTTTTATGGTCTTAAGGTCTTGTAATAATTAACGAAAACAAAATAATCTAGCTCCAGCTTGAATCAGTTCAATCATGTTGGTTAACCAGATTGCTATTCCTTTGTTGATTTGGGCTCAAATTGCTTATTAAAAGAATTAATATAAGATATCCTAATGGTGTATTTGAAATGAACATACAAGATCCTTAGAATTTACAACTGTAAAGGAAACAATATTTATTGATGGCTGTTGGGCCGGTATATCATTTTAACCATTTCTGAATCTCCGTACGGAAATCAGACTGTTGCTTGATGCAAACTAATTGGCGCCTGTGGAGGCAGATTCAGAATTAAGTAAGAACTTCAGGTATACTGTATTAAAAGGAAGCTGATGAAATCTATCCCCTCTTTCCCGCCTACTAAGGGAACGTCACCATTTCCCTCCTGTGTTTCCCTGCAGGAGTCCATCACCAGTGGATAGTTATAACCTTTATTCAGAATACTGAAATTAAACTTATGATTTGAGTAAAATTATGAAAACACCTTTGATCTTACCAGTGTCTCCTCCCTTGGACAATGCATTCCAACATGCACTAAGGGGAATTAAAGGTTATGGGGAAAAGGCAGGTAGGTGAAGATGAGTCTATGGCCAGATCAGCCATGAACTTATTGAATGGCAGAGCAGGCCCAATGGGCCAGATGGCCTACTCCTGCTCCTATTTCTTATGTTCTTATGTCCTACTCAAATAGCAACAGCTTGACATGGACCTTCTCAATATGTCACTCCTTTATGTCTTACAGTATTCTTGTATCAGCTCCTCACTTGAGTATCTCAACTCTCTTGTCTCCTCTTTCCAAAGTCCCTGTTCTCTTTTATGCATCACCAATTTCTACAACATAACTTTCCTGTGTCAGCCTCTACATTTAGTGACACCTCATCAACTGAAGCAGGTTAACAATTTCAGAAATACCAGCAATTCTCACACCTACTGCAGAACATAATTGCCCCCTATCTCTCAAAGCATGCTATTGTTTCAGCTTTTGAATCAACAGAACTTGAGGTAGTTTATAAAACAAACTTTCCGTCCATGCAAACAACAGGAATTCTGCAGATGCTGGAAATTCAAGCAACACCCATCAAAGTTGCTGGTGAACGCAGTAGGCCAGGCAGCATCATTAGGAAGAGGTACAGTCGACGTTTCAGGCCGAGACCTTTCGTCAGGACTAACTGAAGGAAGAGTTAGTAAGAGATTTGAAAGTGGGAGGGGAAGGGGAAGATCCAAAATGATAGGAGAAGACAGGAGGGGGAGGGATGGAGCCAAGAGCTGGACAGGTGATTGGCAAAAGGGATACGAGAGGATCATGGGACAGGAGGCCCGGGGAGAAAGACAAGGGGGGCGGGGTAACCCAGAGGATGGGCAAGGGGTATAGTCAGAGGGACAGAGGGAGAAAAAGGAGAGTGAGAGAAAGAATGTGTGTGTAAAAATAAATAATGGATGGGGTACGAGCGGGAGGTGGGGCATTAGCAGAAGTTAGAGAAGTCAATGTTCATGCCATCAGGTTGGAGGCTACCCAGACGGAATATAAGGTGTTGTTCCTCCAACCTGAGTGTGGCTTCATTTTTACAGCAGAGGAGGCCGTGGACAGACATGTCAGAATGGGAATGGGATGTGGAATTAAAATGTGTGGCCACTGGGAGATCCTGCTTTCTCTGGTGGATGATTGGGTTTCCTATTGCCTTAGCTGCTGATCTCTTTCTAGAATGGAATGAAAGGACCATGTTTCAAAGTATGAGTCTACAAACAGAAATCTGGAAGTTTGACATCAAGTGGAAGCAAACCTGTTTATAGTCATAGTCATAGTCATAGTCATAGTCATAACTTTATTGATCCTGGGGGAAATTGGTTTTCATTACATTTGCACCATAAATAATAAATAGGAATAGAAATAGTAATAGTAATACTACTATTAGTAAATAGTAATAGTCATGGAAATAATAAATAGTAATAGAATAATAATAGAAAAATAGTAATAAATAGTTAAATAGCAATATGTAAATTATGCCAGTAAATTATGAAATAAATCCAGGACCAGCCTATCGGCTCAGGGTGTCTGACCCTCCAAGGGAGGAGTTGTAAAGTTTGATGGCCACAGGCAGGAATGACTTCCTATGACGCTCTGTGCTGCATCTCGGAGGAATGAGCCTCTGGCTGAATGTACTCCTGTGCCCATCCAGTACATTATGTAGTGGATGGGAGACATTGACCAAGATGGCATGCAACTTAGACAGCATCCTCTTTTCAGACACCACCGTGAGAGAGTCCAGTTCCATCCGCACAACATCACTGGCCTTACGAATGAGTTTGTTGACTCTGTTGGTGTCTGTTACCCTCAGCCTGCTGCCACAGCACACAACAGCAAACATGATAGCACTGGCCACCACAGACTCGTAGAACATCCTCAGCATCGTCCGGCAGATGTTAAAGGACCTCAGTCTCCTCAGGAAATATATAGAACATTATTTATATAGAACATTCATATAAACAGCATATCAGTGCATGAAATGCAATGCATGAGAACAGAATGTATATGAATAAAAACTGATATTGCTGTGATTAGTAGAGTCATTTTATATATTGATTCCAACATCAAATGTTGTTTCCCATCTTTTCTGTTCTTTGATCTACTGGATCCTTTCAGCATTTATCTTCTATTCATCCACCAGTAACCATCTCAGATTAGTGATGTCATGTTGCACAGTCACAAGTTAATGAGAAGCCAATTCTGAATGACCTCCTGATTATCCTTCACCATACCCTTCACAACTTCCGATTTCCTTAATCCAATTCAAATATTGTCCCTTAAATCTGTCAATGTTGCGCTGACATACATTGTTTCTTAGTCTTTAGTCCTAAAGAATCCATCCATTATGATTCTGTATTGCATACAATGCCATGGCCAGTAGAAGAGTGTAATTATAGTGTTACCGTCACATGGACAAATTTTATTATAAATGTAGACAGAGAAGTTTATAAAAGGAAAAAATAAACAGCAAGAACTCAAAGCAGGTCTGATATTTTTTTTTACAAAGAATGAATATTAAGTGAAGTCTGGAGACGTGTAAAGTGTGGGAAACATGTCTTGACATGCTATTTAAGTTTTATTGCAAGAAATACTTGAAACATTGTTTGCAACTCCTCCTTATTGGTGAAGGTATTTCAATGGTTAACTAACGCAGTAGCTTGCTTGGTGATCTGCTTTAGAACCTAATGCTGGTTTACATTAAGCCAAGTGATTTCAGTAACCAGTTTGATATTTAAAGATTCACCTTAAGGATTATGTAACATTATGCAAAGTGTGATTTATGCATTATGTTGTGACATGGGCTTTATCATTTATTAAATATGTACTTCTAAGTTTTAGAGATAGATTTAACAGAATGATTATGTTCATGCTAGACATTGGTTATTTGTTTTTCCATCTTTCTGCACTGACCAGTAGAAAGATATTATGATAAATATACCAAGATTTGATGACCTAGCCACAGACTAATTTTAAAGCATTCATAAGTACCCTTCGCAACACAGACAAAATACTGGAGGGACTCAGCAGGCCAAGTAGCATCTATGGAAAAAAGTGAACCGTCCATGTTTCGGGCCAAGACCCTTCATCAGGACACTCTCCAGCATCTGCAGATTTTTTCATATTTATAAATAACCTTCACTCATCTTATTCACGAGATTTGAACAGGATTGACTAAGAAACAAAACCAACTTAATTGATGTTATGCAGAGTATAGCTTCTTTACAAAAGTATGGTTAAAATTATTTACCTTGTACTCTAGATAATAATGAAGGTTATAAGACTTGTCTGCTAACTAAGTGCACCATTTGTATAATGCCATCAGCTCTAATCTGCAACTTTACAACACCACATTTTGTTCCCCAACAACTAATGATTATTGCTGAATCCTATATGTCAGATATATCTGACTATTCATCACATAAAGATACCATCTGGCCCCTTTCCACCATCTGGGATGGCACAAGCCAGAAGTGTGATTTCTAAATGACTCTTCATCTGCTTTAATGAGTTCTGCCTGTTTATTCTACGAAATGTTCTGTACCACCTTATTAAAATGCACCTCCTACACCCCCACATCTACTCTCCATGAGGGCAAGACCATGAAAGTACAACAGCAGCAAATTCTTTCACTCCTGCACCACAGTGATTTGGAAATGTATTTTCATTCCTACATTGTGACTGGGTGAAATCCTACCAACCCCAGTCCATCAATACTGAGTGAGTGTACCTTCACAGCAAGGACAGAAATTGTTCCAAAAAACTGCAGGGTGTTGCCACCCTCTTGAGATCAATTGAGAATGTTCACTAAATAGGCTGAGGACGTTTGTAGAAAGACTATTGAATGAAAGAAAAATATAAAACTTTACAATAGTCATGTTCTTTACAGTCAAATAAATGAAATAAATCATTTATTTTGTTCTTTAGCATGAATAAATACTGATGTAAAATCCAAAACTATCCTTAAAATATTCTTAATTTTTTTTCAAACAAACATTGAGTTCTGAGGAAAATAGTAGAATAGCTAAGCTAATGACATCTTCAGCAGAACCTTTGCCAATAAGTCACTTAGGAACAAGAGTAGGTTACTGACTCTTCAGACCATGCTGTATGCTAATTGCGTCCACCCAATCTTGTCCTTAATTTGACTAATAATCTATCAATCCCAATTTTGAAATGTTCAGCTGATCTGACCTCCACCTTTATTTTCTGGTGAAGGCTTCAGATTTTTAATGATCTTTGAAGTACATGTTCTCTAGCTCTAATATTAGGCTCTTACCATCTTGCTTTATTTTCTCCCCACAGATGGTAATTAGTTTTTCTCCTATCAACTCCTTTAATCATCTTAAAAGCCCAATAAATACTCGGTTCATCCTTCCAATTGTTCCACCGCATCTGTTTTCTGGATTTTTATTTCCTGTATAACTTCTCAATGTAACTAATAAAACAGTCCCTAGTGCTCCTGGTCTTGTCCTCTCCAAATATCTTTAGCAAATACATCACCGACAAATAACAAAGCTTTATTGAAATCCTCTGCTCCATGAGCCAAAAGTGGAATTTCCCATTGGCCAATCACTTTAATTCCTATTCCCATTCCCATTCCGACATGTTGGTCCATAACCTCCTCTTTTGCCCCAATGAGGCCATGCTCAGATGAAGGAGTAACCCCTCATATTTCATGTAAGTATTCTCAAATCTGATGTCATGAACATCAATTTCTCCTTTTGGTAATTTCTTTTCTTTTTTTTCTCTTCCCTTCCCTCTTCCCTCTTCTTCTTTTCTCCACTCTGGCTTCTTATCACTTTTCCTCACCTGTCACTGGTGCCTCTCCATCTTCCCTTTCACCCTTGGTCCACTCTCCTCTCCTATCAAATTCCTTCTTCTCTAGCCCTTGACCTTTCCCACCCACCTGGCTTCATCTATCACCTTCTAGCTTACCTTCCTTCCTCTCCCCACACCTTTTTATTCTGGCATCTTCTCCCTTCCTTTCCAGTCCTGATGAAGGGTCTTGGCCCAAACCTCAACTGCTTGGTTTATTTTATTTTATTGTACTTAGCAATAGCACATGGAGTAGGCCCCTCAGGCTCTTTGACCCACACGGTCCCAGTAGCTCCATCCTAACTTTCCAATGACCAATTAACCCACCTGGTACGTCTTTCGACTGTAGAAGGAAAGCAGAGCAGCAGGGCAAAACCCATGCATTCCATGGGGAGGACGTACAAAGGCTTCTTATAAAACGGCACCAGAATTGAGCTCTGAACTCTGGAATGCCTCAAGCTGCAACAGCACCACACTAACCATTGTGCCCAAATTCATTTTATTCAATTCTAGAGATGCTGCTGACCTCCTAAGTTCCTCCAGCACTTTCTGTGTGTAACAAAACTGATTTTGGTGTTAGTTAAATCTAATTTTATAAGTGTCAGAAGAAAACGCCTGAGAACATATAATACGTTTTAAATTCAGTCTTTCATATCCTGGTGGCATAAGCAGGGGCATCGTTTATTGTCCTTCTCTAATTTCTTTTGTGATTGTAATTGTAAACCATGAACCATCAAGCCGTGAACCCATAGACTCTACCTTTCTATTCATCTGTTTATTTACTTTTGCAACAGATATGACTTGCCTTGTATTGCCGCTGCAAAGCAACAAACTTCATGACGTTTGCCGATGATAACAAATCTAATTCTGATTCTGAGTCACTGCACTCCTCCTAGTGATTGTGCTCCCTCAGTGTTATTTGGTAGGGCGCTCCAAAATTTAGGGATTAATTTTCAGATGAGGATAGTTATTTGATTTGGAGAGAAATTCACAGGGACCCATGTTGTCGTGCACCTGCTGATCTCTTTCTCCTTGATGATGAGGTGCTGTCAGAGTAGCCAAGGCGAGTAACTGTAATAGATGGCACATCTGTAGATAAATATAGTATAGATACAGATATAGTGTAGATACAGTAAATAATTGTTGATGATGGAACAACTAGGGTGGCTGATGAGGTGCCAGTAAAGTGGGTTGGATAGCACTCAGCTGCTTGAAAGTTATTACAGTTGTGCTTATTGTGTTAAGTCTGCATTTATCATGACTCATGCCTTGCAGATGGTGCAAATTCTGGCTATTAGAGGCTCAGCCACTCACAACAGGTCACTCAACCTCTGACTTCCATTTGAAGACACAGTATTTGTGTGGTTGGCCCTATTGTGCTTCTAGTCAATGTGAAGAACTAGAGACATCATATGACCAGTAGGGCTAGAAACAATGTGCTAGAGATTTTGTATGTCACCAAAGACAGTAGCAAATTTATACAGTATGTATTGGAGGGTATTCTGACTGGTTGCATCGCCGTCTTGTATGGAGGCTCCAATGTGCAGAATCAAACCATGAACTCATCTCTCAGCTTCCTTATCCTCTCCCTTTTAACATATTTCCACACACATGTGCACATTCCTGCTCCCCTAAAGATCGTCCCTACTCTAGATCAGTTCTGTGGTTTTGAGAGCAGGAACAGGCAGGCAGATATTTGTCTATACAAAGACGTCTCCTGTCCGATGTGACTGAATATTGTTGGCCCGCTAACCTGTGCCATTCTAGCATGGACTGATACCTTTATGAGAATCCGTGGGTACAAAGGCTATGGATTAAGCAGACCGGATGTACAAGTGATTTATTTCAAACAGGTATCATCAACTATATGGAAAATAACCATCTGAGATTTTTGAAGTCTGCCACCTCTGTGTACAGTTTTAATATAGTTAGCAGCATGGCAGCATCCTGGCCAGTGTAGTGATTTACAGCACTAGTGATTGGGGTTCAATTCCCCTCGTTGTCTGTAGTTTGTACAATCTCCCAGTGATGATGGGATGTTTCAGTTACCTCCTACATTCCAAAGACATACAGGTTAGTGGGATGTGACATGCTATGTTAGTGCTTGAATCATGGTGACACTTGTGGGTTGCTCCCAGCGCATCCTCGTTCCATAGTCATTGATGCAAGCGACACATTTCACTGTATGTTTTGATCTACATGTGACAAATAAAAGCTAATCTTTATTTACATGTGAGTTTAGGATAGCAGTAAAAAATGAGGTGTAATATTCTATTTTTCAATAAATTATTGATTCTAGTTAGGTTTCCAAAATGCATCTTTCAGAATTTAAAAAAAAATTATGACAGCTGTTCATTTCAAATATCTATTTCTGAAAAGTGAGATTGACACATTAGACATTTTAGAGGAACCCACTCTAAAGTTTAACTTGTCCTTTCTCTCTGAAGATGCTGACAGCTCTGCAAAATGAGGACAGGAATAGAATAGCCCATATGGATTCATGGTACTCTTCTTCTGTGAAGCAGACCATAAGTAACTTCTAGAAATAGAAATGTGATGCATACTTTATGGTGGCTTCTGGTGCTTAAACAGTGTGATGTTATGTGATTCCTAATTTATTCCGGTTGAAGTGGAGAGAGATGATATAACAGTCCCAAATAGTCAAACAAATGGGACTTTTGGTGGAAGTGAAGTGGATATGGGGATGGTGTGGATAGTTGAGGGGGTGGAAAGATTAGGTATCATTTTCAATCTTTCTTCAAAGCTTGTTTGTCTGAAATTGAACAAATACACTTTAGCATTTTCAAAGTGCAAACATAGTCTGAGATTTTTCTTGAGGTTACATCTGATGTTTTGACATTTTGACAATAATGTTGGTACATTTGAATATTCTACTCCCCCCCAACCCCCCCAACACAGCCCAATGAATGGAGTTCCTATATTTAGGGACATTTTTTAGCATCAGAGCAATTGCACTCAAAATAAAGTACCCTTTAGGTTGGAAGTTCAGTTCTCGTGACAAGATTCTCAAGGAATTTAAGAGCTGAATACTAGTCAATGGCAAAGAGCTGAAGGTGCTGATATGAGTCAAGTTGTGATTTTTAGCTTAGGGATTTTGTGAAGTAATACCGTATACAATTGGGGAGAACGTGAAAATGTTGGTCAAAAACTGAAGATTAAAAAAAAGAACTGCAGATGCTTGAAATCTGAAATAAAACCAGAAAATGTTAGAAAAACACGAGTGAAGGTATGGAGGTTTCGGATCTCATTCATTGCATCAGAAAATTGTCTACTCCCATTCAAATAAATGAGTAATTTAGAGCTGAATGTATACATACAAAAGTAGATTTACTTTTAGAATTCTGAATTAGAAACTCCAGACTCCATAAAATCAGTTAGATGGGATATAATGGAGTGGCCACATGGCCTTGATAAGTTAATTTAAAGTTATCACAATGTCTGACTGTTCCTCTGAAGTGCCAAGGTCAATGAAGCAGAACTGAAGGCCAATCACTGTGTTACTGAAATGCAGTGGGTAGTTTACACACTATGGGGCAATGAGACAATCGCCAATATGAACTGCAGTACGTGCTAGAGATTTTAAATTTCACTCAGTTACTTGTACTGAAACTGAATATAGAAGTCTTATTACATTTGATACCCTTTGCACCTCCCCACAACCCCCACCCCAATAACTGCATCACATTCTTCATTATGACACAAAAAATACAGGCTTTGTATTTGATTTGTTTTTGCAAGCCAAGTGAAAGATAAACTTTATACTGGAATTAAAATCATTTCCACTTCAAAGAACCTTGTTAAATGTGACGAATCAAAATTGGTTAAATTTGCTCCATTAATGTAATGGGCCCACCTAATGATACTTCACTGAGCTCATTGAAAACACAGTGAAGCTACCAGTTATAGGCACATTGAGTCTTTTCAGTATTTAATACCTGAATTTAGCATCATTTAGACAGTGAGAGGAATGATTAGATTCATCTCTGGCCTTTGGTGTATCACTGATGAAGGATATCAGAGGTCAGAATGTTACTTCTGTCCCTCCCCTGGGTCTTCTGAGTTATTTTCCCTATTTTTCACCATACATTATGTTGAGGGCCCAGACCATAGAACTCGACTTCAGCCTACAAAATCCATTTGTTGCCCTCCTTTTTGTTCCTGGTAAGTTGGGGCAGGTTTCCAAGCTGCGTTGCTGTTCCACATCACCCTGAAGGTTTACCCAGCATATTTGAACAATATTCCCATCAATGTTTTGGATTCCAGTTACTTCCTCAAAATCACACTTGCCTTTCTCTATAGATTCTGTTTGACCTGCTGGGTACTTTGCTACAACTTTTCCCTTTTAATTTTATTCTGCTCCATACCAGAGAGGGCAACATTTCAGATTTCTGGATCATTGGGATCTCTTTGAGGGGAGGTATGACCTGTACAAAAAGGATGGGTTACACCTCAACCCGAGGAGGATCCATATTCCTGTGAGCAGTTTTGCTAGAGCTGATGGGGAGGGTTTAATTTAATTTGGCAGAGGGATGGGAACCGGAGTGGTGGGGCATTTACTATACAAGTAAATGCAGTGTGTAGTGAGACTGTGAGGAAGGACAGGCAGATGACAGGGCAAAATTACAGTTAGTGGACTGAGTTAAAGTGTAACAGCGGGCCAAAATCGACAAGGGTGATGAATACAGGACTGAAGGTGTTAAATGCACACACTATACAGAATTGGATATGTAGCAGTGATAGAGATATGCAAGTATGAGGTTGTGGTCATAGCTGAGTTGCGGCTAAAAAAAGATCGTAGTTATAAGCATAACATTCAAGGATACACATTGAATCGAAAGGATAGGTAGGTAGGTGGTGGGATGGCTCGGGTGGTAAAAATGAAATCAAATCCTTACAAAGAGATTACAGAGGATAGCAATATGTAGAAACCTCATTGATAGAGTTGAGAAACTGCAGGGGGGGAAATCTCTGATGGGAGTTATTAACAGGTCTCTGAACAGTAGCCAGGATGTGTACTACAAATTGCAACAGGGGATAGAAAGGGCGTGTAAAAAGGGCATTGTTGCGATAGTCATAGGGGATTTCAATGTGCAGAAGATTGGGAAAATTAGGTTGATGCTGGATCCCAAGAGAGTGAATTTGTAGAATGCCTATGAGATGACTTTTTAGAGCAGTTTTTTTTTTTGTTGAGCCCACTAGGCAATTCTGGATTGGATGTTGTGTAATGAAGTGGATTTAATTAAGAAGCTTCAGGTAAGGAAACCCTCAGGAGGTAATGATTATAATATGATAGAATTCACCATGAAGTTTGAGAAGAAGAAGCTGAAATTGGATGTATCAGAAATACAGTGAAGTAAAGGGAATTACAGAAGCATGAGAGAGGAGCTGGTGAAAGTTGATTGGAAGGGGACACTAGCAGGGACGACAGCAGAACAGCATAGCTGGAGTTTCTGGGAGCAATTTGGAAAGTGCAGAAAGATGCATCCCAAAGATGAAGAAGTATTCTAAAGGGAAGATGAGGCAACCGTGTGTGACGAAGTTCAAAGTTCAAAGTAAAATTTATGATCAAATTATTTGTACGTCACCATATACGATGAAAAAGTGCACCCAACAGGACAGACAGGCAAAAAAATTTGTAAATGACAACAAGCTGCAAATACAAAAGTAAAAGAAAGAAATATAAATGATATACAAATCAGCAATAGGTATTGAGAACATGAGTTGAAGAGTCCTTGAATGAGAGTCCATAATTCGTGGGAAAAGTTCAGTGATGGGGAAGTGAACTTGAGTGAAGTAATCCCCACTGGTTCAAAAGCCTGATGGTTGAGAGGTAATAAATGTTCTTAAACCTGATGGTAGAGTCTTGACACAGCAGAGAGGAGAGAGCATGGCCTGGGTATTGTGGGTCCTTGATGATTGATGCTGCTTTCCTGAAACAGCACTCCATGTAGATTTGCTCATGGCGGGAAGAGATTTCCCTGTGATGGACCGAGCCACATCCCGTACTTTGTAAAGGATTTTCTGTTTAAGGACACTGGTATGTCCATACAAGGCCATGATGCAACCATCCAATATTCTCTCCACCACGCATAGAAACATAGAAAACATAGAAAACCTACAGCACAATACAGGCCCTTCAGCCCACAAGGCTGTGCCGAATATGTCCTTACCTTAGAACTACCTAGGCTTACCCATAGCCCTCTATTTTTCTAAGCTCCATTTACCTACCCAGAACGTCTCTTAAAAGACCCTATTGTTTCCGCCTCCACTACCACTGCTGGCAGCCCATTCCATGCACTCACCACTCTCTGCATAGAAAACTTACCCCTGACATCTCCTCTGTACTGACCCTGACATCTCTTCTGTACCATCTATAAAAGTTTGACAAAGTTTTAGATATTATGCCGAATCTTCGCAAAATGCTAACGTAGTAGAGGTATTGCTGCACTTGCTTTGTAATTGCACTTAAATGCTGGGCCCAGGACTGGCCACTGAAATGATAACATCAAGAAATTTAAAGAAGCCGACACTCTCCACCTTAGAACCCCAATGAGGACTGGCTCACGGACCTCCGATTTCCTCTTTTTTAAGTCAATAAACAGCTACTTGGGCTTGATAACGTTGAGTGAGATGTTGTTGTTGTGGCACCCTCTCAGCCAGATTTTCAATCTCCCTCCTATATGCTGATTCAGCCAATGACAGTGGTGTCATCAGCTAAGTTAAATATGGCATTGGGGCTGCTCTTAGCCTCACCATCATAAATGTAAATTCAGTAGAACAGGGTGCTAAGCACGTAGACTTGTGGTGCACCTGTTCTGATGGAGATTGTTGGGGAGATGATGTTTTTGCAAATCCGAATTGACAGAGGCCTGCAGGTGAGGAAATCGATGATCCAATTGCACAAGGAGGTACTGAGGCCAAGGTCTTGGAGCTTATTGATTAGTTTTGAGGGGGTGACGGTATTGAAAGTCAAGACGTAGGTGATAAAGAGCATTCTGATGTACAATCTGCATCTTTGCTGTCCAGATGTTCCAGTGTCGAGTGAAGTGCCTATGAAATGTCATCTGTTTTGGACCTGTTGTGCTCGTAGGCAAATTGGTATGGATCTAAGTTGCTTCTCAGTCAGGAATTGATACATTTCATCAACAATTTCTCAAAGTACTTGAACACAGTGGATGTAATTTTTATGGTCAAAACAAGTATAGAAGGCATTGAGCTCATCTGGGACTGAAGCTCTTTTGTCACCAAGAAAATATTGTTTGGTTTCACTTCATAAGAGGCAATAGCATTCAAGCCCTGCCACAGTTGTCAAGCATTCTTCAGTGATTTAAATTCGCACGTGAGATGGCTTTCCAGACATTGTATCTGGACTTCTTGAAATTTACTTGTTTGTCAAGCCTGAATGCTGCTGATTCAGCCCTCAGCGATTGCAGATCTCATGGTTCATCCAAGGCTTTTGGTTCAGGAGGGCTGAATAGTTTTGTGGGGATACACTGTTCTACAACTGCTTTCATAAAGTTCTTGACAACCATGAGGCATATTCATTTGGATTCTCTGAGAAGTCTTTGAACACAACCCAGTCTACCAACTCAAGGCATTCCTATAGCTGCTCCTCTGCCACCTGCGATCACCTCTTTGTTGTCCTTATCTCTGGAGTCTTCCTCTTTAGCCTTTGCCTGTATATAGATAGGGGAAGTCCAGCCAAGTGAACAGATTTCCTGAAATGTGGTCTTGACATGGAACAGTAGGCATTCCTAATCATAGTATCCAGTTGTCCAGTGTGTTGGGACACCTGGTGTTGTACGTTATATGCTTGTGATAATTTAGTGGATTTTTTTTCAAGTAAGTCTGACTAAAATCAGCAGTTATGATTTAAAATCCATTGGGATGGTGGGAGCATTCAATATCTCAAGTGATTGATTTACATCGGCTTCTGGTGGTATGTAAATTGTGGTCAGGATCACTGAGGAGAATTCTCTTGGTTAGTAGAACATTCGGCACATAATTGTTAGAAGTTCCAGGTCAGGGGAATAACAGTACAATGAACCTGCCAGTCTGAGCGCTACAAACACAGACCACTGCCCCCCCACCCCCGCATCTTTTGTATTCTCCAGATCAGCAGTTCAGCCCGTCCTGTGTATCAAGGAGCTTTTGTGTCTTAACGATGCATTCAGTATGTTCAGAGTGAGCCACGTGTCTGTGAAACACAGAACACAGCAATTCTTCATTTCCCTTCAGTACGGCAATCTTGCCCTTGGGTCCTCAATCTTATTCTCCAGTGACTGTACATTTGCTTACAAGTTGCAGAATAGAGGAAGCCTCATTCCTCTGCATTTCAGACTAGCTTGGAATCCTCCCCTCTTTCCTCTCTTCTGGCCATAGTAATGTACTTTCTTCTACTTAAAGATGCTGTACCTGCATACATGAGAGTTAAGTCCACTGAGTCTTTCAGAAGATTATGAAATTGCTAATTCAGAATCAGAATCAGGTTTAATAACATCAGCATATGTCATGAAATTTGTAAACTTTGTGCAACAGTACAATGCAATACGTGATAAATAGAGCAAAAAAATGGAATTACAATAAATATATATACAGGTGTCCCCCGCTTTTCGAACGTTCGCTTTATGATACCTCGCTGTTACGAAAGTCATACATTAGTTAACTGTTTTCGCTAACAGAAGGTGCTTTCACTGTTATGAAAAAAGGCAGCGTGCGAAAAAAAGCAGTTCACGGAAAAAGGCAGCCACTCTCCCCCGGATTCGGAACAGCATTCTAGCCGGCATTGCTTAAACACGTGCCTGTGAGCATCTGTGCTTTATGTCGATTCATTTTGAGCATCCGTTTGCAAGATGAGTTCCAAGGTATCGGAACAGCCTGAAAGAGCTCGTAAGGGTGTTACACTTAGCGTAAAACTAGACATAATTAAGCGTTTTGATCCTGGTGAACGAAGTAAGGACAAAGTGAGTTTGGCTTGTGGAAGTTGATGAAGATGATGTTGAAGAGGTTTGGAATCCTATGACCAAGAACTGATAAATGAAGAACAGATGCAATTAGAAGAGGAGAGGATAACAATCAAAACGGAGTGCAGTAGCGAATGGACCAAAAGTGAAATCATCCAGGAACTGAATGTGAAGCATCTGCATGAGATTTTCGCTGCAATGATTGCAGAAAAGTACGACTTTAATTTTGAAAGGGTACGTAGGTTTAGGGCATATTTGCAGGATGGTTTGAGTGTTTACAAAGAACTGTATGATAGAAAAATGCACAAGGCTAAGCAGTCAAGCATACTGTCGTTTTTCAAGCCTTCCACATCAGCCACAGCAGACGACGAACCTCAACCTTCGACATCGAGGCAGGCAGACATAGAAGAAGATGACCTGCCTGCCCTGATGGAAACAGACGACGATGAGGTAACACCTCAGTGCCCCACCACCCTAGTAGTCCCAACCTCCAGGCCGCGGACTGATACGTTGCCACAAAGCATGCAGCGGTAGCCAGGATGCACCCAGCATATCTTTTAGAAAAAAGCCGAAATAAACATGCTAATTAATTAGGAGCCATCTGGCACGTCAATGTCGGCCCAGATCAGAGGTGATTGCCGACTGCGTCGCCTCTGATCTGGGCCAACATTTATGTGCCGAGTGGCACTTAATTAATTAGCTTGTTTATTTTGGCTCTTTTCTTAAAGATGTGCTGGTGTGTCCCAGCCACCGCTGCACCCCTGCATGTTTCGTGGATTGGTATCGGTCGGCAGCCTGGAGGTTGGGGACCACTGCACCACCCCAACCTCCGCCGACTCAACCTAACACACCATCATCAGTGTGTCTTCCCGATTCCGGTAAGTGATACTACACTGCACATACGTTATTTTTACTTTATATAGGCTGTGTATTTTTATGTGTTTTTTGGTATGATTTGGCAGCTTCGTAGCTTAAAGGTTACTGGAGAGAGTGTTTCTGACGAGAGCACTTGTGTGAGATTTTTGCTACGGTGGACAGTGCGGCAATGATTGTAGAAAAGTATTTCTACTTAATGTAGGCTGTGTATTTATCATATCATTCCTGCTTTTACTATATGTTACTGTTATTTTAGGTTTTATGTGTTATTTGGCATGATTGGATAGGTTATTTTTGGGTCTGCGAACGCTCACAAATTTTTCCCATATAAATAAATGATAATTGCTTCTTCCCTTTACGACATTCCGGCTTACGAACCATTTCATAGGAATGCTCTGCCTTCGGATGGCGGGGGAAACCTGTATTAAATAGTTAAGTTAAAATAAGTATTGCAAATAACAGAAAGAAGTAAAGTGGTGAGGTCGTGTTCTTGGGTTCAATGTCCATTGAGAAGTTGGATGGCAGAGGGGAAGAAGCTGTTCCTGAATCACTGAGTGTTGGCCTTTAGGCTTCTGTATCTCCGTCCTGATGTAAAAGTACAAAGCTTAAAAGAAATTACAAGCTGTAGTTTGCAGTGAGAGTAATAAAAAAGGGATATAATTTGAGGAAGCTTGAAATGAGGCTGGTGAACTGGATTCATTAGCAAGGGTGGATAAAAATAATGTAGGGGCCCATTCTGTGAGTGGGCCAATGTTAGAGTGGGGGGGCTTTGGCTCATCAGGCCTAGGCTAGATAAGGCTTGGGCAAGATACATAAGTACCTAGTATTTTTTTCTTCTTCTTCTTCTTCTTCTTCTTCTTCTTCTTCTTCTTCTTCTTCTTCTTCTTCTTCTTCTTCTTCTTCTTCTTCTTCTTCTTCTTCTTCTTCTTCTTCTTCTTCTTCTTCTTCTTCTTCTTCTTCTTCTTCTTCTTCTTCTTCTTCTTCTTCTTCTTCTTCTTCTTCTTCTTCTTCTTCTTCTTCTTCTTCTTCTTCTTCTTCTTCTTCTTCTTCTTCTTCTTCTTCTTCTTCTTCGTCTTCCTTCATCTATTAGGGCATAGTAGAGAAGTGACAATGAATCCAGGGCAGTGTGTTCTTTGTATAAGTTGTGGGAATTCTGGGAGACCTACAGCCTCCAAGATAACCACATCTGCACCAGGTGCCCTGAGCTGCAGCTCCTCAGAAATTGTGATAAGGAAGAGGAGCTGCAGCTCAAAGACATTCAGCTCATATGGGAAAATGAGGAAATAGAAGATAGGAGGTACAGAGTGGAAGTCACCCCTAAGTTGCAGGAACGGGGTGATGTCAGAAGAAAAATGGCAGCCAGAACAGAGCACCCCTGGGCCTGTTCTCCTCAATAATAAGTATACCATTTTGAATACCGTTGAGAGCTAACCTACCGGGGGAGCCACTGCGTCAGGGTCTCTGGCACTGAAGCAGAAGATATGTTGTCTCCTAGGTGCCAGGTTCAGGGATGTTCAGTTCAGGTCCATAGCATTCTAAATGGGGAGGGAGAGCTGACAGAACTCTTGATACATATTGGTACCAATGATGTAGTGAAGACAGGTGAGGATGTCCTGAGGAGAGATATTAGGGAGCTAGGCAGATAGCTAAAAGGCTTAACCACCAGGATAGTAATTTCTGGATTGCCACAAGGGTAATAATTGGAGCATTTGATAGGGTTTTCAGGATCACTGGGATCTCTTCTGGGAAAGGTAAGACCTGTCCAACGAATCTGTAGAAATGCCTACAAGATGGCTTTTTGGAGCAGCACATGATTAAGCCCACCAGGGGATTAGCTCTTCTGGTTTGTGTATTATGCAGTGCACTAGAATTGATTAGAGATCTTAAGGTAAAGGAACCTTTAGGAGGTAGTGATCATTATATGAAAGAATTCACCATGCAGTTTGATAGGGAGAAGCTAAAGTCAGAAGTATTAGTATTACAGTGGAGTAAAGGAAATTCCTGAGGCATGAGAGAGGAGCTGGCCAAAGTTGGTTGGAAGGGTTACAGTAGCAGGGATGATGACAGAGCAACAATGGGTGGAATTTCTGGGAGCAATTCAGAAAGCAGAGGATAGATACATCCCAAAGAACGAGAAGTATTCTAAAGGCGGATGATACAACCTTGGCTGACAAGGGAAGTCAAAACCAATATAAAAGGCAAAGGCAGGGTATATATTAGATCAAAAATTAGTTAGAAGTTAGAGGATTGGGAAGCTTTTAAAAACCAACAGAAGGCAACTAAAGAAGTCATGAAGATGAAAAAAATGGAATACAAAAGTAAACTAGCTGAAATATAAAAGAGGATACCAAAAGCTTCTTCAGATATATAGAGAATAAAAGAAAGGTGAGAGTAGATATTGGACCACTGGAAAATTCTGCTAGAGATGTAGTAATGGTGAGAGAGGGGACAAGAAAATGGTGGATGAACTGAATAAGTATTTTTCATCAGTCTTCACTGTGGAAGACACTAGCAGAATGCCAGGAGTTTGAGAGGGTCAGAGGGCAGAACTAGCGAGAACATGATCCCTGAAAGTTGCACAGATCCCTGAAGGTTGCCTCACAGGTAGATAGGGTAGTTAAGAAAGCTTATAGGGTGTTAGCTTTCATAAGTCGAGGGATAGAGTTTAAGAATCGCGATGTAATGATGCAGCTCTATAAAACTCTGGTTAAGCCACGCTTGGAGTACTGTGTCCAGTTCTGGTCGCCTCACTATAGGAAGGATGTGGAAGCATTGGAAAGGGTACGGAAGATGCTGCCTGGTTTAGAAAGTATGCATTATGATCAGAGATTAAGGGAGCTAGGGCTTTACTCTTTGGAGAGAAGGAGGATGAGAGGAGACATGATAGAGGTGTACAAGATAATAAGAGGAATAGATAGAGTGGATAGCCAGCGCCTCTTCCCCAGGGCACCACTGCTCAATACAAGAGGACGTGGCTTTAAGGTAAGGGGTGGGGAGTTCAAAGGGGATATTAGAGGAAGGTTTTTTACTCAGAGAGTGGGTGGTACGTGGAATACACTGCCCGAGTCAGTAGTGGAGGCAGATACATTAGTGAAGTTTAAGAGACTACTAGACAGGTATATGGAGGAATTTAAGGTGGGGGCTTATATGGGAGGCAGAGTTTGAAGGTCGGCACAACACTGTGGGCCAAAGGGCCTGTACTGTGCTGTACTATTCTATGTTCTATATGTTCTATATGTTCTATGTTCTATGCTTGGGAAACAGAAGAAAGGAAGTTATAGAGTAGTTAGTGCGACCTCAGTGGTTGGGAAGATGTTGGAGTTAATTGTTAAGGATGTGATTTCGGGGTATATGGAGATACATGATAAAATAAGCCAAATTTAGCATGGTTTCCTTAAGAGAAAATCTTGCCTGAAAAATCTGTTGGAATTCTTTAAGAAATTATAAGCAGGACGGACAAAGGAGAATGGATTATGTTCTGTACTTGGATTTTCAGAA
Organism: Mobula birostris; assembly: GCF_030028105.1. Taxonomy (NCBI): domain Eukaryota; kingdom Metazoa; phylum Chordata; class Chondrichthyes; order Myliobatiformes; family Myliobatidae; genus Mobula; species Mobula birostris. The sequence goes on along the minus strand of NC_092373.1, from coordinate 77,759,098 downwards.
GACCAGATGCTGCAAATGAGGCTGGTTAACAAGTTAAAATCACATAATATTACAAGTAAGATAGCATGGATAGAGCATTGGCTAATGGGCAGGAGGCAAAGATTAGGAATAAGAGGCTGCTGGTGACGAGTGGTGTTCCACAGGGGTCTGTGTTGGGACATCTTCTTTTACATTATAATTTAATGATTAGGATGCTGGAATTGATGGCTTTGTGGCCAGGTTTATGGAAGATACAATGATAGGTGAAGGGGCAGGTAGTGCTGAGGAAGCAGGAAGGTTGCAGAATGACTTAGGCAGATTAGGAGAATGTGGCAGATGGAATACAGTGTTGGGAAGTGTTTCATAATACACATTGGTAGAAGAATAAAAGCCTATATTATTTTCTAAATGGAAGGAAAATTCAGAAATCTGAGATGTAAGAGAGACTTGGGAGTCCTCGTGCCGTATTCTCTAAACATTCACTTGCAGGTTAAGTCGGTAATGAGGAAGGCAAATGTAATATTAACATTCATTTCGAGAGGACTAGAATATAAAAGCAAGGATGCAATGTTGAGGCTTTATAAGGCACTGGTAAGGCTGCAATTGGATTATTGTAAGCAGTTTTAGGCCAATTATATAAAGAAAGGATGTGATGGCATTGGAGATGGTTCAGAGGTTCACGAAAATGACTCCAGGAATGAAAGTGTTCCCATATGAGGACTGATTGATGGCTCTGGGCTGTACTCACTGGAATTCAGAAGAATGGGGAGGATCTCATTGTAATCTCACCAAAGGCCTCAATAGAGTGGATGTGGAAAGGATGTTTCCTATAGTGGGGGAGTCTAGGACCAAAAGGCACAGCCTCAGAATAATGTCCATTTAGAATGATGAGGAGGTATTTCTTCAGCCAGTAAGAGGTGTATCTGTGGAATTTGTTGCCACGGGTGGCTGTGTATGCCAAGTGATTGATATATTTAAAGCAGATGTTGACAGATTTTTCATTAATCAGGGTATGAAGGGTTACTGGGAGCTTGGGGCTGAGAGGAAAATGGATCAGCTTTTAAGAAACAACAGAAAGCAACTGAAAAGCCATTAAGTTGGAAAGGATGACATAAGCTAGCCAATAATATGAGAGGGTACAAAACATTTTTTCAGATACAATACTGTGTAAAAGCCTTAGGCACATATAGTATATATAGCTAAGGTGTCTAACACTTTTGCACAGTACTGTATTTGTCAATGTGGCACAGAGAGCAAGTTTGTAAATCTGGCGGGAACAAAGAATTTTGGGAAAGGCGAAGCTGGAGCGTTGAAGAAGGGGTATAGGTCAGGCAGCAGAGAAAGAGTATCAGGGGTGGGCAGTGCCATGAGTACAGGCAATCCCAGCCTGAAATATCAGGCAAGGTCATTTTTTTTCCAAACATTTCATTTATTGATCATCACAGAATGTCTTTCTGGTGCTTCCTGTTCCCTCCCTCTCCTATGCCCTTTTCCCAACCATGATTCCCCTCTCCCTACCTTGCTCCCACTCTCAGTTCACAATAGACACTCATATCAGAATCAGGTTTATCATCATTCACATTTATCGTGAAATTTGCAATTTTTTTGTGGCAGCAGTACAGTGTAATACATAAAATTACTACAGTACTGTGCAGGACTTAGGAACCCAGCTATACTATATAAATATGCCCAAGACTTCCACAATACTGTATATAAAGAGTAAAAGAAAGATGAGAGTGGATATTGGATCGCTATATAATGACATGAGAGAGGTAGTACTGGGGACAAAGAAATGGCAGACAATCTAATTAAGTATTTTACGTCAGTTTTCACTGTGGAAAACACTGGCAGAATGCCAGAAATGTGAGTGTGTCAGGTAGCAGAAGTGAGAGTCATTGCTATTACTAAAGAGAAGGTGCTTGTGAAGCTCAAAACTCTGAGGGTAGATAAATCACCAGGACCAGATGGACTACAGCCCAGGGTTCTGAAAGACGTGGCTGAAGAGACGATGGAGGCATTAGTGATGATCTTTCAAGAATCAATAGATTCTGGAATAATTATGGAAGACTGGAAAGTGTAAAGCGTCACTCCATTCTTTGAGAAGGGAGAAGGGAGGGAGGTAGAAGAAAGAAAATGATAGGCTAGTTAGCCTAGTTCCAGTAGTTTGGAAAGATGTTGGAATCTATTATTAAGGATGAGGTTTCAAGATACTTGAAGGTACATGATAAAATTGGCCAAAATCAGTATGGTTCCCTTAAGGGGAAACCTTGCATGACAAATCTGTTGGAATTCTTTGAGGAAATAAAATGGCAGGATAGTCAGAGAAGAGTCAGTGGATGTTGTTTGTTTGGATTTTCAGAAGGCCTTTGACAAGGTGTTGCATACAAGGCTAGTTAACAAGATATTACAGGAAAGATACTAGCATGGATAAAAGATTGAATGTCGGGCAGGAGGCAAGGAGTGGGAATAAAAGGGGACTTACCTGGTTAGCTGCCAGTGACTAGTGGTGTGCCCCAAGGGTCGCTGTTGGGACTGCTTCTTCTTATGATATGTCAGTGATTTGGATGAAGGTATTGATGGCTTTGTGGCCAAGTTTGCAGACAGTATAAAGATAGGTGGAGGGACAGGTAGTGTTGACGATGCAGGGTGTCTACTGAATTACTTAGTTAGATTGGGAGATGGACAAAGAAGTGACAGATGAAAATAAGTGTAGGGAAGTGCATGGTTATGCACAATGGTAGAAGGAATGAAGATGAAGACTAATTTCCAAATGGGGAGAAAATTTTAAAAAATCAGAGGTGTAAATGGACTTGAGCGTCCTTGCACAGGATTCCCTGAAGGTTAACTTGCAGTTTGGGTCCATGTTAAGGAAGCTAAATGCAATGTTAGCATTCATTTCTAGACAACTAGAATACAAAACCAAGGATGTAATGCTGAGGCTTCATAAGTTATTGGTCCGAGTGCACTTAGAGTATTGTGAGCAGTTTTGGGTTTCTTATCTAAGAAAAGATGTGCTGGCTTTGGCGAGGGTCCAGGGGAAGTTCACGAGAATGATCCCAGGAATGAAAGAGTTAACATATGAGGTGTGTTTGTTGTCACTGAGCCTGCACTCACTGGAGTTGAGAAGAATGAAGTGAAGAGGGATCTCATTGAAACCTATTGAATATTGAAAGGCCTGTACAGAGTGGATATTTCCTATAGTGGAGGATTTTACGACTAGAGGGTACAGCTTCAGAATAGAGGGACATCCTTTATAACAGAATGAGGAAATAGTTCTTTAGCCAGAGGGTAGTGCATCTGTGGAATTTATTGCCACAGACAGCTGTACAGGCAAGTCACTGGGTATTTTTAAGACAGATTGTGATGGGTTCTTGATTAATCAAGGTGACAAAGGTCATGGGGAAAAGGCAAATAATAAATCATACATGATGGAATAGTGGAGCAGACCTGATGTACCGAATGGCCTAATTCTGCTCCTATATCTTATGGTCTTATAAGGCAATTTTGTTTTACTAGCATTTTGCATTTTGTAAGCAAATATGCATGAGTAGCACTTGCAGGTTCCACCACTGCATTAAGGCAGCATTGAGGGTGTGCTGTGCAGTGGGCTGTTATCAAAAATTCCAGCAGAGAAATCCGCTACTGCTTTTATTTGTTGTTTACAGCTCATCTGGACGTAGGTAGCCATCTTTAGGACTCTTCTGGAACAGTAACAATACAATAATATTTAAAATAAGAAAAGATGATCACCTCAAATTAGCAATCAAGTGTTAAAATCCATGTTAATGTCACTTCAATAAACACTTGTAAGAAAGACTAGATCATTAGACTGTAGAAAAGACTTAAATCATTTCAAAATTTTAAGTACTAAGAAATCATTTTATTACCAGATCTGTTAAAAATTGAAAAGAGAATAAGTGTTTGTGATTTAATTATGTATTGCTTTGTTCAACCTTTATTGTTCGTTTGTATGTTGTTTAATCCAGTGAGATGCTCCTCTCTTGCAGATTATTTCTGAGGAGGTTATTAATGATTTAGGCTCCCAGTCAACAAGGATTTTTTTTCATAAATTTGTATGCATGTCCTTCATTGTCAACACGATTACTTGTTCATTTATTTATTAATCCAGTAGAATTATAATAGCAAAGGAAAACTTGTGTTTGTCTGAATGATTGGGAAAATAATTTGCCCTGCAAAATTGTTTCCTGCAATTAGAAAAAGCTGGGGCATTGCAATTGTTTAAAAAAAGAGTTGCACAGTGATCCCCTTCCTGCTGTATGTTTCTATGAGATATACATACTGTATTGTGATGCTCTGGGGGAAGTGGGGTGCATGGTCATCAGCCCACCCCTGCATTTCTAAGGACCAGCACTGTTTATTGTTCTTGTGTCAAAATGCTTTTGTGGGATTATGTAGGAAGGTCCAGTTCATTTATTGTTACATTTTAGCTTGCATTACACAGTTATTCGCTTGTGTATTGGTGGGTCACCCTAACTGTAACCAGGGTGTGTGACGGTCTCCTCCCCCATCTATATGAGACTGGCTGGGTTCACTGTCCGGGTCATGGTGCCTGGTCTGTTTTCTGTTTATCACAATAAAACAGTTGTTCAGTTAATGAGTTTCCTCGTCTGTCATTGTGGACCAAAATCTCGCCACATTGGTGTCAGGGGTGGGATGTGAAATTGACAATGAGATTGAAGAGTTATGAATTTGAATTGAATTGAATTGACTTTATTGCTTACATCTTTCACAGACGTGTGGAGTAAAAATCTTTACATTACGTCTCCGTCTAAATGTGCAATGTGCAATTTATAGTAAATTGTAATAAATAGCACGTACGTTGTATGAAGTGCCTTAAGACCCAGGGAGTAAAACAAGGGACCAAGCAGTATGGGCAAACCCACGGGCAGGGCTCATGAAGACGAGACCCGGAGGGAGGTCCTGGGAGCCGAGGATCGTGCCCTCCCAGGGAGCCTCGATGGAGTGAGCGTACCCAGGCTCCAAAACCTGTGGGACATGACGGAGTGCGTCACTCACCCTCATTGTGACCCGCATCGGGGAAGCCAAGACACTGCAGCTGTGGAAGGATGGGCACCATGGCAGATTCCACCGGAGCAAAAGGAAGACTAAAGGGTCTCGACGATTTGCGCCTTAAGGTCCACCCTGAAATTCCCCCAAGACAACAGTACCAGCTGCCTGGAGCCTTGCCTGGTGCAAGTCAAACTTGCTGCATGGCACAACGAGTGGAGCCCCACCAAGACAGTTGTGCACCTTGCCCTGGCACTGGAGGGAGACACCCTCCTCGACCTAACGCCGGTGGAGCAGCGTGACTACAGGGCCCTTTCAGTGGCTCTGGAGTGGCATTGCGAGCAGAGGCCGTTGGCAGAAGCAATTAGGGAGGAAGTGAGCAGCAGACGGTGCTGTGTGGAAAAAAGCTTGGGAGCACTTGCAACAGATCTCCGCCGTGGTGCTCAGCATGGCTACCCCATTTCCAGGAAGAGCTTGCCTTCCACGCCTTTGTAAAGGCACTGACGCTGGAGCGCCTTTGGCAGCAAGTTCACCTGACATCACCATTATCGCTGGACAAGGCGCTGGCCGAGGCAGAGAGGGCAGAAGCAATTTTAGCCCCCCAAGGTGTTCCAGTATCGCCCCGCATGCAGTGAACCTGTGCTTGTGTCACCGAGGCGGAGGAGGAAAGGGACAATGAGGAGCCCGTGAGACAGGCCCGACCAGTGCCGCACCAACTCAGCCACGGGCCACAAAATGATCGCTGCTACCGGTGTGGTGAGGCAGGCCAGTAGGCCCGAGACTGCCCCGCACCAACACCACGCCACAGCCCAGCGCAGCCACTGGAAAACACCGAGTGGGCAGTGGCACCTGAGTCCTCCAGCAGAATCCCTCCGTTGTCGCCCCTCTAGGTCGTTTGAGTGAGGAACAAGGCTTATATATGGACAGCGTGGTGGATGCTATCAGATGCCACATGTCAGCGGGCGCAGGGTTCAACCATCACCATCATCTGTCTGGGTGTTCTCCCCAACACGGACCAGCTATGCCCGCCTGGGTAGACAACAATGTCGGTCCAGTTGGCAGCGACCGTGCAGTGGTGCGAGGGAAGAGGAGGCTGCGCATCGCAGTGGGGACATCAGTGGAGCATGAGGTGTGGCTAGCCGACATCTGAGAGTCCTGTATCATTGGCCCGGGCCTGCTGTCCCACTGGGGTGTGTGAATGTGTCGGGGGCAACTCTTTACCTCGGTGCTGAAACCGTGTCTCTCCAGCAGGGGAGCTCACAGAAGCAGACCCAACAGAGGCAGCAACCACCGCCGTCGGTTTCACGGCGGCCCACGGCTGTGCAGCTCACCCCGCAGCAGCCCAATCCAGCAGAGCTGAACTATGGGCAAGTGACGGTGACGGCCCTTCAGTGACAGGCAGCGACGACTTCGCCACTATGGCCCACGAGCAGCTGCACAGCGAACAAGTGAGCAATTCTGTGCTGGCCTGGGTGAGGGGATGGCTGAGCATGGGATGGCGGCCAGAGTGTGCAGAGGTCTCGCCCCTGAATCCAGAGACCAAAGCCCTATACTCTCAGAGGGGAACGCTGGAGATGTGTGGCAGGTTGCTGTTCCAGCGGTGGCAGTTGTCTGATGGTGAGAGGCATCTCTGGGGGCTGGTGGTTCCCCGGGAGCTCTGTGCCACAGTGCTGTGGTCCGTGCACAGGCTGGTGGGACCAGCCGTTTCAGAGCTGCGAAGATGTTGAGCAAGCTGTGTGAATGCTTCTACTGGCCTGGGTACAGGAAGCACATGGAGCTGTTCGTGCACTGCTGTGATGCTTGTACCCATAAGGGGCTGGGCCACCAGTCTAGGGCACCAATGCAGCAGTATATGGTGGGGGCACCAGTATGGGTCTAACACTCATCCAGAATAAGGGACTATCTGCCAGGCTGGGATGCCACTGGAAGGGGCTGGGAGACGTGCTCGACCACATCTCTGGTGTGGTATATTGGGTGCAATTGCCTGAATGGTGAAAGGCAGTTTTGCACTATCGGGACCAGCTGGCACTGTGTCGGCCCTTGGCTACCACTAACCCAGCTCGGCTGAAGGAAGGAAGTGACACTCTGGGTGCCTTGCCTCTTGCCTCACACAAACAGGCCCTCCCCTGGAGGGGGCTCCAGAATGCCCCGCACCCCACCCCCCACTGGCGGCAGTGTCAACCCCTATCGGGACTTTTAGACTTTGTTATGGACTCTGGGGTTGCTGAGGATGGCTGACCCCTCGAGTGGGGGCAGTGTGATGCTCTGGGGGAGGGGGCATCGGCCATGGTCATCGGCCCGCCCCTGCATTTCTAATGACCAGCACTGTTTATTGTTCTCATGCTTAAATGCTTTTGGGGATTATGGTGGGAAGTTCCAGTTCATTTATTGTTACATTTTAGCTTAGGTTATACAGTGATTTGTTCATGTACTTGTGGGTCACCCTGACTGTAACCGGGGTGTGTGATGGTCACCTCCCCCATCTGTATGAGACTGGTTGGGTTCACTTTCCGGGATATGCTGCTGGGTCTGTTTTGTGTTTATCACAATAAACTGGTTGTTGAGCTTTCTCATCAGTCATTATGGACCAAGTGCTTGCCACGGTAAATAACAAGGGTACTGAAGTCCTGTATTTCCATTCCTTTATCATCACTGGGTTTGTGATGAAGTGTGGGCCGGGAGGGGCAGGCACGAGTCTGACTGTTGGAGAGCTGGGGTTGGATCGATCTTCGTCTGGCATCTCATCCACTGCCATTCCGACATGGGTGGGCCTGAGTTGCCATCGCCTGATGGAGTCCTTGATGCGTGCAGGCCTCCACATGATGTCAATGTGTTGATCCAGGTCATGGAGGATCCGTAGAAGTGCAGCTTCAGCAAAATTCTACAAGTATATCTAAAGTATGTGCAAGTATATATTTGTACAAGTATGTACAAATATATACAAGTATCTAAAATATGCCCCAACAGCACTCTAGTTTGTAAACTCATCAAAAATGCTCCTCCAGCTTCCCAACTCAAATCCCGAAAACCTCTCTACAACTCGAAAACCTCAACTCCTGTGATGAGCACACTGAACGGCAGCAATACTGGCACACCAACACACCCCCGGCAGAGATCTGATCAACAATCCTCGCTCCTGGGCTTTACTACAGCTACCAGAAAAAACTGGACAGCTGCAAGTAGACTTAGAAGTCGACATGTGAAAACAGCACAAACACTACACCAATGGGGCGCTCAACAAACTCCAGTTTGCCCGGGTGGTGTCCCAATTCAGCATATTCTCCACCTGGTCCACCTGGTGTCACCAAGATCTGAGACAGTTTTGCCACGGACCATTGAAGTGGCCACAAGCTGGAAGAGTGACTTAACAAAAAACAGTAAGAAGTGTGAAAAGAAAAACACCTCCCATACGAAACAACAAATCATCACTGGGTCTAAATTCTGGAACTTCACATTATGGGATTATCAAAATCACTTAACTAGAAGGTCTGCAGCATTTCAAAGGGATGATCACCTTTTTTCTCAACGGCATTTACAGATACACAATAAATGTTACTTCTAACAATAGGCTGGATTGGATCATATAGCTTCAGATAATTTTAAATGGCAGATTATATCCGTTTTGTAAAATGAACAAAGTCAATTTTAGAAGTATGTCAGAACAGGAAGCCGACAACATTTGCTAAACAATATTTCACAATCAAATTATTTGTGCACAGCATACAAACAATTGTGTGGGATATTCAGTTTAGGAAATTTAGCATATGTGTTGTTGGCATAGGTACTTGAGTTGAAGGAACAGTACATAATTTCAGTGCCTCACTTAAGCTTTTTAATTATTACATATATCAATTTCAGGTATTTTATATATGAATAACTTAGTGCAAAAACAATACTACTTCCCACAGCACCAAAATTAGTAAATATCCAGATTCTGAAAACAGAATAGCAGTATCATTAACTTGGACTTATAAGAAAAACAGCTTGTTACGTTGTACTCTATAGTTCTTTGATAAGGCATACTGTATAGGTGCCTAAAACATTTGGATAGTACTGCATACCACCAAACAAAACAACATTCCTCTGATTCAAGGTGCACAACACAGTACATATAACCCACAGACACCACATAAAGTAATATTACGACAAATACATTAACAAATAATAAAATATATTCCTGAAGATTGTCATATAGCATAACGTGCATTTATGACACACGGTAAAAAGTAAACAGTATAATGCTACTGGCCTTCATATGTGATGTAACTTGGGTGGTGGCAGGAAGTTCAGTAGTTTCACAGCCTGGGGGAAGAAGTTGATTCTGATCCTAACAGCTTTTGTTCTAATGCTACACTACCTCCTGCCTGATGGACCGAAAGGAGTGATCCTTGACAATGCTAAGAGCCCTGCGTACGCAGCGCTGCAGATAAATATCTCAGCTTGGTGGAACTGAGATCCTGGTGATCCTCTCAGGCAGGTTAATATCATTGGGGCCCAAAGGTCTTGACTCCTTCACATTGGATGTGTCATTAGGATCTGGGAAAACAGTGGGGAGTTGAGGTCTTGCCTGAACTCCTCAGCCATAGTTATTTGTGTCTGTACTCTGAGTCCCCCATATAGTGGAGGGCTGAGGATAGTCTGTGTGGTTGTGTCATCAGCTGTTCCTTTTGATTTGAGGCTACCCTCCAAATCTGGTCTGCTTCCTTTTGATATTCTCAAACATTGAATTACCTTTTTAGTTATAGGCACCCCAAAGTGAGTTTTCATTGCTCACAAGCTCCTTTTTGCTACTCAGAAAGCGGTGCCACTTTGTAATGGGAAACGTACTGCCTGGGGTAGAGGCCAGTGTTTGACTGGGTGGATAGGCTAACAAATACGTAAAGACTTGGTAGATGGAATATAATGTGAAAAAAAACATGAAGCTATCCACTAATTTATAGGGAAAAAAATTCTGTATTGTTTAGATAGTGAAAGATTTGAAAAGGGTTGGAACTCAAAGGGGCCTGTATATTATTACAAGTTATCCACTGGAAGTTAATATGTGGCTACAGTAAGGAATTTTGAAGGCAAAATGCTATGCTGGCATTATATTACACATGAGATTTGAGGTCAGAAGTTGAGACATGATAATGCAATTATATAGGGCATTGATGAGACTGCACATGGATTATTGTGTGGCTATGGTTCCCCAACTCGGGAAGGATTATACTTGTGATAGATTAATTCCTGGAATGTTAAGTTTATTGCATGATAAGTAAGCCTGCTCTGAAGGTCCATGACTAGTGGTGTTCTGCAAGGATCCATACTGGGACCTTTGCTCTTTGTCACTATATGTATAAGTGACTTGGATTGCAGGTGATATAAAGAACGGTAGCACTGTGGAGTGTGGAGCAGATTATGAAACGTTACAGGATACAGTAGATCAGTTGCAGATACAAGCAGAGAAATGGCAGGTGAAGTTTAACCCAGCCAAGTATGAGGTGTTGCACTTTGGAAGATCAAATGGAAAGGGAAAGTTCACAATTAATAGCAGGACCCTTACCAACTTTGATGTATAGGGGGATCTTGTAATGTCCACAGCTCCCTGAGAGTGGCTGAACATTTTGATAAGATAGTGAAAATGGCATATGGCATGCTTGCCTTTATTACACTATTAACTCAAGAAGTTATATCCAGCTTTATAAAACACCAGTTAGACTGCATCTGGAGTATTGCATTCAATTCTGGTTGCCCTATTATGGGAAGGATGTGGAAGTTTTGGAGAAAATGCAGAGGTGGTTTATCAGAATGAGGGGAGAATTGATTGGTTTATAAAATTGTAAGAAGCATAGATAGAGCAGACAGCCAGTATCTTTATCCCTGGCTCAAAATTACTAAAACAAAGGCATACGTTTAAGGCGAGGTGGATAAACTTCAAGGAGGTGTGGGGTAGGTGCTAGGAATGCACTTCCAGTGGTGGTCATAAAGGCAGGTACAATAGAGTGATTTAAGAGATTCTTAGATAGACACATGAGCATGCAGAGACTGGAAGGTTATAAACTCAAGTGCAGGTAGAAGGGATTAGTTTAATTAGGCACTATTAGTTAACTAGATCAACACAACATCATGAACTGAAGGGCCTGTTCCTGTGGTGCACTGTTCTCTGTTCTAAACCTATATTCTTTAGGATTTGGAATGAGAGGTAATGTCATTTGGAACACATAAAGTTTGACAGGGCTTTAGAGAGTAGATGTGGCTTGACATTTCCCTTGGCTGAGGTACCTGGAATCAGGCTTACTTGTATCTAAATAAAGTATTAGCTGATCGGGACTGATGTGATATGTCTATTTTGGGATTCTCTGTTCAAGAAGGTATGATGGCTCGGACACTGAGTATGTACGAGAATTAATAGACTTTTGAGAATTAAGCAAATCTACAAACATGGGGCTAAGTGTGAAAAGAGCTCATGAGGTGGAAGATCAGCCAATATTTTGAATGGCAAAGCAGGCACAAGGGGCTGAATGGCCTATTCCTGATCATACATATAATGTCGAAAGGTAGCTGAGTAATTAGAGCTTTGAGGATTGTTTGGTCAAAGGTCTGCATTGAGGAGATTGTTAGGTGGTTGGGATAGAGCGATCCTGGTCCAGAACCACTGAAAGACATCATCTAGGAGTTCAGGCGATGACCAAATGTATGTAGGAGACACTTTTTGAGTCTCCAAGCATTTTCATTCCCAGAGTGACTGATAATGATTATGCCTGGGATGATGCAGTCTAGGTTCCTCCATATTTGTTAAGTTTTTCATGAGAAGCAATATCATTCCATTCAAATCTGAAGGGAAAACCTTTCACCCATATAAGGATGAATCGTACAGGAAATGGTTAGTCAAGTGTCAAGAGTGGCATGGAACAATCTGCAACCTGACATTTGATTGCATTATAAGACCATACGACCATTAGACATAAAAACAGAACTAGGCTATTCAGCCCATCAAGTCTGCTCCACCAATTGATCATGGCTGATCCATTTCCCTCTCAACCCTATTATACTGCCTTCTCCCTGTAACCTTTCATACCCTGACTTACCAAGAATCTAGCAAATTCCCAATAACCTGGCCTCCACAGCCACCTGTGGCAACAAATTCCACAGATTCACACCCTCTCGCTGGAGAAATTCCTCTTAATCTGCATTCTAAATAGATGCCCCTCTGTTCTGAGGTAGTGCCTTCAGGTCCCATTATAGGAAACAGCTTCTCCACAGCCACTTTATTTAGAACTTTCCCCTGACATCAATAGTGACCCCCGTGGAACTCTACTAGTTACTGGCAACCAATGTGAAAAGGCTTCCTTTATTTCCACTCTGCCTCCTGCCATTCAGCCAATGCTCTTTCCATGCTGCTATATTTCCTGTAATACCATGGGCATTATCTTGCTAAGCAGCCTCATGTGTGGAACCTTGTCCAAGGCCTTCAAAGTACATAACATCCACTGATTCTATCCTGCTTGTTATTTCCTCAAAGAATTCCAACAGGGAACATTTTTCCTTGAGGAATCCATGCTGACTTGGTCCATTTTTACCATGTGCCTCCGAGGACCCTGACAACTCCGAAGGAGGCGGAGCTAAGTAGTTCTGGCGCCCAACAGTGACTCCTTTGCTTGCATCTTCGAAAACCGCGATATTTCCATCTTTAATATCTCTATTTTTCCCTTTCAGGGTTCGTTTGAAGACCTTGACCTGGAGTTACACGCTCTAGGGGTTCCACAATTGGCTACTACTTGGCATGCCAAAGTCTCCGCCTAAGATTTTGGCACGGATTCAGAAGCCTGAGATTTTGAGTAGCTGGAGACGGGGCAAATCAAGGGTCGGTGTCACCACAAGAGACCCATGTGTCGTTGGGGGAGTCGGAACATCTGCTGTGTGCCTGGGGACCCAGGATCCCAGTCCTCCAGAAGCATGCCAGAATCTATTGATTCTTGAAAGATCATTACCAATGCCTCCATGATGCCCTCAGCCACCTCTTTCAGAACTCTGGTGTGTAGTCCATCTGGTCCAAGTGACTTATGCACCTTCAGACCTTTCAGCTTCCCAAGCACCTTTTCCCTAGTAATAGCAACTGCACTCACTTTTGTACCCTGATACTCTCAAACTTCTGGCATACTACTAGTGTCTTTCTCAGAGAAGATGAATGCAAAATTCTTAGTTTGTCTGTCATTTTCTTGTCTCCCATCACTATCTTTCTAGTGTCATTTTCCAGTGGTCTGATATCCACCTTCACCTCTCTTTTACTCTTTAGATATCGGAAAAAAACTTTCGGTATCCTCTTTGATATTATTGCCAAACTTGCCTTCATCTTTCATATTTTCCATCCTTATGTTTTTTTGTTGCTTTCTGTTGGTTTTAAAAGCCTCCCAAACATCTAACTTCCCATTAAATTTTGCTCTATTTGTCCTTCCTTTTGTTTTTATGTTGCCTTTGACTTCCCTTGTCAGCCATGGTTGCATCATCCTGCCTATAGAATACTACCTCTTTGCGATGCATCTGTCTTGTACCTTCTGAATTTCTCCCAGAACTCCAGCCGTTGCTGTTCTGCCCCTTTCCAATCAACTTTGGCCAGCTTCTTTCCCATGCTTCTATAATTCTGTTTACTCCTCTGTAACACTGATACCTCTGACTTTAGCTTCTCCCTTTCAAACTGCAGGATGGAGTCTATCTAATTTTTATCACTGGCTCCTAAGGGTTCCTTTACCTTGAGCTCTGTAACTAAATCAAGTTCATTACACAAGAAGAGGATGATCCTTCTGATCCCAAGCACCAAACTGAGACCCACAGAAATATCTTGTTTCAGAGGGGAGTGAATCTCTGGCATTCCTTGTCCCAGAGGGTGTATTCATATATATATATATATATTTGAAAGATAGTTATGAGGAACTAGCAAGGAAGAACATTTGAGGCAGCATAGATCAGCCACAATGTAATGAAATGATGTGGCAGACCTGAAGGGCCTACTGGCCTGATCCTGCTCATGTTTCATGTGTTCTTGTGATTAGATGCTTTCTGAAATGGTGGAGTCTAACCAAATATTTGTTCTAAATTTCAGGGTTGATGTTTGGTAGAGTTTTTTTCTTAACTCCAGAAAACTTCCATATGCAAAGTATGATAAAGAGCTCTCCATTGCTCTTGGATAGCACTTGACATTGTTTAATTTCCTTGTGTTACATTGCTTTCCATAATGTAGCACACAACGTCCAGGCACATTCTCTCCATTTGAAGATAGGGCTGCTAATCTGATACCTTGGGTATATGCATTTGCCATAATTAACTGGAGGTAATTTTATTACTAATTCTACACATTTGGATTCAACGCAAAATAATTGAAATGGAAACAATAAAATCGACATTTCATTTTCACAATGAAATTGCAGTGGAGGAGCTTTGCACACTTTTGCTGAGGTTGACAATTGTTCATAATGTGTGTCAATTATATTATATTTGATATGGGTCTGAATCAAAGTGCGATTCCAATTTATTCTTACATATAGGGAGCCCACAATTCCTGGACCTCACTTATCCAGCAAGCATCAGTGGTTTTCACAGAGCCAGTATATCAATCCTGGGAATGGAGGGCTATACAATTAATGGTTTCAGATGCTCGCTAGTTAAGTTTCAAGTATTCAGGGGTTAGGAATAGTTGAAGGGAAAATGGTGGAGGTATTAAGTCATATTTAATACTGGGGCCAATAGAATATTGTATTTTCTTAACTCCAAATAAATAATATAAATGTTAACTCCTCAGAACAGCATCCAGCAGTCTGGTGATCAATGACATGATGATGTAACCTCTGAAAACTCTGACCCTATAGGTATGGTGTATACCATAGTGCAAATAATCAAATATTACAAAGCAGAACCCAAAATATCCCATCTCACTAATTTCAAACACCAAGAGCCCAGTACACATGAAGCCTTGGATACTTAGAGGTATCTTTATCATTAAGATAAATTGTACACTTTGAGTCTGCATTAAAAATATTATAAATGAAGTAGTAAACCAGTAATATACAGAAATACAAATTTACCTAGAAACACAATTGCAAAATGCTGTTTCACTTCCAGCACCCCACCCTGGCCATTGTTGGAGTGGACCAGTGTTAGACTGGGGAGGCTTGGGCGAGGTAAGTATCTGTTAAGTTTCTTCTATATTCTGCATTCTTCGTTCTTTGTCTTTTAGTACATAGTTAGAGCAGTGAGGATGGCTCCAGGGGCTTTGTTGTCCTCTTTGTGAGAGATGTGGGAGTTCTGGGAGAACTTCAGACTCCCAGAGAACCACATCTGCACTAGGCGCACTGAGCTGCAGCTCCTCAGAGAACATGTCAGGGAATTGGAGCTGCAGCCTTATGACCTTCGGCTCATATGGGAAACTGAGGGGGTGATAGATAGAAGCTACGAAGGAGTTAGTCACCGCTAAGTTGCAGGAGGCAGGTACCCGGGTGATTATCAGGAGAGGGAAAGGAAATGAGCAGCCAGTGCAGAGTACTGTGGCCTTTTTCTTCAAAACTAGGTACACCACTTTGGATTATGTTGATGGTGACAACCTTCCGGGGGGAACCACAACAGCCCGGTCTCTGGCACTGTAGATCAGAAGGGAAGCTGGAGAAGAGGAATGCAGTAGTGATAGGGGATTCTGTATTCAGAGGAGTTGACATGAGATTCTGTGAATGTTATAGAGGCACCTAGATGTTATGTTGCTTCCCAGATACCAGGGTCAGGAGCACTTTGGATCAGGTCAACAGCATTCTAAAGGGGGAGTGGTTGCAGCCAGAAGTCTTGGTACGTAATAACACGAATGACATAGGTAAGGACAGGGGTGAGAATTTAGGGAACCACGTAGAAAGCTGAAAGGCAGGACCTCAAGGGTAGCAATCTCTGGATTGTTGCCTGTACCATACACCAGTGAGGGTAAGATTTGGCAGATGAATGTGTGGCTGAGGAACTGGTGCGGTGGGCAGGATTTCGGGTATCTGGTTCATTGGGATTTCTTCTGGGGAAGTGATTGGAAATTGAGTGATAGGACTGAAGATAGGGCAGTTGGTACACAAGCAGAGGCAGAATGTAGTGAGACTGTGTGGAAGGACAGACAGATAGGGCATAATTTCAGTCTGTGGAATGTTGCAGTGTAACCGGGAGACAAAATCAAAATGGGAGATGAAAACAGATCTGAAGCTGTTATAGTTAAATGCACACAGTATATGGAACAAGGAAGATGATTTTGTAGCGCAGTTAGAGATTGGCAGGTAGGATGTTGTGGGTGTCACTGAGTAAAGGCTGAAATATAGTTGGGAACTTAACATCAAAGGACACACGGTTAGGTAGGCATAGGGGATGGTGTGGCTGTATTGCTAAAAATTGAAATCAAATCCTTGGAAAGGGGTGACATAGAATCAGAAGATGCAAAATCATTGTGGGTAGAGGTAAGGAACAGCAAGGGTAAAACAGACCCTGAGGGGAATTATATACAGATCTCTGATCAGTCGCCTCAATGTGGGTTACAAATTACAGTGGTAGTTAGAAAATGTCTGTCAAAAGGGCAATGTTGCAATAAAAAAAACCCTGATGGGAGTTATATACAGATTTCTGATCAGTCACCTGGATGTGGGCTACAATAGTCATGGGGGTTTTCAATATGCAGGTAGATTAGGAAAATCGGGTTAGTGCTGAATCCCAAGAGGGGGACTTTGTAGAATGCCTGCAAGATGGCTTTTTAGAGCAGGTCATGGTTGAGCACACTAGGGAATCAACTTTGCTGGATTAGGTGTTATGCAATGAACCACATTTGTTTAGGATGCTTAAGGTAAAGGAACTGTAAGGAGCAGGTGATCATAATATGACAGAATTCACCCTACAACTTGAGAGGGAGAAGCTAATGTCTAATGCATCTACATTACAGTGCAGTAAAAGGAATTACAGAGGCATGAGAGTGAGCTGGTCAAAGTTGATAGGAAATCGGACACTACCAGCTATGATGGCAGAAGTTTCTGGGAGCAATTTGGGAGGTGCTGGATAGATACATCCCAAAGAAGAAGATGTATTCTAAAGGCAGGATGACACAACCTGTCAAGGAAGGGTAAAGGGTGGAGGTATTAAGTTATAAGTGCGCTACATTATAGAAAGCAATGTAACACAAGGAAGTTAAGCAATGTCAAACTGTTATTCTGGAGCAATGGAGAGCTCTTTATAACACTTTACACATGAAGATTTTCTGAAGTTAAAAAAAAATTCTACCTAACATCAACCCTGAAATTTGGAACGAATATTTGGTTAGACTACACCATTGGAGAAAACATCTAAGCACAAGAACACATGAAACATGAGCAGGTCTAGGTCAATGTTAGAGTGAGCTTTTGGGCAAATGATTCATTTACACTTAAATGACTCTGGCCACCAGTCTTCTGTTTGACAAAGTACTGTGAATTGAGTTCACAACAATGCATTTCTTAAAAGCTGTGAATATCGGGATACTAGCCAGACGCTGCGGATGGAAGTGTGAAGTTTACAGGTAGTTTTGAAGACAGTATTATCTATACTTTATAATATTAATTGTCCTCTATGTTAGCATGTAAAATACCAAATAAATGTATTGTAGATTTAACTAAAGGCTGTGAGTACCAACCCAGACATGTTGGCATCAGGAGGAAAGGATGAAGTCAGAAGGTGTGATGTTCTGTATGTAGCTTCAAAAGGAAGCATTGTCCATGCATTGTCTATAACTTTGTAAGTAGCAATTGTCTTTTATGTTTAGCATATAAATATCAAGCTTACATTGAGCTAGCAGACCTTTCTATTGAAAGCGTCTCCGTCCGTATGATGCCTGTTGTACCTTGTTGTGTCGAATAAAGAAGCTGATTTGTATCTAT
The DNA here is from genome assembly GCF_030028105.1 of Mobula birostris. Classification (NCBI taxonomy): domain Eukaryota; kingdom Metazoa; phylum Chordata; class Chondrichthyes; order Myliobatiformes; family Myliobatidae; genus Mobula; species Mobula birostris. The sequence goes on along the minus strand of NC_092373.1, from coordinate 77,741,198 downwards.
CAGTAACTCTGTCTCTCCTGTGATTTCATCCACGCTACAAAGAATGCCAGAGATTCACTCCCTTCTGAAATAAGATATTTCTATGGGCCTCAGTTTGGTGCATAGGATCAGAAGGGTCATCCTCTTCTTGTGTAATGAACTGGATTTAGTTGCAGAGCTTAAGGTAAAGGAACTCTTAGGAGACAGAGATCAAAATAAAATCGACTTCATCCTGCAGTTTGAAAGGGAGAAGCTAAAGTCAGAGGTATCAGTATTACAGACAAGTAAAGGAAATTATAGAGGCATGAGAAAGGAGCTAGCCAAGGTTGATTGGAAGGGGGCAGAACAGCAATGGCTGGAGTTTCTGGGAGGAATTTGGAAGGCACAGGATAGATACATCGCAAAGAAATCGTATTCTATAGGCAGGATGATGCAATGGTGGCTGACAAGGGAAGTCAAAGGCAACATGAAAACAAAAGAGAGGGCATATAATAGAGCAAAAATTAATGGGAAGTTTGAGAATTGGGAGGCAACTAAAGAAATCATAAGGAGGGAAAATATGATATATAGAGGTAAATTCAGCAATAATATCAAAGAGGATGCCAAAGGTTTTTTCCAATATATAAAGAGTAAGAGAGAGGTGAAAATAGATATCGGACCACTGGAAAATGATGCTAGAAAGATAGTGATGGGAGACAAGGAAATGGCAGACAAACTAAGAATTTTGTGTCCATCTTCACTGTGGAAGACATGAGTAGTATACCAAAATTTTGAGAGTATCAGGGTGCAAAATTGAGTGCAATTGCTATTACTAGCGTAAAGATGCTTGGGAAGCTGAGAGGTCTGAAGGTGTATAAGTCACTTGGACCAGATGGACTATACACCAGGGTTCTGAAAGAGGTGGTTGAGGGCATCATGGAGGTATTGATAATGATCTTTCAAGAATCACTAGATTCTGACATGGTTCTGGAGGACTGGAAAATTGCAAATGTCTCTGCATTCTTCAGGAAGGGAGAGAGGCAGAAGAAAGGAAATTATAGGCCAGTTAGTCTGACCTCAGTGGTTGGGAAGATATTGCAATCAATTGTTAAGGATAAGGTCTCAGGGTACTTGGAGGCACATGATAAAATAGACCATAGTCAGCACAATTAGCAGGAGGCAAAGAGTGGGACTAAAGGAAGCCTTTTCTGGTTGGCTGCTGGTGACTAGGGGTCTTCCATGGGCTTGGTGTTGGCACCACTTCTTTTTACGTTATATGTCAATGATATGAATGATGGAATTGATAGCTTTGTGGCGAAGGTTGTGGAAGCAATGAGGCTGCAGGCAGTCAGGCAGATTAGGAGAATGAGCAAAGAAGTGGAAGATGGAATACAGTGTTGAGAAATATATGGTTATACACTTTGGTAGAAAGAACAAAACTGTAGACTACTTTCTAAACCGACAGAAAAGTCAAAAATCCAAGGTGCAAAGGATTTGGGAATCCTCATGCGTCCATTGTGAGTCATTTTGGGCCCCTTATCTAAGAAAGTATGTGCTGAGTTTGGAGAGGGTTCAGAGGAAATTCACAAGAATGATTCCGGGAATGAAAGAGTTTTAGACCTTTACTTGCTGGAATTTAGAAGAATAAGGGGGAATCTCATTGAAAGCTATTGAATGTCGAAAGGGCTAGATAGAGTGGACATAGAGATGATGTTTCTTACAGTGGCGGAGTCGAGGACCATAGAATTCTGCCTCAGAAGAGAGGGATTTCCATTTAGAATGGCGATAAGGAGGAACTTCTTTAGCCAGAGGGTTGTGTATCTGTGGAATTCATTACCACAGACGGATGTGGGGGCCAAGTCATTGAGTGTATTTAAGTTGGAAGTTAGTAGATCTTGATTAGTCAGGGCATGAAAGGTTACGGAGAGAAGACAGGAGAATGGGAATGAATCAGAAATAATGAAATGGTGGAGGAGACTCAATGGGCCAAATGGCCTAATTCTGCTTCTATCTCTTATGGTATGATGGTTTTATTTTGCAGCTATATCCCCATTTTCATGAGTCTTGCAATCACAAAAAAAATCTCAGTGTTTCCATTGTCAAGCTCCCTTAAGATCTTGTGTACTTGAATAAATTCAACCCTCATTCTTCTAAACTTCAAGGAATTCAGGTCCAGTCAATCAGAGCACTCTTGGCATTACAGTATTTCAGGAATTAGCCTGGTGAATGTCCTTCAATGTTCCTATGCTCTGATTTTAGGTAACGTACAACAATACATTTGATAGCTCTCGGGGTCTGTACTTGATAGAATGTAGAAGGATGATGGGGGATCTCATTGAAACCTTTTGAATGTTGGAAGGCCTAGACAGAGCAGATGTGGAAAGGATGTTTCCCATGGAGGGGGAGTCTAGGACAAGAGGGCACAGCCTCAGGATAGAGGGGCATCCTTTCAAAACAGAGATGTGGAGAAAATTCTTCTGCCATAAGATAGTGAATTTGTGGAACTTTTTGCCACAAGCAGCTGTGGAGGCCAGGTCATTGGGTGTATTTAAGGCAGAGATTGATCGACTTTTAATTGGACATGGCATCAATGGTTACAGGGAGAAAGCCAGGGAATGGGGTTGAGCAGGGGAAAAAGGATGAGCCATGATTGAATGGCGGAGCAGACTCGAAGGGCCTCAATGGCCTAATTGTCATATGGTCTTATGGTCTAACACCATGTGCAAATGCAGTAAAATTACCTTATTTTAAATCGCCAACTTCAGAGGAGGCCAAAATGTTGTTTGCCCTCTCAACTACCCGCTAATTAGTTCTTTGTGGTTCATGCACTCATACATCTAGGTCCCTCTGAACCTCACTCATTTGCAGTTTGCCTCTATTTCGAAAATAATTTTGGTTCCTCTTACCGAAGTGCTTGCCCTCACACTACACCACATCAAACAAAATTTACATGGTTTTTGTCCATTTATTTTCTTTTTCCTTGTCCAGAATCACAATGTTCTTATCACAATGTGCCCTCCTACCCATTTTTGAATCAGTTGAAAACTTGTAAACTTTGGAAATTTAGAAATTTTGAAACTTGGAAGTTCTGTTCTCTTCTCCAGACCAGTAATATCAACAATAATTAACTAAGGGTCTCAAACTGATATTTGCAGTACTCTAGTTATCTTTCTAACTTGAAAAGATCCCATTTTCTTCACTTCTCACTGTTCTATGTGACAGGCAATTTTCAATTTATGCTATTAAACTTCTTCCAATATCTTGTGCCCTTAGTTTACATGCCAGCCTTTTATGTGACTATTTTAAATGCCCTCTGGAAATCTAAATACACTATATCTACAGGTTGTGCTTTATCAATTCCTCCTGTCACAGCCTCAAAGAATTTCATCAAATTTGTCAAACATGACTTACTATTCATAAAACCATAATCAATCTGGGTTTGATAATAAGCTTGTCACAACCATTGATTTGGCAGCACATCAGATTTGGCAACAGCACTCATTAATATGCACGTCAGCTAATTATTATTTCATCGTGATAATATTTAACTCCATTCATTCCGTCGTCGTATTTGTCGAGACTTGGACATAGCTGCGCTTTGTTGCTGCATTCCGCCTTGCCTGAGAAATTGGACTGTCGAGTGAACTGACTCTGAAGACTTGTGGTATCTGTTTAATTCTTAGTTGTTCTTTTTGGCCACGACGTAGGCTTCATTTTCCATTTGATAGTTTTAGTTAATGGCCTTGTCTGGCCTAGCATTTATTGTTTTCTTTTCTCTTTAACACCGTTCGCATTAAGGTCTGTGAACTATTGACCTGCTTCAGTGTCTCTCACTCCGGACTTGGGTGACAAAACTGCTGTCCTTATATTTACTTAATTCCCTTCCAGCTTGGACAAATTGACCTTCATGCCTCTGTAATTATTTAACTTGAAGCCATTGGTTTTGCTGCAGTGGTGTTCACCCTCGACCTCTTCTGGAATTCCATTGTATTGTAGTCATTGCCCATGGGGGGTCATTAACTGCAAAATCCCTTATTAAAAACACAAGATTTTGCAGATAGTGGAAATCCAGAGCAACAAAATGGTTGAGGAACTTAGTAGGTCAAGCAGCATCTATGGAGAGGAATAACTAGTCAATATTTAGAGCTGAGATCCTTCATCTGGATGGGAAAGGGAAGGTAAAGAAGCCAGAATATGAAGGTGGGGGAGGGGAAGGAGTAGAAGCTGGAAGGTGATGGGTGAAGCCAGGTGGGTGTCGGGGGGGGGTGCTGAAGTGGGAATCTGGGAGTTTATAGGTGGAAAAGGAAAGGGGTCAAAGAAGAAGGAATCTGAAACGAGAGGAGAAAAGGACCAGGGCAGAAAGTGAAGGAACATGGGCATCAGGGTGAGGTGAAAGGCAGGTGAGAAGAGAAGAAGTCAGAGAGGAGTCAGAATGAGGAAGGGGGAGGGTATAAATTACTGGAAATCACAGAAATTAATGTTCATGCTATCATATTGGAGTCTACCAGACAGAATATGAGGTATTGATCCTCCAACCTGAAAGTAGCCTCTTCGTTGCCGTAGAGACCATGGACCAACATGTCAGAATGGGAATGAAGATTGGAATTAAAATGTTCAGTCACCGAGAAATCCAGCTTGTTGCAGATGGAGCAGAGATGCTCAACAAAACGATCCCCCAATCTACGTCAGGTCTCATCATTGGGAGCACTAGATACAGTAAACAACCCAAAAGGATTTACAGGTAAAGTGTTGCATCGCCTCAGGACTGTTTGGGGCCCTGAATGGAGTTGAGGGAAGAGGTGAATGGGAAAGTGTGGCATTTCTTCCACTTTCAGGGACAAGTGCCAGGAGGGAGATTAGTGAGGAGGGATGGATAGACAAAGGAATGATGGAGAGATCAATTCCTGGGGGGGGGGGATCCTATTCTTTGAAGTCCACCTTCTTAATCTAGCTTCTTTCCCCATCCTTTCCAGTCACAATGAAACATCCCCTATTTCTTCTTGAGTACATGATTAAATCTAAAACAGCAAATTCCTGGATAGGTTCTGTAACATGTTACTGTAAGAAGTATGGAACAGAAACAATCCAGGAACATGTTAGTTTATATTCCACAATTTTTTCTTCTACTTCAGCCCTTTTGTCTCATGTAGTCAATATATAGATTAAAATTTCCCAGTGTAATTGCAGTTCCCTTCAAACATGTCCTAGATATTTGCCATTAATATTCTGCCCAATCTGGACGTTACATTTCGGGAGCATATAGACTACTACCATAGATGCTGCCTGACCAGCTGAGCTCCTTCAGCATTTCTGATGCCTTACTCTGGACTACTTCCACAGCTATTCATGATTTCAAAACAAAAAAGGTTTTACATTACTCTAGGATTTTGTGAATAAAACATGCGAGAGTCATTTTATGTGCTTAACAAAAGCCGCAGCTCTTTACTTCCATTACGAACAAACCAAAGGGAGTTACCTTACACTGATGTCATTGTGTCAGGCCCTGTCTCCTAAAATGAACACAACTCAATGGTGGTGTTTGTGGAATATGTACAATGGTTTTTGCTATGACCAATATCTTCCATCTGTCACCCATTACATTATCCTATATTAACATCTACTGTACCTGTATCATGACTCAACACCACTCTAAAACCTTCCTTGATTAACACAATTACATTGTCTCCTGTTTTATTGTTTTGGAACATTTTATAGCCTGGAATACTGAGTTCACGGAGCTGGTTTCCCTATAAACAAACAATTTATATGTAATAGCTCTTAGATTGTACCTGGGTTACTATTTTCATTATTTATTCTCTATCTTATTATAAATTCCTTTTGATTCATTAAACATCTTACATCTCATTCTAGGAGCCCATATATGTGATACACTGGTTACTGGTCTTAGTATGATTCAGGTGAAGTCCAATCTAATGGAACAGCTCTCTCCTTCCCTTGTATAGGTACCATTGCCCCATGAATCAGAACTTATTTCTACTGCATAACGTTTTGAGCCATGCATTTGCCTGTATCATCCTATTTGCCCTTTACCAATTTACTTGTGGTTCTGGTAACAATCCCTAAGTAAATACCTTGGGTTTTGTTATTCTATGTTGCTCCAAACTTTTCATAATCCCTCAGCAGATCCTCCTAAATCTGATCTACAAATTAGTGCATCCATGGGCTAAACCAACTGGCTCTCCACTCCCCCCTCCCCCCCCCCCCCCACCCACCACCCAACCCAAATTCTTTCCCAGCCCAGAAGAGATATCCTTACCCAAAAAATCAGGCAGATAATACAGCCTTCAGGATTCTGTTGCAGACAGGGGACAGTGTTTATTCCCCTATGTTTTCCCAAATGGCCACTTCCTTTCTCTATAATTGCCCAACTTGAAAGACTCCCTGTACTGTGATGCTATGGACAGTTTGCACCATTGTACAAACAAGGCACAATAACTCATACCAGTTGGACAGGGTTAGGAACTACGCTTCTCTGGAACTAGCCTCCAGATACCCCTAACTGCCTCTTCTGTTGTCACATTACCTTGTTCCTAACCATTTGCCAATTCAGAAATAATTAATCTAAGGGGTGTAACTGCCTCCTGGACCGTGTCCAGGTAAATCTCCCTCTCTAGCTATGCTGGTGTTCGCACTGTAGCTCATCAACCCTGAGTTGGTGTTTCTGAAGCAGTCAATACTTGCTGCAGATATGGTCACTAACCACAATGGGATTCTCCCATGTTGCAAACTACAACACATTGTTAGTTTTAATTAATCAGTTGTATTTATTTGTTTCTGTTATATTTCATCACTACTAACATTTCATAACTTGCTCAAATTCTAAATCAGGGTACATCAAAAAGAATAAAACGAGAGGAAATAGAACTTTTAAATTAAAACATAAACCTTTAATTATTCCTCACTGCTCTGTCTGTGCTTTTAGGCACCTTCATCATTGCTTTTGGTCTGTCAAGATGGACCACTAATGGGTAACCACAACTGAAGTTATATTTGTGTTTGTTTTACTAACTTTTGTGTTTAGGTCCAGGTAAATAGGATCCCCAGGAATTTTCACCAAAAGCTCTTGCCTGCACGATTACTGGAGAAACTGGCAGAAGATATTCAGGCAATTTTCCTTGCTGGTTGGTGTGAATTGCTTGATGTTACATAAACAAAATCAATATGATTCTTCTGACATAATTCTGAGTGCAGAATGTATATTTTTCTCTAGGTTTTTAACATATGAATCTGCCTTCCATAACTGTAAGTTCTCAGAAGTTATGCAATGTTTGAGTTCAGTCTCACATTTGTAATTCGGTAACTGTCTTAGCTCCTTACGTTATTCAGAAGAATGCTGGCTCCCTGGAAATGTCTCTGGATTCTCGTGAGTCTTTGATAATACCGTGATATACAACATTTTGGCATCTTGTTCATGCAGTATTAATGTGCTAAATTTGAAACAGCATAGTGGAGCAGGGAATTCAGCAGCTGCTTTGTGGAGTTTGCATGTGTACTTCCTCTAGATGCTCGTTACCTCTCACATCACAAAGAGATGCAGATTGGTAGGTCAGTTGTCCACTCATCTGTAGGTGATTGGGATAGTAAATGAGGTGAGGGAGAATGAGGAGAATGAGAAAAGAATTTAAAGAAAGGATTAATGTAGAATTAGTGTAAATACAAGGTTGATAGTTGGTGTAAACTCGATAAGCTGAAGGGCAACCACTTCGGGCAACCTGAATTCAAATAGCAATGGCAAAGGTGTGGCCAGTTGGGTGAAAAAGTTTCCTTGCAAATGAAGTGTATGGATCAAAGGAAACATCTTTCTACTAAACGTGTGTCCTGCAAGTGGGAATCCTGAACACTATTAGGAAAAAGAAGATTACTTGATTGCAGAAACTTGTTCTGTCAGTCAACACCAAGTAGAATAAGTTGGAGACAGAAGTCTTGTAGGTGGAAAAAAAATCAAAAATATTTGCATATTTATTACAGCGACATAAAAATGAAAACCAAGCTGATACATCACCAGCAAGCTCCTTGGAGCAATATGGAGGAACAATGGCCACTAGATACAGCAAACTGAGAATAAGATTAACAAATTAAGAAGCATAAATTAATACATACATTGCAAAAAGGCCACAGTTTCGTATCTCACACACACTCATCTGCGACCAGGTTCATCAGTCTTTAGAGCTGTGCCAACAGACTGGGCTGATGACAAGAAGAACAGGTAACAATAAAAAGCATTGAGACAGTCATCAAATAGTTTCAAAGTAAATGTTCTCATTGCTCAGAATGTTCCAACACTTTACGAGGAAGTTACTCGATTACAAAAATTCTTTACTAAACTGACATGAGCAGTGGCAAAAGGCTGAAACGCCAATTGCTTCTATTTCTTATGAGAAAAAGCCCTTTAATAACTCTAGGCAAATCCATCAATACTTGCTAACCCTCAGTTCCATGGCACGTGTGGCCTACCTACAGAAATAATGCCAGAAGAACTGACCTTGCAAGATGCTACAGTAAAACTAGTGTCCAGAGTGAGAATTCCAAATAACCTTCCTCTTATTTTCCCCATATACCCCTTAGTGACCATCACTTTACTCGTGTTGCTTCCTAGCTCAGGTTATCTAATCTTTGTATTGTAATAACTTGCTAAGTATCTGAGATGAGGACAGAGGAAGAGAAAATAATTCTAGTACCACTGTTATCCTATGCACATTTGTATTTGTTTTATTTTTGCAGGACTTATCTGGTGTCCTACATGACCAAACATTCTAAAGTACTTAGAAGTCATGAAGCAACATACACAGAATGTTGAAGGAACTCAGCAGGTCGAACAGCATCTATGGAAATGAATAAACAGTCAACATTTTGGGCCGAGACCCTTCTTCAGGACTGAGCATGAAGTCATGAAGCAGTCTTTAATGTATAATTTCAGATAGTAAGTGAATTTGAGAACACCTCTGGATTAAACTCAATACAACTGATTCAATGTCATGTTACCCAGTTGTGTTCAGCCTCCAAGTACAATTGTTTGATTAGCACAGTCCTAAGTGCCTTCAATAAAAATTTATCACAAAGGATGAGTTGTTACCCTTCATTTATCACAAATGTTACTTTCTTCTCAAATATGCAGACTTTTCCAAATGGAAGCCATTTTTTCAGGTATTCTGCAGGTACTGATGGAACTGGTCCAGCTTTTAGTAATTTTAAAAATTCACAATTATAAACATTCTATACTTAAGTCAGTTACGCTGTACATTTTATACAATATGGTACAATATTTGTTTCCTGTTCTGTTATTGCCATGATGCAGATACAAAATGGTGGAGCTCTGTATATTAAAAACTCGTCTGTTCTTCCTAGAGAGTAAATCGACAGGTAAATGAAACCTGAAAGAAGTAAAATTACCTTGAAGAATCTTTCACTATTCACTTTGTCCTCGAATGAACTAAAATATGAATTTGTAAAAGTCAGATGAACATGGTGCAATCAGTAGCTCTTATTAAATTCAACCATCTTATTTTCTCCTTATCTGCTACATTTCTCAGTCTTGTCCTATCCTTTACAGATCTCTCCACCCATTTATCCTTACTGTTTGTTTCTTTGTTGATTGTATACACTACACAGATTGACCAACTTGACGTAAATCTGTTTCAGCTTCATTCTAATGCAATAATGTGGGTATGTAGCAACTCTAAGTCACACTTGGGTAAGAGGTGTGGATGAAGCATGATCTTGTGACATCTTAGTTTTAAAACTGCTGAAAAAAATGTAATTATACAAGCATTCCAATAGATTTATGCTGTAAATTTGGGACTCATGGCCTTGTAATACTCTTAGCTGTTGGTGACCTTAAACAGATATAACTACTTGCACAATTTTCATCACTTCTTTGCCACAGTTAACATTTGTGGGATGGATTGATACTTAATGCAGCCACATTTCTAACTGGTGCTTAATATAAAGAGTGCCCACCTTGTAATATTCAAAGTAATTCAAAAGATGTCTTTCAACAATTCCTAATTTGCTCGAGAATCATTAGAATCTTTCCCACTGACAGTCCACAAATATTTTCATTAAAAAATTTTCTAAACCCACTGTTTAGCTTCCTCCCCAAATATATGCAATTTTGGTTCCAAGCTATGAACTTAATTTTGTGGATTTTACATGAGAAACAGCTGAGCTTCATAAAACCATTTCAATACATCCTTTGGAAATGATGTAATTAAGGCAAATTATACCTTCATAACTTCATAATGTTTACACGGGGAACTATTTCCTGCAGGCTTTGGGTGTAGTCTCCATTGCTAACAGTCAGAAGTACATCTTTTTTTTAATGAAGATTCACAGAAGAATCTTTGCTCTTTCTAACCATAATCCATCAAAATGAATCTAGAGCAGGGGTTCCCAACCAAGGGTCCATGGACACCATGGTTGATGGTAGGCATCCATGGCATAAAAAAGGTTGGGAACCCCTGATCTATAGAGATAAAGATTAACAAATGATCAGAAAATAATCATTCAACTTTTTATTTGCAACAAAATCAGAAAATACGAGAAAACTTAGCAAGCCACCAGCATCTCTGGAGAGAGAAACAGCCATTATTTCTGGTCTGTCACCTTTGTGTGTTCTGATGAAGGGTCACAGATCTGAAGCATTGACTGTTTCTCTACCCACAGATGCTGGCTGACTTACTAAACTTTTCCAGTATTTTCCATTTTAGTGTGATTCCCAGCATCTGCAGGTCTTTTTTTAACTTCAAACTTTGATTTGTGACTGTTTGTTTAAAAAAGTATTGGTAACATTTAAATTAATTATACTAAAGTGATAAATACAATTGGCTCAGTTAATAATATTTGTTGATGGAGTTTTGTTTGGAATCTACTTGTATGAGCCTTAGAAGATTGTAGAAAGTACAGTTGATTATTTTAGAGACAGGAAAGATATAAAAAATATGTTCTTAATGGTGGTAAACTGGACACAACTACCTTCTACAGAACAGGACAATCCTTCATGTTCAACAGTTCCAGATTCCTTCTTAACTCAACTCCCCTTTCCTCTGCTTCTCCTTTTCGGATTTTAGTAGGTACAGAAAGAAATCTGGTACTCACGTCGGCTGAGAGGGGGAGGAAAAAGATATTTCAATCTTCAGAAACTTGCGTAATGGCAATTCTGAGCAGCAATGAGACCCAAAGAGAGATAAGGTTTATCGCTGCCCTGTCCCTATCTTAGCGTGCAGTAGAATGAGAGCTAATGATATTGAAAAATAGATAGCAACACACAAAAGATGCTGGAGGAATTCAGCGGCTCAAGCAGCAACTATGGAAATGAATGAACAGTTGGCATTTTGGGCTGAGACCCTTCATCGGGACTGAAAAATAAATGGTCGTAGCTTTGTATTTCATATGAAATCATAGTTAAAAATGATTGCAGTGTGACTGATTTCAATCTTTCTTCTCCTCGGTACTTATTCCTGCTGACATTTCCTTTGATTTGCATATGTGCCTATGTGTATATTAAAGGGAACATAGGGCTGAGATTGACAGGGCACAAATCTGCATTGCCTACACCTCTCCTCCTTATGTACTTGTTCAACTCTAACTCTGAATGTCGTAACTGGAAAGAAAAAAATACATGATGGTATAGCTAAACTGATGGACTATTTAAATGTGCATTATACAGCGTGCAGTTCCACAATTTAGCCACCGTGAGCATCATCCACAAAATGTGATTGCAATTACCCAGGACACTCCACCTTCCCATATCCTTCACTACCAAGAACACGTGCTTCAGTTGCATGGGAACACCATATCTACAGGTTCCCCTTCCAAGTTGTACAGCATCCTGATTTAGAACTATCGTGCCAATCCGTCTTTGTTGTTGGGCTTTTAATCCTGGAACTTCCGCAGAAGTCCATCATCAGAAGGATTAAAATAGGCACAGAAAGTAATGGATCACACTCTCATCAGGGGCAGGTAAGGATAGACAATAAATACTGTCCATGTCTGAGAAATTAATAAATGCAGAAAGTTATGCTTGATACAGTGGGTTTAAGATATTTCATACATGGTACATAAAAATGATAGCATCAAAGACAAGCAATTTGAATGTCTAGTGTTCCAGTCAACAGACCTGTATCATTATTGGCTCTTAACTCGACAGCAAAATAAGCTTTGTTTTTTTTGTGAGAAATCGTCTTTTTTGTAACACATAATCAAAATTGAAATCTGAAATTACTTAACTATTCTTTTAGTTTCTTCAACAGTTGTACATCACCAGATTCGGTCCCTTTTCTGTATAATTTCAAGGCTCTCACTTGTCAGCCATTCACTTTCCACCAATATAGCTCACATAAGCTCACCTTCAATATGTTGAACCAAGAATCCAAACTCCATTTTGTAATGTGAGTTCAGATCTTAATTTGAATTCTATCGTGGGTTTATTGTGTATAATATTATATGACAGGTGTTCCTTTTTAATAATTAGTGGTTAAGGATTTAATCACCTACACTTGGCTCAGTAAATTAATATTGTTGAATTCATAAGATTTGGGCATACCCCATCAAACATTAAATAAGCCTTGAAGATCCATGCTTAGAATTGCCTAAGCAATAATTTTCAGTTAACTTGACCTTGGTTTTCCTAACCATTTAACTCTGTACTTGTCTTCAGTGTGGCTTCTAATTTAGAATAAAAACCCTAAATACAGCCAAGTTTTGATCTACTTGAGCACGAGCAACTGATTCTATATATTCCATTTATTTAGTCATCCAGCAGTCATTCATTTAAGCTATTTTCAAACCTGGAACTGAATTTTACTCCCAACTCTTTGCATGGGATAACACATGAATGGAATATTCACTTATTATACCAGCAGCTGCTGAGCTCGTTGAGCTGCTTTGTACCAGTAATGAGCTTTTTTTTTTACAATTATCACTGAGATTTAGATAAAAAATAAAACAATAAGAAATGAGATGGCTATTGTAAAGTATCATCTGTAGAGCACGAAGTCTACGTCTAAAAAGCTACCCTTTTCCCTGCAATGAATCATACCATGACTCTTCAGCACATCTTTTTCTTTCTCATTGCAAAGTTTGAATGAAGTGTGCTGATAATTATCTTGCTGCTGGGAATGCCATTGCATGCTGTATAAATGCTGGGTGTGGGTTTTGAAGGAAGGCTGATTTCTCTGCATTAGTGATAAAAGAGCAGTCATTTACAGGAAGAAAGCAGGGCATTCAGTAGCTTTCTTTTTCTCAAAGAGTCCAACCACTCTGCTTTGCTGCGGCGATTTTGTTATACTTGAATGTGTGTTCCATGTATCTGGTTGGCCATGGTGTAAAGGTTCTGAATGCTCCAGAGGATCCGCTTCTGGTGCCCAACTAATGTCACTCCAATTCTGCAGAGGTCACTAAAATGAGAGAAGTCAATCAGAACGACAAATTAAAACCAACAGCTTGATTCAATATTTTGTATATTTATTCTACAGATGCTCTTATCTCTCTAGATGAGGCACCAAACTATATAAATAGCTGTGAATTTAGAATGAAAGCAAGATTTTAATCATGAAAAAGCCAAGAGTGGTAATGAAAATATTAGAAAATCATGCATTTCACTGTATTAACAGTACTTTAAATGAGTTTGTATTGTAGATCACACTAATAACCAAAAAATAAGTTGAAAATTTCAGGTTTGCGGAGACCTTTGAAGGTGAGGAACAAAACTACAATGCATGAAATATGTAACATCTAACTAAAAGATGGGATTTTGCAAAGCTAGTACTGAGGGGAATTGTCTGTACCAAGTCTATATTGGAAATGGTGAAAGTTAAGGTAGAATTCAAACCCAATTAGGAGGGAAACTAAAATGGAACCAAAGCATATTAACCAAGGTAATGCGGAATTGCTATAGCAACAGTTAAGTTTAATGATATTTTCAAAACCATGAATTGCTATGTAAAGGAGGAATTGATAATGAATGCCACAGGGGAACAAGTGGTAAGTGATAAGCATTATGCAGTTAGGAAGCAGAGTGGATTATTCAATACTTAAAGGTTGGAGGGCAGGTATACCACAGTGAATTGTACAGCAAATTCTTTAGAGATGCAAAACTATGTGCCAGGACTACCTAACACTGCTTTCATTGAGAGTGTGACCAATTAATGATGGTGGGGTAGAATATCAGAGAGAAACCCCCAATCTCCCACTGACAATGAAGAGAGGGACTGGGAAATACAAGGTAGCCATTCCAAAACTGCATGCTAAAACCACACAACATTTTGCTAATGTGAAAAATTTAGTGACAGCACTTCTCTTGTACGTGGTTTTGTGACCAAGTTTAGAGTTTTGTTACAAATGTTACAAAATTACACATCAACTCAAAATAAATCTATCATCAAACTGCAGTCCAGCATAAAAATAGTAAGAGTTCATCCATGGTATATTTCTTGTGAAATTAGCACCATTAGCTCAGAAGGGTAAGGGAAAGGAAGAAGGCAGCCGTAACAGGGAACTCTATAGTTAGGGGGTCAGACAGGCGATTCTGTGGAAGCAGGAAAGAAATGCGGATGGTAGCTTGCCTCCCAGGTGCCAGGATCCGGGATGTTTCTGATCATGTCCACGGTATCCTGAAGTGGGAAGGTCAACAGCCAGATGTCGTGGTACATATTGATGACAACGACATAGGTAAGAAAAGGGAAGAGGTCCTGAAAACAGACTACAGGGAGTTAGGAAGGAAGTTGAGAAGCAGGACCTCAAAGGTAAATATCTCAGGATTACTGCCTGTGCCACATGACAGTGAATATAGGAATAGAGTGAACTGGAGGATAAATGCATGTCTGAGGGATTGGAGCAGGGAGCAGGGATTCAGATTTCTGGATCATTGGGACCTCTTTTGGGGCAGGTTTGACCTGTACAAAAAGGATGGGTTGTACTTGAATACAAGGGGAACCATCTTGGCAGGGAGGTTTGCTAAGGCTGTTGGGGAAAGTTTAAACTAGAGTTGCTGGGAGGTAGGAACCGAACTGAAGGGATGGAGGAAGCGGCTGTTGGCTCACAAATAGAGAAAGCTTGGAGACAGTGCGAGAGGGAGGATAGGCAGGTGATAGAGAAGGGATACGCTCAGACCGATGGTTTGAGGTGTGTCGATTTTAATGTAAGAAGCATCATGAACAAAGCGGATGAGCTTAGAGCGTGGATCAGTACCTTGAGCTATGATGTTGTGGCCATTACAGAGACTTGGATGGTTCAGGGGCAGGAATGGTAACTTAGAGTGCCAGGCTATAGATGCTTCAGAAAGGACAGGGAGGGAGGCAAAAGAGGTGGGGACGTGGCACTGCTGATCAGAGATAGTGTCACGGCTGCAGAAAAGTAGGGAGTCATGGAGAGATTGCCTACTGAGTCTTTGTGGGTGGAAGTTAGAAACAAGAAGGGGTCAATAACTCTACTGGGTATTTTTTATAGACCACTCAATAGTAACAGGGACATAGAGGAGCAAATAGGGAGATAGATTCTGGGAAGATGTAATAATAACAAGGTTGTCATGGTGGGAGATTTTAATTTCCCAAATATTGATTGGCATCTCCCTAGAGCAAGGGGTTTAGATGAGGCGGAGTTGTTAGGTGTGTTCAGGAAGGTTTCCTGACATAATATGTAGATAAGCCTACAAGGCTTACTGAGAAAGTAAGGAGGCATGGGATGCAAGGGGACCTTGCTTTGCAGATCCAGAATTCACTTGCTCACAGAAGGCAAAGAGTGGATGTAGATGGGTCATATTCTGCATGGAAGTCGGTGACCAGTGGAGTGCCTTAGGGATCTGTTCTGGGACCCCTTCTCTTCGTGATTTTTATAAATGACCTGGATGCGGATGTGGAAGGATGGGTTAGTAAATTTGCTGACGATACAAAGGTTGGGAGTGTTGTGGACAGTGTGGAGGGCTGTCAGAGGTTACAGCGGAACATTGATAGGATGCAAAACTGGGCTGAGAAGTGGGAGATGGAGTTCAACCCAGGTAAGTGTGAGGTGGTTCATTTTGGTAGGTCAAACATGATGGCAGAATATAGTATTGATGTTAAGACTCTTGGCAGTGTGGAAGATCAGAGGGATCTTGGGGTCCAAGTCCATAAGGCACTCAAAGCTGTAACATTACCTCTCGGCTCTTAAACTCAATCCCATGGTTGATGAAGGCCATACACCATGTGCCTTCTTAACCACAGAGTTAACTTGCGCATTCAAGAAGTAAAGAAGGGCTTATGAACTGTTCAAAAACCTAGGCAATGATAGAGATCTTAAAGATTATAAGGCTAGCAGGAAGGAGTTTAAGAATGAAATTAGGAGAGCCAGAAAGGGCCATGAGAAGGCCTTGATAAGCAGGATTAAGGAAAACCCCAAGGCGTTCTACAAGTATGTGAAGAGCAAGAGGATAAGATGTGAGAGAATAGGACCAATCAAGTGTGATAGTGGAAAAATGTGTATGGAACCAGAGGAGATAGCAGAGATACTTAATGAATACTTTGTTTTAGTATTCACTACGGAAAAGGATCTTGGCAATTGTAGGGATGAAATATTAAATGAAAAACAAAATTTTGTATACAAGTTTCCCATTTTCCAAAGTAGAGCATTAACCCACAGCGCAATTTGAGAAATGGATTGCGAAATGGTTAAATAAATGTCAGTTTTGAGGTTTGGTCTCTCAATCTACCTGGTTAAACAATTCTGGTCATCATGCTTTAAGAATGATTTGAAGAGGCCAGAAAGGTTACAAAATGGATTAATTAGAATGGCTCCAGGGCAGAGGGATTACAGCTAAAATGTTTGGTTGTAGAATCTGGTATTGTTCTCCTTGGAGAACAATAGGTTGAGGGGAGACTTGTTGGAGGTATACAGTCTTGTCAAGGGCAAACAAAAGGACGTTTTCCCATTATCAAATAGATCCAGGCCTAAGATAAACAAATTTAACATTTTGGGCAAGAGATACAAAGAGATAATTGGACAAAAAAAACTTTTGAATAGTCTGTCAGGATTTAAAGTTTACTGCCTGGTGGGAACTGAATCAGTCAGTCTTCAAAAGGACACTGGATGGGCAATTGAGAGAAAATATTTTGCTGAATTTTCTTGGGTAAGAGACAGGTGAACTGTTTTAGCAGGAGCTGGCAGAGATAGGCCAAATGGTCTTCTGTACTAACTTACTTTTATGTTATAACAATACTATGATTCAAATTATTTACAGGTATTATCTGAACTTGAGCTTGACGAGCTTAGTTAATGGGTTATAAGATCAAAGATTCATAGTGATTACAAAATAGTTAAATGTAAAGGTGGAGTCATACTTTTAGAAACACTTAAATGAAAGACTCAAGATCTTGGAACAAGGAATCCATTGCTTCAGCAACACTGCTTACAATACCTGCTGTTTATGTACACAACAGTATCCAATGTGGCATAACCAGCTGATGAGAAATTCTCTTTGTATTGGCCCATTTTGATACCATCAAGCCATTCATCTACTGTAGAGAGGGTGGAAGTGTCTGGAGTACATGGATCCTGTAACATACTGCCTGACCTGTGTATACACAAAAGAAAATTGTCAGAAGTTGAAGCACTCCTTTCTATCTCAAACTAATTTCTTTCAATCATCTTTGTCCTTTTGATCTTTGAAAAGTTAGACTTCTATTTCAATATTATTAGTGATTAGTCTTACCAAGCTGCATCATTAGCTAATGTTTTGAGGCAACTAGGATTTCGTATCAACTTGTCAAGAATGTTCACGATCTGGCCAAATTTTGGTCTATCTCCACGTGCTTTTTGCCAGCAATCCAACATCAATTGGTGAAGCACAGCAGGACAATCCATTGGTGCAGGCAGGCGATATCCTTCATCTATTGCTTTTATCACCTGTGGTGGATGCAAAAGTTTTTATCCCGACTTTCACTTAATACATTTACTAGTTCTTGCAAGTTACACATCCCAAAGAACTAAGGCACTTTTCACACGTTTGTGTTTAATAAATAAAATAGAATATGTTAGAACTGAAATGAAGCACAGCATTGCCAAACTATTGTAAAAATATTAATAATATGAAAATTAATAAGAAAATACTTCTGACAATTTTATTCAGTGTTCTGGAAGAATGGATTAGCTATTGACATGTGCATAGAGACAAATTTAATAGATGCAGCAGGTTATGCAATTCTTTGGTAGCATCTTGATCAGCAAATACAGGTGAGAACTGATTCTTAAGTAGCAACTGCTAATAATAATCTCTTTGCAGTAAGTATTCAAATGAGCCACTGGGATTTTGAATAATATGCCCTTATAATGGTATCAGTAATAAGAAATAGTTGTTTAAACAATTCTAGAAACTTCTTGTTTGGAAAGATTTGGCTCAGCCTATGGAAAAAAGGTGTTAAGAGAAAAATAACTTGTTAAAATAGATTTGGCTATAAGAAGCTGTTGTCAATAATGGCAGTCATCAAACTTTCAAATATATATAAAATATTTTGATCTTGATGAAGAGACTTGTTGGCTCATTAGAGATCATTGTTGCTGAAGAGTTTCTGATCTCATTGCAGGACCAGGATGACCATTCAAAAATACAATGTACAGGCTTCAACCAGTCCTTCCAGAAATCAGTCTGAGTAGTCCCTTGGAGGTGGCTTATAGTATTTTATCTTAACTTAGCAATTAGCTATCTAAATTCTTTTTTCAATAAATATAATTTTTAATCTCAAAATATTTATTTGGCATAATTATCACCCACTTTCACATGTTCCTTTCTGCCTACTGAGTTATATAACACAACCATTGAACTGCGGCAAATTTGTATTAGGAACTTGGCAGAAGTTAATATTTTCTCTTTTGAAACTTTGCTTTTGAATCACCTGCTACCTTGGTGAGCCTAAATATTATTCTCTTAGCCTGTCCTTTATAACAAATTAGCCACTACTCAGGCTGAGGTGCCTCGTTCCATCTCATGAGCAATGTTTAGTTTATTGTGAATAAGGAGAGGTAATACATTCATTCGTTCAGTCAATGGGGTGAGAAAAGTCATTGAAAATTTGCAACCTAGTGACTTTGAAATGAAGGTCATCAAAAATGGACACAATGTTGATGTACTAAGAGAATGAACTGTTCTCTTGAGAACAAATCCTGATTAAAGGGAAGGGAGCAAACTGGCAGGGTAGAAATATGTATTGGTGACTCTTGCTGTAATGTAATGTAGAATATCACAAGGATAAGTGATAATACATTTAAAAAAAACCATAATATATATATTTTAAAAATCCATAGCCAAGCATGTGTTTTTGCTACTTACATCCTGATTGGACATTTCCCAGTAAGGCCTTTCTCCATATGACATCACTTCCCACATAACAATCCCATAACTCCACACATCACTGGCAGAAGTGAACTTGCGGTAAGCAATAGCCTCTGGGGCTGTCCATCGGATAGGTATCTTTCCTCCCTGAAAATGTATGCAGTCAAAATGCTTCAGATGCAGATATTCCATTTAAATCATGCATAAATATATAGTTAAAATATAAGCATAAATAGTTTGTAACATCTGCATTGAGCAAATCTTGTCCTGAGTTATCAGGATCAAGTGGATAGACTAGGACAGTATTCCTTGGGGCGTGGGGCAGCACGTTAGCATAGTGGTTAGCACAAAGCTTTACAGTACCAGTGACCCCAGGTTCAATTCCCACCACTGGCTGTAAGGAGTTTGTACATTCTCCCCCCCCCCCCCCCATGTGGGCTTCCTCCAGGTGCTCTGGTTTCTTCCTACAGTGCGAAGATGTACCACTTGGTAGGTTAATTGGTCATTATAAATTGTTACGTGATTAACATCGAAGGGTTGCTGGCTGGTGCGGCTGGAAGGGCCTAGTTGGTGCTGTATCTCAATAAGTAAATAAATAAGTAAACAAACAAA
Source organism: Mobula birostris (assembly GCF_030028105.1). NCBI lineage: Eukaryota > Metazoa > Chordata > Chondrichthyes > Myliobatiformes > Myliobatidae > Mobula > Mobula birostris. The sequence continues at coordinate 77,721,310 of NC_092373.1, read as the reverse complement.
CAATAAATAAAGACTGAAAGGTGATCTGACAGAAGTGTACAAGATCATGAGGCGTACAGATAAGATGAGTGCACTTAGTCTTTTTCCCATGGTTCCTATGAGTGATTTAATAGAAACATGAGGGACAATTTTTTTTTAACACAGTAAGTGATATATATAATCTACATTAAGGATGAGCTACCAGAGGAAATGGTTGAAACAAGTAAAATAATAAATCTTAAAAGATAGTTGGAGAGGGACATAGCCTAGCAGAGTTCAGAGGAATATGGACAAAAGGAATATGGAGCTTCAATGATAATTTGTCTGACATGAATGTTAGGCTGAAGGCCTATGTTCATGCTCTATGACTCTGATTCACATTTGTTGACTAATTTGTAATAGAATTAGTCAATTTACACTCTCATGCTTATTGATTTAATTAACACTATAAGCTCTTATCAGCTATGGTCAGCATAATAAGTTCATACTTTGAAGGAACTTTCGAGGGCCTACTTTATCCCAGCCTTTTAATACCATACTTCTATTAACATTTTGTTTGAAAAATTGCATTCTACTTTTACACTTCAACGCCTGGGGTCTAACTTTAAGAATACATTTCCAATATGGTGCCAGGAAAAAGTGGAAGCAGATTCAACAGTAACATCTGACAGACAGCTGGACATAAAAAGAATTAATTTACAAGATGAGGGGTGGGGAGGATATGAAATGACAGATTGTGGACTTAGACAGTAATGTACTTTTATACAAGGTCAATGGGTAGAATTTTTCTTTTTGCTTGATACTGTTTCTCCACATCAGGTTTACTGGTCTGTGTAAGTAACCATGGCTCCATAAAATCAGTCATTTATAAAATGAATGTAATTAATTGGAAGCACTTGCTTCTCTACTCCAGGTTGACCACAATTCTCTTGTGTCTTTCTACTAGGTTGCTAAAACTAAGCAGAGAGATTTTTTTTGAGACTCCTAGGTCAAACCAAAATGATGGTCCTGAACTAATGATAATCCAATGACTATGCAAGGAAAAGGAAGAAAGGTCCATCTATTATGGACTATCTACTATCAATAGATTCAAACAAGAGGACGTGAGTTGAGAGTTAAAGGGCAAAAGTTTAGGGGTAACATGAGGGGGAACTTCTTTACTCAGAGAGTGGTAGCTGTGTGGAACGAGCTTCCAGCAGAAATGGTTGAGGCAGGTTTGATGTTGTCATTTAAAGTTAAGTTGGATAGATATATGGACAGGAAAGGAATGGAGGGTTATGGGCTGAGTGCAGGTCAGTGGGACTAGGGAGAGTAAGAGTTTGGAACAGACTAGGAGGACCCAGATGGCCTGCTTCCGTGCTGTAATTGTTATATGGTTATTGTTATAATAGGTGGCTTGGATTTACCTTATAGACCTTCCCTGTACTGTTCTCTCGCTCTGTTAGTGGAGAACTATGTCATCTGAATTTTGATTTTGGATTTGAACACCATCTTCTGACATTGTGAGTGCTTAAACTGAGGTACATTGACAGGATCCAATAACTTAAATCAGGCATCACTCTTTGAAGTGCTAGAAACTCTAGCTCAATCCATCCACTCACCCTAGTTGTATAGGCTGCCTCCGGGTCATCCTCTAGCACGCGTGACAACCCAAAATCTGAAACCTTGCAGACAAAATTGCTGTTGACTAGAATGTTTCTTGCTGCAAGGTCCCGATGAATGTAATTCATATCTGAAAGATACTTCATCCCGGAGGCAATTCCTCTGAGCATTCCGACCAGTTGAATGACTGTGAATTGTCCATCATGCTTCTGCACATAATTATAAAACATTTAATCAAAAATGTCATCTTTATATCAGGTATCAACCTATTAGAAGGAATAAAACTATCTACAAAGCTGAAGAGAGACAAATACAAACACAGTATGTTTCTTAAAAGTCTAGTCTTAAAAACCTCACTGGGTCTCTCAGCTTGTTTCAAGGCTGACTTTGGAACATCCTGCGAGAATCACATAATGCACCACTTGTAGCAGTATATGAACTTGAATAGAATTGATACTCTTGGGTTAAAAAAAGTTTCTTCAATAACATACTTGAAAACTGGTTAGGGACAAAGAAACTCATTTGCTGTAGAATTTCTGAACTTTGAATTGTTTCAATTTGAAGAGAGGACAATTCTGGGCAAAATGAAACTGAAGAAGTGAAATAATATGTATCTTGGATATGCAGTTGGTTAGGCACTGGTAGATGGAATGTACTTTAAAACCTTTGTGGATGTCTTAAAATCCATTTCAATTGGCAATTTTTATGTAAGTGTTCTGGACATTACATTCACCCATATGGATCAGCAAGCTACTGCTGGAGGAACTCAGCAGGTCACGCAGAATTTGAGAGAGGAAATTATTTGTCAACGTTTTGAGTCAAACCCTTACATCAGGACCGAGGGTGAAGAGGCAAGATCCACTCCCAGTCTTGAGGAAGGGCTTCAAATTGAAATGTCGACCATTCCTCCCACAGATGCTGCTTGACACACTGAGTTTCTCAGCAGGTTATCTGTTGATCCAGATTCCAGCATTTGCAGCTCTTACATCTCCACTCATGTGGACATCTGATGTACTCGATATACACTCTCTGAATTCCATCATCGTCCAACAAGGCTATTGATACATGATAAAGGCCATAAAGTACTTTGACGTCACACTTCTTTCTCCTCTACAGAATGAACCCGTAACTGAAGGTCGAGCCGTATCTCCAATGGGTCTTCATGTTTCTTATAGCTAATAGGAGCACATTCCCTACTTTGAATATGCAGTACGAAGGTTGATATGGTAGTCATGTTGTAGGCAATTGCCAGCTGCACTTGGTTGTTCATGGAAGAGCTGCTAGCCTTAATGTAGTTTTATGACTGGATTTCATCTTCATAAAAGGGTGTACTACACAGAGTCCAACCATGAAAGAAAGATCAATAAAGAATGAAAAATAAATGGATTTTGCCATCTGAACTAGGTGGTGTACGGAACGGTATCCTCTCAGCAGTGGGTGTTTTTTCGTAAATGCCATTAGAATGACCAAGCTGTCACTACTGGGATGGATAGGTTGCACAGTTAATCAAGAATCTAGGCAGTTATAATGGTGCATACCAATGCATTCAATGCAGATGGGGTGAGGCGACTTACTATCTGACCTAAGTGGGACAACTTCTAGGCTTCAATGTAATTCCTGCTTAGTGGCTAATAATTCCACAGTTTATTGACAAATTAGTGATTGTCAACATGTTTAAACAATTCATTTCTATGAATATTTTAAAATATGCAAAACTCCTCTAGGACAAGTACTGCACTGTGGCAATGGAATGATCTGTATGGATGGCACGCAAAACAAAGTTTTTTACTGTACCTCAGTACATTTGGTAATAATAAATCAATTTTGGCATCTTTGGGGAAGTGAGCTGTGAAGATCTTTGGTCCAGGCACAGCTACAAGCTTTTGCTCTTAAATAACATACCTTGCACTCAACTGCACTGCACTGAATGAGTCTAGTTCAAGTTTTGCATGACAGAAATTTGTCTCACAGCAATATCATTATTTATTTTGCTATTGGATATTACCAGTGAAGTGCGAGGTCAAGTTTACAGAACAGACTTCAGTACAAATGAAGTAGAAATATGGGTCTAGCTGCATGAAAATACATACACTAATTTCAAGTGATAATATTGAATTACTGAGGAGCTATTGATCAATTTTCATTCATGAATAAATTACAAAATCTATAATCATTACTCAGCTGGTTATGTTAAGCCTTGCATATGAAACAGTTGTGAATTATATTGATTAAATTTCAAAAGCACATTATCTTGAGTTATTTAAGATTAATGCAGGAATCCAGTTCCATTATTCAAATTGCATGCTGTCCTTTACTTAAATTAGTCAACCTCATTTTCTACGTGTCTATCCAACACCGAGAACATGCCAATCTGTAACTTCATGCAAAGCAGCAGCCTGCCAACTGTGCCATAAAAGTAAAACCTGGATAAGCCAGCACCCATGAGACATCGCTAATTTTCCATATTATCAGTTATTACTCCTGGTAATACATTTATTTCACTTCCTATTTACATTACACAATAAAATAATACATCCTTAGTGAATTTGCTGAGTTTAATTGAGTGGGAACTAAGTTGTGGGGCATTTACAGGGAGTAGGAAATAGAAATCAGTGAATTGTCTAGACAAGCTGACACATATCTAATCACAGCTCGGTCCACAAAACTTGCAGCCCCCTCAATGAGGTGGTGTATAGGAGTGAGAAAGATCAGTTGTTTGAAAGGTGTAGCAACAACAAACTCACATTCAATGTCAGCAAGACAAAGAAACTGATTGTTAATGGGAAAGCTGAGAGAATACACAGCAGTCCATAATGAGGAGTCAGCGGTGGCAAGGACGATAGCTTCAAGGTCCTGGGCACTATCTTCTCAGAGGATCTATCCTGGGCCCAACACATTGATGCAATCACAAAGAAGGCTCTGTGTCATTAGGAGTTTGAGGAAATTTGATATGGCACCAAAGAGTCTTGGAAATTTCAATTGATGTAGGATGATGAGAATTCTGACTGGTTGCATCTCTGCCAGGTATGGAATCTCCAATGCACAGGAACACCAGAGGCTGTAAAAGGTTGTAGACTCAGCCAGTTCCACCAAAGGTACATCCTTCCCCGCCGTCAAGGACATCTTCACAATCAAGGTGCCTCAAGAAGACAGCATCCATCATTAAAGACCCTCTCATCTGGGACATGCCCTCTTCTCATTACTACCATTGGGGAAGAGGCACAGAAGCCTGAAGTCCCACACTCAATGTCAAAAACAGACCTATAACAACTCTGGAGGAGTTACAAACTACAGTGGCTGAGATGGAGGAGACTGCGCATGTAACAATTACTTCCCGGGTGCTTCACCAGTCACAGCTTCATGGGAGAGTGGCAAAGAGAAAGCCACTGTTGAAAAAAACTCACATGAAATCTCAGCTAGAGTTTGCCAGAAGGCATGTAGAAGACTCTGAAGTCAGATGGAAGAAGATTCTATGGTCTGATGAAACCACAATTGAGCTTTTTGGCCATCAGACTAAACATAAGCTGAACACAGCACATCATCAAAAACACACCATCCCTACCATGAAGCACGGTGGTGGCTGCATCATGCTGTGGGGATACTTCACTGCAGCAGGTCCTGGAAGGCTTGCGAAGGTAGAGGGTAAAATGAATGCAGCAAAATACAGGGAAATCCTGGAAGAAAACCTGATGCAGTCTGCAAGAGGACTGTGACTTGGGAGAAGATATGTTTTCCAGCAAGACAATAGCCTCAAGCATAAAGCCAATGCTACACAGGAATGGCTCAAAAACAACAAAGTTAATATCCTGGGGTGGCCAAATCAGAGGCCAGACTTCAATCCAATTGAGATTTTGTGGCTAGACTTGAAAAGGGCTGTTCACTCATTGTCCCCATGCAATCTGAAGAGCTTGAGCAGTTTTGTAAAGAAGAATTGGGAAAAATTGCAGTGTTCAGATGTGCAAAGCTGATAGAGACCTATCCACACAGACTCAAGACTGTAATTGCTGCTAAAGGTGCACCTACTAAATACTGACTTGAAGGGGTTAAATACTTAGCAATCAATTATTTTGTGTTTTATAATTGTAATTAATTTAGATCACTTTGTAGAGATCTGTTTTCACTTTGACACAAAAGTCTTTTTCTGTTAATCAGTGTCAAAAAAAGCCAAATTAAATCCACTGTGATTCAATATTTTAAAACAATAAAACATGTATTCTTCAAAGTGGAGGTGTGAAAACTTTTTACAGGTACTGTATGTCAGTGATAATAATTCACTAAATCTGATTCTCAAACCTATCCTGACTGTAGATCTGGCTGCATATTTAACTCACACTAAAACCACTGGCTCACACATCTGAGTGAGGCAGATGTCAAACTGTCAGGATTTCAGAACATACTAGAATATTGGAGTTAAGTCCACATCAGAAATCATGGATACCTGCCTTTTTCCAAACAAGAGGGGGAGATTTGGATTGAAGGATATGATCAATACCATCTCTCATCTTATCCTCTTTTTCCCATTCCTATCAAAACACTAACTGCAACATTGCTGTTAGCCCTGGGCCTCCCATATACTTAAATTAGATTGGAAAATTCCAAAAGGGTATTAGAGTCACTTACTTCTAATTGAAGTCTCAAATTTGTTACTTTCTTGTGGTAATTAACTTGAGCCCAGACAATGGAGGGTTGACAAAGAAGTGACATCTTGATTTGAGACTAATTTTGGAAGTCATTACAGAAACTCACTGGCTTTAGTGTTAACAGTGGGTAGTGGTTAGCACAATGCTTTACAGTACCAGTGACCTGGGTTCAATTCTCACTCTTGTCTGTAAGAAGCTTGTATGTTTCCTCTAAGTGCTCCGATTTCCTTCCACAGTCCAAAAAGATATACTGGTTGATGGGTTAATTGGTCATTGTAAATTATGCAGCTATTAGGCTAACGTTAAATTGGAGGTTGCTGGACAGCTTGAAGGGCTGGAAGGGCCTATTCTGTACAGTATGTCAATAAATAAATATATACACCTCACTCCTGTCCTGTCCTCTTGTAACCAGCTTACTGTATATTTGAATGAAAATATATTTTCCATCTAGTATTTGGTTGTTACAGACTATTTATTTAAATTGCTACGAAATTTGTCTAAGTATTTAATCACAAAGGATTTTAAGCAATGCCTGTCTTCATAGCAGTTGGCATATTATTTGTGGCAGGAAACCAGATGGGAAGTGAGAGAGGAAGATGACTGATTGCAAAGAAAGTATACACTTTGGTAGGTACCTCCTGCAACCTAATAAAATGGCCACTGAGTGCATGTTCAGTATCTTCTGCTTTTGTAGCCCATCCACTTCAAGGTTTGATGTGTTGTGCGTTTAGAGATGCTCTTCAGCAGACCACTGTTGTAACGTGTGATTATTTGAGTTACTGTCACCTTTTTGTCAGTTTGAACCAGTCTGGCCATTTCCCTCTTTCCTCTCTCATTAAGAACTCATTTTTCCCCACAGAACTGCTCTCATTGGATGTCTCTTTTTTGCACCATTCTCTGTAAACTCTTAGAGATTGCTGTGCATGAGAATCCCAGGAGATCAGCAGTTTCTGAGCTACCTGGACCATCGCATCTGGCACCAACAATCATTCCACATCTAACGTTACGCAGATCACATTTCTTCCGTGGTATGATATTTGGTTTGAGCAATAATTAAACCTCGTGACAATATCTGCATGCTTTCATGCATTGAGTTGCCACATTCTTGCTGTTGACTAGATATTTGCATTAACAGGCAGGTGTATAGGTGTACCTAATAAAGTGGCCACTGTGTATATAAATTAATTCAAAGCATAATTCCTTTATGTCCTAAGCTTGGCATGGTGCACGACAAATGAGCTATAATAGTAACTTGAGCTAATTGTGTAGCCAAAGGATGATTGGCAGAGTTTGAGCACCTTTAAATCGTTAAACCCAAGTAGGTTTTCTAGTAAACACCAATGCCTTGAATGGAAAAGTAGTGGATATGTCCCAGTCCATCACGGCAAAAGCCCATTATCAACATGCAGCGTTGTCACAATAAAGTAGCATCCATCATCAGGGATCCCCCCACCACACAAGTCATGCTCTCTTCTTGCTGCTGCCATCAGGAAGAAGGCACAGGAGCCTCAGGGATTCATTCACACAGCCAGGTTCAGGAACAGTTATTATCCCTCAACCATCAGGCTCTTGAATCAAAGTGAATAACTTCACTTGCCCCATCACTGAAATGTTCCTCCAACCTATGGACTCACTTTCAAGGAATCTCATGTTTTTGATATTTACTGCTTAATTATTTATTATTCTTTCTATTTTTCTTTCTTTTTGTATTTCCGCAGTTTATTGCCTGCCCTGTTGGTCCAGCCTGTCATTGAATCTATTCTGGTTATTGGATTTATTCAGCATGCCCACAAGAAAATGATTCTCAGTGTTGCATATGGTGACATACATATACTTTGATAATAAATTTACTTTGAACTTTTGAACAATAAAAAATCTAAAGGAAAACTTAACTGAGCATGCTCATTCAACAATTACCAAACTGAAATCATCATTTTGGGGGTGAGGAGTGGAAGGAGGCAAATTCTAGATAGGACATGAAAATGAAAGACGGAATTCACTCCATTATTCCAAATGTTGCAGCTAATAACAACGGTGAAGGAAAGCTATAATTGAGTACCAATATAATTCAATGCGATACAATATTCAGGAAAGAAGTTAGGGCAAAGTGTATGCATATTCAAACATCCTTCTTGATTTGTAAATTAAACAGGAAACATCCATTTGTAACAATTCATTTTCATTTGTTTTAATTACTTAGGCAAAGTCTAGCTTCTCCTTTGGGTGAATCATTATCACTTCAATAATAAAAAAATGTCATTACATTAATTATATAGCGGGCCATACCCTCAGAAATGAGTCGAGAGATCCATTCTCCATGTACTCAGTTATTATCATTACAGGTTTGCCTAAAGGAAGGAGAAAACAGCAGTGAATATAAAACAGTACAATCTAAGATTGTAAGGCTTATTTTTTCTTGTTAGTGAGACAGCATAATCAAATTCAATGTTCTGAAGACCTGCCTGATTGCATGCAGAATGAATGAATTTAAGCATTATCAAGAGATAAGGCTCCAAGCCACACTGGGATTGCATAATCTTAAAACATGTATACATATAAAACAAAAAGTGAGTACAAGATATTTTTTCTCAGATACTGGCACAGTAAATGTTTAAATCCCCATCTACTCCTGCTTTGAATCTTGAATAAAACATTGCTGTAATAATAACTATGGCTCAAAGGAATATGAGGCCATGGTGTATCATTAAAATCAGTTCTGCATTGGTAATTAAAGTCTGTTTATGAATCCAGTACAGGAGATTCTCTGCTATTGTATTCCTCCTACTAGATTTCATTAACCTTAATTTAGGCCTGATATTTAATATTAAAATGTATTCAGACTATATGACCATAAGATACAGGAGCAGAAGTAGGCCACTCAGCCCATTGAGTCTACTCCGCCATTCAATCATGGACTGATCCAATTCTTCCAGTCACCCCCACTCCACTGCCTTCTCCTGATACTCTTTGATGCCCTGGCTAATCAAGAACCTATCTATCTCTGCCTTAAGTGCACCCAATGACTTAGCCTCCGCAGTCACTCATGGCAACAATTCCACAGATTTACCACCATCTGATTAAAGTAATTTCTCCGCATCTCTGTTCTAAATGGACGCCCTTCAAACCTGAAGTCGTGTCCTCTTGTCCTAGACTCCCCTACCATGGGAAATAACTTTTTCATATCTAATCTGTTCAGGCCTTTTAACATTTGTAATGTTTCTATGAGATCTCCCCTCATTCTCCTGAACTCCAGGGAATACTCAATTTACGGTGTTAAATATTTCAATTGAAAATGTCCTTGATGTGCAATAGGCACTGCCTGGTGTGCTGCACCAACACCTGTAATTAAATATTTATTTACCTATTTAGTATATGTTGATTCTCATAATTTGAGAGATTGTCATAAGATTACTAAAACAAGTTCAATCACCCAGAAAGGAAACAGTTAACAAATGGATTAGGTAACAGAGGACAAGATGATTGTGGTCAATGTAAAAGACCCATCTGTGTAGGGTTAAGGTGTAGTGACTTCCCCAATTCTCATCCTCCACCCTCAAACTGCTGATCAAAAGTTGGAACTGCCTAGCCAAAAAGATGAGTTATGGTTGATTATATAGGTAAGATTATATAAGGTAAGACTTTATTTATCACAAAGGAAATTACTGTTGCAAGGCTGCTCAGTCAGAAAAATATACTTTAAAATACAAAAACAAAATAAAAAATACTGTAAGCATTGAGATACAAAAAAATACAAAATGCGCATTAAAAAGTAATAGTGCAAAATACAGATGTGCAATAGGTGGGGTGGATGAATGTGCTTCTGTGCTATTATCTCTGACCATGGGGGAAAAAACAGGTTTTAAAGGCTTTTCTTGAATCTTCTGCCAAAACTACTGCAAATTGATTGATTAAAATCAGAGTACATTTATCATATTTTTGGGTACAAAGGAGAAATTTAACTGTAATGTTCGTTGAATCATATTTATGCCTGATATAAGGGATTCATTATGTAATAATAGTACTTCATTTTGTGTCATTATTTAAAACCACTCATCAATCTCAACAACTTGGAAGTAAAATACTGCAGGTGTTGGGAATCGGAAATGAAATGGAAAATGCTGGAAATATTTAGCAAGTCAGCCACCATCTGTGGAAAGAGAAATGAAGATAATGTTCAGGTCGATAGCCTTTCATTTTAATTCAGATGTATTTGATCCTTTGTAATATAATGCGGTGGTATTTTCTACTGTTCAACTGAGGACAGATCATGTCGCATCTTCATAGTTGGATGATTTTAGTAAAGAATATTTTGCCTGATCTGCATTGTTCTATTGTAATTTGCCCTTGTACTGTACATTGTAAAGCCTTGAACCTCTGTTAAATTTATTTGGATTTATCTGCAAACTACACCTGTGCCTTAAGCTAACTGAATTGTACGTGATCATCTTCCTTCAAATCCAAAATTCTAAGTTTATCCTAAAGTAGTCCACCCCCAGTGAATCAGAAAGCAGATAAATGACAAGATAACTTGTTTTAGTAATGATGTTGTGCAAAAATTCCAACTACCTTTACCTTACCCAAGCCCGACTTCAAAGATTTTTATAACCCACTGTGTGAGTAGATGAGGCTTTGTTTCAACATACTGTGTGACTACCGAGGTCTCCTCCAGATTAGTTTAGTGAGTTGTGGGCATGCTTTGTTGGCGCCGGACACTTGCCCGGCAGATCCTCTCTAGATTTGATTTGATGCAAAAGACACATTTCACAGTCTGTTTTGATGCACTCGTGACAACGAAACATAATCTAAATCTTTTACTACACTGAGGTGTCAACCTAGGTTTAGCTTAGTCATGAGATGGAAGTGTTTCAACTGAATCCTAGTTTAAAATGGAATGAGATTTGATGGCCCCATCTCATTCCACATTCTCTGTTCTAGTTATTTTCTCATCTTAATCTGTCTAGATTTGATTATATAATGGATGACTGTCAAATCAAATTGTCTATATAGCTTTCTCTTTAGAGCATGGTTTCAGGCCACAAACGAAATGGATACTTTGGCCAGAAAATCGCTAATGTGCATTGTAACAATGAGTGTCAAGGATACAGGCAAATTCATGTTTTATTGAAAATCTAACAATTAGATAGCAACATTTAATAAAATTGTTTCCAAGTATTTATCAACTGCAGTCCAATATACAGATTCTGAAAAATTGTACAAATGTGACAGAAATCAAATTATTCCAAAGCTCTTCTAAAGGATTGTGCTTCAATCTGTATCTCTTGATACATTTTGAGAAAGAGTTCGTCAAGAGATGGAAAAAGAATTAATATAGATTAGCTTAGTGTTTATAATCTGACATAGCCAAAACTGGGTTCAAATATAAAAATACAAAACCAAAGTATCTACTGTACACAAATGGCAAAGGTTTCTTCAGAACCCTAGGGAATGAATAGATTATACCTCTTCCCTGAACTGCTATGGAAACCTTGAAGAGCATTATTCTCCTTTCTTTCTAAAGAAAGAGGAACCTTTGAAGAACAATTCCCATGGAATGCCAGTATGACTGATTGGTGCTCCTTAAAGTGGTGCCTGAGCAATGATGGAACTGGATGGATTTGATTGCATCATCACAGAACCAGAACTGAGATGGACAACTGAGAGAATTAATGAGGCCACCATGTAAACTGAACTTGCCAAAAGGAAAATCACAAGTATTTTACTATTCTTGCCCTTCCAGCTGCTATTTAGAAGAAATTACATCAGTATCATTTGTGAATGAGATATTACTTGACAGCAAAATGAGCTTAAAAGTTTTGAGTCAGTCCTACTAAGAACTGCAGAAATGCTCCTTACTGTGCAAACAAAAAAGTGGTTATTTGTTTGAATAGATCCAAATTGGTCGACATGTGCTTAAAAACTTGAAGCAGCAAATAAGGAGTTTAGAAAATAATTCAATTTTTCCAGTGAGAATTGCCAGGAACAAATATGATCTTGCTGGTAAAATGGAGTTAATATTTTAATCATCAACTACATTGATGAAAGGATAATATCTTGACTTAGTTCATTCTGCAAGTTTCCTCAGTATCCTTCGGCTATGGGCAAGTTATTGTGACTACCAATATAGGAATGAAATGGTAAATTTAGAGCCATTTTTTTTTGCCTTTTATTCATTTGCCATCTGCTATGCATCAAGACAAAAGCATCTCCTGCATTTGTTCTGTGGCAATGTCTAACTAAGACAACAGTGAGCAACTTGGCTTCCTTTCCTGTCGTCTACCACATGCTTTCTATTCATTACAATATGCACTAATCAAAGCATTCAATAAATGTCAGCAGGTAATTAGACTTGGCAACCTACTGAGAATTCTTATGTCCATAAAATCCTGAATATTAATGAACTCCTGTCTAAGATATTTGCGAGCCTGTGGAAGATGGGCTTGATGGATTGGTCCAATCAAAACAGCAAGCAGCGAAGGAGGGCCCTGATGAGAACCATTAGCTCATTTCAATATGTCAGCTGCAGAGCACCTGTGCTTGCAAATTATTAAAGTACTTTGACAACTTCACACTGAGTACATATAACACCAACAGATCAACCAGAAGAGCAAAGAAACCATCAAAATTCCTTTTTTATTCTTCAGGTGTCTTTTATCTGCTGCCCTGTGTAATGCAATGAGTTAGAATGACTGATTTATCTGGACCGCACTGTGCCCTTGGATAACTAGTCCTTTCCTTCCTCATTTTGCATTTGTGAAATGTAGAAAGAACATGAAATAAATACATCAAGGTTTCCAACAGGCTGTAAATATTTATAGGGTTATTAAATAGCCCAGTGCTTTCTTACTAGCAATGCATTGAGAAAAGGTATTGCTTCAAGAAGCCATCTCAAGGTCAGAGGATGTTGTACTGGAATCAATGATCAAGTGAACCTCTGACGGATATTTTGGAGGCTCCCTGGGGGCCTGTACTATAAGTGGTTGCTAGATGCAGAAAATTTTAAGCTCCCTTCCTTGACTTTAGCATGTGCATGTGTTGTGTATTTAATATCTCAGTAATATTTGAGAAATATTGCAGATATATTGTTTGATTAAGTATTCTTTGTTGTTTACATAATTCATTACATGTTATATGTAGAAGTACATGAATGGCATATGTCATTACGCCATCAAATCATAAGTGTGCATCTCACTAAAAGAAAAAATGGAATACACACATTATCCCTGGGCTGCATGTTTTTCTTTCAATTAGTTTTTATGTTTTGGCATTACAAAACATAACAATGGCAATGAGGAAGTTTTAAATAAAACCAAGACAACTCACTATCTGTTGAAGCCCAGCAAGATGTTCGAATTAAAAAAGAGTAGCACATTTTATCTTCGAAAGTTTAATGAGACGTTAAGAGTTAAAAAGAGACAGAAAATGGATGAAATTCACAGGTTCATAAACAGTGTGTACTAGGTAAAAATAATCATTTTTTTAAAAAAAAGAACAGAAATGGCTGGCTACATCAAAAAGATAGGGGTGTCCGACTACACAAAAGATAACCAGGTACTGTATACTGATTGAATCGAGCAGTATTTTGAAGCAAATTAAATAGTCAATGAAAAATGAGTGGCATTTTTTGATGAGTGCATCGGGTGGAAAGTCAAACAGTTTGCTTAGAAGTTTGATTGCTCCAACCAAACCAGCTAAAATGAGCTTTGTTGGATATAATGAAAATATTGCAGGAACATATAGAACTGAAACCACTGTTGAATGCAGAACGCTTTAGGTTTCATAAGTGGATCAAAAGGTAGGAGAGTACATTTCAGCGCATGTGGCTGAATTGAAAAAGTTTGCATTGTCTGTTCAATGTTGGCCTTAATGATGCACTGAGCGATTGTTTAGTTTGAGGACTATTACAAGAAAGCAATCAAAAATGGCTTCTAACTGAAGTACAATTTACAATTAAAAGGGCAGTTGAAATTGCTGTTTCAATGGAAACAGCAGACAAAGGCAGAATTGAGTCGCAGTCAGGAACAAAAGTGAATGTCTAAACAGAAACTGGCCTTGACACACAATGTGTGTTACCATTGTGGCAGAGACTCATGTGCACCAGAGCAATGCAAGTTTAAAGGTGAAATTTGCAGAAAATGCAACAAAGTAGGACAAATACTACGAGAACGTTAGGCATCAAAAAGAAATGGACTGCACCGGGAAGACAAAAAGATAAAAAGTCAAATTGCAGTTTCAAAAAGAACACTAATTTGCATACTGTTGAGGAAAAATCTTAGAACGCTGTGATGCACAGGTCTGAGTTGCCCTTTGATTTGCCATGTGAAAGCTAACAATAGACAAGCCATGAGAGAACAGCAATTTAATTAAAATAAAATTGGACATCTGTTTGGCTGTTTCAGTCATTTCACAAAATGAGCTTGAATGACATTTCAAAGATACCATACTGAAGTCTGAATATTTCAGACTAAGAACTTACACTAGAGGAAAGGTAGCTCATTTGGTAATGGCATTTGTAATAGTGAAATAGACCTACCAACAAGTCAAGTTGGGCTTGTATGTGGTAAAAACAGGAGGGACACCATTGTAGGGCCAAAAATGTCTGAGACAACTACAACTTGGTTGGAGAGCATCCACCAGCTGCATGCCACATTCCCTGCACAGGAGTCAACTAAAAGTGAACTAAGGAAGGTACTAGATGATGCAGAGTGCTGGGTGGAGATACATCTCTACCAAAGGAGGTGTAAAGCACTCCTTCCCTCCCCTAGCCTATAGGTAGGTCACCCTTCGGCAAGGTGTAGCACCTGTTTGGACCCCTGATCAGGGTCGCGTGACATCATGGGTGTATATGGTGGACGGTTTTATGAGCAGCAGGTGCATATCAAAAGTTCTGGTTATGCCATTGAAGATGCCAAGTAGGAAGAGTATTATTAATGGCTGGAGTCACCTGTCTTGAAGAAGAAGGCAAATCACTTCTGTAGAGAAATTAGCCAAGAACAATCATGGTCATGGAAAGACCATGATCGTCCACATCATTGACACAGCACATAACGAATGAACTGGATGATGCCACAGCAGTGTTCAAGGATGGCAGTGGAAAACTCAAACATATCAAGGTAAACATAGTGCTCAATGAAAATGAAGGACAATAAAGGTATCTAAAGCTGTCAGAACCACTTCCTACAGTCCCAGAGCAAATTTCTACAACCAGCATGGAGGAGGCCCTAGATCCTGAGATTGTTTCACAGCCACAAGTCTCAACTGCCCAGCAGAGTAACACGCCCCTCCCCTGCATCAGGAATGATGTTATCCCACAAGAGTATGAAATTCTACATAGCGATCAAATCTTTAGTAGTGAATGGGACAATTTAATATTTTCTCTTCTGCGGATGTCTATATAGTAGTTGTGTCATATACTATACTGTGTATATATAACTTGAGATGCGTTCTGTTTTCATTTGGAGTTTATAAGCAGGGAGGCGAGTTGTGTATTTAATATTTCAGTGATACTTGAGTAATGCTTAAATCTGTTTGATTCAGCTTAGATAATTCATTACAGATTATATGAATAAGTGTATGACACCACCTCACCATAACAGCGTGCCTCACTAGAAGTAAAAATAGAGTACACACATTATCCCCTGGCTCCCATGTTTTTCTTTCAATTAGTTTTATGCTTTGGAATTACAAAACATAATGGATGCATCATTTTCCAACATTTGCATCTGGAAGCGAGACTCCCTGCTGAAAATTGCACATGCAAAATCACTCCTCTCATTTAAAGGGACAGATCTGCTTTGATGCAAGATGATTCTGAGCACTATAATGATCATAATAGCAGATTTTTTTAATACAAAAAAATGTGAAAGCAATAATTTTCCATCATGTTTTGATCAAACTCAGCACAGCTCAATCATAGCTGTTAAGGTTGACAGAAAGTGAAAAATACGGTGCTAGTTTGGTTTTATATGTCCTCTGGATAGTAGAGGAATCAAAGAATTATGAAAATTGGGCAGGAATGTGGAACTCACTGAACAGTGTACGAGACCATTTGGTCTGCTCCTCCTCGTATTTATGACCCTATGATTGTATTTGAAGAATACCTTCAACTCAGTCAAGATTACAGTGGAAATTGTAAATTATAGGACTGTAAAACTCACTCCCCACTGGGCTTAAGTTTGACTACATTTGAAATACTTTTCTTGATTTACCAACAAGAGGTTGGAATCTTGTATTACCTATGTATCTGCATACATCACCACCCAGTGTGGCACAACACATCAAAGACCTTATGCAACTGAACACTACTCTCTGTAAACCAGTTAAATTAATACACTAGCAGAATGGAGACCCAATTAACTTTCAAGTCAAATTAATGTTGGTGAAACAATAACATGGACTTCAATAAGGTGAAATATGAAAATTCTACTAATCAAAATGTTTAATGAGCGTAAATCTTAATGGAAGTACTTTGGGCAAATTTTGATTTCAAAAGGGTTGTTTTTAAAGATTTTGTTTTAGAAGGTTAGTGCATCGACTAACAGCACCAGTGATTATGGTTCAATTCTTGCTGCTATCAGTAACGAGCTTGTACATTCTTCCTGTGACTGTATAGGTTTCCTCTGGGTGCTCTGGTTCCTTCCCTCTTTTTGAAGACATACCGGTTAGGATTAGTAAGCTGTGGTAATGTCATGTTAGCTCCGTAAACATGCTGACACCTGAGAGATGCCCCCAGCACATCATGGACTATGTTGGACATTGATGTAAACGACTCATTTCACTGTCTGTTTCAATGTCCATGTGACAAATAAAGCTAATCTTTAAAATCTTTAATGCAGGTTATGTAATGATGGGTTTTGATATGACTCTTTTTGTATGTCATGCTATTCCATGCATGACCAAATCTTCCCCAAGCTTTCTTTGAAATGAATATTGTTCTTTAAAGTTCAATTTATAAAAGATTCATTTTAAAATGGGTCAACTCTTGAATTTGAAGAAAAGTTATTAGTTTTTCAAGGTATACGTGATTATTTAAGCAAACAGCCAACCGTCTACAAATTTGGTTTTCCTACCATACTTAAGGGATGGATGCACTCATATTTATGCATTATGTTTCATGTCACCAGCAAGTGTCTTCACTCTGATTATAAAAACATTAAAATTTATTCTTTACTGCATTATGACAGTGCTACATTTCAAAATGAAAGGATGTGTAGGGAAGGGCAGTCGGATATGCCCCAATACTCATCTTTATGAACTAGTGAAGTGAAACACTTACACGTGTTCACTCCACTGCAGTCAATGTGCACACCTGCACAGCTCCAAAAGTGGAAAATTTGAATTCCCCAGGGTTGTTGGCTGTAAAACATATAGGCCATCCTATCCGAAGCTCACGAACGGCAGCAAGTCTACATTTATATATTTATCTGTAAGGAAAAAGGGGAGGAGTTACAGTTTTATTATCCCAGCTGTACAGATTCTGGCATTTTGGAGTCAGAAATATTTTAATGCTGGAAATAAAATAAAGCACTGCAGGCTTAAAATGAGATGCTGAAAAGAAATGTTAAGCATTTCTTTTCTATTAGTGAGCATTGTACTTTATATCAGACAGATTAATAGTGAAATCCATCATTTTAAGATTATTATTATTCTTACAATGAAAACAGTATCTGATTTTATGGTAATAAATAATATTACCAATTATCTAATGCTTCAGCAAAAATAAATAAATCAGCCCTGCCGTCATCATTAAAATGAAAGATAGTAAACACTGATAGAGAACCTCCCCAATGCCCTCCCAGATATTGTATTTTAAAACTTAATATCCTGCTGTCTTTGCTTAACAATAAATACCAAATGAATAGTGACATGACAAGGATAAACTGCACTTTCATCTTCCTGAGCACTGCATTAACTCTTTCATTTAAGGTATTCTGATTATTCCTGGATATTACAAACCAGGGTTAAAATGGCCATTGCCTCTGTAATTTATTCTTGTTAATGTGGTCACCAGACAATGATGATTTAAAATAATTGCTTAAACTACCAGGGGAAATTTTCTTTTAATGCAGTGTTGTTATGATTTGGATTGCACTAAATTAAAGGGTTGATAGTTTTAAATAGGAATTAGATTAAAAAATAAAAAATGATAGCATTGCAGAAAAAGATTCCTTTCAATGAGCTGACAAGGATGTGATAGGTTGAATTATTTTTTTTTGGTGTTGATTTTATTCTATTCTCAATTTTTTTGTTATAATACAGACAAGATTAAAAAAATAAGAGGACTGCATCTGAAAGAAGGATATTAACTCTTTGGGTGTGCCCCTACAATGGAAAACATTTGTAAAAGGTTGCACTATATAACATTATTCTGTGTTTTTTCACATGTTCAGTAGTTTGTGAAAGCAGTTTCTTCCATTATCAATTTAGGTTAAAATAATCTGGTAGTTTCTGCATCGTCAAGACGATTCTTGACATTGTTTTACAACATGATAAAATCTGGATGGAAATGAATCAATATCTTATCTGCTCTAAAATCATTACTGATCTATCTTTATAAAGACAGGAAGGACAGCAGGTACAATGTTACAGCTAAATTTACAAGAAATGGTTGTCTGACTATTACATAGAAAATATAGACTGTCAGGCATGACAGATTGCTCTCATTTCCTGAACCCGAAGGCAATAATGCTGGTTTGTGTCAGAAACCAGGATGGTCAATAACCACAGAGCAAGATGAAAGGGCTTTGAGTTTTAGGTACTCATCATATTGGGTCAGCATTGTGCAAGTGAATTATCAGTACTAAAGAAGGAACATTCCATCTTTTTAGAAAAGGGAAGCAAAGCTACAGCTTCCCCTATAAATTAAATATCCATTAGCCTCTTGTCCAGCTTCTTTGCAAAGCTGGAAAAGATTGAAAGGTTCGATGCTTGAGGTTACATTCTGTGACATAGTTATCACAGTGATTGATGAAACAGCCGATCGAATTTATGCATGCTGGAGGCTTGGCCGCTACCTTCAATACGAATCGAGCTCTAAGTGGGGAGCTGTTAGATCGATCTGGCATCTTGGAGATGGGATAAGGACAGACAATCATTGCAAGTTCATTCTAAGGGACACTGTTGACAAATCAGTCTCTGCCAGCGACACGGGTGAGGGGAATAACTCCCAGTTTGACGGTGGCCGAGCTTCTAGCTTGCTGGAAATTCAATTGAATTTTTCATCAGTCACTATTATATGCATCATTGAACAGAAGAGATAGAATTTCCTAGCTGTATTCATATTTCTATAGTGGAGGTGATTCATTTAAATTGCTGATAGAATATATAGCACTGCAATACTAATATAACTTTATGATATGGATTTAACATTTCAAAGTGACTTAATCCACTGATTAAATTATGCTAACTGTCCATCGTTCATTATTATTCACCTACTTCTGCATAGGTTGAAATCACATTTTGTACTGCATTGACAATGAAGTACTTGAAATGTAATCACCATTGTAACGTAGGAAACTCATTTGTGGACATCACGTTCCCACAGACAGAAATGTTTTAGCAGTGCTGATCTGGGATAAGAATAATTAGCAAGCAAGTGAGCAACGTTTAGAGGGTAATTTTCTGCATTTTAATCACTAAAGGGGAGTCTTGCCTGTGGCTTTTGTACAGAAACCTTATATTGCATGTGTGGGTTGTGCTGAATAGTCTAATGCAACAATCAGCAAAAACAATTGATATACTTTAATTGAAACATGTGATAGCAGTAAATATAACTGATTAATAACTCCTCTCTCTGAAAGTTGACTGTCACTTGCTTGACATTTACACTGCCAACTCTATAAGGATCAACACGTTCTCAACTTGACTTTAGTGGCGGGGGAAAGGGAACCTAGGCTCCCACCATGAATGTGACTTGTGCTTTTTTCCCCCACTTAGTCAAATAGATTTAAAAGAGAATCATTATGCCGTAATTTAACACAAACATATTGTTTTTCTGTAAGCAGGAAGCCTGAACTGCAGTCAATGTATTTTGGCAGAGCAGATGTGATTTTTATGCATGAAAAGCTGCGGGTGGTGCAAGAATGTGTATATTTGTTTCTGGATTTATAGAAAGTGTATTTCCCCATACACATTCCAGAGTCTTTGTACAGTACTGCACTTATTCATGGGAATTACATTTAACTTCAGCCATTTTAATAATGTTATCTATATGCTATTATTATATTACATACAACTAGGAACTTTTGGCAGAGTCATCCATCAATTCCTTATTTCCACAGCCCCCCCCCCATTGCTCAATTTACTTTCTCTCTTTCTATCATCTCCCCAGTTTTGTTTTGTGTTCTATTGCCGGATGCCTACGCTTGCGGCTAACGTGAGAGTGGACAATTAACAACAGCACACCTTTGGAATGAGGGAGGAAACGTGGAGCTGGCAGAATTCCATGAGGAGAACGTGCAAACTCTGCAGAGATGGTGCCAGAGGTGAGAATATACAGTCATGGTGGGTAACTGCACTAATTGCAATGCCGCAGTGCTGAACCTGGCAACCTGCTGCTCATAAGTTGGCCAATCTACTTCCTATATTACACCTATGCCTGCACATACTGGCTGTCAAGCATGTTAGGTCACCTGGAGGTTGCGATAAATGCAATTTGCATTTAAAGTCTTTATGTACAGTGAGATCATGGATAACTCAGCATAAGACCGGTGAAACTGGATGTCAATTATAAATAAAGCAGGTTGTCCAAGAACTGAACAAACACTTAGTGTTGAACAATATGTAATAAAATTACATACAAGTTTGGATGATATACTATGTCCTCCACTCCTTAGATTGCATACAAAACTTAAATCAGGAGTTCCCAACCATTTTTATGTCCAAGGAGATTTACCATTAAACTCTGTGGACTGCAGTTTGTGAACCCCTGCACTAGAGGGTATTACTGTAAGTAGAGACTCGACTTGATAGCCAGCAAGAACACAGATGGGGCTATGGGCCAAGATGTTGGGATGGGTATGGGAGGTCGAATTGTAATGGGTGGCCACCGGGAATTTGTGCTTTTTGTGGCAGACTGAGTGAAGGTGCTGGCCTTCCCATTCCCATCCTGCCAAGTCAGTTCACGGCCTCCTCTGCTGCCACGATGAGGTCACACTCAAGTTGGAGGAACATTGATTTCTTTAACTTCTGGTAATTTTTCTGCCCTCCCCCTTCTCTCTTTCTCCATTCCCCATTCTGCCTCCTCTCTCAGCATTTCTTTTCTCCTCACCTCCCTCTGGTGCCCCTCATCCATCCCTTTCTCCCATGGTCCAGTGCCCTCTCCTGTCGGATTCCTTTTTCTTCAACCCTTTATCTCACAACCCGCCCCCCCCCCCAGCTTCTTACTTCATCCACCCACCCACCTTCCCCCTCACCCGGTTTTATCTGCCAGCTTGTACTCCTTCCCCTCCCCAACCTCCTTATTCTGGCTTCTTCCCCTTTCCTCTCGAGTCCTGATGAAGGGACTTGATCTGAAACGTTGCCTGTTCATTCCTCTCCATAGGCATGCCTGACCTGCTGAGTTCCTCCAACATATCTGAGTGAACATCTGGCATAAGTGCTCTTTTGGTCAGTGGTCACTGACAGAGACTGCTCAAGCAAGTGTTATGAGTAAAAACATAGCGCAAAGTCCTACGCAATATAAATTGCAGCATTATATCAGAGAACGAGACTATATTTTTCTTTCAGTATCTCTGCGTTCTGTATTTTAAGACAGTGGATGTGTCATAGCTGTATAGCAAACAGAAGCTACAGAAAGGTTTCCAATAGAGGGTTAACTAGAACACAATGTTGCATTAGCTTCAGGTTAAAAATTGTATAAAAATTAAATACCTATTTATGTTCTTAAAAATGTGATTTTTTTTTTTCAAAATTAAATGGTTCAGAGAATGCAAACATATATTAACATCAGTGAGATGGTTTTAGTTTCCTTCTCACATCATTTTCTCTTCGCATTTCCACTCCAAAGGACATTGATTTCCTGTTCAAATACAGCAGCGGGGTTACAAGTTTCATCTTGCCCAGTGGCTATTATAATATGCAGGCCTTTGGAGTGTCAGCAGGTTACTCCCGGCTACAGAAAGGGGCATGCTAACTGAGCCTCAACCTGCTCTTTCTCAGTGTTGGTTAGAGATCAAGCAATCAATAAGTTCAGTTGATTTGCATCCCTGAGCTAAGATGCTTGGGAAAACTACTCGCTGCCTGCTGAGATTAGCTAGTTGAACAGATCGGGCACTAGAAGTATGATCTTCGCAACTCAGAGGCTCACTGAGTTATCTCAATGGGATACAATTATGTCACTTTAAATAAACTGCTGACCCACATCAAAAATTGAACAGATGTCATTTTTACACAGGAAACAAACAGCAATTTAGACCTGAAAATTGATGGTAATATAATTTAGCTTTACTGATTTGATTGGATTAGGACTAGAACTAGCTCTTAAAACTCCTTTGTTGATCTTTTTCTAACATTTATGGGCTATCCTTCCAATTTATTTCAAAAATAAATTACATCTCTGTTGCAGATGAATGTTGCTGCTGGGCAGTTAGATGCAATTTTTATATTGGTTAAATATGCCTTTGCCCTTAAAATCTAGCTTGGAAACTTCTGACCAACATCACCTATATGCTGCTCCAACTTTTAGTGGAAGACTCCAAGTAGGATTAAAGATTAGTTTTATTTGTCACACGTATATCAAAGAACATTTTGTTTTGTGCTAACGACCAACACTGTCCAATGATTATAGGTGGGACAGCCCATAAGTGTCATCATGCTTCTGCCCACAACTCACTATTCCTTAACCTAACTGCACATTCTTCGGATGTGGAAGGGAATGGAGCACCCATCGGAAACTCACGTGGACACAGAGGGAATGTACAGATAGCAGCGGGAATCGAACCCTGTTATGTGACCACTGGCTCTGTAAAGCAATTGTGCTAACCACTGTGCTACACTGCCACCCCTATGAATTGGAATATAAGTCAGCTGAGGTTTAATTGTCATTCAATTCAACCATACATGAATACCCATGAAAATAGTCAAATGAAACAAAGTTCCTCTGGGGCCAAGGTGCAAAACACAGTACCAATATAAAAAAAGAATCCACTGTGGAAACTTCACCCTACCATCTGAGGTAAATCTCATGTAGGAATTAATAGACTACTTTGGAGCGTTGTATATTATTTCCTAATCTGATCTTGTGTTATACTGCTGTTTCCCTAATATCTTCCCACTAATAAATGCTCCATGTCACCTGGCTCAATTTCCAGAATGCTGCCTTCCTCTCTTTGGACAAAAAAAATGTATGATATGAATACAAATTTACAAAGGTTTTAACCTATCATTCTTAGGGTTCTTGTGCGAAAGAAAGATTATTTTAAGAGCTTCCTCAAAGCCCCACAAAACCAAAATGATCAGTTAAAACCCAAAAATGTGATTTGGGTTTTTGGATAATTTTGTACACTGTTTTTACTTCAGTTTCCTATGTATATTTTGTGATGTTTCAGTCAATTCAGTGGAGTTGCACTTCAAAACCCTGCAGAAATTCCATTCTGGTAAATTACTTTGATGGGCAGGTGAGGACGAACGTTCTTTCCCACTCATAGACAGAAGTTTCAGCAACAATATGAGGGGGGTTGCAACAGATAGCGTGTGGACCATTTCAGTATCAGATACAGTACAAGATAGTTAATGGAAAGAATTTAGCAATACATCCTTTATATTTTCCAAGAAGATCCACTCATTGTGCATTTATTTCAAAAGTCTGTTTTCTTTTCATTCCTTAACAGGACATGGACATTGTCAGTGAGATCATCTTTATTGCTTGTCTTACTGCTCTAGATGTGGTGTCTTATTTATTTACCTGCTTATGTCATTTTCATTAATTTAAATTCCCCAACCATAGGGGCAAGATTTGAAATATCTCGTGATCAATACTCCAGTAATTTAACGGCTATGTCTCTCTGCCTCTTTCACTTAAAGCCCTGGGGCACCCAATTAAATACTTCTTAAACTATAGTAATTTTTGGCAATGTGGCATCAACTTCAAGTACTAATACCAAAATCAGAAATACAGGCCGGGGCTCCCTCCCTAATATAATGGAATGTCAGTCTGGATGATGAGCTTGAACACAGAATTTTTAGGCTCAGTGTTACACTGACCCAAAACTGACACTACAATCCCCAGGAGAGAGGCTCAGAGACAAACATTGAAAATGTCACAACTAATCTGCAAGGTAATCTGTCATTCAAATGATGCACATTTCTGCACAAGTAAATCGGATCCTCACCTTTCCAAACAGATGCATAAGGCATAAAAATCAAGGAATG
Organism: Mobula birostris; assembly: GCF_030028105.1. Lineage (NCBI taxonomy): Eukaryota > Metazoa > Chordata > Chondrichthyes > Myliobatiformes > Myliobatidae > Mobula > Mobula birostris. The sequence continues at coordinate 77,696,723 of NC_092373.1, read as the reverse complement.
TCTTTTGTAAATCTCTGAATTATCACTTTACAAAGTGTCAGGACCTTTTAGAATGTACGGTGGAGATTATGGAATATTCATGTAGGATGAGGCAGATAATTTCCAAACAATTGAATCTGGGGCTAATAAAACCTGACAATTCTGGATTCACTCAGCAGATCAGGCACTGTCTGTGGAAGACTAGACAGTTTAAATTTCAGGTTGAAGGCTCTTCATTAGAAACTGGGGTTATTCTCCTTGGAGTTGGGATTAAAGACCTATTTAATCATTTTTAAGTAACAAGGGGCTTTGATAGAGTTATTGTTTGCAGTGGAAGAAGGGTCAGTCTCTGCAGGCACAATTAGAGGCTATAGGCACTGAAGCTGTTTAGACTGGAGAATATCCTCTTTACATCGCAAGATGTTGATATTCAGAAAGCACTGCCTGAAAGGCTCCAATTCAATAATTTTTAATGTATGTTTGGTTAAATACTTGAAGAAAATTATGCAGGAGGCTAGTCGTACAGTAAATCCCTTTCAAGGGGTTAGTATAGCAACAATGGGCTGAATGATCTACTATACTATGGCAATATTATTTTGTTTTGCTTGTATTTTTTATTTTCAGAACTATTTAAATGGCTGTATAAGACACGGGTTATGCTTTAAAATGAAGACTAAAACAAGTGAAGGTTCAGATTCTTTGGTGCTTTAAAACATTTGGGCATTGCATGAAAAAGAAACATGGGTCTCATAAAACAGTGCAAACAACCAACATGTTCAACAGCTGTATATAAGTTGTTACCTAAAAATGGGTTAGCACCTCTGACGACTGATAAGTGGGATGAGCCATATCAAGCTATTGCCTGTTTGGTGGTTATCTCAAATATTTGCCTATCCCAAAAGCACACTCCAAACAACTGATTGTCACTGTGCGACTCTCATCACTTTGTGCCTCAGAGGCACAGAAGGTCCAGAGGAAACTCGAATTTCTGGGCCATAAATCTGCTTTATTAGCTACCAACAGTGAGGATATTTAAATGACTTTCTCTTAAACAGCAGGCCAACATAATTCTAAGAGAATAAACTGAGACTTCTTGAACACAATTATGTAAATATATTGAACTCTGACCTTGGTGGTAAATTAAATTGATTTCTGCATACGCTAACTAGTAAGAAACACAGGAGGAGAATGACAAGCAAGCCTGCGGGAAGGGCTTTTCAAATGACTTCTTGAGGATAGGAAAGTCAGTAAATACTAGTTCTATTAGCACAATTGATCTGGATTGTCAAAATTGCCCTGCTCAATACTCTGTGTAAAATTAATCTCTTAACTGGCCAACTTCCTGTTCAAAATATATTGGGCTGGTGTTAATTTTTTGTAGAATTATTGTTAAACAAGGCAGAACTGATTTGAAATAACTAACATTCGATACCATTTGATGAAAGTGAATATAGTATTAAACCAGGTCAATGTACAAACCTCAGCACGTTGTTGCAAGTCACAGTTCTTGCTGCTAAAGTAAGTAGAAACTTTTCACTGCCAGTGGCCAAAAGAAAATCGGACATGTTATTGAACTGGCTGCTAAGTTACCAATGGCAGTGATCAACTTCAGGGAGACACAAGAGACCTCAGATGTTGGAAATCTGGAGCAACATACAAAGGTCTTCGAGGGTCAATTTCGGCCTTCTATTCCTAAACAAATCATGTTACCTAATATTCATTTCATGAGGGTGAAAACTGAGTTAGTACATCGTCTTTTGCAAGTAGCTTTCATTACACGATGTCAAGGACAGGAATAATACATGGTGGACGAGGGACAGTTGGATGATATTTGGATGAAATATCCATTTGGTTCAATAGCACCTTACAAATGCTATTGTTTCACACATTATGCAATGATTATGGAACGTGGTTCCAGTGAACTTCTAGCACTGCTTCAGTGGTGCACTATTACTAGTCAATGCTAGTAGACAGGCTGAAAACTAACATGACCTGAATTATTGATTCTGTTTTTCCCTGAACATGTGCTGCATGTCTCACTGAAAGTTCTGAGCTTTCTTTTGTTTTTATTTTAAATGAAAAAGGAGGTTGACTATGTTAGAAAAAATACATTTCTGTGGTTCTGGTTTCTTGTTTTTATAAATAATCCATGAAGTCTGAATTCCAAACCATAAGTGAGACTGAAATTAAGCATTGTAACATTCATCATTTGTAATCTTGTGTAATGATGGATTTCCTATGATTCTGTGCACTTTGCTGCTACTTAATGGTACTGAGTAATCTGAAGGGACTTGAGCCTAGGGTGCCACTGAAATATCACATAATGATCAGTAATTGTGTCGATCTGGCATTTTCAAAACTGCTAATTATCTCATGCTCCCTTGCTTCAAGAGGATATCAAGTATTACTATGGAGCTTGAGATCGTTAGCAACGGTGGGAAATCCGGCAGCTAATGATTACAATTCTGCACGTTATCTCCTTCAAAATATGTTACATATCCATGCAGAGGGGACTGCAATCAGATTCCTCCTCAGTAGTTAAGATTTGCTTCTAAAATAAAGCAATAGTTTTGTTAAAGATAATGATCAGTGAAAACTCCCTATATCATTAAAACCACAGTGTACAGTAAGCACACAAGGGATGTCCCTCTATTGAGATAATTGGTTATTCAAACAATTATAGGAATGGGGGAAACTGAGGTAGATAGGAGTTCCTGACAGAGATATACAATATGAGGAGAGAAAATAGGATAAAAGGTAGGAAGTTTTTCTTCTTAGCAAAGATGTCTAAAACAATTTAAGGTAACAAGCAAGAGTTTTGAAGAGGATCTGGGTCATTTTGAAAGCGGTTAGAATCTGGAATGTAATGTCAAACTGGGATGTCAATTTGAATTGCCAAGGCATAGAGTACTACAGACCAAATGCAGGTAAATGTGAGTAATATAAATGCGCACATGATGTGCAACATGTGCATGCTGAGGTAAAGGGCTACGTTCTGTTCACTACCACTATGACTTCTTCAATTTATTCTTTTCCTGAAGCTTCCAGCAAATACTGAAAGGCAATCAAGAAGGGTCTCGGCTCAAAATATCGACTGTTTATTCATTTCTATAGTTGCTGCCTGACTTGCTGAGTTCCTCCAGCATTTTGTGTGAGTTGTCCCAGATTATAGTCATCAGATTACAAAAAATTGTCCTTGTGGAATTCAATATCCAAAAAATTCAAAATATAGAAAAAATTAGTTATTATGATATTTATGTGGGGGGCTTAATTATAAATAGTTAAATAAATACAAAAGGCAAAAGGAAATACCAATTGTCTTAATTTTTATATATCTTTTCAACTTGCATTTATTGATGCAGGTGCAGATAACATGGTAGGTTCATCTTGCTGACCAGCAGCTTTATTTTTCAAGTATATTCCATATTATTTACTCTCAACATTTTTAAAACAGGGCCAGCAAGTTTACATGCAAGTTGTGAAATAAACAGCCATGTAAAAGGGATTTCACTGATGTAAAACGATGTTTCACAGAGGTCAGATGCTGGAGAGAAGCTCTGTGCAAGAATTAAAGTTGTGGGACTTGCTACAGCGTCTTCAAATGCCCTTGTTTGCAAATGTAGCTGCTGACCACTTAAGATATTTGCTTTGGAAACTGAGAAGGTAATCTCTTAAATGGCTTCCCGCTGTGAACCAGCAGTTGTGATAATGATCATTACTGCTGAGAGAAAAAGCATCTCATAGGAACAATACTCCAGTTCAATGGAAAATAGGATTTAGCAGCACAGAATTTTATGCCATGAATTATTTTCTAGAAACACAACTCCTCCATAGTATGTGGGTTGCCTGAATCATGCCTTGTTCAACATTTTTCAGTCTTTGCCCAGGTAAAGGATGTCATTTTCAATCGGGGTTTTAAACTGCTGTTGTGGATAACCTTACCAGGATTGAAGTACCCTAGACCTTGTTCCCAATAAGATTCAGGCTCTTTTTATAGTGGCTGAACAGGCAACATTTCCCTCGATCTGGCAAGATGTATGATTATAGCTGTTGTAGCTGAGAAGAAATTCTTCCTGACCTTTGGTTAATAATTGCAGGGATCATTCATTCCTTCTTTAAGTGCCCTGCCTCATACATTTTCCTGCTGGATATTCTTTCTGTTCTCCCCAGAGGTGTCAACAAAGCATCCATGTGGACAGCAAGATGTATCAGATCCTAGTTTTTGGACTTCATCTGAAGAATGGAATCCTTAATATTTGATTGCAGTAATGAGCTCCCTTCCATTAACTTTATCTGTAGGTTGTAGTTGAACTACATAGGCCTCAACTCAAGCAACACTGGTGCTCCTTGGAGAATACCTCTCAAAAAAATTCTGCAATTCTGCTGACATTTCAACAGCTTTAATACCAACAAAGAGTTCAAGCGAGTTATATATTTAATTCTATATAATTTGCATGGGAAACTCAATTAGCATCAGATTTCTGGACCTGACTAAATTATTAAATTAAGTGACGTATGCTGATGCAAAACATTAGCCCATTCCTTAAGGACAAATAATCATAAGTGCACATTTTTGGTTCCATCCCATTTTGGTATCATTCAATGTAGGGAATGATATTAAAGGTAAGGATGTGTACCAATCTCTATTCCAGCTGTTGAGACCATCAGCTTCTCAAGAGTAACTATTTAATTGAACATCCTCATATATAGATTTACATTCTTTACAAGTGTGCGCTTAGTTAGGGTGAAGGTTATATTTTTATTATTTTTGTCTGGGAGTAAACTTGTCTGCTGATGGGCTCCTTGCTAGAGGAGCTTCCTGTGTAGTAGACCACTGGCCCTGATTTTAGCCTGACTTTCCCATATTAATTCCTTGATTGCTTGAATAGCTAAAAATTTGTCAATCACTGCCTTGACTATTGGCAGGGACTGAACATCCACAGCCCTCTTGGGCAGAGAAGGCCAAGTTTCACAACTCTGTGGTAAAGAAATTTACCTGATGTAAAGATTTTGTTATCTGTGCCTTGAACAGCCAATTCTGTCTTTTGAGGCGGTGAGAAGAAGGTGCATTGCTGGATGAGTCACTGTGGGGCAGTTTGAATATCCTGAGATTAAGTGGGAGGCTGAACAACTTTGACTTGAAGATAATTGCTGAAATGATGTCATTACATCTCCATTTGATTCTGAAGAAAATGTGCTGGAGTTTTAAATGCATCTCATTGGTGATGGAGACAAATCAAAGAGGCTGTGTCCATCCATGACCTCCCCTGCCCCTCACTACTCCTTGCCACAATCAGTTTGAAGTTAGCTATTTCTCTTCCAAGAGTGAACAAAATTAACTACAGATAATTTATTTGATTCTCTTTCAAATTGCTATTTTGAGCTTGATGGTATTACTGCACTATGCTAAGATCACCATAACCTGGGCTTTGACTGACATAATCCTCCTGACCTTTAATACACCCTACATCTAGTCCAAGACATCTGTAGAAATTGACCATCATTTGTTAAACAGCAGAGATAACATTAAGAAATTTTGGAAATAAAAGAAAAAACTGGAATTGTTTAAAATGTAATAATATCCAAACAAAGAAAGTAAGGATTTGTATTTCATATGTAACAGTTTGTAATTGATTACGAACATTAATCTTCTTATATCAAATGCAGGTGTTCTCTCGTTTCAAAACCAGTGTGTTTCAATAAAGTCTTGTGAGAAAGAAATGGTGTTGGGAAGTTTTGGTTGTTTTGAGATGTTGGGGAAAAATTTTGCAGACACAAAATGAGGGATGGTGGATCAATGAGTTAATTCTCTATTTCTCTGTGTTTTCCTTGTTCATTTACTTTAATGTGTGGTGACATCCTCCAAATTAATCATAAACCTTTCTGTGCATTCTTTTTCCAAAAGTGAATTTGATGACATTTCCATTTTAAAATTTGCGTATTAAATAGGACTAGGGTATGAATAAAAGAAATCTCAAAAATTTCAATTTTGGCTAATTTAGCCTTGTCACAATGGAAGATTCAAAACTGTTAATTAATAAAAATATAATCCAATTCTATTTCCACATTAAAACCTCTCTGTGTCATATTTAAAAATCTCTTTGCAAGATGTATGCCTCCTTTGTATCTTCTTACATATGTTTCTCAATCTAGTTCTTCAACTGAATATTCATGATAATGTGACAAAGTTTAATACATTTAATTAGGCATGTTTGTCTGAATTGTTAATACTAATCAGAATTACATATTCAGAAGTTGAGGCTGATGAGTATTTTGATCCATGTGCCAAAGGCTTCGGAGACAGGCCCCTGTAACCTATTCAGTTCATTAATCAGCACATGGAAAATAAATATTCAGTATTGCCCAAACCAACCAATCCTAAAAAATGTTATTGAAGTGCATTATTAATTAGCAGTGGAGCATATTTTATTAACAACAGTTATTTGTATCATTGGAACTTTGCCTTTTAGTGGGCAGATGTGTAATAAATCTGTTTCAAATATGTTCTGAAAAAGCTGAAATTCTCAGCTATTCAAGACCGACACTCAGAATCAGCATCCATGCAACAAATCTGCAGTCATCTTGTAACAACTTAATGTTTGCCTGGCTCTACTATTGTTGTGATGGCTGTTTACAATTTTAGTTGACTGTATTACCTCTGAATTGTAAACCCTGCTCACCATAAACAGACACAACTGCTGAAATCTGATGAATATGTCAATCTGTATTGATTGGAACAAGTCTCAGTAAGCAGATTTGTGATGGAAGTCTATTATTGCTGATCTTTGCAGGTATAATTTAAAACTTCTCTCGGCCTGGTAATGCACTTAAGGAGGAGGAAATTAGTACGAAACTGCCTGTGGCAAACTACTGGGTATATATTGCAGAGTAGCATTCTCGTCTGACACAAATTTGAGGTGTAAATTCTATTCCAGAGGTCTGCATTTTCAGGTCAATGTAAAAAATGTCATTGCCTCTTTCTCAGATGACCATGCAGTCAACCCTGCAATCCTAAACAGAATTGATCCTTCAGTTAACACCTCTAAACAGAACCTCACCTTATTATCACATTGTCAGGTGTGAAAATTTGGTGTGCACATTTCCCACAAGATATGGAGTACTGTGTTCAGCTCTGGTCACTTCAATATGGGAAAGGATGTGGAAACTTTAGAGAGACTATAAGATCATAAGATATAGGAGCAGAATTAGGCCATTTGGCCCATCGAGTCTGCTCTGCCATTTCATTATGGTTGATCTATTTTCCCTCTCACCCTAAGGGACATAGAAAGTGCCATATATTTGCAGATCTTTGGTTGTCAAACCATTGGTAACTAATTTTGCATGATTCATAGTTATCTTTGCTATCCAACATTCAGATCCATTCAGTGATAATTTTATGACTTGTTTCAACAACAGTTTGTAATATACAGTATTCCTACTGAACAAAATGCAAACCTAACAGCTATTAACATTAAAACTAATGTCAAAGATTTGCACATGTATTTTGCACGTTTGTCAGATTTTGTGTTCAGTTTTTTATTGATTCTATTGTATTTCTTTGATCTACTGTGAATGCCCTAAAGAAATGAATCTCAAGGTAGTATATGGTGAAATATACGTAGTTCGATAATAAATTTATTTTGAAATTTTGAACTTTGAAGAAGACTCCATTTCAATTTCTACAGCCAGTATTTAGCGTACACCATGAGCTGCTAGCAGACCAATATGATGATCAATCTGATCCTCCTGAAGTTACTGCAGAGTGGGCAACTTTGAACATAACCAAGATTTCCATCTTGTTTCCTAGTCTTGGTTCTAATTGCACAAAAGTAAAGGCTTAGCACACATGCTACCATGAATTATCTGCATATTAGAACACTATACGGTTATCACCCCGATCTTAGTGTTATTAAGTTAAACTGACAATAATTACTAAGTCCTATTCATACCCTTCGACTGCAAGCATACCTATGTGGATATCAGGTGAAAATACAATTGGACATGACATTTCCCTCTGAATAAGACCAGCTACTTCTCACCAGTTAACTTCATGCAAAGAGCAGTCACTTGGTTTTAAGGGACTTTGTGCAAATGGAATTGGGTCTCATCAGGCACAATCTTACTGAAAGTTGGAAGAGGGATTTAACAGTCTTCCGCATTCTGTATTCAACACAAGTTACAAATTCTCGAATGCCTCTGCTTTTTTCCCCTCCTGTGTTGCTTGTAAAGTCATGTATATTGCCAGAGACTCCAGGATAATCCTGGCAGGTTGGCAGCTCTATTAGCACTGGAGGGAAACAAATCAGCAGGAAAATGCAAGAGAACAAAGCCAAGTTGATGCACACCAGATGGAACACTCTCAATACTGCTGCTTTCATGGGGTTGTGCAAGAGTCTATTAAGCAGGTGGTTCCTGACTGTTTTACATAATCCCAAAAGGCATTGTAATCCTTCTTTAAGTGAATGCTATGTAGTACAGGATGTCCAAATCCAAGTAAATTACTTGAAGTCAGAGGTCTCACTTAAATAATTATATTGCTGACTTGCCACCATTGGAAGAAGCTTGTTCCACACAGTATAACCAGGCAACACCTCCAGTTAGGTCTCATTTAAATTCAATTTCCTTTTTATAATCTGAATCCCCTGTCATAAATCTTGGGCACAACATCAAAAAGCAAACGCCTCAAACAGGGGAGCTAATATTCTATGAAAACTGATTCTGTTAGAAATACCTACATTTTGTAACCACACCTTCAAGGCGGATTATGTTGGGGTTGTCAAACTGTCCCATGATGCTCGCTTCACTCAGGAAGTCCCTGCGCTGTTTCTCCGAGTAGCCAGCTTTCAGGCTTTTGATGGCGACGTAGATTTCTCTCTTCCCAGGTAACTTTAGGCGTCCACTACAAACTTCCCCAAATTCTCCTGGTGAGGCAGAGAAACAGTCATAGAGTTACAGAGCGACAGAGTTAAACAGCATGGAAACAGGTCCTTTGGCCCAACTTTCCATGCTGACCAAGATGTCCGTCAGAGCTAGTCCCATTGGGCTGCATTTGGCCCAGACCCTTCTAAACCTGTTCTATCTATACCCATTCAAATATCTTTCAAACATTTGTAAGGGGTTTCTTCTTTTATGTTACTGCTAAGGCTAATAAAATGGCTTCTTTGTTACGTTATAATAAAAATGGCTTTTCTATAATAGTAACTGCGATAAAGGAGTTCTCTCGCTCTCTGCTTGTTTGGGTTATATTATTGATAGAGAGAAAGAACCAATAAGTGTCCATGTTAATCTTTTTGTGGGTGAGATTCTGTCTCATATGGCTGGGAACCGGGTAGTTTGGCAGGCTTTTCAGGAGGAGAACCAAAGAGGAAGGACGTGCTGGACGTGCTCTGGTTGACCACCGTGGTTGATCCCGAGTGGCGAATCGAGGGGGTCGGAGGAGATCGCATGGTGGAAAGAGGACCTCGTTAATTGAGCTCCAACGGTTGTGCACGAAGTGGTTGAACTCTGATAAGTTTGGCGCCTTTTACTTTCCCTTTTATATTGTATCTCTATTAATTACATAGTTCCAGTAAGATTTATAAAGTGTAATCTGTAAATCGTACATTGTGTGCTGTCTGATATTTGATGTGTGAGTTTGTACCAGGTGGCACTAGACAGCAACTATGCAACCGTGAGACACGGTTTGGCGGGCGGACAGGGTTTCCCCTAGATAAACACGAGCCAATATCCCTGAGTGTTACACATTGTAATCGTACCCAGCTCTACAGTTTCTTCCGGCAGCTTGTTCAATGCATCGTCCTCTATGTGGGAACCTTACCCCTCAGGTACACTTTAAGTCTTTCCTGTCTCACTTTAAACCACTGCCTCTTAGTTTTAGACTCACTACTCTTGGAAAAAGGATATCCATTTGCTTTATCAATGCTCTTCAATATTTTTATACCTCTATACAGTCAGCCCTCAGCCTGCTACACTCTGCAGGGTGGGGGGGGGGGGGAACAGCCTATTATGTTTCTTCTTGTAGTCCTCCAATCCTCAGAGAGAGGGAGTTCTTACTCAGGTAATCCGCCATCAACTGGCGAGATCAGAGTATTTGGGGGAAAAAGATCATAATAGTCTATTTTATTATGCATCAGTTATTCAATTTTACTTGCAGCAATAGGACATAATTGGGCACACAGTCAATCAGTGAATTTATTCTGAGGTCAGATTTAGTTAATGTCTATGTCGTGGAAGACATTTAAAAGTAGGTCTCTGGGGTAAATTGCAAACTCAGATTTTACTTGACTATGCCCCTCTCAATCTCTCTGATAACACTGGAGCAGAATCCTGAGCCTTTATCAAGCAGAAGAGAATGTAGCACAGCTGTGGAAATACAAGCTCCACCACACTGAATCGTTCAGGTCCACGGAGACCAAGCTGCATTTAGAAATTAATTTCCTCTGTTGAATGCAGCTGAAATAAGCCAGGGCAGCAGCTGGTCTATTTAAATTGGTTCCTGCAGTTCTGGGGAGCAGGGATGAGGAGATCAGCCAAGGCTCCTGTCCTTGATTCTATCCAGTCATGCCTGCTTTGTATGTCAGTGAGTGCCAGGTGAAGTCAGGATCATTGTGATGATGTCCTGATTGCTCAGGTAGCCTTCATGGATTTGTTCTCCGACCCAGAGTGCAGAGGAAACACTGGGAAATAAGTTAGGTAAGTAACTGACCAAACAAGATTTGAAGGTTGGGGGTCATGCTTGGAACTAGGGTGGTCCAAGCTTAGCACTGGTCGAGCCTTGGTATAGAACAAGGCAGCTAGGTGGTCCAGGCTTGGCATCAAACAAGACTAGAGTGGTGCAGGTTAGGTTAAAAAGTTGAATGTTGAGATCATATACACTGAACAAAACAACCAATAAAAAGAATGGCCAAAACTTCCTAGAGAAGACCTCCCATCCATTCAATATCGGATTACTTACCACCTCCTATAACTCTTTCAATCCTAATGCAGGATGCGTCTATTTCCTTTGCAAAGTCTCGGACGGCTTGATTGGGATCCTCGTAGGTGTGTGGGTGAATGTAGGTTCTATTCCCAGGCAACCTGACTATGAAAGCACAGTTTACTTCAAATAAATGACACCTCCTTCTGTTCACATGATTGCCAACAAATAAAATATGTCCAAGCAAAAGCAAAATCTGCCAAGCCCAAATGTGATGCCCAACCCAATGTGGATATTTTATCTGAATCCTAAAGTAATAAATGACCAAGTTAAAATTAAAAAAGTGAAAATAATGAACACAAGAGATTTGGCAGATGCTGGAAATCTTGAACAATGCACACAAAATGCTGGAGGAACAGCAGACTGGGGAATAAACTGTCAACATTTCCGGCTCAGACTGTTCATCAGGACTAGGAAGGAAGAGGAGGAAGCCAGAATAAGAAGGTGGGGGGAGGAGGGTTCATGGAAGGTGTACAAGCTAGCAAGTGATAGGTGAAACCAGATAAAGGTAAAAGTGGGTGGGTGAGGGAGGGATGTGGATATACAAAGCTGGGAGTTGATAGGTGGAAGAGGTAAAGGACTGATTAAGAAGGAACCTGAAGGGAAGGAGTGAGTGGGGAATCAGAATGGGGAATGGGAAAAGAGAGGGGAAGAAATTACCAGAAGTTAAGAGAAATTGATGCACATACCATCAGGTTAGAGACTACCCAAACAAAATACAAGATGTTGCTCCTCCAAATGAGTGTGGCCTCCTCTATATTGGTGAGACCCAATGTAGATTAAGGGAACATCTTGTTGAGCACTTTCGTTCTGTCTACTACAAAAGATGGGATTTTCTGATGATCGCTCATTTCAATTCTACTTCCCATTCCCATTCCCAGTCCAACATGGTTTACTCTACTACCACAATCAGGCCACACTCAGGTTGGAGGAGCAAAGCTTTCAATAATGTTTCCCAACATTTTCCATGCGACACACCTTTAACGGGCTAGTAGTTCCCTGATTTCTATCCCTCTCCTTGCTTGAATAAATAAGTTACGTTCACTATTTTCCAATCTAATGGAATCTTCCCTGTATCTAGGGAACTTTGGAGATACAGAACATTTAGTTCAAATAACAAGTAGTGGTTTAGAAGTCCTGATCCTCTTTTAAAAACAATATTGATTTTGGTTCATTGCCATCAATCTGGAGCAGAAAAACAAAATTGTTTCCATCAATTTGATATATATCTAGAATTAAGCCAAATGACATCTTCCACAAATTAATCATGCTGTGTGGTGGAGATCCATCATATGCAACAGCAGTTATTTCTTAATTATACTTGCCTATTCTTCCCTACCTTAGACACTCAGTAAAAACCATTTTAGTCCAACCGATTGTTAAGGAGCTGACGGCATTATGTGACATTCGACTTATATTCTGGTCAATGTTAGTTCATGATTTTAGTGAGGTCATTTATTTTTAAAGAGAAATATGATTTTATTTAAACTTTTGACTTTAATCTTACCTTGACCATGATGGAACTGCATTTTTTCCTCATCTGGGTCTTGCTTAGCTTTGATGTAGCCACAATGCCTTTGCAATACAAAAAGAGAAATGCAATTTTATGAAAAAAAAATCAAAATATTCCTCTGCTCCTGTAGAGATTTCATCAATAGGATTGATTCAGCAGACATACTCCTCATTGCCAATGCTAAACCTTTGTAATTTATGAAATGAGCACAAAAGGGAAATTATGAAAAGAAACATGTCCAATTTTCTCCTCTTGTTCCTCTCTCCTTATGGTACTGACTGAGGCACAGCTGTTATCAGCTCTCAAATGATTCAAAGGATCTTTCTTTGAGTGACAGTTGGATAAAGCCAGAGCAAACCATGGCATTAGAATCAGGCTCAAGCTCGAGTTTAAGTGGGCTTGATAACGTGCACTTTGCAAACCTCACATATGAGAATGATAAGGACCTGGATAGTGACTTGTTTCTTTATCAATATTTTTATTAATTTAAAAAAAGGTACATATATACAAATGAGGAGAATTATCACAAATATCTGTATCAATAACAATACATATAAAAGATAAACTATCAAAATCATACATAGTATTAATCTAATAGGATATAATAAAAAATAAGATAATCAATTCTCCTCTTAACATTTCATAAAAAGAAAAAAGATAAAGAAACTTTTATAATTTTTATATGTATTTATATATTAAAAAAACACTATTCTCTATAAACAAAAACAAAAAAAGAAACAAAAAGAAAAAGAAAAAAAAGGGGGACTGGGCAGCCCATACTGAGAGTAAAAGCAAGAAAAAAGAGAAACTTTCTGATCAAATCCAAAGTTTCGAGAAAGTAACTGGAAGAGCAATAAATCAAACCGTATGAAAATATTGAACAAAAGCTCGCCAGGTTTCTCCAAATTTAAAGGATGTATCAAATGTCTGACTTCTTATTTTCTCTAAACTTAGACAGGACATAATGGAGGAAAGCCAATAAAACACAGTAGGTGGATTTAGAGTCCTTCCATTTAAGCAAAATGGCTCTCCTAGCCAATTGGAATGTTTGATAGTGACTTCTTTAGCTGGTCATCTGCATTGATGCAGTGAGTCCAAATCTAATATTTCCTGCTGTCCCTGGAGTGTCTGAACATCTTTAAGACGTTTTGAATCACTTCTTCACTGCCTCCCAGTGAAAGAATGTGAAAAATATAAAGCTGTGATTAGTTAAACATGAGTTGGAACACAATTTTTCCTATGTTTGCTAATATTATTATAGATATTAACTGCAGAGACAGTATCAGAATTTCATGAGAGGTCAGAATCAGAATCAGGTTTATTATCACCGGCATGTGACGTGAAATTTGTTAACTTAGCAGCAGCAGTTCAATGCAATATATAACCTGGCAGAGAGGGAAAAAAATAATAAATAAAATAAAACACAATAATAAATAAACAAGTAAATCAATTACTTATATTGAATAGATTATTTAAAACTGTCCAAAACAGAAATACTGTATATTAAAAAAAAGTGAGGTAGTGTCCAAAGCTTCAAAGTCCATTTAGGAATTGGATGGCAGAGGGGAAGATGCTGTTCCTGAATCGCCGAGTGTGCTCCTTCCTGGAAATCTAGTAACAATGACCATTCCCGTTTGATTGGATTATGTTCGGAGGACAAAGGGATGAGTAGAGGTAGAGAATGAAAAAATTGTTGATTTAAAATATAAAGAAAATCTTTAATGTCAAAGCTACCAGCCAAGTCCTTCAATGTTTTATGGTTTGTTGTGTGGTTTTGGATCATGACAGAGTATTAAATATATTTTCCTGATTTTATTTTGTTTGCAAAAAAAAGTTGAATTCAGTTTAACAGCATGAATCTGGTTAGGTGGAATAAGCGGAGGAGCAGAGAGAAGGCTGTTTTCCTGATGGAGAGGTGCTGGTTGGTATAGGTGAGTGCGGAGGGGGACCAGAGTCCATTTGTTTTGGAAGTGACAGGTTTTTGATACCATGTCTTCCACAGTAATTAACACTTTGAATGCCATTGTGGATCACTGGCATTCCAAGGCATTACAATGGACATAAAGAAGACACAACAGACTACAGATACTGGAATCTGGAATTCATTTCGGACGTGAACTTGGACTATAATATCTTTTTTTCAGCCTTATAGTTTTTATATTCTGTGTTTTTTGCCTGATCTTCTCGTTATATTTTGCGGTGCAGGGAAAGGGATTTGGGGGTTGACGTGCCTCATCTGTTTTGCTCGTTTTTTTTATGCGTGAGGAGGGATTAGGGAATTGATGTGCCTGTTCCGTTTTGCTCAGGTTTTGTGAGGGAAGAGGGATTTGAGGGTTGCTATGACTGATCTGTTTTGCTTGTTTTTTGTGCAGGAGGAGGGATTTGGGGGTTGGTGTTCCTGATCCGTTTTGCTTGGTTTTTGTGTGGGAGGAGCGATTTGGGGGTTCACGTGCTTGTTCCATTTTTGTTCCTTTTTTTTACGGGGAGGTGGGATTTGGGGGTTGATGATCTTGTGCTTTTCTTTTCTTTCTGGTTTCAAGGGTACCTGGAGAGATGAAGAATTAAAGAGTTGTATATTTTGATAAAAAATTAACCTTTGAACAAAAAAAAACAGAATGTTGGAAGAAAAGGTGCATGTCAGTCTGTTAGGTCAAGGCTTTGCATCAAGACTAAGAGAGAAGAGGAATGAAACCCAGTGTATAGAATGCGAGGGAAGGACAGGATAGAGACAAGTAGATGACAGGTGGAACCAGATGAGGGGGAAGCGTGGAATAATTAACAGATGTAGGGAGTGGTTGTGAAATGGAAGCAAAGGTGAAGAAACCTAGGTGGACAGATGAGTATCTGTGGGAGGATAAGTTTCTATTTTAAAAAGGAGCCAGAATCAAATCATTCAGAACCCAATTGTTTTCAGTATCTGTTTTTTGATAAACAATGATAAGACCAAAAACATACACTCAGAGGCCAATTTATTAGGTACAAGAGGTTCCTAATAAAGTGACTACAAAGTGTATATGCGAAGACTTGGCCTCCACAGCTGTCAGTAGCAATGAATTCCACACAGTTACCACCTTCTGGTAATTTCCTCCATCTCTATATTCTAAAGGGACATCCTTCTGTTCTGAGGATGTGCCTTCCGGTCCTAGACTTTCAAAGTTCAAAGTAAATTCATTATCAAAGTATATAAACATCACCATATACAGTACAATTCTGAGATTAATTTTCTTGTGAGCATACTCAAGAAATCTATACCAGAATAACAACCATAATGGAATCAATGAAAGACGGCACCAACTTGGGTGTTCAACCACTGTGCATGAGACAACAAACTGTGCAAATACAAAAGAAAAATATAATAATAAATAAATAAGCAATAAATATTGATAATGATATGAAGAGTCCTTGAAAGTGAGTCCATAGTTTGTGGGAACAGTTCGGTGATGGGTCAAGTGAAGTTGAGTGAAGTTATCCCCTTTGGTTCAAAGGCCGTATGGTTGAGAGGTAATAACTGTTCCTGAACCTGGTGGTGTGAGTCCAGAGGCTCCTGTACCTTCTTCCTGAAAGCAGCAGTGAGAAGGCAGCATGTCCTGAGTGGTGGGGGTCTCTGTTGATGGATGCTGCTTTCCTGCAACAATGCCTCGTGTAGATGTGCTCAACGGTGAAGAGGACTTTACTTGTGATGGACTAGGCTATATGCACTACTTCTTGTCGGGTTTTCCATTCAAGGGCATTGTTTTTTTTCCATACCAGGCTCTGATGTAGCCAGTCAATATACTCTCCAATACATATCTATAACAGTTAGTTAACGTTTTAGATGTCATGCAAAGTCTTCACAAGCTCCTAAGAAAGTAGAGGCACTGCTGTGTTTCTTCTGCATAATTTCACTTGCTGGGCCCACCAAGACAGGTCCTCTTAAACAGTAACACTGAGGAATTTAAGGCTGCTGACTCTCTCCACCACCGAAGAGAACTGGCTCATAGGCCTCTGTTTCCTCTTCCTGAAGTCAATAATCACCTCCTTGGTCTTGCTGCTATTGACTAAGAGGTTTATGTTATGGTACCACTCAGCCAGATTTTCAACCTCCCTCCTGTACAGCTGTCCCCCGCTTTTCGAACGTACGCTTTACGGAACCTCACTGTTACGAAAGACCTACATTAGTACCCTGTTTTCGCTAACAGAAGGTGCTTTCACTGTTATGAAAAAAGCAGCGCGCGAAAAATGGTGGCATGTGAAAAAAATGGCGGTTTGCGAAAAAAAAAGCAGCGCACGCCCTGAGCAGCCAAGCTGCT
Organism: Mobula birostris; assembly: GCF_030028105.1. Taxonomy (NCBI): domain Eukaryota; kingdom Metazoa; phylum Chordata; class Chondrichthyes; order Myliobatiformes; family Myliobatidae; genus Mobula; species Mobula birostris. The sequence continues at coordinate 77,679,967 of NC_092373.1, read as the reverse complement.
CCCCGGACCTGCATTCTAGCTGCCATTGCTTAAACATGTGCTTTATCTCGATTTATTTTGTGCATCCGTTAGCAAGTTGAGTCCGAAGGTATCGGAAAAGCCTAAAAGAGCTCGTAAGGGTGTTACACAGCGTAAATCTAGATATAATTAAGCGTTTCGATCGTGGTGAATGAAGTAAGGACATTGTCTGCACGTTGAACTTGCCTGTGCCCACCATTCGCACTATTTATACACAGAGAGAAAGAATTTTGAAAGCTGCCGATGTTGCTGTTGGTTCTGCTCGTAGCAAAGTGGTCTCTCTTAGTCGGCATCCAATAATGGATAAAATGGAAAGTCTTTTGCTTGAGTGGATTGATGGATGTACAAAACGTGGTGTTCCTTTAAGTTATCTTATACTTAAGGAGAAATCAGTCAGTCTTTTTAAACAGCTGAAACAGAAAGCACTGGCCGATGGTGATGAAAGTATTGCGAAAGTGGAATTTAAAGGTAGTCATGGGTGGTTTGATCGGTTTCTGAGGCAAGGGCAGCTTCATAGTTTAACGTTTAATGGAGGGAGTGCTTCAGCTGATACTGAAGCTGCCGAAAAGTTCCCAGCAGAACTGAAGAAAATAATTACAGAAGGTGGTTATTCGTATAAGCAAGTGTTTAACTGTGACGAAACTGCAATTTATTGGAAAAAATTGCCGAATAAGACATTTATTTCGAAAGAAGAAAAGCAGGCTAAGGGACACAAGGCATCCAAGGACAGGTTTACCCTAATGCCTATTATTAACGCCACTGGTGATGCTGTCCTTAAGCCTCTACTAGTGCACCATTCAGAAAATCCGAGGGCACTTAAGGTGTTGATAAGAAAACTCTTCCCGCCACCCCAACTTCCGACAACTCAGCCTAACACACCATTCTGATTCCCGTAAGTGAACCTACACTGTACATACATTATTTCTACTTTATATAGGTTGTGTGTTTTTTTGTGTTATTTAGTATGATTTGTTATTTGGTATGATTTGGCAGCCTCATAGCTTAAATGTTACTGGAGAGAGTGCTTCCGCTGACAGAGCCTCAGCTGAGTGCTTCTGCCGAGAGCGCATGCGTGAGATTTTCGCTGCGCTAGACAGTGCTTCAATGATTGGAAAAAGTATTTCTACTTTATATAGGCTGTGTATTTATCATATCATTCCTGCTTTTACTATATTTTACTATTATTTTAGGTTTTATGTGTTATTTGGCATGATTTGGTAGGTTATTTGAATACGGCATTGGGGGTGTGTTTAGCCACACAGTCACAATCATAAAGTGATTACAGCAGGGGACTAAGTACACAGCTTTGTGGTGTACCTGTGTTGCTGGAGATTGTGGAGGAGATGTTATTGCCAATCCGAACCTATTGCGGTCTGCAAATTAGGAAATCCAGGGTCAATTTGCACAAAGAGTTATCGAGGCCAAGGTCTTGAAGCTTATTGATTAGTTTTGAGGGGATGATGGTATTGAATGCTGAGCTGTAGTCGATAAAGAGCATCCTGACGTAAGCACTTTTGCTGAAAAGATGTTCCAAGGTTTTGTAAGGAGCCAATGATATGGCATCTGCTGTGGACCTACTGCTTCAGCAGGCAAATTGGAGTGGATTCAAGTCATGTCTCAGGCAGGACTTGATATGTTTCATTACCATCCTCTCAAAACACTTCATCACTATGGATGTACGTGCTACTGGATGATAATCATTGAAGCAGATTACCATGTTCTTCATAGGCATGGTATAACTGAAGCCTGCTAGAAGCAAGTGGGTACCTCATTCTGCTGAAGCAAGAGGATAAAGATCTTAGTGAACACACCAGCCAGTTGATCAGCACAGGTTTTTAGTGCATGGACAGGTACCCTGTCTGGGCTGGATGCTTTTTGTGGGTTCAGCCTCCTGAAGGCTACTCACATGTCAGCTTCAGTGACTTTAATCAGAGGATCACCATCATTCCTACTATTGGAAACATCTCCATATCCACTCTATCTAGCCCTTTGAATATTCAGTGGGCTTCAATGAGATCTTCCATCATCCTTCTAAACTCCAGTGAGTACAGGCACAGACCATCAAAGACTCCTCATACATGAACCCCTTTATTTCTGGGATAACTCTAGTAAACCTCTAGAACCTTGCTAACGCCAGCACTGCCTTTCTTAGATTTGAAACCCAAAGCTGCTCATAATACTCCAAATGTCATCTAATACCTTATAAAGCATCACATCCTTGCTTTTATATTCTCATCCTCTCCAAGTGAATGCTATTAATGCCTTTCTTACTGCTGAATTAACCTTCCAGCTCTCAAGTTCCTTTGCCCCTCTGATCTCTGAATGCACTCCCTATATAGAAAATAGTCTATGCCTTTAGTATTTCCACAATGCTCTTCCCTACACTGTACTCCATCTGCCACTTCTTTGCCCATTGTCTTAATCTGTCTAAGTCATTCTGCAGACTACTGCTTCCTCAACACTACCTGACCCTCCACGTTTCTTTGTCTTGTCCACAAGCACGGCTACCAAGCCATGATCTGCTGTTACAGTAAATTTCTAGGAAAATTGTGCCTCAAGTAAGAGCATTCCAGTTCCCAAGGAGTAATAGTGTCAGAGGACTTTATCTGAGAATGCGCCCTTTATTCAATTTCTTTGCACTATCCTAATGTTTCCATTGAAGATAAACGTTGATTTCAGCTTTTAGAACAGTGCACACATAATACTTTAGCCAACATGTTAGCACAGGAGATTAAACTGTGATGTGTCATTATTGAAATTCTGCCTTCGCAATGTTGGCAAAACCTTCACCTACTTGTGCAAACCCATCTGCTATGTTGCCAACCAGAACATGATGCACCAGAGCAAGAGGAAATAAAATAACAGGAAAATCCTATTAGACTTCATCCGAAAATCTGCCTGTCTGTTCTTGCTGTTTCATTTAATTTTATTCTTCCCTTTCCCAGGAACATTATCCATCACCGTATAAAGAGAAACATACCTTTCCAAAACCCTGGAATGAAACGTAGCAGTAAATATGGACACTTCGCTTGTTGAGAAAATAACATCGCATCTTAATGTTTTTGGGAGGAAACAGTTAACTCTAGTTTATTGAGTTCAATACAGTGGAAATCTCAGTACTTTGAAAAAAACAATCTTTGTTAAATTATGGCAGATAATATGTGCACAAGGTCTCTCCGACAGCAACATTAACTAGATAATACATTTTGTTGATTGAGTTATGTATCTGTTTCCATGGCATTATTTTCAAGAAACCAGTGTGGGAAGGGTGCACCTTAAACACCAGCTTTTAAGTCCTGGACTTAAAACAGATTCCTCCTCTCATCTGAAGCTCTGTCACATCTGCACAGGAACATGGGCAATGGGTTTGACTCATTCAGTTGCTGAACTGTGTCCAGCTTTGATGGTATAAAGCAAGCTGACTAAAGGCTAAGATTTGCTTCTACAAAATAAGGACTCTGACAGTTCATCTAACGACTTTATCATGCTCTGTCTCCATCTTCTAATGAGACATTCTGCTAGGAGATTCTCAATTTTTATATTTCAGTATAAGTGAAATCCAAGTATTTGCATCAAGGAAGAATAGACTATAGCTGTGTAAATCGGCCGAAGTTTTGTTTTCTGAATAAGTGGATATAAATACAGCCACTTGTTTAACTCAAGAGCATCCAAGCATTCAATCTTTTGTAGGAGAAATGTACAAAAATCACAATATAGCCTAAACAGAAAAGGCCATGAAATGAAGATAAAACACTTATCTTCAGATGGCAAGATTGACTTGTGAAATAAATGTAGCAATCAAAGAGTTTAAAGTGATATAAGCCTCAGAAAACGGAAAAAAAATCTTCAAAGTTGTTGCCTCCTTTGTTGTCAGAATTTATTGACCCAAACCTTTAGGGAGCTGAACTCCACTGTGTTCATTTTAGGTAAATAATATCCCTCTACTGCAACAGATTTAGTGACGGTACACAGTAGTGACAATAGGCACTCTATTTTTTTGTCTGGAGTAAGAGGCAGAATCGATGTGGAGCACCCATTCACTTGTATATGGCTGACTGAATTTCAGCAGAGGATCAATAGAAAACCCATTTAATGCCTGTCCACCAAAGTTGCAATGAGCAGTTGGAGAAAGCTCTGAGGAAATACCTGCACAATGTGCTTTGGTTCATTATCTGAAATCCTTGTGATTGGCACTCAGCTAATGTTTTTGTATGCCGTTTTACTTCAGGGAAAAGCAAACATGAAGTTATGTTAGTTGGCACTTACAATGCCTCTATAGAGAAGGTTTTAAACAATATTTTCTTTTTCACAGTATTATATATGGTCAAAGGAATGCAAAACACTAGGACATATCTAGCAATATTAATCACTGACATAGTGTTATGGTTAGTATGATCAATGTGTATGCAGCTGGAATCGTGCTTGCATTTGTGGTTTCGTGCATAATGTACAGAAGTGAAACCAGCTGTCAGATTTCAGTTGGTTGATGACAGGTTATATGAACGGGGATGAACAATAATTTATGGACAATTTGACTGAGCAAAGTCAGGCCCCTGTTTGTAACATACTACTAAATTCATACTAATGACTTATATACCTGCAACATAATGTGTCAGCTCCTACACTCATTGTCATTACTGATGAAGGCCAATTTTTTTTACTATTCAGCTTATCTATGATACCCCTTTCATGTAATTGCACTGCAATGCACTTGCACTCCTGCCTCCCCTTGTTCATTTCACTCCTTTGTGCTCTACCATTCATAGTATAAGTCCTATACTAGTCTGACTTTCCAAAATTCATCATAACACACTTGTCTGTATTGAAATCCGTTTGTCACTCCTCTGTCCACTTCCCTAATTTATCAAGGCTGCTCTGAAATCTTCTGATAACCTTCTTCACCATCAACAACTCCTAATTTTGTGATATCTGTAAACCTAGTGATCAAACCCTGTACATTTGCATTTAAATCATTTACAATGCCTATAAAAACTATTCACCCCCTTTGGAAGTTTTCATGTTTTATTGTTTTACAACATTGAATCACAGTGGATTTAATTTGGCTTATTTTTTACACTGATAACAGAAAAAGACTTTTTCATATCAAAGTGAAAACAGATCCTACAAAGTGATCTAAATTAATTACAATTAATTGAGGGTTGTTGCCATGGGGCACATCAACTTCCTTAATATAAACAGGGACTTTCTGAGTGCAAGAGGTTTGGATGGGGCAGGATTTGTTATGTGCATTCAGGAGGGTTTCTTAAATCCATATGTAGGTCTCCAACAAGAGGAGGGGCTGTACTAACCTGGTGTTGTGTAATGAACCTGGCCAGGTGACTGAGCATTCAGTGGGAGAGCAGTTAGGGAAGAATGACCACAACTTCTTAGTTTTTAAGATAGCAAAAGATAAGAAGAAGTGTGGACCTTGTGGGAGCGTGTTAAATTGGGACAGGGCAATTTACAAGAGCCATAGACAGGAGCTAGGGAGTTAATTGGGAAAAGCTGTTTTAGGCAAGTCCATATGTAACGTGTGGAAGGTGTTTAAAGACCAACTGCACAAAGTACAAGATACATACATATACATATTCCAGTAAGAAGCAAGGACAAGGATGGTAAGATAAGAACACCTTGGGTGTCGACAGAGTTAATGAATTTACTCAAGAGGAAATGGGGAAGTATGTAAAGCTTAGTGAGCTGGAATCAAACAGAACCCTTGGGGTTTGTAAGGAAGCCATAAAAGGATTCAAGAAGGGAGCTAGGACAGCCAGAAGAGGACATGAAAAGACCTTGGCAGGTAGGACTAAAAAAGAATCCCAAGGCACTTGATACGTATATTAAGAGCAAGAGGACAACTAGGGAGAGAGTAGACCAATCAAGGATAAAGGGTGGAAACATTTACTTGGAGGTAGAGGATTTGACTGAGATCCTCCATGAGTATTTTACATCAGTACTTACCAAGAAGAAGGATGAGGATGATATGGAGATCAGTGTTGAGTGTATTGATGGGCATTTTGAGGTAAAGGAGGAGGTGGTGTTGGATCTCTTAAGTAATAAAGGTGGATGTCCCCAGGGTCTGATGAGATATACTCAGATTATTAAGAGAAGCAAGAGAAAAGTTGCTGGGGCCATGACTAATATCTTCGTGTCCTCTCTAGCCACAGGTGAGGTCCTGGAGGACTGCCAAGTAGCTAATTTTACATTATTCAAGAAAGGAACCAGGGATAATCGTGGAAATTATAGACCAGTAGGGAAGTTACTGGAGAGAATTCTTAGAGATAAGATTTATAAGCATTTGGAAAACCATAACTAATTAGGGAGAGTCAGCAATGCTGTGTGTGGGGAAAGTCATGTTTTACTAACTTGATTGAGCTTTTTGACAAGGTGACAAGAATGATCGATGAAGGTCAAGCCATGGATGCTTCCAACGTGGATTTTGGTAAGGTGTTTGACAAGGTCCCTGACGGGAGACTCATCCAGAAGATTCAGATGCATGGGATCCATGGTGAGTTGGCTGTTTGGATTCAGAACTGGATTGCCCATGAAAACAGAGGGTAGAGGTCGAAGGGACTTATGCTAGCTGAAGGTCTATGATTAGTAGTGATACGCAGGGATCTGTACTGGGACCTCTGCTGTTTATGATTCATATAAATGATCTGGATAAAAATGTAGATGGGGGTGTGGTTCGGTTTGCTGATGATACAAAGATAAGTGGTGTTGTGGACAGCATAGAGGACTGGCAAAGAATAGAGCACAATATAGATCAGTTGGAGATATGGGCAGAGAAATAGTAGAAGGAGTTTAACCCATTTAAATGTGAGGTGTTGCACCCTGGTAGGTCAACTACAAAGAGACAGCAGACTGTTAAGGGCAAGATCCTAAAAAGTGTTGGTGAGCAGAGGGATCTTGGCTCAGGAAGTTATGTTGCAGTCTTATAAAACTCTAGTTAGGCCACTTCTGGAGTATTGCATACAGTTCTGGCCACACCATTACAGGAGAGATATAGAGACTTGGGAGCAGGTCCAGAAGAGGTTCACCAGGATGTTGCCTAGATCTGAAGGTATGTGTCATAACAAGAGGTTGGACGAGCTTGGGTTGTTCTCTCTGGAGCAGCAGAAGTTGAGGAGATACCTGATAAGGGTTTATAAGATTGTGAGAGGAACAGATAAATTAAACAAGGGTTGAAATGCCTAATACTAGAGGGCATGCATTTAAGGTGAGAAGAAGTAATTTTAAAGGAGATGTGAGGGACAGGTTTTCTATAGAGAGTGGCGGGTATCTGGGGTGGTGGCAGAGGCCGAAACATTAGAGTCTTTTAAGAGACATTTTGATAGAGACACATGAATGTGAGGAAAATGGAAGAACATGGACATTGTGTAGGCAGAAGAAATTAGTTTAGAGAGCTGCTTGATTACTAATCTAATTAGTTCGGCAATATTTTGTGCTGAAGAGCTTGTTCCTGTGCTGTACTGTTCTATGCAGGTCCATTGCCCTACCCTCATCTATCTATTTTGTTTACCTCTTCGTAAAAGGTACATAAAGCATGACATGCCTTTCACAAAACTTTATTGATTCCTCTGAATCAGACTATGTCTATCCAAACGCTTGTAAATCCAGTACCTCAGAAATCCCTCTGGTAACTTCCCCACTACTGATTGGCCTGTAGTGTCCTGGGTTGTCCTTGCTACCCTTCTAAAACAATGCAACAACATTAGCCACTGTCTGGTGTTCAGAAACTACACTAGTGTCTAGGAGTGAAGCAAATATCTCTGCAAGGGTCTCTACAATTTCTCTGCTACATCTTCCATACCTTTTCCTCTAGCCTCCAACACATCACAAGGATGTACTCAGTCAGGCCCTCAGGATCTATTTACCTTAATGCACTGTTAGGCTGCAAGTACCATCTCCCTCTCCAAAATGTCTCCACTTGTTTCCCTTGCTTCTAAAGCGGGCGCTCCAACCTTTTTTGTGCCATGGACCCCTATCACTAACCATGGGGTCCATGGATTCCAGGTTGGGAACTCCTGCTGTACAGCGACCATGATTTTCTCCTCGGTAAACACTAAGGAGAAATAGTTACTAAAAATTCACTCCATCTCCAATGGTTCAAGACATATGGAGCCCTGCTGATCTCTCAGGGGATAAACTCTCTCCCTGACCCACCTTTTTATTTTTATTATAACTGCAACTCTTCTTGGGAATTTCCTTAACTTTTCCTGTCTGATACAATAGGGTCTTTTAAAGGACTCTTAGAAAGGTACATGGAACTTAGAAAAATAGCAGGCTATGCAGTTGGGTAATTCTAGACAGTTTCTAGAGAAGGTTACGTGGGCAGCACAACGTTGTGGGCTGAAGTTCCTATAATGTGCTGCAGATTTTCTATGTTCTATCAAATCCTTCTCAAACCCTCTCTGTTCTCTTAATTTCCCTGTTAATAGTATTCTTAATTTTTTTTATAGCTATCAAGGGATTCATTACCTCATCTCCCACCTCCTAAACTCAATGTATGCTTTTTTACTTGACCAGAGTCTCAGTATCTCGTAAACCAAGGTTATTTAAAGTTGTCTGGTTTACTCTACACCAGGAACAAGCTGCAGTTGGACTCTTGATATAACAGTATTAAAAGCCTCCCACTTCATTCCATTCTCTTTAAACATTCGCATCCAAATGATCTCCTGCAACATTAGCTCTACTTTAATTTAGCACCCTAACCTGTGGAGGTGTTCTATCTCTTTCTATCAGTATTTTAAAGCAAAAAGAGTTATGGTCACTCCAGCCAAAGTGCTCTCAGACTGCCATTTCAGTTCAGACACTGCCTTGTTCCTCAGGAGTTGGTTCAGTATTGCATTGTCCCGAGTAGGATCATCTACCTATTGACTCAGGAAACATCCTTGCATACATTTTACCCTTTCCAGGCCCTTAATACATGCATGGTCTTGTCAAAACTGGGTATGTTAAAACCTCCCACCAATACAGCACTATGTTTCTTAGAACTATGCCCAATTTTTCCACACTCCTGCTCTTCAAGTTCCTCTTGGCTATTGGGGGAGTCAATCATACAGCCCCAATAGAGTGACCCTCCCTTTGTTATTTCTAAATTCTACATGTGGCCTCACTGGACAATCCACTGAGAATGCACCGGTGTTATATCCCCCTCTATTAAAAAGCTGACATCCTCTCTTCACTTACTTCTGTCATGCCTGTCCATTCTGTATCCTGAACTACTAGTTCCGCTCTTCTCCCAGCTATGTTTCTATTATGGCTATAATGTACCGGTCCTCAGAGCTAATCAAAGCTCTGAGTTCATCCACCTTACCTGTTAAACCTTATGCATTGAAATGAATACAGACTAACTGGGTATTCCTTTTCCTGTCTATAGTGTGTCCCTGATTAGTTTGATTACTAAACTTACTTTCACTTGCCACTGCTTTATCCCATGACTTGCTCTAGCTTGGAGTCCCAGCTCCTAACAATCTAGTTTATATCGTACTATGTAGCACCAGCAAATTTTCCTGGTTCAGAATCATGAGTCAGGCTGATCACTGTCAATATGTCAGGAAATTTGTTTTCTTTGTGGCAGCAGGACAGGGTAATACATAAAATACAACTATATAAATTACAACTATATAAAATTGAATAAGTGGTGTCAAAAGGGGACCAAAAATAGTGAGGTAGTGTACATGGGTTTATTGTACATTCTGTAATCTGATGGCCGAGGGAAAGAAGTTGTTCCTCAAATGCTGAGTGTCTCTCTTCAGGTTTCTGTACTTCCTCCTTGATGGTAGCAATGAGAAGAGGGTATATCTTCGGTGAGGGGAGTCCTTAATAATGGATGCCACCTTTTAGAAGCAACACCTTTGTAGGTGTTCTCAATGCTGGGGAGGTTTGTGCCCATGATAGAGCTGGCTGAGTTTACAACTTTCTGCGGCTTTTTCCAGTCCTGTGCAGTGACCCCACCATATCAGACAATGAAGCAACCAGGTAGAATGCTCTCTGCAGTACATCTCTAGACCTCTGCTAGTCTTTGATGACATACAAAACCTCCTCCTCATGAAATATAGCCACTGGTGTGCCTTCTTTGTAATTGCTTCAGTATGTTGGACCCAGGATAGATCTTCAAAGATATTGACACCCGGGAACTTGAAACTGCTCACCCTTCAAATGCAAGTCTTTCCTCTTGTACAGCTTGCCTTTAGCCCAGGAGAGATCCTACTGGTCCCTGCCCCATGTACCAGCTCCTCTGCCACAAATTCATCAGCTTCTCCTTCTATTTCTGTCCTCATTAATAATCCAGGGATTACTACCATCAAGATCCTGCTTCTTAACTAGCTCCCTATTCTGAAGATGCTCAACCCTTATTCTATCTTTATCATTTGTACTGATATGTACAACTTCCAACCAGTCTTGCCTATATCATCTTTTCCTTAGCCAGAGATTAGATATTGACAAGAGTGGGTTTGAGCACTGTAGATTTTATTCCACTAATTTCTGATCAAGATCAAAAAAGAGAGATTTGCATTTATATAGTCACTTTCACAACATCATGACATGCTAAGATATTTTACAGCAAGTTAAGCACTTCCAACGTCTTATCACTGTCATCGCACTGAATACGATAGGCAAATGCAAGCAGGCTTTTTCCACTTGGTTGGGTGGGACTACAACCAGGGGTTATGGGTTAAGTGTGAAAGGAAAAGTTTATGGGGAACATGAGAGGAAACTTCTTCACACAGGTCGTGAGAGTGTGGAATGAGTTGCATGTACACGTGATGCATATGCGCTTGAATTAAACGTTTAAGAGATGTTTGGACAGGTACATGGATAGTAGGGGTATGAAGGACTATGGTCCCGATGCAGGTTGATGGGAAGTAGGCAGGTTAAATGTTTCAGCCTGCATTAAGTGGGCTGAGGGGCTTGCTTATGTGCTGTACTTTTCTATAACTCTGTGATGTCAGTTGCAAAGCCTCTCAAACAGCAATAAAATAATGGATTCCTGTATTCTTAATGATGCTGGTTGAGGGATGGTTTCAAAAATCAAAATGGAGAAAGTCACTCGGATTTTTAAAACAGTGCTATAAGTTTTTTTTAATCCTCCTAAAAGAGCAGGTGTAATCTTGGTTTAACATTTCAAAAAACAACTCCCTGATTACTGCAGTGGCTGTTGGCTGTTCTCAAATATGATCATTTTTCTAATTTTCTTTCAAGGGCTGAATAAGAATTTCATTTCCCATCAACACACATCAAAGTTGCTGGTGAACGCAGCAGGCCAGGCAGCATCTCTAGGAAGAGGTACAGTTGACGTTTCAGGCCGAGACCCTTCGTCAGGACTAACTGAAGAAAGAGCCAGTAATTTCCCATTCCTATTCGCCCTTGCGAAGGTGGTGTTGAGCTGCCCGCTTGAACTGCTCTGACCCTTGAAATGTGGGCTCATTTGCCATTTCCAGACTTTTTGTTTTTGTAATGCCTATCAGTTAAGATGTACCACACCTACAATTTTTGACCAAGTGACAGAACAGAACATTTCAACTTCTGAAAAAAATGTAGTGTTTTTGAAACAGCATTCAGTTTTCTCAAGATGCCTGACACATAACTGATTTTTCTTTCTTTTGATATTAATCAATGTACCTTTGAAGTCTCTGTACTACTGTAACACAGGTTTTAGGCCAGCAATTTTCATAATAGTTCTTTTTCAGTATACTCCATACTGATGCGCAATGTCCCCCAACAATGTGCCGTGAGGGGAGGTAGTGGAAACAGATCAATAGCAGTATTTAAGAGGCTTTTGGACGAGCACATGAACAGACAGGGAATGAGGGATATAGACTATCTGCAGGCATATCAGATGTATGCCAATGGGGAACAATATACCCCAATGTTCTTCCTTTCTTCAACGCTTCCAAGTCCTTAAGTACATCAACAAAGTTCTCTGTTGATGTAGAAATAACCAATTTTTTTAAATGCAGACCAGAGTACAGTTCTATCAGGCATTGTAGTAAATTTAAAAAGTAAATGAAAATAACAAAAAAGACTGTAAATGCTGAATAACCAAAAAAAAATGTAAATTCTCCACAGATCAGATTGCAGCTGTGGGAAGAAAAAGAGTTAATATTTAAAAATGAAGGATCTTTAACTGAAACAACCCAGGCCACAGATGTAGCCTGACCTGCTAAGATTTTTCCAGAATTTTTTTTTTGATTTTATTTTTCCAGCAACTGCAGTTCTTCTAAAAATATTTTATTTTAGATATCCAGCTAGGATAGGAAGCAGGATATCTAAGTCCTGACGAAGGGTCTCGGCCTGAAACGTCGACTGCACCTCTACCTACAGATGCTGCCTGGCCTGCTGCGTTCACCAGCAACTTTGATGTGTGTTGCTTAAATTTCCAGCATCTGCAGAATTCCTGTTGTTTGCATATCTAAGTTCAAAGAAGGTTTTCATTTTCAGTACTTACAATTATTCATTACATCAGTCTAAAATTTTGGCCAGGACATATAACCAGCTTTACCTGACGGTTGCTCAATTTTTTTGGCTTTTCTCTTATAAATTGCCAATAGTAGGTCATTTCATTTCAGCTGCGGCTTTCAGCGATACGTAAACAATTCTGTCAGTCACTTTGTATTGAATATAAATTCAAAATCACCCCTCAACACAAGTGAGTCTGCAAACTTTGTCTTGAATTACTTTCCATAATAGTAATGATGATGATTTTGCTTTGGAATTATAGCAAATCAGCAGATACATCTTTTGTTAAATACTAATACATGTCTCTTTGTAATTTACCAAACTTTATCCATTAATCAGATTAACATAGAATACAGCAATGAACAGGCCCTTTAGCTCACTATGCACATGATGACCACAATGTCAAATTAAGCAAAACTGATCTGCAGGTATATGGTCTGTATCCCTCATTCCCTGACGATCCATGTGCCTGTCTAAAAGCCTCTTAAATACTGTTTCCTTGTCCTCCCCTCACAGCGCATTCCATGCACCTATCATTTTCTGTGTGTGTAAAAAAAAACTTGCCTCATAAGTCTTTAAACTTTCCTACTCCGACCCTAATACTATGCCCTCTATTATTTGACGCTCCAATCCTGTGAAAAAGACTCCATCTACACTCCTCTTAATTTCATATACTTCTATCAGATAGCCCCTTAGCCTCCAATGCTCCAGAGAAAACAGCAGTTTGTCCAACCTGTCCTGACAGCAAACAATCTCCAATCCAGTCAATATTTTGATCAACCTCCTCTGCACCTTTCTTACTTCATGTAATATGGCAACTAGAATTGCAACAATACTCCAAATGCATAGCAACCAAAGTTTTATATGGCTGTAATGTGACTTGCCAACTTTTATACTCAGTGCTGCAAATGATGAAGGCAAGCATGTCGTACACATTCTTTACGACCTATATCCACTTTCAGGGAACTGATCCTTCTGCACATCATTGCTCTTGATGATTTTGCCATTTACTGTAGCCTGCCTTACATTTAATCGCCCCAAGTGCAGCATTTCATTTGTCTGAACTAAAATCCATCTGTTATTTCTTGGCCCATATTTCCAAATGGGCTATATCCTGCTGAACAATTTGACAACCTTTCTCACCATCCACAACTCTAGCAATTTTTGTGTGGTCTGCAAACTTGCTAATCAGCCTACCTATATTTCATCCAAATCATTTGTATACATTACCAACAACAGAGGTCCTGGCATCATGTGGAACGATGTTCCATTAGTCACAGACTTCCTGTCAAATAACCGCCTTCTGAACTTTTATGGCCAAGCCAAATTTAAATCCAATCTACCCCCAAGTCACCATGAATCCCAGATGCTTTAAACTTCTGCATCAGTCAACAATGAGGGACCTCATTGAACGCTTGACTAAAACACATGTAGACAAAAAACTGTCCCTGTCCCCATTAATCATTTTTGACACCTCCTCAAGAACAATCAATCAAATTCTCAAGAAATGACCTCCCCTTACAGATCAATGTGATTTCTGCCACTGCATGGAATAACATGTTTCATTTGAGGCCAACACTGAATTGCTTAGCTATTTTGGTAGAGTATATTGATTTCTTCTGCTTTCTGTAGGTCTGGACTATATTCTTTTGGAGTGTTTTGTTTGCTTGTGCTGATGAATGCATTTCTGTTTGTAACAAGACTGAATATACAAACGTTTGTATTTTCTGAACAAGAATTTGTCTTTTTCTTCTGATCTGTTCTGTATTGATCAAAGCCTCTCCTCTTGACTTAAAGCTGGTTATTCGACATATTTGCACAAGTAATATTCTTCTGGGATGTTAAAGATTTAGCCCAAATTTCCTACTTTGTCACTCCTGCGTAAAATTCAAAGGTCTGTGCTCATTTTCATCTGATGTCAAATGGTCTGGGAGTTTTAAACCATCCATTTTCATCCCAGTTCTGACACCATGTAATAGTTTGCAGTCAATCTTAACAACACTCAGGAGACTTTGCAGTGTGTCTCAAGCTTTACTCTGATGTTATCTTGCTTCTTGGAGAGTGCGATGTTTCCATAATAGCTCCCATCTCTGACCAGGAAATGGTTCTATACAATTGTAAACATGGAACTACAGAATCGGTTGACAGATAGGATAATTTTGCCTAGCAGAATGGCAGCGCTGTCACGACTAACTGTATCATTTGACTGCAACCATAATATTGACAAGGGTTCAAATATCAAGGGCTCCAAGAAGTTAATGATAAAAGACATAAATCTGTTTCATTAGTATCAATGATGCAGAAACCTACAGAACTACATACTGCAAATGAAATCTCTTAGTTGCAATTTGTATTTTGTACACAGTGTGCTCCCTGCAATGTTGTTAGGTTAACTAGGTGATAGTATTCTTACCTTTGATTCAGAAGGTTGAATGTTTCAACCTCACTCAAATACTGATTAAAATCTCTGTGCCAGAATGGAAGTCTTTAATCCTATCTCATTGACTGTCTTAATGGATGGAACTTTTCTTAGATTGTCAGATGCCTGTCTGGCTCTCAGTCAGTAGGCATTCAAAGGTGTAGCCTTATGTGAAGTCTTTTGGCCTCCACTCAGCACTATGTGTGCCAGAACCAATTCACAATGTTCACTGATTCACCCAGAAAATGATTACAGATGTGATCCACTCCAGGTAAAATTGATATTCTAGTGAAAAAAGGTGCTGGATTATGCAATCTCTGGGCATTTATCTTCTTTTGGAGTCTCCCCAAGAATAGTGCAGACAAGGTTTATCTTTTTAGAGGGTACACTGGAGTTAGCTATTTCTGTTTCCTTGTCATAACTAAATCCCAGTGTTGCAGCAAGGATGCCAATTTGGATCATAGCTGGCAGATATCTCCACTGCGTGACCAGTCTCCTTTGTGTGGGCACATTTTAAGAATAGATGCATACGATCTTCCATTATACAAAAAGTCCTAAGAAGTGCTGTCTATTTAATTTAATCAGGGAACATGCAGAGGAATGCATGATTCAATTGCCTTTCTAACTAATCAAGTATGCATCTCATCTCTGAATAGTTTCAGTTGACCTGAAGATCAAACAATTGCAATGACTAAGTTCAAACTGGACATTAAAAAAAAGTCAAGTGCACTTTTGAAATGAAAGCAAAATCCACATCTGGAATTTAATTTCTTGAAGAATGATTAGTTGAATTCCCGACTAGAGTGACATCAAATTCCAAATCTTAAGTATTTAGCACTTCAGTATTTACTCCTTTAGTGCAAATTTCATTGACCACACAAGAAAAGAAATTGGGTATTAACAAAATTCATCTAGGTAGATTGACAAGCATGGCTTTGCCTTTGACATATAAAAGACAACTAGATTAATCCCAGCAATTTCTATCATCAGCTGTGAATACTTTCTCCCTGACACTGAATCTTACTTCAGTGGTTGGTAAGTTGTAGGAGAAGATCCTGAGAGGCAGGATTTATGAACATTTGGAGAGGAATAATATGATTAGGAATAGTCAGCATGGTCAAAGGCAGGTCTTGCCTTAGGAGCTTGATTGAATTTTTTTGAGGATGTGACTAAACACATTGATGAAGATACAGCAGTGGATGTAGTGTATCTGGATTTCACAAGGCATTTGATATGATACCCCATGCAAGGCTTATTGAGAAAGTAAGGAGGCATGGGATCCAAAGGGACAATGCTTTGTGGATCCAGAATTATCTAGCCCACAGAAGGTGAAGAGTGGTTGTAGACAGTTCAAATTCTGCATGGAGGTCGGTGACCAGTGGTGTGCCTCAGTGATCTGTTTTGGGACCCCTTCTCTTCGTGACTTTTATAAATGACCTGGATGAGGAAGTGGAAGGATGGGTTAGCAACTTTGCTGATGATACAAAGGTTGGGGGTGTTGTGGATAGTATGGAGGGCTGTCAGAGGTTACAGCAGGACAGCAATAGGATGCAAAACTGGGCTTAGAAGTGGCAGATGGAATTCAACCCGGATAAGTGTGAGGTGGTCCATTTTGGTAGGTCAAATATGATGGCAGAATATAGCATTAATGGTGAGACTCTTGGCAGTGTAGAGGATCAGAGGGATCCTGGGGTCTGAGTCCGTAGGACACTCAAAGCTGTTGCGGAGGTTGACTGTGTGGTTAAGAAGGTTTTCTATGTTTCTACTTTAGTGTTGAAGAAAACTGAAAACACCTAGGGCAGCATGGTAGCATAGTAGTTAGCACAATGCTTCACAGTACAGTTGATCTGGGTTCAATTCCCACTGCTGCTCCAGTTCCCTCTCACAATCCAAAGACATACTGGCTGGTGGGTTAATTGATCATTGTAAATTGTCCTGTGATTAGGCTCGGATTAAATCGGTGGTATTGCTGGGCAGCGTCAATAGTTTGTTCCACGATGAAAATATATAAACAGCTGAAAGAACGTATAAGGTAGGAAAGCATAATCTCCTGTTTGGAGGATCGATGGGTAACACTGGCACATTCTCAATTGTTAAAAGTTGATGACATTACATTTAGCAAGATCTATTTTACATTCCTGCCATGGTGAGAACTTTGGAGTGGCCTGTAACACTCAGACACTGACCTGGTTTTGAGCTACAATATTACTTTGGCCAGTCCAGCTGTGTCAGTAATGACTTCCCAGAATATTGATGATGAGGGAATTCAATGATGCTCATGCCAGTGATGAGCAAGTTTCTTTCTTCTTAGAGATGACATGTTGGGAAAATCATTACCTAGCACTTGCCAATTGTGCCTGTATGTTGTCCAGATCTTGCTGACTGCTTCATTGTCTGAAGAATTGCACGTAGAAATGAACGAGTGACAATCAGCAGCAAACTTCCCTACTTAAGAAGTGGTGGTGAGGGGAGGGGTGGTGGTGGGAAGAAACACGTCCTGAAGAAGGGTCTTAGCCCAAGATGCCGACTGGAGTTCCTCCAGCATTTTGTGCATGTTGCAATAGAAGTGGATGGTTGGGTCTGGCATGCAACAATCACAAATGCTCATCTATGTCTTGAGCCTAGTATTCTTGACCTTCAACAACTAAAGCTGTCTTTTTATGCAATAGATAAAGTATAAATCCAGCCAGTGTATGGCTTTTTTCCCCAATTCTCATCGACGTAGTTACACCGCCGTTCTTTCATGGTACTCTAAAGCACAAGACAGAGTCCTGATGAAGGGTCTCGGCCTGAAACGTCGACTGCACCTCTTCCTGGAGATGCTGCCTGGCCTGCTGCGTTCACCAGCAACTTTGATGTGTGTTACGGTGCCTTAATGTCAGGATTGGCTATTCCTGCCTTATGACTAATGTTAGGCTCCTTTTGCAATGTGTGTAACAAGGCTTGGATCTGAGTGGTACTGAGACAAGAGCACCAGTGAGCAAGGTATTCCTGAAGACTTACCACGATGCCTACCATCACATTGCCGATGTCTACTAATGCAGTGATCATTGGTCGGATGAGATTGAGGATGTTTACAGAATCTCATCCAATCATTGGCTATTTAATGTGACCCAACCTTAGACCTCTGACCTGATCTATATTTTTGTGGAATCAACTTGCTGTTTTCTGTTGTTGAACCCACATGCACCTCTCTTTTTAGGTATACCTATTGTTTCCTTTTCCTAATATGGCATATGCTTTTCATCACACATTAAACCGGGGCTAGTCCCCGGGTTAATGGGCTCTGAGGCCATAGTTTGTTTCAAGGTACAGTTCTAGGGCTGAAGGCCCTGTACTGCCTCATGGGGACCCAGAGTTGAGCTGTTAAATCCATCCTGCACTTTTTCCATTTACACTTAAGATGCCAGTCCTCTAACAGACAAAAACAATAGTAGCAGGATGTTGGTGAGAACAGGTTTGAATAGATTATTCCCTTCTGTGAGTTCTCTGTCCACCCATTTCCACTTTGTTTGGCATCTATAATCTTTGGGGTCAGACAGCTCAGTGGTGAAGGTGCTACTGCATTATTGCATTGATATGGAGAGGTTTCCTATCGTGAGGAAGTCTAGGACTAGAGGGCACAGCCTCAGAATTCAGGGATTTCTATTTAGAACAGAGATGAGGATCTTTTTACCTGTAACCAGAGGGTAGTGGATCTGTGGAATTTATAGGTATCTGTGCAAGCCAAGTCATTGGGTATATTTAAGGTTCTTGACAAATCGGAGCGTCAAAGGCTACAGAGTGAAGGCTGGAGAATGGGGTTGAGAGGGATAATTAATCGGCCATGATTGAATGGTGGAACAGACTCAATGGGCTGAATGGCCAAATGATGCTGCTATGTCTTTTGGTCTTGTGCATTATGGCAATGATCAACTAAGTGTTTTGTCATCTGTATTTAACCTGACGCCATGAAGACTTTAAGGAGCCGGGTACCAATACTGAGGGTCCTGTAAGCTACTGTCTAGTAGGTGTTTACCCATGCATTACTTCTGCATGGAAAAGGATGTGCTCGAGCATGGTGAGGCTGGGCTCCTGGATATTGTTTAAAGGTTATGATATCATAAATGTGACGATGTCAGACTGTTGCTTGACTAATCTGTAGGACAGCTCCCTCAGTTTTGGCTCAAGTCCATGGCTATTAGCCAGAAAGTCTTCGCCAGATTAGGTAGGTTGAGAACAGCCTTCTAAGTGGTCAGTTTAGAATCTCATCCCAGTTTGATGCCAGGTTTTATCCTAATTATTCCACAAAAATCTGTTTTTTGATACAACTAAACGAGTTGTCCAGTCATTTCAGGGGAGACCATACATTTTTAAAAAATGAACTATTTAACTCTGGTTTAGAGTTGCAATAGGCCAAACTCAATAAGGATGCTGTATTCCTTCATAGTCATAGAGAAATATGGCACAGAAGTGGGCACGAGTCCATAATGATCATCAGCCTATTAACCAACAGGCATATCTTTTGGATGTGAGAAACTGGAGCAGCCTGAGGAACCCTATGGAGTCACAGGAAGATTGTCCACACTCCACATGGCTCTAAAGGTCAGGATTGAACACAGGCCTCTGGTGCTGTGAGGGTGACCTCCTCTTTCCCTTTCTCTTGTGGTGCACTCTCCTGTCCTATCAGATTCCTCCCTCTCCAGCCCTTTACCTTTCCCACACAGCTGGCTTCACCTATCATCTTCCAGCTAGCCTCCTTCTCTTCTCCCCACCTTTTTATTCTGGCATTTCCCCTTTCCTTTTTGGTCCTGAAGATAGGTAACAGCCTGAAACATTAACTGTTTATTCACTTCCATAGATGTTGCTTGACCTGCTGAGTTCCTCCAGCATTTTGTGTGCATTGCTTTGGATTTCCAGCAACTGCAGACCTTCATGTGCTTATGACTAGCAACTCTATTAGCTGTGCCACTATGCAGCCCTTCTCTAAAGGACTTAATGAACCAGGTTAGTCTTTGTGACAGTATGAACATTGAAAGGTCATTATTGTTGATGGGATATTTTTATCCTAAGGTAATTTATTTAATTGAATTTAACTTTATTATTAATAAGCAGCTGATTAACTACCATGACGACAATAAGTGAAGAACTAGAAAATTAACTCCTCTGCCAAGGGGCAGAGTAACACATAGGGTCAGGCTGGTACTGGGCTAACGATTAGAGTTTTGGAACATTGATCCAAAGATAAGAGTTTGAATCCCACCACAGTATCTGGAGAACTTAAATGAAGCAAATCTGGATTTACTTAAGTTAGGCTCAGTAACAGTAACCATGAAACAATCAAACTGTTATTTAAAAAAAACAACTACTTCAGTAACATCTGCCATCCCAACCACAGTTGCCTTGCATTTGACTCCAGATTATCACTATGGTTGACTCTGAACTAATTCCTCAATTTAGGAATATTTAGAAATGGAATGGAACTGTCTGAATCCATTGAGGAAATATAAAGAGGAAAAATAATATTCCATTCCCATTCTGATATGCCTATCCATGACTCCTCTACTGTCAAGATGAAGCCACACTCACATTGGAGGAACAACACCTTATATTCCGTCTAGGTAGCCTCCAACCTGATGGCATGAATATTGACCTCTCTAAGTTCTGTTACTGCTGCTCCTCCCCTTCACACCCCATCCCTTATTTATTTTATATATTTTTTATTTTTTCCCCTTTTTTCTCTCTCTGTCCCTTTCACTTTAACTCCTTGCCTGCTCTCCACCCTCCGGGCTTCCCTCCCCACTTCTCTTTCTCCCCAGGCTTCTCGTCCCATTATCCTCTCCCTTCTCCAGTCTGGTATCCCTTTTGCCAATCAACTTTCCAGCTCTTACATCCACCCCTCCCCTCCTGTCTTCTCCTATCATTTCGGATCTCCCCCTCCCAATTTCAAATCTCTTACTATCTCTTCTTTCAGTTAGTCCTGACGAAGGGTCCCGGCCCAAAACATCGACTGTACCTCTTTCTATAGATGCTGCCTGGCCTGCTGCGTTCACCAGCATTTTTTGTGTGTATTCCTTATAGCAAATATACGAAAACTTTTTGTGGTGCTTTTGAAGTAACTTTTCAGAAGGAAATCAGAAAATACTGGCCTTACTGTATTCAGATACCTTTTACCTCAAAATGTAGAGCTCTCTCACTGGTTCTCTGGTACTCTGTGAGTCAAACTCTTCTAAAAGTCAATGTGGGTCAGAAATCTCTAAGGATAACTTCACTCATGGTAAAAACCCTGGAACACTACATTAAATGCATGGGCTTATGAACCAATTCAATTGTCACAAAAAAGCAGGAAATTATGCAGAAGTCCAAAGTCTGGAGTTGATATCCTGCTGAGGGAAACGGCATGTTGTGCAGAAAAACAGACTTCAAAAAGCTACAAATCAGGATGGGAGCATTGTCAGACTTCCCACTGAACCACCTGCCCCATTAACTCAGGATCAATTACAATGACTCCAGTATTACCTGACTGAGAACTGCTAAGTATGTGAACTAAGTTTTAGTCTTAAAATTATATAATCTTAAAGCATGAATGCCGTCAGTTGGATTAATTGACTCTCCAACGTGCTCAACTTGTCATGGGAGGGAAGTTATATCAGGTCAGTTGGTAATTGGAGAACATGGGTCCAGTAAACATCTAATTCCCTTGTGAAAGTTATTCTTGCATTTTCTTGACCATCCTTAAAATCTGTGTCCCTGAACATCACTTATAGCACACATATAATTCTTTTCATCTTTCCCCCAGTTACCTAAAATTTGTGATCTCTTGTTCTGACCTCCTTGGCATTATTGGGTGTTGTGTAATAACCCAGATTTTATTAGTCAGTTTAACGTAAAGGAACCCTTAGGAGGCAGTGACCATAATATGATTGAATTCAGTGTAATTTGAGAGGGAGAAGCAGTCACATTTATCAGCTTTGCAATGGAATAAAGGGAATTACAGAGGCATGAGAGAGGAGCTTGCCCAGGTGGATTGGAGGGGGATACTGGCGGGATGATGGCAGAGTAGAGATGGCTGATGTTTCTTGGAACAGTTCACAAAGCATAGGATAGATATGTCCCACACAAGAAGTTGTTCTCAAATGGCAGGGCTGGGCAACTGTGGCTGACAAGGGAAGTTAAGGACTGCATTAAAGCCAAGGAAAGGGCATATAAGAGAACAAAAGTGAGTGGGAAGTTGGATGTCTAGAAAGCTTGTAAAATCCAACAAAAGGCAACTACAAAAGCTGTAAGAAGGGAAAAGATGAAATATGAGGACAAACTAGCTGATAATATAAAGCAGGGTACTAAAAGTTTATTTTTCAGTTATATAAAGAGTAAAAGGGAGGTAACACTTGGCACTGGAAAATGATGCTGGTGAGATAGTAATGAGAGACAAAGAAATGGCAGATAAACTAAATAAGTTCGTACTTTGCTTTAGTCTTTACTGTGGAAGACACTAGCTGTATGCCATAAGTTCATGAGTGTCAGGGAACAGGAGTGAGTGCCATTGCTATTACAAAAGAAAAAGTACTAGGCAAACTCAAAGGTCTTAAGGTGAATAGGTCACCTGGACCAGATAGACTACTATCCAGAGTCCTGAAAGAAGTTGCTGAAGAGATAATGGATACATTGGTCATGATCTTTCAAGAATCACTTGATTCTGGCATGGTCCCGGAAGACTGGAGGATTGCAAATGTCACTCCACTCTTTAAGAAGGGAGGAAGGCAAAAAAGAGGAAATTATGGGCCAGTTAGCCTGACCTCAGTGGTTGGGAAAGTATTGGGGTCCATTATTAGGTACAAGGTTTCGGGGTACTTGGAAACTAACTGTAAAATAAGTCAAAGTCAGCATTGTTTCTAAAGGGAAATCTTGTCTGAGAAATCTGTTATAATTCTTCAAGGAAATAACAAGCAGGGTGGACAAAGGCGAGGCCGTGGATGACATTTATGTAGATTTTCAGAAGGCATTTGATAAGGTGCCTCATTTGAGACTGATAGAACAAGATAAAATCCTATGGTGTTACAGGAAATATACACGGATAGAGGAATGGCTGATAGGCATAAGGCCACAAGTGGAAATAAAGGATGCCTTCTCTGGTTGGCTGCCGGTGGCTAGTGGTGATCCTCAGGGGTCAGTATTGGGACCATTACTTTTCACATTGTTTGTCAATGATTTGGATAATGGAATTGATGGCTTTGTGGCAAAGTTTGCAGATGATACAAAGATAGGTGGTGCTGAGGAATTCTGAACAGCTTTATTAAGTATCTCTTTAATATTATATACTTAATATGACACAGGAGGTGATCATATGGTCCATCACGTCCAACAAAGGAATCCCATTTCATCTTCAATAATTCTCCAGCAAACCTTGTTCTTGGTCACCTGCCCATCGACTCTCATTTATTTTTACTTTGCTTTTTACCTATACTAGGGGTAACTGACAGTTGCCAGTTAAACTACCCATTTATTTTTGGGATGCAGGGCATGCACATCCTCACGATGATTACCAGTGAAAATCCTGGCAGTCAGAGAGAATGTTTAAAGTGCTAAGATCAGGATGAAACCCAGGTAACTGGAATTGAGATGTTGCAGTGCTGACTGGAGCATCTGCTCCAGCTATTATCACTGCTAACATTCTAATAATCTCCCTGAATTCTCTCCAGGACATTTGCACCCTTCCTCTAGTGTGGTGCTTAGAACTGCAGAATGTTTACTCCAACTGCCTTATAAACAATTTTTTTGCTAGCACTAAGCACAAACTATCTTCATCCAGCAATCACTGGGAAAGCACAGGTCATAACGCTCCCCTGGTTTAAACTGCTTTGACCTCAAAAAAAAGTCTTCTGACTTAAAAGTATCTGCAACAAAATGTCACACATCACACAAAACAACAGGGTTAAAGTAGCTTGCATCAGTAAAAGAATACCGGGTTCATGTTTTGAGTAGCTGAAATCGATCATTTGAAGCATGCATTTTTTATTATCCTGCCTTGACCTCATCATTCAATGGCCAATGTGAGACTCTGTGGTTGCTGAGAAGAGCAGATAAGTAGCTGGGGGGTGGGGGGGGGGGTAGGGTTGGTGCCACAAGTAATTATGGCTCCAAAGCAACATACACAAAATTCTGGAAGAACTCAGCAGGTCAAGCAACATCTATGGAAATGAATTCACAGTCGATGTTTTGGGCTGAGACCCTTCTTCAAGGCTGGGAAGGAAGGGGGAAGATGTCAGAATAGAAGGTGAGGGGAGGGGAAGGAAGCTAGCTGGAAAGTGATAGGTGAAGCCAGGTGGATGGAAAAGGGAAAGAACTGGAGAAGGAATTTTATAGGAGACAGGAGAAGGAATCTGATAGGAGAGGAGAGTGAACCACAGGAGAACGGGAAGGAGGAGAGGCCTGGGGTAAATAAAAGGCAGGAGATAAGGGGTAAACGGTCAGAGTGGGGAGTGGGCGGGGGTGAAGTTTGTTTACCGGAAGAAATTGATATCCATGCCATCAGGTTGGAGATTATCTAGACAGAATACAAGGTATTACTCCTCCATCCTGAGGGTGGCCTCATCTTGGCACCAGAGAAGGCGATGGACCGACATGTCAGAACGGGAATGGGAATCGGAATTAAAATGTTAGGTCACTGGGAAATCCCCAGATTTCCTGTTTACTTTTTATTTCAGAAATGTGTTTTTCCAGACTGAACCAAGTAAGTCACAGTCTGTGGGATTAGTTAGTGTACTGTCCATCACCCCAATGACCAGGTTGAACTCAGCTCACAGAAAGCTTTCCACTGCTTGGGAGGGCCAGATGTTAAATGTGCTTTATCTACAGACCACAATATGCCACAAATTTGTTATCTCACTTCTCCTGCTTTTGTCCTTTGGGCTTCTCTTGTATGAACTTTCCAAATATACCCTTGTTAAGAATGAAAGTGTTATAGCCTGGTCATGTGGACAGTAGATGATTATCCATTCCTCTGGTACACTGGTCTGTTTTGATGGCACAGTTAGGGTCATTCTGGGTAACCCATAATGCTAACATCTTCCTTGCAGTATTTTAAAAGACCTGCCAATTACACTGCCCATTCACATTATTGTCGAGGGGCTGGGTATGTTTTTGTACTTTTTGGATGGTGACTGTAGACACATGGTGTTACCTGCACTCTTCTAAGGTACAACACGGGGCTTTGATTACAGCTGCTCTCCAGACTGCCTGCACTCCCAATCTCAAGCTTATTTGTCCTCTAATTGTTTCCACAGTAACAAACTGGTACTACCTTTAGGCTGTATTTGTCGACATAAATTACATGCTCTCAGGAGCATAACTACTCGGCAAGCAGTTGAAGCATTTTCTTACTGTGGTCTGTCCAAATGACAATGGAAGCCAGCCAAATTTGCTATCAAGGATCCCTCCAGCTGCACCGGGGTCTTTGGATGTGGAAATAAGGCAGGTTCCCAGAAGAATACTGTGCAAGAAAAAGGGGTGGCCAGAAACCAAACCACTGATGTCTTTGATGTAAATGAAGACCCTGGGCAACAGTATGCAGGGCATAACTTCGTCATTTCCACATGACCACAAAAAGTATCGTAAAAACGTAACAGCAGAAGGTAATTCATAGACGTTACTTAACTTCTCTGCAGACTGCTGAAAGCTCTGGAAAGAACAACTTCCAATACCCATTCATACATGCCCTGGAAGAAGAGAAGTGACTTGATTCTCGAGTGAAGAGTGGACTTGGATGAGCAGCTCCAGAATTTAAACCAGCAATGATGAATGAGCAGTAATAAGCTTCTAAGTCAACTTGCAGGTTATGAGGTTCTCATGTACCTGTTGCCCTAGGCAGTTGAGATTGTAGATTAGGAGACTGCTGTTGAAGAAGCTTTACCAGTTGATGTTGCAGAGCAGTTTACAGGTGATACACACTGCACACTATATGCTTTGGTACTGGAAGAAAATAATGTTTAGGGTCGTGAATGAAGTGGCAATGAAGCAGCTTGTTTGCCCTGGATGCTGCCAAATATTTTGAATGTTAGTGGAACTGTGTTCATCCAAGCAAATGGAGCGAATTCCACCTTGATGTTTAGATGATGGGGAAGACCTTCAAGTGTCAGGAAACAGGCCTGTCTTTGTATCTATGCACCTGATTCAGTTGAATTTCTAATCAATGGCAATCCCCAGTACAGTGACGGTGGGGAAATTGGCCCTAGACTAGTGAAATGGCAGATGAAACTTGTTGCAAAGTGTATGAAGCAAAGGAAAGACCAAGAGCCAGCAATGCAAGTTAAAGTGGATGCAGAAACACAAAGAAATGAACATAGCAAGGCTACATATCAAATTATGATAAAATATGAATTACTGGATTTACAAATAAAGACCATAAGACACAGGAGCAGAATTAGGCCATCTGGCCAATCGAGTCTGCTCCACCATTCAATCATGGTTGATCCTTTTATTCCATCTCCTCCTCAACCCCAGTTCTCAGCCTTCTCCCTGTAACCTTTGATGCCAATGTCCGATCAAGAACCTATCAATCTCTGCCTTAAATATACACAACGACTTGACCTCAACAGCTGCATGCAGCAACAAATTCCACAAATTCACCACCCTTTGGCGAAGAAATTTCTCCACATCTCTGTTTTGAAAAGGCACCCCTCTATCCTGAGGCTGTGCCCTCTTGTCCTAGGCTCTCCCGCCACGGGAAACATTCTTTCCACATCTACTCTTTCTAGGCCTTTCAACATTCGAAAGGTTTCAATGAGATCCCCCTTCATCCTTCTGAATTCCAGCAAGTAAAGAACAAGAGCCATCAAACATTCCTCATATGGTAACCCTTTAAAGGTAGAGAACACAAAAAGGAAAGTTATACTGAACGGATATGGACAGTGTAACATTCTTCAGGACACGCTCATGAACCTTGAGAAAGCGTTTTGTCAGATTTCAGTTGCTGAGGGTCTTGTGTAGAAAGTTTGGAGAACTTGGGATTTTTGCTCTAAATGTAGAAGTTTAAGGAAGGAATTTTAAAAGGCACCAAAACTATGAGGCATTTCAGAAAGGTAATTATAATTTCAGGTGAGTGTTAATCAATAGACATAGATTTAAAATGACCAGCATTGAAAGTAAAACTGGGAGATGAACGTATTTTTCAATTGTTTAATTACTGTCCCAAATCAGGTGTTCCCAACCTTTTTATGCACAGATTCTTACCATTAACTGAGGTGTCGGTAGACCCCACATTGGGAACTCCTGGTCTGAATGTTGGTGGAAAAAAATCAATGGTAACTTTCAATAGCAGTAGAAATATTTGAGAAAAAGAATATGCATGCTGCGGGAATAAAACAGAGAGTGGGTCAGATTGGATAGGAACGAGGTGCCAAGGCTAGATGATACACTCCTCTACCTTAGATACCCCCCCAAAAAAATGATGAATAATATGACCTGATATGTTTAGAAAGAGTGGGACTGCTCTCTGGATGATTCACATCAGATCTGCCACAATTGTGAAACTGAGAGCTGGAAAGTTAGTGATAGCTCAAGGAAGATTTTGTTGTGCTGATGCAGTAAGCCAGAACCTAAAGAACTAATGACTGCCAACAATACATCTCAGCCTATGCAGCTACATTCAGAACCATAGGAAGTATCAACTCCAGTGAATGCTGACCGACCTGTGAGGCGTGCTGGCACAGCACAGCAGAGTTCATTCCTGACCTGGAGTGCTATCTGTGAGTTTTCATGTCCCCATGCCGATATGAATTACTTTCCAGTAGTTGTATTAATCAGCAGTGTACATTGCCCATAGAGTGTAGGTGGATCTGGAACCTGTAGTGGGAAGAGTTGATGGATTGAAGGGACTCCTTCCTTGCTGTCTGACTCAATGACCCATGATATGTGCTTCAGTGCTCTTTTGAATGATGTCAGCTGGCCAAGTGGTCAGTTTTCTGCTTTAGCAGCTTGTTTTAGGCTTTCCAACTTCGAACGCTACTTTCCAAATATTAAGCCAGCTGTAAGCATTTGAGCATTTTAAATAAACATTCTCACTACTGCTTCTGTCAAAATGGAAGTAGAATGAAGTAAAGTTACTTCGTCCTTAGAAGGTGGAATAGTTAATGACGATTGTTGGTGAATGGGCTGTGGATGGGTAGCTTAGTTGCAGAAGCAGCAAAACCATTCTGCACCTTATCAATGTTACACCTGACAACTCTACTGACAGACACTGCTGCTGAGATGTGGAGAGAAAGAATTTAAGTGACAGTGCTTTGATCTTTTATCTCAAGGAACGTAAGATCACCAAGTATAAATCTAATTGGGACATTGTCTTTCTTTTGCTGGTGACTTCCTTCACCTACATCTAACCCACACAAGGTTTTCAACACTAGGAAACTTCATCCACACAATTAAAGAAAAGCTGAAGTATCTTTTCAAGTGGGAATTGAAAACTATCAAAACTTCAACTATCAGTAAAAACCAAACAGAGCAGGAAACTAGTAAGTATTCGAAATATGGTAGGCTAGGGTGTCGGCTTACATGCAGGGAGTGTGCAATTACTATAATACCCTTACTACTTGAGGAATTAAGGACAGAAGGAAATATGGGGAGACCACAATTCAGATTTGTTGTTCTTAGTTCACAGAAGCATGAGGGGTGTAAAAGGTTAAGGAAAAACAACCATGACTGGCAAGTAGGTGGGAGTGGGAGTGACAGTGACCATAAGACACAGTACAGATACAAGATGAATGACAAAGGCATGAGAATTGGGAGAGCTTGTTTTTGCAAACTCTAATGTTGCATTTGCAATTAAGTATTATCTAAGGAAACTTACGCAGGCTCAATTTTCTCCTGAACTATCTTGGTTCAGAGTCCTTGCTCTAGTTCTGTTCCTATTTGCCCGATGAGCATCCTGTTACTAAGTGGCAATGGGAACTGCTATCTAACGCCATATGCCTGTGATCTGCTAGATGCAGATTTGTAGTAAGAACAGTTCAACTTCAGCTCCAAGGTTATTTTGTTTGTAATAATTTCCTGTTCTGTTGGAGCTGTCGGAGTTTCCAAGTGTGAAAATACCATAACATCCATTGGACAAGAGTGGAACATCTGAATTCCAAGCTGTCATTTTGAACTGTTAATCTCTTCCCAATGGTTGACAAAGACGATCAGGAAGTTACATGGCTGAACTTTTGTTCTACCTGTAGGGAAGAGATGTTCTGATTGTCAATCGAAGAAGTGCTTAAACCTGCAAGCACTGCGATTTGTTACTTTCGAAGTTCTAGCAAAAATCAAGCCTTAAGATGGATCTCAGCAAATGGCAGATCATAATATCTCCATCTCATTTATTTGGCAGTACTGTACCCAGAGCACTGATACCAACAGCAGCAGCAGGATATGGTGTTAGGTAAAACTGTAAAAACACCTACAGCAGATGACCTTGGGACTGCAAGGACCACAACTGAACAATTCTCTCCAATTTCAGATGTTCACTTTAGTTCACTCACAGCTTCATACATTTGTGTTCTACACATTCCAGTGGTTGCTGTTATTCTGTGGCAGTGGCCCAAAATATCTCAAAAGCATGAATTTAAAGTAATCAATCATGACTTAAAGTTGCCAGCTTCCTGTCCCTGCGCCAAACTGTTTGTTCCAGCCTAGCCCTTCCTCAAAGCAGGCTTTTGCCGGGAACTCAACTCCTAACACCAGAGCCTCGGGGCAGCCTCAACATGGGTATTTGGCTGCCCTTTCAGAAAGTTTTTAATAGCTGGCATTGAGACCCTTGTCCGAAACTCATGTGCTGCCAGTGTGGTCAGGATGTTTATAAGTATGTTTGACATTCACATTTAGTAAATGTAGGACATGCAAAAAAAAATACACATGACATTCAAAATTATTTCCCACTAAAACACACACATGCATACTACAAATTAAATCATTAAGACTCACAACATTAATTTAATAGTGAAACACAACTATTCGCCTTTCACTCTGAGACCAATGGTTCTCATTCATTTGAGTGGATCTATCATGCTTGCAGAGTGTTAATCCAGCATAAGCATGGGTGGGGTGGGGGGAGAGAATTTGCTAACCAGGGAGCTGGGAAATCAGTGGAAGGGCATGTTACCTATTGCACTTTGGGGATTCCTATGGAGACTGTGGGTAGCAAGGCAGAAGATTCCACTGCCAATTTAGAATATGCCAGCATTAGAAACTGGACTTTCCATTGGGATTCATGAGTAAATACTAGCAATACTATGGCCCACTGGCGTGTGAGTGAGAACTTTATTTCAGAGGGGTGCTTGATTGCTTAATATTATCATTTACATGTCTTTTTTGATAAAGAAATCACCTAATTCAAATAAACCCTTTTTTCCCCATTAACACTAGAAGTTAAATAAATCCCAAAAAGAGTATTACACAGATTTCCCAGAATAATATCAGTGTTTAAAATATAGTTGAATAAACACAGATTTATATTCTTCCGTACAGAATTCTAGTCAATGTAGTTAACAGTATGCCAAAATTCAATTATGGTGAGAGAATTCAGAATAAAACATGTGATCTTAATACAGTAGTAGAGGTGACCCATTAATGAGCAAAGTTAAGCTGAGTTATTTCACAAAGCTTACTGCGAATGGGAGACATTTTCCTTCAAAAGATTATAGTTATTAAGACAATAGGAGCTTGCAAGGATGTAACTGACAGATTTTTCTTGGGGAAGGTTAATGAAACACGAAGACAAAAGTAAAAACACCAGTTACGGTACAGATTGATCATAAACAGGAGAGAATGGCGTCTCTGTTCACATGTTGTGCATTCTTGTGGCAGACATAGAGGACAGTCAGTACCAAAGATTAAGGGCATTAAGACACAGAAGTAAGAGTGGACCTTTTGGCTTCTTGTACCTATTTTGCCTTTCAGTAAGATCATGGCTGATCATTTAACTTGACACCACTTTCTTGCAGTAACCTCATATTCTTAAATTCACTTCACATCTAAAAATCTATCAATCTTTGGGTTGAATCTATTCAGTGACTGAGATCCACAGACTTCTTTAATTTGCTAACTGAACAACTCATCTGCTGATTATCTGTGGAGCTCAGAATTCAAGAAGATAAAGCCTCAGGCTGCTTCCCTGCTGTTTTGGATTTTTTTTAAATATTTCTTTTCGAAAAGCAGCATCTGAGTAAATGAAGCCTCAGAGCTTCCTGTTCTCTGAGGCAGCTCATAATCTGACATTAATGATGAGTGAGCTTATCGCTTCTCTGAAATGCAGGAGATGGGGGAGCAGTGACTAAGTGCATGTGGTACAGCTGATTCTCTCTTCCATGGTGTAATTGGTATCTCTCCAGATCCAGAAGTACCTCTCCCCATGCCCTTCCCAGGGCATCCTTTGTGATGGATATCCCATGCTAAAGGTAGGTGAGGCAGATAGTTAAAGACATGAAACATTTAACCACAATTAATTATTAACTGATTGAGTGCAGTGGTGGTTGTCTGACGATGATAGGAAACCTGTGCAGGAGAGTTCTTAAAGTGGAAAAGCCATCGCACTGGAGCATCTCCACTCTCTCTGCCTCAGAAGTCCAGGTCCGGTGGTACGAACAAGTGTGACAAACTGGGCTCTTCCTTAATTGCAGTGGATGACCATAACAACTTCTGCACCTTGCCACGCCCTTCACTCTCCAGGAGCTTTGCATTACCACTTTCCTAGCTGTTGGATCTCACTGAAGATCTTGTCCACCTGGACTGCCAGAGCTGATTTTGCATGCTGAAAGTCTCGGGGGGAGCAAACATGAGTGAGCTGCCACAGAATGGACATGACAACCCCTTTCACCAGAGGTGCTACCCCTCCAAATTGAACAAAGTAGTATTTTAATACTTACACTATTAGTCTTGTTCTCTGTTTTCCCATTTCTCAAAGAGAAGGACATTGATTTCTGTACTATTGTACAAAAGCAACTAGATAATTAAGAAGTCATAATAATATATAACAGAATTATTAATCTTAATGTTGTTTTATTTAATAGCCACCCACCAGAATTTGAGTGGGACTGATAACCTTGCAGGCAGGCATGCTGGAAGTGTTGGGGAAAGTTTAAACTAGGTTGGCAGTGGGATGGAAACCAGAGTGATAGGTCAGAGGATGGAGCAGTTGGTGTAAAAGTAGTTGCAGCTCAGAGAGAAACTGTGAGGAAGGATAGGCAGTGGATAGGGCAAAATTACAGTCAGTTGAATGGGCTTGAATGTGTCTATTTTAATGCAAGGAGTAACCGGAATTAGGGTGCTGAACTCGGTAGATAGAACTAAGACCTTGTAGCCATTGCAGCCACTTGGCTGTCATAAAGGTAAGAACTGCTGCTGGATGTTCCAGCATTCAGATGTTTCAAAAGGGACAGGGAGGGAGATGAAAGAGATGGAGGAGTGGCATTGCTAATCAGGGACAGTATCAGAGCTGCAGAGAGGGAGGAAGTTATAGAGGGATTGTCTACTGAGTCAGTGTGGGTGAAAGGCAGAAACAGGAAGAGCACAATCATTATTGGGTGCTTGGAATGAAAGAGAAAATTAGTAGGTTGGTTGCTTGTTTGTAGGGTTGTTCATGGAGCCTGGAAGTTAGGTCACAAAGGTTTCGTCAACAAAGTGACATCATCAGGGCACAATTGAAAGTTTAGGAACGGCAGTCAATTGTGCACAGATAATTTCACCGCAACCAGTGACGAAACATTTGTGACCTAACCTCCAGGCTCGGCAAACAACCCTCTAAACTATTGAGAGTATTCCACAACCTTCCCCCCCCACCCCTCACCTGCCTCCATAGGAGAAGATTCAGGAATCACATATTGGAAAGGTGCAAAAATAACAGAATTGTTGTCATGGTGACTTCAACATCTCAATAATCACTGGCATCTCCTTAGCATAAAAGGTTTAGATGCCAAGGGTGGAGGTAGATGTAGACATATTAGGGACATTTAAGAGACTTAGATAGGCACATGGATGAAAGAAGAATGGAAAGCTATGTGGAAGGTAAGGGTTAGATGGATCTTAAAGTAGATTAATGATTCAGCATATCATGGGCCAAAAGGCCTGTATTATTCTAGGTCCCATTTACTGATAATCTTATGCATATTAATATGGCTCTAGAGTTTAATCTCATACTAATGATTAATTCTATTTTTCTTTTCAAAACTTCAGTTTGGAAAACACTATGATCTACAGCGTTGAAGTTTCTAGTCACTTTCATTCTTAATTTTATAAATACCATTTAATTAATCTTTCTTGGGGGTTTAAAGCAGAACCTTTTCCAGACATCAAGAATACAAAGTAGAATTTGGGGAATTCATGACAGTGATGATACAATAATTAGCCTATCTCCACTGTGGCTGATCCAAAGTCAGGAACTTGAAACTTTGTGAAATCAGTCCTCATTCTCCTTTGCTTCAAAGAGAAAAGCTCCAGCTCACTCAACCTACCTTCATAATTTATGCTTTCTAATCCAGGCAGCATCCAGGTAAATCTCTTCTGCACCCTCTCTAAAACTTCCAATCCTTCCAATAATAACAAAATCAGAACTGGACACAATTCTTCAAATGTGGGTTAAACAGTTTTATAGAGATGCTTCATTTTCTGTACAATTCCTCACAACCAGCACAGTTCCTGATTTTGGATAGGTCACAGAGAGATGGGCTAGTTCAATTGGAGGGGGGCTAAGCTACAATATTCTTGTTCATCTCTGGGCAAGCAGCCCAACCATAACTGTTAGTGGAAAGATGATGAGTGGGCAATTGCGTTATATGGAATGAGATACATTTTTTTAAAAATCAGGTGTGTCTTAGTGTTACTGTAAGGTAACATGCCATTCAAACTGAGCATAAAAAGTCATTTTTCCATAATTAATAAGAAATATTATTGGGATTAAATGAACTGTCAGTTACAATAATATTAGCACTGCGGTTTGTAATATTTGTTTTCTAATGCAGCAAGATGACTGACTTCATTAGTTTGCACTTGCACAAAGTACAGCAGAATCTGTTATTTGCATAATTTATTCAGCATTCATTTGCAATGTTTTATTAAATGAATGTTATCTTAATTATAAATTTTGTGGTAAACTATGGAATAAAAAGGCATTGTCATTCCAGAGAAGTTCCCATCCAAGTACACAATACTTCCTTCAGACCTTTCTTTTGCAAACACCTTGTCCCTAGTAATGGCAATGTCACTCACTCTGCCCCTAAAACCCTTGAACCTCCGGCGCAATGTCTTCCACAATGAAAACCGATGTCATCATAGCAAGACACACACAAAATGCTGGAGGAACTCAGCAGGCCAGGCAGCATATATGGAAAAGAGTGCAGTTGATGTTTCGGGCCAAGACCCTTCAGCAGTACTCAAACCTTCAGTCCTACTGAAGGGTATCAGATTAAAATGTTGACTGTACTCTTATCCGTGGATGCTGCCTGGCCTGCTGAGTTGTGCCTGCATATTGGGTGTGTTGCTTGGATTTCCAGCATTTGCAGATTTTCTCTTGTTTCTGACTGATGCCATCTTTGTAGGCATTCCAAAAATTCCCCTTCTTGGAATCCAGCTTTAACCTGATTTTCCCAATCTACCTGCATACTGAAACCCCTATTACTATCGTAACACAGAAACATAGAAATATAGAAAATAGGTGCAGGAGTAGGCCAATCGGCCCTTCGAGACTGCACCACCATTTATTATGATCATGGCTGATCATCCAACTCAGAACCCCGCCCCAGCCTTCCCTCCATACCCCATGATCCCATAGCCACAAGGGCCATATCTAACTCCCTCTTAAATATAGCCAATGAACTGGCCTCAACTGTTTCCTGTGGCAGAGAATTCCACAGATTCACCACTCACTGTATGAAGAAGTTTTTCCTCAACTCGGTCCTAAAAGGCTTCCCCTTTATCCTCAAACTGTGACCCCTCGTTCTGGACTTCCCCAACATCGGGAACAATCTTCCTGCATCTAGCCTGTCCAATCCCTTTAGGATTTTATATGTTTCAATAAGATCCCCCCTCAATCTTCTAAATTCCAACGAGTACAAGCCCAGTTCATCCAGTCTTTCTTCATATGAAAGTCCTGCCATCCCAGGAATCAATCTGGTGAACCTTCTTTGTACTCCCTCTATGGCAAGGATGTCTTTCCTCAGATTAGGGGACCAAAACTGCACACAATACTCCAGGTGTGGTCTCACCAAGGCCTTGTACAACTGCAGTAGTACCTCCCTGCTCCTGTACTCGAATCCTCTCGCTATAAATGCCAGCATACCATTTGCCTTTTTCACCACCTGCTGTACCTGCATGCCCACTTTCAATGACTGGTGTATAATGACACCCAGGTCTCGTTGCACCTCCCCTTTTCCTAATTGGCCACCATTCAGATAATAATCTGTTTTCCTATTTTTGCCACCAAAGTGGATAACTTCACATTTATCCACATTAAATTGCATCTGCCATGAATTTGCCCACTCACCCAACCTATCCAAGTCACCCTGCATCCTCTTAGCATCCTCCTCACAGCTAACACTGCCACCCAGCTTCGTGTCATCCGCAAACTTGGAGATGCTGCATTTAATTCCATCATCCAAGTCATTAATATATATTATAAACAACTGGGGTCCCAGCACTGAGCCTTGCGGTACCCCACTAGTCACTGCCTGCCATTCTGAAAAGGTCCTGTTTATTCCCACTCTTTGCTTCCTGTCTGCTAACCAATTCTCCATCCACATCAATACCTTACCCCCAATACCGTGTGCTTTAAGTTTGCACACTAATCTCCTGTGTGGGACCTTGTCAAAAGCCTTTTGAAAATCCAAATATACCACATCCACTGGTTCTCCCCTATCCATTCTACTGGTTACATCCTCAAAAAATTCTATGAGATTCGTCAGATATGATTTTCCTTTCACAAATCCATGCTGACTTTGTCCGATGATTTCACCGCTTTCCAAATGTGCTGTTATCACATCTTTGATAATTGACTCCAGCAGTTTCCCCACCACCGACGTTAGGCTAACCGGTCTATAATTCCCTGGTTTCTCTCTCCCTCCTTTTTTAAAAAGTGGGGTTACATTAGCCACCCTCCAATCCTCAGGAACTAGTCCAGAATCTAACGAGTTTTGAAAAATTATCACTAATGTATCCACTATTTCTTGGGCTACTTCCTTAAGTACTCTAGGATGCAGACCATCTGGCCCTGGGGATTTATCTGCCTTCAATCCCTTCAATTTACCTAACACCACTTCCCTACTAACAAGTATTTCGCTCAGTTCCTCCATCTCACTGGACCCTCTGTCCCCTACTATTTCTGGAAGATTATTTATGTCCTCCTTAGTGAAGACAGAACCAAAGTAATTATTCAATTGGTCTGCCATGTCCTTGCTCCCCATAATCAATTCACCAGTTTCTGTCTGTAGGGGACCTACATTTGTCTTTACCAGTCTTTTCCTTTTTACATATCTATAAAAGCTTTTACAGTCAGTTTTTATGTTCCCTGCCAGTTTTCTCTCATAATCTTTTTTCCCCTTCCTAATTAAGCCCTTTGTCCTCCTCTGCTGAACTCTGAATTTCTCCCAGTCCTCAGGTAAGCCACTTTCTCTGGCTAATTTGTATGCTTCTTCTTTGGAATGCCCTTTTGACATTATCTTTTCTATCTCCTGTTGTAATTTATAGCCCACAATTATCCTACTGTTCGGAGGCCTGTATGCAATTCCCATCAGGGTCTTTTTACCGTTGCAGTTTCTTAGCTCTACACACAAGGATCCTCTTCCTTCTGATCCTATGTCACCTTTTTCTAAGAACTTGATTTCATTTTTTTACCAATAGAGCTATCCCACCTCCTCTGCCTACCTGCCTGTCCTTTTGATAAAATGTGTATCCTTGGATGTTAAGCTACCAGCTATAATCTTCTTTCAGGCACAATTCAGTAATGTTCAAAATGCCATACCTGCCAATCTCTAACTGTGCTGCAAGTTAACCAACCTTATTTCATTTACCATATGCAATGGAATATAACACCAGCAGTCCTGTATTCATCATCCTTTTCCATTTTGTTCTCCTTTTACGTTGCAACTCATCCCATTGACAGCAATTTTGCCCTATAATTAACCCGTCCTTGCTGGCAGTCTCACTATGTCCTGTATTTGTAAATCAACGGCCCCATCCTCAGCCTTATCACTCCAGTTCTCATCCCTCTGCCAAGTTACATTAAACTCTCCCAAACAGCTCAAGCAAATCTACCTGCAATGATATTTGTCCCCCTCGGGTTCAGCGGTGACATATCACCGAGGATCTCACTTGGTCTGTACATACCGGCTGTTTGGTGAAAAAAAGCACAACAGTACCTCTTTCAACTCAGATGGTTGAAGAAGTTTGGTATGGGCCCCAAATCCTAAGAACTTTCTGCAGCGGCACAACTGAGAGCATCCTGACTGGCTGTATCAGTGCTTCGTATGCGAATTATACCTCCCTCAATCACAGGGGTCTGCAGAGAATGGTGCGGACAGCCCAGTGCATCTGTGGATGTGAACTTCCCACTATACAGGTCATTTACAATGACAGGTGCATAAAAAGGGCCTAAAGGATCATTGGGGACCCAAGGCACCCCAACCACAAACTATTCCAGCTGCTACCATCCAGGAAATGGCACACAGCATTAAAGCCAGGACCACCAACAAGATCTGGGACAGCTTCTTCCACCAGGCTATCAGACTGATTAATTCAGGCTGACACAATTGTATTTCTAAGCTACATTGACTATTCTGTTATATCTCTTGCTGTACATACTACTTATTACAAATTAGTATAACTTGCACAATGTACATTCAGATAAGAGACATAATGTAAAGATTTTTGCTCCTCATTGACCCGCTACCATCAGGGAGGAGGTATAGAAGCAACAAGATTTGGATTGCCAGACTGGGTAACATACAGATTCTTTCCTCAGGCTGTGAGAGCAATGAATACCTCTTATCACTGAGGTCATGTCACTAGGACAACGAGCAGTTTACTGTACTGTGCTTTACCACATGAATTTTGAATTATATTTTATTAACTTATTTATAGTAGTGTTGGCGCGTGGCCAAGTGGTTAAGGTGTTTGTCTAGTGATCTGAAGGTTGATAGTTCGAGCCTCAGCTGAGGCTGCGTGTTGTGTCCTTGAGCAAGGCACTTAACCACACACTGCTCTGCAACGACGCCAGTGCCAAGCTGTATCGGCCCTAGTGCCCTTCCCTTGGACAACATCGGTGGCGTGGAGAGGGGAGACTTGCAGCATGGGCAACTGCCAGTCTTCCATACAACCTTGCCCAGGCCTGCGCCCTGGAAGCTTTCCAAGGCGCAAATCCATGGTCTCATGAGACTAACGGATGTCTATTTATAGTATAATATTTTGGTTTATGTGCTGTGTGTGATCTATGTTGTGTTGGTGCACCATGTCTGGAGGAATGTTGTTTCATTTAGTTGTGTATATGTATAGTCAGATGACAATAATCTTGAACTTTAGCATCCCAAAGACATCTGGGTTGGGAGATTAATTGGCCGCTGCGAATATCCCTGTCTGTGCAGGTAACTGGTCAAACCTAGTGGGAATTGACATCAATGGAAGGAAAGCAAAATTGGATTAATGTAGGATTGCAGTAAATGAGTGCTTGATAGTAGCTGCATTCTTGGTGGGCCTGAGGATCCGTTTTGCTGTCTCTATGATTTTAAAGTTCCAGATCTATAAACAGTCGCAACCAACTAAAATGAGAAATATTCCAGCTAAAGTAACTAACTCAAGGGTAAATCGTCATCTTCCTCTTGACGATGGTTTGTAATTATTGAGCATCAGTCTGGAAGAAAATAATGCCCAGAATTTCATCCAAGAGTTGAGATTCTGTTTGACTGCCTGAAGAATTAATTCCACAACTGTTTCAGTTTTAGGAGCAAAACCGATTTGCCTTGCTCAAATTAGATATTACCAAAATATTATCACAATATAACCCATGTTTCCTTTGTTGGATTAATAACAGTGCATTCAGAATACTTAATAGGAAAGGGAAAAACACTGTAGTTAATTTCAAATCATACAGTGTTTTCCTGCTCCAAGTGCGCTTTGTTCTGGCTCAGGCTTTATTCCATTTGTCTTTAGTTTTTTTTCTTCTAGCTCAGCTTAGGAGTCCTGCAGCTTACTTTACACAGTTTCCTCCTCAGTAACCACAAACCTGAGAACCTTCAGAGACTGTTAGCATTACAAAACCAGCTTGTTGCAATAAACATTTACTACCATTGGCTCAAAATGTAGAAACAACATCTTCTGGTTTCTGATAGTAAAGCATGGCTGCTCTACTTCTTCATCAGTCATCCGAAAGGAGAGTGCTTAAGAGAAGGAGACAGTGTCTCACAAGTTATTCCTGAGGTGTGCAAGGAGAAATAGTAGGTTTAGCTGACAGGGTTAATAGTAAATCACAAAGCAGAGCAGAAATTGGATGGCAGCCATACCACTAACTGGGAATACAGTAAGCAAAGATGAAAGAACTTGAACGAAACCAAATGTCTGTGAGGAAAGTATGACTCTTGCTGATAATTTCAGATGTGTTCAGAGCCAATTTCCAAAGACTGCTTCTCACCTAACAGAGTCCAAATACATGGAACTTATTGCCAAACGTTTTAAAGCACTGTTCTGGATTCATCTGGAGTTTCAGGTCTAATTCTGGCTACCTGAATTTGGAAGGGACAAGTGGGCATTAGACAGGGTGCAGAAGAGAACTGTTGAATTGGCACTGTGTGTGTGAGAGACTTCAGTTTGTTTCATCAACTGGAGAGGCTAGTGTTACACTCCTTCTAGCAGAAGGGGTTAAGGGCAGATTCATTAGCTGTTTGTTTACTGTCATTGGTTTAAGGCTATTTATGAAAGGAGAGTAGGTATTTTGTAAATGCAGCAAGGGTCATAGAGTCATGGAGATATGTATGTTTTAGCTCAGAGTCCAACATGACCATTTACACTAATTATCTAATAATCCTAAAATATTCTTCTCATTTTCCCATCAATTCCCCAGTAGACTCTACTATCTAACTACACAGTAAGGGCAACTTACTTGCAGGCAATTAACAAAGCAACCTGCGCATTTTTTGGGATGCGAGAGGAACAGAGAGTACCCGGGAGAAATGTGCAAACTCCACAGAGCCATTATCGAGAGATCAAGAATGAACCCAAATTGCTAGGATGCCAAGCAGCAGCTCTATGCTTTGCACCTCAAAAGGTGTCATTGTCACAGAGCACAGAAACAGGCCTTTTGACACACTACATCTATGCCACCCTTAAACTCATCTACATTAATTCCATTTACATGCGTAGTTTTGTGCTTCAGCTTGCTGTGTCTGCACTGTCTTCACCTTGCCCAATCCATTTCCCATCATACTGCACTCCCAATTAAACCAGCAGTCAATTACCGCTGTGCATTACATGGTTATTTGCCCCTTTGTTCTGTCCATTCCCATGACTAATTCACCAAACATGGTCTGCTAGGCCATTGTACTGCCAGGTCTGGGTCCACCTCGTTATAGAAAATTGCAGCACAGAAAGAGGTCCATTGTCCCATCTAGTCTGTGCTGAACAATTTAATCTTCCTGCTCTCATCAACCTGCACCTGGACTATAGTCCTCCATACCCATCCCATCCATGTAACTATCCAAACTTCTCTTAAACATTGACATTGAAACTGCTTCCACCACTTGCACTGGCAGCTCATTCCACACACTCATAACCCTCTGAATGAAGAAGTTCCCTTTAAACGCCTCACCTTTCACACTTGACCCATAACCTCCAGTTGTAGTCTCACCAAACCACAGTGAAAAAAGCCTACTTGCATTTACCCTATCTGTAGCCCAAATAATTTTATATATCTCTATCAAATCTCCCCTCAATCTTCTACGTTCTAGAGAATAAAGTTCTAACTTATTCAATCTTTCCTTATAACTTAGGTCCTCCAGTCCCAGGAACATCCTTGTAAATTTTTCTCTGCACTCTTTTAACCTTATTTACATCTTTCCTGTATGGAAGTGACCAAACTGCACACAACACTCCAAACTAGGCCTCGCCAATGTCTTACACAATTTTAACATAACATCCTAACTCTTGTATTCAATACCTTGATCTATGAAGGCTAATTAAAATACAAGAGCAGAGATGTGATGCTGAGGCTTAATAAGGCACAGATGAGGCCTCACATTGAGCATTGTGTACAGTTTTGGGCTCATCAAATAAGAAAAAATGATTCTGGGACTGAAAGGCCTGTCATACGAGCAGCCTTTGATGACTCTGGGTCTGTACTCGCCAGAACTTAGAAGGATGAAGGCGGATCTCATTGAAACCAGTTAATTGTTGAAAGGCCTAGACAGAATAGATGTGGAAAGGATGTTTCCCATGATGGGGGAGTCTAGAAAAAGAAGGCACAGCCTCAGAATAGAGGGGTATCCATTTAAAACAGATGTGGAGAAATTTCTTTAGCCAGAGGGTGGTGAATTTGTGGATTTGTTACCACAGGTAGCTGTGGAGGCCAGGTTGTTGGGAGTATATAAGGCAGAGCTTGATAGGTTCTTGATTGGACACTGCATCAAAGGTTATGGGGGGAAGTCTGGGGAGTGGGTCTGAGGAGGGTAGAAAAAGGATCAGCCATGAATGAATGGCAGAGAAGACTTATGGACCTGCATTCCCAGATCCTCTTGTTCTACCGCACTCCTCAGTGCCCTACCACTCACTGTGTAAGTTCTACCCTGGTTGCTACTCTCAAAGTGCAACACCTC
The DNA here is from genome assembly GCF_030028105.1 of Mobula birostris. NCBI lineage: Eukaryota > Metazoa > Chordata > Chondrichthyes > Myliobatiformes > Myliobatidae > Mobula > Mobula birostris. The sequence continues at coordinate 77,638,276 of NC_092373.1, read as the reverse complement.
ACACTTGTCTGCATTAAATTCCATCTGCCATTTTCCAGTGGATCCAGATCCCACTGCAAGCTCTACTAGCCTTCCTCGCTGTCCAATATGCCCTTGGTGTCACCCACCAATTAATTCGCTGATCCAGTTAACCACATTTTCATCCAGATGATTGATATAGATGAGAAACAACAACAGACCCAGTACTGTTCCCCACGGCCCAACACTAGTCACAGGCCTTCAGTTAGAAAGGCAACTATCTACTACCACTCTCTGGCTTCTCCCACAAAGCCAATGTCTAATCCAAATCACCTCCTCATTTTGAATGCAAAGCAACTGAATTTTCTTGACCAAACTTCCATGTGGGACATTGCCTGGGGCCTTGCTTAAGTCGATGTAGACCTATCCACTGCCTTTCCTTCATCAACTTCCTTGGTAAATTCTTCAAAAAACTTTAGAAGATTGGCTAGACATAACCTACCACAGACAAAGACCATGCAGACTATCCCTAATCAGTCCCTATCTAATTAAATATTTATCTATCTGGTCCCTTAGAATATTTTTCATTAACTTCCCATTACTGATGTCAGGCTCACTGGCCTTTAACATCCTGGCAATTTCTGCACTAGCCTCCCACACATTCTGAGGGAACATGTTGTCACGCCCGAGGAGGTATCCATCCTAATTTGCCTCAGGACAGCAAGCACCTTCTCCTCTACATCTTTCATTTCCTTCAATGGAAAAGTTGGGTATATTAGGTAGACGGAGTGGAAAAGTTAGAAGAGGAATAGAATCAGCATAAGGTTGGACTAACTATTTTGCAATTTAAACTACACATTGTAAACATACCACCAAGGCTTTTTAATTTAATTCACATTCCTAATAGCAAGCTTTTATAAATTGCTAGTTTTCTAGTTTGAGTTTCTTTTGCACAGTGCATTAACACATTCCAGAAAATTATGATCATGAAAAAAAACAATTGCAGGAGCTAAAATGTGAAATAAAAACATAAAATGCTGGAAACTTTCAGCTGGCCTGGCAGCACATTTGGAAAGAGAAACTGAGTCAACATTTCAGGTCAGAAACCCTTTTAATACTCAGAGAAGGTTAGGGAATGATGGAAAGGACAAAATTAAAATCTCTAATACGGTGAGACCAAAAAGGTCAATGTGGCACTTAGAGGCAGCTATGCTTCTTTATTTATGTTTTGTGTGGCTGACCAAAGGTCGATGGGACATGCCCAGCAGGGCTCTCTCTCCTAGTGGAGAGAAAAAAAAACTTAGTCTGACATTATAGATGGATGACGGGCAGAAATGGGCATCTCCGATGACAGGAAGAAAGAGCAAGTTACTTACAAATGGAGAATTTGATGTCAGACCCAGAAGGTTGCAACATGCTCAGATGGAAGATGAGGTGTTAGTTCCTCAAGCTTGTGTTGGGCTTCAGTGTTGTGGTGCAGATTATTGACATTTTAAATCATTATAATTGACTGAACTTTAAACTCCCTACAGTAAGACTTGAAAATAACATTATTTTTGTTAACATAAGAAAATTCTGTAGGCATTTTAGGAAATGCTGATTTAATTCATGAAGGTAATCAAAAATATGAATGTTTATTTTGGGAGAGCAGGAACAAGTGGCACCTCATGGAACAGTTGCTATTCCATTCAGTTATATGTACTTAGTAGCTTCTAAACCAACAAACGTGCAAACGTTTAAAGTTTCATACCTTTTCTATTACAAACAACACCTGATAGTTGGTGTTGCTATCTTGGCAATAACCATTGTATTGGTTGATGCAGTAACATGGGATGGTTTTAAACTGTCTTGTTGCTCTGCATTTACTTCAATATATTGTCTGAGTGCATCAGTTACATTCCATTACCGTGAACTACAGAAAACCATAAAGTATTGCGGATCCAACCTTAACATTAATGTGTATAAATGGCATATGCGGACATGTATTACAGCTGAATTATGGAACCTTACAAAGGGTGTTGAAAGTTGTGATAATGAGAACCTTCACCTATCTACCCTACAATGCTCTGCACATTGTTTACTTCCTCATCTGAACTCTGCAACACAGGATCTGATGTAGGAGCATCTGACTTTCTGTTTTACAGCTTAGGGGCTGCAGCAAGGTAACCTCCAGTGCATAGGATCCCACTGGTGTTGGGGCAGAGGAGCACAGAACTGAATTGAGCATGGGGAAGGGGTTAGCATGAGTTGCAGGGCCAAGTACAACCTGGCCTCTTGCATTTATGGACAGCAAAAGGTACATCCAATAATTTTCCATTATCATTTGAAGGGAAAAACATCCTTAATGTTCAAATAAGTAAGGCATTTTTCAATGAAATGTTAAACTTGACATTTTGCAGGGAGTTTAAAGTGCCTTGACCTACATTTGTCTATCAACCAGCACCCAAAACAATTTATTGGACCTGTCAGAGGAAAAACATTGTGCGCAAACTGTTCCTGTGTTTCTCGACATTAACTGGTGGGTATGCTTTAAAAATACTTAAGAGATTGAAGAGCACTGTGGGAAATCTGAGTATGTGAATGGTATGAAATAAAAAAATACTAATTTGAATTTTATTGCTCCATTCAAACCATTGTTTGCAGTTTTCCAACTGTAAAACATATGGTTATTGGCAGCAGCACATAAGATTTACCGACAATATTATTACAATCAATAATCCTAATTCTAATAAAGTTGGCAAGCTACATGTATGTAATCAACCAAATCTACTATATTAATCTTAGATTAGGTAATACTGGAGACTAATATAATTGTGTTGTATTGATCTTAGCAGCTAATGTAGTTGATCTGGTTGACTTAAACTGATATCCTTCTCTCTGAAGGTCAATAATTTGTCTTTCAAAACGCAGTACAATAAATTCCACTACAAATCACATTTTCATAGCTATTTCATGCATGTTAAAAATAGAGGATTATTTATTTACATTCGGTGGCCACTTTATTAGGTGCACCTGTATATTAATATAAATATCTAATCAGCCAATCATGTGGCAGAAACTAAATGCCTAAAAACATGCAGACATAGTCAAGGGGCTCAGTTGTAGCTCAGACCAAACATCAGAATGGGGAAGAAATGCAAAGTGATTTTGACCATGGAATGATGGTTGGTACCAGATAGGATGGTTTGAGTATCTCAGAATCTGCTGATCTCCTTGGATATTCACACACAAGTCTCTAGAGTTTATAGAGAATGATGCAAAGGACAAAATACGTTCAGTGAGCAGCAGTTCTGTGGGCAAAAAACAACTTGTTAATGATAGCGGTAAGAGCAGAATGGTCAGACTGATTCAATTTGACAGTATCTTAAGTAACCATACGTTTCAACAGTGGTGAACAGAACAGTATCTCTGAACGGACAACACATCGAACCTTGGAGTGGTTGGGCTACAGCAGTAGAAGACCCCAAATACACACTCAGTGGCCACTTTATTAGGTACAGGAGGCACCTAATTTTGAATATTGAGAATATCTGCCTGCTAATTACAAAAGGAGCTGTGAACTTGAACTCCAATTATCCTCCAGCTTGCTTAAATGACAATTTAAAAACTTTGCAGGAACAACTTCCCAATTTTGAATTACTTGGTACATGTTGCTTATTCCATCTTGGGATATTAATGATTTGTTCCAACAACTAAATTAAAATTTGAGAAATCTTGATTAATTTGGATCAGCACCATCATGAATTCTGTTAAGGCCAAATGAGATTTGATCCCAAATTATTTTTTAATGATTACAGAACAGAGGAGGACTTCATTTTAATTTCTCTGATAAGCTATCCAGTTAGTTCTTCTGCCTTGCTCATCTCTATAGATCCGCATACCCTTGTCTTTCAAGTATTTATCCAGTTTTCCTATAATTGTAACTACAGTTCATGTTCTAACCACTACAGGACTTAGAAGGGAGAAGACAATCTCAGGATTGCTACCTGTGCCACAGGCTAGTATGAACAGTGGGCAATTACAAAATCAGGATTCATTAGCCAGGGCAAGTAAAAATAAGGCAGGGGCAAGCAGAGCAGCATTTGTTGGAGTGGACAGTTAGAGTGAGGACGAGGCTTTAGCTCTTCAAGGCTTACAGCGAGAACAGCTATAGGAAGATCAGTTTCAATTTATTGTTTCCTTCTTTATATTTGCACAGTTAGTACAGTAGGGATGCCGAGCAAGATAGTTGAATGCTCCTCTTGCAGGATGTGAAAACGCACAGAGACCTCCAGTGTTCCTGATGACTTCACCTACAAGAAGTGAATCCAGCTGCAGCTTCTAAAACTCCACATCAATGAGTTCGAGCTGGAACTGAATGAACTCTGGTTCATTCGAGCAGGCTGAGGGGTGATAGATAGGATATATAGAGAGGTAGTTACGTCCAGGATGCAGGACACAGGAAACTGGATGTCAGTCAAGAGGGTTAAAGGAGTTAAACAGTCAGTGCAGAGTACACCTGTGGCCATCGCCCTCAAAAGCAGTTATACCACTTTGAAGAGGGGGGAATGACTTAACAGAGGAAAGTTAAAGCATTCAGGTATCTGGTTCTGTGGCTCAGAAGTGGAGAGTGTGGAAGAGGAGAGCTGGGGTGATAGGGGATTCGTTAGTTCAGGGAAATATAAAGGAGGATATAAAGGAGGTTTTGTAGATAAGAACAAGATTCTCAGATAGTATTTTGCCTCCTGGGTGCCAGGATCTGGGACAGTTCTGATTGAGTCCTCAGCATTTTTAAGTAGAAGGGTGTGCAGCTAGTGGTCATGGTCTATACATGTACCAATGACATAGGTAGGAAGAGTGATGGAGTCCTGCAAAGTGAGGTCAGGGAGTTGGGTGCTAAGTTAAAGGAAAGGATCTCCAGGGTTGTGATCTCAGGATTGCTACCCATGTCACATGCTAGTGAGGCCAGAGGTAAGTTTATATCAATGCAAGCAGTATTGTAGGAAAGGCAGATTAACTCAGGGCATGGATCGACACATGGAATTATGATATTGTAGCTATTAGTGAGACTTGATTACAGGAAAGGCAGGACTGGCAGCTCAATATTCTGGAGTTCCATTGTTTTAGACAAGATAGAGTGGGAGGGATTGAACAGGAAGGTGTGGCGTTACTAGTCAGGGAAAATATCACGGCAGTGTTCAGTTAGGACATACAGGAGTACTTGTCTAGTGAGGCTTTGTGGGTGGAACTGAGGAGTAAGACAGGTATGACCACATTAATGAGGGTATATTGTAGATCATCCAACAGTCTGCGGGGTCTAGAGGAACCAAATTGTAGAGAGATTGCAGACTGTTGCAAGAAGTATAAGGTTGCAGGTGATTTTAAACTTTCCACTTATTAACTGGGACTCCCATACTGTAACAGGACTAGATGGGACATTGCTTGTCAAAAAAGAAAAATCAGGAAGGAAGCAATAAATAGACAAACCAGGAGTGAGTGCAGTGTTTACAGCTAGACAGCTGTTAAAGGGACATGTTAAATGTCCCCTTTGGGCTCTGATTGGTATGTTATCTACATTAAATCATACCCGTTGCTCGGAGCCAAGTTAATGCTATGTCAGCATAAGTAGAGAAAGCTTGCACAATTCAAAAAGCACTTTTTTTGGATTAAATCTAAAATCACCTTCAATGTGCAACAATATTCAGAGGTAAAGTGTATATGAATAGACACAATAGGAGAAAGCATCGATGATATTTCCAGGGGATTCCTCTAATTATTAACTGTTACCTCAGCATTGCCAGTCTAATACCTATTGGCAATTTCCCTTTGGTTACTATGAGTACCACATTAAAAGATTAGAGGAACTAATCTCATGGAAAACCCTGGTATGAGTGGAGGTTCCCCTGTCCTGAAGAATCCTCCAAAAAGGGAATTTCATGCTCTATCACAAATATTCACAAAACTATGTCCATGTTCTCATCAGACTTAATGGTTTATTGAAAAGGACTTAAGCCATTGCAACTGAGCACAATATTAGGAGCACTTATGTGTACAAATTAGAAATGAATAAAATTAGAATACAGCAGAGTTTTTTTTTTATCCCCAAACTCCAAATGAAAGCTGGGTCAAATTCAGATGAGCTGATTTCTAATTTAAAGTATGTACACAGTTACTTCCCATAGTAAAATGATGAAAAACACTATTTTAGCTAAGTCAGGAGTTAATCTTTTCATTTCAGAGAGACTCAGTTGCTGCCTTTCACTAAATGGGAAGAGTCCAGGAGACGAAGAGCAAGAAGATAAGTAGAAAGATTACTCATCCCAGAATCCTGGATTTTTCATATAATTACTAGAGTTTAAACATTAACATTGAAGTACATGTCATCCAATCATACCCATTCAATTATTATGAAGCTAACTTTGACAATTAGTGTGATATTCGTATTAACAAAAACATCCTGGTACATATTATTGTGCTCGTCACAAATACTCTAGAGTATTCCATTAATGTTGTCACTTAGGTAACAATGTTTTAATGAAAATTGCTTGGGTTTGCCAGAATTTAAACACTATAAAGCAGGCTAATTTCAGTCTTAAGAATTAAATGGAATAGCAGTTGATTGGATTAACGTGCATATGGTCAGAATTGGTCCAATCCGAACATTGTTTCACATGCGTTGCTTCTACAATGAATGAGTAGTATGCAAAGGAGCAAAAATATAAATAGATATTGCTATTACCAGATTTGATAATCATGGTAGTCATCAGATGAACAAGCAGCTGCAATTGATGATGAAAGTTTAAAAAGTAGCTTCTTTTCCCCCAAATATGCACGGTGACCACATTAGAGAAATGACAGCAGGGGATACAGTGCAAGATTGATTGTTGATTTCCCTTATTACTGAAATGTATGTCAGCAATCTATCTCATTGATTGAGATTTCCTGGTTTCCCATTGGAAACTAAGACAAAATTGAAGGGTTGTTCAGATACTCTTTTATCTAGAGGCATTAACTGTGTCTACAAGGGTACCAAGGAATTGCTCCAAGTGGTAAATGTGGCTTCAAATTTTGTAAGCTATCTAGGCATGAAGGTCATAATGCTATTCGAACCTGATACTAAGCTACCACATTAGGGGTCAATGTATAACAATTAGGAGTAAGAATCCTTACTGATTTTCTCCTCCAGAGTAAATTATAGAAAACTACACTAATATTGCTAAGCTAAGACTTGAAATCTCCATGAATGTATCCTACAAACTATCCATTATACACGAGTGAAGCTACAATATAAAGAAACATTAAGTCTTGGATAAATTATAGTTTTTTTTTATATAGGTTGTTGGAAGTGCTGGGGATTTAGTTTCATTTTTTTGATGCATCCCTCATCTTCCCCCCCCCCCACCCGCCGCCCCCCAATTCACCTTTGTCTTCATCTTGTTTCTATATGTTTCTAAATCTTGGTGGGTATAAAGTCCGAAAATCTTACAAAGGGGAGCTAAGCTGATTCGGGTTGGTTTCAGTTTAACAGTGAGTAACTGTCATTGCCTTGCTATTTGGTTAAAATTGGAATTCTACACACACACACACACACACACACACACACACACAGTGTTATTATGCATACTTGCTCTGCTGTGGTTAGGGAAAGCTCCTATTCCAGTTCCCGATAACAGCTGTTAATTCATTTCAATGCCCTCTAATCTACAGTGTTACACAAATTCATTAATAAATCAGAGTATAGTAATGTCATGCTGGTAAATGAGCAGCACATTATGTATTTTTCACATTTATAATCAAAGACACTGACTGGCCACAATAAATTTGACTATCTCTAGGTGGGGAGAAAAACAGCACACTGCTGGTAGAGCTACACACCTGCAGTGACAACTTCCAAAATCTATCCATAATAATATGTGATTTATAGAGATGTCATAGCTTTCTTTAGAGGCTGATTAGTACCTTCCACATCTGGCACCTGTCCAGGAGTATTTAATTATCTTTTTTAAACCCTTCATATTCCACTCTGAATTCTGTACATCTCCTCTGACGCTAATGAAGTAGGGCATTAAGGATGACTCAAGTCTCCTTTTAAATCCAGCAATACCTGACTTGTTATATGGAGTTCTGATTATTTTGTACTGGGCTGATCAATAAACGTATCTTGCAGCTTGATTGACTGCTGTAGCATTTCAGCTACAGCACCAGGATTTGAAGCATATTTCATCTCCCATTTGTTACATATGTCAGTCAACTGTCTTTGAAAACATGAAAGAATATAATGAAATCCCAATCAATAGAATAGCACATTTTTTCTATTCATCTATAGATGAAGTATACATTATTGTTGTTGTACATTCTGAAATGCAATGCACTTTACAGCAGAAAGGGTAATGAAGATGTATCCATGATGGTCTGAAATTTGTCAGTCTAATTATTAAAATTAAACTCATTTCCAAGATACAGATAGTTCAAAGTGAGACATAACTGCACATGACACGAATTATTCATGGGCCAAGAAAGGCTTACACTTTTCTTCTACCAACTAAAGTGTAAAATTACCCTTTAAGTTTCCAATTTGAAATACTCTTGTGATCAGAGATCTTCAATAAAAATGGTTTCAACTAAATACTTTTCAAGTAAGTAGGGATGATTGCAATTCAGAGCGATAATAATGTGTTCCGGGCTGCTTTGAAGTCGGACTGCTATATGAACAGTGATAGGGAACGTAGAGAATAAGATACCTTTTCCACTTTATCAGTAAGCTGGAGGAAGAAATAAAAGGTTGAGATTAGATCTGATTGGGCAGGAGGTTACATCATCTGTTCCTGATTATGATTAGATGAAAAAATTGAAAAATAATAATTGAATACAGAGGGTAGAATTTAGACAAATACTGTCTGGTTGTTAAGTTTGCTTGGAGGAACAGTGAAAAGGGGTTGAAGTAAACCACAAGTCTGTAACATGTCTGACATCCCTTTTACTTCAAACACTGAAGTTTCAAAAAAGACTCATTATCCTCTCCATAAAATAATGATCCCTGTACTGGCCAAGTGAGGTATAATGTTTACCTGGCAAAGGGGAGGATTCTGGATTATATTTGCTTTCAAAAAAAGTATTTTTTCAAAGCAACAAAGTGCTGAAGGAACTCAGCAGGTCAGGCAGCATCTATGGAAATGAATAAACAATTGACATTTCAAGCCAATATCCCTCTTCAGGACTGGAAAGTAAGGGGGAAGATGCCAAAATAAGAAGTTGGGGAAGGGGTTAGGCAAAGCCAGATGGGCTGGAAACCTACGGATTCTCACAGCTACCTGTACTATACTTTTTTCCACCCTATTACTTGCAAAAACGCCAACCCCTTCTCTCAATTCCTCCATCTCTGCCACATCTGTCCTCAGGATGAGGCTTTTCATTCCTGAACGAAGGAGATTTCTTCCTTTTTCAAAAAAGGGGGCTTCCCTTCCTCCACGATCAATGCTGCTCTCCACCGCATCTTGCCCTCAACTACCACCACATCCAGCACATAATTCTCTATAACTTCCACCATCTCCAAAGGGATCCCAGCACCAAGCACCCTTCCCTCCCCACCACTCCCTACTTTCTGCTTTCCGCAGGGGTCACTCCCTACGCAACTCCCATGTCCATTCGTCCCTCCCACTAATCTCCCTCCTGGCACTTAACCTTGCAAGCAGAGCAAGTGCTGCACCTGCCCCAATTCCTCCTCACTCACTACCATTCAGGGTCCCAAAGAGTCCTTCCAAGTGAGGCGACATTTCACCTGAGAATCTATTGGGGTCATATGCTGTGTCCTGTGCTCCTGGTGTGAGACGTGACCTAGATTGGGAGACTGCTTCGCCGAGCATCTATACTTAGTTCGGAAGAAAAGAGGGATCTCCCAATGGCCACCCATTTTAATTTCACTTCCCTTTGCCATTCCGATATGCCAGTTCATGGCCTCCTCTACTGTCGCAATGAGGCCACACTCAGGTTGGAGGAACACCACCTTATATTCCATTTGAGTAGCCTCCAACCTGACGGCATAAGCATGCACCAAGTCCAGTTGACAGCCAGGTGAGAAGAGGCAAGGAATAGAAGAAGATGGACGGGGAAAGGGGATTTTTTTTTAAACCAGGAGAAATTGATATTCATGCCATCAGGTTGGAGGCTAACCAGACGGAATACAAGGTGTTCCTTCTATTCGGAAACAGCTCTATTTCTATCTTTAACATCTCTATTTTTCCCTTTCAGGGTTCTTTTGAAGACCCTGACCTGGAGTTACACACTGACTTTGGTTCTTTGCGGAAATGGGTCCCACTCTCGGGGTCTCATGTCAGGCCATTATTCGATATACCAAGGACACAGCCTGGAAGATTAGCGCGCCTTCAGAGTTTTGGGATTCATGGCTCTGGAGGTGGGTGGTCTCGAGGTTGGTCCCTCCACAGGAATCTGTGTGTCATGGGAGTACATGGAAGACCAAAAGCAGCAAGCTGGCTGGTGGCTGTGTGCCCAGAGACCTGAATTCTTTGGGCACAGAGCTCAGAAAAAGCGACGCAACAGACAGTTAACATCGTAAATCAGTGAGTTGTTTGTTATGTCTCCCTCTTGCTGTGAAACGGGGACACTTCTTTTTCTCTTATTACGGAGGGAGAGAGCCTCTGGTATGTCCAATTACCGGCTGAACAAGTAGTCTTTGGGGTACTGCAAGTCTGTGTCCTTATTGATGCTTTGCTGCACACTTGAGTGGTCGGTGGGGGTGCTGTTGTTTTTTTTACTGGTGGGGGGAGCATCTACTGGCCGATGCTTACGTGTGGAGGTGGAGCTGGGGGGCTTTGGGGTTCTAACATTTAACTGTCATTCATTCTTTGGGGTACTCCTCTGTTTTTGCGGATGTTTGCAAAGAAAAAGAATTTTAGGATGTATATTGTCTACATTTCTCTGACATTAAATGTACCTTTGAAACCCTGAGGGTGGCCACATCTTAGTACAAGAGGAGGCCATGGACCGACATCTCCGAACGGGGATGAGAATTGTAAGTAAAATGCTTGACTGCTTTTGGCGGATGGAGTGGGGGTGCTCAACGAAGCGATCCCTCAATATATGATGTCTCGCACCATTGTAGAGGCCGCATTGGGAGCACCGGAAATAATAGATGATCCCAACAGATTTGCAGGTGAATTGTTGCCTCATCTGAAAGGATTGTTTGAGGACCTGAATGGATGCCAGGGAGGAAGTCTATGGGCAGGTGCAGCACTTGCGTCACTTGCAGGGTTTAGTGCCAGGAGGGAGATTAGTGGGAGGAAATAATGGAGGGGTATCACGGAGGGAGCGATCCCTGCTGAAAGCAGGAGGCGTGGTAAAGATACATTTGGTGGTAGGGTCCCTTTGGAGATGGCGGAAGTTATGGAGGATGATGGAGTGGATGGGAAGGTTCATAGAGTGGTAGGCAAGGACAAGATTAACTCTCTCACTGTTAAGACGTTAGGAACATGGGGTGAGCACGGATGTCCAGTAAGTGGAGCAGATTTGGGTGAGGGCAGCATCAAGGGTGGAGGAAGGGAAAGCCTGTTCTTTGAAGGAGGACGTCCCAAGAGCAGATGCGGCAGAGAAGGAAATAAAGCATTTTAACAGGAGACAGGGCGGGAAGAGGTATAGTCAAGATAACAGCTGGAATCAATACGTTTATAAAAGATGTTGGTCGACAGTTTGTCTCCAGAGATTGTGTGATCAAGAAAGGGGAGAGAGGTGTCAAGAAATGAACCAAGCAAATTTAAGGGCAGGGTGGAAGATGAAGGCAAAGTTGATGATAAGCTCAGAATGGGTGTATGAAGCAGCACCAATGCAGTCATCAATAGAGCAGAGAAGGAGTTGAGAAGCATACCAGCGAAAGGATTGGAACATGGGTTTCTCTACATAGCCACTGAAGGAGCAGGCATAGCTGGGGCCCATGCTATGGCCATGGCTATCCCTTGAGTGTTGAGAAAGTGGGTAGAGTTGAAGGAAAAATTGTTGAGGGCAAGGACCATTTCCATCAGACTGAGGAGGGGAACTGGTTGTATCTCTTATTTAGAAAGAAGCAGAGAGCTTTAAGGCGTTCTTCATAGCTTCCTTAGGGAGAGAGCAGGGAAGAAGTACCCTTTCTATGGCTAGTTCTAGTGAGATGGTGGTGGGCTTGGATGCAGTGGCCTCTCTGGGTCCAACCAAACATAGTATTGTATTTCTTAAACACAATTTTTACAATTGCAGGACACTGCGGGATATTCAGAACTTCAAGTACCGCAGGTCTACCCCAGTAGTGAACTACTGAACAGCAGAAGAGCTGGACTTGGTGCAGACTATGTTGCTGCATGCTACAGAAAGACATTGGAGATGGTGCGCGAAAGTTATGTGTGGCAAACAGCAAGTGATTGCCTTGGACATTATTCTTGTGATCACAAGACCCTGTTGGGCATTGGCAATGTAGAATACTGCAAGTTCGATTCACTGGTTTATTGGTGAGACTGACAGTGGAGGAGCTGTGTTGCTTCAGTTGTAGCATGGGGTCACCAGTTGCAGCCGCCCAGGAGAGGAAACACCGGAGGTGGTGCGGCGTGGCGTCCATGCTGGTCTGGGGGCTGGCCCCTCCCATCAGTACTGCCTCTCAGTGTTCACTCGGCAAAAGACAAGTTGGATTGCGTTCACCTGCAGACTACTGTGGGCTTATTCTTGCCGACAACATCCATGCACCACCAATCCCCAGGGCATGACACACTCATGGACTTGGACTATATTATATTTTTTTACTGACTGTTTACTACTATCTTATGCATACTGTATGTGCATTGTGCTGTGTATGATGTTGGTACTGTGTTTTGTACCTTGGCCCCAGAGGAACACTGCTTCATTTGTCTGTATTCATTGCTATTCACATATGGTTTAATGACAATTAAACTTAAACTTGAACTTCCTTCATGCGATTTTATTGATGAGCCTTAACTCTGCACATCCAGCAGCTTAGACCTCTGAAGCTTTTGTAACATTCCATTTACCAGCTCTCCAGCAGGATGGCGGAATAACATTCCGAGTATCAACTCTTTCAGTAAACGCTTTACAGTCATCACTCAAAGAGTATTTCATTATGACACAGACAAGCTGGATCAAATTGTTTGAATCTGTGCCCACTCAGGGTATTCCCATTTCCCCAATGGGGGCAATGTGCCTTGGTCAGTTAACCTACCAGTCTGCGTGGTAGATTTGGTAAATGTGGAAAAAAAGCAGAGCCGCCACTGGAATTCCATGTTATCACAGGGTGAAGCCGCTTTTAAAACAGCTCTAACCAGTATTATTTAAACCCTTATCGTGAAGGACAGTGTGTCAGCCTGGTGAGTTACCTCATTTTCTAAGCACATATCCACAACTTAAATTCCCTTCAAAATTTTGTAAGCCAAATGCACTGAATTCTCAAACATTCTGGTTCCTTAAATGGGTCATTATCATTTTATCTCAGAGGCAATGGCTTCAGTTACTATGTTCACACGATATCATTGTGGGTAAAGACCATTATGACACAGGTGCAGATTTACAGAATTACATCATTCAGACATCAACACTCCTCATACATTAAAACTTTCATTCTCGCAAACCTTCTCCAGCAACCCCCCCCCCCAATGCCAGCACATCCTGTCTTATATAAAGGCCGAAAACTGCCAATAAAACTCCAAGTGCAGTTTGACCAATGCTTTATAAAGCCGCAGCATTAAATTCATGTTCCTACATTCTCGTAGTCTTGAAATGAATGCTAACATTACATTTGTCTGCCTTACCACTGACTCAACCTGCAAGTTAACCTTTAGGGAATCCTGCACAAGGACTCCCAAATCTGTTTGCATATCTGATTTTTGAAATCTCTCCCCATTTAGAAAATAGTCTATGCCTTTATTCCTTCTACCGAAGTTCATGACCATACACTTCCCTACACTACATTTCATCTCCACTTTGCTCACTCTCCTAATCTAAGTCCTCTGCAGACTCCGTGCTTCTTCAACAGAACCGTCAAAGAATTCCAAAAGATTTGTTAGGCAAGATTTCTCCTGAAGGAAACCACGCTGACTTTTGTCTATTTCATCATGTCCCTCCAAGTACCCTAAAACCTCATCCTTAATAATGGGCTCCAACATCTTCCCAACCATTGAAGTCAGGCTAACTGGCGTATAATTTCCTTTCTTCTGCCTCCCTCCCTCCTTAAAGAATGGGGTACCATTTGCAATTTTCCAGTCCTCCAGAACTATTCCAGAATCTAGTCATTTGTGAAAGATCACTACTAGTGCCTCCAGAATTTCTTCAGCTACCTTCTTCAGAACTCTGGGATGTAGTCCATTTGGTCCATGTGACTTAACTACTTTCAGACCTTTCAGCTTCCCAATAGCCTCTCCTTAGTAAGAGCAACTATACTCCCTTCCCTGACAACTCTCAAAACTTGGGCATATTCTTACTGTCGTCCACAGTGAAGACTGACACAAAACTTCAAATGGCATTTCTTTGTCCCCTTTACTGCCTTTCCAGCATAATTTTCTAGCGATTTCATATCCACTCTCACCTCTTATTTTACTCTTTATATATCCGAAAAAGCTTTTGGTATTCCCCTTAACATTTTTGGCTGGCTTCTCTTCATTTCATCTTTCCTTTTCATGCACCATCAATTTTGTTGCCTTCTCTTGGTTTCTGAAAGCTTCCCAATCCTCTAACTTACAATTAATTTTTGCTATATTATATGCCATCTCTTTTCCTTATATGCTGTGTTTGAATTTCCTTATCAGTCATGGTTGCCTCACCCGCCCTTTAGAATACTTTTCATCTTTGGAATGCATCTATTCTATGCCTTCTGAATTGCCCCAGAAACCCCAGCTATTGTAATTCTGTCATTATCCCTGTTAGTGTCCCCTGCCAACCAACTTTGGCATGCTCCTCTTTCATACCTCTGTGTGCCTTTACTCTGCTGTAATACATCTGACCTCATCTTCTCCCACTTAAACCATAGTGCAAATCCTATCATATTATGAATACTGTCCCTCTAAGGGTTCCTTTACCTTATGCTCCCTATTCAAATCTGGTTCAATACACAATACCCAATTGTGAATTGGATTTCCCCTAGTGGACTCAACCACAGGTTGCTCAAAATATAAACAAAAAAAAATTCTTGTAGGCATTCTACAAATTGCCTTTCTTGGAATCCAGTACCAATCTATTTTCACAATCTACCTGTACATTGAAATCCCCCATGACTATTGTAACATTGTTCTGTTTACATGTCTTTTCTATCTCCCATTGTAACAAGGGCACCCTGCCAAGGCCAGGTTTGCTGCCCACCTCTCATTGCACTGACAGGATAGTGTTGGTCATTCTTCTTCAGCAATTATGGAACAGGCGATTTTGAAAATTGGCCAACAAAAAGAAAGATTCCTCCTTGCATTGGGGAAAGAACAATAATAATAATAATAATAATGCAGTCTTGCCCTTCCCATCCAAGGAAAGAAATGAACCCTTGATTCAGTTCAAGTTTGAAATCACAAAGTCAAATCTGCAAACTTGTACTTGGGAGGAGCTGAGGCACTTGGATTCACACAGAGAAGATTTGTTGATTTAAAAAACTATTAATTAAAATCTATTTATTCAGGATTTGGGTGTTATCAGCAAGACCAGCAGTCATTGTCCAGCTGCAAGGGCTTTATGAAAGTGTGAGTAAATCCCTTCTTGATCCACTGCAATCCTGGTGGAGATACTCTAACCCATCTGGTACTTTTCCCATTTTGATACATAATTTGAAAATACTTAGCTTTTTGAAAGTTATCTATTTAATATTTTAAACATTTGATTTATGTTCAAGATATGATCAACTTAAAAAATATTTACTGTAATTCTGAAGAATGGAACAAGAACAAATGTAGATTTAGAAAAAAACTGCAATTTTACTTGTTTTGTTTTTTTTCCCCTGAAGTCATGGAAGTACCTCATGAAAACTATCAAGGGAATGAACTTTATAATATGAAATAGTATTAAGGCATCTGGATGAAGTAGAATTCACAGGAAAATTACAATGAAAAAAAAAACCAGAAAATAGGAATGAAATTGCAAGTTTTATTCATGGCCTATTAACATACATTAGGAAAAAAAATCTAAATTATTGTGATGAAAAAAATGCCAAGTTTACATCAAAGATAACATAAAAACAAACAAGAGGGCAAATAATACAGCAAAACTTAGCGGGCAGTTAGAGGATTGGTATGATTTTAAAAATCTACAGAAGCAACTAAAAAAGCAATAAAGAGGGTAATGATGGTAGGCTAGCCAAAAGTAGCAAAGAGGGTACCAAAAGCTTTTTCAGATATATAAAGAGGAAAAGAGTGGATATTGGAGCACTGGAAAGTGACACTAGAGAGGCAGTAATGGAGGACAAAGAAATGGTGAACTAACTTGCATAAAAATTGCTGGTGAACACAGCAGGCCAGGCAGCATCTATAGGAAGAGGTACAGTCGATGTTTCGGGCCAAGACCCTTCGTCAGGACTAACTGAAAGAAGGGATAGTAAGAGATTTGAAAGTGGGAGGGGGAGGGGGAGATCCGAAATGATAGGAGAAGACAGGAGGGGGAGGGATGGAGCTAACAGCTGGAAGGTTAATTGGCAGAAGGGATATGAGAGGATCATGGGACACGAGGCCCAGGGAGAAAGAAAGGGGGAGGGGGGAAGCCCAGAGGATGGCAAGGAGAATAGTAAAAGGGACAGAGGGAGAAAAAGAGACAGGAAAAAAATATATATAATAATAAACAAATAACAGATGGGGTATGAAGGGGAGCTGGGGAATTAACAGAAGTTACAGAAGTCAACGTTCATGCCATCAGGTTGGAGGCTACCCAGACGAAATATAAGGTGTTGTTCCTCCAACCTGAGTGTGGCTTCATCTTGACAGTAGAGGAGGCTGTGGATAGACATATCAGAATGGGAATGGGACATGGAATTAAAATGTGTGGCCACTGGGAGATCCTGCTTTCTCTGGCGGACAGAGCGTAGGTGTTCAGCAAAACGGTCTCCCAGCCTGCGTTCACCAGCAATTTTTATGTATGTTGCTTGCAATTCCAGCATCTGCAGATTTCCTAGTGTTTGCGGTGAACTAACTTATGTATTTTGTGTCAGTCTTCATTATAGTAGACCAGAAATTCCAGAGTGTCAAGGGGCGGAAGTCAGTGCAGTTGCCATTACTAAGGAGAAGATGCTTGGGAAGCTGAAAGGTGTGAAGGTAGATACATCACCTGGACCAGGTGGAATTCAGCACATGGTTCTGAAAGATGTAGCTGAAAAGATTGTGGAGGGATTAGTAATAATGATCACTAGACCACTAGATTCTGGAATGGTTCAGGAAGACTGGAAAATTGCAAACGTCACTCTACTCTTTAAGAAGGGAGGTAGGCAGAAGAAAGGAAATTATAGGCCAATTAGGCTAGATAATGGTTCAGTGGTTGGGAAAATGTTGGAGTCCATTATTAAGGATTAGCTTTAGGGGTACATGATAAAGTAGGCCCAAGTCAGAATGGTTTCCTTAATGATCTAATTTGTCATCTTGTCTGACAAATCTGTTGGAATTCTTTGAGGAAATAACAGGCAGGAAACACAAAGGAGAGTCAGAAGATGTTGTTCACTTTGATTTTCAGAAGACCTTTGACAAGGTGCTACACATGAGGCTGCTTAACTAGATATGGTATTACAGAAAAGATACTAGTATGGATAGAAGATTGGTTGATTGGCAGGAGGAAAAGAGTTGGAATATAGGGGGCCTAATCTGTTTGACTGCTGATGACAAGTTGTGTTCCGTAGGGGGCACTATTGGGACCACTTGCTTTCATGATTTGGATGACAAAATTGACGGCTTTGTATCCACGTTTGTGGAGAATACAAAGATAGGTGGACGAGCAGGTAGTGTTGAGGAAGCCAGGAGTCTGCAGATGTACTTAAATTGTGAGAGTAGGCAAAGAAGCAGCAGGTGGAATATCGTGTAGGGAAATATACAGTCACATACTTTGGTAGAAGGAATAAAGGTGTAGACCAAAAATTGGAGGTGCAAAGTCCTTGTGTATGATTCCATAAGGGTTAGCTTTTAATTTGAGTTAGTGGCAAGGAAGGCAAATGCAATATTAGCATTCACTTTGAGATAACTAGAATACAAAGGCAAAGATATGATGCTGAGGCCTTATAAGACGTTGGTCAAATCGCACTTTGAGTATTGTGAGCAGTTTGGGCCCCTTATCTAAGAAAAGATGTGCTGGCATTGGAAATAGCTCCCAGGAACTTCACGAGAATGATTCCAGGAATGAAAGTGTTGATGCATGAGGAGCGTTGATGGCTCCGGGCCTTTACTCGCCAGAGTTTGGAATAAGGTGGGGGGGGGGGGGGGGAATCTCATCGAAACCTATTGAATATTGAAAGGCCTAGACCGAGTGGATGTGGAGAGGATGTTTCCTGTAATAGTCAAGTGTAGGACCAAGGGCACAGTCTCAGAATAGAGGGACATCTATTTAGAACAGAGATGAGAAGGAATTATTTTAGCCAGAGGATGGCAAATTTGTGGAATTGAATTGAATTGGCTTTATTTCTTACATCCTTCACATACATGAGGAGTAAAAATCTTTATGTTATGTCTCCACCTAAATGTGCAATGAGCAATCATAGTAATTTATAATAAATAGAACAGTCAACGTAACATAGAGATACACTCAAATCAGCATGAGTTGATCAGTCTGACGGCCTGGTAGGAGAAGCTGTCCCGGAGCCTGTTGGTTCTGGCTTTTATGCTGTGGTACTGGCAGCAGCTAGACTAGATTGCGGTTGGAGTGACTCGGGTCCTCATTGATCCTTTGGTCCCTTTTTCCACACCTGTCTTTGTAAGTGTCCTGAATCATGGGAAGTTCACAACTACAGATGTGCTTTGCTGCCCACACCCTTCTCTGCAGAACCATGCGACCAAGGGAGGTACATACAGTTCCCATACCAGGCAGTGATACAGCCAGTCAGGATGCTCTCATTGTCACAGACGGCCGTAGGGGCCAAGTGACTGAGTATATTTAAAGCAGAATTTGGTAGGTTCTTGGTTAGTAAGGGCATCAAAGGTGATGGGGAGAAGGCAGGAAAATCGGATTGAGAGGGATATTAAATCAACCATGATTGAATGGCAAAGCCATCTTGATAGGCTGAGTGGTCTGATTCTGTTCCTATGTCCTGTAGTCTTTACTGGAATTTTTCAATTTGCTTTATTAACTAGAGTATTTTTAAATATATAACTGAAGTCTCTCACCTGTATCAGGATTATGGTTAACACGTAGCTCAGAGTGGAAGTGAGTGATTACAAGAAAAGCAGGAAAAGGAAATACAGATGTTTCAGAGAACCTCCTGAGCAATTTAACAGCTAAGCAATACCTGATTGCATTGCTCTCTAAAACTATCAGAGTCACGATCAGGTGGCTCAGGGGTATGGGGTGGTGGGGGAAGAGGGGAAGAGAGTTGTTTTGTGCTCCTTCATGTGCGTGTTGCTGCCTGTCCTTCAGAGCTGACTTAATGTAATTAGTTTGCTTATCCTGCCAATGGATCTGAAGGATTATTTTAAGAATCTGTGTTGGTATATAGCTTTGAGATACTTGCTGAAGGTAGTCCATGTCCCAGAATTACACAGGAGGATGGGGAATACAGCTGTCAATTAGACCATCAGCTTTAAATAGGGTCTGAGCTCTTGATATTCTGACTTCCTTTTCTCCTCTGATGAGTTCTCCATACAGCTGAGCTACCCACGATACCCTCGTCTTGGATCAAGCTGCACTCCCAGGAATTCACTCGTTTCCATCGGTAGACAGAAGACAAGGTTCAAGGATATACTTAAAGCGTCCCTGAAAGAGGGCAACATCCCTACTGCCTTATGGAAATCCCAGCCAGATAGATTAAGAGGAACCAATATGTCTGTGCAGACATCAACATGATTGCAGGATGACATGTTATCCTCCTGGATGCTAACTGCATAACAGTTGGAATTACCATGAGGAAAAGAAGTGGGGATGGTGAACAGATACCATTGATGGAAGCAGCAAAAACAAGTTATTGTGTGTAAATGTTAAGGGTTAGGAAAACTATGAGCAGGATCTTGCATTTTACTGACTTTATCAATGGTATCTATGGATTTCTTGTTGTACTGCAGTACAACACTGATTAAGACAAAATATCATAATATTAGAAAGATAGAGTGGCATTGCTGTGGACTGGTCATAACAGAATTTATTTGGTTCACGTTCACAAGCAGTACAAGTTCCAAACTACAACCTGGAATATTCTGTAGGCAGCCAATGCATGTGGAGGATATTGAGGACATAACAATACTCTACTAAACAAATGGATTACTCCTTTTGTTACGTGCCAGTGAATATAGATACAAAACCAGAGTAAAATCAAATGCCTGCTGCAGATTTGGTGCATCTGAAGGGGCTTTAGATATCAAGGGTGCTTGGACAAGTAGTGGGGGTGGATGGTTCTGCACTGTGAAAGTAGCACCTATTCAAATTATTCCCACTTATACAGGATTTGTGTTTTGGGTCATGGGATATGCCAGAGCTGTGAAAGTATTTTGGTGGTGGAAATGGGTTCTGGGAAATAGCAGTGAAAAGGAGAGAGGTGGCTAAAATAGATCAGCTCCAACTCCATAAAAACAAGAAGGTGAAAGGTAGCTTACTGTGCATGGATTAAGTTAGGTTAGTGAGATGTAGCTGCAATTAGCCACTTGGGATTACGATGTTGCAGCAATAATGAAGACCTAATTGAAAGTGGAAAAAGAACAGGACTGACTTCCAAATATACCTCGACACAAAAGTACTGATTAAGGGGGCATATCATAATACGGAAAAGACAAAGAGGGGATATGTTTAAAGAGTGGGGAAAATATTAAAGGGAATCCAAAAAAAAATTCTACAGTCCCATAAAGAATGAAGTGATCGTAAGACGGGAAGTAGGGCTTGTGATGGGTCTGAAAGGAAATCGACTCTTGAGGCACAGGAGATGGCTGAAGGACTGCAGAGGTGCTTTATGCCAAACTGCACCAATGCTGGATTCTCAGTGAAAGAAACTGCAGCTTGAGGTACTGGATGGGCTAAGGATTGTGAGACAAATTTCTGGAAGTGTAATCTGTACTTAAAATGGATAATGTGGAGGTAATGTAGGTTGCTGAGAGAAAGGCAGAAGAAAACTCTAGAGGTTCTGGCCATAATCTTTCAAACATCCAGAACATTAAGTATGTTGCTTGAAGTCTGGAAAATTACAAATGCCAAACTTTTATTTAAAAGGATGTGTGGGTTCAAACCCAAAAGGTGTAGCTAATTAACATAACCTTAGTAATGGGGAAAGGTTTAGAAAAAATAGTTAAAGGTGTTTAGAAATTATAATTAAAGGTAGAATTAATAATCATTTGGACTTGCGAAGGTTAGGCAAAACCAACAAGGATTTGTTAAAGGAAAATTGTATAAAATTCACTTGGTAGATTTTGTTGAAATAGTAATAGCTGGCTGTACTCGTGGATATGATAGTAGTGCAGTGGTTAAGTTACAGGACTGCTAATCCAAGTTCAATTCAACCATGGTAACTGAGGAATTTAAATTCAGTTAATCAGCTACAATTTTAAGAAATGATGATGATGGATTGTGGTTAAAACCTAATTGGTTCATTAATTTTCCTCAAGGGAGATGATATGCCATGCATATGTAACTCCAGTCCGACACCAGTGTGGTTTTCTCTTAAGTGACTATTGAAACAGCAAACCACCCTGTGCAGATATGAACGACAAATTCTGGGCTTGCCTGTGCTGTCCACATACTGGAGGAAAAATTAATTTACTAAAATATAACAAAAAGGAAAATGTTTTGATGTGGAGTTAATGGCATTTACTGAAGACCTGTGTAATAAGCTTGCCTTTGACCACTAAATAACAAAGGGAGTTATGAAAAAAAAATTGAAATATACGACCATAAACAGATCAACAGTGATTTTTTGGAAAGGAGGGAAGTGTACAATGGATATCACAGGGACCAACACCAGGAATGACTGTTTCTCATAATTTATGCTGATGATTTGAAGGTGTGTGTGAGGCACTAATATTTGCTTCTGCAATTCTCCAACAAAATTGAGAAATGTAGTGAAATCCAACGAGGACAGTAATTGACAACAGGTTGGTGGAAGGTGCAGATTAAATTTAATGGAGAATAATGCAAAGTGTTGTATATTTGCAGGTAGAAAGAGAAAAGGCAGTAGATGCACGTGGGCAAGCTGTAGAAGAACATAAAAGATCTGGAGGGTATATAGTGTAATGAAACACATTAAGTATATACAGCAAAGAGGAAGATATATTAACAAGGGGGCTCAAGGGGGCAAGGCTGAAAGTAGAAACAGGGGACTGAATTTTTAATGATCAGCCACGACTATACTGAATGGCAGAGCATGCTGGACAGACTAAACAGCTTACGATTTCTCTGCTTCAATTTGTATAGATCATTCAAGATGATAGGGCAGATTTAGAAAGTGGTTAAAAAAATACAAAATTCTTGGCTTTATTATCAGAAGGTTTGGTACAAGAACGAGGAAGTTACATTTAACCCTTCGTAAATCACTAGTTTAGCTGAAACTCGAAGATGGGACAAGTTTAATTGGCATTGTAGGCCTGTTCCTGTGTTGTATTATTTCACTCTCTATTGTGATATTCACCCTCTATTATATTACATCTCCGGAGAATATGGGATGATTTTCTTGTGAACCTCCTCTGAACCCTCTCCAATGTCAGCACATCTTTTCTTAGATAAGTGGCCCAGAACTGCTCACGATACTCTAGGTGAGGCCTCGCCAGTTTCTTATAAAGCCTCAGTATTACACCCTTGCTTTTATATTCTAGTCCTCTTGAAATGAATGCTAACATTGCATTAGCCTTCCTCACCACTGACTCAACCTGCAAATTAAACCAGGGAATCCTGCATGAGGACTCTCAAATCCCTTTGCACCTCAGATTTTTTAATTTTCTGCCAGTTTAGAAAATAGACTATGCTTTTATTCCTTCTATCAAGGTGCGTGACCATATACCTCCTGACACTGCCCGCTACTTCTTTGCCCATTCTCATAATTTGTCTAAGTTCTTCTGCAGCCTCGCTGCTTCCTCAATACTACCTGTCCTCCACCTATCTTGGTATGTCCACAGACTTTGCCACAAAGCCATTCACTGCATCATTCAAATTATTGACATACAACGTAAAAAGAAGCAGTCCCAACACTGATCCATGCAAAACACCATTCAGCAGCAGCCAATCAGAAAAGGCTCCCTTTATTCCCACTCTTTGCCTCCTGGCAGTCAGCCATTGCTCTATCCATGCTAGTAATACCACAGGCCAGGGGTCTCCAACCCTTTTTGCACCGTGGACTGGTTTATTAGTGACAATATTCTTGCCGACCGGGGGGGGGGAGGGTAAGGCTGCCAATGGACAAGAGTAGCAGTCAAATACGCAAACAACAGGAATTCTGCAGATGCTGGCAATTCAAGCAACACACATCAAAGTTGCTGGTGAACGCAGCAGGCCAGGCAGCATCTGTAGGAAGAGGTGCAGTCGACGTTTCAGGCCGAGACCCAAGAGGTGCAGTCGACGTTTCAGGCCGAGACCCTTGGTCAGGACGAAGGGTGGGTCTCGGCCTGAAACGTCGACTGCACCTCTTCCTACAGATGCTGCCTGACCTGCTGCGTTCACCAGCAACTTCGATGTGTGTTGTTAGTCAAATATGTTGGGTTTACCCCGAGAAAGACTACAATGACCATGAAGCCTTGCGCGGGCACTAGTGCGCATGAGTGACTTGCACACGCATGTACGTGCCGATTTTTTTCTACAAATTGTTTTTGGCGATTTCGGGGGGGGAGGGGTTGTTAATCACAACCAGAATATAGGTGATAAGTGGCTAATACACTCAATTTTGTTTCTTAAAGGGTTTATCTAACGAATTTAATATTAAACACAGCACGTATTTCCTCGCATGAATATAGTGAGTCGTCAATTATAAGTCACTTATAAGTCAATAGCATCATAACATTTTAAGTAACGTTTGGATACTAAACACACAGCACATATTTTCCTCATATGAACATATAAAATCATTGCAACACACCAGTATCGCTGAATCAGTGGGAGCCCTGGGCTTGTTTTCCTGCAACAAGATGGTCTATCGAGGAGTGATGGGAGACAGCGATACTCGAAGGGGGTTCCTTATGTCCAGTCTATTCCGCAATTTATTTTTCACTGCATTCATTGCAGAGATATGTTGGAAATGGAAGCAATGTTTTCAGCGTTTTCGTGGCTATCTCAGGATATTTAGTCTTGATTTTGATCTGGAATGCCGGCAGAGATGTTAGGTCAAACATATGTTTCAACCCACCGTCATTTGCAAGCTCGAGGAACTGATCTCTTTCCCACGCTGACATGGATGACGCATGTGTAATGACCTCAAGCTCAACAGTGCGTGACAGGGAATGAGAAAAGGTGCAGCTGACTCATGTTGCCAAATCATTTATTGTTTCCTCGTGGCCTGGTAGCATATGCTTTGCGGCCCAGTTGTTGGGGACCGCTGCCATAGGCTCTTATCTACTTAAGCAGCCTCAAGAGCAGCACTTTGCCAAAGGCCTTCTGGAAATCCAGGTAGATAACATCCACCAATTCTCTTTTGTCTATCCTGTCTGTTATCTCCTCAAATAATTCCAACAAATTTCTCAGGTAAGATTTTCCCTTAAGGAAATGATGCTGGCTATGGCCTAGTTATCATGTACTTCCTGGTACCCTGAAACCAAATCCTTAATAATCGATGACAATATTGCCCCAACCACTGAGGTCAGGCTAACTGGCCTAAAATTTCCTTTCTTCTGCCTCTCTCCAATCTTGAAGAGTGGAGTGTTATTCACAATTTTAACAGGCTCAGAACTATACCAGAATATATTGATTCTTGAAAGTTCATTACGAATGCCTTCACAATCTCTTCAGCTACCTCTTTCAGAACTCTGGGTGTAGTCCATCTGGTGCAAGTGACTTATCTACGATACCTTCAGACCTTTCATTTTCCCAAGCATCTTCTCCCTAGAGATAACAACTGCAGTCATTGACTCCTGGTACTCTTGAACATCTGGTCTACTGCTACTGTTTTCTACAGTGAAATCTGATACAAAATACTTACTAAGTTTATCCTCCATTTCCTTGTCTCCCATTACCACCTGTCCAGCAGTCCAATATCTACTCTTGGATCTCTTTTACTCTTCACATATCCGAAAAAAAAAAACTTTTGGTATCCTCTTTGATACTACTGGCTAGTGTGCCTTCATAGTTTATTCTTTTCCCCCCTTATGGGTTTTTTTCAGTTGCCTTCTGTTGGGTTTTAATTTTCCCAATCCTCTGACTTCCCACTAAGTTTTGATCTATTCTATGCCCTCACTTTTGCTTTTATGTTGGCTTTGATTTCCTTGTCAGCCACAGTTCTGTCATCCTGCCTTTAGAATACTACTTCTTTGAGATGAATATATCCTGCACCTTCCAAGTTGTACCCAGAAACTCCTGCCATTGCTGCTCTGTTATCATCCCTGCTAGTGTTCCCTTCCAAACAACTTTGGCCAGCTCCTTTCTCATGAATCTGTAATTCCCTTCACTCCACTGTAATACTGATACACCTGACTTCAGCTTCTCCCTCTCAAATTGCAGGATGAATTATATCATGTCATGATTACTGCCTCCTTTGGATTCCTTTATCTTAAGCTCCCAATCAAACCTGGAATAGCTGATCTCCAAATGAGTTCAACCATAAGCTGCTCTAAAAAGCCATCTTGTAGGCATTCTACAACTTCTCTCTCTTCTGGCCCAGCACCAACCTGATTTTCCCAATTTAACAGCATATTGAAATCTCCCATCACAATTATAACATTGCCCTTTTGACATGCCTTTTCTATCTCTCATAATAATTTCTAGCCTGCAACCTGCCTACTATTCGAAGGCCTGTATCTAACTCCCATCAGGGTCTTTTTACCCTTTCAGTTTCTTAACAATATCCACAAGGATTCTGCATCATCCGATCCTATGTCACCTTTTTTAAGGACTTAATTTCAATTTTTAAGCAACAGAACCATGCCAGCACTCTGCCTTCCTGCCTGTTCTTCCGATACAATGCACATCTTTGAATGCTCAGCTTCCAGCTATAATCTTTCAGCCGTGACACAGTAATGCCTACATTGTCATACCTGGCAATCTCTAACTGCGCTACAAAATAATCTACCTAATTCCGTACACTGCATGCATTCAAATGCAACACCTTTGGTCCTATATTCATCACCTTTTTTGAGTTTGTCCCCTTTTATACTGCAACTCATCCCACTGTCTGCCTGTATTTTCTGACAGTCTCACTACACACTGCCTCTGCTGGTAAACCAACAGCCCTATCATACTGATTCCTATCTCTTTGCCGAATTAGTTTAAACTCTCCACAACAGCTCTAGCAAACACGACTGTAAGGATATTGGTCCTCCTTGGGCTCAGGTGTAACCCGTCCCTTTTGTACAGGTAATACCGTCCCCAGAAGAGATTGCAATGATCCAGAAATCTGAAACACTGACCCTTGCACTAGTTTCTCAGCCATGCATTAATCTGCCAAATCATTCTATTCTTACCCTCACTGGTACGTGGCACAGGCAGCAATCTGGAAATTACTACCTAGTGGTCCTGCTTTTCAGCTTTCAACCTAGCTCCCTAAATTCTCTCTTCAGGACCTTCTCATTTTTCCTAGCTATTTCACTGGTGCCAATATGTACCAGGACTTCTGGTTGCTCACTCTCTCCCTTTAGAATCTAGCCTTCCTGTATGCTGCACCTTTCTGCAACTCTTTCTGAAATACTTTAAGAATTGTAGCAATCTTGCAGGAGGTGGTCTCCTGGCCCTTTAAGCCTGTATTACCATTCATCAAGATCAGGCTGACCATCTCCCTCAGTGCCAACTTCATAAAGAGATAATTCTAAAGCTTTACAATCCTCTAATTAAAATAATTCTTCCCCATCTCAATCGTATTTCAGCCTACCCTTTACTCTCAACCAGTAAAAAATATCATCCCTGCGATGGCTCTATCAAGCCCTTTAAAAATTTTGTAAGTTTTTTTTTGTGTGAAGGTGACCTCTCATTCTTCTAAACTCTGTCTGATCTCTCCTCAGAGTAAACTCACCATCCTTTGAACCAGAGTAGCAAATCTTTGCTGCATTTAATCTATAGCAAATGCATTCTTTCTTAAGTCATTAAATTAAGTCAACTTCATTCAATAAACTGCCTACACCAAAGATATTTGCCATTGTCAAGTTTACTGGAGGAACACCAACTGCTGGCTTCAATTTACATGCAAAATGATAAAGAAAATAACATTTAAAAATAATTTATTAGAAGAATTAAACTAAAAATTGGAAAAAGCAGCAATTACTCTTTGAAAGTCACATATAAATGTTGCAGATTTCTTAAACACACTTAAGCTTAAACCTAGTTGTGCGAACTTTTGATTTAACCATGAGGTAGGGTGAGGTTCTAAGATTGGTTTATAATAGAGTACAATTTTTAAAAATATTAGGTTGCAGTAAAGGAACTATTTTGAAAGGAACGCCTCCAGGAATGTCTCCAAGTGGACATCAGTTTGCATATTCTCATTGTGTTAGATGGCACCACCACAATAGAAGCTCCGTGGAAGACTTAGTTCACGCTGCTGATGCTGGAATCATCAGAATGAATACAACCAAGACAAAGTTCTGCACAATTCATCCACGTGTTAGTAAGATTTTGGAACTTTCCTTCAAGAATTTAGTTGTATGAAATTCCATGATGACTAAATGCAGACTACAGGAGAAACATGATTGAAAGTCATTTTTCACATCTATTTGTTAGTGTATACAGTAGCATCCTCTTGCCCACCTCGTCTCATCACCACAGGATGCAATAAAATTTGTCTTTAATGTTCTTTGTTGGCATGGTAGCAGCTTTAAAAATAAAAAAGTTGTTCGCTCCAGAACTGGTTGAAAATCTCTTTTAAACTCATGACCTTTGCTCAGCTCAGTCTTGCCTTGCTCATATTTGGTCTTTTTCCCAATTCATAAAACAGCTGTCTTATGATTCTGTGAACCTCAACAACGCCCTCTTTTTGTTTTGTCCCAAATGGTGTGCACTTGGTATTTGTCAAGTAATACACACCCCAAGGTAATTCCTTTCACAGGGTTGTTTCAATCCACAAATTATGTCCTACCATAATACTAACACTAACTGGCCATAACAACTGAGCATAGATTGAGAGACACTTAATATTTCTTACTTCTCAACAGCGCTGGACAACAGAATAATAGATTGAGCAGGAAATTAATTTTTCTTTACCTTCCACTAACAACAAAGCAAGTAACAAGGAATATCAGGAGGACTATCCCACCAGCAACAGAGACAGCCATAATAGTGGGTTGGTTTGGATCACCAATAGCAAGCATATCTGAAAACAAAAGAGAAGAAAAGCTGTTTGTTTTGTGCTATGTTCACTAAAAGTATTACAGGTATAATAAAAATACAATAGGTTTGAAATGTATCCACTTGGTTTCAAATAATATGAGGTTTCAAATAATATGATGAACTTACTGATGAGTCCAAGTGCAAAAGAAAAACTGAACTGTTCCATATATATATACACACACACACACACTCACTCTGTAGCTCATAGATACCACGTACAAAAGAACAACTTCTCCTTCCTCAAAATATAAGTTAGATTATAAAAGCTGCTTTCCTGGGTTCAAGTTTTTAAAAATTTCATCTCCCATTGTTACAATCAAACCTAATAAAATTTTAAGTTCATGCAACAAACTTTCCATTGAATTACATCCAGAATTATGCACATGTATGTATTATTCATTCTTTCCAAGTCACAGATCACCTTGTTAAATACATTTGATTGGCAGCCTTTGATTAACTCTATAACTATTAGGTCAAAAGTGGCATTAACTGGAAGGAAATGACCAGTGAAAGTTTTAATAATGAGTCTGGATCTACTGAGTACTTATGAGCCTCAGTATTTTTTTGGCTATGTTATCTCAAAGTTATTGTTATAAAAAAAACACCATCTTCAGGAATAATGCTGCTTTCACTGCTTGAAGGAATAATGGTTCTGACCAGCTGAAAGTAAAAAGACAATTCATACAAGTATATCCCTTTACCATAGGCAGCCCCACATATTGTCTGGAAACAAACATTTCACTATTTCAGTAGACTCTCAGGATGTCCATTCAATGATGTTTCAGGTAATTCCTTACCTAGTTAAAGGTGTTTCTGCTGCCTGTATGTTAAGTGAAGCTTATTTTCTTTTAAAAGTACCATTCCTGGTGACAAGTTTTAGGTTAAAGCACTGTAGTATAATTCAATCCCCTGAAGCGCACTAAACTCAAAGGGTGATTTTGGGACACTACTGACTACAGAAACTGCAAGTTTCACTCAAGGTGACAGCTCATCATCACTCGAGGCAGCAAACTGGGGTAATAGATTATGGCTTTGATGGCAAATCCTGAATTTCACATCAAATGGGTTATTCTACACTTCGTGAGGCAAACTTAATATGCTTCCAAATAGTTAAACATGAACTTACTTTATACAGGGGACAATTGTCAACTCACTACTACCCAGATTGCACCTTATTATGGGGTGGAATCAGCCCAAAAACAGCGAGGAGTCTCATTTGCTCTCTGCTGACTGATATCCCAGCAGATTTACGAGGCATCCATGTTTGGGAAGAGAAGGGAAACCTCTTCACGATATTTTCACCTCTGGCGACCTAAAAGATATCAATTGCTGTTCTAGCTAAAGATTGTAAAGTACCACCAACTTGGCCAATGGTGGCAATAGATTCATTTGCGTGTTATATTCTAAGAGGTCTCCCTCAATGAAGCTTCTTTCAAAGTAAGCTTCCCTCTGCTTACCTTCTTGACTGGTCTCCAGCTCGATTTCGCCACCATATGTCCCATGTCCACCGCTGGTGTGAGCTCTGACACGGAACACGTATGTTGTCCCTGGTTTTAGTCCATCAACTGTCATGCTGTTAGATTTAGTCTTTAAAACAGTGTAGTTTTGGTCCCTTTGATTCTGTTATGATAAATAAACAAAAGAATAGTCATTTCCCATGATGCTAAGAAGGACCGGCTCAGATAGCAGTGTGCAATTCTAGACATGTTAAATTTCATGCAAAAAATCAATAACAAAGTCAGTGGTCAATATGAGATCAAGCTTCTGCTGATTTACATTCCAATGCCATGCTACATGCTTACACTTCTCAATAAAATGGGTTTCTCTCCATCATATATCTATTGATAAAAGGACAGAGCATTCACTCTATTCCTTGACTTACTCCAAACAGGCCATTACAACACCCAATTTATAGTGTGAAAAGATGTCTGTTACAGTAAAACTGGCTGATGGAGTGATGGCTCCTGATGACTGGGCCAACAAGTCCAAAGCTTTGATTTAAATATAGGATATTCCTCAAAGTTACTTTTCAATGATCTTTGTTCGGTTACTAATGACAGAGAATGTAATGTATATGCAAAATAGGTGTAATAAGTAGATTGCTGAGCAGGCACTAAATACATTGTATGTCTATAGTTTCATCTTCAAGGTAAATTTTATTTTCAAAGTACATATACAACCCTGAGATTCATTTTCCCGTGTGCATACTCAGTAAATCTATAGAATAGTAACTATAACACGATCAATAAAAGATCACGCAGAGTGCAGGGGTCAACAAACTGTGCAAATGCAAATATAAATAAATAGCAATAAATAATGACAACATGCGATAATTAAATATAAAGAGTTTTTAAAGTGAGATCTTTGGTTGTGGGAACATTTCAATGATGGGACAAGCGAGTGCAATTATTCCATTTTATTCCTGATGGTTGTGGCATAGTAACTGTTCTTGAACCTGGTGGTGCGAGTCCTGAGGCTATGAAGGTGGGGTGTTGAAGCGAGAGTAGGAAATACAGGTCAATAGATGTGAAGGTGCAACCAGTTTGAGATGGGATGATGGGCAGATGGAACCAAATGCAGAGGGGAACAAACGGAGAGGAAGACTGCTGGACAGATGAGTACGTGTATAGGAAGAGACAGCACAGGTGTGGATTACCTGAAACAGTCAGACACTGGAAATTTCTGCATGTCAAAAATATTGCAGGAGATAAGTCATGTATGTGGGACAGATTTCAGCGAGACTAATGAAGGGGTCCCAAATGAGTGTCTTGTATTTTTCAACAAAGAGCTAAAAACTTTATTGTATTTCACCTACCTGAAGCCAATACTAAGTTACCCAGCCAAAGAAAGTGAGGATTCACTAACAATGATTAGTAGCACTAACAAGTAGGAGATACAGTTCATCATACTTCATCTAATTTCTGTTTTTATTTTTCTTCACTGATGATACTTGGCAATTTCTAGTTCTTGCTAGAATTGCTGGGGTGTGCAGCAAGGTCAGATAATGACCCCTTTGCCAAAACACCTAGCAATTAGGTTCCTGGGGATGCTTAGATTCCTTCTTATAGCAAAGTATTAGGACTGGTCAGTGCTGACCCAGATGCTGCAGTACATTTTGCCACAATCAAGGAATTACAGCCACAACATTTATCAGGCACTCATTTAAATTATTCCCATTTTATTCATTTCCTAGATTTTTCCTACGCACAAAGCAAAATTTACTGTGACCAAATAACTTGCATGACTTTGGGATTTGGGGTGAGTCCTCCAGGGAAATCCCTGTGGTTACAGAAGAAGATGCACACTCCATATAGACCATATTGGAGGTTAGGATTGAAGTAAGTCTCTGGAACTACAAGGTAACAGCTCTACTAGATGTGCAACTGTGCTGCCAAGTTGTAAACCAAATTCTAAATGCAAAGGTTCATGCACATTTCCTTACTCACCTTTTCATAGTAGATAATCTCATACTCCACAATGACACCATTGGCACGGTCTGGACCTTGCCAAGCAAGAGTGATACTATCCTTGCTTCTCCTCTCCTTCACAATCACGTTCACTTGAACATGGATAAAATAAAATGTTAGTGAAGTGAGGCACTTCGCAGTAACAACTTCAAGACACAATATGGCTGCAACCCAGTCAATCAAACATGAAAGAATATTTATTCTATTTTACATAAATCTGGCCAATGCCCTGATTCACCTTGCAAATATACCAAGGATACACAAGATTCATCAGGTCATTTTTTTTTGTTAGATTGTACAGTGCTTTATGTCAGATTATGCCCAGTAAAGCAGTCCCTAAAAAACAAATTAATCATCTTAAGCTTCTCTCTTCTTAAACATCCAGTTTGAAAAAGTGTAAAGTTAGGAGAAACCATTTCCAAAGATTTTCAACAATAAAGACAGTTACCACAAATCCTCATGTGAAAAGGATGTGGTAGATTATGTTAATGATCCATCAATAATCTATGAAAATTATGGGCTAAATTTTGACAAGAGGCCTAAATCCAATTTGTTGCAAACTGGCACATCATAGGAGATGAGGGTCAATGTGTGGAGGAAGCTGCAGTTCCCAGAGGTGGTGCAAACCACACTTTGACCAGATATCGTATTGTGGTCCACTGAAGACAAGAAAATCAACCTGGTGGAGCTCACAGTACCATGGGAGGAAGGATGACAGAAGACTCACAACAGGACATACTAGTCCTTAGACCAGATGCCTTCTCTGCCAATTACCCCAGGGTACTTAAAGAACATTACAGACACCAGAAGTGTTTGTTCCACATGCCAGCTGTCTCTGGTCACTATATGTACATACAATCAATCTATGTATATAAGCTACCGTATGTATGTATATTAATTGCGTTTTCTTTATTATTGTATTTTTTATCTTAGTGCGTTTTTATATGCTGCATTGGATCTGGAATAACAATTATTTTGTTCTCCTTTACTCTTGTGTGCTGGAAATGATATTAAGCAATCTTGGCTCTTGCAGTATGCCACCTTAGATTGTGTAGTTTTTGTTGAATTCCAGACATTCAAGTGTGTAGGTTACAGTCAAGAGTTATCAGCCAGGGAGCTGTTTTTGTGAAGTGGACCATTTTTGCTTTCTGGCTGTGTTTCAGATGCAGATGGACAGAGGCTTCATGACAGCAGACAAAATAGTATGCATGAACTTGCATGATATGTTGCCTTCTGTCACCACAATTATACACTATGTTGAAAGACCAGCACCTCTGAGCTTGATATGGCTACCAAGATGTGCCAGCAAATGGAGATGCACCCACTAAACTGAAATCCTTTCAAACATAGTGAAGCCACATGTTCTCTCTACTTGCTCTATTTTGCCAAGGGAGAATGGAAAGTATTTAGCTTTCTTTGAATAAATGACCTCATTGGCCACTCTCAGGCAAACACAGGCAGCAGACTTCAACAAGTTGCAATTAACTCTAGCTCCAGTCTGGATAAATCCATAGAAACAAAATAATGTGCAGGCAGCCACTGGGCTCATTGAATATTTACTGGCTTTGTAGACAATCTTGTCTGTCTATCCCACTCTTTCCTTATAGCCTTGCAATTTATTTTCAGTTAAGTGATGGCCAATTCTCTTTAGAAGTCCTTGCTTTATTCTGAAAGAGATTGACCTCCCATTTACCCCCCCCCCCAACGACTAATACCTTCTGGTCAATCGCTTTAAATCTTCTATCTCTCAGTTCTTGAGCCACCCAGTAATCGGAACAATTTTTTATTTAACATATCTAAATTTTATACCTCCATCTTCAATATTCTTTATTCCACAAAAAAACATAATAACTGAATTCCTTTATTTCTAGAACGATTCTAGTAAATCATTTCCCCATCCTCTCTGGGAGCCACACCTGACCAGATGCATTAAAATTCATTTCTACGGTCATCCTGGCAATGAAATCCCAATCTAGTGTAGTTATAGCAGTGCAAGCTTTCAGTAAGGATCTCTTATTTAAATGCTAACATCTTTACACATTGACCTACATTGAAATTCAGAGTGCAAAATTATGCCCGGAACATTCTATCAGTTCTTGCTGAGAGTCAATTGCTGATTATTAATTAAAAATAAAATTCTGAACATCTTTCATGCTATTGAATGCAATTCATCCAGCAATCTTAAAGTACCGCTGGTACTATTTTGTTGATCCAGAGCTTTTCAGAGGCTAAAAGTCTGGCATTAATCTCATTGTGTTGACTTGCACAAGCACGGTATTTGCACGACTTGAGAACGGGGCACAGGGGCAAATTTCGTATTCCTCTGCTTTCAATCTCCACAGGCTTGGAGGAAATCAGGAGAAGCTGGACAAACTAAGATTGTTTCCTTCGGATGGAAGGAGTCTGAAATGAGTGCCTAATAGAAGTTTGTAAAATTATGTGGGGCATAGAGAGTAGACGGGCAACTTCTTTTTACCAGGGTTAAAAGAGGATGTGTATGCATTTTTTTAAAAGAATAGTGGGAGCCTGGATTGCACTGTCAGGGGTGTCAGTGGAGACATACAATGAAGACATTTAAGAGGCTCTTAGATGGACACATCAATATGGAGGGATGGGAACCATGCTGCAGCAGTGTGGTTTAACATAATTAGGCATCATTAGCTTAATTAGTTTGGCACAACTTCATAGGGCGAAGTGTGTGTCCCTGTGGTGTACTGCTCCACTACGAAACCTCCCCTCCGCTAACATCACTTTCTGGCAGTAGAAAAGACGGCTGATCGACAGTGGGTAACCACTCCCTCCCCTAATCATGTGTCTATGAGTACTATTGAGCTCTTATAGGCACTCTAACTGGGATTGCAGTAATTTAGCAAAGACCACAAATTGAACCTGGGGCCTCTCTGGTTTTAATCAATGCAGCTTCCAGGAAACCATGCAATATCTTATTTATGGCAAGTGTTAAAAACTTCAGAAAAGTGGAGTCTAACCAATATATGGTTTGGCAAGAAATTGAAATGGTGTTTCACCATTACCGGCTTTGGATACATTCTACTGAAGCTGAAAAAGTCAGATATTGTTGTATTGTATTTGGTTTACACATCCGTTGTCGTACACCAATTTCTTCATAGTGATTTCATTATCTCTTCTAATTTTTTTGCTGTTTAATACTTTTCTATTACAGGCATCCCCTTAATGTGAATAATAAATGAGTTAGAAGTGGGGCTTGATCCTCAATCAAACTCCAGAAAGCAGGAATAATTGTAAAGGAATGATTCCTTCTAATCTGGCCTCTCCCCTGTCCAACTGAACTACGACTGGAATATTTGCACTTTCCTGTCCTAGAGGGATAACTGGAAGTACTCTGAAAACTCCTGCCTTGAAGGTAATAAAATAAGAGCATTATGGCTCAAAGAAAATTGTCCATATGCTTTTGCAGTTTGTTCAATTATGTAGCAAGCACTTAATTTTGCATCACTCTCTCCACCATACAAGTGAATCTACACATAAATAGCTCTGAGAGACTCACAATTACAATGGTGCATAGTGATTAGAGCTGCGGATCATTAGGAGTGCAATCACTTGGCTCTGATTACCCAAGTAATCCCTTTGGCACAAAATGGCAAGTCATTCTTGATTTTCACAGTGGAAGAAAAACACAGCATGCAAAATTATAAATATTCGGTGCTACTGATAGTCTAAAACTCAACTTACAATTGTCTCTGTTGCAAACATATTATATGCATCTCCAAAGTGAGTGAGATTAGAAGGATAAAACAAATGTCTTTTTATTATTCCCTATTGGTCATAATGCTAACAGAATATTGAGAGGAAGGCAGAATCAGGTTTCCCTTTCTGATAAAATAGGCCACAGGTTCTCAAAGATTTGACTTTTAATCAATGCAGTTTTACAGGCAATGCAACTGGGAGAACATACTGTGTTTCATAGCCTTGGGCTGTGGTGGAATAATGTACCCTGGATTCTGACTTTGGTTATGCTTAAAGGAAATTGGCAATGCTTGGGATCACAAGCAAAACAAGAGAAGTTATTCTTCCTCCTGGATGTTTGTACTTAACAGTGTAATTTCAATACAACTCAAATAAAGGCAACTTTCATTAAGAGAAAGGCAAACACTGCAGCTAGAAACCTGCACAATCAGGAGGTGTTTTTTCTTGGTGTTTCAAAGTTTGGACATAGCCTGAGCGGAGTTTTCTAAAGATAATCAGGGAAATTAGTTACAGCGAAGTTAATAATGTGCTAGATTCTTGATCAGTCAGGGTATGAAGATGTACAGGGAGAAGGCAGGAGATTGAGGCTGAGAGGGAAATGGATTAGCCATGATGAAATGGTGGAACAGACTCGATGGGCAAATTGCCTAATTCCATTCCTTTATCTTATGGTTTTATAAAGAGAAAATATTTGTTAGTTACTGGGGTTAGACTAAACATCCACAAAGCAAAGGAGTGAAATTAGGGAGTCCTATTTGCAGAAGGTGATAGAAGTATGGAATGCTCCTCCACCCGCGATCATTGAGTCTAGGTAAGTTGTAAATTTGCTATCGGCTTGACTTTTTTTCCAGAGAAGGCATCTGGTTAAAGTCTAACCATGGGCGTCTTTTCTTAATGCAGTTGGAAATGGAAAGGGAAGTCACATACTAATATTAACCTGCTGGAGGAACTCAATGTCAAGCAGCATTTGTGGGGCGAGAACAAATGAACCTTTTGTAGGTCTTGGACCCAAGATGCTAACAGTTCATTTTCACCGCATATACTGGACGACCTGCTAAGTTCCTCCAGCAGATTAGCTGTTGCTCCATATTCCAATATCTGCAGTCTCTTTTGTTTCATATACTAATATGCTTGTTTCTTTTATGTGACTTAATATTGGTTTCCATA
Source organism: Mobula birostris (assembly GCF_030028105.1). Classification (NCBI taxonomy): domain Eukaryota; kingdom Metazoa; phylum Chordata; class Chondrichthyes; order Myliobatiformes; family Myliobatidae; genus Mobula; species Mobula birostris. Next base: position 77,601,401 of record NC_092373.1, on the reverse strand, counting down.
TTTGTTTCCAAAACCAAAATGACTCCCTTAACAGTCAAGATCCAGCTACTTTGCTATGACTGATGACCTCCAACAAGAAGTCACTCCCAGAAATGACACATTTCAAAGCATTTCTTGCAATTATTGAGTTGCTATTCATGGTGACTGGATTTCAAGTGATAGTCTGCAAATAGTAACAGAGGAAGGAGACTCACTTACCAGCCTGGCTGGTCATGATGGTGACAGAGATATACTGCTTTGGGCTGGGGCTCAATTCAGACACCCCATTCACAGCCTCAAGGTCGAAGGTATAATTGGTGTGAGGCAGCAGATCCGTAACAAGAACTTTAGTATATATTAATCCAAATTGACGAGGGATGAAATGGAGGCTGCTCCCACATGTGCTGCACTTCCTGTTGTCTCCCACACACTTTCTGCAGTGTACGTTGTACGTGATGTCATTTCTGCCACCGCTGTCTCTAGGCGGGTTCCATTCTAAGACGAGTGAAGTCTCATTTGTTGTGGATATGGGATTTTCTGGTGGAGAGGGAGGCTCTAACGTTGGAGAGAAAAGAAAACAAAGCACAACAAAGCTGGTTACATATACTCCATGTACATTCACTAAAGAAAACCATTTCCTGCTTTTTTCTTGGATTGATGATCTAATTCCTCACATGCAATATGTTAGGAAGGCAGAGGGGAGATCTAATAGAGGTTTCTAAGATTATGGGAGACGTAGATAGACAGGGAGTATCTTTTTCCCAGGACAGAAATATTTAATACTAGAGGGCATGCATTGAAGGTGAGAGGCAAGTTTTTTTTAAAAACTCAGAGAGTAGTGGGAGGCCTGAAATGCGGTGCCTGGTATCGTAGTAGAAGTAAATACATTAGAGGATTTTAAGAGATGTTTAGTTAGGCACATGATTATGAGGAAGACAGAGGGGTATGGATATTGTTTAGGTAGGAGGGGTTGGTTTTTGATTTAGTTTTTAGCTGGTTTGGCACATTGTGGGTGAAGGGCCTCTTCCTGTGCTGTACTGTTCTATGTTCTATCAACTGAACATTCTCCAGTGGTGTTGCTCATTCTATGTCAGAGTATTCTCTTTAATGATTGGTGTCATATAACATGATGGCACTGGAACAGGGAAATTCGACAGGAGATTAGATTGAGATGTACAAGATAATGGTTAGTTTAGAAAGGAGTCTTCCAATCTATAACATGTATTTTTCCTTTAATTCAATTTCAATAGGCATGTATATTCTGAGGATCCGAGACTAATTACAGTTGATAAAAAATAAAAATACCACATTATTAACCAGTGCTTGTGAATTCTAAGCTCTGGTCTCACTATTTTGGCTTTCTCCTTTGTTTTAAAATGTTGATATTTGTGACCTAAGAAAGTTTACTGAGATATGCTGGGTCACCAGACTTAATTCTTCACTGATAGAAAAATCCAATTCACACAAAACAGTACAGACAAGACCATCAGATCATACTTACAAGGTACTAATTTCTTCTCCAAGTGTATAAGTGTGAGTAATGTTCTGACTACAGGGTACAATGTTCCTGCATTCATAATGTTCGTGCTCATCAGTCTCAGGTCTCATTTCCTCTCATGGGTGCAATCAATAATATTAGAAGTGTTCTGATTGGGGCTATCAAGCAGTAAAATAAAAAATTCCCAAGAGTATTGTGATTTTAATCAACTAATTTTTGAATAGCAACATAGTTTTAATGTCCAAAAGACTTTATAACCTTTATAGCCATAATTTGTAAGTGTTCAATCTCAGACACATTTCCTGCCACCCCCTAACTTTCTACAGACCTCAGTTTATATACATATATTTCAAACCTATCCTATAAGCAGTGGGTTGCCTAAGTCTACCACTTCTTCCAGCCCAGTCACCTGAAAATCACCGCACATGCCCAATTCAATATTCTTGCACATCCCTGATTTTTATTACTAAATCATTGATGAAGGTGTGAATTTCATAAGCAACTAGACTGCAATCTTTGCTAACCTCATACAATAATGACTTTGGTTTTGGAACAACTACTTCAAGGGGAAAGGAGGACACATGTTTGAAACCAGGCTACCCTATAATGATAACATTATTTTTGCTCCAAGTGTTGAGGGAGACTGATTTAAATGAATCAGAGTGAAGAAACATGTGGGAGAGCAAGTTTGTGGATGTCCCATCACAGAGGTTCTCCCCTTGCCAATATCTTTCCACCTTCTCTTTCTCTTCTTCCTCACCCTTGACCTTACCCTTCTCATTCTATCCATCTTCTGGTATTCAACAATAGAAACCATAGAAAAACTACAGCAGAGAAACAGGCCTTTTGGCCCTTCTTGGCTGTGCTAAACCATTTTCTGCCTAGTCCCACTGATCTGCACACAGGCCATATCCCTCCATACACCTCCCATCCATATATCTGTCCAATTTATTCTTAAATATTAAAAAAAGAACCCGCATTTGCCATCTCGTCTGGCAGCTCATTCCACACTCCCACCACTGTGTGTGAAGAAGCCCCCCCTAATGTTCCCTTTAAACTTTTCCCCCTTCACCCTTAACCCATGTCCTCTGTTTTTTTTTCTCCCCTTGCCTCAGTAGAAAAAGCCTGCTTGCATTCACTCTATCTATACCCATCATAATTTTATATACCTCTATCAAATCTCCCCTCATTCTTCTACGCTCCAGGGAATAAAGTCCTAACCTATTCAACCTTTCTCTGTAACTGAGTTTCTCAAGTTCCGGCAACATCCTTGTAAACCTTCTCTGCACTCTTTCAACCTTATTAATATCCTTCCTGTAATTTGGTGATCAAAACTAAACACAATACTCCAGATTCGGCCTCATCAATGCCTTATACAACCTCATCATAACATTCCAGCTCTTATACTCAATACTTTGATTAATAAAGGCCAATGTACCAAAAGCTCTCTTTATGACCCTATCTACCTGTAACACCACTTTTAGGGAATTTTGTATCTGTATTCCCAGATCCCTCTGTCCTACTGCACTCCTCAGTGCCTTACCATTTACCCTGTATGTTCTACCTTGGTTTGTCCTTCCAAAGTACAATACCTCACACTTGTCTGTATTAAACTCCATCTGCCATTTTTCAGCCCATTTTTCCAGCTGGTCCAAATAAGGCAGAGAGTTTCATGATTTTCAGGATGGTGGGTTTGGGAAAAGATGTTTGTGACATGAGGCCTGAGAGAATGTTGGAGGGTTTGACAGGAGACTGTTTGGCATTATTTGTATAAAGCAAGTGCCTCAAGGATCTTATTGCCCAATAACTTATTTCCCTATAAAACTGTTGGAGATTATTCGTCCAATACATTATTTCTGTATAAAACTCAAGCATAGTCACCAAGCATGAATAACACTTCAAATAGCCATTAACCTACCAATGCACAAATTGTGCTCTTTAAGTGACTCTTCAAATCTGTAATTCTTACGTTTCTTCACTGACTGTATTCTGTTCATTTTGTTTTTGAAGTGTAGAACCAGAAATGCACATGTACCTAAACTGACCAGCAGATCTATGGCTTTGGAAGACTGATTGAACACTACTTCTTGACAAACAGTGTGGGTAAACACTAGAACATTTTTATTTAGAGGTCTCTAGTGCCACACTGAGTGCATGCGACCAGCTCATCCAGTTATATCCGATTCCTGGTGAACCTCCCACATTTTAAGCTGGAAACTAAACTTCTTTATTATGTACACATATAATAACACATTTTCCCTTTCTAAAGAAAAACAAACACAATACTTTGTCCTTATAAACCTGCAAGAGACAATAATCCTTTCCAACCAAGATATCTACATTAATGGAGACACCTTGTTCTCCTTTGTTAGGGAGAGAGAGAGCCCCAAAAACTACTGGGTGAATGAGTAGTCTTTGGAGTACTGCAAGTCTGTGTCTTGGCTGTTGCTTTGCTGCATGCTCGAGTGCTCGGTGATGGGTGCCGATGCTTTTTTTTTTGCTGGTGGGGGGAGGTGGGATCATTGCGTGCTACCACTTATGCATGGGAGGGAAGGGAGCTGGGGGGGGATGAGTTTGGGGTTCTGACATTTAACTGTCATTCATTCTTCAGGGGTACTCCTCTGCTTTCATGGATGGTTGCAAAGAAAAAGCATTTAAGGATGTACAAACATTTGTAGATTGTATACATTTCTCTGACATTAAATGTAACTTTGAAACCTTAACTTCTTTGTAATGAACAAATAGTTCCTTATTCACTCACAAAATTTCAATCGGTCTTTGAGGTGGTTTGATAATTTTATTTCTGCTATTTGTTTCCATGGATGTATTGCTTTCATTTTCTGTGTTATTATTAGTATCTTTCTGAGAACTCTGATCAATTGATTTCTTTCAAATCCTTCTGTCAAGATACTATCTGTTCATCTCTGTTATTGCTCTTGCTGTGTGACCATTACTTTCTCCATGTGCTTCATAATGGTGCCCTGGACTACATCCACGTAATCAGTAATTCTTTGCAAAAGTTCCAACTGATTCTGTCTCAATTCACAAAGCTCCTTCTGTTGACTGCACATCATAGATAGCAATTCCTCCTGTTGGTTTATGTTTAACTGTTGCTGTTGTTCTGACCTTGGGAACTGTGTGGTCACCCCATATTCTTTTTTATTTTTCCTCTTCAGAGAGGATTGTGGAGATATTTTTGGTTTCCAGTCTTTAAGTGGAAGTCAAAGAGAGGCAGGTTTTACACCAAAGCTGTAACATGTGGAATTAAGTCTGGTGACGACTTCATCATGATGACTCTGTCCAGCACTGGCAACCTGACTGTCATGCCAAAGAAGCTGGTATGGATGTCTGTGGAAAGGTGGAGTTCTTGTGTTTCTCTTGCATAATCTCTCTGGAACTGTTAAGAGTTTCTCGAGTTACCTCAGGTGGGCATCTAAGTCCCTCAAAGACATCTGCGTAGTCTTCCAGGAGTGTTGTGTGGTCATCTTTTGCCTGTGAAGCCACTATGAAAACACTTTTCACCATGTTGAGCTTTCATATGCACTCAGATCTAATATTGTCTGTACTCTCAGTAGTTGCGCCTTTGGGAGCTGTCTGTTGTGTTTGTGGTCTCTTTTACTGGAAAGTTCTCTTGAGTATAGCCTGTCACTTTTAACTTCACTGGGTAACTCCTGCTCTTTACTTTCAGAGTCTTGTAATTGTCCACTGATAAGAGAGTCACCTGGGCTCTGGTGTCAAGCTTGACAAGAATTACTGTCTCATTCACAATCACTGGAACAATCCACTCTGTTTTACCAGCACCAGCTGTCTGCAGAGAATCCAAAAAGACTTCCTCCATTTCCTCAGCAATCTCTTGGTAGCCCCAGCTTTATAGCACTTTGCAAATGATGATTCTTCCTACAATTATTGCAGGACTTTCCATAAGCAGAACACATCTCTGGGATGTGCCTACCTCTATATTTGCTGTTTGAGCCTTCCTTTTTGCTTTCCTGTTGCTTTGCGAAATGCCTTGTGCTCTGTCCCTCTATTTTCAAAGTTGGGTCTGCCCTGTGTAGCTCCTTAAGCATGTGCTCGTGTGGTCTCTGCTACCCTACACGTATCCAGACTTTTTTTTTGCATTATATCTTTTTCACAGAGCAATCTTTCTCTGAGCCCATTATCTGGGATTCCACAAACTATTTTGTCCCTAACTAGTGAGTCTTTCAAAGGTCCAAACTCACAGAACTTACTCAGGGTGTGAAGCTCAGCTAAGTATTGGTCAAAGCTAACCTCTTGTTTCTGGTCACAGGAAAATGATCTGTATCTCTCAAATGTGAAGTTTTTACTTGGAGTAAAATACCGCTCAAATTTGTCATCAAAATATCCACAGAAAAGTTGTAGCATCAAATTCAACACTGTTAAGGATGTCCAAAGCACCCTCACCAATAGACGCTTTCAATTTTTCATCAGTTCTTTTCGCTCTGCTATCCACTGAATAGATATTGAATCGCTGTTTGAAGCTTTTCCAGTTATCCAATAAATTGCCAGTAAACTACTTAGGTGTGGGAGGGCTTACATTATCCATGATGGGAATTTTTGGGCTCTCACCTGAATTTCATGGTGAATTCAGTGATCTTCTGGAACAATACACTCTCCGGCCTACAACTTCTCTCCACCAGAACCTTACTTGCTGCTATTACCTTCCATATTCTCGCAGACCTCTTCCCCCCATGTACTGTCCATAATTAGACCTTGCGTCGACTTCTGAAATCATGTTTTGCTTGTTCTTAATAAAGACAATGCTAGCGTGGGTAACACTAGCACATTTTATTCGGAACGCTGTTCAACCACCGCACGTGCGTCCAGCTCACCCACGCTATTTCCAGTTCTGCGTGAACTACCTGCAATGTACAGTGGGAACTGAAGTTCTTTATTATGTGCGCACATAAAAACATACTTATTACTAGCACTTCTGAACAGAACATCGAAATGATGGCACCTCCAGTCACAGCAGCTATTCCAGTACCAACTAATGGTGTTTTTGCAATTGTCCTTTAGGTCTTTCTAATGACTGCAAGACACCTCTTGATATTAAGCACACCAAGTACTGCAAGCCTACTTCACTAGCAAGTTGTTGGACAGCGGATGAGCTCTGCAGTATGGGCTTATTGCATACCGTGTTGTCGCCTGCTACTGCCACCCAGGGCAGACCCTGTCAGAAGTGCTGCGCAAGGAAACACCAGTGAGGGAAGTGCACCGATAGTCCTGTGGGACTAAAGGCGAAACCCTTGCAGGCTCGCTCTCCTATCAATTCTGCTTTGAAATGTTCAATTGCTGGAAAATAAACTAGATTGCCTGTGTCTGAGTCTGAATCAGCGTGAGATGAAGGACAGTCGCATGCTCATCCTGATGGAAACATGGCTCCAGAATACCATCCCTGAAAAGGCCATCCAGCTAGAGGGTTTCAGCTCTTTTCTGGTTCCCATGACTTCCGGCAACACCTGTGGTGACAGTGTACATACCTATACGCATAAAAAACTGGTGTGTGAACACTTTGGTAGTGACAACCCACTGTTCGCCTGTGGTAGAGTTCTGAACAGCAAAGTGCAAACCCTTCTATTTACTGACCTTCACTGCTGTTGTGATTGTGGCTGTATATATTCCCCCTGTGCCAATGCAGGGGAAGCACTGTGGGAGCTCTGTGTCATCTCTGATCTACAAATGACATGCTGAAGGTTTCTTTATTGTTGCTGGTGACTTCAAACACTCTAACTTCTAAAAAACAGTACTGCCTAAATTCTATTAGCATGTTTACTTTGCTACCAGAGGTGAGAGCATTTTAGACTTGGTTTAAACTAATATCCCTGGTACATACAAAGCTGTTCTCCATCCTTACTTCAATCTCTGACCATTTATCTGTTTTTCTAATTCCTGCATACAGACCACTGATAAATGAATCAAAGCAGTTCAAAGGGAGATCACCACAGTTTGAAAAGCTCAGAGGAACATGTTCAGAGAGGCGGCTGCTTATGACTGTCACATTAACATTGATGAATATGGAGATTGGTGATTGGCTACATAGAGAGGTGCACTGAGAATGAGACCATTATTGAACTATATGTGAGGGCAAATCAGAAGCCATGGCTGCCAGCAGCAGTCCAGGAACAGCTGAGAGATCAGGATGCTGTCTTCAGATTGGCGGGGGGGGAATAAGACAGCTCTCAGGTCAGCAAGAGCTGTACTTTCCTACACCACCAGGAAGGCAAAACAGGATTATTCGGAGAATATATACCCATTTCTGTGACACCAGAGACACGATCCACATGTGGCAGGGCATCCAGCCCTCAACAGGCTACGAGTCCAACCTGTATATCAATAACAGTGATGTTTCTCTTCTTCATAGGCTGAATGTCTTTTACGCTTGGTTTGGGGCAATGAATGATTTGTGCCTGGAGGAAGGCTCCTCACCTTCTGCCTGAGGAACAGCCATTCCTTCTGGCTGCAGCTGATGTGAGGAAGACCCTAGCCAGGATCAACCCACATAAAACTGTGGGGCTCGATAACATACCTGATCAGGTGTTGAGGGACCGTGCAGCCTAGTTAACTGAAGTTTGAACAGACACCTTCAACATCTCTCTGAAACAGTCCACTGTCCCCTCAGGCTTCAAGGCCGCCACCATCATCCTGTTCCCAAGAGGACGACAGTAATTTGCCTCAACGACTACCATCCAGCAGCACTGACCTCAACAAAAATGAAATACTTTAAGCGGTTCATCATGGATCACATTAAATGCCATCTTCCTGCTACATTAGTTCAAGTCTGCCCCGAGCCTTGTGGCCCATCAGCCCGGTGCTTATGCTGGTTTCTGTGGCGTGAAGCGACTGGGAGTACAAGACGCCAGTCTATCACGAGGTTAACCCCCAGCATTTGCCAGTACCCATTTTCAGCTGGGTAGACTGAAGCAGTGTGTGGTTAAGTCCCTTGCTCAAAGACACAACACGCTGCCTTGGCCGAGACTCGAACCCACGACCTTCTGATCGTGAGCTCGACACCCTAACCACTTGGCCACGCCCCATACCTCCTGCTACATTAGACACCTTTCAATTTGCTTATCACTCAAATTGGTCCACTGATGATGCCATAGCCTCTGCACTCTTCTCCATCCTGTCCCACCTGGTAATTAATACCTCATACACCAGTATGCTGTTTATTGACTTCAGCTTGTCATTTACTACGATCATCCCAACCTGGCGTCCACAGACCTCTTGCTCAATAGTATTGGTCCATGGCACAAAAAAGGTTGGGAACCTCTGTCTTAGAAGCTGGTGGGTAAATTTTCCTTGTTGGGTCTCAACACCCCTCTCTGTAACTGAATCCTAAATTTGACAGAAAGACCATAGTTAGTTTGTGTTGGCAGCAACATCCCCAGCTCTATTACGCTGAATACCAAAGCTCAGCCCGCTGATGTTCACACTGCTGATGCATGACTGCACAGCAAGATCCAGTTAAAACTGAACTGTCACTGATAACACAACAGTGGCTGGCTTCTTCAACAACAATGATGAAACGGTGTACAAAGGGGAGGGAGGGCAGCTGGTGAAATGGTGCGAGCACAACAACTTGAGGCTCAACATGGACAAGACCATAGGGATGATTGTGGACTTTAGGAAGGTGCAGGGTGACTTATTCCCGTTGCACACGAACAGCTCCTCCATGAGGAGAATTAGGAGCACCAAGGTCTGGAGTGCAGATAATGGACAATCTCAGCTGGTCCCTTAACACCACCTTTTTGGGCAAGGCGGCATGACAGGATCTCAGTTTCCTGTGGAGATTGAACCTCCCTATCTCCCAATCTAACCAACTTTATAGCAGCACCATCGACAGCGTTCAGAGAAGCTGCATCAACATCTAGTATGGGAATTGCAAGTCATGTTGTAACACCTGTGTTGCACTGGTTTTATTGCATGTGACTAGTCGCCGCACTCTTCGAGAAAATCAAATTACATAGTACTACATTAGGTACTAGTAGGCCATCAGAAGATTCCAGTTGTTGGAAGGAGGCAGTGAATAGAAACCACACACTTCTGGAGATGTGTTTTGTTTATATTAAAAAAAATCATAATTCCAACGTTCTGTTTAGATTCTAAATCTTAGATATCAAACCAAAACAAATTCTTTTTTGTTTAGAATCAGTGAGATTCCTTTATTACTCTAATCTCTCTAACTAATTAGATCTAATGTAATTCCCTATTTAAAAGTTTACAGACTAAGCTTTCCTTTTTACATAGCCCTTGTTAGTTAGAAAACTAAATATAATTCTTATTCATAAGTATTATGGTTAACTTCAGTTTCATTTCCAGGCAGTATATCCATGTTTATATACAAATTCAAAAATTATACATACACAGTTTAACTCCTTTCACAACAATTCTCTAACATCACAACTTTTAAACAAGGTAAATCTCATTCAGTAACTTATCGTAGTCTGCAATAATAATTAGCTCTTTCAGAAAATCAAATTCAGATTCCTCGAATGAAAATAAACTTATACATCCAACAATATTAAATCCTCTACGTCAGTACAGATTTCATTCCCGTGCTGGTTCGTCGAATTTAGGGTAGCTCACCATCTTCTTTCTTGGTTCATTGGAATGAAATAGTTTATCACACACAGCAAGTCAATTCACAAACTTGTACGAAAACTTGACCAAGTCCTTTGGTATGATTTTACAGAACTAATTCCCGACTACACAATAGGGATCTTGGACACTCGCCTCTGCCGACATTACCTGATTATAGCTGCTGCGTGTTATAGCCGTAGCTTCAATAAGTCTTCTATCGCTATTGTCTCTCCTCCAGGGGTTTCACCCTGAGGTTTTCAAGCTAGTAGGGTAAAGATACTCAGTGCTAATTCCACTCTTAACAGTTCATGTCTTCAGCTTCTAATCGTTGCTGTGTTTCTCTCCTTGTCCCTGCCTGCATCAACCACGTCTCGTCTCACATAGTGTTTTTTCTCAAATTCTTTTTTAAAAAAAACCTTGTTTTCATCCCTCCGCAGGTGAAGCTTTCGAATATTACATATTTGGGTTTAATTAACCTGGGTTACAATATGATCGCAAGTCCCTTCAAAGGATTGTGAGGACTGCTGAGAGGATCATCAGGCCCTCAGAGGTATTTATCAGGATGCTGTGTATGCAGGACCCTTGGCATCGTCAATGATCCCTCCCATGTGTCCAGCAACCTCTTTGAACCTCTGCCATCAGACAGGAGGTACTCTAGCATTAGGACAAGAACCATTTGGATGGGAAACAGCTTCCTCCCCCAAGGCCATAAGACTACTAAACTCCATGCCACCACCCAGGTCTCATCGTGCATGAAGCATCTGTAGAGTTATACCGTTTGCTTTTTAATCCTGTATCATAAATGCACCTTTTTTGTTAATTTACTTGTGGTAATATTATGTTGTGTGTTATATGTGAATTACATGTAATGTGTTTTGCACCTTAGCCCGGATGAATGTTGTTTAGTTTGGCAGTATACATGTGTACAGTTAAAATGACAATAAACTGACTTTGAACTTGAACTGCCAGAAATATACTCTGAGCCCCAGCCTTCTACACATTCAAGGGTAAAGTGCAAACCGAAGTTGTCCAGATGTCCCATTTTGCTTCTCTGAGGGAGGTCCCAACATCTAAAACGTGGAAATTGGCTCTCAGATGCTATTGTATCCGATGCAGAATGCAAGACCCAACTGATTTAATAGCATCACAGTGCAAAAATATTAAGTCAAAATTAAAAGTTACTTTTTTTAAAAAAAAACTCTCTACAATGTTCAATTCTTTGCGTTTTAGTTAATTTTCTAACTTTAAGCTTATTTGAAATTTATGGACACTTATTACCAATTAGTCAAGAAAAGACCCATCTCCTTTCCCTCTCCTCTTTTCTCATCTCCATCTTTCTCCTTTTACCCTCTCCTGAGTTAATGGAGTTCTTCTGAAGTTGGATCACTTTATTAATGTAGGAAGCAAGGAGTCAACTTGCCCTCAAGATCACACAAGCAGTAACACTAAAGTGATTTGTTAATTTGTTTTTCTGATGTTAGTTTGTAAACAAATAGACAAGATGCAGTATCCAGTTCTTCTTTATTGCCATTCCATGACATGCACCAATCAAGAATGCAGATGAGGCCTTGATTAAGCATTTTATTTGACAAACCACCTTTCCAACTGTGCAGCACTCCCTCAGTACTGCATCCTTTGTCATCCATCACGTTCTTTATGAAATGGAGCATTTGACTACAACCCAAGTCAATAAACATATAGAACCACCAGATTTGCTTTATGACCAGGGTATAACTTTAAAACCAGATGAATGAATCCAGACATATATAGCATCAAAAGACCCTTAACAAGCTGATTGGAGTTCAAATTCTAATTTGGTTTAAGCCACTTTCCCATTATACAGAAGTGGCTGTTTGTCTTGGCTCTCAGAATTCTGAAAGATCTCATATTTATATTGAATAGGGACCAAATAATTCACATTTTACACAAGGAATAAGTTTTTTTCAGCCAGAGCTTGTGCTGCAACAGAAACCAATTGTTTCTCATCCAACCTAAGAACAGCACAAAGGGAATCTGGAAACACTTGTCAGAGATGGAATTGCTGAAAATTCTCCAAATTACAGTTTAAACATATTAGATGCATGTTTCCTTGTACTTGGCTCCAACAGTAGTTCTGATCTATTACAGGTGGTTAAGAGTTCATAAGATTTCACCAGTGCTAAAATAAGTGAAGGAACACAGTAACTAAGAGTTCAGTGGATGTCCCCACAAATCTACAGCACTCTCAGGAACAGACAGTCGGACCTCTAAAGTCATTTCCTGTAACTTCTGCTGTGTGTGATGCAGTTGCAGGGTAAATGCAAGCAGTATGGCACCACAACAGATTCCCAGTTCAAAGGGAAGGTAAATAGCAATTTAAAAATAAAATGCGCAATTGTCTAAATGGCTATCAGCTTGAAGGCTTCCTTCAAACAGACAAGTGGGAAGGAGTTTCAACTCCTTTAAACAACCCTCCCCAGACACTAATTTCCTCAATCCCTTGATAACCTGGAGCAATTTTTGTTTTAGATTTTTCATGAAGTATTGATACTGATGGCTGAGGTAAAAAGAAAATTCCATTAGATTGTTATCATTTTTAGACCATTGGTGCAGTGAGCTCATAACAAGATTTGTGGCATCATTTCAACCTCTCAGTCTGTTTTTCACAATGACTTCATCAAAAAGATTAGCTTTCTACCACATTATTTGCATCTTATGTTTACACGCATACATCATCGGTGTGGAAGAAATTGAAGCTTTTGAAGGACTTAATTGTGCAAAAGCAGAAGAGATGACTTAACGTTATGGGTATTCTGCCTCTCTTTACAATGGAACTGGTAATGCAAAAGTTGCATTTAAAAAAGGACATTAACAAGAGGGAAGTTCCACAGATAAAACAAGATCTCATTGCAAGACACTTAATCCAGATGTAAAACATGTTCAGCTACTGGTATAGATGGAAAAATGCTGAAGTAATAGTCATAGTCACAGTCATACTTTATTGATCCCGGGGTAAATGGAACTAATCTTCCAGGTTCTACTCAAACAGGACTAGTCTTAAAATATATTGTTCCATAACTGGGCCAGGGATAAACCCAGCAACTGCAGCTAAGGGCAGTGGAAACATGAGTTACATGCACTTATTTGTAAAGACAGTGTTTAGTCAAGGACAGTATATTTTTTTTTATACAAAGTAAATCATGTCTGACCAACTTCACTGATAAAGCATCAGAAAAGTTGGATCAGGGCAGCACTCCATGAGTAGTCAGAATCATACTGCATGGAATAGGCCCTTCATCCACTGTATCTGTGCTACCATATATGTACTATCTATGCTAATCTTATGTTTCCTCTTGCATTTTCCTTAATACCCCCTCTTCAAAGAAGCTGATTCACTTGTCATCTACCCACCTACACTAGTGGCAGTTTGCATTAGCTGATTCATCTCTATTATATGGCTTTCAAAAGTCTGGCAACATACAATTAAGGAGTAAATGTCAGCATGAATATAATAGGTTTTGTAACAGGCTGGCACTACCGGTTGTAACTCAACACCCAGGTCAAGTAAGGCAGATGCCACCAGAAGGTTCTTCTCACGCCAGGACAGTATATAGACAGTGGCATGATTTGGGTGGCCAACTTCACAAATGGGACTCTTTCACTTGTGATACAGATGGCCACATCACCCGCTCTTCTTCAAACAGATGCAGGTCTTTCAGATTATTCTTGGAAGATTAAAGCCTGGGACTTGATCATTTGGGTCACCTGCTAAGATATAGTTGGTGATGTCTGCAGTTCATGTGTACGTGAAGGACAAAAATGAGCAGCAATGGTACAGTAACATATCGGAAGATGTATATCAATTGGATTTCCTGTTAAATTATGAATGTGATATATTTTGGAACTAAAACAATTATGGAAACTCAGCAGAAATGTACAGGAAGTCAGTATCAGGAAAAAAAAAGCAAATTCATTCCTTATCAATTACTGTCCCTAGATAGCCCTTCTCCCCAAATGACCTCTGCCAGTGATTGTGCCATTATTAATATTAATTTAGCTTCTGTATCATTCCTCATCCCTCCTTTTTATTTCAGTTTCTCTGAATTTACAGCTTTAATTTCTCTTCATTTGCTATTAATACAAACTAATCGTTAAAAGAAAATTTGCTGGAGCCAATGAGTTAATCATTAATGGTTTGAATATCCAAAAGGTATATTGGATTGTATGTGGCACTGTTCCATCTAGCAAGTCTGCTTTCTACAGTAAAAGTTTTAGTATCTAAAACTTTTCTAAAAGGTATTTTTGTGAAACTGGGCCAAAAGAAGCTACCTAGTTAAAAATGCAAACTGTACACCTACTGTCAGCCACACTTTCCTTCCTCCCATTGTTGTTGTTTGATATTCATCCAAAAAAATAATAGTTAAAAAACTATGAGTTCCTCAGCTCACTAAATGAAGGTTATGATCTCATTTTGATTAATCTGTTCCTTAAAGTTATGCATAGCTGGGCTTTCTGACTAATTTGCCCATCATTTGCCTGTTAACGTTAAAATGGATTTCTCTAACATTGGAGACTATACATGCTTTTCTTAACGAAAAAGTCACACTAGAAAAATAGAGGGCTATGTGGTAGAGAAATTCTAGGCAGTTTCTACAGTAGGTTACATGGTCAGCAGTTAACAGTAGGTTACATTGTGGGCTGATGGGCCTGTAATGGGCTGTAGATTTCTATGTTTCTATGTTAATAAGCCCCTGCTTTATCACCACAAATAACTATTTCAAATTCAAATAGTTCTGTATTAAAAATTCAAAAAATATTTTGTGGTAACTATATTAAGATACAAGGTCAGCTGGTGGTGTAGTGGCATCCGCACCAGTCTTCGAGGCGAGAGGACCCTGGTTCGAATCCAGTCGGCATCTTGCATACTTTCCACCTAGGGTTGGGTTGAGCATTGAGCTAACAATTCAGCCTCATAATAAAACAGACAAATGCTAAAAAAAAATGGCTAGGTTGCCATCTGATGCGTCACAAGGCGCAGAAAGGAATAACAGCAATATTAAGATATAGTTTGGTTTTAAAATATTATTGAGTATGGGCAAAACGATAAGTACTTCGTCCCATAACAGGCGAGTCAAAAACTAGAAGGCACAGGAGTAGATCAGAGACAAGAGGTGTTTCACGCTGAAAGTGGTTGAGATCTGGAATGCACTGCCTGAGTGCACTGAAACAAGTATTCATTCTCACAACTTTCAGTGCATACTTGGATGAGTTTCTGAATCGCCAGTTTTCTTTCCAAGGCTATGAGCCAAGTACTGGTAAGAGAGATGAGTGTAGATGGCATGTGATGGTTGATATAGACATACAGTAGTGGGCTGATTAGACTGCTTCTGTGCTCTATGACTCTGTGATACTTGAGGGAACAACATAAATTACGATATTTGTATTACTTGATGTTGCTCAATTTATATTCCCTGCGCTTGCAAAGGTACTCACTTTTCCTGTTTAAAAACACATCAGTTTATGTTTAAAACATTAAATGCCTGGGTCATGTTCCAACACTCCCACATATCAATAACAATTATTGACTTTGATTTCCTTACTTTTTATCTGGTAACTCTATCAAAAACAATAAACAAAACTAAGTACAAAACTGAACATTGACCTTATTTTTTAATATATATTATTTCTGTTTTTGCATAATATTTATCTATTCAATATATGTATACTGTAATTGATTTACTTATTTATTATTTTTTTCTTCTATATTATGTATTGCATTGAACTGCTGCTGCTAAGTTAGCAAGTTTCACGTCACATGCCAATGATAATAAACCTGATTCTGAAATTAATTCCATCAAGACCAGACTGAATTCCATTTTAAATCTCTTTGGAGAATTGTTCCTCAAAAACTTAGGCTCAACAACTTTACAGAATTGGGGCAAATTTCATATCTGGTTTGTGGTGGTATTTTAGCATTTTGACACTTGACACACGAAGTCCTGAAATCTGTAGCCTAAACAACAATCCTCAAGCGGTCCACAGGTTGGTCGCTATCAAATGGCCTCTGCAGTTAGGAGCATGAAGACCTGATTATACAGCCCCCTCCTCCTCCCATAACTGTCTGATCATCCTCATAACTTGAAGGTATCAACTTGATTGTTGGTTGGTCCAGACTCTAGCATCTGCAGTTTTTTGTATTAACAGGTGCCTATGTTGTCACTCAGCTGAGAAAGTGCAGACAACTCAGTCAACAAATCTCACTTGGATTTCACCTTCAAAATGGTTGACATAATTCACTGGTGACACCAGAGAGACATCTCAATTGCTAGCCCATCACCTACTTGATGTCACCACACACAAATATCTCCCTAAATGACTTCCTTCACATTATATTAAACAGATATTTGATTTACTTAGATCTCCTGTGCTGATATCCTTAAACTTAGGGACATATAGTAGACAACCTGACGGGGAGACAAAGCTTCCATTCTGGAAAGCATTTCCTGTGGTAAATTAATTCATCAGGCTTACAATGGAACCTTGGCTGCTTACATAGGAAATGGAAAAGATTGTCTTGCAACTATCTGGTTTGTTGCCAATGCTTCCACATTAATCAATTTGATACCCAAATGTCAGTTTAAAATCACAACATCAAAGTGTCAGAGATCATTGGCCTTGCCCAACAACATTTACACTGTCTAAAACTCTGCTCAGCTTTCTAATCCACATTCACTTTCAAGTTCCCTCACAAGAGCTTGGGAAATTTCCCAATTGCACTTAAGGTGCATATCATTTTCTTTAGAAATATGTAAATTATAATCGACTTCCCAAACTCTGTTTTTGTCTCTGCTACTATT
This sequence comes from Mobula birostris, assembly GCF_030028105.1. Classification (NCBI taxonomy): domain Eukaryota; kingdom Metazoa; phylum Chordata; class Chondrichthyes; order Myliobatiformes; family Myliobatidae; genus Mobula; species Mobula birostris. Next base: position 77,584,487 of record NC_092373.1, on the reverse strand, counting down.
ATCTGACTGCCTGCAGTTGAAATTAAATCTTATTTTAGGTCTTTTTTTTCCACATCTTTTATTCAAACTGGATTGACATCATATTTTTCTGGTGTACAGTCATTAATATGAAGACACCTATCCATAACAGAAATCTAAAATCTCACCAACTCTGTCGCAAGAATATCAAAGCATAAAGCATTTGTACTTGTCTTCAGAAAAGAGAGGATTTAGCAATGCAAACATGCTGAGGAGGGTAGTCACAGGTTTTGCCTTCAGAACTTTTGAAGCTCTGAATAAGTTTCACAGACACAGAAACTGAAACACTTTAAAAAATAAATACAAAGGAACACTTTAGAATTCAACATTCTGACAGTTACCCATTTTCCATGCAGAACGGTGATTATTCTCTGATAAGAGTTGGATGAAGACAAGTATGAGGAGACTCATGAGGAGTGCGAAGGCTGGCACAGTCTACTTTCTGTGCAGCAGACTGTAATTCTATGCTAATTAATGACGTGGCTTGGGATACAAGCCCTTTAAAGTTAGACTCCCCCATGCACTGATGATTGAAAGTGTGTCATGGTCCAAGCCAGATCCCAACTTTAATGTTTGGCCTGTCAAGAGATCAATGACCTGACCAGAGAAAATGGCTGGTGCGGGCGTTAACATCTGCACCCCTGAGCTTCAGTCGAACAGAAAACTAATGTGCTCACATTCTCTGTCTGGGACCTAATCCAGCAGCACAGTATTGGAGAGTGGCATTTATAATCAGCAAGAATAGCATATTTTGCAAGCAATTTTCCACCTGCTTATTTTCAGTGACATGTGTCAAAAAAGACTGTTAATCCTGCTGAGTGATACTGAGCAGTACATCAGTGTAACCTGGAAGTGTTAGTTCTTGAGTTACAAATAACAGTTTTCTATAAATAAAAATTGATAATCTTGAAGCTCAAGTTGGAAAACTGAAAATTCCTTTCCCTAGTCCTGCAGCACTTCCAGTATAAAGCTAGTATTATAAACAACAAAATGGATCTTTTATTGCATAAACAACTACACAGTTTACATTAATGCTGAAAATCCTGGAAATATTCAGCAAGCCACAAATATTCAGAGTGATAATCTTTCATCTGGTACTGGAGAAAATGTTAAGTTCTGTGAAAGAGTTAAATAAAGGAGGAGATACATGAGATTTGTGCGAATCATAAATATTGATGGTTCAATGCAGTAGACTAAATAAATCTGTAATCGTTGATCAACTAACTGGAGGAAAAGAATCTTGAATATTTCACATTGCCACGTGGACTAAAGTGCTCTCATAAAACCCCTAATTTTTCCAAATCTGGTTCAAACTTCTTGACCTTGTTTTTGTGTTCACTCCTTCTTGGCTCCTCAGCCCTGTCACTTCTATCACCCCTGTGTTTAATCAAATATTATTTCAGCTCCTAACAGCTCTAACTTACGATGATTGATCCTCAGCCCAACATTTTGGTATGGATCCTCTGATTTAAAAATAAATAGTCACTTCTGCTTGGAAGTGCTTGGTTTCACCATGTAACCAGATGGAAGTTTGAGACTCCCAAGTGAAAACAGAGGTCTCTCACTTTGATCCTGCAGTTCATGATCTCGGGACAACAATGTACCATTGCTGACTCCTCATGTTTGGTATTCATACTGTATTTTCAAACATCGTGAACCATTGGGCCATTAAGTCTCTGCCACTTCTTATCAGGCCCATTTCCCCACTAACTGACTTCTGTCTCCCAATGTCCCAATCATCTACCTCCAACAGGGGCAAGTTCCAATAGTTAGTTAACCTACCTGCTCAATTTTGGGATTTAGGAGGAGGAGGCAAGAGTACCCAGAGGAGACCCACGCAGACACTGGGCAAATCTTGACACACCCAGCGCCCTAGGCCAGCATTGAACCAGAATACAGGAACTATAAAGTGCAACCAAAGAGCAGTGTGGGGGAGGGGAGGGGAAGAGCAAAATTTCCCACTGAAATCATCCCAGATAACCTGATGAAAGTATAATTGCCCACTGAGTTCAATTCCAAGAAAGAGCCCTTAACAGATGCACAAATACAAAGCAAACTTCTTTTTCTTTAATTTGGCTGATTTAAATAAACTTAATTGTTTCCTGGTGCTTTTAGGCTTTCTTTCGAACAACTGCTTTAACGGTTGATAGAAATTTTAATTGTAGGTTTTGTGGCTTGAGTTGCTTTCAAATGATTGGGGCTATTAATCAATCTTTTTGACAGTGAGAGCGTGGCATCAGTAAATGAGCACCAGAATTTGAATTTGAATTTTGAATTTGAAAGGGAGAATAATTGAATAGTTTTGCTACATTAGAACATTACATTCTCCCTAACCCCGATGAATACACAGCATTCTTTTCCAATATATTGAAAATACAGTCAGGCTAAGCGATTAAACTACAGGTAGGAATAATACTTATTTATCCATTTATCCACAGCACACAGTCCTTTTGCTAATGGTATAATTAAATTGAATTTTCAATGTGACATCACATTTCGCTTTTAACAGGTTATGTCCATTTATTACTGCCTGTATGGGTCACACTAGATCTTAGTCTGAGCTTTCTGTCAACCTCCTAATAGAAGTTAAAACCTGACTTGGTGGATTTTGCCAAGCTCTAGTCATTTTCTTTAGCTTCGTTGACAGAGGATGTCCTTCCCAAGCTGTCTCAGCAGTAACACAATGGAAAGGAAAATCTGCCTTGATGTACCAAGCCAATTATCAAGGGCAGTGGCCAAAGTATGACAAGTACTGCAAGGTTCAATAGACCGAAACTGTAGCTCACCACAACACGTGGATTGAAACAGGATAGCAAAGCAGTCTGGTTGCTGGTTAATCTTGAGCTATGGGGGAATGGTTTTCACACATGTGTGCTTGTTGTTCAAGACACTCTTTGAGCAAACAGATGCTTTCCAAGCCTCAGGAATGCTATTCCCACTGTCACATGGGTTGCGTCAAATTGTGTCTAGTAAAGCTCTTAAAGGACTCATTCTTACGTGGAGCTGGCTGGTAAGGTGGGTTCAGGTGGTCCAATGTTATAGGTTTTAGGATCAGATATCAAAAATTTGGTGAGAAGATGTCAACATTCAGAAAAAGGAGCTGGAGTCAGGCTTTTCCCATCCAAAAACTTTGGCCTGTCAGCCTAAGGCACAACCTCCTTGTAAACGGCCTTGGAATAGTTATTGTTGAATGATACTTCTTAAATTAGCTTTTCATTTAGTTTGAATCAACTTTTATGCTTTGCCCAGGAGACAATATGTTAAAACAGTTATGATCAAAATGGACCAAGCTCATGGGCAGGACAATTCCATGGCCAGATGTGTTCACTGAGGCTTTGGGAGCTAGCATAGCTTTCAGCAGAAGGTTCCCACAATTGAGACAATTCCTGCTGTCCACTGCAAAGCCCGGTTTATGCAGGGCCAGGCAAAGGATCAGAGGTGACGCTCAGCAGCAATGAGCAACCACGTGAAATTTATCAGTCCTTAACTTTCATTTCTGGTACACAGTTGTTTTAGAACTTGAATCTATTTTGATCTTAATTATTTTAACATACAACCACTGACTCCTGCATAGTTGATTCAATCTAAAAGAAAAACTAATTTAAGAACCACAATTCAACAGTGAGTATTCCAAGGCAGTTTACAGAAAATAGTTGATTGAAAGATAAAATGTTCAAAAATACCACAGGACTGCTCAACTCTAATACCAACTTGCTCCTGCAAAAAGCGATATTCTTAAGTTCAGGCATACAAGAACAGTTAGAAATCCTCAGCAGACTACTGAAATGTGTGGGCTTCAATAGCTCTGGTCTCACCCACTGACTTACTTGTACACGGCATTGCTCTTGGGTCTGTCTCTGCTCTGTAGTAACCCTTTTCACAGATACATTGTGATGAGCTCTCTTGATGCGAGTAACTATGAGGTGGGCATTTCATGCAGTACGCATCCATGGAGGAAGCCTTGTAGAAACCAGGCCGACATGCTGAAATACAAAACAAAAGGAGCTGTAGAAGCAGGTTACACAAACTATCAAAATTTACTTAAGTACTGGTGTAGATCCATTGTACCAGTGTCACTTGCTCTACACAAGCCCACTCTAAATTCTTTTTATCCAACTGGTTATAGCCAGACCTGCAGCAAGAAGATATTTAACTCAAAATAAATCAAGAATAAAGGATCAGGGAGCTCTAGGTTAAGAATGGTTTCATGAATTTCACTGACAAAACAAAAACTCACTAACCATTTCCCAGCATGGTGCAAAGAACGAACAAGATATTTAAATAAGTTCTTAAAATAAGTTCCCAGAGGAAGAGCGTGCAGGAGGAATTCACAGGGAGAACAGGTTTAATTGGCTGAACCAATGAATATATTAGATAAGTGGCAAAAGCTATTAGCCACACAACATGAATTTGTTCAAATCCAAATAGTTTCTTTATTATCAGAAACACAAAATACTCTGCAGATGCTGGGGTCAAAGCAACATGCACAGCACGCTGGAGGAACTCAGCAGGTCAGGCAGCATCCGTGGAAACGATGAGTCGACGTTTCGGACCAAGACCCTTCATCAGGACTGAAGAGGGAGGGGGCAGGGGCCCTATAAAGAAGGTGGTGGGAGGGTGGGAAGGAGAAGGCTGGTAGGTGCCAGGTGACAAAACACTATAAGGGGAAAGATCAAGGGGTGGGGGAGGGGAAAAGCAGGAAAGTTGAAAAAGGAATAGGGGAAAGCACAATGAGTAGTAGGAGGCAGAACCATGAAGGAGGTGATAGGCAGCTGGAGGAGGGGGCAGAGTGAAACTGGGATGGGGGGACAGAGGGGGGGGGAATTACCAGAAGTTGGAGAATTCAATGTTTATCCGAATGGGAATGTGAAGCAGAGTTGAAGTGGGCGGCAACTGGGAAATCCTGTCTGTTATGGCGGACGGAGCGGAACCGGGAGATCCTGTCTGTTGTGGCGTCTGCCACAACGGACAGGATCTCCCGAATGCCACCCACTTCAATTCTGCTTCACATTCCCATTTGGATATGTCCATACATGGCCTCCTCTACTGACATGATGAGGCCAAGCTCAGGTTGGAGGAGCAACACCTCATATACCGTCTGGGTAGTCTCCAGCCCCTGGGCATGAACATGTTGCAGTGTATAATTCAACATCATTATATTTTGTGTTGGATTTATTGATGATCATCTTATATTTATGGTCTAAAGCTAAAAGTCCTTCACCCAATGAAACCCTTTGAGGACGACTCTATTAGATCACACCTATCTTCTTTTTTTAAAAAAAAGAACTCCAATTGTATTTATTCTTTCCTGAGGGGTCTACTTGCTAGAATTATTCCAGCGCATACATTTTTAAAATCCTGTCCAGTGTCTCTATATCCTCTTTATAAAATAGTACCAAACTGTTACATTACCCCAACCATAGTCTAACCAAGGTTTAATACCAGTATAACTTCATTTCTCTGATTTTCAGTAATATCCTTCAACAAATTGACACCAATGAGCTGTTTATTCTTTTACTGGAATTAATTTACGCTTCTTTAGGTGACCTGTTTATAAATATGATGGGTCCCTCTTTCTCTAGAGATTTTCCATTGATGATAAAGAATCACCATTCTTCCAAATGAAATTTACTATCCTAAACTTGTTATATTATGCTATGATATAAATAATACTTCCTCTATCTCAATGCTGTAGGCTGAAAACCCAAAAAGTCATGTGTTTTCCATCACCATTTGCACTTTAGTACTGGATTTTGGGAAGTAACCAGTCAATTTTACAGCTACTAAGTAAAAACAGCTGATTAACTAAGGCAACTTTCCAATTAGTGTGACTTCTGCATTTGGGGAAAACAAGCTGAATCTCTTTACATTAGTCTCAGATTAGTTTTTTTTTTAATAATCTCAAGGATGTTGGAAAAAAATTTCTTTAGCCAACTGGCTCAGTTTGTTCTCTTCCCAACAAATCTCAGAAAAAAAGTCTGTCTCCAGAAGACCTTCACAGCACAAATGTTAGTAGGATTTCACACAGAAATCAGGATGGCTGATTGAGATTGGCAGCTCAATCATCATGAGAGGAACAGCTGTATATGGACAAGGGTTGAAGGGCCTATTCCAAGTTGTATGCTCTTTACTACAGCTCAGAAAATTCAGCTACGTACTTCAGCCCCCAGTTCCTTTGCATTTTGTATTTGTAATCCTGACGAAATCCAGGTTTTGTATATTACTGACAATTCATCTTCAACTGGAAGGAATGCAGGAGACTACACTCATATTTTCCATCGAGAAAAGGAAGCAAGGTATGAAGATGTAACACCTCCCACCCTTGTGCAGTGACATTTAATCACATACCTTATAAAACAGTCAACATGAGCTAAGTGAGTCATAAATTTACTGAACAATTATTCTTTGTCATGAAGCAATCTCTGGTGCATTTTAAGTACTTGAAGCAATCCATGACCTTTTAAGCCCAATTTAATTATGACAGGAAATACTTGACTTATAGAAATACAGTAGATTCCAGTTAATTAGGACATATTGCCACCAGTACATTTTGGCCCAATTAACTGGCTGCCTCAATTAGCCGAAATTTCATGGAAGTAGATAAAAGGGTATTAAAAAAAGGCAAACTGCTGCTTAACTGAGTAACAATTTCTGTATTTAAATAAAATACAGAACAAATTTGAACACTATCAATATTATTACTGTACTATAAAACTGTATTAGTTCCTAATAGTTCATCCAGTGTATGTTTTTCATTGACTGTAAATAAAATCGGCACAGACACCTAGTGTAGGTAATGGATGGCCTTCATAAAATGTTATCGACAATTACATCTTCCAAATTTTCATTTTTATTGCAACATTCAAGATTATTGTTGATACCTTCAAATTTTTCATATTTACTAATTGCTGAAGTAGTGAAATTGTTTCACTTTTACTCCTGGCCGTATCCGGCATCTCCAAGTCTCAATGCTTGAAATCACCGTGAGCAAACAGTTCTGAATTGTTTTACAGCTTATTTCTCATCAGCTATCAATGATAACAATCACTGTTTTTTGAACACAAGCACACACAAATGACACTACTTAAAAACTGTTCGCTCTAAGCACAGCATTGTGCCTAACCATCACACAAGTGCTTCTGACACTAGTTAGAGACTGTTTGGCAACAGTCTCCTGCCTCAATGAAGGGGCATAGTGTCTCGATTAAACAAAACATATTCTGGCTATTTTCTTAATAAGTTTTTGTTCTTTAAGAGTTGTTGCAAATAAGTGGCTACTTTAATTAACCAATGGCCTAATGAACGGAATGCACTGTACTAAGTCTGTACAGGCGAAACAGGGAGGGGCAGAAAAGTGAAGCCAGGATAGGAAAAGAAAAGCTTACTGGTAGACAATCAATCATGGCAGTGCATAAAGGTGTTACTTCTGATCTATAAAAAGAAAATGAGGCAAAATGCCAATTGGTTTTAGCAACTTTGGGATAAAAGGAGAGAAATTTATTTAAAGTTGTCTGATGCTAATCAGCAGTCTGTTGGAGAGAGTGCGTGCAGAATGCTGATTGAGGACTGGACTGTTGTACTGCTAGACATAAACAGATGCCCAACAATACTCAAAATTAAAAAACAAGTTTATTGCTTATATGCAAGACTGATCTATGTGCAATGAAAAACTCACCTGTGGCAGCTTCTCAGACACTAGCATCATATAAATAACATTCACAAGAAAAACAAATCAAACATAAATAATCCACATCTTCCCCAGAAAACACAATCAGAACAAAAAACGAAGCAAAGTGCAAAGTGGTCTTAATGTTGCTAAATTTTAATGATTAAAGTATTTTTTAATTGGTCCAAGAACCAAATTGTTGAACAAATGTGATTGTTCTTAAACTTAGTGGTATGGGACTTCAAGCTTTTATAACTCCTGACCACAGATCCAAAAAGATGGCATGGCCCAGGTAATGGAGATCTATGATGATAGTGGGGATCTTTGATGATAGATAGAATCATAGAAAACCTACAGCACAATACAGGCCGTTCGGCCTACAAAGTTGCGCCGAACATGTCCCTACCTTAGAAATTACTAGGGTTACCCACAGCCCTCTATTTTTCTAAGCTCCATGTACCTATCCAAAAGTCTCTTAAAAGACCCTATCGTATCCGCCTCCACCACCGTTGCCAGCAGCCCATTTCACGTACTCACCACTCTCGGCGTAAAAAACTTAGCCCTGACATCTCCTCTGTACCTACTCCCCAGTACCTTAAACCTGTGCCCTCTTGTGGCAGCCATTTCAGCCCTGGGGAAAAGCCTCGGATATTGTCTTCTTGAGGCAGTGGCTCCCGTAGATACTGCCAGTGGTTCGGAGGAACATGTCCTTGATGTAACAGGCAAGGCTCACTACTCTCTGCTGCTTCATACATTCCTGATGCAACCAGTCAGGGTGCTTTCAACAGGTGCAGCACAGTAGCATAGTGGTTGGCACAATGTTTTACATTGCAGGCAAAACGGGTTGAATACCCACCGCCTGTGAAGAATTTGTACGTTCTCCCTGTGACTGCATGGGTTTCCTCCGGATGCTCCAGTTTCCTCCCACAGTTTAAAGACCTATTGGTTGGTAGGTTGATTGGTCATTGCAAATAGCTCCGTGATTTGGCTAGGATAAAACTGGGGGTTGCTGGGCAACATGTCTCAAATGCCGGAACGGCATAACCTGGGCTGTCTCTCAATATATATCAAAAAACAAAAATAAAAGACAGTACATCTGCAGAAGTTTGTTAAATTCTCCAAACCCCTCCTCAAAATCCTCAGAAATTAAAGTCGCCGGCATGCTCTCCTTATGATTGCATCTACATCCTATGCCCAGGACAGGTCATCAGATATATTAATGCTCAGGATCAAGCTTAATTAACCGTTGTTGATCTTAGAGGGTGACCAGCTATGTTCCCCCTAAGCTGTGCGCATGTGTGCGTGCACACGCGTTTTTCAACCAGCACACAAAGGAAATTAATGTGTGCACAAAAGGTTAGTTACCTAAAATAATATAGTAATTAATAACTATACTTATTGAAAATAATCTTTTAGCGATATGTTTCTGTTAACTAGTTAGTCGGTTTTCAAATACCACAATCCACGTCACTAATTTATGTCACCTCACCTTTCCTGTTCCGGGATCTGGGAGACAATGTTTCGTGGAGTGACAAAGTTAAAGTTTTGCTAAACCAACAATGTGAAGAAAGCGTCACAGTAAATACAAGTTCGCTGTTGACTTTTATAAATAGTCTTTGTGATCATTTAGAAGAAAGGTTTCCTGAAGATGAGGTACAAGAATGGTCAGCTTTTGATTTCTCCACAATTGCAGATCGTGACTTCACATTTGGCAATGAACAAGTTTATGCCTTATGTCTAAAATATCATGATTTTCCAGCCGAAAATACTGTAATAGTTAGACAGTTTAATGATTTCAAATTTTCTGTGCAAGAAAAAATTAAATCCAAACTGATTTCAAACTTTGCTCAAATGGTGGCATTTGTTCTTCAAAATGAACAGTTTTGCGACCTTGCATAATTGATGGACATTGGAGGAACCTTTCTTGAGTCTAGCGTGGACTGTGAACGAGGTTTTAGCCTAATGAATCAACTCAAAAACAAACTGAGAAACCGTTTAGGTGAATGTCATTTGGATACGTTAATGAGAATCAAAAGCTATCAATTGAATGGAAGTTCTATTAGCTGAGATAGAGTTAACAAAGAATGGGTAAATACCAAAGACAGGAGAGAGAAAAAATAACTGAGTGACTTAAATATGTATGTTATTTTGTTGTTATTCTGTGCAGTTTTATGTCAAATATTCTGTAAACCTACATAAACTATGCCATATGTGCATTCAGTGTGCACATATTTTTGTCACAGGAAAAAAATTTGCACAACATAAGATTTTTGCGCACACTGACTACTAAAAATTAGAAGGAACATTGGTAACCAGCATACATAAACCGCATCTTAGTAAGAGTTAATTATATTCAAATATGGATACAACTTAAAAAACAAAAACAAAATCAGGAAAGGTAATTGCAGTGAAACAATGTCAAATATGTTACTGACTTTTCATTTCATAAGATTGTATTCACCATCCTGAAGGTCATTAAAAACTCATCTGAGAATAAACAAATATTTTAACCCCGAACACTAAGACTATGAAAGTGAAATACCATAAATTTGAAAGTCAAAAACAAAACGCTGTAATCACTTGGCAAGTTAAACAGCATTTGCAAAGGGAGTATAACAGAGTTAATGTGCCAGATCCTGCCTGCACCGCACTTTGGAAGTCTTACCACAAAATTCTGATAGTTGATGAAGACTCGTCTCGCTTTGCCATGAACAAAACTCAGAGTTTTAATCAATTTTAATATCCTGCACAATTTGCAGATCATTTCTAGCAATATTTTCAATAAGATTGCATTCGTCAATTAAAACACGCAAATGACAGAACAAAAATATACTAGCTGATTATTGACATCAGGTTCTGAAGATATTGGAAATCCAGAACAACACACACAAGATGCTTCAGGACTACAAAGGAAGGTGGGGGGGGGGGGAGATGCCAGGATAAGAAAATGGGGTGGGGGGAGGGGGATGGAGGACAAGCTAGAAGCTGATAGGTGAAGCCAAGTGGTTGGGGGGGGGGGGATGAAGCAAGAAGCTAGAAGCTGATAGGTGAAGCCAAGTGGTTGGGGGGGGGGGGAATGAAGCAAGAAGCTAGAAGCTGATAGGTGAAGCCAAGTGGTTGGGGGGGGGGGAATGAAGAAAGAAGCTAGAAGCTGATAGGTGAAGCCAAGTGGTTGGGGGGGGGGAATGAAGCAAGAAGCTAGAAGCTGATAGGTGAAGCCAAGTGGGTTGGGGGGGGGGGGAAACGAAGCAAGAAGCTAGAAGGTAATAGGTGGCTGGAGAGGAAGGATCCTGATAGGAGAGGCAAGTCTGATAGGTATGGGAGAAAGGGAAGGAGGAGGGGCAGAAGAAGGGGAAGGAAGAGAAGGTGATAGGCAGGTGAGCAGAAGAGGTAAGAGGCCAGAATGGAGAATAAAATAAGAGGATTGTAGAATCTCTTGTTTTTACGAAAAAGTCTTCAATGGAACTCTACTACCAAGCACATCTGTACCTCCTGTCCCCCAGCCCACTCTTTACCTTCCGCAGTGATTGCTCCCTCCATGATTCCCTTGTCCATTTGTTCCTCCCCACTAATCTCCCTCCTAGCACTTATCCCTGCGAATGGCAGAAGAGCTACAACTACCCATTTACAGTAATTCCACCCTTACCTCCATTCAGGGTCCCAAAGGGTCTTTCCTGGTGAGACAACACTTCACGTGCAAATCTGTTGGGGTCATCTCCTGTGTCCAGTGCTCCCAATGCAGCCTCCTCCACATTAATAAGACCCAACCAAGAATGGGGGGAGGGGTGCTTTGTCATGAGCAAAAAGCAGAATATCCCCAGTGGCCAACCACTTTAATCCCTATCCGCATTCTGACATGTCGGTCCATGGCTTCCTATTCTACCACAATAAGGTCACTGTCAGGTAAGAGGGGCAACACCTCGTATTCCACCTAGGTAGTCCCCAACCTTATGGCATAAGCACTGATTTCTCCAACGTCCAGTAATTTTCCCCTTCCCCATCCCTCTTTTTCTATTCCCCGCTCTGGCCTATTATCCCTCCTCCTCACCTGCCTGTCATCTCCCCGCAATGCACCTCATCTGTCCCTTTCGCCCATGGTCTACGCACCTGTCCTATCAACTTCCTTCTTCTCCATCCCTTTGTCTTTTCCACTCATCACCTCCCAGCATCTTGCTTCATTCTCCTCCCCCACCCACCTGGCATCGCCTATCCAAGTTTAGCTTGTCCTCTATCCTTCCCCACCCCTGCGTTCTTATTCTGACAACTTTCCAATTCCTTTCTAATCCTGACGAAGTGTCTCAGTCTGAGATGTCAACTGTTCATGCATTCCCATAGACGCTGCTGACCTGCTGAGTTCCTCCAGCATTTTGTGTTTGTTGATTACTGCGTTGCTTTAAGCGTAAACAGTGGCCTTTTCCCTATCACACAGATAATATAGCCCATTTATTAAAGGACATTGAAGTTTAACTACAATGAGCATTTTAATCAAAGCACTCAAATAATGCACAAAATGTAGTTACAAAGATTTGTATTTAATTAGATCTTGACATACAGCTAGACTCAGCAAGATGCCAGATCACATTTTATTGCCTGGCACATGCCAGGGTCAAGTTGCGTTGTGCAATCTATATAATGCACAATTCACAGAACTGTTCTGTTCACAATGTCTGTTGATTTTTTTTATATATATCTAACTGTGGTATTGATTCATTTGTCTCTGTCAAATTCAGCTTAAATTACTTGATTCAAATTTTCAATTTCCTTTGTTGAAAGGTGCATTGCTGTCAGGGTTTTTGTGACAGAACAGCTCCGCTGATCGTAATAGGAAATGCACCACTTTCAATTTGGCAGTGGACCCAGATTTTGTCAAGAGAAATATATGTTAAGGGACAAGGTAGGACAGCACTAAGACTGAAGAGGAAAAAAAACACAGATCACGACATATTGATTAGTTAAGTTCAGCTAGCATATGCAACAGCTTCTCCTCTCTCCTTCAAAGGCCCTATCTTTCCACTGTTGCCTGGCTTTCTCAGGATGTTATTATATGAAGGTACTTGCATGTTGATGATGGCACAAATGAATTTTCCTGTCTGCTCCCTCTCAACTGATGTCAGAATGCATAAATTTGTCATAATTTCATTAGATTACTCAAATTCCTAATTCAATAAAGCCACTGGCCTGCCTACTTTGGAACTGCATCAATATGTTGAGCCCAGGATACATCTTCAGAAATGTTGACACCCAGGAACTTAAAGCTGTTCACCCTTTCCACTATTAGTCCCTCAGCGGGGGCTGGTGTGTGTTTTCCCAACATCATCTTCCTGAAGTTCACAAGGAATTGAATTCAAAGGTGACTCCGAAATGTAGTCTCCATCAAGGTTGCAGCTTACACGTGGGTGTAGTTGGGGACGGAGCAGGGAGTTAAGAATCAAATTATGATTTGTGATCAGGGATGTGGGGGAATTAAAGGACAGACCAGTCCAGAGTCTAAGCCTCCACTCAGTGACAGGATTGTGGTTGGATATTAGTCCCACGAATCAGCAAAGATGAGGGCAGGAGTCAGCAACATGTTCCAGGATCAATGTTTCATGCTGGCAGTAGAATCATAAGCCAGTGACCCCACTCCCCCCCCCCCCCAGCCCCCCCCCCAAGTATGAGTGTCGTAAAATTGGAGATCTAAGTCTGTGTTCAGGCCTCATCATCGCTTGGTAGGTTCTGTTTACTTGTGGTCTGTGTTGTTCTGCTGAACGTGGTTGATATGCCTTTTTGGCACCAGAATACGTGGCAACAGTTGCAGGATACCTCAAGTACATCTATGGGTGTGTTGGTTGTTAGTGCACACAACACACTTCACTATGTGTTTCGATGTACATGTGATAAATAAACTTTGAACTTGAATCTGAATTCAGGAAAGGGAAATCAAGTGAAAGCAAACCAGGGGGTCAGCAAGTGGAAAGGGTGAGCACCATCAAGTTGCTGGGTGTCTGAAGATCTATCCTGGTCCCAACATATTAATGCAGTTACAAAGAAGGTATGACAATGGCTATACTTCATTAAGAGTTTGAGGAGACTTGGAGTGTCACCGAAGACTCTTGCAAATTTTTTCCAGAAGTACCATGGAGAGCATTCTGACTGGTATCACCACCTGGTACAGAGACCAATGCTCAGGATCAGAACAAGAGGTTTGTAATCTTTGCCAACTCCATCATGGGCACTAGCCTCCCCAGAATCAAAGACATCTTCAAAAGGCAATGCCTAAAGAAGGCAACATCCATCATACAGGGCCCTCATCAGCCAGGATATGCCCTTTTCTCATTGCTGTCATCAGAGAGGAGGTACAGGAGCTTGAAGACACACTATGTTTTAAGAACAGCTTCTCCCCCTCCACTATCATATTTCTGAATGGACAAGGAAGCCATGAACACAACCTCAATTTTTGCTCTCTTTCTGCACTACTTAACTGTTTTTATTATATTTCTTATTGTAACTTAGTATTTTTTAGGAATTGCACTGTACTGCTGCCGCAAAACAACAAATTTCATGACATAAGTCGGTTGATAATAAATCTGATTCTCGTGATTTTTGTGAGACTGAACTCACTGTCAGTCTATGGCCAATCCAGAATGGTGCATTAAGTACAGCAGAATCATCACTTCAATTGAAGTGATCTTCAACAATGTAAGCCACTTAATAGGGTAGTTGACATTTCAGAGAATGTCAGAGAAGATTAAGTTTACTTCAGGCCTTCAGCTCTCATACTGAGTTTCCCTACTCTAAACGAACAGGTCTGAAAATTGTCAGAAATCCTGACATAATGAAACAAAGTAATTTGAGGAAAGTTTATTTCTGGGTTAATGATGATCCCATTAATCAATCATTTATGCACTGCCATCATTCTTAAAGTGTAACCAGGTCACCAAATCTTTCTACATTATAGTCAACATAGTGGATTATGTTGTGTGTCTAATATTTCAGTAATATGGAGTGACATTGTAAATATACTGTTTGACTAAGCATTCTTTGTTGTATACATAATGTATTGCGGGTTACATGTAAAAATAAGCAAATGGCAAACATCAACATGCCACCACATGATATGCACGTACCTTGCTAAAGTAAAAACAAATCTAAGATCCATTCTCCTGAGCTCCCGGTTTTTTCTTACAATTAATATTTTTTGTTTTTTGGGAGTTACAAAATATAACAGTAGCGAGGAAATTTTAAACACCCTATATGACTACCTACCTGTTGAAGTGCAGTGAAATGAGTTGGAGGGACGAATGTTGTGTATTTAATATTTCAGTAAAATTCGAGAAATATTGTAACTATTTTTTCTTGGCTGATGGACTCCACCCAGGTTTGGAAAGAATTCCTTCAGCCTCCATGCGATCTAGCTCACCGGCTATTTTATCACGGATGGTATAATGAAACAGAGGGGCTTTGTAAAGCTTGGATGTGGGATTTTCATTTAGCACTATTTTATCCTTGATATGTTTGAGTTTTCCAATCCCATCCTTGAACACTGTTGTGGCATCATCCAGTGCCTTTCTTAATTTGTTTACAGTTGACTCCATGCTTCAATTTGAATGCCACATCCCCTGCTTTCTCTGCGGGGGATGTGGCATTCAAATGGTGAATGGATCTCCAATCAGGTTGTAGTTGTCTCAGTCAATCACAGTCCCATAATGCTGGCCCTCCTGTTTTTTTTACCAGATACAAGCTCAATATGGCTTGCTGGTTGTTGTATTTCACTGATACACGCCGTTCCCACTTAAGTTATCTTTTGTCCAGTACAAGTTCTTAGTTGGATATGTGCAGGTTTCAGTTCAGTATCTTTAAAATGCTGTTCAAACTCATCTTGCAAAATGACTGAAACTGCCGAGTCAGTGTCCAATTCCATTTTAATCAGTTTGCCATTTAATTCTGGTGTAAGCCACGTTACTTGACTATTCTTAGTTTTCACATTGTAAATCCAAGACTACCCAGTCCGTTATCAGATCATTACCATAAATCATTATATTTTTCGACAACAGCATGCAAACTAGTGCTCTTTTTGAAACTGCAACTTGACTTTTTAAAAATCTTTCTCTCTTTCCTGGGCAGACCATTCATTTTTGTCTGCCTCACATGCTCTTTGAATGTGTCCTACATTGTTGCATTTTTTGCAAGTTTTGCCTTTAAATCGGCATTGGTCTGGTTATAGGCCAGCTCCTGCCACAACAGTAACATAATTAGTGCAGTCAAGCTGGCTTCTGTTTAGACATGGCAATTTTGTTCATGTTCACTTTCATTTCTGACTATAACTCAATAGCAACTCATGTAAATATGTAAGTCATGCTTCAGTTAGGAGCCATTTTGCATTTTTTTTTGTAAGATTCCACAAACTACATGAACTGTCAGTGAATTAAGTTCATCAATGAGCTTGACAAAGCACAGTAACGTCTTCAATTCAGCCACATACACTCAAATGGACTGCACTTTTTTGATTCTGCTCATGAAACCCAAGGCATTCTGCAATCAACATTGGCTTCAGTTCTGAATGTTCCTGCATTTCTTTCACAAAACAGAAAATTTCATTTCGGATGGTTTGGTTGGAACTGTTAAACTTCTAAGCAAACTGTATACCTTTAAATCCAATGCACTCAGCAAAACTGGGACTTGTTTCCTGTTGGCTATTTCATTTGCTTTAAAATACTGCTCAATTCACTCAGTAAACATCTTCCATTTATCTCAATCAAACACGTCCATCTTTCTGATGTAGCCAGATATTTCTGCCTTTCTATTTTTTTAAATTCATGATTAATATCACCCAGTACTCACTGTTTATGAACCTATGAATTTAGTCCGTTTCTTCCTTTTTTAAAAACTATGTCTCCGCCCCCTTATGAAAAAGCACATGCTGCACTGCTTTTTGTAACTCCCAAAACAAAACTAATTGAAGGAAACAGATGGGAACCCAAGCGAATGGGCTTTGGTTTTGCTTTTACTCTAGGGAGGCAAGTGCATATCACATAGCAGCATGATAACGTACGCCATTTACGTACTTTTACATATAATCTGCAATGCATTATGTAAACAAAAAAGGATGTTTAAATATTAGATAGTCGAGAGAATGGGTCTGTCACAGTCTGCAGTGGTTTAAAGGTCACCATCAACCCAGTGCTGAAAATTGATCAATTCCCTCTGCCTGGGATAGAGGATAACCTTTCAAACATTTCTGAAGGAAAATACTTCAGTAACGTGAACTTAGCTAAGGACTACCTTCAGATGGAGGTGAAAAATAAGACCAAATTGTTTCTCACCACAAACACTCAAAATGGCCTTTATTGCCAAAATAGGGTTAATTTTGGAGAAGCACCTGCACCTGCACTCTGACAGAAAGCTATGAACCAGGTTACGACAGGCTGTTACCTGGATGGGACCAATGTTACTTGTAAGGATGACAAGGAACATCTCCAAAAATCTCAAGACTGTGTTAAGACAATTATAGGATTATGGGCCTGGGCCTGACGTATCAAGTGAGAATTCCTTAAACCAAGCATCACTTACTGTGGTCACACCATGGACACAAAAGAATTACACAAGAGTGCTGAGAAAATTCAAGCAGTGATGGACAACTCAAGACCAAATGACACATCACAGTCGTGGTCCTTTTGAGGATTTGTCAATTACTATAACAGCTTTCTTTCAAACCTAACCACAGTGCTGCACCCCCGGAGCTCATTACTACAGATCGGGAAGAAATGGCAATGGACAAAGTGTGAGGTGGCTTTCCAAAATGTAAAGGGAGTGGTGACTTCAGACAATGTACCCGCACATTATGATCCACGGCATCCAGTGAAGCTTGCTATGCTCTGGTTGGGATGCCAACACATCCCGAAGAAAGGTGTCCAGATCTGTCAGAACCAATCCCAGTGTCAACTCCTACAGCCGCCACAGAGGAGGCCCCAGAGCCTAACCTGAAAGTTTCACTGCCACAAGTCTCACTCACCAAGCAGAGTAATCCTCCTTGTCAGGAAAGATGTTATGCCGCAAGAGTAAGAATTCCTCCACAACAATGAAATCTTTAGGACTGAATGGGACCTAAAAAGTTCCAAGATCTTGACTTCAATACCTCCTTGTTCAATTGGATCCTGGATTTCCTCACTTGTAGGCCCTGATCAGTTCAAATTGGTAACAACATCTCCATGATCTCCATCAGTACAGGTGCACCACAAGAATTTGTGCTTAGTCCCTTTGCTCCACTCACTTTACACCTATGACTGTGTGGCTAAGCACAGTTCCAATACCATATTCAAGTTTGCTGATGACACCACTGCTGTGGGGCGAATCAAAGGTGGTGATGAAGCAGCATACAGGAGGGAGAATGAAAATTTGACTGAGTGATGTCATAACAACAACTTCTCAAATAATGTCAGCAAGACCAAGGAACTGATTGTAGACTTCAGGAGACCCAGCATGCAAGTGCAATTGCGAAGAAAGCACAACACCTGTACTTCCTTAGGAGCCTGCGGAGATTTGGCATGACCTCTAAAACACTGACAAACTTCAATGAACACATAGTGGAGAGTGTGTTGACTGGCTGCATTACAGCCTGGTATAGAAACACCAATGCCTTTGAACAGAAAATCCTACAAAAAGTAGTTTTTCTGGCCCAGCAATCACAGGCAAAATCCTCCCAACCATTGAGCACATCTACATGAAACACTGTCGTAGGAAAGCAGCATCCATCATCAGAGATCCCTACCACACAGGCCAGCTGCTCTTCAAGCCCCGTTAAAATAAAAATGAAACTAAGACCCATTCTCCTGGGATCCCATCTTTTTCTTGCAATTAGTTTTATGTTTTGGGAGTTACAAAACCTAATAGATCATCACATTGATTTTAATTTTGGTAAAGCTCAAAAATGTTGAAGAGAAAGATGAATGGCTGAATTCCTTGAGGAAGGAATTAGTATATGAAACTTACAATCAAATGGAGCAATTGAGACAAATAATAGTTATATTTGAGAGGAAATTAGTTATGAATAATGGAGAAAGGAACAAAGTATTGAATTGACTGATTTAGGTGAAGTAAGGTGGAAAGGGACTCAAACGGTTCTGGTTTCTGCTCCCTTCCTCTCCAGCCCTGATGAAGGGTCTTTGTCTGAAACGTCAACTGCTCATTTGCCTTCATAGACTATGCCTGACCAGGTGAATCCCTTCAGCATTTGGTGAGTTGCTCAAGACTTTCACCATCTGCAGAATCTCATGCCTAGCTCGCACAGACCTGCTGAGTTGAAAGGCTTTTGCCCATGCCTAACCTCTGTGGCCTGTATTTCATAAATGTTTGGTAATGATCTTGAAGAAAGCTGCCACACAAGTTAACAGTGGTGCGGGTTTTACCTTTACAAAAGGACGGCTCTCAAACTAATCAATGTTGGGTATTAATTAAAACTCCACAAAACTACACTATTGACCACCCAGTGGATAGTCCACCAGATATGCTGTTGTCACATCAAAAAAATTCTTAGACAGCAAAGCAGGAAACAACATAAGGCAGTTAATATTGTAAATATTTTACAGAACTTAAAATTGGGGGGAAAAAGATTCCAAGATAATTTAAAAACCTTCCATAGTCTACAATTGCTCCAGCTCCTCTTGTCCACCTCCAAATGTTCTCTGCAGTTGATGTTTATAATTTACTTGTGTAAAAAGCTATTGATTTTGAATGTGATAGAACTGATACATGCAGTAGAATAGGGATGTTTAATTTCATACCTACTCCATGGAAATGGTGTGCATTTCTGATGTGAAGGAATGAAGCAGATGGCAAACCACTGAAAAATGTTCAACCCCAAATTTTCCAAGCTTGCTGCATCAGAATGACATTTTTATATCCAAGCAAGTTTCACTCCATCTAAGTGGGAGTTAGCAAAGGAGGATGGCAGAGAATAGCTGAAATATAACATTTTCAGCAGAGCAAAATAATGAAGTGGTTGATTATGTTGTTGCTCAGCGACACATGAAGTGCATGTGAAAAGATTTGTGGAACGGAAACATAATTACTGCAATGCCCTCTGAACTTAAAATAAAAAGCAAAGTTTCAACTTTGCAACAGGAGGGGCCTGGAAAAACTTCCTATGAAAACTAACTTTTAAAAATATTAATAAATTCAGTGTCCAAGTCATGTCTCATCAATTATAACCTAACCTCTCCCAGATTCCCGTAGCAACCGACGATCCTGTGATTTCAGTCTCCGAGGCCGACATGAGAGTAATCTTCAGGAGGGTGAACCCATGTCAAGCATCCGGTCCAGAAGGGGTACCTGGCAAAGTACTACAGACCTGTGCTGATCAACTGGCTGGAGTGTTCTCTGAGATTTTTAACCTCTCGCTTCAGCAGTCTGAGGTTTCAAACAGGCTTTACTTATACAGATGCCTAAGAATGTGGTAACCTGCCTCAATGACTATCATCCAGTAACACTTGCATCCACTGTGATGAAGTGTTTTTGAAGGTTGGCGATGAAACATATCAACTCCTGCCTGAGAAGCGGCTTTAATCTTTTCCAGTTTGCCTACTGACACAACAGGTCCACAGCAGATGCCATCTCATTGGCTCTTCGCCCAACCCTGAAATACCTGGATATTAAAGATGCATACATCAGGATGTTCTTTATCGACTACAGCTCAGTATCAGAGAAGTGGTACAGGAGCCTCAGGACTAACACCACCAGGTTCACGAACAGTTATCACCCTCAACAAACCAAAGGGGATAACTTCATTCAACTTCACTTGCCCCAACAATGAACTGTTTGTGGTAAACCATATATATGTTGTAACTGGGTTAACTGTCTGGACACGCCCCTCTGCTGACTGCCCCTGTGGCTCCTCCCACAGAGCTCCAAATAAAAGTGATTTTGCCTTGCCCCTCCCCCTCAGACCGGGGGCAGACACTCAGCATGGAGGTCATATTGTACAGCGAATAAAAGCCTTTCAGTATTTTACCCAACTTCAGTCTTTTGGAGTTATTGAAGGTGCTTCACTGTTCCCACAACCTATGGAGTCACTTTCAAGGACCCTTCAACTCATTTTCGTTATCTATTGTTTATTTATTTATTATTATTTCTTTCTTTTCGTATTTGCACAGTTTGCTCTCTTTTGCACA
The DNA here is from genome assembly GCF_030028105.1 of Mobula birostris. Taxonomy (NCBI): domain Eukaryota; kingdom Metazoa; phylum Chordata; class Chondrichthyes; order Myliobatiformes; family Myliobatidae; genus Mobula; species Mobula birostris. The sequence continues at coordinate 77,563,658 of NC_092373.1, read as the reverse complement.
TTGGTTGAATGCCCAAGTTATTTCATTGATTATATTAAGGCTATTACTCTATTATGCATTTATTAAGTATGCCTGTAAGAAAATGAATCTCAGATTGTATATGGTGACGTATGTACTTTGATCATAAATTTACTTTGAACTAAGTCATGCTGATCAATTATGCAAACTAAACTAAGATCTCACAAAGGTTTAGCACTTGGCTATTCAAAAAACTGAAATCCCTCCAAACTGCTTTGTCCTGCATGGGAGACACTGATTAAATATTTATGTCTCAGCCGAGCTTGTTTTTTTGCCAATCAATAGCTTTTAGAGCTAATGCCCTATGTTGCATGGTCTTTAGAGAGACAGCACAAAGAAAAAAAACATGCAAATGTAACAAATTATTTGATTGTACAATACTTGCTGGGGGGTAAATTTATGGGTCCCCATTGATGCTGAGAGTTATGGTACAGTATCCAGCTCACAAGCCTCACACCAGCAGGGCTTTTTGTTATACTTGAAGAAATGTGTTATTTAGTATCAAGCGGCAGGAAAGCAATGACTCTACAGTTAGAAAACAAACTGCTGGGTAAAGATTCAGTAAATTGGTAAGGAGAAGACTGTAGTTAATTTGACACATTAATAATCCAATGCTCTAGCAATTAATCATAAATTGGCAGCTATTTAATACTGCTTTAATTGCTGATCTCCACTGTATAACAACCCCAAGAAAATTGAAGGGAGCAGCAACAACCACACTTCATCGCTCGTTTTTGCACTTCATTAAATCTTTTGACCCTTCTTGGCAAGTGAGACTGTCTTCGGCATTTCATCTCCATCTTGTATCTGTTTTATGATGGCAAACAAGCCACAGTCTTTATCAATGGACTCAAAGCAAACAGGATCGCAGTGCAGACTTGTATCAGGCAAACTTGTATCTTTCTTGCTACAGTGCTGGACCGTACCTCCAATGAGTTTCCTGCTGAGCAGAGCTAAAACACAATACAGATGGGAAATAATTCAGCCCATGTTACCACCACTCTGGAACCAAGGTCATCCTAACTTCAGCCTTTGCAATGCAGTACAAGTATGTGCATTTGGAGTTGAGCTTGCAGTCATCAATGAATGAGAGGGCATTTGCTATGAAGACAAGGTTGAACAAATTAGAGTTGCCTTCTCTGGAATGGCAGAGGCCAAGAAGAGCCACGACAGAAGTTTATAAAATAATCAGAGGCACAAATCCAGTAGAAAACTGATACCTTTTCCTCAGGTTTGAAATGCTTAATGCATTAAGGATTGGGAAGGGTGAACCGAATTGTGGGGGGTCAGAGTTTACAGGAGATTTGTAGGGCAAGTATTTTTTAAAAAAACGCAATATGTGGTGGGTGTTTGATATGCACTGCTAGGGCTGGTGTTGGAGGCAGGTATGATGAATGCACTTAGATATGCAAATAAATATGGACAGAATAAAAGGAAATTGGCCAATGGGCCATGAGCAGACAGAAGAGATTAGATGTCATTAGCTTAATGAGTTCAATAAAACATTATGGGCCAGACGGTCTGTTCCTTTGCTGTGCTTTTTTACGCTCTATGTAAATCAATACTGAAACATGAGATTGGGTCTCACTGCAGAGCCAAGTCTAATACACGTTGCCCTTGTTGAATAATACCACCTCCAACAATAATAGCCCATGACAAAACACTGGAAAGTATTGTCCACTTTTTCTAACTCTGGCGGTACCTCTCTCAAAGGATGCTGACACTAATGAAGAAATTCACCTTCATTGCTTCAGCATAACCTTAGGATGTCTACGGAAGAGCATCTGATGACCGATAACTCAAATCTTGGCCCAGATTGGTCTAATGGGTCATGGTTTTACTTGCTGTCAGGGCCATTTCTGAGACATAGCTACTTATAACATGAACTGGTGCATGTGAGCCCCTGCCACAACGGGAACACAATTTGTTTGGCCAAGCCACTTTCTGCTTAGAAGTTACAAGTTTGCACATGCCCACTTTCACTTTTCATGGCTGCTGTTTCCATTGATATGATTTCAACTGCTCTTTTCAATATTACTGCTTCATTTAGTAACTGTTTGTGAATTACTTCTTGTAAGATTCCACAAACTAAATGATCTCTCAGTGACTCCTTAAAGCCCATCACTGAACTGACATTAGAGTCATAGGAAAGTACAGCACAGAAACAGGCCTTCAGCACATCTTGTCCATGATGAAGCTTTTAAACTGGCTACTATCAACCTGCACCAGAACCACAGCCCTCCATACCCTTGCCATCCACGTACCTATCTAAACTTTACTTAAAAACATTGAAATCGAGCTCGCATGCACCACTTGTGCTGGCAGCTTGTTCAACACTCTCATGACCCTCTGAGTGAAGTTTCCCCTCACATTCCTCTTAAGCTTTTCACCTTTCATCCTTTACCCATGGCCTCTGGTTATAGTTCCACCCAATCTCAGCGGAAAAAGCCTGCTTGCATTTATTCTATCTATATCCCTCAAATTTGTATACCTCTATCAAATTTCTTCTCAATCTTCTACATTACAAGGAATAAAGTCCTAACCCATTCAATCATTCCTTATAATTCAGGTCCTCCAGACCTGACAACAATCTTGTAAATGTGCTCTTACTCTTTCAATTTTATTTACGTCTTTCCTGTAGGTAGGTGACCAAAACTCTAAATAAGGCTTCAGCATAACATTCCATCTCTTGTACTTTGCATATTGGCTTTCATAAATCGAAAGCCTCCTTTACGACCCCATCTGTATGTGATGCCACTTTCAAGGAATTATGGACGTGTACTTCAGATCCATTTGTTCTACCACACTCTTCAGTGTCCTACCATTCACTGTGTAAGACCTACCCTAGTTGATCTTACTGAAATGCAACACCTCACTTGTCTGCATTAAATTCCATCTGCCATTTTTCAACCCATTTTTCCAGTTGGTCCAGATCCCGCAGCAAGCCAATGATAACCTTCCTCAATGTCATCCACAAATTTGCTGATCCAGTTAATCACCTTATCATCCAAAACGTTGATATAGATGATAAACAACAACAGACTTAGCACTGATCCTTGCAACACTCCACTAGTCACAGGCCTCCAGAACACCATCTAGTACCAATTTCTGTCTTCTTCCACAATATCTACTTACATTAACTTGCTCATCTTGAATGCCAAGTGACTGAACCTTCTTGACCAACCTCCCATGCAGAACCTTGTCAAATGACTTATTAAAGTCCATGTAGACAACATCCACTGCCTTGCCTTCATCAACTTTCCTAGCAACTTCCTCAATCAACTCTCCAAGATTGGTTAGAGATGACCTACCAAGCAAGAAGTGACGCTGACTATCCTTAATCAGTCCATGTCTATACAAATATTTAGACTATCCTCCAATCCCCTGGTACTTCTCTTTCTGCCAAGGATGATTTAAATATCTCTGCCAAGGGCCCAGCAATTTCTGCACTTGCCTCCCACGTAGTCCAAAGGAACACCTTGTCAGGCCTTGGGGAACTAGCCACACTCATGTGCCTCAGAACAGCAAACACCTCCTCCTCTATAATCTGTATAGGGTCCATGAAGTTGATATTGCTTTGCCTTACTTTTATAGACTCTGTGTCCATCTCCTGAGTAAATACAGATGTAAAAAAAATCCATTTTAAGATCTCCACCATCAAGCATAGATGTCCATTCTGATCTTTCAGAGGAACAGTTTTGTCCCTTGCAATCCTTTTGCTCTTAACATATCTGTAGAAGCCCTTAGGATTCTCCTTCGCCACATCAGCTAGGGCAACCTCATGCCTTCTTTTAGCCCTCCAGATTTATTTTTTAAGTGTTTGCTTGCATTTCTTATATTCAATAAGTACCCCATTTGTTCCTACCCACCTATACCTGTTATGCATCTTTTTTCCTCAATATCTCTTGAAAACAAAGGTTCCTTACACCTGTTATTTTTACCTTTTATTCTGACAAGCACATACAAGCTTTGTACTCTTAAAATTTTTCTTCTGAAGGCCTCCCACTTACCAAGTACACTTTTGTCAGAAAACAACTTGTCCTAATCACACTTGCCAGATCCTTTCTGATTATATCAAAATTGACCTTTTTCCAATTTAAAAATCTCAACACGTGGACCTAATTTTTTCCATTTTTACTTTGAAACTGATGGTACTGTGATCACTGGATGCAAAGTGTTCCCCTACTCAAACTTTTATCACCTGCCCTGTCTCTTTCCCTAACAGCAGAACAAGTATCTCATTGGGACTTCTACTGACTGATTAAGGAAACTTTCCTGAACACATTGACGAACCCTATCCCATCTAGTCCTTTACAGTATGGGGTGCCAGACATTACTCAAACAACTTCAATTCAGGCACATACACTGAAATGGACTCCCCTTTTTGATTCCGCTTATGAAACCTAAAGTATTTTATGAAACCTAAGGTGCAAGGAACCTTTGTTTTCAAGAGATATTGAGGTTCTGAGGTTCTAAGGTTCTAAATTAACAAGGTTATAAATGTCCCTGCATTACTTTTGTGATATCAGCAAAGCTTATTTCAGTTGGTTAGGTTGGAGCACTTTATCCTCTAACCAATAAAACCTGTATGCTTTTAAATCCAATGCACTCAGCAAAATTGATACTTGTTTCTCATTGGCTACTCCATTTGCTCTAAAATACTTCCCAATCCACTCATCTTCCAGTTATCTTTTGTGCAATCAAATGTGTCTATCTTTCCAATGTAGCCAGCCATTTTTGGTCTTTTTTTTTTAAACATTATTGTCACCCAGTACTCACTGTTTATGAACCCATGAATTTTGTCTGTTTTCTGCCTATTTTTTTTTACTTTACTCAAGTGTCTCTACCCTTCCGAAGAAACGTGCTACGTTACTTTTTTTTCTGAAATAGAGCATTCTCTCTCTCTCTCTCCCCTTACAAAGAAAAATATCGTGCCACACTTCATCATGTTTGTAGTTGTCTTGGGTTCATTTTATAACTTACTCATTGCCACTGTTACTTTTTTCATCTCCAGAGTATGATGTGGGAAATTGTGAAATGTTCTATTTGTAGCAAGGAACAAAGGTATGTTATCAAGATAGTGAGAGATTACAATGCCTCCAGGTATAAAGGGTGTCTAGTGTATGATTTGTGTAAAGCTAGCACACAGGTATTGTGAGTAATTAGGACAGGTAACAGACTGTTATTATCTAATGCTAGAAGAATTCAAACATAGAGGGGTTACTCAGTTATCTCTGGATTTGATAGCACCACAATTGGAGTGGTTTGCAATATTAATGTGTTGGAAAATTTCAGGGAAGTTTTACTAGACTATTACCTGAAATGAGCAAGTTGGCTTATCAAAAGGTAAGACAAGAGAAGCTTGTACCCACTGGCAATTACAAAAAAGAAAAGGGATATGGAGAGTACATTTCCTTTTGTTGGAGAATCTGGAATACATGGTCACAGATTACAAATAAGGATTTGTCATTTCAGAGAGATCATTGTAGTCATGAGTTTTTGGAACTCTTTCTCAAGGGATAGTGGAAGTGCACATAGTTAAGATAGAAGTGGATAGATTATTGAGGAGGAAGGACTGAATGGATACTAGGACATACTGGAACATGGTGTTGAGGTTACAGTCAGATCAACCATAATCATCTGGCCTATGCCTGCACTAATTTGTCTATTTACACAGGCGCCCGGTGATCTTCATATTCTCCTGTGTCTGAGCTTATGGATTCCAACATTGGTCCTCTCAATAAGCTCAGATCCTACAGTTCTGAAGGGAAGTGAGTCACTCATGATTCCCTGGGATGACCCAAGAAGGGAGGGTTAATTTCCTTTTAAAATCTTATGATATTTTTTAAACACATATTGTGACATTTTGGATTAGGTTGGCTCTCTTGTCACGTGCTCTCCAATTTTCTTGTTTTCCTGTCTTTTCAGCAATCCAACCACTCGATACTTGGTTAATATTTTGGAGGGAATCCTCTCAGCATTATACCACTAAATCTAAGTGTGCATCTGGGACATGACATCTTTTGGTATGATGATCAATTGAATCTGCTATAGGATTGGTAACCTTGAAGGTATGAGTTTAAATTCCAGAATTGGAATGAGGATTATTACTATTGAATTATATGACATGGAATTTGTTGTTTTGCGGCAACAATACAACACAGAGATATAAAAATTATTATAAATAAAGCAAGCAAAATAGAGTAAGGAAGTAAAATGGACCATCCAGAAATTTGATGGAAAGAAGGTGTTCGTAAATCACTGAGTATAGGTTTTCAGACTCCTGTACCTCCTCCGCAGTGGTAATGATGAGAAGGTGGCATGTCCTGGATAGTGAAGGTCCTTGATAACAGATACCGCCTTTTTGAGACAATGCTTCATGAGTATGTCCTTGATAATGGGGTGGGTTGTGCCTGTGACAGAGCTGGCCAACTCTGCAACCTCGTATCCTCTTGTGATCCTGTGCCTTAAAGTTTCTGTACCAAGCTGTGATACAACTAGTCAGAAAGCTCTCTACATAAACGGCCTGGTATGGAACAAAAACCACCTACAAAAAGAGATGGATGAAGCCAGCCCATAACAAGCAAAGCCCTCCCCACCATTAAGCACATTTGCAAGGAGTGCTGCCACAAGAAAGTAGCATCCACCTGCATGGACCCCCAGCATCCAGGCCACGCTCTCAGTATTATTTATTTTTGCACATTGTTTGTCAGTCTGTATGTGTAGTTTTTCATTTACTCGATTGTACTTCTTTCTTTTACTGTAAATACCTACAAGAAAATGTGTTCCAAGATAGTATATGGTGACATATACATACTTTGATAATAAATTTACTTTGAAGAGTACATTTAAAGAAATTTGCAAGGGTTTTCCAGAGCATACCAAACCTTCTCAAGCTCCCCCGGAAATGGAAGCCATTCATACTTTCTACCATTGACCCCTTGGCGATAATTGATGTGTCCTCCCGACTTCCCCTTCATGAAATTCACAATCAATTCCTGCATTAGACTCAGTTTTTTTAGTTGCTTTGCAAGGAACTAAAAATAAGATGTACATGCTGTCCATATTTAAAGTATAGTGAGCCAGGACATGTGAAACAATCCTTGTTGCCTTTTTACAGTAACAATGTACACTTCTGTGCATCTTTTTGCAAAATATCATCACCCCTGCTGAACTCCTGGGAGACTCTCCCTCTGACAACTTCTGTGCCTCCTTGGCTTCATATAGGAGGTCATGTATCCAGCCCTCTGTTCATTATGACACACACATTAAAGTCACACCCACCAAGAACTTAACTTCCATCTTAATAATGGTTCTATAAACAAGGGAATTAAAATGTTCTCATTCCAGTATTAACACCGCGCCTTTCATTAAAGTAGTAGTGTTTTATAACCTACATTACAAATTTTAATGCAATGGAATCTGACTATTTTATTAAACCCAATAACTTGTATCATGATGATTCTATCATAGCCGAATCCATTTTCATGAAGATAGAATACAATATTGACCAGAAAAGTTTTCAACAGAAGCTCCTGTTTTGTTGACGTTAATTTGTTCAGACCTTCAGGGTAGAAATAACTAATACAAGGAGGCATAATTTTAAGAGATTTGAAGTAATGTAAATGGTAGATATCAGGAGCAAGTTGTTTTTTTTTTAAATAGACTGGTGGGTGCGTGGAACACCTTACTCCAGGTGATGGTAGTGGAGGCAGATAAAGGGAAGACATTTAAGAAGCTTTTAGATAGGCAGATGGATGTTAGAAAAATGGAGGGCTATACAGGAGGGAAAGGGGTGGGTAGATCGATCATAGAACAGGTTTAAAGGCTGTCACCAAATTCATGGTCTGAAGGACCAGTACTGTGCTATAACGTTCCGAAGTTTGATGGTTCTCTGTTTTGTCTAAAACATGCCAAAAGAAACATTGTGTGCTACTATTTGATATGCAGGTTTTAAAACTCCAAATAGTTTTATTGCACAATTAGCTCTACAAACAGAAACAATGCCAACTCAGTGGAGATCCAGTCTCCCAGATGGTCACATCTGTGCCAGGTGCACCGAGATGCAGCTTCTGAGAGACCGTGTTAGGGATCTGGAGCTGCGGTTTGATGACCTACAGCTTATCAGGGAAAGTGAGCAGGAGATAGAGAGGAGCTACAGGGAGTAAGTCACCCCGAGGCTGTAGGAGTTAGACAAGTGGGCTGACTGTCAGGGAAGGGATGGGAAGAACTCAGATAGTAGAAAGCACCCCCCTCAGTAATTGTTAACTCATTTTAGATGCTGTTGAGGGGGGTGACCTGAAAGAGGACGACCACAGTGATCAAGTCTCTGGTTCTGTGGTGCAGAAGGGAGAGAAGATGAGGAATGTGGTAGTCATAGGAGATTCCGTAGTGAGGGGAACAGACAGGAGGTTCTGTCAGCCTAATAGAGATACCCACACAGTGTGTTGCCTCCCAGATGCCAGGGTATGAGATGTCTCGGATTGGGTGCAGAGTATTCTGAAGGAAGAGGGTGAACAGCCAGAAGTCTTTGGACATGTCAGTATCAATGACATAGGTAGAAAAAGGGAGGAGGTCCTGAAGAGAGAATTGAGGGAGTTGGGTAGAAAGCTTTAAAACAGGACCTCCAGGGTTGTAATTTCGGGATTGTTGCCTGTGCCACATGCTAACAAGTGCAAGAATAGCATAATCAGGCATACTAATGCATGGCTGAGAGACTGGTGTAGGGGGCAGGGCTTCAGGTTCCTGGATCATTGGAGTCTCTTCTGGGGGAGGTATGACCTGTACAAAAAGGACGGGTTACACCTGAACCCAAAGGGGTCCAATATCCTAGCAGGCAGGTTTATTAGAGCTGTTCAGGAGGGTTTAAACTAATTTGGCAGGGGGTGTGAGAACCGAGTGATAGGGCTGAGGAAGGGGAAAACAGAAATAAATCAAAGATAATGTGCAACAGAGATTATAGAAAGAACAGGCAGGAGATAAGGCATAATCACAGTCAGTGGGATGAGTTACAGGGCAATAGAGGTGAGATGCAGTTAAACAGAAAGCAACAAATACTGGACTGAAAGTGTTTTATTTGAATGCACGCGGCATAAGAAATAAAATGGATGATCTTGAAATTCAGCTACAGATTGGCAAGTATGACGTTGTGGCCATCTCTGAAACTTGGCTAAAGGATGGCTGCAATTGGGAGTTGAATATCTGAGGATATACAGTGCTTCAGAAAGATAGGTTAGTAGGCAGAGGGGGTGGTGTGGCTCCGTATTTCAGCAATAATATTAAATCATTAGAAAGGGATGACATAGGATTGGAAGGTGCAGAGTCTCTATGGGTTGAGTTAAGAAATAGCAAGGGTAAAAGGACCCTAATGGCAGTTGTATACAGGCCTGCAAACAGCAGTCAGGATGTGGATTACAAATTACAGCAGGAGATAGAAAGGGCATATCAGAAGGACAATATCACAATATTTCAATATTTGTTGCGGATTTTAACATGAAGTGGATTGGGAAAATCAGGTAAGTACTGGACCTCAAGAGAGAGGATTTGTAGAATGTCTAAGGGATGTGTTTTTAGAACAGCTGGTTGTTGAGCCCACTACGGGATGGGCTGTGCTGGATTGGGTGGTATGCAATGATCCAGAGTGATAAGAGAGCTTAAGGTTAAGGAACCCTTAGGGAACAGTGACCACAATATGATCAAGTTCACTTTGAAATTTGAGAAGAAGAAACTAAAATCCAATGAGTCAGTATTTCAATGGAACAAAGGAAATTACACTGGCATGAGAGGGGAACTGGCCAAAGTTGACTGGAAAGGGACACTAGCAGGAAGGACAGCAGAGCAGCAATGGCTGGACTTTCTGCAAAAATGAGGGAAGTACACGACAGATGTATTCCAAATAAGAAGAAATTTTTGAATGGAAGAGGGACACTACCATGGCTGACAAGTGAAGTCAGAACCAGAGTAAAATCAAAAGAGAAGGCATTCAAGGAAGCCAAAGCTAGTGGGAAGATAGATGATTGGGAAGTTTTTAAAAACTTGCAGAAGGAAACGAAGAAAGTCATTAAGAAGGAAGGAAAAGATGAATTATTAAAGGAAGCTGGCAACTAATATCAAAGAAAATACTAAAAGCTTTTTTAAAGGGTAAAAGAGAGTTAAGGGTAGATATAGGACCAATAGAAAATGACGCTGGAAATATTCTAATGAGAGACGCAGAGATGGCAGAGGAACTGAATGCGTACTTTGCATTGGTCTTCTCAGCGGAAGACATCTGCAGACATCAGACATTCAAGAGGGTCAGGGAAGTGAAGAATGTGCAGTGGAAAATTACGACTGAGAAGGTGCTCAGGAAGCTTAATGGTCTGAGGGTGGATAAATCTCCTGGACCTGATGGAATGCACCCTCGGGTTCTGAAGGAAGTAGCTGGAGAGATTGCAAAGGCGTTAACAATGATCTTTCAAGAATCGATAGATTCTGGCATTATACCAGATGTCTGGAAAATTGCAAATGTCACTCCGCTATTTAAGAAGGGTGGGAGGCAGCAGAAAGGAAACTATAGACCTGTTAGCCTGACATCAGTGGTTGGTAAATTGTTGGAATCGATTGTTAGAGATGAGATTACGGAGTACCTGGAGGCACGCGGCAAGATATGCCAAAGTCAGCGTGGTTTCCTGAAAGGAAAATCCTGCCTGACTAACCTACTACAATTTGTTGAGAAAATTACAAGCAGGATAGACAAAGGAGATGCAGTAGATGTGGTGTACTTGGATTTTCAGAGGACTTTGACAAGGTGCCGCACATGAGGCTGCATAGCAAGATAAAATCCCATGGAATTATAGGGGAGTTACTAGCATGGGTGGAGCATTGGCTGATTGGCAGAAAACAGAGTGGGAATCAAAGGATCCTATTCTGGTCGGTTACTAGTGGAGTTCCACAGGGGTCAGTGTTGGGACTGCTGCTTTTTATGATGTACGTCAATGATTTGGACTATGGGATTAATGGATTTGTGGCTAAATTTGCCGATGATACAAAGATAGGTGGAGGAGTGGGTAGTGTTGAGGAAACAAAGAGCCTGCAGAGAGACTTAGATAGTTTAGGGGAATGGGCAAAGAAATGGCAAATGAAATACAATGTTGTAAAGTGTATGGTCATGCACTTTACTGGAAGAAATAAATGGGCAGATTATTATTTTGTTGGCAAAGGAGTTCAAAATGCAGAGATGCAAAGGGACTTGGGAGTCTTTATGCAGGATACCCTAAAGGTAAACCTCCAGGTTAAGTCAGTGGTGAAAAAGGCAAATGCAATGTTGGCATTCATTTCTAGAGGTATAGAATATAAGGGCTTGGATGTGATATTGAGGCTCTATAAGGCACACACACTTGCAGTATTGTGTGCAGTTTTGGGCTCCTTATTTCATAAAGGGTATACTGACATTGGAAAGGGTTCAGAGAAGATTCACAAAGATGATTCCAGGAATAAAAAGGTTACCATATGAGGAACGTCTGGCAGCTCTTGGACTGTATTCCCTGGAGTTCAGGAGAATGAAGGGGGATCTCATAGAAACATTCCAAATGTTAAAAGGCCTGAACAGATTAGATCTGGCAAAGTTATTTCCCATGGTAGGGGAGCCCAGGACAAGAGGGCACAACTTCAAGATTGAAGGACATCCATTTAGAACAGAGGTGCGGAGAAATTAATAAGAAGGTGATTAATCTGTGGAATTTGTTGCCATGAGTGGCTACGGAGGCCAAGTGATTGGGTATTTTGGCAGAGATAGTTAGGTTCTTGATTAGCCAGGGCATTAAAGGGTATGGGGAGGCGGCAGGGAATTGGGGATGACTGGAAGAATTGGATCAGCCCATGATTGAACGGTGAAGCAGACTCGATGGGCCGAATGGCCTATTTCTGCTCCAATATCTTATGGTGTAACATCTATTTTCTACAAACTTTAATGTTAAGATGGTTAGATGGACTCTGCGGAATAAAGAGTGTGTATCACAGAGGCAAAAGGTACCAACGGGTTTTCGGGTGTAACAAAAGGAAAGGTTGGGATAAATATAGGAATCTACCCTGCAGTCACTTTCCCATATGTTGGTTAATAATCAGACTAAAAATAAGCATTTCTAGTCCTTTCTTGAGTGGATTATCAAGCAGACTTGTTGCTCGTTTTGGGAAGCGCATTCTCACCTACGATGATCAGTTTTCTCAAACTTCAGGTACTCTCCACCTCCATTTTCCCACAGTTCCAATCCATGTACCCATACTCATTCCTGTGTCTTACTCACTCGGAGACATCTGAACTCCAGTGCTGCATCACTTGTTCAACCATCATCCACAGTGATCTTGCTGACCCTTTCCAGATCATCTGCCCTCCAAACACTCCTTACTCTCTGAATACACACAAAATGCTGGAGGAACTCAGCGGGTCAGGCAGCATCTATGGAAAGGAATAAAGAGTTGATGTTTTGGACAATAGATGCTGCCTGACTTGCTGAGTTCCTCCAGTATTTTGTATGTGTTACTCTGGATTGCTAGCACCTGCAAAATCTCGTGTTTATTTTCTTAACCTTTTCCATGCTCTCTGCCGACCCCACAGTAAATAAACCATTTCTCCCCTTGCAAAGTTGTCATGTTGGATCTCCAAAGTGGGCATGGTTAATTATCCCATCCAATAATATTTCCACGTACACAACTTCAGCCAAGCTACCTTAATGGCACAGGATTGTTTTGCTTAATTTTACTCTATTTGCTACATCCTGTAAGATGAGAAATCAAGTCCATTTTCCAAGCAAAGCTGTGCTTGAAGTGGCCAGTCCATTAAGTAGAGCAGGAACATTGCATTTGCCCTACAGAGGATAGTTTACAGTTAGAATGGACATTCTATGAGTTTAAAGTTACTGTACTATGGACATAATCCTCTCTTTTCCTTTAAGAGATGATTGAGTTATAAAAACTGGAAGAAATCAAGCAAATAACTGTGCTTTTTAAGTTTCCAAATTTCGATAAGTGACTTTCCTATGAGGTTTCCTGATAGCCAGACTTGTAATAAAACAACTGACTACCTATCACCCACCCTCCTCTCTGCATTCCCCACCCCCACAATACCCCTTCTCTCTTGTCCACCTGTAACAAAAGACCAGAAGCAATCAATGCTGAACAGCAGGAACTGTTGTCAGTGAGAAGTCTTGATGCAAGAAGTGTGCACTGTACAAGAAATCAGCAAATGACATCTGCGGACCGAGGAAAAGGAGGCTTGAACTTTGTCAACATGTCACCTCCTTCTTACCTCGATGCAGCTCCTAGTTTGGAAAACCTCCAACCTACAACTGACAGGGAAATGGTGGGGGGGGGAGAGGGTGGTAATCGGCAGAGGACAAGGCTTATTTTACTTGTTCTTATCCACCCCATGAATGCACGGTTCCCAGATGAATTTTGGATTCTATAGAGGCCATTAAAGTTAAAAAGAACATGTTAAATGTAGTTCTCCACAACAGATTTGTAGTTAATCAGAACTTAAGTAACTACACAATTAATAGTATTTTCTTCTAGCTTTTAAACACAAGCGTCTTGTTGTTTCTTAGATTCTCACCTGAATTTCAAACCGGTAAAGGATCAGCTTCTTAGGCCTCCCATAAAGCAGGTGTTCCCAACCTGAGGTCTACAGACCTCAATGCTTAATAGTATTAGTCCACGGCTTAAAAAAAAGGTTGGAAACCTTTGCTATAAAGGGAAGTTTTAAAACAAAAAAAAAAAAAATCTGCACCTTGGTATTGAAGTTAATGAACTAGGCAAGGCAAAAGGATTCGACTAAGGACAACCATGTCCTCTAGGAAGCTTGGTAAGAAGTAACCTGAAAAATTCTCATCCATTCTGCTCAATATCCTACATAACTCTGGATATACTGTAGTTCTGTTTATTTTTTATTTTCTGCAGTTACTCATTTTATCAATGCTAGAGTCACCGAAATCTGTTTCTGTTGCTGGAGGACACAAGTAATGCAGTGAGATTGAAACTGCAATTTATTGACACCTTTACATTGCTGGCCTTGGCCAAGATAAAATTAGCATAACTTGAGGCGCTTCAAACTGGAAATTTTTCTTTCAGAGGATGAGGGAGATAAATGCAGATTTATACTTTTGTCTACTAGCTTTGTCTTATAGAAGGAATCAGTTCATTAAAATTTTGTTTAGAATTTTCTCCTGAACATTATTTTCTCTAATATTCCCCCCCCCCGCCCCCAATTCCATTCCTTACTGTTTTCTTTCTCCCTTTGATAGCTGGTTTTCACAAGAGTATTATCCCATTGGTTATTATTTTGGAAGACCAATTCCTTTATTTTTTTTCCCCAAAAAAAAGTGTACCTAGAAATTGAGATACTCAGCTTTTTTTTTGCCAATAGCATGTCAATAAATACTGATACTTTCTAGAGTGCATGCAGTTTTGATGTGTTCGGCCTTTAATGCATGCTTAATGCCACAACTTTCCATGCAGCATTCCTTCAAGATGTAGATGGGAAATCAGTCCACATTGTTCTAAGGCATGTTGCTGAATATTCCCAGAACAAACCACTTTCAATAAAGAGATTACAAGAAAGACAAGAGGAAAAGGTTCGAGGGTATGCTCTAAGCCTTTCTCAGAAAGTCTCCACTAACTTGTGGGAATCACTGGTCCTTAAGTGGTCAAGAAGAGGGGAAGTATTTGGGCTGGCAATGTACATTGAATCCATATACTGGGAGCATGCATACACCAAGGTTAAATGGTGGAAGGACCTCCATCCAACTTCCTACATGACCTTTCTGAAGTACTTCCTGCCTCAGACAGAGTCTGTGGGTTCTGTTTTGACCTTCTTTGCCATCTCAGAATCTAGAGAATGTGAGTGAGAGAAAGCAAGCCCACATAAATCCCAAGGGATCAACTGCAAAGTGGATTTAATTGCCTTTTTCCCCACAAAAGCACGACACAAGAAGCTACTAGTTGACATCAAGTCTCTTTCAATTAACTTACACACCCACACGGATCGCCCAAATGATTTCTCCCTGGATCTCCAAAACAGAAATAAACAATATAATATTGAACTATAATATATGGTATTAAAATATTTAACTCAAGCTATTTAGAATCATTACTTAATCTCAGATACAACTCATTATGTACTTTTGTTCTTCATCAACCAGCAGCTTTTTTCATTTGCGCCAGACAGACCCAAGAATAGTAATGGTACGAGGAGTCCATTCAGCCCATCGAGTCTGTTGGCTGCTAATAGAAAAATCATATCAGTCCCATATGCCTGATCATCACCCCAGAGTCCTGCAGAGATACGTGAAGATCCAGTTTGCTCGTGAAGTCATTGATTAATTTTGGTTTCCATCCTCAAAGACAGTGGATTCTGTGCTCCAACTATCCTTCCAATTAAAAAGCTATTCCTCACATTGCCCCTGAACCTTTCATCCAAAATGTAAAAGTATCTGACTAAGCAGTATGTGTTCATAGGTAAGTGACTCAGGAATGAATTCTGCTCAATTTATAGCTAGTTTATGGCTGCACACATAATCTAGACATCACCCAATACTGTTCTATGCAGACAGATGATCCACAGTTTGGATCAGAAACAGGCAGATCTTACAAAGCCTTCGTTATCAAACTGTGGCATAGAGCTCCCTAGTGTCTCATTTCTACTGTCCAAATGTAATGAATGGATATGACACAACAAGCTTAACCAGTCCTACATGGTCACAGGTCAAAGAGCTAATCCTTTAAGAAAGGCATCTTAAACCATTTGTTTTCCATTCTTTTTATGCAAGTACTCATTGGGTAATAATGATATGGCAACTTTTCTTTCCATTTACACTAATTTTCTGCACCAGATTCTGCTTCAAAAGCACGTACCTAGTCATGGAACTCAAGGTTGCTGAGCCTTGAGCAGCATTTAAATATAATTCTCGGGCTATGAAACTGGATTTGTTTTCTTCATTGTTTATCAATGAAGTCTCAGATCTACTAGACAGTTCCCTTCTTTTTTAACCTCCAATTCAATGCAAATACAAATATTTGTCAGGAAGCTTTGGCCACACAAGTACCTTTGCATTTGTCTGCTAGAACTTCATTCAAAACACATAGTTTTGTTTAACTCTCGAGTTTCCCCTCAAAGGACTACGACCAACATTGCCTTTGTTAGCAGTGATAGAGAGCTTCAATGACAAAACTGTGCTGCATATTGTGGGAAAACAAGAAACAAAAGTCCATCGTGATTTACAGTCATCCTTGACAACATTCACATATCATATCTGAGTCGAACGGATATAAAATAACTTTCAAACCCTTAATGGTTGCTTGCATTAGTAATACCTTTGTCTGTGACTAAAAATCTAAATTTTGAAATAATGCAAAGCATTAAAATACACAAGTTCCATTTAAACAAGAGAGAAAAGTTTCAATTTGTCACATTTCTTCCTAATTTATTTACAATATCACTGCTTTAACATGATATTGGAATAACAATTGTAGTTAATCATGACTTAATCACCATTTTAATTGCAATGTTCAAGAACAGCAAGTAGTTTGAAAGTGAAACCTATTGCCTTTGGAAGTAGAATGAATGGAAGTAGGGAAGAAAGAATGGGAAAAGGAGGAACCTTGAGAGATGAAAATGTTTAGTGAGCAGGAGTGGGAGCTTGAAAGGGGTAGTAGAGGGTGGGTTAGTGGGGGGGGGGATAAAATAGAAAACAATCTTTGAGTGAACATGGCATTGAATTTCATTATGTGACTCAGGATCATTTTTTTTGTTAAAAAGAAAGATCATGAGCCATTTTGCCACACTACAAGGTATCAAATAAATGCAAAGCATCAAATAGAAAATGCTAGAAACAGTCAGCAGGTCAGGCAGCATCTGTGGAAAGAGCAGCAGTTAAAATATCAGATCTAGGTTCATTTGACAGAACTGTGAATTCTGATGAAGATCCCCAGACCTGAAATGTTAACAGCTTCTCTTGCCCTCCAAGCCGTCTTGCTGAATATTTCCAACATTATCCATTGTTATTTCTGGCTCCTAACATCTGCTGTTTTCTTTTAGATTTTCACTAAATAAATGCAAGTTTAGTGGTTCCATTTAATATCAGAGAATTTATACAGCATAGAAACTTACTCTTCACAGACATCCACAAAAACAGAAGAGAACCTCACATAATGAATGACTAAAAAAGAATGTTGTAACTCCAAAGCCCCTCTCCACCCTCCCATGCACAAGCAGCAGCATAGCATCAACCCTCCGCCACCAACCCGGTAATAGCAAAGCCCCCAAAGTCAGACCATGATATGCAATCCAACAAAAACAATTGTTCACCTGACAATTTGACATGCCACAGGCTGTGTCTCTGTCTGTGTCTGTCTGTCTCTCTCATTAACAAGAGACAGAGAGGCGTCACCACACCGAGAGGGAAGACCAACAAAAACAATCGCTGTTATGATGTTACATTCGGTTCCTCCGACTCAAGGATCAGCAGCAACCTCTTCCCCCATCCTTGACAGAAGGTCTTGAAGAAATTTCATCACTGCAATGAATGGTTTGCCTAACCTTATGTTTAGTCTGTTTCTCAAAAAAAAACTTCAACAACATTGACTTTACCATTAGTTCTTCAGTAACTTTCCCAAGGGGTTACTGGAAATATAGTTCAATTTAATCACAGTACCATCATGTGCTAGTATTACAATGCTTCACTGTGAGACTTATGTGACTCTTATGCATTGTCAACACAAGTGAGATAGCATAAGTTTATTCTTTTTCAAGATGGCCTTGTAACCACAGACTGAAGATGCAGCTAAGGGTTTCTTCACATTTAAATCCCACTCCTTATGTTATTTTTGAACAAAAGTTTTCATGAAAACTTTGATCAATAATATTGCAATGCAATATCATACACCTGATTGGAAACAGAGAATCAGAATGAAAGCTGATCATGCAAAATGTTAAGTGTTTCTCACACCACAGACAAAGTCTAGCATGTTGAAGATCTCCAGCAGCTTGTGATTTTATCTTAAGATTTTGAAAATCAGTTTTCTGAGACCATCTACTCGGTTTCTCATGTTTCAATCCCTAGGACAATCAACCACAATTAACATTAATTTGCCTTAGGTATGCTGTACAAACTTCAGTTATCACCCTGCATTCACTACAATCTGAATGTACTGCTGATGTTGGGAATGTGAAGAGACAAAAACTGATGGGAGTATTTAATAGGCCAAATTAAATTTGTGAAAAAAAAGTATATTAATACTTTAAGCCACTGACTTTTTAATCTAAATCTATCAGTTTACAGTAATGTTGGTTCATGACAGCATCCATGCTTCTGGAATAAATAAAGAAAAAGCTAATATTGAAATGTATTCAGTAACTCTCAATGCTTTGAATGGACCGCCATACAGCCAGGAGATTATCATCCAACAGCGTTTAATTACTGATTTAGAATCATGTAGTCAAAGAACTCTACAACATAAACAGGCCCTATGGTCCATCTAGTCCATGCTGAAATTATTATTCTGCCTATTATTCTTTGCTGCTGACTTAAATTTGTTTCTTTCCATTTTTTGTCAATGGCAACAGAGCTTAGAATTTTTTTTTGATTCAACGCTGTACAGATTAGGACTCTTGGGATGGGTAAATTGGTGTTAAGACATACATCAACTTTGACTTTGACATTTACCCAGAGGTTGTAGATCTGTGGAAAATTCTCCTCTCAAAGGATAGTGAATCTCTGGAATTCTCTGCCTCCAAGAGTAATGGAAGGCTATATCAATATATTTATTGTCACATTGAACAGACTCGAGAGTCCGTCAGATTTGAAAGGCTTGATGGTCTATTCTTGATTCTGTTTTCTTGTGTACTCAATGATTTCTCAGTAGAAGAGTTATGAAACAGATGTTGCCTTTACACAGCTACAAATAAACCTTTAATCAAGAAGAAGGAAAGAATTTGCATTGATATGCTATCCTCAACAATCGCAAGGCCTGTAAAACCAGGTTAAGTCACTTTTTCAGTCATTAGTTGTCTCAGAAAATGGTAAGCTATGGATGTATAGAAATATCAAATAGTAAATTAATCTGCTTTTAAATGTATCAATTGTTGGTGGCAGCTAAGTCATAGGGCGCAGAAGTCTGTACATAATTTCAGAGAATTGTTTCATAGAAGGACTAACAAATTCCCCAATGATTATAAAAGGTTAATTCTTCAAAGGCAGAATTCCTGAAAGGACTATATGTTGGGATAGGATCTTTGCTCTTTCAACCGTATATCCCAGCTTGGAGCACTTATAAAAAAAGTATTCTTCTACTTAATAGGCCTGTTTGTACTGGCTCCAGCCTGCCCTCTATCTGCATTAACCTGGTCTGTTGTGGTGGGCTGACTCTGCCTGGACTTGGTGCTGAGCCCAATAGCACAGCCACCTCTGACTTGTGCACTTCAATGCAAAGATTAAGTGAATCTTAAACAAATAGACTCATTAAATCCCAAATAGTGGGACAGGAAGTGGTTTATCCGGAAGCTGCTTTTTTTAGCATGTCAGTAATTAACTGTGGGAAACAGTAGGTCACAGGATCATAATGGGGAAAAGCGTACACAGCTAAATATTGAGTGGCACATGTAAAAACCAGGAAATGGGTTTGCACAGCAGCCCAAGACAATTCTCCATTCCATCAAGATATCGTGTACACTCTAGTTACTTGAAAATGAATTTCAAGATACTGCTTGTGTTTCATTATTCAGAGTTATTGGAGAGGAATAGAGGTCATCTCCTGCATCCTTTGTAACCAATGAGGGCAAGATGTCTCCTTGGGCTACATCTTATTTTAAATGTCTGAAAATTGGCTGTTAACCGCTATTGCTGAGATGTACCAATAAAAGTACATGTTACCCCCTCAGAACCTACATAAGATTCTTATCAAAGTGCCCGTGTTTGATCTCTGTGGTTGCTTCAAGCTCTGCAGCAGCCGGCAATGAAGAGTCCCTCAGGAATTTCTTAACCTTTCAGTCACAAGGATGTTGGCAGTAGCAAAGTAAATACAGCAAAGAATAAAAATGAACAGTTACAAAACCAACTCCTGCAGATTTGTTCAAGAAAACATCCAAGTTTGAAATATTTATAACCCACTAAAAGCTACTCAGCATGCTTGAAGTACTGTGGTGATGGACGAGCTGCTATACATGTAATGCTGCAGTGTTGACTTGATTGCTATGGGCAGCTGTCGAAATGTCCAATGGACCTGGGTCAACACTGTTGCATGTGATACCGTACAAATACATATGACACCTTGCGGATTCAGGCCCTGTCTCAGAAAAATCTCTTCAGCAAGTATATTATTTGCTTATCTCAGAAACAATTATGAACACAAAGGAAATATCAAAAGCTGTAACAATGAGTGTTGAGCTTAGAGTGCATTAGTCTTGATGCACTGTCAAGTTTCTCAGTGTTCATGAGAATGGAGAACCTTCTCAAATGAGAAAAGTACAAGTAGAAAAATCAGGTTACTTCTGGCAGACTAGAATATTGTATTTGCAGTGCTCCAAAGTGGGAGAAAATATTTCTCTCTGCTTATGGAGGCATTACCCAGAATGTTTTAGAAGCTGAAGCAGTATGGCGGCAAATTGATTAAATTAATGGATTAGCATATTGAGGCCTGAAGCAAGGCACAAGTTCAAATCCCACCACAGCAACCATTGAAGTTAAATTCAAGTCATTCAATGTTTCTATAGATTTATAGTGGAGAGTACTCTGACTGGTTGCACTATTGCTTGGTATGGAAATACTGATGCCCCAGAACAGAGAAGTCTACAAAAGTGGTGGATACAGGCTAGTCCATCACAGGCAAAGCCCATCCCAGCATTGAGCACATCTACAAGAAGTGCTGCCACAAGAAAGCAGCGTCCATCAAGGATCCTCACCATCCAAGCCTTGCTCTCTTCTCACTACTGCCATCAAGGGTGGTGGTACAGGAGCTTTGGTCCCACACCACCAGGTTCAGGAACAGTTATTACCCACCATCATCAGGCTCATGAACTAACATAGACAATTTCACTCACCCCCAACTTTGAATTAATTCTACAACCTATGGACTCACTCTCAAGGACTCTGTAACTCATGTTCTTAGTATTATTTATTTACATTTTTTCAAGTTGCAGTTTGTCTTCTTTTGCATATTGGTTTTTCGTCAGTCTGACTTTTTAGTTTTTCATTGATTTTATAGTATTTCTTTGTTCTACCGCGACTGCCTGCAAGAAAGTGACTCTCAAGGTCGTACACGTTCTGCTAGCACACAACAGCAAGGCCAAGCAGCCAAGTAATCACACTGTCATGTTGGCTCATCACCATGATGAGATGATCTACAGAGAGGAGGCGGAAGAGTTCAAGGTCTGATTCCAGGCAAATACCCTCTTCCTTAATGTCAACAAGATAAAGGAGATGGTTATCGATTTCATGAAAACTCATGCTCCCCTTTACATTGGTGCTGTAGCGGTGGAAACTGAGCAGCTTCAAATTCCTGGAGGTAACATTAGAACAACTTCTCACGGGCCCAAACACATTCTACACAATCAGGAAAGTTCACCAAATGCCTCTGCTTTCTGGGGAGGCTGAAGAGAACTCAACTATGCACATCTATACTCTCGTCATTCTACAGATGCGCAGTGGGGAGTGTCCTAATATGCTTCATCACTGTATGGTACGAAAACTGTACTGCAGTGGACAGGAAGACTACTATGGGTAGTCAAATCTGCCCAATGCATCACTGGCACCAGCCTAGCTGCAATCAAAAATGTATTTGCAGGTAGGTGCTGGAAAAAGTCCAGCAATATCATGAACGAACTCACCCACCCCGCTCATGGACTTTCTGTCCCATTCGCATCAGGAAGGCAGCTACGTAGCATCTTGCCAGGGCCACCAGACTAAAAAGCGGTCACTCTACCTAAGCCGTAAAGCTGATCAACATCACCAACCAATAACCACCACTACTTCATCATTTCCTGTCAGAGTTGCCTTACGTACAGACACTCTTGTACCTAGCGTCACTTTATGAACATACAATCAATCTATAGTATTTTTGTGTTGCATTGGAATTGGAGTAACAATTATTTTGTTTTCCTTCACATT
Source organism: Mobula birostris (assembly GCF_030028105.1). Lineage (NCBI taxonomy): Eukaryota > Metazoa > Chordata > Chondrichthyes > Myliobatiformes > Myliobatidae > Mobula > Mobula birostris. The sequence continues at coordinate 77,541,510 of NC_092373.1, read as the reverse complement.
TGTGTACTGGAAATGACATTAAACATTCTTGATTATATGCTGACATATACATACTTTAATAATAAATTTACTTTGAACTGATTTTTCCTGTAACTGTTTGTTGTCTTTCTACTAATTTTCTCCTCTAAATCCCAATGACTATTGAGATGTCTATACCTTTCTTATTCCTTCGTTCCTCCCACATAGTCTCCACAGATGAACCATTCGGTTTGACCTGTCTGAGCACTGCTGTGACATTTTCCCCGATGAGTAATGCCCTCCCCCCAACCATCTTGTCTAAAGCAACAAAATGCTGGGACATTGACAGGCCCGTCCTGGTCCTCCTGTAACCTAGTCTCACTAATAAGGAAATATTGTTTGACAAATCTGCTAGATTTTATTGAGGTTTTAAGCAATAGAATGAATAAAGTATAAGCAATAGAATCAAATGTATCTGGGTTTCCAGAGGCCATCCTTCAGGTGCCATGTAATAAATAATTGTACAAAATACAACTGTAGAATGGGATTGAGGGCAATCTTATTGAACTTCACAGAAGACTGGTCAACAGAAAATAATAAATTGCATTGGCAGTACTTTACCAATAGGGTGCCACCAAGATCACTGCTCTGGCCTCAACTGTCTGTAGTGGTTAGCATTATGCTTTAGAGTACAAGCGATCTGGGTTCCATTCTCGCCACTGTCTACAAGGAGTCTGCATGCTCACCTTGGGTTTCCTCAGGGTGCTCCAGTTTCCTCCCACATTCCAAAGACGTACTGGTTGGTAGGTTAATTGGTCATTGTAAATTATCCTGTGATTAGGCTGGGGTTAAATTGGGGGAATTGCTGGGTGGAGCGACTCAAGGGGCCGGAAGGGTCTACTCCATGCTTTACGTCAATCAGTCAATAAATAAATCATCTATAGAAATGTTGGATGCAAGGGTCAAGTGGTACACATATGAATAATTTGCAAGTTATGAGGAGGACATAAGGGATGTTGATAGTGTACAAGTTGAGAGATGGAGTTTTCTGTGAGAAAATGTGAGTATATCAACCTTAGAAGGAAGAACGGAAAAGCAGATTTTGCAGTGAGCCTACAAAATGTTCCAGTACATGGGGGTGGGGGTGTGCATGAAAACAAGGCCTTGGCAGAAAATCAAAGAGCAACAAATATAAATTTGGGAAAGTTCGTATGTACTGCACAGATGCTGACAAGATTGCATCGGGAGTACTATGTACAATTTTGGCCTCTATTTAAGGAAAGATATCCTTGCATTAGAGACAGTAATAGGTTAATTTTGTTTCTTTTTGTTTGGCGGTCAAGAGAATGAGAGCTAACGGTATAGAAACATAAAATTCTGAGAGGGATTGAAGGCACACATGCTGAAAGGATGTTTCCCTTAGAACTGGGGAGCCCATTTCAGAATAAGGGAACTGTCCATTTTAGATACAGAAGGAATTTCTTCTCTCAGTTGGTTACATTTCTGGAAAACTCTATTCTGGAGAAGTGTGGAGCCAGAGGTATTGACTATATTCACGGTAGAGATCAAGAGACATCGGAACCCTAGACCAGTAAACAGACATAGAGAGGGAGTGTGAGACCAACATTGTCTAGCATGGGCAAGATGGCTCAAACAGTATCCTCCTATACTGTATGACTTTGACTCTTATAAATCAATAAATCAAAGGTCTTTAACACACAGGGCGTGCGACAAATGTCGTAGATGTATTGAAGAGGGAAATAGATAATTGTCTCAGGTCAGGGAGTGGGTTTAAAGTTCCAAAAATAAAAAAATAATTTATGATGTATTTCCTGTTCACAGAATGTCCCAAGGCAATACTTCAGAAGTAGAGTTACTGGTAATTTAGTAAATGTGACAGCCAATCTCTGGCCAGCAGCTTCCATAAACTAAATTCTGTAATAACTCTATGGGATAACGTAGTGCCAAAAAAGACATTATGAACACATATAAGTAAGGCTGAATTGTTTAATTCTCTATTTCTATAGTGGGCCATACCTATAGCTTTCAATCAAACATCCATTTTCAAAATCCTTTTGAATAAGATGTCTTGTGGGTGAGGTGAGCACAAAGGTCCACGTAGCCGGTCTGTTGGCTATCACTAGGAAACGCAGTTCGACAGTGCCAATTATTTTAGTGCAATGAAATGTTAGACACGTGTTGGGTAGAAAGAAACTGAGTACAATCATTCACAGGGATGTTTTGCAGCAACACGCCCACTGCCTGCTTGCCTAACATGCTGATCATCTCTGACCAATCCCTCCCACCAAATACAAATACTTTCCCCAGCACTCCTATACAGCTTTGGTCCAAAATGGTGCCTCTCCATCCCTAGGAATGGCCTGCACTGCCTTGACGAACGAATCATGTGAATTTTGCCAGACCGCTTATGGGGACAAATTTCTTGTTCGTAGTGGATGCAGCTAAAAATGAATGGAATGAGACATATTAGATCTGCACCGTACCACAATACAAATGGCTGGTGGAAAGGTTTGTCCAGAGTCTAAAGAATGCACTGTGAGCAATGTCAGCAGAACACACTACACTGATGCCGAAACAGAAGCTCGCCAATTTCTTCCTTGCATATCGTAATGCAACACATTCCATAACCAACTATGCTGTTCCTCGGTCATCACTTCTCTTCACTCTTGGATCTCCTCAAACCCAACCTCAGGAAACGGATGCAGGACAACAGCTAAGATAAATTGAAGGTTCCTTAAACAAGGAGGTTCGATGTTTCACTCCTGGTCAAGCAGCCCTGGCATGGGACTACAGGGATGATCAAAAGTGGGTTTCCTTGAAAGATTAAGAAAGATTCATAAAGATAAACTGGTCCACTCACCTACACAGTGGAAATTGTGTCTGATATCCGGAGATGACATATGATCAGTTGAGAAGAGCAAAATCAAATGTTAAGAGAAGAAAGGTGGTTACTGCTGTCAGAAACATTTCCTGCAGTCTCAGAGCCAACTCCAAAAATTACCACAGAGGAGACACCAGAACCTGAGATTGTTTCACAGTCACAAGTCTCACCTGCCAGAGTGATCTCCCTCGTCAAGAAAGACATTAGTCCACAAGAGTGTAAAATCCTCGATAGTAATTAATCTTTTGCCCTGAATGTGTTAATTTAAAATTTACTGTGCTGTGGATATCTGTGTGTAGCAGCTGCATTATATAGTATGTGGTATATATAGTTGAGATGCATTCTTTATTGATTTAGAGTTTATAGCTAAGCAGGGAGGAGTGTTGTGTATTTAATTTTAAGTACTGTTTTAGTAATCTTGTTTATACGATGCTGATAAAAAGTATTCACCACCCCACCCCCCGGAAGTTTTCATGTTTTATTGTTTTACAACATTGAATCACAGTGGATTTAATTTGGCTTCTTTTGTCATACTGATCAACAGAAAAAGACTTTCATGTCAAGGTGAAAACTGATCTCTACAGTGATCCACATTAGTTAGAAATATAAAATACAAAATAATTAATTGCTTAAGTATTCACCCTCCCCCTTTAATATGAGACAACAAATCATCACTGATGCAGCCAATTGGTTTTAAAAGTCACATAAATATTTAAGATGTCCTAGCTATATATAAACACATGTGCAGTCATGGTATTTCAATTGACTGTATTAAAAATACACCTGTATCTGGAAGAGCCAACTGCTAGTGAGTCAGCATCCTGGCAAAAAGTACACCATGAGGACAAAAGAACACTCCAAGCAACACTGTGAAAATGCTATTGAAAAGCACAAGTCAGGAAATGGATCAAGAAAATTTCCAAGTCACTGAATATCCCTTGGAGTACAGATAAGTCAATCAAGAAATGGAAAGGAAAGTTTTACACAGCTGTAAATCTGCCTAGAGCAGGCAGCCCTCAAAAACTGAGTAACTGTGCAAGAAGGGGACTAGTGTCAGAGGTCACCAAGAGACCTGTGATGACTCTGGAGGAGTTACAAGCTTCAGTGGCCGAGATGGGAGAGGCTTCCCACACAACTGCTGCCCGTGTGCGTCACCAATCACAGCTTTATGGGAGAGTGGCAAAGAAAAAGCCACTGTTGGAAAAAAAGCTCACAAAAAATCTCAGTTAGGAGTTTGCCAGAAGGCATGCAGAAGGCTCTGAGGTTAGTTGGAAGAAAGTTCTATGGGCCGATGAAACCAAAATTGAGCTTTTTGGCCATCAGGATAAGCGCTATGTTTGGTTTTAGTTAAACACCACACATCATCAAAAACACACCATTCCTACAGTGAAGCATGCTGGTAGCTGCATCATGCTGTGGGGATGCTTCACTGCAGCAGGCCCTGGAAAGCTTGTAAAGGTAGAGGGTAAAATGAATGCAGCAAAATACAGGGAAATCCTGGAGGAAAACCTCATACAGTCTGCAAGAGAACTGGAACTTGGGAGAAGATTTGTTTTCCAGCAAGACAATAACTCCCAAGCACAAAGCCAAACCCACGCAGGAATGGCTTAAAAACAACAAAGTGGAGGGCTTAAAAGCAACAAAATTAATGTCCTAGAGTAGCCAAGTCAGAGTCCAGAACTCAATCCAATTGAAAACTTGTGTTTGGACTTGAAAAGGGCTGTTCACTCATGATCCCCATGAAATCTGACAGAGCTTGAGCAGTTTAGTAAAAAGAATGGGGAAAATTGCAGTGTCGAGATATGCAAAGCTGATAGAGACCTATCCACACAGACTCAAGGCTGTAATTGCTGCCAAAAGTGCATCTACTAAAATACTGACTTGAAGGGGGTGAGTAACTATGCAATCAATTATTTTGTGTTTAATAATTGTAATAAATTTAGACCAATTTGTAGAAATTTGTTTTCACTTTGAGACATAAGAGTCTTTTCTGTTGACCACTGTCAAAAAAACAAAATTAAATCCACCGTGATGTTGTAAATAAAACATGAAAACTTCCAAGGGGGATGAATATTGTCATAGGCACTGTAAATTGATTAATTAAGCATTCTTGTTCATTTAAATATCTATTACCTGGTTTATGTAAAAATAAGTGAATTGCATATGTCATCACACTACCACATGATACATGTGTACCTCGCTTAAAGTAAACTCGGTTATACCCACATTCCTTGACTCCTGCATTTTCCTTTGAATTAGTTTAATATTCCGAAGCTACAAAACATAGCAACAAGACACAAAGCTCATCAAGGACTCTTTCTGTGCTGCATCTCTATCAAAGTACAGACATTCATCCTCTGTTTGTATCACAATGGCTTGCAAGGCTTAACCCCGATCCACTTCAGATTCCAAACCTGTGAATACAACGATCAACAAGGCTGTGTCATTGCACCAACATTCCTAGCAATTCTCTTCGATGTAGCACCATGCCTCAACTAAACAAGCTCCTCACTGGAGAGGAATTAATCTAAATGGGGAATGTTTCAACCTTTGCCTTTCTAGCTCCCCCATCACACAGATCACAGGAGCAGAGTCACACTTGAAGGCAAAACCACCAATCCAACATGAAATCCTTTAATATGTTGAAAGATGTCTTCGCGTAACACCCAGAAGACAAAAATCCTTCATTGCCATTGCCTAATTCCAAACAAATGAGATCTGTAACAAGACCTTGGTCAACTTGGATCACTTGGAAACCAATTCTCAGTGAAGGCAGACTTCAATGACTAAATCCACCCTGCCTTCAATGAGTTAACACAGTCTTCGGCAGGTTGAGGAAATCAGGGTCCAAAAGGCAACATCTTACACCCATGCAACACACATCAAAGTTGCTGGAGAACGCAGCAGGCCAGGCAGCATCTCTAGGAAGAGGTACAGTCGACGTTTCAGGCCGAGACCCTTCGTCAGGACTAACTGAAGGAAGAGTTAGTAAGAGATTTGAAAGGGGGAGGGGGCGGGGGAGGGGGAGATTCAAAATGATAGGAGAAGACAGGAGGGGGAGGGATGGAGCCAAGAGCTGGACAGGTAATTGGCAAAGGGGATATGAGAGGATCATGGGACAGGAGGTCAGGGGAGAAAGACAAGTGGGGGGGGGGAACCAGAGGATGGGCAAGGGGTATAGTCAGAGGGACAGAGGGAGAAAAAAGAGAGTGAGAGAAAGAATGTGTGTATATAAATAAATAATGGATGGGGTACGAGGGGGAGGTGGGGCATTAGCGGAAGTTAGAGAAGTCCATGTTCATGCCATCAGGTTAGAGGCTACCCAGATGGAATATAAGGTGTTGTTCCTCCAACCTGAGTGTGGCTTCATCTTTACAGTAGAGGAGGCCGTGGATACACATGTCAGAATGGAAATGGGTTGTGGAATTAAAATGTGTGGCCACTGGGAGATCCTGCTTTCTCTGGCAGACAGAGCATAGGTGTTCAGCAAAGCGGTCTCCCAGTCTGCGTCGGGTCTCACCAATATATAGAAGGCCACATCCGGAGCACCAGACGCAGTATATCACCCCAGCCGACTCACAGGTGAAGTGTCGCCTCACCTGGAAGGACTGTCTGGGGCCCTAAATGGTGGTAAGGGAGGAAGTGTAAGGACATGTGTAGCACTTGTTCCGCTTACAAGGATAAGTGCCAGGAAGGAGATCAGTGGGGAGGGATGGGGGGGACGAATGGACAAGGGAGTCGCATAGCGAGCGATCCTTGCGGAAAGTGGGGGAGGGGGGAGGGAAAGATGTGCTTAGTGGTGGGATCCCGTTGGAGGTGGCGGAAGTTACGGAGAATAATATGTTGGACCCGGAGGCTGGTGGAGTGGTAGGTGAGGACCAGGGGAATCCTATTCCTAGTGGGGTGGTGGGAGGATGGAGTGGGAGCAGATGTGCGTGAAATGGGGGAGATGCGTTTGAGAGCAGAGTTGATAGTGGAGGAAGGGAAGCCCCTTTCTTTAAAAAAGGTGGACATCTCCCTCGTCCTGGAATGAAAAGCCTCATCCTGAGAGCAGATGCGGTGGAGACGGAGGAATTGCGAGAAGGGGATGGCATTTTTGCAAGAGACAGGGTCTCCCTCTGTCCCTCTGACTATACCCTTGCCCATCCTCTGGTTCCTCCCTCCCCCTTGGCTTTCTCCCTGGGCCTCCTGTCCCATGATCCTCTCATATCCCCTTTGCCAATCACCTGTCCAGCTCTTGGCTCCATCCCTCCCCCTTCTGTCTTCTCCTATCATTTTGGATCTCCCCCTTCCCCTCCCACTTTCAAATCTCTTACTAACTCTTCCTTCAGTTAGTCCTGACGAAGGGTCTCGGTCTGAAACGTCGACTGTACCTCTTCCTAGAGATGCTGCCTGGCCTGCTGCGTTCACCAGCAACTTTGATGTGTGTTGCTTGAATTTCCAGCATCTGCAGAAATCCTGTTGTTTGCGATCTTACACCCATGACAGAGTTTGTGGTCCACTGAACAGCAATGGTCTATGCCTCCTGTATGAGGCAGAGTCATGGGCAATTTCTTTTTTTTAATATTATTTCTAATAGCACTGCCAATGTTGCCTTTGCAAGATGTTTCAGAATTGACTGGCAGGATAGCTGAGGCAATGTCAACATTCTGTCTCCGGTTCTGTGAGGCTTTAGCTCTAGCAGCTGCACCACTGTAGGAGTGTTGGAAGGGAAAGCTTGCCTCAAAATATGAGGCCTGAGGAAAGCGAAGAATATCCTAAGAGAAAGGAAAGAAATGTTAAGAGAACTTCAGTAAATGACGGCTTCGTTTACCTGTTAAATTTGTAAAAGAACATTGAACAATGTTCAATTACCTTATTTGAAAATGAGTTAAAATTAACAAGTTATTATGTAATTGGCCTCAGAGAAGTTGCTGCAGATGCTCCAATAATACAAGCAGCTATGGATACCAAGGCAACAACTGAAAGACAGCACAACTCTCGCTGTCTGCTTGTGGTCACATATGACTGCTTTGATAGGATTGGAACTGGCTGTTAAGACTTTGTGAAGGGTTCACAGGGTAAATCCTGTTGAGGCCCTGAACCACTTGTGGCCTAGAATCAAGCACATGTCAGCACTTGGTAAAATTTAAGCCTGCTTTTCTGATGATCTAGTGTGAAGCTGATATTTCAATACTCACAGGAACTTCAACGTCAGTACGTGTAAAATTTAATACCCCTTCCACAGTGTGATTGAGAATTTTGTCACAATAAAACGTACAAACACAAAGTCTAATAGAATATTGTTCCTTGACACAAAGGGAGGCAGCCATACGATTCATCAAATCTGTGCCAACTTTTTAAAAGAGCTATTCAATTAGTTTCACTCCGACTATTTCTTCCCCAGAGCTCCAAGGTTTTTGTACGTGTGAACACTTGTTCCTTTGTGGGAGCAAGCTGGCAGCATGTGACTGTCAAGTGGACCATCCTTCTAATTCAGAGATGTTAATTCACTCATCTCGAAGATGAAACCAGTAGGATGCTAAATGCATCAGCAGGTTTCTGTGGTCTATTTAGCTAGAAAAGGTCACACCACCTATATCTCCCCTCCTAGAAGCAGAGCACATCTTATACCCGATTACTAAATTTCCGTTGTAATTGGTAAATAGTAACATCGAAAGAGCAGTTTTCACACAAACAATGTAGTTCAAACTGTTGCACAATGGGATAAATTGCAAAAGTAAAAATAAAAGTCAAAATGTTAGTTAAAAGAAAGATTAAATAAATAATGATACCAAAAGATTTAGTTTCTGTACAGTCTATCGCAGTCCTGTTAGATATTGTAACAATGCACAATCAGTACTTCACTGCATTAATAAAAAATATCTTTATGTTAATCCTAATATGTGCTGAATTCTAATAGTTATTTTAAATTTTAAAAAATCTTTCCTTTGTATGTTTTGTTCACTTGCTATTCATGAAAAAAAGATGATACTTTTTTTTTAAAAATGGCTTACAGGCAGTTACTGACATCAGACGTCAAAAACATCAATCATTGTGCTGGGTTTAAGTTGTGACCACATCTAGACTTTTTGCATGTTGAACCTAGATAACTATTGAAATTCAGACTTCTAGTGGTCACCAATGCTCCATCATGGCCAAGGTCAAATGAAGGATAATCTGAACAACTTTATAAAGCGTTATAATGCTTCATCATTCTTTCTGGAAAATCCCCCCTCTGTGAGTCACCAGTGGTAACATTAGCACAGTGAAAAGAATATGTATCAATGTAATTAGTAACAATGAACATAATTAAGGGGTTAATGACACTCCCAAGATAGCACATGGATTATAAAACTGGAAATACATGATATTGGAGCTAACAGTGATAAGGACTGCAACACACAACCCCAATGCAAAGCCGATACTGCAGCAAAAGCAGTTCCTACCGATGGGATGACTGCCTCAGGCTGCAGATTGATCTTGACAATTTAGTGAATGGGGTTTGTTTACAAAACTCACCAGGATGAGTCTCCTTTTAATAAATACTGAAGCACATAAATATTCAAACAAGATATGTCAGTCTCCCTTATTATACATGTATTCATGCAAGAGCTCTATCGACATAAGAGCAGAATAACCAAATTATGTTCTATGGTTTATACCATCCATCTTGTTACAGTAATACAACAGGCAATATTAATCTTATCTCCCTGATCATTTTATTGTTTCTGTCATAGTGCCCTGAGTTCAGCAGTGGCTGTTTTTTTAGAGCTTGTATCCCATGGGAGGAAACTTCTTCCAGTGAAAACAGTCTGCAGATAATTCCCTGATGAAGCTATTTCTAACCCAACTCGCCTAGCTAGAGCCATCAGAGACGGACAGGCATATCGACATAGAAAAGCTTTGTTTTCAAGCACTTTCTACAAAGCGTGTCTTGAAAAACTATTCTGACAGCTACTCTGCATGGAAAAAGTTGCATTTGCATAGCAACTTCAAAAGCAGTGACAGTTTATTCAGGGAGAGAATGGGATACCAAAGGGTGCCTCGGAATGGTCTCCATGACAACATAATGCCTAAATAGAACCCCATTTTTGTCACTGAATGGAAGTTTTCGATGGGATTAGCAGACAATTGTTCTGCCTGATTATTTTTTTAATTGATACATCAAGAAGCGCTAGTAAGACAGATTTGGTTTAATTAGACCTGACTCTAATGTATGAAATGAATTCTAGCAGCACACACTTTGAGAGGTTTAGCAACATTGGTGATTTCCATTTAGTGAAAGCTTAAAAAATATTTCCTTTCTCTGTAAAAAGCTATTATAAGACATAGACCTCAACTAATACTAAAGCCCATTATTCAACAGTAACTTTCTGGAAAGAACATTACTAATACATAATATTTTATATTATCCAATCTCCGTGCAAGTTACTCAGGCACATAGGAAAGCTGCAATACAATTCTTGAATGATATAATAAAGATAGACTGGAAAGGCAGGGTGTTGGGATGGGAGGCCAGACAGCAGTTTTGCTTGCTTTCCCGCGATGTTCACTCCTTGCTCTGCAACACTGAGGCAGTGAGACTGCCCCAGTTGCTGTGCTTCAAGTCTGTGAGCTTTGCGGTGATTTATCAGCGGATTCTGATTAAGGACTCAATTTAGTTCGGAATACTGTGCTCACTTCCATTGTTTGCATGATCTGTGTTTTTTTTCCTCTTTCTCTGCGCATTGGGTATTGGTCTTTATTTCTATCCCCCCAGTTGAGTTCTTTCGGGCTCCTTGCTTTGTGGTGGCCTGTAAGTAGACAAATCTCAAGGTTGCATAATTTACACATTCTTCGATAATTAATATACTTGAACTTGAAATATTGTTTTGATATTCAAAAAGGCAAAGAAACATTGGGGAGCGCCTAATTACCAACTAGTTAACCAACTAAATGCTGACCAAAGGCCACAATTGCACCCACCTTCTAGGGTTGCAGGCAATGAATGTTAAAATTCCCAAGACAGGTAGAAAAGCTAAATTGGAAACCTACAAAAATTGATTTCAATATTCACTTTCCTTCTGATGTACAAGTTTTACAATAATCTGGTGGCTCACCACTGGGGAAAGTGGAACTTGTTTATTCAGTCATTCCCATGTCCATTAGCATCATCTTTCATTTATACAGAACCTATTACACAGAAGAAAATATCTTACGATAAGCAATAAGATGTAATGATGCAAAGGAAACACTGGCCCAAAAAAAAAATGGCACATAGTCTGGAGCCACAGCTCGACAGGAATCACAAAAGACATGCAAAAGATGTCGATGAGGGAGATGCCAATCTGAACTCAGGGTCCAGACAACTGTAGTCACACCTGATTGCGGAATGAATAAAAGGCATGTCTACAAGAACCAAAATCAAGAGAACAGTGAACTTTGGCAGGGATGTAGTGTAGGAGGCGAAGGTGAAGTTCTTAGCTCTAAATCTGAAGTGCAGCTGGAGCTGAAGAAGAGAGACAAACAGGACGATAACATTGATTGTACTCAGGAGCATTTACTCAATGGAAACCAGCAGCGGCAAATGAGTATTAAGCAACTGTGATGATGCGGGATAGGATACTACTGTGTCAACTCAGGCCTAGGGGGATAGGATAACAGCAGGAAAAATCTGAATTTGTGGAATATGGAGGAAGGAAGCATGGCCTGGAGAGATCTCCAAATGGTGGAAATGTTCTGAGTGCAAGTTTTAAGAAGAAAGCTTTCACAACACGTGCTTGGCTAATTTTCTGCATTGCGTTACCCGTATCCACAAACACACACACACATACCATCTGCTCTGTTGACCAAGGCAGCAAAAGTTCCAGTATACACTGGCGGTAGGCAGTGTTTTGGTCAGAAATCCATTGCTACATGCTGTGGCTGCATGAAAAACTAGATTGCTGAGGTTCAAATATTTAGTTGCACATTAAATGGTGAGATTTTTGCCAGGTGTCAACTCATCTGAAAACTTTGAAGAGGGAGTAAGGGGTCAAAACAGGCAGCAGAGAGTTACAGTTTTGAAAGCCTCAACACGTAGATTGAAACTGGCCTCAGTGCTTTAGGAGATGCTGTCACCGTGTTTCTACATTGATCTTATTCATGACATACTTGCCCTTGTCAATGCAAAGTACAGAGAGTGGATCTCTAAGCGACCTGATCACTATGATCACGAGAACCAGGCAAATGCAATCCTACATAGCTAGATGTCCAGAAGAGGAAATGCAACATTGCAACAGGGTAAATAGCATACAATATTGAAAAATGGTCAAGTAAGTGCATAGCATTATGCTCACCTTCTAAATCCAGGTTGAGCGGAAGTTCCCGAGTTCGAATCCAATTTGGATTGAGCATCGAGCTAGCAACTCGGCCTCGTAAAAAACAAGAATAACTTACTACAGAAACACCATTATAACGGTGACCCAATAACTCCACTGTCGAGTTAAGGGTGATTCTTCTTCTTCTTCTAAATCCAGGTGCAATTTAACTGATCATGGAGGTGATGCATTTCAGGCCTCCTGACAGAAAGGGGAACATGGCAATGGGGCATTTGTTTGCAAAGGCTTAAGGAGCAAAGCACTTCAAGGGCCTTATAAGAAAAGGATCAGCACAAGTATCAACTTCACCCTACCGAAAACAAAAGAACATTACCTCTGCTTGACAACCAGCATCAAACTAATCTGTGAAAATAGTAGTCAGTCAGCCAGTAGTGACAGATTCCCTGGAGTCACTGTGGATGCAGTTAGTATTAATTTATTGAAACTAAATTTGATAGGCTCCTTAAAAACATTTTTTTTTAAATGCAATATCGGATAAATATGAGGTACAACTCAGATCTTGTGTCACATGACTGGAAGTAACATGGGACTTTGGAGAAAGTACAAAAATGAAGAGGTTTTGGAATGTTTCCTGTGCCAGATTTGGTTTATTGAAGACAGACATAGCTAGGGTTAGTCAATCAATTCATTACCATTGCTTCATTTACCTCCTGAAGTAAGAGAAAATGAACTACACTGAGCATCAAAAACCAGTTGGAGGACTTCAGTGGATCAGGAGTATCAGTGAGGCAAACGGATAGTCAATGTTTCAGATTGAGACCCTATATCAGGATTGAGAATATAAAGGGAGAGGCCCAGTACAAAGAGGTGAGGGCAGCTGGCAAGCAATAGGAGGAGTTGATGGGCAGATTTCCAATTTCAGGTAACCTACAGGGCTTCCAATTTAAGTTAATCCTTTTTTTTTTAAATCCCCTCCTGATCTACCCAGATCTTCTCATACAATCCTTCTCTCTACCTTTCACCCCCAGCCCCACGTCCCAGTTTCTTTCCCCACCTTCACCACCTTGCTCATTAAATCATCTGTAGCCTTTTATGGCTTCCACTTATCACCTCCCAGCTACTGTTACCATGACCACTCTGCATTCCCTCACGTTGCTTCATCTCCATGCAGCTCTTGCTCAGCTAGATGATCTACCCCATCCTGCCAGCTCCTGCCTCACCAATCTCCCTCAGGTTTTTACACTGCCATCTTGCTTCTACTTTTTCCAGTCTTGATGGACCTCAACCCAAAATGTCAATCAACCCTTTGTCTCCAAAGATACCATAGTCTGTTCTTTTGAATTTATCTAGAAGTTTGTCTTACTTTTGCTCTAGGTTTGGCATATGTGTTCCTCCACAAATTAAATGGAATATTAATTTCATCTTACATTTAAAAATTTGTATTTTGATGATTTTCCAAAGAAGAAAGGCTAAGGGGGATATCCATTCCCTCCCAACCACCCCGATTATTAAAATGATCATCTAATAAATGAACTACTTGTATGTATAAGGATTCTGACGACATATGTCAATATAATGTCTGGACCACAATGTGGAATGCTTGTTTTCTACAAGTCTTTAAAGTGGAAATATATGTATTTTTATTTTTTGCTTTGCATTAGCATTTTGTTTGAACTGTTCAGAAACACATCCCTCTGGGACCTGTTGTAATATTAAGCTTGTGATGTCCAACAATAAAAGAGATTGCATCATCACTCAGCAATCCCATTAAAGGTTTAGAAATTAAATAGAGACCTTCTGCTGTCGGAGGAAGCAAAATTACACCTGTTTTTCAAATTCGTTCTGAACATTTTCAAATGGCACAGTCCATTCTCAGGACCATCAAATCTTTTTATGGCTTTTAGCTTCTTCACAGATGTAAAACTAGAGAGGGTAAAAGCTGCAAGAGGGAATTGTTCCTCAAAAAGAATAATGCAAGATCCTGTCCACCATTCCTGTTCCAGGATATTATTTTCTTAGCAATAGGACAAGACAGACCACATAACCTTAAAATACCAAGCTGCTTGGAACACAAGTTTTAAAGAATTCAAAACTCTATTGAAGATTTTAGGCTTTGTAAAAGCCTTTCTGAAACAGTTTTCACTGATCTGCATATAGACTTTAGCCCGATGACAAAATTGCACTAAAATACACTCCGTAGACATTTCTGGATCTCATCAGTTCTCAGACATTTGCTAGTAACTTCCATCGTGCTCTCAAATTCACAGGTTATTTCTGATTTTTTTCCCACTTGTCTGGATTTTGTTCTCTTCATCTCAGGAGACAAACTATCCACTGATATTTATTAGAAACCCACTTCTCAGCCACCTAGACTCATTTTCTTCCCAATCCACATTCTGCCTGGGTAGTCTAAAATCCAGTGGTATGAGTATTGTATTTTCCAATTTCAGGTATCTTTATCTCTATTGTTCCCCTCTCTGTTCCCATACAACATGCCTCTGGCCTTCTCCTTTTTTTGTTTTCTTTCCCATAGCCACCCCATCACCTATTTTTGTTCTCCTCCATGTATTTCATCAGCAAGACCCCTACACTATCTGGTTTCATCTGCCCTTCATCTCTCCCTTGTTGGTTCCCATTATCACCCTACTTAAACCATATTCCACTATTTGCAGGCTTTGTGTCCCCATTCGTCATTCTCTAGCCTTTCTCTCTATCTTTAGCCCACCAAGCTCATCTGCATCTCCTCCCACTTCATGTCCACTCCTGCTGATCACGTAACTGCATCTGTTTTCCTTTCCTCACTCCTCCCCCACTGGGCTCTTTCATCCTCAGTCCCATCACCTTTTGGCCTCTGTCTCACTTCTCCCCTCCATGCCTGCCATCTTTCCTTCTACTCTAGTTCATGAGTATCAATCCAAAATGTCAACAATTCCGTTCCTGCCACAGGAAATGTTCAACTCACTCAAACAGAAATTTTTCCTCATTGGGAGGTGCTAAGTATGCAATAAAATTTCAGCTGCACTGAACTACTACACAATTCCAAGCAGCACAACCCAAATTGTCTGCTACTAGATTGTGGAACCAGCCCAGGAGACCACCTCAA
Organism: Mobula birostris; assembly: GCF_030028105.1. NCBI lineage: Eukaryota > Metazoa > Chordata > Chondrichthyes > Myliobatiformes > Myliobatidae > Mobula > Mobula birostris. The sequence goes on along the minus strand of NC_092373.1, from coordinate 77,526,266 downwards.
AACATCATCCTTATTGCTGAAATATACATTTAATGAATTATTTAATCACAGTATGCTAGATATGAGTGTCATTCCTAATTCTAATAACTTCTTATCTTGGCCTATAATCCACAGGAATGCAAAAAAAAAAGAGTACAATGATTCATATCTTTTTCCAGATTGGCATTTTCTTAAAGCAGACAAATTCCTAGTAAATTAGGTCAATACGGAACAGCAGTAGTGAGGAAGGAAACTCAAGTGATTCTCACAAGATTGACATTGCGAGGCAGAGTTGCTCCATGCCTTGTGGATTTATTATTTTGCGATGTCTTCTCAGTGCAAGCGGGACTAGCTTGGTTACGCATTTTGGTTGGCATGGAGCAGCTGGGATGAAGGAAGCGGTTCGATGCTGTACCACATAAATCTTATCAACAGAGGAGCTTAGGAGTTAGAAGAATTGGTGCACAACTCTCAATATTTAGACCCATTTCCGACTAGACCCTAATGGTTGTCATTTCGGTGGCGTGTACTTCAGGCTGATTGAACATTCAGGCTCTTTACCGTCTCCAAGGGTGTTTCAAGTGAAGCGCGCGGCCTCAAGGCTGAGAAGTCTGGAGACAGGGCGTAAGACCATGATCGGCAAGAAATGAAGTCGATCTTGCTAATTAAATCACTGAGGAAGATTGAAATCACTGAGGCCAGTATGGAAGGTGAGCGGGTGTTCAGCGCTGCCTATAAGCTTCTCGCTCACTGCTGCCAGAGGAAGGTGTCTTCATGTGACAATCTCTCTCTCACTCAGTACTCCCGAAGGAAGGTCCCTGCATTCGAATGGTCGCTTTTTTTCCTCGATACTATCGAAGGATAGTGCCAGCGTCGTGGGGCTTGGGCAAGGTTTAATCTGGCCATCATTTTTTTTTGCTGCTATCTTGGGCGATTTTGAATCGGGGTGGCCTGCAGATAATGTACACTGAGCTGAAATGGATATGCCTGGTCTTTCAATTTTGTGTTTTATTTTCTGTCTTTTTGCTCTTTTTTGTTGCCATTTGCGCATTTTTGCATGTGGGAGGGGGAGTCGATGTTTGTTCTTTGGGCAGGTTCCATGGTGTTTCCTTGTTTCCTTACCGTCTATGAGGAAGACAAATCTCAGGGTTGTAAACTGCATAAATACTTTGATCTTTGAAGTGTGCTTGCTTTTGACGACTTAGGAAAATACAGATTGCAACTCCAGCCTTTTTCTATGCACCTAATAACTTGATGTCCTTCACTGAAGTAGGCAAGACAGGGAAGGTTACTGTACCAAAGTGGGGGAATAGGATTAGAGTAGAAGGCAAAAAAGTCAGCATTGATTAAGTGGGCTGAAGGGCCTATTTATATTCAGTATAAGGAGGTACATCATCTTCTGAAGGCTAGATCTGTGGCATTCAAGTCTGGCGACACAGGTCTGTACCAGAAAAATAGGTATGACTTGTGGAGAGCTATTTCAAGAGTGAAGAGACAATTTTAAATGTAGTTGTTGGTGATATCGGATGTACGACAACTCTGGCAGGGATTGCAAGACATTACACCCTACAAAGCAAAACCCAATAGCATGAATGGCGGCAATGCTTCACTACCAGATGAACGTAACGCCTTCTATGCCTGCTTTAAAAGGGGAGAATATAACTGCAGCTGTGAAGATCCCTGCTGCACCTGGTGACCCTGTGATCTCTGTCTCGGAGACCGATGTTAGGCTGTTTTTAAAGAGGGAGAACCCTTGCAAGGCAGAAGGCCTAGACAGAGTACCTGAAACCTTATGCCAACCAACTGGTGGGAGTATTCAAGGACATTTTCAGTCTGTCACAGCTACGGGTGGAAGTTTCCACTTGCTTCAAAAAGGAAACTATTACACCAGTACCCAAGAGGAATAATAATGTGAGCTGCCTTAATAACTATCACCCAGTAGCAACACTCACATCTATATTGATGAAATGCTTTGAGAGGTCGGTCATGACTAGACTGAACTCCCGCCTCAGCAAGGACCTGGACCCATTCCAATTTGCCTATCACCACAGTAGGTCAACGGCAGACGCAAACTCAATGGCTCTTCACACGGCCTCAGACCACCTGGACAATATAAACACCTATGGCAGGATGCTGTTCATCGATTATAGCTCAGCATTTAATACCATCATTCCCACAATCCTGATTGAGAAGTTGCAGAACCTGGGCCTCTATATCTCCCTCTGCCTCTGCAAGTGGATCCTCAACTTCCTAACCGGAAGACCACAATCTGTGCAGATTGGTGATAATATCTTCTCCTCGTTGATGATCAACACTGGTGCACCTCAGGGGTGTGTGCTTAGCCCACTGCTCTACTCTCTCTATGCTCATGACTGTGTGGCTAGGCATAGCTCAAATACCATCTATAAATTTGCTGATGATACAACCATTGTTGGCAGAATCTGAGATGGAAATGAAAGGGTGTACAGGAGCGAGATATACCAACTAGTGAAATAGTATCGCCTCAACACCCTTGCACTCAACGCCAGTAAGATGAAAGAGCTGATTGTGAACTTCAGGAAGGGTAGGACGAAGGAACACATACCAATCCTCATAGAGGGATTGGAAGTGGAGAGAGTGAGCAATTTCAAGTTCCTGGGTGTCAAGATCTCTGAGGATCTAACCTGGTCCCAACATATCGATGCAGTTATAAAGAAGGCAAGACTATACAGTGGCATGCAAAAAGTTTGGGCACCCCGGTCAAAATTTCTGTTACTGTGAATAGTTAAGTGAGTAGAAGACAAACTGATCTCCAAAAGTCATAAAGTTAAAGGTGAAACATTCTTTTCAACATTTTAAGCAAGGTTAGTGATTTATTTTTGTTTTGTACAGTTTTAGAGTGGAAAAAAAGGGAAAGGAGCACCATGCCAAAGTTTGGGCACCCCAAGAGATTTGATCTCTCAGATAACTTTTACCAAGGTCTCAGACCTTAATTAACTTGTTAGGGCTATGGCTTGTTCACAATCATCATTAGGAAAGGCCAGGTTATGCAAATTTCAAAGCTTTATAAATACCCTGACTCCTCAAACCTTGTCCCAACAATCAGCAGCCATGGGCTCCTCTAAGCAGCTGCCTAGTACTCTGAAAATTAAAATAATTGATGCCCACAAAGCAGGAGAAGGTTATAAGAAGATAGCAAAGCACTTTCAGGTAGCCATTTCCTTAGTTCATAATGTAATTAAGAAACGGCAGTCAACACGAACGGTGGAGGTCAAGTTGAGGTCTGGAAGACCAAGAAAACTTTCCAAGAGAACTGTTCGTAGGATTGCTAGAAAGACAAATCAAAACCCCCGTTTGACTGCAAAAGACCTTCAGGAAGATTTAGCAGACTCTGGAGTGGAGGTGCACTGTTCTACCTTCATGGAAGAGTCATCAGAAGAAAACCTTTCCTGCATCCTCACCACAAAATTCAGCGTCTGAAGTTTTCAAAGGAACATCTAAACAAGCTTGATGCATGTTGGAAACAAGTCCTGTGGACTGATGAAGTTAAAATAGAACATTTTGGCCGCAATGAGAAAGGTATGTTTGGAGAAAAAAGGGTGCAGAATTTCATGAAAAGAACCCCTCTCCAACTGTTAAGCACGGGGGTGGATCGACCATGCTTTGGGCTTGTGTTGCAGCCAGTGGCACGGGGAACATTTCCCTGGTAGAGGGAAGAATGAATTCAATTAAATACCAGCAAATTCTGGAAGCAAACATCACACCATCTGTAAAAAAGCAGAAGTTGGAAAGAGGATGGCTTCTACAACAGGATAATGAACCTAAACACACCTCAAGATCCACAATGGACTACCTCAAGAGGCACAAGCTGAAGGTTTTGCCATGGCCCTCACAGTCCCTTGACCTAAACATCATCAAAAATCTGTGGATAGACCTCAAAAGAGCAGTGCATGCAAGACGGCCCGAGGATCTCACAGAACTAGAAGCCTTTTGCAAGGAAGAATGGGCGAAAATCCCCCAAACAATAATTGAAAGACTCTAAGCTGGCTACAAAAAGCGTTTACAAGCTGTGATACTTGCCAAAGAGGGCGTTACTAAGTACTGACCATGCAGGGTGCCCAAACTTTTGCTTCGGGCCCTTTTCCTTTTTTGTTATTTTGAAACTGTAAAAGATGGGAATAAAAAAGTAATCTTGCTTAAAATATTAAAGAAATATGTCATCTTTAACTTTATGCCTTTTGGAAATCAGTTCATCTTCTACTTGCTTAGCTATTCACAATAACAGAAATGTTGACCTGGAGTGCCCAAACTTTTGCATGCCACTGTACTTCAGTAGGAGTTTGAAGAGATCTGGTATGTCTACATAAAAACTCAAAAAAACTTCTTGAGATGTACCATGGAAAGCATTCTGACAGGCTGCATCACTGTCTGGTATGGGGGGGGGGGGGGGTAACTGCTGCACAGGACCAAACGAAGCTGCAGAGGGTCGTAAATTTAGTCAACTCCATCTTGGGAACCAGCCTATAAAGTACCCAGGACATCTTCAGGGAGCAGTGTCTCAGAAAGGCAGCACCCATTATTAAGGACCTCCAGCACCCAGTGCATATCCTTTTCTCATTATTATCATCAGTAGGAGGTACAGAAGCCAGAATACACACACTCAGCAAATCAGGAACAGCTTCTTCCCCTCTGCCATCTGATTCCTAAATGGACAGGGAACTCGTGAACACTAACTCACTTTTTAAAATACATGTTATTTCTGTTCTAGCAATATTTTCATCTATTCAATATACATATACTGTAATTGATTCAGTTATTATTTTTCTTCAACATTATTATTGCATTGAACCGCTGCTGCTAAGTTAACAAATTTCATGACACATGCTGGTGATAATAAACCCGATTCTGATTCTATGACTCAAAGACAAAGGACTGAAATAAAAGGTGACTTAAGTATCTAAACATCTTTGATTCTGCTTGGTGTAGTAGACTACATGACAACAGAAGTTTCAGAGTTACAAAGAGTGACTTTTTAAAAAAACATGTAAAGTCATTGAAAGGCCTAATTAAAATGACTTAATTGCTTTCCAAAAGAAATTACTGTGTCTTTGGATGTGAGTGGGCAAGTGAAACATTTACCTCTGTATAGCGTTAGAAGGCAAGAGGCTTTGTGGTTCCCCACTGGGATATTGATTGCCTTCACCCACAAGTTAATTGCCGCTGCCAATCGCTCATATTTTACAGATACTGAGATATGCCAATTTGCAGCCTATGTTGAAAAGTTAAGCTCTGCTGGCAAGGAGGTGAGCTGCTAAAAATTAGCAAAACTTTCAGACTCATCTGAATGACAAAATTCATTAGCAACATTTTTGATTGTGAGTAGAGAGGAGCTCCTTTAATTTTGTGTGTCAAAATCCTGTCAAATGTTGACAACTGTTTCTTTCAAATATAGCAGCAAGAAAGAAGTTTTGGAGTATTGACACCTTGACTGACCCTAGTCTGCACCGGTCTTGAACTTGCTTTAACTGTTAGATTTCCTAGGATCAGGAAAATCCTGTTGTCTGTGGTTACAAATAAATTTCCTGTTAAAATGAAGGCAGGAATCCTTCAAGTAATACTTAAATGAGAACTCACTGCCACATCTACCATGCTATTGTTCTGTTTAAACTGGAGGTGGTCGGATTTGAAGCCGGTCAGGTATAAAACTATTGGAGATGAAAGAAAAGGTGACGGTCATTAATTAAATGCTCAGTAATTAAAAGAAGCAACTTGGATCCGCTCCAATTTGCCTATTGACACAGCAGTTCAATAGACCCCAGCAGTTCAGATTGGCAATGACATCTTCTCCACAATCACCAGCAGCACAGGTGCACCACAATGCTGTATGCTGAGCCCCTGCTCTACTTGCATTACATTTATGACTGTGGGGCTAAGCACAGCTCCAATGTCATATTGGAGTTTGCTGTCGACACCACTATCGTTGGCCGAATCAAAGGTGGAAACAAATGAGCATGCAGGCCGGAGAATGAAAATCTGGCTGAGTGATGCCATAACAACAACCTCCCACTTAACGTCAGCAAGACCAAGGAACGGATTAATGACTTCAGGAGAAGGGAATCAGAGGTCCATGAGCTAGTCCTCACCAGGGAATCAGAGGTAGAGAAGGTCAACAACGTTAAATTCCTCGGTGTTATCATTTCAGAGTATCTGTCCTGGGTCGAGCACTTAAGAGCCATTACAAAGAAAGCACAGCAGCTCCTCTACTTTCTTAGAAGATTGCAAAGATCCGGTATCTCTTCTAAAACTTTGACAACTTTCTAAGCATGCGTGGTGGAGAGCACATCGACCGGATGCATCATGGCATGGTACAGAAACACCAATGTCCTTGAATGGAAAAGCCTACAAAAAGTTGTGAGTGCAGACCAGTGCACCATGGTAAAGCTCTCCCACCATCGAGCACATCAACATAGATTACTGTCGCAGGAAAGCAGCATTCATCAGCAAGGACCTCACCATCATGTCATCAGGAAAGAGTTGCAGGTGCCTCAGGACCCACAGCACCAGGATCAGGAACTGTCATTACCCCTCAGCCAGCAGGCTCTTGAACCAGAGGGGATAACTTCATTCAACTTGTCACCCCCTCACTGACCTGTTCCTACAATCTATGGACTCACTTTTAAGGACTCTTCATATCATGTTTTTGATACCTTTTGCTTATTTATTATTATTATTACTTCTTTTCTCTTTTATTATATTTGCACAGTTTGTTGTCTGTCCATCCTACTGGGTCCGGTCTTTTACTGATTCTATTGTGTTTCTTGTATTTACTGTGAATGTCCACAAGAAAATGAACCTCAGAGTTGTATATGGTGACATATATATACTTTGTTAATTAGCTTACTTTGAACTTAATAGGAAAGAGCCTTCGGTTTTCTAAGCAGCATATGAAGCTCAGGAAGAAAAGAGTCTATGACCAATAGTGGATCAGTTGAAGTTATAAATGAAAGAAATCCAAGATTTGATTCATTTTTAAATGACTCAATACTGCTTCTTCTATTTGGGACAGCATTTGCCTGACATTTAACTAGAATTCAGAACAGTAGATTAAAAACAGCCATTTTATGAAAGCACAATACTCCAGTGCTGAAACAAAACAAAAATACTGGAAACTTCTGCAGGTCAGACAATTCTTGAGACAGATCATCAACCTGTCCCCTCTTCATAGAGGAACGATCAGCTCTGTATTTCTAGCATTTTCAGGTTTATTCCAGCAAGCTATATGATGCAACCTCCTGAAACGAATTCAACCAGAGTTGGCAACCTTAATAAGTAATGCAAGGTCAAACTTCAAACAGTGATTGCACGGCAATCCGGTTAAGTAGTGACAAATAGAGGTTGACAAACACTACAACCAAAGGACTATGATGGAAATTAAAAGGGCATTGTGCAGAACAGAACTCTGCATCAAAGATGCCCAAATATTAATATTACTCTTCCTAGTTACCTTGTTAGATTCATTGTGATGAACATTTTAGCAGTTCAAAGTAGTAATTTCTGGTCTCATCTGCAATTTTACAATCAATGCTCACATCAACCGTTAGAAATCCTTTGCAGATTGCATACAATTATCCTTGTGACAACGTTTGCTGAAGGTTGCAAGAAATGATGATTGTTTTTAATCTACTGTTCTGAATTCTAGTTAGATGTCAGGGAAATGCAGTCCCAAATCAAAGAAGCAGTGTTGAGTCATTTAAAAATGAAGCAATCCTCAAATTCTTGGATTTCTTGAATGCATATAAAACACAAAATCCAGTATTTAGAGACTGACTTAGAAGGCTGAATCTGTCAATTTGCCTCACCATTGGGTTCAATTTTTAAACTTTTTTTTTCATACCTTATGTTCAGAGAATCTAAAAACTACTAAAATGACTTATAATTTTCAGAGCTGGCAAAACTCTGTTCTTTGACTTCTATCAGGCAGGACCCACCTGCATTACGTTGCCTGGGCTCCATTCAGTGTTCATACCTTGTTACTGGCCATCAAAACAGGGTGGTAAATGTAGTGGTGCTGTGAATAAGGGCAGTGATACAACAAATTTAGCTTGACCCAAGTACAAGCAGCTTCAGAATTTCAGCAACTATTAATGCCTCAAACTTGCAGAAGTATCGAAACAAAGAATAAAAAACAAAAATAAAACTACAGATGTTGGAAATCTGTCTGAAAAACTGAGAGCCCAATGCAGCAGGCAGCATCTGTGGAGTCAGAAAAAGTTATGTTTTCAACATTGACTCTATCTAACATTTGTTTAGATCAGACTGAAACATTAATGCTTGAGTTTGAACTATACCCACCTTGTTTTGGAGTCTAAAGACCTGAATCACATCCCAAATCAGAAAGCTAAGCAAACAAGAGAAAATCTGTGGATGCTGGAAATCGAAGCAACACACACAAAATGCTGGAGGAACTCAGCAGGCCAGCATCTGTGGAAAAGAGTAAACAGTCAACGTTTCAGGCCAAAAGATTGACTGTTCACTCTTTTCTTTAGATGTTGCCTGTGTTTATTACCAATAGTCTAGGCTAGCTCTCACTGTAGTATTACAGGAGTTCTCCACTGCAGCATGAGTCATCAGCCAAGTTTCTTTCAGACCAAAATATTATTTAACATTTATCTGATGCTGTGTTATTACTTCATTTGTCAGGGCACAAGCTGCAATTGTGAGGTATAATGGGGAAGCTTCAGTAATAAATCCAATCTATGGCTGTGCTAGCTTGAAAGGATTAGAATACATGTATTGCTTATACTGACACTTTGTGCAGGATATTCAGCATGGCTCTACAAGGGCAGAAGGTCACATTAAACATTTGAGAAACCACAGACTTGCAGAAAGTAAGTTGAATTAAAGGATGTTTGAATTTTTAGTCTGTCCCAAGAGACGATACAGGAACCACTTGGAAGTGGTCTATGTGCTGAGCCATCAAGAGGGCATCAGCTAACAATAAACAACGGGAAGCTGATCGCTTTCAACCAAAATAGTCCATGACCTTATATGCTGAGATATTAACTTCCTGGGAGAAATTAAGGAGGTGCAGGACGTTGTCAGGGCATTTCAAGGTGGAAGATAGAGTATGGGTATTGAAAAGAACAGAAAATTATGACCCAAAAACATGAAAAAAAAAAGAACCTGAACTGTGTCATACCATGTCATATTTGCTCTTGTTGAGTATTGTCTTTTATATCTTTATTAATACTCAAGCAAGACTCTATTCCTTAGAAAGTAGAAGATTGAGAGGAGATTTGATAGCGGTATACAAAATCATGAGGGATATAGATAGGGTAAATGCAAGCAGGCTTTTTCCACTGAGATTGGAAGGGACAGGGGTCATGGGTTAAGGGTGAAAGGTGAAGTTTAAGGGAAATGTAAGGAGAAACTTCTTCACTCAGAGGGTTGTGAGAGTGTGGAATGAGCTGCCAGAACAAATGATGCATGCAAGCTTGGTTTCAATGTTTAAGAGAGGGGTGGATAGGTACATGGATGGTAGGCGTATGCAGGTCTATGGTACTGGTGCAGGTCGATGGGAGTAGGCAGTTTAATTGGTTTGGCATGGACCAGATGAGCCGAAGGACTTGTGTCTGTGCTGTACTTTTCTCCGACACTAAGACATGGTTAATGCTGAGGCACTACCTAAGAATTCAACTCCTTCCGACTTGGAGAAAGAATCCAATTTAAGTTCTGTAGGTCAGAATCAGACAAGAAACCTAAATGACCTGGGATGAGATATTCTCTCACTAATTTTTGAAGAGAGAATAAATCCTTTTTGGTGTTAAAAGTTAAATGTCTTTCAGATCTGCTTTCTCAGGTCAATGTAAAAAAGGTTATACTGCACTGTTTTGAAGAAGCACTGGGGAATTCTCTCTCATGTCCTGGACAACTTTTATCCTTCAAGCAACACCAGTAAAATTACAGAAAGTCTAGTCAATATCACCGTGTAGTTTCAGAGAAGTTATAACAGACAATCACTGCATCAGAACAACAGGTTTGTGTACATGGAGAGATTATGGATCTTTTATTTCTAGAGTTTAGAAGAGTGAGTGGTGAACTTTGAAATTTACAAGAGACTTACACGGCTCAACAGGCTGGATGTTTTCTCTGGCTGATAGTCTACAACCAGGGATTACAGCCTTAGAATAAGTGGTGAGTCAACTAAGGCTATGAAAAACAGAAATTTCTTCACAAAGACACTGCTGAATATTTGGAATTCTTAATGCTGCAGAACTTTAGAGGCTTCATTACTGAATATATTCAAAGCAGAGTTGGATAGATTTTTTGAACAGTATGCAAAATCAAGGAATCCGAGGTTTAATACAGGAAACCAGCATTGAGCAGTAGATCATGCATAGTCTCAGTGAATGATGGAGTAAATGTTCAACTCTTCACATTTCTCATATTCTTACTTTTCCTACAGTCCTTTGGGAAGCTTTGAGATTCTAACATTGCAATCGAAACTCTAGGAGTGAGATGAGACTGTAGATGCTGGAAACTGGAGCAAATATTAAAATGAAGAACTCAGTGGGTTGGGCAGCACCTATGAAGGGAAATGGACGGTCAATGCTTCATATCAAGACTCCCAGTCCAGATGAAGTGTCTCAATCCTAAAACTGACTGTCCAATTCCCTCCCCAATCACTGCCTTGTTTGATGAATTTCTCTGGAGTATGTTGTTTGCGATGTATATTCAAGCTTTGTTCTTCCTGTTCCTTGTCCATCCAATTCCTAAATGGACATTGAAGCTTTGACACTACCTCACTTCTTAAAAAAAAGAACAAAGTGTTTCTGTTTTTGCACATTTTTAAAAATCTATTCGATATACATAATTGATTTACTCATTAATTTATTATGTTTTATTTTACTGTATTTATTTATTTTCTCTCTGCTAGATTATGTATTGCATTGAACTGCTGCTAAGTTAACAAATTTCATGTCACATGCTGGTGATAATAAACCTGATTCTGATTTTCTTTGCTTGGACAAGTCAGAGATTTAATATTCAATTTTAGAAAAGAATTCTAATGAAGACTTTCTTCATCCTACAGCTCAAAGCAGCTTTACAAGTCCTGCAACTTCCATGTTAGATACAGCCTCTGAAACAGCCAGGTAGAGGTTCAAATAGTAGAGAATACACAAGCTTTCTTATGCAGCAATATTCTGCCTCTAGAAGTGCTGTTCATTTTGCTTGTGGTTTGTTTTGTACAAACATCAATTCCTGTTTATAAGTTTTTTTTTTAAAAACATCATTTCCTATGTGGGTTAATGTGGATTTTGACTTGGAGCAAACACGGTAGAAAGACATCCATCTCCATCCATTCTTTATTTGCCCTTGAAACAACAATATCTGTGAGACTTAAGCTTTCTTAATGTTGGTAAACCTTTAATAGATGTACTTTGAAAGAAGGATCAGATTTATCGTTCATTGCTGTTAAGCTATCATCGTGCCACAAGTTCACTCTAGATCATGGCACAGCCAAAAAACAATGCATTTTGTATTACCTTGTTTAATGCTGATGGTGAGAATAATCAGTAATATTAGATTCAAAACAGAATCATCATGCACTTGAATATTCTAATGTGTTTTACTTAACTTTCTGCAGTTTCAGTTTTCTCACTAAAACCCTTAAGACAGCTTCTGGCTCAGCTGATTTTTGAGAAGATGTTTAACTCCCAGCTAGCTCTGTACACAAAACACTACGAGGGCAGTAGAAGCACATCAAACATCAGCTTTTTCCCCATAGATTGCTGCCTTATCCAGCAAAACATTTTACAGCATGGACACAAACAACCCAGCCTTCCAGTTCCAAAGAAAATATGATCGCATCCAATGTGAGCTACACTATATTTACACTTGACATCCCACTATCAGTGGTGTGAACCAAAACCAGCATTACTTCTTGCTAACAATTTTGAAGAAGTTGCCAGAGGCAATGTTGGCCATGCAAAGCTGTTGTGAAATGATCTTCATGTTGAAATCAGAATTGCCTTAGCCTTGAAGATTTTTCAAAATTCTCTTACCCATTCCATGCCAATTTCAGATACAGATATTTTCCAACAGTAAGATACTTCCAGCACACAATAGAGTGCTAAATTTGGATTTCTGTTTGGGATTTGTTTTGCATTGCAGTAACATCTCTTATATTCCAAAATTAAACTCTTCTATTGCCCGGATACTCAAAGGGGTGCTCATGGGGACTATTCAGTACCTGCCAAACTAATATCCCACCCAACACACAAAAAAAACATTTTAAATCCCAGCTCCATTATTGCCACTGAAAACCAGTTAGCCTTATTCTAAGACGAGCATTTTTCCAAACTGCTGAGCAACAGCAGTTCATAATGATCACTTTTGGGATTGGCTAACCAGCTTACAGCAGGTTTGAGGTCAAATAATTAATTCTACAATAAGGGCACATAGCTGGTCTTCCCATAGATATTGAACAAATAAAAGTCTTGATTAGAATTATTTTCTAAAACTGTTGCCACTTCCACTTTCAAATTTTTTTCTTTCAAATTTCCATTCAACAGAGAGAGATTAGTGAGAAAAACTGAACTGAATACACAGTCTGAGTTTCCCTGCATAACCTGACAGGTATCAAGAATGAGCAGAACCTCAATGTCAGTGGATATGCATCACCAATATAAACTGCTCACTTCAAAGACAAACACAAGAGATTCTGCAGATGCTGGAAATCCAGGGCAACAGACACAAATTGCTGGAGGAAATCAGTAGGTCAGGAAGCATTCACGAAAATGAGTAAACAGTCAATTTTTCAGCCCAAGACCCTTCATCAGGATTGCAAAGGAAGAGGGAAGATGCCAGATTACGATTGTTGGGGGGGGGGGGGTGTGAGGGACATTCTTATTATAGCATCTTCCTCCTTCCTTCGCAGTCATGATGAAGGGTCTAGGCCCAAAACATCAACTGTTTATTCATTTCCCTCCATAGATCCTCCACAGACGCTGTCTGACCTGCTGAATTTCTCCAGCATTTTGTGTGTCACTTCACATACAATTCAGATGACAGTCCATCTGTGGGATCTACCTCATATGTATCCTGTCTGAATCCCTCAACAATTCCTATACCACCCCAAGGGCAAGCAAAGTTTAGGATGCTGTAAGGCTGCAAAAAGGCTCCATATAATTATGGGGTTAATACTCTAAATATGAATATAACATTAGATGGAGACAGCCCTTCTCACCACCAGCCAGGCATTGTCCCTGTGTTTCTTTAAAAAATTGGGTTTTGGCTATTTTGCCGAATGACTTAAGTCTGCTCGTATCATCTCCTTTCCCAGCATAATGACAGCTAGTGAGGACCACAACATAATTGATCTGTAATCAAAATATTCTTCTTGATGTAGTGTTCCATGCAGCATGGTTCAACTGAAAGGTCACTCCACAGCAACGCAACCAGACCCACCCTTTGCCACTACAGAGACAAATTGAACCTCGACTTAAATAAGAGACTGCGAGTTGGCATTTCTCATTAAGATTTAGTGAACAATTAAGGTTTGGCTTACATTTACATCAATTAACTGTCTTTAACAGTCGGGATGATAAATTGTCAGCTTGATTACATGAATATGCTCGCAATGTGAGAGGCAAAGCCAGTCAATAATTTTGATTAGTAGAGATAGTAATTCTGAAGTAGAGAGATATGCCAGAAATTTGATAAACGGATTTTGTTTCCTCAAAGATCTAGTTTTGTTACAAGATTCACCCTCTAGTGGTTTGAAAAAGTAAGTGATATTTCTTATATTCTTGTGATTTAGGGGGAGGCTATTCCACTCATCAGACCTATGGTAACTCTTAGACTCAGGCTCAGTACAATGGGCTTTTGATGAAAAGGCAAAGAAAATAGTTATCCCTGTACTATGTCACAAAATGCTGATAAAAACTGTATTTGAAATGCATTCTTGTTTTAAGGTAGGATTGATGCAAGAAAACAATTTATGCAAAGTAATTCCCACAGTCAATGTGATGACCAAAGTTCAAATAAATTTATTATCAAAGTACATATATGTCACCATATACAATGCTGAGATTCATTTTCTTGTGGGCCGCACCAACTTAAGCATTCAACCAATGTGAAAAAGACAACAAACTGAGAAAATGCAAAAAGAAAGAAATAATAATAATAATAAATAAATAAACAATAAATGCCAAGCACATGGGATGATGAATCATTGAAAGTGAGTCCATTGGTTGTGGGAACATTTCAATGATGGGACAAGTGAAGTTGAGTGAAGTGCTCCCCTTTGGTTCAAGCACGTGAACGTTGAGGGGAGTAACTGTTCCTGAACCTGGTGGTGTGAGTCCGGAGGCTTTTGTACCTTCTTCCTGCTGGTAGCAGTGAGGAGAGAGCATGGCTTTGGTGGTGGGGATCCCCGAATATGGATGCTGCCTTTCCTGCAATAGTATTTCACATAGATTTGCTCAATGGTGGGGAGGATTTCACCCGTAATGGACTGGGCTATATATATACTACATATTGTAGGATTTTCTGTTTAAAGGTTTTGGTGTTTCCATATCAGTCTGTGGTGCAGCTCAGTCTGTATGCTCTCCACTACACATCTACAGAAGTTCGTCAAAATTTTAGATGTCATATCCACAAATTCCTAAGGAAGTAGAGGTGCTGCTGTGCTTTCTTCGTAACTGCACAGGACAGGTCCTCTGAAATAATAACACCGAGGAATTTACAGTTGTTGACTCTCTCAACCTCTGATCCTTCACTGAGGACTGGTTTACAGATCTCTGGTTTCCTCCTTGTACAGTCAATACTCAGCTCCTTGTTCTTGCTGACATTGAGTAAGAGGTTGTTGTTGTGGCAACACTCGCCGGATTTTCAATCTCCTTCCAATATGCTGATTCATCAAACAACACACATAAAAAATGCTGGTGAACGCAGCAGGCCAGGCAGCATCTATAGGAAGAGGTACAGTCAACGTTTCGGGCCAAGACGAAGGGTCTCTGCCCGAAACGTCGACTGTACGTCTTCCTATAGATGCTGCCTGGCCTGCTGCACTCACCAGCATTTTTTATGTGTGTTGCTTGAATTTCCAGCATCTGCAGATTTCCTCGTGTTTGAGCTGATTCATCACCACCTTTGATTCAGCCAATGACAGTGGTGTCATCAGGATACTTGAGTATAGCGCTGGAGCTGTCCTCAGCCATACGTTCATAAGTGTAATGTGAGTAGAGCAGGGGGCCATGTACGCAGCCTCGCAGTGCACCTGTGCTAATGGAAGTCATGGAGGACATGTTGTTGCCTATCCAAATTGACTGGGATCTGCAAGTGAGGAAATCGAGGATCCAACTGCACAAGGAGGCATTGAGGCCAAGGTTTAAGACCTTATTGGTTAGTTTTGGGGGGGAAGGATGATGGTATTGAATGCCAAGTATGTCACAACATCCCACATTAGAATTCAAATGATCTCAACAGATGATTTACATCGATTGCATTCCAGTGATTGGAAGGGCAACATTTCTTACAATGTCGTGCACACATAACATTCACCCTCATCATCACAAGTATCTAATGGCTACAGTCAATCACCGCTGTCAATGGCTTTTGAGCTATTTCAGATCCCTTTGATAATCAGAGACATTTCAAGCATTTCAAAGAGTAAAATAATATAATAGAAAAGGGGTAAATTTATCTAAAAATACTTTACACAGTCCAAAACAGAGAAATTAATAAACCTACTTAACTTTTAAAATTTATATCAGCTCATTCAGCTATATTGGATAACACTATTTACAAACCCCTCCCCTCCAATCAGGTCACCTCCAACGCCCACGTTTGTGTTCTGCCATTCATCTCAGCAGCGAACCGAGTGGTAGAGATGGCCATCATCAGCACCACTGCAACCTGTGGAAGCCCAAAACAAGCCAGGAGTTCTTTGGCAAGCAGCGGGCCACAGTTAAGCATGTTTTGCCTGTTTCCGCTGCCAAAGCATCACACTTGAGTGGGTTAGTGTAGATGAATTAGCATACTCTGCCCAAGACCACAGGAAATTGCAGAGAGTTGAGAACACAGCCCAGTCCATTAAACAAACCAGACTCCCTTCTACTGACCATCTACACTTTCTGCTGCCTTGGGGAAACAACCCAAATAACCCAAGACCCCTCCCACTCCAGTCATTTTCTCTTCGCCCCATTCTTGTTGAACTGAAGATACAAAACCTCGAACACATGTGCCATCAGAATCCAGGACAGCTTCTACTCCACTGTTATCAAACTCCTGAACGGACCTTTCATACACTGAAAGATGAAGTCTTGATGCCCCAGTCTACTTTGTCATAGCCCTTTTGCAGTTTACTGGTTTAGCTGCAAGTACTATATCCTGCATCCTTTTTCACTTCCTCATCGTACATAGGTATGGCATGATGTGCCTGGACAGTACGTAAACAAACAGTTTACACTGCATCACGGTACATGTGACAATAGCAATTCCAATACCAGCACCAGCAAAATGAATGACTTGGTTTCTAATTGTTTTTTATAACTGAAAATAAATTTGAATTTGTATTAATTGCTCTAATGGAACAACATAACAGGAAAAAATCATTGATTTTGTGAAAAATTTCAAAGACTTGACAGGGTAGATTTACAGAACTCAACAAAGTAAACTTGAAGGAAAATCCTAACAGAAGAAATGGATAGAGGCAGGCAGGCAGAAATATTTATAAAGGGGATGCAATGTAAAAGTTTTAGCGACTGAACAAGTCCACCTGCAGTAAACCGAACTGGTGGAGGACAGAAATGGTTAAACGTTCATACCCTGGAGGGTTTTGCACCAGAGTCTACAGGAGATTACATCAGGGGAGGAGAAAAGCTAAAGGGATTTGAAAACAAGAATGATAATTTGATAATCTAGATATTCCATACCCTGGAATCAATTTAGCTTAGAGATACTGAAAGTAATAGGTGAAGGGGACAATGCAAATTGGAACACAAGTGGCAAAGTTAGTGATGACGAAGTATACAGAGGATAAAATTAAAGTCTCTACCAAAATGGCAAAATGCTGTACTGCATTGGCTTTACAGTAATGTGCACACTTAAAGATGCTATAACTGCAAGTTTTTCTATCACTGACAGTTCATTCAGCTTTCATAGCAAGTAATATATTATGAATTCAGCTCTCATTGGCCTACCACTGACAGGCATGAATAAATGGTCACCTCAACAAAAAACTTAATTGGTCACTTAGAAGGTTGAAAGCAAGCAACACACTCTTTTTGCACACATAATGCTCCTTTGTGTTGTGATGAACTTGGTCCTAAAGCTGCTGGGGAGCCTTTTTAATCTGACCTCTCTGTCTGTGTCACATTTAAAATCAATGAACCAGCAGTCTTCATTCAAATTGCCAATCATACCCAGTGTAGGGCAAGGTTCGGGATGGCTGATTGTGCCTTTGTGAATTGACACCAAGGTGAATTTGAACAGCAGCAACAATTATAGTTAAGTATATAGAATATTGCATTCAAAGGATTTTAGATTAGAATTTTTAACCTTACCATAATACAAATACTTTAAGAAAAAAGTTAATGGCACCTTCAACAGTTGCATCAAGGAGAGATTAGCACGTAACTCAATTTTTCAGAGATGACATGAAAAACACAAGCAAATAGAGCCAGCAGGGACACGAGAAGAATTCTATTTATTTATTTATTTTCTGACAAGACCTGAGTTTTGGATTACAGAACCTGAATGAGCAATAGGAGCAGATTCAACTGTACATTTCAAATGAAACCAAACAAGCATTTTTGAAAAGGTAGTTCTATGGCCTTGGGGGGGGGGGGGAAAGCAGGGGGTGTGGGCAGCTGAGTAGCTTTTTTTAAAAAAGGAGCTGGCACAAAAATGAGCAAGATTTCCTCATCCTGCACCACAAGGGCTTATGAAACAAAATTATCCAAACCTGATGTACAAGCTTTGCAATGCATGATGATGGTGAGGACAATATGAATGAGGTTGATGTTCTGGAGCATGTTGATATTAAGGGAGAGGAGGTGTTGGAGTTGTTAAAATACATTAGAATGGATAAGTCCCCGGGGCCTGACGAAATATTCCCCAGGCTGCTCCACGAGACGAGGGAAGAGATTGCTGAGCCTCTGGCTAGGATCTTTATGTCCTCGTTGTCCACGGGAATGGTACCAAAGGATTGGAGGGAGGCGAATGTTGCCCCTTTGTTCAATAAAGGTAGTAGGGATAGTCCGGGTAATTATAGACCAGTGAGCCTTACGTCTGTGGTGGGAAAGCTGTTGGAAAAGATTCTTAGAGATAGGATCTATGTGCATTCAGAGAATTATGGTCTGATCAGGGATAGTCAGCATGGCTTTGTGAAGGGCAGATCATGTCTAACAAGCCTGATAGACTTCTTTGAGGAGGTGACCAGGCATATAAATGAGGGTAGTGCAGTGGATGTGATCTATATGGATTTTAGTAAGGCATTTGACAAGGTTCCACATGGTAGGCTTATTCAGAAAGTCAGAAGGCATGGGTTCCAGGGAAGTTTGGCCAGGTGGATTCAGAATTGGCTTGCTTGCAGAAGGCAGAGGGTCGTGGTGGAGGGAGTACATTCAGACTGGAGGATTGTGATTAGTGGTGTCCCACAAGGATCTGCTCTGGGACCTCTACTTTTCGTTATTTTTATTAACAACCTGGATGTGGGGGTAGAGGGTGGGTTGGCAAGTTTGTAGACGATACAAAGGTTGATGGTGTTGTAGATAGTGTAGAGGATTGTCGAAGATTGCAGAGAGACATTGATAGGATGCAGAAGTGGACTGAGAACTCATTCGTAAGGCCAATGATGTTGTGGGGATGGAACTGGACTCTCTGACAGTGGTGTCTGAAAAGAGGATGCTGTCCAAGTTGCATGCCATCTTGGACAATGTCTCCCATCCACTACATAATGTATTGGTTGGGCACAGGAGTACATTTAGCCAGAGACTCATTCCACCGAGATGCAATACAGAGCGTCATAGGGAGTCATTCCTGCCTGTGGCCATCAAACTTTACAACTCCTCCCTTGGAGGGTCAGACGCCCTGAGCCAATAGGCTGGTCCTGGACTTATTCCCTGGCATAATTTACACATTATTATTTAACTATTTATGGTTTTATTACTGTTTATTATTTATGGTGCAACTGTAACGAAAACCAATTTCCCCCGGGATCAATAAAGTATGACTATGACTAGAAGTGTCAGATGGAGTTCAACCCGGAGAAGTGTGAGGTGGTACACTTTGGAAGGACAAACTCCAAGGCAGAGTACAAAGTAAATGGCAGGATACTTGGTAGTGTGGAGGAGCAGAGGGATCTGGGGGTACATATCCACAGATCCCTGAGAGTTGCCTCACAGGTAGATAGGGTAGTTAAGAAAGCTTATGGGGTGCTAGCTTTCATAAGTCGAGGGATAGAGTTTAAGAGTCACGATGTAATGATGCAGCTCTATAAAACTCTGGTTAGGCCACACTTGGAGTACTGTGTCCAGTTCTGGTCACCTCACTATAGGAAGGATGTGGAGGCATTGGAAAGGGTACAGAGGAGATTTACCAGGATGCTGCCTGGTTTAGAGAGTATGCATTATGATCAGAGATTAAGGGAGCTAGGGCTTTACTCTTTGGAGAGGAGGAGGATGAGAGGAGACATGATAGAGGTGTACAAGATAATAAGAGGAATAGATAGAGTGGATAGCCAGCACCTCTTCGCCAGGGCACCACTGCTCCATACAAGAGGACATGGCTTTAAGGTAAGGGGTGGGAAGTTCAAGGGGGATATTAGAGGAAGTTTTTTTACTCAGAGTGGTTGGTGTGTGGAATGTACTGCCCGAGTCAGTGGTGGAGGCAGATACACTAGTGAAGTTTAAGAGATTACTAGACAGGTATATGGAGGAATTTAAGGTGGGGGGTTATATGGGAGGTAGGGTTTGAGGGTCGGCACAACATTGTGGGCCGAAGGGCCTGTACTGTGCTGTACTATTCTATGTCTAAGTCTATGCATTGGGTCTATGAGAGCATTGTAATAAATTCCCATTTTGCACCTAACAAAGATAGAGACCCACAGCTTGTAAGATGCAAACAATTGGCATATTAATAAAAATCACACAGGGCAATTTCCCTCTTGATGGATAGCCTCTGGTCACATTGCTTATGATTCCTTCCAAATGACGATTAATTCCATCTCCATTATCTTAACCCCACATCCTCTGCGCTTTGGTTTCAATTCAAAAGGAAAAAATGTTCATTCTCTCGGTGACAAGATGAGGGGCAGTCAACTAGAAAACTGGACTAACCATTTCACTGCACAGAAGCAACCTAATCTGCCAAGTTCCTCAGCAATTTTGATTTTGAACAGGTTTCAGCATCTGCTGTCTCTGGTATTAGCACACAAAGCACAGTTGAGGAGTGCCACCATCCTTCAATACAATGTCCAAGTCATTTTATGTAAACAGCCATACAACAAGCATTAGTAAAATATCCTACCACAGGGGTGATCATAGCTGGTGCTGATTTTATCCATTCTACAGGTCCACATTTTGTCCTCTGCGGCAGCAGGGCGCAGACATTTTTCCCGCTTTCCACTGCTGGGCTATTTCACTTTCATTCTGACAATGCTCAGCTGGAGTGGTCCACAGATGAAACAGGAGGGATCATTGCTTCATGTTTGGTCGCTGTGTTAGTAAGGGCTCACCCAACACCATTCCCATGCCATGCAATACCGAAATGAGTGTGGTGCCTATGGACTCTGGTACTGTTTTTAATCTGGTACACAATTCAAAACGTGGTGCTGCTTCAAGAAGGCAACAGCTATTATTAAAGGTGCCCACTGTTTAGGTCATGCCATCTTCTTGCACCTACCATTGGGCAGAAGATACAGAAGCCTGGAGTCCCACACCACCTGGTTCAAGGACATCAACTTATCAACCATTCGGGAGCTTGAATCAAACTGCACAACCTTAATCACTGTCCGAGTACAGCAACACAATGACTACTTTGCATTGCAATGGATTCTGTTTTCTTCCTAAATGCCTTCATTCTTATAATGTATAATTTGTGGTTATTTTATGTGTCATGTATTGTCTTGAGACTATGCTAATCTGATACTATGGGCCTGTGAGTATGTTTGCTGCTGTACGTTTTTCATTGCTCCTTTACACACATTACTTATACACCTGACAATAAACTTGACTTGACTTTATGCCTGTATTCAGAATCAATATCTGTGGAGCGAACAAGAGGGGAACAACTTTAGGCAATGCCACAAAATGTTTACTATTTATTTAGATCCACATTTTATACACTAACCGACATATTTTCAAATTAATTCCAATTTGTGTGAACTAAAGAACTCCTATTTTAAAGGAAACGCCCATAGGACCCCAACATGGAGAAAGAAGACAAGCTGCCAATTACTCATTCCTAATTGTTCACCCATTGATTTCCACTAAATTGAAAGTCTTTAAAGTTCCCTCTACTAGTTTTTTTAAAAAAACTTTCTATTATCTTGTCCTCAGTCATATCCACATTCCTGAAATAATCATGTGATCAGTGACAAAATTTCATTCCCACAGAGTTGTTTCATTTTGTCCAGTAACTTTTTCACTGCCTGGATTATTCATGAAATCCGCAGCAAAACATGAAGAAAACGAACAGCTTGGCGCCAGTCAGATTTCCAAAACAAGCAGACCAGTGATTTAAGATCACAGGGCTACACCCATTGTTCAGGCTCACTCCCTGCAATCCCTTATTTGTTTTCATCCCTTATTTTGCCAGGCACCAAGCCACATTTTAAAAGTACTCACAACTTTAGTTGAATCCATTAGGCCGTTTTATGAAAATTGACACAATTTAAACACAAACACACACACACACACGCACACAAACTATCCACAAAAAAAAACTACTTTCATCAGACAAGAGAGAAAAAGAAAGAATGGAGGGAAGCAATTCCACTTCAGTTGTTAGACTCAGGTTTATGTCAGCTGCAATACTCTGCTCTTATATTAGAATCAGAGGGTCATAACAGCAGGGACTCACCCTGTCCACACCAACCAAATACTCATCCAACACTAATCCGATTTTATTCTCATTCATTTCCAGAATCTACCACTGTCCCAAACACCAGAGGCAATTAACACCTTAGGAGGTATGGGGGGGGGGGGGGGGGGAGGAGGGGAGAAACTAAAGCATCCCGGGAAGAAGCACTAACGGTCGTAGAGAGAACCTGTAAACTCCACAGAGTCGGTATTGAGCTTGGCTCACGAGCTATGAGCAAACAGCTTTACTAGTTGTGACTGTGTGCCACAAAGTAGAGTTACTGCCTCATATTAGTTCTGTTGATTGAGGGAGCCATGTACAACAGTTTTCAGTGCAAGTTCACTGCAAGTTAATTTTACTTCATTGTAGACTTTACACAGCACACAGAAGACCTTGGAATATCCAGAACAGTCATTAAGCCAACTGCTCACTTTTGAAGCGAGAATGACTGTTGTCATCTAGAAAATGTGCCATCCAATTAGCTACGTGTGTACTTAGGTGTGAACTATTTTGCAGTTGGCTGCAGTTGAGGTTGGCTACATGCATGGTCTCATAGCCCATAAAGTCATTTAGTAAGATCACAATTAATCCTATCTTTGGCCAAATCCATTCCCTGTGATCCCCACAGTACTCGATTCTCCAGTAGTCTAAAATGGGTGGGACATGGAGAAGCGCTTTGCTCTTCTAAGTGGTGCCATTGAATGCCTGTATTCCTCTGGCATGGAAGACAGAGCTCAGTTTAGCTCTAATCTGAAAGGTGACACCTCCTGATGTGTAGCTCCCTCTCAGCACCTCATCAGAATCAGGCTCACTAAGTGCACAGGAACAGAACATGAACAAAGAGTCAGAGAGTATTGGAAATATACAGGCCTTCTGCCCAACTCAACCATGCTGACAGAGTTGCTTACCTAACTCAGCCCCAATTCCCCGTGATTGGCACATTTCTTCTCAAAACCTTTTCTATCCACGTGGCTCCTCAGATGTCTTTTAAACATTGTGGTTGCTCCCACCTCTACAGTTTCCTCTGATTGCATTTTGTTTTGTACCCACTGCTCTCTGTGGAAAAAAAAAGCTGCCTTTTGAGTTCCCTTTAAAAATTTCCCCTTTCAACTTAAATCTATGCCGTCTTGTTTTAGGCTCCACCAGCCTGGGTAAAATGCTGTGAATATTTATCTTATCAACTCTGCTCATGATTTTATATCTAGCATCACTCCTCAGCCTCTTACACTCCAGGAGAAAAAAAAAGTCACAGCCTATCCAGCCTCTCCTGATAACTTGGATCCTCCATTCCAAGTACCATCCTCATGACTCTTTCAGGAGACTCATACCTGCACCGAAACATGCTCTTCGGCCCACTGTCGGTCACCCACTTACACCAATCCTATATTGATCCCATTTTTATTCTCCCCATATTCTTATTAGCCACCCTAGATTCCACCAGTCACCGACACACTGGGGGGCAACTTACAGTGTGAGGCCATGAGGATCTTGGACTAGTTTGGGTTGGCATGGACAAGTTAGGCTACAGAGTCTGTTTAGGTACTGTACAATTCCAACACACTATAACTCAATGTTCATAGGAAGCCTGGTATGGTCCCTTTATCTATGCATACTCGAGGATTTCCACACGCTGTCTGAGGAACATCGTGTGCAGGTAGACTAGTTATAACCAGTGCACAACAGAGCTGTGTCTCCTAAGGGAGATTCAACTGCTGCTATATTGTGCTCTGGTTATAAACACTCGCTGCTCTCAAATCAATGGGGCAGCCCACCACAGCTTGGCAACCAACTGAATCATTACTTAATGTACTGGTGCTTGTTTCTTATGCAAATATGTCACAACATCAGACAAAATGATCGCCACAGTGCTTTGATACTCGGGCTGAACACAGCGCCCTCAAAATGGACATGCAAAGATAAACCTATGTGGTGACAAATGCTAATTCTGGAAAGCTTGGCACAGTGCCTTCCTTATTTGAGTTGAGGATTTCCATATGCTGTCTGAGGAACATTTTGTGCAGGAGTTATTTGGGTCAATCCTAGAACATCATCTGGCTAGGTACATGGAGGGGTCAAATCATCATATTTGCTTAAGACATCGATGTCTATCGCTGTAAACATGGAAGCACCAAAATCATCCACATCATCAGACCTCCCAAACTCTGGGTATCCAACTGCATCAGAGGAAACTCAAGGCACATCTAATTCTTTGTCTCTTTTCTGCTGTGACTCATGATGAATGCTTAACAATCTGCATTTCTTCAAACAGTTTGCTTTACAACTGTACCCCGGACGCAGTCCATCTTTACAACTGTCTCCCTGGACACAACCCATCATCCGTAAATTCCTACCATGTTACTGGTAAGAAAAACACCACCTTCTCTCAATTCCTCCATCTCCAATGCATCTGTTCTCAGGATGAGACTTTTCACTCCAGAACAGAGCAGATGTCCTCATTCTTCAAAGAAAGGTGCTTCCCTTCCTTCACGATCAATGCTGCACTCAACCGCATCTCTTCCATTTCGCACACGCCAGTCCTCACCCCTTCCTCTCCTTTTACTTTCTTCCATGGTCTTCTGTCCCCTCCTATCAGATTCCCCCTTCTCTAGCCCTGTATCTCTTTCACCAATCAACCTCCCAGCTCTTTACCTCACCCCCTCCTCAGTTTCACCTATCACCTTGCGTTTTTCCCTCCTTCCCCATACCTTCTTACTCTGCCTCCTCATCTTTTTTTCTGCAGTTCTGATAAAGGGTCTCAGCCTGAAACATTGACCAAACTCTTTTCCATAGATTCTGCCTGGCCTGCTGAGTTCCTCCAGCATTTTGTGTGTGTTGCTTAGATTTCCAGCATCCGCAGATTTTCACTTATCTGTAAATTCCTCCAGCTTTACTTAAAGTATTAGTATAAGAACCCTTAAAATAATAAAAGAATTAGGCAGAGTCAATATAGGTTACAGAAAGAAAAATACTATTTGACAAATCTATTAGAACTAACAGAGGGTGCGACCAGTAGGATGGAACATGAATGAATTCCCTTCCCAATGGACCATTTATTTTTTTAGTACACTGTATTTTCTTACAACACAGCCATTCAGGCATTCTTTACTTAAGGTTATTGGACAGTCAAAAGCAATACCAATGCAATGAAGACCAGA
Organism: Mobula birostris; assembly: GCF_030028105.1. NCBI lineage: Eukaryota > Metazoa > Chordata > Chondrichthyes > Myliobatiformes > Myliobatidae > Mobula > Mobula birostris. Next base: position 77,501,064 of record NC_092373.1, on the reverse strand, counting down.
GTGATTTTTATCATTGGTGACCACTTCCTTTAAGAAAAAGCTCCCATGATATGGTGCAATGTGGTTAACTGAACCATTATTGTTGGATGGTGGTGCTACACAGAGGAGACAGGTTGGTAGCTGACCATTGAATTGTGATGCTCGCCATAAGTCCCATTGTCTGAAGATATTTAAGTGAACAAGTAGATAATGGAACTCAGCATCTGAACGTTGCCCACATACTGCTGCGGTTAGTGTGGCATTAGTTCTGGAGTGGCAGCAGCATAGATTAAACAGTTTCCATTAGTCGAATAGATTAGGTCCCCTCCAGCAGTAACTTATCCAGGTGAGATGCGGCATAATGATAAAATGAAGATTAAAAGGAAAAGTTTTGGACAAAAATACTGACTTGCTTGATACCAGTCTGCACTAACACTGGATCAGTTGTAGTCCCATTAGCAAGATGAAGGCTTGCAGACCATCATGAAGCAAGGGAGGCAGCCCACAGTCCTCTACCCAATTCACGGATGGATTTAAATACTTGAGAGCCAAACAGCCATGTACTGAAGTTCTAAACCATTCTTTCTGCTTTATGGTTCAGCAGGGAGCTGCTCAAACTCTGCAATGTAATATTGAAGAATTCTTTTCATCAGAGTATAATGCTAAACCACAAGCTTAGACATCAACTTAATCCAGAAATACATCTGTGATGCTTTCTAAAATATGTGGCTACTGTAAAGCTACTACCAAGTACTAGCCCACACCTTTCCTGTAGCCACATCACCTTCTGTTCAACTTCAGAGGTTTATAAAATCACAAGAGCATGGATAGACTAGACAGTCAAGATCTTTTTCTCGGAGTAGAAATGTCAAATACTCGAGAACATACAATCAGTGGCCACAAAGTGCATGTTCGTGGTCTTCTGCTGCTGTAGCTCATTGACTTCAAGATTCGACTTCCTGTGTGTTCAGAGATGCTCTTCTGCACACCACTGTTGCAACAGGTGATTATTTGTGTTACTGTTGCCTTCCTGTCAGCTTGAACCAGTCTGGCCATTCTCCTCTGACTTCTCCCACCTCTCATTTTTGCCAACAGAACTGCCATTCACTGGATGCTTTTTTTTTGTTTTTCACACCATTCTCTATAAAGCCTGGAGCTTATTTTGCATTTAAATCCCAGGAGATCAGCTGTTTCTGAGATACTCAAACCACCCTGTCTGGCAACAAAAATCATCCATGGGCAAAGTCACTTAGATCACATTTCTTCCCCATTATATTTGGTTTAAACAACAACTGAACCTCTTGAACATGTCTGAAAGCTTTTAATGCATTGAGTTGCTGCCAAGAATGGCTGATTAGACATTTGCATTAACGAGCACATGTACCTAATAAAGTGGCCACTGAGTGTAGATTTGGGATGAGGTGGGGAAGGTTATAAGGAGATGTGCAGTGCAGGTTAATATACAGAGTGGTGGGTGCTGGAACAGGCGCCAGAGATAGTGGTGGAAGCAAATACAATTCAAGATGCTTTAGGATAAACACACAAATGTACAGGGAATGGAGGAAGGCAGGGAAATGGATCACGTGCAGGCAGAAGGGATTTAGTTTAATTTAGTATCATGTTATGTGCAGACATTGTGGGCCAATGGACCAGCTCCATGTTCTAGATTCCTAGCCCTGGCTTATTTTGGAGGAAAACACTCTCCCTCTCCTGACACAAGAACACTGAACCAACTGGCAGAATTCATTAGAGACCAGCATACATTCACGGCAGACATCTTCTGAGTGGGCAGATCAGAGCAGGCTATGTTTGAAAACAGCATTCACCTAAATAATTGATGCCCGTCATTTGGCACGAACAGGTGTCCACAAAGCTTTATGTGAGCTGCCTTGTGACTGCAGTTGGAATTAATAAAGGACACAGGAAGCCCATAAAAATATTCTACCAGTCCTCCTGCCTTCAAAATGCCAGGGTATCAATGTGGCATTGTAAAACTCCCCCTTAACCTTATCATCTGTTTAATTTTTGATTCTGGTCACTTAATTGGCACTTCTGAAGGTAGGTGATACTAGCTTTAAATTAATACAGTATTGTATCAAATTCAATTACAGAGCCAAGACTGTGGGCATCCCTCTTTTAATTAACAATTCATCCAAAGTTAATTGTTTGGGGACTTGTCAAAGACTGAAAGTAAACATGTTTTTAGCAGTGGGTAAGGTAGCAAAAGATTTATCTGAATCATGTGTTCTTACAACCAAGAGCAGTTTATAGTCCTTCCATTTACTGAAATCAAATCACAGCCATTAACTTCATTTCCTGTTGCATTGAATGTCTATCCAGTTGCAAGGGTAAAAGTACAACTGTCTCTCCTGTTATCTATGAGAGATTTTGAGCTTCAATACAGTTCCCTCATTGGGAGTCCAGCAACTGGGTAGCTAATCACTGTGAATCAAGAGGTCTTCAACCCTCACTAGTGAAAGGCCTATTTATCATTCCTGCAGGCAGACACAGCTGCTCGAAATGGAGTACAAAGGTGAGGAAAGCAGACAATTTTCACCCTGAAGGTCAAGACTAGAAGGATATGATTTCATTCAGATAGACTCTCTGTAGAACCACACCAATTACTGAACCCACAACGGGACATCAGGACACTTAGATTTCTGAAGAGATCCGAACAAAAGAAAGCACTTTATTTGGCTTTACTAGATGGTTCATAATTCTTCATGAACCATGAATACATAACATTATTTTCCTGTTGCTTCTTTGCAAACACATGATGTTCTGATTAAAATGCTACACTTAAGTTATGTTTTAACTGAAAATTCTGCTCATGCACTGTGAATGAAGTCTCAATGTAGAATAGTGCCGATTATTCCTTCGTTCAAAGCTGAAGGCTGTGCTTGCTCTATTTGCCATTTTAAATTATGTCTCTAAAATGGTGTATATATATCATATTATATCCAATATCTTTGTCTTCAACTCTGATATTTTTAAGAAAGTAATTAGCCCACAATCTTTGAACTGAATTTTTAAACAAGCTACTCAGTTAGCTACATACTCATTCCATTCCTCATTCCACGTACACATCTAATTAATTTTGGTAAGTTCCATGAATCTTTCAGTCAGCAGATTTCGGATTGCAACAATGTGTGGCAATAATACAAATTCTCCTTGCAGTTAAGCCAATTGCATCAAAATCTGTGGCCACTACTTACCCTACACTTTCAATAGGAGACCTACAAGAATGAAATAAATTCTGCGTGCATGCACGCGTCTCTCTCTCTCTCACACAGAAAGTTCAAGCATGCACAATGCACAACAGTATAAACCAGATGACAGCAACTCAACAAACCAATTTCCTAAAGTTATTTTTGTTTGTTAGTTGGAAATCTGCCTACACTGCATTTAAAACTACCATCTTTCACTTACACTTTGCAATTAAACTTCATGCATAAACAAGACAGTCTAGAAAAATTCTCATAACATCGCTCAGATGTATCCCATGAATTGCTGCAACAAGAGACCATTAATATTGCGAAGGCACACATGACGGAAGTTACGGGTGCAGTTATAATCTAAATGAACATGATATGATAAATTATCTAACCAGATTATCAAGAGAGTGTCAGTAATCTTCAAATATTGGATCTGTATAGAGTATGATAGGTGGACTCTGCTACCATTTACTCATGACACCACTGCACCAGAATATGTGGATCTTGGATCAGCCTCTACAATCACCTGAGAACCCATCAACAGTCAACCCCTTAGGACAACAACATACTCGACTTGAATGATCACACAACTACTAGGTGTATATTTATTTTTGAATAACTTTGGTACCAGAAAATAAATTTCTTTAGTAGATCTATTGCTTTTTACATGATTTTGTGGGTAAACAGTGGCACTGCACCCAATGTGGCTAGGTGATTAGGATCTTCAAGAAAGCCACCATTATATATTGTGCACAATCAAAGCTAAGCATGCAAAACTCAAAATTTATGTAGCAAATTTGTCCTGCCATAATGAATTCACAGTTACATCATTTCATTTAAAAAGGCCAGATTTGACCAGCAAAATACTTGTGAAAAGATTACTCTGGCTGTTACTTATGTGCAAAAGACACAAGTTGAGGGAAGGAACAGAAGAAGGTTAACTATGAAAGCTGCAGTCCTGTTTTCACTGTACTGGCATCTGTTTTGCAAGCAAGCATCAATTTGTTGCATTTGAAGGCTGAAGGTATGTAGTTAGGGAAGATATAAATGCAACACTCTCAGAATCTTAATGCTTACAATATACATTAACAATTTAATCATTAATGTGTCCAATCAACCTTGATTAAGCTGAAAATTTAGAGTCTCAATCTAGAGTCTTAGGGCATTATTCAATATTTTATTTTCAGTAAACTATTCTTTTCTCTTAATCTGATTCTCATCTTTGTCTTTATGTTTGATATATAATTAGCTTCATCTCCATTTCATATGTTCATTATAACTTTTCAAAGTGATTGGTAAAGTTTGTACCTTATTCCTTCCAAGTGTACAACCACATTCCTTATAGTTTGAGGGCTTTGTTTGCTCCCAGCTGCCCATATGCCTCTGAAAGTGAAAGCTAATCACTTCAGTCAGTCAGCAAAAATACTTCAAGGTGAAGACTTTAAGACAAGTCTAACTAGTGGCAGGGACCTTTAAAAAAAACAATGTTCTAGCAAAATCTACGACATCATCATTGAAATTTATCATATAAATATTGAAGTACATTTGATATGGCTGAAAATTAGTCCTGCTGCACCTGTTCTGACAGTCTGTCAATTTGTCTAGGATTTTTGTAATATTTTGTAACTCCAGAAACTAATTGAAAGAACATGGGAAAATGTGTTGACTTCATTTTTACCTTAGCGGGGCAATCACATATGATGTTGTGACATAATGACATATGTCATTTGCATACTTCATACAGATAACCCATAATGAATTATGTAAAGAATGCTTAATCAAATATATTCACAATTTACTCAGATAATACCGAAATATTAAATGCACAACACTCCTCCCTGATTAGCTATAAACTGCTACTCAATATAGATTGCATCTCAACTCAAACATGCAAGTGCATCACTCTCTAGGCCTAAAGATTTAATCGTTGTGGAGGATTTCTTACTCTTGTGGAATAATGTCTTTCCTGACAAATGGGGGTTATTCAGCTTGGCAGGTGAGACTAGTGGCTGTAAAACAATTATAGGTTTTGGGATTGTAGGAGTTGACTCTGGGCCAGCAGAAAATGGTTATGATAGCTCCAAACAGTTTTCTTCTCTAACAATTGACTCTGCTCTCCTCAACTGATCAATGTGTTGTCCCCAGATGAAATCAGATGCAATCTCCAATATGCAAGAGAGTGGTCCAGTTTTGTCTGCAATCTTTTCAAGTTTCTGGAACACCAGTCCTTAAGAAAAGGCTTCTCAAGACATCAACAGTATGTGCGGCTCTAGTGGAAGCTACTGGGAATACTTCTGGCCACTTTGTAGCTACCTCCACTAGTAACAAGAAAGTTGTGCCATGAATGGTCTGGCAAAATCCACATGAATCATCTGCCAGCGAATGCAGGCCATTCCCTTAGATGGAGAGGCACTGATCTTCACATCTTTAAAATGTGTTGGCACCCCAATCTGTGGATGACAAGCTGCTCAATCTGCTGATCAATTCAAGGCCACCAGACAAAAACCTGACAAAACATTTTCACTTTGATCATGACTAGATGACCGGCATGTAGCTCCTCCAACACTTTATCTCTCAGTTTGGATGGTATAACAGCTCTCAAACTCCACATAATAAAACCACCCCCCCATGCTAAGTTCATACCAGCTCTGGTAAAAATGAGATGGGGGAAATTGGAAATTCTGTTGCACATTCCAGCCACTTTGGGTTGCCATGTACACCTGAGACAGTGTGGGGTCTTCTCTTGTTTCCCTGTGGATCATCTCTGCCATAATAGGGAGACTTTTGATTTGCATTAGGGAGAATGTATCCAGGAGTGTTCTCCTTTGTAAATTCTTCAGGTGTTTCCGTTGCCAAGGGTAAACGGGACAATCCATTAACATTTCCAGGATTAGTTATCCTCTTGAATTCGATCTTGTAATTGTGTCCTCCAATAAGGAGCCCATTTCTGTATTTGTGCTGTGGCTGTTGGTGGAGCACTCTTCTCTGGATTGAAAATGGACACCAGTGGCTGGTGATTTATAATGAGGGTAAACTCTCTATACTGGTTGAAATGTTTTACACTCCAAACCAGATTCAAGGCCTCACTGTCAATCTGTGCAGCAGTAAGGGAACGTGTATAAAAGCAATGGGGCATTCACTTCTATCACTCATAACATGACATGACATCTATACCATATATCACAGACAGGCTTCACGGGATGATGTGGATAATGATGTGCCAGTACAGTGTCTGATGTCCTTTACCTTTTGGAAAGCCACCTCATATCGCTTTGTCCATTTACATTTCCTCCTGATCTGCAGAAATGACTTGAAGGGGTGGAGCACAGTTGCAGGAATCTGTTGTAGTAATTGACAAATAGACAGATCCGAAAAAGGACCAGACCTGTTACAGGTCCTCTAGCCTTGAGGCATCCACCATTGCTTGAATTTTCTCAGCACACTTGGGAGATGTTCCTTGTCAGTTTCCTGGGTAACAATGATGCTAACCAGATAACACCTAGAGCCTGGGCAACCTTGTAGCAACTAGTCCATAGCTTTCTGCCAGGGTACAGGTGCAGATGCTACTCCAAGCCAGTTGTGAATGGTTATGGTGAGAAACACTTTGGAATCTTCTTCCAAGTCCATCTGTAGGTGGGTCCTAGATGTGTCCACTTTGCTGAAGTGTTTCTCTCCAGAAAAGTTTGGAAAGATGATCTCTCTCCCTGCGTTGATGGCGACCTTAAGATTGCCACAGATCCTGACAGACCCATCCTTCTTGGCTACTGGGACCCACTGGGTTGCCCATGGGTTCCACTCAACCTCAAAAAGAATTCCTTCAGCCTCCATGCAACCTAGCTCACTGGGTACTTTATCACGGATGGTATAAAGAACTGGACGGGCTTTGTAAAGCTTGTGTGTGGCATTTTCTTTTCACACTGTTTTACCTTTGATATTTTTCAATTTTCCAATGCCATCCTTGAACACTGCCAATGAATTATCCAGTACCTTTCTTAATTTACTTTCTGGTGACTCTATTTGCATGTGCCATGCAAACTGTGGAGGCTTCTCCAATCAAGCTGTAGTTGCCTCAGCTAATCATGGCCCCACAATGCTGGCCCTCCTGTTTTTAATGACAGACAAGCCCAGTGTGGCTTGTTGGTTGTTGTATTTTGCCAATATATGTTCTTCATTGGATATCTGCAGGCTTCAGTACAGTATCTTTGCAACAACCTTTCAAACTAATTTTGTGGAATGAATGAAACAGCCACGCCAGTGTCTAATTATATTTTAATTAATTTGCTGTTCACTTCTGGTATAAGCCACATTGCTTGTCTATTGTTATTTTTCACATTATAAATCTTATGGCTTCCCAGTCCCATGTCACTCATCTTATCAGACTTTTCATCAACAGCATGCAGACTAGTGCTCTTTTTGAAACCGCAATTTGACTTTTTAAGCTTTTTCTCCTCAACGTGCAGTCCATGTATTATTTGTCTGCCGCTCACGCACTTTGTATGTGTCCTACTTTGTTGTACTTTCAACAAGTTTCATCTTTAAGCCTGCATTGATTTGGATTATGGAGGCCCTTCCACTACAGTAACACAATTTGTTCAGCTCGGCGGGTTTCTGTTTAGACGTTGTAATTTTGTTCGCGCTAACTTTCATTCCTGACTGCAATTCAATTGTGTCACTGACTGCTGTTTCCATTGATACAGTGATTTCAACTGCTCTTTTAAACACGAGTTGTGATTCAATTAGAAGACATTTTCGAATGTTTTCTTGTAACATTCCACAAACTAAATAATCTCTCAGTGCATCATTTAGCCCTTTACTGAGCTGGGCTTAGCCAATTTCTTCAATTCAACCATATAAGCTGAAATGGAGTCCCCTGTTTTTTGACTCTACTTACGAAACCTGAAGCATCCTGCAATCAACAGTAGCTTTGATTCTGATTGTTCCTACATTGCATTCACGACATCAGTAAAGCTCATTCTGGCTGGTTTCGTTGGAGCAGTCAAACTTCTAAGTAAACTGTATGCTCTTCCACCTAATGCACTCAGTGAAACTGGCACTTGTTTCTCATTGGCTATTTCATTTGCTTTAAAATACTACTTAATTTGTTCAGTATACGTCTTCTAGTTATCTGTTGTGCAATCTAACATGTCCATCTTTCTGATGAAATCAACCATTTCTACTTCCTGTTTTACTTATTATGATCACCTGGTATTCACTGTTTATGAACACTTGAATTTCGTCCATTTTCTACACATTTTTTTTTAATAAGGACCATCTCTTTCCCTTCCGAAAAACACATGCTGCGCTTTTTGAAAAAAAACGGAAACATTTCTCTCCCCTTTCGAAGAAAAAATACGTGTTGTCCTTCTACTGGTGGGTAGTCGTCTCAGGTACATTTTAAAACTATCTTATCACCACTGTAGCTCCAGAAACTAATCGAAAAACATGGACCAGGAAAACATGTCTACTTCATTTTTTTCCTTAGTGACATAATTGCAAAACAATATATGCCATTCACGTAATTTATAATTATAACCCGTAATGATTATGTATTTACATAATCAAGCAATATTTACAATATTACTCAATCATTGAAATATTAAATTCACTATAGTTTTCACTAATTAACTGAGTTCACAGTTGGCCACACTAGTCATTCTCTTACTAGATAATCTGTTGTTTACTGGGCTACGAGGATGATCATGCATTGTTGTAATAAAAGCTACTGAAAAATATGCCTGAGCGTTAAGTGATCATGCTGCTCACCATTTTTTGCCATTTTGTTAAAGTACTTTGCTTGGGCCCCCAGGCATTAATCGACAAAAGTCTGTCTTGTCCTCTGTCAGGATGCATCTGCTACCTGATTGGCAGTTTTCCCAGTATGTGTGGGATATAAAGCTTTGCCACATGGATGGTCAGTGGCCAAACCCTATGTTGTAGCTTTCACAGCATTCTGTTCCTACCCAAGACTGCCTGTCAACTCTGTGCGAGACCAACATAGCAGCTGATGAAGAAGTACAAGACCGTCTTTTTGTCTGTCATATTGTCTGCGGAAGACAGGAAAAAAACAATTGTGCCCAGTACTTGGTAAAATGGAAAAAAAAAAGTCCTTTAGTGTGCAAGCAGACACTATAACACAATCTGCAATTGTCTATTTTCATTAGCAGATGTTCCAATGCATAGTTGTTTAAAAGCCAAGTCCAATTACAGCCCAACAAACTGAGCTAAATAGGAGATTTCCAGTTCAACAATTTGGTGATGTATTTCTCTGATAGTTTCGGCTTCAGCAATAAATAATTGACATACTCCTCATCAAAATATACCAATTTCTTCGTCTCTATTTTCAACATTCAAAGATTCTCCACTCGACTTTCAGGAAGCTACAGTGAAATGGAACACAGTTTGTACTAAATGGGTGTGTAATTCCATTTTTGTTTTCTGTGTTGTAACTAACTTCAATTTTCAAGAAAAATACTTTTTCTGTTGACCTTGGAGTTATGAGGAAAAAAAACACCTCAAGCACATCAAAATCAACTGATGAAGCATTTATTAATGCAGACTGTTCTCCAATGTCAGATCTAAATTAAAGTGCTTACTGCAGTCATTCTTTATCTTTTCAAAGTAAACGCAAGCTCTTCCCATAGGCAACATTCCTACCAGGATATTTACTGCAACTTGTGCATTAGGCAGTTTCTTCATCAGCTCTTCATTATAACCTCATAATATCCAAGCCTGTTCTAAAAATAAATGCATTTACTGCTTTGCTACTACTGTTGACCTTCACTGATTAAATGGAATAATAATAGCTTATTGTTATAGGAATAAAGGATACCCACAATGACTATAAATGCATTGCTTTATTAAATAAGTACAAAGATTAGCTTGCATGTTTCTTATACGCATACATGAAATTAGGAGAAACCTCTGCCATCAAAATACAGAATTTGGCTTTGGCCTTTATTTACTTGTACATCTTGTCCAATGCTATACCGTAGATTCCACTGCTAATTCATCCATCATTGGCTAGCTATTATCTGCATGCCCACAATAACACCATCAACTCTTCTTTGCTCTTCTTTCCACTTGGGCCTGAACCAGTGTTTTATAAAGGTTCATCCTTACATTCTGGCTTATGCATATTAATAAACCACGGGATCCTATTGTAGTCTTAATCACTTTTCTCAATCTAATTAGTGATTGGTTTGTTATTGTTGTATGTTCCAAGATAACAGTGAAAAGCTTTTGTTTGCAGACAAATCATTCCATACACAAGAATATCAAGGTCGTATAAAATGGGGAAAAAAATGCAGTATATAGTGTTACAGTTACAGAGGAAGTTCAGCACTAGGAGACAAATAAAGTGCAAGCATTATGACAAGATAGTCTAAGAAATCAGACTAGCTTATCTTTATGGTGTAAATGGTCCATTCAACAGTCTTATATTAGTATGCTCTGCCACTTTTGAGAAACCATGCACATATATCTACAGATTTCTTCTGTTCCTGCTCTTCTTTTATGATGATGTCCTCTGATTTATTCCTCATATGCAAGGCATTGATTTCCACCCAGTCCTCTTGCTGAAGTATAACTACTCGCATTCCCATTTCACCAGCCCACCTAGCTGCCTTCTCTGTTACCTCACCGAAAAAAAACTCTCAAAATTTGCTTTTAGTACTCCTATTCTTGTTTTTCCTCATCGATCCACATGTCCAAGTAATGGCTGATTCTGTTACAAAAAGTTTTTTCCACTACTGAGAATAAACTGCCCAGCCAGTAGTTGCCTTTAAGATTATATACACTTTACTGGGGAAGCGCATGACGCTTTGAGTTCTCCAGTCCTCAAGCACTCTAAATTGACAGATGTTAGATAGATAGAACATTGAACATTATAGCACGGAAACAGGATCTTTGAACCACAATGTCTGCACCGGCCATGACACCAAGTTAAACTACTCCCCTCTGCCTGAACATAGTCTACGTTCCTCCTGTTGACATGCCTATCTAAACATTGCTGTCATATTTGTTTTACCACTGTCCCTGGCAGTACATTCCAGTCATCTACCACTGCCTACGTAAAACATGCTTGAATGTCTCCTTTAAACTTTCCCTGCTCATCTTAATCCTATGCCATTTGAAATTTGACATTGCACCCTGGGGAAAGGATACTGCCTATCTAGTCTATCAATGCTGTTCTTAATCTTACATCATACTATCAAATTGTTACTTAGCCTACAACAATCCAAATTTGTCTAACCTCTCCTAATACATCCCTATGGGATCCAATTTAATTTTATTGCCATGTCATACACTGTATACCCAGGGTATAAATGTTATCAAAATGAGCCTCTTGCAGCAGCAATGCAATGCATTCCAAACATAACAAACACATACTACATAAACAAAATAACATAAATTATTAATAATTTACACAACAAAATAAACAAAAACATCTGTGCGAGCTTCAGAAATATAGTCTGAAGCAGAATTAAAGTTTTTCAGGTCAGTTCAAGGATCTGATGGCAATGGGGAAGCAACTGTTGTTAAACCAGGAGGATGTGAGAGTTCAAGGCTTGTGCACCTCCTGCATGGGGTAGCAATAAGAGGCCATGGCCTGGATAGTGGAGGTATTTAATAATTCATGTCACCATCTTGAGGCATCACCTCCTGGAGATGTCCTCTGTGGTGGGGAGCGCTACACCTGTGATGGAATTGGCCAGGTCCATCTCTCTCTATCCAGGTAACATTCTGGTGAATATCTTCGGCACCTTCCCCAAAGCCTCCACATCCTTCCAATATTGCGGCAACTAGAACTGCCAACAATAATGTGGCCTAAGGTTATTGCAAACCCCTCTGTCACTCTGGAGGAATCATACCTGGAACTGGATCTTTTAACTTTAAGTACAAGCAGACATTTCACTATCTCCATTCTAGATGGCTAACCCTATCTTACTTTACTCAAACCATATTTTTCCTCAGTGCAGCCTGATATAAAGTGCTCATTTTGTATCCCAGTGCTCTCCACAAATACTTTTCTCCTCTGGACACGATTAACACCCCCCCCCCCGCCAAACTTCTGTCGCATCCTCCTTCCCTGTTTACATGATTAGAGAAAAAAATTGGATTCCTTTTCATTTGATATCAGTCTTTCTGCTCTTTTTTTAAACTTCCTCTCTGAACTTCTTATAATCAGTACCAGTCTCTCTCAATTTCTGGCCCACATTTCTTCTCCTCCCTTTGAAATGGTTCCTTTTCCAGTTGACTACTTTTCCTTTAGTATGGCTCAAATTCTCTAGATATTCTAAACCTTATGAGATTATGATCACAGATCTCTAATATTTCCTTCACTAATACTTGCTTCACCTGGCCAATCTCATTCCCTGGAACAAATACTTCAGTGACTCCTTCTCTTGAGCAGTAATGTACTGATTTGGAAAGTTCTACTGAATGCATCTCAAAAGCCCCTCCCTTTTTCTTGCTTCTCATGTTACCATATCCACCTTCACCAAACTGGCGGAAGTTCTCTATTATCATTAATCTCTTCACGAATGCTCTCTTACTTGGACTCTTTAAACTATACTACTTCTCAGTCTGTTACTATTTCTCTCTCCCAATCAACTGTGTATTTTTTTCATTTCAAAAATACATCACTGTAGCTATCCTACTGCTAAATTGCTTTAAACTCCCCCAACAGCACCCTGCATGGTAATAGCAAACCTCACAACAGTGTCACCATTCCCAACTTCTGGAGAGCTGGAACTCTCCGGAATTGGTTGTAATATTTTAGGAAATCTAAAGGCCTCTCTCCTATATCATCTATTCAGCTATGCATTCATCTGCACTTCTCTTATTTCTAAACTCATTTGCTATATGACATAAGTAACATGTCATATTGGTGCTACCTTTGTCATCCCTCTTTATCGTTAAACTCCGCTAGCTCATTAAAATCTACCAACAGGACCTCATCTCTTTCTCTATCTGAATTCATGTGCATCAAACTGAGTTAGTGCTTACCACATCCTCACAGTGATGCCCTTTAGCGGCTGTTCCAGCTAGCCACTTAATTAACTGATATTGATAGCCCCTGGATAGAACTGCAACTAAAACTACAAACTGTAGTTTAAAAATTCTAACAGCAATACTCAACTAAATTTGAGAATGACACTATTCTCTTATATATTTCTCTTGCTCATCAAATTTATGTTGTTTATACTCAATATAATATGCACTCTAGAAACTGCATGCTGTGCATTACCAGAACTCAGGTAGCTTATTGATGTTCAATTTTTGCAAGCTTCACAGAAAGGAAATTTTGAGTGCGCTAAGAATTGAGATGCCGACTCTCAGTGGAAAATCAGAGAGAATTAAATGAATAATAACTGAAACACAATAGGCAGAAGAACAAAGTTACTGAGTGCATCATAGACAAATTAAACTCAAGTTTTGTAGTCGTGGCAAGAATCCACTATTACATCTTATAAAAGCAGTGACATTGATGAGCTGTATAGAAGAATTCACCTTTATCATCAGTAATATAAAGGCTTTATACATTAGCTCCTGGAAGGTTGTTATTGCTAGGGTGGCAGTGGGGATAAGCTCCCACTGTCTACTAAATGCTCCCAATGGCGTGTGCCTCAAATAGCCTCTGACAACCAAGTTTAGCTCCAGGCATTCAAGTGTGACTTAGCTACTAAGACTGGCAGAACAGTTCCTACCAACAGGAGAAGGGTCAAAGTGGGTGACTGGTGCCTTAAACCAGTTGCTTTGGGAAGACAGCCTCCAAGAGGACCACAGCATTGTCATGGTTTGGATTCTAGTGTACCTAAATGACCCGGAGAGCTATGTTGGCTGGAGTAAGGGATTTATGCTTTGGCTCTTGGTCAGGTGTCCCATGCCAAACAGGTCAAAGGGTAGAGGTCAGACTAAGAGTGGTCCACTGGTCCTCCAGGTTCCGGGGTTCAGCTTAGGACTAACAACCATGACTGGTAAAAACACAATTTTTAAGGTAACAGCAATGAAGAATCCTTCTACATCTGAGTGTGACAATATTCTTGAATGTCTGCCCGGGACTCACATGTCTAACAGTAGTGAAAATAGAGAAGAATCATCTGACATGAAGGAAACCCTGAACACTGCCAGAAATGGAGACCCGTCATTGCTGCCCTAAACACCAGCAGCATAATAGGCAGCAAGTTTGGGCAAATGGCACTCATAAGCAGTTGTTGGCATCTCAACTGGAAGGAAAACTCTGATCTCAAACCTCCACTGCCTTGCAGCTATACCCACTCACGGGGAAGGCTTCGATGGAGTGGGGGTGGGGGGTAAACCTCAAGGGAAAATTCTGGAGCTGGAGTCCCCAAGGCAGTTCTATGTTGAGTTCAACGTTGACTGGCAAATCCTGTGACACTGCTGGTGCAAATCGGTCTCTGCCGTTCCTTTGGATTCAGAGACTTGGAGAGGAGGAGCTTGTACTGCTCTCCATATTGTACTGCCCTGGCTTGCATATCTACACAGCTAGGACGTAACATCCATAGCTAACCCTGGCCGATAGGCCTCTGAGATATAGTGACAAGATGAGGATGTTACCTGGAATGGAGGGCTGTAGTTACAGGAGAAATTGAATCGGTTGGATTTATTTTCACTGGAATGGAGGAGCCCGAGGGACTCCTACAGAAAATGGTGAAATTATGAGGGACATAGATGGGACGGGCAGATACAGCCTTTTCTCCCCAGAGCATGGAGTCTAAACCCAGAGGGCACAAGTTTAAGGTGAGAAGGGCAAGATTTTTTCCCCCCGCACGCACACACAAAAGGTAATAGAACAAGCTGCCTGAGGAGATGATGCAGACAGATACAATTACAATGCTTAAAATGCAATTAGACAGGTGCTTGGATAAGAAAGGTGTTGTGGGATATTGGACTAATGCAGGTAAATGAGTCAATCTGGAGAAATTGCCTTGCTTTTCTTGGAAAAGTTAATGTAATTTCAATCATACATTGTTCCTTCAGGTTTTTGTTTTAAGGCAAATTTGCTTTATTTGCTTCACAAGATGGCATTTGCTGTGGACCTAGTTACATGTTCCATCCCACATCCAGCTTGCTGGCTGGCACACCTATCAACAAATATTCAGAACCCCCTGCAGACTGGTTCAGATATTTTGATAAACCTGGCACCATTTAACCCCAGTTCTCTTTTCGCTAATGTATTGGAGTATGCCAAGATAATGCACATTGATAACTACAGGATCACCATGCTTTTTTAATATAGAACACAAATCTGTCAATAGATTCCAGGGTGTCCAGGAACTATGTTGGGTAAAAATGTGCATCTGTATTTTCACTAACCTCTAGCTGAAATTTAGCATTTCCTTCAATTATGAATATAGGCAATAAACCACAGACATATTACTGTACCAGTCTGCAACTTTGTCACCAACAGAAATCAAAGCTATTTTCATATCACATTACAGTTGTTACTATTATCTCAAAATATCATTTACAGTACACTCATCACTGCTTCGAAATTACAGTAGTTACTATACTTGCTGCTAGTTTGGATGTGATCAGTCTTCCTGCCTGAAAACGCCTGTGCAGTGTAGCAGGCCTGCACCTAGTTCAGCCACCAAATGGGGAAGTTGCACGTTCTTACATTTGTGAGCCAGACTTCTATATTGCTCTCTATTACCTACAATTGTTTGTTGATTAATGTATAGAAGGAGGTGAGTCCTATTTGCAAAACTGGACAGTTCAAATAAGAATTCTTAACTCTCCACTAGGGCGAGATCCTTTTGTAATACCATGCGACTCCATGCACAATAACAGCTGAATTCCTGGAAGGACACACCGTCTAAGCTACTGCTATAATCCTTGTGCCATTCCAAGTATCGAAAAGCCGTTAAAAGTGTTAAAACTTTGAATAAATTGTTAAACTGGCCTTATTTTACTTACTTAGCATACAGATTTCTTGAATATCTTACACTTCATTTAATTAACATACAGATTACTTATTTTCTTTGCAGATTTATCAAATTACTTAAAATCCATAAAAAATATTGTTTCAAAAAAATGTCAATTGTATCAAAAATATTAGCTTTATTTACTTTATAATTTTTGCAGACTCAATTTAAGTTAAAATGTCGAAGAAAAGGAAGCATGATGAAAACTATGTATTACATGATTTCACTTGCATTAATGGACACAAAAGCCAAAGTGGTTTGTTGTGCAGAATAACTCTTACAAATGGAAGTATGAAGCTGGCAAAACTGAAAGAGCACTTCACCTCTGTTACTCCTGAAAAGGTTTCTAAAAGATGCTGGGTATTTTTGTCTAAAGAAAGCTCAATTCGAAAAAGTTGGAACACTTCCAAAACATGGATTTACCATTTCACAAAAACATTTTCTGGCAGCATCATATAAAGTTGCTTATCGGATTGCCAAACAAAAGAACATATATCTACTGGCTCATTCTTTTTTTTTTTATCTAAAATAATGTCTAAAACAATATTATTGTAAAAAGTCTGTGGGATTAGTAAATCCATTCTACATGAGAGTTCATCATGATGCTGCCATACAAATTACTGTTGAATTGCACTTTGTGTGCAAATCCGGTCACCACGCTTCAGGATGAACTTGATTAAGCTAGAGAGGTTGTAGAAGAGAATCACTGGAATGTTGCTGGGACTGGAGAGCTCAAGTTATAATGAGTAATTGTACGGGCTAGGACCGATTTCCCTGAAGCAAAGGCAGCTCAGGGGTAAAGTTATGAAGTGACGAAGGACACAGAGAGGTGGAGAGTCACAGTTATTTTCTTAGGTTAAGTCAGTCAAAAAACTATAGGTTTAATGCAAGAGGAAAAAGGCTTAGAAGTATATCTGGGAGGCAAGATTTTCTTATAAATGGAAGTGCGTACATTGAACAAGCTGCCAGACGAGGTGCTGGAGTCAAATGTAATTACAATATTTCAAAGACATATAGCACATACATGGATAGAAAATGTCTAAAGCAGGGGATCCCAACCTGTGGGGCCACGGACCCCTCAGTTAATAGTAGGGATCCATGGCATAAAAAAGGTTGGGAACCCCTGGTCTAAAGGGATATGGGCAAACACAGGCAAAAAGAACTAGCTTAGATAAGCAAGTTGGTTAGCATTAGGCCAAAGAGCCTGTTTCTTTCTTGTGCATCTCAATGAATTGTTGATATTCCTTGCTTAAATGCGTTATCAGAGTAGACCAGAATCAACTAAGTTGTAGAGTTTAAAGAAGAATGAAAGTTAATTGACAACCTTTATGTTGACATATATTCAGCATAGAAGACAGCATTATTGTAAGAAAAGTATAGGTTTATAGAAATCATAGAACAGATGCATATTTTTGTTGCTTTGAAACTCCAAAACATTAAATCCAATTGAAAGAAAAAGACGGGAGCCCGGGGAACATATACATTTTGTTCTTTTTACTTTAGTGAGGTGCATACTTATGATGTGGTAGCATGATGACGTATGCCATTTACATACTTTTACATATAACCTGTAATGAATTAAACAAATGTTTAATCAAACATTATATTTACAATATTACTCAAATTTAACTGAAATATTAAATGAACAATTTTCACTATGCCATGTTAGCCATTCAAAATAACATCTATATACAGTAAATACAGTGGATTCCAGTTAATTGGGCCAGCTGCTTATTGGGAACAACTCTGAAAAAGCAAAAATTAATCAAGAAAATAACCATGCAAACAACAGGAATTCTGCAGATGCTGGAAGTTCAAGCAACACACATCAAAGTTGCTGGTGAACACAGCAGGCCAGGCAGCATCTCTAGGAAGAGGTGCAGTCGACGTTTCAGGCCGAGACCCTTCGTCATGACTAACTGAAGGAAGAGTGAGTAAGAGATTTGAAAGTTGGAGGGGGAGGGGGAAATCCAAAATGATAGGAGAAGACAGGAGGGGGAGGGATGGAGCCAAGAGCTGGACAGGTGATTGGCAAAAGGGATACGAGAGGATCATGGGACAGGAGGTCTGGGAAGAAAGACGGGGGGGACGGGACCCAGAAGATGGGCAAGGGGTATAGTCAGAGGGACAGAAGGAGAAAAAGGAGAGTGAGAGAAAGAATGTGTGTATAAAAATAAGTAACAGATGGGGTATGAGGGGGAGGTGGGGCATTAGCAGAAGTTAGAGAAGTCGATGTTCATGCCATCGGGTTGGAGGCTACCCAGTTGGAATATAAGGTGTTGTTCCTCCAACCTTGCTTCAGTTAGTCCTGACGAAGGGTCTCGGCCTGAAACGTCGACTGCACCTCTTCCCAGAGATGCTGCCTGGCCTGCTGTGTTCACCAGCAACTTTGATGTGTGTTGCAACAAAATAACCATGATTCCTTTTGTTTATTTGGGACACCATACTGTTTAATTGGAACAGAAGACTGTTCCAAAAAGGTTCTAACTAGCGTTGGTCATGTGCATTTGCATGGCCATTAGACACTGCACCATGCTTAGAGCAAACAGTTTTTAAATAATGCTGCCTCCTGCACGCATGCAGAACTCGTTGACATTATTAACTTCGCCTCCAACTTTCACCCTGCCCTCAAGTTTACCTGGCCCATTTCCGACACCTCCCTCCCCTTTCTAGATCTTTCTGTCTCTGTCTCTGGAGACAGCTTATCCACTGATGTCTACTATAAGCCTACTGACTCTCACAGCTATCTGGACTATTCCTCTTCTCACCCTGTCTCTTGCAAAAACGCCATCCCCTTCTCGCAATTCCTCCGTCTCCGCTGCATCTGCTCTCAGGATGAGGCTTTTCATTCTAGGACGAGGGAGATGTCTTCATTTTTTAAAGAAAGGGGCTTCCCTTCCTCCACTATCAACTCTGCTCTTAAACGCATCTCCCTCATTTCATGTACATCTGCTCTCACTCCATCCTCCCGCCACCCCACTAGGAATAGGGTTCCCCTGGTCCTCACCTACCACCCCACCAGCCTCTGGGTCCAACATATTATTCTCCGTAACTTCCGCCACCTCCAACGGGATTCCACCACTAAGCACATCTTTCCCTCCCCCCCTCTCTCTGCATTCCACAGGGATCGCTCCCTACGCAACTCCCTTGTCCATTCGTCACCCCCCATTCCCCACTGATCTCCCTCCTGGCACTTATCCGTGTAAGTGGAACAAGTGCTACACATGCCCTTACACTTCCTCCCTTACCACCATTCAGGGCCCCAAACAGTCCTTCCAGGTGAAGCAACACTTCACCTGTGAGTCGGCTGGGGTGATATACTGCGTCCGGTGCTCCCGATGTGGCCTTTTATATATTGGCGAGACCCGACGCAGACTGGGAGACCGCTTTGCTGAACATCTACGCTCTGTCCGCCAGAGAAAGCAGGATCTCCCAGTGGCCACACATTTTAATTCCACATCCCATTCCCATTCTGACATGTCTATCCACGGCCTCCTCTACTGTAAAGATGAAGCCACGCTCAGGCTGGAGGAACAACACCTTATATTCCGTCTGGGTAGCCTCCAACCTGATGGCATGAACATCGACTTCTCTAACTTCTGCTAATGCCCCACCTCCCCCTCGTACCCAATCTGTTACTTATTTTTATACACACATTCTTTCTCTCACTCTCCTTTTTCTCCCTCTGTCCCTCTGAATATACTTGCCCATCCTCTGGGTCCCCCCCCCACCTCCTTGTCTTTCTTCCCGGACCTCCTGTCCCATGATCCTCTCGTATCCCTTTTGCCTATCACCTGTCCAGCTCTTGCCTCCATCCCTCCCCCTTCTGTCTTCTATAATTTTGGATCTCCCCCTCCAACTTTCAAATCCCTTACTCACTCTTCCTTTAGTTAGTCCTGACGAAGGGTCTCGGCCTGAAACGTCGACTGCACCTCTTCCTAGAGATGCTGCCTGGCCTGCTGCGTTCACCAGCAACTTTTATGTGTGTTGTTTAAATAACGTCAGCTGCTTGTATCTGTATTAAAAGAACAGTGGTTTCATTGTTCTCTGAATCAAAAATTATGAACTGTTTTGCTCACTGTTGTTTCAAGCATTCAGGCTTGGAGTAGCCAGAAACAGCCGGGAGTGAAAATGAAACAATTTCACTACTTCAGCAAGTTAGGAATTGCGAAGGATTTGAAGATATTGAAAATCATCTTGAATGTTACAATGAAAATGAAGACTTGGAGGATGCAATCGCCAAAACCATTGTATAAAGACACCCCATTATCTACACTTGGTGGCTGCACTGATTTTGTTCATTTACAGTTAATCAAAAGAACATGCAACTTGTACTGGATGAATTTCTCCATCGATAACTATTAGGAACAAATATAGTTTTATAGCACTGTAGTAGCATTGATAGCATTCTAATTTGTTCTGTATTTCATTTAAATAGATTATTTGTTACTCAGTTAATTGGTAGCTTGTCTCTTTATACCTGAATAACTATTATAACTTCAACTATTTCCATGAAACCAGCCAATTGGGACAGCCAATTCGCTGGGACAAAATATATTTCTTCAATGTATCTCAATGAACTGGAATCCACTGTATATCATTATTTACAACTCTTCCATAACTTTGGACAAAGAAGGAAACATTAAGGTGAGGAAAATACTAATCTTGCATTCAAAACTGGCAGTCACTATTGAAAGTAGTAAAAAAAAGTTTTGATCACAAAATATCATTGCACTATTTCTAAATCAAAACATCACAAATGGTTAATAATTTGAAGAAAGACTTGTTTCTCTTCCCTATCAAAAAAGGATATTAAACAAGACTTTAAAGCAACATTCCCTATGCAGTTTATGTGATGATCTTGGTTCTCCAATGGTTAGCTACTCTACATACTGTACTATTTCTACATTCATAGGATCATAAAGGCTCCACTTTTATTGAAGTGTTAATCTTAGAAAGGAGAATCTTGACTAAATAAGGTACTAAATTCATCTACAGTCATGATTTTACAACTAAGTACTGTCATTGCAGTGTGGCAGTGTCAGGTGATGGTAACTATGACACTAAACAGTTTAAGGGTTTCATGGCAAATTCTGGATAGTTGTGCTACATTCAATATCGCATTAGAGAATCTAAATAAATCAAATTTCTCCTACCTCGTGTATAACCTGCAATTACATTGGACTTTTAATGTAATAAAGAATCCCAAGTCATACTGACAAAACTGACGCGCAAAAGGAGAAACTGTGATTTTACTCCGAGGGTCTGATATAAATCAACTGGCGGGAGTACTCAAGGCCATTTTCAACCTCTCACTGCTACAGCTGGAAGTTCCCACCTGCTTCAAAAAGGCAGCAATTATACCAGTGCCTAAGAGTAGTGTGAGCTGCCTTAATGGCTATTGCCCAGTAGCACTCACATCAACGTTGATGCTTTGAGAGGTTGGTCATGACTAGAATGAACTCCTGACTCAGCAAGGACCTGGACCCACTACAATTTGCCTACCACCACAATAGGTCATTGGCAGACGCAATCTCAATGGCTCTTCACGTGGCCTTTGATCACCTGAACAATACAAGCACCTATGTCAGGATGCTGTTTGTAGGCTATAGCTCAGTTTTTAACACCATCATTCCCACAGTCCTGATCAATAAGCTACAAAACCTGGGCCTCTATACTTCCCCCTGCAACTGGATCCTCAGCTTCCTAATGGGAAGACCACAATCTGTGTGAAATGGCGATAATATCTCCTCCTCACCGATGATTAACATTGGTGCACCTCAGATGTGTATGTTTAGCCCATTGGTGTACACTTTCTATATCCATGACTGCATGCCTAGGTATAGCTCAAATACATCTAGAAATTTGCTGATGATACAACCATTGCTGGTAGAATCTCAGATGGAGATGAGAGGGCGTACAGGAGTGAGATATACTGGTTAATTCAGTGGTGTCACAACAACAATCTTGCACTCAACGTCAGTAAGATGAAAGAGCTGGTTGTGGACTTCAGGAAAGCTAAGACGGGAACACAAACCAATCCTCACTGAGGGATTAGAAGTGGAGAGAGTGAGCAGTTTCAAGTTCCTGGGTGTCAAGATCTCTGAGGATCTAACCTGGTCCTAACACATTGATACAACGATAAAGGCGGCAAGACTGCGGCTACATTTCATTAGCTGTTTGAAGAGATTTGGTTTGTCACCTAAAACAGTGAAAAACATCTATAGATGTACCATAGAGAACATTCTGACAGGCTGTTTCACTGTCTGGTATGGGGGGGGGTGGGGTGATACTGCGAGGGACCGAAAGAAGTTGTAGAAAGTCGTAAAATTGGTCCACTCCATCTTGGGTTACCAGCCTCTGTCAAGGAGCAATGCCTGAGAAAGGTGATGTCTATTATTAAGGAGCCCCATCACCCAGGGCATGCCCTCTTTTCATTGTTATCATCAGGAAGGAGGTACAGAAGCCTGAAGGCACATACTTAGCGATTCAGGAACAACTTCTTCACCTCTGCCATACGATTCCTAAATGAACTCATGAACACCTCACGTTTTAAAAAATATATATTATTTCTGTTTTTGCATGATTTTAAATAATAAACCGGATTCTGATTCTACATTAATACTAAAAATAATTTGACTTCAGCAAAACCACCTGATTTTCACCCAAAATAACCTTGGATAACTAAATCTGATTTTCACCAACTCTTTGTTTCTACAAGGCACCGCTGGGTGTAGTATTGTCAAGTGAGAACAATCCACTGCCCATTTCATTATCAAGTGGTGAGAAAGTACACATAGACAGGCATCACAATCGTAGATGAGCTTTCTCGTTCTAGTCGGGGTCACCGGACAGTGACCAAGAAACAGGAATACGGGCTGATTTTAATCCTCCTTAGTTCTGCTGGAGCTAACTGTAGTACTTCAGCCGACAGAGATCAACAATTTAGAGACTTAAATTACAGCCTTCCTAAACAATGTGAATGCATATTACATCATAGAGCTATCTGTGGTCTCATCCACTCTGGAGTAACCAAATGCAGATTGAGTGTTTACTTTCCAGAATGCCTGCATTCATTCCACAGAACTAACCTTGCGCTTCTGCTGGCTTGCTAATTTTATTCATCATGCTATTCTTCCTCTGACCAACATGTCTGTCTCACCATGACCATAACAACTAGGCCCAAACCAAGCTTAAACAACACCTCATCTTCCATCGGGGTATACTGCAACCTAAAGAACTCAATATCAAATTGTCCGGAGTTAGACGACTTGCTCTCTTTCAATTTCTTTCTTTCTTTTTCAATCTTTTTATTAGTTTCGAAGTATAGAAACAAAACATAGCAATAATACAAATAGTAGGAGAAATATTGTTACACTTAGGAAAAGTAATTGTAAAATCAAATAGTGTAAGTTAACAAAGCTCCCAATCATGTGGAACTGACAACGGATAATACAAATCAAAAAAAAACTGAAAAAAAATCATGAAAAAGAAAAAAAAAACAAAACCAAAAAAAAAAACCTCTTCCCCAAAGAAAAACAGAATTAATCAACTAAACTAAAAGACTTGGGCAAAACTAACAACTTAAAAATGGAAAAGAAGAAAACCTCAGCGTCGACGACTCCATTCCTCTCCAACAACAGTACAGAGAGATAAAACAAGTTTGGCAATGATCAAATTACATCAAGTGAAAATGCTGAAAGAATGGCCTCCAAGTTTTTTCAAACTTAATGCAAGGGTCATAAACTGCACTTCTAATTTTCTCCAAATTCAAACACAACATAGTTTGTGAAAACCAATGATATACCTTAGGAGGGTTAATCTCTTTCCAATTCAACAAAATGGACCTCCTAGCCATTAAAGTAAGAAATGCAATCATCCTTCGTGATGAAGGGGTTAAATCATTTAAGTCTATCATTGGTAGTCCAAAGATAGCAGTAATTGGATGAGGTTGTAAGTCTATGTTTAGGACCGTTGAAATAATATCAAAAATATATTTCCAATATTTCTCCAACAAGGGACATGACCAAAACATGTGGGTTAAAGAAGCTATCTCGAAATGACATCTGTCACATATTGGATTAATATAAGAGTAATAACGAGATAGTTTATCTTTGGACATATGAGTCCTGTGCACTACCTTAAACTGTATCAACCTATGCTTAGCACATACAGAGGATGAATTCACCAACTGAAGAATTTTTTCCCATTTTTCAGTCAGTATATTAATCTCAAGTTCTCTTTCCCAGTCAGCTTTAATTTTATTAGAAGCATCAGGACATAAATTCATAATTATATTATATATAATTGCTACTACACTTTTCTGAGAGAGATTTAAATTTAAGATTTTTTCCAAAATGTCCATTGGATATGGGTGTGGAAACTTAGGGGAAACAGTAATTAAAAAGTTTCTAATCTGTAAATATCAAAAAAAGTGAGATCTGGGTAAATTATATTTATTAGAAAGTTGATCAAAAGACATAAAACAATTATCCAAAAATAAATCGCGAAAAGATATTATACCTTTGGTTTTCCAATCAAAGTAAGCTTGATCCATCGTGGAAGGTTGAAAAAGAAAATTTGATATAATGGGACTTGCTAGAATAAATTGATTAAACCCAAAAAATCTTCGGAATTGAAACCATATACGTAAAGTATGCTTAACTATTGGGTTATTCATTTGTTTATATAATTTAAAAGAAGTAAAAGGAAGTGAAGTTCCTAAAACCGAACCCAAGGAAAACCCTTGTAATGAATTAGATTCAAGATTTACCCAATGAGGTTACTCTCTTTCAATTTGAACCAGAACTGTTGCTGCTGGTCATCAATTACACTCACTAAAACAAAAATCCCTATTTTACCTCTTACCTCTTCTCACCTGCCAATTACATCTCCCCCTCAGTCACCTCCTCCTTCCCTCTCTCCTATGATCCACTCTCTTCTCCTAGCATATTCCTTCTTCTCCAGCCTCCTCGCTTCACCCATCACCTTCTAGCTATCCTCCTTCCCCTCCCCACCTTTAAATTCTGGCCTCTTCCCTCTTCCTTTCCAATCTCGATGAAGGGTCTTGGCCTGAAATGCCGACTGTATTTTCATTTCCATAGATGCTGCCTTGACCTGTTGAGTTTTTCAGCATTTTGTGTGAGTCTCTCTTTCCCCACAGATTTTGCCTGACCTGCTGCGTCTACCAGCATTTTGTGTTTTTTTTAAACTTCAGATTTCCAATATCTGCAGTCTTTATTAATTTCATTTGCTTTTTGGGGCACTTTAAAGTGCCTGGCAAAACTAAAAAGCATATTCAGTAGGAAGGGATAATGCTCTGCGAAAGGCTCTCTATAATCTTTAAAGAATACATTCAGTGAATAATACAGTACACACATTCTTTGGATAATATTTGTAATAGCAACATCACAAATCACAAATGCATTTTACATGCCTGCACCAATGTAGACAGCGGAGCCATTTTAAATCTGCTGACACTCAACAATCACACCATCCAAGTGAATAAATTGACAACCCACATTATAGTCAAACATGCAAGACCAGGGCTGGAAACACCTAGTGACAAAATAGATACGCAAAAATCAAGTTACAAAAGAATGCGTTATTGCATGCTACTGGTCTGCAGGAACCTCCAGTAAACATGTCAGAAGTCTGCACATTCTTGAGTTGGCTCTAGATGCTCCTGATTCCAGTAGGTTAATTGGCCACTGTAAATTGCTCTCCATATGTAGATGAGCAGTACAATAAAGGGGGAGTGATGAAAATGTAGGACAAACAAAATGGGATTAGTATCTGATTGCTGCAATGGGTAGCTGATGGTCAGCAGGGCCTCAATAAACTGAAGAGCCCATTTCTGTTTTGCACATCTCTTTGACTCTGACATTCCTTTTAATGGAACTTATTCTAATGGGTATTTTAAAGTATGCCACTGATGTTTAGTGCATAAATGAGCAGAGCAAAGTTTAAGTGATTTATCAGCTACACTCAGCTGGGAGCTTGTATTCCAGTTGCCTACAACCTCATATCATGTAATCCAAGCAGTTAAACTTGTAATTAAAAAAAAAGTTCAGGGCAACATCAAATTGCTACCTAACTAAGATTATCTTGATTCTGCTACTTGTGTTGATGCCACAAGTCAGTTGTTAGTACGACCTTGGTTTTTCCTGACTAATCTTGCCATTCAATTACTCAGTGTAGTATTAGTATGTACTGTATCAAATGACACCTGAATTCCAAGCAACCTACAGATTTGTGCATAATCACTGAGTGCTAAGAAGATTAGAGAATTAATTTTATAAATGGCTGCTGAGAACCCTCCAGAAGCCATGTAAATGGCCATTCACTATGTATGGTCCAGATGATAAGTAACTATAAACCATTCAGCCAGGAGGGCACTGGGCTTCAGACTGATTCCTGTACTCGGCTCGTGAGCACACTGGAAATTTTTCCAAAAAATGGCACTGACAATCCATCAGGATATGAACTTACAGTATATTAATTTTCTTCACCTCCCTAAGGAGGGGATTCTATCACTCATTCCTACAATTTTTTTACTTCTCAATTCTGATTAAGAAATAATCACAGACAGCGTAACTGCAACCTTTGATGTTTTTATGTTGTTTGCTTGGAGACATAAAGACTGAATTATTGAAATGCCAAGGATTGTGCCAGGTCAAACTAATAACATGGCTGAGAGACTAGTGTAAATCCCACTTCTTGGAGAGTAGATGCTCACAGTATTGTAGTGTCAGCTGAGTGGCAAATACATAATGAAGGGCATGTGGGAATTTCACATCTGCTCCAGAAAGCAAATAGCCAACTCTCAAAGAAAAAAAATTCCAGCTACCATTATGTAGAATTGATTCATCACCTTTGCTCTACTGGAAGGTGCTGTAGATCATCAGCACAGTAGACAGAAGCTCATGACCTCCCCAGATCAATGAGCGTTGAACCCTATTTTCTTAATACCATTCCTTCTAAAGCCACTTTAGTTTGTTGTTGGAGAAGTATCTTCTTACACTTTGAAGTAACAGATTTTCAATGAAGCAGCAAATAGCACTAACGTTTTAATAAACCTTCCATGTTTATAATAGAAACCTTGAATGAGACAAGATAAAAATATTTAATATGTGGGATATTAAAATTAAACTTAATTCCTAGACTGATTGAGCACCATCAAGCCCTGGCTCTGCTCCTTCATCCCACCCAATCCCCAGCCCTCCCCCTCCATCATCCTCACCATCTGTATCATTTTTGGAGAGGTTTTCCATCGTACAACAGATCAATGAAGTGCAGTAATTGCACTTCTGTTCCAAGTTATTGAGGAGGTTAGGTGGTGTTCTCATCCTGACACCTGATACAGCAACAAATGACGACAGGAGGTGCCTGACTGTCCAAGGCCAGAAAGACTAATTGTTGCAATTTAATCCAGGGCATCACTATCGGTAATCACTCACTCCTGGAAAGAGGAGAAACCATCCAACAACACATTACAATTGATTCTATTGATTTCACACAGTGACACGAAAACGTTCAGGCAAATAGAAATGTTGGCAGCTGAATCTAATACTTGCATCTTAAAACCTGTAAAATTGTTGCCTACTGGGACAATTGGCAAGAAGGACAAGTACATTAATGACCGGTCTTTACACTTTGCATTGTTACTAATGGTCTATCATTGATGTCTTCAATACGGATCCTTGTCATTGTCCAATTGGAATTTTGGATGTTACAAAATACAGCATTACGTAATTTTCATTTGTTGCATTCTTCTTTTTGGTATTTTTCTTCCAAAGATTATAAATCGATGACATTAGAATTACAATGGTATTCCATTGATGCTATTATTTGCCAGAGCTATTTTTTTCTCTAAGCTAGAATTTACGGTTCCAAGGGTAGTTTCTTTTTTGAAGATAGAATAAATCAACATCAGTAGAGTTGATTTAGGCACCCAGAAAGTCATTCCTGGTTGGTTGTCCTTAAAAAACCATAAAGGGGAGGTTTCTGAAGGACAAACAGGACTTAGTTTGAGAAGTTCAAATTCAATTGTCATTCAAACAAAGCAGCATAACCCCTAGACCAAGGTGCAAAGACACATTACTAACAGTCATACACAACACATAAGGTATCAGTAAAATACAGTCACACAAAAATATATATATAGTCCAAGATCCTGAGTCCACTAATGTTCCAGCAGTCTGCAGGTCTGCAGTTGAACACAATACTGCCGAGTGAACACGGATGGTGGAAGGGGTAGCACCAATTCCAGCTTGGACACTGCTGCATCACCCTGCACCCAGCACTCCAGTGCACACGGACTCCCGCACCTCTCTCTTGGGTGGCTGTAAACAGGCAACATCACAGCTCGATGCCGAGACCTCAGTGCAACCGAGGCCACGCTCCCCCTCCGTCTGCCAATAAATCAGTAAATTGGACTTGCCGCGTTCTACATTGGCAACGTCCAACAGGGTCTTGCAATCAGAAGAAAAGTGACTAAGACGATTACTCGCTGTTAGACTATACACAGATCCCTCCAACACCTCTCTGAAGCAGGCAGCAGCACGATCCGCACCAAGTGCAGCTCCTTCAGTTTCTCCACCAACAAGCAACCCGCTGATGGTTAGACCTGCAGTACTTTAAGCTCTTAATGCCCAGCAGGGTCTTGCGATCGTAAAAAAAAATGTATCTTTTTTAAAAAAAGACAATAACACCCTTGGTTGGCCCTGTAGAAGCTGCTGTGACCAAGGATGCCACCATCTTACATGGAATTATTCTATAGCTGCAATTATATCATATTTTTACCTCCCACCCATGCCCCTCCAATTTGAGGTGTATTTCTACACCAAAAGATCTGTTCCTGCTGCTTTCATATTAAATTTGTTGGTACTTCACCACAATAGGCCAGCATCAGGTGAACATGAACAATAACAATAACTTTCATCAAGTTGTTCAGCCATAGAAAAGGTTACAATCAAATCTTAGCACCTCATATAAAAACAATTACTAAGATACAACACAGGTCATGGAGAAGGATTGGCTAACATCTGTTATCCATTTCTTCTCAGGAGATGTGCTATCCGCAATATTCTGGTCAACATAGTGTTCAATTGTAGGAGTCACCAAATACAAGACAGATGCATCAACTGACCTTGTCCCATCCTTAAATCAAGGACAAGTCAAATTCCATCACTTCCAGTTCTCTGCCCCACTCCCAGCACGTCAATTTCTCTGACTGAAACCACCCAAATCTAGTTCTGAGGTCCTCGGCACCACACAACTCAGTATACTTATCATGAAGATGTGTCAGCATTTCAGTTACACACAATTCTGGACAGACTGCACAATAAAATTCTTTGATATCATCAGCCAAGATTGGCACTGGGACGAAACATGACCAGCAAATCACAGGGAATCAGATGATGAGAAGAAACGTATCATTACTGCAAAGAATAGTTCAGTTCAAAGAGGTCAGATGAGGGAAACTACGAGACATTAAGTGGGAGTTAGTACACCGACGTTTTAGTTTAAGCAATTCTCATGCAGCCCACACCCTACCATTTCACATGTACATTGGGTTCCTGAGAGCATGCTGCACTACAATTTTGTGGCCTCTTGCCACTGACCTCTGCTATTTAACCTAGATTTTGGATTTGCAAGTAGTAGGAAAGTTAAAGAGCATAATCAATAGGTGGGAATATCTTACTACATCATTCTGCTGCCTTCTTGTTTGGGGATCATATTCTCACTCCTGTACTAAACCTCAGTTCAATGGTTTGGTTTGTATTCATGAAGCAATGAGGAATAGCAGAGGTGACTACAATGTTGTGACTACTTCCACAGTCACAACAGGAGTTGAAATATCTTTGTGATTTAAATGCAGGTGGTTGTTTAAATGTTCTGCTTTTTCTACTCCAATGGACTCTAATAAAATTCCACTGTCATACCAATAGTTTCACATTTGTTCATCATATGGGATAGAAACAAATCACAGCGGACAGTATCACAATCACAGAGAGGAAAGAAGAGCACAGGTATGTCAGTCCATGCAAGATGGCACCAGCAACCAATGGTGACGCTCTGCAGACAGTTCACAAAACTACTACTACTTCTTTTCCGCCTTCTTTTAAATATACTTCTTCTACTTACCTGTGTGTGATTGGAGCCTGTAATTCACATTCTTATAATGTGTATTTGGGCCAACTGAGCGATCTGGCACTTTTGCTGTCTGCAAGAAAATTCATTATGGTTGAGACTGAGGTGGAGAAAGGAGTGTGCTTAATGGCACAGCGCGAACCCACCATCGGCTCTGATTCTCAAACAACTCACTGTTTAAGTGTCAAGCAAGACTGAAGTCAATGAAGATGAGAGCAGAAGGCAAGCTGGAGTTCAGTGCCATCTGAATCTTTGAATCTCTGTCTGCCTGCATTTGACCAGTCTCCGTCTCGCTCACTGCTGCAGAGGAAGGTGTAGGAATCTTAGGCAAGGCCTGGTTGGCGTGCTTTGTAGATTGGACTTGTTTTTGGAGGACTCTGCAGGTCACATTATTTTTGTTTCTAGTTTCTCTTTTTTTTAAATATACATTGCTATTTTGCAGGATTTTGATTGGGGCAGACTGGCTCTACAGCCTGTTGTCAACAAACGGCACAATGCTAAATTTGACTGAACTAAACTAAACATTCTTGCACTGCTTCAAGGACTCTGTAGTTTGATGTTCAATATTCTGTGTGCTATTCACTAGTTTTCTGCAATTTGCACAATTTGTTCTTTTTTTGTGCATTGAATGTTTGGTGTTTTCTTTGAACAGGTTCCATGGTGTTTGTTTTGTATTATCGTGGCTGTCTGTATGAAAATGACAGGGTTGTATACTCCATACATTGATAATAAATGTACTTCAAATCTTTGATCTTTTTGAAGGGAGGGAGGGCGGAATCAGTGCCCGATCACTTGTAAACACTCTTGAGATAGATCATTAGACATGGGTGATGTTATCAAATAATTTTATCGTGCAGTCTGTCCAGAGACACAATGCTCACACATCTTCACGATAAATATCCCAAGTTGTGTGGTGTTGAAGACTCAGAACTAGATTTAGGTGGTTTCAGTCAGAGAAGTTGAGGTGCTGAGAGTAGAACAGAGAAATGGAAGTGATGGAATTTGATTTGTCCTTGATGCAGGATCTTGACCTGAAAAAAAAATCAGTCATTCCTTCCCTCCTACAGATGCTGCTTGACACTGAATTCCTCCAGCAAGTTGTTAATCTAACATTAATCTGTAACTGGTATCAAGCTCAGCTGCCAAAATAAATAGACATTCTCAACTAAGGAGTTCAACTAAATAATATGTATGTGAATTGCGAATTCTACAAGTGTACGGAGATGATGATTCCTGGCTTCACCTATCACCTCCCAGCTAGTCCTCCTTCCCCTTCCCCCACCTTTTTATTCTGGCATCTTCTCCATTCCTTTCCAGTCCTGAAAGATAGTCTTGGCCCATAACATTGACTGTTTATTCATTTCCATAGATGTTGTCTGACCTGCTGAGTTCCTCCAGCATTGTGCGTGTTGTGTGTTGTGTTGGGTTTCCAGCATTTGCAGAATTCCTTGTGTGTATGTGAAAATGCGTCAATTATGATCAACTTTTGGAGGAAGAGGCACTACCTCTTTAATTGGTTTTGGAATAATAAATGCATGCAGGATATGCATGCAAATAGGATACCTTTTTTTGGAAAGGGGTGCACACAAGAGGAAAGCAAACTATAAACTTATGTGCCCTAATTTTTTTTTGACCGGTTGGATTAATAATTGAGCAGTACTGAAAATAAAAGGCAGAAGGAATCTTATGTGACACACAGTCTTTCCCACTCTCAGCACTGGGAAATGCACAGAGTTGGAGCACTTGTGCTTATAGCAGCCTGAGCGTTTCAGTGGATGTTACCTGCTGCTGGTAACACTTGCATTAAATGTACATTAATGCTAAAGCACACATTTCAAACATGTATTCAGAAGCTCCATGTGCACTTGAGGTGAACTCCCTCCTCTTCCCATTTCAATTTGGTTCAGCTGACTGCATCAGTATTTATGAATTAAAATCAATTGTAATGAGCTTTGTGAAGTTTTCATGTGGAGTTTAGTTCCAACAATGCTAATACTTCAGCAACGCCAGATTATCATTATCATCAAAGCCAATCTACAGGGAAATGTATACTTTTTGGGAACATAGAGATTTTAATTAAGCTTCTCTCAAACAGGATTCAAATGGAGGCCAGTCAAAACCATATGATGTATCACATGCCGTGAAAATTCCAACCTCTTCACATAAATATAATATAGCTCACACCATTTTATTTATTTATTGAGATACAGCACAGATTAACACCTTCGAGCCACACCGCCCAGCAATCCCCCGTTTTAACCCTTGCCTAATCAGGGGACAATTTAGAATAACCAATTAACCTACCAACTGGTACGTCTTTGGACAGTGAGAGGAAACTCATGCAGTCAAAGAGAGAACATACAAACTCCTTACAGGCAGTGGTGGGAATTGAACCCCGGGTCACCTACATTGTAAAAGGTTATGTGAACCACTATGCTACCATGCATTTTGTAACAAGTCAGCTATTCTACAAAGGGCCTAAAAAAAATGTCTAAAATGTTTGCCCATGTAAGATGATGCATCTTATTTATTTTTTAAACACTTATGATCTTGACAGTCAATTCAATCCACATCTACAAGAATGGGAGACAGATAATGTTCATAAGACTATTCACTGGAGCCTAGGAGACTGAGAAGTGATTTATAGAGGTGTATAAAATCCTAAGGGGCATGGATAAGATAAATATACTCCGTCTATTTCCTTGGGTTGGGGAATCAAGAACTGAATGCCATCGGTTCAAGGTGAAAGATTTAATTGGAATTTGGAGTTTTTTTTTTAAAAACACCGGGTGACATCGATAAGGAATGAGCTGCCAGCGGATGTGGTTGAGGCAGGTACAATATCACCTTTTAAAATGACGGTTGGACACATACATGGACTGGAAAGGTAAGAAGGTTTTGAGCAAAATTCTGGCAAATGGGACAAGCAAGGATCCAACTTTGTCAGCAGGGATTACTTGGACTGAAGTTTCCGGTTTCTATGCTGTATATGTCTATAAAATGGAGTGATGGCTGAAAGAAGATCACAGTTGGCAGCTTAACATCCAAGGATACACAATTTATCGAAAAGATAGGCAGGTAGGTAGGCAAAGGGTTTAGAATGGTTCGGGTGGTAAAGAATGAAGTCAAATCGTCAGAAAGAGGCGATAAAAGATCAGAAGATGTAGAGTCCTTGTGGGTAAACTTAGGATAAAGATATACTGATGGGAGTTATATACAGGCCTCCAAACAGTAGCCAGGACATGGGATATAAATTACAACAGGAGGTAGAAAAGGTATGTAATAAGGACAATGCTACAAAAGTCATGGGGGATTTCAATATGCAGGTAGATTGGGAAACCAGATTGGTGCTGGACTGTATAAGAGGGAATTTGTAGAATGCCTACAAAATGTTTTTTTAAAGAGCTTCTTGTGGTTCAGCCCAATACAGGAAAAGCAATTCTGGAATGACTGTTGTGTAATTAACTAGATTTGATCAGGGAGCTTAAGGTAAAGGAACTCTGAGAAACAGTGATCATAATGCGATAGAATGCACCTTGCTGATTGTGATGAAGGTAAAATCAGATGTATCAGAATTACAGTGGAGTAAAGGGAATTACAGAAGCATCAAAGAGCAGCTGGCCAAAGTTGATTGGAAGGGGACTCTTTCAGGGATGCCACAGAACAGCAATAGCTGGAGTTTCTGGTGGCAATTCAGAAGGCACAGGATAGATACCTCCCAATGTATTCTAAAGGGAGGATAAGGCAATCATGGTTGACAAGGGAGATCAAAGACAGTATTAAAAAAAATAAAGGACATTAAATATAGCAAAACTTAGTGGAAAGTTAGAGGATTCAGAAGTTTTTACAAACCAACAGAAGGCAACTAAAAAAGCCATAAGGAGTGAAAAGATGAAATATGAAGGCAAGCTAGCCAATAATATAAAAGAGGATACAAAAAGTTTTCTTCAGATAAATAAATAGTAATAGGTGAAAATAGAAATCAGACTGCTGGAAAATGATGGTGGAAATGTAGTAATGGAAGACAAGTAAATGGTGGATGAACTTAAGAAGTATTTTGCATCAGTCGATACTATGGAAGACACTAGCAGTATGCCAGAAATTCTAGAATGCCAGGGAGCAGAAGTGAGTGTTGTTGCTATTACACAGGAGAAGGTGCTTGGGAACCTGAAAGGTCTGAAGGTACAGTAGATAAGTCACCTGGACCAGATGGACTACACCTCAGGGGTCTGAAGGCACAGCTGAAAAAAATGTGGAGGCATTACTAATGACCTTTTAAGAATCACTAGATTCTGGAATGGTTCAGGAAGACTGGAAAATTGTAACTGTCATTCCACTCTTTATGAAGGGAGGGAGGCAAAAGGAAGACATTTATAAGCCAGTTAGCCTGACTTCAGTGGTTGGGAATCTATTGGGAGTCCATTATTAAGGATGAGGTTTCAGGGTACTTAGAAGTACATGATAAATTAGGCTAAATTCAGCATGATTTCCTTAAGGGGAAATCTTGCCTGACAAATCTATTAGAATTCTTTAAGAAAATAACAGGCAGGATAAACAAAGGAGAGTCAGTGGATGTTGTTTACTTGGATTTTCAGAAGGCCTTTGACGAGGTGCCACACATGAAGCTGCTTGACAAGAAAAGCGCATTTGGCATTACAGGAAAGATACAACCATGGATAGAAGATTGGCTGACTAACAGGAGACAAAGAGTGGGAATAAAGGGGGCCTATTCTGCTTTGCTGCTGGTAACTAGTGGTGTTCCATAGGGGTCGGTATTGGAACTGTTCGATTTCACATCATATGTCAATGATCTGGATGATGGGATTGATGGCTTTGTGGCCAAGTTTGCAGACTATACAAGGATAGGTGGAGGGGCAGGTAGTGTTGAGGAAGGAGGGAGTCTGCAGTAGGACTTAGACAGATGGAGGAATGGGCAAAGAAGTAGCAGATGGAATACAATCTTGAGAAGTGTATGGTCATGCATAGATTATTTTCTAAATGGGCAGAAAATTCAAAAATCAGAGGTGCAAAGGGACTTGGGAATCCTTGTGCAGGAATCCCTAAAGATTAGCTTGCAGGTTGGGTCGGTGGTAAGGGAGGCTAATGCAATGTTAGCATACATTTCTAGAGGACTAGAATATAAGAATAAGAATAGGAATGTAATGATGATCTTTATAAGGCATTGGTCAGACCATGCTTGAAGTACCATGAGCAGTTTTTGGCCCCTATCTAAAAGATGTGCTAGAATTGAAGAGGGCCCAGAAGAGATCCATGAGGATGATTCCAGGAATGCAAGGGATAATGTACCAGGAGAATTTGATGGCTGAAGTTTAGAAGAATTATTGGGGGGGCGGGGGAAAGAGGGGAAATCTCACTGAAACCTATCAAATATTGAAAGGCCTCGATAGAATGGATGCGTGGAAGATGCTTCCTTATGGTGAGTGGGTCTAGGACCAGAGGGCAAAGCCTCAGAATAGAGGGACATCCATTTTGAAAAGAGATGAGTAGGAATTTCCTTTTTGCTTGTTTTGTTCCATTTTTTGTGTGTGACAAAGGACTTGGGGATCAATCTGCCTGTTCCGGTTTGTTTTTTTTTTGTGTGGGGTGGGGAAATTTAGGGATTGATGTGCCTGTTATGATCTGTTCAATTTTTTTTGTGCGGGAGAAGAGATCTAGGGATTGATTGCCTGTTCTGTTCTGTTCGCTTTTTTATGTGCAGGAGGAGGGACTTGGGAATTGACATGCCTCTTCTGTTTAGTTTGGGTTTTTTTGTGCATAAGGGACTTGGGGGTCGATGCCCCTGTTCCGTTTAGTTTGTTTTGTTTTGTGTGGGAGGAGGAACTTGGGGTTCAATGTGTCTGTTCAATTTTGTTCATTTTTTTGTGTGGGGAAGGGTGATATTGGTGTTTGATGGTCGTCTTGTCCTTCTTTTCTTTCATGGCTTCATGGCTAGCCGGAGAAGAGGAATTTCAAGCAACACACATCAAAGTTGCTGGTGAACGCAGCAGGCCAAGCAGCATCTCTAGGAAGAGGTACAGTCGACATTTCAGGCCGAGACCCTTTGTCAGGGCACTCTGTGTTTGTGGAGAAGAATTTCAAGTTGTGTACTTTGATAATAAATGAACCTTTGAACTTCTCTAGTCTGAGGGTGGTGAATCTGTGGAATTCATTGCCATGGATGGCTGTGGAGGCCAAGTCATATATTAAAGCAAAAGTTGACAGATTCTTGAGAGCATGAAATAATTGCATGGAGAATGGAGTTGAGAGAGATAATCAATCGGGCATAATGGAATTGTGGAGCAGACTCGATGGGCTGAATGACTTTATTCTGCTCCTATATCTTATGGTCTAAAACTGACAGATAGGAGTGAACAGGATAGTCATAAAAACAACTTTCCCACATTACCACAGCAATGCCATTAATATATGTAAATAGTGGCAATATCTTTATTTTACAAATGGTCAGTGACCTTTAAATGTCTCTTTCAGATGTACCTTTGTAAGGAGCCTGGCAATTTCTCTTATATCAGTTGTTAGTGCAATTTCATATCAGATTTAACTGTTTTAAACAACTGTTACAAACTTTTACATTCTTCATTGAACAGATGATAAATTACACAAAACTAGTTTTATTTATAACTTGCAGGAAAAGGGAATCTTTTCTCTCACAGTATATCTGTGACATTTGATCAGACAATTTTGAAGTTGAAATACCAGTATACTATCACATTCCAACCACGAGACCAGAGAAAGGAAAGATTCAATTTGCACAGCCCAGTAGCCATCCTTCACTGAAAACTCATATTGCTGATAAAACTCACAAGTGACTCCAATGAGTGAGGACAGCCATAAACCAAAAGAAATGACCATTTGAAGACCATGATGTTAAATCCAGCAGCAAGCTCATGGTCTGCCTTCCATATCCTTCAGAATTATGGACCATCTACAGTAGACTCCTCTACCTGCTGAAGTAAAATTTTCGTATCCATTTGTTGTATGCAGGTTTCATACTTCAAACCTCTTCCAGGTTAGTTATATTAAATGGCCTTCATACATGGGTGCCATTTTCTCATTTCATACTTATCACCACCTGATAGAATCCAAAACTTCCTTCAATGCACATCATCTCAATGTTAGGTTGTACAAGAAAATTCGTGTGACAATTGCTTACAGCTTCTCCGAAAAGTCAAAAAAATACGCATATGCCTTTAGAAATCTCACAATCTAGTCACAACCAAAGTCCTGCTTTTGTAAACAGACCCTGGGTCAGGTGGTTAAATACACAAAATAATAAATCATATCTCTTTGCACTTATGAAATATGAATTTGAACAATCCCTGGGTCCAGTGGCGAAATATCTGCAATCATTTGTTCCTTTATTTAACTTCTTTCAAAAGAGCACAGCGAGCTGCATTAATGGATAAGGATTTAAAACTGTAATGAGCTTCAAGCTGTGTCTCATTCTAAATTGTAATTCAGCCAGTTATGTTCACAAGAGATCAAAAGAAATTGCTTTGCTGCTTTTTGAAATAAAAGGAAGAAAAAGCAAGTGCATAGTGTTTACTAATGTGCTACTGTTCTTATATAACTGTTATTAGCTGATGCGCCAGTCTGATTATCGCTATTACTTTGATATGCTTTGAAAACCCATTAGACAATGGCATACAAAGAAAAACAAAAGGTTGAAGTATTCTTTATTCCACCACAACAAAAGGTTAAGAATTTAAATAGAATTTTGTGTTTTCCTCCTCTACAACCTTTTTTTGCATAGCCTCATGCCAAGAATGGGCAAACGCTCCTGGGCCAGCACTGCTACTGATTTACAACCCTCTCTATCAATTGTTTAGCAACTTCTGATAACTACAACAGGTGTGATACACTGAAGCTTAGAATTATAACCCATAGCACAACTTTAAAAAAAAAATGCACCATACAGCATGGTTGAGTCTTTAAAAAATGTGCCATTAAGTTTCCCACTAACTCAAAGGAAATCTATTTTATGGAATTGTCATTTAAATAGAACTCAGTTTTATTGAAATGGGCCTTGTAATATTCAGTAGATTAAAGCATATAGTCAATTAAAGCCATAAAATTATTTGACAGGAAATTAGGCTTAAGTCACATTTCAAACACGAAAAAGTCTGCTGATGCTAGAAATCCAAAGCAACATGCAAAATGCTGGAAGAACTCAGCAGGTCAGGCAGCATCGATGGAAAAAAAAAAGTCGACATTTCAGGCCAAGATCCTTCTTCAGGACTGAGAAGGAAGGGGGAAGATGCCAGAATAAAAAGGTGGGGGTAGGGGAAGGAGGCTAGCTGGAAGGTGATAGGTGAAATCAGATGGGTGTGAAATGTAAAGGGTTGAGAAGAAGGAGTCTGATAGAAGAGGAGTTTGGACCATAGGAGAAAAGGAAGGAAGAGGGGACCCAGGTGGATGTAATAGGCAGGTGAGAAGAGGCAAAAGATCAGAGTGAGGAACAGAGTAAGAGGACAGCATTGGTGGGGAAGGTGGTTAAGAGTTTGTTTACCGGAAGGAGAATTCGATATTCATGCCATCAGTTTGGATGCTACCTAGGCAGAATATAACATGCTGCTCCTCCACCCTGAAGGTTGCCTCATTTTGGCACAAGAAGCGGCCCTGGACTGCCACATAAGAACAGGAATGGAAATTAAAATGTTTGGCCACCGGGAAGTCCCACTTGTGGCAGATGATGCAGAGGTGCTCACCAGTGCAGAGGAGACCATATTGGGAGCACCGGACACAAAAGACGACCCCAGCAGATTCACAGGTGAAGTGCTGCCTCACCTGGAAGGACTGCCTGGGGCCTTGAACGAAGGTGAGGGAGGAGCTGTGTGGGCAGGTGTAGCACTTAGGCTGTTTGCAGGGATAAGTGCCAGAAGGGATACTAGTGGGAAGGGACGAATGGACAAGGGAATCACGGAGGGAGCAATCCCTGCAGAAAGCAGGGGGGGGCATGGGAAGGTAACGATACCTTTAGTGGTAGGATCCCTCATTGGAGATGGTGGAAGTTGTGGAAGATAGTGTGTTGGATGCGGAGGCGGATGGGATGGTAGGCAAGAATAAAAGGAACTATATCATTGATGAGAGAGCAGAAGATGGGGTGAGTGCAGATGTATGGGAAGTACGGACTCTTTTTTACAAATGTGCTGCCCTTGGGATCTCAGGTTCACATAGAGGGGAATCACATTACGTGTCATATGAGTGGGGGCATCAAACCTTAGACAGCGAATCCCTTGATTGAATCACAAATCAATGCTCCAATATCATCCTCACCTTGCTCCGATTATGTAAACCTCTGATGAGATCAACACTGGAATACTGTGAACTGGTCTGGTCTCTCAACATGAGGATGATATATTTTGCAATAGAAGGAGTGCAACCTACACTCACTAGACCAATCCCTCTGATCACAGTTTTTTTACCTGAGGTGTTTACATGCTCTTTAGTTTTGAAGAGAGATGATTTTAACAGGGTAGATAAGGTGATGATGTTTGTTCTCAATGAGATGTCAACCATTCAAAGTAGAAATGAAAGGAAGTTAGAAAAGTTACAAGCGTGACTGGGTATATTTAAGATGGACTGTGATAAATTTTTGGACACGGTTGATGAACAACAGATAGATACTGTGGCTGGACAAATAATGGGCGATGAGTCAAAATCAGCCAGCCGATGGCGTAGTGGCATCAGTGCTGGACTCCGGAGCAAAGGTTCCCGAGTTCGAACCCAGCCGGCCCCCCAGGCACGCTTTCCATCCATGCTGGGTTGAGCGTCGAGCTAGCAACTCGGCATCGTAAAAAAGAAACTGCCTGCTACAGAAACATCAACAGCCAAAAGTTGATGGCCTATGCTCCCTCGTGAGTTTAAAAGGCAAATTCCTTTCCTTTTTTGAGTCAAAATACAGGAGGAAAATGGCACCTGGTTGAGTGGTGCAGGAAAAAGAACTGCTCACTCAATGTCAATTACACTGAAGAACTGATTGCTGACTTCTCGACTTCAAAAAGGTGGAAGAGGATGAGCAGCTTTAAATTGTTGGATGTTAACATATCAACTTCCCAGCTGTTTACTTCACCCTCCCCCCCCCCACCCCCAGTTTCACCTACCACCTTATGCATCTTCCTTCCCTCCCCCCAACTTCTAAATCTGACTGTTCATCACTTTTTTTCCCCTTCAGTCCTGCTGAAGGCTCCCAGCCCAAAACGTCGACAATACTTTTTTCCCTAGATGCTGCCTGGCTTGCTGAGTTCCTCTAGCATCTTATGTGTGCTGCTTGCAATCATTTGATTTGGTTTGTAGATTCAGTTCAACCTGTGTGATGGGATACCTGCAGATTTTGATGCTGGCATCACCATTGCATTCCAGCTCCAATATGCTAGTGCTGGAATTCCGCTGGGCGAAATGCAATCTCAGTTCAAGGAAACAGCTGCAGTTGTAGGACACTCTACTCCTCAAACTTGACCCACTATTTAATATGATCACAGTTGACCTATCTCAGGCCTCAGCTCATCCTCTGCGTCAGTTTCCCAATGCACTGAAAATCCTGATCCTTTATTTACCTCCAGAGCTCTGTGGAATTACATGGAGTCATCTCCACTGTAAAGCCCCAGCTGGGGATGCAGCTGCCAGAAAATTGACACAGTTCCCAACAAAAAGTTTGCAATAGACTTTTGACAAGGCCCAACATAGGAGGTTGGCCATGAAGGTTTAGTTGCTTGGTATTCAGGACGAAGTAGATTTGACATTGGCTTTGCAGGAGAAGGCAGAGAGTGGTAGTAGGTGGTTGCCTCTCTAACTAGAGGCCCGTGAGTAGTGATTTTCTGCAGGGATCAATGCTGAGCCTGTTGTTGTTTGTCATTTATGTCAGCGATCTGGATGATAATGTGGTAAACTGGATCAGCAAATCTGCAGATGACACCAAGATTGGGGGCATTGTGGACTGCAAGGAAGGCTCTCAAAGCTTACAGTGGGACTTGTAGCAGCTGGAAAAATAGGTTAAAGAATGACGGATGGAATTTAATGCAGACAAGTGTGAGGTGTTGCACAACAGGGAGGGCAAACTAGGGAAAGAATTGCAGTGAACAGTATGGTCCAGGTGCCAGTCAATGACACTCGGAAGAATAGTTTGGAATGGCCTAGTTCTGAGCTGCAGTCCCCTATGGCGCCAATGTTTTTCCTTCAGAGTTCAAAGTACACCTAGTTACACTCTGCTCAAATTAATTTGAGACAAGAACTTTGGTTGGATATCCGATTCCTAGGCAAGTCAGGCGTAACCTTAACATTACATGAACAGCT
The DNA here is from genome assembly GCF_030028105.1 of Mobula birostris. Taxonomy (NCBI): domain Eukaryota; kingdom Metazoa; phylum Chordata; class Chondrichthyes; order Myliobatiformes; family Myliobatidae; genus Mobula; species Mobula birostris. Next base: position 77,459,456 of record NC_092373.1, on the reverse strand, counting down.
AAGAGCTTCCGGAGAAAATGGCAGCTTTATTCTGTGCCACCATTATAATCTTTCAGAAAGCCAAGATTACTTAATGCAAAATAAATCAATTTGGGAATTTTAGTCTTCAGAGTATAATTGCCTTGTCTGCAGGCATACATGTTTAAAAAAAACTGCCTAAAAGAGATGATTCTTACTGAAATAAAAATGTACATTGCTGACAGTGTTGAATTATAATCTTCAAAAGCAATTTTGCAGTTTTCTTCAGTTAAGCTTTCATTGTTATGGCAGTCCGAAACTCAGGATCTAATTGTACTGTCATTTTCTAGATAAGCTAACTATCTGCTGTCAGAATCCACTGTGCAGAACACCTATATTTCTGTAAACTGCAATTTCTTATCTAACATCATGGATATATTAAAGCTTTGTTAGATTTAAGACTTAAAATATACAAAAATGCTAACTTCTTGTCTTTTAAATGGTACTGAGTTGTCGAGTCATTTAAAGAGAAAGCTGAAGTGTACCTGTCCTCTTAAAATACGGCTGCTACTACTACTACTTCGACAAATCTCATTTTTTTGTCCTCCTTCAGATTAGAATTAATTCCTTCCTCTCTCACCACCTCCTTCAGGCCGGGAGTCACTAAGCTGGTTTGTATTCGTTAAGAGGTTTTCTAAGTTATAGTGGTATTTGCTGATTTTCTTTTATTCTTACATGACAAACTTCACCGAGTTTTCACTCTATCAGTACACCTGCAGTAAATCCTCCTATTCTGCTCCACCCTGGCGCACAGTCCACTCCTCCTAATCTGCAGATTGAGAAGAAACTAATTCCTGGCTTCTACCATGGCAAGCTGCCAAGAAGGTGCAAGGGCAGCTTCAGGGTTTGCCACTCTCCCTCACTAGAATTAGTGTGGGTTTCACCAAGAAAGTCCTTTTCCCAAATCACACTCACCCCTTCACAAAATGACCAGGACCAAGAACATGACATGTTAAAAACATTCAGTATCAAGTCAAGGTGAAAGCTTGCTTGGTGTGAGAATTAAAGCCCTTCTAATAAAGGGAACTGCCATCTCTGGCTAGATGCAGTAGATCCACTTGCCCAATTTCTGTAGGAACAGAGCTGTTGGAACATAAATAAAACCTGATTAAATGTAATGTGCGCAATTATTATGGCTGTTCTCATTATTCATCAGACAGGAATTAGAAGAAACGGTAATATATAATATTGAACTGATATCCTAACCAGACGTTGTTTAAAGGGGCTTGTTTTAATGTAGCTGCTGCTTTTGCCCTCTCTGCACTGAACTGGGAGGCAATTTTTCTGAAACGTCAACACTCTCTTGCATTTAGACATTTTGATGAATTCCCCTGCTTGTTGCAGGTTTTCAAATCTTCAGATCATGGCCTTTTATTCTGTGCTCTACATTTCTAGGCAAGAGGAAAAATTGATATAGAAATAAGGCTATTAATTTAAAGCTGTACTATTACATAGAGAAGCTTAGCTGTTGCTTCGATTCCCCCTTTCTGATGTTAAAACAGGTCACCTTAACATCATTTGAGAAGGTCACAAATGAGGAGATGAATTTCCTGATGAGTGTTAAGGCATTTAGAAATGTACACAAAATTGTTTTGCTCTAGGTTAACCTAATTTTTAACCACATGACTCTTTTGCTTCATGAGTTTGTATGAATGAATTTCGTGCTGTCTCAATTCAGACATTGTTCTTAAAATAGTTGATTGTGCTGACGTTCCAATGATGTAAAGGTGCACTGAATCTTGTATGATTAAATTACAATTTACCTGGCTTTGCATTGAATAGAAGTTCCCTACTCTTCCATCCTTTTTTACGTTTGTCAGCACCACTGACTGAGTACCAAAGAGCACCAAACTCTACATCCAAGTAACACACACAGAATGCTGGAGGAACTCAGCAGATCAGGTAGCAGCTATGGAAATGAACAGTCGAAGTTTAGGGCCAATACCCTTCTTCAGGACTGAGAAGGAAGGGCGAAGATGCCAGAATAAAAAGGTGGGAGAGAAGAGAAGGAAGCTAGCTCTAAAGGTGATTGGTGAAGCTGGTAAGTTCCTCCAGCATTGTGTGCGTGTTATTTGGATTTCCAGCATCTGCAGACCTTTGCGTGTTTATGATTTTCTATATCTAAGTGCTGTTCAATGCTGGTTATTCAAATCCAAAGAAGACAATCACATTGAAGCCAAAATGAGTGATGACGACTACAGGCTCACTGTTATCAAGGAATGGAAAAGCAAACAATTAGACACTGAAAATAAAAAAAAAACAGACTGCAGAAAATACCAGCAACTTTGATGTGTGTTGCTTGAATTTCCAGCATCTGCAGAATTCCTGTTGTCTGCAGAAAATACGGCATTTTTTTCAAGTTCTGATGAAAGGTCACCAACCTGAAACTGAAACTTTGTTTCTCTTTTCACAACTGCTCTACAGCCTCAAACAACAGGAATTCTGCAGATGCTGGAAATTCAAGCAACACACATCAAAGTTGCTGGTGAACACAGCAGGCCAGGCAGCATCTCTAGGAAGAGGTACAGTCGACGTTTCAGGCCGAGACCCTTCGTCAGGACTAACTGCCGTCTCCGTCTCCGAGCCTACTTCTTCGGCAAGGACTCTTCCACCCCCATCGATGACCCCTTCTCCCGTCTTCAACCCTCCTCTTCTTCATGGACACCCCGCTCTGGTCTTCTGCCTGCTCTGGATCTCTTTATCGCTAACTGCCGACGGGACATCAACCGTCTCGACTTCACCGCACCTTGTCCCCATTCCAACCTCACTCCTTCTGAACGCTCTGCTCTCCACTCCCTCCGCACTAATCCTAACCTTATTATTAAACCCGACGATAAGGGGGGTGCTGTTGTAGTCTGGCGTACTGACCTCTACCTTGCCAAGGCACAGCGACAACTCGCGGATACCTCCTCTTATTTACCCCTCGATCGTGACCCCACTAAGGAGCACCAGGCCATTGTCTCCCACACCATCACCGACTTTATCTGCTCAGGGGATCTCCCATCCACTGCTACCAACCTTATAGTTCCCACACCCCGCACTTCCCGTTTCTACCTCCTACCCAAGATCCACAAACCTGCCTGTCCTGGCCGACCTATTGTCTCAGCTTGCTCCTGCCCCACCGAACTCATTTATGCATACCTCGACACTGTTTTATCACCCCTTGTTCAATCCCTTCCGACCTATGTTCGTGACACTTCTCACGCTCTTAAACTTTTCGATGATTTTAAGTTCTCTGGCCCCCACCGCTTTATTTTCACCATGGATGTCCAGTCCCTATATACTTCCATCCCCCATCAGGAAGGTCTTAAAGCTCTACGCTTCTTTTTGGATTCCAGACCTAATCAGTTCCCCTCTACCACCACTCTGCTCCGTCTAGTGGAATTAGTCCTTACTCTTAATAATTTCTCCTTTGGCTCCTCCCACTTCCTCCAAACTAAAGGTGTAGCTATGGGCACCCGTATGGGTCCTAGCTATGCCTGCCTTTTTGTTGGGTTTGTGGAACAATCTATGTTCCGTGCCTATTCTGGTATCTGTCCCCCACTTTTCCTTCGCTACATCGACGACTGCATTGGCGCTGCTTCCTGCACGCATGCAGAACTCGTTGACTTCATTAACTTTGCCTCCAACTTTCACCCTGCCCTCAAGTTTACCTGGTCCATTTCCGACACCTCCCTCCCCTTTCTAGATCTTTCTGTCTCTGTCTCTGGAGACAGCTTATCCACTGATGTCTACTATAAGCCTACTGACTCTCACAGCTATCTGGACTATTCCTCTTCTCACCCTGTCTCTTGCAAAAACGCCATCCCCTTCTCGCAATTCCTCCGTCTCCGCCGCATCTGATCTCAGGATGAGGCTTTTCATTCTAGGATGAGGGAGATGTCTTCCTTTTTTAAAGAAAGGGGCTTCCCTTCCTCCACTATCAACTCTGCTCTTAAACGCATCTCCCTCACTTCACGTACATCTACTCTCACTCCATCCTCCCGCCACCCCACTAGGAATAGGGTTCCCCTGGTCCTCACCTACCACCCCACCAGCCTCCGGGTCCAACATATTATTCTCCGTAACTTCCGCCACCTCCAACGGGATCCCACCACTAAGCACATCTTTCCCTCCCCCCCTCTCTCTGCATTCCACAGGGATCGCTCCCTACACAACTCCCGTGTCCATTCGTACCCCCCATCCCTCCCCACTGATCTCCTTCCTGGCACTTATCCGTGTAAGTGGAACAAGTGCTACACATGCCCTTACACTTCCTCCCTTATCACCATTCAGGGTCCCAAACAGTCCTTCCAGGTGAGGCAATACTTCACCTGTGAGTTGACTGGGGCGATATACTGCGTCCGGTGCTCCCGATGTGGCCTTTTATATATTGGCGAGACCCGACGCAGACTGGGAGACCGCTTTGCTGAACATCTACACTCTGTCCGCCAGAGAAAGCAGGATCTCCCAGTGGCCACACATTTTAATTCCACATTCCATTCCCATTCTGACATGTCTATCCACGGCCTCCTCTACTGTAAAGATGAAGCCACACTCAGGTTGAAGGAACGACACCTTATATTCCGTCTGGGGAGCCTCCAACCTGATGGCATGAACATCGACTTCTCTAACTACCGCTAAGGCCCCACTTCCCCCTCGTACCCCATCTGTTACTCATTTTTATGCACACATTCTTTCTCTCACTCTCCTTTTTCTCCCTCTGTCCCTCTGAATATACCTCTTGCCCATCCTCTGGGTCCCCCCCTCCTTGTCTTTCTTCCCGGACCTCCTGTCCCATGATCCTCTCGTATCCCCTTTTGCCTATCACCTGTCCAGCTCTCAGCTCTATCCCTCCCCCTCCTGTCTTCTCCTATCATTTTGGATCTCCCCCTCCCCCTCCAACTTTCAAATCCCTTACTCACTCTTCCTTCAGTTAGTCCTGACGAAAGGTCTCGGCTTGAAACGTCGACTGCACCTCTTCCTACAGATTCTGCTTGGCCTGCTGCATTCACCAGCAACTTTGATGTGTGTTGCTATTCTACTCTACCATTGCGGCACCAGTAGACCTGCTACAATTAGGAAGTTCAAATCCTGACCTTTATCCCTCACCCTTATAACCTCTTCTCTCCTCTAATCACCTACCTTGCCCTCCAATCCTTCCTCCTCTCTCTCCATCCTTTGATCCTGGCACAAAATCCCCTTCTACTGTCCAACTTGCAACCTCTAGATCCTTGCCTCCTTCTCCTCTCCATGTGCCAAGTGATTAAAGTATGCAATTAACTGATTTCCTTCATGCACCGCTTGATGGAATCCGTGCAAATGGAAATGTTCTTCCAAATGGAATTGTCTTTCCTAACACGAGACCTGCTCGGTAACATACTACTCCTTGAACATTGCTGAATTCCCCAACAAAATATTTGTTAAAACTGCCACAACATTAAATGAGCTTTTTCCATGTTCTAGAAAGGAAACTGAGAAAAAAATTACTAATGTAACTGCATACACATTTGTAAATACTTATTTTCCTCACAAGAATAAAATATATCTTCAGTGCTAAAGGTCCACGTTATACAAAACCTCTGTCACCTGTCTTATTACTGCATCTATACATCTAATGGATGCTGGTAAGATATCAAGCAACACACATAAAAGTTGCTAGTGAACGCAGCAGGCCAGGCAGCATCTCTAGGGAAAGGAACAGTCGACATTTTGGGCCGAAACGTTGACTGTACCTCTTCCTAGAGATGCTGCCTGGCCTGCTGCATTCATCAGCAACTTTTATATGTGTTGCTTGGAATCCCAGCATCTGCAGATTTCCTTGTGTTTGTGCTGGAAAGATATCATTTGTGATTTCAAAAGGGAAGTAATTTTATTTTTATTTATTCTCCAACTCAGTTATTTTCCCGCTTTCGACCAGCCCATGCCAACACCAAAGGGGAGGCACAGAGGCATATTTGGCCTGCAACATGAATCCCCTTCATGCACAAACTTCTTGACCAGTGCCCTGTACCCTCCTACACAGCTTCCACTTCATCAGGACAGATGCCTTCCACTGGCACTGAATCCAGTTTACGTAATGGCCAATTCCCGAAATTTAAATATAAATCTCTAACACATTGGGCAAAGTGGCATTAGCATCTATCAATTATACAAAAAAGGATGAGGAAACATCTGGCAGGGCTGACTGCTAAATGTAGGTCAACTCCTGACTGGAGGTTTCTTTATTATTGGTAGTGGCTTTGCTGGCAGTAAGTGTGTGTGGGTTTCTGGTCCTGTTGGCATGTACTGATTTAGCTGGATGAGCAGGCTTCCCTGGGAGTGCTTGCCACATGCCCCATTTCTGGAGTTCTGCAACATCATTTTTGTCCTCGCCTTGACAGGAACGAACGAGTATTCAAGTGTCAGCTGCTGAAAAGGGTCACAGGGCAGTTGTATGGTGGGTTGCTCAGCTCCTTAATGCAAGTCATTTTCATGCCTCTGCTGTAATTGCTTGTGACAAGAGAGGCATGAAAAATGCTAAAGAGCAGCTCGTGGGGGTGGCAGGGGCTCACTGTCAAGTAAGAAAACAGCTGTACTCTGAGTGAAAGGGTGGAGGGGCACTCGATCAAAAAGACTGAAGTTATCCAAGCCAATCTGGCACACCCTGTGCCTACTGTCAAGATTCTTGGTAACATCTGATTCAAACCCAGATAAACATCCGAGTGACCAGGCAACTATTGAATCAGCTGGAACCACTTGAGCCAACTCTGTGTGAAGATGAAAAAAATACAGTATGAAAGCACATTTAGCTGTTGATTAAATCATAGGTGCTGAGTCACAGGGCTGTAGCATCGAATAATGAATTGTCTTTGCTTTGACAAGTCAACTACAAGACAGCTTCAACGGTCAGACTTAAAAAAAAATTAGTTCATGGGATGTGGACAGTACAGATTGCAAGTCATTTCAAAGGGCAGTTAAATGTCAACCATATGGGTGGGCCCAGAGTCTTCAGAGATTTTTACTAGTGGTGCTTAAATGTGATTTATTGCTGAATGCAATGAATCAAGAGAAACGGGATGATCTTTTTGACAATTCATCCGAAATACCACAAGAGCAAAAATGGATAAAGACTAATTAGCTATTTGACAAGACCTTATCATACAAGATTAGCTTTCTTTACGAACAGAAAGCTGACAGTGTTTTCATCAGATAGAGGAGACCCAACTTCTTGCATTACTTAATCAAATTACAGAATGAAATGCAGGTGGGTGGGTGGAGGGTGCAGGTTTTTTCAGTACTGAAAAGTATTGAGAGGGTTCCTTTAGTCAGAGTCATCATATGATCATCTTTAAAACTCAGTTCACAACGAGCATTGAGTCTGGTTTACAAACACAAATTCCTGTGCTCACACTCACTGTCCCTCTGTACCTGTGTTTGTGTACAGTGTTTAAAATTTGTACCATCTCTATCTCACTGTATCTTGCAATTCTGTGAATGCAAAAAGGAAACACGAATGGTAGCTTGCCTCCCAGGCACCAACGTCCGAGATGCTTCCGGACACGTCAACAATATCCTGAAAAGGGAGGATGAGCAGCTAGAAGTCATGGTACATATTGGTACTAATGACATAGGAAGAAAAAGGGGGAAGGTCGTGTAAAAAGAACACGGAGTTAGGGAGGAAGCTGAGAAGCAGAACTTCAAAGGTAGTCATCTTGTGATTGGCTCCTGTACCGTGTGACAGTGAGGATAGGAATAGAATAAGAAGGCAGGCAAGTGTGTGGCTGAAGGATTGGAGCTGGAGGACGGGATTCAGATAATTGGGACCTCTCTGGGGCAAGTGGGACCTGTACAAAAGGGACTGGTTGCACTTGAATCCAAGGGGGACCAATATTCTTGCGGGTTCTTTTACCAGTATAACAGAGAGGGATATGAGCCAGCTGGTTTAACAAATAGATGATGAGTGTAACATGAATGTAAGGAAGAACAAGCCAATGATTGGGTACAAATGCAAACAGAGCAAAGATTTAAATTGTTATACAGAGACAAAATTCAAAAAGGCAAAGAATGCAGGACTGAAGGTGGTGTATTTAAATGTGCACAGCATTTGGAATAAGGTTGATGAACTCATGGTGCAATTAGAGATTGGTCGGTATGACATTGTCAGCATGGCTGAAAGGCGGCCGTAGTTGGGAGCTTAACGTCAAAGGACATCCTTTGTGTTGAAAGGACAGGCAGGAAGGCATAGGCAGTGATATGGCTCTGTTGGTAAGAGATGGAATTACATCTTTTGAAAGAGGTGACACAGGGTCAGAGAATATTGAATCTTTGTGGGTGGAGTTAAGAAATTGCAAGGGTAAAAAAATCATTAATGAGAATCATATCTTGGCCTCCAAATGAGGCTGGTGTCAGATCGTTAGAGAGGGAATTTGATGAATGCCTATGAGAAGGCTTTCTAGAGCAGCTTATGATTGAGCCTACTTGCGGAAAGGCTACCTTAGATTGGGTGTTGTGCAATAACGTGGACAAGTGTTTAAGGCATTAGACTAGCTACCTGAAGGTCATGATTTTGTGAGTTCGAGCCCAAGTCAAGGGAACGTGTTGTGTCCTTGAGCAACGCACTTAATCACACATTGCTCTGCGACGACACTGGTGCCAAGCTCTATGGGTCCTAATGCCCTTCCCTTGGACAACATTGGTGTCGTGGAGAGGGAAGACTTGCAGCATGGGCAACTGCTGGTCTTCCATACAACCTTACCCAGGCCTGCACCCTGGAGAGTGAAGACTTTCCAGGCACAGATCCATGGTCTCGCAAGACTAACGGATGCCTTTGTGCAATAAACCAGATCTTATTAGGGAACTTAAGGTAAGGGAACCTTTAGGAGGCAGTGACCATAATATGATTGAATTCATACTGCAATTTGAGAGGGAGAAACATATGTCACATGTATCAGTATGGCAATGGAATAAAGGGAATTACAGAGGCATGAGCGAGAAGCTTGCCCAGGTGGATTGGAGGAGGATACCAGTGGGGATGACGGTACAGCAGAGATGGCTGAAGTTTCTGGGAATACTTCACAAGGCGCAGGATCGATATGTCCCACTCAGGAAGAAGTTCTCAAATGGCAGGGGTAGGCAACCCTGGCTGACAAAGAAAGCTGAAGACTGCATAAAAACCAAGGAAAGGGCATATAAAGGTAGGAAAAAATGAGTGGGAAGTTGGATGATTAGGAAGATTTTAAAATCCAACAAAAGGCAACAAGAAAAACTATGAGAAGGGAAAAGATGAAATATGAGGGCAGACTGGCCAATAATATAAAGCAGGATACCAGAAGTTTTTCAGTCATATAAAGAGTAAAAGGAAGGGGAGAATTGATATTGGACTACTGGAAACTGATGCTGGTGGGGTAGTAATGGGGAACCAAAGATGAACTTAATGGTTACTTTGCATCCATCTTCACTGTGGAAGACACTAGCAGTGTGCCAGAGGTGACTCTTTAGCACAGAGCCAAGGAGAATTTTTTTTTTCCAGCCAGAGAGTAGTAAATCAGTGGAATGTTCTGCCACAGAGTGTGGTGGAGGCCATGTCTATGCGTATATTTAAGGCGGAAGTCGATCGTTTCCTGATCGGCCAGGGCATCAAAGGATATGGCGAGAAGGCAGGTGTATGGGGTTGAGTGGGATCTGGGATCAGCCATGGCGGAATGGCAGAGCAGATTCGATGGGCTGAATGGCCTAATTCTGCTCCTATATCTTATGGTCCATCATTCTTTGACACCCTGCCATCATCCAGTGCGGTAAATGTGCAGACCCAAATTTTAATAAAGTACTGATTAGGAGAGCTCAAAATTTAGTTTAAATGTCATCCTTAGTCATTTTCAGTCTGCCGTGGTCTGCTAATTCTGGTATTTAATGCACATTTTTTAAAAAAATGAAATCAATATATCCCACAGACTTTAGAAGACAAAACTTTTATTTTATAAATACACTTGAATTCTGCTAAATGGACGACTTGTGTGCTGCAGCTCTTCTGCTTCAGGCAAAGTTTCCAACAACAGGACAACACCATGGTACTCTGGGAAGAATGTACTGTTGTCAAGATCAATAACCTGACAACAAGTGCAATGCAGAAGGAGCCACATTTCACTCTACACATTCATAGCATCAAGTGCTCCTGTGGTGACAGGCACAAGACGCCCCCGATTTCACTAAATACGTCACCATGATAATGATTGGATAAAACACCTGAGGTGAGAATGAACCCTCCCACACACCACCCACTCCCCACCCCCGCCACACCTGCTCTGAGCACATCTTCCCTTTCCTCATTATATATTCTGCACTGAGCAGGATTGACTCATTGTACTAATAAATGCCAGGTCCAGAGGGACAAATATCTCTTGTAAAGCCTGCTGCTCTGGGCCCCATGTGTAACTAGTTTGTGAAGTAAGTGTTGAATTTCCCACTGGGCATCTGCAGATACATAGCACTAATCCACTTTAATAATGGATGGTCAGATACTGAGTAACAACCAAATTGTTTTAGAAAGGAGCACACCCTACTGCTTTACTAGTCACACCTTGGTGAATAGCAGTTGTCGGCATACAACGAAATTTTGTTGAAATTTACCACTGCATTATCCCTGCAGCACCATTATGACCGACAGTCAATTTTAGGGCTCAGTAACTTAAAATTATAAATGCATCTCCCAATGATTGATTGTTACCAATTCTTTTGTTGATTAACAACCCAAGAAGTCATTAACTTGACCACAAACAACAGGAATTCTGCAGATGCTGGAAATTCAAGCAACACACATCAAAGTTGCTGGTGAATGCAGCAGGCCAGGCAGCATCTCTAGGAAGAGGTGCAGTCAACGTTTCAGGCAGAGACCCTTCGTCAGGACTAACTGAAGGAAGCTTGACCATTCTGCTTTAACTTGACCATTCTGCTTTTCAGATAGAGCTCTTCATTTTGGAAAACTGCATGCTTATCTCCCTCACCAAGACCAAATTCTCCAACTATAAAAAGTGAACTTAAGTGAATAAAATAAATACTGTTTTTTTATCCCCTTTGTTATCTGTCGAACATAAATCTGGCATAACGACACAATCCAATCACAACCTTGTATCTGCTGTACCAATAATATTTATTTTACCAGCATCAATCATTTCTGGAGATCATTTTAAATTTAGAACCACCATGGGCTGAGATAAGAACACTTAAATGTTTTTGATTAACGTCTTGTGAGAACTAGGTTAAGACTTCAAAATTTTAGTTCAAATAATGAATAATTCTTTCACTGCAACCTTTTTTAAAGTACAAAATAAAAAATGACTGGTAATATTATAGGCTGATGTCATTAATGTAATTAAGTTCCTTACATGTTTTAAATATGCAATAAAATCTGGGAAAAGCTTTTCCCACAAGGAGCATTTAGAAAGAGTAGGCCAAGAAATTTAGCTGTTTGCAGCTCCACAGTGAAATGCAAAGCCAAGGACAAGAGGTTTTCTTGCAATATAGTCAGTTGCTACATTATACTGTACTTTACAGAGTAATATTTTGGATCACTGACATCCTCTCAGCACTTATAAGCAGTGACCTTTCAGATGAGACAAGGGTGAGTAGATGATTAGATGAATTCCGACAACAGGCTTGTAAGTTTGTGGTTCTCAATAATAATTAAAGGCTCATTAAATGAAGCCAAGTGCCAAATCTTTGATTTTCATTGATTCCTGCACAGGAGGTTCCTTTTTAAAAAAAACAAGTATGATTATGCAGTCTCATGTGGATAACAGCTTTGAAATCCCTGAAGATTTTCTGCAGAGTGAAATAGATGACAATTCAGTGAGCCGCTGGGATCTTTAACATAGTGATATGAATGTTATGCGTTTTGGATATTAAAACCTTTGTCGCTTCAAGTTTACCTAACAATTATCCTAAGCAATGAGAGGGAGGTAGCTACAAATCTCTTCCGATATCAAGAATGTTCCTGATGTGAACTCACCAAGCCTATATCTTACTGCACATACAATCAGCTTCGGGCAAAACCTGCATGAGGACCCACCAGTCTGCCACGAGCTGTAAACAGCTAATCCCATCTGACCACAGTCTGGACACTCCTCTCAAGCTGTGTACCATACAATGTAGATTGGCACTGCTACGTTATATAACACTGACTGCAGACTGGCAAATAGTTGCCAAAGTTAAACAGCAGTCAGAAGTTACCAAAAAAACTAACAAAAAAAAACCTCACTTACAAAAAGTGATGCTTGCACATCGACCATCGAGACTGACTGTTACCCGGACGCATTGAACACCCAAACAGTATATACACAGGTATAGGTCATCAGTCTGTTGTCCCCTGCATCGAAGTCAGTGGATAACTTTCAAAGGCAGAGCACACAGTACTGATGCTACGAAGTAGGGTACTTAGTGTTACAGACAGAACAAACCTGTAAGCAATGTTCATGGGGTCCTTGAACAGATTCACACTCAACAATTCAGATACAGCTTCTTCCTCTCTACCATTAGATATCTGAATGGACCACAAACACTACCTCTTCAGGTAGGAGTATATCTTCTTGCACTGTTATAGTAATTTTATGTCTGATTTTGATGCCTTTTGGCCATTTCTGTATCTATACTGCAGTGCTACTGAACATGCTATTCCAAGCCCAGGAGTTGGATACATAAAATACTTACTAATAAATTAAGCTGGGAATTCCAAACAGCATCACCCCAAAGTGGTTTAGAATGTGGAACCTGTCATCCAGGATCACTTACTGAAAAGTTGGCATCTCAGGAGGGATACAGAAATAGAGGGATATGTCGTCGGGATGAGGTTTGGCGGGAGGAAGGTCTAGTGGAGCAGCATAGTGGTAGATGCTGCTAGCTCACACTTCGCCTGACCCCTGGCACTGTCCGTGTACTGTCACGTAATTACATGGGTAACCCCCAAATGCTCGGGTTTCCTTCCACATCCCAAACACATGCTGGTAGGTTAACTGGTTAATGCAATTTAATCTCACGTGTAGGCGACTGATTGGAGAAATTTGAGTTTGGTTGAGTTGCACAAGAGAGAACAAGGAAATAAGTGGGGAAATGCAACTGCTTTAAGGGCCAGTTTAGACTGAATAGGCCAAATGGCCTCCTTTTGTGCCATAAGAAAATATCAATGTGGATGTTAGTATTGGTCTAAGCAATATGGAACAAATTGACTATTTATACACTGTAAATTCTAAAATTCAATGTCATACCTCTTGATTATTGATGCATGTATCATTCCTGTCCAGCCTGCAATTTGCTTTCACATTTCTCACCCCCACATCCAAAGTTTAAGTCCCCTTTCTGCTTAGGGTTCAAGGATGGCTTGCTTCCACTGTTTTTTTTTGATGAGGTGACCATGGAAGAATCTACCAGTCCCATATTGAGGCCAATGTTTTAAAGATAAAGGTTAGTTTTATTTGTCACATGTCCATCATAACATACGGTAAAATAGTTCACCTATGTTAACGACCAGCTCAGTTCAAAGATGTGCCGGGGGCAGCCCTCAAGTGTTACCATGGCACCAAAACAGCACGTCTACAGTTTACTAACCCTAATCCACACACGCTGGAATGTGGGAGGGAGGAAACCGGATTATCCAGAGGAAACTCACTCATCATGGGGAAAACTTACAAACTCCTTAGAGACAGCAGTGTGAACTGAACATAGACCACTGGCATGGTAAAGTGTTACATTGACCGCTACATTACCATACTGCCTCTTGATAGATGATGCACTCTTTCTGCTATTTATGGTCTATTTCTGTTTGCTGCCAACACATGGTTCGAAGTTCTCAGTACCTGCTAGAATGCCCCTTCTCTATATTTGTCAAACAGGGAACGTTGCATTTTTATCCCCCAAGAATGTTTTGAGTATTTCCTTAAATCTTTTTTACTACTTGCCTGGCAATGCATTCTGAACTCTTACTGACAGAGAACATCTCAGGAATCTGGTGCTGGGCCATTGAACAATATGGCTTATGCACCACAGCCAAAAAGGTGTGTAATTAGATGGTGAATGTTGGGAACATTGGCCAAGGAAAGCTCATTGATGCAAGTTCACTAATTCTTTCCAATGAATTTGGGAGATTCTGGATAAACACAATAAAGGTATTGTTTGCTGGGTCTGAGATCTTGGGTCTCCAAACACCTCAGTTGACTAAAGGCTGTACTGGTGGCAGTGGTGAATTTCTGCAATGTCTGCCTTGCTGAGGAGTGGCAGCTAAGGTATAGGAAAAGGCCATATTTTCCAGGATTTGGCCATGAACTTTTACTGTTGGAGCACAGCGCTATACAACAAGGCAGATTGGTAGAAAACCTTTGTTTTACCAATGTTGTGTGTACAGCCTAAAATCCCGTGTGCTTCAGTGAGCAAGTGAACAATGGCTTGAATTTCAGCCACTAAAACTCAAGCATTATCTGCACCTATCAATTCCACTACTGGAGTATGTTCTCATTACTTTGAAACCTCAGTGGTGTGCAACTGCAACAACACTTAGTCATCTGTTTTACCTCACTTACACATGAGTATCGCCACCAAGGAAAGAGCACCTCTTCTTACAGATGCTGCCTGGCCTGCTGCGCTGTTGGTTGAAGGAAAAAGTATCTAGTGCTTTCCCGGCATATATTTCCTCTAGAAGAGAAGAATTTAAACAAAGCCAAAGGTTTCATTCCAAGTAAGAACTAGAATTTGATTATAAACAAGGTGGGACAGCAGAAACCTGACCAACAATCAGGAGGGACGGATGACGGGGGTACATATACCACTGGACTAGACATGTTTAGGCATCATAGAAACATAGAAATTAGGTGCAGGAGTAGGCCATTCAGCCCTTCGAGCCTGCACCGCCATTTATTATGATCATGGCTGATCATCCAAATCAGAACCCCGCCCCAGCCTTCCCTCCATACCCCCTGACCCGTGTAGCCACAAGGGCCATATCTAACTCCCTCTTAAATATAGCCAATGAACTGGCCTCAACTGTTTCCTGTGGCAGAGAATTCCACAGATTCACCACTCTCTGTGTAAAGAAGTTTTTCCTAATCTCGGTCCTAAAAGGCTTCTCCTCTATCCTCAAACTGTGGCCCCTCGTTCTGGACTTCCCCAACATCGGGAACAATCTTCCTGCATCTAGCTTGTCCAATCCCTTTAGGATCTTATACGTTTCAATCAGATCCCCCCTCAATCTTCTAAATTCCAACGAGTACAAGCCCAGTTCATCCAGTCTTTCTTCATATGAAAGTCCTGCCATCCCAGGAATCAATCTGGTGAACCTTCTTTGTACTCGCTCTATGGCAAGGATGTCTTTCCTCAGATTAGGGGACCAAAACTGCACACAATACTCCAGGTGTGGTCTCACCAAGGCCTTGTACAACTGCAGTAGTACCTCCCTGCTCCTGTACTCGAATCCTCTCGCTATAAATGCCAGCATACCATTTGCCTTTTTCACCGCCTGCTGTACCTGCATGCCCACTTTCAATGACTGGTGTATAATGACACCCAGGTCTCGTTGCACCTCCCCTTTTCCTAATCGGCCACCATTCAGATAATAATCTGTTTTCCTATTTTTGCCACCAAAGTGGATAACTTCACATTTATCCACATTAAATTGCATCTGCCATGAATTTGTCCACTCACCCAACCTATCCAAGTCACCCTGCATCCTCTTAGCATCCTCCTCACAGCTAACACTGCCACCCAGCTTCGTGTCATCCGCAAACTTGGAGATGCTGCATTTAATTCCATCATCCAAGTCATTAATATATATTGTAAACAACTGGGGTCCCAGCACTGAGCCTTGCGGTACCCCACTAGTCACCGCCTGCCATTCTGAAAAGGTCCCGTTTATTCCCACTCTTTGCTTCCTGTCTGCTAACCAATTCTCCACCCACACCAATACCTTACCCCCAATACCGTGTGCTTTAAGTTTGCACACTAATCTCCTGTGTGGGACCTTGTCAAAAGCCTTCTGAAAATCCAAATATACCACATCCACTGGTTCTTCCCTATCCACTCTACTAGTTACATCCTCAAAAAATTCTATGAGATTCGTCAGACATGATTTTCCTTTCACAAATCCATGCTGACTTTGTCCGATCATTTCACCGCTTTCCAAATGTGCTGTTATCACATCCTTGATAACTGACTCCAGCAGTTTCCCCACCACCGACGTTAGGCTAACCGGTCTATAATTCCCCGGTTTCTCTCTCCCTCCTTTTTTAAAAAGTGGAGTTACATTAGCCACCCTCCAATCCTCAGGAACTGATCCCTGATGAAGATGGCAGAGTTTGTCATTGTAACGTTGGCTAAAATAGATACTTGCACCCGGCTGGAAGCCCGAGAAGAGTTTATTATAGCCACGAAGGGTTAACCAAGAAGCACATGAACAATTGATCAGCTGATGGGCAGCAATAAATGGAGATGGCAAAAATCCAAAGTGATTCAAGGCTATCTGTAGCTGCCTCACTGTTTCCACCACAGAACATGGAGTCCCGGATTATCATACCTGATCTGTCTATCGGATGATGCCTTCCCACTGAACTTACTCTTAGTGCTGCCCATATCCTCAATATTAACCCTTTGCCAATATACTCCTACAGTCTCGTGAAGGCTGCCTTTTGCAATCTTGTCTGAGCAGGCTATTTAGTTAAAAGTATAAATGGGGCAGACTTAATGAGTCTCACATCTGCACATATAGCTGAAGAGCATTTGAGCAGGATTTGAATGTGGCTCATTCCTGATAAAAATCACTTAATTTGGCACCGACTTTTCGGTTATTAAAGGCCAGGGATTTCAACTGCTCCTGCCTGGTTAAATCCTGCAATTCAATCCCTAATTCAACCAGTCCAAATACTCCATGATAGCACTATGTTAGAAATCAAAAGTGCTGGTCCATCATTCTTCCCCACACTGCACAGGATACTAAAAACCCTTTAAATGAGAAGAAACAGATATCACCTGAAATACAAATCCACCAAGATATGAAGTAGAGGACATAAAGTGAAGACAGTGCAGCATTATAGGAAACAGCATTCTCAAGACAAGGTCACCCAATAATGCCTTCTGTATAATTCCCTTTATAATCCCAGGTCATCATAAGATGCCTGGCAATCAATGAAGTACAGTTGAGTAGTCTCTGCTGTACTACAGGAAAATATGGCAGATGAAAGTACTGGAGATGTACGTACAGGGAGTGAGGGGCATTTTCCAACTGATTCTGAAGAAAAATTATTCAACTGAAACAGAGACCCAGGAGACTGCAGATGCTGGAAATCTGGAACAATACACAAATGGAGCTGGAGAAATTCACTAGGTCAGACAGTATCCCTGAATGGAGGTGAACAATTAACTTTTTTGGTTGAGGCCCTTTGTCAGGACTGGATAGAAAGGAGGGGTGCAACCAGTATTAAAAGGTGGAGAGGGACGTGCAGTATTATAGGAAATAGCATTCTCATGACAACGTCACCCAATAATGCCTTCTATATAATTCCCTTTATAATCCCAGGTCACCATGAAGTGCCTAATCAGGCCCTGTCTGTCTAAGTACAACTGGTTCCTTAGAATGCCTTGAAATAATTTCCCCACTATTAACATTAAGCTCACCAGCCTAGAAGGTGTGGAGCAAGAGCTGGCAGGTGGTAAGTGGATACAGATGGGGATTGGCTGATAAGGATGGAGGAGGAGAGTGGAAATAATGTACTACTTGCCAACTCTTGCTCTATCCCTCCCCCCCCCCCCCCCCACCACCTTATAGAAAATGATTGAGTAAGTTAGGACTTCATTACCTAGAACATAGGTGAATGTAGAGAAATTTGATAGAGCTATACCAAATTAGTGGAGCATAGAGGGTTAATGCAAGCAGGTTTATTCCACTGAGGTGGGGTGAGACTGAAACTAGAGGACATAGGTTAAGGAAGAAAGGTGAAATATTTAGGAGGAACCTGAGGGGAACTTCTTTACCAAGGTGGTGGTGTAATTACGAAACTGGCAGCCCGTGGAAGTAGTGGATAGAGGTCTGAATACAATACTTATTGAAGAGAAATTTGGATAAGTGCGTGCATGAGAGAGGTACGGACAGCTAAAGTCTAGGTCCGTGTAAATAACAGAATATCAGCTCAGCATGGCCTAAGTGGGCTGAAGGATCCACTTCTGTGCTGTAGTGTTCTACGACTCGATGATTTTCACCTATCTCACACTTTTTTTAAAACTAGCTATCTCCCTTCTTTCTAGAACCGATGAAAGGTTCCGACCCAAAACATTGTACATCCATCTCCTTCCATAGATATTATCTGAGCTGCTGAGTTTCTCCATTTCCCGTGTGTGTTGATCCACCTGAAATGTTTTCTTTCCCATTGAAGCTGTGAGACCTGCTGAGTTTCTGGTTCCCAGCATTTGCTCGTGACATTCACCTGAGCTATATTGACTGCTAGATGGATAAAAGGGGGCTTTCAAAAAGTATAAATGCTTTTCACACTCTCAGGCAGTCCAAAAGAGCTTCAAGTTTAATGTGCTACCTTTGAATAGGAATCTGCTTTGCTCTTTGAAAAGTGGTTATGGAACCTTTAATGTCTGGCTGAGTGTGGCAGGATGAATGTGACAGAAGCAGTGGCTTTCTATCTCTTCAGAGAGATAACAGCGGAAGGTAGTACTGAAGCAGTACTCAAGTTTCAGAAGAGTGGCTTCTGCCCTGTATACTTTGCAAATAGATAAATCTTGAAAACAAGTTCACCGGAAAGATAAATGAAACAGCACCAGTGTCCTCTTCCAAGCTGACACCTCCAGTTCTTGTTACTGCACGTTGGCCATGTTAGTCTGCCCACTTCACTTGCTTCCCAATGCAAGACTTCCAAAACAGACACCCTATTCCAAGCTCTCATGGGAGAAGATTATTAAGCAGAGTGAGAAAAATGTTTAAAGATGCTCAAGCAAGCCTTTGCTAGTTGAATGGCTAAGAAACTAACTCGAGTTAGTTTCACGTTCAGAATAATCCTTTCAAAGCTTAATATAGCTGATTAGGGAAACTCGAGTGGATCATATACTTTGGGATCCACGTCATGGGAATATATTAATGCTCCAGTTGTTTCAATGTAAGAAAAGAGAAATCACAGTGTGCAAAAATGGAGCAATATATTCATGCAAACTTCCTAATAGTTTATTTTCATTTCATTGTTACTGGTTTGAATGCAGATTATTTGCATGCTGAACAATTTTAATTTTTATAAAAATATTTTTAAAACATTGTGGATATGTATAACTGACATTTCCTATTTGTAATAATACAGCAGCTGCAGATTTATAATATGCAAAAAAGCTTGGGGCATTATTTAACACTGAAATATCTTACAGGTAATATATGCGGTTTTAGCAAAAACTCAAATATAAATTTTAAAAAAGCAGCTAGGACCAAATTATGACCAAATTATTACCTTGTGGGATATTTTTTAAACTTCCAATTTAATAATCCTGATAAACCCTGCTAGAAAAGGTTGTTCATGTTTTTAAGCATTTATTTATTTGATGTCCTGAAAGCCTCCTTGAAGAAACACAAACAACAGGAATTCTGCAGATGCTGGAAATTCAAGCAACACACATCAAATTTGCTGGTGAACGCAGCAGGCCAGGCAGCATGTCTAGGACGAGGTGCAGTCAACGTTTCAGGCCGAGACCCTTCGTCAGGACTAACTGAAGGAAGAGTGAGTAAGGGATTTGAAAGTTGGAGGGGGAGGGGGAGATCCAAAATGATAGGAGAAGACAGGAGGGGGAGGGATGGAGCCAAGAGCTGGACAGGTGATTGGCAAAAGGGGATACGAGAAGATCATGGGCCAGGAGGTCCGGGAAGAAAGACAGTGGGGGGGGGACCCAGAGGATGGACAAGAGGTATATTCAGAGAGACAGAGGGAGAAAAAGGAGAGTGAGAGAAAGAACGTGTGCATAAAAATGAGTAACAGATGGGGTACGAGGGGGAGGTGGGGCCTTAGCGGAAGTTAGAGAAGTCGACGTTCATGCCATCAGGTTGGAGGCTACCCAGACGGAATATAGGTGTTGTTCCTCCAACCTTAGTGTGGCTTCATCTTTACAGTAGAGGAGGCCGCGGATGGACATGTCAGAATGGGAATGGGATGTGGAATTAAAATGTGTGGCCACTGGGAGATCCTGCTTTCTCTGGCGGACAGAGCGTAGATGTTCAGCAAAGCGGTCTCCCAGTCTGCGTCGGGTCTTGCCAATATATAAAAGGCCACATCGGGAGCACCGGACGCAGTATATCACCCCAGTCGACTCACAGGTGAAGTGTTGCCTCACCTGGAAGGACTGTTTGGGACCCTGAATGGTGGTAAGGGAGGAAGTGTAAGGGCATATGTAGCACTTGTTCCGCTTACACGGATAAGTGCCAGGAGGGAGATCAGTGGGGAGGGATGGGGGGGACGAATGGACACAGGAGTTGTGTAGGGAGCGATCCCTGTGGAATGCAGAGAGAGCGGGGGAGGGAAAGATGTGCTTAGTGGTGGGATCCCGTTGGAGGTGGCGGAAGTTACGGAGAATAATATGTTTGACCCAGAGGCTGGTGGGGTGGTAGGTGAGGACCAGGGGAACCCTATTCCTAGTGGGGTGGCGGGAGGATGGAGTGAGAGTAGATGTACGTGAAATGAGGGAGATGCGTTTAAGAGCAGAGTTGATAGTGGAGGAAGGGAAGCCCCTTTCTTTAAAAAAGGAAGACATCTCCCTCGTCCTAGAATGAAAAGCCTCATCCTGAGAGCAGATGTGGCGGAGACGGAGGAATTGCGAGAAGGGGATGGCGTTTTTGCAAGAGACAGGGTGAGAAGAGGAATAGTCCAGATAGCTGTGAGAGTCAGTAGGCTTATACTATACATCAGTGGATAAGCTGTCTCCAGAGACAGAGATAGAAAGATCTAGAAAGGGGAGGGAGGTGTCGGAAATGGACCAGGTAAACTTGAGGGCAGGGTGAAAGTTGGAGGCAAAGTTAATAAAGTCAACGAGTTCTGCATGCGTGCAGGAAGCAGCGTCAATGCAGTCGTTGATGTAGCGAAGGAAAAGTGGGGGACAGATACCAGAATAGGCACGGAACATAGATTGTTCCACAAACCCAACAAAAAGGCAGGCATAGCTAGGACCCATACGGGTGCCCATAGCTACACCTTTAGTTTGGAGGAAGTGGGAGGAGCCAAAGGAGAAATTATTAAGAGTAAGGACTAATTCTGCTAGGCGGAGCAGAGTGGTAGTAGAGGAGAACTGATTAGGTCTGGAATCCAAAAAGAAGCGTAGAGCTTTAAGACCTTCCTGATGGGGGATGGAAGTATATAAGGACTGGACATCCATGGTGAAAATAAAGCGGTGGGGGCCAGGGAACTTAAAATCATCGAAAAGTTTAAGAGCGTGAGAAGTGTCACGAACATAGGTCGGAAGGGATTGAACAAGGGGTGATAAAACAGTGTCGAGGTATGCAGAAATGAGTTCGGTGGGGCAGGAGCAAGCTGAGACAATAGGTTGGCCAGGACAGGCAGGTTTGTGGATCTTGGGTAGGAGGTAGAAACGGGAAGTGCAGGGTGTGGGAACTATAAGGTTGGTAGCAGTGGATGGGAGATCCCCTGAGCGGATAAATTCGGTGATGGTGTGGGAGACAATGGCCTGGTGCTCCTTAGTGGGGTCACGATCGAGGGGTAAATAAGAGGAGGTATCTGCGAGTTGTCGCTGTGCCTCGGTAAGGTAGAGGTCAGTACGCCAGACTACAACAGCACCCCCCTTATCAGCAGGTTTAATAATAAGGTTAGGATTAGTGCGGAGGGAGTGGAGAGAAGAGCGTTCCAAAGGAGCGAGGTTGGAATGGGGACAAGGTGCGGTGAAGTCGAGACGGTTGATGTCCCGTCGGCAATTAGCAATAAAGAGATCCAGAGCAGGCAGAAGACCAGAGCGGGGTGTCCATGAAGAAGAGGAGGGTTGAAGACGGGAGGAGGGGTCATCGGTGGGGGTGGGAGAGTCCCTGCCGAAGAAGTAGGCTCGGAGACGGAGACGGCGGAAGAAAAGTTCCGCATCATGGCGAACACGGAACTCGCTGAGGTGTGGGCGAAGGGGGACAAACGTGAGGCCCTTACTGAGGACAGAGTATTCTGCCTCTGACAGTTGAAGGTCGGAGGGGATGGTAAAGATCCGGGACGGATGAGAAGTGGGATCAGAGGGGGGAGGAGGGAGGCTGGGGGTGTCAGTGGAGAGGGGAGGGTTGGGGTGAGAGGAAGATGGAGCCTCTGAGGGCCCAGGAGTTGATGGTGGGATCTGAGGAAGACGGGGCTGCGGAGTGGTGGTGGGGGAAGCAGAGACGGGAGTCACAATAGCAGCACATAAAGACCCGGCCTGGAGTTCAAGGCTGGAATCTTGAGAGCTGGGATCAGAGGTGGGAGGGGGGAGGCTGGGGGTGTCATTGGTGGGGGAGGGTTGGGGTGAGAGGAAGATGGAGCCACTGAGGGCCCAGGAGCTGACGGTGGGATCTGAGGGAGACGGGGTTGCAGAGTATTGGTGGGGGAAGGGGAGACGGGAGTCACAACAGCAGCACATAAAGACCCGGCCTGGAGTTCAAGGCTGGCGTCGCAGTTGGTGGTTGAGCAATCGCTGTGAAGGTGTCCATGGTCGTTGCTGGAGTCCGGGTTTTGAATATGCCCCGAGGTGTTGGAGCTGGCGAGATCAGTGGCAGGAGCTGCAATCTGAAGTTCATGCCTGCTGGCGTCAGGGCCGGCAGGCTCTGGAGTCCGTAGATGTAGGATTTTGCGATCTTTGCCTAACATGACAAAGTCAAAAAAACGGCGATTGCAGGCGTGAATCCGACGGAGGATGAAATAACGGGTAGGAGCATTACAGACGGCGAAGAAAGTGTCCCGAAGGTGCGGAAGGGTCTGGGATAGGGACACCAAGTACCTCCTCATGGCGGAGAGAGTCGCCTTCAGAGCTTGACGGGAGAAGCGGTGAGAGGCAGAGTCAATAAAATGTGAGTACCTGGGATCCTCAGAAGGTCCAAACTGAGAGGCTTGGAAACGAATCCTAAAGCCAACTGGAGTAAGTTGGCGACGGAGGCACGTTCCAAGAAAGGATATATGGCTGTGATAGCGAGTCTGAGTCAAAGTGTGGTCGAAAAGTTGAAGAGCCGAAGAAATTACAGATGGGGAGCAGTGAGAGATGGTTTCACCGAACTCCCGTCGAAGAGAGGATCTAAACTTCTTCGGTGTAGGCATCACCGGAAGAGGCTTCGCAGTAGTGAATTTAAACGCAAACAACAGGAATTCTGCAGATGCTGGCAATTCAAGCAACACACATCAAAGTTGCTGGTGAACGCAGCAGGCCAAGCAGCATCTGTAGGAAGAGGTGCAGTCGATGTTTCAGGCCGAGACCCTTCGTCAGGACTAACTGAAGGAAGAGTGAGTAAGGGATTTGAAAGTTGGAGGGGGAGGGAGAGATCCAAAATGATAGGAGAAAACAGGAGGGGGAGGGATAGAGCCAAGAGCTGGACAGGTGATTGGCAAAAGGGGATACGAGAGGATCATGGGACAGGAGGTCTGGGAAGAAAGACAAGGTGGGGGGGACCCAGAGGATGGGCAAGAGGTATATTCAGAGGGACAGAGGGAGAAAAAGGAGAGTGAGAGAAAGAACGTGTGCATAAAAATGAGTAACAGATGGGGTACGAGGGCCTCCTCTACTGTAAAGATGAAGCCACACTCAGGTTGGAGGAACAACACCTTATATTCCGTCTGGGTAGCCTCCAACCTGATGGCATGAACATCGACTTCTCTAACTTCCGCTAAGTCCCCACCTCCCCCTCGTACCCCATCTGTTACTCATTTTTATGCACACATTCTTTCTCTCACTCTCCTTTTTCTCCCTCTGTCCCTCTGAATATACCTCTTGCCCATCCTCTGGGTCCCCCCGCCCCTTCTCTTTCTTCCCGGACCTCCTGTCCCATGATCCTCTCGTATCCCCTTTTGCCTATCACCTGTCCAGCTCTTGGCTCTATCCCTCCCCCTCCTGTCTTCTCCTATCATTTTGGATCTCCCCTTCCCCCTCCAACTTTCAAATCCCTTACTCACTCTTCCTTCAGTTAGTCCCGACGAAGGGTCTCGGTCTGAAACGTCGACTGCACCTCTTCCTACAGATGCTGCTACGTTTCTCCAGCAACTTTGATGTGTGTTGCTTGAAGAAACACAATATCCCTTTGTAACTACAGGGAGCTCGCTGGACAAAGCAGAGAAGAATCCAGGTTTTACTACCTCAAATCCATACATCAAAGGGAGAGAAAAGCCATGTACAAGGAGGAAAATAGCTCCCAACCTGCCCACCAACCCCACAGTCTCCACCTGCTAGAGTCAGTAGTTCTCTCATTCGAATTATCATCCACCTCAGAGTCCTCAAGACTGGAGTGGAAACAAGTCCCACTCAATCCCAAAAACCATTCAAGGAAGAAACTGCAGATAATATTTTTACCTGGTGAATTGTTTTCATTTCAAATCTATGTCCTAAAACTAGAAAGGGTGCATCACTTAAATCTAAAAATTTTTTTAAAAAAAGGTACATCTTAATTACACCGTTACTTGTAACTGAAACTGTGCTCTATTTTGGTCTATTTTTTAGTAAACTGGACCCCTCTGCTTTACAACTTCACACCTTATCACATTCAAACAGAGCCATCAATCAAGCATAAAGGCTGCTTTAATGGTCTCAAAAGCTTTTTATCACTACGGATTGAACAGCCCTTTATATGAACGCTGCAGCTATGCAGGAGGTTCTGAATAAAAGACTGATGATACTTTTCACTTTGACCTTTTTGTTTACTGCACAGGATTTAAAAGCATCTGATTTTAGGAATAAAAGCCTACCTCGCCTGGGGAATGCGACTGAGTTTAAACGTCTGATAACGGTAACACAAAATGACAGGCAGTTGTAATGGATGTGTAATTAACAGCTAGATTCAGTGGGGCTGGCAGCAGCCTTCTAAATTGTCAGATGTGACTCACCTTGAAATAAGTCACCAAAGAGGAACTGGCATGAATTATTATTCTGGGGTAAAATACTAGTCTCAATAAAGTGGATGGCCATGTCCTCAGTGGTCATTGCAAGTTCACTATTACATTCAGCAGCTAAGCAGCAAGATCTTGAACTCAGCTGCAGGAAGACTGCTTGGTTTTATCCCTTGGGACGGACTTATCACAAATGTTTCTTGCAAGACCATCAGGTTGCACATGGAATGATGGCTGGTAAATATAATTGTGAAGACAAGGCCCTTTTAACTAGTCGACAGCAGACAACAACCTAGTATTGTGAAGTCTGTGTTATGTACCCAAGTCCAAGACAACCTCAGCAGGTACTACCCAAGGAAAGACCTGAACCTACTTCAATTTGCATGTTGCCATAATAGGTCCACAGCGGATGCAATCTCAATGCCTCTCCACTCGGCTTTGGATCACCTGGTCAATAGCAATACCTACATCAGGCTGCTGTTTATTGATTACAGCTCACACCATCATACCTTCAGTTTTAATCAAGAAGCTCCAGAACATCCCTCTACAACTGGATTCTGGACTTCCTCACCGGGAGACCACAGTCAGTGTAGATCAGAAATAACATCTCCTCCACATTGACAATCAACCTCGAGGATGCATACTTAGCCCACTGCTCTGCTCTCTCACACCTTCGACCACATGGCATGGCACAGATCAAATATCATCTATAAATTTGCTGGTGACACAACTATTGTTGGAAGAATTTCAGATGGCAATGCCGCAGTGTACAGGAGCAAGATAGATCAGTTGGTTGAGTGGTGTCGCAACCACCATCTTGCACTCAACATTACCAAGACCAAGGAACTGGTTGTAGACTTCAGGAAGGGGAAGCCGAGGGAACACACACCAGTCCTTATGAGGGATCAGCAGCAGAAAGAGTGAGTAGTTTCAAGTTCCTGAAGAGATACATGAGCCCCAACATATTAAAGCAATTCCAAAGAAAGCACAACGACTATATTTCATGGGACGGTGAGATAGAGACATACTGCTGCCGCAAAACAACAAAATTGACGACATATGCCAGTAATATTAAACCTGATTCTGACCTATGAGTACATGGCACTAAAAAGCAGGCAGCGTCCATGTTGAGTTGAATTAATGATCAGTGACAACGACCTCATCCATCATTGGACCTAACTAAAATTGTAAATAAGATTTCAATGACTGACAAGATTTAAGTGCTGGCTCGCCATTAAGCATTTCTGGTGAGAAGTATTCTGCTGAGTTCAATCACATCACCTGTCACAAATCACCAAGTTACTTCCATTGGTCACTTGGATGTGTCTTCATTAAGTTAAGAGACAGAAGATGGTCATCAATATCAAATGTGGAATACAAATTTTTTCAGCCCATATACCTCTGGCCAACAATCAAAATTGTTCAAAGAATATATGAAAGGAAGACTACTACTACTACGTCGACTCAGGCCTAGGGGGCCGGCGTGGGGCAGAAGACAGTATTTTGAATTCAACAATATTTTTTACTTCCACTAGGTTGATTTCACTGTACTCTGGAACTAAGGCTGGCAACAACATCCATCTATTATTAATAAAATGCCCCAAAGTACAGGAGTATTAGCACAAGTGTGTTAACAAGAAGCCATAACATTGAGCCATATTAGGAAAGAACAGGCCAATGGTGAAATGCTTGATCAAAGAGGCCATTTTAACATGGGTCTTAAAAAAAAAGAGGAAAACAAGTAGAACAAAAACTAGGTTTATAAGGAAAATTCCAGAGTTTATGACCTAGGCAGTTGAAGGTCTGGCTACCAACTACTAAAGTGGGAAACATACATACAAGGGATCCTGCATACTTGTTGGCCTAAAAATTTTATAGAGATAGGGAGGTTGGATTCTAAAACTGCTGTTAGGAGCCAATGTGATCACAGAAGTCGCAATTTCATGAAGGCCATGGGGCTGTTACTGCCTTGGATTCACTATGCACTTAAGTTCCGTCAACTTAATAAATTCAGAGGAAGGCCTCAGAAAACATTTTCACCAGGACAAAACTCCAGAATAAATGTTTTCTCACAAAGTCTGCTACAAAATTCGTGAGAGGCTATACGTTAGTGTAACAATTTCAATTTGATGTACTTTGAAGTGCAACCAGCACAACATTGCACATTTTTCAAGATATTAAATTTGGTGAGGTTCAAGGCAAGTTGCAGTGACAAAGGAAAGTTCTAGAACATACTCTTGTGTTTTGGCCATGCACCCTGATTGTTAGCACCCCACAACCTATAGTGTCATCACATGACGCCGTCATACCAACTACGCTATCATGTTCGGTTATAAGTTGTTCTTGTTTTGCACTAGCACATTGATACACTATGCATCCTTACTGAACTCTATTTCACAATATAGCAACATGCATTTAAACAGAAAAGTACTCCAATATAATCTTCAGAAAATTTTCAACTGATTACCTAGAATGTTGGCTTTAATGGTGAGAAGAATTTGGTTCAGAAATAGAGATGTCCTGTTGCAGTTCTGTAGGACCTCAGTGCGATCACACCTTGAGTGTTGTGTGTAATTTTTGTCTCCCTATGTGATGGATAATGTTTTCATAATAGATTGGATGCAGTGAAGATTCACCAGACACATTTCTGGGATGACAGAAATAACCAATGATGAAAGGTTGAGCTGAATGGTTTTACGTTTGCTGGAGTTTAGAAATATGAGGAGGGACTTCATGAAAAATTTATAGAATACTGACAGGATTGATCAACTAGATGGAAGGATGTTCCTTGTGTTGAGGTAGTCCAGGCTCAAGGATCACAACCTAACGCAGCCACCGGGCCGCAGAGCATGCGCTACCGGGCTGCGAGGAAACAATATGATTTGGTGATATGAGTCAGCTACACTTTTCCACATTCCCTGTCAAGCCCACTGTTGAGCTTGAACACATGCGAGGTCACTACCCGCGCGTCATCCATGTCAGCACGGGAAGGAGATCAACTCCTCGAGCTTGCAAATGATGGTGGGCTGAAATGTATGTTTGACATAACATCTCTGCCAGCATTCTGGATCAAAGTCAAGGCTAAATATCCTGAGATAGCCACGAAAGCACTGAAAATGTTGCTTCCATTTCTAACATATCTATGCAATGAATGCAATGAAAACTAAGTTGCGGAATAGACTGGACATAAGGAACCCCCTTTCGAGTATCGCGGTCTCCCATCACCCCTCAATAGGACCGTCTTGTTGCAGGGAAACAAGCCCAGGGCTCCCACTGATTCAGCAATATTGGTGTGTTGCAATTATTTTATATGTTCATACGGGGAAAATATGTGCTGTGTGTTTAATATCCAAACGTAACTTAAAATGTTATGATGCTATTGACTGATAAGTGACTGATATAACTATATAACAATTACAGCACGGAAACAGGCCATCTCGGCCCTTCTGGTCCGTGCCGAACGTTACTCTCACCTAGTCCTGCCGACCTGCACTCAGCCCATAATCCTCCATTCCTTTCCTGTCCATATACCTATCCAATTTTTCTTTAAGTGGTAATATCGAACCTGCCTCTACCACTTCTACTGGAAGTTCATTCAACACTTACTTCAAGCTCCCCTGATAATTGACTTATCTCTCTATTCATACGAGGAAAATATGCGCCGTGTGTTCAATATTAAATTCGTTAGATAAACTCTTTTAGAAACGAAATTAAGTGTATTAGCCACTTATCACCAATACTGTATTCCGGTCGTGATTAACAACCCCCCTCCCCCTCGAACAAAATCGCCAAAGACGATTTGTAGAAAAAAATTCGGCAGGTACACGCATGCGCACTGGTGCCCGCGCAAGGCTTCATGGTCATTGTAGTCTTTCTTGGAGTAAACACAACGGATTTGACTGCTACTCTTGTCCGTTGGCAACATCCCCCCCAGGGTCGGCCGGTCCGCAAGAACATTGTCAATATTAAACCGGTCCGCAGTGCAAAGAAGTTGGGGACCCCTGACCCAAGGATATGGGGTGAGTCATTTACGATTCAGATATGAAATTCCAATAGAGTGTTAGACCTATGGAATTCTGTATCACAGAAGGCAGTTGTGGCTAAATCATTAAAATATATTCAAGGAAGAGTTAGATATACGTAGGACTAATAGCTAAAGAAATCAGCGGAAATGGTTAAGAAAAAGAAGGAAATGCGTAACAGATATAGGCAGGAAGGAGCAAATGAGGTACTTTAGGAGTATAAGAAATGCAAGAGAATACTTCTGATTTCCTTCATAAGGTATGAGGTTGCTCTAGCAGACAAGGTAAAGGGAAATCCTAAGAGCTTCTACAGATATGATAAGAGCAAAAGGATAACAAGGGACAAAACTGTTCCTCTGGAAGATCAGAAAGGTCATCTATGCATGATGGTGGAGATCTTAAAATAGATTTTTTGCATCTATATTTACTCAGGAGATGAACAAAAAGTTTATAAAAGTGAGACAAAGAAGCAGTGTGGGTATGGACTGTGTATAGGTTACAGAGGAGGAGGTGACTGCTGTATTTAAGAAAATTAGTGTAAATAAATCCGTAGGAATGACAAGTTGTTACATCAGAACCTGTGGGAGCCTATTGCAGAAATTGCAGGTGCCCTAGCAGAAATAATTAAAACATCCTTAACTATGGGTGTGGTGCTGGAGGATTGGAAGATAGCCAATGATGTTCCTTTGTTTAAGAAAGGCTCTAACAATAAGCATGGAAATTACAGGCCAGTGAGCCTGACATCAGTAGTGGGTAAGTTATTGGAAGGTATTCCAAGGGACTGGATATATAAGTATTTGGATAGACGGGGACAGATTGGGGATAGTCAGGATGTCTTTGTGAGTTATAGATCATGTCTATCCAATCATCTAGAGATTTTTGAGGAAGTTACCAGAAAAGTTGATAAAAGCAAGGCAATTGATGTTGACTCCATGGAATTTAGCAAGGCCTTTGACAAGGTCGCACATGGCAAGCTGGTCAAGAAGGTTCAGTCACTTGACATTAGGAATGAGGTAGTAAATTGGATTGGATCCGAAAGGAAAATCATGTCTGACGAATCTCATAGAATTTTTTGAGGATGTAACTAGTAGAGTGGATAGGGGAGAACCAGTGGATGTGGTATATTTGGATTTTCAGAAGGCTTTTGACAAGGTCCCACACAGGAGATTAGTGTGCAAACTTAAAGCACACGGTATTGGGGGTAAGGTATTGGTGTGGGTGGAGAGTTGGTTAGCAGACAGGAAGCAAAGAGTGGGAATAAACCGGACCTTTTCAGAATGGCAGGCGGTGACTAGTGGGGTACCGCAAGGCTCAGTGCTGGGACCCCAGTTGTTTACAATATATATTAATGACTTGGATGAGGGAATTAAATGCAGCATCTCCAAGTTTGCGGATGACACGAAGCTGGGTGGCAGTGTTAGCTGTGAGGAGGATGCTAAGAGGATGCAGGGTGACTTGGATAGGTTGGGTGAGTGGGCAAATTCATGGCAGATGCAATTTAATGTGGATAAATGTGAAGTTATCCACTTTGGTGGCAAAAATAGGAAAACAGATTATTATCTGAATGGTGGCCGATTAGGAAAAGGGGAGGTGCAACGAGACCTGGGTGTCATTATACACCAGTCATTGAAAGTGGGCATGCAGGTACAGCAGGCGGTGAAAAAGGCGAATGGTATGCTGGCATTTATAGCGAGAGGATTCGAGTACAGGAGCAGGGAGGTACTACTGCAGTTGTACAAGGCCTTGGTGAGACCACACCTGGAGTATTGTGTGTAGTTTTGGTCCCCTAATCTGAGGAAAGACATCCTTGCCATAGAGCGAGTACAAAGAAGGTTCACCAGATTGATTCCTGGGATGGCAGGACTTTCATATGAAGAAAGACTGGATGAACTGGGCTTGTACTCGTTGGAATTTAGAAGATTGAGGGGGGATCTGATTGAAACGTATCAGATCCTAAAGGGATTGGACTGGCTAGATGCAGGAAGATTGTTCCTGATGTTGGGGAAGTCCAGAACGAGGGGCCACAGTTTGAGGATAGAGGGGAAGCCTTTTAGGACCGAGATTAGGAAAAACTTCTTCACACAGAGAGTGGTGAATCTGTGGAATTCTCTGCCACAGGAAACAGTTGAGGCCAGTTCATTGGCTATATTTAAGAGGGAGTTAGATATGGCCCTTGTGGCTACGGGGGTCAGGGGGTATGGAGGGAAGGCTGGTGCAGGGTTCTGAGTTGGATGATCAGCCATGATCATAATAAATGGCGGTGCAGGCTCGAAGGGCCGAATTGCCTACTCCTGCACCTATTTTCTATGTTTCTATGTTTCTCATGGGGGAAGCAGAGAGTGGTAGTAGATGGAGGCCTGTGACTAGTGGTATCCCAGAGGGATCAGTACTGGACCCATTGTTGTTTGTCATCTACATATATCAATGATCTGGATGATAATGTGGTGAAGTGGATCAGCAAATCTGCAGATGACTGGGGTGTAGTGGACAGTAAGGAAGGATGTCAGAGCTCGCAGCAGGATCAGGAACAGCTGGAAAAATATGCTAAGAATGGCAGCTGGAATTTTAATGCAGCCAAGTGTAAGGCGTTGCGCCTTGTGAGGACAAACCAGGGCACGACTTGCATGGCGAGCAGAAGGACACTGAGGAGTGAGTTAGACAGAGGGATCTGGGATTACAGATCCATAATTCCTTGCAAGTGGTGTCACAGACAGACAGCGTCACAGAGAAAGCTTTTGATACGTTGGTCTTCATAAATCAATGTATTGAAGGCAGGAAATGGGATGTAGTGTTGAAGTTGTACAAAACATTAGTGAGGTCCAATTTGGTGTATTGTGTGTAGTTTTGGTCACCTACCTAAAGGTAAGATGACAATAAGATTGAAAGAATGCAGAGAAAATTTACAAAGATGTTGTCAGGACTTGAGGACCCAAGTTATAGGGAAAGGTTAAATTGGTTTGGACTTTATTCCCTAGACTATAGAAGAATGAGGGGAGATGTGATAGAGCTATGCAAATTATGAGGGGTATAGATATGGTAAATGCAAGCAGACTTTTTCCACAGAGGTTGGGTGAGACTACAACTAGTGGTCATGGGTTAAGGGTGAAAAGTGAAATGTTTAAGGGGAACATGAGGGGAAACTACTTCACTCAGGGGGTGGTGAGAGTGTGGAATGAGCTGTCAGTGGAACTGATCGATACGGGTTTGATTTCAAAATTGAAGAGCAGTTTGGATAGGTACATGGAAGGGAGGGGTATGGAGGGCGATGGTCCTGGTGCAGGTTGATGGGTCTAGGCACATTAATAGTTCAACATGAACCAGATGGTCCAAAGGACCTACCTCTGTGCTGTAATGTTCTATGACCTTACAGTTTGTGGAGAATTCACCCTAAACACAGAAATAAAAAGTGGAATAAAACTGATGACAAAGATATGGTGACTTCACCATTTTAGGTCAACCAGTTGCAAAGACCATAGATCAAGTGCATTGCATCACTTTATCGGTTTTAGTCAGCCCAAAATGCAGGGATGTGAAGTGCAGCGTCACTGAGAGAAAACAGGTAATATCGTCTGACAAGTCAGAGATACAGTAGTCGAGGTGACAACCCATTTGTCAGTGCCCTTGCACAGAGACCTTCCAATGCGGGATAATTGAACCTGCAAGTCACAACAATCACATCTGCTGCTTCACAGACCCTCTGCAGGGCTGTTCAATCACACTGCAACATGCCTTGCTTAACCACCTGCAACAGTCACAACAAGTGGCCCTGGTTCTCATTCATGTGAATAATGGACTCATTAGCTAATGCAGAGTTTTGGTCAAACTTCAGTGGCTTTTTTCGATATTGTGATTAAAAAAAAATTGGACAAGGCTGCAATGATTCACCTTCTAAATTATTTAATTGCAAATTTCTGTCAAACAAAAGTTCTACCTTGATAAAAGTTATCATCTTAGTTTGAGGCTGTGCCTCAAGATCTGGTCAATGCATTCAGTGAATCACCTTAACTAAAAACATACTATACACTTTACTAATGCACAAATCATCACAAAATTACAATCGTCAACAACATTGTGTCAGTGTTTGATCCATTAGAGCAGCACACTCTGTGGAAAGCCACAGTCACTCTATTAATCCAACCTTCAAATGGTTTCTAATTTTTTCTAAACTTACAGAGATGCAGCACAGAATAAGCCCTTCCAGAGCCTTGACCCACGCCACCCAGCAATCCTAGTCTAATCACGGGACAATTATAACGACCAATTGACCTACCAACTGGTACATCTTTTGGACTGTGGGAGGAAATCCACGCAGTCAAGGTGAGAAAGTACAAACTCCTATAGACAGCAACGGGAATCGATCCTGGGTCAGCTGTACAGTAAACTGCTGTGCTAACCACTACACAATCATGCCTCACCTGTCAGAAACATCTTCAAACTGGGCATGCTTGAAAGAAAAAAAGACTTCCATTTAACAAGTTAGCTCTTAAGAGAATCTTCCTGCCCCATCTCCAAAATTAATTACACAACCTGCTTATTTACGAAGTTTAAATGCTATTGTGGGTTTGCGTTCAGTGAAATAATCTGGCTTCCAACACACAGTTTTAGCGAACAGTTGCAGGCTGCTTTATATGGGGAATTCTTGCAAGTATATTATTGCGGTCAGATTAATTCACTGTCTTGTTGCCCAAGGTAAATCAAGAAGATGTTTGGTTCATTTAAAAGTAATAGCTATCTGGATAATGTGAGCATACACTAGCTGGACAATCAGATACTTGATTACAGTAATGCAATAATACAGCTTATTTAATGCATTTCTTGAGATTCAGTGCAGAGAATATCGATGGCACAAAGTCCACATTTCGGATACAGGCTAAAACTACAGTTGAGAAGACAGGTTTTGAGAAGCTTCTACACAGAGAGAGATAAGTACCAAATGGGCAGCAGGGGAAAAAGCTAGGGACATATTTGGAGAGTGAATTCTGCTGTATTCTGTCACCTGTGGTGAAGGCAGAAGTGTAGGGGAGGAACCAGAGATGTTAGAGGGAAGGCTGCAGGCAATTGCTGAGAATGGGAAGGTCACAGAGAATAAAGCTTTAGCCTACGACATCTAAATGCAGTCAGAAGACTGCTAGGGGAATCCTAGTCAGCAGGACACAAATTTCTCAACGAACTGTGTATGAGGCAGCCAGTATCAAAAATCTTATTTTTGCTGATCTATATTGTTATTTTTTTCTCTCAGATGTACAGAGTACAGTAAAAGAAATGTGCACAAGTCTAACAGGACTCTACTTTTCCAGTGTAAACTAAAACAATGACTTCCCCCACCCCCCAAACACATCCTCTGAGCAATTAGGGTTCCATTACTAAAACTCCAATATTAAATTATCAAAATACACACTCTCACCAGTTCTTACACAGTCATTTTGCATAACACAGCTTAACAAAATCTCATTTTCCACTAAACATAGCATTTATGGCAGCATTTACAATAAAAATTTAGCATCCAGGAGAACCAACTTAGGCTTCATATCTGCACTAAACATGTTGTGTTAAGCTGGCCATAGATAGGTCAAATTGTTGAAGTGGATATGGAGTGAGACTCCAATATCTAGCTTTTCTCTACCCCAGCATCAGAATTTACCCTGCAACCCAAGTGTCACTGTCTAAGGAAACCTCTTCACAGTGAAGCTGGAGTGTTCTCTGCCCATATCCCTAAACTTGGTTAAGACCCCATCTATGATCGTCTTCCATGATGTTAAACAGAGCCATTGCTGAGACCTTCTGACGCACCTACAAACATCTGTAGGACCTTCCAAAAGTAAAGTCCATGCTGATTCCACAAACCGGTCAAGAAATGTTAGCCATTCAATACTTCTGAAATGTAATTATTACATTGGAATGCTGACAGTGAATGTGTGCATGGCAAAATTCCATAAAATGATCAGATAATCTCTTTCATTTAGTGATGTGAAGGATGCAAGGGTGAGCTATCCTGTTCTTCAGTGCCAAACAATTTTTCAAATCCAGATCATAAGGCAGACAGGCAGCTTAACATTTCACATGGAAAATGACAACTCTGACAATGCCTTCGATAAATCTGCAAAACTGTAATTTGTTTGGCTTGTAATTATTTTTCTTTAAGTCAGCAAATCAGGAGTAAAAGCAAAATCACAATGTTAAAGGCTTCCACTTTTCTTCAACTTGAGAGAAGATTTCTTAGTTGATTTTGTTCTCTTAATCTTTGTATTATCTTTGGAAAAATTATGGGTTTGTCCTACACCAAACTGATGGTGATTTAAATATAAAGAGCTGACAATTTGCTATCACTGCTATTCTGATCAGTAAATGTGCTGGGTGCAAATTTTCCCCTGGCACAATTCTTCAAGTAATTTTGTATTACTTTTCTGTAGTCTAATTCTGGTGCCTCATTGTTGCAGCTATGATCAGGTCTGATAAAATTATTGTCAAAAAGTTCTATACATTCTTCTCATTTCATCATATATGTTATCATATATATCATATATATCAAACTTTAAAAAAAAATTCTGTCCTAGTTATCATGCCATATTATTCAATTTCTATGCCTGGTCACACTCTGGATCATGCGTGCATCTTTATTAATTTTCTAATTCTGCTTAATGAGCCAGACAAGCTCCTCTAACTTCCAAGTTGATTTTGCTTTTCTGTAAAATATCTACTTCTGCTTTCTAAACAATGCTTCTATGATTCAAAGGAATAGAAAGTTTTGATTGCTCACACTAACTGGGTCCTAGAGTATTTACTATCTATTATATCCCCCACTGGCATTCAGCTACAATGAAAAGCAATGGGTAGTCAATCATCCAGCACCAGTTTAGGGTCAGTAACCAAAGGCAGAGTTTTCTAACATATTGAATTTTATGACAAAGGAGCTGTTCACCCAGCTCACTGTACACTGGCCATTAGTCATCTTTATGCTATTAGTCCCAGTCCATTATCTTTCCCCCATAACCCTACAAATTATTTCATTTTCACTAGACACCCAATCTTTCTGAAAACTGTTATTCTCTCCATAATATATTTCTGTAGGTATTCATATAGGCAATATAAGCAGTTTCAAAATGTGTCTCTTCATTCAGGTATTGGATGATAACTCAGGATATACTTTTAATTACAGATTTCATAATTTCATCTTGACAAACAAATTCAGAACAATTTCAGACCTACCTATTTTAACTTCACCTCCTTACAAATTTCCTTGTGCATCAAGGAAAATTTAAACGACCTTTAGTGTCCATTACACAATGAAAGTGAAAGGACACGATCTAGCCTCCTGTTATCTGCCTCATTAATGTCCTTTTTACAACAATAAGTGCAACAAGTTCATTTAATTGA
Source organism: Mobula birostris (assembly GCF_030028105.1). NCBI lineage: Eukaryota > Metazoa > Chordata > Chondrichthyes > Myliobatiformes > Myliobatidae > Mobula > Mobula birostris. The sequence continues at coordinate 77,423,026 of NC_092373.1, read as the reverse complement.
ACAGAGCTCTGTGACTCTTGGCACTGTTCAAATGTCACCCTGAGGTATTGCTGGCACACAGGAAAAAGCAGCTTGTGTTGTTGTGTGCTCTGCAGGATCTCCAGATAACCACTTGACAGCTTTGCTGTAAAGAACTGTCAGGACAAAAATAAAACCGGGCAAACATCAGAAGTAGTAATTTGACAGGCTTCATCAATAGCCCTACTCCTTCCCAAACATTATGGGCAATGAATAGATAAACAGAGTCTTGTTTACGAATGACTATGTAAAGATGAAGTCATAAACTGCATGTATTTATGCAATCAAAATATACTGTTTAAAATGTAAATTTGGAATAGAGTTGGACTCAAAGAAACTGCAATTTTTCAGCACCACAGGTCTACTAACCAGGTACTTTGATATTCCCTCTTATACCTCCAAAAGCATTTCGATTAAGGAATATTTATATAATCAGAAAAATATTTCTTGACTAAAAATGGTATCAGAGGTAAAAAATATCCTTGTCACAACTATGTGCTATAAGTTTAATGGTTTTGGTAAAATGCATGGTGACTGAACGGAACGTGGAAGGATTACATTCTGATAAAACGGAAAATTTGTTTCTGAATACAAAAAAATACATCCGTGCCAACCCAACCTGTCAAGTAAGACAGTGGTACATGAAAACAATGATGCCCCACTCAACTACATGTTCAAAAGCATGACAATAAATTTGCAGCAGCAGGTTGAAATCACACGCAGATGGCAGGAGCTGGGGATTAAACATCACACGCTGCTTGCATTTCTAGAAGAGACATCACATAGTAGGACAGAGACCATCATTTGCTACTAATCCCAGACTTTAGTTTTCTAATTTTTCCTTTCCAATTACTGAGTTTACAAACACCACTCATTTGGAGTTTTTAAACACAGCTTTCATTTTATTCCATAAAATTTTACTGTAAATCATTTTATATCTAAGGCAGTAGTAAGAAATACAATGAGATAGATTAAGCCCAGTTGTTCATTGGCTTTTAATCATTAGAGGATCAGAGTATACACTGAAAGAAAAGTTAGGATTTTAAGTACCTTCCTGCAACAGGCAGCCATTTTATTTTCAGCAACACTCTCACACTTCTCCTCCTGTTCCTTTTAGTGCTGAAAATGAAGATTTTTTTTTGCACTGTTCAGAAAGGCATTTCAACAGCTTCAACAGAAATCTTAGCATTCCATTAATCTTATAACATAAATTAATCCTGCCAATTTTGACGAAAAGCTAAACTTCAGGATATTACCAACTTTGAGGGGCACGTCACCTGCTACATTTGTTTTACCATGCAACAATCAACATTTGTATAGCAACTTTATCATTAACTTCACCCGTCACAAAAATTTGAGTTGGAACGTGGCTTCTACTTGTGCAGGATTGAAAAATTTTCTTCTTGAAGCCAAACTCCCTCCCCAATTTAATAAAATCAAAGTTACTTACGTTGGCAGGTGTCTTTCTTCTCTTCATATCCTGGTTTGCAAACACATCGTCCAATAGGGACCAGCCACCCCCCATCAGCACTACAGTGCATTTTAGGCACATCATATTCCTCAGAATTATTCACACAGGAGCCACGGACCTCCACCAAGGAGGAGTCTCCTTCAGTTACTCTGTCTGGAAATTCTGCCAGGTTACGAATTGTTAATGGACACTTCTTGTAATAGACCCGCACTGATACCAAAGCAATACAGGCACCCACATCCTGGAAGGCAAGGTAAAAACCTTTCTTTGTCAGTGAACCAATGTCCCGCACCTCAGTGTTTAATTTCATCACCCTGTCACCTACATCCACTTGGGTGAAGCTCTCATCTGCAGCAATGGTGTCAATCTTTATATACTGGCTTTCTTTAATGTACCACAGGTTGTTGTTGTTCGATTCGTAGTAATAGATGTTAAAGGTTTCTTTGCAAGTTCCAGGGACACCCGGCAGACTATTGCAGTCTCTGAGAGTAAACTTAATCTCAATATAGATCCGATGGGCGCCATCACGAGGAATCCAATTAGTCCGCAGCCAATTGTTCTGATAGGCTTCCATGACGTTGCAGACCTGGTAAGTTCGCATCGGCGTGTTTCGCTCATCCATAACACTGATTTCTTCCCACTGCAATTTAGAAAGAGCAATGATAGGAGCCATTAGCAGCTACGATGCCATAAACACACGGACCTTTTTCATTTTTGTTTACATAATTTATTGCTGAGTACCAAGTGATTCTAGCAGAAATATATTTTGTACAAATCCATGTGATAGGCACAGCTTTAGACCAATAGGGAATTATATAATACTTTATATTGCATTTTTACTTGAAAAATTTGAAATATCAACAATGCCAATTTAAATTGATTGCCAACAAGATATTTGCATTTTGTAGGTAGCGGCACTGAGGGAATGGTGGGAATGTGCAACATTATGAAATTGTGCTGAATGAAATTACCTCAGATACACTGGAACTTCTTAGACACAATACTTGAATTCCCCTTTTGAACGGAGGTGCTAATCAAACTGTGGATATTTGTTTTAAATAGAAAATGCAGCGGTGACAATTTATGGTCAAATGTCAAAAATGTTACTGTGCAGCAGTAGGAGCTGGCCTAATTTTTGCTGTTGGTGTTAGGTTGCATGTACAAAACATCCACTGTACAATGAGTGCACATATAACAATTCAATGCAAATGAAGAAAATGTATAATTCAACACATTTCCTCTCATCTGTACCCTAGCGCTTCAAATCCCAGTGCAACTATAAAAGCCTGCCAAGCCAGAAATAACTTCTGCAACTTCATATTTTCTGTTCAGTAAAGCTGGCAAAACGATCCTTGAAACAGAACCATGCTATCCAAGATTGTAGTGGAAAGGATAAGTGTATGGTGGTTTCAGACATCTACAGCCAAAACTGCCAGATGGACTAGCTTAATCAACCTCCCCACGAAGTTCTCAACATTTAATGGAGATAATTACCACCAAAGGTTTCCAAAAATAAATAAAATGATGGTGATAGTCCTTGATCACTATCAATTGCCATTTACTCAATAAACCGCCCAGTACACAGTCAGAGTTGCACTAGAACACTTGCCACCATATCTTTTTCACTCCAAGATTCTTGGATAATAATTTGTCATTAACCTGCAAAGCTAAAAGAACAAAAAGAAAAGGAAAACATGGTTCGCCAGCTTCAATACTTTTAATCTGGAGATCAGAAGGAAATTTCTCTCCCTTAACATGCAGACATCAATAGCGGAAAACCATCCTACAAACATGAACTACTTCTGCTACAGTTAATAGTCTCAGAAAATGGATGGATGCAGTCTCTCCAGCTTTTGAAAAGCATGACATTATTGAGACAAAGATGTTCTTTCCCCTCCAATGGGCAACCCAATGATTTGTCCCTTTATACAACTCCTCCCCCCACGCCCAGTAACAGCATACTGTAGCACCATTACAGAACTACTGGTAAAGTAGTATAAAACTTTAAATTTTATCAAATAATATTAAGAAGCAATATTTATATGCATTACCCAGGTGAACATCCACACACACTAATGTTTTAACCACACAACTGGACAAGGTATTTTCTGGTTTCTATGCAGATTCCTCTTTAAGCCTACGTCCAACTATTTAGAAACAAGAGCTCTAAAGATTCAAACTTGCATGTTTATTTGGAGGTAGAAGTTGCAGCAGTTCCTGAACTAGACTGCCTGATAATCAGATGCACATTACTTTTTTCTTCTTACGTTTTAACTTACGTTATTTTTTGTTTTTTTTTCCCCCCCACGGTAACACGTCGAAGCTGCACCCTCTCTAACATGCTGGTAGAGTGTTTTATTTGGGTTTTTAGTGCTGGAAATAGTTATATCCCGACACGTGGGACAGTAGCATGGTCACATTGTTCATTCCAGGGACCAGCTGCTTGCGCTAATGCCGGCCGGTTTACCGAGCAGAGTGGTGGACACCCCTGCTGAAATCTGGAGGAAAACACACAGAGGATGCAGAGGGGGATCACAAAGTCCAGGAAAGAGGACCGGGTTGAGACAACAGAGACTTATGGAGAAGAGGAGTTCAGCGGGTAATAAAATGGACGAGTTCACGGCACTAGCCAGGCGTCAGAGAACATTTCGGGAGTGCAGTTTTATGTGTTTCACTGGAACGGGGCTGCACGAGGACATACTCGATCAAAACTTCTCCATGGACTGCTTCCAGACCGTTCCGGCTGACCGGAAGTATACTGAGAGCGGCAAGCGTAAAGGAGTTGGGTGCTTACTGTTCTGGTTAACAACAGATGGTGCAATCCTGGTCATATTACGATCGAGGAATGTGTTTGTAGACCGGATATTGAACTTTTTACTGTTGGACTTCGGCCACATTCTACCGAGATACAACACTGGGCGGCACGGGAGGTCATTCCTGCCTGTGGCCATCGAACTTGCAGCTCCTCCCATGGAGGGTCAGACACCCTGAGCCAATAGACTGGTCCTGGACTTTTTTCCATCTGGCATAGTTTGCATTTTGTTGTTTGTTTGTGGTTTTTGTATTGCTATATTTATGCTCTATTCTTGGTTGGTGCGGCTGTAACGAAACCCAATTTCCCTCAGGATCAATAAAGTATATCTATCTATCTATTAGCAGCTTTGGTACCTTAAACCAGGGGTCCCCAACCTTTTTTGCACCGCGGACCAGTTTAATATTGACAATATTCTTGCGGACCGGCTGACCGGTGGGGGGTGGGGGGGTGGTGTTCAAGCAGGGTTAAATTCACCCCAACATGTCTTTTACAGTTAGGGTTGCCAACTTTCTCACTCCCAAATAAGGGACAAAAAGTAGTAGTCAAATCCTGGTACACTTTATCCCAGGAAAGACTACCATGACCATGAAGCATGACCATGACCGTGGGCACCTGTGTGCCATGCACATATGTGCCAATTTATTTCCCCACAAGTCGGTTTTGCCTTCATCTTCCCGACTATACTGTACATACGTTATTTCTATTTTATATAGGCTGTGTATTTATCATATCATTCCTGCTTTTACTATATGTTAGTGTTATTTAGTTTTGGCTTTATTTGGTATGATTTATTAGGTTATTTTTTTGAGTCTGGGAATGCTCAAAAATTTTTCCCATATAAATTAATGGTAATTGCTTCTTCGTTTCACGCCATTTTGGCATGAACGCTCAACCTTAGTGGGGGAAATACGGGACAAACCAATTTAGCCCAATATACAGGATATCCCGGCAAATATGGGACAGTTGGCAACACTACGTTCAAGTTCAACGGTGCGTGACAGGGAATGTGGAAAGGTGCAGCTGACTCATATCGTCTCCTCACGGCCCGGTAGCACATGCTTTGCAGCCCGGTGGTTGGGAACCACTGCCTTAAACTATTTAATAAAAAGCACACATTTTCCTGTAATGTGTTATTTTGCCATCACCATCCCCATCCCCATCTTTAATGAAAGCTTCAATTGCTTGAATTTGTCCATCAGGAATAGTGATCAGATACTTCCATAAAATTAATGAAATATATTGCCACTACAGTGTACTGGTTACAGTGGCACTATTACATTTCAGGGTGTTAGAGTTCACAGTTCAATCCCAGCATCCTCTGTAACGAATTTCTGTATGTCCTCCCTGTAGAATGCTTGGGTTTTCTCTAGGTGCTCCAGTTTCTTCCCACAGTCAAGACGTACTAGGTAGGTTAACTGATCACTGTTAATTGTCCCATTATTAAGTTAAGGCTATACTGAGGTTGTCAGGGCTTGCTGGGGTGGCGCTGCTTAGAGGGCCAGAATGGCCTACTCCCTGTATCGCCAAATAAATATTTTATGAGTAATCATTTCAAAACCCAGTCAATTCAAAATGTATGAACGTCACTGTCATACATAGGTTGCATCGAGCTATCTGAAGATGATTTAAGAAATCACACGAACTTGAGAGGCAAGGTAGCATAGTGCTTAGTGCAACAATATTACAGCAACAGCGACCCGGCCTCAATTGCGCAGTCATCTGTAGGGTGTTTGAAAGTTCTCCCCGTGACTGCAGGGTTTTCTTCGGGGAGCTCTGGTTTCTTCACACATTTCAAAGACAAAGGGATTAGTAGGTTAATTGGCCACACGAGTGTATTGGGTGGTGCAGGCACATTGGGCTCTAAGGGCCGGGGAGGCCCTGTATCTTGAAATAAATAAGCAGTGACACAGTATTGATTACTAAACTGCTGTTTTCATCCAAATTTAGTATAAATAACTAAAATACAGAAATTCTTCTCTGTACAAGTTGAATTCTTAAATGTATATTACGAAATAATGACCATGCCACCTCTTAGCTTGTCACCTTTCTCAAATTCAAATGAAGCAATTCCCAGTTACTTACCTGCTTTCAAAACGTTGATGTCTCCACCCATCCCAACTTGTCTGTTACATTTTTAATTACCTTCTGTTAACAATCAAAAACATAAACAGACTTCCAAACATTATGAGGTCCTTATTGATCACTAGGATAATCTAACAAAGGCTTATTACTTACAGTCTACAGGAAAACACCAATTTTAGATTATTTGCATTGTAATCATGCATCCCCTCAATACAACCTTCTCACCCGTGTGAACAGCTACTACTTGGTTACTCAATAGAGTGAAAAGCACCACAAAGCAGTGACAGCACTTGGCACTCCAGTATTCAGGGGCAGAATTCCTGCTGTCTGTCTGTGAGGAGTCTGCATGTTCTCCCCGTGTCCATTATAAATTGCCCCATGGTTAGGCTCGGGTTACATCAGAAGTTGCTGGGTGGCACGGTTCAAGGGCAGGAAGAGCCTGTTCTACACTGTATCATGATAAATAAATAATTAAATACTACGCTACCACCACATGACAGATTGATGATTCAGACTTTGCTTTGCAACACCAACATCTAAAACAAAAGTCTGGATTGTCTGACTACCTGAAGGTGCTGGGGAGCTGGTCTGGAGAGGATGAAGCATATAACAAAAACTGGCTGGAATAGGTAGAGGAAAACTGGAAATGTGGGACTGATACTACTTGATAACCGGCAAGAATCTGATCATCAGGTCGATGCAGGTGTAGCCCGCAACCCACCCTAACTTCATGGCAATCACCCTAGTCAATTTCTGTTCCGTCTGCGAGCACCAAGTGTCACAGAATGCTGATGTGTACTTGTTGCCAGTGTTGCAAATAACAAGCCTGGTTTCCTTACTGCAGAATCGATCCTTCATGGAGAACTTCTTTCAGAGAACATTTATGACTACAATTAACATCAGGTTGTGGTCACAAGTGCTCTCTGAAAGTAGAAAAAGACAGATGCAGTGAGATAATTCCCTGAGCTGAAAGTAAAAGCTAATTGGCAGAATACCTCATCACAGAACTCAGCAATAAGCACCAAGACCATATTTGGGTCATACAGAGCAGGCCTCTCTCATCAGATCCTTCCTATATGGTTGGAGTCTCATGCTTAAAACACGCTGCCCTCAGAATGGCTGTGATGATTACGAGCTGCTCACCAACCTCTTCATGGACTATGAACTGAGTGGCAATGCGATAATTATATAGAAACAACAACACTGAAAATTGCACACCAAGTGACACGATAACTGTAAAGAAAATTATGAACTACTACTTATATTTGTGTATATTTTTAAGCATAAAAGTCAATTCTGAGATTAAGAAGATTGTTTGGGACCATATTTTTTGTCTGATCTAACTTCAGTGAAAGGAAAAATTTAAGTGGAGAATCTGTGAACTACAATAAGTAACAAGAAGTTTTCCCTTTAAATTGTCCATGCATGTGGCAAGCTAATGTACAGAAGTACAGACATGAGATGGTCTCCAATTGCCATTCACACACAAGAGCCTCAAGCTGTCCATGAATATAAAGCGTAGAGCAGTACAGCACAATAAGAGGACCTTCAGCTGACAATGTCCATGCCAGTTTACATGAATCACATCTGCCTGCATCACATCCCTCCATTCCCTGTCTGCTCAAATGTCTCCCAAAATTGGCCATCATACCTGCTCCCATCACTTCTTTCAGCACATTCCAGGCAACTATTGCTCTATGTAAAAACAAAATAACTTCCCTTGTCAATCTACTCCAAACGATAAACCCCACTCTCTTTTTAAGTTGTATCCAATGGTCTTTTTGTTTGAGGTGATAATGTCAATACTATCTATGGCTCTCATAAATTTTATATACCTCTATAAGGACACCCTCAGCTTCCAGTATACCAATGAAAACAATCCAAGTTTGGCCTACCTCTCCTGATAGCTAATACCCTCCAACCTGGGCAAAGTACCGGTGATTCTCTTATATACCTTCTCCAAAGCCACCTTGTCCTTCTTCTAATGCAGTAACTACAAGTAGACAATATCTCAAATGTGGCCTAATCAAAGTTTTATTAAACAACATGACCTGCCAATTTCTACACTCTGTGCCCTGGCTGACAAATATTATACACCACCTTTACCAGCCTATCTACTCATTTCGCCACTTTCAGGGAGCTATGCAGTTGCACTCCAAGATATCAAAGAATATCAGTATTCCTAAAGACCCTACCATTTACTGTATATTTTCTCTTACATTTGAATTCCTAACGTGCTACACCTCACACTTGTCTAGATTAAATTCACTCTACTATCTCTCTGTTCGCATTTCCAAATGATCTAACATCCTGTTGAACTATTTGACAACTTTCCTCACTATCTATAATTCCACTAATTTTTGTGCCATCTATAAACTTAATAATCAACTAGCCTATATTTTATCTATATGACTTATACATATATCACAAACGATAGAGGTCACAGTCACAATCTATGTGGAACACTACTGGTTACAAACTTTCATACAGAATAACAGCACTCGACCAATGCAGTGTGTCTTTTATGACCAAGTCAATTATGAAATATCAGCATATCTCTAATTTCACCATCCTTCATTTCCTCCTTCTTGGAGGATACCTACAAGTACTTGTTTGGTACCTCACCCATTTCTTCCATTTCCTGGATAAATTCTTTTCTTTGTCTTTGAGTGGTCCTACACTATTCCCAGTTATCCTTTTGTTTTTAATGAATGTAAAAATGTTTTGGGATTCACTTCCTAGTCCAGTTGAAGGGACTCAACCAGAAATGCCGATCGTCTACTTCCCTCCAATGATGTTGCCTGGCCTGTCTAGCTCCTCCAGCACCTACTGTGTTGCCCCAGGTTCCATCAATGCAGCCCCATATGTCTCCTTGGGATTCCCTTTAATTCTTTTTGTCAAGAATGTTTCATGGTCCCACTTAGTTTTCCTGATCCCCCTTTTAAGTTCTTCCCTGCTTACTTCTTCAAAGGCTGTGTCCGATTTTATCATCCTAAACCACATGCGTTTCTTGATTCTTTTGACTAAAAAGATGTGGAGGCAGGGCTTCTCAAGCACCCCCAGGCTTGCCACTACATGATTGGGTCCCGGCCAGTAAAGCAAGTTGCTAAGCATCAGAATCTTGCACAACTTTCTCTCAAAAATCATCACAAATATCAAGCACCAGTCCCAAACCACCACCTCATTTTTTTTTAAACTTCCATTACCAATAATTTCATGGAAAAGGATAGAATCAGAAAGGACAGGAAAATTTTTAATTGGGGAAGGGCAAATTATGAGGCTATAAGGCTAGGACTTGCGGTTGTGAACTGGCATGATGTTTTTGCGGGGAAACGTACTACGGACACATGGTCGATGTTTAGGGATCTCTTGCAGGATGTTAGGGATAAATTTGTCCCGGTGCGGAAGATAAAGAATGGTAGGGTGAAGGAACCATGGGTGACAAGTGAGGTGGAAAATCTTGTTAGGTGGAAGAAGGCAGCATAGATGAGGTTTGGGAAGCAAGGATCAGATGGGTCTATCAAGGAACATAGGGAAGCAAGAAAGGAGCTTAAGAAGGGGCTGAGAAGAGCAAGAAGGGGCTGAGAAGAGCAAGAAGGGGCTGAGAAGAGCAGGAAGGGGGCATGAGAAGGCCTTGGCAAGTAGGGTAAAGGAAGTAAATGGTAGAATACTTGGTAGTGTGGAGGAGCAGAGGGATCTGGGGGTACATGTCCACAGATCCCTGAAAGTTGCCTCACAGGTAGATAGGGTAGTTAAGAAAGTTTATGGGGTGTTAGCCTTCATAAGTTGAGGGATAGAGTTTAAGAGTCGCAAGGTAATGATGCAGCTCTATAAAACTCTGGTTAGGCCACACTTGGGAGTACTGTGTTCAGTTCTGGTCGCCTCACTATAGGAAGGATGTGGAAGCATTGGAAAGGGTACAGAGGATGCTGCCTGGTTTAGAGAGTATGGATTATGATCAGAGATTAAGGGAGCTAGGGCTTTACTCTTTGGAGAGAAGGATGATGAGAGGAGACATGATAGAGGTATACAAAATATTAAGAGGAATAGATGAGTGGACAGCCAGCGCCTCTTCCCCAGGGCACCACTGCTCAATACAAGGGGACATGGCTTTAAGGTAAGGGGTGGGAAGTTCAAGGGGGATATTAGAGCAAGGTCTTTTACTCAGAGATTTGTTGGTGCGTGGAATGCACTGCCTGAGTCAGTGGTGGAAGCAAATACACTAGTGAAATTTAAGAGACCACTAGACAGGTATATGGAGGAATTTAAGGTGGGGGGTTATATGGGAGACAGGGTTTAAGGGTCGACACAATATTGCTCGCCAAAGGGCCTGTACTGTGCTGTACTATTCTATATTCTAAATTTCCCTAATTGAAATCCGATACCACTACCTCAACCATCTGCTCACTCAACAATTGCCAAAAGCTGGCCATGTCTACTGACTGCTTCCTTCATCTACAAACTTCTCCCCCTCTTTGTTAACCCTCAGCAGGTTGACCTCATCTTGACGACCCCTTTCATTCCAGTTCCTGACCGTTCTCCCTCATGACTTGCCCCAAGCCCTAATTGCACTTGTCTCCTTTCACCGCATCCTGTTCATCATGCCCTGCAAACTCTCTGGATACAGCTCCACTCTTGGACTTACCCAGTGCTCTTTTGGAGCTCCTTCAATGCCTGAATGCATGTAGCAGCACATAATGCCTTTGAGCTCATGTGCAATATCTCTTACCCCAACCACAGCTCACTTCTGATCTCCACTGAGAGAGGGCTTCAACAAGGAGACTGAACCAAGACAGAAGTCAACAATAGAAGACCACCATTGAAAGTGAAGCAAAATAGCTCAATATTTGAATATAAATGAGATTGCTAATGGGTGACTACTGCACTTAACTGATTTGTCATTGTTAACTATTCAATAAAGTTTGCAAAATATATACCAGCCCTACTTTGAAATTCAAATCCATTTAACATCGCATAAGTGCTTTAATCTATTTATGTACAATAGTTTTATCCCAGCGTCCATCCTAAATATAAACTCAGTCAGACATCTGAATACAGTCACACAATGTTTAGGTATTTAAAATACTATTTACCAGAAGCCCATTAGAAGAAAATGGTTATAATATGACAGTGAATCATTGTCACAGCAGGACATAATACAATAAAAATAAAACAGAAAGGAACAAAATTAAAGTACACAGCAGGTCTTTCTATATCTACACACAGGACAGTCCCCACAAAACTGTTGGACTTACATTTAACTGGTCTTGGACAGATTTTTTCTACTATAGTCCTGATAGTGCACAGCACCAGTTTGTAGGAAATGCTGACAGTTTAGTGCAGGGGTTCCCTATCTGGGCTCCACAAACCCCTTGCTTAATAGTATTGGTCCAAGGCATAAAAAAAGTTTGGCAAACCCTTGGCTTAGTGCATTTCCCCACAACTCATGGATTGTTGTGAAGACGTGCGCAAATATGGACAATCTGCAGTCATTATTAGTTATTCATGGCATTTCTCTCCACAGTACTGTAGTTTCAGAGCCTGTCATGGTGTGAAAAGTCACAGAGAATACCCACTATTAACACTGGTCAGTCTGTTTTGAATTACCTGAGCCTGGTGTTGGACAGTGTTTCTCCACTGGATCCTTAAAACAAAAGAGCTGCAAGGGACTAGGGTACATGCAGGTACTTTAAAAATACCTTGGTTGCTAAAAATACCCAAGTATGGTTTCGTTAAATGGTTAGATTTATTCTTAATTTTAGAATTTGTGCAGGTTTCTGAATATCAGAATGATTTCAATTTTGACAACCGATTAAACCAGTGCGCTGTAAACTATCAAGGTCACCCTCCATTGACTCATCCTCAGTTCCCTTTCTCTCCTTATCCCTGCAACCTGTTCATGCCTTGCAACATGCAGAGGCTTCCCACTCTCTCCAATTCTGGTCTCTTGTCCTTTTCTTTAACCTCACTATTCCCAGACACACTACCAGCTCTGAACTAATCCTGAAGATCACTACCTCCTCAAGACACATATACCCTTTAACATCTAGCTTTAACCAACTTCTGGCCACATTGAAGTTTCCACCTTTGACTCACGCCAGTTCTTACTTGAAATGTCTTTACCACATTAAAGACGTCAAATAATAGGTTTCTAATAAAGATGTTTCAGCCATTATAGTCACAGAGTATTAGAGAAGTACAGCACAGAAAGAGGCCCTTTGTCTCATCTAGACCATGGTGAAAACATTTAAACTGCCTACTCCCATTGACCTGCACCAGACCATAACCCTCCATACCCCTACCATCCAAGGAACTATACAAACTTCTTTTGAGATCAAACTCACTAGATCTGTTTCTAATCAGACACTTCCAAATAAATCTGCTACTCTTATCAATTCTTTTATGGTTGATACAGGAACTGTAGAAATTTGGAGATTTTTAAACCATAAGGATAAATAGTTTTCATTCTTTTCTCATGTATATCATAAGTACTCTAGAATTGACTATTTCTTTATTGACTCTCATTTAATTCCATTTGTTATTGATTGTAACTATGACTCCATCGCAATGTCTGACCATGCACCTTTGAAACTATCTATCAAATTAATGGATACGTTTTCTAACATTAGACAATGGTGATTTAATTCTACTCTTCTTCAAGATTTGAAATTTGTTAATTTCATTAAGGATCAGATCGATTTCTTCTTTTCAATAAATGCTACGGAAGAGATTTCTAGTGGAATATTATGGGACACTTTTAAAGCATATATACGTGGACAAATTATTTCATATTCTACTGGACCGAAAAAATGAATTAATAATGAAACACAAATGCTGGTTGATAAGATCAAACAAATTGACAAGGAATATTCTATTGCTCCTAGTAAGGAGCTTTATAAAAAGAGAGTTGAGCTTCAAATGGAGCATAGCTTATTACTAACATCCTCGATCAAAAATCAATTAAGTAAAACTAGGAACACACATCAACGTTGCTGTTGAACACAGTAGGCCAGGAAGCATCTCTAGGAAGAGGTACAGTCGACATTTGGGGCCGAGACCCTTCGTCAGGACTAACTGAAGGAAGAGCTATCAAGAGAATTGAAAGTAGGAGGGGGAGGGGGAGATCCAAAATGATAGGAGAAGACAGGAGGGGGAGCGATGGAGCCAAGAGCTGGACAGGTGATTGGCAAAAAGGATATGAGAGGATCATGGGACAGGAGGCCCAGGGAGAAGGAAAAGAGGGAGGGAGGGGAAAAAACCCAGAGGATGGGCAAGGGGTATAGTCAGAGGGAGAAAAAGGGGGGGGAGAGGGAGGGGGAGAGGGAGGGGGAGAGGGAGGGGGAGAGGGAGGGGGAGAGGGAGGGGGAGAGGGAGGGGGAGAGGGAGGGGGAGAGGGAGGGGGAGAGGGAGGGGGAGAGGGAGGGGGAGAGGGAATGAGAATGAGTGTATATATAAATAAATAACAGATGGGGTACGAGGGGGAGGTAGGGCATTAGCAGAAGTTAGAGAAGTCGATGTTCATGCCATCAGGTTGGAGGTTACCCAGATGGAATACAAGGTGTTGTTCCTCCAACCTGAGTGTGGCTTCATCTCGACAATAGAGGAGGCCGTAAATAGACATATCAGAATGGGAATGGGATGTGGAATTAAAATGTGTAGCCACTGGGAGATCCTGCTTTCTCTGGCGGACAGAGCATAGGTGTTCAGCGAAACGATTTCCCAGTCTGCATTGGGTCTCGCCAATATATAGAAGGCCACATTGGGAGCACCGGATGCAGTATATCACCCCAGCCAACTCACAGATGAGGTGTCGCCTCACTGGAAGGACTGTCTGGGGCCCTGAATGGTGGTAAGAGAGGAAGTGTAAGGGCATGTGTAGCACTTGTTCCGCTTACAAGGATAAGTGCCAGGATGGAGATCAGTGGGGAGGGATGGGGGGGACAAATGGACAAGGGAGTCGCATAGGAGCAATCCCTGTGGAAAGCAAGGGGGGGGGGAGGGAAAGATGTGCTTAGTGGTGGGATCCCGTTGGAGGTGGCAGAAGTTACGGAAAATAATATGTTGGACCCGGAGGCTGGTGGGGTGGTAGGTGAGGACCAGAGGAACCCTATTCCTAGTGGGGTGATGGGAGGAGAGCAATTGTGCGTGAAATGGGGGAGATGCGTTTGACAGCAGAGTTGATGGTGGAGGAAGGGAAGCCCCTTTCTTTAAAAAAGGAAGACATCTCCCTCATCCTGGAATGAAAAGCATCCTGAGAGCAGATGCGGCGGAGACGGAGGAATTGCGAGAAGGGGATGGCATTTTTGCAAGAGTCAGGGTGAGAAGAGGAATAGTCCAGATAGCTGTGGGAGTCAGTAGGCTTATAGTAGACATGAGTTGATAAGCTGTCTCCAGAGATAGAGACAGAAAGATCTAGAAAGGGGAGAGAGGTTGCAAGAGACAGGGTGAGAAGATGAATAGACCAGATAGCTGTGGGAGTCAGTAGGCTTATAGTACGCAAGAGACTTCTCTAACTTCCGCTAATGCCCCACCTCCCCCTCGTACCCCATCCGTTATTTATTTATATACACACACATTCTTTCTCTCTCTCTCCGTTTTCTCCCTCTGTCCCTCTGACTATACCCCTTGCCCATCCTCTGGGTTTCCCCCCCCTCCCCCTTTTCCTTCTCCCTGGGCCTCCTGTCCCATGATCCTCTCATATCCCTTTTGCCAATTACCTGTCCAGCTCTCGGCTCCATCCCTCCCCCTCCTGTCTTCTCCTATCATTTTGGACATCCCCTCTCCCCCTCCCACTTTCAAATCTCTTACTACAGTTAGTCCTGACGAAGGGCCTTGGCCTGAAACTTCGACTGTACCTCTTCCTAGAGATGCTGCCTGGACTGCTGCATTCACCAGCAACTTTGATGTGTGTTGCTTGAATTTCCAGCATCTGCAGAATTCCTCGTGTTTACGTAAGTAAAACTAGGAGTCAGTTCTATATACACGGTGATAAATCTGGTAAATTATTGGCTAATCAACTGAAAACTGCTTCGGTTAAACGCCAGATTCTTAAGGTTCTTAAAAGTGATGGTATCCCGACTGTTGATCATGATGAGATAAGTAAATCCTTTCAAGAATTCTATACTTCACTATACCAATCAGAATCTCCCGATGATCTTACTATAACGCATGAATTTTTAAGGAAATTGAATTTTCCGAAATAATCATCTGATGAACATTTGATATTAGAAACTCCCATTACTGAAGATGAAATTAAAAATGCTATTTTTTCAATGAATTCAGGTAAAGCACCTGGTCCGGATGGTTTCACAGTAGAATTTTTCAAATCCCTTTCCAATATTCTTTCAGCTTGGCTATATAGAATTTTTAACGATGCATTATCTATAGGTAAATTACCACAGTCCTTTTATGGTGCTTCTATTTCCTTAATTCTTAAGAAAGATAAAGATCCCACTGAATGTGCATCATATAGGCCTATGTCTTTGTTGAATGTAGATTACAAGGTTTTTTCTGAAATATTAGCGACCAGAATGGAAAAAGTATTGCCTCAAATTATTTGTTGATCAGATGGCACTTATTAAAAATCGCTATTCTTTTCTTAATATTAGGAGATTAATGAATATTGTTTATACTCCTTCATCTAGAACTCCAGAATGTGTCATTTCACTAGATGCTGAGAAAGCGTTCGATAGGGTTGAATGGACATATTTATTTAGTGTGCTTGAAAATTTTAATTTTAGTCCGACATTTATATCTTAGATTTAATTAATATACCTTACCCCTTTGGCATCGGTATTTACCAATAATCAAAGATCTCCCTTTTTTCAGTTGTTTCTCAGCACTAGGCAAGGTTGTCCTCTTAGTACATTGTTATTTAATATTGCTTTAGAACCTTTGGCCATTGCTATTCGTGAATCAACTAATATATTTGGTATCACCCATGGGAATGAAACACATAAGCTATCACCATATGCTGATGATTTATTACTATATATTTCTAACCCCGAAAAATTTATTCTGACATTACTATCCTTGCTTGATAAGCTTAGTAATTTTTCGGGCTATAAATTGAACCTTAATAAGAGTGAATTCTTCCCAATAAATAAGCAGGTTCCAAATTATAGATGTTCACCATTCAGGCTGGTTAATGATTATGTTACTTATCTGGGTGTTAAAATTACTAAGAGACATAAGGATTTTTTTAAGCTTTTTTTTTAACCTTTAATTGATCAAAGTAATTAAATTTTCATTAAATGGTCCCCTTTGTTTCTATCAATGCTTGGTCAAATTAACGCTATTAAGATGATTCTCCTACCAAAATTTTTTATACTTGTTTCAAGCATTACCAATCTTTATTTCTAAATCTTTTTTGATACTTTAGATTCTAAAATCTCTTCATATGTATGGCAGAGCAAAAACCCTAGATTAAGTAAAAAAATATTTACAAAAGTCTAAAGAGGATGGTAGTTTGGCTTTAACAAATTTTAGATTTTACTATTGGGCAATTAATATCCAATATTTAATATTTTTGACACAAGATTTGGATATAACTTTACGCCCACAATGGGTAAACCTGGAATGTAAATCTATACAAGGGTCTTCTTTGACTTTCATTTTAAGGACTTCTTTACCATTTGTTATTTCTAAATTAAATAAACAAACAGTTAATCCAATAATTAAACATACAATACGAATATGGTTTCACTTTCGTAAATTTTTTGGCTTGACCCAATTTATTTTATTAAGCCCTATTACGTCTAATTTTTTCTTTCAACCTTCTATTATAGATCAAGTTTTTTCTGTATGGAAAACAAAGGGTATATTAAGTTTTTGTGATTTATTTTTGGATAAATGTTTCATGTCTTTTGAACAGTTATCTAATAAATATAATTTGCCTAGATCTGACTTTTTCAGATATTTACAAATTAGAAACTTTTTAAATATTAATTTACACACATTTCCAGCTTCACATCCAATTGATATTACGAAAAAAATTCTATTTAAATCCTTTTCAGAAGGGTTTAATAGCATTCATTTATGATTTGGTTATGAAAATAAATTCAGGGATATTTGATAAAATTAAGGTTGAATGGGAAAGAGAACTCCAACTTCATTTACCTATAGATAAATGGGAAATATTTTTCAATTAGTCCTCTGTGTGCTAAACATACATTGATACAATTTAAGGTAGTGCATAGGGCACATATGTCTAAAGACAAATTAGCTCGTTTCTATTCACATATAAGCCCAATGTGTGATAGATGTCATTCTGAAGTTGCTTCCTTGACTCTATGTTTTGGTCTTGCCCTTGCTTGCATAAATATTGGAAAGATATCTTTGATATTATTATTTCTACTGTATTGCATATTAATTTACAACCACACCCTGTTACTGCAATTTTTGGGTTACCAATGATGGAAGATAGTTACCCATCCCAATCAGCCTGTCGGATGATTGCTTTTTTAACATTAATGGCTAGAAAATTTATCTTATTGAACTGGAAAGAGGTCAATCCCCCTACTACATTTCAATCGTTTTCTCAAACTATATCTTCTTTAAATTTAGAGAAAATTAGAAGTGGCACCTCCAACCCTTCGATTAAATTTGAAGAAGCTTGGAGACCATTTATTCAACATTTCATGTTGGGTTAATATCGCTTAGTTTAAATTTAGTTTGGGTTAGTATCGCTTAGTTTAAATAATATGTCTTTTTTTTCTTTTCTAATTTGGGTTTTTTTTTTTAGATTTTTCCTCATTTATTCCTCTACCATGTTTAATTATATTTAGAGTTTGGGAAACTTTATACATCTGTATTATTACCAATACTATATTTACAATGTCAATTATTAATGTAATCCCAATCTGTTCATTAATACTGTTGTTATGTTTATAATTTTGAAAATTAATAAAAAGATTGGAAAAGAAAGAAAGAGATCAAGCTCACATGCACCACTTATGCTGGCAACTCATTCCATACTCTCTCCACCCTCTGAGTGAAGAACTTTCCGTCACGCTCCCCATAAACTTCTCACCTTACACCCTTAAGCCATGACCTCTGGCTGTAGTCCCACCCAACCTCAGTACGAAAAGCATGCTTGTCTTTACCCTATCTATCCCCCTCAAAATTTTGTATACCTCTAACAAATTTCCTCTTAATCTATGTTCTAAAAACCTTCTCTTATAAGTTCCCCTATAAACATATAAACTTTCCTTATTCAATTTTGCCTTATAACTCAGGTCCTCAAGACCCAACATCTTTGTAAATTTCTCTATACTGTTTCAACCTTATTTACATCTTTCCTTTAGGTAGGTGACCAAAACTGCACACAATACTCCAATTAAGCATCATCACCGTCTTACACAACTACAAAATAACATCCCATTTCCTGTACTCAATACTTTGAGTTATAAAGGCCAATGTGCCAAAAGCTTTCTTTACAACCCTATCTGTATGTGGTGCTGCTTTCGATAAAGTATGGACCTGTATTCCTAGATCCCCTTGTTGTACAACACTATTTAGTTCACTGTGCAAGACCAACTACCTACCAAAATGTAACACCTCATACTTTTCTGCATTAAATTCCATATGCCATTTTTCAGCCAATTTTTCCATCTGATGCAGATCCCTCTGCAAGCCATGATAGTCTTTTCTCACTGTCCACTGGACTGCAAATCTTTGTGTTATCTACAAATTTGCTGATCCATTTAACCACATTATCATCCAGATTGTTGATATAGATGAAAAATAACAACAGACCCACCACCGATCCCTGTGGCACACCACTGTCACAAGCCTCCAGTCAGAGTGACAACCATCTACTACCGCTCTCTGGCTTCTCCCACAAAACCAATATTTAATCCAATTTTCTACCAAATCTTGAATGCAATGCGACTGAACCTTCTTGGCCAACCTCCCATGCGGGACCTTGTCAAATACCTTGCTAATTTTCATGCTTTTTGCAGGAGAAAAGCTACCATTGTTTTTGGGTAGAAGTTATTATTTGTTTTAACATTCACCCTTTTTTTTATATCCTTAACCCTATGCTTAATCCACCTGGTTAACAGATTCTTTGCTCGGCAAAAATCATTCAATTTACTGAGACCTTTAAACTAAATTGCTACAAGCTTGAAAGGAGAGCGAATGGAGTTTAGCAATTCAATTGTAATGGCTTGGAACTTTAAGATAACCATTTTATTCAGCATGAATAATGTAACTTTCGGAAATCACCCGGGCTGTCTTCAGATTCGTCTGGGGATCCAAGATGGAGCGGGTGAGACGGACCGCCATGCACAAGTCCCTGGACAACGGGGGCAAGAACGTCCCCAATGTCGCCCTCACCCTGATGGCCAGCTTCGTATGTGGCTGCATCAGGTTGTGTGTAGAGCCCAGGTATGTGGGCACCAAGTACCACTATGTGCCCAGGTTCTACTTGTCGCCCTGGCTGCCAAGGATGGGTCTGGCCCCACTCCCGCGCAACGCCCCAGTCAGCTGGTCGTTGCCGGCATACCTATCCCACGTAGCAAAGTTCTTCCAGGAGAACGCCTTTGACCACAGGGCCATCAGGCAGTGGTCGGCACGAAGTGTCCTGCAGGCACTGCAGGAGAAGGACGTGATGGACACAGTGGGGTGGTTCCCTGAGCAGACTGTCCAGTTCATCTGGCAAAATGCCTCATCGCCAGATCTCACCAACAGGCACCAAGACCTCGCCTGGCTGGCGGTGAGAGGGGCCCTCCCAGTCAGAGCCCTCCTGTACGCCCGGAACGTCGTCTCCGCACCCCACTGCCCACGGGAGGACTGCAGTGAGGAGGAGTCTGTGACCCACCTCTTTGCACACTGCCAGTTCGCAAAGAGGGTGTGGAGGAGGATGGACGGGCTAGTGTCACGTTTCATCCCCAGCAGCTGCGTGACAGAGGACTCTCTGATCTACGGGCTGTTCCCGGGGACGCACACGGAGACCAACATCCGGTGCTGCTGGCAGATCATCAACTCGGTGAAAGACGCTCTTTGGTCAGCCCGAAACTTGATCATCTACCAGCACATGGAGATGTCCGTGGCAGAATGCTGCCGACTGGCACACTCCCGGCTGCAGGAGTACGTGCTGAGGGACGCACTGAAACTTGGTGCAGCCACCGCAAGGGCCCGGTGGGGAAGGACCACAGTATAGGTTTCTCCACCCGTGGGAGTGGGAGGGGTCGGTGGGCGAGGAGTATACCCCTCAACAATGAGATGCTAAGCTGAACTACTGGAGTGCCACGTGGGTGGCTATAAACACGGGTATTTTACTGAGTATAATGGAAACGTATGTAAAGGATGAAAAGTTATTGAATGGTTTATTGTATATATTTATTTTTGAATAAAGTATATTTTGAAATAAAAAAAAAAAAAACTTTGAACCATAAGAGCATTGAGTACACCTCATTGTGGACTGCGCATTCTCAAAGCTGACAGCAATTCACAGTTATAAGAAATTTCTCTTCACCTGTCAGCTATTTTCAGAAACCATGTGATTGGCATGTTTTCCTCCAGGTATCACAATTACCTAGAATTATTGGTTAGCAAATGCTGCAATGCATCACCTGTGCTTAATATAGATCAATTCCAATATTTTATTAAACACAAAAAAAAATTCTGTGGGCAAATAAAATTAAGTGACCAGTAACCTCATTGATCAGTATATATTAGCTTCAGGAGTTTGCTTCCATGTGTTTATAATCAGGACCATCACAGATTACATAGAAACATAGAAAACCTACAGCACATTACAGGCCCTTCAGCCCACAATGCTGTACTAAACATGTACTTACTTCAGAAATTACCTAGGGTTACCTATAGCCCTCTATTTTTCTAAGCTCCATGTACCTACCCAGGAGTCTCCTAAAAGACCCTATCGTATCTGCCTCCACCATCGTCGCAGGCAGCCCATTCCATGCACTCACCATTCTATGCATAAAAAAAAACTTACCTCAACATCTCCTCTGTACCCACTCCCAAGCACCTTAAAACTGTGCCCTCTCGTGTTAACCATTTCAGCCCTGGGAAAAAGCCTCTGACTATCCACACATATTCACATGGAAGCAAATTATCCCACAGACTTTGTATCCCAGATTGCAAACATACACAAAACCACTTAACCAGCAAGGGAGAAAATACCAAATACACATCAGCTGATTAGGATGTAGAAAAATGCCAAGTAGGCAGATTTAGAAAACAAAAATAGCAGCTGTTAGAAATATGAAGTAAAAATAAAATAAATTTGGAAATATTTTGCAGGTCAGGGAACATCTGTAGAGAGAAAAACAGCTGCTGCTTCAGGTCAATAACTTCACCAAAAGTTAGAGAAGTAACACATATTAAGTTGCAACGAGGTGGTGACAGGGAAAGAACAGAGGGAATATCGGTGATTGAATGCCAAAATTGAATGATGCACTTAGTGCCAACAGAGAGAAGATGCCACAGGCTAGTTACCCCAGATGATGTACCTGCAGTGAGGCAATTAGGAAGAGATGGATGAATGAGACAATGAAGACCAAAATAAATACTAGAGTCGTGGGATACAGAACACTACAGTTAATGGAAATCTAGATTAATCAGAGAATGCTGGAAATACTCAACAGGTCAGGCAACATCTATGGAGAGAGATGCTGATGCTACTGGCCCATTATTGTTCACTGGAACTAGGCAGTTCTGAGACAATTGTACAATTGATTATCTGAAGTTGTAGAATTTAATATTGACTCCCCATCCCAATTCCTGTAATAGAAGATAGTTCCTCAAGCTTATGAATGGACAGAATTGTTACACTGCATTCCTCAGGTGAAGGGGTCTATAGAGGCACTCACACAGGATTACGTAGTGAGAACAGCACATTTTATAATCTATTTCTAGATTACAAGGTTAATCTTACAAACTAACATTTAGATCTTTATGGCAACCTAATTAAGTGCTATTATGCTGAAGTAAACTAGTGGGCAGTTATATGCGCCACCACTTCAATGACTGGCTTTCTCTTATGCCTACTGTCCATGCTCTGACAAAGGAGTAGAAAGAATAGCTACTGCATGAAGCAGAGGGTTGGGGAAGAAGCTTGTATGGAGCATAAAACAGTTGATCTATAAGGCCCGTTTCTGTGAAGTATACCCTCCAACAAAACAGGATATCCAGTGGGAGATGGACATTCACTGCACAGGCCTCTGATAAACTACAGTACATGTTACGGCATGTCTGTGTGCTTTGCCAGGCACATTGTGGTGGCTTTTGCTCTTTATTCTAGCTGAATATTTGCTGCAACTAAATTAGGAACTAGACAAAATTTTAGCAGTAACGAAAGCAAAGTGCTTTCCTCTTATTACTTTGCAAGGGCATTCAGCAGCAAACAACCCTTACGGTGAAACAATCAAATGCATGATTCCACTACAGACATTTGAATAAACTTCCTAACACAAGCTATGAGCTGTTGAGCACACACATTATGCAGTCTCCTCATCAGTAATGAAAAACACTTTAAACATTTATTTTAATTTGAGGGATTACTGCCAAATTTCACACTCAAAATTAGTAAATACCATTTTTCTATCACCTGGGGAAATTTGAAGAGCCTGTTTATCTCTAGGATGTAAAATAACACTCAAAGCAATAGCCAGATTAAATTGCAATGTACCTTTACATATATTAATTTGATTTATTGTGAGATGAACTCAATAACTATGATTTAAATAATAAGTCAAAGTTCTATAACTTACAAACACAAAGGCTAAAAACCAACATGTTTTCTCATAAGTGACTTCATGATGCTGGTTCACTCCAAAGGTCTTGAACTAAAAAGTTTTCCACTGAACACAGACCCAAATTCAGCAGGTGTGGGTGACCTATTGTTCGAATGAGCAAGCTGAACCAATACAGAAAATCCCTTTAGCATTCCATTTTGGCTAATGCACATGGGCTTTATTTGGGAGAAATTCACCTTCCAGTTTTTTCCTCCTGGCACCCCATTAGTAGTTGACGAATATGATTGCAAATTGTCAGTCCACAGCACGAGCTTTAAATGGTGCATTATGATGTTCTCCCTCAGTAAATTGTATTCCACCAATTCCATTTGTACACTGTCCCCAAAAGTCAAGGTCGCACTTATAAGCCACATTTTATAGACAAACAACTTGTGGAAACAAACCTGATCTTCAGGCTTTTCTTTTAGGATATTGATTTTTCATGTCAGGAAAAGAACCACCATTTCACCAATAAATGACCAAAGCTCTGAGATTTCAAATCAATTTCTAAAGAAATCATTTGATGGAATTCATACTCTTTGCTTTCCTGTAGCGAGTCTTTATTGCACATATTCATGGCAATATCATAGTTCTCATTTCCTCACATCTTTTCAGATCCAAGAAGTCCAAGCTTTAAAAGCTGCAAGACATTCTGCCGGGTCTTTTTCTGTTCCCATTATTGTAACAAATATAGACACTGGCACAGACCTTCTGCCCATGATCCACCAGAAAAGAAGGAACCTACTCCTAGACCACATCATGGCTTCCAAGGTGGCTCTGAGAGTAGCGATCGACTAAGAATCTAGTTCTTAACACTTTGGCAGCAGAGCAGCCGACCACCATTGGTGCAAGTGCCATCAGTGGACAGAGTTCTCGAGCAAAATCCCTCACCAAAGCTGACTGCTTTGTGAATAGCTTCTCAGGAGGTGGTCATCCCACAGATCAAAAGAAATGGAAGAGAAGAAACAATGACAACCACGCCTTCCTCTATGCACTCCTCCCAAAGACAGCTCAATAACCTGTACCGTATTTAGACTGTGGAAAGAATATTCCCCTGGGAAATGTAGTTGGATTCAAATCCATAACATCACTATGGGCAGATCAGTTATACAGGGAATGAAGAGAAGTGTCACTGAAGCAGTAGTAATCAGGAGTTCTACAGTTAAGGAAGCAGAATGCCATTTTTGTGGTCGCTATTCTAGATGTCAGGTTCAGAACACTGGAGGGGCTGGAGGAACCACCAGAGACCATGCAGTTATGTACGACTCCACTTCAATGACTAACTTTCTCTGAAGCCCATTTTCCAAAGTCAAAGTCAAAGAAACAAAAAGATCAGCTGCTGGTGAGCTAGAGGAATGGGAGGAAGTTTGTCTGGAGCATGATCCAGTTGGACCAACTGGCCTGGAATTGGAATGCAAATTTGATAATGAAGTAAGATAAGCATGGACAGTACAAGTCTTTGCATCCAGTTCTGAGAACATGCATGACTGTGTCTTTTATGAGGTCTTTTTATGTTGGCTTGTGCTCCGCATTGGTTTTGATAGCACGACTAGAAAAAAAAAGTCAAGGTCCATCAAACAGCATTTTAAAGAAGTTACAAAATATAAAGAAACAGTATCATTAAATTTATCAATCCTTGGTCTATTCTTGAGCTTCTGAATAGGTGGAATTTAGATGAATTTCTGACCGGAGAGAAGGTGCAGGAGGGAGGATTTCACTCAAGAGCCATTACTTGCAGGGTTTCCAGACCAATGTGATTAAGCAGAAATGATGGATTGAATAGCCTTCTCTGTGTAGTTTACTTTCTAATTTATTACTAGAGGTGATTTTTCATCACCAGGCAAGGTAACGACGGGGCCAAATGATAGTTGCTACCAAGCTAAATTCCCACAACACACAAGGAAAACCAGGATCCCACGTTTCCATTCAAAAGTCTGCCCCCTACAGTCCACCACCACAATCATTAGCAATGCTGCAAAGCGTAGCCAGTATAAATCAGGAATTATTAATCATATTTCAAACACAAGCAAAACAGATGATAGAAAAATAAAGGGAATTAAGACAGGGAGAAGACAAACAAGAAAATTAAATTATTTAAATTTAATACCACTGACACTTGTTGAATTAATTTATGAATCAAACCTACAAAAATCAGACCTTTACTGCCAGAAAGGTTGTTTGCTAATTTATTCAGAGATTCAGCAATGAATAGGCCCTTCTAGCTCAACAAACTGCACCGCACAGCAACTCACCTACTTAAACCTATTCTAATCGCAGGGCAATGTACAATAACCCATTAGCCCACTAACTGGCACGTCTTTGGAATGTGGGAGGAAACTAGAGCATCCGGAGGAAATGCACACACTCATGGGAAGGGCGTACAAACTGCCTATAGGGGATGCCAGAATTGGACTCTAAACTCTGACGCTCTGAACACTAAATCGCACTAGATGCTACACTATCGTGGCCCACTAGGTTGTTTGATAATAACTGCAACTTGAATTTTTAAAAAAAATGCTTCCATTTAATTGCACCGGCTCTAACTTTTTTTTTTGTTTGCAATGTCTGATATGGAACTCTAGCTAAGTACTACAACTTTATAGTCTTAAATTAATTTCAGAGTCATATCTATTAATGAAGGACTGTAGGTACAGAGAAACATGCCCAATACGTCTGGATTTCTGAGTTCAACTCAAACATTCAGTAGCTGAAATTCACTGTCTAAATTAATCCATGGTAAGCCTTGCCATAATTCTCAACACCAACTCCAGCCCAGTGAGGCACCAGTCTTCATGGACACTTTCTCTAGACACTTTTGCCATTGCCATTTTTGTTCTGATTTTGTTACACACTAACTGCAGTTCTTCACAATTTGTGGAACTGCAACAGTCAGCTCTATCTTTGTAATATAAGACAGCCCAGGATAACCAGTCCACGAAAAACTTCACAACCTGTTTCTAGTCATTACAACTATGTAGCTAACAATCTACCTGTTCAATGCCCTTCAGACCAGTATTCACCAGGTACACTGCACATGTTCAGAAGTGTTAAACAGTAATGTGTAAAAAGTCTTAGGCGTATATCTAGGATGCCTAAGACTTTGCAAAGTACTGTAATTTTATGTATTGCACTGTACTCTTGCCACAAAAAGACAAATTTTTGACATATGTGAGTGATGATAAATCTGATTCTGATATTAGGTCTCTATTGTAGATTGAGAGTGGGAAACGATCAGGGAGAGAGAGTGAGAAGCACCAGAGAGAAGCATTATGTAATGATCAATAGACCAATTGTTTAGAACCAAATGACCTTGCCTGCTGTCTCAGGGCTGGGTGTGTCTGCACCGCACCGGCACCATAGCCCATCCCACCCATGTTTAGCACCCCTTCTCTGCCACACCCCTTTTGCAGCACTCCGGCCTCACCATCCCCAACATCCTTTGCTCCTGCTAGATTTACAAACTCGCTCTCCACTCCACATTTACAAATACACACTATGCAAAAGTCTTAGGCACCCTAGCTATATACATGCGCCTAAGAATTGTGCACAGTACTATACCTACAGAAGCAGGCCATTCAACACATTAGGTTCATGCTAGTTCCCATCAAAACAGTCCCATCAACCGCATTCCCCCTTTCCTTATTTCCCTGTAGCCCAGGAACATATTCTCTCACATGCTCATCTCCTCCTTTTTGATATTTTCCCTTTTGCACACTTCCAGGAGATAACTTACAGTGGCTAATTAGCCTAACCGCATCTTCATGATATGCAAGAAAATTTAATCAACTGGCTGAAACCAGGATAAGACGCAAACTTCACAAGACACCACTCAGGGTCAGAATCGAACCTGGATCATTAGAGCTGTACAATAATAGTATTAATATCATGTTGCATCTAAAGGATTGATCCCTTTTATAAAGGGAAGACAGAAATTTGCCTTCATCATTTGGACTAAACAAGCAGAATTGCATATTTCCTTTTATACTAATTGTATGACCTAGAAATACACTTAAGGATTCTTCACAACTGATATCCTCAGTATTCTTTTACTTTGCAGAATGTCTTCCTTTGCACATTTGTTGTTTGTCAGTCTCCGTCTCTAAAGTGTTTCAAAAAAAATCTACCAATTTCTTTTTTCCCTATAAATAAATCGAAGTAGTATATATTAATATATATGTATTTTGATAATAAGTTTTCTTTGAACTTTTATATAGCTGCTTAATATTCATTTCCTCATAACTTAACAAAACTGTATATCAATCAGAAAGTGCAACAAACAGTTCTAATAGAGAGAGGCTTGTACTTCTGTTTCAGAAGTTTTGCTACCCATGTACCAAGATCAGTAATTGCAGCAATTCCTTTGTATTTTTCCAAGCCAGGTATATCAGGATTGATTTATGGCAACAGATTTTGTGAATCTTATGAGAAAATGCTACTTTCTTGTACCTTAATATGTAGGGTGGGCATCTGTGGGTGCATGGTAGCACAATCATTATTTTAAACCTATATATTGCCTGTGGCAAGTCTGCTGCAGAGATTGATTTACAGACTCAGCTGGAATCCTGCTGAGAAGCTCCAAGTAGCATATTTGTTTTATTAAATTGCATTACAAGGGAAGATGGACGAAACGCTCAATCAGGAATGCTGATACACCGCTCAAGGATAGTAGGGATACTCCGCTGTGAAGAAAATAGTACGACACACCTTCCATGGTTACTAATCATAAGCAGAAATGTCCTATGAAACAAAATATTAGCGCTGAAGACCACATGGAAGCTTATTTCCCATAGTACAATGAGGGAAAATGAGACAAAGTGAGCAAGGACCAAAAATGGATTTTAAAATGATCTTATTGTTGATATGAATCCAGTTTCATTCTGTGGTCAGTTCTGATCATTTCTCTGTAGGAAGCCCCCAAAGGAAGTCTAACAGTGGTTGCAGGATATGATGGATATATGTGTTACACATGAGAACTCTCAGAAGCATAAAGCTCCCATCATGGATTCCTTAAGGTACAAAGACAAGGGAAGCATGAAGAACCTAAGATCTCAGCTGTAACACTGAAGTGAAGACTCACTGTAAAAGATCAATACAGTACATAGCAAACACATTATTCAGCAGTAAAGATAATATCAATTCAATTCTGGTTATAAAGCAAAGGCTGCAATCCTAATATTGCTTTAATTCATGAAGCTGAAAGATAAATATTTCAATTTGGGAAGAATAAGAGGGACAAAAAGAACAATAAAAATGTCATTGCTCAGAAGTCTGAATTTCTTTCCCCTCTATTTAGATTTGTGATGAATACTTATTCAAAGATTTAGTCAATGAGCATTTAACTTATAGAAATATTTTTACTTTTACAAGCACAGATATATAGAAGCATTCCTACAGATTTATTTCCCAAATCAATGTCAAGACAAAGGTAGCTTAGTAAAACTACTACATAATACTTGGGGTATAGTTTTGTAATATAGGATTTTAGGAGCAAACAACTGAAATTACAAACAAAAGTATAGTGAAGCAACAGCAGCAGTAAGAAATACTACCCAAATAAAATTGTAAATTGGGTTGATGAGGAAACTTCTGCAGGTTCATCTTGACTGCACACCGATGCTACGCACAAGGATCCTCAGCCGCCATTAAAATCATTCGGTCCGTTTATATTTTATACATTTGATTAAATCCCCATGAAGATCACACTTCAGCAAAGTAAAGAGACCAAACTTCTGTTTGCAGAGCAAGCCTGGAGAATTATTATAATGCACGAGGCAAACATTCTGCCCATCGAGTCTGTGCTACTTCCTAAATGGTTTAAGCCCAAATTAATACCCTGGTCCTCTTCTTCAATCTTTCCAATGTTTCTCTATCCTCAATCTCGTGAACACCAGTTGCAGCATTTTTAATACTGACCTTACTAAGGTCTTGTTGAAAGACAGAATGTACTGTCTATGTTGTGTCATCCTGTTACCAACATACACAGAAAAAAATCTTGAGTTAAACACCTTTCCTGTTATGTGCTGCATACACCAAACATGGAGAGAGAATACAATGTTATGGATGCTAAGGTCAGGGTATGTGTGATCTTGAGGCTAAAACAGATCTACTGAACTTTACCTTTTAAATATATTGGACTTTGAATTCTAATACAGTGGATCCTAGTTAATTGGCCTTTTGGTTAATCGGAGCAGCCACTTATTTGAGACAACTCTTAAAAATAAAAACGAATCGAGAAAATAGCTGGGATTCCCTTCGTTTATTTGGGACATTTTACTGCTTAACTGAGACAGGAGACTACTGCTGAATAGCTCCTAACTAGCGTCAGTTGCATGCACTTGTGTGGCCATTACATCAGACACTGTGCCAAGCTTAAAGTGAACAGTTTTTAGATGACGAACGTGAGTTTGTGTTCAAAAAACAGTGATTTTTATCACTGACTGAGCAGTAAGACACTTCAGAACTGCTTTGCTCACTGCCGTTTCAAGCATTCAGGCTTGGAGATGTCAGAAACAGCTGAGAGTGAAAATGAAATGATTTTGCTACTTCAACAAGTTATGAACGACAGAGAATATGAAGGTATTGACAACCATCTTGAATGTTACAATGAAAACAAGAGGACTTGGAGGATGCAGCTTTGAAAGCATTATATAGGAAGGCAGTCCTTTATCTTCATTAGGTGTCTGCGCTGATGTTGTTCAGTTACAATCAAAAGAACACAGCAGCACACTCTGGATGAATTCCTACATTGGTAACTATTAGGAACTAATACAATTTTATAGTGCTGTGGTAGTATTGATAGTATTCTAATTTTTCTGTATTTCTTTTAAATACATAATTTGTCACTGTATTTGTCTTGTTTATACCTTTGTAACTATTCCCATGAAACTTCAGCTAATTGGAACAGCCTCTTAATTGGGCCAGGATGGACTGGTGCCAATGAATCAGACTCTGCTATAGTTTCCTATGACCGTCCATGCAATATGGAAACCAGTGGATACATTTGTGGTTGACATTTGCTATGATTTTGGCTGCCAGAGTTTACAGGTGGTACTAACTCTGGAAAAACAGATTATTCACTAAATACATCCAAGATTCCAAATAAGCAGTTAGCTTTTGTTTACATGTTACAGGGAAACGTTAAGATACAGCTGCTTCATCCCAAAACGTCCTCACTGCTCAGCTGTCAGACTGTTTCAGAGGTTATATCCCAGGGTTATTGCAAACAAAAGATGGGAAGCATTGCAACACACATCAAAGTTGTTGGTGAACGCAGCAGGCCAGGCAGCATCTCTAGGAAGAGGTACAGTCGACGTTTCGGGCCGAGACCCTTCGTCTGTCCTGATGAAGGGTCTCGGCCCGAAACGTCGACTGTACCTCTTCCCAGAGATGCTGCCTGGCCTGCTGCGTTCACCAGCAACTTTGATGTGTGTTGCTTGAATTTCCAGCATCTGCAGAATTCCTGGTGTTTACGATGGGAAGCATTGTTGTTCATGAACTTTATTTCAGGAGGATGAAGGGAAACTCTGAAAAATAACAGTACAACTCTAGTGCCGACATGCATGCATAATTATCAGCCTCCAAATAAACAAGTTATTTCTCTGCAGTGAGAGTATATCTGTGCAAAGTAATATTCCCCAGAGCAGATGCCAGCAAAGCATCATATCTTTGCTACACCAAGTCTCCAATGTAACGCCTATTTTGAACCAAAGGGAATTATATTAAACAAGGCTACTTGCAATACATATGTTTCTCCGGGAGAGGGAAAGCAAAGGATTAGCTTGCACAGAAGACAACCATTTCTTTCACACACTTCTGGATCATATGGGTTACCACATAACTATATACTACAGAGAATGACAAACTTACCCCAATTATAGATCTATGCAATTGTTTAAGCCTAATCAAGATGTCCTTCAATATTCTGGATTAAAGAGATTTTATTGAATGCATGGATTGATGCAATTTGCCACATACGTTCCTTTCTAGTAAAAACAAGAACTATTTGATCAAAGACACATTGTAGTCGTCGGGGCTGGCTGGTGCTGGGGGCAGTTGGGGCTGTTGACTGAGTGGGTGAGGACTTTGATGTGGAGGAGCCTAGTAGTTTGGAAAGGGTTCGTTTGTAGCCTATGGCTGCAAAAGGGAGGGGGGGGGGGCATTGAGATTGAAGTGGGAGGGCGGGAGACTATGGAATACTCCAGAAGTAAGGGTAGCCAAAAAAGGGGTGCATCAAGTGAAGTAATAGGGGACAACAAATTGAGGAAAATGGGTGACTTAGAGAAATGTATATTTTTGTATAAAATTAAAGGTCAGAAGGAAGGAGGAGGAGGAGGATTTAGAGCCCTTAATCCTTTGAAAGTGGCAGCAGCATTAGAGAACCAAATAGGTAAAGGATTCCAGGCCAAGATTTTGTCTAATGGATTGCTGAAAATTCGTTGCAAAGATATTGACCATTATAACAGTGCTAAAATGGTGGGAAAATTGGTTGTGAAAGTGGAGTGTATTACTCTGAAAGAAAGGAAGGGAGTTAAGGGGGTAGTGTATGGTATTTGGTCTGGCATGACTGAAAAGGAAATTTTGGACAATATTAAAGCTAGTCGAGTGATTGAAGTCAAACGATTAAAATTGAGAGAAGGTGGTAATTGGGATTCCCCTGTTCTTCTGGTTTGTGCAGGTGATGTTCTCCCAACTAGAGTCCATCTTGGGTGCAAGTCTTATCAAGTTAGAGAATACATTAGGCCTCCCTTACGCTGCTATAATTGCCAGAGATTTGGACATGTTGCTGGTTAATGTCGAGGTAAAAGAAGATGTATGAAATGTGGAGAGGATCATGATATTAAAGCACGTAAGGCAGCAGTGCCTAAATGCAGTAACTGTGGAGGGGACCATATAGCAGCGTTCAGAGGATGTGAGTATTTTAGTAAGGCAAAGCAGATTCAGGATGTTAGTATCCAACAAAAAATATCATATGCTGAAGCAGTATAGAAAGTTGATAGAGAGCAAAGGGTAAGTAAAGAAAAGATTGGAATGATGGGGAGTCAGTTCATTCAGAGTTCTTCAACTATGGTTCCTTCAGAAATGATGTTGATGACTGAAGAGTCTTTTTTGGCGTCTGTTGTTGATGTACTGGTCGGGGCTAAAACTACAGCCGAGAGGTCGTATGTGATAAAAGTAGTTGTTGGAGCTGCAGAGAGATTCCTTGATATAAAACAGATTTCACCGGAAAAATTACATGAGTTTATAACAGACAAGCAATCACTGAATACTTCCCAGTTGTCGGGATCAGAGAGTATGGAGGAGCTATATGTGGATGAAGAGGCAAATAATTAGTATTTGGATGTTTTTAATATTACAATGGAATGCAAGATGTTTATCTGCAAATGGTCAAGAATTGGAAAGATTTGTTGGAACTTTTAAAGACGAGCCTGATTTGATCTGTATACAGGAGACATGGTTAAAGCCTCATTTAGATTTTGGGATCCCTGGATATGATAGTTTGAGAGCTGACAGGACAGGTAAATTTGGTGGAGGGTGTGCAACTTTCATAAAAACTGGACTCCAACTTAGAAGACTTGATTTTAAATCTAACCTTGAAATTGTGGCTGTGGAGGTTAGGAGCTCTCGTTGTCAAACAACTTTGATTAACTTTTATAATCCAGGCAATATGATGTTATCAGATTTGGATGAAATTATGAATAAGGTAAGATTCCCAGTAATATGAGTTGGAGATTTCAATACCCATAATCCTATATGGGGTAGTGAAAGTAAAGACAGTAATGGAGCAGTAATAGCGGGGTTTCTAGATAAACACAACATGGTACCGCTAAAAGATGGAAGGCCTACAAGACTTAATATCGTAAAGAATACTTGTAGTCACTTAGACTTATCACTTCCTCAAACTTAGCTAGGGTTGGGGAATGGGATGTTATGGACAGATACACACTAGGAAGTGATCACTATCCTACATTATGTAGATTTGATAGAAATTTGATAGCAGAAATTGAGGAGAGGTCTGCTAGGTATAATTTTTCTTTGGCCCATTGGGATGAGTACTAGGAGAAAGCTGTGGATATAGTAGAAGAGATTAATAGCGAGGGCTCCATAGACGATTGGAATGAATCCCTCTGTTCTACAATTCATAAAGTTGCTCAGTTGACTATTCCGCTACAGAATGTACTTAAGGCTCGAGCATTAGTTCCGTGGTGGAATAAAAATTGTGATATAGCAGTAAGAAACAGAAATAGAGCTTACAGGAAATTAAGTACCCAGTGTTAGATAATGTTATGAAGTATAAAATGGAAAGAGCAGTAGCAAGGAGAGTAATTAAAAATGCAAAGAGGGATAGTTGGAGAAGATTTTGTGGAACCCTGGGCCCTGAGACACCTATAAAGCAGCTATGGATGATCATTCACAGAATGTCAGGGATATATGGGAAACCACCTATCCCAGCTTTGCTGGAAGGAGATATTGAAGCTATAACCAATAAGGAAAAGGCTGATATGTTTGTAGTGGTGTTCCAAGCGTAACACAGTTCTGGAGAGTTAGGTGATTTGAGAAAGGAAATTATGTTAAAGGAAAGTTGGAAATTGGACAGGAGTTTGGATGATAACAGCTCCATAAATTTGTTTTTCTCCCTTCAGGAATTGCAGGAAGCTGTCCAATCAGGTTCAAACACTTCACCTGGTAGGGATGGACTGCGTTATGAATTGCTTAAGCATTTAGATAACTCTGTATTAACAGAAATTCTAGCATTGTTTAATTCAGTGTGGAAAGAAGGAAAATTACCCGTAGAATGGAAGTATGCGGTGGCAGTTCCAGTTTTAAAGCCAGGTAAGGACGCGTCTGGTCCTAGTTCGTATCGGGCTATAGCTTTAACGTCAGTGCTTTGTAAAACTATGGAACCAATGGTCACCAGACTTGTCTTTTTTGGAAAATAAGGGACATTTTGCTGCCTGTGAAAATGGTTTTAGAACTGGAAGATCAACAATGGAATCTGTTGCCCTTTTAGATCATGATATTAAAAAAGCATTTCAAAATAGAGAAGTAATGGTAAGTGTATTTCTAGATATTAAAAGAGCATATGACTCACTATGGAAGGAAGGCTTATTAATTAAACTTTATGATGCAGGAATTAGAGGTAGAATGTTTAATTGGATCAAAGATTTCCTTAAGGAAAGGACAATTCAAGTAAGGATAGGCGGTACAAGCTCCAAGTCAGTTAAAATAGGTAATGGTACCCCTCAAGCAAGTGTCATTAGTCCAGTTCTTTTTAATGTCATGATAAATGACATCTTTGATCAGGTAGGGACAGGATTTGGCAAATCATTGTTTGCAGATGATGGTGCAATCTGAAAAAGAGGAAAAAACATCAAGAATATATTAAGGCAGGTACAAAAGGCTTGAAGATCAGTTGAAAACTGGGCTAATAAATGGGATAACACACATCGAAGTTGTTGGTGAACGCAGCAGGCCAGGCAGCATCTCTAGGAAGAGGTACAGTCGACGTTTCGGGCCGAGACCCTTCGTCAGGACTAACTGAAGGAAGAGATAGTAAGAGCCTCTTACTAGCTCTTCCTTCAGTTAGTCCTGACGAAGGGTCTCGGCCCGAAACGTCGACTGTACCTCTTCCTAGAGATGCTGCCTGGCCTGCTGCGTTCACCAGCAACTTTGATGTGCGTTGCTTGAATTTCCAGCATCTGCAGAATTCCTCCTGTTTACGCTAATAAATGGGGTTTCAGGATTTCTGCTTCTAAGTCCAAATACATGATTTTTGGCTTTAGAAGGAAGATTCCTGATTGTGAATTGTGTCTATATGATTCTGCACTAGAAAGACTCAAGGTATTCAAGTTTTTAGGTGTCTGGTTTGATGAAAGACTTACTTGGAGGGTTCATATATTGGAAAGTGTGAGAAAGTTTTAAATATTATGAGAAGTACTGCTGGATGCGACTGGGGAGCAGGGCGGGAAACTATGTTCTTAATATATCTAGCTATGATTAGATAGGTTATAGATTATGGTTGTACTGCTATTGATTCCGCTGCTATGGCAGTGCTTGGAAAACTAGACACTGTGCAGTCCAAAGCACTTAGACTCTGTTGTGGAGCTTTGAGAACAACATCAGTCCCAGCATTACGTGTGGAGATGGGAGAAATGCCTCTGCATTTAAGACGAATTCAGTTAGGCCTGCAGTATTGGGTAAAACTAAATGGATTCAATCACAGCTGTCCATCAAAGTGTCTTTTGCAGGGAAGTCAGAGCACCAAAGTAAAATTAAAAGATACCCATTTTTAGATTTGGTTAATAACTGTGCTGTGAAATTGAAACTGACTGAGGAAGACATAGTTGGCCAAATTTGCTTGCCACCCGTCCCTTTTTGGCTCTTTCCAGAACCAAAAGTAGACCTATTCCTCCTTTTTCAGCTTAAAGGAAGCAGTGCAATTTCATCAGCATTGATCACAAATGAATATTTAAATAATAAATGGGGATCTTATCTGGAGATTTTTACTGACGGCTCAGTGGACCCAGAGAGCAGTAGGGCAGGATTTGGGATGTATGTGTCTCAACTTGGAGTTAAGATTGGTTACTGGGTTTCAGATGGTGTTTCTGTCTTTGCAACAGAATTATTAGCAATCCTCTGGGCCTCATGGTGGATAGAAGACTCTCGACCACGTAGGGATATCATCTGTTCGGATTCTGCTGCTGCCTTAGAGTCTATAAAAGGGATAAATCAAAAGCTCATCCTGACATAGTTATTAAGATTCTCTTAGTGTTGTTTAGAGTAGGGAAGATGGGTTGTGCAGTTAGATTTTCATGGATACCTGGGCATGCTGGGGTGGAGGGAAATGAAATTGTGGATGTTATTGCAAAGTCTTCCTTACAGAGCAGGCAAGTAGAAATTAGAGTTCCCCTCGGCAGAGCAGAATTGAAAAGTAGGATTAAAAAAGGTATAGAGAAGAAGTGGCAGAAAGATTGGAAAAATGAATTAAGGGGCAGGCATTATTTTTCTAGTCACCCACTAGACAAAAAGGTCTCAGACTGTTACCTTTTAAGTCGTTAGAGATATGGTGAAATTTACAAGACTTGGGTTGGGGCATTGTGGGCTAAACTATTATTTAAAGATAATAGGAAAACATCCTACTGGATTATGTGACTGTGGTAGTCCAGAGACAGTCCAGCATGTTTTGCTGAGCTGTAATCAATACAAAATTGAAAGAAGCATGTTGTTCAAGAGGCTGTCTGGCTTAAATTTATTTTGGTTTTCTATTCGATCTTTGTTTGGCCATCAAGAGAATCAACATCTGATTGAAGAGTATTATTCAGTTTATACATGAGACTAGGTTGTATTTGAGAATTTCAGTTCCTTGAAGTTCTATAATTAATTATATATCCTGCGCCTAGATGCGTCTAAACAGCCGGAAATAGAAGAAGACAGACACATTGTCACATGCCAGTTAAGGATTTAAAGATGAGCTTTATACGTCACATGTACAGTAAAACACACGGGGAAGTGCATTGTTTGTGTCAAGGACCAGCACAGTCTGAAAGTGTTGGGAAGCATCTTGCAAGGGTTGCCATCTTTTTGGCACCAATTTGCATGCCCACAATTTACTGATCTCTACGTCTTTGCAATGTGAGAGGAAACCAGAGCAGCCCGGGGGGAAACCTACACAGCCGTGCGGAGAATGTACAAGCTCCTTATAGACAATGGCAGGAATTGAACCCTGATCACTGACACCATAATAGTGCTACACTAAACACTATGTTGACATACTGTCCAAAACTAAAAGCAAATAAAAACAAATGAAAAACTAGATTATCCACCCAAATTAAAAACAAGCTTTAAAATAATAAAAGACCAGGCCAAATGTATAAACTGAGTAATTAGACGAACATGTTTTGTTGACAGCTACAAACTTTACACCTTTAGATTATGCAGTCATGCAATTGTCATAATTGTGTTAATAGTTAATATACAAAAAAGATAGCACTTTTGGCTGTTATTCCCAAACCCATTGCAAGCACAGGACCTTGGCAATTGGACACCATAGCAACTGCAGTTCCCCACACATTCATTTTCTAGTTACCAGTCAAATGCCTTTGAATTTGATTCAAAATGAATCTAGTTCTCGTATACATGGCTTGTCATAACATCTGGATGGAACTGTAATGTTACAAGTAATGTCATGGTAACTCCGAAACCAAAACTGAAATAACACTCTCACACTGATATCAGCTGAGGTGGCAACTGAACAATAAACAAACAAACAAACATCAGTCTTCTCAAGCTGGTGAAAGAAAGACTTGCATAATTGTACATCGCACATTATGTCCTGAAGCCTCAGTTAATGAACTGCAGTCACTCGTTCAGTGTAGGCAACACAGGTGCCAAGAAGTCTCCAGAAAAAGCAACGTAATAATGATCAGATAATTTGTTTTAGTGTGTTGCTTAGGGGATAAATACAGATTGGAGCAAACAAGAAATGTTTTTTGCTCTCTGAATAACGTCACCGAATATTTTACATCTCCACCGAATATTTTACATCTCCTTAAGGGGTAAGTGTGAGCCTTTTTTTTTGTAATATAATTTTTATTGAATTTTCAAAAGGAATACATGAAAAAAAGAATCTACCCTCCCCCCTCCCCTTAACCCTCCCCCCCCATATAAAGTCCTACCTAAAAAGAAAGAAAGAAAGAAAAAAGAAAGAAAGGAAGAAAAGAGCCGCCTGGGTGTTGGAAGGCTTCCACATGCTCCATGGGATTCAAAATAAATTTGGTATAATTATTCGTTACTTTCCCCAAGTGACCAAAGTCTTTATCGGAGCACTTAAATATGCCATCCTATCTTTTGTAAATAAGGGCGCCAAATATTCAAAAATGTTACATATTTGTCTCTTAAATTATAAGTAATTTTTTTGAGTGGAATAGAACTAGCCATTTTATTATTCCAACGATCCATACTTAAATACGAATCAGATTTCCAAGTAACTGCTATAGTCTTCTTAGCTACTGCCAATGCAATTTTTATAAATTCTTTCTGATATTTATTCAGTTTAAGTTTCGGTTTTATCCCTTCAATATCACCTAATAGAAATAATACAGGGTTATGTGGAAGTTGAGTTCCAGTAATTTGTTCCAATAAAATTCTTAAATTTATCCAAAAGGGTTGAATTTTAAAACAAGACCAAGTAGAATGTAAAAAAGTACCAATTTCTTGATTACACCGAAAACATTTATCAGATAGATTTGAATTTAATCTATTTATTTTTGCGGTGTAATACATAATTGGTGTAAAAAATTATATTGTACTAATCTAAGTCGAACATTTATTGTATTTGTCATACTGTCAAGACAAAGTCTTGACCAATTTGTTTCATCAATATTAATATTTAGATCTGTTTCCCATTTTTGCTTTGACTTATGGGTTCCTTGTTTAATTGTCTGTTCTTGAATCAAATTATACATACAAGAAATAAATTTTTTAATTTTCCCTTTTTGTATTAAAATTTCAATTTCATTAGGTTTTGGCAAAAACATTGCTTGACCCAGCTTACCTTTTAAGTAAGCCCTTAATTGAAAGTAACAAAAGAAAGTATTATTAGATATTTTATATTTATCCTTTAATTGTTCAAATGACATCAATATACCTCATTCAAAACAATCTCCTATAAATTTACTCCCTTTTTGGTACCAATTATATAAAAGTTGATTGTCCATTGTAAAAGGAATAAGTCTGTTTTGGAACAAAGGTCTCCTTGCTAATAGAGATTTCTGTGTTTCATTATCAACATTTATCTTATTCCATAGATCAATCAAACGCGTTAATATAGGAGATTCTTTCTTTTCCCGTATCAATTTAGATTTCCATTTATATATAAAATCTTCAGGTCTACTTTCTCCTATCTTGTCCAGTTCTATTTTAATCCATGCTGGTTTTCGATCATCGAAGAAAGATGCAATAAATCTAAGTTGATTTGCTTTATAATAGTTTTTACAGTTTGGAAGTTGTAACACTCCTAACCCAAATTTACATGTCAATTTTTCCAATGATATTCTTGACATTTTACCTTTCCAAAGAAATTTTCTCACACATTTATTTAACTCTTGAAAAAATTTCTGTGGCAATTGTATTGGTAATGTTTGAAACAAATACTGTAATCTAGGAAATATATTCATTTTTATAACATTGACTCTACCTACTAATGTTATTGGTAATATCATCCATTTGTCAAGATCTTCTTGAATTTTTTTCAATAGTGGGAAATAATTAAATTTATATAAATTCTTTACATCATTTTCAAGTCTTATACCTAAATACTTTATACCATTTACCGGCCATCTAAATTGGGTTACTAATCGACATTGACTATAGTCTCCTTTAGTAAGAGGTAAAATTTCACTTTTATCCCAATTTATTTTGTAACCTGATACCTTCCCATATTCATCCAATCTAGAAGATAATTTATGTAACGAATGTTGTGGGTTTGTTAAATAGATCAAAACATCATCGGCAAAAAGATTAATTTTATATTCCTCCTGATTAACTCTAAAACCCATAATATCTGGATCAATTCTAATTAGTTCTGCTAATGGCTCTATCGCCAATACAAATAAAGCAGGTGATAGTGGACAACCTTGTCTAGTTGACCTTTTTAACTGGAATGGTGTTGAAATCTGAGAGTTTGTCACTACTTTAGCTTTAGGGTTAGAATTTAAAGTTTTAATCCAATTTATAAAAGATGTTCCTAACCCATATTTTTCTAGTACTTTAAATAAAAAATCCCATTCTAATCTATCAAATGCTTTTTCTGCATCCAAAGCTACTACTATACTCTTCTCATCCCTTTTTTGTGCCAAATGAATTATACTGAGTAGCCGGGTTACATTATCTGCCAATTGTCTATTTTTAATAAATCCTGTTTGATCCATATGTATTAATTTTGGTAAATATTTAGATAATCTATTCGATAAAATTTTTGCTATTATTTTATAATCCGTATTCAATAAAGAAATAGGCCTGTATGATGTTGCTTTCATAGGATCTCTGTCTTATTTTGGCAATACTATTACAATCGCTGTTGAAAAAGATTCTGGAAGTTTATGTATTTTTTCTGCTTGACGTATTAGTTCCATAAAAAGAAGAAATAATAAATCTTTAAATTTTTTTATAAAATTCAGGTGGAAAACCATCTTCTCCTGGAGATTTATTACTTTGGAGTGATCCCAAAGCTTCTTCAACTTCTTTTAATGTAAAAGGCATATCTAATCCCTTCTGTTCTTCCAAATTCAATTATGGAAGAGAAACTTGTGATAAAAACCTTTCTATCTCGTTAACATCATTTTGGGATTCTGACTGATATAATTCAGAATAGAAATTTTTAAAGGTTTCATTTATTTCAAGAGGTTTATAAGATATTTTATTTGCCCTTGTTCTAATTGCATTTATTGTTTTGGAAGCTTGTTCTGTTTTCAACTGCCAGGCAAGAATTTTATGTGCTCTCTCACCTAACTCATAATACCTTTGTTTAGTTCTTATAATTGCTTTTTCCGTTCTATATGTCTGAAGCGTATTATATTGTAACTTCTTATTGACAAGTTGTTTTCGTTTTTCTTCTGACATATATCTTTGAGATTCTTTTTCTAATTTTGTAATCTCTTTTTCCAATTGATCTAGTTCTGCCATATATTCTTTCTTAATTTTAGACATTTAACTTATTATCTGGCCCCTAAGATATGCTTTCATCGCATCCCATAATATAAATTTATCATCCACTGAATGAAAATTTGTATCCAAAAAAAATTGAATCTGTTTTTTCATAAAATCACAAAAATCTTGACGTTTTAATAATGTTGAATTAAATCTCCATCTATAAGCCACTTCTTCCTTATCAGCCATTATTATTGTCATTAATAAAGGGGAATGATCTGGTAATATTCTTGCTTTATATTCAATATTTTTCACTCTGTGTTGAATATGCATTGATAATAGAAACAAATCTATCCTTGAAAAAGTTTTATGTCTATGGGAGTAGAACGAATAGTCTCTTTCTTTAGGATTGATTCTTCTCCATGTATCAATCAGATTTAAATTCTTCATCAATGATAAAGTTAAATTTACTACCTTCGATTTTATAACAGCCTTGGTTGATCTATCTAAGACTGGGTCTAAGCAAAAATTAAAATCTCCTCCAATTAATATTTTTTCATGCGCATCCGCCAAATTCAGAAAAGCTTCTTGTATGAATTTTGCATCATTTTCGTTTGGTGCATAAATATTCATAAAAGTCCATAGTTCAGAAAAAAGTTGACAATGTATAATCACATATCTCCCCGCAGAATCAGTTATTACATTTTGTATTCTAATTGGTAACATTTTATTGATCAAAATTGCTACTCCCCTCACTTTTGAATTAAATGAAGCCGCAACAACACTACCCACCCAATCTCTCTTTAGTTTCTGATGTTCTGTTTCTGTTAGGTGCATTTCCTGTAAAAAAGCTAAATCTATCTTCATTTTTTTTAATATGTGTTAAGATTCTTTTTCTCTTCACTGGTCCATTAAGCCCGTTAACATTAAAACTCAAAAAATTCAATAAATTAGTCATTATTCTTAACAAAGTTACTCCAATCTAAAACATTATTTATCTTCTCAACTCTCAGAGTTCCTTGGGGAATCTCTTTAAACTTCACCATGTTGCTATGTGTCTCCCTCCCAACCTTCCAGTCAGAAAGAAAAAAGAAGATAGAAAAAAAACAAAAAAAGAAAACACAAAATACCCCCCCACTAATGTTGTGAATGAAAGGATACACAACACTACCCCCCTCCACCAGACAAAAAAATCTTCAAGGTTGCAGGGTTTTTTTCACTGGGTTAAATTTCTTCCTTCTCTTCAAAAGTTCGTAACTTATATCAGGGTAGAAAAAAAACTTTGTTCCCTGCCATTTTCAATGGCCCTTTTCTATCTTTGGCAGCTCGAGCAGCTGCCTGTAGAATCCTTTCCTTGTCTTGAAATCTTAAGAATTTTATTAAAATCGATCGTGGATATTGGTCATCTTTTGGTTTTGGTCTTAAAGCTCTATGTGCCCGCTCAATTTCAATTGGTCGAACCTCCTCTTCCATTTGCAAAACATCCGGGATCCATCTTTGAAAAAATTCTATTGGTTTATCTCCCTCCGTACCTTCTTTAAGACCAACAATTTTAATATTATTACGTCTACTAAAATTTTCCAACATGTCCACTTTCTCCAAGAGTCGGTTTCTTTCCGAATTCCAGACAAGCAGATCATTTTCTGTTTTTTCCACTCTATCACTCATATGCCCCATTGCTCTTTCCATCTTCTGAAGCTTCTTATCCATTTTGTCCTGTCTTGCCATAACTTCATCATAGCACATCTTCGTATCTCTAAGCTCTTCTCTTACTTTTCTTAATTCAGCTGTTAACTGCAATATAGCCTCTCTCATATCTCTATCATCTCCTTTACTTCCGATCGCCTCCAATTCTTCCTCCTCTTCTTCATCTGTGTTCTCTGCAGAATCCAATTCTGACTCTGAGTCATTTTCAATTGCAGTGGCTGTCGGTTCTTGTAGTTTGCGTTGTGTCGATTTGCGCATGCGCTCTTCTTACCGCATGCGCATTTCTGGTGTCTTCTTCGAAGAAGCCGTTACCACTGCCATTGCTCCCTGTTCTACCAAAGGAGATCCAACCTGAGTCCGAGGCTCCATCGTTGCAGTAGGCCCTTTTTTCTTCCCGTCTCGCGGCTGCTTCGCAACAGCAGACTTCTTTTGTTGCGGTTTAGGAGGCATATCGTAAAGAAGTCTTACAAAGTTTAGTTTTCAGAAAATATTTACTAACTTTGTTTTGTTTAAACAGTACTTTACTGATTTGCTGCGGGAGAGCTGGATTTACACGTCTCAATCCCACGTCATCACGTGACGCCCCCCAGTGTGAGCCTTGATTTAGAATTTTATTAAGAAATACTTCTGGAAGTATGACTTCATCTGCAAAATCTAATGCTGTAGGTCTAAATTTTGTGCTCCTTGGTAACAGCCTTGATTCAGTAGGTGAGAGTTCTACCAAGATTGATTCTAAACAACTAATGGCAGATCATAAAACCTCACACTATTCAGCAACCAGTGCTGAAGATGTATGTCCATAATTTTCCTCACATCATCAAAATTGGACTCAACTACAATCTTCTCAACTGATTAGCCTTTTCATATGCCCTGCTCTGCTTCAAGCTAAGCAGACATCACAAGCGAGAGAGGCTGATTTCCACCATGTTACATAATCCTGGTGGTAAATGAAGATAAAAAAAAACATGGAAATGATGCTGCAAATCTTAAAATCAGAAAATGCTGCAAGTCAACAGTTCTGACAAGAGCTTTTAACACAAAACACGGACTCTGCTCTTTGTTCCACAGATGATGTCTGACCTCCTGAATGTGAGCAGTGTGTTTTTTTTTTCCACTTTCGATAAAATTTGAACTGCTATCAGCTCCTCGCGAAAGGCAGGCCAATCTAAAGACCTGTTTTTAAATCAGCCATTGGAACAGGTGAAAGTGATGAAATAAAGCCATTACTGGAGAAACCCATTAACATTTCGGTGCATAAGGAAACAGTGACAGGTCAAAAGTGAAGTCCATTAAATGGCTGTAATTGTGCAAAGGGTTGAAGTGACTCAAAGTCAGGGTGGATTTGCCATTGTTCATACTGATCCCAGCAGACACACAAAACTTAATTAACTTTCACTTTCTGAAATGCCTCCTAACGACAAAATAATCAATTGCATTTCTATATACATGGTGCAGAAAAGGGGAAGAAAGGGATTCTTGTAATTGTTATGAAATCAAGATTAATCACAGGTAGATAGGAGTGAAAATAAGATTGAGAGACTGTCATTTAACAAAGAATTAAAATATTTCAAAAAAAATTCCACGGCCAGGAAACAAAATTTGATGATAATTGGAGTTCACTGACAATGGTTGTGCAGGTGGATAAGGAAGTAAAGAAGACGAATGGCATGCTTGCTTTCATTGGTGGAGGTGTTGAGTAGGGGTGCTGCAGCTATCGAAAACTTCAGTCAAACTGCAGTTGGAGCATTGTGTGCAGTTCCGATTGTCCCATTTTAGAGAGGATATGAAAAAGTGCAGCCGAGATTTACTAGGATGCTGCTTAGATTAGAGAGCAAGAGATCTGAGGAACAATTGGATAAACATAGCTTGTCCTTCCTAGAGCATCAGAGTCTGAGAAGAGACCTGATAAAGGTGTTTAAAACTATGAGAGGCTCAGGAGAGGATGGACAGTCAGAATCTTTTA
The DNA here is from genome assembly GCF_030028105.1 of Mobula birostris. Taxonomy (NCBI): domain Eukaryota; kingdom Metazoa; phylum Chordata; class Chondrichthyes; order Myliobatiformes; family Myliobatidae; genus Mobula; species Mobula birostris. Next base: position 77,378,564 of record NC_092373.1, on the reverse strand, counting down.
CCCAGTGTAGAAATGTCCACTACTAGTGGACATACTTTTATGGCAGGAGAGAAGAATTTTAAAAGTAATATGAGGGGCAAGTTCTTTTTAAAATAAAAGGAGTGGTAAGTGCTTTGATGAGGTACTAGGTGTAGTGGTGAAAACAGGCAGTTTGATGGAGTTCACTAGATGAATATGAAGAGAATGGAGGAACATGGATGATATAAAGGAAGAGTTCATTTTATATCCTTTGTATACTTATGTAGAAATGTGATGAGATTTATACTTCAATCATCAGTTCAGACAGTGGATTCTGGATCACTATAACTTATATATTTTTTTCAAACTTGTTTCCTCAATTTCCTTCCAATTCTTTTACTAGTTGAATCACGCTTACATTTTGACAAAAACAATTACTGTAATAAATATTCCTCTCTCCAGATGCAATTGTATAGTCTTAAAGAAAAACTTTTCCACTTTCATTTGTTTGCTCACATTTCTGGATGTTTTTAGCCAAAAAGATACCAGTTTAGGGTAACCAGGACTTGTTCTTCTTTCTATATGGATACACATCTTTCAGGACCTGGTCAGTGATGGCAAGGCCAATTTTTATTGCTCATCCTTTAACATTTGGACTTGGAGGGCAGAGCTTAGTCAAGATGACACTAAACAACAACTCCTTTGCTTGCATCTTCAGAAACAGCTCTATTTCCATCTTTAATCTCTCTATTTTTCCCTTTCAGGGTTCTTTTGAAGACCCTGACCTGGAGCTACACGCTGACTTCGGTTCTTTGTGGGAATAGGACCCGCTCTCAGAGTGTCACAACTGTTATTCGACATGCCAAGGGCGCGGCCTAACAGTTCAGCTCACCTTTGGAGGCCTAGGATCTCGGGGTTCTGGAGATGGGGGGGAAGGGGGGGAAATCGGAGGTCAGCGTCACAAACCCAGTGTGTCATGGGAGTCCGAAGATCTATCGCTGTGTGCCCAGAGACCTAAGATCTTTGGGCACAGAGCTTGGAAAAAAGTGACATAATGGACTTTCAACATCGTCAACCAGCAAGTTATATGTTATATCTGCCCTCTTAAATAGAGAGGGGGGGGGAGAGAGAGAGAGGGGAGAGAGAGAGGGGGGGAGAGAGAGAGGGGGGGAGAGAGGGGGGGAGAGAGGGGGGGAGAGAGGGGGGGAGAGAGGGGGGGAGAGAGGGGGGGGAGAGAGGGGGGGGAGAGAGGGGGGGGAGAGGGGGGGGGAGAGAGGGGGGGGGAGAGAGGGGGGGGGAGAGAGGGGGGGGGAGAGAGGGGGGGGGAGAGAGGGGGGGAGAGAGAGGGGGGGAGAGAGAGGGGGGGAGAGAGAGGGGGGGAGAGAGAGGGGGGGAGAGAGAGGGGGGGGAGAGAGGGGGGGGGAGAGAGGGGGGGGGAGAGAGGGGGGGGGAGAGAGGGGGGGGGAGAGAGGGGGGGGGAGAGAGGGGGGGGGAGAGAGGGGGGGGAGAGAGGGGGGGGAGAGAGGGGGGGGGAGAGAGGGGGGGGGAGAGAGGGGGGGGGAGAGAGGGGGGGGAGAGAGGGGGGGGGAGAGAGGGGGGGGGAGAGGGGGGGGGGAGAGAGGGGGGGGGAGAGAGGGGGGGGGAGAGAGGGGGGGAGAGAGAGGGGGGGAGAGAGAGGGGGGGAGAGAGAGGGGGGGAGAGAGAGGGGGGGAGAGAGAGGGGGGGAGAGAGAGGGGGGGAGAGAGAGGGGGGGAGAGAGAGGGGGGGAGAGAGAGGGGGGGAGAGAGAGGGGGGGAGAGAGAGGGGGGGAGAGAGAGGGGGGGAGAGAGAGGGGGGGAGAGAGAGGGGGGAGAGAGAGGGGGGGAGAGAGAGGGGGGGAGAGAGAGGGGGGGAGAGAGAGGGGGGGAGAGAGAGGGGGGAGAGAGAGGGGGGGAGAGAGGGGGGGGAGAGAGGGGGGGGAGAGAGAGGGGGGGAGAGAGAGGGGGGGAGAGAGAGGGGGGAGAGAGAGGGGGGAGAGAGAGGGGGGAGAGAGAGGGGGGGAGAGAGAGGGGGGGAGAGAGAGGGGGGAGAGAGAGGGGGGGAGAGAGGGGGGGAGAGAGAGGGGGGGAGAGAGAGGGGGGGAGAGAGAGGGGGGGAGAGAGAGGGGGGGAGAGAGAGGGGGGGAGAGAGAGGGGGGGAGAGAGAGGGGGGGAGAGAGAGGGGGGGAGAGAGAGGGGGGGAGAGGGGGGGGGAGAGAGGGGGGGAGAGAGAGGGGGGGGAGAGAGGGGGGGAGAGAGAGGGGGGGAGAGAGAGGGGGGGAGAGAGAGGGGGGGAGAGAGGGGGGGAGAGAGAGGGGGGGAGAGAGAGGGGGGGAGTGAGGGGGGGAGAGAGAGGGGGGAGAGAGAGGGGGGGAGAGAGGGGGGGAGAGAGGGGGGGGAGAGAGAGGGGGGGAGAGAGAGGGGGGGAGAGAGAGGGGGGGAGAGAGGGGGGGGAGAGAGAGGGGGGGGAGAGAGGGGGGAGAGAGAGGGGGGGGAGAGAGGGGGGGAGAGAGAGGGGGGAGAGAGAGGGGGGAGAGAGAGGGGGGAGAGAGAGGGGGGGAGAGAGAGGGGGGGAGAGAGAGGGGGGGAGAGAGAGGGGGGGAGAGAGAGGGGGGGGAGAGAGGGGGGGGTGAGAGAGGGGGGGAGAGAGAGGGGGGGAGAGAGAGGGGGGGAGAGAGGGGGGGGAGAGAGAGGGGGGGAGAGAGAGGGGGGAGAGAGAGGGGGGAGAGAGAGGGGGGGAGAGAGAGGGGGGGAGAGAGAGGGGGGGAGAGAGAGGGGGGGAGAGAGAAATGGAGGGGAGGGGGAGAGAGGGAGAGTGAATGGAGGAGGGAGGGGGAGAGAGGGAGAGAGAAATGGAGGGGGAGGGGGAGAGAGGGAGAGAGAAATGGAGGGGGAGGGGGAGAGAGGGAGAGAGAAATGGAGGGGAGGGGGAGAGAGGGAGAGTGAAATGGAGGAGGGAGGGGGAGAGAGGGAGAGAGAAATGGAGGGGGAGGGGGAGAGAGGGAGAGAGAATGGAGGGGGAGGGGGAGAGAGGGAGAGAGAAATGGAGGGGGAGGGGAGAGAGGGAGAGAGAAATGGAGGGGGAGGGGGAGAGAGGGAGAGAGAAATGGAGGGGGGAGGGGGAGAGAGGGAGAGAGAAATGGAGGGGGGAGGGGGAGGGTGAGAGCGAGAGCGAGAGAGAAAGAAAAAGTACTCATGGTATGTTGAATACCAGGTGAGTAGTCTTTGGGGTACAGCATGACTGTGTCTTTGCTGTTGCTTTTGCTGCACGCTTCAGTGCTTGGTGACGGGAGCCGATGTTTTCCTTCGCAGGGGAGAAATGGAGGGGGGAGGGGGGGTTGTTGCTTGCAGCTGCTTACGCGCGGGAGACTTGAGGTTCTAACATTTAACTATCATTCATCCTTTGGGGCACTCTTCTGTTTCCCTGGGTGGTTGCGAAGAAAAAGCATTCCAGGATGTATATTGTATACACTTCTCTGACATTAAATGTACCTTTGAAATATTTAAGATAGGACTGAGACGGATTCTTGAAACACTGCTGTTCTTCGAGTGAAAGTACAAAGTACACTTTCAATGGGGTTGGTTAGGGAATGACTATGTCTATATATAGTTGCAATGAAGGAATGGTGAACTCCTTCCAAGTCAGGAAGGTGTATATTTTAAGAGGGAACATACAGGCAATTGTATTCCCATGCACGTGCTCCCCTTAACTTTTAGTGGTAGACCTTGTGGTAACTTTGGAGATCTCAAGCGAACAGCAGATGTGCATTTTATACATGGTACACTAGGATGTTAGCCATTTTATGTACAGCATCTCATTCAAATCAATTTTGTGACTACGTAATGCTTCACATTGGACAAAATGCAATCATACATTGCACCAAAGGACTTTGGATTTTACTGCAAACCCTTGCTCTGTGAAGATTTCTGTTAATAAATCTTTGTACTGTAAATGTAGAAAGAAGGAATGGGTTTCTCCATTTCACTCCTCCCCACAACTTTAGTCCATTTGATGGATCTATAAAAGGATAAAAATACATCCCATCACTATCACAATAGTAAGGAATGCAATCTATTCCAAAGTATCTGAACTGGCAACTTTCATAGCTATTGAGAGCACCAAACATCTCCAATCACAAACTAGTTTGTTTTCCAAAAGGCATTACTCTGGGGGACCCATTTCAAATTTACCTGTGGTTGAAGAATCAGAATTCATAGTAGATTGGAGATTGTTTGAAATTGACTTTGGTGGTTATGCTTCTACTGAACTACTTATTCTACATATGATCATGCACTATACTCACCCCCTCGGGAGGATAGGCCACCCAGCCCAAGTCTCCAGGCGCTGACATAGAGTCCAATAACGTAACTGTGAACAAGAGAAACAATTTTAGTTCTTCCTAGTGACAACACCATCTTTAAGTGAAGATCCCAAGTTAGTTCCCAAGGACTCACAACAGAACTAGTGTGGACAGAAGTGGACAAGGAGAAAATTCCTTTGATTTTAGCTTCAATAAACTCAAAATTATGGTTGAATATAAGCAGAATTTGCACATTTTGGGTTTCGAGTCTAGAGCACTGTTTGGATTTCCAAGTTTTTCTAAGATAAATGCAGTTCTAGTTATAGGGAGTTAAGTGACTGAGTTATCGGGAATGGCTGGAGAGGCTAGGGCTCTTTTCCTTGGAACACAAGAAGGGAGGTGATGTTATAGAAGTGTATAATATCATGAGGGGCAGAGAGGGTGGATGCACAGTCATTGGCTAAAATAGAGTGGAAAAATTTAATGGGATCTTAACCACAGAACAGTATAGCACAGGCCCTTCAACCCACAATGTTGTGCCAACCTTTTAAACCTACTCCAAGATCAATCCAACACTTCCTATCCACATAGCCCTCCATTTTTTCTTTCATCAATGTGCCTCTTAAATTTGCCTAATGTATCCGCCTCTACCACAACCAGTGGCAGAGCACTTAACACACTCACCACCTCCGTGTCACACAAGAACTACCTCTGACATCCTCCTATGCATTCCTCCATTCACCTCTTGTATTAGCAATTGCCACCTCAGGTCAAAGGTGCTTGCTGTCTTCTCCATCTTTCATCTTGTACATGTCCATCAAGTCACCTCTTATCCAAAGAGAAAGGGGTAAAGGCCCCAGCTCACTCAGCCTGTTCTCATTAATCATGTTCTCTAGTCGAGGCAGCCTCCTGGTAAATTTCCTCCGCACCCCTTCTAACGATTCCACATCCTTCCTGAAATGGAGTGAACAGAACTGAACACTCCAACTGCAGTCTAAACAGAGTTTTTTTTTTCTTTTAAGAGCAGCAACATTATCTGGTGGCTTTTGAACTCAGTCCCCCCAACTAATGAAGGCACACTTTCTGAACTGCCCTATTAACTTACACAGAAACTTTGAAAAATCTATTGATGTGGACCCCAAAATCCCTCTGTTCCTCCACACCACTAAGAATACTGTAATTACCCTTGTACTCTACTTTGAAGTTCAACCTTCCAAAGTGTATCACTTCACACTTCTCCAGATTGAACTCCATCTGCCATTTCTCAGCCCAGCTCTGCATCCTATCAATGTCCTGTTGTAACTTATGATGCCTTTCTACACAATCCACAACACTACCAACCTTCATGTCATCTGCAAACTTACTAACCCATCCTTCCACTTCCTCATCTTGTGCATTTATAAAAATAAGTTGCAACTTTTCTTATACACAGGCAATGGTGTATGTATATGAAATGAGCTGTGAGAGGAAGTGTTTGAGGCAGATCAAATAACAACATTTAAAATGACACTTGGACAGACACATGAAGAGGAAAGGTTTGAAAGGATATGAATCAAACACGGGTCAAATGGAACTAGTTTACTTGGGCACCTTGGTCATCACAAACCAGTTGTACTGAGGAGCCTGCTTTCATATTGTATGGCTCTTGCTCTTGAGTTCAAACAGTTCTTCAATTAATAAGCTCTACTAAATTTGCTGGGATGGTATATAACAACTAGATAACAAAACAGGTTTTCAACCTGATTTTGGAATTGGGGTTGCTGGATTCTGTGACTATTCGTGTGTGTTTTTTTTTAAAAACACCATAAACAAGCAGAACAAGTCATGTAATGGTGTGTTGTTCAGCAGATACACCGCACAAAATCCATTTGTAACCATACAGCCCTAAATACCATTTTCTGATAGTCACCTAGCTTCAGGCCAAACTAAACCCTTGTAAACTGTACTGGTACTGCATTAACACAAGGTAGTAAACTTAGGAAACAAATGGAGATGTTGACCCAACATTTGATTTGATCTTTAATATGAATTTCATTATCAGCAACTTATGCTCAATAGATCTGAAAAAAAAAAGAATTGGCATTTTCCATTCCAAACATTGTTGCAGGTTAAATTGCTTGGTCACAGCACTAAAACCTATTACTAGTATTAAACTGCAGATGACCAAATATTAGCCTGACTCATTAGTTAAACATGCTGGGGTCAATACTTTATTAAATCACAGCAGTCTGTCCGTGGTTGAACAAAATGCAAAACTCACATTTGAGTGGACAAAACACTGCTGTATGATAGCCAGTAGTAAAATGTATACAAAAGGAATGCACATTATGGCAATCTCCATTTAGAATGAATCTACCAACTTTAAAGTTGAACTGCTGTAAAATATAACACAAGCATAAGTTCTCCAGGGTCTTCGGCTTTAGATCAGCGCAAATCTGGATAGGACGAAAAGAAGTATTCAGACTTATTAATATATGCTGACAATACGTGATGCGAGCATCATCACACATGGTTAGATCCCTCCAACACTGAGCATGTCTATAGGAAGCCCGGTACTCAAAATTGTTAACCCAAGTACATACAAGCACAGACATGGATTTGCAATAATAAAAAGTTCAAAAACACGAGGAAGTCTGCAGATGCATGATAATCCAAAGCAACCAATGCTAGAGGAACTTAGTAGGCCTGGCAGAGACCATGGAAATGAATTAACAGTTGACCTTTCAGGCCAAGACTTTTCTTCAGGACTGTGAAGGAAGGATGAAGATGCCAGAGTAAAAAGGTGGGTGGGGTTGCGGGGGGAGGGAGAAAGAGGAAAGAGGCTAGCTGGAAGGTGATAGGTAAAGCCAGGTGCGTGGGAAAGGTAAAGCACTGAGAAAAAGCAATCTAATAGGAGAGGAGAATAGACCACAGGAGAAAAGGGACACAGGTGGAAGTAACAGGCAGGTGAGAAGAGGCAGAAAGTCAGGGTGGGAACTACAGTAAGAGGGCAGTGGTGGGGAGAGGGGTGGAATTTATTTACCGGAAGGAGAAATTGATATCCAAGCCACCAGGTTGGAGGCTACACAGACAGAATACAAGGTGTTGCTCCTCCACCCTGATGGTGGTCTCATCTTGGCACAACAGGAGGCCATAGACCAACATGTCGGAATAGGAATTGACATTAAAATGTTTGGCTACTGGGAAGTCCCACTTGTGGCAGATGGAGCGGAGGTGCTCCATGAAGCAGTCCCCGAATTTATGACAGGTCTCACTAACCTACAGGAGGCCACATCCGGGGCCCCGGACACAATAGACGACCCAAGCAGATTCGCAGGAGAAGTGCTGCCTCACCTGGAAGGGCTGCCTGGAGCCCTGAATGGAGGTGAGGGTGGAGGTGTATGGGCAGGTATTGTACTTTGGTTGCTTATAGGGATAGGTGCCGGGGGTGGTGGAGGGGTGTTAGTGAGCAGGGATGAATGGACAATAGAATCACAGAGGAAGTGATCCCTGTGTAAAGTGGGGTGGTGGGGGTGGAGGGAGGTAGAGTTTATGTTAACCATAAAAAGTCTATCTAGTCCACAGAGAATTTTGATCAAAGCATTTATCCCTTTCCAAATGATTTACTTGGCGTAAAAATGAGTTCCCTGAAAGGTCTGAGCAACAAAAGTTCTAGTACTATGAACTTTTGAGGTCAATAATAAAATAGCACGAACTATTCAAAATTTCTAGTGTTCATTTAAACCACATTTTTATGTGGTTACACCATTTGCCATTAAAATATAACAGCTAAGTGTGGTGTAATGCAATAACACTAAATTTTAGTTCAACACAAGAAAGAAGCTTTTGTTAAAATACTCCTGTGAATAACTGTTTAGTTGACACACTGCTTGGCCACACAGTGATAGATGTGTCTGAGCTGGGCACTGATACCTGGTGCAGACACACAATGGCGAGTTAGCACTTTGTACACCTGTACTTCATATCCACAGGGCTTTCATTATTCACTAAGAACGAGATGATTTCCTCCATCTAGGCTTAAACAAATTACCAGCTAGTCAGTGGTCTGACTTTCAAGAGATTACATTACTCTCACTATTTTACTGCAATAACAGCAAAGTTATGATGGAAATATTCTCACTTCCTACCAAGATAAAAGAACACATTGAATTGGAAAGGATGAAATGAGTTATACAATCCACACCATAAAGATGACATAATTCCTTCCCACCCCATTAACTTTATTCCCTTAAATTTAGCCATTCAACAAATAATTCTTACCATTGCTTTTGGAAAAGGGAATGATTTAACAGGATAAAGTAAGTGAACAGTTGTGGAAATTCATTGGAAGTTTCTGTCCCAGAATATTCCGTACAAGTGTCCCCCGCTTTTCGAACGTTCACTTTACAAAACCTCACTGTTACGAAAGACCCACATTAGTACCCTGTCTTTGCTTTCAGAAGGTGCTTTCACTGTTATGAAAAAAAAAGCAGCATGCGGGAAAATCAGCGCGCGAAACAAGGCAGCCACTCTCCCCCGGATTCGGAACTGCATTCTAGCCGGCATTGCTTAAATACGTGCCTGTGAGCAGCCATTTGCGAGATGAGTTCTAAGGTATTGGAAAAGCCTAAAAGAGCTCATAAGGGTGTTACACTTAGCGTAAAACTAGGCATAATTTAGCGTTTCGATCGTGGTGAACGAGGTAAGGACTAAGTGAGTTTGGCTTGTGGAAGCTGACGAACATGATGTTGAAGAGGTTTTGGCATCCTATGACCAAGAACTGATAGATGAAGAGCTGATGCAATTGGAAAAGGAAATGATAACAATTGAAACTGAATGCAGTAGCGAACGGACTGAAAGTGAAGTCGTCCAGGAAGTGAACATGAAGCAACTGCGTGAGATTTTCGCTGCAATGATAAAGTACGACTTTAATTTTGAAAGGGTACATAGGTTTAGGGGATTTTGCAGGATCGTTTGCGTCCTTACAAAGAAGTGTATGATAGAAAAATGCGCGAGGCTCAGCAGTCAAGCCAGCCTTCCGCATCAGCCACAGCAGACGACAAACCTTGACCTTCGACATCGAGGCAGGCAGTCAAAGGAGAAGGTGAGCTGCCTGCTCTAATGGAAACAGACGACGAGATGACACCCCAGTGTCCCACCACCCCGCGATTCGCGGAGAATGCAGCGGTAGCCGGGAGGCACACAGCACATCTTTAAGAAAAAAGTTGAAATAAACATGCTAATTAATTAGGTGCCACCTGAATACATAATTGTCGGCCCAGATCAGAGACGATGCAATCGGAAATCAGCACTGATCTGGGTCGACAACTACGTGCCGGGTGGCACCTAATTAATTAGCATGTTTATTTCAGCTTTTTTTCTTAAAGATGTGCTAGTTGCCTCTCGGCCACTGCTGTACCCCTGCATGCTTCGCGGTTCAGTATCTGTCGGCGGCCTGGAGGGTGGGGGCCACTGCACCACCCAACCTGCGACGACTCAGTCTAACACACCATCATCAGTGTGCTCGGCGCTGAACCAATTCCGGTAACTGATACTACACTGTACATACATTATTTCTACTTTATATAGGCTGTATATTTTTACATGTCATTTGGTATGATTTGGCAGCTTCATAGCTTAAGGCTACTGGAGAGCGCTTGCACCGTGTTTTTGCCAACAGCGCTTGCGTGAGATTTTCGCTACGGAGAACAGTGCAGTAATGATTATGGAAAAGTATTTCTACTTTATATAGGCTGTGTATTTATCATATCATTCCTGCTTTTACTATATGTTACTGTTATTTTAGGTTTTGTGTGTTATTTGGCATGATTTGGTAGGTTATTTTTCCGTCTGCGAACGTTCACAAATTTTTCCCATATAAACAAATGTTAATTGTTTCTTCGCTTTACGACATTTCGGCTTACAAACCGTTTCATAGGAATGCTCTACCTTCGGATGGCAGGGGAAACCTGGATTGAGAATAATAGGCTCAGCATTGACGGTGGTGTAATGAACAAACATATACACAACTCTTAAATTTACACCTCATGGCTCAATTCAAGATTTTTCCTTTGCCAGTCTTGAATTTTGAGACAGAGAAATGTGTTTGATCTACATCGTACCTAGTTGAAATATTCCACCATTTTCAACCATGCCCCTCCCACTACACTCTTCCTCAACCCTGCTAAAAAAAAATGGTAAATTATAGAAATCAGTAGTGCTAACAATGAAGTGCAAATAAATCCAACGACTGACAATGTACAGATAATGGACCAACCATATAAAATTTCTCTCTGCTGTCAGATTATCGGTAGCAAACAACTGAATAAAATTCCATGATATTCATATGAGTGATGTGCAGACGTAAACCAATGTGTTCTTCTGAAGTATTCTCAATCCTTGAACAACATTTCTTCCCTTAAAACAAAACAGCCTTCTGTGATGCTGCCTGGCCTGCTGAGTTCCTCCAGCACCTTGTGTGTGTTGCTACTGTGGATATTCACTGTCCAGTGCAGAGGGACCTTTTTGCCAAGCTCAGTTTTCTAACACAGCAGCTGATTCTTCCAGGGATTGAACAGTTGTTTTTGAATAAGTTAAACATCCAACCAATATTCATTGCTCAGCTTCTGGTCATAAGCAAGAACCGGTATTCAGTTCTTAATGTAAATTGTAAGCAATAAACAGTTAGAAGTTAAAGGACAGCTTTGCAAACAGACAGCATGGTCTGTAGACGACAGGCTATTGACCCACAGTATGGGTTTGGCTTTTCAAATAATGTTAATTGGGCCTGCATCAAGCCACTTATTTAGATCAAGGAAGCTTGCAGGCCAGACTGATACTATCACTTAGCACATCAAATAGCTGATCTATCGGGAGGATCCGGCTGAAGGAGAAGATGGCAGCGCGCCACACGTGCGCAGCTCTCAGGTGAAAAATGATGTCGTATCTGTTAAATAGGGGTCGTGGACAATTCTGATTTGATGGAGAATGGACGTGAAATCACAGAGGAACATCTGGAGAAATTTCTGAAACGCCCGTCCGCTGCTGTCGTTACTGTGTGGTCGGGAATCTTTCAGAGGGTAGGCCTCAAAATCCCCGGCCTTGCCTGCTTTTAGCGACCGAGAAGGAGGTAGAGATGCCGCTCAGTACTCGGTGTCAGACAGCTGATCAGAGTTCGAAGTTTTCTGATGACTCAGAGTCGGATTGTGGTCGGCATGGCAGGGAGAGTTTTTCTTCCTTCTCCCGTCTGCGTGAGATGTGGGACATTTCAGAAACTTTGAACTTCACTGTGCTCACGGACTTTCTTCATCAAGTTATGGAATTGTGCGCTGTTGTAACTATATGTATAATTATGTGGTTTTGTCAGTTTTTTCAGTCTTGATTTGTCTTGTGTTTTGTGACATCACACCGGAGGAAATAATGTATCATTTCTTAATGCATGCATTACTAAATGACAATAAAAGGGGACTATGTGTCTTCATAATCTTAAAAAAAATAGTTGGGATATTTGTGTACTCAAGAGTCAGCTCCAACAGTATTAATTTTGGGTGTCTGAGATCTCTGTCCCCAAAAACCTTTAGACTATCTTTGTAGAGTCCCAAAATAGTAAAAAAATGTAAGAAAGCAGTCAGGCTTGTTAAGAATGGTCAAGGAATGATAAGAATTGACATAAAAGGCTGATTTTTAATTTGGAAAACTTAGATAAGATAGGAATCCTTTGAGTTTTAAATGTCTTCTACGAACTTTATCTAAATTTAAATGAGTAACACTAAAGATAAGTGAATTGCCTTTAAACTACTTTGCTAGCGAGAAGGATCGCCTCCCGAGGAGGGTATTAGTAGCTAAACTCACTGTGGAGGATAAACAGGGAAGTGAATTACCCTTTGAAGAGTAGGAGGATACATTATAACCTCCCTTTATAACCTCCCTTATAGTTGGGCACGTGGCCAAGTGGTTAAGGCGTTCGCCTAGTGATCTGAAGGTTGCTAGTTCAAGCCTCAGTTGTGGCAGCATGTTTGTATCCTTGAGTAAGGCACTTACCCACACATTGCTCTAGTGTCTGTGCGAGGAGTGGCGCCCCACACAGATCTCTAATCTGCATCTTGTAAGGCATGACAATGCCCGATGCAGGCCTCTCAAGGTCTGGGTCGACGTTCCCTCCCTTAGTGAAGGTACCCATAGCTATCTATACCAGGTAGGGCTGAGATTTGAGTTCAGAACTTCAAATCCAATACCATCACATTTCCTAGTCACCTATTTTCTTGCTTTGTACCACCACTCACAACCTTATATATTCCAGCTCAGGACTTTTTCCTTCTTTGCAACACTATTCTGCAAGTATAATGGTCTCATTTTGCAGACAGCTTACAAAACTACTCTAGTCTTTATACTACTCCTAAACTGTGATCACCACAGTCTGCAGCCTGTAATTTCCCTTTTAAAGATATACTTCTGAACTGACTACATGATCTGGCACTTTTAAAATCTCCTGGGGGATTCAGCAAAATAACCTCTCAGGAGTGTAGGTATAGCTGGGGTGGTGATGTCGCATCAAGGTCTGATAGTGCAAGGTGAACCCATAGTTGACTCCAATACTCCAAGCATCGAGCAAGATTGAAATCGTCGAGGATAACAGCGGAAAACGAACAGGTGTTCAATGCCGTCTGCTTTCGCTTGACTGGTTTCCTTCTTTTCTTGCTGCTGCCAGGCGTGAGGTGCTGAGATCTTGGGTGCCATGCACCGAGTTGGGGAGCAGTTGTTGCCTTTCAGCTATCAGGCTTCTGGACAGGCCTCACTCAGCCCTGCACTGAACGCGCTCCTCAGCTGTGGACACACTTTTGGGGGCTCTGCACTTCACATTCCATGTTTATTTCTTCTTTACTTTTTGTGTGATTTGTCCTCTTTTTCAAATTGGATATGTGGCACTCGTGATTTTTTTTTTTTAGTGAATTCTATTACATTTCTTTGTGTTTTGGGTACCAACACAAAGAATCGCAAGGTTGTATATGGTATACATACTTCAACAATAAATTTCAACATTGAAATTTGAAGTAGCTTCTCCAAGTGTATCTGTCCACAGTGGTTTTTCAACCCACAAGTGAATATTTTCTCATATTAAACAGCATGCTATCAATGCCAGATCAATTACTGTATATCAATGCAAATAGACTGGGTAAGCTTCACTATAGCATATATAATGGACATGCCACTTACATAGAAGAGAATCTATTAGATAAAACACGTGAACATTTTAAACAAGAGCTTCTGCCTGTAAATGTTTGTATTGTTTTCTAAATTGGGCTACGCAGGTAAGCAGCCAGGGGGGGTCTAACATACAGCGCCTGACGAATTTGTTTACAAAATACAGGCAGTTAAATCTATAAACATCAGCAATTATTTTTATAGCAACACATAAAAATTGCTCAATGCAATTACAGCGCCTAGAAAATTTGGCCCCCATAACTATTTTCACATTTTACTGCCTCAATCTCCCTAATTTAAAATATATTGAAGTAGGACTTTTGAGCTAATCTACAAAATATTGTGCATCATGTGAAATGAAAAAAACCTAAATTCTGTCAACAATTTAAGAAATATTGAAAACTGAAATTGAGGCTGGAGAAAGTATTCATCCTCTTTGTAATTACTATGCTAATTGTCCTCAGATGCAATATTTTTTGTTACTTGACCAAGTCACACAATTTGTTGTACAAAATTGGAGAATCAACCGTTTTCAATGAATTCATAAGAATAAATACCCCCTACTGTCTATAAGATCCAACAATATGGTAGACTTTCATCACATCAAACCAAAATGAAGACTAAAGAGCATTCAAGACAAGTCAGGGCCAGATAATATAGGAGCACAAATCTTGGGAATGGTACAAAGACCATCTCAAAGGAACTGACATACCTTGGAGCTCAGTGCAGTCACTGAGTGGAAGAGATACCAAACCAGTCACGCCGCCTAGGTCAGGTCACCACAATAAACTTAGTCACTGGAGAAGAACGATACTTGTAGGAGAGGTTGCTGTGACACCAACAGTCACTCTGCAAAAGCTGCAGAAGTCAATGGCTGCAACTAGAGATGAAATTAATGGTTCCACAATCTCCAAAGCCTTGCACAAAAAGGGTACTCATGGAAGAGTGGCAAGGAAGAAATCCTGGCTGGAAAAAAAAGCACATCCTTGCCCAAAAAGACTTTGCAAAGCGTCACTTAGAAGGTACTATAAAGATGTGGAAGAATTTCTTGTGGTTGGCTAAGACTAAAGTGGAACTTTTTGGCCTCAATGCTTAGTAGTACGTGTGGTATAAATCTAACGGCTGCACATCAGGAAGGTACCATCATCCCGACTGTACTGTATGGTGGAGGTAGCATCATGCTATGGGATGCTTTTCAACAGCAGAGATTGAAAATCTGATCAAGATTAATGGGAAGATGAATGCTGCTAAACACAGATCCTGTATAAAAACCTGCTAGCCTCTGCCAGAAAGTTTAAACTGGAGAGGAAGTTCATCTTTCTGCACGACAACCCAAAGCACACTGCTAGAGCAACCATGGAAATTGATGTCCTTGAGTAAGTCTGTCAGAGTCCTTACCATAATCCAATCGAATATCTTTGGCTAGTCCTCAAGTTTGCTGTGCACTGCCGCTCCCCAACTAACCTGGCACAGCTTGAGGAATTTTGCAAGGACAAATGGGCAAATCTTGCTCCATCATATTGCGCAAAGCTAATAGAGACTTATCCAAAACGACTATTGACTGTAATAGCTGCAAGAGATAGTTCAACTAAATACTGAACAAAGCAGGATGAATAGTTTTGATCTGCTAACATTTCAGTTTTGAACTTTTTGTGTTTTACAATTTTTCCTGTGTTTTGTCTCTACTGTGAAAAAAGGACTATGTGATGCACAAATAAAAGTTCAGTTGAATGAATTAAAATCCCTGCTAGTAATACTCATTTATATGAACAAAGGTTTGGGGGCTGAATACTTTTCCACAGCACTGTACTAACATTCTGTGCCGTTGGCAAATGGGATACCTTTAGATGTGCAATCTGAAACAAGTTAATTAAGACTTATGGTCACATCCCAACATCTACACTTAACATTAAACCCAAGAGGTAGATGTTGACACTCGTGTAAACTGGGAATGGAGACTGGAATTTGTGCTAGAATGGCAGCACAATGATCATGGGTAAAGATCCCCTTTTCCTGGGACTGGCAATCTGCGATACCAGATTCCCTCCTACACTGTCAACACATTCTCTACTCCAGTAGTGACTCCCTTCCTTGTTCGCCCCACAAGCTGAAAATTTGAATGGCTCCTATTTCACTTCCCTACAATATTATTCTGAGCAGCATTGTTGGCTCATCTTCAAAACTGGTCACAGCACCTCAACACTTGACCAGTCTTCCTCACACACAGATGGTTGACTTCCATCTCTCCTTTTCTCCTCAATGCCAAAGCATTTCACACCTTGATTCCTTCCCTTCTGCCCACCTCCTTAGAGCTTGAAAGAAACCCGACCCAAGATTGTCCTGTCGAAGGGTCTCAGCCCGAAACGTCGACTGTACCTCTTCCTAGAGATGCTCCCCTGGCCTGCTGCGTTCACCAGCAACTTTGATGTGTGTGGCTTGAATTTCCAGCATCTGCAGATTTCCTCGTGTTTCCAAGATTGTGATGTCCCCTGTGACTTAATTTCTATCTTCTGAACCTCCCTTCTTTGCTAACCCAAACCAGCCTTTTCCAACCTTCAACTTAATGCTGGAAATACGAAGCAACACATACAAATTCCTCCGGGGAGGGGGGGGGAAGGGGGGGGAAGGGGGGGGGGAGGGGGGGGAGGGGGGGGAAGGGGGGGGAAGGGGGGGGGAGGGGGGGGGAAGGGGGGGGGAAGGGGGGGGAAGGGGGGGGAAGGGGGGGGAAGGGGGGGGGAAGGGGGGGGGAAGGGGGGGGGGAAGGGGGGGGGAAGGGGGGGGGAAGGGGGGGGGAAGGGGGGGGGAAGGGGGGGGGAAGGGGGGGGGAAGGGGGGGGGAAGGGGGGGGAAGGGGGGGGAAGGGGGGGGAAAGGGGGGGAAAGGGGGGGAAAGGGGGGGGAAGGGGGGGAAAGGGGGGGAAAGGGGGGGAAAGGGGGGGAAAGGGGGGGAAAGGGGGGGAAAGGGGGGGAAAGGGGGGGAAAGGGGGGGAAAGGGGGGGAAAGGGAGGGAAAGGGAGGGAAAGGGAGGGAAAGGGAGGGAAAGGGAGGGAAAGGGAGGGAAAGGGAGGGAAAGGGAGGAAAAGGGAGGAAAAGGGAGGAAAAGGGAGGAAAAGAGAGGAAAAGAGAGGGAGAGACTCTCTCTCTCTCAACATTCCATATTCATCCTGAAATGCAGCTAAAGCATCACCAATGTATTCGCTCCTCCTTTACAGACGTCTCTGTGGTTCCTCTGCTTATACAGTAAATATGACCTTTCAATCCCACAATCTACCTCATCACTGTATATTTCACTGCACTTTCTCTGTACCTGCTACACTATATTCTGTATTGTTTTCTTATTTACTTTATTTTAATCGGGATATAGTGCAGAAAAGGACCTTCAGGCCCTTTGAGCTGTGCCACCCAGCAACCCCGATGTAACCCTAGTCTTA
Organism: Mobula birostris; assembly: GCF_030028105.1. NCBI lineage: Eukaryota > Metazoa > Chordata > Chondrichthyes > Myliobatiformes > Myliobatidae > Mobula > Mobula birostris. The sequence continues at coordinate 77,361,679 of NC_092373.1, read as the reverse complement.
CTACAGGACAATTTACAATGACCAATTAACCTACCAATCAGTACATCTTTTGCCTGTGGGAGGAAAGCAAAGCACTCAGAAAACCGACACAGTCACAGGGAGAGCGTACAAACTTCTTACAGACAGCGGCGGGAATTGAACCCAGCTTGCTGGTACTGTAAAGCATTGTGTTAGCTACTACCCTACCGTGCCGAGCCTTGAAGTACTAATGTATAGCTTGAACTACCTGGATGGCATGTAAACAAATGCTTTTATCTGCATCTCCGTAGGTGACAAAAATAAACCAATAACTTACTGTATATGTTTTATCAGCAGATGATGACATCCAGACTCAAGAGATCTGCATATTACTCAGAGCAAATGTTTCCCAACTCCACCCTGCCTCAACAGCTCCACATTCCTCAACTTCCCTGCGATATCAGGTTGCTTGTCCAGCACCTAACCATGGCTTCCTCCAGCTGATAACTGGGTCATCCATGTGGATGGCATTCAGCACTGAGTGAAATAGGTTATTCAATCTAACCAGTCTTTGGACTGAGAGAGGAAACCAGAGGACCTGGGGGAAAACCCACACATTCCACGGGGAGGACATGCAAGGACTCCTTACAGAGGACGCCAGGATGAACTCTGACGACCCAAGATGTAATAGCGTCATGCTAATCACCATGCTGCCATGGCGACCGTACTGTGGATGCCAATGTAGAACACCAACCCAACAGAAATCTTAGCACACTACAGATTCAGCAATATCACAGCCTGAAAGCTTCTATAGTAGTATCTTCTATGTTATAGAGCTAATGGTTAGAAATGCTTCAACACAATTTCTTGTATTGAAGAAGTGCTATATGCTGGAGTCGAAGGGTTATTTTTTGGAGGGAGCCAAGGAAAGAGTAGGACCTACTGCAACACACAAACCGATGGAGGAACTCAGGAGGTTGAGCAGCATCAATGGAGGGAAGTGACAGTTGATTTTTTTGGCTGAAGACTGGACTGAAAGAAAGAGGAAAGACAGCCAGTACAGAATGCTGGGGGAAAGTGGTGGGGCCACACCGAGCAGGCATTAGGTGGATCCTGATGAGGGGGGCTGAAAAACAGATGGGGAAGGGAAACTGGAATTAGTGCCAGAAGCTGGGAGGTGATGGATGGAAGCAACGAAGAGCTGAAGAACAAAGGACCCATGCAAGCTCATTGAGGGGACTAAAATAATCAGCAGCTCAGGTCATCATGTGTACAAAACCCAAACCACACAAAGTCCTCTCAGATCATCCATCATGGGTTGGGAGAAAGTGGGAAGGGTGGTTGGGAAAAGAATGTGAGGTGAGCTAATTGTTGTTCCATTTCATGCCTTGTCACGCACTGGGTACATTTTTTTGCCGTTTCCTTCCCATCTGTCTTGTTTTTTTTTTAAAACGCGGCTCAACGCTCAACCCAGCATGAATGGAAATCGTGCAAGGAGCCAGACAGATTCAAACCTGGGATCATTCGCCTCGAAGTCTTGTGCTGATGCCACTACACCATCAGCAGCTAGGTGAGCCAAGGAGGGGCACAAATTGATGGTCCTCTTTAGCAAAACAGGAGTCTGCTTCTTTGTTTAACGCCCTACATCTTTCATGACTCTCATGGCAGAAAGGACAGTGTCAATGTTCTAGAAGATACCCATGCATACAAAGAATGTAACTGGGTTCAGAATTTAATCAGTGCAAGAAAATCTCAAGCTATACAGTTAAACTTTCCAGCACATATACCAATACTTCCATTAAAACAATCTGTTCTTTTCCTGGAGAGATTTCCTTTGTATTCCAATTGCCTTTTGTTTGAATATCTCCTATTTTCTGTATATCATCTTACCAATTTTTTTTTTACTTTTTTCAATTTAACACAGATTGCCTTTCTCTCTCATTTTAACTTTATTGAACAGCTACCAGCTTTAGTGAATTAAGAATGGAAAGAAAGGAAGAACCAGATGTGAAAACATTGCAAAACAGTTGAATTAAAAATTGAATAAATGAATCTTTTAAAGCTATTTTGTTTAGATTTCCAGAAGCCTTTTGTCTTACCTTTAATGTATTTTGCCTGCTGCTTTACATCAGGGGAAACATTCCTCACAGCCCATATCCAAAAGAAATTTAGATTTCCCATTAATCCCAATGTTCTGCAGTTTCTTCTAAACCTCCCATCAGATAAACATATGGAGCTCCAGGACATTAATTTAACATTTTAGTCTACATTATTCAAACTCCATATGGCCCATTGCATAATCATTCCTCCATGATCCAAATGGCAAAACAACCAAATATAAGCCCAGGGCATTGTGCACCACACTGAACAGGCTTTACATGTAGAAAAGCCTTTCCTTCAAAGGCGCTTGGAGGTTGGCAGACTGGTAGTTGACGACAAAATGGAGACAGCAAAATTAGCAAAGTGGTAAGAAGGTGTGAGGTTTACTACTGAGGGCAAAGAGCAAATTGGGGTAATACTCCACAAATATATTACTGCCAAATTTTGATGGGCAGAGTGAATGCCCCTTTAGTCAGGCAGCCTCCTGTTCAGTGATGATGAACCCCAGTTCTTTAGGAGTCACTCATACTCCGCATCAACCATTAACAAAACTTCCAGCAGAGTATCCAAGCACTTCCTGCATATTATCAGAAGCTACTGCAGACCCAGGACCTTTCATATAATAATCCAGTAAACATAGAGGTGTAACAATCATAAACACAAGAAAGTTTGCAGATGCTGAAAATCCAAAGCAACACACACAAAATGCAGGAGGAGCTCAGCAGCGTCAGGCAGCACTTGAACAAGGGTCTCGGCCCAAAACATCGACTGTTTATCCATTTGAGCTCCTCCAGCATTTTGTGTGTGTTGCTTGACATACAGAGGGCTACAGAAGATAGTTAGGGGTGCATTGAGTATCCAGTTTTCCACTGAAGTTAAAACATGCAATATAGAAAATGCAGTGATCTACCAGCCAATCTCCATGCACAAACTTTTGGGTTTTATGGTATGAAACACAAGACCTCCACTGCCACAGACACAAGAACATTTTAGTAAACTGCTTTATCATTACTATATTTACCACAGTAAAGTAAAAAAACTTGTTTGCATGCTGTCCATACAGATCAATATATTACACGTGGGCATTGAGGTAGCACATGGTAAAACAATGCAGAATATAGAGTGTCACAGTACAGAGAAAGTGCAGTGCAGGTAAACAAAATGGAGCAAGATAATAATGATGTAGATTGTGAGGTCAAGAGACCATTTTACTGCATCCAATAGTCTGGAACAGTAGGACAGAAGACATCCATGACCCTGGTGATATGTGCTTTTAGGCTTTGGTATCCTCTGCCCGATCTGCGAGGGAAAAGAGGGAATATTCAAGGTGGGGGGGATTTTTGATGACAGTCACTGTTCCAGACATCCCACCCTGCAAAAACTCATTTCAGGGAGGTAGCACCATCAATTTGTGGGAGACTTCCGGGAGAGGTGGGATGTCTGCAATAGAGTAGCTCCTTAGCAACTAACCAGCTAGTTTAAATAACGTTAGCTATGCTAATGAACGAATGACACCTGTTAAACTCACCTCAACACATCTTTTACAATCTTAACCCACAATGGGCAATAGAAAAGTCACTGTTGCAAACAGTGCAACGAGCAACACTGTCATTATTTTGACCCCTATTAGGCAGGGGTACACTTTAGTGTAGTCTGGGGTGACGTACGTTTTATATTTTTTTTGGAACACTCTGTCATGGCGTGCATGCGCGCGCTCTCTCTCTCTCGTGGTCGCTCGCGCGCTCTCAAGCTCTCTCGCTTGCTTTCTCTCTCGCTCTCTCTCCCTCTCTCGCTCCTCACTTTCTTGCTCGCTCTCACGCGCGCGCGCTCGCTCTTGCTCTTCTCTCGCTCGCTCTCAAAAAAATTGATTTCCGTGATATTCTATATAATTTGCGGGCATCAGGGAGCCACTATTAATATGCGGGAGACTCCCGGAAGTTCTGGGAGAGGTGGGATGTCTACTGTTCCAATGTAGAAACATGATGGTCAGTTTCAAAATGGCACACTCTCACAAACAACAATGTGTAAGTAATCAGTAATCTGTTTAGCAATGTTGTTTAAAGGATAAACTCAGGCAGCAGCTCCCACTCTGCAGTAAGGCCTCTGTCAGTCAGAGCCAACCATGGACATTGCATCTGAGCTGTTTAGATACGCAAGCCCGGGAATACAATATAGAGAGCAAGCTGTTGCCTATGTAGCAAGCTCCCCTGCTCCAGACACCTGATGAACACATAGGAATGGCAGAGACTGAATGCCGTGCATTCAGGGATCATTAATGGATTTTCTGGAGGCAAATTATTTAAGGCCTTATTCAGAATATCCCCTCTGATAACACAGCATTGCTTGGAAATGCAATTAAGCATCAACTTAGATTTCACCATCAAAGCACCAAGCTGGAATTTGACCTTTTAGTTTTCTCACTCAGAATCAAACGTGACAACTAAAGCTGATCCTTCAAATGTAGGGACCAGTTGTTCATCTTAAACTCTATTCTTTTGCATCCCCTCTCAAATTGCTCATTCTAGGTAAATATATTAGAAGATTACCAAGGCTCAAACAGGCATCATTGAATGTCTAGCTAAGCATTTAATCAGCCCTCTCCACCCACTATGTGTGTGTGTGAGACCTCTCAAAGTTAGAACACCTGTCCCAAATTAAAAAGCTCCCAATTACTCAAAAAGGGAATCAATGAAGACCAAACCCACTTCACGCCCTGCAAAGAAAATGCCATTTCAGTTCTATTATAAACATATTCATAAATACGTTTGAAAACTTATGGGTCAAAATGCAGGTCAAATTCATTTAGAAAACTACACCTGTTATTCAGTCCAAAGCATAGAATTTCCATTTTCCACAGCAGGATGCCCTTTAGAGGCACAAAGTCATCCAATTAGAGATAATTACTGTTGGATTAATATTTTCTATAGTGTTCATTGGGGAATGAATTGAAACTGCCTGAACTCATTTCATTTGTAATCTGTAAAGCTGCAGTTAGCAGCTGAGAAAAGAATTCAATCAATCTGAGTTCCACTCAAATTCAGTCAGTCCCAAGAAATGAAAAGATATTTCCTAACCTACTGTTGCATAGTTGCCAATATCTAATCAATAAAGTTCTGATGTTTATGTTCAATGTGAACAGAGGAACATAAATGAATTCTATTATGTACTGTTTATGGATTGGACTGTTTTCTGCAGGCTCTCCACTGTGGGTTTAAATCCCATTGTAATATTAAAAAACATCTAATCTGATGCTTGACTGTGTATGTAAGAAGTTTGTATGGTCAGAGATTCCAGATTGAATATTGCATTAAACCACTGAAGTGGACTTTAAAGCAAAATACAGAAAAGATTAGAAATCTGAAATAAGTAAAAAGATCCCTGATTGAATGATTATTAATCCAGCACATTTTCTTGTCTTCATTCTCTCTCTCTTGCCTGGTCACTGTTCTTCAACTGAAGCTATCTGATTAGTTGACAGGGCTTCTGTTGTTACAGATCTGACTCCTAACAACCGCCAGTACCTTCGGGATAGGGAGAATGCTGACTCTTGCCTGAAATACCCTTTTAAAATCAACATCCTGCCTCCCGGTTGAGGTATTTCCTTGGGTGGCGGGGTAAAAAAAGAATAAATGCTCACTTCCAGCTAATCTGTTCCAGGAAGGAGACTAGAGACTCAGCACCAATGACGGGAAATGGACAATCGACATCTTGGCAAGACCTTTAGACTGATGAAGGGCCTCAACCCGAAATGTTGACTGTCCATTTTCCTTCACTGATGCTGCCTGATCTCACAGCTCCTCCAGCATCTTGCTTGTTGCTCGTTATGTTTTATCCTCAGGAATTTTCTGCAAGATCCAAAATTGAAATCCTCACTGACTTCATTTTCTACTCCTTATAAAACACCTCTACAATCACTCCAGATTTATTTATTGAGATACAGTGCAGAATAGGCCCTTCTGGCCCTTCGAGACATGTCGCCCAGCCACACCCGATTTAATCCCAGCCTAATCATAGGACTATTTACAATGACCAATTAACCTACCAACCAGTAGGTCTTTGGTCTGTGGGACGAAACTGGAACACCCAGAAGAAACCCATGCGGCCACGGGCAGGATGTACAAACTCCTTATAGGCAGCAATGGGAATTGAACCTGGGTCACTGGTACTGTAAAGTCTACTGTGCTGTGGATCATTGGTACTGTAATGCTACTGCACTGTGGAACAGTCCAGAATGAATGCTTGGATCTTTCTGATCCACATCACTGAACAGACTCACTGATCTACCCCAGAATGCTTTCTCCATTTTTAGCTCAACAACGCACTCTTAACGCAGCTGCTAAGTGAAGCCTTATGCCCGTGTTTTTTTTTGTATTAACCTTGGCATTCATTGTTCCTTTTTTTTTTGTCTGTCACAGCCTCGGTGACCACTATTTTTTTTTCCACTTGCTTGTCTTGGAGGAAAGATTCTGTGAGTGGTCCCCCACGTCCTTCTCACAGCGCAGTTTTTTTTTTTTTTTTTTTACGAGGCCGAGTTACGAGCTCGACACTCAACCCGGCATGGATGGAAAGCGTGCCTGGGAGTAGCCCGACTGGATTTGAACTTGGGAACCTTCGCCCCGGAGTCCGGCACTGATGTCACTGTGCCACCAGCCGGCCTAACTATTGTTCCTAACTATTCCAAAATTCCAGCTCTATCAAACTGCTGTGAGTGATCACTGAGCAAAGAAGAAAGTAACACCACTGAATGACACTGAAGTAATCTTCTGGGTGGCTTCGGTAAGTATGAATGTTTGATCCGTACCTGGCCAAGAAAACCTACACTGGCAGTACTGATGGTTCCAGTCCCACTCTGAACACATCCGCTGGCACTGGCCCAAGCAACTCAGTACTTCTTTCAATACTTTGATTCAGTCCTTTATTCAGTCTTTAAAAGGTGAACAGAGAACACATTACAGCAAAAGTTGTGGTTTTTATCAAATACAGTATTTCTATTCATGAGGAAGCCACTTTAAAAAAATAGTATACATCAGAATTTAGAGCACTTCTAATATTGAGTGACAGACTGTTGGACATGGGATGATTTCTACTACCTGGCACAATATATGTCAACCACAGCCTGATTTTTTTTTAAAAATGCATTTGATATGAACATTATATTTTCTCTGTCTGACAGAGCAAAGTGTGTTTCTGGACCATCCCAGATAATGAATGCATTTCAGTTTTACAGACATCCATAATTCATTTTTGTGTGCAAGTCAGAAAGTACACAAAAATCATTCAATATGATGACCACACCTCCACAGCTTTGTAATGAATAGCAAGAGAATCACACAAGAGGGATAAGAAAGATCATGATTGAAAAAAGAGGGATAGAGAGATAGAGAGATAGAGAGATAGAGAGATAGAGAGATAGAGAGATAGAGAGATAGAGAGATAGAGAGATAGAGAGAGAGAGAGAGAGAGAGATAGAGAGAGAGAGATAGAGAGAGAGAGATAGAGAGAGAGAGATAGAGATAGAGAGATAGAGATAGAGAGATAGTTCTACATACATAGGCATGAACTATGTAAAGACATCAGACTCTTGAATTTTAATAATGCTATCGGATCTCGTTCTTATGTAGTGGCTTCCTAAGTTGAGTATTTTAAAACAGGGATTGTGTGCAACTGGAAGAACCTGATCTGCATTTTATACTGAAGACCAGTAATTAATCACAAACCTCACCCCATTAGATGCTGGATAACAATTTTCCTACTTGTTCATTGGGGAATTGTCCCATGTTATGTAAGCCATGTGAGCCACTCTGACCTCTCTCATCACCCAGGCATTTTCGCCAACAGAACTGCCGCTCACCGAATAGTTTTTTAATTTTGTTTTTTGCACCTTTTCTATAAACTTTAGAGACTTTTGCATGAAAATCCCAGGAGAACAGCAGTTTAAGAGATACTCAAACCATACCATCTGGCCCCAGAATCATTCCAAAGTCAAAGTCACTTAGATGACATTCCTTCCCTATTCTGATGCTTAGTCTGAGCAACAAGTGAGTCTCTTGACCATGTCTGTGTCAGATGATTCGCTGATCAGATATTTGCATTAAGATATATAGGTCTACCTAATCAAGTAGACACTGAGTGTCCATCAGCAAAGGCATAACATTCCTGAAACATAGGTCATTTTGTGAAGTAAGGAGCAAAATAGAGAAAAAAAAAGCCTCCCAATATCCTTCTGAGCAGAGGCTTTACCCAAGCGTTGAACTGGGACATACAGTCCTCATCTCCCAAATGCAGTTTGCCAAGAAGAATCATCATACAAGCAGGCTAGTTACAAGCAGTTGGTGCTAAAGTGGAGGAATAAAGCTGATGCAGAATATTTTGTTCCTCATCAGTACTGAACATGGCAGGACAATCGTCCAGCCCTTAGAGCCGCTGCCCCACGGCACCAAAGACTCAGGTTCAACCTTGACCTTTGTCTGTGTGGAGTTTGCACATTCTCAGAGACTGTGTGGGTTTCCTCCAGTTGCTCCAGTTTCATTCCACATCCCAAAGAAGTGGGCTGGTAAGTTAATTAGCTGCTGTAAATAACCCCTAGTGTGAAGGTGAGTAGAAAGATCTGGAGGAAATTGATGAGCAAGTGGGAAGAATAAAATAGGGGTTGATTTAGAATGAGTGTAAGTGGAATCTAAATGGATTGAAGGAACGTTTCCATGTGACTGCTCAGACTCCACAGCTGGCATTATTGTATAATATGATAATGTTCACAGGGCCTGGAACATGAATGCATCGTGAAGCACCTTCAATAACTCCAAAAGACTGAAGTAGGGTAAATACTGAAAGGCTTTCATTCGCTGTACAATACGACCTCCATGCTGAGTGCCTGCGCCCGGACTGAGGGGGAGGGGCAAGGCGAAATCACCTTTATTCAGGAATCTGTGGGGGGAGCCACAGGGGAAGTCAGCAGAGGGGCGTATCCAGACAGTTAACCCAGTTACAACATATATATGGTTTACCACACATCGCAAATCCAGGACTATGGTCATCCCCTGGAGAATGCAACACTGAGTCGACAGCGCAACAAGTAAGGCAGAGTACAGCAAGACTCACTGTGAGTGTACAGTCTATTGACAACCAGTAATAATATCTGAGGAGTGAGAGGGGGTGATAAAGTTGCTGAATTACTGGTGGTCAATGTAAGCTTCACCTGTGAAGTTATAGATTCAAAGAATTACACAGCATGAAAACAAGTCCTTCAGGCCAACTCTTCCATGCTGACGAAATACATTCCTGAGCTAGTCCTATGGGCCTTTACTTGGCCCATATCTCTCTAAACATTGCTTATGCACGAACATATCTGAGCATCTTTTAAATATTGTCTAATCCCTTTGGTCCCCCTTAAATCTTTCCCCTATCATTTTTAAACCCATATCCTCCAGCTTTAGATTCCAAAGCCATGGGAAAAAAACTATTACCATCCACCTTATCTGTGTCACTTATGCTTTCATAAGCCACTGGAAGGTCACCCTTCAGCTTGCTTCACTCCAGGGAAAACCGTAATACTTCGAAGGAATCAATGTACTTGTGTAACAGGGCAGCGAATGTAACCACATAAATGTTGTCCTTAGCAGCAGCTGCCCTTCCTCATCTTTTAATGCAGTCATGACTTAAGTTCGAGATGTACAAAGAGCTGCTGATCACTGAACAGTGAAGTGCGCAATAGTCATTATGTATCCAATGACTGGACTTCACAAACAGCAGTATTTCTCTTCAGCTCTTTCCTGCACAAGAGTCCATCACTTCCACCTGTGCTGAGCTGAATAGAAATAATAGTTACCAGCCCCAAGAAAAAAGGCAATGTATTTTTCCAACGAACATGACAAAGGGCTGCAGTACCTGTGCCTCCATTGTGTGGAATCACAGCACAAAGTCATTCCTCAACACCTGGTGACCATTATTATATGTTTATTTTATTTCCATTCCTCTTTCTTCTGCTTTCCAATTTCCCCCACCCAACCAAACTTTTTTCAGATTTTATGCAAGCAAAGATCTACAGCCTAGCAACAACTTGGAAGGCTCATGGGCCAATTGAATTCCCATGGAATCTGGAGCAAACTGTTCAGGCAGGACAAAGCTAACAACTTTCCATTTACTCACTGCTCTTTCTCCACCTTCAGTCATTTCTCACACTCTCCTTCCAACCTCGTACGAACATGCAAAATTCAGTGTTTTCTCTTGTTTGAATTCAAACTTCTATCAATGATGATCTGCAGGGAACAACGGTCCTTTACTTGAGGATATTTCCCCCCCCCCAACACAGTTTCAGCTGAGAGGCTGTACCACTGACAAATCATGCTGCATGCTCCAGAAACATCTACCTCCCTGCCCCTTCGGTTAAAGTCTACAGATAACGGCAAGTGGGAACACTGGGGCCAGGCAGAGCAGTAGCTTACATTCAGCTAAATTAAAGGCAACTGCAGGAAGATAAACTCAGATGGCACAAAAATGCAGAAGGGAGTGTTGTTGTTCCAGACACCCAGGTTCAATCCTGGGTTGTCTGTGTGGTCACACGTATTTCCCCAGTTACCTCCCATATGGTGATAAGTCAGCAAATTACCCCTCAGTGGAGGCAAGTGATAAATGAGTCACAGGGGAGTTGATGGCCATACGTGCGAGAATAGATTGTGGGAGGAAAGGTAAGTAAAGAGTGAAAATTGGATAGCTATGCAAGGAAAATGATCGAGTTTGAATGGCTTCCTGTGTCATAATGTACAAGGTTTTTCTTTAGCCATGGGACCCAATAACAAAACATGGAAAGAATATCATTAGTAAAGACCAGCCATCAGCACACAAGGCCAGTTCTTTAATTCATTAGTGTAACAGAACCATTAAGAAACGTTCATAGTTATCCATTTGAACAATAGATGCTGATACTGCACTTGAAGTCTATGAACCAGTTCTCATTGGAGGATCAGAGGTGGAGAAGGTTAGCAACATTTAAATTCCTGGGCGTTACTACTTCAGAAGAACTGTTCTAGACCCACTGTGCAAGTGCAATTGCAAAGCAAGCACGGCAGCATCTCTACTTCCTTGTGCTTGCAGAGATTGGGCGTGATGTCTAAAACTCAGACGAGCTTCATTAGATGTTTAATGGAGAGTGTATTGACTGGCTGCATCACCGACTGGTATGGGAACACCAATACCTTTGAGTGGAAAATCCTACAAAAGGTAGTGGATTCAGCCCAGTATATCACAGGTAAAGCCCTCCCAACTGTTGAGTACCTCTACGTGAAACGCTGTCATAGGAAAACAGCATCCATCATCAGAGATCCCTACCACCCAGGTCATGTTCTCTTCTCACTGCTGCCATCAGGTAGCAGGTACGAAAGTTTCAAGAGTCGCACCACCAGGTTCAAAGACATTTACTACTCTCAACCATCAGGCTCTTGAACAAAAGGGGATAACTACACTCACTTGCCCACCCATTGAGATGTTCCAACAACCTATGACCTCACCTTCAAGCACTCTTTATCTCATGTTTTCATTATTTGTTGCTATTTATTTATATTTGCATAGTTTTCATCACCTTTTGCATTCTGCTTGATCTTTCATTGATCCTGTCATAATTACTATTCTATAGATTTGCTGAGTATGCCCACACAAAAATGAATCTCAGGGTTGTATATGGTCACATATGTACTTTGATAATAAAATTTACTCTGAACTTTGAAGTCCAAGCTGACATTCCAGCTCAATAGGATACAAGTGTTATTTCTTGGCTGAAATATTTATCAGCCAATTTTAAACATCAATCTCTCACGTGGACAATTTTGGAAAACAAGGAGTCTTTTCTGATGACCCAACCAATATTTATCCTAACAACATCACTAAAGCAAACCACCTGCTGGAGGAACTCCATGGATCAACAGGACCTGTGGATGAGAAGGGGGAGTGGGCAGGGATTGTTGATGTTTTGGGTCAAACCCTGCACAGCCCCTGATGAAGTCAACATTGGCAATCCCTTTCCTCCGTCGCACAGATGCTGCTCAACCGAGTGAGTTTCTCCAGTTAGTCATTTGTTCTTTCAGATCCCAGCACTGGCAATCTCTTGTGTCTTCGTTAAAACAATCCGCTCCCCATCATATTGCCATTCATGGAACCTTGCTGCATGAACATAGTAGCAGGTGTGCAACCAGAATTGCATTTCAGTGGGCAGTGAACGATACTACACTAAATTATTTTTTGTAACATTGCTTTAGTTTTCCTACAAATGTTGTAGTCTCTTCATTCCAAATGGCTGAGTACTGAATGTGATAATGGACTGGATGCACAAAGGTACTAGCAACACCCACAAAATGCTGGAGGAACTCAACAGGCCAGGCAGCAGCTATGGAAAAACTTACAGTCGACGTATTTTTTTTCCATAGCAACCCAAAACGTCAACTGTACTTAAGTGTACTGATATGGTAAGCAGCACAGACTGTTTCAGTTTACTGATCCCTGCTGACCTCTTCTCAGCTGTGAAGCTCCAAAGTAACATCAATCCTGCAGAAATCAGGAGGGGGAAAAAAGGACCCACAATTTCCATTTGGGAACACCATGGATTCACCCCATACACAAGACAAACAAAAGCACGAAGTGGTACTGTGATCCTCCCACTTTCACTCTCTGTTGCTGTTTGCTAAACTCTCAAATGGGCAGGGCATTCGGAAGTGATGCTGGGATATCATTTGTGAATCTAAGGGCCAACGAATGTCTGCGTCCCAATATAGAAATGAGTCAAAACCTGCTGAAATCAACCATAACCTGGTTCTCATTCTTTGGATTAACTGACCCAAAATGAAGTTTTGTCCTTAAAATATTCAATAATAAATGAGACTGTGAATTCAGAGTGTGCCTGACTGAGCTGGAAGTGACCTCCTCCTCAATCACGTCTTTCACGGAGTGCACAACCCAGGCATTGGACCCTTCACAAGCTCTGTCCTTTCTTCAAGTGGCTGAAGCTGTAGAGCAGTACTAGTCTCGTAAAATGATGCATCCCCAATACGTCAGCCGACACAGAAAAAGTTGATTTGCTGGAAACTAACAGTTCCCAAGTATCATTCACTGTGAACGATAACAGCAAGAATGTACAGAGAACTTTCTCACATCACTGTCCTTTTCTTATCATCCTAAAATTCAGAGCAGAGCAGCAACTGGTATTATTCAAGAACCAAGTGCAATCAGCAAATTATGAGGAAGAAACCTCTGGCTAGATATCTTATTACATTCACCATATAATGAGATTATGGATACTATAATTGACTTTAGCATCAGTAGTTGGAGCTTGTTAATTGGAGCAGCAAGGAGAGAAGAATTAGTTAGGCTTCAAACTTACAAGTGCTCTCTGGTGACCCCTGTTGAAATGTAGGTGCAAGATAGGATTGCATTTCACTTGACCTACCAGCCAGGAAGCTGAACAATAGCCTAGTGATAGGGCAGACAGCTATTCTCTGGAGCATAATCTCCACAAGTGTTATCATCTTTAGATGGAAATGGAAAAAGCAAAAGTGAGTAAAGGAGAAAAGTGACTCTTTTCAAAAGTGGCATCAGAGATATATCTGTTCTCTTTTTCTCAGTAAAATTAATGGGGGCCATAATCTTAAAGACACTACCTAACTGATAGAACTGGCCTTTATCAGTCCTCAGACTGCACCATCAATAAACCAGCTTTCTCAAAAATACTTGGTATAAAAAAAGTTTGCAGCCAGAGAAAACATTAAAATATGTTATGTAAATTAAAAGTAAAGTACTATTGCTTTTAAATGGAGAAAAATAATCAAAAACCTTAACAACTTGCTAATTAAGGCTGCAAAACTGATTCCCAGCCAGCTGCAGGAAAGGGCGAGGGAGAAAGATCGCCACCTTGTGTCTGCCCATCATTTGTGCGGCCTCGCCGGCCGAGAAGAGAGACAAGAACACACAGACGGGATGATTGCCCTGCCAGCCAAGTGAGTGCATCCTGCCAGGTACAAATTGTCTAACATCCATCCCTCTAATCTTATGAAACACTTCTAATCTTACAAACAACTGTCACCGAACAAATCACAAATAACGTTGCAAGAAAAAGCAAACTGACCTAAATCTCCCAGTGATGTAAATTTAAATGCATTGTCGCCTCAAACACAATGCTAATCGTTAACAAGATCCCCGATGATGCTATTAAGTGGTATCCATGGCCAGGGAACTGTGTAGGTAAATATTATTTAATTATGTCTCCGCTCGAGCGAAATGACCCAAAGGCATCGCTCGCTGCCTTCTTACCCCATCTCCATGGTTATTTCTACCAGTTTCTCCCAAACTTTCAGTTCTACCAACCAATTACTAGGACTGCAGGTTCGCCTATTGCTTTTCAACGAAACGAGAATAAAAACTGCTTAAACATGAGGACACTGACGTTTCACAGTCCAGTTTTCAACCCGCTAATTCCTCGCGAAATATTTAACGTGTAAAATTTCCTCGAATAATTATGGGTTAGGTTTATGTTGCAACTTATTATAAAGAACAGCAAATCCCATGCCATTAACTTTTCCTCTCCCCTCAAAGGTCACCTGAAGTACAACTTACCTTCGTTAGCTGGGTAATTCCGGGCGGCATTGCTGGTGAGGATGAAGTGGAGTAAAGGGTAAATCCATCGGTGGAGAGCCATTTTAGACCGCCAGAGCCTGCATCCCTTCTTTAAAGTTATTGAACGCTTAATAGAAAGAGAGAGAGAGAGATGGAAGCCGAGGAACTGCGGAAGGAGGCACCAGCGACGTCTCGGCTGTCAATCACACGCCAACAAACAGAGCTGCCTCTCGACTACCACCTTAAAGGGACAACACCCCCTTGCCCCCAGCAGTGGTACAAGACTTATGGCAACGTTACATGATGTCTAGATATCAGAACCGCAGTATACATATAAGGGGAAGCTAGATAGGTATACGGGCGCCGTGAAACTGAGTTGAAATGTAAGGATTACATGGGGCATAACGCGTAGTCAGAGTGCATGGTTTAGTACTGTGATGAACATTTGATGCAATCATTGTTTTCGGGCTGGTAATCTTGTAAATTATTTAATAAATAGCTCTGCATACCTAACCTTCATGTGCATTCCTTATCGGTTCCTGCATTCTGTGCGGGTGACAATCAAACATGCGTCGTTCACTATTCCCCCCATCCTAATGACTAATGCAAGATAACATCTTAGCATTTTAAATCATTTTACAAATTGATAGGCTGTGCTGTGAGATTATTTTTGAACACTGGAAAATACCAAATACCCGGCATTATACTTAGTGCCTTTCCTAGAGTATCAGAAAATAGTTAAAGAGAAAGAGCATGCGAACTGAATCTCAGCATCTGATTTTGTTTTGAAATGAACAGTGTTCCTTTAAGGAAATTCTCGCAGTGCATGTGTGAGCATCTCCATCTGAACTGATCTGCGACTATGTTTGTAGCTTTTCCGTGAGTTAGTCTAATAACAACAGTACTGTACTCGACACTTAAAGACACATCCACTCTTCGTACTGTGTCTGTCTAGAAAATCAATCAACATCACAATTTACAGCAAAACACGTAAAAGAGCTGTTGTCGTGTACTTCTGTAACGTCCATTTTATAGTACCCTTTCAAGAAACGTATTAGGGATAAATACTGGACGAGGGATTGATAGCAACCCGCAACTCTTCGGTACAAAACATCTCTTGTATTTTTTAAGGCACTTTGCACAATATGAAGCCCCAAAGACAGTTATAAGGACAGTTAATCCTACAATGGAGATTTGGGGAAAAATCGGTGCTCCCCTAACACTGCAATACAATACACTTGCGTCTCCGAGTGCAACTTGGATTCACAATCTACACGCCTCCGGAGGCGAGAGCCACAGCTGACGAAAAGTATCGGCGAAATAAACTGACATTCTTAATCGTATCAAAATCGGGTTTGTAATGACTTGCTGTCAAGTTGAAGAAAGGTAGATGACTTTAGTTTTAAATGCATACTGGATTTGGGAATTGCCATGTGTTTGCTTGCAACTACAAAAAGCGCTAAATTTAAGATCCCTGAGGCAAGTTCCCTGGGGATGCACTATTTTCTCGGAGATATGTGTGATGTGTATACCTGGCAAGTCGCCAGTTATCTGGGCTAGATTTGGGGAGACGGCGGGGGCGATAATCTGACACATTGTACTCTGCCTTGATCCAAAACTACAACCTCCGTTGCATTTGAAGAGACTTCTTTTTATTCCAGGAATAGAACACCCCTAATTCCAAAACTTAAGTTTTTTTTCACAGAACCGCTGCAAACCTGATTGTGTCCAACGCCATCTTCTCTATTAAGGAATGCGTTGAGCGATATCTGAGTCTCGACCGACAAGAAAATAAACGGAATATAGTCTTCACCAATAAATATGTCGCGATAAAGGGGGATGGATTTGGAGCATTGGGGATTTACGGTGTGTTTTGTAATTGGTGCAGATTGATACTTGTCACTGCAACACGTGCTCCAGGCTTTGCCAGTTGAGTGAAGGGAGAGTACAGACGTGAGTGAGCGGAGGGAAGGGTTGGAGGGATGGGGGAGGTGTGGAACTGTGCGGCAGGGGGGATAGTGCACTGGCTCAGTGCATTGCCAAGTTATATAGGGCAGATCCTACGCGGAGGGAGGTTGGTGGGTGGATAAACGGGAGGATGAGAGTGAAGTAACACAATTATGACTCGACAAAGCTTGACACATTGCAGTAATTTTAGAACTGAGTCTCAGCGAAGTAATTTCTGTGACAATGCATTGCAGTAACATCCCTGTTGCTCCTTTTTTTACGATGTGTTGCATCAGTTGTATTGTTTACTTTTCACAGTGGTTAGTGTGATCGAGGCACCCGTGGATTTAAAAGTAAGGCTTGTTGAAAGATCCAAGTAAATACAGTATATTTAATCCGCATCAATAAGTAAAGCAGCACCTAATTTACAGGTGTTAGCAGCTTCTGAAAATCTGGAGGCTCTTTGCACGAAGCGGTATGATTTTAATGATTAACGCTCCGCATTATTTGAGAAAATCGCTTGTAATGATTTCAGACTGCCTGTAGATTGGTTGTGTGTGAGCCTGGAGCGCTCTACAACGCACCCCTATTAAAACGGTTCTAGTGAAAGGGTGTGCTTGGGGGATTTGTCGATTCAAACATTGTTATTAAATGCGCAAGTAGTACATGTGTTTGAACCGGTTATTTCTGTTTCTTAAAAAGTAAATTGGAAATCATAAGACATGGGTCACGAGAGACAGCTGTTAAAAGCTGAACTCTGTGTCACACTGTTTCTATAACAGCTTCGGTGTATAAACATCAAATGGAGATAAAACAATGGCATTTCTTAGTACTTGAGGAAAAACGAATAACCTTGAAAATATCTTCCAAGAATCTTTAAGAAAAGGGAAAGTGTGTGATACCAATGATGGATAGCAGAGCATTTTCTTGTTTCAACATCGCTGTCATGGAACATCACAGCAGAGAAAGTGCTGGTAACAAGGAGTTTCCTATTTTATTCCCCAACTCTGCCTCCCGCAGCCTTGTAGAGCTTTTCCTTTTCAAGTCTTCACTCTCCCTACACCATCATAAATCACAATGCATGTCCTATCAAACACTGGTACTTTCCTGCTATTTTACTACCTTCCCATTATTCTTCCTTTTTGTCTCCATCCTGCCAAATCTTGATGGAGCACGTGGTGATTTGTTCTTTTCCTGGCCAACACTGGCAAGCTCAGCATATATTGCTTATTTCTAATGGCCTTGATCCCAATTCCTCCCCCACCACCACCACCACCACCTTTTACTGCTGCAATAGTGCTACTGACATTAGAGGGGGTTCAAAGGAGGTTCACAAAAATGAATCCAGGATTGAAAGGCTTATCATATGAGGAACATTTGATGGCTCTGGACCTCTACTCACTGGAATTCTTTTTTTTGTTATTAATTATTTATTGCAACACCAACAAATTACATTCAATACAACCAGTTGCCAATTACATTTGACTGTTTAACCCAGCGAAACCCCAACCTTCATCGCCATCCCCTCCACCCCTCTCTCCCCCATCCCTGTCCCCTCCACCAATCAACTGAATAGTAGTACATACACAGACAAAGCATTCCTATTTTAACAAAAGATCTTTTAAGTTAGATATCAAATTTGTCCACATTATAATTGTGTTTGGTCGTGCATCATTTACTCTTGCTGATGAAAGTTCCAGGTAAGAAATGTCCAAAAATCTCCGAAGCCAGTGAGTATTTGAAATATCATGGGGAGGTTTCCAACGCTGGAATACAACCTTCTTAGCTGCAGTCAGGCCTGCCAGCCAGATTTTGTGTGTTTTTTTTAATTCTGAAGAATGAAGGGTGACTTAATTGAAACCTATTGAATGTTCAAAGGCCTCGAAGAATGGATGTGGAGAGGATGTTACTATGCTGGGGGAATCTAAGACCAGAGGACACGGCATCAGAATAGAGGTATGTCCATTTACAACTGAGATGAGGAGGAATTTCTTTTGCCAGAGATTGGTGAATCTGTGAATTTGTTGCCAGAGGCAGTTGTGAAGGCCAAGTTATAGGGAATATTTAAGGTAGGGGTTAATAGATTCTTGATTAGAAAGGACCTGAAGGGATACGGGGAGAAAGCAGGAGATTGGGGCTGAGAGGGAAAATGGATAAGCTGTGTGAAATGGCAGAGCAGACTCAATGGGCCAAATGGCCTAATACTGTTCGTATAGCTCATGGTCTTATGGTCTAGGACCCAATGGCACTGAAACTCTACAATGTACTTCCAAGTCAGGATGGTGTACAACTTGGTGGTGAATCTGCAGCTGGTGATGTTCTCTGGTGCATGTTGTCCTCATCCTTCATGCTGTTGGAGATCATGGCTTTGGGAGGTGCCACTGTAATAACCCAGCCAAGTAATTGAAGTACATACTGTAGACGGTGGGTATTGCTGCCATCTGGTTGTACAAGAAATATCTCCTTAAGATTTCAGTGCTTCTGGAGTAGCAACTTTGTTCTTGATGGTTTTCAAGCTTCTTAATTGTTTTTGAAGTTGCATTCCTCCAGGAATGTGGAAAGTCTAAAGTCTTTGGACTGTCGTGGAAAGGCTTTGGGTTGTCAGGAGATGAGTCCCATTCCACGAATGTCCAGTATCAGACCTGCCCTTGTAGCCACTGTACTATGTGGCTAGGTCCTGTTCAATCTCCAGTTATGATGACCCCCCCCCCCCCCATCCAAGGATATTGGTGATGATGGACTCAGCAGTGGTAAAGGAATGAAATATCAAGGGTATGTGATCAAATGTTCCCATTTAGAGGTTGTCATTGTCTGCACATTCAAGGCATAATTGCTAAAAACATAGTGCATGTTCCAAATATTTTCAAATCTCACTGTATGTAGGCATAGGCTTCATTTTGAAGGAACTGTGAATGGAAATAAATATCATATTCCCAAGTGAATATCTGTATATCCAACCTTTATAATCATCGATTAAAATGAAGAAAATTAATGAGCCCAAGGTGAGGGCAGAGGATCAACTGTACTGATATCCTGGGTTGGTATGATTGACTTCTAAAAACCATAATCATCTTCATTTGTGCAAGATATGACTCCATCCCCAGAAGAGTTGTCCTCTTGATACCCATTGTCCTGGGTTTTACCAGAACACATTCAGTCAGAAGTTGCAGTAATATCAAGAATATTTACGGTCATCTTGCCACTAGAATCCAGTCAAGGATTAGCTTAGTGTATCCCCTGATGCTATAAGACTTCATGGAGACTTATGAATGTGGAGGACCTCAACTGGGATTTAATGGGTGAGCAACATGCTTGGCAGGCCAGAGGGATAGGACAAACCTAGGGATTGTGGTGGCACATTATCCATACTTATGATTCTATGAGGTTGAGTTTGTCAGCGCGTTGCTTGATTGCTCAATGGGACAACTCCCCAGTATGGCCACTGCCCCTGCTGACATTTGTGAGGAGGACTTTGCAAGATTGTCCAGGTTGCGAGTGACTTTGCTGTGCCTGAATTTTATGCCTAAGTGGCAATGGTTGCTCCAGTTTTATCCTCTTAAATGATTTAATATAGTGGTGTGTTACAGCTGAAAAGGTTGCTAGGTTATGTAGGGGAGTATCTAAGGGACAAGGGTCTGACATCACATACAGACCTCAACCAACCGTTGCTAAGTTGAATACTATTTATTCTTATTTGAACAGAAGATCATGTAAATAGATTACCATGTGGGATATTGGAGTGACACACGTGTCGCTTGATCCTTTCCTACTGATACCCTCAAATAATAAGTTGCAAGGAGAGACACTACAGAGAGCAACATATCCAGCCAAATGGCCTAACCCTGCACCTATTTTCTATGTTTCTGTATGGAACTGCAGTTGCAGAGAATTGTGGACATAGCTCAGTGTGTCACAGAAACGACAGAAATCCATGGACTCTGTCTACATTTCTCACTACCTCAGTAAAGCAACCAGCATAGTTCAAATAATCTATCAACCCCAGACATTCTCTTTCCTCCCTCTTCCATCAGGCAGAATTTACATAAACCTGAAAGCATGTATAACTATGCTCAAGGACTGCTTCCATCCCACTGTTCAATACTATTGAGCAATCCTCTAGTATGATAAGCTGGGCCCTTGACTTCAAAATCTACCTTGTTATGGCCTGGTGCCCTTTTGTCTTCCTGTGCTGTGCTTTATTCTACATTGTTAATGTTTTCTCTTACGCTAGGTCAATGCACTGATTTGACAAAACGACCTGTAAGGATGACAATCAAAATAAAAGTGTTTCAGTGTACTTTGGTGCCCATGACAACAATAAACCAATTTGCCTTATCTTCTTTCCTCCCTCCCAGATCTAAGCCAAGGACGTTGAGCCAATTATACAGTGCTTATGTGAACTTTGGCCTTGGCCAGTGCTACAAAGGGGACAGCAGTGAATCGCAATTGTTTTTGTTCTGCTGTGCATGTAAGGGGATTGAAATTCATTAACTTTTACATTCCAGCACAAAGCTAGTGTCAAATCTCATTGTACATTTCTCTGGGCAACTCATCATCTGGGCTGGAAAATAGATCTGGTACACCAAATTTTCCATTGATATTATCTTCAGCCAGGCCAACTTTCACGCAAGATACAAGAGGTATAGGTATAATCTCTGGAAATCCAGCTGGTGCAAAGTGGCAATTCTGGACCAAACTTGAATCATTGAAGGATGCTTGACAGCCATGGCAGAACTTGAATGCTATTAGCTGTTAAAAGGTGAAACCAAGCAACATAGTTGACACTGCCAGATGAGCTCAAAGCCTTCTATGCTTGCTTTCTCCATCAAAACATAAAGGAGCTTTTACGGACTCCCGCAGCCCCCCGATAACCCTGTGATTTCAGTCTCTGAGGCCAATATAAGAGCATTCTTCAGGAAGGTGAAACTGTGTTATTATGTGTGCATGATAAAGAGCTTAAGTTCCCAGTGGACAATGTGGACATTACACCTGGAAGCAGAAGCTTTGATGGTGAGCTGGTCGTACGCAGTCAGTATTGGAACAGGGGTAAGTAATGATATGTTCTATCGTTTACCACTGCCAAGCTTGTCTTTATTAAGAATAAACAACAGAACCCATGGAAAGCATCTGGCTCAGAGAGGGTAGCTGGCCAAGCACTAAAGATCTCTGCTGATCAACTGGCTGGATCATTCACCGATATGTTTGACCTCTTGCTTCGGTAGTCTGAAGTACCCATCTGCTTCAAGCAGGTTTCAATCATACCAGTGCCTAAGAAGAACATAGTAAACTGCCTCAATGAATGTCATCCAGTAGCACTTACATGCAAATGATGAAGTGTTTTGAGAGATTGATGGTGAAACACATCAATTCCTGCCTGTAAAGTGACTTGGATCCGCTCCAATTTGCCTACTGGCATAACAGGTCCATAGCAGAAGCCATTTCATTAGCTCTTCATTCAATGCTCAAACATCTAGACAGCAAAGGTGCATATATTAGGATGCTCTTTATTGACCACAGTTCGGCTTTCAATACTATCATCCCCTCAAAATTAATCAATAAGCTTCAAGACCTTGACTGTCTTCTTGCTGCTGCCATCAGGAAGAAACTACAGGAGCCTTAGGACCCACACCACCAGGTTCAGTAACAGTTATTACCCCTCAACCTCAGGCTCATGTAACAGAGGGATAACTTCACTCAACTTCACTTACCCCATGACTGAACTGTTCCCACAACCTATGGACCCATTTTCAAGGACTCTTTACCTCATGTCTTCATATTTATTGTTTATTTATTTGTTGTTATGTTTTTTTTCTTTTGTATTTGCAGTTTGTTGTCTTTTGGACATTGGTTGGTTGTCCATTCTGTTGGGTCCAGTTGTTCACTTTATTGTGGTTCTCGGGTTTACTGTGAATGCAGGCAAGAAAATGAATCACAGGGTTATTTATGGTAACATATACTGCATGTAAATTTGCTTTGAATTTTGAACACGATTGTCTCTCTTCACAATGAGGTGCACAGTACTCTCCCATAGGGATGCTTTTGAGATTGTAAACTCAGCAGTGGGTGAGACTGATTTATGTTCACTTTTCCTATTTTTCTCATTGTCATAGAACATAGAATAGTACAGCACAGTAAGGCCCTTCGGCCCACAATGTTGTGCCTACCCTCAAACCCTGCCTCCCATATAAGGCCCCACCTTGAATTCCTCCATATACCCATCTAGTAGTCTCTTAAATTTCACTAGTGTATCTGCCTCCACCACTGACTCAGGCAGTGTATTCCACGCACCAACCACTCTCTGAGTAAAAAACCTTCCTCTAATATCCCCCTTGAACTTCCCACCCCTTACCTTAAAGCCATGTCCTCTTGTATTGAGCAGTGGTGCCCTGTGGAAGAGGCACTGGCTATCCACTCTATCTATTCCTCTTATTATCTTGTACACCTCTATCATGTCTCCTCTCATCCTCCTTCTCTCCAAAGAGTAAAGCCCTAGCTCCCTTAATCTCTGATCATAATGCATACTCTCTAAACCAGGCAGCATCCTGGTAAACACGAGGAATTCTGCAGATGCTGGAAATTCAACCCACACACAACAAAGTTGCTGGTGAACGCAGCAGGCTAGGCAGCATCTCTAGGAGAAGGTACAGTTGACGTTTTGGGCCGAGACCCTTCGTCAGGACTAACTGAAGGAAGAACTAGTAAGAGAATTGAAAATGGGAGGGGGAGGGGGAGATCCAAAATGATAGGAGAAGGCAGGAGGGGGAGGGATGGAGCCAAGAGCTGGACAGGTGACTGGCAAAAGGGATAAGAGAGGATCATGGGACAGGAGGCCTAGGGAGAAGGAAAAGGGGGAGGGGGAAGAAAAAACAAACCCAGAGGATGGGCAACAGATATAGTCAGAGGGACAGAGGGAGGAAAAAAAGAGAGAGAGAGAAAGAATGTGTGTATATAAATAAATAACGGATGGGGTACGAGGGGGAGGTGGGGTATTAGCAGAAGTTAGAGAAGTCAATGTTCATGCCATCAGGTTGGAGGCTACCCAGACGGAATATAAAGTGTTGTTCCTCCAACCTGAGTGTGGCTTCATCTTTACAGTAGAGGAGGCCTTGGACAGACATATCAGAAGGGGAATGGGATGTGGAATTAAAATATGCGGCCACTGGGAGATCCTGCTTTCTCTAGCGGACAGAGCGTAGGTGTTCAGCGAAACGATCTCCCAGTCTGCGTTGGGTCTCGCCAATATATAAAAGGCTGACGCAGACTGGGAGATCGTTTCGCTGAACACCTACGCTCTGTCCACCAGAGATAGCAGGATCTCCCAGTGGCCGCACATTTTAATTCCACATCCCATTCCCATTCTGATATGTCTATCCACGGCCTCCTCTACTGCAAAGATGAAGCTACACTCAGGTTGGAGAAACAACACCTTATATTCCATCTGCGTAGCCTCCAACCTGATGGCATGAACATTGACTTCTCTAAGTTCCGCTAATGCCCCACCTCCCCCTCGTATCCCATCCGTTATTTATTTATATACACACATTCTTTCTCTCTCTCTCCTTTTTCTCCCTCTGTCCCTCTGACTATACCCGTTGCCCATCCTCTGGGTTTGTTTTTTTTCCTCCTCCCCCTTTTCCTTCTCCCTGGGCCTCCTGTCCCATGATCCTCTCATATCCCTTTTGCTAATTACCTGTCCAGCTCTTGGCTCCATCCCTCCCCCTCCTGCCTTCTCCTATCATTTTGGATCTCCCCCTCCCCCTCCTACTTCCAATTCTCTTAATAGTTCTTTCTTCAGTTAGTCCTGAGGAAGGGTCTCAGCCCGAAACATCTACTGTACCTCTTCCTAGAGATGCTGCCTGGCCTGCTGTGTTCACCAGCAATTTTGATGTGTGAAGCATCCTGGTAAATCTCCTCTGTACCCATTCCAATGCTTCTACATCCTTCCTATAGTGAGGCGACCAGAACTGGACACAGTACTCCAAGTGTGGCCTAACCAGAGTTTTATAGAGCTGCATCATTACATCGGGACTCTTAAACTCTATCCCTCGACTTATGAAAGCTAACACCCCATAATCTTTCTTAACTACCCTATCCACCTGTGAGACAACTTTCAGGGATCTTTGGATATGTACCCCCAGATCCCTCTGCTCCTCCACACTACCAAGTATTCTGCCATTTACTTTGTACTCTGCCTTGGAGTTTGTCCTTCCGAAGTGTACCACCTCACACTTCTCCGGGTTGAACTCCATCTGCCACTTCTCAGCCCACTTCTGCATCCTATCAATGTCTCTCTGCAATCTTCGACAATCCTCTATACTATCTACAACACCACCAACCTTTGTGTCGTCTGCAAACTTGCCAACCCACCCTTCTACCCCCACATCCAGGTCGTTAATAAAAATAACAAAAAGTAGAGGTCCCAGAACAGATCCTTGTAGGACACCACTAGTCACAATCCTCCAATCTGAATGTACTCCCTCCACCACCACCCTCTGCTTTCTGCAGGCAAGCCAATTCTGAATCCACCTGGCCAAACTTCCCTGGATCCCATGCCTTCTGACTTTCTGAATAAGCCTGAATAAGTCATGATGTTGATATGCCATGATCTTATTGGTGGGGGCAGTGTTGTGTATTTATATTTCAGTAATATTTTAGTAATATTGTAAATATGTTGGTTGATTAAACATTCTTTGTTTAATCAATTCATTATGATTATATGGACAAAATACGTGAATGGCATATATCATCACAGCAGCACATGATACGTGTACGCCTTGCTTAAAGTAAAAGCGAAGTTAGACTCACATTCCCAGTTCTGTGTTTCCTATCAATTAGTTTTTATGTTTTGGAGTTACAAAACATAACAGTAGTGATAAAGAAGCTTTACATCTACCCAAGCCGATTACCCACTTGTTGAAATGCAGTGAGGCGTTCAAGTTAAAGTAAAGCGTAGCATGAAATGGTCAAATAAAAAAGACCGACACAATCGAGATTTAAAAAAGGCAAAAAAGACAGAAATTTACAGGTCCATAAACAGTGAGCACTGGGTGATAATAATCATAAAGAGCAGAAATGGCTGGCTACATTGGAAAGATTGATGCATTCAATTGCACAAGGAGTAACTGGATTTTATATACTGAGTGAATTGAGCAGTATTTTAAAGCAAATGGAATAGCCAATGAGAAACTGGTATCAGTTTTGTTGGGTGTATTGCGTTTAAATGCATACAGTTTGCTTAGAAGTTTAACTGCTCCAACCAAACCAGCCAAAATGAGCTTTGCTGATATTGTGAAAGTAACGCAGGAACATTTAGAACCAAAACCACTGTTTATTAGCAGAATCGAAAAGAAGCAGAGTCCATTTTAGCGTACGTGGCTGTATTGAAGAAGTTGTCTGAACATTGTCAATTCAGTAATGGGCTTAATGATTCACTGAGAGATTGCTTAGTTTGTGGAATCTTACAAGAAGGTATTCAAAAATGGCTCTTAACTGTAGCACAACTTGTATTTAACAGAGCAGTTGGAAAAGCTGTATCAATGGTCACAGCAGACAGAGACGTAATTGAGTTGCAGTCAGGAATAAAGGTGAGCGTGAACAAAATTGCCATATCTCAACAGAAACTGGCCTGGCTGAACATGTTACCATTAAGAAGGTGGAGCGGAGTGATGATGGTGCGAAACAGAGACTCCTTTACTTGCATCTTCGGAAACAGCTCTATTTCCATCTTTATTTTTCCCTTTCAGGGTTCTTTTGAAGACCCTGACCTGGAGTTACATGCTGCCTACGGTTCTTTGCGGGAATGGGACCCGCTGTCAGGGTTTCATAACCGACCGTTGTTGTTCGACACACCTAGGGCTCTGCCTAAGAGTCCGGCTCGGATTTGGAAGCCTAGAATCTCGGGGCTCTGGAAATGGGTGGATCGAGGGTCGGTGTCATGACAGGAGACCCGTGTGTCATCAGGGGAGTCAAAATGTCTGTAGTTGTATGCCCAGATTTTTGGGCACAGAGCTCGAAAAAAGCGTTGTGGCAGACTTTTAACATGGTAAACCAGCGAGTTGCTTGTTATGTCCCCCTGCTCGCTGGGAAAATGGAAACACCCCTTTCTTCTTGATTAGGGAAAGAGAGAACCTGTGGTATGTCGTGTAACGGGTGAAACGCGAAGTCTTTGGGGTAACTGCAAGTCTGTGTCTTTGCTGTTGCTTTGCTCACGCTTGAGTGCTCGGTAGTGGGTGCTGATGCTTTTTTTTTGCCAGTGGGGGAGGGAGGATTGTTACTTGTTGCTGCTTACATGTGGGAGGGGGGAGCTGGGAGTGGGACCATGGGGTTCTAACTGTCGTCCATTCTTTGGGGCACTCCTCTGTTTTCATGGATATTTGCGAAGGAAAAGCATTTCAGGATGTATAGTGTATACATTTCTCTGACGTTGAATTGTACCTTGGAAACCTTTGAATTCTTTGTGGCAGGGGCTCACATACACCACAGAATGCAGGTTTAAAGGTGAAACTTGCAGAAAGTGCAGCGAAGTAGGACACGTACAACTAGGATGTTGGGCAGACAAAAACTAAATGGACCGCATAGAGAAGAGAAACACATAAAAAGTCAAGCTGCAGTTTCAGAAAGAGCACTAATCTGTGTACTGTTTGGAAAAGGAAGTTTGTTGGATGAGAGTGATATAGGATTGGATGGACTTGAGATTTACAATTTTAAACCAACAATAGACAAGCAAAATGACTTATACCAAAAGTGAATGGCAAATTAATTAACATGGAATTGGATACTGGCTTGGTTGTTTCAGTTATTTCACAAAATGAGTTTGAATGTTTTTTCAAGAGTACTGAACTGAGTCTGTGGATATCTAACTAAGAAGCTATACTGGAGAAAATATAACTGCTGTGGGAATTACATTTGTAACAGTGAAATACAACAATTAACGAACCACGCATGGGTTATATGTGGTAAAAACACATAGGAGGGCTAGTGCTTTAGGAGCGTGTGTGGCTGAGACAACTACAGCACGATTGGAGATCCATCCACCATTTGCACGCCATAACTCCTGCAATAGAGTTAATCAAAAGTGAATTAAGAAAACTACTGGATGATGCCTTAACAGTCTCAATTCTGTATGCCATGATCTGTTGTCCGACAGAGGGAAAATGCGTGTTGGTGTCAACCTCAGTGTGTCTGGTTGGAAAGCATATTGGACCAAGGAAGGAGGGTGATGCTGCGAGACATCTTGAAAGTGATGAAATCAGTGGTCTGTCTTCAACAGTATTTGTGGGCAACATATTTGAGAAACCTTCTGATATATCAATCCAACAATTACTTGCAAAACATGTCTTGGTTTTAAGATGAAAGATTGTTTAAGGAGCTTCAAAAAAGTTGCAAGCATTTGGCTTTCGTGACTATAAAGAACCAGATTCTACTCTGTGTGGATTAAAGTTGTTGCATGGGTTTCATGTGGGAGACAAAAAGCTGCATGAAAAAGTAGATGCAAAGGACCAAAGCCCAGCTGGATTATGGAAGGCCAAAATGAAAGGAGTCAATGGAGATTCGAAAATAGAAGATTAATCTGATAATGTTGTGGATGAGGAACCTAGAAGGAGAGGTCAGATCATAAAGGGAGCATTAGAAGGATTAATAAGAGAATACTCCAGTGAACTAAATGCACCTTCCCAAGATCAAGATGTGCAATCTAGAAAGAAGAAAATGGAAAATCAAGAGGAGGGTGACATAAACGCTGTGGAAATGAAAGAGGATAAACGAGACCTAATTTCTCGAGAAATTAGCAAATTCAGAGGTACTCATAAGAAACTAGAAGAAAAAAGATGAAATAAAGAAAGACAAGAAACTGAAAAGAGAAGAGATAGAGAGTAAGAACATGAACAAGAAAGAGAAAGGTACGAAAGAGAGAAGGTACATGAGAAAGAAAAAGAGTGGAAACGAGAATGAGATTGTGATAGGGATTGTGAAAGAACCAAGGATAATGAAAGGAAGCATGATCGAGAATGGGATAAAAAGAGAGAAAAAAGCCAGGACTGGAAGAGAAGCAAGGGTCAAAGTAGATCCAGAGAGAAAAGCCAAGAAAAGGAAAAGAAAGGAGTCCAGAGCTGTCAGATCTACTTCCTACAGTCTCAATGTCAACTCCTGTAGCCAACACAGTGCAGGCCCCAGAACCTGAGATTGTCTCACAGCCACAAGGCGCACCTGCCAAGCAGAGTGAGCCTCTTGTCAGGAAAGACGTTTATAGCTAAGCAGGAAGGAGTGTTGTGCATATAATACTTCAGTAATATTTGAGTAAGATTGTAAATATATTTGATTAATCATTCTTTGTTTAAGTAAGTCATTTATGAAGTATGTGACTAGCATACATCATGACGCCACCATGTCATACATGTGCACCTCGCTTAAAGTAAAAATGGAGTTAGACTCACATTCCCGGCTCCATGTTTCTTTTCAATTAGTTTTTACGTGTTGGAGTCACAAAGCATAACAAGGGAGCCCTACATTGGTTAGGATTGTCCACGGATGTTCGCTACACAAGCGAGGACAGTGGAATCAAGCTGTTGCCCGTGCAGCAGACTCCCCCTCTCCAAGCAGCTGATGAATCCGAAGGAACAGCGGAGTCTGATACAGTTCGGCAGAAGCTGCATCACAGGAGTTGCTAGTCAGTGTTGAACTCAATATCGAGCTGCCTTAGGGACTCCAGCTCTGGATTTTTCCTCAGCTTTTACTCCGGAAGCCTTCCACATGAGTGTGTATAGCTGTAAGGCTGCGGAGGTTTGAGATTAGAGTTTTTCTTTTCCTAAATGAACTTCCAACCATGGGCAATGACACCCATCTGCCTGGAGCGATTGGTTTTAAGGTGCCAGCATTCCACCTGTTACCACTTTTGCTGGAACTGGACATGGTTGTCAGAGGCTATATGAGATGCACACCGTTGGGGGCATTTAGTAGGTAGTGGGAGCTGACCCTCACTGCCCCTACCCCCGGTTATGACAACCTTACAGAACCATGACCTTATTAAACTGTAGCATTCTTGTTGGCTTTACCTGTAACAAAGACATTGGACTGCACTTAGCTTAAAACCAATCTATGCAGAAGAAGGAAATAACTGAAGATCATTTAAAACAACTCCCTTTAAAACAACTGTTCGCGATGTGCTGAGTGCCCAAATACGTAATCATATATCAGTAGTAAGATATAGAATTTGGATTTGTAGGGAATCTCATAGCATAAATGCATATTGTAAATTTTTCAGGACTATGTATTTTGTTCACAAGATCACTAAATCCTTGGTTTAGAAGGTCGTTTGGGTTCAGCTTTTCATCCATTGGAAAAGAAAAAGGATCCTAGTTCCATTACAACAGTCCACTGACCAAAGTAACTGTCATGCTGTTGTCTCCACTGCCCAAAGGGTTAATTACTTTTACTTGAGGATACTTATACTCTCACCGGTGTGAACCCATTGGAGTTTATCTGGATGTCACAGGAACAGAGACAGAATAACTTGGTTCTACCATTAACTAGATTATGGCTGATCTGCACCTCCACAATATTTACTTTCTTTATCCATATTCTGCAGTGCAACTGCTGATAATAATCTAACTCAATTTTAGCTTTTTTGTTTCAATGGTTTTCACAGAATTTTGAGCAGTGAACAACTAACTTCTCCTGTATGTGTAGTGTGAAGGAGTGCTCCAAGATTTCATTTATAATGAACTCTAGCTCTATATCTGTCCCTCTCCCCAATGTGACTGATCTTGAAATAATAGACATATGACTTCCTGCAGATTAGATTATGAAGTCACGCAGTCCTCTTTTATTGTCATTTAGTAATGTATGCATTAAGAAATGATACAATATTTCCTCCGGTGTGATATCACAAAACACAGGACAGACCAAGACTGAAAAAACTAACAAAAACCACATAATTATAACATATAGTTACAACAGTGCAACAATACCATAACTTGATGAAGAACAGTCCATGGTCCGTGGCACAGTAAAAAGTTCAAAGTCTCTCAAATGTCCCACATCTCACGCAGATAGGAGAAGGAAGAAAACTTTACCTTCCATGCCTGACCACAGTCCGACTCTGAGTCGTCCGAAAACTTTGAGCCTCCGATCAGCTCTCCGACACTAAGTACCGAGCACCATCTCTATCTGAATGATTCAACCTCAATCTTGGTCGCCAGCAGCAGGCAAAGCCGGGGATTTTGGGGCCTTCCCTCGGAAGATTCTCGATTGCCCAGTAACAGCGGCAGCGAACCCGCGTTTCAGAAATTTCTCCAGATGTTCCTCTGTGCTTTTGCATCTGTCTCCATCAAGTAGTGGAAATCGTGAACAGCATACACAAAATACCGGAGGAACTCAGCAGGTCAGGAGATAGCCATGGAGGGAAATAAACAGTCAATGTTTCGGGCCAAAATTCTCCTTCAAGACTGGGAAACAAGGGGCAGAAAAGCCAGAATAAGATGGTGGGGGGAGAGGAAGAAGTGTAAGCTGGCCGATGATAAGTGAAACCAGGTGAGAGGGAGGTGGAGAGTGGGGGAGGGAGAATGATGTGTAAAGCTGGGAGGTGATAGGTGGAAGAGGTAAAGGGCTGAAGAAGAAAGAATCTAACAGGAGAGGAGAGTGGACTATGGAATAAAGGAAAGGAGGTGGTGAAGTAGAAGAAGGCAATGGCAGGTTGTAAGGGCAGGGAGGAGAAGATGAGGGGTGAGAGGGTGGTGTGAATAGGGAAAAATCAAAAATATACTGTATGTGGAGGGAGAACAGAGAGGAATAATACCACTAGGCTTTCTCCGTAGTCTTTTAGATGGGAAACAAACATTGTGATTTTGTCTGGCTTCAGAATTTTACTGCTTGCTTTTGTCTTTGACCACAGAGAGAGGTTCTTCAGCTACTCATTCTGTACCTAGCGCCAGGCATCCATTTTATTCTTTCCCCATTCCCCTCAATCCCTCTGAATTGCATCACACACCTGCACACTGAGGGCAATGTACAGTGAACAGTTAACCTACCAGTATGCCCACTTTTGGAAGGTGGGAGGAAACAGCACGTAGAAGAAATCCATGTAGTCACAAGGAGAATGTATAAACTCCTTAGAGAAAATCCCTGAGCTCAGGACTGAACCTGCTCCCCTAGAGCTACACTCTCTGTGCCTTTGTGTCCTGAATTAGTCCAAAATGATGAATGACTATTGCTATATTTCATTTTTAACTAAAATAGAAATTGTAGCCAATGGATAAAAAAGGTTCAAGATCTTGGAATGCAGACTGTATATCCCCAACAATGCACAAAATGATTTTTGGAAGATACAACTTGTAACAGAGGAAATTAATGATCAAAGAGGTTACAAGCAATCATGAATTAAGATCATGAGATATAGGAGTAGAATTGGGCCATTTGGCCCGTCAAGTCTGCTCTGCCATTTCATCATGTTTGATCCAATTTTTCTCTTGGCCCTAATCTCCTGCCTTCTTCCCATATTCCTTCATGCCCTGACCAGTCAAGAATCTATCAACTTCTGCCTTAAATATACATACAGACTTGACCTCCACTGCTACCTGTGGCAACGAATTCCTCCACATCTCCATTTTAAAAGAATGCCCCTCTATTCTAAGGCTGTGTCCTCTGGTCTTAGACTCACCCACCAAAGGAAACATCCTCTCGATATCCACTTTACGGAGCCTTTCACCATTCGATAAGTTTCAATCAGGTCACCCCTCATTCTTCTGAATTCCAGTGAATACAGGATTAAGGATAAGAAAAGGTTAAAGCAGCAGTTCAGTAAGAGGGGTACTGGGATGGTGTGCTTCTAAGTGTTGAAACAGAAAATATCTTCTTCAGAACAATAAAGCTGACAGCACTCAATGAGTGAGGCAGCGTCCATGGAGAGAATTGGACATTTGACATTTTGGGTTGAGATCCTTCACCTGGACTGAAATTGGAAAGGTAGTCAGTATAAAGAATTGAGGCGGAGATTTTATTTGTCAAACTTGAAGAGATTAACATTGAAGATGCCTATTACCTGGTCTGTTGCTGGACACTAATGACATAGACATGGGAATGGAGTACAGGGTTTGAAACTTGGGGATGACACCGAACAGTGGGGTATGTTAAATGATGTAGTAGGAATGCGTCCTAAAATATACAGTTGGTGGACTAATGAAATAGGCAGGCATGTAGCAGATGAAAATGAATGGCAAAAGCACAAGATGCGAGACAGACACTTCAAACTAGAAAGTACACTTTTAAAAGGGGTGGAAGGCCAGAGGCATCTGGAAGTGTTTGATTGAAACTCTCTGAAGGGAAGAAAGACAGATTAACAAGCAGTTACTAAAACACAAGGGCTTTTGGGCTTCCAGAAGGACAAAGTAGAAATTCAACCTCAGTTACTCCTGCTTAATGTGCATGTACAATAGCTATCACCCCTCGTAAGAGTAACTCTCAGCAAAGGGATTTCCAGAAAGACATGAAATCTTTCATGAAGTGATGTAGTAGAATGGATCTGGGGATGAGAGAATGCGGCAGTGCGAAAATATTTGAGAAGATGGAACTTTTTTGGAACACTTGAAACAGTCAAGTGGAAGTAGAGATTTAATAAACATAAGTTTGAATGTTGAATGGTTTGTATTCGGTAAATGAAAACAAACTCACCAATGATTGAAGGTTGATTACAAGAATGCAGAGATTTAAACCGGCTGGCAAAAGAGCCAGTGGCAGCATTTGGAAACATTTTTAATGTAATTTGTTAGGATTTAGAATGCAATGCCTGAAAGGGTGGTTGCTACTGGTTTATTAATCGTCTTCAAAGTGAATTGGATAAATTCTTGAAATAGAAGAGAGTATGTGGACATTGAGAGAGCAAACTAGAGAGAGACTAATTGATATTCAGATTAGCTACATTATGAACTGAGTGGCCTTTATAACTATTATTTTGCGATTCTAAGATCACAAAGATACTATTGTCCTCTCAGAACATAAATACCACCAATTCAAGGGGGTAAGACTAAATTAGTATTTGCAACCGTGGATTAGGGTATAGAATTTTTATTTTTCTTGTAGTTTAACTTTCCTATGATGGCTTGTATTTTTATAAAATCACCTATACATGTGTAATTGATCAGTGAAATTTCAGCTAATTGTCGTGAAGCTGCTTCTGTATTTTTCTAGAAGCTTCTTAATTTTTCGGTGGCAGGTGTCACATCTTGAATCTAACTATTTTATAGATGAATTGTTAACACTAAAATGTTGTTATCTTTTCAGTCAGAGCTAGTATTTCTGCATAAGACAACCACAGCTTCTTTCTCTCTGCTCTTCTTTTTATTCATAATTTCATTTGTAACACTTAATAAAACAATCTGTAAGCAACAAGTTTTACATCTCAGACTTGACTTCCAATCCTCTTAATTACAAAACCACCAGAATCCAACAAAGCAGATAAGATGGAAATGTTGACATGCAGCTCAGTTGAATATTATTATGATGTAAATATCTACAAAATGTGGTTGGTCATACATTGTTTGCTGCTGACATCAGGCCTGAGATTATGATGACAATATTCTGGCCAAGAAACATTTCTTGCCCTTTTCTGTAATGTGCTATCTCCTGTCTCATCCTATCAGCTCCTGCTGTTTCTGAATTTATGGAATACTTGCACTGCTAACATGGTGTGGCCTTTCCCATGCGTGGAGACTCAGAGTTGCTCTTCTCTGGTCAATGTGGTAAGTCCATCATTAACATTTTCAGCTTCTTGCAGTGTCAGCATGGTCCTTGATGACAAGATCATCATTGAAGATAGGCAGCAGGAAAACAAAACAGTGCTCACAAAACAGCTGTAACATATTTTATAACCAAAGGCTCTGCTTACACAGTCAGCAAAGCATTTTTTATTAACTTCTGACATTCAGTAGCATTCAAATAACATTAAAAGTCAAAATCACAATTTTTTATTTTGTGTTTCTTAACCATCCTGTCAACTTGTTTAATCACATTTGAGGAGCTATGAACCTGGACGCAAATATCCCTCTACTCATCAACACTGTTAAGGGTCTATCTCTTTACATTTGACCTACCAAGGTACAATATTTCACATTTGTCTGGGTTAACAATCTCCCAGATGTAATAGTGGCCAGAGGACCTAGGGTAACAGAGGAACTGAAGGAAATTCGCATCAGGCAGAAAATGGTGTTGGGTGGACTGAAGGTTCATAAATCCCCAGGGACTGATGGTCTGCATCCTAGGGTACTTAAGGAGGTGGCTCTAGAAATCGTGAACGCATTGGTAATCATTTTCCAATGTTCTATAGATTCAGGATCAGTTCCTGTGGATTGGAGGGTGGCTAATGTTGTCCCCCTCTTCAAGAAGGGAGGAAGAGAGAAAACGGAATTATAGACTGGTTAGCCTGATGTCGGTGATGGGAAAGATGCTGGAGTCAATTACAAAAGATGAAATTACGACACATCTGGATAGCAGTAACAGGATCGGTCCGAGTCAGCATGGATTTACGAAGGGGAAATCGTGCTTGACTAGTCTTTTGGAATTTTTTGAGGATGTAACTATGAAAATGGACAAGGGAGAGCCAGTGGATATAGTGTACCCGGACTTTCAGAAAGCCTTTGATGAAGTCCCACATAAGAGATTAGTGGGCAAAGTTAGGGCACATGGTATTGGGGGCAGAGTACTGACATGGATTGAAAATTGGCTGGCTGACAGAAAGAGTAGCGATTAACGGGTCCCTTTCGGAATGGCAGGCGGTGACCAGTGGGGTACCACAGGATTCAGTGCTGGGACCGCAGCTGTTTACAATATATATTAATGATTTAGATGAGGGAATTAAAAGTAACATTAGAAAATTTGTCAAAGTTGGGTGGCAGTGTGAAATGTGAGCAGGATGTTATGAGAATGCAGGGTGACTTGGACAGGCTGGGTGAGTGGGCAGATGCATGGCAGATGCAGTTTAATGTGGATAAATGTGAGGTTATCCACTTTGGTGGTAAGAACAGGAAGGCAGATTATTATCTAAATGGAGTC
The DNA here is from genome assembly GCF_030028105.1 of Mobula birostris. Taxonomy (NCBI): domain Eukaryota; kingdom Metazoa; phylum Chordata; class Chondrichthyes; order Myliobatiformes; family Myliobatidae; genus Mobula; species Mobula birostris. Next base: position 77,326,042 of record NC_092373.1, on the reverse strand, counting down.
AAATTAAAGAAAGGGGAAGCACAACGAGATCTAGGTGTTCTTGTACATCAGTCACTGAAAGCAAGCATGCAAGTACAGCAGGCTGTGAAAGAAAGCTAATAGCATACTGGCCTTCATAACAAGGGGAATTGACTATAAGAGCAAAGAGGTACTTCTGCAGCTGTACAGGACCCTGGTGAGACCACACATGGAGTACTGTGTGCAGTTTTGGTCTCCAAATTTGAGGAAGGACATTCTTGCTATTGAGGGAGTGCAGCGTAGGTTCACAAGGTTAATTCCCAGGATGGCGGGACTGTCATATGTCAAAAGATTGGAGCGACTGGGCTTGAATACTCTGGAACTTAGAAGGCTGAGAGGGGATCTTATTGAAACATATAAGATTATTAAGGGATTGGACACACTGGAGGCAGGAAGCATGTTCCCACTGATGGGTGAGTCCAGAACCAGAGGCCACAGTTTAAGATAAGGGGTAGGCCATTTAGAACGGAGATGAGGAAAAACTTTTTCACCCAGAGAGTGGTGGATATATGGAATGCTCTGCCCCAGAAGGCTGTGGAGGCCAAGTCTCTGGATACTTTCAAGAAAGAGATGGATAGAGCTCTTAAAGATAGCGGAATCAAAGGTTATGGGGATAAGGCAGGAACTGGATACTGATTGTGGATGATCAGCCATGATCACAGTGAATGGCGGTGCTGGCTCGAAGGGCTGAATGGCCTACTCCTGCACGTATTGTCTATTGTCTATTGTCTTTAAACTCCATCTGCCATTTCTCTGCCCACATCTACAACTGAACTATATCCTGCTGTACTCTTTGCCAGTTTTCTACACGACCCACAACCCCTCTAATCTTCATATCATCTGTAAACTTACTAACTCAACCATCCACATTTTCATCAAGGTCATCTATATACATCACAAACAGCAGAGGTCCCAGTACAGATCCCCGCAGAATACCACTAATCACAGACCTCCAGCTACAATAAGTCCCCTCAACCACCACCCTCTGTCTTCTATGGGCAAGCCAGTTCTGAATCCAAATGGATAACTCACCATGCATCCTAATATTCTGATGAGCTTTCCATGATTGTCCTTATTGTCACTGAAACTGTCTACAAGAAGGGTCAGAGCTGTCTCTATTTCCTGAGGAGACTGAGGTGCTTTAACATCTGCTGGACGATGCTGAGGATGTTCTACGAGTCTGTGGTGGCCAGTGCTATCATGTTTGCTGTTGTGTGCTGGCGCAGCAGGCTGAGGGTAGCAGACACCAACAGAGTCAACAAACTCTTTCGTAAGGCCAGTGATGTTATGGGGCTGGAACTGGACTCTGTCACGGTGGTGTCTGAAAAGAGAATGCTGGCTAAGTTGCATGCCATCTTGGTCAATGTCTCCCATCCACTACATAATGTATTGGGTGGGCACAGGAGTACATTCAGCCAGAGACTCATTCCTCCGAGATGCAGCACAGAGCGTCATAGGAAGTCATTCCTGCCTGTGGCCATCAAACTTTACAACTCCTCCCTTGGAGGGTCAGACACCCTGAGCCGATAGGCTGGTCTTGGACTTATTTCATAATTTGCTGGCATAATTTACATATTACTATTTAAGTACATATGGTTCTATTACTATTTATTATTTATGGTGCAACTGTAACGAAAACCAATTTCCGCCCGGGATCAATAAAGTATGACTATGACTATTATCAAACAGCTTACTAAAATCCATTACAGAATATCCACAATCTGTGTTCATCAATCACCCTCTTAACTTTGTCAAAAATCTCAATCAAGTTGGTCAGACACAACCTGTCCTGCACAAAGCCATGCTGACTCTTCCTAATTAGGTCATCGTTTCCAAATGCTCAATCTCTCCAATAACTTTCCTACCACTAGCATGAGACTCACTGGTCTATAGTTCCTGGAATTATCCCTCGTTCAGTTCTTGACCAACATTAGCTGTGCACCAGTCCACCAGGACCTCACTTTGTCACTAGAGAGGACAGAAAAATTTTGGTCAAGGCCCCTACGATCTCTTCCCTTGCCTTTCTCAATAACCTAGAGTATATTCTATCAGCTCCTGAGGACTCTTCCACCTTCATGCTCTTTAAGAGACCCAACACTACCTCCTCCTTTGCCTTGAAGTATCCTAGCATATGAATACTCTCAGCACTCTTCTCACTACCTCCACATTATTCTCCTTGGTAAATACTGATATAAAGTACTCTTTAAGGACCTCAACCACGTCCTCTGAATACAAGCAAAGATAAACTTCCCTCTTTATCCTTGAGTGGTCCCAGCCTCTCCCTAGTTATTCTCTGGGTCTTCATGTATGTATAGAATGCCTTGAGATTCTCATTAATCCTACTTGCCAAGGACTTACCTTAGCCCCTCCCGGCTTTCTTAATTTCCTTCTTGAATTTTTTTTCTGGCTTCTTTATAATCCCCAAGGGCTCTGTTTGAAGCTTTACATATCTTTCCTTTTTCTTCTTGACTAAATTCATCACCTATCTCAACATCTAAAGTTCGCTTAACTTGCCATCGTTGTCCTCCTTTCTGACTGGAACATACATAGAAACATAGAAAATAGGTGCAGGAGTAGGCCATTTGGCCCTTCGAGCCTGCACCGCCATTTATTATGATCGTGGCTGATCATCCAACTCAGAACCCCGCCCCAGCCTTCCCTCCATACCCCCTGATCCCCGTAGCCACAAGGGCCATATCTAACTCCCTCTTAACTATAGCCAATGTACTGGCCTCAACTACTTCCTGTGGCAGAGAATTCCACAGATTCACCACTCTCTGAGTGAAGAAGTTTTTCCCAATCTTGTTCCTAAAAGGCTTCCCCTTTATCCTCAAACTGTGACCCCTTGTTCTGGACTTCCCCAACATCGGGAACAATCTTCCTGCATCTAGCCTGTCCAATCCCTTGAGGATTTTATACGTTTAAATCAGATCCCCCCTCAATCTTCTAAATTCCAACGAGTACAAGCCCAGTTCATCCAGTCTTTCTTCACATGAAAGTCCTGCCATCCCAGGAATCAATCTGGTGAACCTTCTTTGTACTCGCTCTATGGCAAGGATGTCTTTCCTCAGATTAGGGGACCAAAACTGCACACAATACTCCAGGTGTGGTCTCACCAAGGCCTTGTACAACTGCAGTAGTACCTCCCTGCTCCTGTACTCGAATCCTCTTGCTATAAATGCCAGCATACCATTCGCCTTTTTCACCGCCTGCTGTACCTGCATGCCCACTTTCAATGACTGGCGTATAATGACACCCAGGTCTCGTTGCACCTCCTCTTTTCCTAATCGGCCACCATTCAGATAATAATCGGTTTTCCTATTTTTGCTACCAAAGTGGATAACTTCACATTTATCCACATTAAATTGCATCTGCCATGAATTTGCCCACTCACCCAACCTATCCAAGTCACCCTGCATCCTCTTAGCATTCTCCTCACAGCTAACACTGCCACCCAGCTTCGTGTCATCCGCAAACTTGGAGATGCTGCATTTAATTCCCTCATCCAAGTCATTTATATATATTGTAAACAACTGGGGTCCCAGCACTGAGCCTTGCGGTACCCCACTAGTCACCGCCTGCCATTCTGAAAAGGTACCGTTTATTCCCACTCTTTGCTTCCTGTCTGCTAACCAATTCTCTATCCACATCAATACCTTACCCCAATACCATGTGCTTTAAGTTTGCACACTAATCTCCTGTGTGGGACCGTGTCAAAAGCCTTTTGAAAATCCAAATATACCACATCCACTGGTTCTCCCCTATCCACTCTACTAGTTACATCCTCAAAAAATTCAATGAGATTCGTCAAACATGATTTTCCCTTCACAAATCCATGTTGACTTTGTCTGATGATTTCACCGCTTTCCAAATGTGCTGTTATCACATCCTTGATAACTGACTCCAGCAGTTTCCCCACCACCGACGTTAGGCTAACCGGTCTATAATTCCCCGGTTTCTCTCTCCCTCCTTTTTTAAAAAGTGGGGTTACATTAGCCACCCTCCAATCCTCAGGAACTAGTCCAGAATCTAATGAGTTTTGAAAAATTATCACTAATGCATCCACTATTTCTTGGGCTACTTCCTTAAGCACTCTAGGATGCAGACCATCTGGCCCTGGGGATTTATCTGCCTTCAATCCCTTCAATTTACCTAACACCACTTCCCTACTAACAAGTATTTCGCTCAGTTCCTCCATCTCACTGGACCCTCTGTCCCCTACTATTTCTGGAAGATTATTTATGTCCTCCTTAGTGAAGACAGAACCAAAGTAATTATTCAATTGGTCTGCCATGTCCTTGCTCCCCATAATCAATTCACCTGTTTCTATCTGTAGGGGACCTACATTTGTCTTAACCAATCTTTTCCTTTTTACATACCTATAAAAGCTTTTACAGTCAGTTTTTATGTTCCCTGCCAGTTTTCTCTCATAATCTTTTTTCCTCTTCCTAATTAAGCCCTTTGTCCTCCTCTGCTGAACTCTGCTGATACCTGTCCTATACTCTACATAGATCCTGCCTGATGCTCTTGTAATTTGCTCTGTCCTAATTTAATACTGTCATGCAAGATTCATACTTATCTATAGCTATCTTAAAACTTAAGGAGTTGTGGTCACTGTTCCCGAACTGCTGACCCACTTAGAAGTCAGTCATCTGGCTAGGCTCATTACCCAACACCAGGTCCAATGCAGCCCCTCCTCTTGTTGAACTATCTGCATATTGATTTAAGAAACCATCCTGGATGTGTCTAACAAATTCTGCCCACCTAAACTTCTTGCACTCAAAAGGTGAATTGATCCATGCTCTGTTCCTCAACCGTACCCAATATACTCTTATTATAAAAATACACACACTTCAAACTATCTGTCCCATTGTATCTATTACTTTGTTCCTGCCTGCTTATTCTGGCCCTGACATCTACATTCCTCTCCATCCCTTCTGACCTGGTGCTCTGGTTCCCAACCCCTATCAAACTAGTTTAAACCCTCCTGAGTAGTACTAGTGAACTTGCCGGCCAGGATTTTGGTTCCCCTCAATTTTAGGTGCAACACGGCCCTCTTGTTCATGTCATCCCACCGCAGAAGAGGTTCCAGTGAACCAACTAAATAAAACCCTGCCCCTGCATCAACTACTCAGACACTCATTCATCGGTACCATCATTCTATTTCTGCCCTGCCCAGCATGGTAGTAATCCAGAGATTACTACCTTGGGGATCTTGCTCTTCAGCCTCTTTCCTCATTCCCCATATTCACTGAGCAGGACATTTTCTCCCTCTCTTCCTATTCATTGGTGCCAATGCGCACCATGACCCCTGACTGCTCACCCACTCCCTTGAGAATATTCTGAAGCCTCTCTGAGACATCCTGAATCCTAGCACCTAGGAGGCAACATACTGTCCTGATGTCTCTTTTGCAGCCACAGAATCTCCTGACCATCTAACTATTGAGTAGACAGAACATAGAATAGTACAGCATAGCACAGGCCCTTCAATCCATGATTTTATGCTGATCTATATAACCATGCTCTATGGTCATTCTAACCCCTCCTTCCTACACATTAATGTCCATTTTTCTTATATCCGTGTACCTATCTAAGAGTTTCCTAAATATCACTATTGTGTCAACCTCTATCACCGGTCTCAGCAGTGCATTCCAGACACATGCCACTCCTTGGTAAAAAGCCTTCTTTAGAAAACCTACATCACCTAGCCAGATTCTGCTTATATATTTGGAGCAGACGATATATTAAAACAAAATCTGATGTAACAAAAAAACTGATACCAGTATTTGGAGTAAAATGTTATTGATAATGTATCTGCTTTGCAAATCCACTATTTATTCAAGCACTACCTCATCAGTAAAAGACAATACCTAAGGAAAGTAAAGAAATCACTTTCTTTTGCATCAGTCATTTCCTCATTGGTCTGGATGCTGGTCTCAGTGCCAAAAAGGTACTTCATTACCTTGTGCTTATCTTACATAATGGTGCTCCTGATGTGCAGTTTGTTCCTCCTCAGTCTCCATTCATAAGAGGAAAACAGGAAGTTAGTGTCCTGGTTGGCGTACGGTATCATATTGAAAATCATTAAGATCAATGCTGAGTGGACTAGACAGACCCATTAGCTCCTTTCCTCCAGAGTAAAGGACATCGGAGGAAGATGACAGGGACATTTGGAGCCACTCCAAAATTCTTTTGGCTTATGGTTGAATTAAAGTTATTTTAATGATTCATTTTATAAAAAAGATATAAGTTTAGAATTTCAGGAACAGTTTGTGAAACAGTTCATGTTGCATTAATGTCTAAGATATCATACTTTAGTCACATTGCTGTTTCTTGTATTCATGATTTAATAAAGCTAATTCAGCAGCATTAGTTTTATCTAAAAGAAAACCAATGGATAAGGTATTAAAAATTAAAGCATTGGTTTCAAAAGATTATAGAATGTATACACTGAATGTTTCCCCAGTATTTATCTGTGTGTCAGAAGACTCATGATTATTGTATCTGGAATAAAATAAATAATTGCTTTATGTTTCATTCTCAAAATTGCTAATATATTCTAGAGCAGTAGGAGTGCAGTAAAGGAAAGTAAAATGACTATGCAAATACTGAGTGAATAAATTGTTGTTGAAATGTTACTTGAATGAATAGTGTAGTCCATAATATAAAGAGCACACATTTCCCATCTTCACAGAGTGCCTTGGGATCTTCAAAGCCGATCTGAAGGTACCCTTTAAAAGGCTGCACACTGGGAATTCAAGTGGTGGTTCAACCTACATTATGACCACAGGACTGGATGAAAGCCTGAAGGTGGTGATTGTTAATAAACTAAAATAATAAATAAAACTAGAACTAGATTATGTCACTGATAATGAAGAAATGAAATCTTTTTAAATTACAACAGTAAGGTACATGCTGAGTCATTAAACAAAAGATAAGAACAGGAATTACATTACAAGTTAATCGTAAGTTGACATGTGTACAAGTGAATACATTTTTTCTTGCTGTTCATAGCTTTAATTAGCAACAGAATTTTCTCAGAGGAATTGTTGTGGTCGGAAGTTTTGGTATGATGATTGTTGCAATGGAAGCATAACAATATAGAAGGAATAGAACTGTTACTTTATGTCACAATGATGTTTAGCTCTACCTTAATTTATTGTGGAATTAAGTATGAAAAATGGGGATGATTAAGAGCTTTGATTGAATAGTATAAAGCACCCCTCTATGTACTTACATTTATAGTTCCATCTAGTATTCATGGGCTGACGTTCCTGTCCTTATAAGGCCATAAGATATAGGAGCAGAATTAGGCTATTTGACCCATCGAGAATGCGCCACCATTTCATCAATTTTCCTGTCAGCCACAATCTCCTGCCTTCTCTCCATATCCCTTCATGTCTTGACCAATCAGGAATCTATCAACCTCTCTGATTTAAATATACATAATGACTTGGCTTCTATTGCTGCCTGTGGCAAAGAATTCCACAGATTCACCACTCTCTGGCTAAAGAAATTCCTCCCCATCTCTGTTCTAAAGGACTCCCCTCTATTCTGAGGCTGTGTCCTCTGGCCTTAGGTTCTCCCATCGTCGGAAACATCCTCTCCACGTCCACCCTATCAAGGCCTTTCACAATGCAACAGGTTTCAATTATTTCACCCTTCGTTCTTCTGCATTCTAGTGAAATCAGGCCCAGAGCCATCAAACGTATTTCATACAACAAGCTATTCAATCCTGGATTCAAGTCTGCTATGTTATAATTTGGCATGTGCTAAAAAGTTAGCATGGTTTTGATTGTGCTGCTTGAGTTTCATGGAAATAATTATGGCATTGTTGGCTTCCCCTCCTAACTCCCTCACTGAACTTTCACCTACTGATATCTAAGAGGATCTGTTCACATAGATGAATTGCTGTTATTACTGTATTATGTCCTATTATTTCACCATTTATTAATTCAATCCTTATAACTATTTTTGCCACAATTTACCTTAGTTTTGAGAATTTGCAGGAGATGGTCAAGTAAAAAACAACAGGTCTAATCAAGATTATTATGAAGTCATGTTTTAATTAAGCATCATGATCCATATTGCTGCCTTCTACCAATTTGACAGAAGCAAAAATATACTAGGTGCCGTATTTTTAGGTCAAAATAATCCAATGAAATTTTTTCACAATCTGTATGTGATGTCTTGCACTTTAAGATGGAAGTAATCTTTCAGTGTTTATAATTAGCCATTGTTATTCACAGATAAGGCTTGGAAAGGAAAAGCACTCTAAAAGTGCTGTCCACTGTTTATACCCGGTCTGTCACTGCAGCTCTTGTAGAATCAGGTGGAGAATCATAGAATCTTATATGCAGCATTATACCTTCTACCATGGTAATTTCTCCACGGGTTAGTAAAATTCTCCCTTCAATGGTTTATTCAGTTCCTTCTTAAAAGTTACTGCTGATTTTTCTCCCATTATGCACACGTATTGAGTTCCATCACAATAATTTGCTGCAATATGAAAATATTCTCATCATCTCAATGGCTGCTATAACCTCTGGCACTCTCCTTTAAGCTAGTTGTAGCAATTCATCATTATTTTGAATGTCTGTTTAGCTAGAAACTCTTGGAGTTTACATTGATAAGTCCAGCTCCCTAACACTATTGGGAAACTATAGACCTATTTAATTTGTCCTGTGGTGGTGATTTTGGAGTGAGGGTGTATTAGTGTTAATTTCAAAGACGTGCAGTCATGATTTGTTTATTCAGAACCTAACCTAATATTAAACTAGGAGATTGCACTATTACCCTCAGGATACAGTTGACTAAACTGAATGATGACCAGTGTCCTTTTGGTGTCATTAACATGTAGTGCCAGCTAGTATACCTCAGCAAATCAATGTTTACAGCTGCTTTGAGAATTCCGAAACAAACATTAGTGCAGATTGAGGAAGGAAAGGGTAAAGTAAAATACATTTAGTTGTTAAGAAGAGATTGGCACAGAGGAGTCAACTTAAAAGTGTACAGCTTAATGGATTTAGCAAACTGGAATATTAATTCAATAAAATGTTTCTGAGGAAATCTATTCCATGTGCAACAAATTTTATCCATCATTTACTGGAAAAACTGTTCTACCATGGTAACATATACAGACTACAAAGTATGGGTGGATATTGCAACTTTGATTTTAAGAGATTGTCCTGAAAAGGCTGGATAATCCAGTAAATGCAATGCTGATAGAGATAGTGCATAAAGTGGTAGGCACTAAATCTCATAGTGTTTGATTTCCACAGGACATCTCCAGAAGATCAGGCAGTGATAAAGAGAACACAAAATCAATTGGTCATTTGCCGTCTGCAAATAAGACCAGAATCAAGGATGAGAAAATGAGTCTATGACTATAATGAATCTAGTTCATCAAAGGCATCCTTTAATAGTTGGGTGTTCTGTTGCATACTATTGTTTAGTCTGAGAACCTACCTCTTGATTTGTCTCATTAGATGCCAAATTATTGTCATGTTAAAATACTGACAGAAAAAAGAAGGTAATATTTTTATTGAAGTTTATAAATTTATTGACCTATTATTTTCATACTTCAAGATGTTGTTAATAAACTGCTTGGAAAGTGCTTAAAACGGAAGTCAAACAAAATAGTTCCAATTTTTAATACACTGTTGCCTGATGTCCCCAATCACTCTTCCACCACCACGCATGATAATATTAATTGTTTATATGTGTACATCTTGTAACAAATTTTCAATTCTACAGAATATTAGGTGTTAAATTTATCACCTAGTATTTCATAAAAGAATTATCGTTTAATTTCTCCCATGCAATTCAGCACCATGATGGCTCGCTGAGTAAATACTCTGTCTGCTGTGGAACAGCCAACTATACTCTTAAATATTTTCCCCATTCTTTGCTGGTTTAGTTCACTCCAACTGTGACATTAGTTATGGCATTGCAATTGGTTTGTGAGTACAAAATAAAAAAAAAACATTTTTTCTTTCCATTCTAAATTAATTTGCTGGATAATGTTAATTACATGCATAGACATCTTAGTTTGTGTGGATGTTGGTGAGATCAGTATCAAATCATTGTGCCTGACAAAACTTTTGGATGCGATGTAAAACCTTCCTCACAAGAGTCCCAGTAGACTGTTGGAGCCTGGCTACACCCTGAACTATGGTTTCTACAAATACTCTAGTAAAGTTATTGCCAGGTGATTAAGAAATAAGAATCAGAAGAGCATTATCATGTGACTTGCTATCCAAACAAAGTATAAAAGTGGTCCATTACTCACAGTCATATTTTCTATAAAATGTATATTGTCGCAGTGATTCTTGGAAATTCTTGTTTCTTTCATAATGCCATTTAATTGTCTCCATTTACACTGGGGAAATACAACCTAACACATACTTGATTTGATGAAGATCAAGAGATAACATGGAGCCAAAGTCAAAGGACTCATTGATTCATGCCATTATAAGATGTACAGTATCTGTTTTAATGAAATATTTGAAATATCTCCTGGGAACTTGTTTGAAGCAATACCAGAGATTATTTTTCAATAGAATGGTTGTTGGTGCCAAGAAATTTTCCAACAAAGTCCAGGAGTATTTCACCAAAACTAGGAAGTGTAACACACTGAAACTTCTAGAGGCTGAAATTTTCCAAACAGAACTTGACCAACCAATGGAGCGACTTTTAGCCATTGCTGTAAATGGAATCAATTAGAATAACTAGCATCAGCCATGACAACCCGACTTTGGCAAATATACTGTAGGTGGTGTACGAATTTCATCATTGCTTTGATAAACATTTTAAGATTCACTGGCTTTTCTAGAGGCACACTGAAAAAGCCTAGAACTGTAATACAGTACATGTTTCTCATCAGTCTGCCCTTTTAAAGGCCATTCCTACACTGTATAACTTAAAATGCCAAGTGGCAAACATTGAGTTTTATCATCATTTTCAGTTCCATTAGAACATTCTACAAGGTGCTTTTCTGCCTCTGATCATTTAAGGTTGTAATCATCATTAATTATGGATGATGAGACAGAATAACAATTCAGAGAGGATGCTTGGTTTATATTGGAGAAACACTGAGGTAACACCATGATTGGAATCTAATACACAATGAAACTCTAACAATAACAAAACTATTTTAATTTAACTTGAACCTTTATTAAAATTAATAAAACATCTTGAAGGGCACAGTTTGCAGGTGGTAGAACTACCACCTCACAGCTCCAGTGGCTTGGGTTCAGTCCTGACTTCTGGTGGTGTCTGCACTGAGGTTGCACGTTTTCCCAGAGACCGCATGTGTTTCCCTAAGTGCTTCAATTGCCTTGCACACCAGAAAGGCGTGGCTGCTGTAAATTGCCCTAATATAACTAGATATTGATGAGGACTCATTAGGAATATAGAGTTCAGTTTTGCTTACCCTGCCATAGGAAAGATGCCATTAATTTAATTTATTTAGAGATACAATGCAGAGTTGTGCCACCCCCATCAAACCTCGATTTAACCCTAATCTAACCACAGAACAATTTATCATGACCAATTAAGAGGAGATTGATGAGGATGTTGCCAGGACTTAAGGGACTGAGCTGCGGAGTGAGGTTGAGCAGGTTAGGACTTTATTCATTGGGATATAGAAGAATGAGGGGAAGATTCTTAGAGATATATATAACATTATGAGTGGCATAGAGAAAGGCAATGCAGTCTTTTTTTTTAAACCAGGGTTAGGAAATCAAGAACTAGAGGGCATAGGATTAAGGTGAGGGGGGAGAGATTTAATAAGAATCTGAGAGGCAACTTTTTCACGCAAAACATGGTCCATATGAGGAACCGCCAGAAGTAGTTGAGGCAGGTACATTAACAAAATGTAATAGGGACTCAGACATACAGGTGAATAGGAAAGGTTTAGAAGGGTTATAGGTCAAGCATGGATGAATGGGATAAAATTAAAAGGGCATTTTGGTTGATAGTTGGTCCAAAGGCCCATTTCAGTGCTGTGTGAATCTGTGATCCTAGACTAAGTGCTAGAATATGGATGGATCTGAAAAGAATCTAGGGAGAACAAAATAATTTTAGTGTGAAACCAGTGTAACAGTACTTGATCATTGGTGCAGGCTCATGGCCTTACATTTATGTTACGTCACTATTAAAATCATTAACAAATAAAAAAAAATATTGCTCTGTATAATGGAACAGATGACTGAAACCATCATAACCATCAGCAAGATTTAAAGATGGTTTTAAAGAACGAAGGAGGAGTCGAAACATCTGAAATGAAGTTGTAGAATGCAAATCCCGAAGAGTTTGAGCAATTAGATATGGGGATAGTCAATGAGCTAGAAACGGAGGAGTGGAGATATTTTCAGTTATCTCTGATTGTATGGTTTAGATAATGAGGACACGCAGTCCTCTTTTATTGCATTTAGTAATGCATGCATTAAGAAATGATACAATGTTCCTCCAGAATGATATCACAGAAACACAAGACAAATCAAGACTGAAAATCTGACAAAAACCACATAATTATAACATAGTTACAACAGTGCAAAGCAATATCGTAACTTGATAAAGAACAGACAATGGGCACGGTAAAAAAAAGTCAAAGTTTCTCGAAAGTCCTATCATCTCACGCAGACGGTAAAAAGAAGAAAAAAAAATCTCCCTGCCATGAACCTCCAGTGCTGCAAACTTGCCGATGCAGCACCCTGGAAGCACCCGACCACAGCCGACTCTTGGGTCCGTCTGAAAACTTCGAGCCTCCGACACCGAGCACCATCTCTGCTGAGCACTTCGATCCCAGCCTGGGCAACGGGCAATAGGCAAAGCCGAGGATTTGGGGCCTTCCCCTCCGGAGATTCTGGACCGCACAGTAGCAGCGGCAGTGAAGTAGGCATTTCACAAGCTTCTCCAGAAGAAGGTTCCAGGCTTGTAGGAGTCCTCCTTGTTGCTACTGCCGCTGGGCAGGAGGTACCGAATCCAGAGGCTCCACACCACCAGGTTCAGGAACAATTATTACTTTGAACCATCAGGCTCCTAAACCTGCATGGATAATTTTATTCAGTGCAACTCTGAACTGAATTTTTGACTTACAGCCTCACTTTCAAGGCCTCTTTCCAACTCATGTTCTCAGTAGTATTTTCATTTGCACAGATGATCTTCGTTTGCACATTGATTGTTTTCAGGCTTGGTCATTTATATGTAGTTTTTCATAAAATTCTATTGTATTTCTTCTTTTTCCTATAAATGCCTGCAAGAAAATAAATGTCAACATTGTATATGGTAACGTACATTCCGTAGCCACTTTATTAGATGCAGGAGAGAAACCCAGTGTGGTCATCTACTGTTGTAACATGTGGTTATTTCAGTTACTGTAAGCTGGAATCAGTCTGGCCATTCTCCTCTGACTTGTCTCATTAACAAGACATTTTTGCCCACAGAACTGCTATTTGCTGAATGTTTTTTTTCCATTTCTCACACCATTCTTTGTAAACTCTAGTGACTGTTGTGCGTGAAAATCCCTGGAGATCAGCAGTTTCTGACACATACTCAACCCACCCTGTCTGGCATCAACAATCATTCCACAGTCAAAGTCAGTTAGATCACATTCCTTCCCCATTCTGATGTCTGATTTGAACAACAGATAAACCTCTTGACCACAACTGTATGTTTTCATGTATTGAGTCTCTGGCATATGATTAGCTGGTTAGATATTTGTATTAACAAGCAGGTGTACAGATGTACCTAATAAAGTGGCCACTGAGTGTATATGTACTTTGATAATAGATTTATTTTGAAATTTAAACTTTAAATTTGAAAGAGAAGGTGAAGATTTTCAACACTGTGCATTGCTTAACCTGAGGCCATATGAGTCAACAACCCTGGGGTGACGGGTTGACAGGACTTGGTCAAAGTTCAAATATGGGTGTAAGGGAGTGCAGAACAAGATTCACCTTTCATGAGTGCACTGAAAAGTGAAATCTACGGGCAACAAAGATGTGGATTTCAGCAGCAGAGTCAAGTATTGTTGTGGGTCCTGGATTTAATGGTTTATCGTCATTATGATTGGAGTAAACTTCTGATAATCCATTACTAGATGTTATTCAAGCAGTCTGACAATTTATAAATAGAAGAGGAATCAAGAATCGGATTTAATATCAATACTAATAATAATATTTAATAAACTTGTTAACTTATAAATAAAGAGAGTTGATACTTGGGTAGATTTGGATATGAAAGCTTGTAATAACTTGCAAACTTTGGAGCTGGGAAAAAGCCTGTTTTATGGTCACATTCTTATCAAGATTCTCCTTAAGGAATGTGGATAAGCATAGAGTTAAAAATGGCTTATCTAGAGCTCCACAAGTTTTGATTGCCAAATTCTGAGTGAGGTAACTTGAAATGTGAATACATTGAATAATATCATTATGGTAACACTAATGCTGGGATTCAGATGTTAATACCTAGAGGAGGATGTGGTTAGGTATATGGAAGTAAGCCACAGGTAGAACCTTGGGAATACCAGAGGCAATGATGCAGGAAGATAATCTATTGTCGATGCTTCTCAAGATGAGAATGTGATCAGTTTAGTACAATACCATGCACCTGAACAATGATGGAAGAAAGTGTGGGACAAGATGCATGGTTTACATTGACAGAAACCATAGACTGCCAGGAAGGGTAAGAAAGGATTGATTGCTTCTGTTGCAGTCACTGGAATTGCAAGGTTGCACTCAGGGAATACTGTGGTGTTTTGGATTAATCTAAGAGCCCAATAGCTTTCATTTATCTATCTATCTAATTAACACCAGCTTAATCACAGAATCACTTATAATGTCCGATTACCCCACTCATCACTATACCTTTACACTGTGGAAGGAAACTGGAGCCCCCACCCTCACGGGAAGGACATACAAAATTTCTTACAGATTGTATCACAATTGAACTCTGAACTCTGACACCCTGAAATTAATAGCACCATGTTAACCACCACACTACTGGTGGGCAGAATTGTAAAATTGGTATTGGTGGGCAGTATTGTAAAATTTACTGGTGGGCAGAATTGTAAAATTGGTCCTGGTGGGCAGAACTGTAAAATTGGTACTGGTGGGCAGTATTGTAAAATCAGTATTGGTAGGAAGTATTGTAAATTTGGTACTGGTGGGCAGAATTGTTAAATTGGTACCGGTGGGCAGTATTGCAAAATTGCTATGTGTCTGGGCCAGCAATATGCAATAATGTGTATGAGCTATTTATTCATTACCAAGACTGGCTAACAAAATGCTGAGTCTTTCAACATATTGTTTATTTTCTGATTCATTTACATATATCCTATCTTCTAGCTTTTATATCTTTAAATGTATGCCCGTGTTTCTTCTCAGTCAAACTAATTGATGTGTAACTTGTTGCAAATACCCTCTGTGTTGGGGAAGAGGTGTCAGAAAAGCAAGGAATGGGAACAGAAACTCAGCTCACCAATCATTTTTTCAGCAAGTGTGGGACGGGGTTATGGGTTGAGATCATTTAAAAATGAGGGCGTACACTAGTGGGAGAAATACAATGGGTGATAGTAACCTTGTCGATGCAGGAACCTCAATCCTACTATGATGATTTGATGTATGTTTTGCTGTAGCTAATGGTTAGCTAGGAGTAGTCAGATGTACTTGGTCTCTATCACTGAGAAGATAGTTGGTGGCAGAGAACAGTAGCATGCAGTCTTGCTCTTTTGCATGCTGATCACTTTGATGTTCCATCTTCCAGTGTGTATAAATATAATTATGAACTAATGTGTCCAGGGCAGTTTTAAAACCCTCCTCATCATTGTGTATATTGCCCTGGTAACCAGACTAGGAAAGTAGTACATATAGTGACCTGTCATTAAGCGAGCTATCAGTCTGTGTTGTCATGGCTTCTTTTTGTGTTCATTCTTCTCTCATTAGACACTTCTGTAAATGACAGGAAATTGAAAGATTTAAGCATTTAAAACATTTGACTCTCAAACAGTACCAGTAGAAATATTTTCCAGCCAAAACTGTCTGACTTAGTTTCTGCATTACAACAGCATCTGCATTCAAAAATTGTAGGTTGATTTCCTGGCTTTGTGGATGTCTTCCCTTTTATATTGGATTCATGTTGCATTCTCCTTTATTTATGCTCCCACTTAGTACAAGTCATCATTTTCCGGCCAGAAGCACTAAGTACATCTAAAGGTAGGTGAATGCTGTATTTGTTCATCTGCTGCAGTTCCATGAGATGAAAGTGGCTCCGTCCTTGATGCAATCCAGTTCTATGGAAAATCAAAGAAGACAATATTGTATGGTTTTACTGTGGTTGTGCAAAGGACTCGATAATTACCACTGAAGTATATTAAAAGGATAATGCAGTCTAAGAATATGCTGTGGCTGTGAGTTTTTTTTCTGAAAGGAACATTTTAAGATGCTGTATAGTGTCAGAGTAATTTGACAAATAATACCTGAGAAATGTGGATTGAAGGAGAAAGTAACTCAGAAGTGTAAATTCTGATGTTTCTTGTGTATTTTCTGGGTCCATTTTCGAATAATTGATGTAAGATTGCTGATTAGCCAACTCATACAATCGATTTAAGAGCCAAGCCAATTTGGAAAAGTCGGGTGAAGGCTGTGTCGAAGTGGCAGAGCCCGAGTACTGAATGACCTGAGGTTTGGATGATTTAAGCACCAAACTAGATTGAAATGGTGGGAGGTGAGAGATCGGCTGGTTTGGCTCGTTGCTCCATAGGATTTGCTCGAATCTGCTAAACTGAGGCTGTGACCTGCAACTAGTGGATGTATGGATCAAGTGCAGTGATGCCTGTTTTGCAAACTTCAGTTTCCAGTGCTGTTTGCTTGCTTTTATTGTTTACACAATTGTTTTTTTTCTGTCTCTCCGCACACTGTGTGTTTGACAGTCTTCTTTGGTTTAATAATGAGTTCTTTTGCTGGTCTTTGTTTTATGGCTGCCTGTAAGGAGACAAATCTCAAGGTTGTGTTAAGTATACATACTTCAATAATGAAATGTACTTAAAACTTGGAACTTTACCCAGCAGATTGTTATTGGGATGGACTTCATATTCTTTACCTAGCAATTCTGATGTAATTTATTTCATTAAATTGTATCCATATTTAACAAGTACATCTACATCATTGCTTTAACAAATTTGCATCAAGGCTGACTTATTAAATATAAACAATGGAGCCCTGTCTTTAAAAACTGGTTTAGTCCTACTTGCAATATTTCTGGATTCAGGTGTCCAATAATTCGATACTGTCTATATAATTCTTTTTATAGTCCTGCATCACTTATGCTTCACGATAAATTAACAAAACTGCAGAAGGACATTTGATTTTCTTCTGATTTAACAAGTGTTAGTCCCATTAAATATCCTCTTTTATGAGACCCTTTGGTTAAATTGCATCATAAAATAACTTTTTGTCTGCTTGTTTATTGTACTCACCTAATTCAATTGATAAGGATCACAGAATTTCAATCAACAGTAATCTGTATCTAAACAAATTCTAAATGCCTGGATAATCCTGACAAGATCCAGCCAGTCTTGTTTGTATTATTTATTCCATTAGGGAAATGTTATTGATGGGTAAATGGCTTGCTTTTCCACATACACACAAAATTTAGCTACTTTTTTAAAAACATGTTTTTCTTTAGATCAATATTTTGTATTTAACCACGAACTCAGCACTTATTTTCCTCTTATCTGGATTCTCTGTCTCTTGGCATCTGACCATTTGCCTGCAGGTATACAGCTGAGTTCCAGTTGAAATAATAATTGTCTGTACTGGTTCTGTGGGCTACGTTGCATCTAACCCTGAACTTAAGAGTTCACTACCCACGGCTCTCTAGACAGTAAATGGGAGGGTTTTAGAATGTTGTAGAACAGAGAGACCTAAGAATGCAGGTACACAGTTGCTTTAAAGTGGCAATATAGTTGACGGGGTAGTAGAGAAGATATTTGTCATGCTTGCCTTCATTGGTGAGGCCATTGAGTACAGGAGTCATGTGACAACTGTACAAGCATCCTAAAGGGGAATGGTGAGCAGCCAGAAGTCGTGGTGCATATTGGTACCAACAACATAGGTAGAAAAGGGGAAGAGGGCCTGAGGAGAGAATATAGGGAGCTAGGTAGAAAGCTGAAAAGCAGGAATGATCATGGTTGGAAGATTAACATCCAAGGATACATATTGAGTCAAAAGTACAGGTAGCTAAGTGGAGGGGGTGGGATGGATCTGTTGGTAAAAAATGAAATCAAATCCTTAGAAAGAGGTCATATAGGATCAGAAGATGTAAGAAACTAGAAGGGTAAAAAGACCCTGGTGGGAGTTATGTACAGGTCTTCAAATAGTAGCCAGGATGTGGGATACAAATTACAACAGGAGATAGAAAAGGCATGTAAAAGGGCAACATTACAATAGTGATGGGGATCTTAATATACAGATAGATTGGGAAAATCAAGTCTGTGCTGGATCCCAAGAGAGGAAATTTATAGAGTGCCTCTGAGATAGTTTTTTACAGCAGCTTGTGATACATTCCACTAAGAAAAAGCAATTCTGGATGGAGTGTTGTGTAATGAACTATATTTGATTTGAGAGTTTAAGGTAAAGGAACCCTTGGGAGGCAGTAATCAGAATATGATAGAATTCACCCTGTAGTTTGAGAGGCAAAAGATAAATTCAGATATATCAGTATTACAGTGGAGTAATGGGAATTACAGAGGCATGAGAGAATAGGTAAGCTAGGCAATAATATAAAAGATAATACCAAAAGTTTTGTCATATGTATAACAAGATTAAAAGAGAGGCTAGAGTGGATATTGGACCACTGAAATTGATGCTGGGGACAAAGAAATGGTGGATTAAGTTTTGCATCAGTATTCACTGTGGAAGATCTAACAGTATGCTATAAATTCAAGAGTGTCATGGGGCAGAAGTGAGTGTAGTTGCTATTACAAAGGAGAAGACCCTTGGAAGCTGAAGGGTCTAGAAGTAGACAAGTCGCCTGGACCATTGGACTGCACTCCAGTGTTCTGAAAGAGGTAGCTGCAGAAATTGTGGAGGCGTTAGTAATGATATTTCAAGAATCACTAGTTTCTAAAATGGTTCCAGAGGACTAGCAAATTGCAAATGTCACTCCACTCTTTACGAAGGGACAAAGTCAGAAGAGAGGAAATTATTGGCCAGTTAGCTTGACTTTGGTTGTTGGGTAGATGTTGGAAACCATTACTAAGGATGAGGCGTTGTGGTATTTGGAGGGTGCATGATAAATCTGACCACAGTCTGCTTGGCTATCTCAAGGGGAAAATTTGTCTGATAATACTGTTGGAATTCCCTGAAGAAATAACAAGCAGGAAGTCAAAGGAAAGTCAGTGCATGTTGTTCACTTGGATCTTCAGAAGGCCTTTAACAAGGTGCCTCACATAAGGCTACTTAACAATATAAAAAACAATGGTGCCACATGAAAGATACTTGCATGAATAGAAGGTTTGCTGACCAGTAGGAGGCAATGGGTGGGAATAAAGGGGGCCTTTTCTGGCTTGCTGCTGGTGACTAATGGTATTCCACAGGGGTAGGTGTTAGGACCACTTCTTTTCACATTAAATTTCAGCAATTTAAATGACAGACTGATGGGTCTGTGGCCATGTTTGCGAACGATATAAAGAGAGGTGGAAGGAGAGTTAGTGTTGAGGAAGCAGAGAGTCTGCAGAAGGACTTAGGTGAGAGAATGGGCAAAGAAATGGCAGACAGAACATAGCGCAGAGAAATGTATGGCCATGCACTTTGGTAGAATAAGTAAAGGTATCAACTATTTTCTAAATGGCATATAATTCAAAAATCAGAGGTGCAAAGGGACTTGGGAATCCTTGTCCTTGTCCCTAAAGGTTAATTTGCAGGTTGAGTCGGTGGTAAGGAAGGTAAATGCAATGTTAGCATTCATTTCAAGAGGACTAGCATATAAGAGCAACTATGCACTACTGAGATGTTATAAAACATTGGTCAGACCACACTTGAAGTATTGTGAGCAGTTTTGGGCCCCTTATCTAATAAAATATGTGCTGACATTGGAGAGGGTCCAGAGAAGATTCATGAGACTGATTTCTGCAATGAAGAGATTAACATACGAGGAATGTTTGATGGCTCTGGGCCTGTACTCACAGGAGTTCAGAAGAGTGAATGGGAGACCTCATTGAAACCTATCACATACTTAAGGGTCTGGATAGAGTGGACGTGGAGAGAACGTTGCCTATAGTAGCTGAATCTAGGAACAGCGTCAGAATAGAGATGAGGAGGAACTCCTTTAGCCAAAAGGTAATAAATGTTTGGAATTCAGTGCCATGGATGGCTGTGCAGGCTGAATCATTCAGTATATTTAAAGGTTCTTGGTTAGTCATGGTGTCAGTGGTAACCAGGAGAAGGCAAGAGAATGGGATTGAGAAAGGTAATAAAAATTAGCCAAGATGGAATGGTGGAGCCGACTCAAGGGGCTGACTGGCCTCTGCTCCTACACCTTATAGTCCAAGACATTTGTAGTGCCACCTTTGGAATACTGTTATAGGAAAGAATTCACTAAACTAGCAAGGGTGCAATCAAAATTGACCACAGCATCCATGAATAGAAAGTAGACGTTTTAATATCTCAGGTCAATAACTTTAAAAAAAAAGCTTTAAGTTGAATAGAAGGAAGGGGAAGGGGTGCTGAGAACAAAAAGGAAGGTCTGTGATAGGGTGAAGAAGTGAGGGATTGACTGAGAGTGAGTGGTAGCAGTTAGTGAAGAGCAAATAGTATATTGGCGGGAGATACAAATTGAAGGAGAAGAATTAAATCTGAAATTGCAGAATAGAAGCAGTGGAAAGCTTAAATGCTAGAAATCTGGCTGATTATTGAGATTTGAACTGTTGCTTCTTAAGCTTTTGGAATAATGTAGGAGAACAAAGACAGAGGACTCACAGAGAGAGTAGAATGATGAATTAAAATGTCAGGCTACTTAAGCTCAGAGTCACCCTTGAAGACTGAACAAAATGAGCAGCATATCCACATTTTGTTTACTATAGTACAGCTTATTAAGCCAGCATCTTCACCTTTTGTGTCATGCAATGCCGCTTGGTCTCCACCCTCATATGGATCTGTTTGCTCACTCAATTCCTCTGTAATTTTCATTGCAATTTAAAACTTTATCTCAGATGTTTTCCAGCTTGATGAAAGGTTATCAACCTGAAATATTCTCACTCTGACCTACTGCATTTTCTGATTTCTTTTCAGATTTTCAGCATCTGCAGAATTTTGCTTTAAAGGTATTTTATGCTAGTTTTATTCCTCTTCATGAGGTAGAAATATCAGGAGCCCCTTGTGTCAGCTCAACTAATCATGAGTGATTTGTATCTCTTCCATCTGTATTTCATATCATCTGATACACCTCCCTAACTTAAAAGCTATCAGGTCATAATAACTCAAAGGGGCATACAGGGACGGTGGATGCTGGAATCTGGAGCACCAACCAATCTGCTCCCTGCCCCACTCAGTCCACCAATCACCTCTGGCTTCTGTCTCACCACTCCCCAATTCTTCTTTACTTTGGCTACCTCCCCTTCCACTCTTAGTCCTGATGCAGAATTTTGACTCAAAACATTGGTAATTCCTTTTCCATGGTAATACAAATTGGTCAAGTTTTCATTTCAATTAGAAGCTAGTTACCCAATTAGCACAGAACAATGATTGTTGGAATTAAGATAGATGCAACACCTTATGATATGTTCATCTTGAAATCAGGAATTAATTCTGAAGCTTGTTATTAGGTGCCAGCAGCAAATGGAATGAATCAAGGTGTCATTGTGTAGGTGAGGATTAAAAATATAAAATATAAGATATTTATGTTTAAACATGCAAAATATATCTCCAGGTAACCGCAAGAGTTATGTTACAAACTTTGTTTTCTAATTACTAAGATCACTCCCCAGTTGCTACAGTAATTGAATTAACAACACATTGTTAGGTTGCATTTTTGTTTTTCAAGATGGCTGTCAGTCACAGGGACAGAATTAACCTGATAGGATGCCTTACAACTATTACCATTAAAAAATAGTGCATTCAGCTCACCCGACTGATGTAATGAAGAATTCAGAAACTGGCCAACATCAAATACAACTTAAACAGAAGTCTGAATGCTTGTTGTCCTATTGGAGCTCAATTTGGCTCTGATTTGTAAACCAGCCTATAAAATGAGTGGACTGCAGATTTACTTTCAGTCAAAATGACAATTTCAAGGACCCAAAGAAAAAAAGTCAAAAGTTGTTTTCTTTTCCTAAATAAAATATTTATTATGTGTAAATCAATGTGACATTTTCATTCTTGCTGTTTAGACAATCTAATGTCAAAAGGAAATATCTGCAATACATTATTAATCATTCTTGTTCTGTAACAGTTCTTACACCATTAGTTTTCACGGATATGTTGGAATGAATGGCTCCACACCAATTGAAGAAAATTTCTCAAGTGGTTCGAGAAAGTATGCAGAAATAAGAGCTATTTTGCCAAATGTAAGTTTAAGTATCAATAAGTGTCTGAGATTAAGGAACAACAATTGTGGAAGACATCTGAAAAACTTCAGGCTAAGACTTGCACCAACACTGAACCAGAGTACTACTTATATCACCGGTCTTTCCTCAGTAATTATTTTGAATGCTTTGAGAAGGGGACCAAGATCATTTGCTTTCTCAAGCCATTAAAAAAATAAATGACAATAACTATATATGGTATTCAAGATATGACAGAGTATCGTACTTATGCAATGAGAGGTGAGACTGATTATCTACTTTTCTTTTGCATTGTTATTTACTAATTTATGTGCCACAAATGTTGGATAATATTTGTGCAACAAAATAAATTTCCAATGTAAATGGAAGCATTTCAATCATGTAAGCTAGATGTTATAGTAGATGATGAGGGTGTGAAAAACAGTGGTAAATGGAGTTCACTGGGGGAATGTGTGAGATTATTAGCTTCAGATTTGAGAAAAAGCAAAGTACTTTCCATCCAAAAATTGAGAGTAGGAAGTGGATTCAGAGCCTTGGCATGGAAATTGTTGTGCATTTAATATTTCAATAATATTTGAGTAATTTTTTGCGTATATTTAGTTTCATTAAGCATTCTTGTTCACTTAAGTAATTCATCATGAGTTATATAAAAAAATGTGAATTACTTAAGTCACCACGCTACCATGTGATACCTGCACACCTCACTTAAAAATCAAAATTACTCCCAATTTTCCCAGATTCACTAACCTTCTTTTGGATTAGCTTATTGATTTCAAGTTACAAAATATAACATTAGCAATGAGATATTTTTTAAATGAACCTGAGATGGCTACTGACTTGTTAAAGTGGAGTGAGAAGTTTGAACTAAAACAACACTATGAGGAATTGAAAAGAACCAGCCCAGCACATGCAGAGACTTTCAGTTTCAAACAAAGGCCACGAATAAAAGTATTCAGGGTTCATAAAGAGTAGGTACCCGTTGATAATATTCGTAAATAAAAGCAGAAATGGCTGCGAATATCTGAAAGTTTCATGAGTTTCATGTGTACTGAGCTAATTGAACAGTATTTTAAAAACAGCCAATGAGAAACAAACGCCAATTTTGCTCAGCACATTGGGTTAAAAGGCATAGAGTTTGCTTCAAAATTTGGCTACTCCAATAAAATCATCAAGTGAGCTTTGCTGATATGGTAAAAGTGATGCAGGAATACTTAGAACCAAATCCACCATTGATTTCAGAATGCTTTAAGTTTAAGTGGAATCAAAAAGAGGGGGAGTCTATTTAAGCATACATGGCTGAATTGAAGGTATTGTCTGATCATTGCTGGTTTGGTTTATGGGCTTATTGATACACTAAGAGATCATTTAGTTTGTGAAATCTTAAAAGAAAGCATTCAAAAGCTGCTTCTAACTGAAGCACAGCTTATATTTAAAAGAGCAGTGGAAATTGCAGTTGCTCTGGAAACCGCAGACAGATGCAATTGAGTTGCAGACGGGAAGGAAAGTGATTAAAATTGCAGTTTCTAAACAGAACCAGCCTGGCTGGACAAGTTGTGTTACCATTATGGCAGGGGCTCACATACACTAAACAAATGCAGATTTAAAGGTGAAACTTACAGAAAATGCAACAAAATAGGACACCTACAAAGAGCATGTCAAGCAGACAAAAATAAGTAGACTATAAGAAAAAAAGCTAAAAAGTGAAATTGCAGTTTCAAGTGCATTAATCTGCAAACTGTTCATCAAAATTCTACTAATGATGATAGTGACACAGGATTGTGCAGCCTTGAGACTTACAGTGTGAAAACTAACAATAGGCAAACAATCAACAGGAATTCTGCAGATTCTGGAAATTCAAGCAACACACATCAAAGTTGCTGGTGAACGCAGCAGGCCAGGCAGCATCTCTAAGAAGAGGTACAGTCGACGTTTCAGGCCGAGACCCAAACAATATGGCTTATGCCAGAAGTGAATGGTAAATTAAAAGGAATTAGACGCTGGTTCAGCCGTTTCAGTCATTCCACAAAATGAGTTTCAAAGGCATTTCAAAGATACTGAACTGAAGCCTGTAGATACTTGGCTAAGAACTTATACTGGAAAAAAAGATAACTCCTGTAGAATGACATCCATAACAGTGAAAAACAACAACCAACAGGCCACATTGAGCTTATGCTTAGAAGTACCAGCATTGTGGAGGTGTGATTGGCTGAGACAACTACAACTTGATTGGAGATCCATCAGGACGAAAAGCATTATCAGGGATACTGCCCAACTTGCTGAGTTCCTCCAGCGTGTTGTGAGTGTTGCATTGACCCCAGCATCTGCAGATTATTTTGTGTTTAGGTGTATAGAGCGTTGGCTGATTGGCAGGAAATAGAGAGTGGGAATAAAGGGATCCTATACTGGTTGGCTGCCGGTTACCAGTGGTGTTCCACAGGGGTCCGTGTTGAGGCCGCTTCTTTTTACATTGTACATCAACAATTTGGATTATGGAATAGATAGTTTTGTGGCTAAGTTTTCTGACGATATGAAGGTAGGTGGAGGGGCCGGTAGTGCTGAGGAAATGGAGAGTCTGCAGTGAGACTTGGATAGATTGGAGGAATGGGCAAAGAAGTGGCAAATGAAATACAATGTTGGAAAGTGTATGGTTATGCACTTCGGCAGAAGAAATAAATGGGCAGACTATTATTTAAATGGGGAAAGAATTCAAAGTTCTGAGATGCAACGGGACTTGGGAGTCCTCGTACAGGATACCCTTAAAGTTAACCTCCAGGTTGAGTCGGTGGTGAAGAAGGCGAATGCAATGTTGGCATTCATTTCTAAAGGAATAGAGTATAGGAGCAGGGATGTGATGCTGAGGCTCTATAAGGCACTGGTGAGACCTCACTTGGAGTACTGTGGGCAGTTTTGGGCTCCTTATTTAAGAAAGGATGTACTGACGTTGGAGAGGGTACAGAGAAGGTTCACTAGAATGATTCCGGGAATGAGAGGGTAAACATATGAGGAACGTTTGTCCGCTCTTCGACTGTATTCCTTGGAGTTTAGAAGAATGAGGGGAGACCTCATAGAAACATTTTGAATGTTGAAAGGCATGGACAGAGTGGATGTTGCAAAGTTGTTTCCCATGATGGTGGAGTCTAGTACGAGAGGGCATGAGTTAAGTATTGAAGGGCGTCCATTCAGAACAGAAATGCGAAGAAATTTTTTTAGTCAGAGGGTGGTGAATCTATGGAATTTGTTGCCACGGGCAGCAGTGGAGGCCAAGTCATTGGGTGTATTTAAGGCAGAGATTGATAGGTATCTGAGTAGCCAGGGCATCAAAGGTTATGGTGAGAAGGCGGGGGAGTGGGACTAAATGGGAGAATGGATCAGCTCATGATAAAATGGTGGAGCAGACTCGATGGGCGGAATGGCCGACTTCTGCTCCTTTGTCTTATGGTCTTTATATCTATACATATACTGTCTACTTAGTTGAAATGCAACCTATATTGAGTTGGAGTTTATAGCTAAGCAGGGAGGAATGTTGTTTACTTAATATTTCAATAATATTTGAGTAATATATATACATTGTTTAATTAAGCATTCTTGTTTGTTGAAATAATTCATTACAGGTTATATGTAAAAAATTATTAATTGCATATGTCATCACACTACCACACGATACGTGCATGCCTCGCTTAAAGTAAAGTTGAAGTTAACCCATATTTCAGGACTTTCCAGTCTTCTTTTATATTAGTTTAATGTTTCAAAGTTACAAAACATACAAAAATCAGTAAAAACTCAGTGGCTGTGCCAACAATGAAATAAAAAAATGGCTAATGGAAAGTTAATTTACATCAAGATGTCTGGAACTGAAAGAGGCAGCTGATAAGCAACAGCAATAAAACCACCTTCGAGACCCCAGCCAGAGTTCAGTATTTAATTCTCAGTATGTCACATCAGAAAGGAGCCAATAAAATGCAGATGATGATGCTGGGAATGCTTTGTGTTATAGAACCAACATGAATAATGGCAAGTTGAGTATTAAAACATAATCGAAGGGTTGAATGGTCCCTCCTGTTCCACACTATTTTTGAGTACACTTTCACTGCTATTCAAAACCTCCGCCAACACCAAGTTAAGTAGACTACATTTTCCCTTGTTAATTGAAATGTTCCAGTCGGAAATGATGCAAGATCAAGGTGGATTCCCCATTATTCTTGAAAAATTGCCATTACACTTTTGGTTGCCTCCTCACAGCAAGTGAGATTGGGTCTGGAATTGCTAACTCACATCCACATGAACCATTGGCATTAAATCACATTAAGCTGCCTCACCATTATCTCAGCTGATACAAGGCATGAAGTTGTAGATTCTATAAGTTACTGTATTAGGTTAGAATAGGTACAAAGAAATGATGTAAATTGATATTATCTGATCTTAAATTGGTATTTCCCTGATAAAATTCCTGTCAGTTTCTGGTTGCATACGCTCATAAAATAATTTACCTTCTCAAGCCTAATCTACTATTCGTGACTGATCAAATCATTGACCAAATTTACTTGGTTTTATCCCATATGACTGAAAGCTCTTACAAAGTAAATATCAGTCACTCTTAGGATGTTCAACTGATACAGCATTCACACTCTTTTTTTTTGTCCCTAGAATACAGATAAATTTGAAGTTCTTAGCTGTTAAGGAACATGATGTATTTAACATAATTTTAATGGTTTGGAAAGAACTTATTAGACTATTTTTTTTACTTCTTCTTCCTTTACCATATCCACCTTCTGAAGCCTTGCACCTATCTCGGTGACATTGTCTAGACAGTATTTCAAACTTTACTTTGCAAAGTCACTCAGAAAGAAATATGCTAGGAATGAATTTTAAAGCAGATAAATTATTTTATTTACAGTGATAGCTACATGCCAGATTTAAGTAATGCTTCAAATCTCCTCCAACCTTGCGTATGAATGTAGGAAATAATTGCCCAGAAATTCATCTTCTGTCAAGTTAACTATAGTGGAATGCATTTCTGAGATAGGACAGTTCATTTATGTTACTGTGTAGCAAGTTTAGTGCTGTCAATAGGAGATGGTTTTTAGGCAATTATGTTTGTAAGTTGAGTAATTTTAAATCATTTAAGTGAAGTTCTTGTGGTCCCCCTATCCTGGCTTTTTACCATTTACTACACCCCAGTTGAATTGTGCTCAGATTTCTTTGCTTCACATCAAAATGCCCCACTCTAGACTCTCTCACTCTTCATAGCAATAATGGCAAAATCCTCATACATTTTCTACGGCCCTCTCTGGTACTATGTATATTTCCTGTTGTGTGGCCATAACTGTGCACTGAGCCTCAGCTTTCGCTTAACTACCATTTTATTCAGTGGAGCATGTTCTTCATGATCTCATTTTCTTCCTCTGACAGAAAATTTGCTTGTATTCTCTTATCTATCTTGCATTTGCTCACCACCTTTGCCCTCCCTTGATGTATTCTATTTGCCACATTTGTGCTCACCTGACCAATCCTTTGATTCTTACTACAGGTTAGAGCTTCTTTTCAATCAACCGCACTACCAAAGTTCTCAATTATGGCTCCTCATTTAAATCCAAGTCACTGAAATAGGTCAAAAAAGTAAAGGATCTTCTACTAAATCCTGAACAACTATTATGCACATTGAAAGTAAAACTTGCTCTTTCAGCCAAATTTTAATCCAACTTGTCAATTTCCCTTGGATCACGAGCTTTTACTGATCAATTGGTCATGGGATACTACATTGACACCCTCATTAAAAGCCATGAAAACTACATCATATGTGCAAATCTCATCAGTCCTACAATGTAGTATGTTTAATCGCTAAGAAGACATGACCTTCTCTTAAAACGTCCATGGTCACCGTCCATGATTAACCTGTGACTTTCTAAATGCAGATTTATGCCATTACTCAGGATGTTCCCATCAATTTGCCCAATGCTGATGTTAGGCTGAGTGCCCTGCATTTACTTCAACCATCCTTTTCTCCTTCCTTGAATAACAGTGTCAAATTAGCTCTCAGCCCTCACCAAATACGCAGCTCAAGAGAACTGGAAAATTATAGAAAATCCCTGTGCAACTGTCCACTGTGCATTTTATCCAGGCCTGATGTTTTGCCCATTTTTAGACTGCTGTATGTCCTTTTATTCTCTCTCTCTCTCTCTATCTCTCTTGCACATCAAGTACTTCTCATTCTTCCTTAATAACAATATTTGAAGCCCCTCTACTTCAGTGCACAAGGTTCTTGTTTTAATTTATTTGGAGCACCACTGAAAATCCCAGCTCTTATTTTCCATCCTTAATTGTCCTTGAAAAGGTAGTGATGAGTCACCTTCTTAAACTGCTGCAATTTTATCTAATGTTGCCAATTAGCACAATGCTGTTGCTAGCAAGTTGTTGGCAATGAGGGATGGACAATGTATTCTCAAAATGGTGAGTAACCACGAGACAAACCTTCAGTTGGTTGTGGGGTTGGTGGTTTGGGAGGAGCTATCGAAGTAGCCTGGGTGAATAACTGCAGTGTTTTATAGATGGTGCATAAAGTAGCCATTATGTGCTAATGTCAAAAATAAGTTGCTGAAAGAAGGCAGCATTAGTCAGGACAATGACATGGTCAAATTTTTGGGTCGAGACCAGCATCAAGACTATGTACTTGTATTGAAGGGAAAGAATTTTCATTGTAGTGGATAGTATAACATGGGATGCTTTGGCTCAATCACGCTTCTCAGTTATGCTTTATAGATGGTGGAAAGTCTTTGAAGTTGTGTGGATGCCTGCAGTGGAATTCCACGCACATCACCAACAGGTTTGATTGGGATCATATTTGACAATGTTGTCCCTTATTTCTGTGCAAACAAGAAACCAGTGGCCTTCATTTTAGTATTCTGTCCACATTTTGTTGCTCCCCTTAAATAATCTTCCCTTTTCCTCGTGTGCACATATTGGTAACAGCCTGAATAACAGAACATGGCTTTGAAGGTCTGAAGCACATGATATGACAAATTCTCTACAATACGATCTCCTGGCAAGAACTTTGAAGTGGATCTTGCAATGAATGACATGGCAGGACTTGGGAGCAGGCAACATCCATTTCTGATAGAAGATGGAAGTTTTCTAGGGACCTCCAGGAAGAGTGGGGCTTCTGCAGCGAAAGAGGAAGGACAAATCCAGAATACCCAGAGACATCTGGTCTGTTGAAGACAATTCCATGATCTTTCTCAATGGAAGATTCCCCACAATGGCTCATGTTAAGATTTCCCTTTCAACTTATAGTCAAACAAGTCTTTCTCCACCCTTCCCCCCCCCCCCACCCCCGGTTAAAGGCTGATGTGCCATTCACTCTTCAATGTAAATATAGTTTAAGCATTTTCTGAGCATTGAGGTCAAGGATACAATTTAATTTTGCCCACACAGGGTCATGCTTAAATTTTGTGATCATTTTCCAGTTTCAATTCTATCATGTATTATTAAAAATTTTCTGTTTATGGTAGAATTTATAGGTCTAAGTCTCTTGTCAACATCATTATTTTATTCTTGCTCTCAAAGTTCAAAGTAAATGGTATTATCAAAGTAGATATATGTCACCATATACAACTCTGAGATTCATTTTCAGGTAGGGATACTCAACAAGTCTATAGAATAATAACTAAAACAGAATCAATGAAAGACCACTTAACTCAGGTCTCAGCCAAAGTGCAGAAGACAACAAACTGTGCAAATACAACAAGAAGCAACAACAATAAATAAATAAACAATAAATATTGAGAACATGAGATGAAGAGTCCTTGAAAGTTGAATCCATTGTTGGAGGATTATTTCAATAATGTGGCAAGTGAAGCTATCCGCTTTGGTTCAAGAGTCTGATGGTTGTGGGGCAATAACTGTTCCTGAACCTGGTGGTGTGAGTCGTGAGGCTATCTGAGTTATTAAATCTAGTTGCAGTAAATTTCCTTCCAAATGATCAGTAAGAAGTTTGTTGGATGTTCTAATGTTCCCATTTCAGAGTACAGAAGGCATTGTACTTATAGATTACAACGTTATTGCTCTGGATTTGTTTCAAAATATATTTATTGAGGCAGAAAGATAGGCAAATGTTAAGCAAAGTAAAATCAGATGAAGGGACTGACTTTAACTGGTAGAAAAATTGATGGGGCTCCCCAATAGCTCTGCTTTTGTAGCATTTTACTGAGATGGATAATGCATATGGCATAAGTCCAAGATGGTGTTAAAATTAATTTAGAAGATGCTGTTAAAATCCCTTGAGTGTTTTCTATACTTCATGTTTCGGAGTTTGGAGAACATGCGTTTTCCATAGTTCATCCTCCAGATGTTTACCCTTCTATCCACTGGGAGAGATTTCTGCATGTCCATGTGTACAGACAATGCATGGCTGTCCCTCGGGTAGCACAGTTAAATTTCAGCCAAGCGGAAACAAGGAAGATAAACTTACTTCTGCCTGATTCAATCCATTACTGCCTTTGTACTGCCGCTGCGGTGGGAGAATGTCCGAATGCTGCTGATCCTTGTCCTTCAAACTAGCCAGTGCCGTCAAGCAGAAGATTGGCACAAGGCAGGTATAAATTCTGCATGTATTGCTTTTCCTACGGGGATGAAAAACTCCAGTGTGTGCAATGATATAGGAATCCAGATCAGAAGATGAATGTTTCCCATCAATCACCTGCAATGCTGAATAGGCTTTTAAAGGAGTTCTGAATGCCAGTGATTTGTAGTGAATTTTTTAAACTTATGGGTGACAGGACAAGATGCACGTGTACTGCAGGCATGGAAGCAGTAAAGTTCCCTGACTGATTTTATTGATTTCTGATTTTTGAAATCCTTTGGACAGAAGAGAGCTGTTAAATCTAGAATATCAAGGTGTTTACTGAAATTCTGTACTTTGTTCTCAAGCTTTCATTGTGAATGAAATTAAACTGTGGGATTTTTTTTGGAGGGGCTGTGGGGGAAATGTTTATTTTCTAAGGTTAAGCAACAGCAATATAAGTGACTGGAACAATACATTTTGCAGGCATCCAGAGTCAAGGATTCCCAGGTCCAGTGCCTATATCTCACTTGTTGCAGAGTCTTGCTCCTCAATCCAATTTTGGCTCATGCCAAACCCAAGCTGTACTCAAAGTTTTCATGAATCCAAGATCACAAACTCACCTCAAGTCTCAAATCTAACCACTCACATTTATTGGTTGGTCCAACTCTCCTTACCAACCATTATCCCTTCTAGGCTGGCTACCTAACATCTTAATCAGCCCATTTTGTTCCTTTCCCATGGATGTTTGAAATAGATCTAATTGTGTTCAGTACTTTATTATTTTTTTTTTACTGACGCACAGTGCAGAAGAGACAAAGAGCCCTGGAAGGAGAGAGCAGCAAAAGTCTGAAGAAAGTTTTACATGATAGAGAGAAGTAATTAATGTGAGTGGTTCAGGGGAGACTATCAAAGTGCACGGTTGTGATCATAGAAACTACTGATTAAGCATCATCAGTTTCTACTTTGTTGCTCAAAACACTGTCACTTAGTTATTTCATTGAAATACATCTACCTGTTGAAAATAAAATGGTTACTGATTTATTGGTGTTTAAGTAGAATTCATGCAATTAAAAAAAACAAGTGGTTAGAAAATCATTTAAGTGGATGAAATGGCAAGACATGCACCTCGTTTTTCATTTCTGAAGTTTGGTTCCATTGAGCTACATTCAAATGTATATATTATTATATCAAAAATTTAACACAGTTTAGAACAAATTTCTTCCCTCTAAATCCATGTGTGATTGAGCGAAGGTCAGGTCACACATTTTTCATGATGATGGTAATGGTAACAGCGAGATGAGAATGTTGTTTGATGGGTTCACTACTCTTTGTTCCCTCACCCTGGGTCCTGCTCCAACCCTTAGATCTTCACGAGCTGAGGTCTCCTGAAATGCCTTTTCAAATAGGATAAAACATAAGCAGGGATGCATTAGAAGAGCTTATAAACTGATAGTAATAGTGTCCAAGACTATTTACGGTATATCCCAACCAAAGCCAAAAAGCAGATTTTCTGCTTGATTTATCCAGTTCTTGTCAGAACCTTGATTGGCAAGGTTTATATGCCATTTTACACCAATACCATCTAAGAAGGGGGTTCAATCACAAACAAGAGAAAATCTACAGATACTGGAAATCCAAGCAACACACAAAATGCTGTAGGAACTCAGCAGGCCAGGCAGTATCTATGGAAAAATGTACAGTCGATGTCTCGGCCAATGTACTTTTTTCCATAGATGCTGCCTGGCCTGCTGAGTTCCTCCAGCATTTTGTATGTGTTGCTTAAAAAAGAGCTTCACTGTCCTTAAAACACATTTGAATCTCTAAGGTCATGAAAAGAGACCTATACATGTCTCCCTTTCCCCAAGGAATCTTACTTCATCACAAGTCTCAACCTCTGAATTGGAAGGCAAAAGTTTCAGGTCACAGCTTTGAAGTGAGACTTGAGTACATAAGCAAGGTTGGTATTTCTATTCTGTACCAAGGGAATGCTGCCCTATTGTGCGCAGTTTTTCAGAGACTTCAAGAGCCTGTCAAAGATTTTGTCACACTTTTTGGAAGAATAAAGGAGTTTGTGGCAATTTATTAGTCAGTCATTATTCTCAATGTTTGTGGAGAAAAATAAAAAATAGTTGTGAGAGGAGTGATAACTCTCTCCCCCTCATTAGTGAGAGAGCGAGACTGTGGGATGTCGAAGTGTTGTGATAGTGTTTTTTTTGATGGGCTCTAGATCATGGTCTCTTTGGGGTCTCTGCTATTGCTTGCATGGTGGGTGGCAGGGGGCTGATGCCTTTGCTGAGGCAGGTGAGGTAGGGGAGGGGTGGCTTGATGCTTTTGCTGCTACTTGTACATGGGTGGGGAAGGGGGCATTGTGGTTCTATTGTTTTTCTGTCATTCATTCTTTAGGGTTTGTCTTCTGTTTCATGGATGTGTGTGAAGAGTAAAAAATTCATGTTGTATATTGTACATGTAACATGCTGTAGGGTTTCACTGCTGTGTAACATGCTGTAAGGTTTCACTGATAATGTAATGGTTTCTCTGTAGCAGCAATGTTTGGGTTATGACTAGAGATAACGGGGTTAGGAAAGCTGTTGTTCTTTCTTGTGAGCTGGAAGAGAGATTTTCGTGGTCTTTTGCCGGGGAGAGATGAGGAGCGAAGACGCGAATGGAGAGAGTTGGTAGACCGCCGTATGGGGTGGACTTGGAGCGAGGGTCCGAAGGGCAGCGACGATCGGAGGAGGTCGATGCTGGACAATCGGCTTACCCGTGAGCTCCAACATTGCGCAACAGAATGTTCAATAAGATTGGGCCCTTTTTCTTCTTTTTTCGTTTTCTTTACTAACCATATAGTCAAAGTAAGATTTATAAAGCTTAATCGTTTAATCACAAATTATGTACTTTTTGTTATCTTGGGGTACTGATATGCAACAGGGGGCACATCACGCAGCATCCACCCAAAGGAAATTTCTTAAGTTTGGCCGGGCCAGGAGCTATCACCCCCTATATTTAGCCGCTAGTCGAACTGAGAGTTACATACACGTTCTGATATTAAATTGGACCATGAACATTTGCTGAGAGAAAACAAAATCGAATGCTGAAAGTGGTGCAATGCCATTACTTGTGTGTCTGCTCTTCACAGAAAGCATTGATTTTAAAGCCTTTTCTGCATCCTGCGATCATTACAGATGCCATAGTAATGCAGGACCTTATCAAGTAGTCCTCACCATATGTGGATCACCTTGTGTCTTCTTGACTTATATAATCTTTTCTGCAAGGTATGAAGTGAGAATTAATTGAAGTATTGATCCCCAATAATATGTGCCTTATAAATCCTTTAGCAGTCACACACATTGTCCTAATCATGCTCAGTCAATTGAATTAATTTATTTCAGTAGTTGCTTAGAAAGGTCAAGTGGTGATTTGGAGCTGTTAAAATATTTTAAGGCATGGTTTGGCTGCTCATACATATTCTGCTGAACTGTGAGCTGATCCCCAACCGATATTTTAATGAAATCACGGTACTGAATGTACATGCATCTGAAATGAACAAATCTGATTTTATGCTGATATGCAAACAAGAAAATAAATGTTTTTTTTAAATCTGTTCCTGCATTGTCACCCCAAGCATGAACCTTTGGACCCCACCAAATTCTCTTCCAGCCACTGCCTCTTGCCATATCATCTGAAAACACAATGTCAATTTGCTTTCATTAGTATCAGTTTGCTTGCAGCATCCAACATTTCTTCACCATCACTTATTTGAAAATTCCAATATTTAATCCTTCCATCTAAATAGTGGAATGAAATAAGCTGTAGTCTTTGTTTGTCAATGCAAACTCTGTTCATTACCCCTATACCTGCCAACAGTCTGACACTGATTGTTTACCACCTTGTGTCATAATGGAGGCCAAGATACACATATCTGTCCATTTCAAGCTCGCTAATATCATCCTAGTGTACCCCCTGGTTCAGATTATCTTCTGTTGAAACTCACATCCATATGATTTTACATCTAGGGCCGATTATTCAAGTGATAATGCACTCCTTATGGTCTATCCCTGCTGAACTTGATGGCCTCCTAAAACTATGTTGCACTTGCTCCACCTTGTATCAAGTTCCATTCTCACAACACCTCCACACTTGTTGTCTTTTATTGGTTAAGTTGTTCGTTTCAAATTCCTCTTAAGAATTTCATGTTTCTTACTGCAATCTTTGCTGGCCCTATGAGTGTAGTATATTTAAGTATCTATGTACATTTAAAGATTTGGTATGCTTTGAGGTGTGATATTCAATAGATTAAAAGTTGAATCTTTTCTGCCCTCTTTTAGGGTCATTCAAAAGTACAGCACCAAGAACAGGCCCTTTGGCCCATTTAGTCTGTGCCAAACCATTTAAACTGCCTATTCTCATCCATCTAGAGCTGGACCATGGCCCTCCATACCCCTGCCATCCATGTATCTATCCAAAATTCTCTTAAACGTTGAAATCGAGCTTGCATGCACCACTTGCACTGTCAGCTCTCACCACCCTCTGAGTGAAGTTACCCACAACATTCCCCTTAAACTTTTCACCTTTCACCCTTAACCCATGACCTCTAGTTGTAGTCTCACCTAACCTCAGTGGAAAAAGCCTGCTTCCATTTAACCTATCTTTACTCCTCATAGTTTTGTATACCTGTAGCAAATCTCCTCTCAATCTTCTACATTTCAAGGAATAAAGTCCTAACCTAGTCAATCTTTCCTAATAACTCAGGTCCTCCAGTCCCTGCAACATCCTTGTAAATTTTCTCTGTATTCTTTCAACCTTATTTACATCTTTCCTATAGGTAGGTGATCAAAACTGTTCCATACACTTTGCACACTCAACCTGAAGAAAATAGCCTTTACCTCTGGCAACAGGATTGAGGATAAATTTATTCAGGCGAGGCTAAACAAAGAAACAAAACAAGGCTGAACGGTCGGTAAAGAGAAAGCGGAAAAGCTCTCCCAAGAGGGCAAAGATGGAGATGCCTGGAAAGGTGTCAAAACAATGGTCAGCCTCTGTAATCACCAGCCTCCATCCTACCGGAGTCAGAAGGAATGTGTAGAGATTGCAGAAGGACTGAACAGCTTTTACTGCAGGTTCAATCAATAGACTTTCACACTGGAGATGGAGGAACTGATAACCATTCTTCTATCAGATGCACTAAGCAGCACCAAAATAGAGCTTCATCTGAGAGAGGTGGAGAGAGTACTCAAGAGAACAACGCAGGTTGATGGCTACCAAAACTCTGCTGTAGACAACTGTCAGAGGTTTTCTGTCATCTCTCCAACTGCTTTGTCTGAACATCCCATACTAACTATTTGGAAAACTGTCATTGTATGCCCAGTTCCCAAGCAGAACAATCCCACCTGTAATAATGACTACTGTCCTGTAGTTCAAACGTTGCTGGTAATGAGTCCTTTGAAAGACTCCTACTAGCACAGCTCCAGGTGATGGTGAGTGAGCTCCCTGACCCACTCCAGTTTGGTTATGGACCAAAAAGAGGTGTGAATGATGCAATATTCACGTTACCTACACACACCTTGAGAGGCCCAGATCATTTGTTAGGATGTTGTTTATGGACTTCTCCAATGCATTTAACACCATGCAACCCCATTTCAAGGGCCACAAACTCCAGCAAATTAATGTAAACCCTCACCTCATACACTTCATCCTCAGAGACAGAGATCAAAAAGTGAGATACAATGGTTATATGAGCACCAAGAGGTAAATATCAACTGGAGCACCACAGAACTCTGTTACCTCACCAGTTTAATTCACACTCTACACAGACGACTGCAGAAGCTCACAGCCAGGCATGCAGTACACCAAGTACTCAGGTGACACAGTCATCACTGACACTACCAACTCTGATGACTGCATCAATGAGGAAATCAATACATTTGCTGGATGGTGTACAAACAACTTTCTGGACCTGAACCCCAGTAGAACTAAGGAAATGGTAATGGACTTCAGAGAACAACAGTACAGTGGCCCAACTCTGGAAATAAGTGAGTTGATAGAGAGTGTTGGAGAATACAAATACCTCAGATCAACTATAGATAACAAAATCACCTTTAAGGCCAATGGTGGGTCAATACTCTCCAAGTGCCAACAACAGCTATTTTTCCGAAGGAAGATGTGGAAACTTCAGGTCCAGGCATCGATTCTCCAGACATTTTATAAATGCTTCATTGAATCAATATTAACCTACAACATCACGGCATAGTTCAGAGCAATGAGCACTATCGACCTCAGCCCACTCCACAGAATTGTCAGAATAAGCAGCAAAATCATTGGCCAGGAGCAGAATCAATCAGCAGCATCCATCAGAGACGGACAATAAAGGAGGTTCAACAAGTAGTAGAGGACACTACACATACTGCACTCTCATGCCATCTGGATGTCACTACAGGGTCCCAGCCCATCAGCAACAGAAAAGCCTTACCCAGTTTTGTGCTTTCTTCTATGTGCTTCTTCAACACCAAACTTTGAATCCATAGCGTGCACAGCACCTTTGACAGTAAAAAGAGTCAGCTTTATTGTGTATTTGTATTTAAAATTACTTTAATTAATTTTTTAGTATTTATAATCTATAGTGAGCATATTATATTGTGTTTAACTATATGTAGTGTGGTGTTGTGCATCTTAAATTCGGTGATGTTGTCCTTACCAGTGCACAAATGAAGATCCTCACAGAAAATAAAGTGAATGAAGTTGAAGTTGAAAACTGCACACAATACTTCAAATTAGACCTCACCAATGTCTTAAACAACTTCAACGTAACATCCCATCACCTGAACTCAAGGAAGAATCTCTGCCCAAAGAGTCGACAGTACTTTTTTCCATAGATACCGCTTGGCCCACTGAGTTCCTCCAGCATTTTGTGTGTGTTTCCTGACCTCAATACTTTGATTTATGAAGGTCAATCTGCAAGAAGCTTTCTTTACGACCCTAACTACCTGTGACACTACTTTCAATGAACTATAGAGCTGTATTCCCAGGATCCCTTTCTTCCAAATCACATTCCTCAGTATCCTACTGTTCACTGTGTAAGACCTACCCTGGTTGGTCCTACCAAAGTACAACACCTCACAATCATTTGCATTAAATTCCATCTGCCATTTTTCAGCCTATTTTTCCAGCTGGTCCAGATCCCACTGGAAGCTTTGATAGTCTTCCTCACTGTCCATTACACCCCCAATAATGGTGTCATCTGCATATTTACTGATCCAGTTAACCACATTATGATTCAGATCATTGATATATTTGACAAACAACAATGGTCCCAGCACGGATCACCGCGACACTCCACTAGTCACAGGACTTCAGTCAGTGAGGCAGCCCTCTACCATCACTCACTGGCTTCTCCCACAAAGCCAATGTCTAATCCAATCCTCATCCTGAATGTCAAGTGAATGAAACTTCTTGATCAACCTCCTATGTAAGGCTTGGTAAATGCCTTACTGAAGTCCCTGTGGACAACATCCACTGTCTTCCCACCCTCAACCATCATAGTAACTTTCTTTTAGATGGCTTGATGCTAATTTTAGTTTGATAGTTGTCCCTTGATGTAGTTGGGAAGTTTTATTATGCTAAGGGTGCATTTTAGTAGATATTGTTGAACAATATTAACATAGAAACATAGAAAACATAGAAAATAGGTGCAGGAGTAGGCCATTCAGCCCTTCGAGCCTGCACCGCCATTTATTATGATCATGGCTGATCATCCAACTCAGAACCCCGCCCCAGCCTTCCCTCCATACCCCCTGATCCCCGTAGCCACAAGGGCCATACCTAACTTCCTCTTAAATATAGCCAATGAACTGGCCTCAACTGTTTCCTGTGGCAGAGAATTCCACAGATTCACCACTCTCTGTGTGAAGAAGTTTTTCCTCATCTCGGTCCTAAAAGGCTTCCCCTTTATCCTCAAACTGTGACCCCTTGTTCTGGACTTCCCCAACATCGGGAACAATCTTCCTGCATCTAGCCTGTCCAATCCCTTTAGGATTTTATACGTTTCAATCAGATCCCCCCTCAATCTTCTAAATTCCAATGAGTACGATCCCAGTTCATCCAGTCTTTCTTCATATGAAAGACCTGCCATCCCAGGAATCAATCTGGTGAACCTTCTTTGTACTCCTTCTATGGCAAGGATGTCTTTCCTCAGATTAGGGGACCAAAACTGCACACAATACTCCAGGTGTGATCTCACCAAGGCCTTGTACAACTGCAGTAGTACCTCCCTGCTCCTGTACTCGAATCCTCTCGCTATAAATGCCAGCATACCATTTGCCTTTTTCACCACCTGCTGTACCTGCATGCCCACTTTCAATGACTGGTGTATAATGACACCCAGGTCTCGTTGCACCTCCCCTTTTCCTAATCGGCCACCATTCAGATAATAATTTGTTTTCCTATTTTTGCCACCAAAGTGGATAACTTCACATTTATCCACATTAAATTGCATCTGCCATGAATTTGCCCACTCACCCGACCTATCCAAGTCACCCTGCATCCTCTTAGCATCCTCCTCACAGCTAACACTGCCACCCAGCTTCGTATCATCCGCAAACTTGGAGATGCTGCATTTAATTCCCTCATCCAAGTCATTAATATATATTGTAAACAACTGGGGTCCCAGCACTGAGCCTTGCGGTACCCCACTAGTCACCGCTAGTTATTGTTCATTTATGTCCGAGAATTTTTATTCGCACTGAATGTTGTGTTCTTTGTGTATCTGTTATGAGACAAGCAGGGATTTAAAAGTTACATAAATTGCATGCAGCAATGAAAAGTTAATAAAATTTTATTGATTGCTCTTTTTAATTTGCATTCATTAGCTCCGAAGTGCTGTGCATGGCGTGCATGGACTCGTGGCGTGCACACTGTTGTTAATGCTAATCATGGATGGTATTTGCTTGGGAGTTAAACCATAAGGGGAAATGTTCATACTAAACCTGCCCAATCTGTCCTGCAGAAATGGATATTAACCCTCTGACTTTTGCATTGTTACTTGCCAAATGTATTGGGTGGAACTGGAACTGTGCATTTTGACTGGATTTGAAGAGTCCACTGGACGCTGGTCAAGAACAAGCACGCAAAGTTGCCTATTGCTTCTACTATTAAACATAACCTTGCAAGAAAACTGCCAGCTCATTGGTGATGCATTTGTTAACTAACATCCACCCACAACGTTAGAGACACTAAAGAATGCAGATGCTGGTACCTGGAGCAACACACAATCTGTGGGAAGAACTCGTGGGGTCAAGCGGTGTCTTTGGGAGGAAAGGAATTGTATATAAACTGAGTCCAAAACCTGCATCAGGACACCTTGCTGCTCCGTCCACAACATTGTTTGGTAAACAGGAAGACTTTTTGCCTTTTCAAATCTTAGCACCAATGAAGTTTATTCAAGTGGATTAGTCTTGTATTGATCAGGAATTGAATCTCTGTCCTTCAGGTTATAATGAATTTATATAGCAACACAACCTGTATCTATCCACTGGGCTATAGAAAATAATAACTTTTTTAAACTTTGGGAGAATGTTCTAAATTCCATTCATGAATCAGTGGCATGAAATAAGACATTAAATATGTTATTGGAATGCATGCTTCATCACACAGCTACATTGCTAAAAACAACGTTGTGAGATTTTTGTACTAATAATGAAATGAGCAAGCAAAAACATGACTTTTGCAGCTGAAAGCTTCTCCCCCCCCAACCCACCAACACAGAATTTGCATTCGTTGGAAATCTGCAAATGCTTGAAATACAAAATTAAAAAAAAAACAGAAAGTAATAGAAACACTCAGAAGGTCTAGCAGAATCTGTAGAATAAGAAAGAGTTAACAGTTTATATCAAAGACCTTTTGTCAGAACTGGACTGCTATGTTTTGTAACAAAGGATAAAGTTGGGGTCCAGAGTGTATGCATTTAGTTTCATTTTTACTTTAAACAAGGCAAACACGTATGATGTAGTGGCATGATGATGTATGCCATCTTTGTACTTTTATATTTAACATGTAATGAATTATTGAAATAAAGAATGCTTAATCAATATTTTTGCAGTATTACTCACATAGCACTGAAATATTAAATAAACAACGCTCCCTCAATGTACACTCCAACTCAATATAAAATGCAATTCAACTCAAATACATAACACATTGCTCTCTAGTTTTACATACATATATACAGTATACTATACAATACAACAACTATGTACACATCTACAGCATAGCAAATTGTCTAATTCAGGCCTAAATATTTAATCACTATGCAGGATTTCTTACTCTTGTGGGATAATGTCTTACCTGTGTGACGAGAATACACATAGATTAAGATGTTAGCTGTCCTGTGCTGGCACCAGTGGGATCAGCAGTTGGTCTGCCACCTGTCTTCAGGAGAAAGAGAGATAAGGAAAACAATGGAGCAGCATTTGGAGATGTTAATGAAGGGAAGGAGAGCTGTGAAGATCGGCTCCCCCTTTGAACCCTGAACTGTTTGAAGTGATGGACAGGCGATACCCCAGCAGGGGGATAAAAAGGGACAGGTTCGCTAAGGCAGGACACACACGACACCCCGAGGTAACGAGACCCTGGAAGCGGTGCATCTCCCACAAGTCGGTGGGAAGTTTTGGATGGCTGGTCGCAGGATCAAGCCATAGACGCACAGGGTGGAAAGGCATGATCGGCGGGAACCTGGTGTGTGTCCACCCTTGCCTGGGTGCCAGGTTCACCGCAGAGAAACGATCGTATCTGGAAACGGAGGGGGTCACGGTCGGTGACCTCAGATGACATCACAAAGGGCTCGCCCGAAAGCTGACTGCGAAGGTCTGTGTGGAAGCCGTTTGAATATTCATTTGTTTTGCTCTCTCTCTCCTTCCCCCCACTGTCCATCTACCACAGCAGCGATTACTGCGAACTGAACTGAACTAAATTGAACTGAACTTTGCATCACTTTGAAACTGGTCATTTACCCCTAGACAACGATAGAGCTTGATTGATCCTGTTATCTTAATTCTATGTACATGTGTGTTTATCATTGCTGAACTGTTGCATTTATTATCCTTTTGATTAGAGTACTGTGTTGCTTGTCTCTTTAATAAAACTTTCTTAGTTCTAGTAATCCAGACTCCAACTGAGTGATCCATTTCTGCTGGTTTGGCAACCCAGTTACGGGGTACGTAACACCTGACAAGGGGGGATTCACTTCACTCTGTTTGGCAGGAGAGACTTGTGGTTGTGAAATAATTTCAGATTCTTGGGCCTCTTCCCCATGGTGGAGTAGGAATTGACTTTGGGACCACAGAGGGTGGTTCAGACAGCTTTGAACACTTACACCTTTCTTCTGGATGATTTGGGATCCCAAACAGTGCATGGTGAGCCTCACTGTATGATGTGGATCATAATGTGTGAGTACAGTGGCTGACATCACCATTTCCCTTGTTTTTATGAAAGCCACCTCACCGTGCTTTGCCCATTGCCATTTCTTCCGGATCTGAAGTGATGAATTCAAAGGGTGGAGCACCGGTTTGGCAGGAACCTATTATAGTAATTGGTGAATCCTAAAAGGGACCACAACTGTGACACATCCTTTGTCTTTGAGGCATCCACCATTGCTTGAATTTTCTCAGCACACTTCTGTAATCCTTGTGTGTGCACAGTGTGACCACAGTAAGCGATGCATGGTTTAAAGAATTGACTCTGGTTGCCTTATGCTTTGAGCCCAGAATCTTCAAATCTATTTAACACTGTCTAGAGATTTTGGAGATGTTCCTTGTTATCAATAATGATGTCACCAGGTAATACTGAGTGCCTGGATGGCTTTGCAACATCTGGTCCATAGCTTCAAGCCGGAGTGCTACTCAAAAATAAACTATCATAGTGATAAGGCACTATGAGTGTTTATGATGCGAAACACTTTGGACACTTCTTCCATCTCCATATGTAGGTAGGCCTCAGCTAAGTCTACTTTGCTGAAATGTTTTCCTCCAGAAAGGTTTTCAAGGGTATCCTCTAACCTGAGCAGAGGGAATTGATCTACTTTCAGCACTGGGTACTGGGTGGATGGTAACCTTAAAATCACCACAGATCCTGACAGACTCATTCTTCTTGGCTGCACAGACCACAGGCTTTGGCCATGGGCTTCCCTCAACACTGGAAAGAATTCCTTCAGCTGCCATATGATCTAGTTCACTGGCTACTTCATCATGGATGGTGTAAGGAACCGGACAGGCTTTGCAAAGCTTGGATGTGGTGTTTTCATTTAGCACTATTTTATCATTGATATGTTGAGTTTTCCAATGCCATCCTGTGGCATCATCCAATACCTTTCTTAATTCACTTTCAGTTAACTATTACAGGTAATGTGGTATGCAAATAGTGGATGGGTCTTCAATCCAGTAATGATGCCAATCACATCCCCACAATGTTGGCCCCCCAGATTTTACCACATACAAGTGCAATGTGGCTTGTTGATTGTTATATTTGACTGTTACAAAAGTAATTCCCACAAAAGTTACCTTTTCTCCCAGTATAAGTTCTTAGATGGATATCCGCAGGCTTCAGTTCAGTATCTTTGAAATGTGGAATGACTGAAACAGCTGAGCCAGTGTCCAGTCATGAATAAGAGGAAATATGTAGATGCTGGAAATCCAAGCAACACACACAAAATGCTGAAGGAACTCAGCAGGCCAGGTAGCATCTTTGGAAAAGAGTACAGTCGATGTTTTGGGCCAAGACCCTCCATCAGGACTGGAGAAAAGAAGATGAGTCATACTCTGTAGCATTTTGTGCATGAAGCCAGTGTCCAATTCCATTTTAATTGATTTGCTATTCACTTCAGGTGTAAGCCAGATTGCTTGTTCCTGGTTACTTTTCACATAGTAAATCTTAAGGCTACTCAGTCTAGTGTTATTCTCATCGTTATCAGATTTTTCATCAACAGATCTTTTTGAAACTGCTGGTCGACTTTTTTTCTTCATCCCTTTCCTGTTGTTGTTGCTTTTTGTGGTGCATCAGGCAGTATTCTTGCCATTTCCTTAGCACTTAACTTTTTTTTTAATGATCTGAAGTT
This sequence comes from Mobula birostris, assembly GCF_030028105.1. Classification (NCBI taxonomy): domain Eukaryota; kingdom Metazoa; phylum Chordata; class Chondrichthyes; order Myliobatiformes; family Myliobatidae; genus Mobula; species Mobula birostris. The sequence continues at coordinate 77,281,804 of NC_092373.1, read as the reverse complement.
GCTAGCTCGACACTCAACCCAGTATGGATGGAAAGCACGTGAGGAGCCAGCTGCATTTGAAGCAGGGACCATTGGTCTCGAAGTCCAGTGCTGATGTCACTACATCACTGGCCAGCATCTCTTCCCCGTCCAGTCCATTTTTGTCTGCGAACATGCTGTTTATATTTGTCTTACCTTTTCATATTTTTTGCAAGTTTTGCCTTTAAATGCGCATTGGTCTGGTGCATTGGTGGAAAGCGTCCAGTGCGTGAGTGGGCCAGTGAAGGAGAGGAGCTTTGAGGCTTTGACTCGAGAGGCTTCGATGAGAAGAGGTGGAGGACAAGCCAGCTCGCAGTTAGTTTTTATAATGTCTCCTGAGATGGTGATGTGCCTCTCATGTGAGATGTGGCAGTCTTGGGGGAACTCCCCTCTCCCGCAGAGTCACATCTGCCAGAAGTGCATACGACTGGGCGATCTGGAAGACCGTGTAAGGAATCTGGAGCAGCAGCTGGATGACCTTCGACTCATAAGGGAGAATGAGGCAGTCATAGATGAGAGCTACAGGGAGGTAGTCACACCTAGGCTGTCGGAAGCAGGTCGTTGGGTGACAGTCAGAGGGGGGAAAGCGAAGGTGAGCAGACAGGTAGTGCAGAGCACCCCTGTAGCCATTCCCCTGAATAATAAGTTTACCGTCCTGGATACTGTCGGCAGGGACGACCGACCAGGTGTGAGCCACGGTGGCAGGGCCTCCGGCACTGAGTGACCTTGTGGTGCAGAAGGGTGGGACGGAGAAGAGGAGAGCTGTCATCATTGGAGACTCTATAGTCAGGGGAGCAGACAGGAGATTTTGTGGACGTGAGAAGGACACCTGCATGGTTTGTTGCTTCCTGGGTGCCAGGGTCTAGGATGTCTCTGACCGGGTGCACGACATCCTGGTACAAGAGGGAAAGCAACCAGAAGTCGTGATACATGTTGGGACCAACGACATAGGCAGAAAGAGGGATGAGGTCCTGAAGTGTGAGATTCGGGAACTAGGCAGAAGGCTGAAGAACAAGACCTCAAAGGTGGCGTTCTCAGGATTGCTGCCAGTGCTACGTGACAGTGATGGTAAGAATTGGAGAAGATAGTTGAATGTGTGGCTGAGGAGTTGGTGCAGGGAGCAGGGTTTTAGCTTTTTAGATCATTGGGACCTCTTCTGGGGTAGGTGGGACCTGTACAGATTGGATGGGTTGCACCTGAACTCAAGGGGGAGCAATATCCTTGCAGGTAGGTTTGCTAGCATGGTTCGGGAGGGTTTAAACTAATTTGCGAGGGGGATGGGACACAGAGCGATAGAGCAGTGAAAGAAGTTCATGGAGTAAAGTCAGATCTAACATACAGAGAGGCTTTGAGGAAAGAGAAGTAGAATAAACGGTGTAAAGACAGTAAGGTAGAAGGGCTGAAATGTGTGTACCTCAATGCAAGAAGCATCAGGAACAAAGGTGATGAACTGAGAGCTTGGTTACATACATGGAATTATGATGTAGTGGCCATTACAGAGATTTGGCTGGCACCAGGGCAGGAAAGGATTCTCAATATTTCTGGATTTCATTGCTTTAAAAGGGATAGAGAGGGCGGAAAAAGGGGAGGAGGGGTGGCATTACTGGTCAGGGATACTATTACAGCTACAGAAAGGGTGCGTAATGTAGCAGGATCCTCTTTTGAGTCAATATGGGTTGAAGTCAGGAACAGGAAGGGAGCAGTTACTCTATTGGGGGTATTCTATAGGCCCCCTGGTAGCAGCAGAGATACAGAGGAGCAGATTAGGAAGCAGATTTTGGAAAGGTGCAAAAATAACAGGGTTGTTATCATGGGTGACTTTAACTTCCCTAATATTGATTGGCACCTGATTCCTGTCACAGTATGTGGACAGGCTGACCAGGGGGAATGCCATACTAGATCTAGTACTAGGTAATGAACCGGATCAGGTCACAGATCTCGCAGTGGGTGAGCATCTGGGGGACAGTGACCACCGCTCCCTGGCCTTTAGCATTATCATGGAAAAGGATAGAATCAAGAGGACAGGAAAATTTTTAATTGGGGAAAGGCAAATTATGAGGCTATAAGGCTAGAACTTGTGGGTGTGAATTGGGATGATGTTTTTGCCGGGAAATGTACTACGGACATGTGGTCGATGCTTTGAGATCTCTTGCGGGATGTTAGGGATAAATTTGTCCCGGTGAGGAAGATAAAGAATGGTAGGTTGAAGGAACCATGGGTGACAAGTGAGGTGGAAAATCTAGTCAGGTGGAAGAAGGCAGCATACATGAGGTTCAGGAAGCAAGGATCAGATGGGTCTATTGAGGAATATAGGGAAGCAAGAAAGGAGCTTAAGAAGGGGCTGAGAAGAGCAAGAAGGGAGCATGAGAAGGCCTTGGTGAGTAGGGTAAAGGAAAACCCCAAGGCATTCTTCAATTATGTAAAGAAAAAAAGGATGACAGGAGTGAAGGTAGGACAGATTAGAAATAAAGGTGGAAAGATGTGCCTGGAGGCTGTGGAAGTGAGCGAGGTCCTCAATGAATACTTCTCTTTGGTATTCACCAATGAGAGAGAACTCGATGATGGTGAGGACAATATGAGTGAGGTTGATGTTCTGGAGCATGTTGATATTAAGAGAGAGGAGGTATTGGAGTTGTTAAAATACATTAGGACAGATAAGTCCCCTGGGCCTGATGGAATATTCCCCAGGCTGCTCCACGAGGCGAGAGAAGAGATTGCTGAGCCTCTGGCTAGGATCTTTATGTCCTCGTTGTCCACGGGAATGGTACCGGAGGATTGGAGGGAGGCGAATGTTGTCCCCCTGTTCAAAAAAAGTAGTAGGGATAGTCCGGGTAATTATAGGCCAGTGAGCCTTACGTCTGTGGTGTGAAAGCTGTTGGAAAAGATTCTTAGAGATAGGATCTATAGGCATTTAGCGAATCATGGTCTGATCAGGGACAGTCAGCATGGCTTTGCGAAGGGCAGATCGTATCTAACAAGCCTGATAGAGTTCTTTGAGGAGGTGACCAGGCATATAGATGAGGGTAGTGCAGTGGATGTGATCTATATGGATTTTAGTAAGGCGTTTGACAAGGTTTCACACAGTAGGCTTATTCAGAAAGTTAGAAGGCATGAGATCCAGGGAAGTTTGGCCAGGTGGATTCAGAATTGGCTTGCCTGCAGAAGGCAGACGGTGGTGGTGGAGGGAGTACATTCAGATTGGAGGATTGTGACTAGTGGTGTCCCACAAGGATCTGTTCTGGGACCTCTACTTTTCATGATTTTTATTAATGACCTGGATGTGGGGGTAGAAGGGTGGGTTGGCAAGTTTACAGATGACACAAAGGTTGGTGGTGTTGTAGATGGTGTAGAGGATTGTCAAAGATTGCAGAGAGACATTGATAGCATGCAGAATTGGGCTAAGTGGCAGATGGCGTTCAATCCGGAGAAGTGTGAGGTGGTACACTTTGGAAGGACAAACTCCAAGATAGAGTACAAAGTAAATGGCAGGATACTTGGTAGTGTGGAGGAGCAGAGGGATCTGGGGGTACATGTCCACAGATCCCTGAAAGTTGCCTCACAGGTGGATAGGGTAGTTAAGAAAGCTTATGGGGTGTTAGCTTTCATAAGTTGAGGGATAGAGTTTAAGAGTCGCGATGTAATGATGCAGCTCTATAAAACTCTGGTTAGGCCACACCTGGAGTACTGTGTCAGGTTCTGGTCATCTCACTATAGGAAGGATGTGGAAGCATTGGAAAGGGTACAGAGGAGATTTACCAGGATCCTGCCTGGTTTAGAAAATATGTATTATGATCAGAGATTAAGGGAGATAGGGCTTTACTCTTTGGAGAGAAGGAGGATGACAGGAGACATGATAGAGGTGTACAAGATAATAAGAGGAATAAATAGAGTGGATAGCCAGCGCCTCTTCCCCAGGGCACCACTGCTCAATACAAGAGGACATGGCTTTAAGGTAAGAGGTGGGTAGTTCAAGGGGGATATTAGAGGAAGGTTTTTTAATCAGAGAGTGGTTGGTGCGTGGAATGCACTGCCTGAGTCAGTGGTGGAGGCAGATACACTAGTGAAGTTTAAGAGACTACTAGACAGGTATATGGAGGAATTTAAGGTGGGGGCTTATAAGGGAGGCAGGGTTTGAGGGTCGGCACAACATTGTGGGCCGAAGGGCCTGTACTGTGCTGTACTATTCTATGTTCTATGTATGTGAGCGCCTGCCACAACAGTAAGAGAGTTTGTTTCACTCGGCCAGTATCTGTTTAGCTGTTGCAATTTTGTTCACACTCACTTTCATTCCTGACTGGAATTCATTGTATCTCTGCTGTTTCCATGGATGCAGCTGTTCAACTGCTGTTTTAAATGTAAGTTGTGCTTTAGTTAGGAGTCACTCTTGAATGCTTTCTTGTAAAATAAGTGATTTCTCAGTCCATCATCAAGCCCATTGCTAAACTGACAATACTCGGACAATTTCTTCAATTCAGCCAGGTATACTGAAATGTACACCCCTTCCTTTTGATTCCACTAATGAAATCTCTAGTATTCTGCAATCAATGGTTTTGGTTCTAAATGTTCTTGCATTACTTTCATGGTATCAGCAGCACTCATTTTGGCTGGTTTAGTTGGAGCAGTCAAACTTCCAAGCAGACGGTATGCCTTTATGCCCAATGCACTTAGAAAAACTGGCACTTGATTCTCATTGGCTGTTTCATTTGCTTCAAAATACTGCACAATTCATTCCATATACAGCAGCCAGTTATCTTTTGTGGAATCAAACATGTTAATCTTTCCAATGTAGCCAGCGATTACTGCTGCTTTATTTATGGTTATGTTGACTGTGCTCATTGTTTATGAACCCATGATTTCTCCCTTATTTATGCCTTTAAAAAAACATGTACATCTCAATGCACTTTTTAAAAACTCGAACACCTTTTTGTGCTTGAACAGGTTGGTAGTCATGGCGGATTTATCAAAACTGCTTTTTTGTCAGTATTATGTTTTGTATCACTAAAACACAAAACTAATTAAAATAAAATGATGGTAGTCCAACAAGCATGTATGTTAGTTTTGTGTTTTTTTTACTTTAAGTGAGGCACGCACGCACGACGTGGTGGCGTGATGGCGTATGCATTTACATACTTCTCCATTTAACTCAATGAATTATTTAAGCAAACAAAGAATGCTTAATCAAACAGTATATTTACAATGTTACTCAAATATCACAAATATTAAATACACAACATGGATAAGTGAGAAAACAAATTAGTTTAAGTTTCAAAGAGACTGTGGAAAGAATGGATTGGAAAAGGGGAACACCTTTGGCAGGGTGAGGTCAGGGTTGCTTCTTTAAGCCTGACGTTTGGAGCACCATTTGGTTAGCAGATTTATGAGGACAGTTAAAGATAAGTAAACAAAGGGACATATCTACGAAACGTGAGTCAGTTACTTCAAATCTGAAACTGAAAGAACACTGAAAATGCCCAGCTGATTAGGCATTGCAGGTGGAGAGAAAACATAGGTTAATATTACAGATGGAAACCCTTAGAGCAAGACTGGTCAGGATTTGAACAGATCCTCATCTATTTTGAAACCCATCTTTGCTGTCTGTCCGTCTGTACGTAACACTGTATCACTGACTGGTTCCCCGTAGTTATTTTTTTGACATCTGTGGGTAACATGAATTTGTGAAGTGGGAAGTCCAGGAATATCAGAGCAAAAGATGTTAGAGACTGACATCTGACATTCCCCTGGGCAAGAATATGACTGGAGACTTAGAAGAATGATATCTTCCGAGACCCAAGCCAAATGTGACGATATAGATGTTCTGAGTCCAAGTATGTCAACATAAAGTCTATGCACATGGGGAAAGGGGGAGATTATTGAAGGAGAGTAATAAAGTGTGGAAAGGATACTAAAACAAAGGTCACTGGTTTACTGTTTACACAGAAATAACTGATAACATTGTCAAACGTAATCCCAATCAAACCTCACACACACAAAATGCTGGTGAAACACAGCAGGCCAGGCAGTATCTATAAGAAGAAGTACAGTCAAAATTTCAGGCCAAGACCCTTCGTCAGGACTAACTGAAAGAAGAGATAGTAAGAGATTTGAAAGTGGGAGGGGAAGGGGGAGATCCGAAATGATAGGAGAAAACAGGAGGGGGAGGGATGGAGCCAAGAGGTGGACAATTGATTGGCAAAAGGGATATGAGGCTGGAGAAGGGAGAGGATCATGGGATGGGAGGCCTAGGGAGAAAGAAAGCAGGGGGAACCCAGAGGATGGGCAAGGAGTTATAGTGAGAGGGACAGAGGGAGAAAAAAAGAGAGAAAAAAGGGGAAAGAAAAAATAATGATAAAAAATAAATAAGGGATGGGGTATGAAGGGGAGGTGGGGCATTACTTCCTCTTCGTACCCCACCCCTTATTTATTTATTATTTTTCTTTCCCCCTTTTTTTCTCTCTCTTCCTCTCACTATAACTCCTTGCTCATCCTCTGGCACTCCCCACCCCCTTTCTTTCTCCCTAGGCCTCCCGTCCGATGATCCTCTCCCTTCTCCAGCCTCATATCCCTTTTGCCAATCAACTTTCCAGCTCTTAGCTCCATCCCTTCCCCTCCTGTTTTCTCCTATCATTTCAGATCTCCCCCTCCCACTCTCAAATCTCTTACCATCTCTTCTTTCAGTTAGTCCTGACGAAGGGTCTCAGCCCGACACATTGACTGTACCTCTTCCTATAGATGCTGCCTGGCCTGCTGCATTCCACCAGCATTTTGTGTGTGTGTGTGTTGCTTGAATTTCCAGCATCTGCAGATTTCCTCGTGGTTGTGTCCCAATCAAACCTGTTGTGTTGTGCACAGGATTTCATCCAGGTATCCAGTGGCAAGGGACTTGTCTCCCAATATCTCAAAGCCTTTCCACCATTTGTACCAATCTGATTCTTTATAAAATAAACATCAGTGCTGTCAACTTACACTGGATCTACGCAATAGCTCATCCATAGCTAAACGTAAAAACTACGTGCCCGAGCTTGTGTTTCATTACCCATCATTCAGTAGCGCATTCAATGTTGAAGTTAATGTGCACACTAAGGGAGGTTCTCTTTCCCATTGTCTTTTACCCCTACACCAGTTGTTGTTTCCTGCTGCAACCTTTAACTAAACTGATCTGTTCATTTGTTTCCTGATAGTCAACATGCCTGGTCTGTACTTCAATCAATGGTGCATCTTTCTGTAGAGGGATTTTCTGTATTGAAATATACAACAATGCCAATAAAACCCTCTATTTATGAAAAAGCTGTGCCTCTTAATGCAATGATCAGTTAGAGAGATGGCAGATGTTTAATTTGCAACATTAATGGTGAAACCTTTCTGTAAATACATGAAATTATAGCAAATGTGGACATTTATGGTGGTATTTAGATAGGATGTTTTCTATACTGTATACACACAAGCAAATACACATCAAACTGTACATATGCACACAGTGCAATTATTTATAAGGTAAATTAGAATGCAGTATGTTCACATATTTTTCACTGTTCTACATTTAGATTTGGAAATTAAACTAGAAATATACAGTGAAAATGCCCAAGTTATATCTGAACCAATAGCTGTCTTGTCCCTTGGCTGAAAGCTAAATTTTGGTCTTGATTCTTCATCTGTCATGTCAAAAATATTATACAAAAAAGTCCAAGTGCTTTCCAATGTCAGGGATACTTTGTACAACTACAAAAGCTAAACTAAAAGTATTTTTAATACAATGCATTCTCAATTGGTGCAACAATATACTATCATCCTGAAAGGCTTCAATAAATCCATTAGAACATAATTACAAAAGCTGCATTTACACACAAGATTCAATACCAGTATAAATCCTGTATTGTTTTACAGGTTTCTGATGTAAAGCTTTGGTATTATACTAGTTGGGGCCAAATCTGCTATTCTGTTTGTCAGCAATCATTTAAAGGGGCACTGTTGCCTTGAAAAATTCCCTTGCAATTGATTTACCAGTCAGTGGTTGAAAAAGATACTGAATGGTGGGAATAGAATACAAGATAGTGAACATCTAGAAGTAGACTAGAATAATTCAGCAATATTTTTATCAGATGAATTTAATTCCAGAGATGTTCATGATCAAAATCACAATGTTTCATTTTTAATCCCCTTTGTATTACTCTTGTAATGAGACCTATGGGTGGTGTTGATCTTTTTTAGCCCCCTATGATATATGGAGGGCCTTGGTCCACTTTCCTTATTGGTGACAAAGAAAGAGCTGGCCCCAGTGGGAGATGTGGACATTTGAATAAACCCAGATGCAGAGTTTCTTGGATGTGGTCTTCCTTGGCCTTTCTGGGGCTGATGGAGAGTAGGACCATCCTTGCAGGGGACAAGTACTCGGTAGCACATCAATGACATAGTCGTAGTCCTGGCGAGGTGGTAGAGTGAAGACCTTCAGTAGGTCTGAATACTATGGAGCTGCTCCAGACAAGTCAGATGCACTGGGGAAAGAGGTGGAAGGTTGAACAGGAAATTCAGGAGGAAGTATCAGGCCCATTTTGAAGTCACTTACTTTTGCACTGGTTTAAGAAGCCCAGAATGACAGCAGTCCAATTGACTCTCAGAATGTAGGATGACAGGCAGGGATGCCCCAGAATGGGTGATATTTCTGGGGGGTGAATGAGATGGAGCTGGATTGATTCCACATGTTGGCCAATCTTGAGCTTGAACAGGAAGGTTTGGTGGTTGATCTTCCCTGGCATCAAAGGTCTTCCATCTGGCACTGTGGCAACAAGCTGCTGGTTGAGACGTGAAAAGGAATTTTCAATCTTCTGGTCAGTCCGAGGTAAAAAAAATACATTCCCCACTACACCCAAGACAAAGGTGTCTAGGAAACATTTTTATTCTCCTCATGAAAGTGACCAAGGAGCACCAAAATGGAGGGAGCTGAACCAGGAGTGAGGCAAGCACTACCACAGCTCTCCCTACACAGAACAGTCCTGTGAATATCCCAGCAAGATGTCTGATCATTTCTGGCCTCTCCACACTAAGTGCAGCACCTCTCCCTCCTCCTCCTCTCTTTTCCTGCTTGACAGAGCCTGGTCCAGCCAATTTTCAAAGGCTCTTCGAAGCCAGGACCAGGCAGGGTCAAGGAGGAGTCCTAGTCTAGGGAATAGGAGAGGATGGAGGATAGTTATGGGGAGAATCTCTTTGGAATAATTCCCTTCATTTATCCCCCCTTCTTCCTGTTAATTGGTTATTGAGTAGAATCACCAGAGTCCCAAGATTGTCTAGATCCTTCACCAGGTTTCAGGTCACCAGCTCGTCACTCAATCCCTTCAGGAATAGAGCAGTTAGTGCTTCCATATTCCAACCGCTTTCTGTGGCCAAGGAACAAAATTCTATGGAATAACTGGCCAGAGGCTGATTCCCCTGGTGGAAGTTAAGGAGCTGTATTACAGATCCATGTCCTCCGGTAGGATTATGGAACACACTCAACATGTTCAAAATGAGGTCTCTACTGGCACAACAGGTGAATTTTTCACCCAAAGTATGGTGGCCCTGGCAAGGGCTATTCCAGTAAGAAGATGCTATAGGCTACCTTATTGCATTCCATCAGGAACTTGGATGGCTGTAACTTGAAGGCCAAGGAGTGTTGTTGTAGTTAGAACCTTGGGAGCCGGTTGTCATAATGGGGGTGCTGGGAGTGGACCCAAATGCAAGACACAGACACTGAAGTACTAGGAACAGGACAGGACTAGAGTTAGGGACGTGACTGGATGCAGACTAGCAGCTGGGACAAGAACACAGACTTGGGCTAGGACATTGGCTAGGCAAGCGGGACCAGGACTAGGAACTGGGAACTAGGAGCCTGGGCTTGGACTCTGAGTCAGAGACTGGACAAGGACCCAGAAATTGGGTCTTGACTCGGGCTTGGACCCTGGAACTAGGCGAAGACATGACCTGGCTACAGGACTGGAAATGGCTTGGACTCTTCATGGCTTGGGTTCAGACTCCGAGCCAGGTACTGGACAAGGACCCAGAATCTGGGTCTTGACTTGGGCTTGGACTCCGGAACTAGGCAAAGACATGACGTGGTCTTGGGAGACACGACTAGGTGAGGTTACAGGACAGAATGAGAGACTCCTGGGCAAGACGAGGCACATCGACAGGACGAGGGTCTTAGACGTGGCTTGGACGGGACGCGGGTCTTGGACGTGGCTTGGGAACTCCAGCACCGGGCTGGGTGAGGTACTCCTGGGCTGGGTAAGGCACGTGGACAGGACGAGACACCTGGACAGGATGAGAACGCGAAGCTTTGAGTTGGTCGAGGGAGACAAGAACGCAGAGCCTTGGTCGAGGGAGACAGGAGCACAGAGCCTTGGTTGAGGAAGACAAGAACATGGAACTCTGAGCCGGGACCCCTCCTTGGAAACAGGACGTAGGGCCAGGACTCATACACCGAACACTGAGACAGATCTCCACTCAAGGTAGCGGCAAACGGCCAGACCTACCTAACAAAGGCATGGACACAGAGACGGATCCCAACACTAGGTAGCGGCAAATGGCCAGACCTACCTAGTGAAGGCGCGGACACAGAGACAGTTCAAAACAATGATAGACACTTCCTTATCTTGTTTCGGCAGTTGAACTTGACAGCAGTGCAGGTGAGTGTTATAGGCAAGGCAAGGCTCCAGGTGAGGTAAGGCAAGACTTCAGACACTGGTTGCAAGGCAAGACTTCTGAAGGAAGAGGCAGAGAAGGGATTCAGACAGGGGTTTGGACAGGAACAATCCAGCAACTGAAGCTGAACCAAGGAGCTATCTATGTAGACAGCCCAAAACGTGAATCAGCTGCCTCAATTAGAGCACCCAACAGAAAAAGAGCAAACCAGAAAACCTGGAATAAGGAACAATGGACCGGACCGTGAACCGGTATCCGGACTTAGGATTTTGTGGACCGGAGCATGACACCGATAGGTTTCAATAGGTACATTTAATGTCAGAGAAATGTGTGCAATGTACATCCTGCAATTCTTTTTCTTCACAAACATCCACAAAAACAGAGGAGTGCCCCAAAGAATGAATGACAGTTAAATGTTAGAACCCCAAAGCTCCCCCAGCTCCCCCCACCCACACATAAGTAGCAAACAACCCCCAATCCCTCCCCCACCAGCAAAAAAGCATCAGCATCCCCCACAGAGCACTCAAGCATACAGCAAAGCATTAATAAAGTCACAGACTTGTAGTACCCCGAAGACTACTTGTTCATCTGGTAATTCGACATACCATAGGCTCTCCCTCTCTCTTATAAGGGAAAATAATGTGTCCCTGTTTCACAGCAAGAGGGAGACATAACAAAACAACTCACTGATTTACAATGTTAAAACTCTGTTGCGTCACTTCTTCCGAACTCTGTGCCCAAAGAACTCGGGTCTCTCGGCTCACAGCCAGCATGCCGCTTTCGATCTTCCATCTCCCATGACACACCAGTTTTCTGCACTGACCTCAAACGCACCTGCTTCCAGAGCCACGAGATCCCAGATCCCTGAAGGCACACTAGTCTTCTAGAACATGTCCTTGGCATATTGAAAAATGGCCAGTCATGAGACCCGGAGAACAGGTCCCATTTCTGCAAAGAACAGAAGTCAGCATGTAACTCCAGGCCAGGGTCTTCAAAAGAACCCTGAAAGGGAAAAATAGAGATATTGAAGATAGAAATAGAGCTGTTCCAAAGATGCAAGCAAAGGAGTTGCCATTAGGCACCATCATCCTTGCAACTACACTTACTGGTGGAATGATCCCTCACAAATATCAACAGAATCTCCAGCTTGAACAGATTCAGAACCAGCCCCAACTCCAGCCAATCTCAGATCCTGCCTACCAGAGTCAGAGTTTCTGGAGAGTGGTGAGGACCTGCTGAACCATATTGCTGTGCCTGCCTACAGTTACGCCCTGGTAGGTTCTATGCTAAGTTCATGGTGTTTCAGTCATGCTGTAATGAGAGAGCTGTGAATGGTGGTGAGCCTAAGTGCAGCATACGATTTAGATTTGACTCCGACTCAACAAGACAACACAAACAGAATTCACAGGCAGAACAACAAAAAGTAGCACTAGAAATGGAACTCTTTCAATTGATCACTAAGTGTCTGTCTGTCTGTATCTTGTTTTACGGCGGTTGACATCCAGCTTAATGGTGCATTACCGCCACCCTCTGCTCCAGAATGTGCACTAGACATACGTTCTAAATCTATAATATATACACACACATATACATACACACACACACCTACACTTCACCCTCCCATCTTTGACCATCCTAGTATCCTATTCCTGTTTATTCATCATATTCTATAAAAAACCCCTGTACCCCTTAAAAACGCTAAAAATACCCGGACTTGTGCTCTCTCACCCATGCCCAGCAACCCTTTTAATGTGAATTCCTGCATCCCCAACTCCCTTAATTTATTTCTCATCATCTCTCTCTGTATCCCATACTTCCTGCAACTCAAAACTACATGTTCTACTGACTCCTCTTCCTGACATTCCTCACACAATCCTGTCTGGTGTTTCCCTATCATTTTCAATGTTTTGTTTAATGCACAATGCCCCAGCCTTAACCTAGTCCACACAATTTCCTCTCTTCTGTTTCCATTACCTACTCTAGTAACTGCAACACTCTTTTGTATTTGATATAAATGCCTCCCTTTCCCCTTCCTGTCCCATCTTTCTTGCCACATTCGGTTGACTTTTTCCCAGATTACACACTTAACCTCTGCTTTACTGATACGAATGTGCATTTCCACATTTTCTTTCTTTAACGCCCTCTTTGCCAACTCATGCACCCTCTCATTCCCCTTCACCCCTACATGTGCTGGAACCCATAGAAATTTTACCTGACTTCCCTGATTTGCAATTCTTGTAACTAACTGAAGGACTTCATAAAGTACATCTTGCCGACTGTTTGTGTGAAAAGACCTTAAACTTGCTAGAACTGAGGATGAATCTGAACATATCAATGCTTTGGCTTGTCTGGCTTTCTGCACCCATTGCAATGCAACCAACACTGCCAGCATCTCCACTGTAAACACCCCTAACTTATTAGATGTTCTTCTGCTGATTCCAATTTCTTTTGCTGGTATTACCACCCCAAACCCTGTCACTCCTGTTTCAGGTTCCTTCGCACCACCCGTATAAATGTGATTATAATCACTATACTTCTCCATCACATGACAGTTAAATGCATTTACCAAATCTGTTTTATATCTTTCTTTCCTTTTTACCTCTAACAAATGCCAGTCTATGTCCGGCCATACAAGCTTCCATGGAGCTACAAGCGGAGAAACTACTGAAGGACTTATCCTCAGATCAAATACTTCACATTCTTTCATAATATCATTCCCTACCTGACTAAAAGTATCCCTCTGAAACCTCCCATTTTCCCAGCATTCCTGCAACACTCCTTTAGTAGGGTGAGAATCATTGTGACCCTGCAAGTTAGCCCAGTAGTTTGCCATCAGTTGCATCCTTCTTAGTTCCAAAGGCATTATTCCCATTTCTACCTGTAGGGCTGACACTGGTGACGTTTTAAAAGCCCCACTGCACACTCAAGGCCTGAGCCTGAATCACATCCAGTTTCCTTATAAGAGTCCTAGCTGCTGATCCATATACTATATTTCCATAATCCAATACAGATCTCACTAAAGCCACATACATTCTCTTCAAAGCTGAACAACTTGCTCCCCATTCCCTACCAGTCAAACATCTCATCACATTTATTACTTTTTTACATTTCTCCTCAACTTTCCTGATATGGTCTGCCCATGTTAATCGTGAATCAAATATAACTCCCAGAAATTTAAATGATGCAACCCTTTCTAATTCAACCCCATACATTCTTAACTTCTTCCCTACCTCAACCCTTTTCCTGGTAAAAAATACAGTTTGAGTTTTATCTACTGAAATCTACATCCCCAATCATAACCCCACTCCAGCACTTCATCAATTGCTTCTTGTAGTTTCCTGATTATATGGTCCATGTTCCTGTCTCTTTTCCACAAGGCCCCATCATCCACAAACAGTGACCTACCTATGTCCACTGGTACCTTTGTGAAGACATCATTGATCATAATGATGAAAAGTAACAGGCTAATCACACTACCTTGAGGTGTGCCATTTTCCACTATGTACTGTTTTGATAATTCTGATCCAATCCGAACTTGAATTTTTCTACCAAACAAAAAATCTTTAATCCAATTAAAAACTCACCCACCAACCCCCATCTTGTGCAGTTTAATTAATAATCCTTCCTTCCACATCATATCATGGGCTTTTTCAATGTCAAAGAACACTGCCACTACTGACTCTCTATTTGCCTGGGCCTTCCTTATTTCAGTCTCTAACATAATCACTGAGTCCATGGAATTCCTTCCCTTTCTAAAACCACTCTGATAACTTGCCAGCATTCCCCTTTTCTCAAGCTCATGTGATAACCTTTCTGTTATCATCCTTTCCATTATCTTACATGATGTTAATGCAATTGGTCTGTAACTAGTGGGTTTTGACAGATCCTTGCCAGGCTTCCTTATTGGAATTACTACTGCTTCTTTCCATGCACTTTGTAATCTTCCCTCCTCCCACACTCTGTTATAAAAATGCAGCAACTTCAAGAGCGCTCCTTCTCCTAGATTTTTTAGCATCACAGAGCATATCAGATCTTTCCCTGGGCAGGTTGGTCTCGATCTGTTTATTGCTCTCACCATTTCTGCTAATGTAAATGGATCATCAATTATATCATCTGTTCCTTCCCTCCTGCTTAACACACCTGGGTGTTGGCTCATTATTCTTTCCCTCCTTCAGACAAATTTTCTGAACTGTGTATCAGTACAAATGACTTGGCCATGACCTCAGCCTTATCCCTACTGGAGACTGCAGTTTCCTCCTCAGATATCATTACTGGATATTCCCATTCTCTTCTATCTCCTCCCATCCTCTTAATCATTCCCCATATCTCTCCCACAGGTGTTGTTCTTCCTACCTTGTCGCAAAATCTCCTCCAACTTGCCCTTTTAGCTTGACGTATAGTTCTTCTCACCACTGCCTGTGCTTTCTTATATTGAACCAAATGCTGCATATTATGGGTTCTTTTAACTAGCCTGAATGCTCTATTTCTGTTTTTTTACAGCCTGACAACATTCCTCTATCCACCATGGTACCAGTTTTCTATTCATCCTATTTTTACTCCTAGGTATAGATCCTTCTGCTGCCATGATAATTGCTGAAGTCACCTGACTGTTTAATTCATCTACATTTCCAGAAATATCAATCTTTGTCAACCCTTCTTCACTCAACTTCTGGAACTTACTCCAATCAGCTTTTTCAAACACCCACTTTGGGGTTCCGCCACCTGGTCTTACTTCAACTCTTTCACCCACTGAACATAAAACTGGGTAGTGATCACTGCCTACTGTTGAAGCAGTCCAAACTCCGCAGTTACTAATGCCAGCCAAGGTATTAGACACTAACGTAATATCTAACACTGACTCAGTTCTTGTTGTTATATCTATCCTTGTGCCGCTACCATAATTCATACACACCAAATCCCTTTCTTCCATCAAATCTTCAATTACCTTTCCATTTGGATCTATAATCTGATCCCCCCATATTGTGCTATGAGCATTGAAATCTGCACACACTACTTTATATCTGTTTTGTCCTTGTATCTTTAATAGGCTGTCCAAATCCAAGCTTTTACATGGATTGTAGTAGTTAATTATAACCACTCCCTCCCCTCTCTCCCATACTTCCACCACTATGTATTCCTGATCATCTCCTTTTTCCAGTACCCTATATGGTATACCTTGCTTGATTAAC
Organism: Mobula birostris; assembly: GCF_030028105.1. NCBI lineage: Eukaryota > Metazoa > Chordata > Chondrichthyes > Myliobatiformes > Myliobatidae > Mobula > Mobula birostris. Next base: position 77,265,926 of record NC_092373.1, on the reverse strand, counting down.
ATAGCACAACTCCCTCCTCCCCCTAGATTTCTATCTTTCCTTATCATTGTATACCCATATACCACAAAGTCTAAAGTTGGTTTCAACCAAGTTTTCTGAATACACACTACATCCGGTTTTACAACCATTTCTTTAATAAAGTGCTTGAATTCCTGGCTATTGGCCAGTAAGCTCCTTGCATTCCATTGTAAAAGAATCACCATAATTAGTATTAACCAACACATGACACTTCCTCACTTGACTGATTACTGAGGTTCTCCCTCACTTCCTCCCATGTCAGTCCTACTAACCCTAAATGGTTTACTGCTGCTTTTACCACCAGCTGAATTTTGTCACTTTTTGACTTTACCTCAGCCGTACTATTAATCACTCCTGCAATGAATGTTACTAGAGCCTTTTTGTCTACATAAATCCTGTCATTTGTTCTTTGTTGCATCTCTCGTATCCCTATTGATCCCTGTTCATTAGGAACATTATTCTGTTCTCTTGATATTCTTACAGCTTCTGCATAAGTGATCTTTCTTTTCACTCTTATTTCTTGAATTTTAGTCTCCCATCTCACAACCTCACACCCACTATATGCAACATTATGAGCTCCTCCACAATTGCAGCATTTTGGTTGAACTCCTGTTCTGCACTTTCCATATTCATGATCACCCCCACATCTAGCACATCTCCTCTGCCTTTTACAGTTTTTAGCCACGTGTCCAAACCTTTGACAATTATAGCACCTCAATGGCTTTGGCACATACACCCTTACTGGGTAACTCATGAAACCCAGGAACACCTTCCTTGGCACTCTTTCTTCTTCAAATTCAATCAATACAGATTCACTTTCCTTTTGCACTCCCTCCTTTGTTGTTTTCAATCTTTGAACATTCATTACTTTTCCTCCTTTGATATTCCTCTTTATCTCCTCCATATTTATACTCATTGGTATCCCCGTGATCACTCCTTTACAACCACTGTTTTGTGCTCCCACCCTCCCAGTGTATTCCACCTTGCATTTTCCTATCTCTTTTAGCTTGAGTGCTTTCTCAAGTTGTTCCTCATTCACACATCTTACCAATAAGTTGCCATCATTAAGGACTTTTGTAAATACTATTTCCCCTATCTTATTTGTCAGAGTTGTTGTAAGCACAAATGGGTTAATTTTCTTCATATGTCCCTGAGTCTTCTCATTAAACCTAATTATGACAACACCTCCTCTCTGAGCTTGTTCATCTTCCTCACTTTCAGAGCTTTCTCCACTATCATTTCTTATTCTTTTATTCCCTTTGTCTTGGTTTTTATTCATCCAACCCCTCACTACCTCCTCATTCCCTTTATTTCTCCCTTCATAATAATCCACCTCTCCCCAGCTGCCTACCTCTGCTCCGAAGTCTCTATCCCTCTCCTTCTCCACTTTCTTTCCCCCAACCCCACCTCTTATCTTGTCCACCATTACCAGACCCACACAACCCCCTCCCAGCAATTTCTATTCCTTCCCCACTCTCTTTCCCTCAACAGGTTCCAAAACACACTCACACATCAAGCAAAACACAGCCAGCTTCCAGTCAAGCCAACTCAGCCACTCCCACTCTCACTCTCACTCCCACTCCCACTCCCACTCCCACTCCCACTCCCACTCCCACTCCCACTCCCACTCCCACTCCCACTCCCAACTCTGATCACTAAGTGCTTAGCATGAGGGCTTTAAGTACAGATTTTTCATGAAGGAATGTGGCAGGCAATAGTTGATAGTCTGAGTCTTAAAGTGACAGTGTCAGCTAACCATACTCTGGGGAAATGGAATGCCAAAACTTAGATACCTACTGCTGTCCAGTTGGAACCATGACAACTCCTCAGAATATTTTACAAATGTTTGTTTTGAGTAAATGCAGATACAAGAGACATCAGAAGTGTAAAATTGGAAAAAGAAATGCAGCAGAGTCCACAAACTGCTTGAAACCTTGCAATAGTCTTGTGCCTCTACTACTCAGATAACACTGAAGCATTGAGTTCAATGTGAACTAGTTGCGATTTAACCTTTGTTCCAGATATGCTCCACACAGTTGATTTTCTCTCTTAATCTATCACATTTTAGTAACTTACTTAAAGTGGGACCTTTCAATCAGGCATTTCATTAGTGATCAAGACCCAAAGCGTTTTAGTACCTGAGGATAATATTTCTTTGTATTTTCATTGATACATCCAACTCCATCAGCTACTCCTGATTAATTTAGTAGAAGCATGAGATTATGAAGCAGTCATGCTTCCAAATGTGCTCACCCTACAGAATTCTTTCTATGAGTGTAGAAAGCATATGCAATGTGTAAGTGACTTGGTTCTGTCATATTGGATATACATGATTTATGTGGGCAGGGTAGCTGAAGTTATAATGCTGCTATAGAGGACTGCAGTGTTTTTTTATTCTAAGTTGAGTGATAAAAGTGTTAATTAAAGAAAATTAGATCTCAAATAATATTAAGGATATATCTGGGTGCTTCTGTCATTCACTCAGCAAGGCTATTGTGCTTTATGATGGCAGGGATGGGGGCAGTGAACTGCTTAATGCAACAGACAGATGCACTTTGAATGAGCAACTCTAAAGCAGATTGATAAATAATACATCAAAGTAACAATTGGAAGGAAAGTCACAAGCATTAACCCTCACTACGCATTCCCACCTGAACATGTCTCCTGCAATTCCTTTCAGTTTACCTCTTGGAATGTATTCCTGCAGGGAAACTCAGCGTGGTTAACAAATGGTTTGCATAAGTTACAAGGCACTTATTTAATGAAGCAGTGCTGATGAGGTCATATACCTCAAGGGCTCTTCCTAAGCTTGAAATGAATGTCAACACAACTGCCTTCTTTCATTTTTAAAATGTGCTAGATGATTCCCCATTGGTTTGGCACAGGAATACTCAAAACTGAGGCAGGGTAATTCAGCCTGGGTGGGAGCAGTAAGGGAGTGGGGAAGGGCTAAGGACAGTGGTTTAGTAAAGGGATGAGGTTGATATGAAAAACACAGCGTAGAGAGGAAACAGCAAAGTGAGAAAAATGAACACACAAGTAGAAGGAAGGCAATGTGAGGAGGAAAAGAAAATAGAGGGGGCAGACAGGATAAAAGCAAATGGGTTGTAGTATGTGGACAATATAAATGTATGGGGCAGTGAGAGAGGAAGGAGCAACAAAGAGAAAATGGAGAGGAGAAGGGAAGTAATGTCCTGCTTTTTCCACTCACTGAAATGGTTGGCATGATTAACGTTGTGTTTTAATCTATTAAACTTTCATTCCTTCCTCCGTATCACAAAGCTGCCTACTTCAATCAGCATATTACTGGTTGCTGATCTTGCCCAAGACCAATGCCTACATAAACCCTCATTAATCACTTTGTCACCTCTGTACTGGATTATTCCAACGCTCCTGATGTCTATGACCTGAAAATGTCAGCTCATTCCTTCTGCTCCTATCCTGTTCCATGTCACACATTGATCACTCCTACCATAAAATTCTGCACATGCTCGAAATTCAGAGTGACAGATACCACACACACACACACGCACACACACCATTTGACACAGGTAACTTGTGTATAATTATCCAACAATTGATATAATTGAATTGTATGAGAGGATGAGTATGTATGCATGGGTGTATTTATGTTGACACTGACCAGTTTACAAGGAAAGTACAAGAGGTCAAGGTATAACCTCAGGAAAGCCATCTCACATGCAAAGTGGCAATTCCGGACCAAATCTGAATCAGAGAAGGATGCTCAACAGCTATGGCAGGGTTTAAATGCCATCACCTCCTTCAAAGTAAAACCAAGTGGCATAGGTGACAACAAGGGTTTGCTCCTTGATGAGCTCAATACTTTTTATGCCCACTTTAACCGATAGAACATGGAGGCCCCTTCACAAACTCCTACAGTCCCTGATGACCTGGTGATTTCTGTCCCTGAGACCGAAGTGAGAGCATCCTACGGGTGGGTGAGCCCAAGGAAAGCATCTGGCCCATATGGGGTCCATGGCCGAGAACAAAAGATCTGTGCCAATCAACTGGCTGGAGTGCTCATCAATATCTCTAATCCCTCACTTTGGCAGACAGAGTTACCCACCTTCGTCGAGAAGGTTTCAATCATGCAGGTGCCTAAGAAGAACATGGTAACCTGCCTCAGTGACTATTATTCAGTAACACTTACATCCACTGTGATGAAGTGCATAGAGAGGCTAGTTATGAAACATGTCAACTTCTGCCTGAGGAGTGACTTGGATCTGCTCTAGTTTGCCTTCCATCACAACAGGTCAACAGCAGGTGCCATTTTATTGCCTCTTCACTCAGCCCTGGAACAACTGGATAGTGAGGGTACATATATTAGGATGCTTTTCATTGAATACTGCTCTACACTCAACACTATCATCCCCTCAGTACTTCTCAGTAAGCTCCAACACCTAGGCCTCAATACCTCCTTGTCTAACTGGGTCCTTCACTTCTTCTTTTCCACACTCCAGTCAGTTCAGATTGGCAACAACATCTCCTTCATATTCATCACCAGCACAGGTTTTGTGCTTAGTCCCCTGCTCTACTCACATTATACTTATGACTGTGAGGCCAAATATGGTTCCAATGCCATATTGAAGTTTGATGATGACACCACTGTTGTTTGGTCAAATCAAAGGAGGTGACAAATTAACATATAAGAGGGAGATTGAAAATCTGGCTGAATTGTGCCACAACAACCACCTCTCAATCCACGTCAGCAAAGCCAAAAGGCTGATTATTGACTACAGCAGGAGGAAACTAAAGGCCCATGAGTGAGTCCTCAAGGGATCAGAGGGAGAGAGGGTCAATAACTCTAAATTCCTCAGAATTATCACTTCAGAGGATCTGTCCTGGGATAAACACGTGCGTGTCTTTACAAGGAAGTCATGGCAGTGCCTCTGCTATCTTGCATAGATTCAGCATGTCATGTAAAATGTTGGTGCACAGTGGAGTGTCTCCTGACTGGTTGCATCATGGCCTGGTACGGAAACACCAATGCCCATGATTAGAAAAGCCTACAAAAAGTAATTGATACGGCCAATTCATCACAGAAAATGCTCTCCCTACCATCAAGCACATCTACAAAGAGCACTGCTACAAGAAAGCAGTATCAGTCATCATGGGCCCTCTTCATTGCTGCCACAGGAAAGGAGGTAGAGTAGCCTTAGGTCCTATACCAGCAGGTTCAAGGTACAGTTATTACACTCTAACCATCAGGCTCCTGAATCAGCATGGATAACTTCACTGACCTCAACATTGAACTAATTCCACAGTCTATGGACTCACTTTCAAGGACTCACGTTCTCAGTATTATTTATTGCTTATTTATTTATTTATTTATTTATTTATTATTACTTTTTTATTCTCAACTCAATCTGGTAAAACCTGAGGTATGGGCATAGTCAAGCACGCGCATTTCTCAATTGCTAGGAACTTTCAGACTATTGCAGTGGTGTTTAGTATTGTGGCTTTCTGAAGATGTATATAGGTATTGCTGTGTAGCTTGGTTGTTTAATACTATTGTGTAGTGACTTTTGAATGACACTGGTCATAGATATTACTATCGGAACAAAATTCCAAAGTCTTTCAATTTCCTCTTTTAATTCAGCATATTTCTGGTATTTTTCACTTATTGATTTCTGTAAGTTATGTGTGGTTGGAATGGCATTATTTATTTAGTAAGTTGTTCTTGTTTGTTTATCGCGTGTTATTATATCTGGATGGTTAGTATGCATCATCCTATCTGTAATAACTGATTGGTCATAATATAATTTGTGATTTTCTAACTCTAAAATTGGGTCAGACTTGTGTTTTTGTTAAGGTCTGATTTCTTTTATGAGCTTGCATTTTAATGCAAGATTTTGGTGAATGATGTTTGCTACTTGATTGTGTCTGTGTAAGTAATCAGATTGAGTTAAACTGCTACAGGTCCTGCCATGTATGTAATTGTTTCTGGTGTTCTTTGTGATTTTCTACATTTATCATCTTGAATTTGTTGGTCTTTTATTATGTATTTTTGATATTTTTTGTGTTAATTACCTGGTCCTGCATTGTCACAAGGAACCCTTCTGTTTCTGCGAAGAGGTCTTCAACTTTGAGCCAGGTGATCGAGGCTTCCCTGTCAACATCTAGACTGCTCAGATTGTGAGGACGTCCTCCATGGAGGGTCATGCTCTTCATTGGTTAACTTTTTCTTCAATAGTGATAATTTCTTCATTTTTCTGGGTTGTGCTCTCATTTAAATTTAGCAGTGTATACCTATCAGAATTTTATATGCTCATGTGGAATGCTGATTCCGGTTTTCAGTGATGAACGTGTATACTCAGAAGTGTATATTATTATTATTATTTTATATTTGCTCAGTTTGTCTTCCTTTGCATTTTGGTTGTTTTCATCTTTGTGTGGAGGTTTTCATTGATTTCATTGTATTTCTTTGCATCTACCATGAATGCCTGCAAGATAATGAATCTCAGGGTAGTATGTTACAAGGACTTCACCCTAGTAATAATGATCAGTCAGGCATAGAGAGAATCTGTAATTACCGACAAGTAGCTTTATTGTCTCAATGGAAGAGCCTGTGAATTTACACAACTGAATATCTGTGTGCAGACCTAGGAAGTTTTCCTCACCTTCCAAGATCAGTCAAAGAATAGGAAAGGTAATACCAGTAAAAGGTGTCTATGCTGACTATGTACTTCTCGTGGTCCCGCTCCAAACTCCATGAGTCAGTGGCTATTCCACATCCGCAATCATGGGTCTCTAGTGGTTGGAGTGTTATTGCTACTTTTGCAATTGAAACATAAGCTTTTGTATTCATTCCATGCCATTTCAAATGTTGCATTTCAGTGTTATTGGCTATGGCTCATCTGACTGAACTATTATACCTTCTTATTGGCTCTGGTCTGAGCCATCATCCATTTATTACCCTTCTCTGACAAGTGACAACTGGTAATTTATAACTCTTTGTTTTAAATTAGTTACCAAACCAGTAACCAGCTCAAATTACTCAGGGCAGTTACAGACCCCACCATTTACAAACCTGCATATTATATCTAACCAAAGAACACTTCACAAATAACTTCTTATTTGGAAATTATCTCTAGTCCAGCAGATTACCAGGAGCACCATTGTATCTGCTCTAAAACACTAATTTAGCCAAGCAGCTCCAGGTCACAAAATGGAAGATGCAGAGCGGCCTCAGAAAATGGCAGTCTCCATTTCCTTCAGGCACATGGCAGGACAAAGTCATTTGGTTAGTCTTCTTCCACTGTTCTGATTCATTCAAATTCACTGATTTGTAGATTATAGTTCTTTCTGTCCAACAAGTATATGGTATATGGTACTTTCTGGCCAACAAGTACTTTGATGGCGAGTTTACTTGTACTTAACTGTAAATATTTACGCTGCCTGTGAGTAAACCACCTCGACCCCTGTCCTCACCCTACCACTTTAAACATTGGAAAATGCATGCCAATCTCCAAATATTGGTCAACTATAAGTTTTTAACTGGATGTTTGTAATTTAGCTGAAGGTCTACCAGTGTCTTGGGATTCCTGGCATACTCACATACAAGTGAAAAGAGGTGAATGTGTGGCAACAAATGAGAAGAGTTGGTGGAGCTATTATGGCACTCAACAGTGACCTCTTCGAGCTCATCTATGGAATCAGCTTAATTTCTATCTTTAGTGTATCTCTCTTTTCTTTTTAAAGTAGATGGGGTTCTTTCAAAGACCCTGACCTGGAGCTACACTCAAATTGCTATTTTTTGCAGCAATGGGACCTGCCCCCCAGGGCTCACAGACCAGCCATTTTTTTTTAAATCCCAAGGACTCAGCCTAGAAGATGAGTACACCCTCGGGGTTTTGGGACTTGGCGGCCCTGGGAATGAGCCAGTTCTATGCCAGTGCCACTGACTGAAGCATCGGGGGAGAAATTGGAACATCAGTAACAGTGGATCTGCTGTTGGGGGCTCTGTACTCGGATCTCCCCCCCCTCTCTCTCTCTCTCTCATTGGTGGGGGAGAGTTTGTTGCTGATTCTCATGTTGGAGAACTCAGAAAAGAGTGACGCAACACACTTTGTCATTCTAAATCAACAAGATGCTTTGTTTATGTCTCCCGCCTCGCTGTGAAAGGGTGACACTTTCTGTCCCTTTATTAGGGAGAAAGAGAGCCTGCAGTGCTGAATTGTTGGGGTGAAAGATTAGTTTTTGTTGTACTGCAGATCATGGCTTTACTTGGGGCTTTGCCATTGCTTGCTGTGTGGGGGAAGGGTGCTGATGCTTTTTATCTTGCTGAAGTAAGTGGGGAAGGGGAGGGTTGTTGCTTTGCTGCTGCTTGTGCATGGGAGGAAGGAGTGGGGGGGCTTTGGAGTTCTAACATTTTTACGATCACTCATTCTTTGAGCACTTTTTTGTTTGCATGGATGTCTGTGAAGAACAAGAACTTCAGGTTCTATATAGTGTATTGCACGTTCTCTGCTACAATGGAACTATTGAACTATTGAATAAGTGACAGAGGAATAGGACAACATATATCTCATTACTCCAAATCCAGACCCCTGATTCTTCACAAAGACCCTCTCATTTACTCTCTCCCAGTCTCTCCCATCCTACAACATATCCCTCCCCTTAACTTCACTGCACCTTCTAGTTTTCTACCCCACCATCAGCCCCAGAACCTTCTCCTGAGCCAACACCTCATCCTAGCTCCAAACCTTGCTGTATCCTCACCATTCATCTCTCACTACTCTCACTACCCCCTCCCTCACCCTTGACCTCCCTCTCTCTGACACTGAGTATTTAGTCCTCAGCAAAGGCCTTGCAGATGCTGGACCTAGAGCAAAAACAAACAATTACAGGAGGAACTTAGCAGATCAGGCAACATTTGTGGAGGGAAATGGACAGACGACCTTTCAGGTTGACTCAAACATTAACCAGATGTTTTCTCCACAGGTGCTGCCTGAATCGCTGAGTTCCTCAAACACTTTGATTTATGTCTCCTACATTTGTGTAGGTCTTCTTCCTAAGTGTTCATTGCATATCATATGGATCTGCATTGATAATAGGTTGGTTTAAGCATTTTGGTTTGAGCCCTGTGCGTCTTAAATCCCATGCATGAATCCTTAAATAATATCTTCATAGCTTTCCAAAAGTAGAATTAAACATGGTTGTGATGTATTCATGCCAAGTTCATATTAATCTTCATTATCTGCTTATTAATCTTCAGTGACAAAATCATTGTTTCAGTGCATATATACTATTTAAAATGCTCTCCTCACGGCAATCATTCTCTCCTTACTCGCTCCCCTTCCCCCAGTGTACTGCAAGTCTTTGTGTGATAGTTTCTGCTATAATGATCTTTCTTCTATTGGGACATTGCTGAAATGCTACTCTTTGAGCTTCCTATAATCTGTTTAGCCTTGTATACAGAGGCAATGTTCCCTTGCTTCCTACAGTTAAAGTATCACACCTCTCTGAATTGCCAAAGTTATGCAAGAAGATACCCACTGTAGTGATGTGATCTCTCACTGGACCCCATTTTTGCTCTTCCTATGTTCATGTGACTTGTACTCTGTGTTAGAGCTCCTGTCATTGTCAATGTCGTTATTCTAGACATGCTGTTTACACTAATTTTTTGTGTCTACTGAAATTCTTTTGACTTTTAGATGCTATTTCCATAGATGTCGTCGTTTCAGCTGTTCATTCCAATGTTAAATCAGGAATGCTTAATAACTTTGACTGGATTTCCTCACCAATTAGTTAACAAAAGATTATCCCACAACACATGATCCAATAACACAAAAGTTGCAATGCTATTTAAGAGTTTTGATCGGCTACACAATAACTAATTATTCCTCCTGACCTTTGGCCATCGACGCAAACAACACATTTCACCATATGTTTTGATACTTCAATGTAGATGTGACAAATAAGCTGACCTGTCTAACTCTATGACTAATATAAGTGTGCCACATCTGCTGTTTGAAATGGGTTTCAAAATGACCACCAGCAGGACCAATAGCAGCAGAACCATAGAATCACCAGCAGCATCAGCCTGATCCACGTGAACCTGCATCTTCACACGAATGGGATGATCAGCAGCAAGATGCAGTGCACGGGATGAGAACAGGCAGACTCCGACTAGAGGTAGGGTAGTTAAAAGACTCAATGACTTACGAATGGTAGGATCAGATATTTGAAAACTTGTTGCCTGTGACCATTAAAACATCCACTGTCCTCAATTTTTTTTTGCATCTGGACCCATCCATCCAGTACAAATATTTGCAAGATCTCTCAGTCAGTGGGTTCCGTTGCATTCGGCAGGTATCTGATGGCTTATTTATCAGGGCAGACAACTGCAAGTTCATTTTCTGCAGTGACACCAGTTAGAATGATTGGATGTTTGGGTTTGTAATATTGGCTTTGATTCATTAACTACAGATATATGGATCATCTGCTCTATGGGCTTCCATTTCATTTATGTACAGCTGATGAAGGAGGAGAAGATGGCGGCGTGTGCGGCCTCTCCGTAGAATGATATTTGTAATCTGTCAAGTAGGGGACCGTGCACAATTCTGATTTGTGAGATGGATGTGAGAGTACAGAGGAACATCTGGAAAACTTCTGAAATGCCCGCTTTGCTGCCGCTGCTACTGTTTGGTAACCGGAATCTCTGGAGCAGAAGGCCCTGAATCCTTGGCTTTTCTTGTTTCAGCGGCCGGGGCTAGGTCGAAGGCGCTCGGCAGAGGATGGTGCTCAGGAGGCTGTATTGAAGGGGCTGGTTGGAGGCCCGAATTTTTCGGACGGACGGACTCAGTGTCGGCTGTGGTCGTTGCTTCCAAGGCATCGGCAAGTTGACGGTGCCTGGAGGTTTATGGCAGGGCGTTTCTCCCTTTTGCCACTTGCTATCAGGGACTCGGGACTCGATCAACTCGGGGACTTTGAGACTTTTTTTACAGTGCCCATGGTTTGTTCTTCCTCAATTTATGGTATTGTTTTGCACTGCTGTAACTATATGTTATAATTATGTGGTTCTGTCAGTGTCTTTGGTTTGTCCTGTTTTATGTGATATCACTCCGGAGAAACATTGTATCATTTCTAAATGACAATAAAAGAGGACTGAGTGTTCTCATAATCTAAAAAAAAGTGTAATCTCCTTAAGGTTTCTGTGGGAGATTCCTGGGCCAGTACGTAGTGAAGTAGTTAATGCAGTGCTTTACAGTACCAGCTGTAAGATCAGGGTTCAAATCCTGCTGCTGTCTGTAAAGAGGTTGCTATTTTTCCCTGTGACTACATAGACTTCCTCTGGGTGCTCCAGTTCCTTCCCATATTCCAATGATGTATGATTAGGATTAATAAGTTGTGGGCATGCTATGTTGGTGCTGGAAGCATAGTGACATTTGTAGGCTGCCCAGCACAATTCTCACTGATTTGACATGACGCAAATAATGCATTTCACCACATATTTCAATGTACATGTGACAAATAAAGTTAATCTGATCTTATCTCAAAGGCTTTGACCTGCTTCCCTTTTCCCTTCATATCTCAAACCGAACTCGCAGGATGGTCCCTTGAAAACTCTTTTAAAATGTGCCTGATGCCATTAATGATGAACTCTAACACTGAGGATTAGGCGTAATGCAAAATCATATAGCAACCAGGTCTACCACTGTTCCAGCAACAGAACAGTAAGGAATTCTATATACCTTGTCAGATCCTAAGACTCTGCTAAGTTTTAAGCACCAGTGCAGTGATGAGCTTTGACTCTGAATAAGACAAAACCACTCCAGACAATTATGAGGAGCCTGATATCACCAGTAAGCCCACAGTTTATGACTTTGCCACTTGGCATAGCCTCAATATTTTAAAGTTTTTTAAAGTTACACCAATCATACTATTCTGAGGTTTTTAAAGGCATCTATTGTAACCGTGCCCAAGAACAGTGTAATGACCTTCCTCAACTATAATCCTGTGGCACTTACAGTAACTGTAATGAAGTGCTTTGAGAATTGGTTGTGGCACGAATCAACTCTTGATGCAGTAATGGCCCAAGTGTGGGGAGAGACACTGAAGCAGGTCAACAGTTCACCAACTTTAATGGGACTTGTTCGGAATTAAAGGAAAAACAATAACCGCTAGGCCAATGGGAACATTAACTAAAACTCTCAACTGAAAGTTATCGCTGACACTGTGGCTGGAAGTAGTAACTAAATACTAAATGAGTACTGCTCTTTTACAGTGTCAATTGAAACTTTAGTCTTCTTTCTTGGACAAGGATGAAGGTAAGCAGGGAGTGTAGATGTTGACAAGACTAGGATGAGAGGAAAGGAGTTAAATACCACCACAGTGAAACAGGTATTAGCTGGAACGTGCATACTTATGGATGCTTTGCCAAACCCATTCCTCAGCTTGCCCATGAGGGCAGGTAGACCCCCTAGTACAGTTCATGGTTGTGACAGGGTCCCCTTCCTTGGCGCAGCTCCCAAGTGCCAGAAGTCTGTGCCCACTGGAAGTCCTGAATGAGGGACTTGTCCAGGGTGTCATTGGCCAGAAATCAAGAATGTTCCTCTTGACCATACATCTCCTAATCCACAAGGTACTGGGCCTTGCCCTGTACTGGGCAAGATCACAGGAGGTGTCACATAGAATTGACCAGGGAACCATCCACTAAATGGGAACGGAGGAAGGGGGTGTGGGTGGTGACTGGAGAAAGGAGGAAAATAGTCACTGGCTTGAGCTGGGAAAAATGGAACACTGGGTGAATCTTCATTGGTGGTGGTATGAGACCTTGTTCATAGACATCTCCACCTCAAATGGTCCCACGTAGTGTAGGGCCGACCTGCAGCTCTTAACTTTCAGGGGATGATCCTAGGTACTAGCCAGAATTTTTTCCCTTGGCCTGAGAGACCTCAGCTGTCAGCAGGAGTGATCAGCCTTCCAAGCATGTTGTTTTAGAGCACGCAGCAGAGAAGCCCTGGCCCGACACCATGTGTGCTTGTAGCTTTCAACCAACTGCTCAGCAGCAAGAACCCTCACATCAATCCTCCAATCAATGAAGAGTGGTGGCTGGAATCCCTTCTGGCATTCAAGGGGAGATATGCCGGTGGAGGTTGACTGGAGATTATTGTGGGCAATCTGTGCCCAAACTCCAGGCAGTAGGGTTGAATGAGGCAAGGCAGTGCAGGGATACCTCCCGCCCCTCATTCACTCTCTCAGACTGATCATTAGACTGGGGGTGGAAATCAGATGAGAGGTTGGCTGTGGCTCTCACAAGAGAACAGAAGACCCTCCAAAAATGGGATGTGAATTGTGGCCCTCAATCAGATACTATATCCTGAGGGAAGCCGTGTAGCCTGAACACATGCTGAACTATGAAGTTGGCAGTTTGATCCATAACTACCAGTATGGCATAGTTTCCATTAGATGAGTGCAGACCAGTAATAGAAGCCATGGAGAGGTGGGACCAGGGGTGATGAGGCATAGGCAGCAGTCACAGCAGACCCACAGGCGCCTTCTTTTGGACATAAATGGGACAGGCAGAGATGAAGTCCTGGATGTTCTGGGACATAGATGCCCACAAAAATCATCTCTTCATAAATTCCCGGGTCCATAGAATTCCTCAATGGCCAACCAGATGGAAGGACTATAGTGTGCACCGTGGCAGGGACAAACAGTCGGTTGGGAGGTATCCTACCTGGGCCTGGATCCAGCCATTGGACGGTCCTCACTGTGCCTCTATTCCCCAAGTTATCAGAGCAGCAATGCACAAGCAAGGAAGTATGGGCTCTAGATGGGTGTTTTACTCAGACATGTTGAACTGCCAGGAGAGAGCTTCAGCCTTGGTATTCTTGTTGTCAGGATGATAAGTGAGGAAGAAATAAAACTGGGTGAAGAAGACAGCTCAATGGGCTTGACAGAAGTTGAATCTCTTCGTGTCCCAGGTGTAGGAGAGGTTATTGTTATCTGTCCAAACTGGAAAGGGGTGTACCACCCCCTTCAGCCAGTGTCACCATGCTTCCAGGGCCTCGTCGGGACATCCAGAAGTTGTTGGTTTTCCAACATTACAGTCATACTCGGCTGAAGTCAAGTGACAGGCAAGAAAGGCTTTGGGGTGTAGCCGGCACTCCACAGAAGAGTGCTGGGAGAGTATAGCTCCAATGCTGACATCTGATCCGTCGACCTTGATGATGAATGGCTGGGATGTGTCTGAATGACGCAGCACTGGGGCGGTGGTGAAGAATTGCTTTCATTCCAAAAATAGTTGGTCTGCTTTGATTGTACAATGGAATCCTGTTGAGGTATTCTTGGTGAGTGCATTTATGGGGGCTACGATAGAATCGAAGTTTCTGATCAAGTAAAGTTTGACATGAAGCACCACACCTGTTTGACTGTAGATGACTTGGGCTACTCTGTGACTACCTGAACGTTACATGGGTCCATTTGAAAACCGGAAGGGTGAAGTATATAGCCCAAAAACAACACTTGCACTTTATGGAACTCACACTTATCTAGCTTGGCATAAAGTTATTCTTGAGGAGCTGTCTGAGAACCCTTAGGACATGCTAGATGTATTCCTGGCGAGAGTAGGAATAGATCAGAATGCTGTCCAAATACACGAAAACAAACTGATTCAACATGTCCCTGAGCACATCATTGACAATAGCCTGAAAAACAGCGGGGGCATTGACCAGACCAAAGGGCATCACGAGATACTCATAGTGGCCAGAGGAAGTGTTGAATGTTGTCTTTCACTCATCCCCTTCTCAGATACAATAAGATTGCGCAGATCAAACTTAGAAAAGTTTGGACATGTTCAAACGCAGAGGGCAGTAGGGGAAGAGGGTAGTGGTTCTTCACTCTGTTATTGTGCCAATAATCAATGCAGGGACAGAGCTTGCCATCCTTCTTGCTCACAAAAATGAAGCCTGCCCCTGCTAGTGAGGTTGACAGGTCAATAAACCCCAAGGCCAAGGCCTCTTTAACATACTCTTCCACAGCCATCATTTCAGAGTGAAAAAGGGAAAATAGCTGGCCCCAGGAAGGATTAGTACCTGGTAAGATGTCAATGGCACAAGTAGACAGGCATGTCAGTCCCCACTCTTGGAATGCCTTTAGGAACCAATCACTCTGTGGTTCATGACAAACAGGCAAGGTCAAACATCAGTGGCAGTTCAGGTGAACCTATCAGATAGAAAGAAAAATGTTCCTTATGTTTACCTTCAAGCAGGAGTTGGAGTGGTTCTATGGAAAGGTGGATCTGACCAGTGCCCAGAGACCAGTCATCCAGGGCCTTAATGTTGATATTTTCTCTCAATTTCTGAGTAGGAACTCTCCATTTTTGAGACAGAGAGATAACCATGAGATTTTTGGCTGCCACAGAGTTAATAAATGCCTGAAGCTCAAGCGTCTGAGACCTACATGACAAGGAAGCTGGGAGCATCATACAATTAGTAGAAGACGATTGCAAGGGGAACTGAACCATTAGATCTCCCCTTCCTGCTTGGGCGCTTGGGGCAATAAGCTGGGAAGTGTCCTGGATTGTCACAAAAGAGACAGGAACCTGTTCTCCTGTGCCATTAGTGTACAAGCACCCTACATGCATAGGTTCCTCTGTGGATTGGGTGCTGGGTGATAACAGATAGTGATCCAGAGAGTAGGAAGCATGAGATATTCTATCCATGCTCCATTCAGTTTTCTGGTTGTCAACACAAAGTCCAGATTAATCAGGTAATGTAGGTTGTCCTACTTGTCATACACTGTGATCTCATGCCAGACACCTGACAGTCCTCACCAGAAGACAGTGATGAGGGAACTCTTGTTCTACCCTGTCTCCACCTCAAGTATGTGAAACTTTACTGCACAGTCCCTCACTGTCTCTCTACCTTGGCACAGGTCCGGGAGTCGTTGGCGGCATCCTGACCTCCTGATTAAAACTCTCTTGAACTTGGCAACAAATCACTGAAGTGACTGGGCTATGGGGGAGCATTGTTCCTATAGAGGTGAACAAGACGAGTAGGGGTCCGTTTAAAAGGCTCACCATGTATGCCAGTTTATGCACATCACCAAACAGACTGGGCTGAGTTTAGAAAGTAAGCTCTCACTAGAAAATAAATTTCTGCAGCATTTGGGGTCAGCAGAGTATCTGCCTGGTGGAAGAATGCTCGGTTCTGGTCCAAACGTGGGAGTTGGGGCATCAGAGGCCACGGTTGATGAGGTTGTTGAAGTGGAGGATCTGGCAGTGGGACTTGCATCGCCAAAAGCTGTTGAATTGTGTTTGTGAGAGCAGTAATGGCTGTCCCCTGAGTCTGACTGTTGTAAGCTGCTGAATCGCGGTTGCCATCTGGTTCCGGTTGTTTATGGTGAGTTGTCAAACCATCACCTCAACGCTTGATATCCTGTTCTCCCAGCTTGATCTGGGCTTGCCACTCTGAAAGTAGCCCTGGCATGAAAGATGCCAGTTAATCCATCTGCTACTGATTTTAGTTTGTCCTTTGAGAACTTTGGTTGGGACAGGGTTTATCATTCCAAGAGTATCTGTTGCATTGCGACAGTTACTTCAACCAACTGTAACTTATCTCCTATCTGACCGATGAATGACAAGGCCAAGGTCTTGTAGTAGTTGTAAGGTCAGTTGTTCTCTCTCTGCTGGGTCCATTTTCATAGTTGAGACTTGCTGATGGGGTTTTTGCAGTTATGGCCCAAATGCGAAGAGAGACACTGAAGCAGATCAACAGTTCACCAACTTTAATGAGACCTTGCAGAATTATAGGAAACACAATGAATGCGAGGCCAACAGGGCTGTTACCTAAAACTCTCAAACTGAATGTTAACGCCAGTTCTGGAGATGGAAATAGTAACTAAATACTAAATGAATTCTGCTCCTTTACAGTGTCAATCCAAATGATAGTTTTCTTTCCTGGATAAGAATGAAGATATTGTTGTGCTCTTAGTCAGGACTGGAGTGAGGGGAAGGGGAGTTAAGTATCACCACAATGAAACACTAACTGGCTGGAATGTACATACTCATGAATGCATTTGCCGACCCCATTACGTAGCCCGCCTGTGAAGGCATGCAGATCTCACTGCAGAGTCTGTGGTTGTGGCAACTCCTGCCTCAGAGATGTTTTGGATCTGCTCAAATTTATCTGCCATCATGACAGGTCAACAGCACATACGGTTTCTCTGGCTCTTCACACTGCTGTGGACCATTTGGTCACAAAGAAATGATACAACAGACTGCTGTTCATTGGCATTCAACACAATAATCCCATCCATCAATCATTGTCAAGCTTCTAAGCCTAGTACTTCATACTTCCCTCTGCAAATGGATATTCGACTTCTTCATTGACAGATCTCAGTTGGTGAGGATCGACAACAACATCTCGTCTTTGCTGATCATCAATACAGGTGCACCGCAAGGCTGTGTGCTTACCCCCTTGCACTACTCTGTATACACACACATTGGAGTGTGGTTAAACACACTCCAATGGCAGCTTCAAATTCATTGCCAACACCTCTGCTCTTGGATGAATCACAGATGGCAATGAGTCAGTTTACTGGATTGAGGTAGGTCACCTGCTTGAGTTGTACTGCAAAAGCAACCTCTTGCTCAATGTCAGCAAAACCAAAGAGCTGATTGTTGACTTCAGTCTGGGGAAGGAGGGTGAGCATATGCCAGTCTACATTGGGGTACTAGCAGTAGAGGGAGTCAGCAGATTTAAATTCCTTGGTGTTAACATATCAGATGACCTGTTTTGATCTCAGCATGTGGATGAAAGTAACAATGAAGTGAGCTTGCACCTTTGTTTTCTTAGGAGGTTAAGGTGTACCTTGTTATTGACCACTAACAAACTTCTACAGTTGTACTGTTGAAAGTATCCTGACTGGTTGTGTTATAGTTCAGTACCAAATTCAAATATGCAGAGAAGAGGCTGTGCACAGTACATCACGGGCACACTCCTCCTCACCGTTGATATTTATTTACAGGAGGCATGACCTCAAAAGGCAACATCTATCAACACCCACACCATCTGGCATATGCCATCTTCTGGCAACTGCAATCCTGCCTGAAGTACAACACCACCAGGTTCAAGAATAGCTATTTCCCTTCAACCAACTGGCAAATCCCTAATAATTATAGTTTAGAAAATCTATGATGACTGTGCACTAAAGTGGACTTTTTTTCTAATTGTGTTTTCTTGGAAAAATTGTGTATAATTTATGCTTTCCTTGTGAATGTGGCTTATCTGATGCTAAGTGTCTGTGATGTCGCTGCAAGTTTTCATTGTACCTGTACTAGCGTAAATGACAATAAACTCAACCTTGACTTTAAGACTAGCAACGCTAGATGTTTTTGCCCATCCCTATGGCCTTTGCCATATAAAGAGCAGTTAAGTATCAACCATACTGGTAAGCATTGAGTCAGATACAGAGCAGACTGTGTGAGAGCAATAATGTTACTCACCTAAGAGATGTTAGTGAGGTAAGTGGGAATGAGTAAATAGAAAGTAATGTGACAACCATATCTACCTGTGCCACATCTATCCAGCCCACAAATTACCACCATGCTGTTCTATTTAAACACCACAACTATGCAGCTATGGAAAGAAGAACTGAAAACAAGAATTACTTTCACAAACTCAACCAGTTGGTGCCATTTCACAACCTACCATTCAACATAAGGGAAGCAATTATTCTCCAATAATCAAAAATTGGAGAAAAACATTTCAGGTTTGACTCAAAATTAAAACAGAACCCAAGCAACCTTGTATTATGTAAAACATTCAAATACACCCATGCACCTACAAATTCTAGTCCTCTTTCATTCTAGCAATCTAATGTGGTCTAACCCTATGGCTTCAATTGTGCAGTTTTGTGGCTTGCATTTTAGCACACAAAATGTAGGATATTTTGAATATGGATGTAATCTGCTTTGATATAAATAGATAAAATATTCAATTTTAGTCATGCTTAATGCCCAGATTGAGGGTTTTCCTCTTCAAAGGGTAAATCTGTTAGCAATTAACTGCAGTTTGGGGTTATGATAAGTGCAGCTTTATATAGTAATAGCAAGGGCTTTGAATTACAACAAATTGCAAAGTATTTTGGAACATTCTCCTGTTCCATAAATGAATCTGCAAATAATACCGGTCTTTCTAGAATTTGTGGCTAAGTATAAATGGTCAAACATGTCTAGGTGGCCTTATTACCCATTTCTTTATCACATTCAAGCTAATATATATGCATAATGTCAGCACAAAATGTCCTACTGAAATGGCACACAGTGAGTGTGCTGCTTTTGAAGTACTAATTAAATGTAGCTCCTATTATGTCAGAAAAGGAGTATAATTGTTTGCAATTGTCTCTGATATCCTTCCATTGATGCACATTTTTGGGCTGAATAAGGGGCAATTTTGGAAGGTAAAGAAAATGAATAGCAGAGGATTCTCCTTGCTGGACAAAATAAAGCACAGCTTCCATCGACCCATACCTACACTCAGTGGTCACTTTATTAGGTGTCGTACCTCCTGTACCTATAAATTGGCCACTGACTGTATGTTTGTGGTTGTCTGCTGCTGTAGCCCATCCACTTCAAGGTTTGATGTGTTGTGCATTCAAAGATGCTCTTCTGCACATCACTGTTGTAATGCATGGTTATTTGTGTTGCTGCTACCTTCCTGTCAGCTTGAACCAGTCTGGTCATTCTCCTTTGACCTCTCATTAGCAAGGCATTTTCACCCAGTGAACTGCTACTTCTAGGAATAAGGTACAGGAGCCTCAGGACTCACACCACCTGGTTCTGGAACCCCTAAACCATCAAGGTCTTGAAACAAAGGGGATAACTTGATTCATTTTCACCTGCCCCATCATTGAAATGTTCCCACAACCTATGGGCTCACTTTCAAGGACTCTTCACCTCATGTTCTTGATACTTATTGCGTATATATTTATTATTATCGTTTCTTTCTATTTGTATTTGCACAGTTTGTTGTCTTTCGCATAATGGTTAAACACTCAAGGCAGTGTGGTCTTTCATTGATTCCATTATGGTTATTATTCTATTGTGGATTCATGGAGTACGCCCACAAGAAAATAAATCAGGCTTGTATATTGTGATATATCTGTACTTTGATAATAAATTTACTATGAACTTTGAACTTACAGGATATTTTGTCTGTTTTTTACACTATTCTCTGTAAACTTTAGAAACTGTTGTGCATGAAAATCCCAGGAGATTAGCAATTTATGACATACTAAACACATTCCATTTGGCACCAACAAACATTCAACGGTGACAGTCACTTAGATCACATTTCTTCCCTATTATGATATTTGGTCTTTACAACAAATGAACCTCTTGAGCAGGTCAGTATGCTTTTATGCTTCGAGTTGCTGCCACATGATTAGCTGATTATGTATTTGCTCTGACAAGCAACTATACATGTTCTGCCTCTAGAATTGCTGTTCATTTTATATGCAATTCATTTTGTTAAAACGTCTCTTCCTGTTCCTAAGCCTTTTTTTACTTGGATTTTGACTTGGAGCAAATATGGCGGAAAGATATCCATCTTCATTCCCTCATTATTTGCCCTTGAAACAGCAACATCTGTGACTCTTAAGCTTTCCAGGTATTGATAAACATTTAGTAGATGTATTTTGAAGGAAGTATTATGTTTATTGTTCATCACTAGTTAAGATATCTTAGTGCCACGAGTTCAATCCAGTCTATAACATAGCTATAGAATGTTGCATGGGTGTATTACCATAACACTGATCATGAGAATAATCAATATTATCAATATATTCAGGCGCATGATGTTTCTGTATTGAATCTAATACATGTTTTTCTTAACTTTCTGAAGTTTCATAAAGTTTTCTCATTAAAAATCTGGGAGAAAGCTTCCAATTTGGGTGATTTTTGAGAAGGTGTTTAACTCCTTGCCTAGCTTTGTACAAAACACACTGCGGGGGCAAGAGTACAGGTATACCTAATAAAGTTGTTACAGAGTGCAGTCCAACAATGGAAAGGAATTCCACAGGACACTTGCTAAATATTATCAAAATATAAAGTATTTGAGGAGAGGGGCAGTATGAGTGTGAGGGCAGTTTGTTGTTCTCGGTGTCGGATGTGGGAGGCTCTGGAGTCTCCAAGCCCCCCGGACGTCTACATCTGCGCCAAGTGCATCAAGATGCAGCTCCTAAGGGACCGCGTTACGTAACTGGAGCTGCAGCTCGATGACCTTCGTCTGGTCAGGGAGAGTGAGGAGTTGATAGACAGGAGTTACAGGCAGGTGGTCACACCGGGGCCACGGGAGGCAGACAAGTGGGTCACGGTTAGGAGGGGGAAGGGGAAGAGTCAGGTAATAGAGAGTACCCCGGTGGCTGTGCCCCTTAACAATAGGTACTCCTGTTTGAGTACTGTTGGGGGGGGGGGGAACAGCTTACCCGGGGGAAGCGACAGTGGCCATGCCTCTGGCACAGAGTCCGGCCCTGTAGCTCAGAAGGGTAGGGCAAGGAAGAGGAGGGCAGTTGTGATAGGGGACTCGATAGTAAGGGGGTCAGATAGGCGATTCTGTGGATGCAGTCCAGAGACCCGGATGGTAGTTTGCCTCCCTGGTGCCAGGGTCCGGGATATTTCTGATCGTGTTCAAGATATCCTGAAGTGGGAGGGTGAGGAGCCAGAGGTCGTGGTACATATAGGTACCAATTACATAAGTAGGAAAAGGGAAGAGGTCCTGAAAGGAGAATATAGGGAGCTAGGAAGGGATTTGAGAAAAAGGACCGCAAAGGTAGTAACCTCGGGATTACTGCCTGTACCACGCGACAGTGAGAGTAGGAATGCGATGAGGTGGAGGATAAATGCGTGGCTGAGGGATTGGAGCAGGGGGCAGGGATTCAAGTTTTTGGATCATTGGGACCTCTTTTGGCACAGGCGTGACCTGTACAAAAAGGACGGGTTACACTTGAATCCTAGGGGGACCAATATCCTGGCAGGGAGATTAGCGAGGGCTACTGAGGTGACTTTAAACTAGAATGGTTGGGGGGTGGGAATCAAATTAAAGAGGCTAGGCGAGAGGAGGTTAGTTCACTACAGGGGGATGGGAACCAGTGCAGAGAGACAGAGGGGTGTAAAGTGAGGGTAGAAGCAAAAAGTAGTAAGGAGAAAAGTAAAAGTGGCAGGTCGACAAATCCAGGGCAAGCATTAAAAAGGGCCACTTTTCAACATAATTGTATAAGGGCTAAGAGAGTTGTAAAAGAGTGCCTGAAGGCTTTGTGTGTCAATGCAAGGAGCATTCATAACAAGGTGGATGAATTGAAAGTGCAGATTGTTATTAATGATTATGATATAGTTGGGATCACGGAAACATGGCTCCAGGGTGACCAAGGATGGGAGCTCAATGTTCAGGGATATTCAATATTCAGGAGGGATAGACATGAAAGAAAAGGAGGTGGGGTGGCATTGCTGATTAAAGAGGAGATTAACGCAATAGAAAGGAAGGACATAAGCCAGGAAGATGTGGAATCGATATGGGTAGAGCTGCATAACACCAAGGGGCAGAAAACGCTGGTGGGAGTTGTGCACAGGCCACCTAACAGTAGTAGTGAGGTCGGAGATGGTATTAAACAGGAAATTAGAAATGTGTGCAATAAAGGAACAGCAGTTATAATGGGTGACTTCAATCTACATGTAGATTGGGTGAACCAAATTGGTAAAGGTGCTGAGGAAGAGGATTTCTTGGAATGTATGCGGGATGGTTTTTTGAACCAACATGTCGAGGAACCAACTAGAGAGCAGGCTATTCTGGACTGGGTTTTGAGCAATGAGGGTTAATTAGCAATCTTGTTGTGAGAGGCCCCTTGGGTAAGAGTGACCATAATATGGTGGAATTCTTCATTAAGATGGAGAGTGACATAGTTAATTCAGAAACAAAGGTTCTGAACTTAAAGAAGGGTAACTTTGAAGGTATGTGACGTGAATTAGCTAAGATAGACTGGCAAATGACACTTTAAAGGATTGACGGTGGATATGCAATGGCAAGCATTTAAAGATTGCATGGATGAACTACAACAATTGTTCATCCCAGTTTGGCAAAAGAATAAATCAAGGAAGGTAGTGCACCCGTGGCTGACAAGAGAAATCAGGGATAGTATCAATTCCAAAGAAGAAGCATACAAATTAGCCAGAAAAAGTGGCTCATCTGAGGACTGGGAGAAATTCAGAGTTCAGCAGAGGAGGACAAAGGGCTTAATTAGGAAGGGGAAAAAAGATTATGAGAGAAAACTGGCAGGGAACATAATAAACTGACTGTAAAAGCTTTTATAGATATGTAAAAAGGAAAAGACTGGTAAAGACAATTGTAGGTCCCCTACAGACAGAAACAGGTGAATTGATTATGGGGAGCAAGGACATGGCAGAACAATTGAATAATTACTTTGGTTCTGTCTTCACTAAGGAGGACATAAATAATCTTCCAGAAATAGTAGGGGACAGAGGGTCCAGTGAGATGGAGGAACTGAGCGAAATACATGTTAGTAGGGAAGTGGTGTTAGGCAAATTGAAGGGATTAAAGGCAGATAAATCCCCAGGGCCAGATGGTCTGCATCCCAGAGTGCTTAAGGAAGTAGCCCAAGAAATAGTGGATGCATTAGTGATAATTTTTCAAAACTCGTTAGATTCTGGACTAGTTCCTGAGGATTGGAGGGTGGCTAATGTAACCCCACTTTTTAAAAAAGGAGGAAGAGAGAAACCGGGGAATTATAGACCGGTTAGCCTAACGTCAGTGGTGGGGAAACTGCTGGAGTCAGTTATCAAAGATGTGATAACAGCACATTTGGAAAGCGGTAAAATCATCGGACAAAGTCAGCATGGATTTGTGAAAGGAAAATCATGTCTGACGAATCTCATAGAATTTTTTGAGGATGTAACTAGTAGAGTGGATAGGGGAGAACCAGTGGATGTGGTATATTTGGATTTTCAAAAGGCTTTTGACAAGGTCCCACACAGGAGATTAGTGTGCAAACTTAAAGCACACGGTATTGGGGGTAAGGTATTGATGTGGATAGAGAATTGGTTAGTAGACAGGAAGCAAAGAGTGGGAATAAACGGGACCTTTTCAGAATGGCAGGCGGTGACTAGTGGGGTACCGCAAGGTTCAGTGCTGGGACCCCAGTTGTTTACAATATATATTAATGACTTGGATGAGGGAATTAAATGCAGCATCTCCAAGTTTGCGGATGACATGAAGCTGGGCGGCAGTGTTAGCTGTGAGGAGGATGCTAAGAGAATGCAGGGTGACTTGGATAGGTTGGGTGAGTAGGCAAATTCATGGCAGATGCAATTTAATGTGGATAAATGTGAAGTTATCCACTTTGGTGGCAAAAATAGGAAAACAGATTATTATCTGAACGGTGGCCGATTAGGAAAAGGGGAGGTGCAACGAGACCTGGGTGTCATTATATACCAGTCATTGAAAGTGGGCATGCAGGTACAGCAGGCGGTGAAAAAGGCAAATGGTGTCTATAGCGAGAGGATTCGAGTACAGGAGCAGGGAGGTATACTGCAGTTGTACAAGGCCTTGGTGAGAGCACACCTGGAGTATTGTGTGCAGTTTTGGTCCCCTAATCTGAGGAAAGACATCCTTGCCATAGAGGAAGTACAAAGAAGGTTCACCAGATTGATTCCTGGGATGGCAGGACTTTCATATGAAGAAAGACTGGATGAACTGGGCTTGTACTCGTTGGAATTTAGAAGATTGAAGGGGGATCTGATTGAAACGTATAAAATCCTAAAGGGATTGGACAGGCTCGATGCAGGAAGATTGTTCCCGATGTTGGGGAAGTCCAGAACGAGGGGTCACAGTTTGAGGATAAAGGGGAAGCCTTTTAGGACCAAGATGAGGAAAAACTTCTTCACACAGAGTGGTGAATCTGTGGAATTCTCTGCCACAGGAAACAGTTGAGGCCAGTTCATTGGCTATATTTAAGAGGAAGTTAGATATGGCCCTTGTGGCTACGGGGAGCAGGGGGTGTGGAGGGAAGGCTGGGGCAGGGTTCTGAGTTGGATGATCAGCCATGATCATAATAAATGGCGGTGCAGGCTCGAAGGGCCGAATGGCGTACTCCTGCGCCTATTTTCTATGTTTCTATGTTTCTATGTTTCTAAATTCCCTATTATTCACATCCTATTTCAGTGCATTGAATATGATCCAACCAGTCAATGCATTATGTACTCATTACACATTGTAGAATATCATATTTTGTGAAATAAAGCGCATTTAATCTAGGTTCTTTAGCAGCCTGAATGAATAAATGGGCTATGGTTTGTACAGTATATTCTCACATTCCCTACAAATGAGTCATTTGAAAGCAGAATGAAAAGCCTTCAATTGAATCGTTGATTGTAGCATAACATGTCCTGTGTTTTATTGGTATTTACCCACTGCAGCTTAAATCATTTTGTATAATGACTCTGTGACAAATTGACACAGGATGTTTCACATTACAGTCACCGGGATCAGCACATTATTCAATCTGCATCTGAGAAGAGATGAAAGGAAGGACTGGTACTATATAGAATAATGATGATAAATATGATTTTTGTATTTTCCATTATTTTGTCTTTTAGATGTTGTAGTTCAAATCCTTTTATATCTATGTACAGTTTAAAAGTAATTAAGACTATCAGAGATTGTGCAGTGAACATATTGCACTGAATGCACAATAAATATAAAATGCAAAACATGCACAAATCTTGTGTGACTGAATGGAGTAACTGTGGTCACATAGTATTCAAACAAAAAAATGCAAGATGAGTAGCCAATGTACCATTGAATATGCCTATTTTTCCTATTACATTATACGGTCTGAGCAGTGTATTCAAATATGATGAATTAATTCAAATTTCATTCCACATTCTGTATGCACATATTTACTTAAACAAAAAATTGTTTCAATATTCTCTGCTGTTTTGTCTTTACACTAGATTTTTTAATCTTCCTCAATAGCCAGCCATAAATTCTATGGAGGATATTTTGGAGTACTCTTCTGAAATGAAGTGCCTTTTCCCCCTTTCTGACAAAAAAAAACAAATAGTTCTTTCATGCTGAGATTATTCTGCTGAGGGGTCATATCTGTCTCCTTCATGAGATTTGTTTTAGAAGAAAGTAAATCCATGTGAGATTTAGACCTACTGCCCGAGATGAAAATCAACTCATGGCAGTTCTAGTATGGCTAAGTGATGCAGGGATGTCAACTGTTCCAGCCACCAGGTTTCCAGCAGATGAATTGAAATGAAACTACCCACTGTTTCAAACTTCTATCTCGATGCATAGATTTTACCTATTTTTGTATTCCTCTTTTGCCTTTGGCAGGATACTTCTCACCTTTGGTACTCTTAATAAAGGATTGCTCATTTATCCTCAGCAGATGTTAGAAAGGTGATGAATGTTGCCCTGTTTAATGTTAGTGAAACTGTGCCAGCACTGCTAGGTAGCCACAGACCTGGCCAAGCTTTATGTGAATGAGAATGCTGGAGTGCTCATATAAGTTAGTGTGAAACTTTGATAGAAATGCTTGCCATCTGTGGTTGGCATTTTGACTTGCTGATAAACCTCTCACACCTTGAGCATGACCAATGATGCAGACTGTCTCCTCAGAGCCAAGTCCAATCTAATCATCAAGGTTGCTGAAGTGATCCAACAGTGATTCAAAAACACTCAACTATTGAAAAATAATCATGGTATGAAAACATATCAAAATAATAATGAAGCAAAATAAAGCTTATAAACACAATTAAGAATATTCAAGTGAATTCACTTGAAAAACAAAAGAAAACTTGACTTTCTCCCTCTACTGAAGTGAAGGGAGTCAATAGACCTTCCCTGGTTCTTGATAGAAACTAATTGTTTCAAGTTACCAACATGCCTTTGGAGGTGATTTCAGGCAGTTCCTTGGATAATCCAGCAGGGTCATGATGGGCTAACTGTTTCATGGACAGACTCCACCCCTTATTCATCTATGACTTTGGAGGGACTATCACATTTTTGCTAAAATTTCAGTCCAATCTTTAACATTGCAAGCTACGCACGGATTTGATAATGGAGGACAGGGTCTTGGGCTAACAAGATGTTAGGAGAAAGGTCAGAAGACATGGAGTCCAGGGAAACTTGGCTGGATGATTTTGAATTGGCTTGCACACAGAAGGCGGTGGTAGTAGATGGAGTGCATTCTGCCTGGAGGTCTGTGATTATTGGTGTTCCACAGGGACCTTTCTAAGACTCCTGATCTTTATAATTTTGTAAATAGGTTTTGGGTAGAACTACAATGGCACTGGACAGCTATTTCTTTGATTTTATCTGTGGAAACAGCTTAATTTCTACCTTTAATGTCTCTCTTTTTCCTCTTTAAGGTTGGTGGGGGTTCTGTCGAGGACCCTGACCTACATCTACACTCAAACTTTGGTTCTTTACAGTGTCACTTCCTGCTCTTGCTGCTTACTGACTGGCCATTTTTTGATATACCAAGTAACCAGCCTAGAAGTCAAGCGTGCCTTTGGTGTTCCCAGGATTTGCGGCCCTGGGGACGAGTCAATTCTAAGCTGGTGCTGCCGACTGAAGAGTTGTGGGAGATAACGGAACATTGGGAACAGTGGATCAGCTGTCGTCTCTCTCTCTCTCTCTCTCTCTCTCTCTCTGTCTCTCTCTCTTTCTTTCGTTGGCGGGGGAATGTTTGTTGCTGATTATCAAGTCAGAGTACTCGGAAAAAGAAGTGACATGACAGACCTTAACAGCGAGTGTTTCCTTATTGTCCTGTTAGTTTCCCCCTCATTGTGTGACACCCCTCAGCCTCTTTATTAGGGGAAGAGAGAGAGAGAGAGAGAGAGAGAGAGAGAGAGAGAGAGAGAGGAGAGAGAGAGAGAGGAGAGAGAGAGAGAGAGAGAGAGAGAGAGAGAGAGAGAGAGAGAGAGAGAGAGAGAGAGAGAGAGAGAGAGAGAGAGAGAGGGAGAGAGCGAGAGAGCAAACCTGTGGTATGTTGATTTGTCAGTTTAGCTTTTGTCGATTAGTTTTGGTTGTATTGCATATCATGGTCTTTCTTGGGGGTTGTGCTGTTGCTTGCTTAGTGGGTGGAGGGTGCTAATGTTTTTTTGCTGAAGTAAGTGGGGACGGGGAGGATTGATGCTTTGCTACTTCTTGTGTGCAGCAAGGGGGATTAGAGTGGGCTTTGGGATCCTAATGTTTTTACTGTCACCTTATTCTTTGGGGTGTTCTTCTGCTTTCATGGATGTCTGAGAAGAGCAAGAATTTCAGGTTGTATGTAGTATACATTCTCTGATATTAAATTGAACTATTGAAATGAATTGGATGAAGAAGTGGAAGGGTGGGTGAGCAAGTTTGCAAATGCCATGAAGGTCGGTGGTGTTGTCCATAGGGGAGAAGGTTGTTTTAGGCAACAACAGGACATTGATAGAATGTAGAACTGGGCTGAGAAGCAGTAAGTGGAGTTCAATATAGAAGAATGTGACATAATTCACTTCAGAAGATCAAACTTGAATGCAGAGTACAGAGTTAATGTCAGGATTCTTAACAGTGTACAGGAACCAAGGGATCTTGAGTTCCATTTCCATAGGTTCCTCAACTTTGCAGCACAAGTTGATAAGGTGGTTAAGAAGTGAATGGTGTGTTGGCCTTCATTAGTTGGGGCATTGAATCTAAGAGCCACAAGATATTGTTGGGTCTCTATGAAAACTTTGGTTAGATCACACTCGGAATATAGTGCTTAGTTTTGGTTGCCTCATTATAGGAAGGATATGGAAGCATTAGAGAGGATGCAGAAGGAATTTACCAGTAACGTTGACTAGATCGCAGATCATGTCTTATAAGGATAGGATGAGTGAACTAGGAATTCTCTTTTGGAGTGAAGGAGGATGATAATTGACTTGATAGGTGCAAGATAATAAGAGGCATAGATAGAGTGGACAAACAGAGACATTTTCCTAGGGTGGAATAGCTAATAAGAAGAGACATAGTTTTAAGGTGTTTGGATGAAAATGTAGGGTGGATGTCAGGGGTAGTGGTATGCAATGGTAGGGGTGCTGGTAAAGGTATAGATATTAGATATCTTTAAGAGACTGTTAAGCAGGTGGATTAAAAATGGAGGACTATGTGGGAGGGAGTCAGAATCAGAATCAGGTTTATTATCACTGTTATGGTATTTGTTGATAGATCATAGAGTAAGTTAGATTGATCTTAGAGGAGGTTGAAGGGCCAGCACAACACTGTGGGCCGAAGGTCCATACTGTGCTGTACTATTCTATGCTCCAGGTTTTGCACCAAGGGACATAGTGATAAATTATACAATAATAAGAGGAAAAAATTATCAAAGCACCAAAAAAGCACATTTATGGTATATTATTTTGCTTTGCTTTGCTCTGCTTCTCATTGCTTATGACCCCTTCACATCAAGCAATTTATTGCCAGGCCTGAATGTAGCAGGTGTCTTATTTTCAAATCTTGTTTTCTGTTAACATGCATCATTTCTACAACTGACAGGTTTAATGTATAAAACCCAGTTAAAATTCCACACTAAATTAGACGTGTAGTGGTCACACAAAAATCAATTTAATGCCTTCAAGACAAATTGAGGTTTTTTTGCTTCTCTGTAATGGGAAATCAATACGAACCAATGGCTAAGTTATTTATCACCCAACACTACAGTGAGACGCAGGTCTGCAGCTACTTAATACATAACATGTCTCAACTGTCCACTCTTGACAACCTTATACACAGTACATCTAAACTATAACCACAAGAGATCCTGCAGATGTTGGAAATGTAAAGTACTATACACACAATGCTGTAGGAACTCAGCAGGTTAGGCAGCATCTATGGAAAGGAATAAAGAGTTGATGTTTCAGGCAGAGACCCTTCATTAGATCTGGAAAGGATGGAGAAGAAATAGGAAATGTGGAGGGGGAGCATGAAGTGAAAAGATAGGAGGTAATAGGTGGGTGGCCAAGATAAAGGGCTGGAGAAAAAGGAATCTGATAGGAGAGGAGAGTGGACTATAGGAGAAAGGGAAGGAGGATGGGCACCAGGGAGAGGTAATTGGTAGGTGAGGAGAAGAGAAGAGGTACAAGGGGAACTAGAGTGATAAACAGAAGAAGAGGGAAGGTGAATAGAGGAAAATTAATGGAGTTTAGAGAAATAAATGTTCATGCCTTGAGTTTGGAGGCACTCAGATGAAATTTAAGGTGTTGCTCCTCAGAAGAGGAGGCCATGAACCAACATGTCAGAATGGGAATAGGGATTGGAATTCAAATGGTTGGCACTAGGAAAGCTTGTTTGTTGCATATAGTGAAAAGGCCCTCAACAAAGTGGTCCCCCAATCTATGTTAAGTCTCACCAATGTCGTGGAGCACCAGATGCGGTAGACAACTCCACCGGACTAACCTGGAAGGACTGTGCCCTCAAAAGTGGTGAGGGAGGAAGTGAATGGGATGGTGGGACACTTCTTCTGTTGCAGAGATGTGCCCAGAGGGAGATTAATGGGGAGGGTTGAATGGACAAGAGATTCACTGAAGGAGTGATCCATACAGAAAGCAGAGAGTTGTGGGGTGGAGGGAGCAGTTAACATATGTTTGGCAGTAGGATCCCATTGATGATGGAGATGTTGCAGAGAATGATGCACTAGATGCAAAAACTCATGGTGTGGTAAGAGGAACTCCATACCTGATAAGGCAGAAAGAAGGTAGGGTGAGGACAGATGTCCAGGAAATGGAGGAACTGCAGGTGAAATCAGCATGGATGGTGGAGTGAGGGAAACCCTGTTCTTTTAAGAAGGAGGACATTTCTAATATTCTGGAAAGGAAAACTTGGGAACAGATGTGATGGAGATTAAGGAACTGAGAAAACCTGGCATTTTTACAGGTGACAAGGTAGGAAGAAGTATTGTAAGATAGCTGTGAGAGTTGGTAGGTTTAAAAAGATATCAATAGACAGTTAGTCCCTAGAGATAGAGACAAAGAGACTGAGAAAGGCGAGAAAGGTGTCAGAAATGGACCAAGTAAATTTCAGGGCAGGATAGAAATTGGAGGCAAAGTTGATAAAATTTGCAAGCTCAGATGGGTGCCTGAAGCAGCACCAATGCAGTCATAAATGTAGCGCAGAAACAATTGAGGAGCATGACAAGTGTAGGCTTCAAACAAGGACTGTTTCACTGTCAGAGTAGCCAATGGAAAGGCAGGCATAGCTGTGGCCCACACAGGTGCTAAATTGCTACACCTTGGGTTTGGAGAAAGTGGGAGGAGCTGAATGAGAAATTGTTGAGTGTGAGGACCATTTCCTCTAGACGGAGAAGTGTGGAGGTAGAGGGGAGCTGGTCAGGTTTGTTGTCAAAAAAGAAGCAGAGAGCTTTAAGGCCTTCTTGAAGATTAAGGGACTGGGCTTCCATGGTGACAATGAGGCAATCAGAGCCAGGGAACTGGAAGTTGTTGAAGAGATTGCCAGCATGTGAATTGTTGCAGATTAGGTGGGAAGAGACTGGACCAATGCAGTCAAGGAATGCAAACACAAATTCAGTGGGCCAAGTGCAGACAGAAACTATGGGCCTACCTGGACAGTCAGGTCTGTGGATCTTGGGTAGGAGGTAGAAGCAAGCAATGTGGGTTAAGTGAACTATGAAGTTGGTGACAGTGGATGGGAAATCTCCAGAGTTGACAAGATTGTTGATGGTGTGGGAGACAATGGCCTAATGGTCCTGAGTGGGATCCTTTTCAAGAAAGATGTAAGAGAAGGTATCTGAGAGTTGCCGGCTGACCTCAACAAGGTAGAGGTAAATCCACCAGACTACAACAGCGACCGCTTGATGGTGAGTTTGGGATTGGTGCTGAGAGAGTGGAGGGCAGTGTGTTCAGAGGGGGTAAGGTTTAACTTGGAGAGAGGAGTGCTAAAGTTAAGATGGTTGATGGCTCATCGGCAATTAGCGATGAAAAGATCCAGAGCAGGGAGTCCAAGAAGGGGAGGAGTGCTGGAGATGGAAGAAGGGGTGACCAGTGTGGGATGGGGACTCCTTACAAAGAAGTGGGCTTTGAGATGGAGGTAATGGAAGAAGAGCTCAGGGTCGTGCCTGCTCCAGACAACCTAAATCACAACGCACGCCCAACTATCCTTGCTGAGACTATTTACACAGTACTGTATAAACTTTGGTCCTAAAATCTTCCAGCTGAAGACAAACCAGTAATTTCAGGCTAATTTCATTTAAACCAGTGGTTTCAAGTTACTTTCATTTAAGGAAGAAACATTTTAAATTCATTATCAGGAATCAAATGTGGGACAGCAGTGTCCTGCCAAAAGAGGAGACTAGAGGAGGTCACAGGACATCTTTGCAACTGTCCTGTAGTACTGCCAAGCTTAGAGAGTTTGCAACTGCTGGGAAAGAAGATGCTTTGTGGGTGGTTGGCGTGATTCTGATCAAGGTACCTGATCAATGCTCCACAAATTGATCCACATTGGACTCCAAGGTGGTCCCTTTGACACTAATGTGTCCATGGGACCATACCACAAACAGCTCAGATCAGGTCATGAGACTGTTAGCTGAACAAGGATAGGTGCAGGGGTGCTGTTTTCATCCAGACCCAATAACCCTCTTTTGGAAGCAAAGATATCACTGCTTGTGTTTGCTTATGTAGCAATTTCTCCTGGTAGTTACACATCTGGACTTCAGATTAGGATCAAAGTTAGCTGTATTAAGATGACTTTGCTGTTGAATAGCCTAAAACAGATGAAGTGGTAACATAGCAGTTGTGCTACAAGCATAGGGCTGCAGAGATCTGCACTATTGAACTGACATCATCAGCTCAAATCCCACAAGAGCTGTTGATCTTAAATTGGAAAGAAAATGCACCTGGAATAAGAAACTAAAATCTTTAAAGTCTGTCTGCTCACAAACACACATTCTCCTTGTGCATTTGTAGATAGAGACAATTTTGGGCATTGAATCTATCCCAGTTCATACAGCAATCCTGACCCCCACTGTTTCTCTCCTGTAACCTATTCCCATGACATTTTCATCAATTCCACCACTCACCTATACACAAGGGGCAATTTCCAGTGACCAATTAACCTATCAACCTGCAGTTCAATTAGTAATTGGGAGCAAACTGAAGCACCCAGAGGAAAGCAACATAATCAAAATTCAAATTAAATTTATTATCAAAATACATATACTCTGTTTCTCTACCAGGCTGTGATGCAGCCAGTCAATATACCCTCCAGTACACTCTGCAGAAGTTTGTTAAAATTTTAGATGTCATGCCGAATCTTCGTATACTCCTAAGGAAGTAGAGGTGCTGTCATGCTTTCTTCATAATTGTAACTCCTTAGGAGAACATCATACTCGACTCTAGTGACCGCACTAGGGCTCCAAAACACATAGGAATGAGGTTTATTCTGAACTGTCTAAGCATGTCACTTAGTGCAAGGGGTATCTGGACAGATGGTGATTGTCCACATCAGTATAAAAAAACCCTTTGCAGGCTCACACTGATAATGATTGGGGCACAATGGTAGTTGGATGAAAGCATGGCGTAAGTCAAGGGAAGAGCACAAATCCTTCTCAATACAAAAAATAATTCCTAGTGGATGGATGTATTACAGAGTTTGGGGATATTTTGCAATGGCAGATTTTGCTAAGGGCATTACATAATATGGTGAGGGAAATGATACTATTTTCATTATGCCTTTCTTAAGTGAAGCCTTCACCCTTATTTATATTAATGAGGAAGAAAGAAATGAAATGGAAAGGTTATTTAGTCTTGGTCAGACACAACCCGTAGGGATAGTAATGAGATTGAAGGAATAATTTATTTACTTGTTAAATAACATGAGGAGCCGGGATGAGAATGTTCTTCAAAATATAATTAAGGGCTACTTAAAGCCCAATTGGACTCAACAGAGGATGAAATTTAACTTATACATATTAGATTATGTCTTCCTAAAATACTTCCCAGTATTTTGGTGATGAATTGCTTTTAGGAATTTGACGGAAGAGACCAAAGTAGAATGTCCGTCTCTGGTGTTGCAGAAGGCATACATTATCCAGTTCATTATCCAGCCGCTATAATTACACCTACCTGTCAGTATGCTGCATGTCTTGAAGATTTTGTTAATGCAGTCTTAGTCTGACATTAAGGAGAATTGCCAACTGCCTGGTTGGTGTGGATTAGTAATTATTTTTGTTCGGCAGCAAACAATGGCTTTGAAGTTCTGAGGTGGGCATGTTCTGATTGTGAAAGGATCTAGTGGCAAATTAACTATGACATTGAAGGCATTGATTTGGTAGAAATTTTGTGGAAAGAGATATTTTTATTCTCCAACTCTTACTGCTGCATCAATGGTGGAGGAAGCCATTTGGGCTATAATTCACAGTCAGAAGTGTTGTGGAGAGAGTTCCAAGGCAAGAGATATAGGTGTGGTTTCTATGTAAGGAACATTTGGGAGAAGCTTGCAAGTTATAGGGCAAGATACAGAAGAAGGAACATCAAGCATGGGAAAAAGAAAGTAATAAACATCATGGAAAATCAGACATTGGGAAAGGGAATTCGGAGCATTGGAACTATTAGTAGAAAAGAGCGCCATGGAAAATAATATGCTTTCAGCTCTTGAAAGAGTATGTTCATTTGGCTAGGTGTCAAGTATATTGGGCCAGGGTCCATGAAGTTATTGACAGAAGGAAAGTTCTAGGGACATAGACAGTTCTAAAAATTGTGCATCCTCTCAAATCCCACCACAGCAATTAAGGGATATAAATT
The DNA here is from genome assembly GCF_030028105.1 of Mobula birostris. NCBI lineage: Eukaryota > Metazoa > Chordata > Chondrichthyes > Myliobatiformes > Myliobatidae > Mobula > Mobula birostris. Next base: position 77,231,092 of record NC_092373.1, on the reverse strand, counting down.
CTGTTTAAAAACTTAGAAATAAAAATGCTGGTGTCAGCAATAGTAACCATGAGTACAACTGATTCAGGGCTTCAGGGAAAATATAAGCTGCAATGGTTTAGTCCTGGTAACTGTGATTAATTATATAGACTGTCAGCTCAATTTAATGTGGAACTGGTTAACTTCTTTATTACCTCACCATATACGGTATAGTAGCTATTCTAAAAACTATGCTCTGATTGAAAAAGTGTTCTTAAAAGGAAATGAATTGATAGAGCTTAATAACCTACAATGAAAATAATAACTGACATTAAGTCTGAGAAAGTCAGAATAATTCAGAGTGGTGTAGGGTTGAGGTCCTTCAAATAAGATGGAGTATTAATGGACAGCATTGAGCAATTCCTGAGTGTGAGGACATTGTCCATTACAGATTACATGCTGGGTGGTGTTTTAAGGGCTTTGAATGCTGCAGTTTGTTTGATGCTGTGTGAACAACTTGATGCTCTGACAGAGGATCCCTTTGTGGAGGGGGAAAGTGTTACATCAAATGGCTGCACATCATACAGAGTTGTTTTCTTTTACTAAGTTTTAGAAACTCTTCTGACTTTCAGATGTTTTCTTGGCATTTATTGTGCTTTTTATCTTGACTTTGTTATGCTCATATGGATGTTGGTCTCACAGGTGGGAAATGTGTATGCAAAGGTTGTGCAAAAGTAAATATAGCTAATGGTATTTTCTGATGCTAAATGTGGTGTCAATGAAGATGTGCGAGAAGTGGTGAAGATAAGGACATCATCATGTTCCTATAACATAAGCAGCATGGATAATTTAGGGCAGCACAGTGGTGTAACTGGTAGCCCTGGTGCCTCACAGCCCCGGTGACCCAGGTCCATTACTGACCTTAAACACAAGAGATTCAGCAGATGCCGGAAATCCAGAGCAACACATACAAAAGACAGAAGGAATTCAGCAGATCAGGCAGCACCTATGGAAATGAATCAGTGGAATCTATGGAAATCTATTTTTTGGGCTGAGACCCTTCATTAGACCTGGAAAGGAAGGGGGAAGAAGCCAGAATGAGAATGTGGAGAGAACCGAAGGAGTACAAGCCAGAAGGTGATAGGTGAAGCCAGGTGGGAAGGGGAGGAGTGATGAAGTTATAAACTAGGAATTGATAGGTGGCAAAGGTAAAAGGCAGAAGAAGTTGGAATCTAATAGGAGAGGGGAATGGACCATGGGAGAAAGGGAAAGAGGAAGGGCACTGGGAGGAGGTAATAGGCAGGTGAGGAGAAGAAAAGAGGGGAGCCAGAGTGAGAAATGGAAGAAGAGGGAAGGGGAATGGAAGAAAAATAACCCAAATTTAGAGAAATCGATGTTCGTGCCTTCAGGTTGAAGGCTAACCAGACAAAATGTGAGGTGTTTCTCCTCCAGCCTGAGAGTGGCCTCATCGCGACAGAAGAGGGAAATCCTGTTTGTTACATCTGGAGCAAAGGTGCCTGACAAAATGGTTCCCCCAATCTATGTCAGGTCTCACCAAGGTAGAGGAGGCTGCATTGGGAACACTGGATGCAGTAGACGACCCCAACAGATCTTCAGGTGAAGAGTTTCCTCACCTGTAAGGACTGTTTGGGGCCCTGAATGGATGTGAGGAAGTAGGTGATTTTGTCTTGCACACTCTTCTTGTGGTTGTGTGGATTTACTCTGGGTATTCAGTTTATACCCCAATCCCAGAAACGTGCAGCTCGGTAGGTTAACTGGCCACCGTAAATTGACTTTTGTGTAGGGTGAGTGGTAAAATTTAGGAGGGATTAGAACATAGAACAGTACAGCTCGGGAACTGGTCCTTTGACCCATGATGTTGTGCTGAACTAATTAAACTATTAATTAAATGCCTAACTAAACTAATCCCTTCTGCTTATACAATACCATATGTAACACCTATGCAGTGCTCATTTTGTCTCGTGCGACTGGTCGTTGCACTCTTTATGAGAAAATCTAATTACATAGTCCTACACTAGGTCCTAGTGGGCCATCGGAAGCTCTAGGTATCAGAAGGAGGCGGTGAATAGAAAACACACACTTCTAGAGGTAAGCTTGTTTATAAAAAAATGGTAATATATACAAAATATTTACATGAGTAAGAATAATGCAATATTCCAACAGTCTGATTTAGGTTACAAATCTCATATACCAAAGGGAAACCAAATTCCTTTGTAGTTAGAATCAGCGAGATTCATTATAATAGCCCTTATTACTCCAATTTCTTCAACTAATTAGATCTAGTGTTATTTCCTATTTAACGATGTACAGACTAACATTTTCCTTTTTATTTATCTCTAGTTAGTTAGGGATCTAATTGAAATCCTATTCTTAAGTATTATGGTTAACTTCAGTTTCAGTTCAGGTCAGTATGTCCACAAATTCAGACACGATATATATAACTCCTTTCAGGACAAATTCCCCAACATCACACCTTTTAAACAAAGTAAATCTGGGTAAATCTCATTCAGTAACTTTTCAAAGTCTTCGAAAAAATAATCAATTCTTCAAGAAAGTCAAATTCAGACCCTTCGAATGAGAAATAAACGTATCTATCCAACGTATTAAATCCTCTACGTCTTGAAACATTTTGTTCCCGTGCTGGTTCTTTAATCTTGAGTGGCTCACCTTTTTGTTTCTTGATTTGTTGGATGAAATGCTGGGCCATCCATGGAAAGTTGGTTCACAATACTTACACAAAAAAAAACCTGACCTGTATACAACAGTCCGTAAGTTCATATACACATTCTATTTTCTGTTTCAAAACAACTCAATATCACATTGTCATTCCCAAACATTTCTTAGCTACAACACCTCTGAACATATTTCACAGATAGATGATACACTTGGAACACAAATTGTTTTAATCCACTAATTCCCTTGGTATGATTTAACACAACTAACTCCCGGTTACATGGCAGAGATCTTGGACACTACTCTATACTGATATTGTCTCGCTATAGCTGGTGTTCATTTCATCTTTGGGTTTAATTTGGTTTAATTAAATTCTCTTTTGAATTTATGCAATTCCTTTTGAATATGGCTCCAGGTTGCACTGTAATGGGTTTGGGGTGTTCAAAATATGTGAAATCTCAGAGACTCTACAATAGCTAAACTCAGAGCTTGGAAAGGGGACTGAACTATAGTCACTAAAGGATTTCCTAGCTCGGGATATATTGGAGTTCTAGGTTTTTCTCTGGGTCTAGATGACCTACTGAATTCAGGCTTTTTTTTGCGAGAATTCTCATTTATCTTGTCTTTACTAGTCAACATTTCAGCACGTGTCTCTTTTTTCTTGTTTAATCTCAGACTCAGCTGGGATTGACAAAATTTCCAGACTTCTTTCATCAGATAGGATACACTGATTACCCATTTCCTCATTTGCTGTTTCTTCAGGACTGACAAGTAAGTTATTTTCTACAGTGGATTCCTCTACATCAGGTAAGTAACTTTTATCTCTTTGGGGTCCCAGCATGGGTCAGCAACCAGAGTGGTTGTAACTAGCTAATTTGGACTTGGGTTGGAGCCCACAATTCTTTTGTGTAACTGTTCACAGGTTTCTCAATTATTAGAAGGTTCATCTACAATGTCAAGTCTTAGTCTGAGGTAATAAACTTCATCCTCGTCCTCTTCAGAGCCAATTGGATTTTTTTCCTCTTTAACTAGCTGTTCATTCTTAGTACTCCTGTGAGTTCTGCACTTGCGAACAAGGACTGCAGAACGTTGTTCAGCTCACGGTGGAGTGGTGGAGCAGACTCGATGGGCCGAATGGCCTACTTCTGCTCCTTTGTCTTGTAATCTTGTGTGATTGTCTTCAGGAGGAAGAAATCCACAAGGGAGCAATAAATCCCTATGTAATGTTCATATGGGCCCAGACTGGTTCTCAGGACGTACCTTGTAGACAGGCATATCACTAGCCTGGCTCACCACTACGTAGACTATTAATTTCCATTGATCAGCAATTTTGTTTTTACCTTGTAGATGCACATTCATTACCTGTACTCGGTCTCCTTCTTTCAACTCTGAAGCTGTCACATGTTTGTTGTAGCTGGTCTTGTTTCAGTCTGCCATTTTCTGAGAGTTACCCATTGCTATCTTGAAGCTGTCCTCAAGATAAGGTTTCAAAATTTGTACATACTAAGAATATGATTTATCATGTTTGTCTTTCAAGGTCAACTGGGAGTCTGGGTTGTCATCCAAACATCAATTCATATAGACTGAAGCCAATTGTTTCATTCCTAGTACAATTATAAGCTTGGCCTGGGGTTTCACAAAGTCTCCAGGGTTCCCAGCATATTTAAGAGGGTCCTGTTAAACCTCTCAACAGGCTTTCCTCTGGGATGAGATGGTGTAGCTCTGACTTTCTGAATTCCAGCTATCTCACACAATTCTTTAATCAAGTGGAATTTGAAGTCAGGCCCTCTTTCAAGTAGGCGCTTGGGATAACCATAATGCGAGATGAAATGCTCCCATAGGCGCTTCACAACCGTCTTCGCTATTTGATTAGGTGTAGGAATAGCCAAAGCATATTCAGTGAAATAATCAGTTATTACTAGCACATCCTTTATGTTACTTTGATCAGGTTCTGTTGTAAGAAAGTCCATCCAGACTAGCCGCAAGAGTCGAGTAGTCACAATATTCACCAATGGAGCAGCTTACTTAGGTAAGGTCTTTCTTCTTACACATCGACCGTATGTTTTAATCCTGTGTTCCACATGAATGGATGTTGTCTGGATTGGAAAACACGTCTTATGAGGCGAGGTTAGCAGAGCTGGGACTTTTCTCTTTGGAGATTAGAAGGATGAGAGGGGACTTGATAGAGGTCTACAAGACTTTGAGAGGCATAGATAGGGTGGATAGCCAGTACCTGTTTCCCAGGGCATGAATAGCAAACACCAGAGGGCATATGTAAAAAGTTAAGGGAGGGAAGTTTAGGGGAGACATCGGGGGTAGGTTTTTTACACAGAGGGTTGTGGGTGCCTGGAATGACTTTCCAGGGATAGTGGTAGAGGCTAAAACATTAGGGGTATTTAAGAGCCTTTTGGACACGCACTTGGATGAAAGAAAAATAGAGAGTTACGGGATAGTGTGGGTTTAGTACGTTTTTTTAAGGATATATGGGTCGGCACAACATCGAGGGCCAAAAGGCCTGTACTGTGCTGTAGTATTCTAGTGTCTAGCGTCAGCAGCCATCTTAGGCCAATAGAATCAGGGGCCGATCAATACCCATGTGACCAAAATCATCGTGAAGACTCTTCGGTACATCAGATTGAAACTTTTCAGGTAAAACAAACTGGTATGTTGTTTTATCTCTGGTTAATCTTTTCCTGTAGAGAATTCCATCTTTTAGCTCTAGACAACCCCATTCTCTGAGAAGGCAGTGTAGTCTGGTGATTTATGTTTGTCACAGAAGGGGATGGTTTTTCTCCAATTTCCATCTGCTTGATGGCTTCCCTAATACAAAGATCTGCTAACTGGGAGCCTGTAATCTCAGCAACAGAGAGGTGAGAAATGGATGGTAATCACCCACACTGAGCTTCTTGTGCGTAAGTGTCAGGTATAGCACTTGAATGCATCGTTACAGGTCCAACAAATGCAAAGGCAACATCTGCGGCAGGTTTAGTCTGTTAGGTAATTTGTCTCTAACGTACAGTTTCAACAACAGCAGTGCTAACTTTACCTGCAGCACCTGAGTTCACCAAATGACTTTCAGTAAACTTCAAGATGCATTCCTGCTCTTTTTGGGATGTGAGATCATCTGATCGTCCTCCATGTGGTCATCAGGTCAACCTGTCAGCATCACTCTTCAGCTTCGCTGACCTATATTGCAGTTTAGCATTATAGGTTGACAAGGCAGCTAGCCATTTGTAACTTGTTGCATCCAGTATAGCAGAGGAAAGCACATAAATCAGGGGGTTACTGTCTATTACTACAGTAAATAAACTACCAAAAAGATAATCATGAAATTGTTCACTGACTGCCCATTTTAGGGCTAGGAACTCGAAATTATGGGCAGGATATCTTGATTCACTATTGGAGAGTCTCTGACTGGCATAAGCGATGACCCTCAGGTGCCATTCTGTTCTTGGTAGAGGGTAGTCCCTAAACCAGTAGAGCTAGCATCTGTGTGTAAAATGTATGACAGCTGAGGGATAGCAAATGTCAACACTGGAGCAGATATAAGTTCCTTTATGATTAGGTTGAATGCTTCTTGAATTGCAGTAGTCCACCTGCCTCCAAATGGGTCTTTCGGATTATGATACTGGCCTTCACCTTGAGCTTCTTTCTAGTTTGTGGGTACCCCAATGTCAAATCATTGAGTGGCTTAACTTTTTGAGAAAAATCCTTGAAAATCTGATTACTCCAGGGAAGTCTTTCGGATTTAAGGGAATTGGCCAGGTTTTGACAGTGGCTACCTTGTCAGAGTCAGTTTGAGCTCCTTGATGAGACACTATATGTCTGAGCATTTACCTGAAGTCAGTGCAAAATCATACTTTTCCAGAGCTACCTTAAGACCGTACTCCCTGAGTCGATTTAGAACTCTCATAAATCTTTCCTCCTGTACATTCAAGTATTTAGAGAAGACAATGATGTCATCGATGAATACGAGGATTTCCCTAAGGTTCATATCAGCCATGCATTTCTCCATGAGTTGCTAAAATGTGCTTCGTGTGTTTATAGTTCTCTGTGGCATCTTATTAAATTCACAGAATCCAAGAGGACACACAAAGGCTTTTTTAGGTTTGTTGGCTTCTTCAACCTTTGTCTGATAATAACCAGATTTTAGTCAAGAACTGAATACCATATGGAACCAGTCAAAGCCAGAAAAGTGTCTTTCAGTTTCGGGAGTGCATAGACATCTTTAATTGTCTGTTGGTTTAACTTTCAATAATCTGTACACAAATGGATATCCCCATTCTTCATTCTCACCACAACAATTGGAGAAGAGAAAGGGGATTCAGGCTCTCCTTTTGATCCTGTGCTTAGCAGTTCTTGGAGATGCTTTTGAACAGCTTCCCTATCCTTTGAGCGTACAGTTCGAGGCGGTGTTTGAACGGAGTTTTATCAATAAGGTTGATCTGATGTTTCTCTTTGTCAGTACATCTGAAATTGAAGTGGTGATGGAAGAAAACATCAGGGATGCTTCGTAATTTCTGGGTAAGTTTTGCCTTCCACTCGGTGGGGATAGGAGAATCACCAAAGTTCAACTCTGCACTTGACAATTTAGTGGATCCCGGCTCACTGGAAGTTTTAATTGGTAGTATTTCTGAAGTATAGGATGTACTGAAATCTGTTCAGCTGCAACACACCCGGCAGAAATCATGACATCATGTGCTGTTATATTGGAGATTATTACAGGTAAGTGACAATGTTTTCCAAAGTAACCAGGCATGTATTTACTATAAGTCATCCAGGCAAGGGAGAAGATGGATGTTCTACAATAGCCCATTTGTCAGGATACGGCACTCTGACTGGGATTGATCCTCACAAGACTAGAGACTGTCTAGCTGGAATTTTCCTAGGGTCCTTGCCGGGTAGTCTCACCAGCCCAAAATGTCCCCTTGTAGTCTTCTTTATTGCATTTGTAAAACTTCCAGGACTTGCTTGTAGCCAAACTGGGGAGAATTTTTGTCTGCTTTGCAGTTTGGAGTAAGTCTATATACAACTCATCAAAGGTATTCATGCCAACTAACACCACAGGCTGAGTACATAAAGAGACATCTGGAACAATCAATGGTAGGGTGGGCACTTCCACATCCACTCCTATAAAGTCTTTTGGGAATGTAGCATTGACACCTACATATCCCAAGGATGGAAACAGCTTGTCCACTGATACCTTCAACTTCTAACAGGTTGGTGAGAGAATGAACTGGTAGGTCTGACAAGCTGTGATCATAGTAGGATTTAGAGATGGTAGTGCCCTGTGATCTAATAAACAACTGCATTTTCTACTGGCTAGGCTTATTTGAGCAGTGCACTTAGTGCTGACCTACCCCTTAAATGGGTTACTGTCTGTCTTCTGGACTTTATTTCACCAAGCAAGATCTTGGAGCTTTTGGGACATGCTTTGCCAACATCAGTCCCTGTTTGTCCCACACCGCTTCTGGTTTAAGTGAGGCTTGGGAGTACCGTAATGCGATTCCCACTCACTTTTGCTCTTTTCACGCTGTCTTCTCTTTTCTGCTGCTAATGCAGAATTGGATTCATAGCAAGAGTCGGCTATGCACCTATCTTCATCACATTTAAAACTGTACCAAGGCCTTGGTTTGACAGTTGGCTGTTTGTTAGTGGTTGTGGACTCTAGTTTATCTTTTGTGTCAGCCTTTCCTTTTAGTGGCATATTGCTCACTGTCTTAGAGCTCAGTTTTACCTTCTGCTGTTTTGTAGCTTGTAGAGTAGCTAGTTGACTTTGAAGCTCAGCGATTCATCTCATCAGTTAAGAGGTAACTGAAGTTAGCTGTGCCACATTGTCTTCTTTACAGGAACCTGCGGTCTGAGACTGAATAACAGCATGTTGTTTGACTATTTTGAAATGCTGTTTCATGCATGTGCTTCTGTTAGCATGCTTATTTTCCTCGGTGCATAGAAATGTCAATAGTTCAGCAAATGATGGCGAGTTTTGTTTTTTCTGTTCCAATTGTAGCTTTAAGATTGGGGACTGGTCTCAACATCCCCTAAAAAAACTGCTTTAAGAGATGCTTGTTAGCTTCAGTTTTGGCAACTCTGCCTTACTCTACAGTCAGTGCCAACACTACTTGTAGCCGCTGTAGGTAGGCAGATGGGTTTTCACCCGTGTTCTGTACCATGTTCATGAATTTGGCAAATAATTCATCACCATCTTCTATTGTGGCACAAGCTGTATCTACGTAAATAACGGGTGAAGCTCCGGGGCATATTGCCATTATGAAATCAGAAGCCAGTGGAAGAATACTTTCACATATTTTCTGCGTTCTATGAAGATCAGACACACTTGGGTCTTGCAAGACCAGTTCAACACTAGCACGCCAAATCTCATGATCTGCCTGATTAGGTGGAAGAGGGGTTCGACCAGAAAAAAGTTTAGAGCCTTACTGGTGGATTGCCATGAGCTATCAAGTTATTACTGCACACAATGTGCTCCACTATGAGTCTTTGAATATCTGGAGGGTTAAGATCACTGGGTTCACTGCAACTCTATTAGTTTGTATTACAGGAACTGAGTTATTCTGCGTAGCAGCTAGAGCTGTTTCTGGCTGATTACTATCAGGGGAGTCTGCTCTGAAATGAGGAGCTGTGGTCTTGTAATGTACACCTTCAGCAGTTTCAACAGTGACTGTTTTGCTTCTCTCAATAGTCAGGGTTTCATTGATCTGGATTAACATCTTTCTCAGGATTCCATCATAATCTTTCCCATTGCACTTCGCTCATGTTTTCAACTCACCAAGGTAAGCTTGAGTGGTGTCTTTTCCAACTTTCTGAATGTAATCACTGGCTAAAGTAACTGCATGTTAGGAAACCTTTTGGTAACTGCATGCCTGGTGAGTTTACAGGAGCAAGCACTGGAGATCTTGCACTGCAGAGCCAAATTATACTCTGCCAAGAAGGACTGGGAGATTCCACACCGGGGTCAATTAGAGGGATAACTCTGGCAATTGAACCATATTTTTTCAAAAGTCCAGTATTTCCTCATTTTTTCTGTTCCTGTTATGCTGCTGACTAAAACAGCATTTGGGATTTTGACACCATTTTCTTCCATGACATCCATTTGCTTTCACTGTAGGTTTTAGTTGAACAAAAGTAAGTTTGGACAATAAAATTCTTTTCGTGCTTTGTATACTAATTAGTGTATAGTGTTTATCTAATAAACTGCCTCCTGGCTGGTTCAAAAGGTTTTATGTAACACCTGTGTAGTGTTTGTCTTATCTCATGTGACGGGTTGTTGCACTCTTTATGAGAAAATCTGATTACATAGTACGATACTATGTGCTAGTAGGCCATCAAAGGCTCTAGGTATTGAAAGGAGGTATTGAATAGCAAACACACACTTCCAGAGGTAAGTTTGTTCATTAAAAATAGCAATATATACAAAATATTTATATGAGTAAGAACAATTCAAAATTCCAGTGTTCTGGCTTAGGTTCCAAATCTCAGATATCAAAACAAAAAAACAAATTCCTTTTAGTTAGAATCAGTGAGATTCATTAGAATAACCTTTCTTGCTCCAATTTCTCTAACTAATTAGATCAGGGGTCCCCAACTTTTTTTGCACCGCGGACTGGTTTAATATTGACAATATTCTTGCGGACTGGCCGGGGGTTGGGGGGGTGGGTGTGTTAATCACAATTGGAATATAGGTGATAAGTCAACTATAAGTCACTTATAAGTGGCTAATACACTCGATTTTGTTTCTAAAAGGGTTTATCTAATTAATTTAATGTTAAACACACAGCGCATATTACCCTCTCATGAATATAATGATAAGTCAATTATAAGTCAATAGCATCATAACATTTTAAGTAACGTTTGGATATCAAACACACAGCGCATATTTTCCTGGTAAAAACATATAAAATCATTGCAACGCACCAGTATCGCTGAATCAGTGGGAGCCCTGGGCTTGTTTCCCGCAACAAGACGGTGCCATCAAGGGGTGATGGGAGACAGCCATACTGGAAGGGGGTTCTTTATGTCCAGTCTATTCAGCTTGGCAGAGATATGATGTTGGAAATGGAAGCAACATTTTCAGTGCTTTCGTGGCTATGTCAGGATATTTAGCCTTGACTTTGATCCAGAATGCCGGCAGAGATGTTATGTCAAACATACTTTTCAGCCTGCTGTCATTTGCAAGCTGGAGGAGTTGATCTCCTTCCCGCGCTGACATAGATGATGCGTGCGTAATGACCTTGTGTGCGTTCAAGTTCAACAGTGGGCGTGACAGGGAATGAGGAGAGGTGCAGCTGCCTCATTACAGGGTTACCAGATTGGTTTTCTCGGTGTCAAATTCCAGAAATCGGGCTTTTTCCCAATATGGTTGGTGTCAGAAAATTCATTTGGCTTTTTGGCTTTTTCCTGGCTTTTCTACATGCTAAAATTATCTGCATGGAAATTATATACTACCCTTTTTCTAAAACATTTTCCTTTAAGAAAAATGTTTTTTGGTCAGTTACATTTGGCAAATATTTCTGCTGTGAAGAGTCTGGGCAAGAAGGCAACACGGTCACGTTGCCAAATCATATCATTTCCTCACGGCCCAGTAGCCCATGCTTTCAGGCCTGGTACCAGTCCGCGGCCTGGTGGTTGGGAACCACTGAATTAGATCTAGTGTTATTTCCTGTTTAAAGGTTTACAGACTAACATTTTCCTTTTTATTTACCCCTAGTTAGTTAGGAAATTAATTGAATTCCTATTCTTAAGTATTATGGTTAACTTCAGTTTCAGTTCAGGTCAATATGTCTACAGATTGTATATATACAGCTTAACTCCTTTCGAGAAAAATTCTCCAACATCACAATTTTTGAACAAAATAAATCTCATTCAGTAACCTATCAAAGTTTTTAAAAAAAATAATCAGTTCTCCCAGAAAATCAAATTCAGATCCTTCGAATGATAAATAACCGTATCTAGCCAACGTATTAAATCCTCTATGACTTGAAACATTTCATTCCTGTGCTGGTTCTTTGATCTTGGGTGGCTCGCTGTCTTGTTTTTTGATTTGTTGGATGAAATGCTGGGTCATCCATGGAAAGTTGGTTCTCAATACTTACACAAAAAAAACCTGACCCGTATACGACAGGATTACAGTTTGTAAGTTCGAATACGCATTCTATTTTCTATTTCAAAATAAATTCATTTCACATTGTCATTTCCAAACATTTCTCAGTTACATCCATGCAAAAAATATATAGTTCAGACTCTGATTCCATGAATACCACAGAAATTTGCATTCAACCACAATACAGTTTGTCTTCTCCTCAGTGAACACTTGGGGGCAGCACCGACTCAAGCCTAGGTACCGCGCCATACCGCTCCTTTTGGAGTGCACTGGCTCCGATGTCTCTTTCCTGGTGGCTTTAAACAGGCAACACCACGGCTTGAGGCCTAGTTCTCAAGTTCAAAGTAAATTTATCATTGAAGTACATATATGTCATGCTATATTATCCTGTGATTTATCTTCTTGTGGGTATTCAGAGTAGGTACAAAGAAAGACAATAGCATCAATGAAAACTACACAAAAGACAAGCAACAAATATGCAAGTGAAAACAAATTGTGCAATTACTAAATGAAAATCTAAATAATAAATAAATAAAAGCATTGAGAATCTGAGTTGTAGGATCCTTGAAAATGAGTCCACAGGTTGCGCAATCAGTTCTTTCTTGGGGTGAGTGAAGTTATCCACTCTGGTTCAAGATGCTTGAGGGATAATAACTGTTCCTGAACCTGATGGTGTGGGACCTAAGACTCCTGTACCTCCTTCCCTAATGGGAGTAGCTAAAATAGAGCAGGGCCTGGATGTGTAAGGGGTCCTTGATAATGGATGCTGCTTTCCTGCGACAGTGCTCTTTGTAGGTGTGCTGAATGGTGGGGAAGGCTTTACCTGTGATGGACTCGGCTGTATCCACGACTTTTTGTATGGTTTTTCGTTCAAGGGCATGAGTGTTTCCATAGTAGGCCATGATGCAACCAGTCAGTATACTCGCCATTGTGCATTTATAGAAGTTGATCAAAGTTTTAGATGATGTGCCAAGTCTACACAAACTTCTAAGAAATAGAGGTGATGCTGTGCCTACTTTGTAATAGCACATACATGCTAGACCCAGGAAAGATCCTCTGAAATGATACACTGAGTAATTTAAAGTTGCTGGCCTTCTTCACTTCTGATCACTTGATGAGGACTGGCTCACGTTCTTGCAGTTTTCTCCTTTTGTAGTCAATAACTCACTTCTTGGTTTTTCTGACATTGAGTGAGATTGTTGTTGTTGTGGTACAATTCACCCAGATTTTCAATCTCCCTCACGTATGCCAATTCCTTATCACCTTTGATTCGGCCAGCAACAATGGTGTCATCAGCAAACTTAAATATGGCTTGGAGATGTACTTAGCCTCACAGCTGTAAGTATGAAGTGAGTAGAGCCAGGAGATAAGCACACAGCCTTGTGCTGCCACTGTTCTGATGGTGATTGTGGGAGAGATGTTGTTGCCAATCTGAACTGATTGGGGTCTGCAAGTGAAGAAATTGAGGATCCAGTTGCATAAGGAGGTATTGAAGTCTAGGTCTTGGAACTTTTTGACTAGTTTTGAGGGGATGGCAGTGCAAAGCTGTAGTCAATTAAGAATATCCTGATGAATGTACCTTCACTCTCCATATGTTCCAGGGTTGAATGAGGAGCCAGTGAAATAGCATGTGCTGTTGGCCTGTTGTGATGGTTGGCAAATTGGAGTGGATTGAAGTTGCTCCCCAGGCAGAAATTGATATGCTTCATCACCAACCTCTCAAAGCACTTCACCACAGTGGAAGTCAGTGCTACAGGACAATAATCATTGAGGCAGATTACCATGTTCTTCTTGAGTACTGGCATAATTGAAGCCTGCTTGAAGTACATGGGTACCTCAGAGTGTCAAAGTGAGAGGATAAGGATATCAGTAAACACTGTTGATTAGACCAGGTCCTCAGTACTCGACCAGGTCCACCATCTGGGCCAGATGATTTTTATGGTTCTTTCCCCCTAAAGAATGTGCTCAAGTCAGCCTCAGAAACTGAAACCACAGGGTCATCGGACCTGTGGGAGTTTGTGAAGGTGCCTCCATGTTCTGTTGGTCAAAGCGAGCATCAAAATCATTGATCTGATTGGGGAATGAAACTGTATTTTCACTCATGTCACTTGGTTTTACTTAAAGGAGATGGTAGTATTCAAACCCTGCCACAGCTGTCGAGCATCCTTCTGTGATTCCAGTTTGGTCTGGAATTGCCACTTCACATGTGAGGTGGCTTTCCGGAGGTTGTAACTGGTTGTCTTGTATTTTCCTTGGTCGTCAGAACTGAACGCCATCGATCTGGCCCCCAGCATATTGCAGATCTCTTGGATCATCCAGTGCCTCCGTTTAAGGAAAACTCTGAATGACTTTGTGGAAACACACTCATCCATGAGTGTCTTTATAAAGTCAGTGACAACCACGGCGTATTCATTCAGATCTTTTGATGAGTCCTTAAACATGGTCGGACCACCGACTTGAAGCAATCCTGAACCTGCTCCTCTGTCTCCTGCAACCTCGTCTTTGTTGTCCTTATCTATTGTCTTTATTTATCCTCATTGTCCTTATTTATCCTCATCTACCACTACTCCTGCACCCACCTGTGTTTAAGGATGTTTTAAATATCTCTGCTAGATCCCCTGCAATTTTTCACCAGCTTTTCACAATGTCCAAGGGAACAAGTCGTCAGGCTCTGGGGATTTATCAATCCTAATTTTCCTCAAGACAGCAAACACTTCCTCTTTTGTAATCTGTTCGTGGAGTCTCACTTGTATGAACACCATGTCCATCGCCCTAGTAAATATAGATTCAAAAAGTCCATTTAAGGTCTTCTCCATCTCCTCTAGGTCTATGCACAGATGACCAATCTGATCTTCAAGAAAACCAATTTTGCTGCTTGCTATCCTTTTTCTCTTCATATATTAGCAGAAGCCCTTGGGATTCTCCTTCACCTTGTCTGAGAGATAGATTCTTTCTTTCATCCCTTCTGATTTCCTTAAGTGTTCTATTCCATTTCTTTACATGTCATTTGTTTCTTGCTGCCCTGCCTATACCTGCTACATACCTCCTTCTTCTTCTTAAGCATGGGCTCAATTTCTCTCAAAATTCAAGTTTCTTTAAACCTGTTATCTTTACCTCTTATTCTGACAGGAACATACAAATACTATACTCTCAAAATTTCACTTTTGAAGGCCTCCCACTTACCAAGCACACCTTTGCTAGAATACAACCTGTCTCAATCTACTCTTGCCAGATCCTTTCTGATACCATCAAAATTGGTTTTTCTCTAGTTTAGAATCTCAACTCAAGGACCACACCTATCCTTTTCCATCGTTGTTTTGAAACTAATGGCATTTTGAACACTAAGTCCAAAGTATTCCCTCACACACACACTTCTGTCACCTGCCCTGTCTCATCACTAATAGGAGATCTGGTATCTCACTCTCTAGAATTTTCTTTAACTTTCATACCTCACCATTGACAGCAGATTTTTAAGATGTCTTTTGCAATGTACAGTCTGATGTATAAACTTCAGCAATATGGGTTCACTTCTGACATCAGGTGTTGTCTCTGTGAGCTGACATATTCTCTCCATGACTGTGTGGGATCCTCCTGTGTGCTGCAATTCGGACCTACATCCCAAAGACGTGCTGGTAGTTTAGTAGGCAAATTACTGCTTTGAGAAATAATGAATCAGAAGTAGCTGCTGGGCATGTGTGAGAGAGAATGTGCAGAGGGGTGGGGAAATAATGTGAAAGAGAATGGGACTCCTGGGATTGTTTTCCTTGGAACAAACATGGATCCAATGGGCCAAATAGCCTGCCCCTGTGTAATTTTAAGGATAAGGAGTTAAAATAAGCCGCTTGTTTTCCATCCCCAGCGCTTGGGGGGATATCAAATAGAAAGGAAACAATCATGCTTTAGTATTATTGCCTTTGTGGATATAGAAAAAAAGTGAAAAAATACCACGGGCATTGAAAATTGCCAGCAAATAATTACCAGAATGTAAATGTGAAAAATCAGCACGATTGTCAAATTCTGGCCTTTTTCCCCATGTTATTCAAACATTTTAATAAAAATATAAATATTACAACATAAATCAGAAGATTCCAACCAGGCAACAGTTTTGCCATTCTACTGATAAAAGTCCCGGAAAGTTTAGCAATTGCATTACAACCACCAGCTGTTAGAGCAGCATGTTCTGAAAAAAAAAATTCTTTGCTCAGGACACCTCCTCCTCATGAACAAATGTTCCCATGTAGATGGGTATAATTTGTCAACTGTGACATTTTCCTAGTTTCATAATCACGGCGACCTTGGTGGGCGTATACTGGGTGGTGGAGGACATCTTATTCCTGGTGGCGGTGGTCTTATTCCTGATTCTTATTGGTGCTTCTTGGCCAGGAGTCATTCCCTTAGGCGGTTCCATAGGGGATTTCATTCCAGCAGGAGGGTCCACCATACCCAGTGGGGTTACTCCTTGACCCAATGGTGGTGAGCCTCCATGCCCTGCTGTGTATTGCTGAGGCCCTGCCATGACACTGGATGTAACTGCAGCTGCTGCAGCTGCTCCACGTGCTTGGGGTGTCATCACCTACTGAGATAGTACTCCTATTCCTTGGATAGGACCTGCAAACTCAGCTGTAGCTTATGGCATTGATGCTACAGCAGGGACACCATGACTCACTGCTCGACCAATGTCAGCAAGAGGCACACGTGCAATTCCAGTATGAGGACCTTCCATTGTCATGGAAACCAGTGTTTCACCATAAAGCAAGACCAGTCCAAGAACTTTCTTTTCCTTCCACACAGGTTGCTCAGAGTTCTTTGGTTTGATCTTCCTGAACTCATCACAATCACATACAGTCGGTTAAGATTCACATGTTTGTCAAACAGTTTGAAGTTTCCAATGAAGATGTGCCCTTCTTGAAGATGCTCCTCATTCTGTAGGCAGCATACTGAAGCATCTTACTGCTCTGACCCACCACTATGGCTGTGGGTGGGATAGGTCCACAACCCAACAGGTTGCAGAGCAGGTGCAGGGAAAGCAAAAAAAAATTCTGCAAAATGCCACAGCTGTGAGATACGCACCATGAAGCCAGAAGCTTGGGTAACTCTGAAGTTTGCATGGATTCCTGTAGGTGTGTCACCATGGTAACTTTATTGGTTTGTGTTCAACCAGTTTCATATTCCTTCACAATATTTGTGAGCAATGTAAATGTTAACTGGAAAACAATGATAGCACAAGATCTGACCTGATGGCATAAATATTGATATCCCCTTCCAGTAAAAAAAAATCCCTCCACACACTCCCTTTTCTATTCCACACTCTGGCTTCTTACCTCTTCTCACTTGCTTATCATCTCCCCCTGGGTCCCCTCCTCCTTCCCTTGTTCCTATGGTCCACCTTCCTCTCCTACCAGATCTCTTTTTCTCCATTCCTTTATCTTTCCCACCAACCTGGCTTCACCCTCTAGCTATCACCCTTCCACTGCCCCCACCTTTTTATTCTGGCATATTCTCCCTTCCTTTTCAGTCCTGAAGAGGGATCTTGGCCCAAAACCTCGACTGTTTATTCATTTCCATAGATGCAGCCTGACCAGTTGAGTTCATCCAGCATTCTGTGTGTGTTGCACAAGATCTGAGGAAAGTTTCATGGGGGAGGTTGTGTAAATCTGGCAGGGAATGTAAGATATCACAACAGACTGCCAGTACCGTGATGATTTTCAAATTTAGTGGCTGAATTGCTTTCATACACAGTGGTAAATCAAAATCAGGCTTCACTGCCTTTTTGACTTCATTCAACGTGATCGTTCGGATGCCACATTTATGCTTACATAGCAAGTATGTTCTGTTAACATACCTATCTGATTAGTGGGGCTGGTTGTAGGCACAGCAAATGCAATCTTTACAATGTGACGAACTGATGCCGTGGCAAAACTCTGAAGAATCTCATAGTCACCTGAGATTACAAAGAACGTCATGTTGACATGCTTGGATCTGTATACCATATCAAAAAAAAATCTAACAGCTTTCAAAGGGGTTCTATAGTTTGGAAGTATTATGTTGCTTTCTCAATGAATTAGAGTAAATTGACAGCAGAGAATGATGAAAATAAGTTCACTCATCACATTGATCGATGTGTCTCTGTGTCAAGCAATAAATTGTTTGGCAACTTACAAAAGCTCATTTGAATGCATGACTAAGTAGACTGATGAGTGAGGTGAATGATTAATTTGAGTCAGTACTATTGGAATTTATCTTGAACTCCTTAAGACCATAAGACATTGGAGCAGAATTAAGCTATTCGGTCCATTGTGTCTGATCCACTACTTGATCATTTTGCTCTCAACCAAAGTGCTGGTCCTCCTGATGATTATTACAGTGGATAAGTCCCTAGGGCCTGATGGTATTTACCCCAGGTTATTGAAGGAGGAAAGAGGCATATTGCTGGGTCCTTGACCAGTTTCCCTGTGTCCTCTCCAGTCACTATTAAATCCTTTATCACCTATTCAGCCCTCTTCTCCCCGCACTTCCTTTCTGAGCCACAGCACCAGACTAAGTGCCAGAGACCCAGTCATTATGACTTCTTTCCCTTGGCTCCACATTGGCTTCAGTGGCGTCTTTTTTATTTTGATGAGTTCTGACAGATTGGGTTTGCTGAATGACAACCCATTTACTTTATTATTAGTGGTACTTGTTTGTTTTCTATTTACATAGTTCATCTTCTTTTGCACATTAGTTGTTCGTTAGACTTCGTGTATAGTTTTTCATTGACCCTATTGTATTTCTTTGTTCTGCTGTGAGTACTTGCAAGAGAATGAATCTCAAGATAGTAAATGGTGGCATGTACTTTGATAATAAATTTTTTGGATCTTTGAACTTAGAGATAAATATTTAGCAAGATATTACCTGGCAAATATTGAATGGCCTGGATACAGTGGATGTGCAGAGGATGCTTCCTATAGTGGGGCATCTAGGACCAGAGGCACAACCTCAGAATACAAGAACATCCCTTTAGACCAGAGATGAGGATGATTTCTTTTTATCCAGAGTGCAGTGAACCTCTGGATTCATTGCCCCTGGCAACTGTGAAGGCAAAATCATTGGATATATTTAAAGCAGATATTGATAGGTTCTGGATTAGTAAGGCATCAAGGGTTATGAGGAGAAGCCAAAAGAATAAGATTGAGAGGGATAATAAATCAGCCTTGAATGTCAGAACAGACTTGATGGTCTAACGGTCTTTGTCTAATGATCTTTGCAAAGTACGTGAGTTTTCCACTTAACTTTTCCACACTGTTTTCTATTTGCAGAATGTTCTACAAAGTACGGATGGATGGTACAGATTCAGTGCACTTTTTTGAGTTTTTACTTATATTTCTGATGCTCATGATTGTTCTTTGTTAAAGCTTATAAGTAGCAGCTTTATCTATTAATTCTCCACTAATTCTATTCACAGAAGTATCTTGCAGGCTTTCTACATCATCTGTTTTACTCTTTGAAAGTGACAGTAATCTTGCCTGCTCAAGCCACTCCGACAGGTGGATATCCTTTCCAAGGGCTCTTCTTTCAAGTTACTTTGATATGCATTCCTCAATAATCCATTTCTTCAGCACTTGTCAAGATCAGAAAAATCAGATTTTGCAGCAAATTGTTTCACACACAAGCAGCATTAATCAATTGTTTTGTTCACTTGCCTTATGTGATGGGACAATTGTTTCATATGCCACATCCTTCTGCAGAGTGAAGTGTGTAGCCTGTGCTTCTTTTGCTCCTACAAGATCATTAGCTGAAGATAATAATGTTTCATAAATATCCTGGAAATCATTTCCACCATCGTGGATCACGAATAATGTGTTTCCTCCACATGCCATGTCAAATGTAATGATTTGGTCCCCATATCTGAGATTAATTAAGCATCCCATTGCTCAACATGATGTGAAACAATAGCTTCATTCTTTATGTCACACTAGAGATACTGAACATAATAAAACTATACAGTCTTAAAGAGGTAACTATACAGAGATATCATCAAGGGAGAAAGTATTAACATGGCAAAACAAGAACATAATAACAGTGAAGAAAGCATTCTGGCATCCATACCCATTCTGGTCCCACTGTGTCTCCAATCAAACACCCAAGCATTTGATACTTAACTGCTCTCTGACTGGACACAGCAATTACACCATTGCTTTAAGCTACAGGGCCAATTCAGAAAAAAAAACACATTATGCAGAGACAGAAGGGACTGCAGATGCTGGAATCTGGAGCAACAAGTAATTTGCTGGAGGAACTCAACAGCCAAGCACCATCCTCTAGGGGGAAACAGGAAAAAATTGATGATTTGGGTCAAAACCCCGGATAACCCTGGAACTACAACAATTGTTCAACCCAGTTTGGCAAAAGAATAAATCAAGGAAGGTAGTGCACCCGTGGCTGACAAGGGGAATTAGGGATAGTATCAATTCCAAAGAAGAAGCATACAAATTAGCCAGAAAAAGTGGTTCACCTGAGGACTGGGAGAAATTCAGAGTTCAGCACAGGAGGACAAAGGGCTTAATTAGGAAGGGAAAAAAAATTATGAGAGAAAACTGGCAGGAAACATAAAAACTGACTGTAAAAGCTTTTATAGATATGTGAAAAGAAAAAGATTGGTTAAGACAAATGTAGGTTCCCTACAGACAGAAACAGGTGAATTGATTATGGGAAGCAAGGCCATGGCAGACCAATTGAATAATTACTTTGGTTCTGTCTTCACTAAGGAGGACATAAATAATCTTCCAGAAATAGTAGGGGACAGAGGGTCCAGTGAGATGGAGGAACTGAGTGAAATACATGTTAGTAGGGAAGTGGTGTTAGGTAAATTGAAGGGATTGAAGGCAGATAAATCCCCAGGGCCAGATGGTCTGCATCCTAGAGTGCTTAAGGAAGTAGCCCAAGAAATAGTGGATGCATTAGTGATAATTTTTCAAAACTCGTTAGATTCTGGACTAGTTCCTGAGGATTAGAGGGTGGCTAATGTAACCCCACTTTTTAAAAAAGGAGGGAGGGAGAAACCGGGGAATTATAGACCGGTTAGCCTAACGTCGGTGGTGGGGAAACTGCTGGAGTCAGTTATCAAGGATGTGATAACAGCACATTTGGAAAGCGGTGAAAACATCGGACAAAGTCAACATGGATTTGTGAAAGGAAGATCATGTCTGACGAATCTCATTGAATTTTTTGAGGATGTAACTAGTAGAGTGGATAGGGGGGAACCAGTAGATGTGGTATATTTGGATTTTCAAAAGGCTTTTGACAAGGTCCCACACAGGAGATTAGTGTGCAAACCTAAAGCACACGGTATTGGGGGTAAGGTATTGTTGTGGATAGGGAATTGGTTGGCAGACAGGAAGCAAAGAGTGGGAATAAATGGAACCTTTACAGAATGGCAGGCAGTGACTAGTGGGGTACTGCAAGGCTCAGTGCTGGGACCCCAGCTGTTTACAATATATATTAATGACTTGGATGAGGGAATTAAATGCAGCATCTCCAAGTTTGCGGATGACACGAAGCTGGGTGGCAGTGTTAGCTGTGAGGAGGATGCTAAGAGGATGCAGGGTGACTTGGATAGGTCAAGGTGAGTGGGCAAATTCATGGCAGATTCAATTTAATGTGGAAAAATGTGAAGTTATCCACTTTGGTGGCAAAAACAGGAAAACAGATTATTATCTGAATGGTGGCCGATTAGGAAAAGGGGAGGTGCAACGAGACCTGGGTGTCATTATACACCAGTCATTGAAAGTGGGCATGCAGGTACAGCAGGCGGTGAAAAAGGCGAATGGTATGCTGGCATTTATAGCAAGAGGATTCGAGTACAGGAACAGGGAGGTACTACTGCAGTTGTACAAGGCCTTGGTGAGACCACACCTGGAGTACTGTGTGTAGTTTTGGTCCCCTAATCTGAGGAAAGACATCCTTGCCATAGAGGGAGTACAAAGAAAGTTCACCAGATTGATTCCTGGGATGGCAGGACTGTCATATGATGAAAGACTGGATCAACTAGGTTTATACTCATTGGAATTTAGAAGATTGAGGGGGGATCTGATTGAAACATATAAAATCCTAAAGGGATTGGACAGGCTAGATGCAGGAAGATTGTTCCCGATGTTGGGGAAGTCCAGAACGAGGGGTCACAGTTTGAGGATAAAGGGGAAGTCTTTTAGGACCGAGATTAGGATAAACTTCTTCACACAGAGAGTGGTGACTCTGTGGAATTCTCTGCCACAGGAAACAGTTGAGACCAGTTCATTGGCTATATTTAAGAGGAAGTTAGATATGGCCCTTGTGGCTAAAGGGATCAGGGGGTACGGAGGGAAGGCTGGTACAAGGTTCTGAGTTGGATGATCAGCCATGATCATACTGAATGGCGGTGCAGGCTCGAAGGGCCGAATGGCCTACTCCTGCAGCTATTTTCTATGTCTATGTCTATAAGGACCAAAAAATTTCTCGGGCAAGCCTAAATATGTGATAAATGCCAGCCTTGCTAGTATTGCTCACAATCTGTGAACATACTGTACATCTGATCATTTACCTCCAGACCTCTGTGCAAAACATCAATAATTCCAGCCTCCCAGCCTCCAGTTAATGGGTTGGGGAGAGCCAGTCCAGTGCTGAATGGAATGGTTGCCCGCCACAACTCAGACAGGAAACTCTGCTGGCAAAAGGAAACCAAACTATTGGCTACAAACAGGAATGTTAATCACAAGAACATAAGTGGATAGGAGAAGGAGATAAGCACCCGGCACCCTCAAGTTTACCCGGTCATTCAGTATTGCCATGCCTGACTTAGACCTTTAAAGGACATTGAAAAAGATTTACAGTGCTGCCTTCTGTAGATCTTCAGCATTTTCTATAAATGATGTAATGCTGTCAAGTAAATAAGGATCAGATCCAATTTTAAAACAAAAGTTTGGCACAAGGTGAATATGGCTTATTGTCCAAGATAACTCACTATAGCAAAACAGAAAGTTCTCGCTCAATTCAGAATGAAGGTGTTTTTGTATTCTTATTGTGGTGATAGAAGAGCTTGACTTGTGGTAATAGAATATTTAACCTGTTGTCATTGTAGTCGTAACACCAAGGACCCTAATGTTGAAATGCTCGATTCCACTGCTAAGTGACTGACTCTGACACTATTGGTTGATATTACCAACAGTTGTGTGTGAGCCAGCTTGTTCCTATTGGGAGAATGCAGTTTCTGGGGGATAGAGATAGCCTGCAGCATGTCAAATTGTTGGGTGAACAATTAGTGTCTGTGGGACAGCAGATCATGGTCTCTCTTTTGGGGCTTTGCTATTGCCTGCCTGGTGGGTGATGGGTACTGGTGCTTCCTGCTGAAATAAATGAAGGAGGGTTGATGCTTTGTTGCTACTTGTGCATGGGAGGAAGGAGAGGTGGCTTTGGAGTTTTAACATTTTACAGTCATTCATTCTTTGGGGTTCTCTTCTGTGAGAGCAAGAATTTCAGGTTGTTTACTCTATACATTCTCTGATATTAAATGGAACCATTGAACCATTGAAATTCAGAGGTCTATTGGCCGCTGTGCACCTCTTAAGTTGTCCACTATCTCAACAGTAATTGTTTTCCATGGTGGCTTTTAATTTATTCATCTAGGCAGAACACCAATAATAGATTAGTCACCCTTTAAAGTCCAAAGTAATTTTACTTTCCATTGAAAGTTTCAGGTAGAAATTGAGGTAATACCCCTTTAATACAACACATCCTGATGAGTTGTTGGAAGGCCTCACCTGTAAGAGGTACACTTTGGAAATTCAGATATGAAATGAAACTTCTCATTAGAAAGGGCAGTGTACACCTGTATTCCCAATTGCCAAGGCAGGTCACATGCTCAGGTGCATGAAATGATCATTGGATTTATTTTAAGCCTGCTTTGTAAATTGATCATAAATTTATTTTGAGAATCAAAATCAGAAACAGAATTAGGTTTATTATCACTAGCAATGGACATCAAATTTGTTAACTTAGCAGCAGCAGTTCAATGCAATACATAATCTAGCAGAAAGAGAAAAAATAATCATGAATAAAATAAAACATAATAAATAAACAAGTAAATCAATTACATATATTGAATGGATTTTTTAAAAAATTGTGCAAAAACAGAAATACTGTATATTAAAAAAGTGAAGTAGTGTCCAAAGCTTCAATGTCCATTTAGGAATAGGATGACAGAGGGGAAGAAGCTGTTCCTGAATCACTGGGTGTGTGCCTTCAGGCTCCTGTATCTCCTTATTATTGGGATTAGGGTAGAAAATGAAAACAATTAAATGTTTTCATATTTGGAGTGAGATACATGGATGGATTCCCCTCTGTACTGGTTGAATATAAAAATGGAAGGAACAGGGAAAACACTGGCTATTCATTCCTTAGAGTCTACTCTGCTATTCAATAGGAAATCTTCCTTTATTCCATCACTATTTGAATATTGTTCACATCCTTTAAATTTCAAAAAAAAAACAATAACTGATTCAGATATTCTTATTAATTAAGCATCCATTAAACACATGGGGTAGAAATTTCAAGACTCACAACTAGTTGAGCACTGGATTCTCCTCTCCAATGAGGCATCATGAAAAGGATTAACATTACCATGGCTGCTGTCCATTTTCCAGAAATGATGCCTCAATAGCTCTGTACTGGTACAGAGTTATATTCGATATACTGTAGTTAATAACAATTGCAGTGTGAAGCATACTCACCTGATTCAATAGCATCCAACAGAGAGTAGAGTGCCATCTGCAAAGCTCATTCTCAGCATTTGAATTAACTTCATCAGCTGAATTCATTTGTGACATGAAGCTCTGTAAATTGCTCCTCTTTGTGCTTAGAGCAATATTGAAGTGGTTGAAAACTTTGATAAAGTAGGAGCTTGCTTTTTTCTGCATTGTGAAGTTCACAGCCACCGTGTCAGCATTGTAAGTAACAAATAAAATGAGGGAACAAGTGTTCTGTAGAGGATTCTTCTTCAGTTGAGCCTAATGATAAAGAGACAAGGCATTGAGATGTTCTTTCTCCATTAAAATAATTTGGATTATTTTGTCAATCAACATTCCACCATCTTGGGAAAAATATACTTGTAGATTCTGGATGGCTAAAATAAAACCAGTACATTTTAGAAAGACTCAGCAGGTCAGGCAGCATCTGTGGAAAGTGAATCAGAGTTAATATTTTGGGTCAGCAACCCTTCATCAGACTCTTTGCCAGAACTCTGATGGGGGAGTGGTGGCTTGATCTGACACCACTAAATCAGCTTCTCTTTCCAAAGGTGCTGCTTGGCCTGCTGAGTCTTCACAGCGTTGTTCGTTTTTTTTCCCGTCTCCTTTTCCTGAGTGTTGCTCCTTTGGGATCAGTTCTCAGAGCAACCTGCAGCATGTAACCATCCTCGAGGCTGGGCCCCATCACCCAGGCAACAGGGGCAGGGAAATGTGAATCTGTCAGCAGAATGAAATAATAAATGCAGTTCAGAATGGGAAAACCAAAAGAGCAGTAACAATGGACAACAAATTTTTTTCAAAAAGGGTGCTTCCTCAGACTTTTTTTATGATAGACCACTTGAAGCTGAATACAAATATAATTTCAAACTACTTGTATCACATAAGACTTTGGAGAAACAAGAAATTAACTTTTATTTAATACAGTGTGTTTAATTGCACAAGCATGCTGATGCTTTGAAATAGTTCAACTAAGCTAAAAATGTTTTATTGATGATTTTCATTTGTTCTCAGTGTCTGAGGCTTCTTGCTTAAGTGTCCAATAATGATCAGCCGGAATTAATGGATTCCAGTTTCCCAGATACTGTTTCTCCATTACCCCAATGTCCTGGTGGAAACCTTTTTCCATGCCCGTCACTGACAGTGCCAAGATCTGCAGGGGAAAAGTCTAAATGGGAATGCAGAAAATGAATCTTTCGTGACATGTTACACTTCGTGGTTTTGTATGCTTGAAGCATTTTATCAACCAGCTGCACATAGTTTGGTGCTCTGTAGTTGCCAAGACAATTTTCAACAACAGCCTTGAATTCCTTCCATGTGATTTTCTCCAGTCCCATGAGAAGTTCTTTGACTGCCTGTCATTGATGACCTGTTTAATTTGTAGACCAACAAAAATGACTTCTACAGTTATTCTGACTTGAATTATGAAATGAATAACAAGTAGAACCAATTTCAAAAAATGGTGTGTGATAGGGAAATTTCATGATCAGCAGCCCAAAATACATAAGCTACACTCGAAAGTATTCAGAAAGCAAAAGCACTGTTGTCCAGTGTAATGATCCTCTCCCTTCAGCATCAAATTACAGTCCATACCACTAGTTGTGAGCAATTGAAATAATCATCTATATTTTAATAACATTTGACTGACGTTCTGTTTGTTAGTTTCAGTCATGGGCTATCAGATTTAAAAAATTATGACATGCTTGTGGTCAGGACAGTATTTGCATTCACAAGGAATACAAAACAGCTTGAGAAGGAACCTTTCAAAGTCCCGTTATTTATAGTCAACTTAAATGGGCTTGTCCACATGACGCAATATCAAGTGATTCTTACAAGCTTGTCCCACTGCTTTTAAACTGTTTTTAAATATATATTTGGATTCTAGAAACCTACTAATAACTGAGTCAGTGCCTGGTCTTAATTCCTGTATTGAAAATCTGTTCATTCTAGGCCACAGGAGGACTAACAGCTCAAGTTCTTGTCAACAATGGAAATTAGCAATATTAACAGTGGTGAAATGTACCATTGTTTTCAGAGTATAATCCAGGGTTTTCAAGCACCAGTGTGCCTCAACATGTTTCACTAATTTCTTAGAAAATATGTTATGATTTGGAGGCAGACGGCTTTTTAGTGTTAAATAAACTTAGGGCTATTTTCTAAAATCATCACTCTCAATTTTTCTTCCTTCCAGAAGCGTTGATCTATCATTGGGGTGCATTTCTGTAAATTTCCATCTCAGCTATCCATTAAGCCTCCATTTCTAAGCTCTGCTTGTGAGAGTAATATTGATTAATTTCATCCTGGATGATACATATTCATAGTTTTATAGAAATTGCTGCATACCTATTGATGAGGAGAATACTAAATGATTTTCTTTTTATTCCTGAATTCAGAGACACTGATGTTAATTTCACTTTACTATCACCATCATCTTAAGTGTATGACCATTAATAAGCAGTATATGGAGGTTGCAAGTCCAATTTATTACACACATGTAGAATGAAAATTGTTATTAAACTCTATCTCACTTCTTTACTTTACTTTATACTTTATTGTCGCCAAACAATTGATACTAGAACGTACAATCATCACAGCGATATTTGATTCTGCGCTTCCTGGTCCCTGGAGTACAAATCGATAGTAAATATTAAAAATATAAATTAAAAAATCATAAATAGAAAAGAAAAAATGGAAAGTAAGGTAATGAAAAAAAATGAGAGTCAGATCTGGATATTTGGAGGGTACGGCCCAGATCCGCGTCAGGATCCATTCAGCAGTCTTATCACAGTTGGAAAGAAGCTGTTCCCAAATCTGGCCATACAAGTCTTCAAGATCCTGAGCCTTCTCCCGGAGGGAACAGGGACGAAAAGTGTGTTGGCTGGGTGGGTTGTGTCCTTGATTATCGTGGCAACACTGCTCTGACAGCGTGCGGTGTAAAGTGAGTCTAAGGACGGAAGATTGGTTTGTGTGATGTGCTGCACCGTGTTCACGATCTTCTGCAGCTTCTTCCGGTCTTGGACAGAACAACTTCCATACCAGTTTGCGATGCACTCTAGAAGAATGCCTTCTACAGTGCATCTATAAAAATTAGTGAAGGTTTTTGGGGACAAGCTAAATTTCTTTATTTTTCTCAGGAAGTAAAGGTGCTGGTGGGCCTCCTTGGTATTGGACTCTGCTTGGTTGGTCCAAGTCAGGTAATTTGTGATATTGACCCCAAGGAACTTAAAGTTTTTGACCTGTTCCACTTGCGCACCACTGACGTAAGTGGGGTTGTGCGGTCCGCTACTCCTTCTGAAGTCAACAACCAATTCCTTCAACTTGCTGACGTTGAGGGATAGGTTGTTGTCTTTGCACTATGTCACCAGGTTCTTAATTTCCTCTCTGTACTCAAACTCATCATTACCTGAGATACGGCCTACAATTGTTGTGTCATCAGCAAACTTGGATATTGAGTTTGATGGAAACTTGGCGACACAATCATGGGTGTACATAGAAATGTTTGCACAATCTCTTCCACCATTCCAAACGAGCACCTCTCATGTTACCGTAGACCTTCGGTTTCTAATTGTTTTATAACAGGTTGTACATTCCTTGCTTAATGGTCCACTCCATTCCGTGATCAAAATTTGAATGAAGAACTTACTCATAGCCTTCCTTAGTTTGTTTTCAGTTAGTTCTTACATCTCCAAGTCCAGAGATGACGAGTCTGAAAGTAGAAAGCCTGAAAGCTCAAAGGCCAAAGTCTGCTCTTGGGCAAGTGGAATGTGAGTCCAGGCCTGAGCTAAAGGTTGAAGGCCCAAAGCCTGCAAGTTTGAGAGCAGGAGTCCAGAGATGGTTTGCCCTAGGGTTGAAGGTCTCTTTGTGTGAGTGGATGGGAGGATTCAAAAGGGGCTTGTTTTGCGGTTTTCTCATTTATTCTATTGTTGTTTCTGCTGCTTGTGTTGTGTTGTATTGTGTTGAACATTTTGGCCATGCTATATTGGCACTAGTACGTGTGGGTTGCCCCCAACAAATCCCTGTGTCTGTTTGCTGTTAATGCAAAGGTATGGCCTTTTCCCATTGCTATGAACCTCAAGGAGGAAGGAAAAGAGCGTGCGGACATACATTCAGTGTTTTACTAATAACTTCTTCCCCTTCACCATCAGATTTCTGAATAGACAATGAAACCATGCACACTACCTCACTATTTATAGTCCTCTCTTTTTGCTCCACTTATATATATGAATAGTGTTTTTATTACTATGTATTGCATTGTACTGCTGCCACAAACATCAAGTTTCACTACATATGCCAGTGATATTAAACCTGATTCTGACACATTTCAATGTGTGTTTTGATGTACATATGATAAATAAATCTGATGCTGAATCTGCATATTCCTCCTGCTTAATGAAATGGTCCAGAATTACCTTTCCTACCTTGTGTGACTTCTCATGAGTTCCACTGAATTACCCTTGAAGGGTGAAGAACCCAGGTTCCTTATAAAGCAAATCAATCCCTTAATCTTTTCTCACTACAACCATGTAGGAGGTAAAAATAATTGCCAATATTTGGGCCCTCAGGCAGATTAAGTAACAGTTTTATACATGTCAGTCTTATCAGTACTGCATTATTCTGCATTCTAGCTTGAAGGTATTAATCAGACAAATTCAAAATATTATCAGCCTTCTTGTAGAGACAGACCAAAGATTATGAGACATGATACACATCACTTTCCATGTTTTTGTTGTTGCATTTTTACCACAGATCCTATCCACATTAACCTCCTTAATAGGAGACACCTTTATATTGATGATTTGCTCTTGATGGCAGATACATTGTAGTTCTCAATCAGCAGGACTTAAGAATTCAATCTTTGTTGACTTACTGGTGATAAGCAGTCTATTGCCTCAGGTCTGACAAGCTCTTCATGAATTTCCTGTTCGGATTGCCTCTCTCTTACAATTGGGAGTTACAGTGCAGAGTAACACAGTGTGGCTTTGAGCATGAATGTCCCAGAATGCTTTACTATGATGAAGTGTTGAATACAGGCTATTCGGAAATTCACTACCCAGTGTTATGTTGGGTATAATGTAAGAAGAGAAAAATTGGCACTTCAACCACTGGCCAGCATTGTATTAGTTCTGTTAAGTGTTTGTGTTGGGTGTGGTACAGAGGCAATGCCCTCCCAGAATTCCCCAGTCTCTGCACTTCACACCTGAGACCTCACTCTGCCTGCTGTGGGCTGAATTTTTGGGACGAGGTGCTGAAATAATCCCTTGTCCTGGCTTCAGTAAGAACATCTAGAGACCCTGCAGCTGCTAATTCGCCGACCCTAGGGAAGATAATCATTTCCAACTGGCATCTTTAGTCCCAGAACTGTGGTTGTGACCATGCTTTAAATGGATGTCAGGTAAAATCCATGAAGAGAAGAACAAAGATTGACATATACTTGATGGTGCCTATGAGAGATCAGAGTGAAAGCATCGACCTTTTACGCAGTGAGCAATCATTGATCATGCAACTTAGGAGTCCATCTGACTCTCCATGTTGGCCTAACCTTTGCAAAGAGCTATCCAATTAGTCTCTCACCCTGCTCTCCCTACCCCCCATGTTTTTTCTGGACTTTTCAACTGATGTTTGTGTAACCATCTTCTTCTTCATCTGGTGATCATTGGCAGGAGAGTCTGAGCTCAGCTTTTTTAACTACTTCTGACCTCTTCCTTCTCTGCAGGAGGATCCAGGTTCTGCCTGATGCCTGCTGCACACGAGTGAGGAGCAAATCATATCATATTCTTTCAGATTCTGATTCTCTTGGTGCAGCCCCCTCAGGATTTCTAAGGCATCACAGAATCAGAGTGAGAAGAGATTTGGCTCTCCCCCTTCCTCAAATCTGAAATTAGCAAGTGGGTGAATTTAGGTTAAGGAAGTTTCCTGTGGATGCTCTGGTTTCTTCACAGATTCCAGTGACATGCAGCTTTGGTAGGCTAAAGGTCATTATAAGTTGCCCTTTGCATTAGGATGAGGGGCAGAATCTGGGGATAGTTGCTAGCAATTTGGAGAGAATAATGCCACATTAGTGTTGACGAGTATTTGATGGTCAGCTTGGACTGAATTGACTGAAGGATGAACCGTTGTCCTCCATGGCTCCAAGAGCTAGGAATTGATTCAGAAATGCTAACTGATTCAGTAATAGCCTTCGAAAAGAAATAAGATCAACATTTGAAAAAGAGAAAAAAAAAATCAGATGGAAATGAAAGTAGAGAGAGACTACTTGATAACTCTCACAAAGAGCTGGCACAATATGTGCCAAATGGACTCCTGTACCATATAAAGTATGATTGTTTATTATAAAAATCAACGTTGATGTTATGCACAGTGCCACATTCAACAAATATATTTGTTGGAACAAGCTGTTCTACACATGGATTCTATCCGACAAACATTTAATGCTTTGCCAGTGCCACATTGGTTGGAGGCTAATTTCTGTGTTTGAAAATGATGGCAACATTGTGATTACTCTGATCAGGAAAGCATTAGCAACCGGAGGAGGAGCCCAAACCTGTCCTCTGCTTCAAACTGCAACATTTATTCTCCCTTTTAAAGCAACCGAGAGAAAAAGAAGAAGAAAGTGCACTGAGTGCCAGTTCAGTATCCTGACCATGCCCATAATTGCAATTAAAGTGGCTGTAGCACTTTAAAGAGATGTGACAGCTGCATATTTAGTGCCACAATGGTTGCATCTTAGAGTGGACATGTCTATCTGTGCATAGATGCTTGTGAATGAAATCTCGTTAGGGTGATCATCTACCTTTGGGTTGCTTGGCTACACAAGAGTTTCACTCAACTAAAATTTTATGCATTAGATGTGAGGACTAATTTTACCAGTTCTGAAGATGAGTAATAAAAACACAAAGCTCACTGAAAGTCAGTGTGGGAGTAGGTAATACTGGAGTGTTACACTGTAACCACCAGTTGTTGAAATGTGCTTGTTAACTTTTGCACTTTCTACGCAATTTCACAGATCCTAATATCGTACTACAGTATATGTGGATGCCTGCTGTTTACTTACTCAGTGCTCGATTCCTTTCTTGACCAGCACTGTGAGATCCAGAATCTGAACTGCAGCATCCAAGGTGGAGTCACTGCCCTTGACATCAAGGCAGCATTGAAATGAGTATGGCACCAAGGAGCCCTGGCTAAACTGGAGTCGGGTATTGGGGGGGGGGGGTGAGAAAATCCTCTGCTGCTTGGAATCATATCTAGGTTATGGTGGTTGGATGTCAATCATCTCAGCCACAGGATGTCTCCACAGGAATCCCTCAGGGTAGTGTGCTAAGACCTCCCATCTTCAGCTACTTCATCAATGATCTTTCATCAATAATCAGGTTGGAAGTGAGGACGTTTGCTGATGTCTGCACAACGTTCAGCGCCATTCATGGCTCCTCAGATAGTGAGGCTGTCCATATCCAAGTGCAGCAAGACCTGGATAATGTTGAAGCCTGAGCTGATACGTCATAACTAACTAGGGTTGCCAACTTTCTTGCTCCCAAATAAGGGACAAAAGGTGGCGTGCCACAACGGTGTGGGTATGATGCAGGCCTGGGATGAAGTGACTGAGGGGGCTGGCAGCCAGCAGATGGTAACAGGGACCTTTTTCAAAAGAGAGAGAGAGAAAAACACAACAACCCTGAATAGGTAAACAAATCCAATATATGAATCATGTATACATATCTTCAGTGTTATATATGAAATGTAACATCCTACCCCCAGCCACCAGTATCCTGGAAGTTATCATTGACTAGAAACCAAACTGAACCTACCCTTGTATCCACATAAATAACGTGGCTACAGGAGCAGGCAAGAGGCTTGGAGTCCTAATTGACCTCCTAACTCCACAAAGCCTGTCCACCATCTACAAGGATCAAGTCAAGAGTGTGATGGAATACACTCCTTTTGCCTGGGTGAGTGCAGTTCACCAACACTCAGAAACCATACAGATCCTGGCAGTTGCTTGATTGACACCGAATGCATAACCATTCACTCACTCCATACCTGATGCTCAGTAGTAGAGATTATACCATTTATAGGAATGAACACAGTGACTCCTCAGTGCTCCTCGGACAGCACCTTCCAAACCCATGACCTCTGCCAGTTAGAATGACAAGAGCAGCATAAGCATGGCAATACCTCTCACCTGCCTTGGAACGAGATCACTGTTTCTTCACCATCACTGGGGCAAAATCTAGGATCTCCCTTCTAAACTGCCTTAACCACACTTCAAGGACTGCAGTGGTTCAAGAAGGCAATTCACCTCCACCTTCTCAAGGACAATAAATAGTGGGTGAACCTGCAGAACCTACAAGGCTTAAATGAATTTTTACAAAATCTGGTGTTCCCGATGTACCCTCCTCTACATCAATGAGCTTCACTTGCAAATTTCTGGTGGTCATCTACCATATTCAGTGTACCCGGTGTGGCCTCCTCTACTATGGGGAGACCAGACCTAGACTGGGGGACTGCTTTATCAAGCACCTTTGCTCCGTTTGCCACAAAAGGCAGGATTTCCTTATGACCACCTATATCAATTTGACTTCCCATTACGGCATTTCAGTCCGTGGTGTCCTCCAATGCCACGATAAGGCCACACTCTGGTTGGAGGAGCAATACCTTTTATTCTGCCTGGATAGCCTCCACCTGATGGCATGAACATCATTTTTTTTAACCTCTGGTAATTGCTTCCACTTCCATTCTCTCTTTTTCCATTACTCCTTCTGACTCCCCTCATACTCCTTCTTTTCTCATCATCTGCCCTTCAACTCCTTCTGATGCCTCTTTTCTTTCTCTTTCTCCCATAGTCCACTTTCTTCTCCTATCAGATTCCTTCTTCAGCACTTTACCTTTTCCATCTATCACCTCCCAGCTTCTCACTTCATCCCCCTCTCCCCTAGTAACCCATCTTTCCAGCATTTCCAGCTCTACAGAATCCCTTATGTTAAAAAAAAATGCTGTTGTATCCCTTCCCCAGCTCTCCTCTAACAGCAGAATAATCCTTTGCCATCATCTACTTATTTACATAGTATTTTGCTAAATACATGTCTTTTGTTTACTCTCTAAATTCCTTGGGCATGAACTCTGAACTGAAGTTTATAAACAGCAGTCTGGCATATGAGACCCCACTGTCCAGGTGGGACAGGACAGAGTGGAGGGTAGAGACCATTGCATTTTCAGTGGATCAATTTGAATGATAAGCAAACTGGAAAAGGCCCAGTATAGGCAGGAGAAAGGCTTTAATGTGCTCTCCGACAAGCTGCTCAAAACATTTCTTAACGGTTGATGTTAATGCCACCGGACGGTACTCACTTAGGCAGGTTACTGTCACCTTCTTTGGCACTGGAATGATGGTCGCTGGCTTGAAAACTGAGGCTTTGAAAAGTTGAAAACATTTCCAAATGAAGGCCTCGGTGTAGGGACCCTTTCACTGTGTAATGTGAGCCCATAGTAAGGATTAAAATAATTGAGAAAGGTAATTAATTACATTATATTCAGTGTTCCGTCAACAATACCAAACCTTATGCTGTGTGTACCATTTGTGCACTGACTTTTCTGCTAAAATCCTTGCTGTAGTGGCAGCTTTGAAGTGGGGAAACAAGAAAGCTGCTGGAGAAGATCAGTGGGTTGGCCAACATCCCTAGTAGGAAAGGAATAACTGGCTTTTTTGGTCAAAACCCTGCATCAGGACTGAGTGGAGATCGAGAATTGAAAATGGCCAGTATAAGAAGAATGGGGAGAGGTAAGACAAGAACTGGGGACTGAGGAGAGTGAAAGCTAACAGGTAGATATCAGCAGGTGGGGTTGGTGGTATTGGAGTTTGTAGACAATGGCAGGTGGAAGATAGATGGAGGCACACAAAGAAATAAATGAGAAGTATGTGGAGCGAGGTTGAGACAGCTTGTGGAGGGAGATAAGCAAGAACACAAAGGAATCTTATGACTTTCCTGACTAGTGGGACAGTAACTTAAACTCTGATAATCTGGTCCCCTCTGTACTTCTGCACTACTGGACTGTCTGAACTGTTCTGACGGATTTTCTGGATTATTACATAAAACCTTCATTTTAATTTGTTGTTTTCACTTAAGCAGTAGTGTAATACATTTTCCAATGATGTTAGTGAGTGAAAATGAGTTTAGGAGATTAGGAATGGGATCCAATGAGAATGAAGAGTACGGGGGAAATGCCACCCTGGTGATGCTAAAGGAAGTGTCCCAATGGGGCGCTGGGAGTTTAAAGAAAGCATGGGAAACAGAACAAGTTATCCAGATACTGAACATTTGAGATTTCTGAAAACTCCAGTCATGGATTATGGGACTATTCCTATAGGTAGTTGTGGTCATCAGGATTTGAACCATTAGAGATAGTTACCAGGGTAGTGACTGAGGTCACTATAAAAGCAAATAAGGGGAAGGCAGGAACCTACTTCAAGGAAGAGTGACCTACCCTGAAGTAAACCTTACTGCTGGTTCTTTGGCAGTAGCCTGGACATTGACAGACTCTTTATGCAAGTCAGTAGTAGGTTTGCAGCCTCTTGCAAACAAGATCTATGCTGTTTACATACTGCATGTTTGTAGTATAAAATCTTGAGCGTGACTTGGGTTGTACTGTATATAATGTGATACTATTCAAATATACCCATCGGTCTTCATGAATAATCATACAATATGTATGGAGGTCCATGATTAAACATTTAGAAGAAGCTGCACACACAAAATGCTGGAGGAACTCAGCAGGTCAGGCAATATCTATGGAAATGAATCAACAGTCGATGTTTCAGGCCGAGACCCTTCCTTAGAACTGGAAAGGAAGGGGGGAAGATGTCAGAATGAAAAGGTAGGGAGGGGGGAGGAACGAAGAATAGCTAAAAAGTGATGGGTAAAACCAAGTGAGTAGGAAAGGTATAGGGCTGAAGAGGAAGGAATTTGATAGAAGGGGAGAGTGGACCATAGGAGAAAAGGGAGGAGGAACTCCAGGGGGTGGTGTAGGCAGGTGAGAAAAGGTAAGAGGCCAGTGTGAGGAATAAAAGAAGAGAGCAGGGAGAGGGAATTCTTTTACTGGAAAGAGAAACTGAAATTCATGGCGTCAGTTTGGAAGCTACCCAGATGCAATATAAGGTGTTGCACCTCCACCCTGAGGGTAGCCTCATTACAGCACAAGAAGAAGCCATAGACAGGTCAGAATGGAAATGCGAATCAGAATTAAAACATTAGGCTACTGGGAAGTTCCACTTTTGGCAGATGGAATGGAGGTGCTCGATGAAGTGGTCCCCCAATTTACAATGGGTCTCACCATGGTAGAGGAAGCTGCATCGGGAGCACCAATGAAGATACTTGTGCACATTATTGGTTTTCTATTGAAATTCACTCCTAAAACACATTGACAAACTTCTTGTGCCTGCAGGTCTTCAAGCATCCAAGGGTTTATTTGCTTTTCAAAGGAAGGTAATGGCAGATTGTTTCATCTTGGCCAATAGAAGGTCTTTGAACCTTTCTATATCACTTCTATGTACCTGATGTAACATGTTGCATCCACCTTGAAGGTATTCGCCATTCCTTAAAACTGCCCTTTTTGAGATCTCGAGACTCACCATTGAAGAAGTCTTGTGTTCTCTCTTTCCGATTTTCTGTGGTAAAAAGTTCCTCTATGATACAGGCTGCCTTCCCTATTCCTCTTTGCACTCTCTGTCATTGTGAAAAGGATTATTATCCTCCAAATTGCAGTTTGCCACCGGTGCTTCGCTTTAAGCCTTTGAACCAAGTGGCAGCTCTGTGACCTCTAATTAATGTAAGAATACCTTAAATTAGGCTGACCTCAAACTTGCATGAGAGCAAAAGGTGAGAAGTCACTGGCTATAATATATGATCAGCTATAGTTCCTCTCACCTTTATACCTTATTAGAAATATATTATTTATGTTTTCAAAACTTTGGAATAAGACCAAATGGATCCTGGTCAAAAAGCAGCTGTGTGACAGTGCAATTAGCACAGGCCCCTTGTTGTTCTAATTCAGTGAAGTATATCACAGTGCTGCCAGTGGATTATACTCTTCCTGCATGCCCAAGACTGATGACACAACAATCTGTTGCAGGCACTGGCTCAACACAGACTATACAGTAGATCTGTGCCAGCCAGTATGACAGCAGGGCAAACCACTGTCCCAACCAGTAAATTCCATTAAGTTCTGGTGCTCCCAATGTGGCTTCCTCTTTGTTTAGCACCTCACCTCTATCACACGAAGCGGAATTTCCCAGTGGCCAACCATTTCACTTCCTATCACTATTCCTGTTCCAACATGTAGATCCTTGGCCACCTCTTCTGTCACGGGTGATGCCATTCTCAAACTGGAGGAGCAACACCTCATATTCTGTCTAGGTGACCTCCAACCTGAAGGTATTAATATCAATTTATACAACTTCTGATATTCCCCCCTCCCTTCCCCCTTCTTAATTTCCCCACTCTGGACTCTTATGTCTTCTCCTCACCTACCTAGCACCTCCCCCAGGGTCTCTTCCTCCTTCTCTCTTGATCCACTCTCCTCTCCTTTTCCACTTATCACATCCAAGCTTTTTATTTCATCCCCTCTCCCCCAGCCACCTGGCTTTACCTATCTTCTAGCTTGTTTTCCTTCCCCTTCACCCACCTTCTTATTCTGGCATCTTCTCCCTTCCTTTCCAGTCCCAATGTGAAGGGTCTCGGCTTGAAACGTCGACTGCCTATTCATTTCAATTGATGCTGCCTGACTTGCTGAACTGTGTGTGTGTTGCTCTAGGTTTCATGCATCTGCAGGATCTCTTGTGTTTAAAATCCATTAAATGACTTGTTTCTCTGGATTTCCCTAAAGAGGAGCATATGGACAATGATATCACTTGCAAAGTTCTTGGCAACTTTCATTTCACAAACCTTTGTACATTTTTAGTGTTTTGACACCACCCTGTGAAGACAGAATAGTTTGCAGTGGAAAAAAAAGACAGAGGTGTCAATAAATGACAGATATATTTTGATTAAAATCTATTCTGTTTCCATTTAATTTTCACAGTATAACTATAAATGTTTATTAGTTTAAGCAAT
This sequence comes from Mobula birostris, assembly GCF_030028105.1. Lineage (NCBI taxonomy): Eukaryota > Metazoa > Chordata > Chondrichthyes > Myliobatiformes > Myliobatidae > Mobula > Mobula birostris. The sequence continues at coordinate 77,193,470 of NC_092373.1, read as the reverse complement.
GCCAACAATGACACCTATCATAGGCTGGTTTATAATTCTGCATCCAACTTTGTTAAAAGATAAGTCATACAGGGAACTCACATTGAAAATTTTTGTGGTTTGCCAGTGTTCTTCAACAATTCTCTGTCCCTTTCATAAATTCTATTTGCTTTCAGAGTGCTCCAAGGGTTAGTTACACATTCTATTTCTCAGTGCTTTTATTTCTCCAATTGTTCAATAAATTCCCTTGCTTGTAATCTCTGAACCACACTTTTGAGTTTGTGTGCGGTATGACTATTCAGGTAGTTCAATCCTGAATCTGAAAGATTACTTCTGCTCAGAGAGGCGTTCTGCATGGAAACAGGCCCTTAGGCTCACTGAATCTATGCTTACCATCAACAATTCATTTACGCTAATCCTTCCTCACCCCATTTTATTCTTTCCACATTCCCATCAACTCACTGCACTCCTCCCCCAAATCTATTATTCACTTCCACACATAGTGGCCAACTAACCTCCCAAATGGCATAGCTTGGTGATGTGGGAGGAAGCAGAAGGACCCATGTATTAGAGAGAGAACATGTAAACTCCACCCAGTTGGCATCAGAGGTTAGGATTGAATGTGGGTGTCTCAAACTGTGAAGTGACCTACCTACTAGCTGCACCCCTGTGCCTTCCCTGTACATGCTGTCAATTAATTAATCTGCTTATTATCCAAACAGGAGCAATTCTGTTCTCTTATTATTTTTCTCCAAACTTTCTTAATGTTTTAATTTTAATTATTCCATTTGGATTCAATGTGAATACCTACTACTACTCTTCTTCCTCTTCTCCGTCTTGTTTTACAGAGGTTGGCACCCAGCTTTGTGGTGCATTACTGCCACCTTCTGCTCCGGAGTGCCCTACTACCATATTTGACCTCTTTAACTCTAACGAACTGCGTGTTCCCTATGAGGCCAGCATAGCCCAATTGGTTCTTTTTGTATTTATGCACCACACCTGTCTCCATAGTAGCCTATTGGCTTTAGTAATGTGCTACAGTTATAACCCAAACAGTTCTCAATACTTCAGAAAATCAAGACATACCTTCTGCGGCAACTCTGAACATAGAAATCATCTTTGATATGATATTCTTTTTTTAGTTGAAGAGAACTGACACCAAGTGGGCGCTGATTCAGCTCAGTGGTCCAAATAGAATTTTGTAACCACAGATAAATTTTCAATGCTCGTATACATGTATTCCCAGGTCCCTATGAACACCAAAACCTTTCTGACTCTTACCACTTAAAAATGATCTAAGTTTCTAGGTTTCTCTTCTAGATTATGTATTCATTTATTCACTTAACCTGTCAATATCTCCCAAGGCCTCTCTACAAGCTGCTCCATAATTCATGCTGCAACCCAGTTTTCTATCCTCATCAGTCTTAAATACATTACATTTGGACCTGAAGTTGATGAAAGGTGTTCGACCTGAAATGCTAACTCCAATTCTCTCTCCACAGATGTTGCCTGATCTGCTCAGTGTTTCAAATTTTTTTCTTTTGTTTCAGAATGAGGTTTCATTGAAGATTACAGAATGTTGCGGCACTAGGGCATGAGGGTAGTTACACATGAAATGCAAAAGATAAGCATGTGAATGCAGTAATTGGGAAAATAAATGTTAGAGTAGCTTTTATTGCTGTGCAGAATTCAGAACAATTTTATACAGTTTATAAAAAGCTAAGCAAATGCTACAATAGAATAATATAAACTCAAGCACTACAAACAAAATTACAGTATATTGGTAAGTGGGAGGTGAGGTCTTCAAAAGTGAAATACTGAGAGTACAGGATCTGAATGTTCCTTTTAGAATAAAAGGCAAGGCTAACTGGTTTAGGGAATGATGGGTTTCGAGGGATACTGAGGCCCTGGCAAAACAAAGAAGGTGCATATCAGATATAGATAGTTAATATCAAATGAGGTACTTGAGAGGCATATAGGAAATGCAGGAGAACACTTAAGAGAAAAATCAGACGGGCTAAAAGAGGACATGAGGTCGCTCTGACGGACTGAGTGAAAGAGAATTCCAGGAGCTTCTATAGTTGTATTAAGAGCAAAATGATAGCAAGGTACAAAAATGGTCCTTTTAAAATCTGCATGGCCATTTATGCATGGAACTAAAGGAGATGGGGAAGATCTGAAGATATTTTTTAGATCTATATTTACTTGAGAGACAAACACAGAAGCTATACACTGAGGCAAAAGAGTAGTGAGGCCATGAACTGTATCAGGATTAAGGATGAAGAGGTGGTTGCGTCCTGCGGTGAATTAGGGCGAATAAATCTCTCGAGTCTGATGAGGTATTCCCTCAGACTTGAGGGGACCTGTGTACAGAAATTGGAGGGGTCCCGAGAGAGATATTAAAGGTGTACCTAGCCATCGACAAAGTGCCAGATATTTGGAGGATAGCTAATTTTGTTCTGATTTTTCAAGAAAGGCTCCAAGATTAAATCGGCAAATTATGGTCTCGTGAGCCTGACATCAGTTGTGGGTAAGTTATTGGAAGACATTCTAAGGGACAGATTATATACAGTAAGTATTTGGATAGACAGGGCCTGATTTAGGATGGCCAAATGGTTTTGTGTGTGGTAGGTCATATAGAGTTTTTTGATGAGTTACCACGTAGGTTGATAAAGGGAAAGCAGTGGACATTTGTCTACAGGAACTTTAGCAGGGCCTTTGACAAAGCTTTGAGAGGCTGGTCCAGAAGGCTAAGGTGCTTGGCATTCAGGATGAGGTGGTCAACTGAATTCAACATTAGCTTAGTGGCAGTAAATGTTTGGCTCCCTGGCTAGAGGACTATGACTAATGTTGTGCTATAGGAAGCACACCTTGTGTAATGAAATAGGTTTAATCAAGGAGCTTAAGGCAAAGGAAATCTAACGAGACATATATGTAAGATAGACTTCACCCTGCAATTTAATTGGGAGAAGCTAAAGTCAGATACATCAGGATTGCAGTGGAGTGAATGGCATTATAGAGGCATGGGAAAGGAATGGCCAAAGTTATTTAGAAGGGGACACTAGCAGGGTTGATACCAGAACAACGTGACTGCAAGAAATCTGGAAGGTGCAGGGAAGATACATCACAAAGAAGGAGAAGTATTCTAAAGGGAAGATGAAGCAGCCATGGCTGATAAGGAGAGATGAAGACAGCATAAAGGCAAAAAAGAAAGGGCACACAATATAGCAAAAATTAGTGGGAAGCTAGAGGATCGGAAAACTTTTAAAAACCAACAGAAGGCAACTAATAAAGCAACAAGGAGAGAAAAGATGAAATATGAAAGTAAGCTAGCCAATAATATCAAAGAGGTTATTAAAAGATTTTTCAGATATGTGAAGAATAAAAGAGATGCAAGAGTAGATATCGGATTGCTGGAAAATGATGCTGGAGAGATAGCAATGAGGCACAAGGAAATGGTGGACGAACTAAGTATGTTTTTTGCATTCGCCTTCACAGTCAAAGACACAACCAGCATGCTAGAAATTCGAGAATATCAGGGGGCAGAAGTGAGTGCAATTGCTGTTACAATGGAGAAGGAGCTTGGAAAGCTGAAAGGTCTGAAGGTAGATAAGTCACCTGGACCAGATGCACTACACCTCAGGGTTCTGAAAGAGGTGGCTGAAGAGATTGTGGAGGCATTAGTAATGATCATTCAAGGGTCACTAGATTCTGGCATGGTTCTGGAAGACTGGAAGTTTGTGAATGTCACACCACTCCTCAAGAAGGGAGGCAGAAGAAAGGAAATTATAGGTCAGTTTTCCTGACCTCAATGGGAATATGAAAGAGTAGAATGGTAAAGACGAGGTCTCAGGGTACTTGGAAGCACATGATAAAATGGACCAAATTCAGCATGTTCTTCATAATGGAAAATCTTGCCTGACCAATCTGTTGGAATTCTTTGAGGAAATAACAAGCAGGATAGACAAAGGAGAGTCAGTGGAAGTTGTGTACTTGAATTTTCAGAAGATTGTTGACAAGATGTCACACATAAAGCTGCTTAACAAGCTACGAGCCCATGGTATTACAGGAAAGATACTAGCATGGTTAGATGGATTGCTTGATTTGCGGGAACAAAGAAAAGGAATAAAGGGGAACTTTTCTGGTTGGCTGCCAGTGCTAAATGATGTACCTCAGGGGTCGGTTTTGGGACCACTGCTTTTTAGTTATATGTTAATAATTTGGATGATGGATTTGTGACCAAGTTTGCGGATAATAGGTGGAGGGGCAGGAACTGTTGAGGAAGCAGGGAGTCTATGGAAGGATTTGGACAGATTAGGAGAATGGGCAAAGAAGTGGCTGAGGGAATGCAGTGTATTGTCATGCACTTTGGTAGAAGAAACAAATGTGTAAACTGTTTTCTAAACAGGCAGAAAATTCAAAAATCTGAGATGCAAAGGGACTTGGAAGCCCTTGTACAGGATTTCCTAAAGGTTAATTTGCAGGTTGAGTCAGTCGTGAGGAAGTCAAAAATAATGTTAGCACTCAATTTGAGAGGACTAGAACATATTTGCAAGGATGTAATTCTGAGGCTATGTAAGGCAATGGTATGGCCTGGCTTGGAGTATTGTGTGCAGTTTTGGGTTCCTTATCTAAGAATGGATATGCTAACATTGGAAAGAGTTCAGAAGAGTTTCACAAGAATGATTCTAGATGATAGAGTTATTGTATGAAGAGTGTTTGATGGCTCTGGGCCTGTACTCACTGTAATTTAAAATGAGGGGGGATCGCATTGAAACCTATCAAATGTTGAAAGGCCTTGACAGAGTAGATGTAGAGAGGATGTTTCTTATGGTAGGGGAGTCGAGTACCGGGGGCATAACTTCAGAATAGAGGGAATGCTGCTGAAAATGAATTATAGAATAGTTGAGGAGGAAGGTTTCAGGACAAAGAATCAAGGCCATGGAGCTGATTGTAAATAATGACGATGATTTTCTAGTTGATTCATGGGACTAGTGAAGTGTGAAGTTGCCGTTTAGAACAGAGATGAGGAGGAATTTCTTTAACCAAAGGTGGTGAATGTGTGGAATTCAATGCCACAGGTGGCTGTTGAGGCCAGGTCATTAGATGTACTTAAGGCGGAGGTTGATAGGTTCTTAATTAGTCACGGTGTGAAAGGTTAGGTAGAGAAGCTAGGAAAATGCAGTTGAGAGGCAAAGCGGATCAGCCATGATGAAATATGAAGCAGACTCGATGGACCAAATGGCCTAGTTCTGCTGCTATCACTTCTGCAGACATCCCACCTCTCCTGGAAGTTTCAGGAGTCTCCCGCATATTGATAGTGGCTCCCTGATGCCCAGAAATTATATACAATATCTGCAAATTGATTTTTTTTGAGAAGGGGAGGGAGAGCGAGAGCAAGCATCCTGATTGGTCTCTCTTCATGCTAAGTAGACCTATCAGTTTTCTCTGTGGGCGGGCTTTACAGTGGACCTCAAAAATAATGAGTGTTGCTCGCTGCACTGTTTGCAACAGTAACTTCTCTATTCCCCATGGTGGGTTAAAATGTAAAAGACATGTTGAGGTGAGTTTAACAGGTGTCATTCATTCATTAGAAGAGCTAACGTTATTTAAACTAGCTGGCTGGCTGCTAAGGAGCTACTCTATTGACGTCCTACGTGATGACGCCAAACTCCCTGTAGACTTGCTTAAGGTTGTAATAGAATAAACATGATAATATAATTTTATATATGTACATATTTTAATGTCACATTTTCTGCATATACCCAACTTGGTTTACAGATTAGACAAAATCACTAAACAAAGTATTACACACACCCTTGGAGGTCGACAGGGCGGGGGGGCGGTGGTGGGAGGTGGTGATATGGGTTTGCGGGGGACAGGGCTGATACCTCCCTGAAATGGTGGTGCGACCTCCCTGAAATGAGTTTTTGTAGGGTAGGATGTCTGCTTATGGTTTTATGGCTCCGTTGTTGGTTATCGTCTGTATTATAATTTAGATGATAATATGGTAAAACTGAATCAGCAAATCTGCAAATGACACCAAGAATGGGAGTGTAATGGACAGTGAGGTAAGGGCTATCAAAGTCCACAGCATGATCTGGATCCACTGAGAAAATGGGCCGGAAAATGGCTGATGGAATTTAATGCAGACATGAGGTTTTGCACTTTTGGAGGATAAGCCGGGGTAAGGCTTACACAGTGAATAGCAGGGCACCGAGGCATGCAGTAGAACATGGGAATACTAGATAGGGTTGTAAAGATTTCTTTCGGAACATTGGCTTTTGTGCTGCCATTCCCTGCACAAAGCTTCTCCGGCCCATCACTGCAGCCCCCACCACACTTCACTAGTCCCATGAGTCAACCAGAAAATCATCGTCATTATTTACAATCAGCTCCATGGCTTTGACAATAGACAATAGATAATAGGTGCAGAAGTAGACTATTCGGCCCTTCGAGCCTGCACCGCCATTCTGAGATCATGGCTGATCATCTTCTATCAATACCCGGTTCCTGCCTTGTCCCCATAACCCTTGATTCCCCTATCCATAAGATACCTATCTAGCTCCTTCTTGAAAGCATCCAGAGAATTGGCCTCCACTGCCTTCTGCACTTCCACACCTCCACAACTCTCTGGGAGAAGAAGTTCCTCCTCAACTCTGTCCTAAATGACCTACCCCTTATTCTTAAACCATGCCCTCTGGTACTGGACTCTCCCAGCATCTGGAACATATTTCCTGCCTCTATCTTTTCCAATCCTTTAATAATCTTATATGTCTCAATCAGATCCCCCCTCAATCTCCTTAATTCCAGCGTGTACAAGCCCAGTCTCTCAAACCTCTCTGCGTAAGACAGTCTGGACATCCCAGGAATTAACCTAGTGAACCTATGCTGCACCTCCTCCACAGCCAGGATGTCCTTCCTTAACCCTGGAGACCAAAACTGCACACAATACTCCAGGTGTGGTCTCACCAGGGCCCTGAACAAATGCAAAAGAATTTCCTTGCTCTTGTACTCCATTCCCTTTGTAATAAAGGCCAACATTCGTTTAGCCTTCTTCACTGCCTGCTGCACTTGCTCATTCACCTTCAGAGACTGATGAACAAGTACTCCTAGATCTCTTTGTATTTCTCCCTTACCTAACTCCACACCGTTCAGATAATAATCTGCCTTCCTGTTCTTGCTCCCAAAGTGAATAACCTCACACTTATTCACATTAAACGCCATCTGCCAAGGTTCTGCCCACCCACCCAGCCTATCCAAGTCACCTTGAATTTTCCTAACATCCTCATCACATGTCACACTGCCACCCAGTTTAGTATCATCAGCAAACTTGCTGATATTATTCACAATGCCTTCCTCTAAATTGTTGACGTAAATCGTAAACAGCTGTTGTCCCAACACTGAGCCCTGTGACACCCCACTAGTCACCACCTGCCATTCTGAGAAACACCCATTCACTGCTACCCTTTGCTTTCTATCTGCCAACCAGTTTTCTTTCCATGTCAATATCCTCCCCCCAATGCCATGAGCTCTGATTTTACCCACCAATCTCCTATGTGGTACCTTATCAAATGCCTTCTGAAAGCCAAGGTACGCCACATCCACTGGATCTCCCGCGTCTATCTTCCTGGTTACATCCTCGAAAAACTCCAATAGATTAGTCAAGCATGATTTGCCCTTGGTAAATCCATGCTGGCTCAGCCCAATCCTATCACCGCTATCAAGATATGCCGCTATTTCATATTTAATAAAGGACTCTAGCATCTTCCCCACTACTGATGTTAGGCTAACAGGGTGATAGTTCTCTGTTTTCTTCCTCCCTCCTTTCTTAAAAAGTGGGATAACATTAGCCATTCGCCAATCCTCAAGAACTGATCCTGAATCTAAGGAACATTGGAAAATGATCACCAATGCATCCGCAATTTCCAGAGCCACCTCCTTTAGTACCCTAGGATGCAGACCATCTGGACCTGGGGATTTGTTAGCCTTCAGCCCCATCAGTCCACTCATCACCGTTTCCTTCCTAATGTCAATCTGTTTCAGTTCCTCTGTTACACTATGTCCTTGGCCCATCCATACATCTGGGAGATTGTTTGTGTCTTCCCTAGCAAAGACAGATCCAAAGTACTTATTAAATTCGTCTGCCATTTCTCTGTTTCCCATAACCATTTCTCCCAATTCAGTCTTCAAGGGCCCAACATTGTTCTTAAGTATCTTCCTTCTCTTCACATACCTAAAAAAACTTCTGCTATCCTCCTTTATATTCCTAGCTAGCCTGCGTTCATACCTCATTTTTTTCTCCCCGTATTGACTTTTTAGTTAAGTTCTGTTGCTCCATAAAAATTTCCCAATCATTCGTCTTCTCACTCACCTTAGCTCTGTTATACTTCTTTTTTAATGCTATGCTATCTCTGACTTCCTTTGTCAATCACTGTGGCCACTTTCCCCCCTTTGAATCCTTCCTTCTCCGGGGGATGAACTGATTTTGCACCTTGTGCATTATTCCCAAGAATGCCTGCCATCGCTGTTCCACTGTCTTTTCTGCTAGGATATCCGACCAGTCAACTTTGGCCAGCTCCTCCCTCATGGCTCCATAGTCTCCTTTGTTCAACTGCAATACTGACACTTCTGATCTGCCCTTATCCCTCTCAACACGCAGATAAAAACTTATCATACTATGGTCACTACCTCCTAATGGCTCCTTTACTTCAAGATCACTTATCAAATCCTGTTCATTGCACAACACTAAATCCAGAATAGCCTTACCCCTGGTCGGCTCTCGTACAAGCTGCTCCAAAAATGCATCCCGTAGGCACTCTACAAACTCCCTATCCTGGGGTCCAGTACCAACCTGATTTTCCCAGTTCACCTGCATGTTGAAATTCTCCATAACTACTGCGACATTTCCTTTGCCACATGCCATTGTTAACTCCCTATTCAACTTGCACCCAATATCCATGCTACTGTTTGAGGGTCTGTAGATAACATCTATTAGGGTCTTTTTGCCCCTACGTTCCTCAGTTCTATCCACACTGATTCTACTTCTTTATCCTGAAACTTTCCACCTCAACTATTCTATTATTCATTTTCAGAAACATTGTTTCATCACCTCTTGAGTAAATTCTACCTTCTTGTTCTGCCATTTCAGTATCTATACAATGACACATTCTTGTACACTTTAACTCCACAAAGAACTCAGATAAATTCAGATGGTTGCTCTATGTTAATTTCTCAATTTACTTAGTAATATCCACTCAGCACAATTGGCTTGACATAGTTACTTCAGTCCAATTCAATTTCTTGCTTGCATGCTTGCATGCTAGCACATCCTCTTTCTTTGGCATATAGTTGCATTTGAAGTTCTCTGATTAAAAGCTACAGATCACTCTCCATTTAGGGACTTAGAGTAATGTAACTACCTGCATTGGCCACTAAGGGGCAGTCTGATACAATTTCTGAAGAACAAGGAATAATAGTTACAAGGAACAATGCCTCCACCTGCTGGCCATGTGGAGGCAGCATATGCTGGTTCACAGGTTCATAAACTGGGAGACCAGCGAACCTGCAGCTGACTCCCTGCTTTACCATCTGACTGACCATTGATCCATGTGGTACCACAGGAAGACTGAAGACCCTTACACATCAGCCACTATTTGAATAGGATTGCACACACTAGAAAAACACTTAACTTTCTGTAATATTTTTTAATTATTTGTTGCATATAACAGCATTTTAATTAATTTTATCATTTTTGACTATTTTTCAATGTTTTTAAAATGACTTAAATCTATTTGATAGGATATATAATACTTGCTCTACGCTGCTAATTAGATGTGGAGGACCAGTTTGCTTGGTAGTCCACACCAGGAGAATGAAGTCCAAGTGGACATGGGCCACAAGCTGGGGGTCAGGTTCAGGATAATTCAGCTTGTGGTTTTCCTTTGCACTTATGGCCTTCCCTGAAGCTGTATGATTTTGTCTTCTTGTATTGGACCATATCAATGGGTATGATGTTATAGAACCATCCAGTGTAGAAGCAGACACTTAGCTCACTGAGTCCATATTGACAACATTCTTTATATCATCAAGAATGTGGACATTGGATTGGTGTGGATGGGTTAAACATTCTTCATTAATGCTGTCAAAATCAAGAGTTGATATAATTTTGCTATGGAGTCACTCAAATCAGCATAATGCTACAGCTATAATCCAAACACCAGAGGAACTCAATGGGTCAGGCTGCACCTTTGGAATGAGACGGACAGTCAATGTTTTGAGACCCATCGTTTGGATTGAAAGATAGAAGGGAGATAGGTGGAATAAAAAAAAGTGAAATGCAGGGGTGGAGCAAAAAGTAGGTGAGCCCAGGTGAAGGGGGTGATAGGCAGATGGAGGAAGAGAGAGTGGGAATAGTGACAGAGGCTGTGAGGTGACAGGTGGTAGCGACGGGAAAGGAATATGGCAATGGAAGGTGAGGTGGGCTCATGGGACCACTAGGGGGAAAGCACCTAGTGGAAATATGTGGGTGAAGGGTTGATGGAGTGGGTGTAGGGAGACTGGCTATTGCTAGCAGAGCTGTGGTCTCAGAAGCTCCAAGAATCTGTGTTCCCATCCTGATATTCTATGTAGAATTTGCATATGTTCCCCGTGACTGGGTGGGTCCCCACTTTCCAACCCCATTAGAAAGATGGTGTGAGTTGATTGGTTAATTGGTTGCTATAAACTGCCCTGAGTGTACAGATGAGAAGCAGAATCCTGTGGAGCTGAGGGACTATGGAAAGGAAGAAATAGGATTACTGTAGCATTATTGTAATTGAACATTTGATGAGGAGGGTGACTTGATGGCTCAAGTCACTTCTGTTTTCTTCCAACCCTGGTACTGAGACCACATGCAGGGTTTGCTCCTTTAACACCCACCCACAGCATTTTCCAGCATGGTCATTGCATGGTATCTGTGGTTATTCGCCATCTCAGGGGCATTATCCAGTTAGGGTAGCTCTATGACAAATTTATTCTATCAGAGCAGGAAACTTCTTTCTCTGTTGCTAGAGCCAATTTTAAATTGATTGCTCTCTTTCCATTAGCTGTGCCAGTACACTTTCATGGTTATTTTATGCCTTACTACAGTGTCTGCTACCTTAAATTACACAGCAGAAAGCAGAACAATACATATCATGTCTTGAAAAAGAAATGTAAAAATGAAAGGAAATAAATGTTGATGTTTCCTGCTGGTTTATTCTGACTTTCTAAACCCATTCACTTCGCAAGGCAGAAAGGCAATTCCGTTTCTGTTGGTCCTGGCCTGGACAGAATGTCTCCAAACAGGAATCATTAACCTCCAAAAAGCCCTTTGCTTTCTAACTATGGCACTTCTCCAAAGACAGAAGACAGGTAAGCAGAAAGTCAGATTCCTTAATGGACTTGTCCTTTCAAATGTAGCATGCCTCAGACTTTGCTCTTGTACTGAAATATTCTTTCAGTAAAGACCAACATTTCATTTGCTTCCTAATTGTCTGTAGCACATAAATGTTGGCCTTTAATGGCTTGTCTAGATTCACACAAAGGTGATTTTCAATGTCTGCTCTGGCCCATCTCTCAGGATTTAATGACCGTTTTGAGTGGCTGGCCTCGCACCTCGTAAAATTATGTCCAATATTACACACATTCACTCAGCTTGCCCACATATCCTTGAAGCCTCCTCTGTTCTCATATTCTAGCTCACTTCAGTAACTTTTGGTTTCCACAGCCAAGTTACTTATATAGAACATGAATGGCTGAGACTCAACCACGGCTCCCAGCAGTACCCCACCAGACCCCAGGCACCCTAAATTAATGCGAAGAGTCTGACTCTGATTATACAAGTTTTCCAAAATTAGATAGATCAGTGTTTTTGATGTACTGTGATAGAATCAGTCTGGTCTGCAAACTTCCTTGAGCTAACTAACATAGACATTGCTGTCAGTTTGATACAGGCCAGTTAACATTACCCCATTGTCTTAAATTGCATCTCTTGAACAATCAGCCTTGTGGTGTGGGCCAGCAGTCTGTGATCTATAGGCAGTGCCATTTGCTTTCAAAGCCGCCCTTTTAACATCAGACAGGTTATTGCTTGTACTGTGGCCCAGCAGTCTATGATCTATAGGCAGTGCCATTTGCTTTCAAAGCTGCCTGTTTAACATAAGACCGATTATTGCTTGCCATTCACATGAAGAACAGACTTCTAGCTCCCGTTTAAAGCAACAAGCTGAACAAAGGACATTGGCTGTAAGTTAAACTTACTCAAAAAGAACTCTTTGATCTCAATAGTGTCAGCTGTGGTGCCAAAAAGCTGAGTCTGCCAAAAAGTTCCCTGGCCCTGGACAGTGAAAATCCAACACAGAGGGAATTTATAAAATGTCTACAAGGTGGCTTTTTAGAGCAATTTGTTGTTGAGCCCACTAGGGGAATAGAAATTCTGGATAGGGTGTTGTGCAATTAAGCAGATTTGATTAGGGAAAATGGACCCTTAGGAAGCAGTGAGCTTGAGAGGGAGAAGCTACAGGCAGATGTATCAGTATTACAGTAGAGTAAAGACAATTACAGAATTATGAGACAGGAACTGGCCAAAGCTTATAGCAGGGCCAGAGTTTCTGGGAGCAATTTGGAAGGCACAGGATAGATACATCCCAAAGAAGTATTCTGAAGAGGATGGAAGCATAAAAGCAAAAGAGATGGCCTATAATACAACAAAGATTCATGGGAAGTTAGCGGATTAGAAAAATTTTAAAAAACAACAGGGGGCAAAAAATGCCATTAGGAGAGAAAGATAAAATATGAAGTTAAGCTAGCCAATAAAATAAAAGAGAATACCAAAAGTTTTTGCAGATATGTAAAGAGTAAAAGAGGTGAGAGTGGATATCAGACAATTGGAAAATGACACTGGAGAGGTGGTAATGGGGGACAAAGAAATGGTGCACAAACTTAAGTTCATCAGTCTTAAATCTTCCCTGGAACTTCTCTTTGGCCAAAAATTCATCAAGTACTCTCTTTATCCTTTATTTTCTTCCAAGTTGGACCACATTTTTATTAATACTGTGTAAAGTAATAATTGTTAAATATAAACAATTTCTGCAAATTAATATTCAGAAGCATTGAAATTTATAAATTAATTATAAACTGATCTAAACTATATTAATTCCTCAGTCTTTACTGATCTACATTAACTCCTGTTCATCCAAAACCTTAAATGATACACTTTGATCCTTGTGTTAAATTTATGGCCTTAACCCTCTTTATCAGTGTATTCTAGCTACCTTCTCCCTGTGAGTTCAATGTTCTTTATAGTCTGGCCTTTACTGTATTTCTCTTGCATTCATCCTACTGTGCTCTAGAGTTTTCTCTCTACAATCTTTTCCTTTTTCTCGTCTTTCTCATCCCCCTAAATATATAGTTATTTGACTAAGTTTTATGTCACCTATTCCACTATCTTCTTAGCTTTGTTGTCAGTATGTCATTTGTGTCTTTATGAAGCATACATATTCTTTTTTATCTTAAATAATGATGTGAATGCAAGCTGTTCTGGTGAATGGTCTGTAAGTCTGTTTATAAGGCACACAACTACGCAAAATCTCCTTAGAAAGGTTATACTTCCTTTTTTATTGAAAATCCAACCTACCTGGTCCAGGCTGCTTTTTTGATTATCGGATTGTCATACAGTAGAGTCATGGAATTGTGGAGTCATGGAGATATAGAACACTACAGTACAGAAACAGGCCCTTCAGTCTATCTAATCTGTGCCAGACTGGTTTTCTGCCGAGTCTCACCTACCTGTACCTGGACCATGGTCATCCATACCTTTCTCATCTGTATACTTATCGAAACATGTTTTAATCATTATACTTGAACCCTCACCTATCACTTCCAATGGCAGCTCATTCCCCAGCCGATTACACTCTGAGTTAAGTAGGTCCCTCTCATACTCCCCTTAAATATTTCACCTTTCATCATAACCTATCACCTCTAGTTCAAGTCACACCCAACCAGAGGGGACAAAGCCTGTTTTCATTCACTTTATCAATATTCCTCATAACTTTGTATACTTCTATAAAATCTCCCCTCATTCTCTGATGCTCCAGGGAATAAAGGCCTATCAACCTATCTCCTTTCCTCAAGTTCTGGCAACATCAATGTAAGTTTTCTCTCCACGCTTTCAAGCTTATTGATATCTTTCCTGTAGGCAGGTAACCAGAACTACACAGAGTACTCTCTTCTAAAGGTCAAGAAAAGGAAAATTATCTTGAGATCTGACTCACTATCCTTTGTGTTTTAGAAAGAGTCAACTCGACGCATCAGGGGAAGGAGCCTATTATTGCCTTTCTCTTCTCCTTATTTCCCATTTCACCTGCAACTGATAGTCAGTGACAACTTCATTTGGTAGCTCCTGTACCTAATAAAGTGACCGCTGAATACATATTTGTAGTCTTCTGCTGCTGCAGCTCAGCCACTTCAAAGTTCAACATGCTATGTGTTCAGAGATGATCTTCTGCACATCACTGTTGGAATGTGTAGTTATTTCTGTTGCTGTCGCCTTCCTGTCAGCTTGAACCAGTCTGGCCATTCTCCTCTGACCTCTCTCTGTAACAAGCCATTTTTCATCCACTAATTGCTACTCAGTGAATGTTGCCTTTCATTTTTTTGCACCATTCTCTGTAAACGTTGGAGACTGTTGTGAATGAAGTTCCCAGGAGATCAGCAGTTTCTGAGATGCTCAAACCATCCTATCTGGCACTAACCATCATTGCCACAATCAAAATCACTTGTACCACATTTCTTCCCCATTCTGATGTTTGGTCTGAACAACAACTGGACCTCTTGACCATGTTTGCATGCTTTTATGGATTGAGTTGCTGTCACATGATTAGCGAAGGAGATATTTTCATTAGTGAGCGTGTGTACAGGTGTCCATAATCAAGTGTCACCGAGTGTATTCTCTCTCACACCAATAACATAAAAGGAGGTAATTAAACCCACATAGTCTATGGCAATTCACAGATAAATATATTAACCTATTGTCCAGACGTCTTTCTAAACTCCCTACATATCTTACCACCCAAGTACTCATGAAGGGCAATCTATAGTACCCAATTAATCTACCAGTCCACACATCTTTGAGATGTGGGAGGAGAATGGGATCCCATGCAGTCACCGGGAGAACATGTAGACTCCACTCAAACAGCACCAGAGGGTAGGACTGAACCCAGCTGCGGGCAGTGGCACTGTAAGATATCCCATGCACCATCCCACATGCTCATCAGTTCTCTTTCCAATACCTGGAAATTTGACTGTTGACAGTTTCTCCAGTATTTCTGCCACATTACGATGGGAGATCCTTTGTGATAATTCCATTAACATTCGATTTTGAAAATTCTTTACAGATCTAAGCTCTGTTGTCACCGTAACTGTGAAAAATATTCTTACACAAATAAACATGCGACCTATACTAGAGATGGTGCTATTCAAATTAAGTTGCCAACAGAGGGAGGTGTCAACAGACATTACACTTGCACATGCCTACAGACCTTCTTTTCTTTAATCTGAATTTATTGAGGTTAGAAGGACACTTCATAATTTTTCCAACAGCAGATCAGCTTTATGATCCTATTGCAATGTAATACCTTATGTGCCAGCATCTTACCCTTCTTGGGGGCAGCACAGTGGTGAGGTTAGTAGTACTCCAACCTCACAGTTTCAGTGACCAGGGTTCAATATTGCCCTGGTGGTGTAGATGTGAAGTTTGCCCATTCCATCTGGTGACAATGTGGGTTTTCTTTGGGGGCTTCCTTTTCATTCACATGCTAAAGGCATGCTGGAGGGTAATTGGCTAAGTATAGGTGGTTGGTGGAATTATTGAAAATATCCAGAGAATACACTCAATGCCCACTTTATTAGGTACACCTGTACACCTACTCTTGAATGGTGGTGGTTGTCTGTAATGTCCTAAGATGGCAGGAGCTCTGTGCAGGAGAGTTTTTAAAGTGGAAAAGCCACCCACTTGACCTCAGAAGTACAGGACCAGTGGTGCGAGCAAGCATCACAAACTGGGGTCTTCCTTGGTTGTAGTGGATTGCTGAGCTACCTTCCTGACCATCGGATCTCACTGTAGATCTCATCCTCGCTGTCTGCTGGTGTCACACCCACGGATTCAGCAGCGCAGTAGACAAGGCAATTGCGCTTGTGACTATGCATGTGTCAGCTAATTATTATTTCAATGTGATAGTATTTAATTCCATACTTGTCTTCATAGTGCTTGTCAAGATTTGGACACAGCAACGCTTCACTGCCTGTTTGCATTCGGCCTTGCCTGAGAATTTGGACTGTTGAGTCACTTGAACCTGAAGTCTCGCGGTATTCGTTTTATATTTTAGTTGTTCTTTTCCGCCATCTCGTAGGCTTCGTTTTTCCATTTAAGGGTTTTAGTTAGCAGCCCTGTTTGGCCTAGCGTTTATTGTTTTCTTTCCCCTTTAACACTGTTTGCATTAAAGTCTGTGAACTATCGCCCCGCTTCAGTGTCTGTCACTCTGCACTTGGGCCATATCCGAACCGAGTGACAGCCGGAGCAGACTTTGCATGGTAGGACAGGCATGTCCCTTTCTTACTGGGGTATGAGGCCTGCCAGCTATCCTCACTTGGCTTAGGCTGCCTATCAAAGCAGTGTATCAGGGTGTGGCTGTTGTCGCATACAGACAGCTACCTGGACCACTGGTGATAGCTGAGGGTCCAGTAGGTACCAAAGATGAGTGAACTGCCCCAGAATGGGCACAACAAGCCCCTCCACCAGAGGTGCTACTCCTGCCTGGTTACCATAAGACCATAAGGTATAGGAGCAGAATTAGGCCATTTGGCCCATCGAGTCTGCTCCGCCATTTCATCATTTACAGGGACGAGTGTGTAAAAAGGGCTCAAAGGATCATTGAGGACCCGAGTCACCACAAACACAATCTATTCCAGCTGCTACCATCTGGGAAATGGTACTGCAGCATAAAAGCTAGGACCAACAGGCTCCAGGACAGCTTCCTCCACCAGGCCATCAGACTGATGAGCTCACCCTGATCTGAGTCTATTACATTGATTGTTCTATTTATTGTAAATTACTACGATTGCACATTGCACATTTAGATGGAGACATATCGTAAAGATTTTTACTCATGTATGTGAAGGATGTAAGAAATAAGGTCAATTCAATTCAATTCATGGCTGATCCAGTTTTCTTCTCAGTCCCAATCTTTTGTCTTCTCCCCAAAACCCTTCATACCCTGACCAATCAGAATCTATCAACCTCTGCCTTAAATATACATAAAACCTCGATCTCTGTGGCAAAGAATTCTACAGGTTCACCAGTCTCTAGCTAAAGAAATTCCTCCTCATCTCCTTTCTAAAAGGAGACCCCTCAATTCTGAGGCTGTGTCCTCTGGTCTTAGACTCTCCCATATTGGAAACATCCTCTCCACATCCACTCCATCGGGGGCCTTTCACCATTCGATAGGTTTCAATGAGGTCATCCCTCATTCTTCTGAGTCCTAATGAATACAGGCCCAGAGCTATCAAAAGCTCTTCACATGACAAACCTTTCAATCCCTGAACCGTTTTAGTGAACCTCCTTTGAACCCTCTTCAGTTTCAGCACATCTTTTCTAAGATACGGCCCCCAAACCTGTTCATAATACACAAAGTGAGGCCTCACCAGTGTTTTATAAAATTTCAACATTACATCCTTGAAATGAATGCTACCATTGCATTTGCCTTCCTCACCACAGACTCGACCTGGAATTTAACCTTTACAGAATCCTGCACAAGGACTCCCAAGTCCATTTCCATCTCAGTGTTTTGCCTTTTCTCTCCATTTAGAAAGTAGTCAACCCTTTTTTTAAAACTGAAGTGCATGACCATACACTTCCCGACACTGTATTCCATCTACCATTTCTTTACCCGTACTCCTAATCTGTCTATGTCCTCTCTAGCCTCTCTACTTCCTCAAAACTACCTGCCCCTCCAGCAATCTTAATATTGTCTGCAAACTTTGCAACAAAACCATCAATTCCATCATCCAAATCATTGACATGTAATGTAAAAAGAATCGGTCCCAACAGATTCCTGTGGAACACAACTAGATATCATCAGCCAGTCAGAAAAGGCTCTGTTTATTCCCACTCTTTGCCTCCTGCCAATAAGCCACTGCTTTATGCATGCTAGAATCTTTCCTGTAATACTATGGGCACATAGCTTGTTAAGCAGCCTCATGTGTGGCATCTTTCAAAGGCCTTCTGAAAATCCAAGTACACAACATCAACTGGATCTCCTTTGTCTATCCTGATTGTTACCTCTTCAAAGAATTCCAGCAGATTTGTCAGGCAAGATTTGGCCTTGAGGAAACCTTGCTGACTACGGCCTGTTTTACTATGTGCCTCCAAGTACTCTGGGACCTCATCCTTAACAACCGACTCCAACGTGTTCCCAACCACTGAGGTCAGACTAACTGGCCTATAGTTTCCTCTCTTCTGCCTCGCTCCCTTCTTGAAGAGTACAGTTACATTTGCAATTTTCTAGTCTTCTGGAACCATTCCAGAAACTAGAGATTCTTCATGATCATTACTAATGCCTCCTGGATCTTTTCAGCCACCTCTTTCAGAACCCTAGTGTGTACACTGTCTGGTCCAGGTGACTTATTAACCTTCAGGCCTTTCAGTTTCTCAAGAACCTTCTCTCTAGTAATGGTAACTTCACACATTTCATGCCCCCTGACACCTGGAACTTCCACCATACAGCTAGTGTCTTCCAAGTGAAGGCTGATGCGACATACTTATTCAGTTCATTGGCTATTTTGTTCCCCCCGCCCTTACTACCTTTCTAGTATCATTTTCCAGTGGTCTGGTTTCCACTCTCACTTCACTTTTCCACTTTATGCATCTGAAGAAACCTTTGGTATCCTCTCTAATATTATTGCCTCGCTTAATTTTGTATTTCTTCTTAATGACTTTTAAATTGCTTTCTGTTGGTTTTGAAAGGTTACCAATCCTCTAACTTCCCACTAATCTTTGCTCTATTATATGCCCTCTCTTCAGCTTTTATGTTGGCTTTGACTTCTCTTGTTAGCATGGTTGTGTCATCTTTCCTTTTGAATATTTCTTTCTCTTTGGGATGTATAAATCCTGTGCCTTCCGAATTGCGGACAGAAATTCCAGCCATTGCTGCTCTGCCATCATCCCTGTCAATGTTGTTTTCCAATCAATTCTAGCCAACTCCTCTCTCATGCCTTTGTACTTCCCTTTACTTCACTCTAATAGTGATACATCTGACTAGTTTCTTCTTCTCAAATTTCAGGGTGAATTTGATCATATTATGATCACTTTCTCCTCAGGGTTCTTTACCTTAAGCTCTCTAATCAATTCAGATTCATTGCACAACACCCAGTCCAGAGCAGCCGATCCTCTAGTGGACTCAACCACAAGCTGCTCTAAAAAAGCCACCTCGCAGGCACTCTCAAAATTCCCCCTTCTGTAATCTAGCACCAACCTGATTTCCCCAATCTACCTCCATATTGATGTCCCTCATGACTTTTGCAACATTGCCCTTTTGGCATGCATTTTCTCTCTCCTGTTGGAATTTATAGGCCACATCCTTACTACTGTTTGGGAGTCTGTATAGAACTCCCATCAGCGTCTTTTACCCTTGCAGTTCCTTAGCTCTATCTGCAATGATTCAACACCTTCCAGCGCTATAACACCTCTTTCTAATGATTTGATTTCATTTTTTACCATCAGAGCAACACCGCCCCTTTTGACTTCCCGCCTATCCTTTTGATACACTGTGTATCCTTGGACATTAAGCTCCCAGCTATAGTCTTTCAGCCATGGTTTTGTGATGCTTAAAACATCATACCTGCCAATCTGCAACTGTGCTGCAAGTTCATCTACCTTTTTCCATATACGGTGTGCATAGAAACAACCCCTTCAGTCCTGTATTCACCATTTTCAATTTTGTTGCACCACTCTCAACCTTTGAATACCAAACTTTGTCTGAGGTCTTGCCAAAATCTGCCTCCACTACCTCTCCACTAATCGTTCTGGCACTCCGGTTCTCATCCCCCGCAACCCTCGTTTAAACCCTACCATGCAGCATTAACAAACCTTTCCATTAGGATATTGGCCCTCCTTGAAGTCAGCTGTAAACTGTCCCTTTTTGTATGGTCCCTCTTTCCCTGGAAGAGAGCCCAATGATCCAAAAATCTTATACTCTCCCTCCTACATCAGCTCCTTAGCCACATATTAAATTGTATAATCTTCCTTGTACTAGCCCCACTAGGACGTCATGGATAGCAATCCTGAGATCACAACCCCGAAGATCCTGCCTTCCAACTTAGCACCTAACTCCCTGAACTCCCTATGCAGCGCCTTGTCACTTGTCCTACCCATGTCAATGGTACCTACATGGACCACAATTTCTGGCTGTTCTCCCTCCCACTTGAGAATGCTGAGGACTTGATCCAAGATATCCCAGACCCTGGTACCCACGGGGCAACATACCATCTGGGAATCTCGCTCTCGCCCACAGAACCTCCTGTCCATTCCCCTAACCAATGCATCCCTATCACCACAGCATGCCTCTTCTTCCCCCCTTCCCATCTGAGTCACAGAGGCAGACTGAGGGGCATAGACCTGACCACCATGACTTTCCTCTGTTAGGTCATTCCCCCCTCTTCCCAACAGTATCCAAAGTAATATACCTGTTGTTGAGGGAGATGGCCACAGTGGTACTCCGTGTTGGCTCCTTAGTCTCCTTCCTCTTGCAGACTGTCACCATGTTTCCTGTGTCCTGCACCTTAGGTGTAATTACCTCTCTCTATGTCGTATTTATCATCCCTTACACATACACTCCTGCAGATGAATACATCTATCTAATCAGCCAATTATATGGTAGCAACTCAATGCATAAAAGTATGCAGTCATGGTCAAGATGTTTAGTTGTTGTTCAGACCAACATGAGAATAGGGAAGAAATGTGATCTAAGTGACTTTGACTATGGAATGATTGCTAGCACCAGACCCCTGTTTGGTTTGGGTATCCCAGAAACTGCTGATTTCCTGAGATTTTCACGCACAGGAGTCTCTAGAGACCGGTTTGAAAATCAAAAAAAAGCATCCAGTGAGCAGCTGTTCTGTTGGCAAAAATGCCTTGTTAATGAGACAGGTCAGAAGGGAATGGCCAGAGTGGTTTAAACTAACAGGAAGGCAACAGTAACTCAAATAACCATGTCTTGTAACAGTGGTGTGTGGAAGAGCATCTCTGGATGTACTGTCATGTACCCCCTGACGGGATAAAGATCAGGCAGACATGGAAAACACTTTGGAGTCCAGTATTGCTATTAACTAATGGTATTTATTAGTAGCTACGCAATACAGTAATGTAAATGCAGATAAATCAAACAGGTTAGCAATGATTATATATAAGCAAGTGTGGAAATATATGAAAACCAAGCTTCTTCAAATTTAGGGGTAAACAGATAGTCTTATGATGATGAATAAAGTTCAGTTCAATTCGTGGTATTTAGTTGATTTGTGATGGAGAGAGAGAAAGCGAGAGATCTGAGTCTTCAAGTGAGCCGATGCCGTCGATCTTCCCGTTGTCCTCTGAAATCCTTTAGAAGTCACCGACTGTGACCACAACAAAGGGGACCGTTCTTCTGTGGTGGAACTATCAACCCAGGCGTGCGTTGGACACCCAAATAATTCCCCACTGGTCACACCCTTTTCACACTGCAAGAGCCACTGATGGACCTGCCTGATCGATCCTCCAAAACCCACCTTTTCTGTGGGGCACAACAAAGCTCATTCAGAGTCCAAAATCATGTGTCGGTAGGTCTATCATCTGACCTTCTATTTATCTCACCATGCTGAATACCAACTGACTCTCAAACAGCTCCTCCCTTCTCTCTCTGTAAGAATTTTCAAGCAGGCAGCATCCTTGTAGAAAGCATAAACATGCTGTAAGCAGTCTTCGCCTCTCTCTCTCTCTCTTTTTAACAATGTGTTTGTGTTGCGCACCTCTCTCTCTCTTTTCAAAAGCACAGTTCGTAAAGGTAATTCAGGACCCCATCACACCCTCTTCCTTTAGAAAAAATTTTGACGAGGGCAAAATTTTTGTTTAACTGGAAATTTCAGAGTTTGAAACAATACATGTATAATCGTCAGATGACAGAGCAAAAATATGTACAATTTCTAATTTAACATCTGAGTAAACAATCAGCTATAATATTGTCACTACCTTTCACATGTTTGATTTTTAAGTCATATTCTTGCAATATCAGACTCCATTTTAATAACCGTCTATTCTTATCCTTCATCTTAGTTAGAAACACCAACGGATTGTGATCCGTGTAAGCCAAAAGTGGTCTCTGGGCAGGACAAACATAGACTTCAAAATGTTGTAAAGCCAGAATAAGTGCTAGCAATTCCTTTTCAACAGTGGAATAATCTTTCTGGTACACATTAAATTTCTTTGAGAAATAAGCTACTGGGTGCTCAACATTGTCCTCATCTCTCTGTAACAGTACTGCCCCAGCAGCTTCATCACTAGCGTCTGTTGCTATAGAGAATGGTTTTGAAAAATCAGGTGCTTTAAGCACAGGCTGATAACACAGGATGGTTTTCAGCCGTTCAAATGCCTCCCGGCAAAGGTCATTCCATATAAACCTTTCACTCTTCCCTAGGAGTTTTGTTAGGGGGAGAGTGATATCTGCAAAGTTCTTACAAAACTGACGATAATACCCCACCATTCTCAAAAATCTTCTTAAAGCTTTCTTGCAGGTCGGAACAGGAACCTCAGCAATAGCTTGAACCTTGACCTGTACAGGAGCCAGTTGGCCCTGGCCTACTACATAGCCCAGATATGTAACTGTGGAATGACCAGACTCACTTTTAGTGAGGTTCACAGTAAGATTGGCCTTGGAAAGTCTGTCAAGCAGTTTTTCTACTGCTGCAATATGCTCTTCCCACGTGTCATTCCAGACCACTAAATCATCAATATAAGCCCCTGTGTTTTCTAAACCTCTAATCACGGAATTGATCATTCTTTGAAATGTCCCTGGAGCATTTTTCATCCCGAAGGAATACATATACATATACTCATACAGTCCAGATGGTGTCACAAATGCCAATATCTCTTTAGCCCTCTCTGTCAAAGGAACACACCAATATCCTTTTAACAAGTCAATTTTTGTAAGGTATTTAGCCTTTCCTACTCTATCAATACAGTCATCCACTCTTGGAATAGGAAAAGCATCTGTCTTGGTTATTGCATTGATTTTCCTGTAGTCAGTACAGAATCTCATGCTACAGTCCAGCGTAGGGACAAGGATGCAGGGTGACGCCCAGTCTGAGGTAGAGGGCCTAATGATACCAGCTGTCAGCATGTAGCCAATTTCTTTTTCAACCATTTTGCTTTTCTCTAAGTTCATTCTGTAAGGATGCTGTTTAATGGGCTGGGCTGAATTTATAATGACATCATGCACTGCACCGGTGCACCATCTTGGAATGTCAGGAAATAAATCTTTATGCTTGCTAATTAGTTCTTGCAATTGCTCTCTCTGTACAGGCTCTAGATGACAGACTTTATCAGTAAGGCCTTTCAAAATAGTGGAATTCTCAAGTCTTGTTGATATAATATTCAGTTTGGTGAAATGATCTTGTACCTCATTATCAAATTCCTCAGCCCCATTTGTTTTCATAACAGTACTTATTGGTACTATCTCAGGATCATAATAGGGCTTCAGCATATTTACGTGTACCAGTTGGGTCACCTTTCTTCTGTCAGGAGTTTCAATAACGTAATTCAAAGAATCAATTTTCTTAATTGTGTAGTATGGTCCCTGGAATTGTGCTTGGAGGGGGTTGGTCACAAGAGGGAACAGCACCTGCACTTTATTTCCAACTTTGAACACCTGCTCCCTCGCTCTCTTATCAAACTAATGTTTCATTTTAATTTGGGAGTTTTGCAGATTCTTCTTGGCAAGGTCACAAGCTTTGTTAAGTCTTTTGCGAAATTTTGAAACATA
Source organism: Mobula birostris (assembly GCF_030028105.1). NCBI lineage: Eukaryota > Metazoa > Chordata > Chondrichthyes > Myliobatiformes > Myliobatidae > Mobula > Mobula birostris. Next base: position 77,169,405 of record NC_092373.1, on the reverse strand, counting down.
ATCTAACACGCTGACACACACTTTTGGGTTAGACCACTGCTCCCTGAGCAAGGTCAGGGGTCTATTGGGCCTACGGCCGAAAATGAGCTCGAATGGGCTGAACCCCAGGGACTCTTGAATGGTGTCTCTCACAGCAAAAAATAATAAGTGTATTCCTTCATCCCAGTCCCTGTCATTTTCATCACAGTAGGTTTTAATCATGGTCTTTAAAGTGGAATGAAACAGCTCCAAAGCCCCTTGAGCCTCCGGGTGGTAGGCAGATGACACAATTTGTTTAGCTCCCTGCTCAGAAACTATTTGCTGGAATGTTCCTGAAGTAATATTACTAATGTGGTCAGATTGAATTTCTTTAGGTAAACCTACCAGTGCGAAAAACTTGCTGAGTGCCTTTACCACAGTCTTGGCCTGGAAATTTCTGAGAGGCACGGTTTCAGGAAATCTAGATGCAGCGCACATAATTGTTAACAAGTACTGATGACCAGCTGCAGTCTTTGGCAACGGGCCTACACAATCCACTATGACCCTAGAAAAAGGTTCACCAAAAGCAGGTATTGACCAAAGTGGTGCCTTTGGGATGGCTTGGTTAGGTTTTCCCTCCACCTGGAACGTATGACACCCTGTGCAGTAATTGACAATATCTTTCTTCACGTTAGGCCAATAAAATTCCCTCATAATCCTGTGCGCTGTCTTCTTTACTCTAAAATGTCCCCTAAAGGCATCTTGTGGGCCAGGTTTAAAATTTCAGCCCAGTAAACCATTGGAACCACTGCCTGATGCACAATAGCTCAATCCTCACTAACAGACACAGTGGCTGGGGTCCACTTCCTCATCAATACCCTATCTTTAAGGTAATATCCCACTTTCTCTTTCTGAATTTCATCCTCAGAGAGAGCTGTCTCTTTTAAAGCCACGATTTCCGGACCTTTATCCTGTTCCTCTGTAAATCCCTTCCTCGATAAGGACAAGTCTTTCTCACCCTCCTTACTCTCCTCAGCCTTACTACCCTCTAAATCCTGTTGATATAGGGACGGTAGGAAAGTCTCAGATAAATCAACATTAGCATTAGCAGACTTTGTTGACATGCTTCTGGTTACTGTGCATGTGGGATACACATCAGCATCTATGGGCAGGTCCTCAGCAGCAGCAGGCTTACTCGTTAGCTGAACTGCTGGATAAACATCCTCACCTGCAAGGTCATTACTGAGTAAGACATCAATATTGTCTGTCGGTAGTTCAGATCGTACCCCTATTGTGACTGATCTGGATACCAAGTCGCATTTCAAAACTACCTTATGCAAAGGCACGGCCTCAGTCCCCTTTCCAATACCTTTGATAATATTCACTTCCCCAGTCTCCGTCTCAGCACCAAATTCCAAAACACTCTTTAATATTAATGACGGAAAGCTCCAGTATCTCTCCAGATTCTCACTGGAACCGGGGTTGACCCCTCCCTCACAGACACAAACCCATTTGAAATAAATCTATCGAGTCCCTCTTGAACTCAGTCAGACCCCTCCTTCTTCAGCAGGCATTTGGGGTTTTCTCTTTCTGTTTTACTTTTTCCCTTTTCATAGCAAAACAATTGGACACCACATGACCAAGTTTCCCACAAAAGTAACACTTTAGACTGGGGAACTTTCCCCCCCGACTGCTTTCCTTCCTCCTTACTTTTGTTACTAGTCCCCGGTTTACTCTCTGGTTTAGCCGGTGGATTGTCTCTATTACCCTTTTGGTAACTCCTGTTCAGAAAACAACCTAACCTTATGAGTTAAGGCATACTTGTCTGCTAATCTAGCAGACTCTGACAGCGTCGCTGCCTCTCTCTCATCTAAGTACGTCCTTATACCATCAGGGACGCAACCTTCAAACTGTTCAATCAATATCAAATCTTTCAGGTTGACAATATCCTCACTTGCCCCTTTCGAGGTACACCAGTGATCAAAGTACATCTGCATCTTATGGGCAAACTCTAAATATGTGCGGTCCCAAGGCTTCCTCAAATTTTGGAACCTTTGCCTGTATGCATCCGGAACCAACTCATAAACCTTAAGTATAGCACCTTTCACTGCATCATAATCATTTGCGTCTGCAACAGACAATGCCGAAGACGCTCATTGGGCCTTCCCCTTAATCACACTTTGTAACAGAACTCTGCCCACTGATCACTTGGCCAGTTCCGATTTATGGCCACTTTTTTAAAATGTAGGAAATACCTATCAACTTCTGTTTCCTCAAATGGAGATACCAACTTAATTTCTTGGCTAACATTAAATGGTACCACCGGCTCCCTACTACGGCTTGGCACTGGAACCCCTTGCCATATCAACTCCTTCTCAAACTGTCTCTGTCTTTCTGCCTTTTCTCTCTGTTTGTCCGCCTCTCTAGCCTCATGAACCCTCTGCTTTCCTGCTTCACCAGCCTCGAGCTGTTTTAATTTCAATTTCAATTGCAACTGAACCTCAGCCTCAGTAAGTACCTTACCTCCAATGAATAACTCTAACACCTCCTCATCAAACTTCCCCTTAGCTATATAATGCTGTGCTATTACCGTCTGCATCTGAGCTTTCTTCATTTTAGTGGTCACCTTTAGTCTTAACTTTTGAGCAATTGCCAACAGCACATCCCTTTTAGCATCACCACAGTTCATAGGGGTAATTCAGGACCCCGTCACAGTACAACGCATCAACCTTTGAAGTGGATGGGCTACAGCAGCAGAAAACCAGGATCATGTACTCAATGGCTGCATTATTAGGTGCTTGAGGTACCTAAGAATGTAGCCAAGTGTAGGTTGCATGGAAAATTTGGGGGAGTGGAAGGGATTGCCCACTGGCATAAGTTCAAAAGGATGAATGACATCCTTCTGTTCTTAAAGAAAGAAACAAAATGAATGGAACTGGAAAAATATTGAGACAGCAGAGTTAGGACTATAAATAATAACACAAAATATGTGATTTAATGACAGATTATGAAGAGAGTTTGAAAGTCATGTAAACCACAATGATATCACCTTGTGCCATGTATTTTCATACCATTGAAGTATCGATAAACTGCAGCTTCTGGTCAAGCAGAAAAAGTTGGAGAGCATTCTTCCCATTCTTTGTTGTCTGTAAACCCTGTTAATTCACTCTGTATTTCTGTCCACCTCATCACCATTAACTCACTGTACTGAAATAGCTAAATTGTGTGCAAGGTTTGACCAAATGTAAGATTTTCCTCAGTATGATGGTATAGAAATCTCAATGTGTCTAAGTCTGGCTACTGGGAAACACGTAGAATCCAGCAATGTAGGGAACTGGCTGTAGCCGTTCAAATCTGCCATTTGGTTTGAACCTTTGAATATCTTGCACTTGCCTAAACACGGATGAAAAGACCTAAACCTGTCAATGTTTGCCTGCAAGATATTACCACATGGATTTAGATGGTTCAACGTCAAAGTTGGGTTTATTGTTACATGCACAAGTGCATGTGTGCACAGATGCAATGAAAAACTTACTTATAGCAGCATCACAGTCACATAGCATCATATAACAGCATTCACAAGAAAATCATAAACTATATGTAAATTATACATATGTTTTACAAAAATGAACACAAACAGAGCAATCAAAGTGATCATAGTGCTGCTAAACTCTAGTGATTAGGATCGTCCCAGTTGGTTCAAAAACTAAATGGTTGAACGCAACTAACTGATTTTTAACCTGCTGGTGTGGGACTTCTGGCTTTTGTACCTCCTGCCTGTTGATAGCTGCAAGATAATGCATGGCTTGGATGGGATCTTTGGTGATGAATGTTGTGTTCTTGAGGTAGTGCCTCCAGTAGATACTACTGATAGCGGGAAGGGATGTGCCCATGATATGTGGGATAAGCCCAATACTCTGCAGCTTCTTACATTCCTGTGCATTCAAATTGCCATACCAAACGATAATGTAACCAGTCAGGTTACTTTCATGATGGTGTAGTCCAGTATGGGGGTCCTATGAATGGTTACAATAGCAAGTGCCATCTCCTTGCCCAATATATGTTTAACACCAAATATACTTACATGAATTAAACTTATGTTTATGATTACCATCATCTACATTGGAGATAGTTCTCTCAGTTTTTAATATATAGCGTGTTTTCAATTTTGGAGCTCTAGACTTGCACCAATGGAGTGATTCTTGTTAAAGGTAGCACTTTGTACATAAGAGAAATCCAGAAATTCATGAGGTGTTCCAAAAACTACACCCAAATGAAAAGCCCAGGCAGTCAGAGTTGACTCACAAATGGAACTATGATGTGCACTTTAAGGTTTTATGGTAAGGAAAATTTACAAATAACACAATTACTCTTACACCTACATCTCTGCATGAAAGACTCAGAAATAGAAACAGAACATAGAAAGCTACAGCACACTACAGAATCTTCTACCCACAGTGTTGTGCCAACCATGTAACCTACCTTAGAACCTGCCTAAAATTTTCCTACTGCAGAGCCCTCTATTTTTCTAAGCTCCGTGTACCTATCCAAGAATCTCTAATTGTATCTGCTTCTACCATCCTTGCTGGCAGTGCATTCCACACACCTACCACTCTCTGTGTGAAAAACTTATCTCTGACGTCGCCCTTGTACCTATTTCAAAGCTCCTTAAAACTATGCCCCTTTGTGTTAGCTATTCAACCCCGGGAAAAAGCCTCTGGCTATCCACACGAGCAATGCCTCTCATTATAAGGTCACCTCGCACCCTCCGTCGCTCGAAAGAGAAAAGGCCAAATTCACTCAACCTATTCTCACAAGGCATGCTCTCCAATCCAGGCAACATCCTTGTAAATCTCCTCTGCACACACTCTATAGTATCCATATCCTTCCTGTAATGAGGTGATCAGAAATGAACACAGGACTCCAAGTGGGGTCAAACTAAGATCTTATATAAATGTAACATTACCTCACGGCTTTTGAATGCAATCTCACAGTTAATGAAGGCCATATGCCTTCTTAACAACTGTCAGCCTGTGCAGCAGATTTGAGAGTGCTATTGGCATGGACCCCAAGATCTTGCTGATCCTCAATGCTGCCAAGAGTCTTATCATTGATAATATATTCTGTCTTCAAATTTGACCTACTGAAATGAGCCACCTCACACTTATCTGGGTTGAACTCCATCTGCCACTTCTCTGCCCAGTTATGCATCCTATTGATATTCCGCTGTAACCTCTGACAGCCCTCCAGACTATCCACAACACCCCCAACTTTTGTGTCATTAGCAAACTTACTAACCCACCTTTCTACTTCCTCATCCAGGTCATTTATAAAAATCACAAAAGGGAGGGGTCCCAGAACAGATCTTTGCGGAACATCACTGGTCACTCTCCTCCATGTAGAATATGAACCATCTACAACCACCCTTTGTCTTCTGTGGTCAAGCCAATTCTGGATCCACAAACCAAGGTCTCCTTAGATTCCGTGCCTCATTACTTTCTGATTGAGCCTCCCATGGGGAACCTTATCAAATGCCTTAATGAAATCCATATAGACTACATCCACTGCTCTAACTTCATCAATGTGTTTTGTTACATCCTCAAAAAATTCAATTAGATTCATAAGGCATGACCTGCACTTGACAAAGCCATGCTGACTATCCCTAATCAGATCATGGCTCTCCAAATGCTCATAAATCCTGCCTTTCAGGATCTTCTCCAACAACTTGCCCACCACTGAAGTATGACTCACTGGACTATAATTTCCTGTGTTACCTCTACTCCCTTTCTTAAACAAGGGAACAACGTTTGCAACCTTCCAATCCTCCGGTACTTTGCCCATCCCTATTGATGATGCAAAGATTATTGCCAGAGGCTCAGCAATCTCCTCCATCATTTCCCACAGCGGTCAGGGGTATATCTCGTCTGGTCTCGGTGACTTATCTAACTTAATACCTTTCAAAAGCTAAAGCTTCTTAATGTCTGTACACTCAAATGTTTTAGTCCACTGTAGTCCTCCCCGCAATTGCCAAGGTCCTTTTCACCAGTGAATATTGAAGCAAAGTATTCATTAACTCCACTACCTCCGCCAACTCCATGCAAATGTTTCCAATCTCACTCCTGATTGGTCCTATTCTCACATAGCTCATCCTCTTGCTCTTCACGTACTTGTAGAATGCCTTGAGGTTTTTCTTAATCCTGTTCACCAAGGCCTTCACATGGCCCCTCCTAACTCTCCTAATTTCATTCTTGAACTCCTTCCTGGCACCCCTATAATTTTCTAGAGCTCTAACAGTACCTAATTTCTTGAACTTTTCATATGCTTTTCTTTTCTTCTTAACTAGATTTCCTACATCCTTTGTACACCATGGTTCTTTTACTCTACCGTCCTTTCCCTGCCTCAATGGAACATACCTATGCAGAATACTATGCAAATGTTCTCTGAACATTTGCCACATGTCTGTCATGCAATTCCCTGAGAACGCCTGCTCCCAATTTACGTTCGCAAGTTCCTGCCTAATAGCATCATATTTCCCCCTACCCCCACTGAATGTTTTTCCAAATTTTCTGCTCCTATCCCTCTCTAGTGCTATGGTTAAGTAGACAGAGTTGTGATCACTATCTCCAAAATGCTCTCCCACCAAGAGATCTGACATGTGACTAGGTTCACTTTTGAATACCAGATCAAGTACAGCCTCTTCTCTAGTTGGCTTATCTACATATTTTGTCAGGAAACCTTCCTGAACATGCCTAACAAACTAAACCCCTTGCTGTAAGGAGATGCCAGTCAATATTAGGAAAGTTAAAATAACCCATCACAACAAGCCTATTAGTATTGCACTATTCCAGAATCTGCCTCCCTAGCTGCTCCTCGATGTCTCTGTTACTATTTGGAGGTTGTGGTACATATAGGTACCAATGACATAGGTAGGAAAAGGGAAGAGGTCCTGAAAGGAGAATATAGGGAGTTAGGAAGGGAGTTGAGAAGAAGGACCGCAAAGATAATAATCTCAGGATTACTGCCTGTGCCACGCGACAGTGAGAGTAGGAATGCAATGAGGTGGAGGATAAATGTGTGGCTGAGGGATTGGAGCAGGGGGCAGGGATTCAAGTTTTTGGATCATTGGGACCTCTTTTGGTGCAGGTGTGACCTGTACAAAAAGGACAGGTTGCAATTGAATCCTAGGGGGACCAATATCCTGGCGGGGAGATTTGCGAAGGCTGCTGAGGAGACTTTAAACTAGAATGGTTGGGGGGTGGGAATCAGATTGAAGAGACTAGGAGAGAGGAGGTTAGTTCACAAATAGAGAAAGCTAGAAGACAGTGTGTGAGGGAGGATAGACAGGGGGCAGAGAACGGGAGCACTCAGACCAAAGATGTAGGGGAGAAGGAAGAAAAAGATAACAAAGTTGTTTGCACCATTAAGGATAAACAGAGAGTAAGATGTGGAGAGTTTCTTAAATGCATCTATTTTAATGCTAGGAGCATTGGAAGAAATGTGAATGAGCTTAGAGCATGGATTGATACCTGGAAATATGATGTTGTAGCTATTAGTGAAACATGGTTGCATGAGGTGTGTGATTGGAAACTAAATATTCCTGGATTTCGTTGCTTCAGGTGTGATAGAATCGGAGGGGCAAGAGGGAGAGGTGTTGCATTATTTGTCAGAGAAAATATAACAGCGGTGCTTTGGCAGGATAGATTAGAGAACTCATCTAGGGAGGCTATTCGGGTGGAATTGAGGAAAGGGAAAGATGTAGTGATGCTTATAGGGGTGTATTATAGACCACCTAATGGGGAACGAGAATTGGAGGAGCAAATTTGTAAGGAGATAGCAGATATTTGTAGTAAGCACAAGGTTGTGATTGTGGGAGATTTTAATTCTCCACATATTGAGTGGGAAGCCCATTTTGTAAAAGGGCTGGATGGTTTGGATTTTGTAAAATGTGTGCAAGATAGTTTTTTGCAGCAATACATAGAGGTACCAACCAGAGAAGGGGCAGTGTTAGATCTCCTGTTAGGGCATGAGATAGGGCAGGTGACGGAGGTATGTATTGGGGAGCACTTCGGGTCCAGTGATCACAATAACATTAGTTTCAATATAATTATGGAGAAGGATAAGACTGGATCCAGGGTTGAGATTTTTTATTGGAGAAAGGCTAACTTTGAGGAGCTGCAAAAGGATTTAGAAGGAGTGGATTGGGACAACTTGTTTTATGATAAGGATGTCATAGAGAAATGGAGGTCATTTAAAGGTGAAATTTTGAGGGTACAGGATCTTTATGTTCCTGTTAGGTTGAAAGGAAAGGTTAAAAATTTGAGAGAGCCATGGTTTTCAAGGGATATTGGAAACTTGGTTCGGAAGGAGAGAAGGATCTACAATAAATATAGGCAGCTTGGAATAAATGAGGTGCTCGAGGAATATAAAGAATGTAAAAAGAATCTTAAGAAAGAAATTAGAAAAGCTAAATGAAGATATGAGGCTGCTTTGGCAAATAAGGTAAAAATAAATCCAAAGGGTTTCTACAGTTATATTAATAGCAAAAGGAGAGTGAGGGATAAAATTGGTGCCTTGGAGAATCAGAGTGGATGGCTATGTGCGGAACCAAAAGAGATGGGGGAGATTTTGAACAATTTCTTTTCTTCAGTATTCACTAAGGAGAAGGTTATTGAATTGTGTAAGGCAAGGGAAACAAGAGGGGTAGTTATGGAAAGTATGATGATTAAAGAAGAGGAAGTACTGGTGCTTTAAAGGAATATAAAAGTGGATAAGTCTCCGGGTCCGGACAAGATATTCCCTCGGACCTTGAGGGAAATTAGTTTGGAAATAACAGGGGCTCTGACAGAAATATTTCAAATGTCATTAGAAATAGGGATGGTGCTGGAGGATTGGTATATTGCTCATGTTGTTCCATTGTTTAAAAAGGGTTCTAAGAGTAAACCTGGTGATTATCGGCCTGTGAGTTTGACGTCAGTGGTGGGTAAATTGATGGAAAGTATTCTTAGAGGTGGTATATATAATTATCTGGATAGACAGGGTCTGATTAAGAACAGCCAACATGCATTTTAGATTATGAAGAACCGCAGTCCTCTTTTATTGTCATTTAGTAATGCATGCATTAAGAAATGATACAATATTTCCTCCGGTGTGATATCACAAAACATAGGACAGACCAAGACTGAAAAAACTAACAAAACCACATAATTATAGCATATAGTTACAACGGTGCAACAATACCATAACTTGATGAAGAACAGTCCATGAGTACAGTAAAAAGTTCAAAGTCTCTCAAATGTCCCACATCTCACGCAGACGGGAGAAGGAAGAAAACCTCTCCCTGCCATGCCGACCACAATCCGACTCTGAGTCTTCTGAAAACTTCGAGCTCTGATCAGCTCTCTGACACCGAGTACTGAGCGCCATCTCTGTTCGAACGATTCGACCTAAATCTCGGTCGCCAACAGCAGGCAAAGCCGGGGATTTTGAGGCCTACCCTCCGGAAGATTCCCAATCGCGCAGTAACAACGGCAGCGAACTGGCGTTTCAGAAATGTTTCCAGATGTTCCTCTGTGCTTTCACGTCTGTCTCCATCAAATCAGAATTGGCCACGGCCCCTATTTTACGGAAACGATATCATGTTCACCAGAGGGCTGTGCACGCACGGCGTGCTGCTCTCTCTACTCCCGCTGATTTGTACATGGAAGGTCATGTTTGACAAATCTTATTGAATTTTTTGATGAGGTTACTCGGAAAGTTGATGAGGGCAAAGCGGTGGATGTTGTCTATATGGACTTCAGTAAGGCCTTTGACAAGGTTCCACACGGAAAGTTAGTTAGGAAGGTTCAATCGTATGGTATTAATATTGAAGTAGTAAAATGGCTTCAGCAGTGGCTGGATGGGAGATGCCAGAGAGAAGTGGTGGATAACTGTGTGTCAGATTGGAGGATGGTGTCTAGTGGTGTGCGTCAGGGATCTGTACTGGATCCAATGTTGTTTGTCATATATATTAATAATCTGGATGATGGGGTGGTAAATTGGATTGGTAAGTATGCAGGTGATACTAAGATAGGTGGAGTTGTGGATAATGAAGTAGGTTTTCAAAGCTTGCAGGGAGATTTAGACCGCTTAGACGAGTGGGCTGAAAGATGGCAGATGGAGTTTAATGCTGATAAATGTGAGGTGCTACATTTTGGTAGGACTAATCAAAATAATCATACAGGGTAAATGGTAGGGAATTGAAGAATGCAGTAGAACAGAGCAATCTAGGAATAATGGTGCATAGTTCCCTGAAGGTGGAATCTCATGTAGGTATGGTGGTGAAGAAAGCTTTTGGTATGCTGGCCTTTATAAGTCAAAGCATTGAGTATAGGAGTTGGGATGTAATGTTACAATTGTAGAAAGCATTGGTAAGGCCAAATTTGGAGTATTGTTTACAGTTCTGGTCACCAAATTATAGGAAAGATGTCAACAAAATTGAGAGAGTACAGAGGAGATTTACTAGAACATTGCCTGGGATTCATCTCCTAAATTACAGAGAAAGGTTGAACAAGTTTGGTCTTTATTCTTTGGAACGTAGAAGGTTGAGGGGGGACTTGATAGAGGTATTTAAAATTATGAGGGGGATAGACAGAGTTGACATGGATAGGATTTTTCCATCGAGATCAGGGGAGACTCAGACAAGAGGACATGAGTTGAGAGTTAAAAGGCAAAAGTTTAGGGGTAACATGAGGGGGAACTTTACTCAGAGAGTGGTGGCTGTGTGGAACGAGCTTCCAGCAGAAGTGGTTGAGGTAGGTTCGATGTCATTTAAATTTAAATTGGATAGATATATGGACAGGAGAGGAATGGAGGGTTATGGGCTGAGTGCAGGTCAGTGGGACTAGGTGAGAGTAAGAGTTCGGCACAGACTAGAAGGGCCGAGATGGCCTGTTTTTATGCTGTAATTGTTATATGGTTATATGGTTATAAAACACCCAGTAGAGATATTGCCCCCTTCCTGCTTCTGACTTCCACCTACAATGACTTAGTCAACAATCCCTCCATGACTTCTGTCTTTTCTGCAGCCATGATACTATCCCTGATTAGCAGTGTCACTCCCCCACCTCTTTTGCCTCCGTCCCTGTCCTTTTTCAAACACCTAAAGCCTGGCACATTCAGCAGCCATTCCTGCCCCTGGGTCATCCAAGTCTCTGTAATGGTCACAACATCATAGTTCCACATATTGATCCATGTCCTAAATTCATCTGCCTTGCTCATGATACTCCTTGCATTAAAATAAATGCATCTCAAACCACCTGGCTGAGTGCCTCTTTGCTCTATCATCTGCCTATCCTTTCTCATAAACTCCCTGCAAGCTGTCACTACCTGTGCACCAACCGCCCTGTCCTCTGCCTCTTCACTGTGGTTCCCACCCCCATGCAAATCTAGATTAAACCCTTCAATAGCATTAACAAACCTCCCTCCTGTTCAGGTGCACCCCACTTGTACAGGTCACCCCTTCCCCAGAAAATGCTCCAATGACCCAAGAACTTGAAACTCTGCCCCTTGCACCATCTCCACAGCCACTCATTCATCTGCGCTATCTTCCTGTTCTGACCTTCACTAGCTCATGGCACTGGGAGTATTCCGGAGATTACCACCTTGGAGGTCCTGCTCTTCATTCTCCTTCTTAACCTCCTAAATTTACTGTTCAGGACCTCTAACTCTCTCCTGCCTATGTCATTGGTATGGACATGTATCATGACCTCTGGCTACTCACCCTCCCCTTCAAAGATATTCTGCAACCGCTCAGAGCTATCCTGGACACTAGCATCCAGGAAGCAACACACTTTCCTGGTGTCTCTTTTGCTGCTGCAGAATCTCCTATCCGTCCCCCTAACTATCAAGTCCCCTATGATTATTGCTCTGCCTGACTTCACCCTGCCCTTCTGAGGCTCAGAGCCAACCGTGTGTTACTGGTCTAGCTGCAGCTGCCTTGCCCAGATAGGTCATCCCCCACAGCATTATCCAAAGAGGTATACCTGTTGCTGAGGGGAATGGCCACAGGGGGACCTGCACTGACTTCCTTCTGCCTTTACCTCTCTCAGTGTTCACCATCTACTCACTAAATTCTGCACTCTGGGTGCAATCACCTGCTCAAAAGTCATATCTATCAATTGCTCTGCTTCCAGGATGATCCTTAGTTCATCCATCTCCAGCTCCATCTCCTTAATGAAATCTTGAATGAGTTGGAGTTGGTTGCACTTCCTTCAGGTGTAGTCATCAGGGAGACTATCAGCTTCCATGAATTCTCACATCCAACAGGAGTAGCTTTCCACTGCCATGTCTGCCATCCTGCCTGCACTGTACAATGGGCAACCAAGACCAAATCTATCTTGTTTCTTTTGCTCAGCCTCTTCTCATTGAACCTTCTTGAGACAAAGCCTGACATTCCTACTCTCACCTCTGGCCTACTCCCAACAAAGGCTGCCCCGTCAATAGCCGCCCCACTTGGCCCTTCTGTACATTTATTTAATTCACAGTGCTCTGCTTCCGGCACTGATTGGACATGTAGAATGTCCAAATGTTCACTAGCATTGTCGATCTGCGAGTAAATTCTTTGAAGTGCTCTGCTCCCAATGCTGATTGGACCTCTGGAATCAATATGTGGAAAAATATTTTAGACAATTAGGATTTCAGTATTTTCTATATTGGAACAGTTCTGGAAGTCAGTTTTTTCAACAATTTCTAAAGCACTTAAAATTAATCTACAACCTAATAAATTAACTGTGCTTTTTGGAATAATTCCGCAAAATATTCATGGTATTTCTGTGTCTGACCAACATGTTATTGCATTTGTTACATTGATAGCTAGGAGGGCTGTTTTGTTGAAGTGGAAGGATACATCAGCTCCTACTTTGTCACAATGGTTCTCTCAAGTGATGCTATGTCTTAGTTTGGAGAAAATTAGAAGTCGAACCTTTGAACCTTTATTTGATTTTGAGAAAAGATGGGGTTCATTTGCTCATTATTATCATTTGAGTTAATTGGTACATTTTCTCCACGATCTAATTGTAAATTTTTTGGTATGTATTTTTTTCTTGCTGGCGGTTTGATGTTTATTTTTAGAAACTTTTTGTATGACGCATGGCTCCGGGGTTGTACACCTGATGGGTTTCCCCCCCACTTTTACTGCTTAGTGGGGGTTTTTTATTATCACAAAATTTGTTTTTCAATCTTAAAGATAATTTTTTTTCTTTGAGACATTGTAAGTGTTGTTACTTCAATGTACTCATGTTTTTCTTTGTTATAATCCAACAATAAAAAGATTTGAAAAGAAAAGAAAAGATTAGAGTGAGTAGTTTTCATTTCAGGAGATTTAAAATCACAACTGTGATAAGGGAGCCCAGTACTGGGTTGGTGACAATGGTATTGTTTTGACCTCAGCACCATTGTTCTTTTGTCAAGTCATAGTAGACTTTGGCTTGCTCAGATAAACATTCAGACAACAATCAAATAGTTAGTAACAGCCTCTAAGAACATTCCAGAAACATTATAAAGTTGGTGTAAATAAGTGTTTGATAGTTGGCAAGGGCTGGAGTGTTAGTTTCTTTGCTTTATTCCTCTATAGCAAGGCTTTCCAACCTATTTTATGCCATGGACCCCTACCATGAGCTGAGGGATCCTTAGACTCCAGTTTGGGAACTCCTGCTCTATAGCTACATGGCTAACATACAGACACCCAATCAGCTTATTTGCTCCAATAAGATTAAGGACATGCAAGTATGGCTCTTCAAAAGCCAACAGATTTAAATTTCTATTATCCAACTTGTGGATGACCAAGATATAAAAGGCATCATTTACACAACACTTCCAATGTGGAATTAGATCAATTTCAGAGACAAATTAGTGTCCAGATTCCTGTTTGAGATTCTGTTTCCAACACTGTCTCTCTCTGTGCTTCATCACTTCATGCAACAGACCAAAATCTCCTGTAACAAATCTCCTGTAGCTTACCTGCAGGTGGAGACAGACAAGTACGTAAGCTCATTCTGCGCTGGAACTGCTAAGAATTTTCAACTTTTACCTGTCATTCAGCCTCTCTTTGCATTTCCAAGCACCAGAAACTGCAAAAGAAGAGCATATTTTTTGACCTGCCGGAGAGAAGCAAGTAAGCACTGTTAAAGGTAGTAAGTTCCCTCCACAACATCTGTCAGCTGTGGATCAGTGGTAAACACTCTAAGAACATGATGGTTTCATATCTCACTTCACAGACCTGAGTGAATGACATTTCTTAACAATAACCAGAGAGTATAATTCATTTTTATTCTGCCCTATAACTGCGGATATTAATACTCATGTGCTGTGAGGTACACCTTTCCTGTCAGAAGTGCTCTGATGACTCACCTTAAGCAATAGCAGTATTCAGAAGATTGCAATTATTGGAGACATTGCATCATCGACAGCTTAGTCATCTGAGTATAATAGACAATCAGAGTAAGGCTCTAGAGGTTTTGAGGCTACAATTTCCATGATTATTATTTACACCATTAAAATCAAACGGAGAAGGTTTCATCAAGTTAAAGTTTTGTAGAGTACCCATTTTGATAGGAATGTAGAGTACCCATTTTGTGAGGAAATCTCTAAATTCAACTTCAAAGAAGATAAAGCTTTTGATCAACTTACATATCAAGGATGAGTGTGTGCAGTCAGAACTCTTGGTATACATTGGAACCAACAACATAGGTAGACAAGGTGAGCAAGTCCTGGAGAGAGATTTTAGCAAGCTTGATAAAAAGCTGAGAAACAGAACCTCCAGGATAGAAATCTCTGGATTTCTGCCTGTGCCATGTGCCAGTGAAGGTAAGGATAGGATGGGTTGGCAGGTGAATATGTGGCTGAGGAATTGATGCAGGCAGCAGAGGTTCAGATTTATGAATCACTGGGATCTCTGCTGGGGAAGTTATGACCTGTATAAAAGGGACAGATTACACCTGAACCAGAGGGATGAGTTGCAATAAAAAAGGGGACAAAACCAAAAACGTAAATACAGGACTGAAGGTGCAAACATGAGGAATTCTGCAGATGCTGGAAATTCAAGCAACACACATCAAAGTTGCTGTTGAACGCAACAGGCCAGGCAGTATCAGAAGAGGTACAGTTGACGTTTCGGGCCGAGACCCTTCGACAGGACTAACTGAAGGAAGAGTTAGTAAGAGATTTGAAAGTGGGAGGGGGAGGGGGAGATCCAAAATGATAGGAGAAGACAGGAGGGGGAGTGATGGAGCCAAGAGCTGGACAGTTGATTGGCAAAAGGGATATGAGAGGATCATGGGACAGGAGGCCCAGGGAGAAAGAAAAGGTGGAGGGGGGGAAAAACCCAGAGGATGGGCAAGGGGTATAGTCAGAGGGACAGAGGGAGAAAAAGGAGAGAGAGAGAGAGAAAGAATGTGTGTATATAAATAAATAACGGATGGGGTACGAGGGGGAGGTGGGGCATTAGCGGAAGTTTGCGAAGTCAATGTTCATGCCATCAGGTTGGGGTCTACCCAGACGGAATACAAGGTGTTGTTCCTCCAACCTGAGTGTGGCTTCATCTTTACAGTAGAGGAGGCCGTGGATAGACATATCAGAATGGGAATGGGATGTGGAATTAAAATGTGTGGCCACTGGGAGATCCTGCTTTCTCTGGTGGGCAGAGCATAGGTGTTCAGCAAAACAATCTCCCAGTCTGCGTCGGGTCTCACCAATATATAGAAGGCCACATCCGGAGCACCAGACACAGTTTATCACCCCAGCCGACTCACAGGTGAAGTGTCGCCTCACCTGGAAGGACTGTTTGGGGCCCTGAATGGTGGTAAGGGAGGAGGTGTAAGGGCATGTGTAGCACTTGTTCCGCTTAAAAGGATAAGTGCCAGCAAGGAGATTAGTGGGGAGGGTTGTGGGGGACGAATGGACAAGGGAGTCGCGTAGGGATTGATCCCTGCGGAATGCAGGGGGGGGAGGGAAAGATGTGCTTAGTGGTGGGATCCCGTTGAAGGTGGCAGAAGTTACGGAGAATAATATGTTGGACCTGGAGGCCGGTGGGGTGGTAGGTGAGGACCAGGGGAACCCTATTCCTAGTGGGGTGGCAGGAGGAAGGAGTGAGAGCAGATGTGCATGAAATGAGGGAGATGCGTTTGAGAGCAGAGTTGATGGTGGAGGAAGGGAAACCCCTTTCTTTAAAAAAGGAGGACATCTCCCTCGTCCTGGAATGAAAAGCCTCATCCTGAGAGCAGATGCGGCAGAGACAGAGGAATTGCGAGAAGGGGATGGCATTTTTGCAAGAGACAGGATGAGAAGAAGAATAGTCCAGATAGCTGTGAGAGTCCGTAGGCTTATAGTAGACATCAGTAGATAAGCTGTCTCCAGAGACAGAGACAGAAAGATCTAGAAAGGGGAGGGAGGTGTCAGAAATGGACTAGGTAAACTTGAGGGAAGGGTGAAAGTTGGAGGCAAAGTTAATGACAGGACTGAAGGTGCTATATTTGAATGTGCACAGTACACGGAATAAGGTGGATGAACTTGTTACAGATTGTTACAGTTCCAGATTGCCATGTATGATACTGTAGGCATCACTGAATCATAGCTAAAAGAAGACTATAGCTGGGAGCTTAATGTCCAAGGATACACAGTGTATCAAAAGGATAGGCAGGAAAGCAACTACAAGGGTAAAAAGACACTGATTGGAATTGTACACGGACCACCAAACAATAGCAAGGATGTGGCCTACAAATTACAACAGGAGATAAAGAATGCATTGTAAAAGGGCATTGTTACAATAGTCATGAGGGATTTCAATATGCAGATAGATTGGGAAAATCAGGTTGGTGCTGGATTCCAAGTGGAGGAATTTCTAGAGTGCCTATGAGTTGGCTCTTTAGAGCAACTCGTGGTTGAGCCCATTAGGAGATCAGCTATTCTGGATTGGGTGTTGTACAGTGAACTGAAATTGATAAGAGAGTTTAAGGTAAAAAAAAAACCCTCAGGGGAAGTGATCAAGATATGATCCAATTTATGCTAAAATCTGTGGAGAAGCTAAAGACAGTTATATCAGTATTACAGTAGAGTAAAGGGAATTACAGAGGTAAGAGAGAGGGATTGGCCAGAATTGATTGGGAAAGAACACTGGCAGGGATGACAGCAGAGCAGCAATGGCTGAAATTTCTGGAAGCAATTCGGAAGGCACAGGATATATAAATCCTAAGGAGAAAGAAGTATTCTAAAGGAAAGATGAGACAACCATGGCTAACAAGAGAAGTCAAAGTCAACATAAAAGCCAAGGAAAGGGCATATTATAGAGGAAAAATTAGTGGGAAGTCAGGGATTGCGAAGCTTTTAAAAACCAACAGAAAACAACTAAAAAGTCATTAAGAAGGTAAAGATGGAATACGAAAGTAAGCTAGCCAATAATATTAAAGAGGATACCAAAAGTTTCTTCAGATACATAAAGGGTAAAAGAGAGGCAAGAGTGGATACTGGACTACTGGAAAACAATGCTGCAGGGATAGTAATGGGGGACAAGGAAATTGCGGATGAGCTGAATACATATTTTGCATCAGTCTTCACTATGGAAGGCACTAGCAGTTTGATGGAAGGTCCAGGTGTCAGACGTCATGAAGAGTGTGAAGTTAGCATAACTAGAGAGAAGATTCTTGGGAAACTTAAAGGTCCGAAGGTAGATAAGTCACCTGGATCAGTTGGTTTACACCCCAGCATTCTGAAAGAGATGGCTGAAGAGTCTGTGGAGGCATTAATGACAATCTTTCAAAAATCACTAGATCCTGGAGTGGTTCCAAAAGACTGGGAAATTACAAATGTCACTCCATTCTTCAAGAAGGGAGAGAGGCATAGGAAAGGAAACGATAGGCCAGTTAGTCTGTCCTCAGTCATTAGGAAGAACGTTGACCATCCAATTTGCAGAGGAAAAAAAATGCAAACAAATTGCATTCTAAGTAGCATTAATTTCAAGTGGACTAAAATATAAATGCAAGGATGTAATGTTGAGATTTTAGAAAGCTCTGGTGAGACCTCACTTGAAATATTGTGAGCAGATATGGGGCCCCTTATCTTAGAAAGGTTGTGTTGAAATTGGAGAGGGTTCAAAGGGGATTCACAAAATGATCTAATCACAAACAAGAGAAAATCTCCAGATGCTGGAAATCCAAGCAACACACACACAATGCTGGAGGATCTCAGCAGGCCAGGCAGCATCTATGGAAAAGAGTACAGTTGAAGTTTCAGGCCAGCACCCTTCACAGAGTCTTACTGAAGGACCTCAGCCTGAAAAGTCAACTATACTTGTTTCCTTAGATACTGCATGGCCTGCTGAGTTCCTCCAGTACTTTATGTGTATGGTCGTGAAAATGATTCCAGGTCTGAACAGCTTGTCATATAAAAAGTGTTTGAAGGCTTTGGGCCTGTTTTCAATGGAATTCAGAAGAATGAGTGGTGACCTCACTGAAACCTATTGAATGGTGAAAGGCTTTGATAGAATGGATGCCATGAGGAATTTTCCCATGGTGGGAGAGTCTAAGACTAGAAGAGGACACAGCTTCAGAACAGAGGGGCATCCTTTTAGAACAGAGATAAGGAAGAATTTCTTTAGCCAGAGAGTGGTGAATCTGTGAAATTCTTTGCCACAGGCAGCTGTGGAGGCCAAGTCTTTATGTTTTTTTAAGGCAGAGATTGATAGATTCTTGATTGGTCAGGGTATGAAAGGATCCAGGGAGAAGGCAAGCAATTGGGGTTGGGATCAGCCATGATTAAATGGCTGAGCAGACTCAATGGGCCACATGGCCAAATTCTGCTCCTATATCTTATTGTCTTATGGTCTTACAATGTCTACATATTAATCCATTTTGATGTTTGACCTTTTAAAGGGATTGGGAGCATTAATCTTAACAGAGCAAGTCAAAGGGCAAGGTCCTGTGTTGAGGATTGGCCATGGACGTGGATACATATGGAGTCAGTCCATTCACTGAGCGAGTAAGGAGGAAATAATGTTGTTCCTTTTTCCAATGGAAACCAGACTTAGACTTCTGGACTTTATGGACATTGTGTGGAATTTGCACATTCTCAGTGGAACTGCACAGCTTTCCTCCAGCTGCTTCGGTTTCCTGCAACATCTCAAAGACATGCAGATTGTTCAACTATTTGGATGTTAGAAATCGCTACTAGTGTTTATATAGGTGGTAGAATCTGGGAAACCAAAGGAAAAATAAAACTATGTTGGTGTAAGTGATAGTTCATGCGGACTCAGTCGGGTAAAAGACTGTTTCCGTACTGGATGAACACATGAGAAAATGCGCATTTCCCTTCTAAGTAAAGAAGAGTAAAACCAGTTTAAATTGAATCTAGCAGCCAAGGTGTTGAAGTGGTTCCTGTACAGATATCAGTGCAGGAAATGCAATTACACAATAAGTGACAAATTAAGATGTTCAGTGATACAGAGAACTTCTGTGATATGGAAAGTTTCCACCATTCAGGTGATCAAGAAGATAGAGAGGGGTGCAAGGCGAGATAGCTTTTGCTAGAGATAGGCTCCTGTGATTGTGGTACAGGCCATTGCCACATCTAGATTAAAGGATCATATAATTTGTAGCTCAGATAGCAACCATTTCTTCACGTCGGTCTGAGCCAGTCCTCTGAGGAAGACAAGTACATAATGTCACTTCAAAGTTCAAAGTTCAAAATAGATTTATTATCAAAGTCTGTATACGTCACCAGCTACTACCCTGAGACTCATTTCCTTGTGGGCATCCGCAGCACAAGTACAATAGAATCAATGAAAAACAAAACAGAAAGAGTGACAAACAACAAATATGCAAAATAAAACAAACTGTGCAATTAGAAGAAAATAGTAAATAAATAAGGCTGAGAACACAAGTTGCAGAATCCTTGAAAGTGAGTCCATAGGTTATGAAATCAGTTTAGTGTTGGTGTGAGTGAAGTTAGCCACATCTGTTGAGGAGCCCAGTGGTTGAAGGGTATTAACTGTTCCTGAACTTGATGGTATGGGATCTAAGAGATGGTATGGGATCTAAGACTCCTGTATCTCCTTCCCAGTTTCTGACTTTGATTCATGAGATCTTTATCCACTTTGACAAGAGTCAGAGTCCTATCAACTCTGTAATCCCACATCTCTGTAAGCTTTACACATGGTGCCAATGTTTTTTCATTCTTCCTCTCAAAATATATTATCTTGTTTCTTGATTTCACCTCTACTCTGTTTTCCTAACTTCTTCATAGTTAATTTTTTATATACACCTGTAAAGTGAGTTTTTTGTGAATTGGAGGCCTATAATTCTGAGTTATTGCTTTTCTTTACGTTATATTAAATAAATAGCCTAGACTTATGTTCTTGACACGTCTGGACTATTTATTTAATGTAACATAAGGAAATGCAGTAACACATCCCTACAGTCCACAAATGATCCATTAACTAGTCATAGTTTTGTGTTTCATCAATCTGAAGTAATAGGAGTTAAATAGATAGTACCCAAAAGTGTGCACAGGGTTATGTATTTAACTGCTACCCTTTCAATATCATACAGGCAACATGGCAACTTGATGCTGTATTATTTCTGCATGCAGCTACCATTGACAGTTTTGTTAACTGGCTTCCTACAATCTACACTGCCACTTGGCAGCTAGCCTGCACTGCCACAGGAAATGCTGCAAGAAGTTTAATGTTCTTGCATGAATGTCTAAGGTTGTTGATAAATTCTTCAATTGGCACTTCCTTCCATCTGTAGCTCTAGCTTAGGGTACTGCCCCTTTTCACTCACTGACCCCCAATCTTTGTCAGTCAGTCCTAAACATGTAAGCCTCATTTCACCTTACACACCAAAAAAAACTAGCAGCTCTACCCATTCCTTGCAACTGACATACTATGGCATAACTGCAATCATGATGAAAAATTACTCAAAGTCAATGCATAAAACAGATTGACTCAGCTTTGTCAGGACTGCACAGTCTCCAACCAGCTAACAGGAGTCACCTGCAGCCTATTTCAATCCAGCTCTCATCCACAATGTTTGATCACCCAACGAACCAGTCAGCTTTCATTTACTGCTAAGTCACCTCTGCTGCCTTGCTTTTGGGCCACACCTCCTCTGCATTTCCTGACAATTTTCCTCTCTTGGAGCAGGATGCAGTGCATCAGGAGCTGACTGGCCGGGGAAAGGCGTACCTTAATTCTTCTTGGATTTCAGGGTACCTAGCAGTCTCTCTGGTCAATACATCTGTGAGAAGTGCACCCAACTTCAGCTCTTCACTGACTAAGTCAAGGACATAGAGCTGGAGGTGGATGTATAGGGCCATCCAGGAGGCTGAAAACTTCATAGATGAAACTCCTACTGAGGTGGTCACACCCAGAGAGCAGGTTTCAGATGGTATATGAGTGACCATCAGGAGAAGTAAGGGGAGTAAGAATTCAATACATGGTTCTTCTGTGGCTATTCCCCTCAGCAAAAAGTATACCCCCAAACAAGATACTGTTGGGGGGGGGGGAAGATGTCCTATCAGGACAGTCCAGTAGCATTGTGGCTGGCTGTGAGGATCAGCAGGGAAGGGTAAATTCAAGTAAAAAGATAGTGATAGGAGACTCAATAGTTGTGGGGATGGACAGGAGATTCACTGGCCTTGAAAGAGACGTCAGGATGGTATGTTGCCTCCTAGGGGCTAGGGTTCAGGATGCCTCAGAGTGGCTGCAGAACATTCTCAAAGTGGAGGGTGAGCATCCTGAGGTTGTGGTGCACATTGACACCAAGGCCATAGGTAGAAAAGGAGAAGTTGTCCTGCACAGTGAAGGTGGGGAGTACATGTGAATGAATAGCTGTGGAACTGCTGCAGGGGGCAGGGTTTCAGGTTCTTGTATTATTAGAAACTCCTCTAGTGAAGGGGTGATTTGTAAAAGAGGGACAGTTTGCACGTGAACTGGAGAGGAACAAATATCCTGGACGAGAGGTTCACTACTGCTACTCAGGAAAGTTTTAACTAGTTCGGTAGGAGGTTGGGAACCAGAATACCAGATCAGAAGGTGGAAGAATGGAGAAGTGGGTAGATGTCACGGCCAGTGAAAAAAGGTAGGAGCAAAGTAATGTATAATTTGAAGTATGTATTTTAATGCTAGGAGTATTATGGATAATACTTTGATGAACTTTGATCATGGATCAGTATGATGTTCTGGCCACTACATGAAGTTAGTTGAGAGTGGGACAGAAATGGATGCTTAATGTCCCAGAGTTTCGAAGTTTTCAAAAAGATAGTTGCGGAGGGAAAGGATGGGTCAGGGAGTTGTACTACTAATCGGGGACAATATCATAACTCATAGGGGATATAATGGAGGGCTTGTCCACTGAGTCTATATGTCTAGGACTCAAAATAGGAAGGATGCAATCACTCTGATGGTGTTGTATTACAGACCACCCTATAGCCACTGGGACAATGAGGAACAGATATGCAGGCAGATTAAGGAAAGTTGTCAGACAAAGGGGTTGTTACCATATAGGACTTCAACTTCCCTAATATAAATTGGGACCTTCTGAGTCCAAGATGTTTAGGTGGGACAGATTTGTCAGGTGCATACAGGAGGGTGTCTTAAATCAAAATGTAGATAGTCCAGCAAGAAGAGGGGCTGTACTGGACCCAATGACGCGTAATAAGCCTGGTCAGGTGGTCAGCTTCCCAGTGGGTGAGCAGTTAAGGAACAGTGTCCACAACTTCCTAAGTTTTAAAACAAGAGAAAGTCTGCAGATGTTGGAAATCCAAGCAAAGCACACAAAATGCTGGAGGAACTCAGCAGGAGGGGAAGGGATGAAGCAAAGATCTAGGAAGTTGATTGGTGAAAGAGTCAGAAGGCCATGGAAGAAAGAAGAAAGGGGGGGGGGAGAGGAGCACCAGAGGGAGGCGATGGGTGGGCAAGGAGATAACATGAGAGAGGGACAAGGAGATGGGAAATGGTGAAGGGGAGGAGGGAGGCATTACTGGAAGTTTGAGAAATTGATGTTCATGCCATCAGGTTGGAGGTTACCTAAACACAATATAAGGTGTTGTTCCTTGTCCTGGCAGTGGAGGAGGCTATGGATGGACATATCAGAATGGGAATGGGAAATGGATTTAAAATGGGTGGCCACCGGGAGATCCCGTTTTTTCTGGTGGGCAGAGCATAGATGCTCGGTGAAGCGGTCTCCCAATCTACATCGGGTTTCACCGATATACAAGAGGCCACACCGGGAGTCTGTTTGAGGGTCATATACTGTGTTTGGTACCTTATATTCCTTTTGAGTAGCCTAGCGTTTCTCTCTCTCCTCCCCCATCTCTCTATCTACTCTTCAGTTTTCGTTCTCCAGTCCTGCGGAAGGGTTTTGGCTCGAAATGTCCACTGTAATTTTTCCCATAGATGCCGCCTGGCCTGTTGAATTCCTCGACCATTTGTTTCTTAAGTTGTAAGATAGCTATAGATAAGAATAATTCTGGACATTGTGGGAATGCATTAAATTGGGACAGGACAAATTGAAAGAGCATTCAGCAGGAACTAGGGAGAATTAATTGGGAACAGTTTTCTTTTATGGACAAGTCCGCATCCAACATCTGGAGATCTTTAAAGACCGAGTAAAAAGAGTACAGGATAGATACGTTCCTGTCAAAGGAAAGACAAAGACGGCAAGGTAAGAGAAACTTCAATGTCAAGAGAGGTCAAGAAGGAGAAAAAAGGAGAAGTGTAAATCTTAGGAAGCTAGAATCAAACAGAGCCCTTGAGGATTATAAAGAAGTCATAACAGAGGTCAAGAATGGAATTTGTAAAGGCTGGAGAAGCTAATGAAAAATCCATGGCAAGTAGGATTAAAGACAATCCCAAGGGTCTTGCTACATATGTCAAGAGGAAGAGGATAAGTAAGGAAGGAGTAGGACAATTCAAGGATAAAAGGCTTAGATGCAGAGGATACACTGAGTTCTTTGATGAATACTTTACATCAGTATTTACAAAGGAGAAGGATGTGAAAGATATGGAGATCAGTGCCAATCGTGTTAATATGCAAGTTATTATATAGTGTAGCGAGTAGTGTTGGGTCTTTTAAGGAGCATTAGGATGGATAAGTCCCCAGGGCCTGATGGGATGTACCCCAGCTTACTGAGAGAGGTGAGGGGAGAAATTACTCACCAATATCTTTGTGTCCTCTCTAGCCACATGCAAAGTCCTGGAGAACTGGTGAACAGCTAATGTTTTTCCATTATTCTAGAAGACAATCCTAGAATCTAAAGATCACTGAATCTTACGTCAGTGGTTAGGAAGTTACTGGAGATAATTCTTAGGGATAGTAGTTATGAACATTTGGAAAACCATGGCCTAATTAGGGAGAGCCAGCATGGCTTTATGTGGGGCAAGTCGTGTCTTACTAACTTGACTGAGTTTTTGACAAGGCTACAAGAGTGATTGATGAAGATAGAGCTGTGGATGTTGTCTACCTGGATTTTAGTTAGGCATTTGACAAGGTCCCTCTTGGGAGGGTTATCCAGAAGATTAAGATGCATGGGATGGATGTTGAACTGGCTGTTCGGATTCAGAATAGGCTTACCTATCAGGGACAAATGGTGGTGGCTGAAGGAACTTATTCTAACTGGAGTTCTGTAGGGATCTGTACTGGGATCTCTGCTGTTTGTGATGTATATAAATTACCTAGAAGATGAAACTGCACGTGGCTGGGTTAGTAGGTTTGCAGATGATATGAGGATTGATGGTGTGGTAGATAGCAAGAAAACTGACAAAGAATATATCAGCGGTTACAGATAACGGTGGAGAAATGACAGGTGGCATTTATCCCGGCCAAATGTCGAGGCTCTGGAGTGGATGCAGGAGAGGTTCAGCAGAATGCTACCTGGATTACAGGACATGAGTTGTCACAAGAGGTTGGACAAACTTGGTTGCTTTATCTGCAGTGGCGGAGTCTGATGAGAGATCTGACAGAAGTTTATAAAGTTATCAGAGTCATAGATAGAGTTGACAGACAGTATCTTTATAACAGGATTGAAATATCTAATACCAGAAGACATGGATTTTAGATGTGAAGGGTTAATTTCAAAGGAGATGTGAGGGCCAAGTTTATTACAAACAGAGTGGTGGGACCCTGGAATATACTGCCTGGTGTGGTGGTAGAGGCAGATACATTAGATAGGCACATGAATGTGAAGAAAATGGAGGGATATAGACATTGTGTAAGCAGAAGGGATTAGTTTTGTTGGCCATTTGATCACTAATTTAAATGGTTTAACACAACTTTGTGTGCCAAAGTTTCTGTTCTTGTGTTATACTATTCTATGTTCAACATCCAATGGATGAGGCATCTTGACCATTGTCAGCTCTATGAAGATGTCGCCAGTAACAAAAACAATCCCATTGTTGGTGATAGTATCTGTTGTAATGTGAGTATTAATAAAAGCATGTTAATACTAATTAGAATAATGGGGGTTTTTACTTCTGTTCTTTTTACTTCTGGTGTGCTTTGTATATAGTGTTCCTGCTTTGCCATACGGGTTCTGAAAGCCTCTATATATACATAACGGTTTTGACGTTCGAGATAAAGTTGTTTCTTAGGGCATGAAGTTATTGAGTGTGCCTTTTTCAAAGTAGAAGTTATGACAGATTTTTGGCGACAAGGTAAACTGGTTTTGTGGACGTGTCGATATGTTTCGAACGGGAACAGCAGCGGCAATAAGGGACCTCACGTTCAGGTGGCTACGTTTGGGACTATCGTTGCGTTTGTGGAAGTAATGGAGGACTGGCTGGAGTACGACGAAAGGTTGGGACACTTTTTCTGTGCTAATGGAATAACTGAGGAGGCTAAGAAGCGCTCTATTCTCCTGAACGTGTGTGGGGCAAAGACCTACAAGCTAATAAGGAATTTAGCCACACCACGGAAACCGGTGGACATTCCATATGACAGACTGGTCAAGCTTGTGGGGAACCACTACAATCCGAAACCTTCTGTGATAGTCCAACCGTGTAAGTTTCACAGCCGTTTCAGGAAGCCAGGTCAATCTGTGGCCAATTTTTTTGGCCAAGCTTCGCCAGCTGTTGGAGCATTGTGGTTTCAGAGCGGTGTTGGAAGACATGCTCCGTAATAGATTGGTATGCGGCATTAATAATGACGGCATACAATGCCACCTGTTAGGGGAAACCCCACCGTTGACTTTCAAGAAAGCCTGAGAGATTGCCCAAGGCATGGAGATGGCTGTTAATAATGTCAAGGATATCCAGAAAGGACATGGGGATCACAGTAGGCGGCAGTGCACCATGTCTGGAGGGAGACTGGTAAACAGGCAAAGTGGGTGGAATGTTTCCAGTGTGGAGGGACACACTACGTAAATGATTGCAAATTCAAAGACACTGTCTGCCATGCTTGTAACAAAAAGGGACATTTAGCTAAAAAGTGCAGAAGTTCAAAGGGTAAGATTAAGCCTGGGCAGGGGAAAGCTCAACAGGCTCAGGCAGCCACACACCATCTAGAAGAAGCAGATGAAGAGTCAGCGTGTGCCTACAACATGTTTGGAGTGGAAACAGATGAGGAACCACCTGAACCATATTATGCCACAGTCACTGTCAGTGGAAAGGACGTTAAGTTTGAGATTGATTCAGGGGCTACTGTACCGGTCATTAGTGAGGAGACCTACAGGAAGACATGGGGGTCCAACCTGCCTCCCATTAGACCGTCAAAGCTCAAACTTAGGACCTGTACAGGCCTCATTTAGGGGTGTTATATGTGGACATTTCAGCGGGGGGTCAGAAGGCTGAAGCCAGGCTACTGATAGCTAAGGGCAGGGGGCCCAGTCTTTTGGGTTGTGATTGGCTTCGCAAAATCTAGCTCAACTGGCATGAAATTAAGTATGCACACACGACAGAGGACATTCTGCAGCGGTACAGTGACGTTTTCAGGGACGAACTGGGCACACTGAAGGGCGTGACAGTGAAACTCCAGGTCGGCCCTGTGGCAACACCATGTTTTTTTAAGCCCAGGTCGGTGCCCTATGCCATGAAAGGCAAAGTCGAGGAAGAGCTGGAGCGCTTACAGAGGCTGGGCATTATTGAGCCTGTCCAGTTTTCAAGGTGGTCAGCTCTCACTGTTCCAGTTTTGAAGGCAGACAAAATGGTGAGGATACGTAGGGATTATAAGCTTATGGTGAATCAGGTCTGGAGGCTGGAGGAGTACCCATTGCCATGGGTGGACGACCTGTTTGCGACCCTGTCAGGGGGTAAGCTGTTCACAAAGCTGGGCATGAGCCACGTCTACCAACAGCTGCTGCTTGATGAGGATTCAAAGGAGTACGTCACTATTAATACGTACAAGGGATTATTCAAGTACAATCGCCTGGTGTTTGGAGTGGCGTCCGGCCTGCCATTTTCCAAAGGACAATGGACACTTTGCTGCAGGAGATTCCGCATGTAGCAGTGTACCTTGATGATATTTTGATCACAGGGACTATGGAGGTGGAGCATCTGGCTAACTTAGAATGGATGCTGAAGAGGCTCTCAGACGCAGGGCTGCGGTTGAAACGCGGAAAATGTGTGTACCTGGCATCGAGTGTGACTTACCTGGGACACAAGATCACAGCTGAAGGGCTTTGCCCTGTGGAGGACAAAGTGAGAGCTATTAAGGAGGTCCCAAGCCCTAAGACCGTCACAGAACTCAGATCATTTTTGGGCATGGTGAATTATTATGGCAAGTTTCTTCCTGACCTCTCAAGGGTTTTGACCCCACTGTGTAAGCTGCTTCACAATGCCACTAAGTGGCAGTGGGGTGAAGAGCAGGAGAAAGGAAGTGAACTCCTCCACTCAGCGAAGCTACTTGTTCACTATGACCCAGACAAGGAGATCACCCTTGCATGCAATGTCTCGCCCTATGGAGTTCGGGGCAGTCCTCTCACATGTAATGGAGAACTGTTCAGAGAAGCCTATTGGTTTTGCTTCACGTTCTCTGACAGCTGCTGAGAAGGAATATTCACAGCTAGACAAAAAAGGTCTAGCCATTGCTTTTGCGTCAAACGCTTTCATCAGTACCTTTATGGACGTATATTTACATTTATACAGACCATAAACCACTGATGAGCCTGTTCAGTGCGACTAGATGCATCCCACCGCTATCCTCAGCCAAGACACAGCTTTGGGCCCTTACATTGTCAGCTTACCAGTATACTATAGTGTACAAAGCGGGTGGGGATAATGCAAACGCCAATGCACTGAGTTGACTACCTTTACCTGAGACACCTGTTACTACAGAGACTCTGTTTTCATTGGAGAGGCTGCCAGAGACACCTGTAAAGGCGACCCAGATCAGGCAGTGGACAGAGAGGGACCCAGTCCTGTCCCAAGTCAAGACTTTTCTTTTACAAGGTTGGCCCAGAGTCGTGGAAGAATTTACCACAGAGGCTTTATGCCAAACGCAAGACAGTCTGCAGGATGGCTGCATTTTTTGGGGGGGGCGAGGGTCATCGTGCCTCCCCCTGGCCGTTCACAGATTGTGGAGGAAATGCATGAGACTCATCCAGGAGTGTCTCGAATGAAAAGCCTTGCAAGATCCTACATCTGGTGGCCAAGAATGGATCAGGATCTGGAGAACAAGGTAAAATCATGCACACAATGTCAGACTAATCAGAATATGCCACTTTGCACACATGGGAGTGGCTAGACCACCCCTGGTCTAGGCTACCTTTGGATTTTGCTGGCCCTTTTATGGGGCAGATATTTTTTGCAATGGTAGATGCGCATTCTAAATGGATCGAAGCTCACATCATGAGCAACATCA
Source organism: Mobula birostris (assembly GCF_030028105.1). Classification (NCBI taxonomy): domain Eukaryota; kingdom Metazoa; phylum Chordata; class Chondrichthyes; order Myliobatiformes; family Myliobatidae; genus Mobula; species Mobula birostris. The sequence goes on along the minus strand of NC_092373.1, from coordinate 77,140,627 downwards.
CAGCGCCCTCGACCATAGACAAACTCAGGCAAGTGTTTGCAGTCCATGGGTTGCATGACACTCTGGTTACTGTTAATGGCCCAACATTCACCAATGGGCTGTTCAGTGAGTTCATGCAGCAGAATGGCATTCGTCACATTTGGACGGCCCCTTTCCACCCAACCTCCAATGGTTTAGCTGAGCAGACTGTTCAGACAGTGAAGGAAGGCCTGAAACAGATGACAGGGGACTCTCTTAGCATTCGGCTTTCATGTTTCCTGTTTAAATTCTGCCTCACGCCACAGACTACAACTGCCCGCACTCCAGCAGAGATGCTGATGGGGCACAGGCCCAAGTCAAGATTGGACCTGCTGCGCCCGGACAAGTGGAGAGAAAGCAGGAAAAGCAGAAGGAGGGACATGATCAACATGTGCGAGAGAAACAGTTAAAACCGGATGACAATGTCTATGTGAGAAACAATCAGCAATGGCTGCCTGGGGTTATTCTTAAGCAGAGTGGTCCCGTCTCCTATGTTGTTAAGCTGACTGATGGGCGTGTTTTCTGCAGACATCAGGACCATGTGCGTCTGCGTCATGATACCGGCTCAGAGGCGGACAGTTCTACGGAGTTTCCACTTGTGAGACAGACTACGGTGGAAGCATGTCCACCAGTGACTTTGCCGGAGGGCGAGATGCTGGCAGAGGGGTCGGGGTCCCGTGAAGAGGATGGGCATTCTCACGCAGATACACAGACCCCTCTCATGCCCCCAACATCAGACCCATCCAAAACACCCTCACCAGTGGTGCCCGCTGGATCACCAGGGGTAGTGCGCAGATCACAGCGCACTCGTAAACCTCCTGACAGACTGAATCTTTGACAGGACAGTTCTTTTTTGTTGTTGTTAGATTGAATGTTGAATCTGTCATGTTTTCCAGGTATTTTGTATTGAAAAACTATTGCTCAGATACTAGTATAAGTTTTCAGGGGTACGCAAGTCAATAACACCACTGTTTTTATTTCCTAGTTTTTTACATTTGGGAATATTGGATTTTAAAGGGGGAGAAGTGTTGTAATGTGAGCATTATTAAAAGTAATTTAATACTAATTAGGATAATGGAGGGTTTTACTTCTGTTCTTTTTACTTCCAGTGTGCTTTGTATATAGTGTTTCTGCCTTGCCGTACGGGCTCTGAAAGCCTCGGTATGTACATAACAGTTTTGAAGTTCGAGATAAAGTTGTTTCTTTGGGCATGAAGTTGTCGAGAGTGCCTTTTTCAAAGTAGAAGTTACCACAATATTCACAAACCAAATCCTCTTTCACACATCCATCTTCCTCGCCCCATGATCTATCCTCATTTACAAGCCATGTATAATATAAACATGCACTTCTGCACTGCAAGAAGGATAGATAGATAGATAGATACTTTATTGATCCCAAAGGAAGTTACAGTTCATAGTAGCATTAAAAGTACACAGATATATAAATATTAGGAAAGAAGTAAGAAAGAATAAAAAAGTAAGTTACCCTAAAATAAGATGTAGAAGATTTACAAGTCAAAGATCACAAGATAGACAAAATTCACAAGTTCACACTGATAAGATGGTAGTGTAAACATTACCATATTCATATACAGTAGTGGTCGCCAACCTTTTTAAGCCCAAGATTCCCTACCTTAGCCTTAGTAAAAGACAAGATCGACCTACTAAATCATTTAGTCACACTCATGGGCACCGGGCAGAAAAGACCAGAAGTAAAACCCCGCAACTCAGAAACAATCTCTCTTTACAAATGGCTTTCCATAGTGCAAGTATTGCTATATTACCATTATCTTAATTAGTATTACTTATTTTTATAATGCTCACATTATAACACCTTTAATTCTATGTTTCATTATTTAATTTTATTTCAACATGAAAAATAAATGAATAAGAATTGACTGTTGCACTCAGTGTGATGAATGGGGCTGAATACTTTCTGCTAGTTCCCTGAAATTTGGCTCATAACTACAGACAGCAAATCTGAGACAGTCTGTGAGATGTCTGTCAGTAAGACAGCTCCTGTACTTAGATTTCATAATTTTCATCTGTTGCAGCACAGCACCCTCGCAAACCTCCTGACAGACTGAATGTTTGAAAGGACAGTTTCCTTTGTTAGACTGAATGTTGAATCTGCCATGTTTTTCAGGTGTTTGTATTGGTAAGCTGTTACTAAGTTTCAGAACACGCAAGATAATGACACCACTGTTTTTTGTTTCCCAGTTATTTACACTTGGGGAATGTTGGAATTTAAAAGGGAAGAGGTGTCGTAATGTAAACATTGTAAGGATAAGTTAATACAAATCATGATGATGGTAATATGGCAATACTCCCGCTACGCGGCTACGGAAAGCTGTTTGTAAAGAAAGGTTGCTTCTGGGTTGTGGGGTTTTACTTCCAGTCTTTTCTACCGTGGTGCATGGCGGGGGAGCTATACACATATGCGTACTGGGCAGAAAGAACAGAACTAAAACCCTGCAACCCAGAAACAATCTCTCTTTACAAACAGCTTTCAGTAGCTGGAGTATTTCTATATTACCACTCTCCTAATTAATATTACTTATTTTTATAATGCTCACATTACAACAGTATTTGTGTATTTATTTGTTTTTCATTTTTTTCGGGATCTACTGGGAAAGTCTCAAAGATCGACCAGTTGATTGCGATCGACCGGTTGGCGAACACTAATATACAGTAATGGGAGCACATTCACACTGCTCAGATAAGTAATGACAGTAATATTGCACAGCATTGCACAGGGTGTCCGTGTTAGTAGCATGTGGTTAACAGGGATAAAAAGAGCTCTGTCAAGCAGCATTTAATAATAGTGTCACCGCAGGCGGGATGGGGGTCATCACTTTTCCAGCTATGGTTTGACTCATTATAGACCTCATGGCCTTAGGTGAGAATGACCTCCTACATTGTTCTTTGGAGCAGTGCAGTTGTTTCTTAAGTTTTAAGATAGCTATAGAAAAGGATAATTCTGGACCTTCTGGGAGAGCATTAAATTGGGACATGACACCTTAAAAGAGCATTCAGCAGGAACTAGGGAGAATTAATTAGAAACAGCTTTTTTTTGGACAAGTCCACACACGACATGGGGAGGTGTTTAAAGACCAGTAAATACAGTACAGGATAGATTTGTTCCTGTCAGAAATAAAGACAAGGATGGCAAGCTAAGAGAACGTTCGATGTTGAGAGAGGTGATGCATTTAATCAAGAAGAAAAAGGAAAAGTATATAAATCTTAGGAAGCTAGAATCAAACAGAGCCCTTGAGGATTATAAAGAAATCATAACAGAGGTCAAGAATGGATTTAGTAAAGGCTGGAGGGGCTAATGAAAAATCCTTGACAAGTAGGTTTAAAGAGATCCCAAGACTCTCAAAACATACGTTAAGAGAAAAAGGATAAGTAAGGGAAGGATGGCATAACTCAAGGATAAAAGGGGGACATTTGCTTATATGCAGAGAGTATATTCAGTTGCTTGGTGAATACTTTACATCAGTATTTATGAAGGAGAAGTACATAAAGGATATGGAGATCAGTGCCAATTGTATTAATATTATGTAGTGTAACAAGCAGAGTTGGGTTTCTTAAGGAGCATTAAGATGGATAAGTCCCCAGGGCCTGATGGGATGTATCCCAGGATATTGAGAGAGGTGAGGGGAGAAATTGCTTGGGCTTTGACCAATCTCTCTGTGTCCTCTCTAGCCACATGCAAGGTCCTGGAGAACTGGTGAACAGTTAATGTTTTTCCATTATTCTAGAAGACAATCCTAGAATCTAAAGATCACTGAATCTTACGTCAGTGGTTGGGAAGTTACTGGAGATAATTCTTAGGGATAACAGTTATGAACATTTAGAAAATTATGGCCTAATTAGAGAGAGCTAGTATGGCTTTTTTGGGGCAAGTCGTGGCTAACTAACTTGATTGAGTTTTTTGACAAGGCTACAAGAGTGATTGATGGAGATAGAGCTGTGGATGTTGTCTACCTGGATGTTACTGTCTACCTGCAGTAACATAAGAGAGGAAACCCCTTTACATTAGTTAGGCATTTGATAAGGTCCCTCTTGCGAGGGTTATCTAGAAGATTAACATGCATGGGATGAATGTTGAATTTGCTGTTAAGATTCAGAACTGGCTTGCCCATTGAGGACAAATGGTGGTGGCTGAAGGGACTTACTCGAGCTGCAGTTCTGTCGATACTGGTGTTCCACAGTGATCTGTACTGGGATCTCTGCTGTTTGTGATGTCATGTACCCTGTGACAGGAATAAAGAACCAGCAGAGATGGAAAACACTTTGGAGTCCAGTATTGCTATTAACTAATAATATTTATTAGTAACTACGCAATGCAGTAATACAAATATAGATAAATCAAACAGGTTAGCAATGATTATATATAAGTAAGTGTGGAAAAATATATGAAAATCAAGCTTCTTCAAGTCTGGGGTAAAAAGATACAGTCTTACGATGATGAGTAAAATTCAGTTCAGTTCGGGGTATTGAGTTGAGTAGTGATGGAGAGAGAGAAAGGGGGAGAGATTTGAGTCTTCAGGTGAGCTGACGCCGTCGATCTCCTCATTGCCCTATGAAATCCTTTAAAAGTCACTGACTGTGACCACAACAAAGGGGACCGGTTTCCTGTGGTGGAGCTATCAACCCAGGCGAGGGTGGACACATGGACAACTCTCCACCGGTCAATCCCTTTTCTGACTGCAAGAGTGACTGATTGATTCGCCTGATCGATCCTCCAAAAACCCACTTTTCCTGTGGGCACAACAAAGCTCATTCAGTGTCCAAAAACATGTGTCTGAGGTCTATATCATCAGACCTCCTATTTATCTCACCATACTGAGTACCAACTCCTCCTTCCTTTGTCTGTGTAAGAAATGTATTAGCAGGCAATTGCCCTTGGGAAGTGTAAACATGCTGCCGAAAAATCATAACATCGATTGTCCGTCAAGTAACGCTGCCCTCGGTCACCATAGCAACTTACGAGCTGCTCGGTGCTGTCTCTCTCCAACTCAGCAGAAATCCAAAAGTTACTCCCAGTGCCTTAAGGTGACAACCCAACCGTTAGTCTTCGTCTCTCTCTCTCTCTTTTCAAAACAACATGTCGATGTTAAATAACTCTCTCTCGCTTTTCAAAAGCACAGTTCATAGGGGTAATCAAGAACAGTTTATAGGACCCCATCACAGTGATGTATATAAATAACCTAGAAGATGAAACTGCAAATGGGTGGGTTAGTATGTTTGAAGATGATATGATGATTGGTGGTGTTATGGATAGTAAGAAAACTGGCCAAGAGTATATCAGCGGTTACAGATATGTGTGGAGAAATGACAGATGGTATTTAACCCGGCCAGATGTCAAGACCTTCAAGTGGGTTCAGGAGAGGTTTAGCAGAATGCTGCCTGGATTAGAGGATGTGTGCTGTCACAAGAGGTTGGACAAGCTTGATTGTTTTATCTGGAGTGGCGGAATCTGAGGGGAGATCTGACAGAAGTTTATAAGGTTATCAGAGTCATAGATAGAGTTGACAGACAGTGTCTTTATAACAGGATTGAAATATCTAATACCAGAAGACATGGATTTTAGGTGTGAAGGATTAATTTCAAGAGATGTGAGGGTCAAGTTTATTACAAGCAGAGTGGTGGGAACTTGGAATATACTGCCTGGTGTGGTGGTAGAGGCAGATACATTAGTTAGGCACGTGAATGTGAAGAAAATGGAGGGATATAGACATTGTGTAAGCAGAAGGGATTTGTTTTGTTGGCCATTTGATCACTAATTTAAATGGTTTAACCCAACTTTGTGGGCCAAAGGTCCTGTTCTTGTGTTGTACTATTCAATGTTCAACATCCAATGGATGAGGCAGTCTTGACCATCGTCAGCTGTATTGCTGAAGATGTCGCCAGTAGCAAGAGTAATCCCATTGCTGGTGAAAGTATTCTCAAACTTCATCCTCTTTCACACATCCATCTTCCTCACCCCATGATCTGTCTTGATTTATAAGCTATGTATAATATAAACATGCACTTTTGCATTGCAAGAAGGATAGGTAAATAGATACTTTATTGATCCCAAAGGAAATTACAGTGTCATAGTAGCATTAAGATTGCACAGATATACAAATATGGGAAAAGAAGTAAAAAAGAATAAAAAATAAATTGACTTAAAAATAAGATGTAGAAGATTTACAAGATTCACAAATTCACACTGATAAGATGGTAGTGCAAGCATTACCATATTCTTATACAGTAATGGGAGCACATTCACATTCACACTGTCCAGATAAGAAATAAGTGATAACATTGCACAGCATTGCACAGGGTGACTGCATTAGCAGGGTGTGGTTAACAGAGTTAAATGGAGCTTAAGCAGAGCTCTGGTAAACAGCAGTTAATAATAGTCTAATGGGAGGCGGGGGGAGGTGACATCACTTCCCCAGCTGTCGTTTGACTCTTTAAAGACCTAATGGCCAAAGGTGAGAATGACCTCAAATAGTGCTCTTTGGAGCATCTCTGTTGTCCTCTTAAATTTTAAGATAGCTATAGATAAGGATAATTCTCGGCCTTGTGGGAGTGCATTAAATAGGGACAGGACACATTAAAAGACAATTCAGCAGGAGCTAGGGAGAATTTATTGGGATCAGCATTTTTAGTTAAGTCTACAGACAACATGTTTAAAGACCAAGTAAGAATAATACAGGATAGATATGTTCCTATAAAAAGAAAAGACAATGATGGCAAGGTATGAGAACCTTCAATGTTAAGAGAGGTGATGAATTTAGTCAAGAAGAAGAAGGAAAATTATATAAATTGTAGGAAGCTAGAATCAATCAGAGCTCTTGAGGATTATAAAGAAGTCATAACAGAGATCAAGAATGGAATTAGTAAAGGCTGGAGGGGGCTAATGAAAAATCCTAGACAAGTAGGTTTAAAGAGAATCCCAAGGCACTTGATACATATGTCAAATGTAAGAGGATAGGTAAGGAAAGCATAGGACAACTCAAGGATAAAAGGGGAAATTTGCTTAGATGCAGAGGATATACTGAGTACTTCAAATCAGTATTTCTAAAGGAGAAGGATGTGAAGGATATGGAGATCAGTGCCAATCGTAATAATATGCAAGTCATTTTGAAGTAGTGTTGGGACTCTTAAATAGCATTAAGATGGATAAGTCCCCAGGGCTTGATGGGATGTACCCCAGGTTACTGATAGAGCCAAGGGAAGAAATTGCTAGGGCCTTGACCAATATCTTTGTCTCCTCTCGAGTCACAGGCAAGGTCCTGGAGAACTGACTAATGATTTTCCAATATTCTAGAAGACAATCCAAGAATCTAAAGACCACTGAGTCTCACGTCAGTGGTCGGGAGCTACTGGAGAGAATTTTAGGGATAGTATTTATGAACATTTGAAAAACAATGGCCTAATTAGGTAGAGCCAACATGGCTTTGTTGGCTACACCAACAACCACACCCTGTTAACGCAGTCACCCTGTGCGATGCTGTGCAATGTTATCATTTATTTCTTATCTGGACAGTGTGAATGTGAATGTGCTCCCATTACTGTATAAGAATATGGTAATGCTTGCACTACCATCTTATCAGTGTGAATTTGTGAATCTTGTAAACCTTCTACATGTGACGCAAGTCGTGTCTTATTAACTTGATTGAGTTTTTTGATAAGTCTACAAGGATGATTGATGAAGATAGCGCTGTCCATGTTGTTTGCCTAGAGTTTAGTTAGGCTTTTTAAAAGCTCCCCCATGGGAGGGTTATCTAGAAGATACCAACAAGATGCTGGGGATGAATGGTGAATTGTCTGTTTATATTCAGAACTGGCTTCCCCATTGAAGGCAAAGGGTGATGGCCGAAGGAACTTATGATAGCCGCAGTTCTGTCGATGTTGTTGTTCGGCAGGGATCTGTACTAGGATCTCTGCTGTTTGTGATGAATATAAATGACCTAGAAGAGGAAACTATAAATGGTTGGGTTAGTAAGTTTGAAGATGATATAATGATTGGCAGTGTTGTTGATAGTGAAGAAACCTGGCAAAGAATATATTGGGTGGTACAGATATGGGTGGGAAAATGGCAGATGGCATTTAACCTGGCCAAATTTTGAGGCTTTGGAGTGGGTGCAGGAGAGGTTTAACAAAATGCTGCCTGGATAAAAGGAAATGTGCTGTCACAAGAGGTTGGAGAAACTTAGTTGCTTTACCTGGTGTGGCAGAGTCTGAGGGGAGATCTGACAGAAGTTCATAAAGTTATGAGAGCCATAGATAGAGTTGACAGACAGTATCCTTATCCCAGAGTGGAAATGTCTAATGCCAGAGCACATGGATTTTAGGTGTGAGGGGTTAATTTCAAAGGAGATGTGAGGGCCAAGTTTATTACAAACAGAGTGGTGGGAACTTGGAATATACTGCCTGGTGTGGTGGTAGAGGCAGATACATTAGATAGGCACATGAATGTGAATAAAATGGAGGGATATAGACATTGTGTAAGCAGAAGGGATTAGTTTCATTGGCCGTTTGATCACTGATTTAAATGGTTGAACACAAATTTGTGAGCCAAAGGTCCTGTTCTTGTGTTGTACTATTCTATGTTTAACTTCCAATGGATGAGGCTGTCTTGAGGTATCGTCAGTAGCAAGAACAATCCCATTGTTGGTGATAGTATCCAGAAATGTCAACCTCCTTCACACATCCATCTTCCTCACCCCATGATCTGACCTGATTTACAAGCCATGTATAATATACCCATGCACTTCTGCACCGCAAGAAAGATAGATAGATAGATAGATACTTTATTGATCCCAAAGGAAATTACAATGTCATAGTAGCATTAAGATTCCACAGATATACAAATATTAGAAAAGAAGTAAGAAAGAATGAAAATAAGTTACCTTAAAATATGATGTATAAGATTTACAAGTCAAAGATAACAATATTTACGAGACTTCCAAGTTTGTACTGATAAGAAGGTTGTGCAAGAATTGTTATATTCTTATACAATAAATAGAAGCACATTCACACTGTCCAGATAAGATATGATGGTAATATTGCACAGAATCACACAGGGTGCCCGTGTTAGCGGGGTGTGGTTAACAGAGCTAAATAGAGCTTAAACAGAGCTCTAGGAAATGGTGTTTAATAATAGTCTAACAGGAGTGTGGGGGGGAGGGTGGGGGTGGTGGGTCATCACTTCCCCAGCTATAGTTTGATGCTGAAGGTGAGAATGACCTCATTTAGCACTCTCTGGAACAGCACAGTTACCTTCTTAAGTTTTAAGATAGCTATAGAAAAGGATAATTCTGAACCTTGTGGGAGAGCATTAAATTGGGACAGGACACATTAAAAGGACATCCAGCAGGATCTAGAGAGAATTAATTGTGATTAGCTTTTTTTATGCATGTCCACATCCATCAGATGAAGGTATTTAAAGACCAAGTAAAAAGAGTACAGGATAGATATGTTCCTGTCAGAAGTAAAGACAAGGATGGCAAGGTAAGAGAACTTAAGATGTGAAGAGAGGAGATGAATTTAGTCAACACAAAAAAGGAAAAGTGTATAAATTGTAGGAAACTAGAATCAAACAGAGCCTTTGAGGATGACAAAGAAGTCATAACAGAGGTCAAGAATGGAATTAGTAAAGTCTGGAGAGGCTAATGAAAAATCCTTGCCAAGTACGATTAAAGAGAATCCCAAGGTACTTGATACATATTTCAAGAGCAAAAGGATAAATAAGGGAAGGGTAGGACAATGCAAAGATAAAAGGGGAAATTTGCTTATATGCAGAGGATTTATTGAGTACTTTGCTCAGTATTTACAAAGGAGAAGGATGTGAAGGATATGGAGATCAATGCCAATCGTTTTAATACGCAAGTCATTTTGAAGTAGCCTTTGGTCTCATGAAGAGCATTAAGGTGCATAAGTCCCCAGGGCCTGATGAGATGTATCCCAGGTTATTGAGAGAGGCAAGGGAAGAAATTGCTAGGGCCTTGACCAATATCTTATTGTCCTCTCTAGTCACAGGCAAAGTCCTGAGGAATTGGTGAATAGCTAATGTTGTTCCATAATTCTAGAAAGGAACCAAGGATAATCCTGAAATCTAAAGACCGGTGAGTCTCACGTCAGTGGTTGGGAAGTTACTGGAGAGAATTATTAGGGATAACGATTATGAACATTTGGAAAACCATGGCCTAATTAGGGACAGCCAGCATGGCTTTGTGCAGGGCAAGTCGTTTCTTACTAACCTGAGCTTTTTGGCAAGTCTTCAAGGATAATTGATGAAGATAGCGCTGTTGATGTTGTCTACCTGGAGTTTAGTTAGGTATTTGACAAGGTCTCTCATGGGAGTGTTACCTAGAAGATGCATATGCATGGGATGAATGTTGAATTGGCTGTTTGGTTTCAGAAGCGGCTTGCCCATTGAGGACAAAGGGTGGTGGCTGTAGGGACTTATTCTAGCTGGAGTTCTGTAGATATTGGTGTTCGGCAGGGATCTATACTGGGATCTCTGCTGTTCGTGATGAATATAAATGACCTAGAAGAGGAAACTGTAAATGGTTGGGTTAGTAAGTTTGCAGAGTATGATGATCGGTGGTTTTGTGGATAGCGAAGAAACCTGGCAACGAATGTATCAGCGGTTACAAATATGGGCGGAGCAATTGCAGATGGCGTTTAACCCAGCCAAATTTCAAGGCTTTGAAGTGGATGCAGGAGAGGTTTAGCAGAAAGCTGCCTGGATAAGAGGAAATGTGCTGTCACAAGAGGTTGGACAAATATAGTTGCTTTATCTGGAGTGGCGGAGTCCAAGGGGAGATCTGATGGAAGTTTATAAAGTTATGAGAGTCATAGATAGAGTTGACAGACAGTATCTTCATCCCAGGGTTGAAAAGTCTAATTCCAGAAGACATGGATTTTAGGTGTGAGGGGTTAACTTCAAAGGAGATGTGAGGGCCAAATTTATTACAAACAGAGTGGTGGGAACCTGGAATATACTGCCTGGTGTGGTGGTAGAGGCAGATACATCAAATAAGCACATGAATGTGAAGAAAATGGAGGGGTATAGACATTATGTAAGCAGAAAGGATTAGTTTTGTTGGCTATTTGATTACTAATTTAATTGGTTTAACACAACTTTGTGTGCCAAAGGTCCTGTTCTTGTGTTGTACTATTCTACATTCAACGTCCAATGCATGAGGCAGTCTCGACCATCGTCAGCTCTATTGCTGAAGATGTTGCCGGTAGCAAGAATAATCCCACTGTTGGTGATACATAGAAACATAGAAACATAGAAAACCTACAGCACAATACAGGCTCTTTTGCCCACAGTGCTGTGCTGAACAGGTACTTACTTTAGAAATTACCTAGGGTTACCCATCACCCTCTATTTTTCTAAGCTCGGTCTACCTATCTAGGAGTCTCTTAAAAGACCCGATTGTATCTGCCTCCACCACTGTCACTGGCAGCCCATTCCAGGCACTCACCACTCTCTGTAAAAAACTTACCCCTGACATCCCCTCTGTACCTACTTCCAAGCACCTTAAAATGGTGCCCTCTCATGTCAGCCATTTTTAAGCCCTGGGAAAAAGCCTCTGACTATCCACATGATCAATACCTCTCATCATCTTATACACTTCTATCAGATCACCTCTCATCCTCTGCTGCTCCAATGAGTTCACTCAACCTATTCGCATAAGGCATGCTCCCCAATCCAGGCAACAATCTTGTAAATCTCCTCTGCATCCTTTCTATGGTTTCCACATCCTTCCTATAGTGAGGTGACCAGAACTAAGCACAGTACTCTAAATGGGGCCTGACCAGGGTCCTATATAGATGCAATATTACCTTTCGGCTCTTAAACTCAATACCACAGCTGATTGAGGCCAATGCACCGTATGCCTTCTCAACCACACAGTCCACCTGCACAGCAACTTTGAGTGTCATATGGACTTGGACCCCAAGATCCCCCTGATCCTCCCCACTGCCAAGAGTCTTACCATTAATACTATATTCTGACATCAAATTTCTCCAACCAAGATGAACCACCTCACACTTATCTGTGTTGAACTTCTCAGCCCAGTTTTGCATCTTATCAATGTCCCACTGTAACCTCTGACAACCTTCCACACTATCCACAACACCCCCAAACTTTGTGTCATCAGCAAATTTACTAACCCATCCCTGCACTTCCTCATCCAGCCCATTTATAAAAATCACATAGAGAAGAGGTCGCAGAACAGATCCCTGAGGCACTCCACTGGTGACCGACCTCCATGCAGAATATGACCCATCTAAAACCACACTTTGCCTTCTGTGGGCAAGCCAGTTCTGGATCCACAAGGCAATGTCCCCTTGGATCCCATCCCTCCTTACTTTGTCAATAAGCCTTGCATGTGTTTAGTCACATGCTCCAAAAATTCAATCAGGCTTGTAAGGCACGACCTGCCTTTGACAAAGCCATGCTGACTATTTCTAACCATATTATGCCTAAGAATCTTTTCCAACAGCTTTCCCACCACAGACGTAAGGCTCACTGGTCTATAATTACCCGAACTATCTCTACCACCTTTTTTGAACAAGGGGACAACATTCGCCTCCCTCCAATCCTCCAGTACCATTCCCGTGGACAAAGAGGACATAAAGATCCTAGCCAGAGGCTCACCAATCTCTTCCCTCGCCTTGTGGAGCAGCCTGGGGAATATTCCATTAGGCCCCGGGGACTTATCCATCCTAATGTATTTTAACAACTCCAACACCTCCTCTCCATTAATATCAACATGCTCCAGAACATCAACCTCACTCATATTGTCCTCATCGTAATCAAGTTCCCTCTCATTGGTGAATACAGAAGAGAAGTATTCATTGAGGACCTCGCTCACTTCCATAGCCTCCAGGCACATCTTCCCACCTTTATCTCTAATCGGTCCTACCTTCACTCCTGTTATCCTTTTGTTCTTCACATAATTGAAGAATGCCTTGGGGTTTTCCTTTACCCTACTTGCCAAGGCCTTCTCATGCCCGCTTCTTGCTCTCCCCAGTCCCTTCTTAAGCTCCTTTCTTGCTATCCTCTATTCCTCAATAGACCCATCTGATCCTTGCTTCCTAAACCTCATGTATGTTGCCTTCTTCCACCTGACTAGATTCTCCACCTCACTTGTCACCCATGGTTCCTTCACCCTACCACTCTTTATCTTCCTCACTGGGACAAATTTGTCCCTAACATCCTGCAAGAGGTCCCTAAACATCGACCACATGTCCATAGTACATTTCCCTGCAAAAACATCATCCCAATTCACACCCGCAAGTTTTAGCCTTATAGCCTCATAATTTGCCCTTCCCCAGTTAAAAATTTTCTTGTTCCCTCTGATTCTGTCCTTTTCCATGATAATGCTAAAGGCCAGGGAGCGGTGGTCACTGTCCCCCAGATGCTCACCCACTGAGAGATCTGTGACCAGACCCGGTTCATTATCTAATACTTGATTTAGTTCTTGCATTCCTCCTAGTCGGCCTGTCAACATTCTGTGACAGGAATCCGTCCTGGACACACTTAACAAATTCTGTCCCGTCTAAACCATTGGAACTAATCAGGTCCAATCAATATTAGGGATGTTAAAGTCACCCATGATAATAACCCTGTTATTTTTGCACCTTTCCAAAATCTGCCTCCTAATCTGCTCCTCGGTATCTCTGCAGCTACCGAGGGCCTACAGAATACTCTCAATAGAGTAACTGCTCCCTTCCTGTTCCTGACTTCTACCCATAGACTAGACTAGATTTTCAACAGGCTTTGTACATCATGGTTCCTGTACCCTACCATCCTTTCCCTGTCCCATTGCAACATACCTATGCAGAACACCATGCAAATATCCCCTGAACATTTGCCACATTTCTGCTGTACATTTCCCTGAGAATGTCTGTTCCCAATTTATGCTTCCAAGTTCCTGCCTGATAGCTTCATAGAACATAGAACATAGAATAGTACAGCACAGTACAGGCCCTTTGGCTCACAATGTTGTGCTGATCACCAAACCCTGCCTCCCATATAAGCCCCCAACTTAAATTCCTCCATATACCTGTCTAGTAGTCTCTTAAACTTCACTAGTGTATCTGCCTCCACCACTGACTCAGGCGGTGCACTCCACGCACCAACCACTCTATGAGTAAAAAACCTTCCTCTAATATCCCCCTTGAACTTCCCACCCCTTACCTTAAAGCCACGTCCTCTTGATTTGAGCAGTGGTGCCCCGGGGAAGAGGCGCTAGCTATCCACTCCATCTATTCCTCTTATTATCTTGTACACCTCTATCATGTCTCCTCTCATCCTCCTTCTCTCCAAAGAGTAAAGCCCTAGCTCCCTTAATCTCTGATCATAATGCATACTCTCTAAACCAGGCAGCATCCTGGTAAATCTTCTCTGTACCTTTTCCAATGCTTCCACATCCTTCCTATAGTGAGGCGATCAGAACTGGACACAGTACTCTAAGCGTGGCCTAACCAGAGTTTTATAGAGCTGCATCATTACATTGCGACTCTGAAACTCTATCCCTCGATTTATGAAAGTTAACACACCATAAGCTTTCTTAACTACCCTATCCACCTGTGAGGCAACTTTCAGAGATCTGTGGACATGTAGCCCCAGATCCCTCTGCTCCTCCACACTACCAATTATCCTGCCATTTACTTTGTACTCTGCCAAAGTGTACCACCTGACACTTCTCCGGGTTGAACTCCATCTGCCACTTCTCAGCCCACTTCTGCATCCCATCAATGTCTCTCTGCAATCATTGACAATCCTCTACACTATCTACAACACCACCAACCTTTGTGTCATCTGCAAACTTGCCAACCCAGCCTTCTACCCTGACATCCAGGTCGTTAATAAAAATCACGAAAAGTAGAGGTCCCAGAACAGATCCTTGTAGGACACCACTAGTCACAATCCTCTAACCTGAATGTACTCACTCCACCTCGACCCTCTGCCTTCTGCAGGCAAGCCAATTCTGAATCCACCTGGCCAAACTTCCCTGGATCCCATGCCTTCTGACTTTCTGAATAAGCCTACCATGTGGAACCTTGTCAAATGCCTTACTAAGATCCATATAGATCACATCCACTGCACTACCCTCATCTATATGCTTGGTCACCTCCTCAAAGAACTCTACCAGGCTTGTTAGACACGATCTGCCCTTCACAAAGCCATGCTGGCTGTCCCTGATGAGACCATGATTCTCTAAATGCTCAGAGATCCTATCTCTAAAAATCTTCTCCAACAGCTTTCCTACCACAGATGTAAGGCTCACTGGTCTATAATTACCCGGTCTATCCCTACTACCTTTTTTGAACAAAGGGACAACATTCGCCTCCCTCCAATCCTCCGGTACCATTCCCGTGGACAACGAGGACACAAAGATCCTAGCCAGAGGCTCAGCAATCTCTTCCCTCACCTCATGGAGCAGCCTGGGGAATATTCCATCAGGCCCCGGGGACTTATCCATCCTAATGTATTTTAACAACTCCAACACCTCCTTGCCCTTAATATCAATATGCTCCAGAACATCAACCTCACTCATATTGTCCTCACCATCATGAAGTTCCCTCTGATTGGTGAATACCGAAGAAAAGTATTCATTGAGGACCTCGCTCACTTCCACAGCCTCCAGGCACATCTTCCCACCTTTATCTCTAATCGGTCCTACCTTCACTCCTGTCATCCTTTTGTTCTTCACATAATTGAAGAATGCCTTGGGGTTTTCCTTTACCCTACTTGCCAAGGCCTTCTCATGCCCCCTTCTTGCTCTTCTCAGTCACTTCTTAAGCTCCTTTCTTGCTTCCCTATATTCCTCAATAGACCTATCTGATCCTTGCTTTCTAAACCTCATGTATGCTGCCTTCTTCCACCTGACTAGATTTTCCACCTCACTTGTCACCCACAGTTCTTTCACACTACCATTCTTTATCTTCCTCACTGGGACAAATTTATCCCTAACATCCTGCAAGAGATCTCTAAACATCGACCACATGTCCGTAGTACACTTCCTTGCAAAAACATCATCCCAATTCACACCTGCAAGTTCTAGCCTTATAGTCTCATAATTTGCCCTTCTCCAATTAAAAACTTTCCTGTCCTCGCTGATTCTATCCTTTTCCATGATAATGCTAAAGGCCAGGGAGTGGTGGTCATTGTCCCCCAGATGCTCACCCACTGAGAGATCTGTGACCTGACCCGGTTCATTACCTAGTACTCGATCTAGTATGGCATTCCCCCTAGTCGGCCTGTCCACATACTGTGACAGGAATTCGTCCTGGACACACTTAACAAACTCTGCCCCATCTAAACCCTTGGAGCTAATCAGGTGCCAATCAATATTAGGGAAGTTAAAGTCACCCATGATAACAACCCGGTTATTTTTGCACCTTTCCAAAATCTGCCTCCCAATCTGCTCCTCGGTATCTCTGCTGCTACCAGGGGGCCTATAGAATACCCCCAATAGAGTAACTGCTCCCTTCCTGTTCCTGACTTCCACCCATACTGACTCAAAAGAGGATCCTGCTACATTACTCACCCTTTCTGTAGCTGTAATAGTATCCCTGACCAGTAATGCCACCCCTCCTCCCCTTTCCGCCCCTCTCTATCCCTTTTAAAGCACTGAAATCCAGGAATATTGAGAGTCCATTCCTGCCCTGATGCCAGCCAAGTCTCTGTAATGGCCACTACATCATAATTCCATGTATGTATCCAAGCTCTCAGTTCATCACCTTTGTTCCTGATGCTTCTTGCATTGAGGTACACACATTTCAGCCCTTCTACCTTACCGTCTTTATACCGTTTATTCTGCTTCTCTTTCCTCAAAGCCTCTCTATATGTTAGATCTGGCTTTACTCCATGCACTTCTTTCACTGCTCCATCGTTCTGGGTCTCATCCCCCTTGCGAATTAGTTTAAACCCTCCCGAACCATACTAGCAAACCTACCTGCAAGGATATTGCTCCCCCTCGAGTTCAGGTGCAACCCATCCAATCTGTACAGGTCCCACCTTCCCCAGAAGAGATCCCAATGATCCAAAAATCTAAAACCCTGCTCCCTGCACCAACTCCCCAGCCACACATTCAACTGCCATCTCCTCCAATTCTTACCATCACTATCACGTAGCACTGGCAACAATCCTGAGAACCCCACTCTTGAGGTCCTGTTCTTCAGCCTTCTGCCTAGTTCCCGAAACTCACACTTCAGGACCTCATCCCTCTTCCTGCCTATATCGTTGGTCCCAACATGTATCACAACTTCTGGTTTCTTTCCCTCTCGTACCAGGATGTCGTGCACCCGGTCAGAGACATCCTGGATCCTGGCACTCGGGAGGCAGCAAACCACGCGGGTGTCCTTTTCACGTCCACAAAATCTCCTGTCTGCTCCCCTGACTATAGAGTCTCCAATGACGACAGCCCTCCTCTTTTTCGTCCCACCCTTCTGCACCACCGGGTCAGACTCAGTGCCGGAGGCTCTGCCATCGTGGCTCACACCTGGTCGGTCGTCCCCGCTAACAGTATCCAGGACGGTAAACTTATTATTCAGGGGAATGGCTACAGGGGTGCTCTGCACTACCTGTCGGCTCACCTTCGCTTTCCCCCCTCTGACTGTCACCCAACGACCTGCTTATGACAGCCTAGGTGTGACTACCTCCCTATAGCTCTCATCTATGACTGCCTCATTCTCCCTTATGAGTCGAAGGTCATCCAGCTGCAGCTCCAGATTCCTTACATGGTCTTCCAGATCGCCCAGCTGTATGCACTTCTGGCAGATTTCCCCTTTACTCCAATTAAACAACTAAACGTTTTCCTAACTTGTCTGTTCGTATCCCTCTCCGATGCTATGGTAAATGAGATAGAATTGTGATCACTATCTCCAAAATGCTCTCCCACTGAGAGACCTGACACCTGACCAGGTTCATTTCCCAATACCAGATCAAGTACAGCCTCTTGTAGCCTTATCTACATATTATGTCACGAAACGTTTCTGAATGCTTCTAACAAACTCCACTGTGTCTAAACCCCTTGCTCTAGGGAGATGCCAATCAATATCTGAGAAATTAAAATCTCCCACCATGACAACCCTGTTATTATTACACCTTCCTAGAATCTGTGTCCCTATCTACTCCTCAAAGGTGATAGTAACATCAAACCTCATCCTCTTTCACACATCCTTCTTCCTACTCACTCCATGATCTGTCCTGAGTTACAAGCCATGTATAATATGAACATGTACTTCTGCACTTCAAGAAGGATAGATTGATAGATGGATATTTTATTGATCCCAAAGGAAATTACAGTGTCACAGTAGCATTAAAAGTGCAATGATATACAAATTTTAGAAAAGAAGTAAGAAAGAATAAAAAAATAAGTTACCTTAAAAATAAGATGTACAAGATTTACAAATCAAAGATTAATAGACTTATAAGACTTCAAAGTTCACACTGATAAGATGGTAGTGCAAGAATTACCATATTCTTATACAGTAATGGGAGCACATTCACACTGCCCAGATAACAAATGATGGTAATATTGCGCAGCATCGCACAGGTTGTCCGTGTTAGCAGGACATGGTTAACAGAGATAAATAGGCTTAAACAGAGCTCTGGTAAACAGCGGTTAATAATTGCATAAGGGGGGAGGGGTTAATCATTTCCCCAGCTATAGACTAATTTATTATAGAATGAATGGTCAATGGTAAAAATGACCTAATATACTGCTCTTTGAAGCAGAGCGCCTGTCTTAGTCTATTACTGACAGTGCTCCTCTGTTCAGCCAAGGTGGCATGCAGAGGGTGAGAAACATTGTCCAAAAATTGCCAGGATTTGGAGAGTCCTTTGTTCTACCACAGCCTCCAATATGTCCAGTTTCACTCCTATAACAGAGCCAACCTTTCTAATCAGTTTATTGCACCTGTAGACATCACCCATGTTGATGCCATTGTCCCAGTACACCACCACATAGAAGATTGTCCTGACAACATCAGACTGGTAGAAGATGTGAAGGAGAGGCCTGCATACTCCAAAGGTCCTTAGTCTCTGCTGGAAGTAGAGGCGACTCTGGCTCGGGGCTTCCAAGTTTTGAGTTCAATTCTGCTGTCTTCTGCAAGGAGTCCCTGTATATCCTCCTCACGGAATGTGAGGGTTTTCTCTAGGGCTTCCAGTTTCCTCCCACAGTCCAAAGACATAGCAGGTAGGTTAATTGGACATTGTAAATTGTCCTGCCATTCATTTAGAGTTAATTGAATTTGTGAGGGATTGCTGGGGCAGCATGTCTTGAAGGGCCAGATGGGCAAGAAGGGCCTAGTCTGCTCTGTAACAGTAAGTAAATAAATAAATAAATCCTTCCAACAGCACTGCTGGGGTTCATCAGATAACCAGCCTTCCTGTCATCCCATAGAAGAGAGTTCCACGGAATTAGAGCCCTTTGACAGAAAAAAAATCATCTCGTGTGCTTTATCTCCCTCTTATTTAGATTCAGTGACTTAGAGGGGAAATAAGCTCACATGGTTGTTAAAAAGGCAATGTGCTAACATAGTACAATCTGAATTTGGGCTCTTCAGTTAACAGTTGCATGGGCTCTAAAATGTGTACACTTGTTCACACTCTTGTATTAAATCTACTGGAGATGACTGGCCTTTCAACCAAGTTGGTTGACTTCACATTTCACAAAGCATAATATTCTCCTGAAGTATAGGAAGGTGAAGGATTTTGACTGAAATGTTGACAAATTCTTTCCTCCCGCAGATGCTGCTTGACACAGTGAGTTTCTCCAGCAGATCATTTGTTGCTTCAGCCAGAATATTTTGTTACCCAATGCAGCACATTGATGGAGCTAATAGTGGTGCCACCTCACAGCTCCGAAATATTCTAGTCCACTCCTGGTGGAGTGTGCATGCTCTCCCTGTGTTTGCAACTGAGTTTACCTTTCTGTGATGGCTGATCTATTATCCCCTCAACCCCATTCTCCTACTAATAAAAAACTTATCAACACCTAATGACTTGGCCTCCATAGCCATCCATGGCAATGAATTGTTGTTGTTCGGAATATTGCGTAGATGCAACAGGAAAGTTTCTGAGCAGGTCCGCAAAGAGCTTTTAAAAACCCAGTCTGTATAAATGAGAGGTAATGCCTAGAGGAACGGTCATTCTGTGAACAGTCATTGTCGGAATAGTCTTGATCCAGAGTAGTAAAGCTTTGGATCTGCAAGGCTTCAGCGAGAACAGGTGGAGGCAAAGTAAGTAGTTAAGTCCATTTCTTATTTCTTATTTAACTCTAGAGAGAATAGTGGGTGTGTCTACAGAGCTAGTGATCTGTACTGAGTGTCAGATGTGGGATTTCCAGGAGACTACCAGCCTCCCCAGTGGCCGCATCTGCGCCACGTGCATTGAGATGCAGCTCCTTAGAGACTCTGTTCGGGAAATGGAACTGCAACTTGATCACCTTCGGCTTGTTAGGGAAAGTGAAGCAGGAGCTACAGGGAGGTATTCACCCCAAGGCTACAGAAGGCAGATAATAGGTGACTGTCAGGAGTGGGAAGGGAGAAAGTCAGAAAGTGGTGAGTACCCTTGTGGCCATTCCCCTCAACAATAAGTACTCCATTTTGAGTTCTCTTGGGGGAGGGGGCAATTCCACCTGGGGAAGCAACAGCAGCTATACATCTGGCACTGAGTCAGGCCCTGTGGCTTAGAAAGGTATGGAACTGACGCAAGTGGCAGCAGTAGTAGGGGACTCTATAGTCAGGGGGACAGATAGGTGATTCTCTGGATGCGAAAGTAAACATGGGAATGTTAATTTTCACATTGTTTGTCAATGATTTGGATAATGGAATTGATGGCTTTGAGGCAAAGTTTGCGGATGATAGGAAGATAGGTGGAGGGGTAGGTTAGTGCTAAGGAAGCAATATGATTGCAGCAGGACAGGCAAAATGGAAGAATGGGCAGAAAGTGGCAGATGGGATATAGTGTTGGGAATGTATGATAATGCTTTTTGGTAAAAGGAACAATGGTGTGGACTGTTAACTAAATGGGGAGAAGGTTCAAATGTCAGCTGTGCAGAGGGACTTAGTCTCCCAGAAGGTTAATTTACAGGTTGAGCCTGAGGTAAAGAAGGCAAATTCAATGTTGTCATTTATTTCAAAGGGAATAGAATATAAAAGCAAGGAGATAATGCTGAGCCTTTATGAGACACTAGTCAAGCAGCACTTGGGATACTGACAAGAGTTTTATGCCCCATAATCTTAGAAAGGATGAGCTGTAATTGGATAGAATCCAGAGGAGGTCCATGAGGATGATTCTGGGAATGAAGTGGTTAACATATGAAGAGCCTTTGGCAGCCTTGGGCCTGTACTCTCTGGAATTTAGAAGAATTCAGGGGGAGTCCCATTGAAGCCTACCAAATGTTCAAAGGTCTAGATAGGGTGAAGGTGGAAAGCATGTTTCTTATGGTGGGGGTATCCAGAACCAGAGGGCATAGCCTCAAAATTGAGGGGCGACCCTTTAGAACAGAAGTAAGGAGGAACCTTTTTAGCCAGAGAGTAATAAATCTGTGAAATACTCTGCCACAGACTGCAGTAGAGGCCAAAGCCATGCATATATTTAAGATAGAAGTTTATTGATCAGTCACAGCATCAAAGGATATGGCGAGAGGGCAGGTGCATGGGGTCGACTGGGATCCTGGATCAGCCATGATGGAATGGCAGGGCAGACTTGATGGACTGAATGGCCTAATTCTGCTCCTATGTCTTATAGTCTTGTGGTCTAACTCCACAGATTCACCACCCTCAAGTTACAAAAATTCCTCCTTATCTCCATTCTAAAGGGATTTTCCTCTATTCTGATACTGTGCCCACACTGTAGGAAAGATTCTCTCCACATCTACTCTATATAGGTATTTCAATATTTATTAGGTTTCAATGTTCAATAGGCTTTGTTTTTCTAAACTCCAGTGAGCACAGCCATAAAACACTCCTCATAAATTAACATTTTCATGACATGGCTCATTCTTGTAAACCTTCTCTGGACCCTCTCCAATGCCAGCTCATCCTTTCTTTAGGTAAGGAGCCAAAAGTTTCTGCTATGATGGTGGTGCATTCGGATGCACTGGCTGCTCCCAGTGCAAAGGTGTGTTTATTTGTCCTGCACATCTTTTTTGCAGTATAATTGCAAATCACTGATGAATACTAAGAACATTAAGTACTGCAGGACTATCCCATGAGTGAATTGCTTGATAGTAATGGAGCTGAAATTGGTGCGTATCGTTGTTATGTAGTCGCCTGAACTCATTGCATACTTTTGGGTGGTGAACAGTGCGAGTTATCGCCTTGGACATTTTTATTGAGTTTGCAAGACTCTGATAATGTAGAATACTGTGCTGGAATATGCAGAAGTCCAGATCACTGTTTCATTGGTGGTGGAGTTGCATTTTATGTACAAACGTAGATGTGCTCAATGATTGGGAGGATTCACCTGTGATGTTCTGGGCTGAATCCACTTCTTTTTGTTGGACTTTCTATTCAATGGCATGGGTGTTTTCATACGAGGCTGTGATATAGCCAGTCAATATACTTTCCACTACACATCTATAGATGTTTGCCAAAGTTTTATATGTCATGCCAAATATCTGCAAACTCCTAAGGAAGTAGAGACACTGCCATGTTCCTTTGCAATGCATTTATGTGCTGGGTCTAGGACAGGTCTTCTGAAATACTAAGACCCTGGAATTTAAAGTTGCTAACCCTCTCTACCTCTGATTCTGACCAATACCATAAAAAGCCTCATTATTACATCCTTGCTTTTATATTCTAATCTCTTCGAAATGGATGGTAGCATTGCATTTGTCTTCCTTATCACCAACTTAACCTGCAAGTTAACCTTTCGTGAATCCTACACTAGAACTCCCAAGTCCCATTGCACCTTGGATTTCTGAATATGCCTCCCGGTTAGAAATTAGTCTACGCCTTTATTCCTTATGCCGAATTGCATGACCATACACTTCTTATACCATATTCCTTCTGCCACTCCTTTGCCCATTCTCCTAATTTATCCAAGTCCTTCTTGAGATTCCTTGTTTTCTTGACACTACCTGCCCCTCCACCTGTATTTGTATCGTCCACAAAGCTCTTAGTTGGTGGTAACTAGGGTACTCCAGTTTACTCCTACTTCTAAAATGTATACTGTTAATTTGCCGCTGTAAACTATCCCTAGTGTAGAAGGATGACAGCAGAATTGGGTGGTTGGGAGTTGATAATGGGCAAGAGAGAGCTAATACATCCAAGGAAATTGAGTGGGTGAATGGTATTAATGGTTTGGTCTGGGAGCTGGCTTAAACTCAATGGACCAAATGGCCAATGGCATAAGAGAATATGATAACATATTCATTAAGTATTCTAGCTGTGCCTTCTGCAGAATGCTTTACCCTATGTTTCCATGTTCTTATATATTTACCACTTGCTTACTATTATATGTCAAGAGAGTTTAAGTCATCAGGGAAATGAATGTGTGTGACCACAGCCTCAGGTCATTTCTCCCTCCCAGTGATACATGAATGGGTGGAATTGAAAAGCTCTGTATGATTCAACTTTCCCTCATTGTACAGTAAGGAGTGCATTGGACCTAACTCGTATTATCAGTGACTCAAACAGGGTTGTGGCAGGAAGTTGACCTCTGTATAAGAAAACCGAACAGCGTCAGTTGACACCTACGACAACCAATCCAGCCTCAAGACCTCAGCCCACACTCTCAGTAATGCTTTTTCACCCCTCTGCTGCTGCTTGCTCACACTTTCAGCTTTACTAGTACAGTCATTAAACTATTTATATTGATTTGGAAACTACAGAGACAGATTAGAGCAGAGCCTTTGTAGTAGAGGTAGCTGAGTTCTCCTTTACTTTACTCATATTCCTTTTCCCTTCACATTCATTGCTTCTGTGTTCTGTGTCAATATTTTCAGAAAATGTGTTACAGATATCCAAAGATTTTTTCTGAGATTTCTATCAAGGACCTATTAAAATGTTTCACCTCTGAGTGTTCACACAAAAATATGTAATATGATAAAGATTAAATATTAATTATCATTGAATTTCCATGAATATTGTTGTTCCATTTTCTCTGTTATTTTCTTCGGATGTCTACGGGACTTTGGTTGGAGCTCAAAACCGCCAGATGCAGGAACCCTGATCCATTTCCACTTCAACCAAAGCCAGCATCAAGATTGATGCACTAAAAATGCTGGAGGAACTCAGCAGGCCAGGTAGCATCTATGGAAAAGAGTGCAGTTGATGTTTCAGACCAAGATCCTTTGGCAGTCCTTCTGAAGGGTCTTGGCCTGAAACATTGAATGTACTCTTTTCCATAGATGCTGCCTGGCCTGCTGAATTCGTCCAACATTTTGTGTGTTGCTTGGATTTCCAGCATCTGCAGACTTTCTCTTGTTTATGATCAGTATCGACATCCCTGGCAGACGTGCATATCTAATCCAGATTAACCACGGTGAAGGCAGGGATCTGTTAAATCTTGTTCATGACTTTGTGTTGGAAGATTTAATGAAATTTATCAATGAAACAGAACATGTTTTAAAAAATTTTCTTGCATGTTATTGTATCACTCAGGTGTGAATATTGGACAAAGCGAAGGATATAGGAATTTTTAGATGTTTAAACTCCAAAATGATCAGCGACAGCATAGATATTTGCTAAACAGTTCAGTCAGGTAAATAAATGTGTGCTTGTCCTAATTTTGTTACAATCTAAATTGTGGTGGCGCATTAGTGTAGTGGTCAACACAACTCTTCGCAGTTCAGGCGACCCAGGTTCAATTCCCGCCGCTACCTGTAAGCAGTTCGTACACTTTCCCTATGACCGTGTGGGTTTCCTTTGGGTGCTCCAGTGTCCCCCCACAGTCCAAAGATGTACCGGTTGGTAGGTTAATTGGTTGTTGTAAATAGTCCTGTGATTAAGCTGGGTGGTGCGGCTTGAAGGGTCAGAAGAGCCTACTCCACGCTGTATCTCAACAAAATAAAACTATAAATTCACTAATCTACATCACTTCATCCCTTTATATCTGTGTCTGCATTATGTGCTTAGGTAGTTTTCTCTAAAATGCAATGGTTATCCAACTCAGCCTCATCCTTTGCAAAAGAATTCTGTATATCGAAACATTTAAGATTAGAATCATGTGTCACAAATTTGAAGATCCCATTGCTAAATGTGTTTTCAAGTTAAAAAGGATGTAAACTGACCACAATACTACCAGACTGGTATGCTGCAGCTATAATTAGTGCAGAGATACTAATGATGATTTCGAATGAAATTTATGGCCTAAGTGACCATTTATCTTCCATATGATATTAGACTACTCATCTACATTATGGAGGACTTTGACACTAGCAACTTACCACAAGTAGACACAATGGAAAGAGGAATTTCCACTTTTTTTTAGAAGACGTCACAGGCTCTTTCCTTGCCTTTTGTATTTGTAGTCTTATAACTTTACACCAACTCCCTAATAAATAGGCTATATTTTTGCTATTCACTGAAACAATCTTTAAAATTCAATGTTTTGTATTGATTCATCATAATTTATTTATTCTTGAAAGAAATTATAGAATAACGGAAAGGTTTAGAGATGGAATTCCAGAACTTAGGCCTGTGGAAGTTGAAGGCATGGTCAAAGAAAGAGAAGTGATGATGCATGTTAGGGCAGAATTGGTAATCCATTGTTTTTGGATCCCTTAACATGAGATCTGTTAACATCTGCCGGACGATGCTGAGGATGTTCTACGAGTCTGTGGTGGCCAGTGCTATCATGTCTGCTGTTGTGTGCTGGGGCAGCAGGCTGAGGGTAGCAGACACCAACAGAATCAACAAACTCATCCGTAAGGCCAGTGCTGTTGTGCGGATGGAACTGGACTCTCTGATGGTGGTGTCTGAAAAGAGGATGCTGTCCAAGTTGCATGCCATCTTGGTCAATGATTCCCATCCACTACATAATGTACTGGGTGGGCACAGGAGTACATTCAGCCAGAGGCTCATTCCACCGAGATGCAGCAGAAAGCGTCTTAGGAAGTCATTCCTGCCTGTGGTCATCACACTTTACAACTCCTCCCTTGGAGGGTCAGACACCCTGAGCCAATAGGCTGGTCCTGGACTTATTTCATAATTTACATACTACTATTTAACTATTTATGGTTCTATTATTATTTATTATTTATGGTGCAACTGTAACGAAAACCAATTTCCCCTGGGATCAATAAAGTATGACTATGACTATGACTATGACTTTTCAATTTTCCATAGTATTTCATTTAATCTTAATCCTCAAACAATGTAAGAAGTAGAAGGCCACTTTGCCTCTCATGACTGTTCTACCATTGAATTAGAACAAACTACATTCCTACATTAATCCTATTTTACTTGATTTTCTTAAAATCTGACACTCTATCAATGTTTGTCTAAAATATCCTCAGATATTTTCAAAACCCTCTTGAATTGAGAATAGCAAAGATGATCTTTTCTTCAGTTGAAGGGATCTCTTCTCTTTGCTGGTGGCATAGCAGGTAGTAGCACTGCCTGAACAGTCCTACAGCCCAGGTTAGATCCTAACTTCTGTGTGGTGTCTGCACAGTCGCCCTGTGACTGTGTAGGTTTCCCACAAGTTTAATGGATTTCTCACACATCCCAAAGGTATAGAGTCAAAGATTCGTAGACCAATACAGCCCAGATACCCACCCTCTGGACCAATGAGTCCATGTGGACCTAACTAGTCCCAAGTTCCTGCAATCAGTTGATATACCTCCAAGCCTCTCCCTTCTATGTACCTATCCAAGTGCTTCTTAAATGGTACCATTGTATCTGTCTCAACCATTTAATTCCAATAACTCATCACCCTCTGTGTGAAAATGTTGCCCCTCTGGTCCCTTTTAAATCTTCTCCCTCTCACTCCAATACTTTGTCTTCAGTTAGGATTCCCCCAACCCTGGGGAAAACACTGTTATGATCATCTTTATCTATACCTCTCATAATTTTAGATTAGATTAGATTATGAGGACACACAGTCCTCTTTTATTGTCATTTAGTAATGCATGCATTAAGAAATGATACAATATTCCTCCGGTGTGATATCACAGAAACACAGGACAGACCAAGACTGAAAAACTGACAAAAACCACATAATTATAACATATAGTTGCAACAGTGCAAGCAATACTATAACTTGATGAAGAACAGGCCATGGGCACAGTAAAAAAAGTTCAGTCTCTTGAAACATAAACGTATCTATAAGGTCACACCACACTCTCGTATGTTCCATGGAATAAAGGCCTAGCCTGGCCAATCTCTCCCTATAACTGAAGCTCTCTAGTCCCGGCAACATCTGTGTAAATCTTTTCTGCATTCTTTCCACTTTATCTACAATAAGGTTAAAGTGTAATAAGGTGACCAGAATGGTACTCCGACAGCGGCTTCACCAGTATCTTAGACAATTGCAACATAATGTCCCTACTCATATACTGAACACCCTGACTGACGAAGGCCAGCATACCAAATACCTTTTACATCACCCTGTATAGCTGTGAAGCTGCTTTCAATGAACTGTGAACTTGTGCTCCTAGTATTCTACCATTCATAGTATAAGTCCTATGCTGGTCTGACATTCCAAAGTGCTTCACCTCACACTTAACTGTATTGAAATCCATATGCTACCCCTCAACCTACTTTCCAAACCAATCACAATCCCGCTGTAATCTATGATAACCTTCTTCACAATCATACTATCGTACTATCTGCCGTACTATCGTGGTGCCTAACTATTGATTGTCCTTATATTGTCTCATCCACAAACTTACTGATCAAGCCTTGGGCATTCTTCATACAGATCATTTACATAAATATTGTATAACTCAGGTTCCAGTATCAAACTTTGCAGCACACCTCCGATCACTGACTTCTATTTGGAAAAGCATCCATCAGCCATCACCTTCTGAGCCAGTTTCGAATTGACCAAACTGTTCTTCCTGGATTCCATGGGACCTAACCTTCCAGATCAGTCTACCATGTGGGACCTTATCAAAGACCTTGCCAAAGTCAAAATAAATAATATCCATTGCCCTACCCTCATCTACTTTTGAGGTTACTTCTTCGAAAAACTCAAAAAGTTTGTCAAGTACAACTTCCCTCGCACAAAATTCTCCATTTATCCAAACAGTGTTAGATTCTGTCCCTCAGAATTCCCTCTAGTAACTTGAAGACTACCAATGTTTGGCTGACCAGCCCTTAGTTTCTTGGGTCACGCTTACAACCCTTTTAAAATATTGGAATGACACTAGACAACTTCCAATCTTTGAGAACTTCACTAGCGGCTAACAATGAAGCAAATATGTCTGCAAGGGCCTCTGCAATTTCTTCTCTAGCTTCCCACAAAGTCCAAAAATGCACTCACTCAGGCCCTGGAGTTTATTCAATGTGCTGTAAGGCAAATACCTCCTTCCAGATAATTTAAATGTCCTGCAAAACATCTCCACTTGTTTCCCTCATTTCTTGAGCAACCATGATGTTCTACTCAATAAACACTGAGAAGAAATCTCTTCTAACAATCCAACCTATCTCCTGTGGCTTGAGACATAGGTGCCCTCCTGATCTCTAAGGGACATAATCTCTCCCCAGCCATCCTTTAAATATTAATATGGTACTATGCAAAAATCTTAGGCATCCCCATAGTTTTATGATTTCAGATGGTGTGGCCTCCACAGAGCTCTGATCTCAACATCATTGAGGCTGTCCAGGAATATCTGAAGAGACAGAAGCAAGCGAGACAGCCAATGTCTGCAAAGGAACTGTGACAATTTCTCCAACATGCTTGGAGTAATGTACCAGCCAATTTTCTTATAGCACAGCATGACAGTGTACCTAAGAGAACTGATGCAGTTTTAAAGGCAAAGATGGTGATACCAAATATTGATTTGATTTAGTTTTTTACTGTTTACTGCTCTTTATAGTAAGTTTTTGGAGATTTAGAAAATTTTCGTTTCATTATTTTTGAAAGCATCTTTGCTTCACAGCATTTTTTTTATATATGCCTAAGATTTTGCACAGTACTGTATTTGTCAATGTGGAGTGGTGAGCGAGTTTGGAAATCTGCCAGGAGCCAAGAATGGTGGAGAAAGTGAAGGTGGAGTGCCACAGAAGGTGGCAGAAAAGGAGTGGCAGAAGCAGAGAGGGGGTGGTCTGGGTGCAGACACACCAGCCCTGAAACACCTGGCAAGGACATTTGATTCCAAACAATTGGCTTATTCATCATTACAGAATATTTCTCTGGTACTTCCCACTCCCCCCACTCTCCCTTCCCCTTTTATCAACCACGATTACCTTCTCCTTGCCCCGTCCCACTCTTAGTCCACTATAGAGACCCTTATCAGAATCAAGCTTATTATCATTCACATATGTCATGAAATTTGTTGTTTTGCAGTAACAGCAGTACAGTGCAATGCATAAATTTACTACAATACTGTGCAAAGGTCTGAGGCACCCTGGCTCTGTATAGAACAAGCTAGTTGTAGAGTTTCCTGAACTTATTTATAATGGTGCAAATTACTTAAAACCATAGATGCCTTGATTGCATGCCAATTAACACAACACCATTGTCTTAACAAGTGACTGATGCATATGCAGTCTCTTCATCTGAGGGTCAGCCTGTGCTTCTAACTGCAATTTACTACTTGCAATTTACAATAAAAAACTGAAGACTGGTTCTTGCTTGAATTAATATCTGCTATATTCACATAGCTCTATAATACTCACTAATAGTCCTGTCCACTCTCTTAGATGTATGTATTCTTAATAGTTTCATAGTCATGAAATAATCTACTCATCCTCAACCTCGTAACTCCAATATATGGTTCTTTATTTTTCTTGACCAGAGCCTCAATATCTCCAGTCAGCTCAAGTACCCTAAGCTTGCCAGTTTTATCCTTCACTGCAGCAGGAACATGCTGTCAATGGACTCCTTATATTTCATTCGTAAAAACATCCTACTTGCCATTTGATTCTTTCCCTTCAAACAGGCTCACCCAATGAGCCTCTGCTGGATCCTGATTAATTCCCAATAATTAGACATGCTCCAGGTTAGGACCCTGACCTATGGCCTAATCTATGCTGTTATGTAGGCAAAATGTCTGGTTAGCAGGTTAATTTGCCAGCGTTAATTGCTCCTGGTGTAGGTGAGTTGGAGCAGCATTGAAAGGAAGCTGATAGACAAGACAGAGAGAAGAGGTTACAGGGAAATGAGTTAACTAATTGCTTTCAGGGTTAACACGGACCTGATGTACGCAATGGCTACCTTTGCGCTGCCTGACAACGTGAGGGATTTGAGCATCTTATTTGAGACTGAATCTTGGTATTTAATACACTAGGCAGGAAATCATTAAATGGGCATTAATCCTAACAAAACGCAGAATTTTTCAGTAAAACAAAGAACTATACCGTAGATGCTGGGAAAATGATATAAAAGCAGAAAATTCTGGAGATAACCAAAAGGTCACTCAGCATCTGTGGAGGGAAAAGGAGTTAATATTGGAGAATTAACTTTACTTCTTGCTGCTCTCAGTGATGAGTCTCCTGTATCGTGACAAAACAGTGTCCTTGCAAGTTGCATCACCATCTGGTATAGGAGCAGTCAAGCATTAGACCAAAAGTCCCTACTAGGATCATAGGATTCTCCCTACCATATAGCGGGGGCATTTATCAGGAGCACTGCAAACACAGGGCCCTTAGTATTACTAAGGATCCCATCCATCTATCCAGCATCTTCTTTGACTTTCCACCTTGAGGCAGGAAACTACAATGCAAAAAAGCAAGAATGGTCAGGATGAGAAAAAGTTTCTTCCCCCAGGGTATGAGGCTTCTAAACTCCCAGCTGCATCTTATTTGAAGTGTCATTTGTTAATCTGTTCCCTACCTTACAATATTTTATGCTAATGTACTTTAATTTGTTATTTATGTGTGATTCATCTGTAGATTTTATCCTTATCTTCATAAGTTATTGTGTGCTTCTATGTGTGTTATGTACTTTACACCCTGGTCCAAAGAAAAATTGTCCCATTTCTATGTACGTTATCTGGTTATATACATTATATACATTAAATGACAATAAACTTCACTAGACTTGACTTGGCTGTACATATGAGTAAAATTTTCTCAGGGCCATATAAAAGTTTTTAATAATCTTTTATTAACATGCAATATCAGCACTACCCTCTCCACTGATCTACCAGATCTGCAGGGTATTTCCAACTGATTGTCACAGGGATAATTAAATTAGCATCTACTGAGTGAGTGAAAATTCCCAGCAATTTTTGGGATTCACTTTAGAGTCTGATCTGAAGGATGAATTGTACTCAGAAGCACATTTTTTGCTCACTTAGATATTTTGTTTGTTCATTTGCTGCTTCTAGTACCACAATATATCTTTTGAGAGATTTATGGAAATGGCTTTGTCTCATCAAGCAAAGACACTTTAAAAAAAGATCCTTTTGAATCAAAAGTTCAGAAGAAATTTCAAATAGAAAGAATGTCATTTCCATTAAACTAGCTATTCAAACAAAACTCAAAGGAAAGGTAGTTTAATCAGGAAAATCTCTTAATGAGGGCAGATCTAACTAGTTTAATAAGATTATTCCCTTAAAATTTCACACCATACTTACAGGGAATTACTGAGTTGCCAGCAATATGGGAGTGCTTCCTAGTGAACGAATGGCATGATGCAAGATAGTAGTTAACTGCTTCCTTTCAAGGACATTTAGAAATGAGCAGCAAACACAGACCTTGTCAGCATTGCCTTCATTCATATAAAAGAATAAAAATGGGGGAGATAGGCACCACCGGACCTGACAGCTCAACAACTAAGGTTGGAAAATGTCTGAATTTTTCAGAATGAAAATTTATAGAAACATATCGAACAATCAAAATGATGTAGTGTTTTAACAAAGTGATACTTGACCAACTTCACTGAATTCTTTGAAGATGTATTAGGTGGAGTAGATGAGCAAAGGCATCAGATGCACATATTTTATTAAACTGACATATAAGATTAGCAGAAGCTTGAAAGCAGTGTCTCACATGGATATTTTCTAACGTATCAGATGTTCATAGTTAATGAAGATGTTACAAAGAGAGAATGGAGACCATGGAGAAATTTTTCAATGGTGAGGATGTATAAACTCAAGGCCTCACCCAAATGCGTAAGTTTGCAAACACAGAGCCAATGACTGAATTGGACTTGATACAAGGTAGGACAAAAGATGCAGAGATTTAGAGTCGTGGTCTGTGCAGGATAAAAAAAAGGAAGACTGATTAGAGGAGGTTGGAAGGATCAAGTCAAAAAACAGCAAAGCTGAAGATAAGATGATGAATTGAGACAAAGGCAGAATCAAGCAAAATTACGGAAATGGTCTTAGAAATGATATGGTTATCTGATGTCCTACTCAGGGTCCGATATTGCCTAGTCTGCAGACTTGAAAGCAATTCAGTTGTTTCTTTCTGAGGGATTGAATTTTCAGATGTGATTTGAAACTTAAATTAGACTTTACTTAGGATTGCTGTGCACAAATTTAATAACCACTTTATAAAATGGTGTAAATGATCTGGAAATGATGCTAAGATTTATAAGTGTAAGACCAGAAATACAAGGTCAAACCTCTCAGAAAAAAAAAAGTTGAATTTCTCAAGCTAAAGGTTTTTTAAAAAAATGCTGTGTGGATGAACTCACATCTTTAATAATGCACAATGAAAAAGCTTCCAGTTATGGGAAAAAGAGTGTTAAGAATGTAGAGACCCTTGTGATAAGGGGATTTTGAGATCAATAATACAACACATCAAGCAATGTTGGATCAGCATACAAGTGAGAAATTGCAGAGTTTTATCAATTTGATTAGAATACAGAAGACGCAAGTATTCCCGTGGACCACAAACAATATGGAATGATTGGCACACTTGGCCTGTTTTGTCTATATTTTCAGTGTAACTATATCTAGACAGCCCATTAAACATTAAATGCTCTGCTATTCTCTCATCCCACTTATAATCATCTTTTAATTTGCTGCTATTTAGGAGTCTCAAATGGAATCTATAATTGAGGTCAGAAGAAGACATTTGTAGCACCTCTTCAGCTGAGGTCAGTTCCAGAACTTCAATTTGGGATTCCCTGTAAGGCAAGGGTTCCCAATCTTTTTATAGCATGGACCAATACCATTAAGCAGACTGGGAGCCTCTGCAAGGTGATAGTCCAGCTGTTAGATAAGAAGTTTACAACTAAGAACTCTTGTTGTTTGAGGGGTGGTGTTTGTTAGAGGTATGGAAGATCCCAATATTAGATGAAGACCTCATGTACAGTAAATGGGGACCAGTTACTATATTGTTCAACAGCAATCAGAGGTTTCACCAGGCATATACTGCCTCATATTATCCACTGATCAATTGAACTGACATGGTTAATTTGTAAAACAACTATGTGATTCTCCTGTTTGGCGTGTTTGATGATGCTGCTGTCACAGAGCATTGATCTCACAATATTGAGAAACCACTTTGCAGCTTGTGCTGCTAGAAAATATGAGCAGATAGACGACATGAGTGGAAAGACCCTTTCGTGACATTGTGGTGAAATGTCAGTGAAAGAAACTGAAATGTATCAGAAGGTAGTTTCTGTGTGTAAAGAGTGGAAGCCAGTTTGAAGAAAAGCCCTGTAGAATGAGGAGAACTGTAATAAAGAGGAGACTGCACTCTTATTTGAAGATTAAGTACAAATATATGTCTGTCTGTCTTAGTACCATATCAGACGCAGACTTTGTTGACCATGGTTTTCCATATAGATCTATCCTTCGTTTTTTGGATGACTTCCATTTCCTCGATGTGTAGCCACCTGGCTATGCTTTTGGTGTACATAAGCCAAGGTCTTCCTCTAGGTTTGCTCTCCTCAATCTTTCCAGAGAGTATGAGTTTTTCTAGTTCATCTTTCCACATGATGTGTACCAGGAATCTGAGTTGTCTTTCTCTTATAGTTGGTATGAGTGATCGAACTGCTTGGGCTCTTCTAAGAACTTCTTCATTTGATGTGCGTGTGGTCTATGATATTTTTAACATTCTGCTGTGGAACCATAATTCAGCTGCTTCTAGTCTCTTTTCCATTGCTGGGGAAATGGTCCAGTATTCACTTCCATAAGTCAGGATAGAATAAATGTAGCACTGCAGTATTCTGTTTTTAGTGTACGTGCTCATCTTTCTGTCTGTTAATATGGTCTTCATTTTTTGGAAAGCTTCTTTCGCCATTGCTACTTTGTGTTTGAATATATGTATATGTATTAGTCAAAAACAAAAAAAAAATTAAAAATGCACATGTTGAAAATAAGAAATATAAACAGAAAATGCTGGAAACAAAGAAAGAGACCATCAATATTTTGTATAATGACCTTTCATCAGACCCAGTAAGAAGAGAAACAAGTTTTAAGTTGCTGGGGGCTTGAGGAAGGATAGAGAACACAAAGCAAATATCTTTGATAGGATGAGGCCAAAGTTTCTGTGGTAATAAGAGTTGAAAAAAATTTGGTTGAGACAATACAAACAAATTGACATATAGAAACCGTGAAATACAGGCCAGAGTTGTAGAAAATGGCAAGCAGATCGGAAAATATCAGTCAACGGAATATCAGTCAACAGAGAGAAACTGAGTTAATATTACAAGTTCATGCAGGCCTAGAGAACAAGTTGCCTGAAACTGTTGAGTTCAGTATTGAGTCTAGAAGGCTACAAAGTGCCGAGGTGGAAGATGAAATGATGTTCCTCATTGTTGGGACTTGTTGGAACAGGGCAGGAAGCTACAGGCATAAATGTTAAAGTGAAGTGCGATGAAGAATTAATGAGGCAGTCAAAAGAAATTCATGGTAACCTCATTGTTTGGTGTCTCAACTGTGAAGATGCACCAGTTGCATTGCAATACAATGGTTAAAAAAAAGTGCAAATGTATTTCAGTTTTTATCTGGGCTCCTTGTTAGTGTGAAGAGAGGAGATTAGAGATCTCGCAAATCTCAGATCCCCTCTGCAAACTCCTTCAACCATGACGGAAGTTGGTACCATGTCTGAGATAAAATGCTTCCTTGTGACTATTCATTTACCCTCATGTCATTGACCATTCTTCCCTCCAAATAGATCTCCAATAGATGAAAAGAATGAAGCAGATCACCTTCAAAATGGATCTTAAATATAAGCCAGTGTTTATCACATAGAAAGTGGTTAAGTGCATCAATCAAGTGCAGTAATTGAAATCATTGGTGGAGGATATTTAAATAATTTTAGTTATCAACTTGTTGATTAAGTTTAAGTGGATCCATAAAACTAATCCAGTTTAAGGTGATGCTGGTGAAGCCCATTGACTACTTAGTGGTGGCACACAAAATAAAGTCAACAACTAAAAACTTAATTAATAACAATTTTTCTGGTAAACAATCACTGCAAACAAAGGAGAGGTGAGCGGGTGCAAGGCAGTGTTGAGGGTACTGAAGGTGAGGCGGAGCGGAGGCAGAGTCGAGGCAAGCCTGGTTCCATCCCTGAGATCAAGGAAAGACCCAAGGTTTGATCAATTTAAGCACTGGGGCCGAATTGGAATGATGGGGTATAGGCTGAATCATGGTAGCAGAGTCTAGACGCTGGGGCATATAGAAGTGACAGGGCCCGAAGTTTGGACAATTTAAGCACTGGATCATATTGAAAGAGTCAAGGTGTTTAGACCTGAGGTGACGAACAGACCAGTTCTGCTCGCTACACTGCAAAACTTATTCAACTCTGCACTGAGCTGAGGCTGTAGCCTACTCAGGCTGCAGTGATGCCTAACTTTGTGTCCGTGGATTCACTTTTGTGAACTTCAGTTCTGAATACTACTTGCTTACTTTTATTGTTTGCATGATTTGTTTTCTTTCTCCGCACTTTGGGTGTTTGATGGTCTTTTTTTTAATGGGTTTTCTCACTGCAATGGTTAGGAGTTCCCACCTGCCTCAAAAGGGCAATAATCATACCAGTGCCCAAGAAGAGCAGTGTGAACTGTCTTAATGACTATTGTCCAATAGCACTCATAGCTAAGGTGATGAAATGCTTTAAGAGGTTAGTCATGGCTAGAATCATCTCTTGCCTCAGCAAAGACCTGGGCCCACTGCAATTTACTTATCAGCACAATAGGTCTATGGTAGACATGAACTTAGTGGCTCTCCACGTGGCCTTGGATCACCTGAACAATACAAATACCTGGGTCAGGATGTTGTTTGTTGACTATAGCTCAGCATTTAACAGTCCTGATCAAAAAGCTACAGAACCTAGGCCATTGTATCTCTCTCCACTTCTGGATTCTTGACCTCCTAACTAGAAGAACACAGATTGGTAGGAACATCTCCACCTCGCTGGCAATCAACATTGGCGTGCCACAGGGATGTGTTTTAACCCACTGGTGCACTCTCTCTACACCCATTACATTGTGCCCAGACACAGCTCAAATGCCATCTATAAATTTTTTGACAATACAACTATTGTTGGCGGAATTTCAGATAGT
Organism: Mobula birostris; assembly: GCF_030028105.1. NCBI lineage: Eukaryota > Metazoa > Chordata > Chondrichthyes > Myliobatiformes > Myliobatidae > Mobula > Mobula birostris. Next base: position 77,103,994 of record NC_092373.1, on the reverse strand, counting down.
GACGTGAGGGCGTATATGAGTGGTGTCATAGCAACAATCTTGCATTCAGCATTAGTAAGACCAAAGAGCTGATTATGGACTTCAGAGGGGATAAGATGAGGGACCACAAATCAATCCTCATAGATGGATCAGAAGTGGAGAGAGTGAGCAATTTCAAGTTCTTCTGTGTCAGTATCTCTGAGGACCTAACCTGGTCCCAACACATTGATGCAGCTATAATGAAGTCAAAACGGAGGTAACATTTCATTGAGATTTTGAAATGTGATTTTTCAACTAAAACACTTGAAAACGTCTATAGATGTGCTATGGAGAGCATTCTACTGGCTGCATCACCGTCTGGTGGGGGGGGTGGGGATGGGCAACTGCACAGGATCAAAGCAAGCTGCAGAAAGTTGTAAAACTAGTCAGCTCCATCAATGGGTAGTAGCCTCCATCGTATCTAAGATATCTTCAAGGACTGGTACCTCAGAAAGACGGCATCCACCAGTAAGGACCCCTTCTACCAAGTACATGCCTTCTTCTCATTGTTACCATCAGGAAGGAGATATAGAAGCCCAAAGGCACGCATTCAGTAATTCAGGAATATCTTCTTCTCCTCTGCCATCCAATTTCTAAATGGATATTGAATCCATGACCATTACCTCACTACTTTTGTTTTTAATTTCTGTTTTTACACTACTTATTTTAATTTAGCTATTTAATATACACACATATATATTTATACTTATTGTAATTCAGTTCTTTTTCTATATTTATGGCAGGGAATGCCTCGGAGACCAGGTTACTGGCACTGAGCATAGATCCGTGGTGCAGAAGGGAAAGAGGGAGAAGAGGGGAGCAGTAGTGATAGGGGACTCAATAGTCAAAGGAACAGACAGGAGATGCTGTAGATATGAACGGGACACCTGAATCGTATGTTGGCTCCCAGGTACCTGAGTCAGAGATGTCTCGGATCGTGCCCACAGAATTTTGGAGGGGGCGGGAGCCAACTTTGCTTTTGTCTTGGTACATGTTGATATCAATGACATAGGAAGGAAAAGCAAAGAGGTTTTGAAGAGAGAGTTTAGAAAGCTAGGCAGAAAGCTGAGAAGCAGGACCTCTAGGGTAGTAATTTCTGGTTTGCTACCAATGAGAGTAGAAATAGGATGATTTGGCAGATAAATGCATGGCTGAGAAGCTGGTGCAGGGGGCAGGGCTTTGAGTTCTTGGATCTAGGGGAGTTAAGGGTTATGGTGAAAAGGCAGGTAGCTGGAAATGAGTCATGGCCAGGTCATCCATGATCTTATTGAATGGTGGAGAAGGCTCGACAGGCCAGATGGCCCACTCTTGCTCCTATTTCTTATGTTCTTATGATCACTGCGATCTCTTTAGAGGGAGGTATGATCTGTTCAAAAGTGATGGGTTGCATCCGAACCCAAGGCGTCCAATATTCTTGCGGGCAGCTTTGTTTGAGCAGTTACAGAGGGTTTAAACTAATTTGGCAAGGGGGTGGGAAACAGAGAGAAGGGAGGCAGGATAGGACGGATGGTAAAAAAGCAAAGATAGCATGCAGTCAGTCTGTCAGGAAGGGCAGGCAGATGATAGGACAAAATTGCAGCCAGCAGGGTGAGTACCAATGCAAATACAGTACTCAAAGTGTTATATCTCAATGCAGTGTATAAGAAATGAGGTGGATGATCTTGTTGCACTATTACAGATTATCAGGTATGATGTTGTGGCCATCACTAAATTGTGACTGAAGGATGGTTGTAGTTTGGAGCTGAATGTCCAAGGTTTTATGTTGTATCAGAGGGATAGGAAGGTAGGCAGAGGGGTTGGCGTGGCTCTGTTGGTGAAGAATGGCATCAAATCAGTAGAAAGATGTGACATAGAATCAGAAGCTGTTGAATCCTTGTGGGTTCAGTTAAGAAACTGCAAGGGTAAAAGGATCCTGATGAGCATTATATACAAGCCTCCCAACAATAGGAATTAGAAAAGGCCTGTCAAAAGGGAAATTCTATGATAGTCATGGGAGATTTTAACATGCAGGTTGAATGGGAAAATTAGATTGGTAATGGATCTCAAGAGATGGTTGAGTGCCTAGGAAATGGCTTTTTAGAGCAGTTTGTCGTTGAACTTACTAGGGGATCAGGTATACAGTACTGGATTGGGGGTTATGCAATGAACTGGAGGTGACTAGGCAGCTGAAGGTAAAATAACCTTTAGGAGACAGTGATCACAATACGATTGAGTTCACATGAAAATTGATAAGGAGAAAGTGAAGTCTGACATAGCAGTATTTCACTGAAGTAAAGGAAATTACAGTGGTATGAGACAGGAGTTGGCCAAAATAAATTGGAAAGAGATATTGACAGGGATGACAGCAGAGCAGCAGTGGCTTGAGTTTCTGGGAAAAAGAGGAAGGTGCAGGATAGATGTCTACCAAAGACAAAGAAAAACAAAAACTCTAATGGCAAAATAGTGCAACTGTGGCCAATGGGAAGCACTAGACAGCGGGAAGATAGAAAATTGGGAAGATTTTAAAACCTTAATGCTTTTAGCAACTCGAACAATCATTAGGATGGAAAAGATGAAATATGAAAGCAAGTTAGCAAACAATATCAAAGTGGTTAGTAGAAGCTTTTCAAGTATGTAAACAATAAAAGAGAGGTGTGAGTGGATATAGGACCATTAGAAAATGAGGCCGGAGAAAAAATATCGGGGGCCAAAGAGATGGCAGATGAACTGAATGTGCATTTTGCAGAAGTCTTCAGTGTAGAAGACACTAGCAATGTGTCAGTTGTTGAAGGGTGTGAGGGAGAAAATGTGAGTGCAGTTAATATTACAAGGCAGAAGCTGCTCAAAAAGCTGAAAGAAGAAAGAGTATATAAGTCACCCAGACCAGATGAACTGCACACTTGGGTCCTGAAGAGGTATTGGTGGAGATTGTGGAGGCATTAGTAATGAACTTGAAAAAAATCAGTGGATTCTGGCATGGTGCCAAAGGACTAGAAAATTGCAAATGTCACTCCTCTCTTTAAGAAAGGAGGAAGGCAGCAGAAAGGAAAGCCTAGAACAGATAGCCTGACCTCAATGGTTGGGAAGATGTTGAGGTCAATTGTTAAGGATGAGTTTAAGGAATATTTGGTGACACTGGACAAGATAGGACAAAGTCTGCAAGGTTTCCTTAAGGGAAAATCTTTCCTGACAAACCTGTTGAAATTTTTTGAGGAGATTACATGTAGGATAGATTAAGGGGATGCAGTGGTTGCATGTTTGGACTTTCAGAAGGACTTTGACAAGGTGCCACACATGAGGCTGCTTACCAAGTTAAGAGCCCATGGTATTACAGGAAAGTTATTAACATGGTTAGAGTCTTGCCTGATTGGTAAGAGGCAGCGAGTGGGAATAAAAGGATCCTTTGCTGGCTGACTGCTAGTGACTGGTGGTGTTCTGCAGGGGTCGATGCCGGGATCGTTTCTTTTGCTGTATATCAGTGAGTTAGATAACGGAATAGATGGCTTTGTTACCAAGTTTGCAGATGATACTAAGTTTGGTAGAGGGGCAGGCAGTGTTGAAGAAACAAGTAGGCTGCAGAAGGAGTTAGACAGATTAGGAGAATGTGCAAGAGAGTGGTAAATGAAATACAATGTTGGAAAATGCTTGTTCATGCACTTTGATAGTAGAAATAAATGTGTAAACTATTTTCTAAACGTGGAGAAAATCCAAAGATCAGAGATGCAAAAGGACTTGGGAGTCCTTGTGCAGAACACGCTAAAGGTTAACTTGCAGGTAGAGTTGGTGGTGAGGAAGGCAAATCTAATGTCAGCATTCATTTCAAGAGGTCTAGCATATAAGGGCAGGGATGTGATGCTGAGACCTTATAAGGCACTGGTGAGGCCTCACCTTGGGTATTGTGAACAGTTTTGGGCTCCTCATCCAAGAAAAGTTTTGCTAGTATTGGAGAGGGTTCAGAGGAGGTTCACAATGTTCACAAAGAGGTGCACTCGCTGGAATTTAGAAGGATGAGAGGGAATCTCATTGAACCCTCTTGAATATTGAAAGGCCAAACAGAGTAGATGTGGAGAAGAATGTTTCCCATGTTGGGAGAGTTTAGGACCAGAGGACATAGCCTCAGGATAAAAGGGTGTCCATTTAAAACAGAGATGTGGAGAAATTTTGTTAGCCAGAGGGTGCTGAATTTGTGGAATTTGTTACCACAGGAAGCTGTGGAGGCCAGGTTGCTGGGTGTATTTAAGGCAGAGATTGGTAGGTTCTTGATTGGACACGGCATCAAAGGTTACAGGGAGAAGGCTGGGGTATGGTGCTGAGGAGGAGAGAAATGGTTTGAATGGTGATGTAGACTTGATGGGTTATGGCCTAATTCTGCTCCTACGTCTTATGGTCTTTATCATGTATTACATTGTACTGCTGCCACAATGTTAACAAATTTCATGACATGTGCCAGTGATATTAAACACGATTCTGATTCTGATTCTTTTGGGTTTCTTTGTTTTTTTCACTGTCCGTAGGGAAAAGAATCTCATGGTTGTATAATGTATACATACTTTGATAATAAATGTGTTTTGAACTTTCAGATTTGAACTTCAATATAGCAGACACAGACAAGGCTAATGATAAACAGAGATGATCTATTTACAAATGATAAATCCACACTTTATTGAAACAGAAAATAAATGCCAGGAAATTATAATTAAAATACATAACTATATTTTTTGACTTAAGCAGAAGAATTCTCTTTGTGGGATGTTATAAAGTACTAAAAAAGTGACATTAAACAAAAGCTTGAAATTTCAGTATATTTCCTACATGCAAATTATGTGGGCTATTATGCAATCAATCTTTAAAATAAATAAATTCTTTTCTATCCAGTTAGTTTAAGGGGGCCCATCCTTCATTCAATCTTCTCTGAAGAAACAGTTAACATGAATGACTTTTCACTACCTGACAGTGAAGCCATTTTCAATGGAGAAATTACAAAATATCATTGCTTTGATCTACATGGTCCCTTTATGCTCAAGCATTACTTACAATATATGTAAGTATGCGATTTTAATGTACAATTTGTAAACCTCTTTGGAGATGAGAACACATATACTTGTAGAGGTCCACACAGGCAGAACTGAGGTTCAAGCTTTTGTATGGCAGATGGAGATCTTACTCTTTCATAAATTTCATGGGAGCATGTGAAAGATCTGACTCTTCATCAGTGAGAAAGTACTAATTTTACACTTGATTAACTGCTATTGCTCAACATTGATAGAAGCATGGAAGACAATCAGATTTTATTTATTATTTATTTTGCAATATGCATACCTAACTCTAATGGCACGTGGAAAGGTGGTAGTGGTAGTGGAGATGTACAGAAACAGTTCAAACATCAGAGGGGATCAAATAAGATGAAGCTGATTCACAATTTAATGATATAAATGCAGGCACTGCTTCCATGTGCAAACTTTCCAAGGATATGTGTAAAATACAACAGAGCATAATATTAAGTATTTGAAAACTTCCTTCATTTCACAGGTAGTTTAATCCCAGAGAATCAACATCATTTTCATCTTCTGTTCCTTTTCTGAGAGTTGTTTCAAAGTTTTAATGACCTGTTTCCTTTTTGGATCTGCACAGATACGTTTGCGCCCAACTGCGAATCTGAAAAGAAATGGATTAAATTTTCATACAATGCTCTGAGAATAATAATGACATAAAACTAGGATCCAATGCTAGCCACTGAGATATTAGAATGTGTGCATGCTAAATCTTTGCAGCAGAGTTTGCTATCCTGTTGACTTGGAAATCCTTGTTATTGGACCAAGACCTTCTTCTGTCAAAGCCACGTGGTAGCTGGTATGCAACATCTATGCCAAGTTAAACGTAATCAAATAGAGGCATGTTCCACTCCTCAGTAAAACAAGCCATCTTTGATCCTCAGAAGAAGAGAAAGACTGACTTTACAGCATTAATCCTGCAAGAGCCATCATTTGTCTGGATTTCATATCTTTGGATTTTGTCGATGGAGGGGACTCTCTTTGAATACTTCTTGCAACAGCTGTTCAGTATACGAATCGGAGCTAAAAAAACAGAAGCTTTGGGGTGATAATGGGAAGGTATAGAACATTGAATAGTACAGCAAAAGAACAAGTGCTTCAGACCATAGTATAGCACTGAAATAATTGAACTAGTAATTAAATTCCTAACCAAGCTCATTCTGTGTTCAAAGCAACACACACAAAATGCTGGAGAAATTCAGCAGGTCAGGCAGTAAATATGGAAATGAATAAGTAGTCAGCATTTTGAGCCAAGGCCCTTCTTCAGGACTGAGAAGGAAGGGGGAAGATGTCAGCATAAAAAGGTGGGAAGAGGGGAAGGAGGCTAGCAGGAATATGATAAGTGAAGCCAGGCAGGTGGGAAAGATCAAAGGCTGGAGAAGAAGGAATGAGATGAGAATGGAGAGTGGATCATAGGAGAAAGGGAAGGAGGATGGTCCCAGCGAGGTAACAGGCAGGTGAGAAAAGGTAAAAGGTTAGAGTACAGTATGTTCATATCCCTTAATTTTCTGCACATACATGTGCCTATCTAAGAACCTTTTAAGTGGCTCTGTCATACTTGTCTCCACTATCTTTCATGGCAGTGCTTTCCAGATACCCATCACTCTGTGTAAGATACATGCTCTGTCTATAAACCAAAGACAGGATGATGGAGATGAATGTTGCTTTCCTGGATGCTGAATGACTACTATATCAACAAATTTGGCTCAAGTCACAGTTTAAAATTCCCTCTCTTCACTGATTGAGTTTTCCACTTGGAGGACTGGAAAAATAATGTGGAGCAGCAAAACATGTCATCGTCACCATAGGAGCTATTGTATTGAGGTTTGAGTTTATTACTCAATAGAGATTTGTTCAAACAGCAGCAAATTATCCCATTCTTAGTTGGTTGCATTTGCAATAGAAAAAATTGAAAAAAATCACAAAATTGAATTAATAAAATTGTTTTTATTTTATTGAAGACTTATAGAGACATACTGGTTTTATTCTTAATGTTTTCCTATTAGTATCATGAATGACAAAGTTCACAATTTGTTTTGAGCTAACCTTTAATAAGCAGATTTTACAGTTAGGGTTGGTAAAATGGACATAGAGTGGAAGAACTGATAGAAACATAGAAACATAGAAAGTAAGTACAAGAGTAGGCCAGTTGGCCCTTCGAGCCTGCACCGCCATTCAGTATGATCATGGCTGATCATCCAACTCAGAACCCTGTACCTGCCTTCTCTGCGTACCCCCAATCCCTTTAGCCACAAGGGCCATATCTAACTCCCTCTTAAATATAGTCAATGAACTGGCCTCAACTGTTTCCTGTGGCAGAGAATTCCACAGACTCACCAATCTCTGTGTAAAGAAGTTTTTCCTCATCTCGGTCCTAAAAGGCTTCCCCTTTATCCTCAAACTGTGACCCCTCGTTCTGGACTTCCCCAACATCGGGAACAATCTTCCTGCATCTAGCCTGTCCAATCCCTTTAGAATTTTATACGTTTCAATAAGATCCCCCCTCAATCTTCTAAATTCCAGCGAGTATAAGCCTAGTCAATCCAATCTTTCATCATATGAAAGTCCTGCCATCCCAGGAATCAATCTGGTGAACCTTCTTTGTACTCCCTCTATGGCAAGAATGTCTTTCCTCAGATTAGGGGACCAAAACTGCACACAGTACTCCAGGTGTGGTCTCAGCAAGGCCTTGTACAACTGCAGTAGTACCTCCCTGCTCCTGTACTCGAATCCTCTTGCTATGAATGCCAGCATACCATTTGCCTTTTTCACTGCCTGCTGTACCTGCATGCACACTTTCAATGACTGGTGTACAATGACACCCAGGTCTCGTTTCACCTCCCCTTTTCCTAATCGGCCACCATTCAGATAAGAATCTGTTTTCCTATTTTTGCCACTAAAGTGGATAACCTCACATTTATCCACATTAAATTGCATCTGCCATGAATTTGCCCACTCACCTAACCTATCCAAGTCACCCTGCATTCTCTTAGCATCCTCCTCACAGCTAACACTGCCACCCAGCTTCGTGTCATCCGCAAACTTGGAGATGCTGCATTTAATTCCCTAATCCAAGTCATTAATATATATTGTAAACAACTGGGGTCCCAGCACTGAGCCTTGCGGTACCCCACTAGTCACTGCCTACCATTCTGAAAAGGTCCTGTTTACTCCCACTCTTTACTTCCTGTCTGCCAACCAATTCTCTATCCACATCGATACCATACCCCCAATACCGTGTGCTTTAAGTTTGCTCCCTAATCTCCTGTGCGGGACCTTGTCAAAAGCCTTTCGAAAATCCAAATATATCACATCCACTGGTTCTCCCCTATCCACTCTACTAGTTACATCCTCAAAAAATTCTATGAGATTCGTCAGACATGATTTTCCTTTCACAAATCCATGCTGACTTTGTTCGATGATTTCACCGCTTTCCAAATGTGCAGTTATCACATCTTTGATAACTGACTCTGGCATTTTCCCCACCACCGATGTTAGGCTAACCGGTCTATCATTCCCCGGTTTCTCTCTCCCTCCATTTTTAAAAAACGTGCCTGATATGCTTGGTTTTCTGTGAGGATAAAACTGGCTCATATAGATAAGCATATTGGAACAGAAACACATTGTATTAGATATAGTGATCTGCCTCACGTTTCCTTAATTGCATTATGCACTGCTGCTTGGTGATGCTGCATTGTAAAAATAATTGAAGACAGTGATAGCCATTGCTGGTTTGAATAGAGATCAATACTGAGTATAAAGTGCACTGGATCTTCATCTATGTTAATTGGGCTGTAAGTAAGGAAGATGAAGTAAATCTTTGCCCCTCTTCTAGTAGTGGAAATGCTTGCCAAACATATTTGGAGTGGAGTAATATTGAAAACTGTAATGAGATATTAAAACCCCCTTCAAGACAATTCAGATTACTTTCATATTTAAATTGGAAATCTAGAAATATATACACTACAACTGTAGTAAATATGTTGCCACCTGATATATTGCTCACTGTGAAACATGAGGAGAAGATTTGGCCAATCGGGTCCATGTCAGCACCTAGCATAGTAACCCTGTTATTTCCATTCTCTGTCTTACTTTCCTGAATCTTCTCACTCATGTCCATCAATTTCTTTTACATTCTTTCATCTTTTAACTACACTAGGATTCATTTACAACAGTCAATTTTGGGATATGAGCAAAGGCCAGAACACCTGGAGGAAACCCTTGTGGTTACAGGTAAAATATGCAAACGCCACACGGACAGCATGTGAAGTTAGAGACCTACTTTGGTGGAACGGCAAGACAGAATCATTAACTGTTGCACTGTTGTGGTAATTCAGCAATTGTTTCAATCACAAAAACACAATTAACAACAGGAAACTGCAAATGTATTTAAAATAAGGCTAAAAGATATTCTGGATATATTGTGGAAAAAAATATGGCTTGCTGGTTCATTTAAAGCAATCCAATATTTGTTTAGAAGTGGGTCCAACACAATGCTCTAAATGGCATTATGATTGGAATTGAAAAATAGCAACCAATTGTTTAGAATTTATGAGATGCCCTGTAAATACTACTTAAGTGACAGATTTAAAAGCAAACAATAAGCAGAAGTGTAGAATAAACATATAAAAAACTTCACTCACCTCCTGACAAAACAATGTTGAGCATGCTGAGACAAATCAGCACTACAAGAAACTGCTTCATTTTGTTGAAGAGGTTTTCCTCACTGGTGGTGGTGCTATTAAAACATTTCAACTGTAGCTCATATATATCCTCTGAGGTGATCAACCCCCATTCTATTTTGTGTGAGGGAGGAAGTGAATGGAAGGCAGGTTTGGTGTCTCTGTGGAAACTGTGATGAGACGTTTAGATTTATCTACCCTTCCTATTCCTAACCTTTGTGGTTCTCTTTACATTTTCATTTGCAAATAACAATAATTTAAAAATGTAATAGCATAATAGTCATTATCAACTGGACATTTATTTTAGCTCGATGGTTATAGAATTCTTATTTATTTTATAAAGAACGTTGATTTTTTATTCTTAGATTGATTCATGGGAAACTCTGGTTTACTGAGTCAACAAATCTCATTTGCATATCTCTTTGTCTCATGTAAACCATACCACTAACACCTAAGATTTAATCAGAAAAATGTTACGAACTTTGTTATTCTTTGTACTAGTGTAGTGATCAAGTTAAGAGAATACATTTGTTCTTTATAGAATTCTTAATTGTTTGCATTTGCGAAATCTTAATTAGCATCTTTTAGTTTAAAAAAATCATAAAAATACATACAAGAAATAATAAATGTTTTTAATATCCATGGTGTTATTGCTTCAATAGATTTGTAATGTTAACTTTTTGGAATATAAAAATATAGGTGTATAAGATGATGGGAGGCATTGATCGTGTGGATAGTCAGAGGTTTTTTCCCAGAGCTGAAATGGCTAGCACGAAAGGGCACAGTTTTAAGGTGCTTGGAAGAAGGTACAGAGGAGATATCAGGGGTAAGTTTTTTACGCAGAGAGTGGTGAGTACGTGGAATGGGCTGCTGGCAATGGCGGTGGAGGTGGATACGATAGGGTCTTTCAAGAGACTCCTGGACAAGTATATGGAGCTGAGAAAAATAGAGGGCTATGGGTAACCCTAGGTAATTTCTCAGGTAAGGACATGTTCGGCATGACTTTGTGGGCCGAAAGGCCTGTATTGTGCTGTAGGTTTTCTATGTTTCTATGTTTCTAAAATGGTTGGAAGACCACTACAGCTCCAGCTGAACCATCCTTGCCTGGCCTGAAGTTAAAATCAAGTCACAGTTTACAGCCCTGAACAAAATCAAATTATAACACATTGCAAAGACAGAAGTTTTGATCTGACTCTGCAAACCGAGCTTATTCCAACTCATTCAGGTAGAAATGAGAAAAGTCATTACCTAAAGCTGGAGGCAGGTAATTGAAAATCCCAACATAGACCTTGTGAGAGAGCATTATATTGGAGCAGGGCAAATTACAAGAGCATTAGGCAGGAAAGGGGGAGAGTTAATTATGAACTTCTGTTTTTGGGCAGGTCTACATCCAATATATAGAGGGTACTTAAAGACCCAATACACAGAGTACAGGACAGGTATGTTCCAGTAAGAGGTAAGGATGGCAATGTAAGAAAACCCTGGATGCTGAGAGAAGTAGTGAACTTAGTCTAGAAGAAAAAGAAAAAGTAAGTAACATTTAGGAAGCTAGAATCAAACAGAACCCTTGGAAATAACTCAAGAAGGGAATTATGAAAGCCAAGAGAGGCCATGAAAAGTCATTGGCAAGTAGGGTTAAAACAATCCTAAGGCATTCTAAACATATGGTACATCAAGAGCAAATGATAACTAGGGAGAGGGTAGAACCACTCAAAGATAAATAGGGGAACATTTACTTCAATGCAGAGGATGTAGGCGAGGTCCTTAATGAATATTTTACATCTGTATTTCCAAAGGACAAGGATGTGAAGGATCAGTACAGAGAATATTGCAGGTATATACAAGGGCATTTCAAAGTAAAGGAGGAGGTAGTGTTGGGTATTTTAAAGAGAGTTAATGTGGATAATTCCCCAGAGCCTGATGGGATATACTCCAGGTTATTGAGAGAGGCAGGAGAAGAGATTGCTGGGACCTTGACCAAGTCCTCGCTAGCCACATTTGAGGTCTTGAAGAACTGGTGAGCAGCTAATGTTGATCCACTATTCAAGAAAGGAACGCGGAATAATCCTGGAAACTATAGGCTGGTGAGTCTCAAGTCAGTAGCAGGAAAGTTACTGGAGAGAATTCTTAGGGATAGGATTAATAAGCATTTGGAAAACCATGGCCTAATTAGGAAGAGCCAGAATGACTTTGTACAGGATAAGTCGTGTTTTACTATCTTAATTGACTTCTTGATGAAGTGACAAGGGTAAATGATGAAGGTAGAGTTGTGGATGTTGTCAAGTGTAACATTATCTTAAGTCTATTCAAATGAATTTGTTTGGATCTGGTACTGCAGTGAGATGTTTGGGACTCAGAGTACAGTGTGTTCAGACTTATCTTATATCATGAAGTGAAATGAAGACTTGGCCTCTGATAATGAGGACCTCATGACAAAATTGAAATGGATCATCCATTCACAACATTGGCTGAAAGTATTGTTTTTGCTCCAGCCTCATTTTGCTTTTCAGCCAATCCAAGTTGCTTTTCAGGCAAGAGTTGATATGTTTCATCACCAACATCTCAAAACACCATCACAGTGGATGTAAATGCTACTGGATGATAGTCATTGAGGCAGCTTACTATATTCTTCTTAGGCACCAGCATAATTAAAGCCTGCTTGAAGCAGGTGAGTACCTCTGACTGCTTAAGTGAGAGGTTAAAGTTTTCAGTGAATACCCACCCAGTTGATCAGCACAGATCTTAGTACTTGGCCAGGTACCCGAATGCTTTCTGTGGGTTCACTCTCTTGAAGCGTACTCACAATGGCCTTGGAGCCTGAAATCACATGGACGTTGGGGTCTGTGGGAATTTGCAATGTTTCCTCCATGTTTTGACAGTTCATGCTTGCATAGAAGGCAATGAGCACATTTGGGAGTGAAGCCTTTTTGTTATCCATGTCACTTGGTTTGACTTTATCTGGAGTGAGCCACGTCTCCATGAAACATAGAACACAGGAACTTCTCATTTCCTTCAGATACAACAATTTTGCCCTTATATCCTCAACCTTGTTCTCCAGTGATTGTACATTTCCTAACAAGATGCTAGGTAGAGAAAGTTTCATTCCTCTACATCTCATCCTGTCTTGGAGTTCTCCCCTCCTTCTTCTCTTCTGACCATGGCAATATACCTTTGTCTGCTTAAAGGTGCCATACCTGCATTCTTGAGCATTAATTCCATGGAGTCCTTCAGAAAATTGTGAAATCTATAGTTCATTAAGATGGTTCAGAAGTATATCACTTAAAGGGAAATTAAAAGCTGTAGATTGCAATGAGAATAATTCATAAGAGGTATATTTAGAAGTTTTGTAAGCAGTCCACAACATGTTCAAAGGAGGTATGAGTGGAGAAATGGCTGATGGTATTTAACCCAAACAAATGTGAAATGTTGCACTTTGGTAGGTCAAATGTAGGGAGAGAATACACAGTTCAGGGCAAAACAGTGTCAGGAGTATTGCATACAGTTATGTTTGCCCTATTATGGGAAGGATGTTGAGACTTTGGAGAAGTTGCAGAAGAGGTTCGCCAGGATGCTGCCTGGATTAGAGAGCATGCGCTATAAGGAGTGATTGGATAAACTTGGATTGTTTTCTCTGGAGTGGCGGAAACTGAGGGGAGGTTTTGTGCTATTATGTGCGTGCAGACTAAAGAACTTCAGTTCCCAGTGTGCAACGCAGGCAGTTCACCCGGAACCCAAAAGTGACATTGGTGAATGTCACACACAAGTTTTTGGCAGGTGGGAGTGTCCTGAATAAAATGTGGTCAAGCTGAAGCTATTCTGTAAATATACAATATATTAGTTTATATGCACATAAGTTTGTCTTTATTATGGCAGCAACAGGGACAGATGAAACAATGAAAGTACTCAAAAAGATAATACAGAAAAGATAGCCGGCAATTAAGAGTGACTATCCAATGTGTACTTGGGATTATTAGGCATGCAGAGCTGAACTATCAACAGTGGAAGGTATGGTCTTTGAAGGGAACAGGTTTAAGATTCCAGTGTTGCTATGCAAGGAAATGCTCCAGAATATACCTGAATGGTATCTCAGTGAGGAAACATGTAAATGAAAAGCTTGTGAAGTGATGTACTGACCAAGAATGAACCCAAACATCACCTAGACCATTGCTTCATGTGAGATACGTCTTACTTACAGACAAAAGCAGCAAGCAGAACTGCTTACACCATACCCTCTACCAGACAGGCCCCAGTTCAAAGTTGGAGTGGATTTGTTTGAATATACCGGGAAGAGTCACGTTATTATAGCAGACTACTTTTCAAATTACCCTGAAGTTGCAACACTGCAATCAGCATCCAGCAAGATGGTCATCACCCTCCTGAAAGCTGTGTTTATGAGGCATGCAACTCCATGGGAAGTGATATCAGGCAATGGTCTACAATTTTGGAGCTGTGAGTTTGAGTTCTTTGCGAATGATTGGGGGTTTCGACATATATCGGCATAATGTCACCCAAAATCAAATAGCCTAGCAGGAAGTTTGTTCAAGGTAGTGAAAGGCCTCATGAAGAAGGTGCATGGTGAATGAGAGGACTTCTACAAAAGTCTAATGATTTACAGAATTGCGCCACTGCAGAATGGCCTTTCACCAGCCCAAGTTCTGATGGGTTGAAGTATACACACTAAACTTCCAGTGCACAAAAATCCGTTGACTCCTAAAAGAGCACGCAAGGTCAAATTGGCTAAAGAGAAAGGAAAAGAAAAACAAGACTGCGAAAAGCCCACAAGTCCTGAAGTCTAGAAATCAAGTGTAAATCTGAGATCACAACTCCGGCACAAGGTTCATTCAACGATATATGCAAGAGGAAATTGCTCCACATTCCTACCAGATACAGACAGAGCAAGGACCATCTCTGAGAAGGAACCATATGGATCTATGACCACAAGCTCCAACCCATTGCTGTTGCACAGCACCTGTTTGTTCACCAAAGGGACCAGCAGATATGAAAAATGAACTTTTTAGTCAGAGTTCTCAAAAAGACACTAATATTAACACAGAAAGGAGAAGCAGTACATCTGTGGAGATACACAGCAGACCAAAAATTATCATCAAGCAAGCTCAGAGACTGATTGAGAGTTGCTGAGTGAATTTCCGGCTGTATTTGGTCATTACAATTGAAATTATTTTAAATATCTTTGATAGAAAACATTATTGTTCCTTGCAAGTTTATGAGGCCATAGTATTGCATTTAGTTTTTCTTTAAAGAGGGAAGATGTGTTATTATGTGCGTGCATAATAAAAAACTTCAGTTCCCAGTGTGCAATGTAAGTGGTTCACCCGGAGTCCAGAAGTGATATTGGTGAATAGCACATACATGTTTTTGACAGGCTGGAGTGTTCTGAGTAAAATGTGGTTGAGTTGGTGGCATTCTCTAAATAAACAATGTGTTAATTTTTTTTACTTACCCAAGTTTGTCTTTATTAAGAATGAACATAACAGGTTTGAGCAACACACATCAAAGTTGCTGGTGAACGCAGCAGGCCAAGCAGCATCTGTAGGAAGAGGTGCAGTTGACGTTTCAGGCCGAGACCCTTTGTCAGGACTAACTGAAGGAAGATTGAGTAAGGGATTTGAAAGTTGGAGGGGGAGGGGGAGATCCAAAATGATAGGAGAAGACAGGAGGGGGAGGGATAGAGTCAAGAGCTGCAACTCCCTTGTCCATTCGTCCCCCCCATCCCTCCCCACTGATCTCCCTCCTGGCACTTATCCGTGTAAGCGGAACAAGTGCTACACATGCCCTTACACTTCCTCCCTTACCACCATTCAGGGCCCCAAACAATCCTTCCAGGTGAGGCAACACTTCACCTGTGAGTCGACTGGGGTGATATACTGCGTCCGGTGCTCCCGATGTGGCCTTTTATATATTGGTGAGACCCGATGCAGACTGGGAGACCGCTTTGCTGAACATCTACGCTCTGTCTACCAGAGAAAACAGGATCTCCCAGTGGCCACACATTTTAATTCCACATCCCATTCCCATTCTGACATGTCTATCCACGGCCTCCTCTACTGTAAAGATGAAGCCACACTCAGGTTGGAGGAACAACACCTTATATTTCGTCTGGGTAGCCTCCAACCTGATGTCATGAACATCGACTTCTCTAACTTCCGCTAGGCCCCACCTCCCCCTCGTACCCCATCTGTTACTTATTTTTATGCACACATTCTTTCTCTCACTCTCCTTTTTCTCCCTCTGTCCCTCTGAATATACCTCTTGCCCATCCTCTGGGTCCCCCCTCCCTTGTCTTTCTTCCCGGACCTCCTGTCCCATGATCCTCTTGTATCCCCTTTTGCCTATCACCTGTCCAGCTCTTGGCTCTATCCCTCCCCCTCCTGTCTTCTTCTATCATTTTGGATCTTCCCCCTCCCCCTCCAACTTTCAAATCCCTTACTCACTCTTCCTTCAGTTAGTCCTGACAAAGGGTCTCGGCCTGAAACATCGACTGCACCTCTTCCTACAGATGCTGCTTGGCCTGCTGCGTTCACCAGCAATTTTGATGTGTGTTGCTTGAATTTCCAGCATCTGCAGTATTCCTGTTGTTTGCTTTAAGATAACAGGTTTGATCAAGGTTTATAAGATTTTGAGAGGTATTGCTAGAGTAGACAGAGAGTATCTTTATCCCAGGGTTGAAAATATCAGAGGGCATGTATTTAAGGTGAGGAGGGTTAATTCAAAAGATATGTGAGGTGCAAGGTTTTTTACACTGAGAGTGGTGGGTACATGGAATGCATTGCCAGGGGTGGTGGTTGAGGCAGATACATTAGAGACTTTTGAGAGATAAACACATGAATGTGAGGAAAATGGAAGGATATAGATATTGTGTAGGCAGAGAGAAGTCATTTAGTTGGCTATTTAATTAGTTTAGCACAACATTGTGGGCCAAAAGGCATGTTCCTGTGCTGTGTTTTCCTATGTTCTATGTTCCATGAGACAATTAATTCCTCTCAATCAGTGAGCAAACTATAATGTATACGGAAAACAGAGATGCAATAGACTACAGATACTAAAATGTGGAGCGACACACAAAATGCTGGAGGAACTTGACAGGATAGGCAGCATCTATGAAGGAAAATGGACGGACTATGTTTTAGGTCAAGACTCTACAAGAGCTTGACTTTGCCACAAGTGCATGGTTAGGGAATCACTCATAATCCATTGTAATGAGTAAAATGAAATGTTTACAGGGAATTTAGAAAGATAGGCATTGTGACTCGACAATTTTTTATCATTGCTCATTTTAAGACATCCCCTCCTCCTACTCCTTATATAACCTAATAAGCATCATTCTATTCATGTGTTTATCTCGCAAATCTATGCTGGCCACTTCATTATTCTTACTTCTAACACCTTCCTGTCAAGTTCTTCACCTGTGTTGTCTATTCAATATATTAGTGATCATCAATATTCTGAAGTTTAGTATTCGATTGATTTGCTTCTGTTGTTTGATGAGACAAATAGCTTGTATAAAATTGTACAGGGAACTGTTAATTTAGGATGTTACAAACAGCAGAAGCTTTAAAGGGCTGCTGTTATTTGTAGTTTGTATTGTCACAATTATAACCAGACAATGTGAACCTCACTTAGAATTAAGCAAGCTGCCTTTTGAACAATGCATACCATATTGGCAACATGAACACATATGCCCAATTATGGAAAATGTTTTTGTAATATTTAACGATGGTATTTGTGGTGGCAAAGGTGGCAAATCTCTCTTGCCTTTGATAAAATAATGTTGTTTTGAATTGCTGTTCCATAGTGGTGAAAGAACTCCCAACATATGGTTCAGCATGGAATGCAGAAAGATAATGAAGAAACAACAACGTAAACATATATTTTTAGTCATTTTATTTGTGATTAATTATAGAGGCTCATTACTGACAAAAGTGTTGTTTTTCTACATTACCACACCCAGACTGCAGAGAATTATACACTGCATCTTTGAAGAGGAACTGCACAGCATGTTCTTCAGAAGGAAGTCAATTAATATAGTATAAATGTAACCTAACCTAACATAATGTAACATAATAGAACAACAGTAATATATCAGATCCACAGGTCAAGATAATATTGAGTCTGAAAGGGATACTTTCAGGTGGTGTTGTAGGTCAGTGTAACTCCATTTCAGTTCCGTCCCAATTCCCAACCCCACCTCCCCAGGAGACGTGGACTCTCAGTTCAGAAATGTGAATCACACCACTCTAATGGTATGTTAGTCTTCTTACATACTTGATGCCACATCCATGGAATTTGAGGTTCCTCAAACCAGTGACCAAAGCTGTGAGATCACAAAGCAAACTTGGGAAGGCGTCCAGCAATATATCCTGTCCCGAACACAACTGTCTTTAGATTTTGGAGGATTCTGGAGGTCTACTAAGCACTTACTCCATTCCCAACAGTGAGTATCTAAGAGCCTGCTGAAAGGACAGAACAGAAGAATATTAGGGATTCAGTTTCCTCTGGGGCAATGGATGTGTCAAAGCAGCATTTCAACTTTGATTTCTATTTCTTCAGTTCAAGATCAGAAATAGGTGAATATATTCTTCCAAAATGACATTCAATTATGCAATCCAATCCTGACCCAAATGAGCAGGACAGTCTATTCCTACCACTGGTTAGTCAAGATGCATGCATTGGAACACGTCATGCATTACATCTCTCCTAGACCTTCAACACTTCTCTTCAGAAAGCCAGAAGATTGAGAGGACCCATTCTAGAGATCACCTCCATTTCATTCAGACTCTGAACTATTTCTCTATGACCTCCAGTGATGTTATAAAGCAGCCCAATATGTGCCTTATTAACAACACTTCATCTTCTGTCTGGGCATGTGGAAGTCTTCTGAACTCAACATCCAGTTGAACATATCAGGTAGCTTGCATTCTTTGTCTGTATTAGAGCTGGCCGTTCCTTCTGTACATAGGTCATCTACCTGTGAGAGTTGCTCAGTTTTTCTCTCCCCTTTTGACATCCTGGGCTGATTGGGATGTCCAACAGCTCTGCCTGCCATGTTGCATTGTTTGGGTTCATTCTTTCAAAACTGCCATTACTAGCCCATAAATAGATGGTGTCGTCATCAACACAACACCACATGAACCCTGGTTTTATCCCATCAGAGATAATCCCTTTTATCTTTCCATCTCATCCCCTCCCTCTGTTCAACTTCAAAATAGTTCTGATGATGGGGACAGTGTTTCCTACATTTTCTCATTTTTTTCATTCCTTTCTAGGTCAATCCTATTTCAGATCATACTGAAGACCATAAGACCATTGTACATAGTTTTTGAATTAAGCCATTATTTAAGTGACCTGATCTTCAAAGGTGTAAGGCTGAGGTTGCTAAACAATAGGCGAATGATATGATCAAATATAGTCACTGAGTAAATGGTTGCTTCCACAAATGAGAAGAATTACCTGTATTTGCTATCCCAGGATGACTGAGGAGGTCAGGGAAATTGTGTAGAAATACAGCCAATGAAAGTGATTTCACTTTCATTAAGTTGGATTGTTTCACCCAATGTCAAAGGACAGTTGATTATTTTTCAAAGTTCCATTGAATACTCTCTGAATCAAGTACACATTCATTGATAATTAATCACAAGGTGAATAATGGAGATACAGAGGATGCCAAGGAACTGCAGAGGAAGAATAGATTAGCACATTTGGAGCCCCAATAAACTTCCTATCCTGGTGCAAATTCCCATTGTCGGGGTTAGCAAACAGTTTTGTGTTGAGGCTTATGAAAGATTAACTGTTTTGTCTAGTTAAAAATTCAAGTAAAGCTACATTAAGTCATTTTGCACACATTTCTGGATGACTGTATTGCAGCCATTAACATTTCACACTCATTCTGGCAAGAGACTTTCTAATATGCTTGTGTTTTCTAGCATCTAGTTCACCGAACTGCATGCAATATCCAAATTAAACCAGCAGTGAGATATTCAACCACACTGGTAAAGAAAATGACAGGGACTGTTCTTTCACTGTAGAAACAACTCTTACTTCCACCGGATGGTCAGAACCATTGCTATTTCAGAAACCAACCACAAGCAACCAGCATTCATTGACAGATTGTTCTGCAGAATGTAGTTCCGCAAAGTAGCCCTCACAGAAAACTGTGACCTCATTGAAATCTCCATTGCAACCTCAGCCTCAAGGCTGAAAAACGCTCCATTTCCAACATGACGTCATCAACTTGAGACATTATCTTTATTCTTTTCTCCACAGCCCGACTGTTGTGTATTTCCAGCATTTGCTGATTTTCATTCAGAAGTCGCACTAACACCCCAGTAGTGTAGTGATCAGTGTGACATTATTACAGCTCAGTTCATCAGAGTTTGTAGTTCAATTCCAGTACCATCCATATATTCTCCACATGACCATGTGGGTTTCCTCTGGGTGTAACAGTTTCCTCTCACAGTCCAAAGACGTCAGTAGGTTAATTGTCCTGTGATTATGTTAATATTAAACAGGTGGGTGGCTGGGCATTGCAAATCATTGGACCTGTAGAGCACTCTATCTCTAAATAATAAATAAATAAACAAACAAACAAACAAATAAACTCAACGTCCCAGAAGCACCCAGGGCATGCCCTTTTGTCACTGTTAACATCAGGTAAGAGGTACAGAAGCCTGAAGGCACTCACTCAACGATTCAGGAACAGCTTCTTCCTCTCTGCCACCCGATTCCTAAATGGACATTGAAGCTTTGGACACTACCTCATTTTTTTAAATATACAGTATTTCTGCTTTTGCACATCTTAAAAGATCTATTCAATATACGTAATTGAGTTACTTGTTTATTCAGAATCGGAATCAGAATCAGGTTTATTATCACCGGCATGTGACGTGGAATTTGTTAACTCAGCAGCAGCAGTTCAATGTAATACATAATCTAGGAGAGAGAGAGAGAGAGAGAGAGAAAAATAAATAAAATAAAACATAATAATAAATAAACAAGAAAATCAATTACATATATTGAATAGATTATTAAAAAATGTGCAAACACAGAAATACTGTATATTAAAAAAGTGAGGTAGTGTCCAAAGCTTAAAATTCCTTTTAGGAATCAGATGGCAGAAGGGAAGAAGCTGTTCTTGAATCGCTGAGTGTGTGCCTTCAGGCTTCTGTATCTCCTACCTGATAGTAACAGTGAGAAAAGGACATGCCCTGGGTGCTGGAGGCCCTTAATAATGGACACTGCCTTTCTGAGACACCGCTCCCTGAAGATGTCCTGGGCATTTTGTAGGCTAGTGCCCAAGATGGAACTGACTAGATTTACAACCTTCTGCAGCTTCTTTTGATCCTGTGCAGTAGTCCCTCCATACCAGACAGTGATGCAGCCTCTCAGAATGCTCTCCACAGTACAACTATAGAAGCTTTTGAGCGTATTTGTTGACAGGGCAACTCGCTTCAAACACCTGATAAAGTATAGTTGCTGTCTTGCCTTCTTTATGACTAAGTCAATATGTTGGGACCAGGTTAGATCCTCAGAGATCTTGACACCCAGGAACTTGAAGATGCTCACCCTCTCCACTTCTGATCCCTCTATGAGGAGTGGTATGTGTTCCTTCGTCTTACCCTTCCTGAATCCACAATCAGCTCTTTTGTCTTACTGACGTTGAGTGCCAGGTTGTTGCTGCGGCACCATTCCACTAGTTGTCACTCCTGTACGCCCTCTCATCACCACTTGAGATTCTACCAACAATGGTTGTATTGTCAGCAAATTTGTAGATTGTATTTGAGCTATGCCGAGCAGCACAGTCATGTGTATATAGAGAGTAGAACAGTGAGTTAAGCACATGCCCCTGAGGTGCGCCAGTGTTGATCGTCAGAGAGGAGGAGGTGTTATCACCAATCCGCACAGACTGTGGTCTTTCGGTTAGGAAGTCGAGGATCCAATTGCAGAGGGAGGTACAGAGGCCCAGGTTCTGAAACTTCTCAATCAGGTTTGTGGGAATGATGGTATTCAATGAACAGCATCCTGATGTAGGTGTTTGTGTTGTCTAGGTGGTCTAAAGCTGTGTGAAGAGCCATGTTTTATTTTACGTATTATTATTTTTTTTCACTCTCTGTGCTAGATTATGTATTGCATTCAACTGCTGCTGCTAAGTTAACAAATTTCATGTCACATGCCAGTGATAATAAACCTGATACCGATTCTGATTACAGTTGCTAATACATGACTTGTCACCTTCTCTGCTCATTGTTGCAGTAGAGAAGCTGATGAAGCTCTCTGGTACATGACACAGCACATCAAGCTGTCGAAGCAGATGGACTGGACATGAATTTTTGCTACATGGCAGGTTTTTCCAGAATAAAGTGCCAAAGCCTTTACAATGCCTATGATACTGTACAAATAGAAACCATAGAAACTACAGCACAGAAACAGGCCTTTTGGCCCTTCTTGGCTGTGCCGAACCATTTTCTGCCTAGTCCCACTGACCTGCACACGGACCATATCCCTCCATACACCTCCCATCCATGTATCTGTCCAATTTATTCTTAAATGTTAAAAAAGAACCTGCATTTACCACCTCGTCTGGCAGCTCATTCCATACTCCCACCACTCTCTGTGTGAAGAAGCCCCCCTTAATGTTCCCTTTAAACTTTTCCCCCCTCACCCTTGACCCATGTCCTCTGTTTTTTTTCTCCCCTTGCCTCGGTGGAAAAAGCCTGCTTGCATTCACTCTATCTATACCCATCATAATTTTATATACCTCTATCAAATCTCCCCTCATTCTTCTACGCTCCAGAGAATAAAGTCCTAACCTATTCAACCTTTCTCTGTAACTGAGTTTATCAAGTCCTGGCAACATCCTTGTAAACCTTCTCTGCACTCTTTCAACCTTATTTATATCCTTCCTGTAATTTGGTAACAAAAACTGAACACAATACTCCAGATTCAGCCTCACCAATGCCTTATACAACCTCATCATAGCATTCCAACTCTTATACTCAATACTTTGATTAATAAAGGCCAATGTACCAAAAGCTCTCTTTACGACCCTATCTACCTGTGACGCCACTTTTAGGGAATTTTGTATCTGTATTCCCAGATCCCTTTGTTCTACTTCACTCTTCAGTGCCTTATCATTAACCCTGTATGTTCTACCTTGGTTTGTCCTTCCAACGTGTCCTCACACTTGTCTGTATTAAACTCCATCTGCCATTTTTCAGCCAATTTTTCCAGCTGGTCCAAGTCCCTCTGCAGGCTCTGAAAATCTTCCTCACTGTCTACTACACCTCCAATCTTTGTATCATCAGCAAATTTGCTGATCCAATTTACCACATTATCATCCAGATCATTGCTATAGATGACAAATAACAGTGGACCCAGCACTGATCCCCGTGGCACAGTTGTTCTTTCAACAACTTGTTGGTGGTAGACTTCTTTGACAGTCAAATCCAGAAATTTTGGTGGATTCCTCAATTCTTACCTCACTACAGCTGCCTCTCAACATTCATCAGTCACACTGCTCCAAAAGATGGATTTGGGAGGAACAAGGATCCCCCTATTCCAGTGGCTGATCACTCCACTCAGAGATTCAGACACTCATGTAAGCAATGGTTCGGGAACTTGCACCCCATTACTATTGAGAATGGAAATCACAATAAGGCTCCTAAAAATTAAATCCCCCTGAGTAGCGCTCTGGAAAAGCTATTAAACATTTAGAATACTTACAGGGCACAATTTGGTCTTCTATGTTTCTATGTAATTGTCAGACATGGAGATGAAGGAAAACATGGTGTGAGACAGCTGACTCTTCACTTATCTGTGTTCTTCCTGAAAGTTTGTGCCTGGTGCCTCCACATCACCATAAAGCATGGGTGATTAGTTAGTCTTAGATCAAAGCACATCTGTGTCCTATTTGATTCTGAAAGTCTGCAAATATCACTGAGACTTGCGTTGATGTAACAAATATATACAGCACTAGAAATTCATGCAGGAAGGTGAAGGCAACAATGCCCTGCTGGACTCAGATCTTCTCAACAAATCATGCTGTATATATATATAGCACAGAACAGGCCGTTCACACACCAAATCCACGCCAACCATAAATCCCCATTTACACTGGAGTCATTGAGTCATAGAGAAGTACAACTCTGAAAAATGCCCATCTCATCCATGTCAAAACTATTTAAACTGTCTACTCCCAGTGGTTCACACCAGGACCATAGCCCTCCATACCCCTGACTATCCATGTACCTATTTAAGCTTCTCTTAAAAAAGAGATATCAAGCTCACATGGACCACCTGTGCTGGAAGCTTGTTCCACACTGTCACAACCTTCTGAGCGAAGAAGCTTCCCCTCATGTTTTCCTTAAACTTCTCACCTTTCACCCTTAAGCCACGACCTATGGTTGTAGTCCCACCCAACCTTAATGGAGAAAGCCTGCTTGCATTTACCCTATCTATACCCCTCATATTTTTGTATACCTCCATTAAATCGCCTCTCAATCTTCTACGTTCGAAATAATAGTCCTAAGTTATTCAATCTTTCCTTATAATCAGGTCCAACAGAACTGGTAATCCTTGTAAATTTTCTCTGCACTCTTTCAAACTTGTTCACATTTTTCCTGTAGGTAGGCGACCAAAACTGCACACAATACTCCAAATTAGGCCTTACCAATGTCTTATACAGCTTCGACATATGATCCCATCATCTGTATTCAATACATTGATTCATGAAGGCCAATGTGCCAAAAGCTTTCTTTATGACCCTATCTACCTGTGACATCACTTTCAACAAATCATGTACCTGTACTCCCAGATCCCTTTGTTCTACCAGACTCTTCAGTGCCCTACCACTTACTGTATAAGATCTACTCTGGTTGTCCGACTGACGTGCAAAACCTTGCATTTGTCCGCATTAAACCCCACCTTCCATTTTTTTCAGCCCATTTTTCCAGCTGATGCAGATCCCTCTGCAAGCCATGGTAGCCTTCCTCACTGTCCACTCTACCCCTAATCTTAGGTATCATCCACAAATCTGTTGAACCAGCTAACCATTTTATCATCCAGATCATTGATATAGATGACAAACAACAAAGGACACAGCATCGATCCCTGCCTCCAGTCAGAGAGGCAAACCACTACAATCATTCTCTGATCCCTCCCAGAAAGCCAATGTCCAATCCAATTTGCTAACTCATCCCGAATGCCGAGCGACTGAACCTTCTTGACCAACCTCCTATGCAGGACCTTGTCAAATGCTTTACGAAAATCTATGTAGACAATACTCACTGCCTTGACTTCCTTCACTATCCTGGTAACTTCCTCGAAAAAGTCAATAAGATTAGTTTGATATGGCCAACCACACACGAAACAATGCTGACTATTCTTAATTAGTCCATGTATATCCAAATACTTCCATATCCAGTCCCTTAGAATACATTCCAATAACTTTCCCATAAATTATGTCAAACTCACACTGGCCTCTAGTTTCCTGGTTTCTGCTTGGAGCCTTTTTTACACAGCTGAAGAGCATTGGCTATCCTGCAATCCTCTGGTACTTTTCCTGTCACTGAGGATGTTTTAAGTATTTCTGCTAGAGCCTCACCAGTTTCTGCACATGTAAATGCAAAGTATGCATTTCAGATCTCCCCCATTTCGTTTGGCTCCACATAGAGATTACCAAATTGGTCTTCCAGGGGACCATTTCCGGAGGACTCATTTTGTCTTAATGTACCTGTAGAATCTCTTGGGATTCTCCTTCACCTTGCCTGCTAGAGCAAATTCATGCCTTCTTTTAGCCTACCTAATTTCTTTCTTAAGTGTTCTCTTGCATTGCTTGTACTCCATAAGCACCTCATTTGTTCCTACATGCCTAAACCTGCTAGGTACCTCCTTTTTTCTCTTAACTAGGGCCTCAATATCTCTTGAAAACAAAGGTCCCCTATACTTGCTACCTTTAACTTTTATTCTGACAAGCACATACAAGCTTTTTCCTCTCAAAATTTCATTTTTGAAGGCCTCTCACTTTCCGAGTACACTTTTGCCAGAAGACAGCCTGTTCCAATCCACCCTCACCAGATCATTTCTCAGTCCATCAAAATTGGCCTTTCTCCAATTTAGAATCTCAACCTGTGGACCTGGCCTATTTCTTTTCATACTTACTATGAAACTAATGGCATTGTGGTCACTGGATGTAAAGTATTCTCCTACACAAACTTCTGGACTCTGCACTGCCTCATTCCCTAATAGCAGATCAAGTATCACACACTCCCTCATTAGGACTTCAATGTACAGATGAAGGAAACTTTCCTGAACACATTTGAGAAACTCTGTCCCATCTAGCCCTTTTACAGTTTGAGATTCCCAGTCAATACGTGGAAAGTTAAAATCACCTTCTATAACAACCATATGTTTCTTGCAACAGTCTGCAATCTCTTTATAAACTTTTCTTCTAAATCCCTAGGACTGTTGGGTAGTCTGTAATATAGCCCCATTAACATGTTCATACCTTTCTTATTTCTCAGTTCCACCCAAGTAACCCTAATAGTCATGTTTTCCAGTTTGTCCAACAGAGCACTGCTGTGATATTTTCCCTGACAAGTAATGACACTACTCCTCTTTTAATCCCTCCCACTCTATCATGTCTAAAACAATGAAACTATAGAATATTGAGAACCAGTCTTGCCCCTCCTGCAACCAATTCTTACTAATGGTTACAATATCATAATTCCAGGTGTTGGTCTATGCACTGAGCTCATCTGCATTTCCTGTGATACTTCTTGCATTGAAATATACATAGATCAGTGCACTAATCACACCATGCTCAACCTTTTGATTCCTAAATTTGTCTGAGGTCTTACCAACATCTGCCTCCACGACCTCTCCACTAACTGTTCTGGTACTCTGGTCCCCATTCCTCCTGCAACTCTAGTTTAAACCCCAACATGCAGCCCCAGCAAACCTTCCTGCCTAGATATAGTCTATAGTCCCCCTCTGGTTCAGATACAAACTGCACAGGTCCCATCTTCCCTGGAAGGTGAAGGCCTAATGATCCAAAAATCTTATGCTCTCCCTCCTACATCAATTCCTTAGCTACGTATTAAATGCTATAACCTTCCTAGTTCTAGCCTCATTAGCACATGGCACGGGTAGCAATCCTGAGATCACAACCAAGGAGGTCCTGACCTTTAGCTTAGCACCTAACTCCCTGAACTCCCTATGCAGAACTTTGTCACTCACTCTACCCATGACATCGGTACTTACATGGACCATGGACTCCGGCTGTTCACCCTCCCACTTAAGAATGCTTAAGAAAGTTGAACTGAGATGTCCTATTCCCTAGCATCTGGGAGACAACATACCATCCAGGAATCTTGTTCTAGCCCACAGAACCTCTTGTCCATTCCCTTAATTAATGAATCCTCTTTCACCACAGTGTGACTCTTCTCCTCCTTTCCTTTTTGAGTCACAGAGCCAGATTCAGTGCCAGATTCCCGACCACTGTGAGGTTCCTCTGTTAGGTCAACTCCTCCAATGTATCCAAAGTGCTGTACGTGTTGTTGTCAGGGATGGCCACTCAGCACTGTCTCCTCAACCCCTTTCCCCTTCCTGACTGCCACCTAGTTTCCTGTGTCCTGCACTTTGGGTGTAACTACCTCTCTATATGTCCTGTCTAGCGCCCCTTCAGCCTCCCAGATGACCTGTAGTTCAGCCAGTTTCAGCTCCAACTCCTCAATGTAGATTGTCAGAAGCTGCAGCTAGATGCACTTCTCGCAATTGTAGTCACCCTGCCTTTCCGCACCCCACGGGGGGTGCATTTCACAATCCTGTCTGTCACCTCTACTGTCCTGACTGTGCAGATAGAAAGAAGGGAAGGAAACAAAATGTAACCTAGAGCTTTTCTTTTCTTTGCTTTCTCTGACTGAATCCTCTCTTTGCTGAAGCCTCAAAGACACAAAGCCTCAAGATCACCACTCTGACGATGGCCACTGCTCTTGCACATACCTTCCTCTAACTTGCTCTTGCTAATCAATCTCAAATGCAGACTGGTCACTGGTCAAAGCTCTGTTATGTTGCTGTGACCTGCTGTTCCCTTATTCTACTCGTGCAGTTGACCTAAGTGAAATCCCCTCTTCTCAAACCTGCGATGTCTGGATTGGCTCTATTACTATTCCTATCTTAATCTCAATTTTTAAAGTGTTTCCCACTTTCTCCGTGCTAGCTTGTAAACAACACCAGATGAGCAACAGCCTGGAAGTATGAATGACACCTGGAAGTATTCTGTCCGATTTCCTGATGGGCACACTCAAACGCAGATGGTTGTTAAGATATGCACAAAATAGTTTGTGTGCGCAATATTCACACACACAGAAAAACAGATGCTGTGTGCTCTGATTTGTGGGAATCAACATAACGTATCGGCACTGACTTGAAATGGTTATCAAAAGGAGATAGCAGCGTGTTGTAACAGTTAACAAATACAAATGGGGATTATTGCAGGAGTCACTGCTTTTTATATCCAAAGATGGGCACCAAAGATCTGAATATCAAAACTGGCAAAACTAAAGAGGTGTTGGTTAACTGAGAGTTATTTGTGGGGAACAAGGACACGGTAGACTGACAGACATATTTACCCTGTACATGAATCATTTAATTTTGAAGAAGAATGGAAGAAATCAGTGCATTCACAGGAATCTGTGTCATACTTACACCGACACCTCTGCCCACCATCGCCTCACTTACTCAGTTTTTTGCTACCATACACAGTAATGGTGCTATTTTTCTATGGGCTTTGCTTTTCTTATACACATAGGGTGGTCTCACTACACAGGAATATACTTTTCCCCTTGATGTATCACCTTCTTTCATTCTTCACTGTAAGTGCCTGTGGTTCTCCTCTTTCAGTTAAGTCCATTTTTCCCAAGAAAATCCAAGTTGCATGCCTGTCACACACCAGTCTGAGTGGTATTCCTAACTTACTTATGGGATAAAAAGACAATTCTACTCTCAAAGACTTTCTGGACATAATTATAGTTATAGTATGGCTATACGGTGTAAATGTGGCATTACTTGCTTCACACTGACTCATAAGATAGTATATTAGTTAAAATAACTCTGTGGGTATGTGAATGATTTGTGATTCAGTGTGGGGAAAAGGTTGTGCCCAATTGTTCATCCGTTCTGGCACTCAATGTTAGTAAAACAAAAGAGCTGATTGTGGATTTCAGAAAGGGTAAGATGAAGGAAAAGATACCAATCCTCATAGAGAAATGGAGAGAGTGAGCAGTTTCAGGTTCCTGTTTCAAGCATCTCTGAGGACCTAACCTGGTCCCAACATATCGATGTAGTTATAAAGAAGGCAAGACAGCGACTATACTTCATTAGGAGTTTGAAGAGGTTTGGCATGTCAACAAAAACACTCAAAAACGTCTATAGTTGTACCGTGGAGAGCATTCTGACAGGCTGCATCACTGTCTGGTATGGAGGGTGCTACTGCACAGGACCGAAAGAAGCTGCAGAGGGTCATAAATTTAGTCAGCTCCATCTTCAATACTAGCCTACAAAGCACCCAGGTCATCTTCAAGGAGGGGTAGCTCAGAAAGGAACTGTCCATTACTAAAGACACTCTGCACCCAGGGCATGCCTTCTTCTCACTGTTACCATCAGATAGGAGCTACAGAAGCCTGAAGGCAGATTCAAGAACAGCTTCTTCCCCTCTGCCGTCCAATTCTTAAATGGACATTGAACCCGTAAACACCACCTCACTTTTTTAATATATATTATTTCTGTTTCTGCATGATTTTTAATCTATTCAATATACTTTAAAGGGTTTATTTATTATCTTCTCTCTTAAGGATTGCATTGAGCTGCTGCTGCTAAGTTAACAATTTTCACAATAAGTGCTGATAATAGTAAACATGATTCTGATGATAGTAAGCCCACAAAGTTGTGCCAAACATGTCCCTACATTAGAATTTACTAGGCTTACCCATAGCCCTCTGTTTTTCTAAGCTCCATGTATCTATCTAAAAGTTTCTTCAAAGACCCTATCATATCCACCTCCACCACTGTTGTCAGCAGCCAATTCCATGCACTCACCATTCTCTGAGTAAAAAAACTTACCCCTGACATCTTCTCTGTACCTACCCCCCAGCACCTTAAACCTGTGTCCTCTTGTGTCAACCATTTCAGCCCTGGGAAAAAGCCTCTGACTATCTACACGATTAATGCTTCTCATTATGTTATACACCTCTATCAGGTCACCTCTCATCCTCCATCGCTCCAAGGAGAAAAGGCCGAGTTCATTCAACCTGAATTCATAAGGCATGCTCCACAATCCAGGCAACATCCTTGTAAATCTCCTGTGCACCCTTTCTATGGCTTCCACATCCTTCCTGTAGTGAAGCGACCAGAACTGAACACGGTACTCCAAGTGGGGTCTGACCAGAGTCCTATACAGCTGCAACATTACCTCTCGGCTCCTAAATTCAATTCCACGAATAATGAAGGACAATGCACCATATGCCTTCTTAACCACAGAGTCAACCTGCGCAGCTACTTTGAACATCCTAAAGACTAGGATCCCAAGATCCCTCTGATCCTCCACACTGCCAAGAGTCTTATCATTAATACTATATTCTGCCATCACCTTCCAAAATGAACCACCTCACACTTATCTGGGTTGAACTCCATCTGCCACTTCTCAGCCTAGTTTTGCATCATATCGATGTCCTGCTGTAACCTTTGAGAGACCTCCACACTATCCACAACACCTCCAACCTTTGTGTCATCAGCAAACTTACTAACCCATCCCTCCACTTCCTCATCCAGGTCATTTATAAAAATCATGAAGAGTAAGGGTCCCAGAACAGATCCCTGAGACACTCACAAACATGAAGAAATCTGCAGATGCTGGAAATTCAAGCAACACACATAAAAATTGCTGGTGAACCCTGAGGCACTCCACTGGTGACCGACATCCATGCAGAATATGACCCATCTACAACCACTCTTTGCCTTCTGTGGGCAAGCCAGTTCTGGAACAACAAAGCAATGTCCCCTTGGATCCCATGCCTCCTTACTTTCTCAATAAGCCTTGCATGGGGTACCTTATCAAATGCCTTGCTGAAATCCATATACGCTACATCTACTCCTCTTCCTTCATCAATATGTTTAATCACATCCTCAGAAAATTCAATCAGGCTCATAAGGCACGACCTGCTCTTGACAAAGCCATGCTAACTATTCCTAATCATATTATACCTCTCCAAATGTTCATAAATCCTCCCTCTCAGGATCTTCTTCATCAACTTACCAACCACTGAAGTAAGACTCACTGGTCTATAATTTCCTGGGCTATCTCTACTCCCTTTCTTGAATAAAGGAACAACTTCCGCAACCCTCCAATCCTCTGTAACCTCTCCAGTCCCCACTGATGATTCAAAGATCACCACCAGAGGCTCAGCAATCTCCTCCCTCGCCTCCCACAGTAGCCTGGGGTACATCTCATCCGGTCCCTGTGACTTATCCAACTTGATGCTTTCCAAAAGCTCCTGTACATCCTCTTTCTTAATATCTACGTGCTGAAGCTTTTCAGTCTGCTGCAAGTCATCACTACAATCACCAAGATCCTTTTCCATAGTGGATACTGAAGTAAAGTATTCATTAAGTACCTCTGCTATTTCCTCCAGTTCCATACACACTTTCCCACTGTCACACTTGATAGGTCCTATTCTTTCATGTATTATCCCCTTGCTCTTCACACACTTGTAGAATGCCGAGGGGTTTTCCTTAATCCTGCCCACCAAGGCCTTCTCATGGCCCCTTCTGGCTCTCCTAATTTCCTTTTTAAGCTCCTTCCTGTTAGCCCTATAATCTTCTAGATCTCTAACATTACCTAGCTCTCTGAACCTTTTGTAAGCTTTTCTTTTCTTCTTGACGAGATTCATTACAGCCTTTGTACACCACGGTTCCTATACCCTACTATAAATTCCCTGTCTCATTGGAACGTACCTATGCAGAACTCCACACAAATATCCCCTGAACATTTGCCACATTTCTTCCATACTTTTCCCTGAGAACACCTGTTCCCAATTTAAGCTTCCAATTTCCTGCCTGATAGTCTCATAATTCCTCTTACTCCAATTAAGCGTTTTCCTAACTTGTCTGTTCCTATCTCTTTCCAATGTTATTGTAAAGGAGATAAAATTATGATCACTATCTCCAAAATACTCTTCCACTGAGAGATCTGACACCTGACCAGGTTCATTTCCGAATACCAGATCAAGTACAGTCTACATATTGTGTCAAGAAACCTTCCTGAACACACCTAACAAACTCCACCCCATCTAAACCCCTTGCTCTAGGGAGATGCCAATCGATATTTGGGAAATTAATATCTCCCATCACGACAACTTTGTTATTATTTCACCTTTCCAGGATCTGTTTCCCTATCTGCTCCTCGATATCTCTGTTACTATTGGGCGGCCATAAAAAACACCCAGTAAAGTTATTGACTCCTTCCTGTTCCTAACCTCCACCCACAGAGACTCCATAGACAATCCCTCCATGATGTCCACCTTTTCCGCAGCCGTGACACTATCTCTGATCAAAAGTGCCACATCCCCACCCCTTTTGCCTCCCTCCCTGTCCTTTCTCAAACATCTAAAACCACGCCCTAAGCTCATCCGCTTTGTTCACTACACTACTTGCGTTAAAATAGACACACCTCAAACCGTCCGTCTCAGCGTGTCCCTTCTCTATCACCTGTCTATCCTTCCTCACACACTGTCCCCAAGCTTTCTCTATTTGTGAGCCAACCACTTCTTCCCCAATCTCTTCAGTTCAGTTTCCACTTCCCAACAATTCTAGTTTAAACTCTCCCCAGTAGCCTTAGCAAACCTCCCCGCCAGGATATTGGTCCCCCTGGGATTCAAGTGCAACCCGTCCTTTTTGTGCAGGTCACACTTGCCCCAAAAGAGGTCTCAATTATCCAGAAATCTGAATCCCTGGCCTCTGCTCCAATCCCTCAGCCACACATTTATCCTCCACCTCATTCTATTCCTATACTCACTGTCACGTGGCACAGGCAGTAATCCTAAGGTTACTACCTTTGCAGTCCTGCTTCTCAACTTCTTTCCTAACTCCCTGTAGTCTTTTTTCAGGACCTCATCCCTTTTCCTACCTATGTCATTGGTACCAATATGTACCATAACCTCTGGCTGTTCTCCCTCCCAGTGTAGGATATCTTGGACGCGATCTGAAACATCCCGGACCCTGGCAACTGGGAGGCAAACTACCATCCGAGTACAACCATTTATGCTGCTGTATGATGGCTGACAAGGAAGGCATGCTGAGAACTGTTTCTCATAGATTTATGAGAAGATGGTGGCGCGACGCAGCTTGTGCGGCTACTTTGGTGAATGATATCTGTAATCTGTCAAGTAGGGTGCCGTGCACAATCCTGATTTGATGGAGACAGACGTGAGAGAACGGAAGAACATCTGGAGAAACTTCTAAAATGCCTTTTTCGCTGCCGCCGCTACTGTGTGATCCAGAATCTGCGGAGGAGAAGGCCCCAAGCCCTTGGCTTTGCTTGTTGCTCGGTGGCTGGGGCGGGGTCAAAGCGCTTGGCAGGGATGGTGCTCGGTGCTCAGTGTCGAAGGGCTGGTCGGAGGCTCGAAGTTTTCGGACGGACTCAGAGTCAGCTGTGGTCGGGTGCTTCCAATGCATCGACAGTTGTCGGCGTCTGGAGGTTTATGGCAGGGAGAGTTTCTCCTTTCTGCCGCCTGCTATTGGGGACTATTGGGAGTCGATCGGAACTTTGAGATTTTTTTTACTGTGCCCATGGTCTGCTCTTTGTCAAATTATGGTATTGCTTTGCACTGCTGTAACTATATGTTATAATTATGTGGTCTTGTCAGTGTCTTTGGTTTGTCCTTTTTTTGTGATATCACTCTGGAGGAACATTGTATCATTTCTTAATGCAGCATGAATTTCTAAATTACAATAAACGAGGACTGAGTGTCCTCATAATCTAATCTAATCTAATCTGCAAAATTGATAAATCAATGATACTATTATGCTTCATTTGGAGTGCAAATATCTTTACAATATTTCTCAGAGTCCCAATGTCAAGTTTTCAGGTACATATGCCTAAATTTTAACACCTAGACCCAGAAATTCATTTGGACAATTCGAAATAAAATGGTGCTGTGCTATTTATCCAAAACCAAGGAAAACCCAAGGAATTTATCACTCTCACTCCTTATGTCCCATGCTGCAATTTAACTCATACCACCCCAGGCACAGGCTCGATGTTCAGACTGAGGTCAATATGTGTCTCAACTGTGCAGAATATTAACAGACTACAGCAGCAGTGATGTGATACATTTGGCATCCATTTCCATTTGCCTCCATATCTAATGAATAATTTTTCCCTTCATTTTCCATTGAAATTTTCACACTCATAAACTGATTTTTTAGTGCACAAATGACCCTGGATGGAAATGAAAGGTAGAGAATTCATCTGAAATTTTCGCACTCTCTGGTCCTTAAGATGACAGTTGTTACATAATCACAGAATAAAAAAGCTTTTACTAATCCTGTTTATCCTGAAATTATGCTGCTTAAAGGGCTAACACTTAAACTGCATTCTTTATCACCACAGAGACCATTGTCCTTATGGCTTTAATGTACTCTTACCCGCTTTATCTATGCAAGCCAAAGTACTTGTCTGACTCACTTTACTAGACTTGCATATGACCTCTTCCACATTTTGCAGTTTGCTAGTCACTGCTGTTTCAGAAGATTTCATCGATATTTTCTTGATCAAGCAAAGGTCGGAAAAATGGGTATGGGTATGTGATTTCATTGCAGGCTTCTTTAATACAAAAGCATTGAATTGAATTGACTTTGTTTCTTACATCCTTCACATACACGAGGAGTAAAAATCTTTACCATACGTCTCCATCTAAATGTGCAATGTACAATCATAGTAATTTATAATAACTTATAAGAAATGGGACGGTCAATGTAATATAGAGTACACTCAAATCAGTGTGAACTCATCAGTCTGATGGCCTGGTGGAAGAAGCTGTCCCAGAGCCTGTTGTTCCCGGCTTTTATGCTGCAATATCGCTTCCCGGATGATAGCAGCTGGAATAGATTATGGTTACGGTGACTTGGATCCCCAATGATCCTACAAGCCCTTTTTACATACCTGTCCTTGCAAATGTCCTGAATCATGGGAAGTTCACAACTACAAATGCACTGGGCTGTCTGTACCACTCTCTGCAGAGTCCTGTGATTAAGGGAGGTACAGTTCCCATACCAGCCAGTGATGCAGCCAGTCAGGATGCTCTCAATTGTGCCCCTGTAGAAAGTTCTTAGGATTTGGGGCCCCATACCAAACTTTCTCAACCACCTGAGGTGAAAGAGGCGCTGTTGTACAGACCACGTGAGGTCCTCGGTAATGTGGATGCCGAGGAACTTAAAGCTGTTTACCTTCTCAACCCCAGATCCATTGATGTCAATAGGAGTTAGCCAGTCTCCATTCCTCCTGTAATCCACAAACAGTTCCTTTGTTTATGTGACATTGAGGGAGAGGTTGTTTTCTTGACACCAATGTGTCAGAGAAATGACTCCTTTCCTGTAGGCCACTTCGTTATTGTTTGAGATAAGGCCTATCAAAGTAGCGTAATCAGCAAATTTAATTAACAGATGGTGCTGTGAGTGGTGATAGAGTCATGGGTATACAAGGAGTAAAGGAAGGGACTCAGTATGCAGCCCTGAGGGGCTCCTGTATTGAGAGTCAGAGGGTTGGAGGTGAGGGGGCCCAGTCTTACAACCTGCTAGCGATCTGACAGGAAGTCCAGGATCCAGCTGCTCAAGGCAGGGTCAAGGCTGAGGTCTCTGAGCTTCTTGTCGAGCCTGGATGGAACTATGGTGTTGAATGCTGAACTGTAGTCCAAGAGCAGGTTTCTCACGTAAGCATCCTTCTTCTCCAGATGTGTAAGGACGGTATGTAGAGCAGTGGCTGTTGTGTCATCTATCAATAGGCTATGTTGGTAGGCAAGTTGTAGGGGGTCCAGTTTGGGTGGTAGCAAGCTGCAGATGTAATCCTTGACCAGCCTCTCAAAGCATTTGTTCATTATTGAGGTGAGTGCGAAAGGACACCAGTCGTTCAGGCATGTTACCTTGGTATTTTTTGGTACAGGGACAATGGTGGGCACTCTACACTGGGAGAAGGAGAGATTAAAAATGTCAGTAAGCACATCTACCTGTTGTGCTGCACACATTTTGGGTACTCGCCCTGGGATGCTGTCCGGTCCTGCAGCCTTGTGTCTGTCCACTCATTGGAAACATCTGCGTACCTCAGTCTCAGAGGTGACCAGGTTGCAGGTTGTAGCGGTGGCTTTCCACGGAGGCTCAGAGTTAGCGACATCGAACCAAGCGTAAAAGCGATTGAGCTCATCTGGGAGAGAGGCCGCGATGTTGGCGGCACCACAACGTTTGGCTTTGAAGTCTACGATGGTATGCAGCCCTCGCCACAAGTCACGTGTGCTATTCGTTGTGAATCTTGACTCAATCTTCTCCCTATATTGTTATTTTGCAGCCTTGATAGCTTTGCACAGATCATAGCTGCTTTTCCTGAGCTCTAGTTGATCGCCAGCAATGTTAGCTTGATGTCGCGCTGTAAGTGCTGCTTGCACAGAACTATTGATCCAGGGTTTCTGGTTCGGGAAGACCCCGACTGACTTCTGGGGGACAACATCATCGATGCACTTCTGTTAGAACTATGGCTGCCTTTTGTTTCAGCTTCTACATGTACATCGGCAAAAGCAGAACCGAAGAGTGATCTGATTTTCCAAAAGCTGGGCAAAGAAGAGCTTTGTAAGCATTGCAGAAGGGATTGTAGCACTGGTCAAATGTGTTATCTCCATGAGTGCTCACCTGGATGTGCTGACAAAACTTCATTATCTGAGATCACATCCTGAGATAATGCAGCCTTACTGAGAACTCACAGGCAACCTTTTGCCTAGAATGCCTGGCTCTCTTACACACGAAACAAGTCCCTCCGTTGTCCTCCCCCCACCGATTCATTCATTTATTCATCAGCAATGTTTCTCAATAGCTGAAAGGGGTTTGTTTCAGTTGTGGTAAGTCCTGTTCAGAGCTGATGTCAAACAGCTACTGTGTGTAAGAACTTGCAATGTGTCAATAAAGAATGGCAGGTTGAAAATGACCGGTGTCAGCCTTAGTGATGGTAAACAGGAAGTCAGGACAAAACTGCTGTTAGAAACTCACAAAGTAGAGTAGAATGACCCATAATACTTTCAATATCAAAAAAGTGTCAATTGATTCGAGGCTCAAGCTTCCTCGAGTGCACTTAACAACGTACTTTGCATCTTTTTTCATACTTTGAAGCTGATCAAATTTGACTTATTTATGCTGTAAGCAATTTAATGTGTTGTGACGTGAACAAAGTCACCACAGATACACTGAACCAAGTCGATACAGAAGCAAAGGCATCATATTGAGACACTCTTAGAAGGAGAGGCCTGCTCAACACAATATTACATGATATTTTTATATGCTAAAGATCAAAGGCACTGGTAGGACAATTATATAGTTAAAATGTATCTGCAATGCTTCCTTTGAATTACATGTAATCTTCAAATACCTCTCTCTTCGCACCCACACTCCAGACACCCAAAATGAAAGTAAATTCCCACCGACTCTGGGTTGCATTCATGCATCTGCAGGTTTCTACGGTCAAATGGAAGGCTATTGTTCAGAACTGCATTTTAAATTCAATCTACAATCCACTTACAGGTCTTGGCACTAGCTATACACCATAATTTCAGAATATGTCATAATAGTCACTCTTCTTGGCCCTCCTGGGCAAAAATTAATTTGTTCCAGGAAAGGACAAACATTAAGAAGAATCAAATCAAATCAAATCAGGCAGCAAAAATGCCCTATTCTTCAGACCCTTTTCACCTATTACCAACTACATCTACGCTATCATCCCTTATGGTTACCTGCAAGACCCTAAGCAGAAATTGTTCCAGAGATCCGACCAATAGTCTTTAAAATGCAGCTTTGTCATCTGTATGCCTATTGTCTCCTTCCCTGCTGGCTGACTACAATTCTAAACTTTGGCTGGTGCTTACGATTTGTCAAAAGGTGTTTTATAGTGGCAGATTCCTCCTACGGTAAAATATTCATGTTCATCCCTGGTAAAGATGCCTGAGGTCCCACATCAGCAGGTTCAGGAGCAGCTACTTTCCTACAATCATCAGACCTACACAACCCAAAGCCAACCTCCGCAGTGGAACATAACAGACTATTTTGTACTACCACAGACTTGTCTCTGATCGTGATTTATTTTGTGGCAGTCTTAATTTTTCTGTCTTTTCACTGCCTTGTCTAATTTGTATCATGTGCTGACTGTTCTGACATGTCTGTTGTGCTGCTGCTGGGGATGCACGTCTTTCATTGTACTTAAGCACATGACAATAAACTTGACTTGCTTGTTAAGATGTAGTTACAGTTTCTATTATTTTGTTCTTGTAGCCTGAGAACAACTCCTTTTGTACCAGGTCTTCTCAGAATCAGAATCAGGTTCATTCTCACTGACTTCGATGATGTGAAATGTGTTGCTTTGAGGCAGCAGTACAATGGGAAGACATGAACTTGTTATAAATAATGAAATATATAAATAGTGTCAAAAAGGAATAGTGAGGTAGTGTTCACAGGTTCATGGATACTGTTCAGAAATCTGATGGCAGAGAGGAAGAAGCAGTTCCTAAAATGTTGAGTGTAGGTCTTCAGGCTCCTGTGCCTCCTTCCTGATGGCAGTAATGAGAAAAGGGCATGTGGATATGTGGGTGTGGTTAGGAACCACAAGTACCTCAGGGGGCAGCTGGATGACAGACTTGAGTGAAGCACCGAAAGAGAAGCTGTGTACAAGAAGGGCCAGAGTTTCCCTTACTTCCTGAGGAGACTGAGGTCCTTTGGAGTATGCAAGCCTCTCCTTCAGATCTTCTACCAGCCTGATGTCGCCAGTAGAATCTCCTATGTGGTGGTGTGCTGGAGCAATGGCAACAGGCTTAATAAACTGATTAGAAAGTCTGTGTCATGGTCCGGTCTGTGAATTTCACTTTCTGGTTCACGGTCCGGTCCATGGACTCCAGACTCTGGGTCTTCTGGATGTCCCTTATTTAGTTGGGCTTAATCATAGGCACCTGATGCTCATCTTGGGGCTGGGAATATAAGTGGCCCTGGGTTCGAGTGTAGATGCTGGTTTGTCTTGACAGTATCCAGTCCTTGCCTCTGTGGGGTAAATCAGGCTGTCTTCGCTGTTACCCTGAGGTTGGACTGTTCCCTTCCCCTTCCTTCTGGAGCCTTGCCTGCAACCTGTGTCTGAAGTCTTGCCTGCAAACTTGTCAAGTTCAAACACTGGAGTGAGACTGGAGCCTTGCTGTGTCAAGATAAGGAACTGTCTATCGTTGAGTTGGAACTGTCTCTGTGTCCTTGCCTTTGCTGGGTAGGTCTGGCTGTTTGCCGCTGCCTAGAGTTAGGAACTGTCTTGTTGTGGTCATCGTTCTGTGTAGAGCCCCGGCCCCTAGTTCTGTTCCCAAGGAGGGGTCCTGGCTCTGTGTTCCATGTCCCTGTGTTCCTGTCTCTCAAGTCCAAGGCTCTGTGTTCCTGTCCTCCCCAAGACTAAGTCAAGGCTTCTGGCTTTGTGTTCAGAGGTTCCTGTCATCCCAAGTCCAAGGTTCCAAGGTTCCTGTTGTCCTAAGTCCAAGGCTCGGCTGTCCTGAGTACCAAGTCAAGTCTTGGTGTTCTCGTCCTGTCCCTGTGCGTTGTCCTGTCCATGGGTCCACCCCCCCCCCCCCCCCCCCAGGTTCTGGGTCCTTGTCCAGTCTCTGGCTTAGAGTCCGAACCCAAGCCATGTCCAATCCTGTAGCCACATCATGTCTTCGTCTAGTTCCGGGGTCCGAGCCCGAGTCAAGACATAGGCTTTGGGTCCTTGTCCAGTCTCTGGCTCGGAGTCCAAGTCCAGGCTCCTAGTTCCCAGTTCCTTGTCCTGGTCCT
This sequence comes from Mobula birostris, assembly GCF_030028105.1. Classification (NCBI taxonomy): domain Eukaryota; kingdom Metazoa; phylum Chordata; class Chondrichthyes; order Myliobatiformes; family Myliobatidae; genus Mobula; species Mobula birostris. The sequence goes on along the minus strand of NC_092373.1, from coordinate 77,064,150 downwards.
GCTTGCCTAGCCAAAGTCCCAGCCCAAGTCTCTGTTCTTGTCCCAGCTCCTAGACTGTGTTCTGTTACATCCCTAACTCTAGTCCCTAGTCCTGTCCGGTTCCTAGTACTTCAGTGTCTGTGTCTTGCATTTGGGTCCACTCCCAGTGCCCCTGATATGACAGTCTGGCTCTGTAATAGGAGCCAAAACTGGATACACTGGAGGCTGTGGTAGAACAAAGGACCCTACAGAAAATCCTGGCAATAAGAACATAGAAAATCTACAGCACAACACAGGCCCTTCAGCCCACAAAGTTGTGCCAAGCATGTCCCTACATTAGCAATTACTAGGGTTACCCATAGCCCTCTATTTTTCTAAGCTCCATGTACCAGTCCAAAAGTCTCTTAAAAGACCCTATCGTATTCAACTCCACCACAGTTGCCGGCAGCCCATTCCACGCACTCACCATTCTCTGAGTAAAAAACTTACCCCTGACATCTCCTCTGTACCTTCTCCCAAGCACCTTAAACCTGTGTCCTCTTGTGGCAGCCATTTCAGCCCTGGGAAAAAGCCTCTGACTATCCACACAATCAATGCCTCTCATCATCTTATACACCTCTATCAGGTCACCTCTCATCCTCCGTCGCTCCAAGGAGAAAAGGTCAAGTTCATTCAACCCATTCTTATAAGGCATGCTCCCCAATCCAGCAACATCCTTGTAAATCTCTTCTGCACCCTTTCTATGGTTTCCACATCCTTCCTGTAGTGACGCGACCAGAACCGAACACAATACTCCAACTGGGGTCTGACCAGGGTCCTATATAGCTGCAACATTACCTCTTGGCTCCTAAATTCAATTCTATGATTTATGATGGCCAATACACCATATGCCTTCTTAACCACAGAGTCAACCTGCCTACCTGGTTTGAGCATCCTATGGACTCGGACTCCAAGATCCCTCTGATCCTCCACACTACCAAGAGTCTTGCCATTAGTACTATATTCTGCCATCATAGTTAACCTAAATTCTGGACAATGTTTCTCACCCTCTGCAACAGAGGAGCGCGTTTGGTAATAGACTAAGACAACTGCACTGCTCCAAAGAGCGCTATATAAGGTCATTCTTACCTTTGGTCATTAGGTTCTATAATGAGTCAACCTATAGCCAGAAAAGTGATGACACCTTCCTGCTAGACTGTTTGAGGTAATTTATTTTTTATTCTTTCTTATTTTTCTTCTAAAATTTGTACATTTGTATATCTCTGCACTTGTAGTGCCATTGTGACACTGTAATTTGCTTTGAGATTAATAAGATATCTATATCCCAGTTGCTGAGAGTGCTGATTGATGGATGCCAACTCCTTGAGGCACAACCTTTTGAAGATATACTTGATGGTGAAGAGTGTTGTGTACGGTTTGGAACTGGCTGAGTCTACAACGGTCTGCAACTTTTTTTGATCACCTTCATTGTAGCCTCCATACTAGACTGTCATGCAACCAGTCAGAATTCGCTACACTTCTTTTTGTGTGCCATACTCTGCCAGAGCCTCGACAACCACTTTTTCAAGTGGTTGTCTTGGATGAAAGTTTCTGTGAGTGGTCCCCCACGTCCTTTTCACAGCGGAGTTTTTTTTTTGAGGCCAAGTTGCGAGCTCGACACTCAACTCAGCATGGATGGAAAGCGTGTTCGGGAGTATCCCTCTAGAAATTTTATGAAATAACAAATCTTCTCAAGCTCCTAATGACATATAGCCACTTGCTTGCTTTCTTCATGATTGTATCAACATGTTGGGCCCAGGATAGATCCTTTGAGAGGTAGACTTTCTATGTTTTATGAAGAATGCATTTTAACTCAGAAGAATCAGAGTGATTGAAGCATATAGAATTGATAAGAAACTTGACTGGTTAGATGTTGAAGTTTACCCTGAATGAGAATCAAGGATCCTGCAAGGTGCTGGCTATTCAGGACAGAGGAAAATAAAGAATTTCATTCAGAAAAAGTGAATTGTAGAAAAATACTCATTCATAGTAATAGAGCACCCGGTCCCACCATTTTTGTATGTATACTGTATCAGTCTTATTGTCGTAAGCATTCAAAAGCCTCCTTAGGGAATTGTTTTAATTTAAGGAAAACCTTGTTCCTTTTGCTTCAAACACAGTTCACTGATCCCAACACTGTTAGGTGTAGTCCATCCAGATGATATAGTTCCCACTTTAGAACATAGAACAATGCAGTACAGTAACAGTCCCTTCCAGACGCAATATCTGTAACAACTGTGATGCCACTTTAATCTAATTACATCTGCTGAATATGTTCTATAATCCCTCGTACCCCAGCAATGGCACAGAGCACCATGAACTCCAGTCTCTGAGTCACACAGTCAGTCCTTTAATTTCACTTGAGCTAAACTTCTGGGATTTCCAGGCAACATTACCTGGCAAGGTTTTTCAGAACTGGCACTGTCACAGATTAACTCAGTCTGCCTCTTTAAAAGCTTGCACTGAATTTGGAGATATTGACTTAACAGTTCACTCTACGTCCAATGTCCAGCCTTCAAGTTCCCCTCTCTCCAATGAGATGTTCAAACAGATGAGAACAAGCAGACAGATAACCTTCCACAAAGTTACATTTAATTTAAATTTCCATTCAACAGACTTGTTTAAGAATCACATGGAATCCAGGCACAACTGGTTGTGTGAGTATATTGACTGGTGGAATGTAGTGTCCAATTGTTACAAATCAGAACATTGTTTGTGTGAGCTTAATCAATTTATTGTCTCATCTTAAATGGAGTCATGAAAATTTAGGAAGCAGGTGGATTTCCAGCTTATGTTATAGCACAAAATCTTACAATAAATTCCAAAGACAATTTACTTTTTAAAATATAAATATATATATTTTAGTTGTTTGAAAACCTACAGGGAAATTAAAAACAAAATAAATAATAAAATGCATCTTCTTTTAAACAGACAATTAGGTTTGCAGGACATTATAAATGCATTTGTAAAAGTGCAGCATTGAATAACAATAAAAAAACAGTATCCAATTCCATTGGAATTACAATACAAAGTCTGGTGTTGTTGCATATCCTGCTTTAAAAATACCAGTTTTGATCACTTCAATTAATAATGTCTTTATTCAGTATGTTTCTGAAATAGTAAAAGAATGATATAAATGATTTCTCCGTCTCGTTAGGAAGACAGTTTAATTGTAGAAAACACTGCAGCAATCACTGTGTTCTACATTAGAACACCATCAGTATGCTATAGAACACGAAGTAACAATTATATACATTCATTAATATAGCAGTTTGTAAACCATACACTATTCAGTAACGTATGGGACCATCATAAACAGTTACACTTCCTTACAAGAGCAGCAAATTTAGATATTTACATAAGCAAAACTGAATGATTTTTCTGCAGAATCTACCATGGCAAAGGCCTGTAAGTAGGAGGACAGAGATCTACACATGTAGCATTACTACAGACCTCCTAACTAGAAATGATTGTTCCTGTGAAGTGTATTGGGAATACCTTAATAGAGGAAGGAGGGATTCCAGAGTGAAATATCTGACTCTTAACAGGTGATGTACTATTTGATCAGCTGCTATATTTGTAATCATAATAAAACCAAATAAATCAATCAGTAATATAGAGGGATAACACACACTGATAAGCAGGTCAAATTTGACGAATATTGTTTGAAGATTTGACTCTAATTTTGATGTATAAATTTCAGGATTCCTTGGAAACTTGCAAAATGTGGAACAGCTGGAAATTATTTTTTTCCATTTGAATATTCTTCATAGTCAATAGTCAGTCAAAGGAGATCACTGTCATCTTCATCTTCCCTGCTTTCTTTGGGCAAGTCTTGTCAGAAGAACTTTCACTCTCTCATCATTTGGATCTGAACAGACGCGATTGCCTTTGACAAAGAATCTGGACAGAAAGAGATTGGAATTATTTTTTTTATTGTACATGAGAAGTGCTCCTTATACAGCATAGAATCAAACAACTGCTTTGCCCCATTGAGTCTGTGCAGACCATTATGTACCCAATTATATTAACCTATTAAATATCTATGATGTTATCCTTTCCCCATCCAACAAATTCCTGCCCCAATTCCTTCTGAACAACCTTCATCCTGAAATATCTGTGGAATTGGACTTTTATAATATTCATCTCTTCAGGAAAAAAAGAAATAGGAAAAAACATCAGTGTTTTGTTCTTCAGTAATCTAGGCCTAAACTGCATGATCTGGATAGCAGGTATTTCTAGCAACAAACCCAGCAGTTCTGAAAGATAACATAGCAGAGTATTTCACATCAGCATAAAAGTTACCAAACTAAGATATGATATAAAAAGCCAGGCTCTGAGATGGCCAGTGACTACATACTTACACCACAGCTTCAAATCTACAACGACCATCATTATCTTGAATTTCATGTCTCAGGATTCTGCCGATACGGGGTGGTCTGGGTGAATATTTCAGACAGCAGCTCTTTCTTATTGAATTAGGAGCTGGAAATGAAAACAGAAGGATTGAAGTTCACTGCTTTCAGGGAAGAAATTGATAAACCTGCAAAAAGTAAATTAACATCAAACAAATGTTCAATGCCTCTAAATATTCCATAAAACATTTTTATTGACCAGCATATCTCAATCAGAACAAATGCAAAATCTTTGTTATTCAGGTGGATGTCAAAGTTAAATACGTCACACTTTGAAAGTAGGGGGAATACTTGCTTTCATTTACAAAAAAGAAGAATTCAATTTGTTACTGCACAAGGGCTATCCTTACAGTCAATTTGATTTTCCTGTCTATCCAATAAAATTATTAGATACTGAGCATCATACTGATCATATTATAGATCTACTCATAGAATTCTTAATCATGAGTATGATGAACAACAAAGAGCAATCCTTAAAGAAAGTCAGCTGGACATAAGGGATGAGCAATTGCTTCACACTGAGCTCATAGTTCTGCCTGCTCATGCAAGACAACATCCAAGTTCAAGTTTATTGTCATTCAATCACATGCATGTATACCGCCGAATGAAACGTTGTTCCTCTGGCCCAAGATGCATTACATAGTGCAAAATAACTCACACAACACATATGTTGAAAGTTGAAAGATTAAAGTAAACTTATGTCACCGTATATAACTCTGAGATTTGTTTTCTTGCAGGCATTCACAGTTAATACAGTAGAATCAGTGAAAGACTGCAGCCAATAGTGCGTACAACAACCAATGTGCAAAAGACAACAAACTGTTCAAATAAAAAACAAGAAAAGAACATAATAATAATAAACAAATAAGCAATAAACATAGAGAAAATGAGTGAAAGAGTTCTTGAAAGTGTGCCCATAGCTTGTGAGAACATTTCAGTGATAAATTAACAAATAATAGAGCATTTATGACACACACAGTATAGAAAGGCACATTGAAACAATTTCTGATTTTATGTCAGATAAAGTATCTATTAAATCTTTTCTTAATTAGATTTTACACTGGTTGCTGATGATTTCTCTTAAGAACTTTTTTTATAGCACAAATGTAATAAGTAGATATAACAGCATTTCACTCACCTCCTAACACTGCCCAGGCAAGGACAGAGAGACAAAAGAGTACCACAAGACTTTGCTTCATTGTAACGAGAGCTTTCCTCACTGGTGACACCGTTGTATAACTTGTAAGAATGTTTCAATCGCAGCTCATATATATCCTGTCAAATGATCAGCCCCCTTTCTTTTTTCCGTGCGTGGAAGTGGTAATAGGAAAGAGGGCTTACTACTCCCCTGTGGAAAATCTGATGAAGTGGGCAGTTCTGAACTTGTTCTCTGCCCCTATTTTTAGCAGTTTCTTTTATACTTATGTTCTCTTTAATCAACTACCCCATAAAGACAATAAACTTGTGACCATTGTGGATAGTGCTTTATACCAAATTATATTTTGTCTCAGTGCTGAATGGTTTATATATCTCTTCTGTTGTAATGAAGTTTCTTGCCTGTATCAAATTGTTACTTTTATTGAAGTTAGTAAGAAAACCTACTTCATTAGCTTATCTCTTTTTTCTCTAACCACAGAACTGCCTCCAGACAGCTATTCAGATCAAGTTGACAAAGCTTTCAGATTGATTGTGCAAGTGTGGCCAACAGGTTAAGAAATTTACTTTACTGGAAGGTCAATTAAAGTGCCGTTGGTGGATGTCCATATTGACTGGGCTTTGACATGCAGCACAAATTAGATTAGTTTAATGGAATGTGAAAGATTATCAGTTAAACAAGTCTCGAGCTGATTCTGGCTTCAAGTCAGAATCAAAACAGATGGAGTTGTGAGAATAGAATCAGTCAGCATTGAAACAAGCCCTTTGGCACTCTGAGCCCACACTGACCATCAATCATGCATTTACATTCATCTGGCATTCTTTGCCTTCTGCCAGTCAGCCAATCTACTGTACATGCTAGTATCTTTCCTGTAATACCATGGGCTCTTACGTTATTAGCAATTTCACGTGTAGCACTGTTTCAAAGTTGTTTTGAAAATCCAGGTAAATAATATCCTTCACAAAACAGTAATGTTTCAGGCTGAGACCCATCATTATACCTGAAAACATCGGCTGTTCATTCCTTTCCATAGGTGCCGCCTGGCCTGTTGGGTCCCACCAGCATTTTCTATGTGTTGCCTTGGATTTCTAGCATTTGCAGATTTTCTTGTGTTTGTAAATAATATCCATTACTTTCCTTGGTCTATCCTGTCTATTAATACCTCAAAGAATTCCAACAGACTTGTCAGACAAGATTTCCCCTCAAGGAAACCATGCGGATGTAGGCCTATCTTCAAGTACCCCGAAATATGATCCTTTATAATGGAATCCTGCCATTTTGCCAACCACTGCATTCAGGTCGACTGGCCCACAAATTCTTATCTTTCGCCTCCTTCCCTTCTTAAAAGATGGAGTGGCATTTGCAAATTTCCAGTCTTCTGGAACTAATCTAGTGATTCTTGAAAGATCACTTATAATGCCTTCACAATCTCTTTGGCTGCCTTTTTTCATATAATCCTTGAGTATAATCCAGGTGAATTATCTACCGTTAGAGCTTTCAGCTTCCCAAGCACTTTCTCCTTAGTAACAGTTGCAACATTCAGTTCTGCCCCCCTCACTAGAACATCTCTAATTCATTAGAACATGTGGTTATGCCAGAACCTTGGCTGGTGAGAAGATGGTGATGGTCTGGGCAACGTATTGTGGGAAGGGAGAGATTTAAAGATCTAGGGAATAAATTTTCCTGGATATTGGGAAGAAAGTTACAGAGGTATAGAATTGGACTCAGAGGTGATTATGTGGAAAAGGAAAGGTGATTCCACAAGGGCGAGGGTGTGGTAGTGGATGGCAAGCAAGAGACTATTGAGAAGGATTATATTGCAAAGGTATTTGCTAAGGAAGAGATTGTGGAATTGTTGAGGAATAATGGGCATCCAAGGAGAATGTGAAGAATTTGATGAGACTGGAGAACTTTCATGGAGGGAAGATCTTGAGGGTTCCAGGGAAGAGATTGTTGCATTGACTGAAAGGACAGGCTCGATGAGTGGTATGTTGTGATGAGGAATTGGCTGAGCAAGATCTGCACAGGAATTTGAGTAGGGAGTAGGGAAAAGTGTGTAGGGATTGGGGAAGTGTAGTGTTTGAAGGAGGTGGTGTGGGACCACAGAAAAGGATTACAGGGGAGTCAGAAAAAAGACTTAAGGATATCTAGGTGTAGTATTATGCAGGAGACTACAGTGATTGGTTGGCAGTGGGGGTCTGTGGGAATGTTTTATAGCTATACAATGCTATACAATGGTGGTGGTTTTAAAGAAGGGATTGTGAGGGCAACAGGACATGAACGACACTAGGAGAGCAACATTTTGGATTGCAGATAAAGTAAGATGCCTTCATAAGAAGGTTAAAAAGGGTACCTAGTAGACCTGTATGGTATCACTGTGGGTCATTCTGACCCATGTATGGTGCTAATAGGCTCATATCAAATAGGCCTTGCCTCTCTTCAGCTGCCGGTTTTCATGGGACTGGGAATTGTATTTTTCATTAAATAAAACTGAAGCAATTATAAAGCCCTCGACTGGGGAGTACATGAAGTGTGTCCTTCAGCCCACATGTCCATACAGACTGTTGTACCTATAATCAACTATAATTCCATTTACTCATGTTAGCTCTGTAGCATTCAATGTTTTAGAAATTCACTTACTTGTTTAGATACGTTGTGGATGTTCTTGAGTATTGGTCTCCACCATAATTTTGTACAGTGCATTCCAGACTCAAAATCAACTCAAATATTTATTTGAAAAACCATTCCTGGCTTCATACAGTGTATAGTTGGTTCTGTCATGTCTGCTAATACTGGATATAAATGGGTCTGAGGTGAGCTGCACTCAGATGCTGAAATACTTTTGGTCAAAGTGTTTCACTTGTTCCCACCTCACAATTATTCCTCAGTTTAACAGTTGATTTGGAAGCCTAAAGAAACATTCTTCTTTCAAACTTCCTCTACACATCAGAAATTGGGAAGAACTAAAGTTTACCAAGTAAAGTCTTGGGAACCTCAGTGTCAGTAATCCAATTCACCCAACCAGCTGGGCTTCAAATACATGCATAAACCCGATTTTGGCATGACCTCTTCATTGTATATGGGGTTAGATTTCCTAGTTTGGTGACTTTTGTGCATCTAGCGGGCTGAGCTTAACTGAGATGTACACCATGTGAAAAAGTAACATATGGTTGTATGTCTGCCTCCTGAAACAACTAAAGCACACCCAACACACTCCATTCAAAGCCTGGCACTGGCATCAATAGATTTTGGTAAAAATTGTAGAAACTCCATTGGACTGGTGTTAGAAAGCTAGAGCCCTAGTTCCTAGTGCAGTGATGAGAATGGAAAAGCAGCATCACTATTTGCTTTCCACATCTTCAGCTTTTCCTGACAATCCTTGTGGATCCTAGTTCAATCCCAGACTTGAATATGCAAAATATAAGACATTAGCAGTGATTTTAGATAAAGAATCCCGAAGCTTCACAAACTACTGAGTGAGAAATTGCTTAAATTGCAGGCATCTTATTCAATGTCCTCCCTCTAGACTCTGCAACTAAAGGAAATGGTCTTTGAACATCTACCCTATTAAACTCTCCCTGTATCTTTCCCAAGAATACCCCAGAAACATTTTTCTTTGCAGTGAATTCCATGATAATGTTTGTGTTCAGGTGCAATATTTCGGTTCTTCAATATGGACTAAGCATTAGACTATCTGTAGAATAACTTTCCACTGACTAAAATGCAACATTTTAGGTAATAGCAGAACAAGGGTGTAGGATTGCAGTGTCATGCTATCTCCTGCTAAACGTGCGAGAGGTGGTGGAAAACATCAATGTGATTCACTCATTGTTGAGCAGGGAGCACATGAGGTTCTGTTTAACAAGCTTTATGACTCATTCTGTGTTGTGGGAGGAAGCTGGCCAGGAGCAGATTGTCATTTGAAGGCTCCATAATGGTAGTTGACTCCTACAGTCACACCTCAGCCCTTCATCTCAGAAGGTATTTTTCCCCTCCTTCTGGCCAACGTCGCTTTTGCTTAATCACACTCTGAGCTCTTGTATCCCAAACCCAAATTACTCTATATTTCTTCAAAAAGCAACTGTGAAACCTGTGGTAGTTTTTCTGTGTGTGAGTGTGGAGAGTGGGAAGATGCAGTGGTGTGAAATAACCTTTGTTACTTTCCTTTTCTCATTCACGTCTCCATTTTTCTCTTCATACATTATTGCCCACTGTATCTTCCACGTGCCCGCTTGTTTATTGATGGTTGAATGAATATCCCAGTCACATATTGGCATGATATTGTGTGTTTAAGGCAGAGATTGATAGATTATTGATTAGTAAAGGGAGTTAAGTGTTACAGGAAGAAGGTGAGAGAATGGGGATGAAAATATCAACCATGATTGAATGTTAAAGCAGACTTCCAAAAATAGGTAGCACTTTAACCAGTCAATCTTTTAAACAGTGCATCATTTGTCATGATTGTCTACAACATAATAGAACAAAGCTTCCAAAGATCAATAAATGTCAAGTTATTTCTATTTTTATTCTGTCTTCTCTTTTCCATTTACTGTTGCTTCCAAGAATTCATGGACATTTAGGGGAAAAAACAAACACGAGTTAGCAGAATTTAAAAAGTCAGGGAGCTACTGTGGAAGTAAATGGACAGACAACTCTGGAGTCCAAATGAAGAGTGTTGACCTGAAAAGTCAACTGTCCCTTTCCCTACACAGGTGCTGCCTGATTCATTCATTTCCTCCTATTATTGTTGTTGCTGCAGATTCCAGCATCCGCAGTCTCTCGTGTCTCCACTGAACATTTCCCACTGCCGGGTCTAAGACAATTAATATGGTACTGACTATTGGCATTTCAGAGGGATACTCACAATAATGCATTTTATTTCGACAATACATGACCATATTTTGATAAAATTTTAAAAATTTAACCGATTTGTTTAATCGATAATATGCTTAAATTTAGCAACACGGCATATTGTGTCCGACTGTACCTCAACACCAACAAGAAAAATAATTTCATTAATTAACATATGCATAATATTGACCGGTGTTTTTAATCTGCTTGAGAGCATAATATGCATGAAATATGCTTTGAAATCCTTATCAGTCCTAGAACAATAGCATTAGTTTTAGACTGAAACTAAGTTTCATCAATAGTTTTAAAGCAATACACTTTTATCAATTTGTATTGGATAATTCAAGTACATCACAAATTGTGAATTTATCATACTTGTGTTACTTCTTGCTGGAGATCCCCACAGAGGAAATAAAATGTAGGATTTATGTGGTCCTACATTCCTGTCATGGTGATGGACATTGAAGTCCATTTACTGGTGTATTATCCATGTCTTTGCTACTCTTAGTGCTTCACCTATCACTCAGCATGAAGTTCCGATCAATTATGAGAGTGTATAATGTATTATTCCCCTGCATATTTTGCTGATGTGATATCGTCGGATATCATAAGATTTAGAGTCAGTTTTGAAGTGATTCCAGCCTAGTTGTACATCACAGTACTACCCTGTGGTTCTGAGTCTGTAGTGCCAGGGACTGTGCAACATTTTGGAAGTTAACTGATGGACATGCCAGGCTGTTGAATCACTCGGCTGGGAATCAGCTCTTTGCATATTGGCACAAGCTACAGGGTGACACTTCACAAAGTTAGTGTCAAAATATGCTGTAATGCCTAAATTAAACTCAAGTGATCTATCCATTTTGATTTTTATGTTATTGCTGTTTTCTTTATGTAAACTCCATCAATAAAATCATGTCCAGGGGAAGCAGCTATTTTCAAAGAATATTGGTATAATATTCACCAATAGAAACTAAAACCAGTCTTCAAACTTCTTTCAAAATGTAATCTAATGCTGCAATCAGCTTTGCAATCACAGCAGCAGCAGCATAAACAAATAGCATTGTCTGAGAAGAGAACAGCTTACTAGTTTACTGTCTTTTTTGCACTTGAGAGACATGCTTAGGAAACGGATATGATTAATACGGCATCCTTGTATGCTTTGGCCAAGCTTTCAGAAACCAAGGCTGTACAAACGGAACTACATTGAAATCATCAGAATGAGACCAGAAAAGGTTCCAGGTTGGATGCTTGGCCAATTTGTAAATAAAACATGGTCACATTTGTTCTCTCAATCAATGTTTGGGGTGTTGCTGTATTGACAGCCATCCCTCACAATCCTGAAGTAAAAAATACATTGTTTAAGGATGTGAGCTGTGTTTTCAGAAGTTCCTGGACCATCTATGTGAATTACAATGTCCTAACAATGTAATTCATGAATATTTAGAACTGTATTCTGAGATAAGATGTGCTTCCATTCTATGTGCTTGCATTTTACACAATTCTATGGAACCATTAGTCAACACTCAACATATTGAAGTGAACAATGGAACTTTAACTATTGAAGTTATACTTAATTAACTCTTGTATCTTTACACTTAAAAGGTATATAAAAACTTGATATACATTGAGTTCAATGAGTTTTGCATATATTTCAATACAATAAGTATTTTAAGAAAAGCTGATGACGTCAGGGCATGGATCAACACATGGAATTATGATATTTGAAGCCATTAGTGACACTTGACTGCATAATGGATAGGACTGGTAGCTGAATATTCCGGAGCTCTATTAGTTTAGACGTAATATAGTGGGAGGAATTAAAGTGGGAGGGGTGCTGTTACTAGTCAGAGAAAATCTTAATAGATAGACTAGAGAACTTTATGGGTGGAAGTGAGGAATAATAACGGTATGATCATGTTAATGGGGCCATATGTGTGTCATAGTCCCTTCTGGCAATCCTCCACCTTGCTACTTACCTTAGGAATTGGGCCTCAATCCCCTCATTTTTAATTTCCAATCATTCCCAGGTTCCACTAACTACCCACACCTGCTTTCCATCAGAAAATGCAGGATAAAGACCGTGTAATCACAACAAGGAGCCGCCAGTTCGTTGGTCGACTCTGGTGTGATTAACCTTGTTTCATGGTTCTTAGGACTGTCAGTTCCAAATCTAGCATCGCTCCTGGATTCTCTCCAAACCCAAGACTTCGGGTAAAAACTCTCTTGGAAACTGATTCCACGCTTGCTACGGCAATAATGCCTCCCAACTCTGCCCCCGCGCCTGTGTTCTGCACTTGGGTTCGTCCACTGTCATGCCTGTGTAACAATGTGCAATGATCCAGAGGTGATAATAGAGCTTAAGGTTAAGGAACCCTTGGGGAAAACTGATCACAATATGATTGAATTCACATTGGAATTTGAGAGGGAAAAAATAAGATCCAATGTGTCGGTATTTCAATGGAATAAAGGAAATTACAATGGCATGAGAGGGGAACTGGCCAAAGTTGACTGGAAAGGGACATTTGCAGGAAGGACAACAGAGCAGCAATGGCTGGAGTTTCTGTGAAAAACGAGGGAAGTGCTGGACAGATATGTTCCAAATAAGCAGAAATTTTCAAAGAGAAGAAGGACACTACCATGGCTGACAAGTGAAGTCAGAACCAAAGTAAAAGCAAAAGAGAGGACATACAAGGAAGCCAGAGCTAGTGGGAAGACAGAGCATTTGGGAGCTTTTAAAAACTTGCAGAAGCAAACTAAGACGATGATTTGGAAGGAAAAGGTGAATTATGAGAGGAAGCTGATGACTAATATCAAAGAAAATATTAAAAGATTTTTATGTATATAAAGGGGAAAAAGAGAGTTATGGGTAGATATAGGGCCAATACAAAATGACACTGGAGATGCAGAGATGGCAGAAGAAATGAGTAAGTATTTTGCATCAGTCTTCACAGTGGAAGACGTCTGTAGTATACCAGATATTCAAGAGTGTCAGTGATGTGAGGTTTGTGCAATGAAAATTACGACTGAGAAGGTGCACAGGACGCTTAGTAGTCTGAGGGTAGATAAATCTCCTGGACCTGATGGAATGCACCCTTGGGTTCTGAAGGAAGTAGCTGGTGAGATTGTGGATTGCAATAGATTCTGGCATTGTACTGGATGACTGGAAAATTGCAAATATTACTCCATTATTTAAGAAGGGTGGGAGGCAGCAGAAAGAAACTATCGACCTGTTAGCCCGATGTCAGTGGTTGGAAAGTTGTTGGAATCGATTGTTAGGGATGAGATTATGGAGTACCTGGAGGCACATGACAAGATAGACCAAAGCCAGTATGGTTTCTTGAAAGGAAAATCCTGCCTGAGAAATCTACTGCAATTCTTTGAGTAAATTACAAGCAGGGTAGACAAAGGAGATGCAGTAGATGTGGTGTACTTGGATTTTCAGAAGGCCTTTGAAAAGGTGCCACACATGAGGCTGCGTAGCAAGATTAGAGCCCATGGAATTACAGGGAAGTTACTAGAGTGGGTGGAGCATTGGCTGGTCGGCAGAAAACGGAGAGTGGGAATAAAGGGATGCTATTCTGGGCTGGCTGCCGGTTACCAGTGGAGTTCCACAGGGGTCGGTGTTGGGACCACTGTTTTTTACGATGTTTGCCAATGATTTGGACTACAGTTTTAATGGATTTGTGGCTAAATTTGCTGATTATACAAAGATAGGTGGAGGAGCAGGTAGTGTTAAGGAAACAGAAAGCCTGCAGAGAGACTTAGATAGTTTAGGGGAATGGACAAAGAAGTGGCAAATGAAATACAATGTTGAAAAGTGTATGGCCATGCACTTCGGTGGAAGAAATAAACAGGCAGACTATTATTTAATTGGGGAGAGAATTCAAAATGTAGAGATGTAAAGGGACTTGGGAGTTCTTGTGCAAGATACCCTAAAGGTTAACCTCCAGGTTGAGTTGGTTGTGAAGAAGGCAAATGCAATGTTGGCATTCATTTCTAGAGGTATAGAATATAAGAGCAGGGTTGTGATGTTGAGGCTCTATAAGGCACTTGTGAGACCACACTTGGAGTATTGTGTGCAGTTTTGGGCTCCTTATTTTAGAAAGGATATACTGACATTGGAGAAGGTTCAGGGAAGATTCACGAGAATGATTCCAGGAATGAAAGGGTTACCATATGAGGAACATCTGCAGCTCTTGGGCTGTATTCCCTGGAGTTCAGGAGAATGAGGGGGGGGAAATCTCACAGAATCATTCCCAATGTTAAAAAGCCTGAACAGATTAAATATGGCAAAGTTATTTCCCATGGTAGGGGATTCTATGACAAGAGGGCATGACTTCAGGTTTGAAGGACACCCTTTTAGAACTGAGATGCGGAGAAATTACTTTAGTCAGAGGGTGGAAAATCTGTGGAATTTGTTGCCACGAGCGGCTGTAGAGGCCAAGTCGTTGGGTGTATTTAAGGAATAGATAGATAGGTTCTTGATTAGCCAGAGCATCAAAAGGTATGGGGTGAAAGCAGGGGAGTGGGGATGACTGGAAGAATTGCGTCAGCCCATGATTGAATGGCAGAGCAGACTCGATGGGCTGAATGGCCTACTTCTGCTTCTATATTTTATGGTTTTATGGTCTTATATTATAGACCACCTAAAAGTCCATGGGATTTAGAGGAAAAAATTTGGAAAGAGATCACAGAGTCATAGAATCGCAGAAAAGTATAACACAGAAACAGGCTTTGCTGAACTACTTCATCCCATCTATCTGTAACCAGACCATAGTCCTCCACACCTCCCTAATCTATGTACCTGTCTGAACTTCTCTTAAATGTTGAAATCTAACTTGCAAGCACTACTTGCTCTGGTAACTCATTTCACACTCTCAAGAGTTGCAGACTGAAGAATTTACCCCTCATGTTCCCTTTAAACATTTCACCTTAAGCCCATGTCACACCCAACCTCAATAGAAAAACCCTACTTGCATTTACCCTATCTCTACCCCTATAATTTTATGTACCTGTATCAAATCTCCCCTCAATTTTCTATATTCCAAGGAATAAAGTCATAACCTATTCAATCTTTCCTGATAACTCAGGTCTTCCAGGCTCAGCAACATCCTTGTAGATACTTCTTAAATTATAGAGAGCCAGCTTGGCTTTGTGTGTGACAAATTGTTCCTTACCAACTTGGCTGAGTTTTTTGACAAGGTGATGAGTGAGATTGATAAGGGTAATTGAGTGGATGTTGTTTACAAGGATTTTAGTAAAGCATTTGATAAGTCCTCTCATGGGAAGCTAATACAGAAGATTAAGATCTGCAGTGAATTGGCTTGCACATAAAAAGCAGAGGTTAGTGGTTGAAGGGACTTATTTGAGCTGGAGGTCCTGAGACCTCTGCTGCTTGTGATGTATATAAGTGACCAGGATGAAAATGTGGATACAGTAGCTGGGTTGGTAAACTTGCAGATGATACCAAGGTTGGTGGAGTTGTGGATACTGTAGAAGACAAGCAAAGAATAAAACATGATATAGTCCAGTTGCAGATATTGGCTGAGAAGTGGCAAAAGAAGTTTAACCTAGATAAATGTGAAGTGTTGTACCTCGGTAGGGAAAATGCAAGAAGACAGTACATTGTTAAGTGCAAGATCCTTAACAGTGTTGCTGAGCAGAGAGATCTTAAGATCCACGTTCATAGCTCCTTGAAAGGAGCTACACAAGTTCATAGGTGGTTAACAAGACTTAAAGAATGCCTGTTTTCATTAGTCAAGGAATTGAGTTCAAAAGTCAGGAGGTTATGTTGCAACTTTATGAAACTCTAGTTAAACCACATCTGCGGTATTGCATTTAGTTATGATTCCCCTATGCTAGGAAGGATATTAAGGACTTGGAGAGGGTGCAGAAGAGATATGCTGTCATGAGAGGCTGGACAGACTTAGGTTATTTTCTCTAGAGCAGCGGAGGCTGAGGGGATTTTTATAAGATTATTAATAGCCTATATAGAATGGACAGGGAGTATCTGTTTCGCAGGGTTGAAATGTCTAATACCAGAGGGCATGCATTGCAGGTGAGAGGGGTCAGTTCAAGGGGGATGTGAGCGGTAAGATTTTTACTCAAATTGGTGGGTGCCCAGAATGTGCTGCCTGGTATGGTGATAGAGGCAAATGCATTAGAGACTTTGAAGGGATGTTTGGATATGTACATGAATATGAGGAAGATGGAGGGATGTCAACATTGTGTAGGTAGGAGGGATTAGTGTTTGAGTGGTTTTGGTTTGATTTTAGTTGGTTTGACTCAACATTGTGGGCCAAATAACCTGTCCCTGTGCTGTACTCTTCTATCTTCTATATGTTAAGAGCAAAAGGATTGCAAGGGGCAAAATTGGTCCTCCAGAAGATCAGAATGATAATTGCTATGTGCAGCCAAAAGAGAAAAAGGAGATTTTACATGGAATCTTTGCACCTGTATTTACTTGGAAGACAGACATAGAGTCTGTAAAAATGAGGTATAGCAGCAGTGAGGTTATAGACCCTATGCAGGTTACAAAGGAGTAAGTGTTTGCTATCTTGAGGCTTATCAGGGTAGATAAATCCCTAGGGCCTGACAAGGTGTTCCCTCAGATGTGTGGGAGGCTAGTGAAGAAATTGCACAGGCCCTAACAGAGATATTTAAATCATCCTTAGTGACCTGTGAGGCACCGGAGGATTGGGGGATAATTAATGTTGTTCTGCTGTTTAGGAAAAGTGTCAAGAATAAACCAGAAAAGTATAAGCCAGTGAACCTGACATCAATAGTGGGAAGTTTATTAAAAGGTATTCTAAGGGACCAGATATACGAGTTTAGACAGGGACTGACTAGGGATAGTCAGTATGGCTAAGTGTGTGGTAGATCATGTCTAAACAATTTTATAGCATTTTATAGGGAGTTACCAGGAAAGTTAATGAATGCAAGGCAATGGATGTTGGCTAGTTAGTCCTGACGAAGGGTCCCGGCCCAAAACGTCGACTGTACCTCTTCCTATAGATGCTGCCTGGCCTGCTGCGTTCCACCAGCATTTTTTGTGTGTGTTGCTTGAATTTCCAGCATCTGCAGATTTCCTTGTGTCTGCATATGTTGGCTACATGGACTTCAGCAAGGCATTTGACAGGATCCCACATGGGAGGCTGATCAAGAATGTTCAGTTGGTCGACATTCAGGATGAGGTGGTAAATTGGATTAGACATTGGCTTTGTTGGAGAAGCCAGAGAGCGGTAGTAGATGGCTGCCTCTCTGACAGAAGGCCTGTGACTAGTGAAGTGCCGCAGGGATCTGTGCTGGGCGTCATTGTTGTTTGTCACCTATATTAATGATCTACATGATAATGTAGTTAACTGGATCAGCAAATATGCTGACACCAACAAAATGGAGGTGCAGTGGATAGCAAGGAAGCTTGCAACAGAATCTATATCAACTGGAAAAATGGGCTGAAAAATGACATATGGAATTTAATGCAGACACGTGTGAGGTGTTGCACTTTGGGAAGACCAATCAGATTAGGTCCTTTACACTGAGCAGTAGGGCACTGGGGAGTGTAGTAGAAGAGAGAGATCTGGGAATTTTGGTGCATAAATTACTGAAAGTAGCACCACAGGTAGATAGGGTCATAATGAAAGCTTTTGGCACATTACCCTTCATGGATCAAATTATTAAGTACAAGAGTGGGGATGTATTGTTGAAGTTGTGTAAGACATTGGTGAGGCATAATTTGGAACATCGTGTGCAGTTTTGGTCACCTATCCACAGGAAAGTTGTAAGTTAAATTGAAGGAGTACAGAGAGAATTTATAAGGATTTTGCTGGGCCTGGAGGACCTGAGTTATAAGGAAAGATTGAATGGGTTAGAACTTTATTCCCTAGAACATCAAAGATTGAGGGGAGATATGAAAGTGGTATACAAAATTATGAGGGGTATAGCTAGGTTAAATGCAAACAGACTTTTTCTACTGAGGTTAGGTGAGACTACAGCCGGGGTCATGGGTTAAGGGTGAAAGATTAAATGTTTAATGAGAACCTGACGGGAAACATCGTCACTCAGAGGGTGGTAGGAGTGTGGAAAGAGCTACTAGGGCAACTGGTGGATGCGATTTTAATTTCAAAATTTAAGAGAAATTTAGATAAGCACATGGATGGAGGGGTATGGAGGGCTATGGTCCAGGTACAGGTCGATGGGACTAGGCAGTTTAAATGGTTTGACATGGACTAGATTGCCAGAAGGGCCTGTTTTTGTGCTGTAGCTTTCTATGACCCTATATCCCTTGTGTGTATGTTTGATCAAATTAAAATTCATTCTTTCATCTTCAAAATTACAATGAGAGCATGTTATTTGAGACTGGCTGGTTCTACCCAGCGCTGTGCACTGTTGCTGACAACAGAATCAGTCTGTTCAACATGCAAGGAATATGCCAAGTTTCTAGCAATAATTGTATGCAAGTATTTTACACTCATTGAAAGCACAATAGAAGCGGTTATTAAATGCATTTGAACATATGGGATTGTGGGTTAATATCCTGTCAAGGTCTGAGGGAATGTTAATGGGAAGAAAATAGATAGTTAGATTAAGCAAACCTTTCTCGCATTGGCAGGCCGTGATCAATGCTGGAGATCCAGTTGTTCACAACCTATGACAAGAGTTTGGATGAGAGGATCAAATACAATATATCCAAGTTTACTAATCCAAAACTAATTCATGAGAAGGATGCAGAGAGACTATATGGTGACAAAAATGGGCTGGGTAACTGGGGAAATACATGGCATACAGAAGATACAAATGAAGAAATGTGCCCTAAATTATCCTCATCAAATAATTATAAGGATAGAACAATAAAAGTTTTAAAGAATTTGTTGTTCTGAGAAATCTGAACGTCTTTGTATGTGAATTACTTAACGTAAGTCCAACAAGTAATTACGAAGGCAAAAGGCCATGTAGCAATAGAAAGCGGGCATAGAAACAGATCTATCAACTCAGCATGTCCATGCTAGTCTTTAAGTACTCATTTATAATAATCCCAGTTACTGATACTTGCTTTACAGCGATCTATGCTTCAGTAAATCAAGTACTCATCTAGGTACTTCTTAAAGGTTATAAGAGTCTGCCTCCCTCAGTTAGTGAATTCCCTGAGTCCAACTATTCTGTGGTTGAAAAATATCAGATCCCTTCTAAACCTCATATTCATTAAGTTATACTATATCCTCTGGTTTGAAGCACTTCTGAAATAGGGCAATTTTTCTCACTACTCATCCTTTCTGTGCTCTTTATCACTTTATATACCTGAGAAGGTCCCCACTCTGCCAGCTTTACTCCAAGGAGAAAAGATCCACTCCATTTATTCTCTCCTGAAAACTGGAGATTTGGCTAATCAGTAGATAGAAGTCAGAGAAATTAGTGGTATTACATTGGACAACAAATTTTTATGGAAGTTTTGTTTCCTCAGAATTTCTTTTTGTTCATGATAGACTGTTTGAAGCTGAACACAAATAATTTCAGTCTACTTGTATCACATAGGAATTTGGAGAAACAAGAAATTAACCTTTATTGAATAAAATGCATAATGGGATTTTCATGATGACTTGGTGTTTCACTGTGTCAAAGGCTTTTGTGTAGTCAATGAAATAAAAATATAAGTCTTGTTGTACTATCGACCTTTCGATAATATTTCTGAGAATATAAGTGGCGTTTGATATTCCCTTGCCTTCGACAAAGCCGTACTGTTCCTCACTGATCTCTAGTTTAATTTTGTTTCTTATTCTGAGCATGATGATTTTAAGTAGAATTTTTGTGAGGTGGCTCCTTAAACTAATGGTTCTGTGTAGTCCGTACTCTGTTGCACCTGGTTTCTTTGCCAGTGCAATGAATACTGTCTTTAAAAGATCTTCTGGTACTGTTGTATATTCTAGTCAATAAGGTTGTTAATTTCTCTACACCAAAATCTTCTAGCATATCATTTGTGAAAGAAGGCTCCAAGTCAAGGGTGTACAGCGCAGGCCCACGATCAAGCATACTTTCTTCAGCCAATGATTGGTGTGTCGAGGCTGACCTGAACAGGAAAGGCAGTTTCCTGGAGCAAATAGCTGTGACCACATTGCGTCCAGATATAATTGTATGGTCTGACACCGGTAGAGAAAGTGGTTATTGGTGAACTCACAGTCCGCTGGGAAGACAACATCGATGAAGCCCATGAGCGCAAGTTAACCAAGTATGCAGAATGAAGATCAGAGTGCAGAGACAGAGGGTGGAAGGTCTCATGCTATCCATTCGAAGTAGGCTGTCGTGGGTTTATTGTGTTCACTTTCCAGAAGTTGCTGCGTGACCTTGGCTTCACAAGAAGAGAGATCAAGTCAACCAGCGGGGCTGTAGCTGAGGCAGCAGAGAAAGGATCAGCGTGGGTGTGGACCAAGTATGTCCAGAGGGGCAGATAGTCAGACAGTGTATACATCTTTTGCAAACCCTTCAGTAGTTGCATAGACACCTGAAGAGCAGACTATCTGTTGGATGGAAGTGACCATCAACTCTGATAGAGGCAGATGCCAAGTTTTTAAGCTCACCAGTGGGAGGTGGTGCTTTAGCACTGCTGGCCCACCACCTTGAGGGAGTCTTGATCATAAGTGGGCCGAAACTCCTGAAGACAGGTGGCAGATCAACTGATGATCCCACTGGTGATAGCACAGGACAGTGAGCATCTTCGTCCACGTGTATTTTCAGTTCAGTTCAACCAGAATGTTACCTGGTCCTGATGATTTCTCCTTTTGCATTTTCTTCATAGCATGTTCCACTTTTTCCTTCAGTATTGCTGGGCCCTTGCTGTTGCCAATATCAAAGATGTCCTCTCGGTCTTTGTCGTCATATAGCTCTTTGATGTATTCTGACCATCTTTGCATTATTTTTCCTTTTTCCATAACTGTAGAGCCATCTTTTGCTTTTAAACATCCTGTTTTTGCCCCGCTTTTCTTGCGATTTGTGACCTCATTGATCTCGTCATGCATATGTTTGCTGTTGTTGGTCTTCTGCAATTGTTCTATTAACTCACATTTGTCCTTAAGTCGCTTTTCTTCTGCTTCTTTGCACTTGGTTGTTATCTGTGCATGCAAGGATATGTAGGCTTTTTCGTTTTCCTTACATTTTCTTGAAAGCAAGAATAGCAATGTCAAGAACAGCATTTACAGAAATGAGAAACATCCTAACGAACAAGTAAATAACAATTGACATCCGCTTAGAACTCTCAGCTGCTATATTCTTCCTATATTGATGTATGACTGCAAGTCATGGTCCATCACAAATGCAATGGAAAAAAGAATCAATGCAGCAGAGATGTGGTTCCTCAGAAGAATGCTATGCATATCATGTACAGACAGGATAACCAATGAAGATGTTCTACAGAGAATGAAAACAAAATGTACATTACTTTAAAAAATCAGAAAACAGAAATCAAAATTCTTTGGACACATCAAGCAAAGAGAGACATTAGAACATTTAGTTACAACTGGAAAGCTGGAAGGAAAAAGAAGTAGAGGCAGACAGAGAATGAAAATGATAGATGGAATAACATCATGGTTAGAAACAGGGGAGGCAACAACTACAATTCGGAGGGTCAGGGACTGTGATGGATGGAGAGACATGATCGCCCATGCCGAACAGCAAGGCACCTGGATGATGATGATGCATAATGGCACTGACACTTTACAATAGTCCAACTAAGCTAAAATTTTTTTGTCGATGATTTTCATTTGAAAACAGTGTCTGAGGTTCCTTGCTTAAGTGTCCAACAATAATCACCCCCCAACCTTCTAGCTCCAATGTATGCTTCCTTACTTTTCTTGACCAGAGCCTCAATATCTCCCAGCAGCTCGGGTTCCCGAAGCTTGCCAGTTTTATCCTACAGCCCAGCAGGAACATGCTGACATTGGATTCTTTATTGTTGTTCGTCCATCGTTGTCAATGAAGACCTCGACACCACTAGTCACTTTGAGACTGGATGTGGTGTGTCTGAAGATGACTGGTCAGGCCAATTCGGGCACGGAATGTCCTGACACATGTTGGGTAGACATGTGTAGGCACTGCAGTTGTTGTGCTGGTGGCTCTGGACTTACGCAGCTCACGCTTATGTTGTGTTTCAGCAATGTGCCTTGCTTCGTAAGCTTGACAGCCCTTGTGGATGAGGCCGCGCCAGGTAGGGCTGTTTTGTGCCAGCGTTTCCCAGGAGGTCGTAACTATGTCAATCGACTTCAGGGAGGCCTTTAGTGTGTCTTCGTAACATTTCTTCTGCCCTCCATGTGAGTATCTTCCAGCAAAGAGTTCCCCAAATAAGAGCTGCTTGGGTATGCGCCCGTCCAGCATACGGATTACATGACCTGCCCACCGGGTCTGTGCTCTCATCAGCAGTGTGTGGACTGATGGTAGATTTGCTCTAGAGAGAACTTCAGTGGCTGGTACTTTGTCTTGCCATCTGATGTCTAATATTCTGCGAAGACAAGTCATGTGGAAATGGTTGAACTGTCTTGCATGCCTTCGATACACAGTCCATGTTTCACAGGCATACAGGAGGGTAGTGAGTACCACGGCTCTGTAGATCTTCAGTTTTGTTGCTGGACTGATTCCTCAACGTTCCCATACAGTGGAGTGCAGTCTACCGAAAGCAGAACTCGCCTTCGCTATTCTGCGGTTAACTTCTGTATCAATAGTCACTGCTCGAGAGAGGGTGTTGCCAAGGTCAGTAAACTGGTCCACTGCCTGTAGTTTCTGTCCTTTGACTGTGATTTTCGGTTCTGTGTACGGTGCATGAGGGGCAGGCTGGTGCTTGACTTCGGTCTTTTTGATGTTGATGGTGAGTCCAAAGTTGTCACAAGTCGTGGAGAATTTGCCCATATTGACTTGCATCTCTGGCTCCAAGCCAGCATATAGGGCGCAGTCATCAGCAAAGAGGAAGTCTCTCAGAACCGTCTCCTTCACTTTGGTAATAGCTTGAAGTCTCCAGAGGTTGAAGAGCTTCCTATCCACTCTGTACCGTTAGACCTTCCATTGGTCTCATCTGCTCAATCCGCCGGAATCTGTCTTCACATGCTGGGGTAGACAACTCCCTATTTCACCGAGGGTTTGAGACCCATCGGCTACCTTCACTTGGTTTAGCCGGCTTGTTGAAGCTGTTGCCCGGGGTGTGGCCGCTGTCGCATGCAAACAGCTACGGGGAGCCACAGGTGAGAGCTGAGTGCCAGGTGGGGACCAAAGGTGGACAAACCACCTGAAAAGGACCCTCACCACAGGTGCTACCCCTCCCTGACACCCCATACACCCGGACTCTTTATATTTCATTCTTAAGAACATCCCACTTGCCATTTGTTCGTTTCCCTTCAAACAGGCTCACCCAATCAACCTCTGCTGGATCTTGATTAATTCCCAATAACTAGACATGCTTCAGTTTAGGTCATGGAACCTGTGGACTAGTGTATGTTGTTAAGAAGGTAAAATGTCTGGTGAGCAGGTTAATTTGCGAATGTTAGTTGTTCCTATTGCAGGAGAGTTGGAGGAGAATTGGGGGGATGTTGATGGGCAAGTGAGAGAGAGAAAATGTTACAGGGAAATGAGAGAGGAATTGCTTCCAGGGTAAACATGGACTTGACGTGCACAATTGGCAGCCTGTGCATGGCCTGACAACGGACAGCTTATCTGAGACTAATCCTGGCAATTAATACCCAGGGCAGGGGAATCATTAAACCAGCATTGACCTTACCAAATCCCAGAATATTTTCAGTGAAACAAAGAACTATACTGTAGCTGCTGGGAAAATGATGAAAAGCAGAAAATGCTGGAAATACCCATTTTCCTCCCCACAGATCTACCAGATCTGCAGGGTATTTCCATCGGAATGTCACAGGGATAATTAAATTAGCATCTACTGAGTGAGTGAAAATTCCCAGCAATTTTTGGGATTCATTTCAGAGTCTGATCTGAAGGATGAATTGTGCTCTGAAGTACAGTTTTTGCTCACTTGGATATTCTGTGTGTTCATTTGCTGCCTCAAGTACCCCAGGATATCTTTTGAGAGATTTATGGAAAGGGCTTTGTCTCATCAAACAAAGACGCTTTAAAAAATTTTTGAATCAAAACTTCACAAGAAATTTCAAATAGAAAGAATGTCATGTCCATTGAACCAACTATTCAAACAAAACTCAAATGAGAAAGGAAAAGTAGTTTAATCAGGAAAAACTCTTAAAGAGGCCAGCTGTAACAAGTTTCATGAGATTTCACGCCATGCTTTAAACTTCATACCATACTTACTGGGAATTACTGAGCTACCAGCAATATGGGAGTGCCTTCAACGGAAGGACTGTCATGATGCAAGATAGTAATAAACTGCTACCTTTCAAGGACATTTAGAAATGAACAGCAAACACAGACCTTGTCAGCATCGCCCTCATTCACATAAAGGAATAAAAAAGGGGGAGATAGGTACCACTAGATTGGACAGCTCAACAACGAAGATTGGAACATGACTGACTTTTTCAAAATGAGGAATTATAGAAATGTATCTAAAAATCAAATGAGTAATGTTTTAATGAAGGGATACTTGACCAATTTCACTGAATTCTTTTAAGATGTATCAGGTGGAGTAGGTGAGAAAAGGCAGCAGATGCATGTATTCATTTAGACAGGCACACAAAATTTATAGAAGGTTGAAAGTGGAATCTCAGATGGATTATTTCTCACATATCAGATGCTCATAGTTGAAGAAGATGTTACAAAGAGAGGACAGAGACCATGGAGAAATTTTAAAGCAAGGGTGAGGATGCATAAACTCAAAGCCTCACCAACTGTGTAAGTTTACAAATACAGAACTGTTGACTGACTCAGACTTGATACAAGGTAGGGCATAGGAAGCAGAGCTTTAGGTAATGGTCTATGCAGGATGAAAAAAGAAGTCAGCTTTGAGAATTTGCAAGGAATAAGTCAATAAATAGCAAAGCTGAAGATAAGAAAATGAACTGAGGCAAGGGCAGAAGTCAAGCAAAATCATAGAAATGGTCATAGAAATGGTGTGGGTATATCTGATGTCCTTCTCAAGGTCAAATATAATACCAAATCTGCAGAATAGAAAGCAATCTATTTCTGAGATTGGACTTGATTTGCATCTTTAATTAGACCTTACTTGGGTTGCTGTGTACAATTTAATAATGACTTTATAAAATGCATAAATGATCTGGAGGTGATAATATTTATAAGTGTAATACCAGAATTGCGAGGTCAAATCTCTCAAAAATAAGGTAGAACATTCCAAGCCTTAGAACTTTTTTTGACAAAAGGCCATGTGGATGAACTCACATTTTTAACAATACATGGTGAAAAAGCTTCCAATTATGGGGAATGAGAGTGATGAGAATGTAGAAATCCTTGTGATACAGAGATAAATGCCACCACACTTCAAGCAAAGCTGGATCAGCATACAAAGGAGAAATTGCTAAGGGTTTTATTGATTTAATTAGAATACAGAAGACATAAGTAATTCCATGGAGCAAAAACAATATGGAATACTTGACACTCTTGACCTGTTTTGTGTATATTTTCAGTGTAGTTATATCTAGACAGCACATTAAACATTAAATGCGCTGCTACTCTCTAATACCGCACATACTCATTCTTTCATTCACTGCCATTTAGGAGTCTCCAATGGAATCTATAATTGAGGTCAGAAGAAGTCATTTGTAGCACTTCTTCAGCTGAGGTCAGTTCCAGAACTTCAGTTTGGGATTCCCTGTAAGGCAGAGGTTCCCAATCTTTTTTATGCCATAGACTAACACCAATAAGCAAAAGGCTGGGAACCTCTGCAAGGTGTTGGTCCAGCTATTAGATAAAATGTTTACAACTAAGAACTCTTGTTGTTTGAGGGGTGGTGTTTTTTGGAGGTGTGCCGGATCCTGATTTTAGAAGAAGACCTCATGTAAAGAGACATCAGTTATTATATTGTTAACCAACAATCAGAGGTTTCACCAGATGTATACTGTCTCATATCATCACTGATCAATTGAACTGACAGGGTTAACTTGTAAAACAACTATGTTATTCTCCTGTTTGGTGTGTTTGATGATGCTGTTGTCACAGAACATTGATCTCACAATATTGAGAAACCACTTTGCAGCTTGTGCTGCAAGAAAATATGAGCAGTTGGAGGACGTGAGTAGAAAGACCCTTTTGTGACATTGTGGTGAAGTGTCAGTGAAAGAAACTGAAATGTATCAGCAGGTGGTTTCTGTGTGTGAAGAGTGGCAGCCAGTTTGAAGAAAAGCACTGTGGAAAGAGGAGCACTGCAATAAAGAGGAGACTGCGCTCTTATTTGAAGATTAAGGTACAACTATATGTACTAGTCAAAAAAATATGAAATAAAAACAGAAAGTGCTGGAAACAAAGAAAGAGACCATCAATATTTTAGTGTAATGGCCTTTAATCAGATCCAGGAAGAAGAGAAGAACAAGTTTTAAGTTGCAGGGGGCTTGGGGAAGGATAGATAACACAAAGCAAAATCTTTGATGGGATGAGGCCAAAGTTTCTGTGGTAATAAGCAATAGAAAAAAAACATTTAATTGATACAAGACAGACAATATGTCTGAATTGTCGTAACTTCCGTTTCCAATTTAAACCTTTTTCCCTCTTCCTGATTCATGAGTTTTCTATGCAGTAAGTTTAACCCTTTACCTACCATATGGCTTATTCAAGTGAAATGGATAATATTATTAACTTTGCTTCATGGAATACGAATGGTTTAAATCATCGGATTAAACGGAAGAAGATTTTTAAAGTTTTTCATAGATTAAATGCTCAGATTATCTTTGCCCAGGAAACTCATGTGAGGAAGGAGGATAATCAGCATTTTTTTTTAGGTTTTGGAAAAATTACCAATTTCATTCCAACTCACAGGTGAAAGAAGTCTCTATTTTTATAGACTCCTTGATTTCAGTTGTTCATTATGAAACAATCTCAGACCAGAATGGTAGATTTCTGTTAATTACTGGTTTACTTTATAACCAAAAAGCTGTTACGGTTAATATCTATGCACCAAATACAGACTATCCTGAGTTCTTTAAGCATTTATTTGCATCTCTTCCTAATTTAAATGAATATATGTTGATAATGGGTGGAGATTTTAACTGTTGCCTGAATCCCTCGATTTACAGGTCTGCACCCAATCAAGTACTTCCAAACAAATCTGCTATTTTTATTAATTCCTTTTTAGTTGACTCTGGAATTTTAGAAGTTTGGAGGTTTTTATATCCTAATGATAAAGAATTCTCATTCTTTTCTCATGTATATCATAATTACTCTAGAATTGATTACTTTTTTATCGACTCTCGATTAGTTTTGTCTGTTACTGCCTGTGAGTATGATGCAATTACCGTCTCTGATCATGCACCCTTGAAACTATCAATCAAATTAATTGACGTAACTTTCAGTGGTGGACAATGGCGGTTCAATTCTACTGTGCTTCAGGACTTAAACTTTATTAACTTTATTAAAGAACAGATTGTCTTTTTCTTTTCAACTAACTTTACCGAAAAAATTTCCAGTGGGATATTATGGGATACTTTTAAAGTATATATCCGTTGGCAAATTATTTCACATTCTGCTGGATTGAAAAAATGAATTAATAATGAAATACGTACATTGGTTGATATGATTAAAGAAATTGATAAAAAAAATTCGGCTGCTCCTAATCTGGTGCTTTATAAACAGAGAGTTGAACTTCAGATGCAACACAGTTTGTTAATATCATCCCCGATTGAAAATCAATTACTTAAAACTAAGAGTCAATTTTATATACATGGTGATAAATTGGGTAAATTACTGGCCAACCAATTGAAAGCTGCTTTGGCTAAACATCAGATTATTAAAGTTTGTAAATGGGATGGTATTTTGACAGTTGACCATGATGAAATTAATGAATCTTTTCAAGGATTCTATACCTCTTTATAGCAATCAGAATTTCCTGATGATTCTACCATAATGCATGAATTTTTAAGGAAACTGAATATTCCGAAATTACCACTTAATGAACGATTAGCGCTAGATGCACCCGTTACAGAAGAAGAAATAAAGAAAGCAATTTCTTTGATGAATTCTGGTAAAGTAGCCAGTCTGGATGGGTATACAGTAGAATTCTAAAATCTTTTTCAAATCCATTTCTCCTTGGTTATGTAGAATCTTTAAGGATGCCTTATTTGTAGGTAAATTACCACAATCCTTTTATGAAGCATCTGTTTCTTTAATCCCTAAAAGAGATAAAGACCCCACTGAATGTGCATCATATAGACCTATATCCTTGTTGAATGTGGACTCCAAAATCTTTTCCAAAATATTAGCAATTAGATTGTAAAATGTATTGCCACAAATTGTCTCTGATGACCAGACAGGATTTATTAAAAATTGTTATTTGTATTTTAATGTTAGGAGGTTAATGAACATTGTATATATTTATTCATCTAAAACTCCAGAATGTGTTATTTTGCTTGATGCCAAGAAGACATTTGATAGAGTTGAATGGGATTATTTATTTAACATGCTTGAGAAATTTAATTTTATCCCAAATTCCTATCTTGGATTAAATTGATATATCATACACCTTTGGCTTCTGTGCTTACCAATAATCAGAGATCCCCCCTTTTAGACTTTTTCAAGGTACTAGACGGGGCTGTCCTTTAAGCCCTTTACTATTTGATATTGCCTTGGAGCCCTTGGCAATCGCTCTTCATGATTCACCCAATATATTTGGCATTATTCATGGGAATGGGATGCATAAGGTATCACTATATGCAGATGACCTGTTACTATATATCTCTAACCCAGAGAAATCCATCCCTGCAGTAATATCACTACTTGCTTAGTTTAGTAGTTTTTCTAGTTATAAATTGAATCTTAATAAGAGTGAGCTTTTCCATTAAATATGCAAGTTCCAATCTATAGACAATCACCATTTAGACTGGTTACTGATTATTTTACTCACTTGGGTGTTAAAGTTACTAAGAAGCATAAGGATCTATTTAAAGTTAACTTTTTACCCTTAATTGATCATTTTAAACAACTGCTTACTAAATGGTCCCCATTGTCCTTATCATTGATTGGCCGAATTAATGCTATTAAGATGATTATTTTACCTAAATTTCTGTATCTCTTTCAGGCAGTACCAATCTTCATCTCTAAATCCTTTTTTGATATTATTGATTCTAAAATTTTTTCATGTACATGGCAGAATAAACATCCTAGGTTAAGTAAGAAATTTTTACAGAAATCCAAAAAGGATGGTGGTTTGGCCTTACCAAACATTTAGATTCTATTATTGGGCAATTAATATTCGATATCTAACATTCTGGACACAAGATTTGGATGAAATTCAATGTCCACGATGGGTGAACCTCGAGTGCGAGTCTGTACAAGGGTTCTCATTGGCTTCTATTTTAGGGGCTTTGCTTCCCTTTGCACTTACTAAACTGAATAAACAAATGATTAATCCAATAACTAAACATACAATATGAATATGGTATCAATTTCGTAAATTTTTTGAATTGGATAAATTTATCCTATCAAGTCCTATTATATCCAATTTTTTCTTCCAACCATCCAGAATTGATCAAGCTTTTCTTTTATGGAAAATGAAGGGAATAACATGTTTTCGTGATTTATTCATGGATAATTGTCTCATGTCTTTTGAACAGTTGTCTAATAAATATAATTTGCCTAGATCACATTTTTTCAAGTACTTACAGATTAGAAACTTTTTAAATGTTATTTTACCTTACCTTTTCCAATACCACATCAAACTGAAATTACAGAAAAAAAATTAGGTGTAAATCCCCATCAGAAGAGTTTAATAGCAATTTTTTATGATTTAATTACAAAAATATGTCTAGGTACATCTGATAAAATTAAGAATGAATGGGAAAGAGAACTTCAGATATCTTTACCAATAGAGAAATGGGAGAAAATTCTCCAACTAGTTAACACTTCAATGTGTGCTGAACACGCTTTGATACAATTTAATGTGGTTCATAGGACTCATATGTCAAAGGATAAGTTAGCTCATTTTTATTGCCGGATAAATCCTGTCTGTGACAGATGTAATTCTGAGGTAGCTTCCTTGACACATATGTTCTGGTCTTGCCCTCTTTTGGAAAAATATTGGAAAGACATTTTTGTTATTATTTCAGTAGTTTTGCGTATTGATTTACAACCTTGTCTTATTACTGCATTTTTTGGATTACCAGTGATCAGCTTGCTGTTTGATTGCATTTGTTACATTAATAGCCAGAATATCCATTTTATTTAAATGGAAAGATTCTAATCCCCCTACTACATTTCAATGGTTTTCCCAAACCATAAAATGTTTAAACTTGGAAAAAATTAGGAGTGGTACTATGGATCCTTCGATTAAATTTGAAGAAACTTGGAGGGCATTTATTCAACATTTTCATATGATGTAAGCTGACCTTTTCCAAATCCTTTTCAATAACTTTTTGTTTGTGTATAGAGGAGCAGAGTTGATGACAAATAATGATTTTAACCAATGAAATATGGCAGCCAAGCCTTTGTTTTGTTTTGCTTTTTTTAGTGTAGGGGGACTTTTTCTTTGTATAAAATTTTTTGAATCTTTTTCATGTTCAGTTATTAAGAGATTGGGAGCCTTAAATTACATATGTTACTCGGAGTCTGTGTCTGTATATGTTAACTGTTATTAGTGTAATCCCAATCTCTTTGTATCATTATTATTGTTCTGTTTATCAATTCGAAACTAAATAAAAAAAGATTGAGAAAAGAGACAAGACGAACAAACGGGCATATAGAAACTGTGAAATATAGGTCAGAGTTGTAGAAAAGGCCAAGTAGATCAGACAATATTAGTCGACAGCGAGAAACTGAGTGAATATTGTGACGCTCGGAGGGGAGGGGGTGGGGGCGTGGTTGACAGTCCGTCCTTGCATTTCTAATGACCAGCACTGTTTATGGTTCTTGTGTTAAAATGCTTTTGTGGAATTATGGTGGGAAGTTTCAGTTCATTTATTGTTACATTTTTAGCTTGGGTTACACCATTATTTGTTTGTGTATTTGTGGGGCACGCTAACTGTAACCGGGGGTGTGTGAGGGTCACCTCCTCCATCGGTATGAAACTGAACTGTTCTCTCTCTGGGCGATGGTGCCCAGACTGTTTTGGTGTATTTCACAATAAAAACCGTTGTTGAGTTAAAGAGCTTCCTCGTCTGTCATTGTGAACCAAATGCTTGCCACAATATTATGATTTCATGCAGGCCTCGGAAACAAGTTACCTGAAATTCTTTTATTCAGTACTAAGTTTGGATTGCTACAAAGTGGACAGATGGAAGATGAAATTGTTGGGACTTGTTGGAACAGGGCAGGAAGCTACAGGCATAAGTATTAAAGTGGAAATGTGATGGAGAACTAACGTGACAAGCAAAGGAAACTCATGGTAACCCCATTGTTTGGTGTCTCATTGTTTGTTTGGTACCTCATTTTTGATGCACCAGGTACATTGCAACACAATGGTTAAAAAGAAGTCCAAATAAATTTCAGTTTTTATTTGTTTTTATTTGGGTCCATTGGGGAGGAGGTTGAAGATCTTGTAAGTCTCTGACCCCTCTTCAGATTTATCAACTATGCAGAAAGATGCTATCATCTCTGGAATAAAATGCTTCCTTGTGAATGCTTAGATTTCCTCCTGATGTGTGTGGTTCCTTAATGCTAAAGCATTACTTACATTATATGTAATAATAATGTAACAATTTGTAAACCTCTTTGGAAATGACAACGCATATATTGGTGGAGTCCAGACAGGCAGCCCTGAGGCTCAAGATTTTCTTTTTCAGATCGAGCACTTGGTCTTTTCATGGGCGCATGGGAAATATCTGATTCTTCATCAGTGGGAAAGTACCAATTTTACACTTGATCGACTACTATAGTGGAGCATTACTTGAAGCATAGAGGACAATTAGATTTTATGTGTTTTTGTGATGAACATGCGTAACTTAATTCCACCTGCAAAGATGGTGGTGATGATGGTGATCAGAGAGAGGATCAAATTAGATGAAGCTGATTTACAATTTTAGGATATATAGGCAGACTTTGCTTACATGTGCAATCTCTAAAGACATGTTTAAAATATGTGAAAGGATAACTCTAAGCATTTGAAAACTTCCTTAATTTCACAGGTAGTTTACTCCCAGGGAATCAGCATCATTTTCACCTTCTGTTACATTCCTGAGAGTTGTTGCAAAGTTGCAGTCACTCATTTCCTGTTTGGATCTGCACAGATGCCTTTGCCATCAACTGCTTTTGCTGAATCGGAAAAGAAATAGATTAAATCCATGTTCAGTGCTCCAGGCATAATAATGGCATAAATCTAGCATCTACTGCTAACTAGAGTCTGAGTACAGAGATACAGTGCCTATAGAAATCATTCAACCACCCCTCCCAGAAGTTTCATGTTTTATTGTTTTACAGTATTGAATCACAACAGATTCATTTCAGTTCTTTTGACATTGATCAACAGAAAAAGACTCTTTCGTGTCAAAGTGTATTAGAATGTGTGCATGCTAAATCTTTGCAGCAGAGTTTGCTGTCCTATTGACTTGGATTCTCCTTGCCATTGGACCAAGAACTTGTTCTGCCAAAGTTTTTAGTAGCTGATATGCAACAACTATCCCAAGTTAAAATTAATCAAACAGATGCATGCTCCACTCATCAGTAAAAGCAACTTATCTTTGATACTCAGAAGAAGAGAAAGATTTACATTACAGCATTAATCCTGCAAAGGACGTCATCTGTCTCGATACCATATCTTTGGATTTTGTTGATGGAGGGACTTCCTTTGAACATCTCTTGCAACAACTAGTCAGTGCACGAGTAAGAGCTAGAAAACACAAGCTTTAAGGTACTAAGGGGAAGGTGTGGAACGTTGAACAGTACGTCAAAGGAACAAGTGCTTTAGCCCACCGTGTAATACTGAAATAATTAAACTAGTAAGTAAATTCCTAACTAAACTCATTCTGTGTTCATTCTCTGCACATCCATGAGACTATCTAAAAGCCTTTTTATCTATCTATCTATCTATCTTATTTGCTCGATCAACCTGTATAAGATACATGCTCTGTCTATAAAACAAGAACAGGATGATGGAGATGAATGTTGTTTTCCTGGATGGTGAATGACTATTACATCAATACATTTGGCTCAAGTCACAGATTAGAATTCCCTCTCTTCACTGATTGAGTTTTCCACTTGGAGGACAGGAACAATAATGTGGAGCAGCAAAATATGTCATTGTCACCATAGGAGCTATTGTATTGAGGTTCAAGTTTATTACTCAATAGAGATTTGTTCAAACAGCAGCAAATTATCCCATTCTTATTTGGTTGCATTTGTAATTGAAAAAAATTCACAAAACTGAATTAATAAAATGATTTTTATTTTATTGAAGACTAATAGAGACACACTGCTTTTATTTTTAATGCTTTCCTATTAGTATCATGAATGAAAAAGTTCACAATTTGTTTTGAGCTAACCTTTAATAAGCAGATTTTACAGTTAGGGTTGGAAAAATGGACATAGAGTGGAAGAACCGATGTGCTTGGTTTTCTGTGAGGATAAAACTGGCTCATATAGATAAGCATATTGGAACATGAAACACATTGTATTAGATATAGTGATCTGCCACGCGTTTCCTTAATTGCATTACGCACTGCTGTTTGGTGATGCTGCATTGTAAAAATAATTGAAGACAGTGATAGCCATTGCTGGTTTGAATAGAGATCAATACTGAATATAAAGTGCACTGAACCTTCATCTATATTAATTGGGCTGTAAGTAAAGAAGATGAAGTAAATCTTTGCCACTCTTCTAGCAGAGGAATTGATATCAAAGTGGTTCTTTCCAAACATGTTTAGAGTGAGTGTAATATTGAAAAATGTAATGACGAAAAATATAATGCTAAATTCTTTTCACAGTTAAACTTGAAACTATGGAATATGTAGACTATGACTGTAGTGAATATGTTGTCTCCTGATATGTTACTCACTATGACACATGAGGAGACGATCTGGCCAATTGGATCCATGTCAGCACCTAGCATAGTAACCCTGTCATTCCCACTCTCCAACTTATTTCCTTGTATCTTCTTACTCATGTCCATCAATTCTCCTTACATTCTTTTCAATTCATTTCATTTCAATTTAATTCAAATTTAATTGTCATTTAACTATATATGAGTATAGCCAAACGAGACAGCATTACTATGGGCTCAAGGTGCTATGACCTTACCAACAGTCATATGTAGTAAGCACACACAAGGTCACAATCACACAATAAAGAGTGCCAAAGCCCATGTCCCCCACCCCTGTGTCACGCGGCTTGATGCATACAAGTCAACAAACCCATATAGAATATCAGTAAAAATACAATGATGCAGTATATGCAGATATATATGTATAGTTTAGATCCCCTAACCCACGGGTATCATCTGTCAACAGACTCCCGATGGGTGCTAGGTATCCGTGGCTTTAAAGCCCAGTCTTCGCTCTGACACCTGACTCCCGCTAGGTGAACCTGTGGCATTAGGGCCCAGTCCTTGCATATACAAGCACATATAGTATATTAGTAAAAACACAACCAGACAAATGTATATGTACATAGTTCAGTCCCTCAGTCCATTCTAAATCATCAGTCGGCACAACTGCACTACACAGTCCCCAGTAGAGTGTGATCGCTCAGACACCTCTCATCCGGCAGCTGAAAGGCAAGTGACCCTGCAGCCTAAGGCCTAAGTCTACTGAGTGCTGCTAAAAAATCTACAGTTAACCACAACAGAGCTTGTCTTCTGCCGAGAGAAACTCTGGAAGGGCAGCTCTAACTCCATTTTGGACACTGTGCCACACAGTTCCTGGTGAAGCACAACAGCTTCATCCCCTCACTCCGGGTGGCTGCAAACAGGTGATATCATGGCTTCAGGCCTAATTCTTGGCTATGACCGAGGACTAGGGCCCCTCCTTCCGCCCCTGCTCACGTTTGATAAATCAGCAAATTAAACTTGCGGCGTACCAGATTAACAATGTCTGAAGGGGTCTTGTGATCACAAGAAAAGCAACCATGACAGCCAATCACTATCTGATTGTAAGCCTCCATCGACTCAGGGAGTAGCACATATCGCAGCTCCTTCATTATCTCCGGCAGCGAGCAATTCGCTGATGATGTAGACCTGCAGTCCTTTGAGTTGTTAATGTATATAATGATACAATGATCTTGCAATCATAAGACACACGTTTAAGTTGAATGGTATCACCTTTTGTTGACCCTGTAGAAGCTGCTGCAAGCAGTTGTGCTGCCATCTTGCCAGAAGATTTGTCATTAAACTACACTAGGAATCGTTTACAATAGTCAATTTTGGGATATGAGCAGAAGCCAGAGCACCTGGAGGAAACCCTTGTGGTTACAGGTAAAATATACAAACTCCACACAGAGAGCATAAGGGGTTAGAATCAAACCTACCTTGGGTGGAGCGGCGAGGCAGAACCATTAATTGCTGCACTGTTGCGTTAAATCAGCAATTGTTTCAATCACAAAAACACAGGAAACTGCAGATGTGCTTAAAACAAGGCTAGAAGGTATTCTAGATATATTGTGGAAAAAAATATGGCCTGCTGGTTCATTTAAAGCAATCCAATATTTGTTTAGGGGTGGATCCAATACAATGCCCTAAATGGCATTGTGATTGGAATTGAAAAATAGCAACCAATTGTTTAGCATTTATGAGATACCCTGCAACTACATTTAAGTGACAGATTTAAAAGCAAACACTAAGCAGAAATGCGGAATAAACATATAAAAAAACTTCACTCACCTCCTGACAAAACAATGTTGAGCATGCTGAGACAAATCAGCACTACAAGAAACTGCTTCATTTTATTGAAGAGGTTTTCCTCACTGGTGGTGGTGCTATTAAAACATTTAAACTGTCGCTCATATATATCCTCTGAGGTGATCAACCCCCATTCTGTTTTCTGTGAGGGAGGAAGTGAATGGAAGGTAGGTTTGACGTCTCTCTGGGAATTGTGATGAGACACTCGGATTTATCTACCTGTACTATTCCTAACCTTTGTGGTTCTCTTTACATTTTCATTTGCAATTATCCATGATTCAATAAAGTAGTGACGTTACTGTCATTATCAGTTATGCATTTTACTTTAGTTTGATGAGTGTGGAATTCTTGTCCATTTTATAAAGAAAGGTGATTTTTCATTCTTAGATTGATTCGTGGTAAACTCTGGTTTACTGAGTCAACAAATCTCATTAGCACATCACCTTGTCTCACGTAAACCAAAACATTAATGCCAAAGATTTAATTAGAATAAATTACAAACTTTGTTATTCAGTATATTAGTATGGTGATCAG
The DNA here is from genome assembly GCF_030028105.1 of Mobula birostris. Taxonomy (NCBI): domain Eukaryota; kingdom Metazoa; phylum Chordata; class Chondrichthyes; order Myliobatiformes; family Myliobatidae; genus Mobula; species Mobula birostris. The sequence goes on along the minus strand of NC_092373.1, from coordinate 77,027,252 downwards.
ATTAAAATAATATATTTATTCTTTATGGAATTCTTAATTAAAACTCACATTGTCTGCTTTTGAAACACACTGTGAAATCTCAATGAGCATCTTTAAATTTCAAAATATTAAAATTATTCATAAAATACATACAAAAATAATATTTTTTTAATATTCATTGTGTTATTGCTTTAATAGATTTGTACAATTAACTTTCTGGAATGTAAAAAAGTGGGGCTCCAGCTGACTGAACCTTGCCTAACCTGAGGTTAAAATTAAGTCACAGTTTACATGCCCTGAACAAAATCAAGTTGTAATATATTGCAAAAATAGAAATCTTGATCTGACTCTGCAAACTGAGCTTATACCACCTAGTTCAGATAGAATTGGAAAAGTCATTACCTAAAGCTGGAGGAAGGTATTTAAAAATCTCAATGTGGACCTTGCAAGAGAGTATTACATTGGAGCAGGGCAAATTACAAGAGCATTAGACAGGAACTAGGGAATATCCTGTTTTTGGACAGGTCTACATCCAATATTTAGAGGGTGCTTAAAGACCAAGTGCACAGAGTACAGGGCAGGTATGTTCCAGTAAGAAGTAAGGACAAGGTTGGCAAGGTAAGAGAAAAGAGAACCTTGGATGTTGAGAGCAGTAATAAATTTAGTCAAGAAGAAAAAGGAAAAGTTTGTAAGGTTAGGAAGCTAGAATCAAACAGATCCCTTGTGGATTAAAAAGAACCCAAAGAATTGAAAATACACTTGGACAAAGATGTTAACTGTCCTGTGCTATCACCAGTGGGATCATCAGTTGATCTGCCACCTGTCTTCAGGAGTTTCGGCCCGCTTATGATCAAGACTCCCTCAAGGTGGTGGGCCAGCAGTGCTAAAGCACCACCTCCCACTGGTGAGCTTAAAAACTTGGCATCTGCCTCTATCAGAGTTGTTGGTCACTTCCATCCAACAGATAGTCTGCTCTTCAGGTATCTATACAACTACTGAAAAAGATGTATACACTGTCTGACTCTGCCCCTCTGGACGTACTTGGTCCACACCCATGCTGATCCTGTCTCTGCTGCCTCAGCTACAGCCCTGCTGGTTGACTTGATATCACTTCTAGTGAAGCCAAGGTCACGCAGCTACTTCTGGACAGTGAACGCATTAAAGCCACGGCAACCTACTTCGAATGGATAGCTTGAGACCTTCTACCCTCTGTCTCTGCATTCTGATCTTAATTCTGCATACTTGGTTAACTTGTGCTCATGAGATTCATCAATGTTGTCTTCCCAGGGGTCTGTGAGTTCACCAATAACCAATTCTCTACTGGCGTCAGACCATACGATTATATCTGGACGCAATATGGTGAAAGCTTGCTCCAGGAAACTGCCTTTCCCATCCAGGTCGGCCTTGACACACCAATCATTGGCTGAAGAAAGTATGCTTGATCGTGGGCTTGTGCTGTACACCCTTGACTTGGAGCCTTCTTTCACAAATGATATAACTCAGGAAGGGAATAAGGAAAGCCAAGAGAGGCCATGACAAGTCCATGGCAAGTAGGATTGAAAAAATCCCAAGGCTTTATATACAGACAGGCAGTACATCAAGATCAAAAGGATAACTAGGGAGAGGGTAGGACCACTAAAGGATAAAGAGGGAGAACATTTGCTTTTATTGGAGGTTGTTGGGTGAGGTCCTTATTGAGTACTTTACATCAGTATTTCCCAAGGAGAAGGATGTGGACGATCAGTACAGAAGATACTGCAGGTATGTGCTAGGGTATTTCAAGGTAAAGGAGGAGGTAGTGTTGGGACTTTTAAAGGGCATTAAGTTGATGTCCCTAGGGCCTGATGGGATATACTCCAGGTTATTGAGAGAGGCGAGGGAAGAGATTGCTGGGGCCCTGACCAATACCTTCATGTCCTCACTAGCCACAGGAAAGTATCTAATATTGTTCCACTCTTCAAGAAGCAAACGAGGAATAATCCTGAAAACTATAGGCTGCCGAGTCTCATGTCAGTGGTAGGGATGTTACAGAGGAGAATTCTTAGGGATAGGATTAATGAGCATTTGGAAAACAATGGCCTAATTAGTAAGAGTCTGCATGACTTTGTGTGGGATCTCACAAACTTGATTGGGATTTTGCTGAAGTGAGGAGTGCGATTGATGAAGATCAAGTTGTGGATGTTGTTTATAGGGATTTTAGTAAGACGCTTGACAAGGTCCCTCATGGGAGTGTCATCCAAAAGATGAAGGTGTGTGAGATCCATAGTGACTTGACCATTTGGATTCAAAACTGGCTTGCCCACAGAAGACTGAGTGTAGTGGTCAATGGGACTGAATCTAGCTGGAAGTCTGTGGTTACTAGTGTTCCACATGTATCTGTACTGGGATCTCTGCAGTTTGTGATGTATATAAATGACCTGGATGAAAATGTACATGAGTGGGTTAGATTGATAGTGTTCTGGATAGCATAGAAGAACGGTAAAATCAACAAACCGTGTAAATGCAAACAAAAAAAAATTAATATTAAGAATAAATAAACATTGAGAACATGAGAAAAAGAGTCATTGGAAGTGAGTCCCTAGTTTATAGGAGAAATACAGTGATGGGGCGAGTGAAGTAATCCCTACTGGTTCAAGAGCTTGATGGTTGAGGGGTAATAACTGTTCCTGAACCTGATGGTGTCGGTCCTAAGACTCCTGTATCTTTTTCCTGATGGCAGCAGTGAGAGAAGAGCATGAGTAGGGTGGTGGGGCCCTTGATGATGGATGCTGCTTTCCTAAACAGTGTTCCATGTAGATATGTTCAATGGTGGGGAGGGCTTTACCCGTGATGGACTGGGCCATGTCAACTACCTTCGTAGGATTTTCTGGTTCAAGTTCATGTTTAATTGTCGGGCAACCATTGATGAATACACATGAATACAGGAAAACAAAGTAGTGTTACTCTGGGGCCAAGAGCAAAACGGGCGCACAGCACATGTAAGATACAGGTCGACCTTCTATAGTCTGGCACCATTAGGACCTGAGGAGTGCCGGATTAGTGAAAGTGCCAAATTACAGAAGGATCACATTAAGCAATAGCTAACCACCTCATCATACCTTTAAAATATCAAAGGACTCAAAGAGGCCAGGAAGCATCTCTAGGAAGAGGTACAGTCGACGTTTCAGGCCGAGACCCTTCGTCACGACAGATGCGCATTCACCAGCAACTTTGATGTGTGTTGCTTGAATTTCCAGCATCTGCAGAATTCCTGTTGTTTGCGTTTTAAAAAGGACTCAAAGGTTCATTTAATGTCAGAGAAATGTATACAATATACATCCTGAAATGTTTTTTCTTCTCAACCATCCACGAAAACAGAGAAGTGCCCCAAAGAATGAACGATAGTTAAATGTTAGAACCCCTAAGATCCGCCCCCCCCGCTCCCCTCCCTCCCGTGCATAAGTGGCAGCGAGCAACAATCCCCCCTCCCCACTGGCGAAAAATAAAGCGCACCCACTACCAGCACTCAAGCGTGAGCTAAGCGATAGCAAAGACACAGACTTGCAGTTACCCCAAAGACTACATTGTACTCGCAGTTACTGAGGGCATCCTCGTTAGTTTCTTTTCCTCCACTTAGTAATATGATTAAATTCAGCAGGTCACCACGTCTGATCTGAAGTTGTAGGCAGAAGGGAACGGAGCGCCGGCCGGGCTACGCCAGAGGGTAGTGTGTGACTGCCGGCAGGCGGGCAAGAAGGCGTGTTATGATATGCTTGTACATGCACTCGTGAGCAGACAATTAAAGTTGGTGCGCATGCGCCGTTGTTTTTATCTGAAATATCTGTCTCGAAACATGGTGGCAGCGGTGGGGCTCGGAAAATTGCTTTTTTCAACCACAGCGCCCGATTTTTTCAACTTGCAGTTGGCAGCATAGTAACAGCGCAACTCTGAAACATCGGAGGTTGAATGTAAGAGAGGAAAAATGTCGACCGAGACGAGCAATCAGCCACAAATAGAGACGGGTACAGTAGCAATGTCTGGAGCTGAGACAGCAGAATCTCAGCGGCACCCAGCACCTGCGGGCGACCCCGTGCCGGGGAACCATGGTTAGGGCGGAAGTCCTCCCCCAGTCAGCGGCATCCGCCTGCCACCTGCCGTGATGGTCAGCCGCGGAGTGATAGACGGATGGAAGACATGGCGGCAGATGTGGACTAACTACAGCGTTGTAGCAGAACTGCACAAACAAGTTCCGGCATACCAGGCGGCACTATTTTTACAGACAACTGGACCCTCAGGACTTGATGTCTACAACAGTTTTGTGTTCGCAGATGAGGCTGAAGGCCAGGACATCACAAAGATTTTAGTTGCATTTGACAGATATACTATCAGTGAGAAAAATGAGACATATGAACAGTACTTGTTCAACAACCAGCAAGAAGGACAAGCTGAGAGCTTTGAATCATTTCTTGCCAGCCTTAGATCTCTTGCAAAGGCATGTAATTATTGCTCATGTATGTCAGACAGTCTGCTGAGAGACAAGATCGTGCTGGGCATTAACGACTCCCAAACCAGAAACCGTCTGTTACAAGAGAGAAAGCTATCGCTCAGTGACTGCATTGACACCTGTAAAAATGGCTGAATCACACCTACAAACATTCAGTACCGCTGCAGGTAACAGGTCTGCTACTGTCCATGGGATTAAACCTCGCACTAACAGGAAAGGTTCAAAGCATCCTGGACAGAAGGCTGGTGCTAGTGGTGGAGCCAGAGCAAAAGGCATCTTGAACAGCCACAGAAGCAAAGTGAACCCTTGCGCGTACTATGGCACGGAACATGCACGAGACAAGCAACAGTGCCCGGCATACAGACAGGTGTGCAAGACGTGTGGCATTCGAAATCACTTTGCAAAGGTATGCAAGCAGAAGCCCGTGCATGGGGTGGAAGCACAAAGCGATGACCAGACTGACAGTGACAGCAGCACCGAGTTTATCGACAATGTCACACTGGTGGTCAACAGTTTGAGGACAAAGGATGACGTATTCGCACAGAAGCTCATCAATGGAAAGCCAATAGATTTCCAAGTCGACAGCGGGGCGAGCATTAACATTTTACCTCACAAATACTTGGAGAGAGTAGACCACACACTAAGACAATGCACAAAAAAGCTGAAGATGTGAAACAAGACCACCATGGATGCAGAAAGGACGTGCAGAGTGAAATTGCGTAACCCTATGACAAACCGCAAGTATTCTGTTGAATTTTTCGTGGTCACTGACAACTTTACACCATTGCTGGGAAGTAGGGCCAGCCAGCAAATGAAGCTGATTATGGTCAATGATGATAACTTTCGCAGGGTGCCTGCATCTACACTTAAAGAAAAACAATGCACACCAGCAGCACGCTATGCAGAGGTGTTCGATGATGCGCTCGGGGGGCTTCCGGGTGCAGCCCACCTGCAGACTGATGAGGAATTTCAACCCACAGTGTTACTCCCACGACGTCTACCTCACGCTATGAAGCGGAAAGTGAAAGCTGAACTTGATCAACTGGTAGACTGCAAAGTCATAACTCCAGTCCATGAACCTACAAGGTGGGTTAGCCAGTTAGTGGTTGCAGAGAAGAAGAACGGCAATCTTCGTACATGCATTGACCCTTGACCATTGAACAAAGCGCTGAGGAGAGAACACTACCCCATTCTGGTGATAGAGGGTATTTTGCCAGATCTTGGCCAGGCTAAGGTTTTCAGCAAGCCTGATATGAGTTCTGCATTCTGGCAAGTGAAATTGGACAGTGAATCAAGCATGCTCACCACTTTCAATACACCTTTCGGGCGGTATAGATGGCTCAGACTCCCGTTTGGAACCAACGTTTCATCAGAGATCTTCTAGCGCAGGCTGAATCAGGCACTGGAAGGACTATCGGGAGTGATCTGCGTCGCAGACGACATTCTGGTGTACGGAAAAGGGAAAACACAGGAAAAGGCAATCGTCAATCATGATCTGAAACTTGAGCAGCTATTAAAAAAGATTATGAGAGAAAACTGGCAGGGAACATAAAAACTGACTGTAAAAGCTTTTATAGGTATGTAAAAAGGAAAAGACTGGTAAAGACAAATGTAGGTCCCCTACAGACAGAAACAGGTGAATTGATTATGGGGAGCAAGGACATGGCAGACCAATTGAATAATTACTTTGGTTCTGTCTTCACTAAGGAGGACATAAATAATCTTCCAGAAATAGTAGGGGACAGAGGGTCCAGTGAGATGGAGGAACTGAGCGAAATACTTGTTAGTAGGGAAGTGGTGTTAGGTAAATTGAAGGGATTGAAGGCAGATAAATCCCCAGGACCAGATGGTCTGCATCCTAGAGTGCTTAAGGAAGTAGCCCAAGAAATAGTGGATGCATTAGTGATAATTTTTCAAAACACGTTCAATTCTGGACTAGTTCCTGAGGATTGGAGGGTGACTAATGTAACCCCACTTTTTAAAAAAGGAGGGAGAGAGAAACCGGGGAATTATAGACCGGTTAGCCTAACGTCGGTGGTGGGGGAACTGCTGGAGTCAGTTATCAAAGATGTGATAACAGCACATTTGGAAAGCGGTGAAATCATCGGACAAAGTCAACATGGATTTGTGAAGAGAAAATCATGTCTGACGAATCTCATTGAATTTTTTGAGGATGTACCTAGTAGAGTGGATAGGAGGGAACCAGTGGATGTGGTATATTTGGATTTTCAAAAGGCTTTTGACAAGGTCCCACACAGGAGATTAGTGTGCAAACTTAAAGCACATGGTATTGGGGGTAAGGTATTGATGTGGATGGAGAATTGGTTAGCAGACAGGAAGCAAAGAGTGGGAATAAACGGGACCTTTTCAGAATGGCAGGCGGTGACTAGTGGGGTACCGCAAGGCTCAGTGCTGGGACCCCAGTTGTTTACAATATATATTAATGACTTGGATGAGGGAATTAAATGCAGCATCTCCAAGTTTGCGGATGACACGAAGCTGGGTGGCAGTGTTAGCTGTGAGGAGGATGCTAAGAGGATGCAGAGTGACTTGGATAGGTTGGGTGAGTGGGCAAATTCATGGCAGATGCAATTTAATGTGGATAAATGTAAAGTTATCCACTTTGGTAGCAAAAATAGGAAAACAGATTATTATCTGAATGGTGGCCGATTAGGAAAAGGGGAGGTGCAACGAGACCTGGGTGTCATTATACACCGGTCATTGAAAGTGGGCATGCAGGTACAGCAGGCGGTGAAAAAGGCGAATGGTATGCTGGCATTTATAGCGAGAGGATTTGAGTACAGGAGCAGGGAGGTACTACTGCAGTTGTACAAGGCCTTGTTGAGACCACACCTGGAGTATTGTGTGCAGTTTTGGTCCCCTAATCTGAGGAAAGACATCCTTGCCATAGAGGGAGTACAAAGAAGGTTCACCAGATTGATTCCTGGGATGGCAGGACTTTCATATGAAGAAAGACTAGATGAACTGGGCTTGTACTTGTTGGAATTTAGAAGATTGAGGGGGGATCTGATTGAAACGTATAAAATCCTAAAGGGATTGGACAGGCTAGATGCAGGAAGATTGTTCCCGATGTTGGGGAAGTCCAGAACAAGGGGTCACAGTTTGAGGATAAAGGGGAAGCCTTTTAGGACCGAGATTAGGAAAAACTTCTTCACTCACAGAGTGGTGAATCTGTGGAATTCTCTGCCACAGGAAGCAGTTGAGGCCAGTTCATTGGCTATATTTAAGAGGGAGTTAGATATGGCTCTTGTGGCTACGGGGATCAGGGGGTATGGAGGGAAGGCTGGGGCAGGGTTCTGAGTTGGATGATCAGCCATGATCATAATAAATGGCGGTGCAGGCTCGAAGGGCCGAATGGCGTACTCCTGCACCTATTTTCTATGTTTCTATGTTTCTATTACAGCGTTGTGCAGGGCAGCATATCAGGCTCAACAAGAACAAATCTGTCTTCAGAGCAACAGAGATACCCTTTTTGGGGCATCTCATCACAAGTGAGGGACTTCAGCCTGATCCTAAAAAGGTCGCTGACGTTCTCAACATGCCAGCGCCCACGGATAAGCAGGGAGTGCAGCGACTGATCGGATTTGTCAACTACCTGAGCCGTTTTCTACCAAGTCTCTCAGATACCCTTGAGCCAATAAGACAGCTGACAAAGCCAGATGTAGCATGGGAGTGGTCAGCTGAGCAGCAAAACGCTCTCTCCAAGATCAAGCAGATGGTATCCGAAGCACCGGTGTTAGCATACTACAATTCTAAGGAAGAGTTAACCATCCAACGTGACGCCAGCAACAAAGGCCTAGGGACAGCACTCCTCCAGAATGGAGGTCTGATTGCATATGCAAGCAGAGCACTAACGGACACAGAAACACGTTACGCAGCGATTGAAAAGGAAATGCTTGCGATTGTTTTCGCACTTGAGCGTTTTCATCGATACACTTCTGGCTGCTTCACAAGAGTACTCAGCGATCACAAGCTGCTGGAAATGAAAGTTAAGAAGCCGTTGGTGAAGGTACCAAAGCGCCTACAGGGAATGCTTCTTCGCCTGCGGAGCTATGACTTTGACATCACCTGCTGTCAAGGAAAGCTCGTGCACCTCGCGGACATGCTATCGCGAGCAGTTAGCAGTACTCCAGGCCAGGAGAACAGCTTCCATGAAGTCAACATGTCATCGCATCTGCCAATCCGCGATGAGCGTCTAGAGCAGATTCGCAAGGAAACAGCGAAAGCTGACACACTACCGATGTTGAAACGTGTAATCAGCAGTGGATGGCCGAGCAAACATGACGCGCTACCAAAGTAACTTACACCTTACTGTAGCTATAGGGATGAGCTTGCAGTCCAAGACAGCTTAATTTTCAAAGGTGAGCATGTCATCATACCGCAAAGTGAGCAAAAGCAAATGAAGGAAAGAATTCATTCGTCACACTTGGGCGTAGAAGGATGCCTTAGATGCGCACGCGAATGTCTTTTTTGGCCAGGCATGAGCAGCGACATCAAGCAATATATTGCTGCATGTGATGTTTGTCGCACATACAAAATGAGTCAGCAGAAAGAATCGCTTATGAGTCATGAGGTACCTGCTCGGCTGTGGGAAAAGATAGGTACTGACCTGCTTACATTCAAAGGAAAAGAGTACCTCATCATCGTTGATTACTACAGCAATCTCTTCGAGGTAGAACTTCTTTGCGATACAATCAGCACAGCTGTTATTCGCAAATTGAAGGCTCATTTTGCAAGATATGGTAGCCCAACACAAGTGGTTAGTGGTAATGGGCCACAATACATGTCAGCAGAGTTGACAGATTTGCACAAGAATGGGATTTTGAGCACTTGTGTAGCAGCCCCTGAAATAGCAGAGCGAATGGAAAAGCTGAATCAGCAGTTAAAACAGCTAAGCGGATCCTCACAAGGAGCAACAAATCACGAGCAGATCCCTACCTCGCACTTCTAGACCATCGCAGCACACCTTCGCAAGGGCTCAGCACGTGTCCTGCCTAGCGTTTGATGAATCACTGCACACGCACGCTCCTGCCTACAACAGCGAGTTTACTGGAACCCAGAGTTGTATGCGAACGTGAGCGTGTGAAACAACGTGTCCAGCAGCAGGCCGACAATTACAACAGATCAGCCAAAGATCTTGGCCCACTCGACGAAGGGGATACCGTGCGCATGTAACTTTTGGTGCAAGGTAAAAAGAATTGGGAGAAAGCGATTGTGCGTCGGCGCCTTGATGAATGTTCATATGTAGTTCAGACCCCTTCTGGGATCTAACGACGTAATCGCACACATCTACGAAAGACAGCTGAGGAAGCGCCTGAAAAGCTAATCACATATGAACAGGCAAAACTAGGTCAAACAACCAAGATCAATGACCACAGTGTGCCTACCGTATTAAATGCACACAGCCAAACACCAGCAGAGGCTAATGACATAACACAAACACTAACACAAACGTTGAAACTTGCAAATACAAACAACAGGATTCGAACAAAACAGTAAAAACTCGTTCTGGCCGCACAGTGAAAAGGCCACAATATCTAGAAGACTTTGTCCCACATTGAATAATTACATGAACAATTGAACAATAAGTCTGTGACACTATTTGGCATTTTAATGTCATGTTTATACTCAAAGAAGGACCATGTCCTATTTTGTGTATTTTGTAGTTTGAAGTTAAAGTCGAATTTTAGTATGTTTTATATTTTGTATATATGCTCACACAAACGGAAATAATGAGTGGTATATATTTGTGACAGGCATAAGAGATATAAGGCATGATTAATGAATGCCACAAAAATACACTGGAAAGCAGACTTCAGAGAAACTGAGTTTAATTGTTACTATAATTGTTCGTTTTCTTTGTTTTGATAGAAGGGGGGATGTTATGATATACTTGTACATGCACTCGTGAGCAGACAATTAAAGTTGGTGCACATGCGCCATTGTTTTTATCTGAAATATCTGGTTCTTAAGAGTGAAGTCCATGAACATAGTATAACAGTAACCTAATGTCACAGAACAATACCACATACATCAGAACTACAAGTCAAGATAATATTTAGTCTTGAAGGGATACTTGCATATAGTGCTATAGTTCTATTTCTCTGTGACCTCCAGTAATGTTATAAAGCAACCCAATGTGTGCCTCATTACATCATCATCAACATATCACCATGTGAACCCTAGTTTCATCTCGTCAGAGATATTCCCTTTTATCATTCCATTTCTTCCCCACCCTCTGTTCAGCTTCAAATAGTTCTGATAATGGGGACAGTGTTTCCTACATCTTCTCTCTTTTTCAAATTTCCTTACAGGTTAATCTTATTTCAGATCATACTTAAGACCATAACACCATAATACATAGGTGTAGAATTAAACCATTAGTTAAGTGACCTGATCTTCTGAGGTGAAAGTCTGAGGGTTGCTGAACAACAGACAAATTTATAACAGTCACTTCATAAATGTTTGCTCCCTAACAGTGAGCAAAATTATTTGCTGTCCCAGGACAAATGGAGAGATGAGGGACAGTGTGTAGAAATAAAATCTATGGGGGTGATTCACTTTCATTAAGTCTGATCTGATTTACCTAATGTCAAAGGACAGTTGATTATTTTTCTAATTTCCATTGAATACTCTCTGTATCAAGAACACATTCATTGATAATTAATCAGAAGGTCAATAATGGAGATACAGAGGATGCTAAGGAACTGCAGAGGAAGAATAGACCTGCACAGTTGCGTCCTAATAGACATTGCCAGGGATAGCAAACAGATTTGTGTTGTGGCTAACGGAAAGAGTTACTTGTGTAGTACAGTTGAAAATTCAGTTAAAGCTACATTAAGTTATTTTGCACACCTCTTTCTGGAATCAGATTTTCTAATATACTTGTATTTTCTAGCATCCAGTTCACCCAACTGCTTGCAACATACAAATTAAATCAGCAGTGAGATATTCAACCACATTGGTAAAGAAAATGATAGGGACCGTTCTTTCACTGAAGAAACAACTTTTACTAACACCAGATGGTCAGAAACATTGCTATTTCAGAAACCAACCACAAGCATCCAGCATTCATTGACAGACTGTTCTGCAGAATGTAGTTCCGCAAAGTAGCCCTTACAGAAAACTGTGACCTCATTGAAATCTCCATTGCAACCTCAGCCTCCAGACTGTAAACGCTCCATTTCCAACATGACGTCATCAACTTGAGACATTATCTCCACATTTTCTCCACAGCCCGACTGTTGTGTATTTCCAGCATTTGCTGATTTTCATTCAGAGGTCACACTGACACCCCAGTAGTGTAGTGATCAGTGTGACATTATTACAGCTCAGGTCGTCAGAGTTCGTAGTTCAATTCTGGTACCATCTGTATGTTCTCCACATGTCCACGTGGGTTTCCTCTGGGTGTTCCAGTTTCCTCTCACAGACCAAAGAATTACCTTTTAGTAGGTTAATTGGTCACTGCAAACTGTCCTATGATTATGCTGATATTGAATAGATGGGTTGCTGGTCAGTGCAGCTTATGGGGCAGGAAGGGTTGGTCCTGCACTGTATCCCTAAGAAAATAAATGAATATAAACACTCACCTTCCCAGAAGCATTCTCATTTACAGTTACTAATGCATGACATCACATTCTCTGCTCAATGTTGCACTAGGGAGGCTGATAAAGCTCTCTCCTGCAAGAGGGCATATCAGACCAAAGAAGCAGGTGGACTGGACATTAATTTTGTCTACATAGCAGGTTTTTCCAGAATAAAGTGCCAAGGCCATTACAATGCCAATGATAATATACAAATATTCATTAACAGGAAGCAAGTTCTTTCAATACCTTGTTGGTGGTAGATTATCACAGAACTTTTTTGACAGTCAAATCCATATATTTTGGTGGATTCCTCAATTCATACCTCATCACAGCTGCCTCCCAATACTCATCAGTCACACAGCTCCAAAAGATAGATTTGGGAAGACCAGAGTGTCCCCCATTCCAGTGGCTGATCACTCCAGTCAGAGGTTCAAACACTCATGTAAGCATTGGCTCGGGAAGGTGCCCCCCATTACTATTGAGAATGGGGACCACAAGAGGGTTCCTAAAAATTAAATCCCCCTGTGTAACACTCCAGAGAAGCTATTAAACAGTCCGAATAATTTATGATGAGGTGGTCTGCTGTGCAAGGCACAATTTGGTCATCAGATGAATTTGCCTATTGCGTGCCAAAACGGATGAACAATTGGGCACAACCTTTCCTCCACACTCAATCACATCATTCACATACCCACAGAGATACTTAAACCAATATACTGTCTTATGAGTCAGTGTGAAGCAAGTAATGCCACATTTACACCATATAGCTATACTATAACTATAAATTATGTCCAGAAAGTCTTTGAAATTAGAGTGGACACAGACTCGTGTCATGTGTGACGCCAAGCAGAATTACCGGACGGGTGATGCTAATGAGAGAGATAATGGAAGACAACGGAGAAACATTCAAAATGCTAATGAGAGAGAAGGGAGAGATTGACGAGAAAGAAACACAATTCAGATATTGACAGACCAGTTGCTTTGAACCTGAACGGTTTGAAGTTTGATGGACAGGTGATACCCCAGCAGGGGGATAAAAGGAGCAGGTTTGCTAAGGCACGGGACACATGCCACGAGACCCTGGAAAGAGCAGTGTGCCCCCACCAGTGGTGGGCGTTTGGAGGACCGGTTCACGGGAACCGATCAGAGGCTCACAGGGTGTCAAGGTACGATTGGTGGGAACCTGGGGTGTGTGTCCGCCCTTGCCTGGGTGCCAGGTTCACCGCGGAAGAACAATCATATCCGGAACGGAGGGGTCACAGTTGGTGACCACAGAGGGATTAGAAGACATCAAAAGGTCTGCCCAAATCCAACTGCGAAGACATCAAAAGGTCTGCCTGAAACCAATTGCATCTCCTACTCTCTCTCTCCAACGGTACAACAGTGACTACTTCGAACTGCGCTAAACTGAACTGAACTCTGCTTCACTTAAGACTGATCATTTTACCCCTAGACTGCGATAGAGCTTGGTTGATTCCTATTACCCTAGTTCTGTGTATATGTGTGTATTTTCATTGCTAACCTGTTCCATTTATATCCTTACGATTAGAGTACTGCATTACTTATTTCTTTAATAAAGTTTTATTAGTTCCTAGTAATCACAGACTCCAACGAGTGTTCCATTTCTGCTGGTTTGGCAACCCAGTTACGGGGTACATAACACTCGTTATCCCATAAGTAAGTCAGGAATACCACTCAGACCGGTGTGTGACAGGCATACAACTTGGATATTGTTGGAAAAATGGACTTAAATGAAAGAGGAAAACCACAGGCACTTACAGTGAAGGGAAAAGTATATTACTCTGTGGTGAGACCTCCCTGCATGTACAAATAAAGCAAAGCCCATGGAAAAATAGTACCATTACTGTGTACTGTAGAAATAAACTGAGTAAGAGAGGTAATGGTGGGCAGAGGTACAGAGTTTTGGAAGACAGGTTCCTGTGAATGTACTAATTTCAAAATCAGAATCAAGTTTAATATCACCAGCATATGTCATGAAATTTGGTAACTTAGCAGCACAAGTACAATGCTATATATAATAAATATAGAAAAAATGAATTACAGTATGTATATATGTATCTTAAATAGTTTAATTAAAAATAGTGCAAGAACAGAAATAATTTTTTAAAAAGTGAGCTAGTGTTCATGGGTTCAATGTCCATTTAGGAATCGGATGGCGGAGGAGAAGAAGCAGATCCTGACTTGCTGAGTGTGTGCCTTCAGGCTTTTGTACCTTCAACCTGACGGTAATGATGAGAAGAGGGAATGTCCTGGGTGAAGGGGGTCCTTAATAATAAACGTCGCCTTTCTAAGGCACCGCTCCCTGAAGATGTCTTGAATACTATGGAGGCTAGTACACATGATAATTTCTTCTGTCCTTCTTCAACACTGAATGATTCGTGTAAATATGTCTGCAGTCTACTGAGTCTCTGTTCTCAGCAATTTATTGTCAGTTAACCAATAGCTCTTTAGTTTTGCCAGTTTTGATTTTCAGATCTTTGGTGTCCATCTATGGATATAAAAAGCAGTGACTCCTGCTGTAACTTTGCATTTGTTAACCGTTACAACACCCTGCTATCTCCTTTTGACAATCAGTTCGATTCATATATATTATGTTGATGCCCACAGTTCAGAATGCACAGCACTTGTTTTTCAGTGTGAATGTTGCACACACAACCTATTTTAGATTAGATTAAATTAGGTTAGATTATAAGGACACGCAGTCCTCTTTTATTGTCATTTAGTAATGCATGCATTAAGAAATGATACAATATTCCTCCGGTGTGATATCACAAACACAGGAAAGACCAAGACTGAAAAACTAACAAAAACCACATAATTATAACATATAGTTACAACATTGCAACAATACCATAACTTGATGAAGAACAGGCCATGGCACAGTAAAAAAGTTCAAAGACTCTCGAAAGTCCCACATCTCACGCAGACGGGAGAAGGAAGAAAACTCTTCCTGCCATGCCCGACCACAGTCTGACTCAGTCGTCTGAAAACTTCGAGCACCGATCAGCTCTCCGATACCAAGTACCAAGCACCATCTCCGCCGAATGCTTCGACCCCAGCCTCGGTTGCCAGCAGCAGGCAAAGCCGGGGATTTTGGGGCCTTCCCTCCAGAGATTCTCGATCGCACAGTAGCAGCGGCAGTGAACTGGGCATTTCAGAAATTTCTCCAGATGTTCCTCTGTGCCTTCTCACGTCTGTCTCCATCAAATCAGAATTGTGCACGGCATCCTACTTACAAATACGATATCATTTCACCGGAGAGCTGCGCACCCTGCATCGCACTGCCATCTTCTCCTCCCGCCTTTTGTGTATGTATTATTAAGATAGCAACCATTTACGAATGAAGTGTTCCTATCAGGAAATTGGACAGGACACTTCCAGGTGTCATTCATATTAGTATGGGTGTTGTTCATCTGGTGTTGTCTACAAACTAACAAGGAGAATGTGGGAAAAATTTAAAAATTGAGCTTAATGTAGGATGAATGATTGCCGTGGATTTATTGGACGGAAGAGTCTGTTTTCATGCTGAATCTATGATTCATTCAAGCGATGTGAGCCAAGGAAGGCCTTGTTGCTTGCACCTTCCTGCTTGAGTTTCTGATACTACACTTATTTGTTACATCAATGTGAATCTCACAGTGATATTCGCAGACTTTCAGAATCAAACACAACACAGGTGTGCTTTGATTCATGGCAATCTAACATACCCATGCTTTATGGTGATGTGGAGGCACCAGGCACAATCTTTCAGGAAGAACACAGATAAGTGACGAGTCAGCTGTCTCACACCATGTTTTCCTTCATCTCCATGTCTGACATTTATACTGCTGGATGGTGGCTGACAAGGAAGTCACGCTGAGAACTGTTTCTCATAGATTTATCTGCAAAAACAGAGCTGCCATAGGAATCCAACAGATCATACTATAATGCACTATTTGGAGTGAAAATAAAGTAGTTAATTTTTTCCCATTTTGCAATGTTTCTTAGAGTCCCCCAATGAGCGTTCGTGATAAAAGCAGTCGCCATACCAGGTAAGAGTGAAATCCAGTTTCCAGGCACTGAACTTAAGCTTATCCAGGCACTGGATAAGGTTTATATGCCTTATCTTTAACACCTTGACCTAGAAATTAACTTCGGACAATTCCAAATAAAATGGTGCTGTGCTATCGAAAAAAAATGTACTCATCCAGAAACAGGGGCAACTCAAGGAAAGGGGAAACTTATCACTCTCACTTCTCATGTCCCCAGGCTCTGGCTCAGTGTTCAGACTGAGATCAATATGAGTCTCCACTGTGCATAATTTTGACAGACTGCAGCAGCAGTGATGTGATACATTTTGCATGCATTTCCATTTGCCTCTGTACCTGACGAGTATTTTATGGTGAAAGTTTCATACACATAAACTCATTTTTCTTAGTGCAAAATGTCCCTGAATGGTAACGGAAGCTAGAGAATTCATCTGGAAGTTTCACCCTCACTGGTCCTTAAAATGACTGTTGTTACAGAATCACAGAATAAAAAGCTTTTACTAATCCTGCCTGTCCTGAAATTATGCTGCTTAAAGGGCTAACACTTAAACTGCATTCTTTATCACCACAGAGACCATTGTCCTTATGGCTTTAATGTCTCTTACCAGCTTTATCTATGCAAGCCAGAGTACTTGTCTGACTCACTTTACTAGACTTAAGATCATTCCAGGCAGTTGCATATGACCTCTTCCACATTTTGCAGTTTGCTAGTCATTGCTGCTATAGGAGATTTCATCGATATCTCCTTGCCCCTACAAGAGCAGGAAGAGTGGGCATGGACATGTGATTTCATTGCAAGCATTCTGAGACAACACATCCTTTCAGAGAACTCGTTGGCCACCTTTTGCCAAGAATGCCTGGCTCTACTGCTGGAGAGTCTCTCTAATACAAAGAACAAGTCATTCAGACACCCACGCCCACCCCTAAGAATTATGAGCCCACCCCCTCTTTGGACTATTTATTCATTCATTAGCAGGGTATCTCATTAGCTGGAAGAAGTTTGTTTCTGTTGTGGTAAATTCCGTTCAGAGCTGATATCAAACATTGCAGCTGTTGTGCGTAAGAAGCTCTAGTATATCAATAAAGATTGGCAAGTTGAAAATAACAGTGTCAGCCTCACTAATGACAAACAGGAAGTCAGGACAAAGCCGTTCTCTGAAACTCTCAAAGAAGAGCAGAATGACCCACAGCAGTTTTAATATCATAGAAGTGTCGATTAATTCAGGCTCAACCTTCCCCAAGTACATTTATCAATGTACATAGCATCTTTTATTTAAATTAATACACATCTTCATTCTTTGAAGTTGATCAAATTTGACTTACTTATGCTGTAAGTCATTCAATGTGTTGTAACATGTACAAAGTAGCCATAGGAACATTGAAGCTAGTGGATATAGAAGTGTTGTATTCAGCAAAAGTGAGCAAAGGCATCATATCAAGACACTTTGTGGAAGGAGAGGCCTGCTCGGCCCAATATTACATGGCATTTATATATGCTAAAGATCAAAGGTAACAGCAGGACAATTCTAAAGTTACAATGTATCTGCAATGCTTCCTCAGAATTACATATAGTTTTCAAACAGCTCCTTCTTTGCACTCACACTCGACACCCACAATGAATGCTAATTCCCACTGACTCTGGGCCACACTCATGCATATGCAGGTTTCTGTAGTTAAATGGAAGGCCATTGTTCAGAACTGCATTTTAAATTTAATCCAGAATCCGCATTCAGATCTGGAAGCTGTCTGGTGTTAAGAATAGAATTTGCTGTACACTGTAATTCTAGAGTATGCCCTAATAGTCCCTCTTCTTGGCACTTCTGGACTAAAATAAATCTGTTCCAGGAAAGGACAAACATTAAGAAGAATCAAATCAAATCAAATCGGGCAGCAAAAATGCCCTGTACTTCAGACTCCCTTCATCAATTACCTATTGTATCCCTATGTGCATCTACATCTACACCATCACCCTTAATGGCTACCTACAAGACTCGAAGCAGAGATTGTTCCAATGATTCGACCAATAATCTTTAAAATGCACCTTTGTCATCTGTATGCCTGTTGCCTCCTTCCTTGCTGGCGGATTGCAGGTTAGTCTCATTCTTTATGAAATGATGAGAGGCATTGATCGTGTGGATAGTCAGAGGCTTTTTCCCAGTGCTGAAAAAGCTAACACAAGAGGGCATAATTTTAAGGTGCTTGGAAGTAGGTACAGCGGAGATGTCAAGGGTGAGTTTTTTACGCAAAGGGTGGTGAGTGCGTGGAGCGGGCTACTGGTGACAGTGGTGGAAGTGGATATGATAAGGTCTTTTAAGAGACTCCTGGATCGGTACATGGAGCTTAGAAAAATAGAGGGATATGGGTAACCCTAGGTAATTTCTAAAGTAAGTAATGTTCGGCACAGAATTGTGAGACGAAGGGCCTGTATTGTGCTGTAGGTTTTCTATGTTTCTATGCTTATCTTCACAATGCAATCCCAAACTTTGGCTGGTACTTATCCTACAGCAGATATTTAACCAATTAATTTGTCAAAAGGTGTTGTATCGTGGCAAAGTCCTCCTATGGTAAAATATTCATGTTCATCCCTGGTAAAGACGCCTGAGATCCCACATCAGCCTTTTCAGGAGAAGCTACTTTCTTACAATCATCAGACCTGCACAACCCAAAGCCAAACTCTGCAATGGAACATAACAGACCATTTTGTGCTACCACAGACTTGTCTCTGATAGTGATTTATTTTGTGGCAATGTCTTGTTTTTTGCAGTCTTATTTTTTTCTGTCTTTTCACTGTCTTGTCTAATTTGTATCATGTGCTGACTGTTCTGACATGTCTGTTGTGCTGCTGCTGGGGATGCACGTCTTTCATTGTACTTAAGCAATGACAATAAACTTGACTTGCTTGTTAAGATGTAGTTACAGTTTCTATTATTTTGTTCTTGTAGCCTGAGAACAACTCCTTTTGTACCAGGTCTTCTCAGAATCAGAATCAGGTTCATTCTCACTGACTTCGATGATGTGAAATGTGTTGCTTTGAGGCAGCAGTACAATGGGAAGACATGAACTTGTTATAAATAATGAAATATATAAATAGTGCCAAAAAGGAATAACAAGGTAGTGTTCACAGGTTCATGGATACTGTTCAGAGATCTGATGGCAGAGAGGATGAAGCTGTTCCTAAAATGTTCAGTATAGGTCTTCAGGCTCCTGTACCTCCTTCCTGATGGCAGTAATGAGAAGAGGGCATGTCCAAGATACTGAGAGTTCTCAATCATGGATGCTAACTTCTTGAAGTACAACCTTTTGAAGATGTCCTCGATGGTAAAGTGCGTTACACACGCATTAGAGCTGGCTGAGTCTACAACTTCTTTTTATCATGCTCATTATAGCCTTCATGCAAGACTGTCATGCAACCAATCAGAATTCCCTGCACTGTATATCTATAGAAATTTGCAAGAGTCTTTTGTGACATACCATGTATCAAGCTCCTAATGAAATATAGCCACTTGCTTGACTTCTTCATAATTGTATCAATGTGTTGGGCCCAGGTTAGATCCTCTGTGTTTTATGAAGAATTTAATTTATCTCAGAAGAATGAGAAGTGATTTCATTGAAACATATAGAATTCATAAGAAACTTGATAGGGTAGGTGCGGAGTTGAAGTTTACCCTGAATGGGGCATTTAGAATTAAGGATCCTGTGCTCTAAATAAGGTGTTGGCTATTCAGGATGGTGGAGAAAAAAAGGTGAATTTTTCATTCAGAAAAAAAAGTGAATTGAAGAAAAATACTCATTCAAAAATCACCGTAATAGAGCATCTGGTACCAGCATTTCCATATGTATTTCAGTTTTGTTGTGGCAAGCTTTCCAAAGCCTCTTTAGGGGTTGTTTTAATTCAAGGAAAACCATTTCTTTTCCTCGGTGTGCACTGATCCCAATACTGTTCATCCAAATGATATAGCTTCTACTGTGGAACAGAGAAAGATGCTGTACAGCAGCAGTGCCTTCAGCTCACCATGTCTGTAACAACCATGATGCCACTTTAAGCTAATTACATTTGCCTGCCTATGTTCTATAATCCCTCATTCCCCAGCAATGGTACAGAGCACCATGAACTCCAGTCTTTGAGTCACACAGTCAGTCCTTTAGTGTCACTTGAGCTAAACTTCTGGGATTTCCAGGGAACATTACTTCAGAATCAGAATTAGGTTTAATATCATTGGCATATGTCATGAAATATGTTAACTTAGAGGTAGCAGTGCAGTGCAATACATGATTCGATGAAGCCCATGAGTGCAAGTTAACCAAGTATGCAGAATTAAGATCAGAGTGCAGAGATAGAGGGTGGAAGGTCTTGTGCTATCCATTTGAAGTAGGCTGCCATGGGTTTATTGCGTTCACTTTCCAGAAGTGGCTGCGTGACCTTGGCTTCACTAGAAGAGAGATCAAGTCAACCAGCAGGGCTGTAGCTGAGGCAGCAGAGAAAGGATCAGCATGGGTGTGGACCAAGTATGTCCAGAGGGGCAGATAGTCAGACAGTGTATACACATCTTGCAAACCCTTCAGTAGTTGCATAGACACCTGAAGAGCAGACTATCTGTTGCATGGAAGTGACCAACAACTCTGATAGAGGCAGATGCCAAGTTTTTAAGCTCACCAGTGGGAGGTGGTGCTTTAGCACTGCTGGCCCACCACCTCGAGGGAGTCTTGAAACTCCTGAAGACAGGTGGCAGATCAATTGATGATCCCACTGGTGATAGCACAGGACAGTTAACATCTTAGTCCACGTGTATTTTTTAACTTTAATATCGGGAAAAAAGACAAATAAGTAAATCAATTGCATATTAAATTGTTAAATTAAAAATAGTGCAAAAATAGAAATAATTAAAGTGAAGTAGTGTTCGTGGATTCAATGTCATTTAGGAATTGGATGGCAGAGGGGAAGAAACTGTTCCTGAATCACTGAGTGTGTGCCTTCAGTTTTCCGTACCTCCCTCTTGACAGTAATAATGAAAAGACGGCATGTCCTGGGTGATAAGGGATCCTTAATATGGACGCCACTTT
The DNA here is from genome assembly GCF_030028105.1 of Mobula birostris. Classification (NCBI taxonomy): domain Eukaryota; kingdom Metazoa; phylum Chordata; class Chondrichthyes; order Myliobatiformes; family Myliobatidae; genus Mobula; species Mobula birostris. The sequence continues at coordinate 77,006,073 of NC_092373.1, read as the reverse complement.
TCTAAGGCACCAATTTATGAAAATGTCTTGGATACTGCGGAGACTAGCACCAAAGTTGGAGCTGACTAATTTTACAACTTACTATAGCACCCTTTGATCCTGTGCAGTAAGCACCCCATACCAGACAGTGACGCAACCTGTCAGAATGTTTTCCACAGTAAATCAATAGAAGTTTTCGAGCGTTTTAGGTGACAAACCAAATCTCTTCATACTCCTAATGAAGTATAGCTGCTGTCTTGCCCGCTTTATAGCTGCATTGATATGTTGGATCAGGTTAGATCCTCAGAGACGTTGACACCAAGGAACTTGAAATTACTCAGTCTCACTACTTCTGATCCCTCTATGAGGATTGGTTTATGCTTCCTCGTCTTACCCTTACTGAAGCCTAAAATCAGCTCCTCCATCTTGCTGACATCGAATGCGAGGTTGTTGCTGCAGCATCACTCAGCTAGCTGGTACATCTCGCTCCTGTACGCCCTCTCGTCACCATCTGAGATTCTACCAACAATGGTTGCATCATCAGCAAATCAGCAGCATACTTAGCAAGATGTTCCAGAACTGGCACTGTCACAGATTAACTTAATGTCCATAGTCAGTGATAAATGCTCAGCCTCTTTAAAAACTTGCACTAAATCTGGAGATTTTGACTTAACAGTTCACTCTACGTCCAATGTCCAGCCTTCAATGACCCCTTCCTCCAATGAATGTTCAAACAGATGAGAACAAGCAGACAGGTTACCTTCCACAATATTACATTTAATTTAAATTTCCATTCAACAGGCTTATTTGAGAATCACATGGAATCCAGGCACAACTGGTTGTGTGACTACGATGACTGATGGAATGAAATGTCCAATTGTTACAAATCAGAACATTGTTTGTGTGAGTTTAATCAGTTTATTGTCTCATCTTAAATGGAGTCATGAAAATTTAGGAAGCAGGAGGATTCCCAGCTTATATAAAAGCACAAAACCTCACAGTAAATTCCCAAGACAATTTATTTTCAAAAATATAAATATATATATTTTAGGTGTATGAAGAAATACAGAGAAATTACAAACAAAATAAATAATAAAATACATGGTCTTTTAAACAGGTAATTAGGTGTACAAGACATTATAAACATATTTGTGAAAGTGCAGCATTGAATAACAATTAAAAAAACAGTATCCAATTCCATTGGAATTACAATACAAAGTCTGGGGTTGTTGCTTATCCTGCTTTAAAAATACCAGTTTTGATCACTTTGGTGAGTAATGTCTTTATTCAGTATGTTTCTGACATAAAGATAAAAAATGACATAAATGATTTCACCCTGCCTGGTTAGAAGACACTTTAATTACAGAAATAAATGCAGCAATAACTGTGTTCTACATTAGAACACAATCAGTATGCTATAGAACACGAAGTAACAATTATGTACATTCATTAATATGGCAGTTTGTAAACCATACACTAATCAGTACTGTATAGGACCATCATAAACAGTTACACTTCCTTACAAGAACAGCAAATTTAGATATTTACGTAAGCAAAATTAAATGATTTTTCTGCAAAACCTACCATGGCAAAGGCCTGTAAGTAGGAGGATAGAGATCAACTCACATAGGATTACCAGAGGCCTCCTAACTAGAAGTTATTGTTCCTGTGAAGCCTATTGAGGATATTGTAATGGAGGGAAGAGGGATTCCAGAGTGAAATATCTGACTCTTAACAGGTGATGTACTATTTGATCAGCTGCTATATTTGTAATCATAATAAAACCAAATAAATCAATTAATAATAGGAAGTGATAACACACACTGACGAGCAGATTAAATTTGACCAGTATTGTTTGAAGATTTGAAAAATTTCAGGATTCCTTGGAAACTTGCAAAATGTGGAACAGCTGGAAATTAAAAATGCATTTTTCCATTTGAGTACTCTTTACAGTCAATAGTCAGTCAAAGAAGATCATTGTCATCTTCATCTTCCCTGCTCTCTTTGGGCAAGTTTTGTCAGAAGATCTTTCACTTTCTCATCGTTCCGTTTTGAGCAGATGCGCTTGCCGTTGACAATATAAAATCTGGACAGAAAAAGATTGGATTTATTTACTTTGTTCATTGTATATGAGAAATGCTCCTTATTCATCATAGAATCAAACAAGTCCTTTGGCCCACTGAGTTTGTGTAGACCATTGTGTACCCAATTACATTAACCTATTCAATACAATGATGTCTATGATGTTATCCTTTCCCCATCCAACAAACTCCTGCCCCAATTCCTTTTGAGCAACCTTGATACTGAAGTGTCTGTGGAATTGGACTTTTATAATATTCATCTCTTCAGGAAACAAAAGAAATAGGAAAAAACATCAGTGTTTTGTTCTTCAGTAATCTAGGCCTGAACTATACTACCTGGATAGCAGGTATTTCTAGCAACAAACCCAGCAGTTCTGAAAGATAACATAGAGCATTTCACATCAGAATAAAAGTCACCAAACTAAGATATGATATAAAAAGCCAGGCTCTGAGATGGCCAGTGACTACATACTTACACCACAGCTTCAAATCTACAACGACCATCATTATCCTGAATTTCATGTCTCAGGATTCTGCCCATACGGGGTGGTGTGGGTGAAAATTTCAGGCAGCAGCTCTTTCTTATTGAATTAGGAGCTGAAAAGGAAAATACAAGGATTGAAGTTCACTGCGTTTGGGGAAAACAATTGATAAACTTGCAAAAAGTAAATTACCATCAAACAAATGTTCAATGCCTCTAAATATCCCATTAAAACATTTTTATTGACCAGCATATCTCAATGAGAACAAATACAAAATCTTCCTTGTTCAGGTGGATGTCAAAGTTAAATATGTCACACTTTGAAAGTAGGGAGAAAACTTGCCTTCATTTACAAAAAAGAAGAATTCAATTTGTTACTGCACAAGGGCTATCCTTACAGTCAATTTGATTTTCCTGTCTATCCAATAAAATTATTAGATACTGAGCATCATACTGATCATATTATAGATCTACTCATAGAATTTTTACTTGTGAGTATGATGAACAACAAAGAACAGTTCTTAAAGCTGGACATAAAGGATAATTATCTTTACATTGAGTTTATAATTCTATCTGCTTATACAAGACAACACCCAGATTTAATATCAAATTCAAATTCAAGTTTATTGTTATGCAGGCATACACATGTAACTCATACACAACGCATAAGTTGAAAGTTCAAAGTAAGTTTATTATCAAAGTGCAAATATACAGGTATATGGAGGAATTTAAGGTGGGGGTTATATGGGAGGCAGGGTTTGAGGGTTGGCACAACACTGTGGGCTGAAGGGCCTGTACTGTGCTGTACTATTCTATGTTCTATGTATGTTCTATATCACCCCGAGATTCATTTACTTTGAGCGTTCAGAGTTAATACAAAAGAATTAATGAAATACCGCCCCCAAAAGGACAGACAATAGCCAATGTACAAAAGACAGCAAACTGAGCAAATACTAAACAAGAAAAAGAACAAAATAGTAATAATAGTAAATAAGCAACAGGATGAGAGAAAATGAGTCATAAAGTTCTTGAAAGAGAGTCCATAGTGATAGCTTAACAAATAATGAGGAGCATTTACAACACACACAATGTAGAAAAGAACTGAAACAATTTCTGTTTTTATGTCACAAAGTATCTATTGAATCATTCCTTAAATAGATTTTTCATTATTTGCTAATGATTTCTCTTCAGAGCTTTTGTACTAACACAATTATTGTTGCTAGTTTCAATAGAGACCAGCACTGAATGAAAAGTACACTGGAATTTTACAGTCTATTGCCAGTGTGGTATTAATTATTCTGTGTCACATTTGCAAGATGGTTACTCAGGATTGTGCTGCTTTAGAAGTTAGGCAACTGAAGTGCAAATGTTCTTTGCTAAGCACCTGCAGGCATTAATAGCTGCTATTACTTGTTTTCTCTTTCAGTGAATGGAGACAGTAAATAACATTATAATTTTAAGACAAATATTTATATATGACATTTCGTGATTTAGTAATGGTTCCAGTCAAAACAAAATGAATGAAAGGACTTATAAATAGGTACTGGATGAAATAATACAGTGATAGCGAAAATTATTCTTGTATACTTCATTGATAATTTTCTGATTTTGCTCACACGTTCTGTTAAAACTTAAAAATAACGTTGCCAGAAGCTGTAAAAAAAGGCACATTCAGACAGAATTTTGTGGAACTATTTTTAATTGCTATTCTTTAAACTTTGATTAAGTGGCATAAAGTCCAAATGTAATAAGTAGATATAACAGCATTTCACTCACCTCCTAACACTGCCCAGGTAAGGACAGAAAGACAAAAGAGTACCACAAGACTTTGCTTCATTTTAATGAGAGCTTTCCTCACTGGTGACACCGTTGTATAACTTGTAAGAATGTTTCAATCGCAGCTCATATATATCCTGTCAAATGATCAGCCCCCTTTCTTTTTTCCGTGAGTGGGGTTGGTAATAGAAAAGAGGGCTTACTACTCCCCTATGGAAAATCTGATGAAGTGGACAGTTCTGAACATGTTCTCTGCCCCTATTTTTAGCAGGTTCTTTTATATTTATGTTCTCTTTAATCAACTATCCCATAAAGGCAATAAACTTGTGACCATTGTAGATAGTGCTTTATACCAAATTATATTTTGTCTTGATGCTGAATGGTTTACAAATCTCTTCTATTGTGTATATATATATATATATATATATATATATATATAAATTGAATTGTTAATTTTATGCTTTTTAACATGAAAACTCACTCACTAGCTTACCTTTTTTCTCTAACCACAAAACTGCCTCCAGACAGCTATTCAATCAAGACAACAAAGCATTCAGATTGATTGTGCAAGTGTGGCCATCAGGTTAAGAAATTTACTTTATTGGAAGGTCAATTAATGTGCCGTTAGTGGATATCCATCTTGACTGGGCTTTGACATGCAGCACAAATTGGATTAGTTTTGTGGAATGTGAAAGATTCTCAGTTAACTGAGGTTCGAGCTGATCCTGACTTAAAGTCAGAATCAAATCAGATGGAGTTGTGAGAATAGAATCTGTCAGCATTGAAACAGGTCCTTTGGCACTCTGAGCCCACACTGACCGTCAATCATGCGTTTACATTAATCTGGTATTCTTTGCTTTTTGCCAGTCAGCCAATCTACTTTACATGATAAAATCTTTCCTGTAATACCATGTTTATCTTGTTATCTTGTTTGGCAGCCTCATATATGGCAATTTTTTCAAGTGTTTTGAAAATCCTGGTAAATAATATCCCTTGCTTTCCTTGGTCTATTCTGCCTGTTATTTCCTGAAAGGAATCCAACAGGTTTGTCAGACAATATTTCCCCTCAAAGAAACCATGCTGACGTTATCCTACTTCATCATGTGTCTTCAAGTATGCTGAATTGTGGACTTTAACATCTTGCCAACCACTGAAGTTAGGCTAATTGGCCTACAAATTCTAGTGATCCTTGAAAGATCACTGATAATGCCTTCACAATCTCTTCAGCTACCTCTTTTCACATCCTTGAGCGCAATCCAGGTGTATTATCTACCTTCAGACCTATCAGCCTCCCAAGCACTTCCTCCTTAGTTAAAGTGACCTCACTCACTTCCAAATTTCCATCATGCTGCTGGTGTCTTCCAATGCATATCAACTCAATTTTATTTAGTTCATCTGCCATTTCTTTGTTCCACATTACTTCCACTTCAGCATTATTTTCCAGCAGTCTGATGTCCACTCTTGCCTATCTTTTACTTAATATAAAATCTTTGAAAAAAGATTTTGATGTCCTGTTTTATATTATTGGCTCACTTGCCTTCATATTTCAACTTAAGTGAGGGCTGTCAACTGGAATCTCTCAGAAAAGAATCTGCTACATCACTAGTACTAGTGGTTGTTCTGTCACCTTGGCTGGTAAGACAATAGTGGTGGTCTGGGGAATATATTGTAGGCAGAGAGAGATGGATGGATCTAGGGAAGAAAATTGTGAGGATATGGGAGAGGAAGTTACAGATGGATAGAACTGAATTCAAAGGAGATCAGATGGAAAAAGAGACGTGATTCCACAAGAGGATGGAGGTGGTAGGCGACAGCAAGCAAGAGATTGTTGAGAAGCGTTATATTGCAAAGGTATTTGCTAGGGAAAAAATTGTGGAATTGTCCCGGAATAATAGGGACCTAAGGAGAGTGTGAGCAATTTGATGAGACCGGAGAACGTTCATGAAAAGAAGATCTTGAGAGTTCCAAGGAAGAAATTGTGACATTGACTGAAAGGACATATTTGATGAGGGATGGGTTTTGATGAGGAAGATCTGCAGAGGAACTTGAGTGGGGAGTAGAGAAGAGAGTGTAGGGATTGGGAAAGTGCAGTGTTTGAAGGAGGTGGTGTAGGACCACAGTAAAGGATTATAGTGAAGTTAGAAAAAAGCACCAAGGATATCTAGGCGTGGAAAAATGAAGGAGACTGCAGTGATTGGTTAGCAGTGGGAGTCTGTAAAATACTACATAAGTAATGGTGCAAACAACAGGAATTCTGCAGATGCTGGAAATTCAAGCAACACACATCAAAGTTGCTGGTGAACACAGCAGGCCAGGCAGCATCTCTAGGAAGAGGTACAGTTGACGTTTCAGGCCGAGACCCTTCGTCAGGACTAACTGAAGGAAGAGTTAGTAAGAGATTTGAAAGTGGGAGGGGGAGAGGGAGATCCAAAATGATAAGAGAAGACAGGAGGGGGAGGGATGGAGCCAAGAGCTGGACAGGTGATTGGCAAAGGGGATATGAGAGGATCATGGGACAGGAGGCCTAGGGAGAAAGACAAGCGGGGGCGGGGGGGAGGAACCAAAGGATGGGCAAAGGGTATAGTCAGAGGGACAGAGGGAGAAAAAGGAGAGTGAGAGAAAGAATGTGTGTATAAAAATAAATAACGGATGAGGTACGAAGGGGAGGTGGGGCATTAGCGGAAGTTAGAGAAGTCGATGTTCATGCCATCAGGTTGGAGACTACCCAGACGGAATATAAGGTGTTGTTCCTCCAACCTGAGTGTGGCTTCATCTGTACAGTAGAGGAGGCTGCGGATAGACAAGGGGGGAAGTGTAAGGGCATGTGAGGCACTTGTTCCGCTAATGGGATGTGGAATTAAAATGTGTGGCCACTGGGAGATGTGGAATTAAAATGTGTGGCCACTGGGAGAACAAGTGCTACACATGCCCTTACACTTCCTCCCTTACCACCATTCGGGGCCCCAAACAGTCCTTCCAGGTGAGGCGACACTTCACCTGTGACTCGGCTGGGGTGATATACTGCGTCCGGTGCTCCTGATGTGGCCTTCTATATATTGGCGAGACCCGACGCAGACTGGGAGACCGCTTTGCTGAACACCTACGCTCTGTCCGCCAGAGAAAACAGGATCTCCCAGTGGCCACACATTTTAATTCCACATCCCATTCCCATTCTGACATGTCTATCCACGGCCTCCTCTACTGTAAAGATGAAGCCACACTCAGATTGGAGGAACAACACCTTATATTCCATCTGGGTAGCCTCCAACCTGATGGCATGAATATCGACTTCTCTAACTTCCGCTAATGCCCCATCTCCCCTTCGTACCCCATCCGTTATTTATTTTTATACACACATTCTTTCTCTCACTCTCCTTTTTCTCCCTCTGTCCCTCTGACTATACCCCTTGCCCATCCTCTGGTTCCTCCCTCCCCCTTGTCTTTCTCCCTGGACCTCCTGTCCCATGATCCTCTCATATCCCCTTTGCCAATCACCTGTCCAGCTCTTGGCTCCATCCCTCCCCCTTCTGTCTTCTCCTATCATTTTGGATCTCCCCCTCCTCCTCCCACTTTCAAATCCCTTACTAACTCTTCCTTCAGTTAGTCCTGACGAAGGGTCTTGGCCTGAAACGTCGACTGCACCTCTTCCTACAGATGCTGCTTGGCCTGCTGCGTTCACCAGCAACATTGATGTGTGTTACATAAGTAATGGTGGTGGTTTTAAAGAAGGAATCGCGAGGGCAGCAGGACTTGAAGGACACTAACAAAGCATCACTTTGTGCTGTGGAGGAGGTGTGTTTCATGCAGGGAAGTGTGCTTGGCAGTTGATGCACTTGTGTTGTGTGGGTTTGGAGGGTGATGATCATGCTGCTATTCTTTTCTTTTCTTTCTTGGTTTCATGGCTATCTGGAGAAGAAGAATCTTAGAGTTGTGTACTTCGATAATAAAGTAACCTTGGAACCTTAAAAATGGACCTGTGTGGTAACACTGCTGATCATTCTGACCCACATTTGGTGCTAAAATGCTCATATCAAACCCAGCCTATAGGCCTTCACTCTCTTCCACTGCCGGTTTTCATGGGACTGGGAATTGTATTATTCATTAACTAAAAGTGAAACAATTATAAAGCCATCAATTGGGGAGTACGTGAAGTGTGTCCTTCAGCCCACATGTCCATACTGCCTGTTGTATCTTTAATCAACTATAATCCCATTTACCCATGTTAGATCACTAGCATTCAACGTCTTAGAAATTCACTTATTTGTTTAGATTTTTTTTGATGTTCTCAGAGTATTGGCCTCCACCAGAACTTTGTACAATTCATTCCAGACACCAAACCAATTAATATATTTATTTGAGCAATCATTCCTGGCTTTGTATAGTGTGGTTCGTATTCTGCATGGAGGATGGTGACCTGTGGTGTCCCACAGGGACCTGTTCTTGGACCCCTCCTCTTTGTGATTTTTATAAATGACCTGGATGAGGAAGTAGAAGGGTGGGTTAGTGAGTGATGACACAAAAGTTGGAGGTGTTGTAGATAGTCTTGAGGGTTGTCAAAGGTTACAGCACGACATCGAGAGGATGCAGAACTGGGCTGAGAAGTGGCAGATGGAGGTCAACCCAGGTAAGTGTGAAGTGGTTCATTTCGGTAGGTCAAATTTGAAGACAGAATATAATATTAATGATAAGAGTCTTGTCCGTGTGGAGGATCAGTGAGATCTTGGGATCCATGTCCATGGGACACTCAAAGCTGCTGCGCAGCTTGACAGTGTTGTTAGAAAGGTGTGTTTTCGTGGGATTGAGATCAAGAGCTGAGAAGTAATGTCACAACTATACAAAACTTAATTAGACCCCACTTGGAGTACTGTGTTCAGTTCTGGTCACCTCACTACAGGAAGGATGTGGATACTATAGACAGAGTGCAGAGGAGATTTACAAGGATGTTGCCTGGATTGGAAAGCATGTCTTAGGATAACAGGTTGAGTGAACTTGGCCTTTTCTCCTTGGAGCAATGGAAGTTGAAAGGTGTATAAAATGATGAGAGGCATTGATCATGTGGCTAGCCAGAGACTTGTTCCCAAGGCTGAAATGGCTGACATGAGGGGGCATAGTTTTAAGGTGCTTGGAAGTAGGAACAAGGGGGATGTCAAAGGTAAGTTTTGCTCACAGAGTGGTGGGTGCTTGGAATGCACTGCCAGTGAAGGTGATAGAGGTGGATACAGTAGGGTCTTTTAAGAGACTCTTAGATAGGTACATGGAGCTTGGAAAAATAGAGGGTTATGCAGAAGGAAAATTCTAGGTAGTTCCTAGAGTAGGTAACATGGTCAGCACAACATTGTGGACCAAAGGGCCTGTAATGTGTTGTAGATTTCTATGTTCTGTGTTCTATAGTTGCTTCTGTCATGTCTCTGCTAATACTGGACATAAATGAGTTTGTGCTGAGCTGCACTAAGGCTCTGAAATACTTTTGGTAATAGTGTTTCACTTCATCCCATCTCACAATTTTTGGGATTTAAAGAAGGGATGACCCTAATTATTCCTCAGTTTAACAGTTGATTTAGAAACTTAAAGAAGAATTTTAACTCTTTCTACTCAGCAGAAATTGGGCAGAACTGAAGTTTATCAGCTAAAATCTTGAGAACCTCTATGCCATTTATCCAACACACTCAAACTGCTGGGCTTCTAATAGATGCATAAACCCCATTTTGACTTGAACTGTTTATTATTTATGGGGCTAATTTTCCTATTTTGGTGACATTTGTGCACCTAGCAGGCTGAGATTAACTGAGATGTACACCATGTGTAAAAGTAACAAATGGTTGTATTTCTGCCTTACGAGACAATTAAAGCAAACACAGCACATTCCTTTCAATGCCTCGTACTGGCATCAATAGATTTTGGTAAAAATTGTAGAAACCCCATGGGACTGGTGTTAGAAAGCTAGAGCCCTAGTTCCCAGTGCAGTGATGAGAATGGAAAAGCAGCATCACTATTTGCTTTCCACATCTTCAGCTTTCCCTGACAATCCTTGTGGATCCTAGTTCAATCCCAGACTTGAATATGCAAAATATAGGACATTAGCAGTGATTTTAGATAAAGAATCCCGAAGCTTCGAAAACTACTGAGTGAGAAATTGCTTAAATTGCAGGCATCTTATTCAATGTCCTCCCTCTGGACTCTGCAACTAAAGGAAATGGTCTTTGAACATCTACCCTATTAAACTCTCCCTGTATCTTTCCCAAGAATATCCCAGAGACATTTTTCTTTGCAGTGAATTCCATGATAATGTTGGTGTTCAGGAGCAATATTTGGGTTCTTCGATATGGACTGAGCATTGGACTCTCTGTAGACAACTTTCCACTGACTAAAATGCAACATTTTAGGTAATAGCAGAACAAGGGTGTAGGATTGCAGTGTCATGCTATCTCCTGCTAAACGTGCGAGAGGTGGTGGAAAACATCAATGTGATTCACTCATTGTTGAGCAAGGAGCACATGAGGTTCTGTTTAACAAGCTTTATGACTCATTCTGTGTTGTGGGAGGAAGCTGGCCAGGAGCAGATTGTCATTTGAAGGCTCCATAATGGTAGTTGACTCCTACAGTCACACCTCAGCCCTTCATCGCAGAAGGCATTTTTCCCCTCCTTCTGGCCAACTTCGCTTTTGTTTGATCACACTCTCAGCTCTTGTTGTGTGTGTGTGTGTGTGTGTGTGTGGAGGGTGGAGAGGTGCAGTGTGTAAAATAACCTTTGTTACTTTCCTTCTCACATTCACTTCTCCATGTGTCTCTTCTCACGTTATTGAATACTGTATCTTCCACTTGTCCTCTTATTTATTGCTGGTTGCAATGAATATCCCAGTAATATTGTTTTGGCATGATATGGTGTGTTTAAGTCAATGATTGAAAAGTTATTGATTAGTATAGGGGGTTAATGGTTACAGGAAGGTGTGAGAATGGGGATGAAAATTTCAGCCATGATTGATTGTCACAGTTAACTTGATGGACCAAATAGCCAAATTCTGCTTATATATCCTACAGACATGGCCATCAGAATACTTACAAAATTAGGTAGCACTTTAAACAGTCAATCTTTTAAAAAGTGCAAGGTTTCTCACAAATGTCTACAACATAATACAATGAAGCTGCCAATGATCAATGTATTTCAAGTTATTTCTATTTTTTATTCTCTTTTTCATTTATTATTGCTTCCAAGAATTCTGCGATAAATACATGAACATTTGGGGAAAAATACAACTAAGAACTAAAGGACTTCAACAAGTCAGGCAGCACCTGTGGAAGGAAATGAACAGTTAAATTTTGGGTCGAGACCTTTTATTTTGAGTCCAAATGAAGGGTGTTGACCCAAAAGCTCAACTGCCCACTTCCCTGCACAGATGCTGCCTGACCCATTAGTTTCTCCTGCTTCTTGTTTCAGAGAGACTTTAGGGTGATAAAATGGGTTAGGTAAATGGACAAAGGCATGGCATACAGAAGATACCTATGGAGAAGTGTGCCCCAATCCATCCTATTTGAATAAGTATACGGATAGGACAATAAAAGTTTAAAGGAACTTGTTCTGCGAAATCTGAATGTCTTTGTATGTGAATTACTTAAGGTTAATATGCAATTCCAACAAACAATTAAGAAGGCAAACAGCCATGTAGCAATAGAATGAGAGCACAGAAACAGATCTATCAACTTACCATGTCCATGCTAGTCTTTAATTACTCATTTATAATAATCCCAGTTACTAGTGCTTGCTTTACAGTGATCTATGCTTCAGTGAATCAAGTACTCATCTAGATACTTCTTAAATGTTATAAGGGTCTGCCTCCCTCAGTTGGTGAATTCCCTGTGTCTAACTATTCTGTGGTTGAAAAATATCAAATCCTTTCTAAACCTCATATTCATTAAGTTATACTATATCCACTGGCTTGAAGCACTTCTGATATAGGGCACGTTTTCTTGCTACTCATCCTTTCTGTGCTCTTCGTCACTTTATATACCTGAGGAGGTCCCCTGTCTGCCATCTCTAAGGAGAAACGGTTCACTCTATCTATTCTCTCCTGAAAACCATAGATTTGATTCATCAATAAATAGAAGGCAGAAAAATTGGTGGTATTGGCAATTCTGAAGAAGGTAGTCTGAGACTATGGGATGATATTTAGATTATGAGGACACACAGTCCTCTTTTATTGTCACTTAGTAATGCATGCATTAAGAAATGATACAATATTCCTCCGGTGTGATATCACAGAAAAACGGGACAGACGAAGACTGAAAAACTAACAAGAAACACATAATTATAACATATAGTTACAATAGTGCAACAATACCATAACTTGATGAAGAACAGGCCATGGGCACAGTAAAAAAGTTCAAAGTCTCTCGAAAGTCCCACATCTCACGCAGACGGGAGAAGGAAGAAAACTTTCCCTGCCACGCCCGACCACAGTTTGGCTCTGAGTCATCGGAAAACTTCGAGCCTCTGACCAGCCCTCTGACACCGAGTACTGAGCACCATCTCTGCCGAATGCTTTGACCCCAGCCTCGGTTGCCAGCAGCAGGCAAAGCCGGGGATTTTGGGGCCTTCCCTCAGGAGATTCTCGATCACATAGTAGCAGCAGCAGTGAACCGGGTATTCCAGAAGTTTCTCCAGATGTTCCTTTGTGCTTCTCATGTCTGTCTCCATCAAATCAGAATTGTGCGCGGCATCCGTCTCACAAATATGATATCATTTCACCGGAGAGCTGCGCGTGCTGCATCACGCGCCAACTTCACTGTGTGATGATATTGTTCACTTGGTAAGATAGGCAAAGTAACATCAGATGGCATCTAATTCTGATAACTGTATTGTAAAAGGATGATAAAGTCAGAACATACACTGGACATGTATCAGTCTGCTGTTTATTGATTACAGCTCAGTGTTCAATACATTATACCCTCAGTTTTGATCAACAAGCTTCAAAACCTGGGCCTCTTTACCTCCCTCTGTAACTGACTTCCTCACCAGGAGGCTATAGTCAATGCTGATTGGAAGTAATGTCTCCACCTCGCTGACAACCAACACTGGCACACCTCAAGGATGCACAGTTAGCCTACTGCTCTACTCTCTTTACACCAATGACTGCCAATGAAACAACTATTGTTGGCAGAATTTCAGATGGTGACAAGGATGTATGCAGGAGTAAGGTAGATCAATAAGACCAAAGAATTGATTATGGACTTCAGGAAGGGGAAGTTGAGGGGACACACACCAGTCCTTATGAAGGGATCAACAGTGTTAAGCATGAGCAATTTTAAGTTCCTGTGTGTCAACAACCCTGAAGATCTATCCTGGGCCCAACATATTGATATAATTAAAAAGAAGGCACAATGCAAGCTGTATTTCATTAGGAGTTTAAGGAGACTTGGTATGTCACTGAAGACTGGTTTATACTTCTGCGTTAACTGGATGCCGTAACCTACGCAATTGGCCTACACGCGTTGTGAGCATTTATACTTGTATGTTGGTGTGTCTGCGTCGCTTGGCAATTCGCGCACGTCACACATGCGCACTCACCTGCCCGCGCAAGACTTCATGGTTATGGTAGTCTCGGGGTAAACAAGACGCGAGCGTCTTTTTTCATGCGAAATGTGTCCTCCGTAATTTCAGAGGTCTGTAAAGCTTTATGGAAAGCACTGCAGCCAGAATTCATTCCCTGCCTTTCAGTCACCCAATGAGAAGCTATTGCAGCATAGGAGGAAATGTTGCTGTCTGCGTTGCCGCGATGCGCGGTTACATTTTGGGAGAGGTGTGCGTTGCAGCAACGCAAGCTCTCGCGTAGAGTTCCGCGTAGGGTTTGCGGCGACGCGTTGACGTAGAAGTATAAACCAGGCTTAAAGACTCACACAAATTTCTACAGATGTAGCACGTCTTTCCTTTCCCTCCACTTTCTGTATTTCCACCAGGATTGCTCCCTATGCAACTCCCTTGCCCATTTGTCCCTCCTCATTGATTTCCCTTCGGTACTTATCCTTGCAAGTAGAACAAGTGCTACACCTCTTCCATCGTGACCATCCAGGACCCTAAACAGTCCTTCCAGGTGAAGTTCCAGACACTTCACCGGTGAGTCTGTTGGGGTCATTTATTGAGTTCTGTGCTCTCGGTATGGCCTCCTGTACATCGGTGAGACCCGACATAGATTGGGAGACTGCTTTGCCGAGCATCTACGCTCTGCCTGCCAGGATCTCCCAGTAGCCACCCATTATAATTACACTTCCCATTCCCATTCCAATATGTCCATCTGTGGCCTCCTCCATTGTCATGATGAGGCCGCACTTAGGTTGGAGGAACAACACCCTATATTCCGTTTGGGTAGCCTCCAACCTGATGGCATGAACATCAACTTCTCAAACTTCTGGTAATAACTCCCAACCACCCCCCACCCCTTCTCCACTTCCCATCCCCTTTTCTCTCTCTCACCTTATCTCCTTGCCCACCTATCAGCTCCTTCTGGTGCTCCTTAATCCTTTTTCTTTCTTCTATGGCCTCCTGTCTCTTTCACCGATCAACATCCCAGCGCTTAACTTCATTCCTCTCCTTCCAGGTTTCACCTATCATCTGGTGATTCTCTCTTCCTTCCCGCCACGTTTTAAACCTACTCCTCAGCTTTCCTTCTCCAGGCCTGCGGAAAGGATACAGCTCGTAATGTCAACTGTACTCTTTTCCATGGATGCTGCCTGGCCTGCTGAGCTCCTCTTGAAATGTATGTGTGTTCCTCGGACTTCCAGCATCTGCAGATTTTCTCTTGTACTGTGTAGATCATTCTGACTGGTTTGCATCACTGTCTGGTATGCAGAGGCCACTACACAGGATTGGAAAAAACCTGAAGAAACACACTCAACGGCTCTGGAACAGTATCTTCCCCTCCACCATCAGATTTCTGAATTATAAAATAAACCCATGAACATTACCTCATTATTTTTTCTCTCTTATTGCACTATTTAATTTATTTTTATGTATAATTATTGTAATTTACTGTTTTATTATTATGTATTGCAATCTACTGCTGCCACAAAACAACAAATGTCATGACATGCAGTGCCTATAAAAAATATTGACCCTCCTTGGAAGTTTTCATGTTTTATTGTTTTACAACATTGAATCACAATGGATTTAATTTGGCTTTTTTGACACTGATCAACAGAAAAGGATTCTTTTGTGTCAAAGTGAAAACAGATCTCCACAAAGTGATCTAAATTCATTACAAATATAAAATATAAAGTAATTGATTGCATAAGTATTCACGCTTTTTAAGTCAGTATTTAGTAGATGCATCTTTAGCATCAATTACAGCCTTGAGTCTGTGTGGATAGGTCTGTCTCAGTTTTGCACATCTGGACAGTGCAATTTTTCCCTATTTTTCTTTACAAAACAGCTCAGGCTCCGTCAGGTAGCATGGGGATTGTGAGTGAACAGCCCTTTTCAAGTCCAACAACAAATTCTCTGTTGGATTGAGGTCTGGAATCTGATTTGGCCATTTCAGGACATTAACTTTGTTGTTTTAAAGCCATTACTGTGTAGCTTTGGCTTTATGCTTGTGGTCATTGTCTTGGTGGAAAACAAATCTTCTCCCAAGTCGCAGTTCTCTTATAGACTGTATCAGGATTTCCTTCAGGATTTCCCTGTACTTTGCTGCATTCATTTTACCCTCTGCCTTCATAAGCCTTCCAGCTCCTGCTGCAGTGAAGCATCCCCACAGCATGATGCAGCCACTACCATGTTTAATGGTAGGGATAGTGTGTTTTTGATGATGTGTTTGGCTTACTCCTAACATAGTGTTTAGTCTGATGGGCAAAAAGCTCAATTTTGGTTTCATCAGCCCATAAAACCTTCTTCCTGCTGACTTCAGAATCTCCCACATGCCCTTTGGCAAACTCTCGTTGAGGTTGCATGTGAGTATTGTTCAACAGTGGCTTTCTCTTTGCCACTTCCTCATAAAGCTGCGACTGGTGAAGCACCCGGGCAGGATTTGTTGTGTGCACTGTCTCTTCCATCTCAGCCACTGAAGCTTGTAACTCCTCCAGAGTTGTCATATGTCTCTTGGTGGCCTCCATCACTAGTCCCTTTCTTACACAGCCACTCAGTTTTTGAAGACAGTCTGCTCTAGGCAGATTTACAGCTGTGACATATTCTTTCCATTTCCTGATGATTGACTTAACTGTATTCCAAGGGATATTCAGTGACTTGGAAATGTTCTTGTATTCATCTGCTGACTTGACCCTTTCAATAACCTTTTCATGGAGTTGCTTGGAGTGTTCTGTTGTCTCCATGGAGTAGTTTTTGCCAGGTTACTGACTCACCAGCAGTTGGACAGGTGTATTTTCACGACAATCAATTGACACACCTTGACTAAACACAGGTCTCCAAAAATAGATCTCCATTTAACTAATTATGTGACTTCTGAAATCAATTGGCTGCACCAGTAATGATTTGGTGTGTCATATTAAAAGGGGGTGAATACTTATGCAATCAATTATTTTGTGTTTTATATCTGTAATTAATTTAGGTCACGGTGTAGATATTGGTTTTCACTTTGACACAAAAGAGTCTTTTTCTGTTGATCAGTGTCAAAGAAGCCAAATTAAATCCACTGTGATTTAATGTTGTAAAACAATAAAACATAGAAACTTCCAAAGGAGAGAGGGTGAATTTTATAGGCACTGTATGTCAATGATATTAAAACTGATTAGACAATAAACAATGGGTGCAGGAGTAAGCCATTCCGCCCTTTGAGCCATCACTGCTATTCACTGCGATCCAGGCTGATCATCCACAATCAGTACCCCGTTCCTGCCTTACCCCATATCCCTTGACTCGGCTATCTTTAAGAGCTCTATCTAACTCTTTCTTGAAAGCATCCAGAGAGTTGGCCTCCACTGCCTTCTGAGGCAGAGCATTCCACAGATCCAGCACTCTCTGGATGAAAAAGGTTTTCCTCATCTCCGTTCTAAATGGCCTACCCCTTATTCTCAAACTGTAGCCCCTGGTTCTGGACTCCCCCAACATTGGGAACATGTTTCCTGCCTCTAGCATGTCTAATCCCTTAATAATCTTGTATGTTTCAATCAGATCCCCTCTCATCCTTCTAAATTCCAGTGTATACAACCCCAGTTGCTCCAATCTTTCAACATATGACAGTCCAGCCATCCCGGGTATTAACCTACACTTCACTCCTTCAATAGCAAGAAAGTCCTTCCTCAAATTTGGAGACCAAAACTGCACACAATACCCCAGGTGTGGTCTCACCAGGGCCTTGTACAACAGCAGAAAGACCTCTTTGCTCCTATACTCAACTCCCCTTGATATAAAGGCCAACATGCCATTAGCTTTCTTCACTGCCTGCTGTACCCGCATGCTTACTTTCGGTGACTGATACCTAGGACACCTAGATGTCGTTGTACTTCCCCTTTTCCTAACTTGACACCATTCAGATAGTAATCTGCCATCCTGTTCTTGCCACCAAAGTGGATAAGCTCACATTTATCCACACTAAAGTGCATCTGCCATGCACCTGCCCACTCACCCAACCGGTCCAAGTCATCTTGCATTATCTCAACATCCTCCGCACATTTCACACTGCCACCAACTTTGTGTCATCTGAAAATTTGCTAATGTTACTTTTAATTCCTTCATCTAAATCATTAATGTATATTGTAAACAGCTGCGTTCCAGCACCGAGCCTTGTGGTACTCCACTAGTCACTGCCTGCCGTTCTGAAAGGGACCCGTTAATCCCTACAACACACATCAAGGTTGCTGGTGAATGCAGCAGGCCAGGCAGCATCTCTAGGAAGAGGTACAGTCGACGTTTCAGGCCGAGACCCTTCGTCAGGACTCCTGTCAACTGTACCTCTTCCTACAGATGCTGCCTGGCCTGCTGCATTCACCAGCAACTTTAATGTGTGTTGCTTGAATTTCCAGCATCTGCAGAATTCCTGTTGTTTCCATTAATCCCTACTCTTTGTTTCCTGTCTGCCAACCAATTTTCTATCCATGCCAGTACCCTACCCCCAATACCATGCTCTAATTTTGCCCACTAATCTCCTATGTGGGACCTTATCAAAGGCTTTCTGAAAGTCCAGGTACACTACAACCACTGGCTCTCCCTTGTCCATTTTCATAGTTACATCCTGAAAAAAATTCCAGAAGATTAGTCAAGCATGACTTCCCCTTCGTAAATCCATGCTGACTCTGACCAATCTTGTTACTGCTATTCAAATGTGCTGCTATTTCATCTTTTATAATTGACTCCAGCATCTTCCCCACCACTGATGTCAGGCTAACTGGTCTATAATTCCCTGCTTTCTCTCTCCCTCCTTTCTTAAAAAGTGGGATAACATTAGCTACCTTCCAGTCCTCAGGAACTGATCCTGAATCTATAGGACACTGGAAAATGATTACCAATGCATCCACGATTTCTAGAGCCTCCTCCTTAAGTATCCTGTGATGCAGACCATCAGGCCCTGGGGATTTATTAGCCTTCAGTCCCATCAGTCTACCCAATACCATTTTCTGCCTAATGTGAATTTCCTTCAGTTCCTCCATTACCCTGGTCCTCCGGCCACTATCACATCTGGGAGATTGTTTGCGTCTTCCCTAGAGAAGATAGATCAAAAGTACCTGTTCAACTCGTCTGCCATTTCCTTGTTCCCCATAATAAATTCACCCATTTCTGTCTTCAAGGGCCCAACTTTGGTCTTAAATAATTTTTTCCTCTTCATATACCTAAAGAAGCTCTGACTATCCTCCTTTATATTCTCGGTTAACTTACCTTCGTATCTTATCTTTTCTCCCCGTATTGCCTTTTCAGTTATCTTCTGTTGCTCTTTAAAAGTTTCCCAATCCTCTGGCTTCCCGTTCATCTTTGCTATGTTATACTTCTTCTCTTTTATTTTTATACTGTCCTTGACTTCTCTTGTCATACACGGTCGCCCCTCACTCCCCTTAGAATCTTTCTTCCTCTTTGGAATGAACTGATCCTGCGCCTTCTGTATTATTCCCAGAAATACCTGCCATCATTGTTCCACTGTCATCCCTGCTAGGGTATCTTTCCAGTCAACTTTGGCCAGCTCTTCCCTCATGGCTCCATAGTTCCCTTTGTTCAACTGTAATACTGACACTTCCAATTTTCCCTTCTCCCTCTCAGATTGTAGATTAAAACTTATCATATTATGGTCACTTCTTTTTAATGCCTCCTTTACCTCGAGTTCCCTTATCAAATCCGGTTCATTACACAACACTAAATCCAGAATTGTCTTCTCCCTGGTAGGCTCCCGTACAAGCTGCTCTAAGAATCCATCTCGGAGGCACTCCACAAACTCCCTTTCTAGGGGTCCAATACCAACCTGATTTTCCCAGTCTACCTGTCCCCATAACAACCGTAGCATTACCTTTATGACATGCCAATTTTAACTCTTGATTCAACTTGCACCCTATATCCAGGCTACTGTTTGGGGGCCTGTAGATAACTCCCAATAGGTTCTTTTTGCCCTTACAATTTCTCAGTTTTATCCATACTGACTCTACATCTCCTGATTCTATGTCGCCCCTCGCAAGGGACTGAATTTCATTCCTCACCAACAGAGCCACCCCACTCCTTCTGCCCACCTGTCTATCCTTTCAATAGGACGTATACCCTTGAATATTTATTTCCCAGCCCTGGTCCTCTTTCAGCCATGTCTCTGCTATTCCTACAACATCATACTTGCCAATTTTCAACTGAGCCTCAAGCTCATCCACTTTATTTCTTACAGGATTCTGAGCAGAATTCTATAAAATACTCAAATTGTGACAAAACCAGTGCCTTATAAATTCACAGTATAGCACTTTGCTCTTATATTCTATATCCCACCCAATGAAAGAGAATATTCTACATACCTTCTTCACTTCCTTATCTACCTATGCTGCAAGTTCAATTTCAAGTTAAATGAAACAATGTTCCTCTCGGACCAAGATACAAAACACAGTACATGTAACAGACTCAGTGGCCACATTATTCAATATACCTGTACACCTGCTCGTTAATGCAAATATCTAATCAGCCAATCATGTGTCAGAATTCAATGCATAAAAGCATGGAGACTTGGTGAAGAGGTTCATTTGCTGGTCAAACCAAACATCACAATAGGAAAGAGATGTGATCTAAGTGAATTCAACCATGGAACGATTGTTGATGCCAGATGGGCTAGATGGAGTATCTCAGAAACTGTTGCTCTCCTAAGATTTTCACGCACAATATCCTCTGGAGTTTAAATGCAAAAAACAAAGGAAACATCCAGTGAGCAGCAGTTCTGCAAGCAAAAATGCCTTATTAATGAGACAGGCCAGAGGAGATTGACCAGACTAGTTCAAACTGACAGGAAGGCAACAGTAACTCAAATCATCATGTGTTACCATCGCTGTATAAACCATATCTCAATGCTTAACGCCCCGATCCTTGAACAGAATGAGCTCCAGCAGCAGAAGACCACAAACCTGTATGAGATACCTAATAAAGTGCCCCCATGTGTATTTCACGTATAGCACATAAAATAATATTAACGCAATAATATTAACAGACAATCAAAACTATTCTGCAGATATACAAGTTGACATGAAGTTCATATATGACATATAGTTAAATATACAGCTGTATAATGCTACTACACTGCAATAAATAATGTGTATTGGGTGATAGCAGGCCACTCAGACATCTCATAGCTGGAGGAAGAAGTTGTTACCCAGGCCAACAGTCCTTGTTCTTGTACTGCTGTACCTACTGCCTGATGGTAGAAGAGATTGCGAGATGAATGGGAAGGAGCCTTGGACTTATCTATTGATAATAAGAGTACTTCTGTAATACTCTGCTGTGTTGAGTATGTAGTCACTGTATTTTAAGACACTGTATTTTTAAATGTTAAGGGAACGGCGGGACGCTGCAGGAAAGTGGCATGGAGTTAAAAAATCAGCCCTGACCATTGAATAGTGGAGCAGCCACCAGAGAATGAATAAGCTATTCCTATTTTGGTTTCTTATATTCTAACAATGCCAGTCAGATCCGATTTCGGGGGGGTCGGTGGGGGGGGGGGTGTGCAGAGTGACAATCAGGAAACTACAGATGAAGGAAATCTGATATAGTATTGAAATAATATTGCTCTGATTATCTCAGTGTATTCTTGAATTGCTACAGCCCTCATAAATTCTTCTGGAATGTGGGCAGAGAGCACTTGGTTTTCAGGCACACCACTGAAATGTATTCTTCACTACACACATTCAGTATTTATAAAAGCTGGCATGACCACAATAGTGAATAGTGGCTAAAAGTTATTTTCTAAATATCACAGAGAAGGTATTCACACAATCGTTTAGAAAGGCTTACTGATCTTTTCAGAGAATTTGTTTGTTAGTTCATCATTATCTTTGTTGACATGTGCAGGTACTCAAATTATACCTCCAGGTTTAGTTTAGTATTGAAGGTTGGAGACTGTTCAAAAAGGAACAGTTTCTTAGAGTAAAAGTTCAAAGTTTTAGTTTTCTTTAGTTTTCCACAGTATGTCAAGTAATTGATAATAAAAACAGGAGTCTAGAACTGAGAATTCTTTTTGCAGCTCTATCTCTGACCAAGAGGCATGGAAGATATTAATAACACAATTTGGCTTGAATCAGATACGTTAGTATTTTCTGGTCATTTGATACAGAGGCTTTACTGTTCTGAATGTTTTAAGCACCACATTACATATTTACGCGCCATAGGAGTTTTGACTGGAAGTTTTTGTAATTGAGAACCAAAGTATATTCTGGGGGATTTTCACGTGTTAATCATCTTGCAGGGAAACTTACAATACTGTATTTTCCATCAGTAATTAAACTATTAAACTGATTGTGTTTTTGTTAGTTTCAATATTACATTTGAGATTGTTGTGAGCTGTGTATTTATGACGTGTTAGATCCAAGTAATTGCAGGAATTTTTGTGGTACTTCTATTATATTGCAACAGTTTATACATAGTTGGGTTTGCACTTTGCAGTTTCATTTAATTTCATTGAGAGGTACTTGTACATTACACAGGAAGATTTGGAGCATTTGGTGCAATTCATTTCAATTAGTAGATTTAATTTTTTTCATAAATTTTATATTTTAGTCTTTTACTTTGATGTAAAGTATGGCTCAATTTCATTGCACAGGATTTGCATAATGTTCTAGAGTTTGAGTTTATTTGTGTTGTGACCACATCACGTGTAAGATGTTTGCAAAAATGCTGTTACTTCTTTGTGCATCTTTCATGTCAATTCCACCCAATGTGGCTGCATTTGATCTGTTTCTTCTCACCCTCATATTTGATTGTATTGCATAGCTTTACACTATCAGTTTCTTGTGGAAAATCATAAATAAGGAATTTTGTATCATATAGTTTATCTATACATTCTTCTGAAGTTTCAGCAACATCCTTTACCAACACAACACTGGAGACTATTGATGCTGCTGTGCCATTCAATAGGGTGATAGTAGGATCCTTACATCGATCCTCCACATTCCCCTGATCCCATCATTTACCGATCTAGCCCTCAGTGAATAGGATAATGATGCATAAGTGTCATCTGATAGCACTGTTGGTGATTGAGAATAGACTAATTGAATGGTGTGTTGGTGCGTGGTCAAGTGGTTAAGGCGTTGGTCTAGTGATCTGAAGGTTGCTAGTTCGAGCCTCAGCTGAGGCAGCGTGTTGTGTCCTTGAGCAAGGCACTTAACCACACATTGCTCTGTGACAACACCAGTGCCAAGCTGTATCAGCCCGAGAGGCCTTCACCTTGGACAACATCGGTGGCGTGGAGAGGGGAGAGTTGCAGCGTGGGCAGCTGCCGGTTTTCCATACAACCTTGCCCAGGCCTGCACCCTGGAAACCTTCCAAGGTGCAAATCTATGGTCTCACAAGACTAACGGATGCCTATTAATTGAATGGTAATTAGCCAGATCGTATTTGTGTTACAGGAAGGACAAATCTGGGTTGTTTGCCACATTGTGGGGTTGATGCCAGTGTTTTAACCCTGGTGGAACTGCTTGGCCAGGCATTCAGTTCTAGAATGCAGGTATTCTATCTAATAAATCATAGCAATCTAGATCTCGAGCCCTTTGCTAGTGCGTCCATGTCAACCATCATGCTTAGTTATACTAGTCCCACTCATCTGCTTTAATTCCATATCCTTCTTGGCCCTGCTCATTGAAGAACTTGTGTTTCATCCAGGAAGTCAGTCTGGTATCACAGGGCTGGTCTCTTCCTACACCTCCCCCACCCACCCCCGAGTAGGACATATTAAGTTGCATCTCTCTAAACTGCCTTCACTCCTGAACAGTGTACGTAAATGCATTCTCCTTCACTTTTGCTTTATCCATACATTTCTAAGCTGTTGAACCCATTTGTACCCACTATTATTTACTTTAAAGCTCTATCCACAGCTTTAATTATGTGATTTACCAGAACCTTGATCCTAGTATGGTTCAGGTGGAGCCTGTCTCTGCCTCTCATAATTTTTTAAACCTCTATCATGTCATGTCAGCCTCCTTTGCTCCAGGGAAAATAGAAATAGGCTCTCTCTATTTATAACTCAAGCCTCTAAACCAGGTTTAATTTGTGCATCTTAGATTTGTGAATCTTTTCTTCAGCCTCTCTTGCTTCATAACAGTTTTCTATGGAGTGTGAACAGAATGACACACAGTACTCCAAATGTGTTCTAACCAATGACTTGTCCCAACTCTTACACTCAATGCTTTGGCCAGTGAAAGCAAGCATTCCATATGCTTGCTTCACCACACTGTCCACCTCTGCCGGCGCTTTCAGGGAACTGTGTATGTATACTTTATACTTTATTTTTGCCAAACAATTGATACTAGAACGTACAATCACCATAGCGATATTTGATTCTGCGCTTCCCGCTCCCTGGATTACAAATCAATAGTAAGTATTAAAAGTTTAAATTATAAATCATAAATAGAAAATAGAAAAATGGGAAGTAGTGTAAAAAAAAAGTGAGATGCAGGTCCAGATATTTGGAGGGTATGGCCCAGATCCGGGTCAGGATCCGTTCAGCAGTCTTATCACAGTTGGAAAGAAGCTGTTCCCAAATCTGGTCGTATACCCTTGGGTCTCCCTTTTCTACCTCTTTCCCCGGGGCTGAGCCACTCAAAGTGCATGTCTTGGCCTTACTTGTTAAAGTTAAATTCCAAATGCCATTCCTGTTCCCACTTTCCTAGTTGATTAATATTATGTTGTACCCCAGCAGCAATACCACAAGCCATGTCTTTGATCCATCTAGTGATCTCAACCATTCCTTGATATCCAGTGGGGAAAACATTCAAGAGTGTCAGGGAAGTGAAGTATGTGCAGTGAAAATTACGACTCAGAAGGTGCTCAGAAAGCTTAATGGTCTGAGGGTGGATAAATCTCCTGGACTTGATGGAATGCACCCTTGGGTTCAGAAGAAGGTAGCTGGAGAGATTGCGGAAACATTACCAATGATCTTTCTACAATCAATAGATTCTGGCATTGTACTGGATGATTGGAAAATTGCAAATGTTACTCCACTATTTAAGAAGGGTGGGAGGCAGCAGAAAGGAAACTATAGACCTGTCAGCCTGACATCAATGGTTGGGAAGCTGTTGAAATCAATTGTTAAGGACGAGATTACTGAGTACTTGGAGGCACATGACAGGATAGGCCAAAGCCAGCATGGCTTCCTGAAAGGAAAATCCTGCCTGACAAACCTACTGCAATTCTTTGAGGAAATTACAAGCAGAGTAGACAAAGGAGATGCAGTAGACATGGTGTACTTGGATTTTCAGAAGGCATTTGACAAGGTGCTGCACATGAGGTTGCTTAGCAAGATAAGAGCCCATGGAATTACAGGGAAGTTACTAGCATGGGTGGAGCACTGGCTGGTTGGCAGGAAATAGAGAGTGGGAATAAAGGGGTCCTATTTTGGCTGCCTGCTGGTTACCAATGGAGTTCCACAGGTGTCAGTGTTGGACTGCTGCTTTTTATGATGTATGTCAATGATTTGGACTACGGTATTAATGGATTTGTGGCTAAATTTGCCAATGATACAAAGATAGGTGGAAGTGTGGGTAGTGTTGAGGAAACAGAGGGTCTGCAGAGAGACTTAGATAGTTTAGGGGAATGAGCAAAGAAGTGGCAAATGAAATACAATGTTGGAAAGTGTATGGTCATGCACTTTGGTGGAAGAAATAAATGGACAGACTATTTAGATGGGGAGGGAATTCAAAATACAGAGATGCAAAGAGACTTGGGAGTCCTTGTGCAAGATACCCTAAAGTTTAACCTCCAGATTGAGTCGGTTGTGAAGAAGGTGATTGCAATTTTGGCATTCATTTCTAGAGCAGGGATATGATGTTGAGGCTCTATAAGGCACTTATGAAATCACACTTGGAGTATTGTGTGCAGTTTTGGGCTCCTTATTTTAGAAAGGATATACTGACATTGGAGAGGGTTCAGAGAAGTTCACGAGAATAATTCCAGGAATGAAAGGGTTACTGTATGAGGACCATCTGGCAGCTCTTGGGCTGTATTCCTCAGAGATCAGGAGAATGAGGGGGGATCTAATAGAAACATTCCAAATTTTAAAGGGCCTGAAGAGATTAGATATGGCGAAATTATTTCCCATGGTAGGGGATTCCAGGACAAGAGGGCACGACTTCAGGATTGAAGGACGTCCTTTTAGAACAGAGATGCAGAGAAATTACTTTAGTCAGAGGGTGGTAAATCTGTGGAATTTGTTGCCATGAGCGGCTGTGGAGGCCAAGTCATTGGGTGTATTTAAGACAGAGATAGATAGGTTCTTGATTAGCCGAGGCATCAAAGGGTATGGGGTGAAAGCAGGGGAGTGGGGATGACTGGATGAAGTGGATTTGCCCATGATTGAATGGCGGAGCTGACTTGATGGGCCGAATGGCCTACTTCTGCTCCTATATCTTATGGTCTTATGGACTCCCATCACCTTGACTCTGACAGGCCCTCACTGAGCCCATTGGTCAACCAGCCTAAACTGTTATTGTTCCAGGCAAGACCGTTATGCTATCTTTTGTTATTTATTTAGGGATACTGCATGGTAACAGGCCCTTCTGGCCTGATGAGCCGATATGACAATTAACCCGGTGACCTGTACATCTTTGGAATGTTGAAGGAGACCAGAGTGCCTGGCAATAACACCTGTGGTCATGTAGAGAATGTACGAACTCCTTCCAGTCATTAGTGCAATTGAACCCAAGTCACTAGTGCTGTAATAGCATTACACTAACCGCTGTGCAAACTAGTTAATTTTGTGCCTGAATTGGACACATACAACCCCATCACCATGTGGGAATAACCATCCACTAAACAGGCAAGAAACGTGTAGGCTCAGTCAGAGCAGCAAAGATATGAGGAAGAGCAGTAGTAAGGAAGTTCAAGAAGGGTTTCTCAGCAACTGTTGTACGGTTTCTGTTCTGATATCATATGTGAAAATAGAGAAATACCTCACAGAAGCATACCCCTTGTCCCACCAAATCCCTGCCAGCCACCAACCACTGTAAATATTAATTGTATATTAATCTCACTTTATTCACCCCTCGTTCTCATCAGGACTCCCAGATTCTGCTATTCACCTGGCAGGTTAGCCTACCAACCGATAAATATTTGGGTTGTGGGAGAAACTGGAGCATCGGAGGAATTCCACATAAACATAGACAGAATATGCAAGCTCATCACCGACAGGACCCAAGGTAATATCTGAACCTGGATCTCTGGCAATGTGAGAGGATACTGATGTGATGGGTATAAGAGGGTCACCAGGTGTAACCATAGGGTTTGATAGGGATCATCAATATTTGGTGCTCCCAGTGTGGCCTCCTCCACATGAGTGAAACCTGATATAGATTGGGGGAACACACATAAAAGTTGCTGGTGAACGCAGCAGGCCAGGCAGCATCTCTAAGAAGAGGTGCAGTCGACGTTTCAGGCCGAGACCCTTCGTCAGGACTAACTGAAGGAAGAGTGAGTAAGGGATTTGAAAGTTGGAGGGGGAGGGGGAGATCCAAAATGATAGGAGGGACAGAGGGAGAAAAAGGAGAGAGAGAGAAAGAATGTGTGTATAAAAATAAGTAACAGATGGGGTACGAGGGGGAGGTGGGGCATTAACGGAAGTTAGAGAAGTCGATGTTCATGCCATCAGGTTGGAGGCTACCCAGACGGAATATAAGGTGTTGTTCCTCCAACCTGAGTGTGGCTTCATCTTTACAGTAGAGGAGGCCGTGGATAGACATGTCAGAATGGGAATGGGATGTGGAATATAAATGTGTGGCCACTGGGAGATCCTACTTTCTCTGGCGGACAGAGCGTAGATTGGGGACCCTTTGTCGAGTCCCTTCACTCTGTCTGCAAAAGCCAGGATTTACTGGTAGCAAACCATTTAAATTCCACTCCCTATCACCATACGGGAGTCCGTGGCCACCTCTACCTCCACGATGAAGCCACTCTCAGGTTGGAGGAGCAACACCTCATATTCCGTCTGGGTTGCTTCCAATCTGATGACATGAACATTGATTTCTCAAACCTTTGGTAAGTTTCCCCCCTCCTTCTCTCTTTTTCTGTTCCCCAGTATGGCTCCCTCTTACCCTTTCTCCTCTTCTTACCTGCCTAATACCTCCCTCTGGTGCCCTTCCTCCTTCCCTTTCCCCCATTGTCCACTCTCATCTCTAAGACATGTCTAAGACAACTGCATTGCTCCAAAGGGCGCTATATGAGGTCATTCTTACTCTTGGCCATTAGGTTCTATAATGAGTCAACCTATTAGCCAGGGAAGTAATGATCCCCTCCTGTTAGACTGTTTGTGGTAACTTTTTTTAAATTCTTTCTACTTTTCTTCTGATATTTCTATCCATGCCCTTGAAATGCTGCTGTGAAACTGTAATTTCCTTTGGGACCAATAAAGTTTCTATCTATCTATCTATCAGATTCCTTCTTTTTTAGCCCTTTAAGTTTGCCACCTATCGCATCCTCGCTTCTCACTCATCGCTCCTCCCCCACCCATCTAGCTTTCCCCTCAGCTGGTTTCACCTATAACCTGCCAGTTTGTTCTCTGTCACCTGCGCCCACTTTGTTATTCTGGTTTCTTACCCTTTTCTTCCGGTCCTCATGAAGAATCTTAGCCTGAAATGTTGATTATTTATTCCTCTCCATAGGTGCTGCCTAACCGACTGAGTTCCTCCAGCATTTTGTCTGTGCGTCACTTTTTATGCGAAGGGTTTTAATAAAGACCAGACAAGTCTTTTGTCTGCAATTTGTGGGCAATTTCTTTAAATGCAACTCGTGCTGCTTGGTGGATGGTAAGTGAGGTAAGTGCAGTGGGGTGCAAGTTTGAAAAATGCTTCTTTGGCGTGAAAGAGGAAGAGAGGTGTCTTGACAGAGTTGTACAAGATGATAAGAAGCATAGATAGAGTGGACAGCCAGTCTTTTTCCCAGGATGGTAATGGCTAATATAAGGGGACATAATTTTAAGCTGTTTGAAGGGAAGTATAGGGGTAGGTTTGTTTCATAGAGTGGTTATGTGTGAAATGCACTGTAGGGCTGTTAGTAGAGGCAAATATATTCGGGGCATTTAAGAGACTCCTAGACAGACACTTGGATGAAAGAAAAATGGAGGTCTATGGAGTAGGAAAGGATAGATTGGTCTTAGAGTAGGTTAAAATGTGAGTGGAAGGGGCTGTATTGTGCTGTACTAATCTATGTTCTATGGTCTAACGTACGTGGGGCAATCAACAGGAAGAATGTGATACCCACAGTACCCACAGATATTGAAATCATGTAGGGCAAAACAAGTTGCTTGATTAGCACCACCTTCACCAACAGCAACATTGTTTTCCTCCAGCCATACCAGATCATGGCTGTGATGTGTATCTTCAACAAAGTGCAAACCTGCCAGAACACCTTTGACTGCAACCCTCAAAAGTTCCCACCTACAAGGAGGGGAGGACGATGAACACACCACACAAGTACATTAATGCAAGTGTAAAACTTTTGACCTTGACATTTACAGAGATGAGTTGGTGGTGAGAGATGGGATTGGGTGGGACAGTGAGACTGAACTTCAATAAAATTTGTTCCACTTCTGGCCTGGCTCATAGCAAAGACTTAAATTAGATTTGACTTTTATTATTAAGAAAACCACAGGAAGCATGGAACAGTCAGGCCTATGCTAACCACAGAAAAATCATCCATAGCCCTTTAATGCTTGTCTGCTTTATACCTGCATTTGTTTTCCCCCTAATATGTACTGTATACACATGTTAAATGTTAAAGGAAAAACTTTTCTTTCAGTTCTGTTGGAAACTACACCAAATCCTGCATAGTTAGTTATATGAGAGAGGAGTTAGCAGTGTAATAGCACTTAACCATTTGACAATGTACATATTTAGATAGCAGTGATCAGCTACTCAAACCTGTACAATTGATAATAGGGCTGATATGCATCTTAATTCTATCTTTCTCCATTCATTTGGGAATCTTAATACCTGTGCCTAGCAAGAATGTTTAAATATCAGTCTTGATTGTTTTAATTGACCAAGACTCCCAAGGTTTTTGTACAAAGGTCATTCCAAATGTCCATTGTGTGACATTCTGATATCATTTCCAAATAGTGTTTTTTTTTAATTTGCTGCCAATCCAGACACATCAAAGGATATAATCCTTCTCCATCTTCTCCCTTGATTGCCATAAGCACTTCTGTTAGCTATTCCTTCATTTTTTAAAAATCTTCAAGGAATAAGTACTGACAATATCTAGTTTTATGTCTGCATAAAGGGGGTGCATTTAGTTCCTGTTTGTACTGCTTGGCACATCAATTTACCCAAAAGAAGTAAATTGCTGAACCAGTTTATTAAAGCACTACTTGAAATGACTTCAAAATATTAAATGTGCCTGTTCTTTTGTATAACTTGAAATCCCTGGTGAATGTCAAAGGAGTGCAACATGCTATGTGCAATAATTATGATTGGAAAGGAAATACTATTGATAAATGCATTTACCAAGCTTTTATGTTGAACATTTCATAAAAAATTAAAAAGCTGGTAAAATGTTGTCAAATCATTATGTTGAGCAATAACTTAGTTATGTGCAGAGTAGAGAGGTCCAGAGCTTTTTCATCAGCTTCTGTTCCCTCCACAGTTTGGCGGTCATGTGGCCTCCACTTCGCCCTTCCTGCCCACAGTGCCTGAAGGATGAGAAGAACAAGAGAAGAGGTCATCAGAGGCCCTCTCGAGATATGTTCCGCCACATGCCCAATTGCTCTGTGGTTCAGCTGAGGCCCCTTCTCGGTTGAAAGGAACTCTAGCAAATAGAGAAAGCAAGATTTTGCCAACATTCCATCCTAAGATGATTAGAAAAAGGCTACACTTAAGCTAAAAATATGCAGGATTTTGATCATCTCCAAAAAGAGAGCTTAAACATTTTCCCTAGCTCATCAGTGGAATTACTTTTGCTCAGTTCTGCACTATAACCAGGAATCACCGAAACTGATATAGACAGACATTTAATTACTCTGGCTGCAAAAGTGATGCAGTACTCAAGCTATTGCTACTCTTGTTCTATGATGAAAGTAAATATCTTGGTTTTATTTCATGCTGACAAAAAAATCCCAAGCAAATCCTTGCCAAGTGGATGCAGGGTATCCTTCAACGTAGTTTTTCTACCATTTAATAGATAGTAGTCAGGGCTGTTGAAAAATATTCCCCTCAGTGAGCACAGGTCCAACCAGTTTAAAGAAAATTTTCTACTTGCCGGGATGAATACAAATACAAACACAATGAAGAACGTTGCCTTCATTCAGAATCATCATCGGTAAGTCCAGAGTTTGAGGCCTGGACTCGGGTTCCATCATTGGCAAGTCCTGGCTTCAATTCTGAAAAGAAAAGCCCAAAGGTCGATCAGAGGTCCAGATGTCGAAGCCTAAAACCCTGGATCTACGAGTCTAAGGTCCATTGGTGAAGTCAGAAGACAATTGTCTGCAATTTCATGAGTTCACTAGAGGCTGGAGGCCTAAAGACCTGTCCTTGTCTTAGAGGCCGTTTGTTGGTGTGAGTGTGTGAGGAAGGATAGGGGTTTGTTTCGCTATTGCTCTTTTGTTGTTTGTTGTGTTCTCTGTTCTCCCACTTTTTTTTGGTGTGTGCATGCATGCATGTGCATCTGCGTACGTGCGTCCGTGCATGCATGCATGCATCCGTGCCTGCGCCAGATCCTCACACAGACATTTCGCAGTATTTTTCCCTTTATTTTACGAGGTCGAGTTGCAATCTCGACACTCAACCCGGCACGGATGGAGAGCATACTCAGGAGTGGCCCCGACTGGATTCGAACCCGGGAACCTTCGTTCCAGAGTCCGGAGCTGATGTCATTGCACCACCAGCCGGCCCTGTTCTTCCACTTTCTAAATCTTTTCCATGTCCTTTCGGATATGATCCACAAAGTGAGTTATGTCTTTGGAATCATCTGGCACGTAAATGCAACATTCTTGTCCAGTGAGAGTATACGTGTCTCTTTTCTTGGATAAAACGAAGTTGAAAGCCATTCAGATTTTGCAATGCTGCTATACGGACCACCACCAATCTGTCAACAATTTAAATATTTGCTAACTTTTCCAATGATGATGTAATGCTAATCAGTTCCTGTGCTTTAGTGGTTCCATTGGCAGGTGTTACCCTCCCCAGGGACAACACTAAGTCTTTTTACTCTGGGGTTAGCATTGTCTTATGGAGCTATATACTGCCCTCCAAAACACTACAAAGTTATATCCCCATCTATCCCCAGTGATACTCCAGCTCTACCAATAAGGAGAGGAAGGGGGTTTGTGGTCCCAAGTTCCAGCATTGTTGTACCAACATATCCAGGGTAGAGGGCCTGGACCAATTAAAGTAACAGTTCATCTCTGTTCTATTAAAATGCACGGGTAAAAATGACACACCCACTTCCACATGCCCAGATGTCCATACAAACCCAGCGGCTTAGTCCTGTTTGCACGTTTGCAAGTCGATTGCAAGAAAATTTCCGTGGCAATTGTATCTGTCAGAAAAATGACAAGGTGTAATCCATTTGCCGTCATTGAAACTTTCAGTGTTCTTTTTTCATGTCATTAGGTGCCTTCTTACAGCGAGAAGCATGAATCCATGACGGCTTTTCTCTTACCTTAATGGCTGTATTGGTAATCAGCAATATCTGAAATGTTCCTTCAAATTGAGGTTCCAGACAATCCTTTCCATTTTTAAATGTTTGTACCATCTCATAATCTCTTGGCTCAATGTTGTGGCACTTAGCATCTGTTAATGGTTAATGTAGTCCACTTTCCTCACATGTTTTGCCAAGTTTATTCTTAAATTGTTCCGCTCACCCTTTCCTCTAGGCCCTCTAACTGAGAATCGAAATGTTGTCTTATGGAGCTATATACTGCCCTGCAAAACACTCCAAAGTTATATCCCCATCTATCCCCAGTGATAAACTGTTGGGCTTTGCATACTTCAGTAATGACTTTACCAATGAAGTATGTACTGTTGTTACTCGATAGTTTTTGGGGATCCCAAATCGTAGGATTATTTCTTTTAACATACATTTAGTTACTGTACCTGCACCATTTTCTCTACACAAAAATGTTTCAAACCATCATGACAAAAAAACAATAATAACCAATGCATATTTATACCCTTTACATTAAGACAATTCAGTAAAGCCTATTAATAAAACTTCAATAAAGTGTAAGTGTAAAAAGCAACTGACGGCAGAGTAGTAACCCCTGTTAGTTATACCAATTTTCTGGGATTCTGTAAGGCAAATATCATACATTGTCTACAGATTTGTTCTGCAACTTGAGATACTCCAGGGGCCTACCAACTTTAGTTTACTTAATCAATTATTCCCCTCTCGCCTGCACATGTGAGCTTGTGCACAGATCAGCAATCCACAGTACCAATTTACCTGGGGCCGCAATGTGTTAACTGGGGTGAAGCCACATACTATTGTGCTGCTTACAATCCAGCTTTTCCCTTTTTGTTACAAACGGCCAGACCGTGAACAAAGAAAACTAAGCAGGCATTAACAATAGGAGTATCAGTAAGTTTCACACGAGATTTTATTACTCCTTGTGTAACAGTTTCACAGCTGCGTGGATCACCATCTTCTTCCGTGAGGCCATAAGAGTTGCACAGCAAGTAACTCTGACATTCAGGCTTTTTAATAACTCAATTTCATACTTAGTTTGCTCAGCAGGGTAAGGTATTATGTGGCACTGCAAGTCAGCGTGTACTGAATGGCAAGGCAAGAGGGTGCCACTACTGGAAGACAATCCAATAAACCTCGGGCTATTGGATCTGAGCACCAAAATAAACATTCGGCCTTGTCTTTCCCTGTAATTCTGAGTCAAAGCAATCTAACCAAACCATTCATGGTGAACGAAAGGTGAAGCTCCTTCTTATAGTCTTGGAGGCCCAACGCTGAGGCAGATATCATTCCTTATTTTATATGTTCCAATGCTTCCTCAGTTTCCGGGATATAACGTATCTGGTCGACTGGGATATTTTCTAGAGAGTCCTAACAATAGCGGAATAATCTAAAATCCACTCTCTACAATACCCAGTCAACCCCAGGAAATGCTTCATTTCACAATGAGTCATTGGTTGCATGGCTTTAACTATTGCTTCAATCTGAATCTTATTCAATGACCTTGCACCCTGGGATAGGGTATGTCCCAAATAAGTAATTTCTAGTTGTACTATCTGTAGTTTCTGCTCTGATACTTTATGACCTTTCTTAGCTATTTTATGTAAAAGGTAGAGGGAGTCCTGCTCATAGACTTCCTTGCATGTGGAGGTCGACAAGAAGTCATCTATGTACTACTGTATTAGAATAGAGCCCCCGGGGAAACTCCTTGCTTTGTTCCATTTGCAATTTACAGGACAACACACTGATACCATCAAAACTACTTTTCAATGTGTCAAAGAACTTGGCCTTTCTTTTATATTTTATAAAAGAAAGCAGTCTTAATAGTAATGCAACTTTTAGGATTACCCTAAAAAAGGGTTTGGGGACCAGATAGAATTTCAGAACACCTTCAGAGTTTTCCTCAGTTGACTATCCTGTGCTGTGAGTTCTGGGGCAAATGAAAGGAGAGACGCAGAGAGGCACAGTCATGATCTGGGGAGCAGTGAGAGGGAATTGTTAAACCCGTCGGCATTCTGTGAATTGGAAGAGAATGTAGGGCAAGAGGTGAGTGGAATGTAAGATGTAAGATCAGCTATGAGCCTGCTATCATTTACAAGACCTCTGTTCTTTCTGGCTAGGATCTCTGTGGTGACTTCCACAGATCTTCTTGGCAGAGCAGGAGGCTGTTTCAATCCATTGATTCTATTCAGCTCTGGATTTCCAGCATCTGCAGAATCTCTAGTGTTTATGTTCTAACCTTCCATGAGTTATCCCCTTGTAGCTTATTGTAGGTGGTTAATTTACCATCCAGCCTATATCTGGGTTGTAGGTTACTGGACAACACATAGGCAGAAGGAGAACTATGACTTTCCACACTGACTGCACCAGAGGCTTGATTTTAACCTGGATGACTAAAGTTCTGATGCTGTGGTTCTACTAGCCATCCATTCATGCCACCCATGGCTGTCTCATTTCATTGAGACCAGCTGGCCTGTGAAAATGGTAACTCTTGCTTCTGCACTGTGCCAGCTGGGGAAGGCTGGGTTTTTCTGGCTCCTGTGCAGAGAACATGTGTTGGTGAGAGAGTAGCAACATTGATATGTTGTGTCCTTCCTATGACAAAGAGTTGAAAGTAAATAGAGAGATATGTACAGCAGTGGTTAAAGTTACCATACTACAAATTCAGAGGCCTAGATTAACAATGCGTGCATCTGATTCAAATCGCACCTTATACCCATGAGATTTAATTAAAATTAATCTTCTAGAATTAGAAGGAAAACTAACCTTTACCAATAATGACAGCAAAACTACTACATTGTTGGAAAGTCACAATAGATTACTTTCAGTGAAGCGAATCTGCCACTTCATGTGATCTATATCTGACCCAAGCACCCATTACCAATCTGGCTGTTATAGTTTAAGAGCATTTGGAGATGGGTAATGAATGTTGTGGAGCAAATCCTTTACCGATGTGCCCACATCTGGGAAAACAATGTTTTTTCTAAGTGTGAGTGTTGGACTAGTGGTAGCATGTAAGTGTAAGGACACCTATGAATGATAAGAAGAAGTGATATTTGATGAGATTGTTGTTGGATAAGTGATGGATGAACATAGGAAATATGGGTAGTGTGGGTCATTCTATCTTTAATCTTCCTCTGCCCTTCAATAAGATCATGGCTGATCTTCTACCTCAAAGTCACGTTTCTCTTATCCTCATGTTGCTCGGTTATTTTGAAATTGTCACTTGATACGATCTTCCTAAGTGCATATTACAATTTAAGGGACAGTGTGAGACTAAAACACTGCAGTTATTGCTAGAAGAGATTTATTGATGTTTTCAGTTACCTTAATTATTAATGTGAGAGGTTAGCAAGCAACACACATAAAAGCTGCTGGTGAGGTACAGTCGATGTTTCGGGCCGAGACCCTTCATCAGGACTAACTAAAAGAAGCGCTAGTAAGAGATTTGAAAGTAGCAAGCGAATTCTCTAGTACTGCATGTCAAAGTTCGGGCTTTTGCATCTGATGTTGGGCCATGACATTGTCTCCACTCAACAGTGCACTTTGCATGTTTTTAACACCACATTGCTGTAATGAAATGGACACAAAACTTTCAGACGGCAGCAGCATTGGAGTAATCTGTCTCAGGTCCCTCATAACAACACAAAATAATTCTTAAACCATTATTTTTCCTTGAAAGACAAAAAGTAACTTCTTACGAGAGCCTGTGTTTTCTAACAAGGTTAAATATTTGTTTGCATTGTGGAGCAATTAGCATGCACTTCCTTTTGTTTATGTGCAACATGGTGTCTTTTACTGAGAAACATTAATTCTGTTACCCACATTAGGTACAGCGGCCTTAGTCTGGCTCACAATGATAAAAAAATAACGGCTTCCTGTGCTGCTTTGTAACCGCATGAAGAGTTGCATTCGGCAGGACATGCAGTCCTTAACTATTCAGTGACTGCCTGTGGCAATCATAGTTTCTGTGACGCTACATGGTGAAAGTTAGTGTACAGTTTCTGGTGGTCACTAATAAATGAGTCATTATGACTGCATGTGAAAGTGTTACCATGTCATGCTGTTGTCACCTGCATTTTCCAAGCATTTGCATAAAATATCAGTTAAATTCTAGGTCCAGACCTTATTTGGTCAGCTCCTCTAAGGAACATGTTTCAGGCTTCTATATGACCTACTGAATCTGTGCAGACCATCAAACACCATCTATACTTATCCTGTTTTGTACACACCACATCCCCATCATCACCCTCTAGATCCTACAACTCACCTAAGCACTAGGGGCATCTGACACTGGCCTTTTAACTGAACTCAATTGCCTTTTGGCATGGATAGCAAACAGGTCATGTGGAAGAAACCCATGGGGTCACAGCGGGATCATGCAAACTCCATATGGAATGTACCAGAAGTTGGAATTGAACCCAAGTCAACAGAGCTATGCATCATCAGCTGCAATACAATGCATTTCGAAACCATTCCTAAAGTGAAGCCTTTACATCTGGGCTGCCCGAGTCTGAGAGAACCATTTCAGGTTGGAGTGGGAAATCATAATCCAAGATGCTGGCACTTCCATGACATGCAAAGCAGATGGGATATGCAACAAAGTCAAGTGAAACGCAATTCACATTTCATGTCACTTTTTTATAGGAGGCCTCCAAAATTGTTGAAAGCAGACTTAGTTAAAAGCCCCTAGCCTACCTGAAAGAATCTAGGGGAGACTTAGTTGGGAGAGTATAACCTCTCCATTCACATTCAGTTCATTTTCTTAATTAAACTTTCATCTGCTCACCATCTCCACCCTTCCCAATTGGTTACCAATTCCTTAATCCCATCCACCTTCATTTTCCCAACTCCACTATACATTATGCTCAAATACCATCCCCAACTGCCTAAAACTCTCCCCCATGTTTAGCTACCCAATCCCTCATACTTTTCACTTTGAATCCTTGCCCCCAGGCAATTCCATCTTCGATGTTCTCCATGAGATCACTTCACCAATCTACTTCCTGATAAATCTCCACAAACATAGATCTTGGGGGAAGGCTCTGCTCTACCGTATGTAACAACATGGACCCCTTGTGTACAAGAATATCAGAGACCCCTTTAACAGGCCAGTCCAAGAATTTCCAAAGACCATCATTGGCTTGCAGAGAATGGTTTTGGAAACTTGATTGACTGGGCAACAAGAAGATTTAGTTAACTCATCATAACATGGATTACAACAGAATACTGAGGCCGTATGCCCAAATCAGAGAGGGAGACACCACAACACTATTTTGGGGAGAATACGAATCTGTGAAGAAAGTTTGATTTCATTTCTTTTTGATTTGCTGTGGTGTACATACTGAAGGTGCCCATTGCAATAGTTTCAGAGTGAGTGGCAGAGGACAGCTGAGTATTTTCTAAATAGCTCTCAGATGGTAATTGTCAAAGAAAGATCACAGCTGACCTAAAACAATGGAGTTTCAGTTGTTTAAAATGACTTCGGTACTCGCATAAGCATAATCAATCTGAGTGTTTTCCTTCCATGAAGTTGAAAAAAGGAAAATGTAAAAAGCAAAAAAAAACACATATCTACCTTTTTACCTTTCAGAAAATCCCAAACTGTGTACAGACTATAAAATAGATGTGAAATGACATTATTTTTGTTTTAGGTTTTGTTGAGGTGCACACTCAAAGTTACTTTTTTCTCTCTCAATTTCCAGCAACTTCAGAATAAAGTCTTTTCAGGAACAGTGAGATATAGTTACATCCTTCAATGTTTCAGACTACAGCTGTAGTTTGCAACGTCTAGTCTTCAGTGCTTCATGGCTGTCTTCTGTGTTTCAAGCTGAAGTTCAATCAATGTCATGTGACTACATTTATCTGCTAATTTTAGGTCCATTAGATGCATATTGGTGGGGGGGGGGTGGCTTCATTATTTTATCTACATTCTCACAATTTTGCAAATAGTCGCCTCAGTGTGCTCGACAATAACAAGCATATTCCGTGTAATTGACCTGTGATAATGTCTGAAA
Source organism: Mobula birostris (assembly GCF_030028105.1). Lineage (NCBI taxonomy): Eukaryota > Metazoa > Chordata > Chondrichthyes > Myliobatiformes > Myliobatidae > Mobula > Mobula birostris. Next base: position 76,967,469 of record NC_092373.1, on the reverse strand, counting down.
GATAATAGATTGCCCATTCAATGCATATTACCTTTAAGACTCTACATGAGAATAATTCTCTCGGAATGCTGGAAACTACATTGTAATGATTAACTTTGGTATAGAATTATAGTTAACCATCCTCACATGACCATTAAAGTTACCTCTTTCATGTCCTAATCTCAGAAAAGGAGAATATTAAAGTAACGTGAACTTTTTTTTCCATTCCTTGAATCAAGCATCCTGGGTTCACTTCAAGTAAAATGACCAGCACAGTGTATTTGACTTCTTGAACCATAAGTTACCACAATACCAACAGGGGCTTTTGCTTCTTCATGTGATCTCATTTAATATCTAATTTGTTTCATCTTATTATCAGGAAATGCTGCGTCGGGAAGTTTTGATCGCATCAGCAATCAGAAAAAAATACTAGTGGTTTCTGTACTCATTCGATAAAAAGTTTTATATAAAAAAACACAGACATATCATTCATGCAACACACATCAAAGTTGCTGGTGAACACAGCAGGCCAGGCAGCATCTCTAGCAAGAAGTGCAGTTGACGTTTCAGGCCGACACCCTTCGTCAGGACTAACTGAGGGAAGAGTGAGCATTCATGGTGCTTTTGGTCCATCTGTGAGCTTATAGAATTGATGGATAATTTAGAATGTAAAATTCACCTTCTGTATCAATTCTTACTAGATGTATATGTGTAATGAGATAACAATTTAAGCCCCTCTTTCCTGTCCCAGTCTCAGAAGAAATTAAAACACATGTCTTTTTTTCATTTCCAGAACCAAGTATCTTTGATTAAGCTGACTAATTTGTGAATCACAGGATATTATAACAAAAATGGGAGGACTTTGGTCTATTCTGTTTAACTAAGTCAAAGCTCCTAATTAGTCTCAATCCTCTGCTTATCCTTTAGATTTTTTAAAACTACATATTATCTACTCCTGTATAAAATTAATGTGGAAATGTGACTGTGCTACTACTTTCAGAGGACATCCTATATTCAACTACATAAAATTATTAGCATACTAAATTTGCAATCTCTGTTTACTGACACAAGGATTAGAAATAGTTATTCTTGATTTATCATATAATGCTAGGATATTGGATACCTCTTTCTGTTGTAGACCCCTGTTGTTCAAATGAAAAAATGGCACAGTCTATCATTTCCTCAAACTTCAGGACTGGCTTGCTTTCTCTGAAGTCATTTCATGTTCAAAGTTCAAAGTAAATTTAGTATCCAAGTATGTATATGTCACCATAACAACCGTAAGATTCATTTTCTTGTGGGCATACTCAATAATCCATAATAGAATAGTACCCAAAATAGAAGAGAACAAACTGTGCAGATACTAAAAGAAGACTAAAAGAAAATAATAAATAAATAAACACTAAATATTGAGAACATGAGATGAGGAGCCTTTGAAAGTGAATCCATTGGTTGTGGGACCATTTCAAAGATGGGGCAAGTGACGTTGTGTGAAGTTATCCCCTTTGGTTCAAGAGCCTGATAGCTGAGGGGTAATAACTGTTCCTGAACCAGGTGGTGTGGGCTGTGAGCCTCCTGTAGCTTCTTGTGATGGCAGCAGCAAGAAGAGAGCATGTCCTGGGTGGTGGAGGTCCCTGATGATTGACGGTGCTTTCCTGCAAAATTTCATGTAGATCTGCCAGATAGTGTGGAGGGCCTTTATCCATGATAGACTGGGCCACATTCAGTACTTTATGTAGGATTTTCCATTCAAGAGAATTGGTTTTTCCATACCAGGCTGTGATGCAACCAGTCAATATATTCTCTATTACACATCTATAGAAGATTGTCAAGGTTTTAGATGCCATGCCAAGTCTTTGCAAGTTACTAAAGAAGTACAGGTGCTACCGTGCTTTCTTTGCAATTGTATTTATATGCTGGGCCCAGGACAGGTCCTCCAAAATAATAGCACCGAGGAATCTAAAGTTGCTGACCCTCTCCATCTCTGATCCTCCAATGAGGACTGGCTGATCTTCTGATTTCCTTCTCCTGTCAATCCCTTATTATCAGCACAGGCTAAATTTAATTCCAGACCTAAGGAAGGAAAGTCAGTTCAGATCTCTCTTAACTTGTTTTAAAGTGGTTTCAACAAATGTTATTTTGTGCATTTTGACTTCACATTTGAAAGCTTAAACTTTTTGGGTACTGATAGTAATTCCAAAGAAAAACTTGTAGATGAATTGCAAGTATCCAGGTGAAATGGAAAGAGTGGAAGGAAGGCTAGAGTCGCCAGTAGAGCTTGGGTGTGAGGCAGCTCAGCGTGTAGAATTTGTTACTGGTGGGATTCTAGGTTTGAATCGAGAGAACACATAAAGGGATCTGTGTGATTGAGGATACAGGAAAAGGTGATCAAACTTCCTTCAAGTAATTTGTAGGGTGGTGGCATGCAGAGGTACTTCCATCCAGCATTCAGCAATATTGAAGACAGGTTATTCTGACATTGTAATTGCTGTTATGTAAAGGGATTGAAATCAAGGAGGCTAGGGACAAGAAAAATGTTACCTAGCAACATAAAGTAATGCAGCAGTAAGCATTTAGCTTCTTGTGGCAGCTCGGTAGTTCAATAATCTTTCACTAATCTCTCAGTTTAGAGCCACTGTCTCTCCTCAACTCATATCTCTTAGTTTCTTTATATTTAAAGATCCATCAATCTCTGTCTTGAATAGTTGAATCTCCACAGCTTTATTATGAAAAGATCATTTCCATCTGTTGATGAAATTTTTTCTCATCTCCGCCAAAAATAGCCAACCATTTATTTTGACAAGTATGACCCCTGATTCTGAATACCGCTCCCTGGGGAAATAACAATTTTGCATCAGCATTGTCAAGCCTCTTGGGACTTTATACATTTCCAAGAGATCCCCTTTTATTCCTGCAAACTCAAGACCATAGACCTCTTCTGTTTAATATCTCCTCTTGTGACAAGCACTGACTAACCACTAAGTGCAGGGGAATGAAGGAAATAGATCTGGTCCTGATATAATCAAATGCAGTAAATTTTCATCTTATGTTTTAATGACAACAAGCAGAAAAGAAATCAGTCTTCGGACTGAACCTCATTTGGAAGACTGGACAAGGAAAAGGGAAAATGGCCTGAATCAGATAATGATTTTAGAAGAGTTCGAGAAAAGGAAAACAACTGATAAGCAGGTCTAAATACATTATGCTTTGCGATAGGGTGGAACAAAGAAAATTGCATGCTACAGAATCAGAACAGGACATAATGTTTTTGAAAGATGCAGCAGGCACAAGGGGCCAATGGTCCACTTCTGCTTCTTTTCCTCAGGTTTTCATGACAACAGTAGCATGGAATGTACAATCTATAGGCAAAACAACAAATAAAACTACCAGATCTTCCAGTTATCACAGACTGTATATTAAAAGTAAATCTCTGCTTGTAATTACAGTGGTTTCATGACTTTTCTAGTATTAACCTATGCATTTTATTCCTCTTCAGTTTTGATTTTTTGCTGATTTACTCTAGACTGATCAGTAAAATATGCTGGTAGAAATATAACAGGAAGGAAGTGCTGATTTGAAAGATAAGTCACGCCCAAAAATAAGATTTTTATTATGTAATTAAGAGAAAACATAAAGGTACGAGGGCTGATTGATAAGTTTGTGGTCTAAGATAGAAGGAGTCAATTTTGGAAAACCTAGCACATTTATATTTCCTACATTTACACACTTAGTCCAGCAGTCGTGGAGCATACGGATCCCTTCTTTGTAGAAGTCAGCGTCTTGGACCTCCAGAAGTGGTCCACAGCAGGGGTGATTGATAAATTTGTGGCCTAAAGTAGAAGGAGATGAGGAGAAACTTCAAACTTTCTGCATTTTCACTCAAAGAGTTGAACTGGACGTGCATGTAATGAGAGCTGTATAACTCATCTCCTTCTACCTTAGTCCATGAACTTGTCAATCACCCCTGCTTTGGACCATCTGGAGGTCCAAGATGCTCTCGTTACATGTGCACGTGCAGCTTAACTCATTGAGTGATAATGCAGAAAGTTTGAAGTTAATAACTCATCTCCTTCAACCTTAGGCCACAAACTTATCAATGACCCCTGCTGTGGATCACAAGGAAGGGATCCGTATGCTCCACGACCGCTGGACTAAGTGTGTACATGTAGGAGTGGACTAAGTTGAAAAATAAATGTGCTAGGTTTTTTAAAATTGACTCCTTCTACCTTAGAACATGAACTTATCAATCACCCCTCGTATATATTCTCACATAGTTCATTTGAGCAGGGGATGACACAACTTGAAAATCCCACTCAGTTTTCTCACACTGTTGTTTCTACCCAAGATATTTTTATTTGCAAAACAAATCTGTGTGCTTACCTATAACCAATAAAAAGTCACCATCTGGTACCACTCACACCAACAGCTTCACTTACCCACTTCACCAGTAGTGACCTAAGAAAGTGCAGTGTAGGTGGAAGTCATAAAATCGGGAAGATGGATAATTTTTGTCTTTCTCCCATGCAAGATCAGGAAGCTCAGATTGTCATAGTATACTGCTGAAGCAAATTATCAGCTGATCCTTTGATTTTAAATCTTCCATTGGCATTCCTACAGCCCTTTAAGATTTGTTCATTCTTCTATTTCTAATCTTTGACAAGTAATTGACTGTCATCATTCCATCTAAAAATCTGAAACCTAATTATTTCTGTAATATTAAAACATTCCTAGAAGTGTCTTTGACCACTGATCAACTTTAGATAACAGGACTAACATGTCTGCGTGCTGTGACTCAGGAATCAAACTTTGTTTGGTAATGCTCCTGCAGAGTGCCCTGGGCATTTTCCTCCATTAAAAATTTTTATTTACACGTATGTTGTTTTTTTTTGATGGGCTGGACCATCAATCCTACAAACTTCACCTTTCTCTGCTATAGCTTTTCAAGTTATGTGCAGTATGTAATCCAGGGCCATCTATAGCATGAGTTGAAACTAGGACCTTCGGCTCAAATGTTCTTCATAAACTCTCAACTTCCTTAGAAGTTGTGCCTCTGCTTCCTTAGGAGCTTATGAAGATTCAGAATGATATCTAAAACTTTGACAATCTTCTATAGATGTGTGGTGCAGAGTATATTGACTAGCTGCATCAAGGCCCGGTATGTAAATACCAATGCCCTTGAATGGAAAACACTACAAAAAGTAATTGATACGGCTCAGTCCATCATGGGTAAAGCCCTCCTCATTGAGCATATCTACATGAAACATTGTCACAGAAAAGCAGAATCCATGATCAGAGACCCCCACCACCCAGGCCATGCTCTCTTCTCATCAGGACTCATACCACCAGGTTCAGGACTAGTTATCACCCCTCCAACATCAGGCCTTTGAACTAAAGGGGATAACTTCATTCAGCTTCACTTGCCCCATCATTGAAATGTTCCCACAACCTATAGACTCCCCTTCAAGGACTCTTCATCTCATGTTCTCAATATTTATTTATTTATTTATCTATCTATCTATCTACCTATTTATTTATTATTTCTTTTTGTATTTATACAGTTCGCTGTATTTTGCACATAGGTTAAACCCCCAGGTTAGTGCAGTCTTTCACTGATTCCGTTATGGTTGTTATTCTATTGTGGATTTATTGAGAATGCCTGCAAGAAAATATATCTCAGGGTTGTACATTGTGATATATATGTACTTTGATAATAAATTTACTTTGAACTATGATCTTTTAAACTCCAATTGCTTTTGACTAATTGGACATTGTTGGATAAAGCAATATCAACTCCGTGATATTTAAAGACAGCAATCCATACCATTTCACCTAGTGCAGAGGCAACAAAATAAAAATCATGTTCTGACTTTGTTATCATGATTGAAACATGCAGCCAGGTTTTTTTTTGTTGACTGCTGCAATGTATTTCTATAGGGTTCAATTTCCTTTGTGGCTAGCACCAGTTGAAGATCGACTGCGCTGATTATCTGTAAAGCCTACACCTCAAAAAGGGGAAGCTTTCATTGCATGGTGGTGGAAGTCATTATCCAGGTGTGGAAAGGGTGGCTAAAGTCACAACGGAGCGCAGATGAAAACTTCCAATTTTGGGGGAAAAAGTGAGGAATTGGGAACATGGAGGAGTGAAGGTCCAAGCATATAAACAGATTGCTGCAGGATATTTTCTGGGTCTCACATATGTGGGCAGGGTCAGTGAAAGGATTATCAGACTGCACCACCAGCCTCACACAGTGCTCTAGGCTTCACACCTGCATCACCTGTCTTTATTAGTCAACAATGTAACAACAATTTCCTCTGTTACACCCTCAATACTTAGTGTAGGGTAACATAATTGGGAGAAATGTACATAATTCACAGCCTCTGACGTTGTGTTGGGGGTTCGCTTTAAGAGGCTGGTTTGACGTGATGGCATATTACATAAAAGGGTTTTAGTGGGCTTTTGTTGTTTAAAATGTTTTACGAGTTTTATTGAACATAAAATGGCTCACTTTGTTTAATTTGCAGAAACCTACATTGGTGACCATGATACTCTAGGATTACAGAGGTATTGAATATGTTTGGTCAACGCAGTCGCTTTGAAACTGCTGGAATTTTGGGAGCAAAATACCATCACTTGGGTTGTAGAATGGGAGGCCCAGTTCGCCCTGTGAGAAATCTTCGCTGACATCACCAAATATTTCTATGTGGTACCATCGCTCAGCAGTTCCATGGCTGCGAGAGCAGTGAGTTTGCTTGAACATCCGCCTGAACGGGATAAAAAGCGATCACTAAAAACTTACCTTTTACAAACTTTTGGACTACTGGAATCTGAACACACCAAACCATTGTTCTCCTTATGGTAAGCCTTGGGAGCTTATGGACCACATGCTGTCTCTCCTGGGAAATCACCTTCCCTGTTTTATTTTTAAAGAACCCTTCGTGCAGCAAGTGCCTCATCCAGTTCGGGTAGTCCTTGCTAATGCGCCCATGATGGACCATAGGGAGCTTGCTAAAATAGCTGATAGTCTACACTCAGCTAGTATGCAGTGCATCATTCCTCCTCCTTTCTTTAGCTCAGTAAGCCCAGTTAGCACAGCCGCAACATAAGAATGCCCATGGCTGCAAAACAGACAGCACCAGGCATGTGCTTTTAGCATGCTCACTTTGGTACAAATGCTAGGACATGCTGACTGTCTTGCAGCTTTGACGGTGCCAGCACATCAGGACATCAGAGGTCTGTGAACACCGTGGGTTCCAGCTGCCAGGGTCAGCTACTGTTCATAATGGACACCCTGTCAGGGCAATGCTTCTTGTGTTACATGGTGCTCAAGTGAGTGTGCTGCCAGCACCGCCTATTGATGAGAAGGCAAAGGGCAACAGCAGCAGGATCCAGACTCATGGACACGACGGGTGATGCTCTGCGTCAGTGATCAAAGGGACACATGGGACTTTGTCCTGGATAAAGTGGCTACGCCTCTGCTCGCTGTAGATTTCTGAGGGCATCCCTGACAGATGAGTGCTGGTATGATTAGCACCCATGGGTTCTACTGTGGCTCAGAACAGCTCCAAAAAAGGGCCTGCAGTCATCCACGGCTGAGTTGGTTACGAGTGCCGGGTGATTTCATTCCTGTCGCCACAACCGCTTGGTTGGCCTCTCAGTAAATTCAATTTCTTTTCACCTACTCCTACCTCCCATCATGACGTATAGAACTCTTGGGCACCTGTTAACCTACATTCCACCTTGTGTCCACCAACATTCCCTTAGGCCCCCCTTACGATGGCCCGATCCACGTTTTCGAATGGAAAGAAATTACTTTTATCATAGATAAGAAAGTAAACCTGAACTTATTTCAGTAGATCGCCTTAAACCAACCCCTCAAGATTTGGAGTATTCCTGTGCCTGGCGTCACAATATGACCATAAACATGTCAGAATCAGAATCAGGTTTATTACCAGCGACATGTGTTGTGAAATTTGTTAACTTAGCAGCAGCAGTTCAATGCAATACATAATATAGAAGAAATAGATAAATTACAGTATATGTATTTTGGAGATTAAAAATCGTGCAAAAACAGAAATAATATATATTGAAAAAGTGAGGTAGTGTTCACGGGTTCAATGTCCATTTAGGAATCTGATGGCAGAGGGGAAGAAACTGTTCCTGAATCACTGAGTGTGTGCCTTCAGGCTTCTGTACCTCCTACCTGATGGTAAAAATGAAAAAAGGGCATGCTCTGGAGGTCCTTATAATGGATGCTGCCTTTCTGAGACACCGCTCCTTGAAGATGTCCTGGGTACTTTGTAGGCTAGTACCCAAGATGGAGCCGTCTCAATTTACGACCCTCTGCAGCTTCTTGCAGTCCCGTGCAGTCGCCTCACCCCCCCATACCAGACAGTGATGCCAGAAGGCTCCCCACAGTACATCTATAGAGGTTTTTGAGTGTTTTTGTTGACATACCAAATCTCTTCAAACTCCTAATGAAGTACAGTCACTGTCTGGTCTTCTTTAAAGCTGCATCGATATGTTGGGACCAGGTTAGGTCTTCAGAGATCTTGATACCCAGGAACTTGAAACTGCTCACTCTCTCTACATCTGATCCCTCTATGAGGATATATGTTCCTTCATCTTACCCCTCCTGAAGTCCACAGTCAGCTCTTTCGTCTTACTGACATTGAGTGCAAGGTTGTTCCTGAGACACCACTCCACTCGTTAGCATATCTCGCTTCTGTACACCCTCTTGTCTCCATGTGAGATTCTACCAATGATGGTTGTATTGTCAGCAAATTTATAGATGGTATTTGAGCTGTGCCTAGCCACACAGTTATGGGTATAGAGAGAGTAGAGCAGTGGACTAAGCACACACTCCTGAGGTGCACCAGTGTTGACGAGCCAGAGGCACCTGCAGTTCCTCCACCCATGGAACGCAGGACCCGAGCCGGGCAGCTCATATGAGCTCCAGACAGGCTTGCAATGCTTGTTTTAGCGAATTCTGGGGGCCCTGTGTCAGGTAACATAATTGGGAGAAATGTACTTAATCCACAACCGCTGACATTGAATTGGGTTTTGCTTTAAGAGACTGGTCTGATGTGCTGACATTATTATGTGAAAGGTTTTTAGCATTCTTTTGTCGTGTATGATTTGGAATTCAATAAAATGCGTTGTGGGTTTTGTTAAACGTAAAACGCCTCATTTATTTTATTTGTGGAAACCTACTTTAGCACAATCCCAAGCCTCACACCCAAACCTCTTAGTAACTGAACAAATACTGGCTATTTGACTGGACATCATACAAGGGTATTAAGGCTCCCTCAGTCATAAATTCTTGGAGATCAGATAGTACTATGGAAAGCAACACAGAGTTACTGTTTCATTAACTTTGACCTAAAGCTTTAACTACTGACGCTCTGGGACCTGCTAATTGTGTTCAACATTTTCTGCTCTGCTTTATCTTTCAGAAGTCAGCATCTGCAGTTTGCTTTTTTCATTTTCATTTAAGTTTAAAACTATTCACAGCAAGAAATTACACTTCCAAGAAATTCCTGCGTTGATCTCATGATACTGTTACTGAGGTCTGTGAAATTGCTAATATGTTGCTTCAGAGATGCAGTTCTGCTGCACAATAAAGGTAAAATTATGAGGGAACACATAAATGTGTTACATCTAAGAGGAAAGATTTTAATCTGAGAATGCTCCGATTGTTCTCAATTGGTTTTGCCTCCTGAACAGTTCCGTTACTATAAAGAAATACATGCTATAAAAATAATTTGCAGTGTTAACTTTTTGCAGAATTCACAAGGAAACGTTAATTAAAGGAAGAGATTATTTGATCATTACTCGAGTAATTGAAGAAGCATATATATGAACAGGAGCAGGTGAGTCGGATCGCAAAACCTGTCTGTCCATTCGGTGTAAGGATGATTGACTTGCACCAAAATTCTACTTTACAGGCTTTGATCCATATCTGTTGGTCACCAACAAATATCTGTTAATAAATCTACAGCACAATTTGTGGTAAAATGCGAACTTCATGTGGCCCTCTACCTACTAGCATTATCTTGGTTTTAAAAAAAGCTTTCAAAGGGTTCCAGGAGCAAATGACTTGGAGAAAATCTTAAATGAATTACATATTCTGTGTTTTGTGCAATGTTTACTTACTTTTTACTGAACATGAATAAGAGTTTTGATCTGACGAAGATGAAAAAGGTACTTTATGTGCAGGTAAGCTAGATCTCCAATCTCTGATTTACTCCTACCTCTGCTGAAAAATACCTTGTGTTCTATCCTTTGTGTGGCATCCTCTTGTAGAGGCTGCAACTTGCAGAGGATTTCCGCAGCTTATAGTTAACTGTGGCTCTCTCCACAAGGTGCATGAAAGGTTTCTTGGAAATTAGAAAACATAGATAGTCATCAAATGCATGGGTCTGCACTTTGCTTCCATGAATTCACAGAGTGTATCGTATTTCTGGTTTCATATGTGGTTCCAAGCAATGCTTTCAGTAGTACATACAGTGGCATGTAAAAGTTTGGGCACCCCGGTCAAAATTTCTTTTACTGTGAATAGCTAAGTGAGAAAAAGATGAAGGCATAAGGTTAAATATGACACATTTCTTTAATATTTTAAGCAAGAAAATTTCTTATTTCCATCCTTTACAGTTTCAAAATAACAGAAAAGGAAAAGGGCCCAGAGCAAAAGTTTGGGCACCCTGCATGGTCGGTACTTAGTAACACCCCCGCTGGCAAGTATCACAGCTTGTAAACACTTTTTGTAGCCACCTAAGAGTCTTTCAATTCTTGTTTGGGGGATTTTCATCCATTCTTCCTTGCAAAAGGCTTCCAGTTCTGTGAGATTCTTGGGTCAGAAGAATCTGACCCAAACTGCCCTAGGAGTTCTATTCAAAAGGTTCAAAGGAACATCTAAACAAGCCTGATGCATTTTGGAAACAAGTCCTGTGGACTGATGAAGTTAAAATAGAACTTTTTGGCCGCAATGAGCAAAGGTATTTTTGGAGAAAAACGGGTGCAGAATTTCATGGAAAGATTCCCTCTCCAACTGTTAAGCATGGGGGTGGATCAATCATGCTTTGGGCTTGTCTTGCAGCCAGTGGCACGGGGAACATTTACTCGTGGAGGGAAGAATGAATTCAATTAAATACCAGCAAATTCTGGAAGCAAACATCACACCGTCTGTAAAAGAGCCGAATATGAAAAGAGGCTGGCTTCTACAACAGGATAATGAACCTAAACACACCTCAAAATTCACAATGGACTACATCAAGAGGCACAAGCTGAACATTTTGCCATGGTCTTCACAGCCCCCAGACCTAAACATCATCGAAAATCTGTGGATAGACCTCAAAAGAGCAGCGCACGCAAGACGACCCAAGAATCTCACAGAACTAGAAGCCTTTTGCAAGGAAGAATGGGCAAAAATCCCTCAAATAAGAAATGAAAGACTCTTAGCTGGCTACAAAAAGCGTTTACAAACTGTGATACTTGCCAGAGGGGTGTTACTAAGTACTGCCATGCAGGGTGCCCAAACTTTTCCTTTTTTGTTATTTTGAAACTGTAAAAGATGGAAATAAAAAAGTTTTCTTGCTTAAAATAGTAAAGAAGTGTGTCATCTTTAACTACATGCCTTTTGGAAATCAGTTCATCTTTTACTCGCTTAGCTATTCACAGTAACAGAAATTTTGACCAGGGGTGCCCAAATTTTGCATGCCACTGCACACAAAGTATGTGTGCATCTTTTAAAATCAGGTTCACGAGAATGATTCTGGGAATGAAAGGATTGACAAACGAGGAGTGCTTGATAGCTCTGAGCCTGTACTATCTGGAGTTTAGAAGAATGAGGGGAAACTCATTGAAACCTACCAAAGATCAAAAGGCCTAGAGTGACTTCATGGCAATGGGTTCAGTTTTGTGAACTTCACTTCTGAATGTGATTTGCTTGCTTTATTGTTTGCAGGATTTGTTTTCGGCACATTGGTGTTTTATACCCTCTTTTTTCAAACAGGTTTATTTATTTATTTATTTGTTGACTTACAGTGTGGAATAGACCCTTCTGGCTTTTTGAGCCAAGCCTCCCGGCAAACTCCTGATTTAATCCTAGCCTAATTACAGGACAATTTACAATGACCAAGTAACCTACCAATTGGAATGTCCTTGGACTGTGGGAGGAAACTGGAGCACCCGGAGGAAACCCACACGGTCACAGGGAGAACGTAGAAACTCCTTACAGGCAGTGGCGGGAATTGCTACTATTGAATGCACAACACAGAATACATTTTCTGGTATTATTTCACTTCTTTCTCATGCTAGTATTTCATTTTTTTTAACCAACAGTGCTACCTACTCCCTCTGCATACCTACCTGTCCTTTCGATAGGATGTGTATCCTTGGATGTTTAGTTCCCACCTGCGATCTTTCAACCACAACTCTGTGATGCCCAGGACATCATAGCTGCCAGAGGAAGTGATCAATGTGGGTCCATTTGCATAGCATAGGATAGGTACATAGAGGGGAGGGGCTTGGAGGGTGATGGGCCGAATGTAGGCAACTGGGAACAGCAGGGAGGATGCTGAGGTCAGAACGGATCAGTTGGGCTGAAGGGTCTTTTTGCATGCAGTATTAGTCTTTGGAGTGAACCTTTCAGCATACACTTAGTGGCCATTTTATGGGGCACTTCCTGTACCAGATGAAGTGGCCACTGAGTGCATGTTAGGTATCTTCTGCTGCTGTAGCCCATCCACTTCAAGGTTTGACATGTTGTGCATTCAGAGATGTTCTTTTGCACATGACTGTTATAATACATCATTATTTGAGTTACTGTTGCCTTCCTGTCAGCTTGAAACACTCTGGCCATTCTCCTCTGACCTCCCCCATTAACAAGGCATTTTCAGCCAAAGAACTGCCACTCACTGGATGTTTTTTGCACCGTTCCCTGTAAGCTCTAGATAATGTTGTGAATGAAAATCCCCGGAGATCTTCAGCTTTTGAGATACTCAACCACCCCTGTCTGGTACCAATGGTCAAAGTCACTCCATGGTCAGGGACACTTAGATCACACTTATTTCCCATTCTGATATAGGTCTGAACAACAAATGAATCTCTTGACCATATCTTTAGGCTTCTAAGCATTGAATTGCTGCCACATGTTTGGCTGATTAGATATTTGCATTAATGAGCAGGTGTATAGGTGTACCTAGTAAAGTGGCCCACTGAGTATATAACTCTCATGTGGAGTACAGTGGTCAGGTTGTTAATGATACTCACATAGTTTGAAATGTATGCACTTTACCAATGCCTTGTACAACTTCAGCATAACTTGTCGCCCCCGAAACTCCTGACGTGTATTAAGACCATAAGACATAAGAATTGCAAACAAGAGAAAATTTGCGGATGCTGGAAATCCGAGCAACACACACAAAATGCTGGAAGAATTCAGCAGGCTAGGCAGCATCTGTGGAAAAATCTACAGTCGACATCTTAGGCTGAAACCCTTCAGCAGGACTGGAGAAAAAAAAGGCTGAGGAGTAAATTTGAAAGGTGGGAGAAGGAGAGAGATAAACACCAGGCGCTAGGTGAAATGGAGGGGGAGGGATGAAGCAAAGAGCTAGGAAGTTGATTGGTGAAAAAGACAGAAGGCCAAGGAAGAAAGAAGAAAGGGGGAGGAGCACCAGAGGGAGGTGATGGGTGGTCAAGGGGATAACATGAGAACGGGACAAGGGGATGGGAAATGGTGAAGAGGGGGAGGGAGGCATTACTGGAAGTTTGAGAAATCAATGTTCATGCCACCAGGTTGGAGGCTACCAAAGCAGAATATAAGGTGTTGTTCCTCCAACCTATGTGTGGAAAGCAGAAAGTGGAGGGGAGGGGAAGATGTGTTTGGTGGTGGGATCCAGATGGCGGCGACAGAAGTTTTGGAGAATTATGTGCTGGACATGGAGGCTTGTGGGGTGGTACATGAGGACAAGAGGAACCCTATTCCTGGTAGCGTAATGGGAGGATGGGGTAAGAGCAGTCCTGCGTGAAATGGAAGATATGCATTTGAGGGCAGCGTTGATGGTGGAGGAAGGGAAGTCTCTTTCTTTGAAAAAGGAGGACATCTCCTTAGTTCTAGAATGAAAAGCCTCATCCTGAGAGCAGATGCGGTGAGACGGTGGAATTGAGAGAAGGGAATGGCACTTTTACAAGTAGCAGGGTGGGACGAGGTATAGTCCAGGTAGCTGTGAGAGTCCATTGGTTTATAATAGACATCGGTGGATAAGCTGTCTCTGGAGATAGACAGTGAGATCGAGAAAGGGAAGGGAAGAGTCGGAAATGGACCAGGTGATTTTGAGGGCCGGGTGGGAGATGGAGGTAAAGTGGATGAAGTTGCTGAGTTCAACACGGGTGCAAGGAAGCAGCACCCATGCAGCCATCGATGTAGCATAGGAAAAGTACGGCACGGTCACCAGTGTAGGCTTGGAACATAGAGTGTTCCACATAGCCGAAAAAAGGCAGGTATAGCTGGTAACCATGCAAGTGCCCTTTTGTTTGAAGGAAGTGGAAAGACCCAAAGGAGAAAATATTTAGAGCGAGGAACTAGTTCCTCATTTATCCCATTGAACTGCTCTGCCATTCTATCATGGCAGAGAAATTCCTCCTCATCCTCTGGCTAAAGAAACTTTTCCTCATTTCTGTTCTAAAGGGACATCCTTCTATTCTGAGTTAGTGCCCTCTGATCTTAGACTTTCCCATGATTGGAAAAGTCTCCATGTCCACTCAAAATTCCAAGCTCAAAGTACATTTATTATATATATACAACCTTGAGATTTGTCTTCTTACAAGCAGTCACAAAATAAAGAACATGGTAGTGTAGTGGTTAGCACAACGTTTTACAATAACGGCAACTGCTCCTTGAGGTGTCCTGGATACTGCAGAGGCTCATACCCATGATAAAGCTGACTAATTTTACAAGTTTCTGCAACTTATTTTGATCTTGTGCAGTAGCCCCTCCCCCTCCCTACCCCATACCCAGAGAGTGATGCACCCAGTCAGAATGCTCTCCACGGTACATTTGTAGAAGTTTTTGAGTCTTTCAGTTGACAAGCCAAATCTCTTCAAACTCCTAATGAAGTATAGCCGCTGTCTTGTCTTCATTATAGCTTCATCAATATGTTGCATCCAGGTTAGTTCCTCAGAGCTATCGACACCCAGAAACTTTTAAATTGCTCACTCTTGCCAATTCTGATCTGTCTTTGCAAATTGGTTTGTGTTCCCTTGTCTTACCCTTCCTAAAGTCTTTGGAGTTGCTGACATTGAACACAAGGTTGTTGCTGCGTCACCACTCAATTAACTGGTATATCTCGCTCCTCTATGCCCTTTCATCACCACCTGAATTTCACAGAACATAGAACATAGAATGGTACAGCTCAGGAACAGGCCCTTTGGCCCACAATGTTGTGCTGAAACAGCTAAAAAGGAAAGAAAAAAAAAACAAACACATCCTTCCTGCATACACAATGTCCATATCCCTCCATCTTCCTCATATTCATGCGCCTATCTCAATGTCTTTTAAAAGCCTCTATGTATTTGTCTCTACCACCATACCAGGCAGCACATTCCAGGCACCCATCACTCTCTGTGTAAAACATTTACCCCTCACATCCACTTTGAACGTTCCCTCTCTCATCTTCATACATGCCCTTGGTATTAGACATTTCTACCCTGGGAAAAAAAAGATACTCCCTGTCTACTCTATCTATGCATCTGATAATCTTATAAACCTCCATCAGATCTCCCCTCAGCCTCTGTTGCTCCAGAGAAAACAACCCAAGTTTGTCCAGTCTCTCACGATAGCACATGCCATCTAAACAGGTAGCATCTTGGTAAACCTCTTCTGTACCATCCAAAGCCTTAACATCCTTCCTATAGGTGACCAGAACTGTATGCAATACTCTAGATGTAGCCTCACCAGCGTTTTATTATGTTGCAACATAACCTGATGACTTTTGAACTCAATGCCTTGACCAATGAAAGCAAGTATTCCTTAAGCCATCTTAACCCCCCTACTGACTTGTGTAGCCACTTCCAAGCACTTATGAACTGGGACCCCAAAGATCTCTCTGCTCAGCAACACTGTTAAAGCTCTTGGCTGGGAATTAAAGTGTTAATGTATGAGGAGCATTTCATGGCTGTACTCACCAGAGTTACAAGAATGAGGGGGCTGTCTTTGAAATCTACCAAATATTGAAAGGCCTATTGAAATATTGAAAGAGTGAGAGTGGAGAAGTTCTTTCCAAAAGTGTGGGAGTCTAGGACCAGAGGGCACAGCCTCAGGTGTCTCTTTAGAACAGAGTTGAGGAAGAAGTCCTTTCGTCACAGGGTGAGAGGGAATTTCTCTGCAATAATAGAATGGCAGAGCAGTTAGATGGGCTGAATAATCTAATTCAGGTCCTATGTCTTATGGTCTTAATACACTTCAAAACTGCAAATATACATCCTTCCTCATAATATTCATATGTCCTCAGGCTTCCCTAGTTATTCATATAATTTCTTTGACACCAGTCTTTCGTAAAGACTGAGGAGAAATACACATTAAATTCTTGGCTCTCTCCTGTGACTCCACTCTGATGGTCTTCAAGAGAAACTAGTCTACCTTTTCCTATTAATCTACCTAAAGAACCTCTTGGGATTATCTTTAACCCTGCCTACTAAATCCATCTCATACCCTCTTTCTGCCCTCCTGATATGTGTCTTAAACCTGGTCTTAAGCTTTTTATATTCATTGAGAAATTAATTTATACTCAGCTGCCTAAAAGTGATGAATATTTCCTTCTTTCTCCTGACCAACGCCTCAATATCACTCATCATCCAGGGTTTCAAAGTTCAAATGTTCAAAGTATATTT
The DNA here is from genome assembly GCF_030028105.1 of Mobula birostris. Lineage (NCBI taxonomy): Eukaryota > Metazoa > Chordata > Chondrichthyes > Myliobatiformes > Myliobatidae > Mobula > Mobula birostris. Next base: position 76,950,602 of record NC_092373.1, on the reverse strand, counting down.
GTTATCAAATTATGTACACATTAAACAATCTTGAGATTTGTCTCCTTTCAGGCAACACAGAAACCCAAAAGAACCCATTTTAAAAAGAGAAGACCCAAAGTATAGAGAAAAAAAACAAATGTGTAAACAATAAAAGTAAGCAAATAAAGGTTCAAAGGTTCATTTATTATCAAAGTAGGTATGCAGTATACAACTCTGAGATTCTTCTTCTCCAGATAGCCACAAAGCAAAGAAAAAAAGCATGGAAGTCAGTTCAGAGGGAAATAGCAAACCCACCAACACGATCACCAAGCCTTCACCCCAAAACCCCACCTCTGCATGAAACGCAACAAGAACATCGGCTCCCCCCAAATCCACCTTCTTCCTACACAAAAAACAATAAGAAAGAATTGCAAAAAAATGTCCGTAGTCCATAGGCCAAAATCCATAAGTAGAAACCTTGGTAACATTCACCAGCATTATCGAGAGAGAGAGACTGCAGGCACAGCAATAGGGCCACACAAGCTTCCTCTTCAGCAGCAGAGCGACCCTGCAAACGATTAGATGCCCTCTGCATTCGCTTCTATGTTTCAATCTTCCTCATCACTTTAATAATAATAATAATGGCTCCGTCTGCCTAAGTAGACAATGGATGTGCCCGGTTCTCCGGGGCGCAGACCTGGGTGATGAATATGGAGATCCTGGGCTGCCCAGACATCAAGGTCCCCCTCTCAGTCTCGTGGATGTGGTCTAAAGGAATGTGAAACAGCACATTTGGCATCAGCTTGGCTGCAAGAGCTGCCGGGAGGTGACATGATACATTGTCCAACTGCCTTAAGGGCTCCACTCCAGATTCATGTAGGGTTTACTCCTTACCCTTCTCTTCTCCTGAAGATACCCACAAGGCAGTGGGATCCATAACCCTGGATATGGGCCCATACTGGGTACTGTCAGCTGAACCCAGGACTCGTGTAAGGCAGGGCGTCACGCCCTGTAGTAGTGACATATGGAGCCACTACCCACTACCCATTTCTCATCACTTTAATCAGTGAATAATGTAAGCTTTAATTGGCGAAATGGAGTTGAAAATCGGCTTGTGCCCTGTCTTATAGTTTCTTCACCTGCAGAATGAAAGTGAGTTCATAGACACAAAGCCAGGTGTCGTTGCAGCCAGAGCAGATCACTGCCTCAGTTCAATGCAGAGACGAGTAAACACCGCGGAGCGTGGACAGAACTGGTCTGATTCTCAACTCTGTTCCTGACACCCTGTCCTTTCAATCTGGTCTGGCATTTTAATCATCCAAACATCGGATCATGCCTCGTTCTAGGTCCTGGGCCCAGTTGCTTCAATACTGTCTGGCCTGGACCCCACTGCCACATTTTGGGCCATATCCATCCTTTCCAAATTGGCTTGGTGCTTAGATTGATCAAACCTCAGGACTTTCCTTGCTCTTGGTTTAGGTGGACGGGCCTTGACTTAAATCGCCTCAACTCTACCTCAACTCAACTTTGACTTAAATTGCCTCAACTCTACCTCAACTCAACTTTTTCACCAATAAGTGGTTGCTGAATTTTTTCAGTGCCATCTTAAACTGGAAGGATTCCTGAACTTAGTATGTCTACCCTTCTCTCCATGAGGAACATACCGTCCAGACTCTTGACAAGACCCTTTTAAAGACTCCACTTACCAAGTGTTCTTTTGTCATTAATTGGAGTCGTTTAGTCAACCCCAACTAGATCCAGCCTATTGCCTTCAAAATAGGCCCTGCACAAAGCTGCACTGTGCCTTTTCCCTCTTATTCCATAGCTATTTGAAAACTAATGGAATTGTTGCCACTGGACTCAAAGTGCTCCCCAACTGCCACTTCAGTTACTCGGTCCGGCTTGTTCCAGGGTTGCTCCTTCCAAACAACCTCCTCCATGTGTTTCACAAAGAAACAGTCTTGAACGCACTGCAAATTCTGATCCACCCAGGCGCTCTGCACTCTGGATGGCCCTGTTGATACCAACAAAAATGGAAATTTCCTGCTATTCCCACAACTATGTATAATTTCTTGGCATATCCACTCCTCAAGTACCTACGGACTATTAAGGGAGGTGGGGGCTATAATATACCACTACCAAGGTGACTATCTCCTTTTTATTCCTAAGTTCTACACAAATGGTATCATTAGTTGATTGCTCAAGAATATCCTCTCTAAGCATTGCTGTTGTGTCCTTTCCTACCTGTTCCTCTGCCGTACCTACAGAGGAGAATAGAGGATTATGGAATGCTTGCTTTTATTAGTCGAGACATTGAGTTCAAAAGTCAAGAGGTTATGTTGCAACTTTATAAAACTCTAGTTTGGCCACATCTGGAGTATTTCATACAGTTCTGGTCACCCCACTGAAGGAAGGATGTTGAGGCTTTGGACAGGGTGCAGAACAGGTTTACCAGGATGCTGCCCGGTTTAGATGGCATGTGCTATCTGGAGAGGCTGAATAAACTTGGGTTAGAGTAGACAGGGAGTATCTGCTTCCCAGGGTAGGAATGTCTAACACCCAAGGGCATGCATTGAAGGTGAGAGGGGGTAGGTTCAAAGGGAATGCAAGGGGTAAGTTTTTTACTCAGAGAATGGTGGTACAGGCAAATACCTTAGAGGCTTTTAACAGACATTTAGATAGGCACACAAATGTGAGGAAGATGGAGGGATATGGATGTTGTGTAGCAGGAGGGATCATTAGGTGCTATTGATTTACTTTTTAGCTGGTTCAACACAACATTGTGGGCCGAATGGCCTGTTCGTATGCTGTACTGTTCTGTGTTCTGTGCCCTGTGTTAAATTTGTTAATTCCTACCTGCCTGAGTGCCCACTTTATCCTCTGAGTGTTGTTAATTGCATTTCTTTGTTGAATTTCCTGAGATGATACAGGATGGAAATGTGAAATCAAAACAGACAATGCTGAAAATTGTCAGTCTTGTGATGGTTTCAGACAGTCAGCTATAGTGGAGAGAAATGCTGCTTAATCTACTGATGATTGTTAGCATTTTCTGGATTTACTTCAGATTTCCAGCGTTCGTAGTTTTCTTTTGCTTTTTGTGTTCATAGATAAGCCACTTCATGGTCTTGTTCTTGCCTTCTGTTTTAACAGAGACTGTTTTTAGTTTTCCACAAGGGCCAAGTTATGTCAAGCATGCCAAGCCAAGGGCCAAAACGTCCAGGGTTTTTTTTCATTGCGCCAGTAAGTTGTTTCATGGGCAGATGTTGTTGTTGCTGCTATTACCATTATTATTAGTAGTGGTAGCAGTGGTAGTAGTAGTAATTTAGGCCTGGGATTCTCAAGGCCTGTGTTGTGGGTCACACAAGAAAAAAAAACGCACTCTTGAAACAAAGTAAGTCCAAAACCAACCATTTAATTATGACTCTAGCTATTACAACTGTCAGCTGTCACATTGAGAACTCACCTGGGACTTAAAATACATATACACACACACACACACACACACACACACACACACAGTAAACATGGTAGTCTTCACCACTTCTCTTCCACACAAAGAGTTTTAGTAGTACTGCCTTTTCCACTATTTCTGTTCTCTCATTTAATCTATTTGTTCTTTTTAATTAATCTATGTAGCACTTGAAGTATGAAGTGTAGCTATAAATGAAATTATCAGTATTATTGTTGTTGTAATATTATTATACCACAATAAGATTGATAAATGGACAAAAACAAATTGATTCACTCACCAATCAGTGAGAGAAGTGACAGTGACGGGATGAGGCAATCCTTCTGATGTCGGGCCTGTATTCTGTTGTGGCAATTCTGGGGCACTGGCCAAGATGTGCATTGGAGTCTGTTTCTCTCCTGGTTCTTGATAGAGTTCATTGAAGAAAAACGATGACTCACATATGTACGTGGAGGGGAATAGTGTGAGTAGGAGCATTGCAATAGCTCTCATGTTTTTGAATTGAGCTTGGGGATCCACATTGATCCAAAAGTCACTCACCCCAATGTCCTTGTATTATGCTTTGAGCAAATCAGATGTTCCCATTTCCAAGACCTCCATCTGAAGAGTTGCCTCATCTATGGAAAGCACCAGCCTTTTGTTCTCTGCAGTCCACTGGCCGTCAGCCGAAATGGAGAACGGCTGTCGAAGGAAAAGGAGGATGTCACCTGAGAGTTTAGGGGAGCTTTCAAATCGTTCCCTGAAGTTTTCTGCCAGGCTCGTCACGAAATCCTTCATCACTGGATCCTTCTGCATTTTGTTCTTCTCACAATGCTCCTACAGATGTGGAAAGTACAACATTCTCCCATGAATGTCTCCCTCCAAAAGGTTCAGCTTTGACCGCAAAGCTTCAATAACCTCGTACATGTCCGCAACAGTGTGGTTGTTGACTTGTAATTGCAGATTAAGTTGATTTAGATGAGACATGATGTCACACAAAAAAAGAACATGTGCCATCACCTTGTTGTCAGTTAAAATCCTCTTAAATACTTGGGCTTTTTGGCTCTGCAGGCTGGATAAAAATGACACAAGATCATCGCGCAGGTCGCACACCCTCTCCAACACACGGCCTTTGCTTAGCCAGCGAACCCAATTATGCAGCAAAAGATCTCTGTGTTCCGCTGACATTTCCTCCAGCAATGCTCTGAAAAGGCAATGTTGCAGACTAGAACTCTCACGAACGAAATTTACCAGTCTCATCACAGTATCCATCGCCTCTATCATTTCCCCACACAGTTTAGCGCACAACACTGATTTGTGAATAATGCAATGAAATGCCAAGAGTGCTGGGTTAACAGCGGCAAACCTGCTTACCAAGCCCTTGTGTTATACCACCATCGACGGAGCCCCATCAGTGACAATGGACATAATTTTGCTCACATCCAAGTCATTCTTCTCAAAGAACTGTGTCAATTCGTTAAAAATTATTTCCCCAGTTGTGCACCCAGGCAGAGAAAGCAAACAAAGTAGCTCTTCCCGAAAAGTCTTCCCATCAAAAAATTTTGCGAACACGGATAGCTCTTCCATATCGGTTCAGTCACAGGATGAGTCTATGACTAGTGATGTGGCTTCTGCTTTCTCCAAATCATGAGTAGATTGGAAAAACCCTCCTCCGCTAAAACTTCTACTCTTCTTGTTGCTGCCTTAGCCGACAATGGCACCGTCTTTAATAGCTCCATAACCGTGTTCTTGGTTTTCTCATCATGACTTAAAACTTTGCCAACCATATCAATTGCACACTTTTTATCAACTCGACATCACTTCTCTACAGTGGCGTAGGTCAAGCGTACAGTGTGGGATGAGGTTAAAATAAATTAGAGCAGCGTGTGCTTTATTTTACATGTTATGACAGGTGCGTTCACATAAGTGCCAATGGGTCAGCGCGGTCCAGACATCTAGTTCTCGCAGTCCGGACCTAGCCCGCGGTCTGCCTATTGGGGTTGTCTGCTGTAAGGCTTCACTGTTAAGGCTAACGTAATAGCATCTATGTAATATTCCACTGTTAATGTAATGGCTTCTCTGTAGCAGCAATGCTTGCATTATGGCTATAGATAACGGGACTTTGGAATGTATGTTATTCAATGGGAGAAATGTTGTTCTTTCTTGTTTGTCTGGGAGCCGGGTTTTTCACGGTCTTTTTCAGGGAGCGATGGAGAGAGAGGACGTGGATGGAGAGAGTCAGAAGACCACCAGATGGAGTGGACTGAGGAGCAAGAATCCGAGAGCCGGCTACGCTTGGAGGTCGACGGGAACAAATGAAAGAACAGTGAGCTCCAACAATGCTCATGCACTTTTATCCTTAAAATGTGCCTTTTTTCTTTTTATTTTCTTTACTAACCGTTTAGCAGATTAAGATTTATAAAGTTCAATCACTTAATCTCATATTACGTACTGTTTGATATTTTGTGGTGCAGATTTGTAACTGGGCAACACATCAAACAGCATCCACACAAAAAAGATTTCTCAGTTTGGTGGGGCCAGGAGTTGTTTTCCCCTGGACGAACACTTGCTGGCCGAGCCTGAGGGTTACACAATCAACGGTGAATTGTCAGTATTAGGAAATAAATATCCAGTACATTTTTTCCCTTTCTGGTCTTTAGTGATTGAATGTAAAGACCCAGGCCACCACTATCTACTTGACTATAGGTGGATGGTGATTTTGGAAGATTGGGCCTTTATAGTCCATGCCACTGACAAAGAATAATGGAAAAAGATGTAGAAGATTATTTTACAAGATGCAGAGAATAATATCCAATGATCAACTGAACTGTTGCAGCTAAGCTGTGGCCTGTTCTTCCTTGATGATTTGCAGTGAAGACCAAGGAGTCTGCCAAACTAATGAAAATAGCTCCATAGACTGAAATTGGACATAGTCAATTTCCCTGCTTGGCTGTTGAAATTTCTACCCAAATCCCTTTGTAGCTCTCCTAGGGAAGCAGGATTTCCTTGCACCTGAGAGGCTTAATGTTTTGACTAGCTGGAGGGATCACTGTATAATGATTAACAAAGCTTTTAGATGAACATGAATTTGTAAGCTCTGTATCTATGACCTTATGAAGATAAACATCTAAAAGTCAAGAGGTTAGTAGGGCAATAAAAGGGAAAAGAAATCTAGACGCTTTCTGCTGTTGACATGATTGTTATATTATCTCTCGAGGAAATTTTATTTTGTTATGGCATTCTTGGAATATACTGAGAAAAGGAAAAACTGTATGATTCATTTTATTAGGCATTTTATTTTAACATAAATCCTAAGAATGAGGTTTAATTAAAGCTCAGGTCCTTTATGTCCTTATATAGTCAGTTGCTAAAGGTAATAAATGAGAAAGCACACTGAAGTATGCCCCTTCACCCACCCAAGTACTGCACAATTTGTGTATAAACTTAACATACAGCTGATTGAAATCCATAGAGTTCAATCAAATCATATCAAAGAGAACATTCAAAACTGGAACATCTATGCTGTTTTCATCAACAGGATTTTTTTTGTCTTTGTTCTCAGTCCCCGAATACATCCATTCCCATGATAATCTAGGTTCAATAAATGTGGAATTTTATTTTCAGTGAAGTATTGCCTTCTGCTCAAAGATGTTATTCAGTTTTGTTGCAGAATGCACGACTGAGATAGACTCATAATTAACAGGGACGCTTGTCTTACCTCGCATGAAGCCACACCCAACCATAATATGAGCACAACTAATCTCAATCACAAAACCAGGATTTTAATGTAGGACTAAGCCACGCAGAATATGTATGCACCAGGTTGGGACACTGATCAGTTGTTCTAAATTTTCTTTTGTTAAGAATGTACTGGCAATAGCATTAGTGCAAAATGTCAACATGCCTTCAACTAGGGAACATGCAGGAGATAGAAACCATCTGTGTCCCCATTGAAAAATGGCAGTTTGAAGTTACCACATGGGTTCTTGCTCATGCATGTTAGGTATCGTCTCCAGGAAGTGATGAACAGGAGTTCATGGAAAGTAGGGTGAAATCCAAGACATAGTCCTTCCTGCTAGACTGTATTGTCAAATATAAGGCATTGCAAAGGTTGCATGTTTGTTAATAACATGATTGCCATAACTTTATTTCAGATGGATTTCATCAAACGTTGTGGTTTCCAGTTAGCTGCACACTAAGTCTGTGCACAAATGCAAAGAGCCTGATTGAGGAAATGATAAGCTGATTGTGGTGGATATGTGGGCTGAAGCTTTCAGAATTTAAGTGTCCTGTGTACAATAATAGAAACAAAGAAGGAGTGGCAGAAGAATGAACGAGTTGGACCTTCCACACCCTTTCTTTCCCCTCAGGGACAGAGACAGAGACAGTAGCTCAGTGGAAAACAACCCACTGAAAGCCAAAACAGAGGGTGCAACATAGGAACCAGAGAACAGACATATAAAATGTATACTGGGGACTGCCCCTTGTGGTGATGATGTAAGAGGTGGCATGAATATGCTATTCAAACAAATGTATTTTGAAAAGTACTGTACTAAAAACAGCACACGGCTTTGGCCCAAGGCTCACTCTAAGCCTGACTATCATTGTGTATCTTCAGATGAAGATTTTTTTTGTTCCACATGGACATACACTGTTTCTATCAATCTATGTTATATAATATCATTGTTATAACAATTAGAGAAAAAAAAATTGGAACTTTTTCTCCTTGCTTCACGTGTGCGTGCGTGTGTGTATATTTATGCATATATGAAATAATTTGACTTCACTGATTATAAACATGTCAATTATAGGAGGAGGACTATCACAAGCTCAAGGCTCATAACGTGGCTACCTGTTGTTGTGCATATTGTATAAAATCTGTGGACCTAGTAATACCATCACAGTGCGAATGATAGAATTTTATCAAAAATCCAGCTAGGTACTTACTGCATAATATCGAAAGCAGATCATATCAATTCTAGGTCCTTTATGTTTATAACCCACTTACAGAGTAGGGCCTAGATAAGATGACAATGGCACTACGCATGATGCTGTCATACTTGGATGCCTTTGCTATAAAACTCACTTAAGCAAGTACTATCACTGTGAGTGTACTTGGATTTCCTAGGTGGTTTTTATTGGACCTAAACACCTTATGTCGACCTCATATATATTTGAGGTATTTCCTCAAGTAAAGAAAGGGTATTTCCATACAACTGGGGTTTCCAACAGAGCTCAGATGGCAGGGTCCCATAACAAGCCATAGCAGCCAAGATACCACGCATACGAAAGTGTTATGCTTTGAGGACCCTCTGTATGCATAAAATTGGACTTCTACAAAGCCATCAGCAGAGATTTAACAATCCATTTTACACAATACCTACTTTCTTCTCCAATAATTTAAAAGAAAAATAGGCAGGGTGTACAATGAGCTGATAACTTGGCAATTGTGCACTACCATCCAACACAGATCACACCCATGATATACTTAACAGCCAGTCCACTAATCTGTGCAAATTAATTATAAAATATACTTCTGTGGGTGTGCATAAACATGAAAATCTTCAAGTGAATTAAGTCAAGTAAATTGAATAAGTGGGTCTACTTTTTTTTTCAGTTTAATATGCTTAGTAGCGTTTCTCACTTTCAACCTAACCACTTGGTTACCCCGAGGCCAACATTTTAAAAATGGGTAGCTGAATACTCTGTTTGGTAAGAAACTTGAAATCAATTGGGCAAAATAAAGATTCTGAAAGGAAGAATTTGAACTCACATACCAAAGGTGTGTGGGTTGAAAGGTTACTGTAAATAGCCCCTTGTGTGCAGTTATGTAGGGGAATCTGGGGAAATTTGAATCAGAGTCAGATTCAGGTTTATTGTCATTGTCTTATTTGACAAAAAACCTATGAATGCAGGAAGAAAAATGGGATTAATATAAAAAGATGCTTAATGGTTATTAAGGACTCAGTGGGCAGAAAGGCTAATTTCCGTGATGTGTCTCGGTCTTTTCCTCTGATAGATTGTCAACAGCCAGGAAGGAAATAAAAGAGAGAACGACAAATGTAGCAGTCTCTGTAATACCACCAATGCCAAGACTATTGTGGGTAAAAATGAAAAAAGAAAACAGTGATGAGTGACTTGTGGGGAAGATTTGGCAGAGACGTCTTCAGAATTTTTAGAAATTAGGTTCAGTTTGATGATAATATAAGCAGTTGGACTAAAATTCAAAGAGGAGTTAGACAGGGATGCGTTGCCTCACCGGAATTGTTTAATATCTATCGTGAAATGATTCTCAGAGAAATAGAAGACCTAGATGGGATAAAAATTGGAGGTGTTAACATCAACAATATAAGATATGCAGACGATACCACCCCAATTGCAAGTGCTGCAGAAGACCTACAAATCCTCCTAGACAAAGTAGTATAAACAAGTGCAGATTTTGGTCTAACTGTCAACAGTAAAAAAAAAACAAATGTATGGTAATATCAAAACAGCAAGATACTCTCAACTGCCAATTGTACATCGGTAACCAAGAGATTGAACAAAAGACCAGCTTTAATTACCTTGGTAGCTTTATATCACAAGATGCTAGAAGTAAAGTAGAAATAAAAAGAAGAATTGCCATTGCCAAAACCAACTTCCAAAAAATGAAACCCGTTTTTACCAACAGACACATTTCTCTGACAACAAGGCTTAGGCTACTAAAATGTTACACTTGGTTAACCTTGCTGTATGCTTCCGAAACATGACTATAACACCAGAACTCCAAAGAAACTTAGAAGCAACAGAACACAAACACGAGGAAATCTGCAGATGCTGGAAATTCAAGGAACACACACAAAAACTGCTGGTGAACGCAGCAGGCCAGGCAGCATCTATAGGAAGAGGTACAGTTGACATTTCGGGCCAAGACCCTTTGTCAGAACTAACTGAACGAAGAGATAGTAAGAGTTTGGAAAGTGAGAGTGGGAGAGGGAGATCCGAAATGATAGGAGAAGACAGGAGGGGGAGGAATGGAGCTAAGAGCTGAAAAGTTGATTGGCAAAAGGGATATGAGGCTGGAGAAGGGAGAGGATCATGGGATGGGAGGCCTAGGGAGAAAGAAAGGGGGAGGGGAGCCCAGAGGATGGGCAAGGAGTTATAGTGAGAGGGACAGAGGGAGAAAAAAAGGGGGAGGATAAATAAATAAATAATGGCTGGGGTACAAAGGGGAGGTGGGGCATTAATGGAAGTAAGAGAAGTCAATGTTCATGCCATCAGGTTGGAGACTACCCCGACGGGATATAAGATATTGTTCCTCCAACCTGAGTGTGGCTTCATCTTGACAGTAGAGGAGGCCGTGGATAGACATATCAGAATGGGAATGGGATGTGGAATTAAAATGTGTGGCCACTGGAAGATCCTGCTTTCTCTGGTGGACAGAACATAGGTGTTCAGCAAAACGGTCTCCCAGCCTGCGTCGGGTCTCGCCAATATATAGAAGGCCGCATCGGGAGCACCGGACTCAGTATATCACCCCAGCCGGCTCACAGGTGAAGAGTCGCCTCACCTGGAAGGACTGTCTGGGGCCCTGAATGGTGGTGAGGGAGGAAGTGTAAGGGCATGTGTAGCACTTGTTCCGCTTACAAGGATAAGTACCGGGAAGGAGATCGGTGGGAAGGGATGGGGGGGACGAACGGACAAGGGAGTCGCGTAGTGACCGATCCCTGCATAAAGCAGAAACGGGGGCAGGGAAAGATATGCTTAGTGGTGGGATCCCGTTGGAGGTGGCAGAAGTTACGGAGAATTATATGTTGGACCTGGAGGCTGGTGGGGTGGTGGGTGAGGACAAGGGGAACCCTATTCCTAGTGGGGTGGTGGGAGGATGGGGTGAGAGCAGATGTGCGTGAAATGGGAGAAATGCATTTGAGAGCAGAGTTGATGGTGGAGGAAGGGAAGCCCCTTTCTTTAAAAAAGGAGGACATCTCATTCGTCCTGCAATGAAAAGCCTCAACCTGAGAACAGATGCGGCGGAGATGGAGGAAACACGAGAAGGAGATGACATTTTTGCAAGAGACAGGGTGGGAAGAGGAATAGTCCAGGTAGCTGTGAGAGTCTGTAGGCTTATTGTAGACATCAGTAAATAAGCTGTCTCCAGAGACAGAGACAGAAAGATCAAGAAAGGGGAGGAAGGTGTTGGAAATGGACCAAGTAAACTTGAAGGCAGGGTGAAAGTTGGAGGCAAAGTTAATGAAGTCAACGAGCTCAGCATGCATGCAGGAAGCAGCGCCAATACAGTCGTCGATGTAGCGAAGGAAAAGAGGGGGACAGATACCAGAATAAGTTTGGAACATAGATTGATCCACAAAGCCAACAAAAAGGCAGGCATAGCTGGGACCCATACGGGTGCCCATGGCTACACCTTTAGTTTGGAGGAAGTGGGAGGAGCCAAAGGAGATATTATTAAGAGTAAGGACCAATTCCGCTAGACAGAGGAGAGTGGTGGTAGAGGGGAACTGATTAGGTCTGGAATCCAAAAAGTAGCGGAGATCTTTGAGACCTTCCTGGTTGGGGATGGAGGTATATAGGGACTGGACATACATGGTGAAAATAAAGCGGTGGAGGCCAGGGAACTTAAAATCATTGAAAAAATTCAGAGCGGGAGAAGTGTCACGAACATAGGTGGGGAGGGATTGAACAAGGGGGGATAAATCAGTGCCGAGGTATGCAGAAATGACTTCGGTATGGCAGGAGCAAGCTGAGACAATGGGTCTACCTGGACAAGCAGGTTTGTGGATCTTGGGTAGGAGGTAGAAACGGGAAGTACAAGGTGTGGGAACTATAAGGTTGGTAGCAGTGGATGGGCAATCCCCTGAGCTGATAAAGTTGGTAATGGTGTGGGAGGCAATGGCCAGGTGTGATAAAGTTGGTGATGGTGTGGGTGACAATGGCCTGGTGCGATAAAGCTGGTGATGGTGTGAGAGGATAAAGTTGGTGATGGGCTGTCCCTTTCACTATAACTCCTTGCCCATCCTCTGGGTTTTTCCCTCCCTCCCCCTTTCTTTCTCCCTAGGCCTCCCATCCCATGATCCACTCCTTTCTCCAGCCTCGTATCCCTTTTGCCAATCAAATTTCCAGCTCTTAGCTCCATCCCTCTCCCTCCTGACTTCTCCTATCATTTCAGATCTCCCCCTCCCTCTCCCGCTTTCAAATCTCTTACTCTCTCTTGGGCCGAAACGTCGACTGTGCCTCTTCCTAGAGATGCTGCCTGGCCTGCTGCATTCACCAGCATTTTGTATGTGTGTTGCTAGAAGTAACAGAAGTGTGGTTTCTTAGAAGAATGCTGAAAATATCATATAGAGATGGGGTAACTAATGAGCCAGTACTCCAAATTGCCCATACATAAAGATCTTTAATGAGAACACTAAATGAGAGGAAACTTAATTCCTGGGCCATGTCATCAGAAAGGGAGAAATAGAATGCCTTGCATTGCTAGGCCGTATGCCTGGGAAACGCGAAAGACGAAGGCAATGAAGAAAATATATGGACACTCTGAAAGAACTAACAGATCTAAGTATGCAAGATATCATTGACGCTGCATGGGATCGTTCAATGTGGAAAGCCATGATCGCCCAAACGTGTAATGCGCAAGGCACATGAAGCAGAAGGTTCTGTTTTGGGACAAAGGATGGATTGTACCTCAAATGGACTGGGACAATGGGATCCTCATAGGGCACCATCAGTTTGTAACCCTAAACTAATTTGGTAAGGACATGGACATAGTTTGTGTAACGCTCAGGGATATCAGCTCGTGTTTATTAGGGGAAACCCCATCCACCCACCAAACCGTGTATCACAGTTGCGTAGTTGCTGTGTAATGCCGCCTGGTACAAACTCACACATCAAATTTCAGACGGCACACAATGTACGATTTACAGATTACACTTTATACATCTTACTGGAACTATGTAATTAGTAGAGATACAAAATAAAAGGGAAAGTAAAAGGCGCCAGACTTATCAGAGTTCAACCACTTCGTGCACAACCGTTAGAGCTCAATTAACGAGGTCCTCTTTCCACCATGCGATCTCCTCCGACCTCCTCGACCCGCCGCCTGGGACCAACCACGGTGGTCAACCAGAGCACGTCCAGCACGTCCTTCCTCTTCGGTTCTCCCGAAAAGCCCGCCAAACCACACGGTTCCCAGCCATATGAGACAGACTATCACCAACAAAAAGAATAACATGGACACTCGTTGGTTCGTTCCCTGTCTTATCAATATAACTCAAACAAACAGAGAGAGAGAGAGACCTCCTTACATCGCAGTTATTATTACAGAAAAGACATTTTTATTATAACATAACAACAAAGCCATTTTATTAGTCTTAGCAGTAACATAAAAGAAGAAACCCCTTGCACTCTCCCCTCACCAAATAAACTCATGTCCTCTTGACATTAAAGGAGTTCACCAATCCAACCCAGGTGCATAAAGCAGTGACATAACTTCCCAGGGCGGTAGAGATCACACCCTGTCCTCCCGGCACTGCATAGGTCAACCTCTCCAAGGGGTTCCTACTTCTCTGAGACCCCTGTACTTCCTCTGGCGACCCTTCTGGCTTAGGCAGCACCGGAGACACCCCGGGTCTACCTGTCGAACCCTGGCCCACTCCCTCACTGGGACCCCTCGTCATCTGGGAGCCCTCTGTCTCGGATTCTGGTTCCACACTCTCTCCCCCCAATGCCGGCTGTATCCCAGGCTGCCCCTCAACACTCTCCCTCCTCTCACCAAACTCAGTGGGGGAAGGGTCAGGAGCCTCTTCCGGTTCCAGGGAATTAACAAACGGATGTAGGTACCACGCATCCGAATCATCGTCTTCCACATCAGTATCCCTCTCTGGGGCTGGGCCCGGCCCTGTCTCTTTCGCAATGGGCTCTACCCTCACCCCATGCCCCGTGCCCCTGCAGAGTCCTCGTTCTAGGCATAAACTCCCATTCGGGCTCTTGATCTACCTGCACCTCTGGACACAGGGGCAATAGGTGGTTATGATGGAGTACCTTGACAGACCCCTTCCCATCCCCTGGTCTCACCCGGTAAGCAGGTAGGTTTGGCATCTGGCTCTCTACCACATAGGGCTGGCTGCCCAGGGATCCGCCAACTTGTGCTTAGCAGGTAGTCCTAAATTCTGTATGATGACCCGGTCTCCTGGCAATAGTTGGGCGAACTTCACTTTCTGATCATACCTCCTCTTATTCCCTTGATTCTGCTTGGAGGCCGCCGCCTCAACCAACTCATACCCCCTTTTCAACTCTCTCATTTCGGACACATACTTCAGATAGGGACTGAAGGTAATTCAACTGCTTCAGTCCCAAAATAAAGGTCAATGGGCAACTCGCTTCCCGCCCGAACATCAGATAATAAGGCGAGTACCCTGGAGCATCATTGCGGGTACAATTGTAACAGTGAACCAAATGCCTGATGTGCTGACTCCACTTACTCTTCTGTCCAATCTCCAGAGTTCCCAGCATGTCCAGCAGGGTCCGGTTAAACCTCTCGGGCTGAGGATCACCCTGCAGGTGATAGGGCGTGGTCCTGGACTTCTTGACCCCAAGCATATCCAGTAATTCATGGATAAGCCTGCTCTCAACGTCCCGTCCCTGATCACTATGTATCCATTTGGGGAGGCCATAATGAACAAAATACCTCTCCCATAGCACCTTTGCCACTGTAGTCACTTTCTGGTCCTTAGTGGGAAACGCCTGAGCATACCTAATGTAGTGATCCGTGATGACTAAGACATTCACGGTATTGCTGGTGTCCGGCTCAATAGACAGGAAATCCATACACACCAGGTCCATGGGTCCCGCACTCTGCAAGTGGGACAAAGGAGCCGCCTGAGCAGGCAGGGTCTTCCTCCTGACGCAACGGCTACAGGTCTTACAGTATTCTTCCACCTCCCCCCTCATCCGGGGCCAGTAAAACCGGCCCTTGAGTAATCCATAGGTCTTTTCCACCCCGAAATGCCCGGAATCATCACGTAGTGTCTTGAGCACATTCTTCCGATACTTCTCAGGCATGACCAGCTGGCAACGCCGGGTGTGGTCCGGGAGCGACGTGACCCGGTACAAGATTTGGTTCTTCAGCTTCAACCGAGGGCACTGAGGCGTGTTTCGCCTTCTCTGCCTGAGCCATAGCCCCCTTCTTAACCGCGTACCAGATAGTGCCAATGCCCGGTCATCTGGCTGAGCCGCCCCACCCCCCCCACTTCCTCGAGGCTCAGCTCTGGCAACTGCCTGTTCCTCAGAGCAGTCAAATTACAGTAAACAGTGGGTAACACGTCATCATCAACCCCCAATTGATCCTCTGCCCGATCCGGCCCCATCGGGGCTCCTGCTTCCGCATCGCTCGCAAATTGACACGACTTCACTCCCGGGACAGGGACACTCTCCCACTCCTCATCCGTGCCTGATCCCTCATGCGCCTGACGAGATAAAGCATCTGCATCGATGTTCCGGCTCCCTGGCCGGTACTTCAGGCTGAACTCATAGGCAGACGAGGCTCCCAACCACCGATGCCTTGTAGAGTTCAGTTTCGCCGAGGTCAGAATATAAGTGAGAGGATTGTTGTCTGTCCTCACCTCAAACTTGGCCATGTATAGATAGTCACTCAACTTGTCCACCACCACCCATTTCAGCACCAGATACTCCAACTTGTGAGTGGGATAGTTTCTCTCTGAAGGCGACAAACTTCAGCTGACAAACGCCACTGGCCTCAATCCATTGCCCTGCTCCTGGTACAGGACAGCCCCCAGCGCCGCTCAGCTGGCATCAGTGTGTAGCACATACGGCTTCCAGGAGTCGGCAAAAGCTAACACTGGGGTCTGTGTCAGCGCCCTTTTCAGCAATTGGAACACCCCCTCGCATTGAGCATCCCACCTCGATCCAAAAGGCTCCTCCGGGTTCAAGTATCCTCCTACCTCCGGCCCTCGGTCTCCCTTCCTTTTCTTCCCCACAGGTGGATAACCACACAACAGCTGGTTCAATGGATGACTCATTTTCGCATATCCTTTCACGAATCGCCGGTAATATCCGCAAAACCCCAAAAACGAGCGTAAGGCGCTCACCTTCTGAGGTCTCGGCCAGATGGTCACTGCGGCTATCTTAGCCAGATCAGTGGCCACTCTATTTCGCAAAATTATGTGTCCAACATAGCCGACCGACGTCTTACAGAACTGGCATTTATCCAGGGGAAATTTCAACCCTTCCTCCTTCAGCTGACTCAGCAGCTTCAGCAGCCACTCCTCATGTTCTTCCAAAGTAGATCCAAACACTAGCAAGTCATCCAGATACACCAACACCTCGAGAAAGTTCATATCCCCCACTGTCCTCTCCATGAGCCGCTGGAAGGTGGCTGGGGCCCCCGATATGCCTTGGGGCATTTGTTCGAACTGAAAGAATCCCAGGGGACAGATGAAGGCTGTCTTCCCTTTATGGGCCTCACTCATCGGAATCCAGTAATACCCACTCCGCAAATCCAATACACTAAACCAGTGCACACCACTCAAACAGGCCAATGCGTCTTCAACCCTCGGGACCGTATACTGGTCAGGAACAGTGCGCCGGTTCAGGGTCCTGTAGTCCACGAAAATGCATACCTTCCCATTTTTCATCCTTGCCACCACTATGGGGGATGCATGGGGGCTCCAGGACTCCGCGATAATCCCTGTATCCTTCAACTGGCACAAGAGCTGCTGCACATCTTCAATGTCAGCCGGGGCCAGCCGCTGCAACCTTTCTCTAAATGGGCTGTCATTAGTCACCCGGATAGTGTGATGAGTGCTCTTGGAACAGTCCACATCAAACTCGCCCTGAGAAAAGACATCCCCTAGTTTCAGCATCTTCTCCACCAGCCTTCTCCAGCGGCAGAGGGGAGTTCTCAAAATTAAAGGCCTTCCCGGTCAGCTGCCCCCTTTTCTCCAATAGTTTTCCTCCAGTGGGCCTCACGGGAGCGCTATACATCACCGTCACCGGGAAAAAGTGCACGAGGGGCATCCCACTCTTAAAGGTGATCACCCTCTCTGTTATGTTCCTTACAATCACCCCCATCCAGCATGTCTGTAGAACTGAGGGCCTCTGCAATTCAGGTCTCACCAGCACCCCAGCCAGGAACCAGGACTCTCCTTCAAGGTCTTCTGGGGTGTCTACTAACAGGGCCTCATCCGCCAGTACTCCGGGGAATCTGGGGGTCCCCAACACTAGTGCCACCTCCCCTGGCCGTATCACTTTAGGCCTCGCCCGAGTACACCACACCATCCCTCGTTTGAACTCAGGATCCAGCCCCCTGCGTCCACCTGCTTCTTTGATCGCCGCTCGAAACACTGGGTGTACTGAGAGGGTCTCCAGAAAGTTCTCCCCCGCCTTCTCTTTACAGGCTCCTAGGAGCCGTCGCACAAGAGGGGAGTTAGTCCCCACCAGAAGGGCAGTGCCACCGGTTTCCACCGGGTCCGGACAAACCAACACCAATGTCTCAAGGGCTTCAGACACCCCCACATCGCCCTCCGAGAATTCCAATCTCACTGGCAGGTACCCATTGTATGGGTAATCACCATCACTTATACCCCAAATCTCCAGGGCAGTAAACAGGATTACTGGCAAATGCTTTAGATATTTGTTGTAGAATGACTGGTACAATAAGGTGACCTGCGACCCGGTGTCAAGGATGGCCCTTGCAAAGATTCCCTCTATCCATAGGGACACGCTGGATCGGGGTCCCACTAATCCGTCCGGAATAAGGGCTTGGGTTTGCAGGGGTCCCGTGGTAGATTTCAGGGAACGTGTTTCTCCAGAGACTCCAGTCCGTTCCCTCACTGAGTCTCTCCTAAGATTCCCGACACCTCTCCCTTCTTAGTCGCCCGGGGGCTTGCCCTCCGCGGGGCATCTTGTCTCTCACAATCCTTCCGGAAGTGTCCCTTTTCCCCACAGCTGTAGCACACCTCCTGCTGCTCACATTCCCACTGGAAATGCCCCTCTTTCCCACAGTTATATCACACACTACTCGCCGCCCCTCTCCTCCCGGGACACCTGCCACTCCTAGCCCATTGCGCGGCCCATCCCCTGAAGGGGGTGCCCTCCCTGTCAATCCACTCATGCGAGGGGTCCCTACCTGAACGATGAAGGGGGGGGGAGGGCTCCTTTTATAGGACTGCTGGAGACTCTAAGCCATCTTGTCCTCCCCCAGGGAACCCTTAGATATCTCATTCATCCTCAACTTCGCCACCTCATCCACCTTCACTACTCCTTGGCGCCACAACACATTAAGCATTATACCCAGCCGAAAAATGTATTCTGAGAGCTTTTCCCCTCTTCCCTGTCACATGTTTTGAAACTCTGCTAGAAGCTCCCTGGAACGTCCTGTCAATCTAAACGCAACCTCCAAAGCTTCCAGATACTCTGCCAGGGAAGCCGAGGGCTGTTCAGCCTTCAGCCCCCGGACGACACCAGCCACCACTCCCAGCAAACTTTCCACCAATCGCTGTCTCCTTTCCTCATGTGAGCCTGGCCGCTCCCCCAACAACTGGGACGTGTTTTTGATCCATGTCTCATAACTGTACTCCCCTTTCAGGGTGGGCATGGATCCTGAGAAAATTCTCAGCTTCGGGTGGGGCCCCTCAGCCATTCTCACCAGGGAGGTAATGGCGGCTGCCAACTTGGAGGTCTCACCTCTAGCTGCGGGACGGGGCCTGAATAATCCTTCCCACTCTGACCCCTCTTGCCCCTCCTCCCTCATTACCCCGAGAAATCGTTCCCTCGCAAATTCCTTCAACCCTCCACCACTGGCTACTGGCACCTCCCCTGGTGTCTCAACAAACTCTTCCTCTGGTGTCTCCTCACATTCGTCCTCTGGGAGGGTGTGGAGGCCCCACGGCCCCGCCTCCCCCGGGACGCTGACCATCACTGGCAGTTCCAACGTCATGATGTCAGCACTCGTACGAACCAACACTCAGCTGGATTCCACTTCTTTACCGCACCTTCTACCTCGGCGATAGCTTTAATCAGACTCAACCCTCGCACTAGCACTTCTTCCAAAGGGCGGAAATCCACCCCATTTAACATGCATGCATAATTAACCGGTATGTCCTCGAACTCACACCGGTTTACAATGTAATCCAGGTCCATCTCTGCACTACTTAACATGGTGATTTATACAGCTTACACAGAATTCAACCCCGGACGATGGCCCCCAGAAATGTAATGCTCAGAGATATCGGCTTGTGTTTATCTAGAGGAAACCCCATCCGCCCAGTAAATGGTGTCTCCTGGTTGCGTTGTTGCGGTGTAATGCCACCTCGTACAAACTCATACATCAAAGATCAGACAGCACACAATGTATGATTTACAGGTTACACTTTATAAATCTTACTGGAACTATATAATTAATAGAGATATAACATAAAAGGCGCCAAACTTTTCAGAGTTCAACCACCATGCACAACCATTGGAGCTCAATTAACGGGGTCTTCTTTCCATCGCGTGATCTCCACCAACCCCCTCGACTCACTGCTCGGGACCAACCACGGTGGTCGACCAGAGCGCGTCCAGCACGTCCTTCCTCTTCGGTTCTTCTCCCGAAAAGCCCGCCAGACCACACGGTTCCCAGCCATATGATTCAGAATATCACCTACAAAAAGAATAACATGGACACTCATTGGTTCGTTTCCTCTCTTCTCAATATAACCCAAACAAACAGGGAGAGAGAGAAAATTCTTTATATCGCAGTTATTATTACAGAAAAGCCATTTTTATTATAACATAACAAAGAAGCCATTTCATTAGCCGTAGCAGTAACATAAAAGAAGAAACCCCTTACATATGTAAAACAGAAAAGGAGACTAATATCATGAAAGGAATAAGAATGTTGGATGGCACCAGAGAGAGAAGCAGGGCTGCAGTATGTAGATAGGACCAGACAAAAAAGGAAAGAATACAAAGTTGCCTAAATTCAAGAAATGTGATGAATAAGGTTGGTGAGCTACAACACACATATCTGTGAGAAGATATCATCTAAGAGCAATAGTGGAAATGTTTAAAATGGCAAAGTCTGCATGTTTAATAGTGAAAATGATCAAGAGCAGAGTAAAGCAACAGGAGGATGTAACACGGTTAGGCAAGGCATTGAGGTTTTGTAAAGATGGGAATTTTTATGGGAATGTGGACAAAATAGATATGGGAAGAATTAAGAAGCAGAAAAGAACCTGATCATGCTCTTGGAAGTTTTATGGGACCTCATGCTGAGAGGGAGGTAGAGGAGAAAATATGCAGTAAAGTGCCATCCTTGTTACTTACCACGGGAGTTCTCTGGGGTGATCTTGGTAGCAGCTTACATTCCACCTCAAGCCAATGTCAATCAGGCTTTAGATGATCTGAGCAATGGGATCAACATGCACGAAAAATCGCACCCTAACACCTTCACCAACGTTTTGGGAGATTCCAAAACGCATTTTTTGGAAAAAAAATCACTAAGCAACTACCATCAACAGATCACTTGCAATACCAGAGGAAACAACACACTGGACCATTACTACACCACCATCAAGAATGCCTACTGTGCTATTCCAAGGCCTCACTTCAGGAAGTCTGATCACCTAGCTGTATTTCTACTTCTGAGTATCGGCAGAGACTGAAGACTGCAGCACCAGCAGTGAGGACCAAGAAGGTATGGACAAGGAAAACACAGGAGTGCCCACAGGACTGCTTTGAATCGGTGGACTGGACCGTATTCAGGGATTCATCTTCAAATCTGGATGATTATGCTGCAGTTGTTACCAATTTTATTAAAACCTGTGTGGATGAGTGTGTGCCTACAAAGACTTACTGTATATTCCCAAACCAAAAGCTATGGATGAACCAGGAGGTACGTCGTCTGCTGAAGGCTAGATCTGTGGCATTCAAGTCTGGTGATGTAGGCCAGTACCAGAAAACCAAATATGATTTACGGAGGGCTATTTCAAGGGTGAAGAGACAATTTCGAATGAGGTTGGAGGCGACATCGGATGCACGGCAACTCTGGCAGGGTCTGGAAGATATTACTTTTTACAAAGCGAAACCAAATAACCGAATGACAGCGACGCTTCACTATCAGATGAACTCAACACCCTCTATGCCAGCTTTGAAAGGGAGAACACAACTACCACTGTGAAGATCACCTGATGACCATGTGATCTCCATCTTAGAGGCCCATGTTAGGCTGTCTTTAAAGAGAGTGAACCCTCGCAAGGCGGAAGGTCCTGATGGAGTACCTGGTAAGGCTTTGAAAACCTGTGCCAACCAATTAGTGGAAGTACTCAAGGACATTTTCAACTTCTCATTGCTATGGGCGGAAGTTCCCACTTGCTTCAAAAAGGCAACAGTTATACCAGTGCCTAAGAAGAATAATGTGGGCTGCCTTAACGACTATCGCTCTGTAGCACTCACATCACCAGAGATGAAATGCTTTGAGAGGTTGGTCATGACTAGACTGAACTCCTGCCTCAGCAAGGACATGGACCCATTGCAATTTGCCTATTGCTACAATAGGCCAACGGCAGATGCAATCTCAATGGCTCCCCACATGGTGTTAGACCACCTGGACAACACAAACACCTACGTCAGGATTCTCTACATCGACTATAGCTCAGCATTTCATACCATCATTCCCACAATCCTGTTTGAGAAGTTACAGAACCTGGGCCTCTGTACCTCCCTTTGCAATTAGATCCTCAACTTCCTAACCGGAAGACCACAATCTGTGCGGATTGGTATTAACATATCCTCTTCTATCCTGTGTTCAAATTGTCTTATAAAAAGAATACAAGAACACAAGAAAATAGGAATAAGAGTAAACCATCAGCCTACTTTTCAATAAGGTCAAGGCTGATCTTTGTTGGCCTCAACTCCTCATGTCTCTCAATTCCTCAAACTTAAAATGTTTATCCATCTATATTTGGCCTCCACTACACTCAAGGCCAGAGAAATCAAAACACTCACTACTCAGAAAGAATACATTTCTACACACATCAATTATAAACTGGCCTCTTGTTGACTCTCCTACCAATGAATATATCTCGATAGATCTTCTCACCATCACCAATTGTTACTGATGGAGTCTCCTCTGATTCCCACATTTCTGCCCTTTCCCAGACAGAACAGGGACAGAGTAACCCAGTCTTCTTGTATCACCCCCCCAGCTTATGCTTCCAACACATTATTCTCAGCAACTTCTGCCAGCGAAATGCTATCCTACCTCCAACCACATCTTCTCCTACCCGTTTCATTCTGCATTATGGACAGATCACCCTCTCTCTGTCTCCCCGGTCCACTCGCCCTTCTCTACCCAACTAATCGAGATAACGTGCCTGAAAGACTACCACCCTGTGGCTCTGACATCTACCTCCATGAAGTGCTTCAAAAGGCTTGTCATGAAATTCATCAACTCCAGTTTTGCAGACAACCTTGACCCACTGCAATTTGCCTTCTGCTGAACAGGTTCAAGTTGGACACCATCTCCCTGGCCATACAGTCATCTCTGGAACATCTGGATAGTAAAGACACCTATGTCAGACTATTGCTTAATTGAATATAGCTCTGCCTTCAGCACTAAACTCAACTCCAAACTCCAGATCCTGGGAGTCAATACCTCCGTCTGCAACTGGAACATTGACATTGACTTCCTGACCAACAGACTTCAGTCTGTAAGGATAGACAGCAATACCTCTGGAAACAATCATTCTAACACCGGTGCCACAAAGTTGCATCCTAGGCCCCCTACTCTACTCTCTGTACAGTCACAACTGTATGGACAGATTCTGCTCTAACTCCATCTACAAGTTTGCAGATAATACCACCATCGTGGGTGGTATCTTAAGTAATGATGAGTTGAAGTACGGGGTCAAACTGGTCAACCACTTTCCAAGCACCTGTGCTCTGTCCACTATGACCATGGCAGTCCGGAGTTCCCAGTTGCTAGCCATTTTAATTGTCATCCCCATTCCCAAAACAACCTGTCTGTACTTGTCCTCATCCTCTGACAAAGCGAGGCTCAAAATAACTAGCGATGAAACAGTCCACATCCCACCTGGGCAGTCAGCAACCAGGCAACATGAATATTAAATTCTCCAACATCCAGTAACTGCTGTACCTTTATCCCTTTCCCCTCTCCTCCTGATCTACCTATTTCTTCCTACACTTATTCCTCTCCTTGTTTCTTCTCTCCCATCCACTCCATTAGCTCATTAAAGCATCTACTCCTCCCACTGGGAATCTTTCCTCCAACGTTCCCACCTGTCCTCCCCACCTTCCATACTCAAGTCAGCGCTCCACCTTCCTATCCTATTAGAGTCCATCACATTCATCTCTTTGTCACTTTCACCTATCATCCACCAGCTTCCGTCACTAATTCCACTCTTCTATAGCCTCTCTTCAGTTCATTCCACCTGTTAATTGTCAGCTCATGCTCCACCCCACTGTTCACCCCTACTCTTCTCCTTTCTGTATTCCTGTGCTGCCTGACCCCCTGCATTTTGTTTTAGTCCAGATCCCAGTATCACTATCTCTTCTGTTTGCATCTCCACAGCTATAGTATCAAACCCTGTTTGGATGTAACATGCTTGAATAATTTACTTCTCAGTCTTCTGAACTTTGCCAAATACAGACCCGGATCCAAGATGTATAACTACTCTTTGTAGGGGAGCTCACTCATATCAAGAATTAGCCTGGCGAACCTCCTTTTTTTTGCTCACAATGATATTATTTTCTGTCTTAGGTGAAGTGACCAAAGCTGTGCACCATATTCCCAGTGCAGCCTCACCAACACACCGTACAACTGTAACAAATCCTTGCTGTTCCGAAAAAGCAATTGTTGTGTTGCAATAAAGGCCTACATGCTGATTACCGTCTTTCCTCTGGGTTGAACCTATGTGGTAAATTTATGACATTCATTCACTGGAACTCCAGCACCCTTCTAAAATCACCATTCAGATAAGCTACCTTTTGATTTCTCTTACAATAATATATAACCATACACATAATAAACTCAATTTGCTAGGGTTTTGCTCAGTAACTGAATCTATCAATATCATGTTGCAGAATTACAATTGGTTATTGGTTTATCGGTTTATCACTGTCACATGTACCAAGATGCAGTGAAAAGTCTATCTTGCATAATGCTTATACAGATCAAGTCATTCCACAGTGTGTTGAACTAGAATAAGATAAAACAATAATAATGCAGAATAAAATGTAAAAGCTTCTGAAAGAGTGAAGTACAGGTAGACAATATAGGGCAAGGTCATAATAAGGCAGATTGCAAAGCCAAGACCACCTTATTTTACAAGAGGTCCAGTCAAGAGTCTGATAACGGTGGGATAGAAGCTGTCCTTGAGCCTGGTAGTATGCACTTTCAGGCTTTTGTATTCGCCGCCCAATGAAGAGGGAAGAGAAAAGAATGTCCTGAGTGGAATTATCCTGTATGTTTTACTGAGGCAGTGAGAAGTATAGATAGAGTCTATAGAGTGAAGGCTGGCTTCTGTAATGTGCTGATCTGTGCCCACAGCTCTCTGCAGTTTTTCTGCAGTCACATGCAGAGCAGTTGCCATATCAAGCCTTTATGCGTCCAGACAGAATGCTTTCTGTGGTGCATCAATAAACATTGGTAAGAGTCAATGGGGCATGCCAAATTTCTTTAGCCTCCTGAGAAAATATAGGCATTGGTGAGTTCTCTTTGACCATGATACCAATGTGATTTGACCAGGACAAGCTATTGGTGATGTTCACACCTAGGAACTTGAATCTCTCAACTTTCTTGACCGCAATACCTTTAACGTAGACAGGAACATGTTGTCATCACAACATACTTTTTCACCTAATTCTATATAATCAAAGATACACATGCTATTTACCTTCCTAATTGCTTGCTCAACCTTTATGTTACCTTTCAATAAACTCACGTACAAGGGCATTCAGGTTCTTCTGAATAGCTACTCATTTCAATCTCTCATCAATTCTATCAAATTGGTTGAACTCACATTTTTTATATATTATATTCTAACTGCTCTGAATCTGTCCATTCATTTGTCTCACTGAAGCTCTGAAGCTTGCTCATGGAGTGCCTTGCCATATGATTCGAAAATGACTCATTTATTCCAGTGTTATCTTCTATCCAATAAATAATCTTCAATCCATAATAGCATTTGCTTCTAATACCATGGATTGTATATTTCCTCAATATCACACATATCACTATTGCTGAGACCTTCTCCAATGTATAATATACAAAATCTAATATTCCCCCTTATTTGCTCTACAAGTTACTATCTCAAAATCTCTAACAGACATCAAAGGTCAAACGTTAATTTATTATCAAGGTATACAACTCTGAAATTTTTCTTCTCCAGATAGCCATGAAGCCAAGAAAGAAAAGAATGGCAGCATAATCATCAACGACCCCCATCCCCCTCCCTCACACACAAAAAATGGGGAAAACACGGAATACAAAAAAAAACCATGACGGGAAAAAAGTTCGCAGTCTAAGTCCACATCCAAAATGCAGAAAAACCTTGGCAACATTCTCCATCTCCATAGCAGAGCGATCTAACTGATGATAAAAAAGCAGTCTCCCTTCTCTGGCAGCAGAGCGATCCCTCAGCAATAAAAAGGCAGGCAGCCAGGTTTCAGTCTCTCTCATCACATTAATCAGTGAACAATGGAAACTTTAATCAGCAAAATGGAGTTGAATATTAGCCCGCAGCCTTCTCACCATGAGGGTCCTGTACTCCCAGAATCCCTTTGGAGACTGCAGAGTACTGAAACACCCAAACAATCTCCAAACTGCAAATCACAGGGTCCAAAAGTTCCAGAATCACATGCATGATGGAAAACAAATATAAAATACATAATAGAAGTGAAATATAGAGTTTAATGATCTATCCAGAAGATGTCAACGAAGGAGTGTTGTACACAGGATCCATCTTGACCAGAAACATGTCAAGGTCGTCAAGCATATTTCTTCTTTTGTGAATGCATGTTGACAATGTCCAATCTTATTATTATTTTCTAAGTGCCTTGTTATGAAGTCCATAATAACTGGTTTTGATTCACCTAATAGCACATTAACTGGACCAAGGCTCTCTGTTTCCCTGCTCCCTTTCCTTAAATTGGAGGTGGTGTGTCGTTCCATTTGTAGGAGCAGAAAACACTCAGTGATTCTGGAACAGTTTTTGCCCTCTGCCATCTGAGTTCTAAGAGGAGCATGAATGCTACCTTGTTATTTCTTTTTTCCACCATTTATTTCATGTTGTTATTTATAGTCATTTTATACCTTTGTGCTGTACTGCTGCTGCAAAACAACAAGCTCCATATAAGATAAGACAGTGGTTTACATTGAATCTACTCTCTTCAAAGCTTCCTTCTTCACAAGCCATGATGCATAGAATCAGGTTATCAGAATTGATTACCATTCAATAGTTGGTAGTTTTGCTATATCTTTTCTCTGAAGAAATCTTTATCTTCTCAATGAATGCCTTTCTTACATTCTATTGCTGTTTCCTACACCCTGTCCACTGTACTTTGATAGGGTTTTATGGTCCCCTGGGATCAGATAATTCATTGACTCCACCTACATATCATGCCATCCTAATAATACTCCTAATATCCTGACTATAGACTGGAGACCTCACTCAGTCCGGATTGGAAGCAGCATCTCCAACACCATCACACTGAGCACGAGGGCCCCCCAGGGCTGTGTGCTCAGTCCACTGCTATTCACTCTGCTGACCCATGACTGTGCTGCAACACATAGCTTGAACCACATCATCAAGTTTGCCGATTACACGGTTGCGGTGGGTCTCATCAGCAAGAACAATGAGTCAGCATACAGAGAGGCGGTGCAGTGGCCAATGGACTGGTGCAGAGCCAATAACCTGTCCCTGAATGTGAACAAATCAAAAGAGATAGTTGTTGACTTCAGGAGGACACGGAGCGACCACTTTCCACTGAACATCGATGACTCCTCCGTAGAGATCGTTAAGAGCACCAAATTTCTTGCTGTTCACCTGGCGGAGAATCTCACCTGGTCCCTTTCTTTTCTCCATAGCAAAGAAAGCCCAGCAGCGTCTCTACTTTCTGCGAAGGCTGAGAAAAGTCCATCTCCCAACCAGTCCCCATCCTCACTACATTCTAAACAGGTTGTATTGAGAGCATCCTGAACAGCTGCATCACTGCCTGGTTCGGAAATTGCCCCATCTCGGATCGCAAGACCCTGTAGTGGACAGTGAATTCAGCTGAGAAGATCATCTCTCTACCTGCCATTACAGACATTTACACCACACGCTGCATCCTTAAAGCAAACAGCATTATGAAGGACCCTACTCACCCCTCATACAAACTCTTCTCCCTCCTGCCATCTGGCAAAAGGCACTGAAATATTCGGGCACTCACGACCAGACTATGTAGCAGTTTCTTTCCCCAAGCCATCAGACTCCTCAATACCCAGAACCTACTGCCCTCTACAGTGCCTATTGTCTTGCTTATTATTTATTGTAATGCCTGCACTGTTTTGTGCACTTTATGCAGTTCTGGGTAGGTCTGTAGTCTAGTGTAGTTTTGTGTTGTTTTTTACGTAGTTCAGTGTAGTTTTTGTATTGTTCATGTAGCACCATGGTCCTGAAAAATATTGTTAAAAATATTTTTACTGTGTACTGTACGAACAGTTATGGTCGAAATGGCAATAAAAAGTGACTTAACTTGACTTGGAATCCATTTTTTCATAATCCACCCTTCATCAAGGTTACTTTAGTTGTATTTCTTATACATAGCAAAGTTCTTCACAGGTAAAGTATACGTTTGTAATCTCAATTTGAAATAAAATCTGAGAGACATTTTCCACTGCTCTAATTGTAACAGATAGCTACTTAAAATTGCTTTTGTAACTGCACATAATCCAGAAATTGTGTATGGTTCCTGTGCTTTTCCAAACACTGATTCTGTCTGCAACCTTTCCTAAAGTGCATTGAAAGCTTTCTAACACTTTTTTTTTTGCTCCAATTGAGATGGCTTCTGTGTAAACGTAAACACATATATACTGTATGAGATCCTTTACAAACAAACAGGAATATTCTGTATGTCCCAAAATAATCATGAAGTGGAATCACCCACTAGTATTGTTAGTTCTTTTTTCTCATCCATCCTTCTCTTACAATGAGCCCCATAAAACAGACTATCCTTTGCTCTTTCTGGGCTTTTGAAGGGTTTCCCTTTAGATCATGCCATATTAGGAGCTGTTCCAACAAATGTAGCAACGTTGTATGCTCTTGAAATAAGCAGAAGCAAAACAGAGCTGTTCTTTGATCAGAAGCATTAACTCTGCTGCTCTCTGCCAAGTTGTGGCCTACCTGTTTGCCTAACATGTTCTTTTTTATTCAGACTCTGCTATTCAAATAGCATGCATTTCAAATGCAAAGTACATTTGTTATCAAAGTATACATACATTGTACAATCTTGAGATTCATCTCCTTATAGGCAGCCACAAAACAAAGAAACCTAAAAGAACCCTTAAAAATAAGAGTACTGGCAAACACCCAATGTGAACAGAGAGAAAAAAAAGATCAAGTTGTTCAAACAATAAAAGTAAGCAATTAGCATTTTGCACAAAAGTGAGTCCTCAGACCTGGAGCCCAAAGCAGCCAGATTAGGCCACAGCCATAGTCTCAGTTCAGCGCATAGCAGAGAAAACTTCGCGGAGCCCGCAGACACGAAGCTCGAAGCAACTGGAGCAGGGCACATCCTCAGCCTCAGATCAGCAAAAAGTAAGGTAATTGCTGCAGAGCAGCAAGCAGAACTAGCCCAATCATCGCATTTTCGTGTGATATTAGTAAAAGGCTTTATTATCTGCATTTTTCCTAATGAATTTCCAACTCAAAATGTAACCATTTCCTGATTGAGTATTAGCTGGGTTATTTTGGGACACCTCCAGCAGGGCTGCCCCTTAAAAGCTAAGGCAAATTTATGCTAACCTTCTTTTCTCAACCAAATTGACTAAAACCCACTTGAAACATCAAACATAGTTTATCTTGTTGCTGAGCTTGTAATGCTGCTATTTAAATCAGCCATGACAATAACAATTAGAATACATGTTGGTATGATGTTATTTAATATTTTAATCAATTGTCATCCTCAATCGTCCATCTGTGTCTTAATAACTTATCAAGTTATTAATAACTTATTAAATTAATCTAAATTTACACATGATGCTGGAGCTCATACCAGTGCAGACCACTAAAGCATGAGATTCTTTACGACCATCTATAAACTTCTTGTTAGTTTCAGATATGTTACACAATTTCTGTAGATGTTCATAGGTTCTTCCCTAGCTACAGCCTTTACCTAGCAAGAAGAAGTTGGAATCAGAATTACTGTCACCATTTGAAAGAGAAGGGTATTTGGGCGTTTAAGATGCTTAGACACAGAAGGGTACAGACCCAGTGCTGGAATTACAGTGAGATTATTACAGATGGGTGCTCACTGTTCAGCATGGAAACAGTGGGATGAATGGCCTGTATCCATGCCGTATGATGTTATCAACAAGGCTTCTGGCATGTCCCTGAAGTTCGGTTTATGTTGGGTATGTATCGCCCTCTCCTGGTCCATCAAGGTACTACTTCAGTCCAGACTTGTATTTCCTGAAAGGCCGACTAGCTTTTTCCACAGGTGCTGCTTGACCTGCTGAGCATATCCAGTATTATCTGTTTTTGTTTTAAAACTCCCTGTTGTTTGCTCCCTTTCCTGAACTACACATGCCTTTAACTTGATATTTAGCAGGATCATTGACTTTCATTGTCCTTACATAAGCAATTATTGATGAAATCCATCACAAAGCCATTTGCCCTGCAGTCTGATCCTCACACCCCTCTCTCCTCATCCAAGCACGTCAATATGCATTCTTGTCCTTACTCTTACTATGATAAATATTGTATGTCATTGGTTTGCTTAGTAAGCTTGTAGATGACACAAAAAATGGCAAAGTTGAGGACTATGAAGAAGGTAATCAATGTGGAGAGCAGGATTTAAATCAGCTACAGTTATGGGTGGAGAAGTGGCAGTTGGACTTTAATCCAGGTATGTGTAAGGTGCTGCATTTTGGGAGGTTAAATGTAAGGGAGAAGTATAGAGTATTCATTGCCGAAAGATAAAGCTGGGACCTTAATATCCAAAGAGGCACAATGAATCAAAAGCATAAGCAAGAAGGCAGAGGTGGTGGCATTGCTCTGTTGCTAAAATAGGATACAGAAGGCATGGTTTCCTTAAGGGAAACTCTTGCCTGACAAAATTGTCAGAATTATTTGTGGAAATAACAAGCAGGATAGACAAAGAAGTATCAGTGGATGTTGTGTACTTGGATTTTCAGAGAGCCTTTGACAAGGTGACATACTTAAGGTTTCTTAACAATATACGAGTCCATGGTATTGCAGGGTAATGTAATGGGTGAGAGATGACACATATTGTTCATAATAGAAACAGCTCTGCATAATTCACAAACACAGTCATTGAGAGATTGTGTTCACTCTAAGATGTAATGACGTCAGTGTAAGCTTTGTCTGTGATGGAAGTATCGGACTGCTGCTTTTGTTAAGCACATAAAATGACCCCTTGCATTTTTTATTCACAAAATCTTGAGGTATTGCATGTATTATCTGATTGGCAGGAGGAAAAGAGTCAGAATAAAGTAAGCCTTTTCTGGTTGGCTGCTGGTGACTAGTGGTGTTCAGCGGGGGTCAGTGATGGGACCGCTTCTTTTCACGTTATAGGATGACGACTTGGATGATGGAATTGATGGCTTTGTGGCTAAGTCTGAAGGTAGGTGGAGGGGCAGGTAGTGTTGAGGAAGCAGGAAGGCTGCAGATGAACTTAGACAGATGAAGAGAATGGGCAAAGAAGTCGCCCAAAGAAGTGCCTGGAAGTGTATGGTCATGCATTTTGGCAGAAGGAATAAAAGCATAACCTATTTTCCAAATAGGGGAGAAAGTTCAAAAATCCAAGGTGAAAGGGACTTTAGAGTCTTCTTGCAGGATTTTCTAAAGGTTCACTTGTATGCTGAGTTGGTGGTGAGACAGGCAAATGCAACTTTGAGAGGACTAAAATATAAAGACAAAGATGTAATGTTGAGGCTTTGCAAGGCACTGATGAGGCCTCACTTGGAGTTGTGAGCAGTTGTGGACCCCTTATCAAGAAAGGATGTGCTGGCATTGGAGAGGGTTCAGAGGTAGTTCACAAAAATGATTCCTGGAATGAAAGGGTTATCGTATAAGGAGCATTTGATGGCTCTGGGCCCATGCTCACTGGAATTTAGAAGAACGAGGGAAGATCAGATTGAAACCTATTGAATATTGAAAGGTTTAGATAGAGTGAATATCTACCTATGGTTGGGAAGTCTAGAACCCGGGGGCACAACCTCAGAACAGACCCATTGATGACCATTTGATGAACCAATGGGGTGACCACTTAGAACGGAGGTGATTTTTTTGTAGTCAGATGGTGGTGAATTTGTGGGATTCATTTCAACAGGCAGCTCTGGAGAGCCCGGTCACTGGGTCTATTTAACGCTGAGGTTGATGGATTGCTGATTTGTCAGGGTGCGAAACATTATGGGGAAAAGGCAGAAGGATGGTATTGAGGGGGTAAAGAGATCATCCATGATGAAATGGCAAAGCAGGCTAGATGGACTGAATGGCCTAGTTCCGCTCCTATGTCTTATGGTCTTTATATAATCAAGGCTATGCAGATCTGACTGATTAAGTGAGACATTCAGGAGATACATGGATCTGTGGCACATGTGGCTCCAAGTTCACAGATCATGCTTGTTTCTTAATGGGCTGGGACGAGTACTGGTGATAACATTGCTAGGGGTAAAATATTGTCACCTAAGCTTCATTTTTTTTTCCAAAAATACTTTATTCAGAAATATTACAAAATAAAAATAATTACATACAGGAAAAGAAAACCATTCGTTGACTGTGAGTCCTTATTCAATACAGTTATTAACAATAAAAATTTTGCGTTGACTCTGTTCATTTACAAATGAAAGATGTTTACAGTGAATCATGCGTTTACTCTCAACCCTTGGTCAAGAGTTAAGACTTATTAACAATCAAAATTTTCAACAATAAAGGCAGGCAATGGCTCTAATACTTTCCCAAATTAACAATTGCACCCACTCCTTGGGCACCATGTTGATTATCTGTCCACACCGCTGATGAGGGTAGGTCTCCTCCCCACCCAACCTCTCCCCCTCCTACGGGTGATGAATGTTAAACTGTGGTCCTTCCCCACCGGGCCTTCGCGGTGGCTGCACCAAGTTTGAGTGCATCCCTCAGAACGTACTCCTGCAGACGAGAGTGTGCCAGTCGGCAGCATTCAGTCACGGACATCTCCGTCAGCTGGCAGACCATCAAGTTTCGGGCCAACCAAAGAGCGTCTTTCACCGAATTGATGATCTGCCAGCAGCACCGGATGTTGGTCTCCGTGTGCGTCCCCGGGAACAGCCCGTAGATCACGGAGTCCTCGGTAACGCAGCTGCTGGGCATGAATCTTAGTACTGTCCCTTCCATTCTCTTCCACACCTTCTTTGCGAACCCACAGTGTGCAACGAGGTGAGCCACCGACTCCACCCCATTACAGTCCTCCTGTGGGCAGTGGGGTGTGGAGGAACCGTTCCGGGCGTACAGGAGGGATCTGACTGGGAGGGCCCCTCTCACCGCCAGCCAGGCGAGGTCTTTGTGCCTGTTGGTGAGATCTGGCGATGAGGCATTTTGCCAGATGAACTGGACGGTCTGCTCAGGGAACCACGCCACTGTGTCCATCACGTCCTTCTCCTGCAGTGCCTGCAGGACACTACGTGCCGACCACTGCCTGATAATTCTGTAATCATACCAGATCATTTTTATTTCTGTTCATTTTATGGTTTATATTGTTTTACTTGATTTATTTGAAACCACTTTATCTTCACAAGTAGTTGTTTAGAAAAACCATTGCACTAACTTTTTCCATTTGTGCTATGCTTATTAAGTTCATATTATTGATTTGATGTATTCTGCCAATGTTCTGAGAAAATTGTGTATAAACTTTATTCAATAGTTTTTAATGAATTTCTCCTAAATTAGATCTCTTCTTCAATAGGTACTGACAAGTGCTGTCAGTGTTCTTGTTGATTTCCCTGTCATTACATGAAGGGTTAATACCCTGTTTCTACAATTTACACTTCCAGGTCCATGACAGAATGCGTTTCCCGGACTTCCTAGTGAGTGGTTGCACCACAGGCTCACACACTGTTATTGGGGTTAGCTATCATGTTCCTTCCTCAGGACCGCTAAGGAATTTTTTAGAACACTTTTCTACTTTCCAGTCTTTGAATGTTTTAGAATGAGCTTTTACTTTGTGTATGAAATAATCAGGTTTTCCTGCATGGATCCCTGACTACTCACAAAACTGCCTGTAACACTGGGCCACCTTCCCACTCTCCGTTTGCTTCTTTAAAACCTCATTTCCCCAAATAGCCCGAAATCTCGCCAGTGGGTTTCAAACAAACGTAGAATCTGAATGGAGACAGCAACTCAGTTGTTGAGTCAGTATATAAGCAATGGCAAACAATTCTGCTTGCAGTGTACTTAGATTGTTTGGCCAAATCAATAGCCAATAGACAATAGGTGCAGGAGTAGGCCATTCAGCCCTTCGAGCCAGCACCGCCATTCACTGGGAACATGGCTGATCATTCATAATCAGTATCCAGTTCCTGCCTTATCCCCATAAACTTTGATTCCGCTATCTTTAAGAGCTCTATCCATCTCTTTCTTGAAAGCATCCAGATACTTGGCCTCCACAGCCTTCTGGGGCACAGCATTCCATATATCCACCACACTCTGGGTGAAAAAGTTTTTCCTCAACTCCATTCTAAATGGCCTACCCCTTATTCTTAAACTGTGGCATCTGGTTCTGGACTCACCCATCAGCGAGAACCTGCTTCCTGCCTCCAGCGTGTCCAGTCCCTTAATAATCTTATATGTTTCAATAAGATCCCCTTTCAGCCTTCTAAATTTCAGAGTATACAAGCCCAGTCTCTCCAATCTTTCAACATATGACAGTCCCACCATCCCAGGAATTAAGCTTGTGAACCTACGCTGCACTCCTTCAATAGCAAGAATGTCCTTCCTCAAATTTGGAGACCAAAACTGCACACAGTACTCCAGGCGTGGTCTCACCAGGGCCCTGTACAGCTGCAGAAGGACCTCTTTGCTCTTGTACTCAATTCCCCTTGTTATGAAGGCCAGCATGCCATTAGCTTTCTTCATTGCCTTCTGTACTTGCATGCTTGCTTTCAGTGACTGATGTACAAGAACAACTAGATCTCGTTGTATTTCCCCTTTTCTTAACTTGACTCCATTTAGATAATAATCTGCCTTCCTGTTCTTACCACCAAAGTGGATAACCTCACATTTATCCACATTAAATTGCATCTGCCATGCATCTGCCCACTCACCCAGCCTGTCCAAGCCACCCTGCATTCTCATAACATCCTCCTCACATTTCACACTGCCACCCAGCTTTGTGTCATCGGCAAATTTGCTAATGTTACTTTTAATTCCCTCATCTAAATCATTAATATATATTGTAAACAGCTGCGGTCCCAGCACTGAACCCTACGGTACCCCACTGGTCACCACCTGCCATTCCAAAAGGGACCCGTTAATCGCTACTCTTTGTTTTCTGTGAGCCAGCCAATTTTCAATCCATGTCGGTACTCTGCCCCCAATACCACGTGCCCTAATTTTGTCCACTAATCTGCTATGTGGGACTTTATCAAAGGCTTTCTGAAAGTCCAGGTACACTACATCCACTGGCTCTCCCTTGTCCATTTTCATAGTTACAGCCTCAGAAAATTCCAGAAGATTAGTCAAGCATGATTTCCCCTTCGTATATCCATGCTGACTCAGACCGATCCTGTTACTGCTATCCAGATGTGTCGTAATTTCATCTTTTATAATTGACTCCAGCATCTTTCCCACCACCGACGTCAAGCTAACTGGTCTATAATTCCCTGTTTTCTCTCTTCCTCCCTTCTTGAAGAGAGGGACAACATTAGCCACCCTCTAATCCACAGGAACTGATCCTGAATCTATAGAACATTGGAAAATGATTACTAATGCGTCCACGATTTCTAAAGCCACCTCCTTAAGTACCCTGGGATGCAGACCATCAGGTCCCGGGGACTTATCGGCCTTCAGACCCAACTGCCTATCCAACACCAATTCCTGCCTAATATAAATTTTCTCCAGTTCATCCATTACCCTAGTTCCTTTGGCCACTATTATAGCTGGAAGATTGTTTGAGTCTTCCCGAGTGAAGACAGATCCAAAGTACCTGTTCAACTCGTCTGTCATTTCCTTGTTCCCCATAATAAATTCACCTGTTTCTGTCTTCGAGGGCCCAATTTTGGTCTTAACTATTTTTTTTCCTTTTCACATACCTAAAGAAGCTTTTACTATCCTCCTTTATATTCTTAGCTACCTTCGTACCTGATTTTTTCTCTGCGTATTGCCTTTTTAGTTACCTTCTGTTGCTCTTTAAAAGTTTCCCAATCCTCCAGCTTCGCACTCATCTTTGCTATGCTATACTTCTTCTCTTTTATTTTTATACTGTCCATTACTTCCCTTGTCAGCCACGGCCTCCCCTTACTCCCCTTAGGATCTTTCTTCCTCTTTGGAACGGACTGATCTTGCACCTTCCACGTTAATCCCAGAAACACTTGCCATTGCTGTTCCACTGTCATCCCTGCTAGGGTATTGTTCCATTGAGCTTCGGCCAGCTCCTCCCTCATAGCATCATCGTTCCCTTTGTTCAATTGTAATACTGACACTTCCGAGTTTCCCTTCTCCCTCTCAAATTGTAGATTAAAACTTATCATATTGTGGTCACTACCTCCTAATGGCTCCTTTACCTCAAGGTCCCTGATCAAATCCGGTTCATTGCACAACACTAAATCTAGAATTGCGTTCTTTCTGTTAGGCTCCAGTACAAGCTATTCTAAGAATCCATCTCGGAGGGAATCCACAAACTCCCTTTCTTGGGATCCAGTACCACCTGATCCTCCAGTCTACCTGCATGTTGAAATCCCCCATAACAACTGTAGCATTACCTTTGCTACATGCCAATTTTAACTCTTGATTCAACTTACACCCTACATCCAGACTACTGTTTGGGGGCCTGTAGATAACTTCCATTAGGGTCTTTCTACCCTTAGAATTTCTCAGTTCTATCCATACTGGCTCTACGTCTCCTGATTCTATGTCCCCCCTTGCAAGAGACTGAATATCATTCTTCACCAACAGAACCACCTCACCCCCTCTGCCCATCAGTCTGTCCTTTCGATAGGACGTATACCCTTGAATATTCATTTCCCAGGCCCTGTCTACTTGAAGCCATGTCTCTGTTATTCCCACAACATCATACTTACCAATTTCCAACTGTGCCTCAAGCTGATCTACTTTATTTCATATACTCCGTGCATTCATATATAATACTTTTAATTCATTACTCCCCTCACCTCCCATATCAGTTCCTATTTCACTTGGTCATACTGTACGATCCCTTCTTGAGCTTTCTGCTCTATTGATTCTGCTGTCTTTCTTAACCTTTCTTATTCTCACTTTCCCTTTATCTCCATCCTTATGTTTCCAGTTCGTCCCTTACCCCCCACTACTTAGTTTAAACACACCCATGTTGCAGAGGCAAACCTGCCTGCCAGAATGCTGGTGCCCTGTTTATTAAGGTGCAACCCGTCCCTTTTGTACAATTCATCCTTACCCCGAAACATACCCCAGTGGTCCAAGAATGTAAATCCTTGCTTCCTGCACCAGTTCCTCAACCACACATTCAGATCCATTATCTCCCTGTTCTTGTCCACTCCAGCATGAGGAACTGGAAGCAAACTGGAGATAACCACTCTGGAAGTCCTGCTTTTCAGCCTTCTTCCAAGTTCTCGGAAGTCACGCTGAAATTAGTGACACCACAACTTCATTTTTCATATTCTAAAATCCATAGCCCTTCTTCCTTTTTCCTCTTCCACATAATTGAATTTGTCTAGAAAGAAACCTTTAACTTCTGAGTGAATGCCTTTCTTAAATCCTTCTCCTGTTCCCTACACCATGTCCACTGTACTTTGATATGGTTTTATTGTGTCCCCCAGGATCAGATAATTCAATGACTCCACCTTCATATCATGTGATTGTAATAATACTCCCAATATCCTGGCTATAGACTGGAATCCATTCTTCCATGATCCACCCTTCCTAAAAGTTACTTTATTTGGGTTTCTTAAACATTGCGAAGTTCTTCACAGGTAAAGTGGATGTCTCCCATCTCAGCTTGAGATAAAATGTGAGAGACATTTGCTATTGCTCTAATTGTAACAGATATCTACTTAAAATAGCTTTTGTAACTGCACATAATCCAGAAATTGTGTGTAGTTCCTGTTGTCTTCCCAGCACAGATTCATACAGTGCTTTGAAGGCTTTCTAACACTCTTTTATCTGCTCCAATTGAGGTGACTCCTGTGTAAACACATATATACAGTTTGAGATCCTTTATAAACTAACAGGAATATTCTGTACGTCCCAAAATAATCATGAAGTGGAATCAACCACTCGTTCTTTTTCCTCATCCATTCTCCTCTTGTCTGATTTCAATGTGAGCTCCATAAAACAGACTATTCTTTGCTCTTTCTGGGCTTTTGAAGGAGCCATGTTAGGAGCTGATCCAATACATGTAGCAGCATTGTATGTTCCTGAAATGAGCAGAAGAAAATAGAATCAATCATTGCTCTGAAGCATTACCTCCCCTTCTCTCTCCAAACATGTGGCCTATCTATTTTCCCAACATGTTCTATTTTCCTTTCAGACTCTGCCATTCAAATTCAAATTGCATTTCAAATTCAAAGTACATTTATTATCAAAGTGTGCATACATTATACAACCTTGAGACTCACCTCCTTACAGGCAGTCACAAAACAAAGAAACCCCACCCAGAAAAACGTTAAAAAAAAGACCGACAAACATCCAATGTGCAGAGAGAAATACTAATTTTGCAAGCAATAAAAGTAAGCAATTAGCATTTAGAATGTAAGTGAGACCTCAGAGACAAAGCCGGGAGCAGCTGGAGCAGGTCACAGGCTTAGCTTCAGTGCAGTTTAGCAATGCTGTGGGGCAGCAAGCAAAACCAGGCCCGAACCTTGCATTTGTGTGTGTTAGTAGTAATGTCCTATTTGTCTACATTTCCCTACTGAATTCCCATCTAAACATAACCATTTTCTGATGGAATATTAGCTGGGTTATTGTGGGACTCATCCAATGGAGCTGCCCCTTAAAAGCTAAGGCAAATTTATGTAACACTCACAACACGCTGGAGGAAAACAGCAGGTCAGGCAACATCCGTGGAAAAGATCAGTTGATGTTTCAGGCCGGAACCCTTCGTCCTGACCTGCTGCCTGACCTGCTGAGTTCCTCCAATGTGTTGTGAGTGTTGCTTTGACCCCAGCATCTGCAGATTGTTTTGAGTTTGCAAATTTATGCTAATCTTCTTTTCTCATCTGAATAGACTAAAACCCACTTGAAACATCAAACATAGATTATCTTGTTGCTGAGCTAGTAATGCTGCTGTTTAGATCAACCATGACAACAACTGTTGGAACACGTGCTGGTGCGTTTTTATTTAATCGTTTTATCAATTGTCATCCTCTATCATCCAGCTCGCTCTTAATAACTTATTAACTTATAAATTTATACATGGTGCCAGAGCTCATACCAGTGCAAACCCCTAAATCTTGAGGTTCTTCAGGACTATCTCTAAATCTCTTGTTGTTTTCAGACATATTACACCATCTCTGTGAATTTTCACGGGCTCTTCCCTAGCAAGAGAAAGTTGGAATCAGAATTACAGTCACCATTTGAAAGAGAAGGGTAGTTGGGTGTTTAAGATGCTTAGACACAGAAGGGTACAGGTCCAGTGCTGGAATTACATTGAGATTATTACAGATGGGTGCTCACTGTTCAGCATAGAAACAGTGGGATGAATGGCCTGTTTCCATGCCGTACGACTTTATCAACAAGGCTTCTGGCATGCCCCTGCAGTTCGGTTTACGTTGGGTATGTGTCGCCCTCTCCTGGTCCATGAGGGTACTACCTCACTCCAGACTTGTATTTCCTGAAATGCTGACTAGCTTTTTCCACAGGTGCTACTTGAGCGTATCCAGCATTATCTGTTTTTGTTTTAAACCTCCCTGTTGTATGCTGCCTTTCCTGAACTACGCATGCCTTTAACTTGATAGTTAGCAGGTCCATTGACCTTCATTATCTTGCATAAACATTTATTGATAAATCCATCATTTAAAGCCATTTGCGGTGCAGTCTGATCCTCACACCCCTCTCTCCTCATCCAAGTGCATTAATATGCATCCTTGTTCTTGCTCTTACTATGATAAATATTGTATGTCATTGGTTTGTTTAGTAAGCTTGTAGATGATACAAAAATCGCAAAGTTGGGGACTATGAAGAAGGTAATCAAAATGGAGAGCAGGATTTAAATCAGCTACAGTTATGGGTGGAGATGGACTTTAATCCAGGTATGTGTAAGGTGCTGCACTTTGGGAGGCTAAATGTAAGGGAAAAGTATACAGTTATCTTCATCACTGAAAGATTATGGCTGGGAGCCTTATGTCCAAGGATATGCAGTGTATTGAAAGGATAGGCAAAAAGCAGACCAGGTGACATTACTCTGTTGGCAGAAAGAAATTACATCAAATCATTAGAAAGAAGTGATATAGAGTCAGGAGGTGTTGAATCATTGTGGATAGAGCTAAAGAACTTAAAGGGTAAAAAGAGCCTGATGGGAATTGTACACAGACCCCCAAACATTAGTATGGATGTGGTCTACAAATTACAACGGGAGACAGAAAATGCATGCCAATAGGGCAATGTTACACTCGTCATGGGTGACTTCAACGTACAGGTAGATTGGAAAAATCAGGTTGGTCCTGGATTACAGGAGGGGAATTTTCTAGAACGCCTATTGGACGGCTTTTTAGAGCAGCTCATGGTGAGCCTGCTAGAGGATCAGCTATTCTGGATTGGGTGTTGTGCAATGAACCAAAATTGATTAGAGAGCTGAAGGTAAAAGAACCCTGAGGAGAAAGTGATCTAAATATGATCAAATTCACCCTGAAATTGGAGAAGGAGATGCTCAAATCAGATGTATCATTATTTCAGTGGAGTAAAGGGAATTACAGTAGCATGAGAGAGAAATTGGCCAGAATTGATTGGAAAAGAACACTGGCAGGGATGATGGCACAGCAGCAATGGCTGGACTTTCTGCAAGTAATTCAGAAAGCACAGGATATATACATCCCAAAGAGGACTGAGTATTCTAAAGGAAAGCTGATACAAACCGTGGCTAACAAGAGAAGTCAAAGCCAACATAAAAGCCAAAGAGAGGGCATATAATACGGCAAAAATTAGTGGAAAGTTAGAGAATTGTAGAGCTTTTAAAAATCAACAGAAAGCTAGCCAATAGTATTAAAGAGGGTCCCAAAAGTTTTTTTCAGATACATAAAGCGTAAAAGAGAGGTGGGAGTGGATATTGGACCATTGGAAAACAATGCAGATGAGGTGGTAATGGAGAAGAACAAACTAGCAGATAAACTGAATAAATATTTTGTATCAGTCTTCACAGTGGAAGACACTAGCAGTATTGCAGAAGTTTCAGGTGTCAGGAATCATAAAGTGTGTGAAGTTACCATAACTATAGAGAAGGTTCTTGGGAAACTGAAAGGTCTGAAGGTAGGTAAATCACCTGGACCAGATGGTGTACACCCCAGGGTTCTGAAAGAGGCGACTGAAGAGATCGTGGAGGCATTAGCAATGATGTTTCAAGAATCACTAGATTCTGGAATAGTTTCTGAAGACTGGAAAATTGCAAATGTCACTCCCCTCTTCAAAAAGACGGAGAGGCAAAAAACAGCGAACTATAGGCCAGTTAGTCTGACCTCAGTGGTTGGGAAGATGTTGGAGTCGATTATTAAGGATGAAGTCCCAGGCTACTTGGAGGCACGTGATAAAATGGGCCGTAGTCAGCATTGTCTTCTGAAGAGAAATTCTTGCCTGACACATCTGTTGGAATTCTTTGAAGAATTAACAAGCAGGATAGACTAATGAGAATCAGCTGATGTTATGTACTTGGATTTTCAGAATGCCTTTGACAAGGTGCCACACATGAGGGTGCTAAACAACCTACAAGCCCATGGGATTACAGGAAAGATTCTAGCATGGATAAAGCAGTGGCTGATTGGCGGGAGGCTAAAGAGTGGGAATAAAGATAGCCTTTTCTGACTGGCTGCTGGTGACTAGCAGTGTTCTACAGGGGTTTGTGTTGGAATCAATTCTTTTTACGTTATATGTCAATGAGGTAGATGATGGAATTGATGGCTTTGTTACAAAGTTTGCAGACAATATGAAGATAGGTTGAAGACTAGGTAGTTTTGAGGAAGTAGAGAGGCTACAGAAAGATAGACAGATTAGGAGAATGAGCATAGAAATGGCAGATGGAATACAATGTAGGAAAGTGTATGGTCATGCACTTTTGTAGAAGAAATGAAAGGGCTGACTGTTTTCTAAATGGAGAGAAAATACAAAAAAAAATGAGATGCAAAGGGATTTGAGAGTGCTTGTGCAGGATTCCCTACAAGTTGAGTCTGTGGTGCGGAAGTCAAATGAAATGTTAGCATTCATTTCAAGAGGACTAGAATATAACATCAAGAATGTAATGTTGAGACTTTATAAAGCACTGGTCAGACCTCAGTTGGAGTACCGTGAGCTGATTCAGGCCCCTTATCTTACAAAGGATGTACTGAAATTGGAGAAGATCCACAAAAATGATTCCAGGATTGAATAGCTTATTTTATGAAGAGCATTTGATGGCTCTGGGCCTCTATTGACTAAAATTCAAAAGAATGAGGGGTGACCTCATTGAACCTATCGAATGGTGAAAGGCCTTGGTAGAGTGGATGTGGAGAGGATGTTTTCTATGGAGGGAGAGTCTAAGACCAGAGAATACAGCTTCAGAATAGAAGGGTATCCTTTTAGAAAGGAGAAGAGGAATTTCTTTAGTCAGAGGTGGAATCTTCGCCACAGGCAACTGTGGAGGCCAAGTCTTTGTATATATTTAAAGAAAAAGTTGAAAGGTTTTTTACTGGTCAGGGAATGAAGGGATATGGGGATTGGACTGAGAGGAAAATTAGATCAGCCATGATGAAATGACGGAGCAGACTCGATGGGCCAAGTAGCCTAATTTTGCTCCTATATCTTATGGTTTTATGGTCTTAATGGCAGAACCCTTAACAGGATTGATGTACAGAAGATCCTGGTGTCCAAGCCTATATCTCCCTGAAAGTGGCAATACACATTGATAGAATAGTAAAAAAGTCATATGGCATGTTTGACTTCATCACTAGGGACAGATAGTATAAAAGTCAGTAAATTATAACATTTTGTTGTGCTGCCCTTGAAGTATTATGTACATTTCTGGTTGCCGATACAGGAAGGATGTGGAGGCATTAGACAAGATTCAGAAAAGGATGCTGCCTGGATTAGGGCATATTGGCACAAAGGAGAAGTTGGACAAACTTAGATTGGTTCTCCCAGAATATCAGAGACTGAAGGGAGACCTGATAAAATTTTATAAAATTATAGGAGGCATTAATAGAGATAGTCAGAATCTTTCTCCCTATATAGAAATGCTAAAGTAACAGAGAGAAACTTTAAAGGAGATGTGTGAGACAAATTTTGGACAGAGCTGTCAGTGCCTAGAACGTGTTGCCAGGGACAATAGTGGGAGCAGATATGATAAAACTGTTCACCTGACCTTTAGGTAGACACAAAAAATGCAGGGAATGGAGGGGTTTGGATTACGTGCGGGCTGAAGAGATTAAATTGGCATCTTACTTGGCATAGACATTATGGGCTAAAGGGCTTGTTCCTGTGTTGTACCGTTCTATTTTCTATTTTCTATATTCCAAATCAAATGGAAACATTTGTATGCAAAGAGATTTTAATACTGAACAGTGCAGAGTATTCTCATAAATTTTCACAAAACGTTGGGGTTTGTGCTGGATTCATGAGGTCCATTGGTATGAATTACTGTGGGTGATGCCATAAGACCATAAGATTTAGGAGCAGAAGTGGGCCATTCGGCCCATCGAGTCTGCTTCACCATTCAATCATGGGCTGATCCACTTCATCCAGTCATCCCCACTCCCCTGCTTTCGCCCCATACCCTTTGATTACCTGGCTAATCAAGAACCTATCTATCTCTGTCTTAAATACACCAAATAACTTGACCTCCACGGCCGCTCATGGCAACAAATTCCACAGATCTACCACCCACTAACAAAAGTATTTTCTCCACATTTCATTTCTAAGAGGACGTCCTTCAATCCTGAAGTCATGCCCTCTTGTCCTAGAATCCCCTACCATGGGAGATAATTTTGCCCTATCTAATCTGTTCAGGCCTTTCAACATTTGGAATGTTTCTAGGCGATCCCCCTTCATTCTCCTGAACTCCAGGGAATACAGCCCAAGAGCTGCCAGACGTTCCTCATACGATAACCCTCTGATTCCTGGAATCATTCTCGTGAATCTTCTCTGAGCCCTCTCTGATGTCAGAATATCCTTTCTAAAATAAAAAGCCCAAAACTGCACACAATACTGCAACTGTGGTCTCACAAGTGCCTTATGGAGACTCAATGTCACATCCCGGCTCTTATATTCTATACCTCTAGTAATGAATGCTAACATTGCATTCGCCTTCTTCACAACCAACTCAACCTGTAAGTTAACCTTTAGGGTATCTTGTACAAGGACTCCCAAGTCTCTTTGCATTTCTGCATTTTGAATTCTCTCCCCATCTAAATAATAGTCTGCCTGTTTATTTCTTCCACCAAAGTACATGACCATACACTTTCCAACATTGTATTTCATTTGCTACTTCTTTGCC
The DNA here is from genome assembly GCF_030028105.1 of Mobula birostris. Classification (NCBI taxonomy): domain Eukaryota; kingdom Metazoa; phylum Chordata; class Chondrichthyes; order Myliobatiformes; family Myliobatidae; genus Mobula; species Mobula birostris. The sequence continues at coordinate 76,906,099 of NC_092373.1, read as the reverse complement.
CATTCCCCTAAACTATCTAAGTCTCTCTGCAGGTTCTCTGTTTCCTCAACACTACCCGCTCCTCCACCTATCTTTGTATCATCGGCAAATTTAGCCACAAATCCCATAATATCGTAGTCCAAATCATTGACATACAGCGTAAAGAGTAACGGTCCCAACACCGACCCCTGTGAAACTCCACTGGAAACCAGCAGCCAGCCAGAATAGGATCCTTTTATTCCCACTCTCTGTTTTCTGCCAACCAGCCAATGCTCCACCCATGCCAGTAACTTCCCTGTAATTCCATGGGCTCTTATCTTGCTAAGCAGCCTCATGTGCAGCACCTTGTCAAAGGCCTTCTGAAAATCCAAGTACACCACATCTAATCTGCTTGTAATTTCCTCAAAGAATTGTAGGTTTGTCAGGCAGGATCTTCCTTTCAGGAAACCATGCTGGCTTTGGCCTATCTTGTCATGTGCCTCCAGGTACGCTGTAATCTTATCCCTAACAATTGATTCCAACAACTTCCCAAACACAGACGTCAGGCTAACAGGTCTATAGTTTCCTTTCTGCTGCCTCCCATGCTTTTTAAATAGCTGGATAACATTTGCAATTTTCCAGTCATTCGGTACAATGCCAGAATCCATCAATTCTTGAAATATCATCGTTATACTGCACGCCGTCGGAGCAGTTCTGCCAGAATAATCAAGGACACGACCCACCCAGCCAAAACACTTTTCATCCCTCTTTCCTCCGGGAGAAGGATCAGGAGCTTGAAGACTTCTACGGCCAGATTTGGGAATAGCTTCTTTCCAGCTGAATGGATCCTGACCCGGATCTGGGCCGTACCCTCCAAATATCTGCACCTGCCTCTCATTTTTTTTGCACTACCTTACTTTCCATTTCTCTATTTTCTATTTATGATTTATAATTTAAATATTTACTATCGATTTGTAATCCAGGGAGCAGGAAGCGCAGAATCAAATATCGCTGTGATGACTGTACGTTCTAGTATCAATTATTTGGCGACAATAAAGTATAAAGTATAAAGTATAAAGTTAATGCCTCTGCAATTTCGCCAGCTACTTCCTTCGGAACCCAATGGTGCATTCCATCAGGTCCAGGAGATTTATCCACCCATAGACCATTAAGCTTCCTGAGCACCTTTTCAGTCATAATTTTCACTGCACAAACCTCACTTCCCTGACACTCCTGAATGTCCAGTATATTGCAGACATCTTCCACTGTGGAAGACTGATGCAAAATACACATTCAGTTCCTCTGCCATGTCTGCATCTCTCATTACAATATCTCCAACGTCATTTTGTATTTGTCCTCGATCTACCCTCGACTCTCTTTTACCCTTTATATACTTAAAAAAGCTTTTAGTATCTTCTTTGATATTTGTCACCAGCTTCCTCTCATAATTTATCTTTTCCTTCCAAATGATCTTCTTTGTTTCCTCCTGCAAGTTTTTAAAAGCTTCCCAATCCTTTATCTTCCCACTAGCTCTGGCTTCCTTGTATGCCCTCTCTTTTGCTTTTACTTTGGCTCTGAATTCACTTGTCAGCCAGGGTAGTGTCCTTCTTCCCTTTGAAAATTTCTTCTTATTTGGAATATATCTGTTTTGCACTTCCCTCATTTTTCGCAGAAACTCCAGCCATTGTTGTTCTGCTGTCCTTCCTGCTAATGTCCCTTTCCAGTCAACTTTGGCCAGTTCCCGTCTCATGCCATTGTAATTTCCTTTATTCCTCTGAAATACGGACAAACTAGATTTTATTTTTTCCTTCTCAAATTTCAGTGAACTCAATCATATTGTGATCACTGTTCCTTAAGGGTTTCTTAACCTTAAGCTCTCTTATCACCTCCGAATCATTGCAGAACACCCAATCCAGCCAAATTTCCGAGATGGCCACAACATCATACTTGCCAATCTGTAGCTGAATTTCAAGATTGTCCATTTTATTTCTTATGCTACGTGCATTCAAATGCAACACTCTCAGTCCAGTATTTGTTGCTTTCTGTTTCAACTGCACCATGTCTCTATTGCCTTGTAACTCATGCCACTGTCTTTGACAAGTCTCATCTCCTGCCTGTTCTGCAACATCTCTGTTGCACGCTATCTTTGACTTATTTCTGTTTTCCCCTTCCTCCACCCTATCACTCTAGTTCCCATCCCCCTGCCAAATTAGTTTAAACCCTCCCTAACAGCTCTATTAAATGTGCCTCCTAGGATATTGGACCCCTATGGGTTCAGGTGCAACCTGTCCTTTTTGTACAGGTCATACCTCCCCCAGAAGAGGCCTCAATGATTCAGGAATCTGAATCCCTGCCCCCTACACCAGTCTCTCAGCCACACATTAATATGCCTGATCATGCTATTCTTGCACTCGCTAGCACGTTGCACAGGCAGCAATCCTGAGATTACTACCCTGGTGGCCTTGCTTTTAAGCTTGCCTAACTCCCTGAATTCTCCCTTCAGGACCTCCTCCCTTTTTCTACCTATGGCATTGGTACTGATGTGTACAAAGACTTCTGGCTGGTCTCCCTCTTCCTTCAAAATACTCTGCACCCGATCCGAGACATCCCGTACTCTGGCACCTGGGAGGCAACACACCGTGTGGGTATCTCTATCAGGCTGACAGAACCACCTGCCTGTTCCCCTATGACTAGCCAACATTGACTTCTCAGACTTCCGCTGATGCCCCTCCTCCCCCTCGTACCCCATCCGTTATTTATTTATATACACACATTATTTTTTTCTCTCTCTTTTTTCTCCCTCTGTCCCTCTGACTATACCCCTTGCCCATCCTCTAGGTTTTCCCCCCTCCCCCTTTTCTTTCTCCCTGGGCCTCCTGTCCCATGATCCTCTCATATCCCTTTTGCCTATCAACTGTCCAGTTCTTGGCTCCATCCCTCCCCCTCCTGTCTTCTCCTATCATTTTGGATCTCCCCCTCCTCCTCCTACTTTCAAATCTCTTACTAGCTCTTCTTTCAGTTAGTCCTGACAAAGAGTCTCGGCCTGAAACGTTGATTGTACCTCTTCCTATAGATGCTGCCTAACCTGCCGCATTCACCAGCAACTTTGATGGGTGTTGCTTGAAATTCCAGCATCTGCAGAATTCTTCATGTTTGCAGATGTGGCCATCTGGGAGACTGGAAGATTCCCAGGACTCCCACATCCGACACCCAGAGCAAAATACTAACCCTACCAACATCTTTCCCTCAAAAAAAAGCAAGGAAAAAACTAAAAGATGAAGTCCACTTACCCACTTACCTCACTGAAGCCTGCTTTCGCCGAAGCCTGACTGAGCCAAAGCCTATCACTCCTACTCTCACCACTGGCCTACTCCTGACAATGGCCACTCCGTTTATCCCTTTGGTACTTCTATTTAGTTCATTGTGCTTAGTTATCGCTGCTGATAGGCCCTGCACAATGGACTAACGCCTGCAAAGCTCTCGTTTTAAATCACTGCCTCTGACCTGTGAGAAGCATTCATTCGTTGTGCTTAGATGCCGCCGCTGATGGGCTCTGCCCAGGATGAACGCCCTCTCTCCTTTTTGATAGCTCTGGTCAGTGTCTCATAGCAGTCAGATCTGAGTGACGAAGGTACAACGGATGGCTGAATTAGTTTCATTGATATTTAAGTTGAAAGCTTCCTCCTGACCATGATCTTGTTGGGGTCGAGCAAGAAATACTGGACCAGAAAACCATGAGGAGACGATGAGCAGGTCAGCTTGAAGCCCTCTTGTAGCACGTTCAGGCAAGTTGAGATCAGTCGGAACATAGTTCCTTTGGCTCTACTGAGTTGATTGCCTGATTCATTGGATCCTATTATGAACATAAACAGAGAATCACCTTGTTTCATTAAATATGTAACGAAGTACAAACTTGCTATTGCTAAAGAACCTGATATCATCTAGTTCTGTGTCCAGCTATTCAGTTATCTCAATTGCTAGAACAGGAGAACCTAGTTCAAGCTTTTGTTTAGTGAGATGTGGTTTGGGAGAAAGCTTTGCCTTGCCCAGGATGAATGTCTTTCCACTGTGTGTTCAAATTGAATCACAAATAATCTGTGCAGAAAATGATATAAAAGACAGCTTATGTACAGGAAGCGATGTTCATCGAAAATGAGCTGTGCTTCTGGAGGCCAGAAGAAGAGAAATAAGAATGATCAAAGGGCATATGAACGGATTTTCTTTGGAACAATACATTCCTATATTGTCCTAAAGAAAAGCAGTATATTTGCCCTTTAAGTTTATAAAGTTTATTGGAAGTAATGGCATACAAATTCTGTCACAGTTTTCATGCATCCAGTTATGTCTTTAACATCACCTAGAATTGCCTTTTCATTCTTATGATGACTGTACCTGGACTTTTCTGGACTTCTTGTAGGGTTCTGGATCATCGCTCTTAAACATTGCAGCTCTAGTCCTCAGCAGACTGTGAGTCTTCTAGTTTTGTCTGGCCTAATTTTGAAAGCATACCTAATTTTGAAAGCATACACTCCATACAGCTCTTGAAGAAGTTGATGGCAACTCTGATATATTCGTTCAGGTCCAAAGATGAATCCCTGAATATGGCATGGTATGGAGGCCTTGGGACCCTGCATTGCAGTTTTACCTGGAGATCAGTCTGGCAGCCATGCTTTCTGAGACAATGGAGAGGAAGCTTCCAGCTACTGCACTCGCTCCCTGGATGCTCTGGAGTCCTAAGGTGGGGATTCCAAAGATAAGATTGATAGTTTATTTTAAAAATGACTTAAAATAGTCTCTGTGACCGCAAATCTCACCTGTACTAATTCTGTATAGGAATACTAAGTGATGCCCTTGGGAGCTGCACACAAAATATCGCAACTCTCTGGAGCCATCTTGCTGAAACACCTGAGCATCTTGCTGAACACAACAGCATCTCACACAAACATTGCTCGCAAGAAGGCCAACAGCCCTATCCTCAAGTAGCACACAGAATTAGCTCCACACTCAAGCCTCAATCACAAACCAATACACTTACAATGCTTCACCCAAAAAGACTTTGACTGCTTCCTTTCATGTTTTATTATCATAGGATGTAGGAACAGAATTAGGCCATTTGGCCCATCAAGTTTAGTCTGCTATCTCATCATGTCTGATCCATTTATTTCTCTCAGACCCAATCTCCTGCCTTCTCCCTCTATCCTATTATGCCCTGACCAATCAAGAATCTGTGAACCTCTGCCATAAAAACTTGGCCTCCACAGCCGCCTGTGGCAAAGAATTCCACATTTTAACCACTCTCAGGCTAAAGAAATTTTTCCTCATCTCTGTTGTAAAACAACACCCCTCTAAACTGAGGCTGTGTCCTCTGGTTTTAGATTCTCCCACCATAGGAAACATCCTCTCCACATCCACTCTCTCAAGGCCTTTCACCATTCAATTAAGTCACCCCTCATTCTTCTGAATTCCATTGAAGGCCCAGAGCAATCAAACGCTTTTCAAATGACAAGTTGTTCAAACCTGGAATCATTTTCGTGATAACATACACAGGATGCTGCAGGAAATCAGCAGGCCAGGCAGCATCTATGGAAAAGAGTACAGTCACCTTTCAGGACGAGACCCTTCAGCAAAACTCTCTGAAGGGTCTCGGCTGAAACATTGATTGTACTCTTCTCCACAGATGAGTTCCTCTAGAATTTTGTATGCGTTGCTTGGATTTCCAGCATTTGCAGATTTTCTATAGTTTGTGATTGGATCATTTTCATGAACCTCCTTTGAGCCCTCTCCAATTTCAGCACATCCTTTCTAAGATAAGAGGCCCAAAACTGCTCACAATATTCCAAGTGAGGCCTTACCAGTCCTACATAAAGTCTCAACATTACATCCTTGATTTTATATTCTAGTCCTCTTGAAATGAATGCTAACATCACATTTGCCTTCCTCACCACTGACTCAACCTGTAAATTAACCTTTAGGGAATCCTGCACAAGCACCTCCAAGTCCCTTTGCACCTCAGATTTTAGTATTTTTTTCTCCATTCAGAAAACAGTCAACTTTTTAAATTTATTTTACCAAAGTGCATGACCATACACTTCTTGACACTATATTGCATCTACCACTTCTTTGCCCATTCTCCTAATCTGTCTAAGTCCTTCTGTAACCTCTCTACTTCCACAAAACTTCCTGCCCCACCACCTATCTTCATTTCATCTACAAACTCTGCAACAAAGCCATCAATTCCACCAACCAAATCATTAACATATAACGGAAAAAGAATCGGTTCCAATACAGAGACCTGTGGAACACCAGTAGCCACCAGTAGCCAACCAGAAAAGGATCCCTTTATTCCCACTCTTTGCCTCCTGCCAGTCAACCATTGCTATATCCATGATAGAATCTTTCCTGTAATACCACGTGCTTGTAGCTTGTTAAGCACTCTCGTATGTGGCACCTTGTCAAAGTCCTTCTGAATATCCAAATACACAATATCAACTGATTCTCCTTTGTCTATCTTGCTTGTTATTTCTTCAAAGAATTCCAAGAAATTCCCTAAAAATTTTCATTTTTCCGTGTTGACAATGGCCTCTTTTATCGTGTGCCTCCATGTACCCTGAAACCACGTCCTTAACACTCAACTCCAATACCTTCCCAGCCACTGAGGTCAGACTAACTGGTCTATAATTTCCATTCTTCTGCCTCTTTCTTTTCTTGAAGAGTGGAGTGACATTTGCAATTTCCCAGTCTTCTGAAACCATTCCAGAATCTAGTGATTCTTGAAAGATCATTACTAAAACCTCCATGATCTCTCTAGCCACCCCTTTCGGAAATCTGCAGTGTACACCATCTTATCCAGGTGACATATCTACCTTCAAACCTTTCAGTTTCCCAAGAACCTTCTCCCTAATAATGATAACTTCACACATTTCATGACCCCTGACACCTGGAACTTCCAGCATACTGCTCTTGTTTTCCAGTGAAAACTGATTCAAAATATTTATTCAGTTCATAGGCCATTTTGTTGTCCCCCATTACTACCTTTTCCAACGGTCCGATAACTACTCCCGCCTCTCTTTTACACTTTATGTATCCGAAGAAACTTTAATACTATTGGCTAGCTTACTTTCATATTCCATCTTTACCTTCCTAATGACTTTTTTAGTTGCCTTCTGTAGATTTTTAAAAGCTCTGCAATTCTCCCAACTTCCCACTAATTTTTGCTCTACTATATGCCCTCTCTTTGGCTTTTATGTTGGCTTTGACTTCTCTTGTTAGCCACGGTTTGTATCAGCTTTCCTTTCGAATACTTCTTCTTCTTTGGGATGTATATATCCTGTGCCTTCTAAATTGCTTGCAGAAAGTCCAGCCATTGCTGCTGTGCCATCATCCCTGCCAGTGCTCTTTTCCAATCAATTCTGGCCAACTTCTCTCTCATGCCTCTGTAAGTCCCTTTACTCAACTGATCTGAGCATCTCCTTCTCCAATTTCAGGGTGAATTTGATCATATTAAGATCACTTTCCTCTTAGGGTTCTTTTATCTTCAGCTCTCTAATCAATTTTGGTTCACTGCACAACACCCAATCCCGAATAGCTGATCCTCGAGTAGGCTCAACCACAAGCTGCTCTAAAAAGCCATCCAATAGGCGTTCTAGAAATTTTCCATCCCATAATCCAGCACTAACCTTATTTTCCCAATCTACCTGCGTATTGAAATCCCCAGTGACTATCGTAACAATGCCCTTTTGTCATGCATTTTGATATTGTAATTTGAAGCCCATATCCTTACTACTGTTTGTGAGTTTGTATATAACTTCCATCTATGCCTTTTTACCCTTGCAGTTCCTTAGCTCTATCTACAAAAATCCAACAGCTTCCAGCCCTATGTCACCTCTTTCTAATGATTTGTTTTCATTTTTTATCAAGAGAGCAGCACCATCCCCTCTGCCTTCCTGCCTGTCCTTTCAACACAATGTGTATCCTTGCTCATTAAGCTATAATCTTCTTTCAGCCATGATTCAGCGATGCCTACACATCATACCTGCCAATCTGTAACTGTGCTACAAGTTCATCTACCTTATTCCACATACTGCGCACATTCAAATATAACAGCTTCAGTCCTGTATTCATCCTTCTTGATTTTGTCCACCTTTTATGTTGCAACTCATTCTGTTGACTGCAATGTTGCTCCATCATCAGCCTCTCCTTTCTAGGAGACTCACTACACACTGTCTCTGTATGTAAACCAACCAGCTCATCTTCAGCACTCCAGTTCCCATACCCCTGCCAAATTAGCTTAAGCACACCCGAACAACTCTAGCCAATCTGCCCGCAAGGATATTATATTCCCTTGGGTTCAGGTCATAACTTTTGTACAGGTCATACCTTCCCCAGAAGAGTTTCCAATGATCCATAAATCTGAACCCCTGCGCCATGCATTCCCTGTCAAATTATTCTATTTTTACCCTCAGTGGCATATGGCACAGGCAACAATCCAGAGATTACTATCCTGGAGGTCCTGTTTCTCAGCTTTCTACCAAGCTCCCTAAAATCTCTCTTCAGGACCTTCTCACCTCGTCTACCTATGTCATTGGTGCTAATGTGCACCAGGACTTCAGGCTGCTTACCCTTGCCCTTGAGAAAGTCATGGACCCGATCCGAGACACCCCTGGTCCTGGCACCAGGGAGGCAACATACCATCCAGATGTTTCAATTGCACACATAGAACCTCGTCCCTCTTCCTCTGACAAAGGAGTCTCCTATCAACACTGCAGTCCTCTTCACCTCTCTGTTCTTCTGAGCCACAGCACTAGACTCAGTGCCAGAGACCCATTCACTGTGAACCCCACCCCCCTCACCCCCCCCAAGCCGTCCCTCTCAGTAGTATCTAAAGTTGGAAACTTATTATTGAGGAGAATGCCCACAGATACTTTGCACTGGCTGTAAATTTCTCCTTCTTCTCCTGGTTATCCATCCCCTGCAACCTTGGGGTGACTACCTCCCTGTAGCTCCTGTCTATTGCCTCCTCATTCTCCCTTATGAGTCAAAGGTCATCAAGTTCTTTTTACACAGCCGTGGCATGGATTTCCCAACTCAGAGACAGCTGGTGCGAAGCTCTGCTTTTAATCTTCAACATGGACCTGAGTGAAATGCCCACGCTCTGCTTCTTGCTGATTGGTTGCTCCTCCACTCAGAGAAGCTGCGGCAAAACTCTGCCAGTGAAATCTCGATCTCCCTCCCGATTAAAAGGTAGCTCTTTTTATGCAGCGTGATATGGATTGTCCAGGTCCATGATAGGTTAATGATTTGGATGATGGAATTGATGGCTTTGGAGCTATATTTGTAGACGATACAAAGATTTGTGGAGGGGTAGATAGTGTTGAGGAAGCAGGGAGTCTGCAGAAAGACATAGGCAGATTAACAGAGTGGGCAAAGAAGAGACAGATAGAACATAGTGTTGGGAAATGTACGACCATGTACTTTGGTAGAAGGAATAAAGGCGTGGACTCTTTTCTAACTTGGGAGAAAATTCATTAAATCAGTGGTAAGGAAGGCAAATGTAAAGTTAGCTTTCATTTCGAGAGGGACTAGTATATAAAGGCAAGGATGGAGTGCTGAGCATTAGTCAGACCACATGGAGTATAAAGAGCTGCACTGGGCCCCTCATCTAAGAAAGGATGTGTTGGCATTGGAGGATGAGGTGTCCAGAGGAGGTCCTCGCGAATGATCCTGGGAGTGATAATGTTAATGTACAAAGAGCGTTTGATGGCTCTGGACCTGTGCTCGCTGAGTTTAGAAGAATGAGGGGTGAATCTCATTAAAGCCTCGTGAATATTGACAGGTGTTTCCTACAGTGGGGGAAGACTAGGCCCAGACGACATGGACTTTGAATAATAGGATGTCCCTATAGTACAGAGATGAGAGGAGCTTTCTTTTCACCAGAGGGTGGTAAAGCTGTGAAATTCATTGCCACAGTTGGATGTGGATGCAAAGCTACTGCATATACTTAAAACAGAGGTTAATAGGTTCTTAATTAGTAAGGGTGTCGAAAATTACAGGCAAATGGCAAAAGAATGGGGTTGAGAGGGATAATAAATCAGCTATGATAGAATGGCAGAGCAGACTTGATGGGCTGAATGGCCTAATTCTGCTTCTATGTCTTATGGCCTTATGGTCTTTTGGATATTTATCTGCTCCTGGAGTGTTTGCATTAAGAAATAGGCAGTGTGAGGGAGAAAAGTAGCAGGAAGAAGTATTGTTGCGAACAATTCCACATTGGACAGGGCATTGCATATTATAGAACATAGAACAGAGAACAGCACAGCACAGGAGCAGGCCTTTTGGCCCACAATACGAAGCCAAACCAATTAAATTAGTTGCCAAATGGTGAATTAAACTAATCCTTCTGCCTAAACAATGTCCATATCCTTTAATTTTCCTCACATTCCTGCGCCCATTTAAACATCTCTTAAATGTCCCTAATATATCTATGTCTACCACCAGCCCGGATAGCATATTACAGATACCCACCACTCTCAGCGTAAAAAAAAATGTGCCCCTTCTATCTTCTTGGAACTTACCCCTCTCCCGCTACCCCTCACTTGAATGCATGCCCTTTGGTATTAGACATTTCAATGCTGGGGAAAAGATGCTGTCTGTATCTATGCCTCACATAATCTTATAAACCTCTATCAGATCTCCCCTCAGTTTCCACTGCTCCAGAGAAAAACAACCCAAGTTTGTCCAAACTCTCTCTTTATAACAAATGCCCGCTAATCCAGGCAGCATCCTGGTAAACCTCTTCTGCATTATCTCAAAAACCTCGACATCCTCCTTATAATGGGGCAACCAGAACTATATGAAATACTCCACGTGCTGCCTAATTTAATTTTTATAAAGCTGCAACATAGCTTTCTATGGTTTGAACTGAACTCAATACCTTGACTAACAAAGGCAAGTATGCCATAAGCAAACACGAGGAATTCTGCAGATGCTGGAAAATCAAGCAACATACATCAAAGTTGCTGGTGAACGCAGGAGGCCAGGCAGCATCTCTAGGAAGAGGGACAGTCGACGTTTCGGGCCGAGACCCTTCGTCATGCCATATGCCTTCTTAACCTCCCTATCAAACTGTGTAGCCACTTTCAGGGAGTTATGAACTTTGCCCCCCCCCCCATCAAGATCTGTCTGCTCATCAACAGCATTAAGATTTCTTCCACTTAACAGTAGCCTACTGCCTCTTTACATTTGACCTACCAGGATGCAACACGTTCACATTGGCCATGTTAAGCTCTACCTGTATTTCCCTGCCCACATTTGTAATTGATCTATATCCTTCTATATACTTCGCCAGTCTTCTACGCTATTCACAACACCACTTCTGTTAAGGAGTCTTATAAATAAATGTGACCAAGTACTTTAATAAACAATAAACAGTGAAGAAAGCACTAAACAGCAGTTTGATTACTTTTATCATGTTTTGCATAATGTATTACATTATTTGAATTATCTATGAAGGTTGATTACTCCAGAGATTTTAAGAATCAGAATCAGGTTTATTACTACTGACAGATGTCATGAAATTTGCTTTGTAACAGCAGTACAGTGCATTTGCTTTTTTTTCCCTGCATATTGGGTGTTTGATGGTCTTGTATGACTCTTCCTGGTTCATGACTGTCTGTTAGGAGACGAATCTCAAAGTTGTATGATGTATACATACTTTGATAATAAATGTACTTTGATCTTCGACCTTTGAAGACATAAAAATGACTATAAGTTATAAAATAAATAAATAGTGCAAAAGGCGAATAATGAGGTAATGTGCATGGGTTCACAGGCCATTCAGAAATCTGATGGTAGGGGGACAGAAGTTGTTCTTAAAATGTTGAGCGTGAGTCCTCAGTTCCCTGTACCTCCTCCCCAATGATAGCAACAAGAAGCGAGTATGTCCTGGATAATGAGGATCTTTAATGATGGATGGCTCCTTCTTGAGGTACTGTTTCATGGAGATATTCTCAATAGTGGGTGGGCCGAGCATGAGATGGAGCTAGCTGACTGTAAGAGGAGCGAAGGGAGAGTATGAGGAAAGACAGGTGATAAACGTACCCAAACTTTTCATGAGGAGAGATGATGCCAATATGAAACTTAAACATAGGTCATTATTCTCTGCTTCCCTCTCCAGAGGTGCTGCCCACCTACTGACTGATTCTAGCATTTTCTGCTTTCATTTCAGGGCAGTTTTCACCTTTGGAAGTAAGCAATGTTCGAAGTGGAAGGAATTAAACAATTTGTTTAATATATAGATATATATTCAAAGATTCAAACTACATTTATTATCAATGTATGTATGCAGTACACGACCCTGAAATTCGTCTTCCCCACACACAGTCATGAAACAAAGAACCATGGAACCAACCTGTTCAAAGAAGAACATCAAACATTAAAACACCCTCCCCCCATGCCCAGAAAAATTGAGAAAAACAGAATATAAAACACAAAATCAAAAAGGCAAAAAGGCATATTTTAGTTCAGTTCAGCTCAGCGTTCATTATCTGCAGGCCACCCCGATTCAAAAATCACCCAAAAGCAGTAACAAAAAAGAGTGTCCTGAACTGGAACCAGAACTAGAACACGTCATAAATCTGAATCTACATTCCACGTCAATTAAACTTTGCTCCAGCACAATCCGCTGACAGTAACAAGAGGGAGAGAGATCACTCGGATATAATGACTATCACTTGGGAGCATTGAGCGAGAGACTACCACGTGCAAAGACCTTCTCCGGCAGCTGTGAGCAAGAGGCTGGTAGGCGGCATTGAACACTCGCTTGCCCTCTGCACCCACTACAGTGATTTCAATTTTCCTCGGTGTTTTAATCGGTGAGAGATGGAATCGATCATGGGCTCATGCCCCGTCTCCTGACTTCCAGGCTTTTGTGCTGCCTGCTTTGGTCACAGTCTCGTGGAACACGCTCAGAGACAGCAACATACCAGATCGCCAGATCGGCCTGAAATCACACCATCAGAAGGTAGATGACAGGCTGTAACAGTACTACTACTACTACTACTATGTCGATTTAGGCCTAGTGGGCCGGCGTCGGGCACGTTGACGGACTCTCCACTTCTCTCTCTCCCTCATCAGTGTGTTCAGTTCATCTTCATTGGCCGCGCCGCTGTCTTCTGGGAGCGTGTTGACCATAGTCTTGGGAGGCACCCAGGGTTCATTCTCCTATGCTTGGGCTCCCATATGATGACTAGGCTGGCAGGTAGCTTGGGGTGGCGTAGACAGTGCCCCGCTAGTTGCAGTCTTCTCACCTCGATTTTAGTGGTGAGCATCGGTAGGTTGCTATAGAGCTCGACATTCGTCATGTGCTGTTGCCAACTCACATCAAGACCCATCCGGAGCATTTGTATATAGCAACCATCTAGAGACTTCCGCATCGTCTTGGTGAGTGTCCACATCTTGCATCCGTATGTGAGAATGGACTCTACGACTGCTATGAAAATCCTCTTTTTAAACCCTCTGGTCAGGTTCGACTTCCAGATTTCCTTCACGTCGTTCATAGCCCTCCACACCAGCGCCTTCTGTATCTTTATGTCCTTCTCCAAACTCATCATTTTTGACCCGAGGTACTTGTAGTCAAAGACTTTCTTAATGGTATCAGTCTCAACGGTCTTGAGAGTACCTTCGTCGCAGTTAAACACCATGTACTCTGTCTTTTTAGCGTTTAGGTGAAGTCCAACTTTATTGCACTCAATTTCCACTTTGTCAGTAGCTGCTGTGCTTCCTCCATCTGGTCAGAGAGCAGGACTATGTCATCTGCAAAATCGAGATCTGTGAGCGTAACTGGTCTGACTCTTTTGGTTTGCCCTGGTTTTATGGTAAAACTAAACTTGTCATAATCTTTGGTAGCTTGACGCAGAGCGTAATCAAGGACGATTATAAAGATGTAGGGTGCCAGAGTGTCTCCTTGCAGCACACCAGCTAGGAGCTCGAACACTGCTGTTTCTCCATCTGGTGATACAACTTTCGCCATGGTTTTGGTAGAGCTGGACTCTATTGCTCTCAGTAGACGGTCTGGCACTCCGTAAGCTTTCAGGATCTCCAGCATTTTACCTCGGTGAATGGAGTCAAAAGCTTTGTGAAAATCAATGTAAGTAAGCATGGCTGGTAAATTGTTCTTCTTGACTTCCTCGATATCCTACGGAGAGCAAGTATTTGCATTACTGTTGTGCACTCCTGCCGAAAACTATTCTGATTGAATCTTAGCTTAGGGTCAATGACAGTGCGAATCCTATTCGAACCATATATGAAATAAAAAGATGCAAAAGAAGTGAAGAGAATTGTTTCGTGAACCATTTTGAGGATGTCACCTTTGGTAGTGTTGTCCACTGGCGCCATCTTCTCTATTTCTAATAATATGTAATGTTGTATATTAATAACATGGCCTTAGATATATTGGACACCATTTCCAAATTTGCAAATGGCAGGATATTTGGAAGGGGCAAAGTAGTGGAGAAAGACTGCTGAAGTAGGTAGATGGGAAAGATGAAACTTAAGTCAAGGAAATGTGAAGAGTGACATTTTGCTCCATAAGCCCAGAGGACCAGGGGACATAAGAGCAGAATTCGGACATTTGGCCCATTGAGTCTGTTCTTTCATTCAATTATGGGTCATTTATTATCCCTCTCAATCTCATTCTCTTGCCTTCTCCCTATAGCCTTTGAAGCCCTCATTTATCAAGAACCTATCAACCTCCACTCCACTCTAAATATACCCAATAACTCGGCTTGTGGCAATGAATTCCACAGATTCACCGCCCTCTGACTAAAAAGATTCCTCCTCATCTCTGTTCTGACGGAATTTCTTTCTATTCTGAGGCTGTTCTCTCTGGTCCTAGACTCCCCCACTGAAGGAAACATCCTCTCCACATCCACTTTATCTAGGCCATTGAATATTTAATAGGTTTTCAATGAGATCCCCCATCATTCTTCTAATCTCCAAAGAGGACAGGCCCAGAGTCATCAAGCGGTCCTCGTACATTAACCCTTCCATTCCCAGGATTATTCCAGTGAACATCCTTTGGACCCTCTGTAGAAGAACTCCCAAAAGAACAAGAAACTCTGTCAATATCTGCATCCACCCCTTTTAACCTATCTTCAGTTGCCACTCAACACTTCCTTACGTGGATCCACCTGTCACCTGTCAGCCTCTACCTCACTCCCCCCTCTCATCTCTTTATATCGACAATCACTCTCAGTCTTGATGCAGGATCTCAACCTAAATTGTCGACTATCCTTGCCTCCACAGATACTCTTAAACCACAGAGCTCCTCCAACAGCTTGCTCACCCACCTCCCCACCTTTTTCAAATCTATTGTTTCATTCTTTTCACAGATGCGTATAATTCTGTCATCAGAAAAGAGAATTATGGTGGAAGACTATAGCAATGTTAAGAACAATTGAAAGTAATTTAAATCATTAAATGGACTTACATTGCAATATGAAAATCTGTCAGTAGACGGAGCCCAACGACTAGATTGTGTGCAAGGTAGAATATTATTTCCTGAAGCCGTAAATGAACCAATGCTCCATCAGAAGAGCTTCGGAGGTATTCATCTGTATTTCTGGTGTCATCAAATGTGGTACTGCATGTTTACTGATAGCTTTGATTACTAAGAAAAGTGTCATTAAAGTTTAATCTTGTTTCTATGCATTCACTTAATATAGCAGTGATAGGGCATATATTCCACAGGCCCTATGGTGTCAGGAATATCTATTCATTACTTAGTGAAGGGAGGTTGCATTAACTATGAAAATTGGGTGTCTTTTATATAATGCGTAACTGAGATTGCTTAGGTGATATACAGAGATATTTTGCGGGCAGCTCACAAAACTACTAGATATTCTACTAGATATGCTTCCCTGAACTACGATCTCTGCAACCCTCAGCCTGTAATTTCCCTTCAACAAATGTACTTTTGACCTATCTAAATGACCTAATCATTTTACGGTCTCATGAAGAATTTGGTGAATATGACTTTAGGTGCAGGCACAGAACCTTGCAGTGGACAAACGTCAGATATTGCTGAAGAGATGGTGCTGATTAAAACGACAGGCCAGATTAAAACATTAAGGCTGAAGAGCAGTGTTTTGCCCCACTAATCTGTACCAGACAAGATCCCCCACCTGATCCCCCGCCTGTCCCATCTGCTTGCTTCTGACCCATCTCCCTCTGTTCTCGCAACTATCATTGGGTGGGAAGTGCAGGAGAATTAGGTCCCATGACATCAGGTTCAGGAGCAGTTGTTGTCCTGCAGCCATTGGGCTTCTGGACTGTCTTCACTCACCTCAACGCTGAACTGTCTCTGCAGTCAGTGGACTCTGCAGCTTGTGTTCTTAATATTACTCAGCATTACCTTTTCTATTATTTACACAGCTTATCTTCATTTTCACCTTGAAAGTTTGTTGGTCTTCAGTTTTTTGTGGATTCGATCGAATTTCTTTGTTTTCCTGTGTGTGAGTGCCTGCAAGAAAATGAATCTCAAAATTGTATATAAGTACTTTGATAATAAATCCATTTTGAACTTTGACAGCAGAGGTTCTTCATTAAAGATCTACCCCAATGTACATGTGTGTCTTTGATTTAACTCGTATACCTTGTCAATGAACCAGTATTCCTGAGCCATCAAAATGACAAAGCTATTAGAGCCGTAGAAATTTAGAAACAGTGGAAGCCTGGAATAATCTGAACTCTGCAACAAGTTTACAAAGCACTTGTGATACTGATTTTAAAAGAGTCGTGTATATAGTCACGGCTCTAAGGGCGCCAAATGTAAGTGCAATTGTTTCTTCCCAGACTTTTCCAGTTTCTGGTCTCTACTGGTTTAAGATGGTACTGGTGAATCACAGCGATGACTTGCTGGTAGCAAACAAAACAAACAAAACTATAAATTACTGTATTAATCAGTTTTTATCAGGCATGATTACTGCAATCAAAGGATTCAAAGGTACATTTAGAATCAAAGAATGCAACTCTGAGATTCTTTGTCTCTACGAAACAGAAAAAAGACCGGCAACATGATCATCAACCCCCAAATCCCCCTCCCCTGCACAAAAAAACAAACAAGAACGGAGCAGGAACATTGACCCCCAAATCCCCCCTCCACCACATGAAAAAGCAATCAAAAACAGAACAGGAACATTGACACTGCCCCCCCCCACCAAATCCCCATTCCCACACTAAAAAAAGAGAAAGAACGGGCAAAAATGCAGACTATAAAAAACTATAAGACTGAAGAAAAGACCATAGACTGTAGTTCAAATCCATACTCATATCCATATCCAAAACACAGAAAACCTTGGTAACATTCTTCAGGCAAAATGGCAGGCCACACAGTCTCCACTCTCTAGCAACAGTGATCCAGCAGCAATCAAAAGGCAGGTAGCTGATGCTCACCTTCTCCATTCACCCTGATGTTTCAATCTCTCTCATAGCTTTAATCGGTGAACAATGAAAGCTTTAAACAGCAAACATTGGCTGTCTCTTGGAATCCTCCCAGAGACAGCAAAGCACTAGATCACCCAAACAATCCCCAAGCTGCAAATCACAGGCTCCACCAGTTCCAGAAACACATTCAAGATGAAAAATAGACATAGAAGACATAAAAGAAGAGAAATAAATAGTCTCGCTGTCTATCCATAAGATGTTGATCATGGGAGTGTTGTATGCAGGTGCTATCTCAACCAGAAGACATATACAACCTTAGCCTAGCCTGTAACCTCCCTTTTCGAACTGAGCTTTTCAACCTCCTGTGCAACCTGGTATTTTTGTGGTGTGACCTGAAGTCTCAAAGGTGCAGGACAGATACAGCGTGATATGTACAGGATGAATCAAGAGCAAGGAATGAGCCAACGTTGGGCGTTGGGCCATTGGTGGAGTGGACATGGGTGTGATTCAATGGGGCAGAACTGAGCTGAAGCAAATGGGGCCTGGGTCTGGGCCTGAAAACAAGGAAAGACAGAAGGTTTTATCAATTTAAGCACCAGGCCAAATTAGAAAGGTCGGGTTCGAGCCGAATCAAGTTGGCAGGGCCCATGCCTGAGACTGTATCAAATCGACAGTGTGTGGGTCTGAGAGCACCAAATGACCCAAGGCTTGGATGATTTAAGTGCCTAGTCAGTTTGAAAAGGTCACGGTGTCAGGGCTGGAGGCAAAGGTCGGGCCAGTTCAGCTCGCTGTTCCACAAGGTCTACACATTTCTGCACTGAACTGAAGCTGTGGCCTGCAACTAATGAACTTCTGAGTCGGCAGCAGTGATGGCTGGCTTCATGCCTGCGGACTCACATTTGTGAACTTCAGTTACTGACTCTCACAGCTATCTGGATACTGGCTCTCACAGATATCTGGAAGCCTACTGACTCTCACAGCTATCTGGACTATTCCTCTTCTCACCCTGTCTCTTGCAAAAATACCATCCCCTTCTCACAATTCCTCCGTCTCCACTGCATCTGCTCTCAGGATGAGGCTTTTCATTCCAGGACGAGGGGGATGTCCTCCTTTTTTAAAGAAAGGGGCTTCCCTTCCTCCAGAATCAACTCTGCTCTCAAGTGCATCTCCTCCATTTCATGTACATCTGCTCTCACTCCATCCTCTAGCCACGCCGCTAGGAATAAGGTTCCCCTTGTCCTCACCTACCACCCCACAAGCCTCTGGGTCCAACATATAATTCTCCGTAACTTCCGCCATCTCCAATGGGATCCCACCACTAAGTACGTCTTTCCCTCCCCCTCACCCCGCTTTCTGCAGGGAACGCTCCCTTGTCCATTCGTCCCCCCCATCCCTCCCCACCGATCTCCTTCCTGGCACTTATCCTTGTAAGCGGAACAAGTGCTACACATGCCCTTACACTTCCTCCCTCACTACCATTCAGGGCCCCAGACAGTCCTTCCAGGTGAGGTGACACTTCACCTGTGAGTCGGCTGGGGTGATATACTGCATCCGGTGCTCCCAATGCGGCCTTCTATATATTGGTGAGACCCGACACAGGCTGGGAGACCGTTTCGCTGAACACCTATGCTCTGTCCGCCAGAGAAAGCAGGATCTCCCAGTCGCCACACATATTAATTCCACGTCTCATTCCCATTCTGATATGTCTATCCACGGCCTCCTCTACTGTCAAGATGAAGCCACACTCAGGTTGGAGGAACAACACCTTATATTCTGTCTGGGTAGCCTCCAACTTGATGGCATGAATATTGACTTCTCAAACTTCCGCTAATGCCCCACCTCCTCCTCGTACCCCATTCGGTATTTATTTATATACACACATTCTTTTTCTCGCTCTCCTTTTTCTCCCTCTGTCCCTCTCACTATACCCCTTGCCCATCCTCTGCTTTTTCCCCTCTCCCCCTTTTGTTTCTCCCTCGGCCTGCTGTCCCATGATCCCCTGATATCCCTTTTGCCAGTCACCTGTCCAGCTCTTGGATCCATCCTTCCCCCTCCTGTCTTCTCCTATCATTTTGGATCTCCCCCTCCCCCTCCCACTTTCAAATCTCTTACTAGCTCTTCTTTCAGTTAGTCCTGATGAAGGGTCTCGGCTCAAAACGTCGACGGTACCTCTTCCTAGAGGTGCTGCTGGGCCTGCTGCGTTCCCCCAGCAACTTTTATGTGTGTTACTTGAAATTCCAGCATCTGCAGATTTCCTCGTGTCTGAATGTTATTTTCTTACTTCTATTGTTTGCACAATTTGATTTTTTTTCCTGCACATTGTGTGTTTGACTGTCTTCTTTTAATAGGTTCTATTGGGATTCTTTATTTTGTGGCTGCCTGTAAGAAGACGTAACTCAAGTTTGTATGAGGTAGACATACTTTATTAATAAATGCACTTTGAAGTTGGAACTTTTCAATTAAGTTTTATCATCATCAGTTGGAGCTTTACCTTGTTGCATTTTGACGGGCATGTGTGAAAGAAAGAAATATGAGGAAGCTGCTTTGGTCAAAAGTTAAAAAGGGAATGAGACAAATGAGATTGCTCTCCTAGGAGCTGGCATGAACCTGATGGGCCTAAAGGCACCTTTCTATGTTATAACATTTTTAAATATAGCAACAAAGTACTCCCATAGAAGTATGTTAATTAATAAGGACATCCATTTGGTTCATTATTTTTGGAAACATACTTTTAAGTACTTTGAAGAATTTTTGAAATTAATTAGATATTTTTAAACACAAAATACTCTGCAGATGCTGGAGTCCTGATGAAGAGTTCTGGCCTGAAACATTGTCTGATTGTTTCCACGGAAGCTGCCCAACCTGTTGAGTTCCTCCAGCGTGTTATGAGTGTTAGATATTTTTAAAGTGTTTAAAAACTGAAACATTGAATAATTTTTCAAAGCTTTTGGGGGCTTAAGCTCTTTATTTCTTTGGGTATTTAGTTCTGCATTTATGAAGTTTTTAAAACTTCTGCAATGTTTTAGTAGAATTTAGAAGTCTTTAAATGCTAGGATAGCACTAGCTAGGTTTGGAATGGAGCCATGAGAATTGGTCAACTGTCAAAGCTTTCTCATGCCTTGTAGTCGGTGTGATGTTAGGTGCAACATGCGATAACGCTTCAAACCATCAAAGTGACATACTCAGTGAAAACATTCCAAAATGAAATGTGAAAGATCAGAAGTTTTCTGTTGTAATGAGGAAATCATTCATGTTTATTCCTCATCATCAATCATTTGCTTTAATTCAACCAGAATAACAAAAGAAATTTACTATTTTTAAAGTCCACAGATGCATGTCATTCTTTGCAATGAATTGGAATTTACTATACACCATCTTACCAGTTAATCAAGATACAAATAACAGCTCTATTTATACCCTACTGTTCTTATCATAGGTCAGCCACAGCTACTTTGAACTGATGCTATGTGTATGCATTAGCTGTCTCTTGGTATTTTACACTTCCCTGTTAAATAAGTACTTAAGAACTGCTTTTACTCCCTGAGCGACACCGAAACTTGATCAAATTCAATTTTATTTTTCAAGTCCTTCTACAGATTTGCCTTGTAATTTCTTCCTGCTATATAACCCTTTGGGATAACTGTGGCTCTCCAGCATTGGTATCCTGACCATTCTTGATTTTAAATACATTCACAGCTCCTCAGGATCTGAAGAAGTCTACGTTGACCTGTAGGAGTACATTCATGCTTAGACTATAAAATAGCAAGTAACATTTTAACAATGAATGAGGTAGTAAGGAATGACCATTCACAACCATGAGAACTTAACCATATCTGTTTAACATTCAACAGATGAAAGGATTGCCTTAGATGAGAAATTTAAATGAACCACATATAAAAGTGGATTAAGGGGCTTGGCTGTTATATACTGGGTGTCATAACTCTCCACTTCACAAGGTCTACCCTCGTCTACAAGTACAAATCACAAGGGAGATGAATAATCTTCATTTGTTTGAATTTAGATCAAAAGCACTCAAGGTTAAACATTTCAGCACCACTGGAATGTGGTTGTGGTGTGTTTCATCCAGATCAGATGTACTGTAGCAATTAAACAACAAACACAAGAAAATCTGCTGATCCTGAAAATCCTAGTGACACACATACGGTGCTGGAGGAACTCAGCTGGGCAGGCAGCATCTATGAGCAGCTGATACATATCACAAGCTCTGGTTATGCAACCACTGACACCAGACAGACAATTCCAAAGAGTATTGATAATGGCTGGATTCATCCATCTTCTGCCCAGAAGGAGGCTCTAGCAAATATTTTTCTGTAGAAAAAATTGCCAAGAACAATCATGTTCCCGAGATCATGATCACTACATCACATGACATGGCACATATGGTGATGATGACCATGGGATTGCTTTCAAGAAGTGTCTGATTGTAACTTCTTCAGGGACTTTCCATGGTCTTCATCCTTGCATCTTCACATAAAGGAAAAATAGGGACATGATACGTTTTCTGTTTTCATTGCGAAAAGTTTTCTTTTCAAGTAAAAAGATCATCTTTTGAGTCAGTATGGGTGGAAGTCAGAAACAGGAGGTCTTCTAAACGCTCTCCCCCAGCTCCCGCCCCAATGGCAACAGTGACACCGAGTAGCGGATCAGAAGGCAGATTTTGGAAAGGAGCGAAAATAACAAGGTAGGTTTCATGAGTGACTTCAAATTCTCTTATACTGATTGGTCCCTCCTTAGTGCAAGAGGTTCAGATGGGGCAGAATTGATTAGAAATGTCCAGAAAAGACTTCTGATGCAATATGTAGACAGGATGACTAGAGGACAGTTTATACTGGATCTAGTACTAGGCAATGAACCTGGATAGGTGATACGATCTTTCAGTGGGTGAGCACTTTGGGAACAATGACCACAACTCCCTGACTTTCAGCATAGCCTTGGATTAAGGATAGGAATAGATTGTATGGGAATGTACTTAACTGAAAAAAGATTCACCATTCCTGTTTCCCTCTCTCACTTTATTTCCTTACCTGCCCATCACCTCCCTCTGGTGCTCCTTCCCTTCCCTTTCTTCCATTGTCTTCTGTCTTCTCCTCCTATCAGATTCCCCCTTCTTCAGCCCATAATCTCTTTCACCAATCAACTCCCCATCTCTTTACTTCACCCTCTCCTCCTGTCCCAGTTTCACCTATCAGCTGCCACCTTGTATTTCTTCTTCCCCTCCCCCCTCCTAGTCTGACTCCTTCTCCCTTCCTTTCCAGTGCTGATGAAGGGTCTTGGTCGATACCATCGACTATTTCCTCTTTTTTTTCCATAGATGCTGCCTGGCTTGCTGGGATTATCCAGCATTTTGTGGATGTTGTTTTGGTTTTCCAGCATCTGTAGGTTTTTTTGCATGTGTGTAATTGAGGGAGGGATACTTATGATGCTATATGGCAGAATCTTGGTAGTGTCAATTGGGAATAGATGATTTCAGGGAAATTTGCAGTGGAAATGGGGAGATTATTTAGGAAACACTTGCAGGGAGTTCTGGATAGGTTTGTCCCATTGAGGCAAGGAAAGAATGGCAGGGTGAATAAACCATGGTTGATAAGAAAGGTGGAGCAATTAGTCAAGAGGAAGAAGGAAGCATACTTAGGATTTAGACAGAAAAATTCAGTCATGGTTCTTCAAAGTTACAAGGTAGCCAGGAAGGAGCTTAAGAAGAAGATTAGGACAGTCAGAATGGACATGAAAAAGCCTTGGTGAGTAGTATTAAAGAAATCCCCAAGGCATTCTACATGGACATGAAGAACAGGAGGATGACTAAAGTGAGGGTAGGAGCAATCCGTGATAAAAGAGGAACCATGTGCCTTGAGTATTCATTACTTCTGTGCTCACCAATGAAAGGGATTTTGATGAATGTGAGATAAGAATAGAACCATCTGATATGCTGGCATATGCTAAGGATAAGTAAGTAGATGTGCTGGAACTTTTGAAAAATATTAGAATAGGGCCAGATGAGTATAGCCCAAGTTACTACAGAAAGCAAGGGCAGAGTTTGTTGTGCGATTTTCAAAGGTTCAAAGGTTTATTTATTATCAAAGTACACAACTCTGAAATTATTCAATCTTATGGGTAGCCATGACACCAAGAAAGAAAAGAAAGGCAGCAAAATCATCAGGAGGGAGGAGAAGATGGCGACGCGACACAGCACGTGAATGAATATCGTATTTGTGAAGTAGGATGCCATGCACAATCCCACCTCCTGTCAAAAAAAAAAGAAACGAGTGAAATGGAACAGACACATCAACTCCCAAATTCCTCCTCCTGCACAAAAACCAAGCAAAACAGCGAGGATTTTTGCATCCTTACTGGCCCAGCAATGGTACCTGAAGATAGGAGTGTGGTAAGTGCTGTTCATTTGTTAACACTTATATAATCCTTGGAATTATAGACCAGTGAGTCTTACAGTGCCTTTAAAAAGTATTCAACTCCTTGGAGGTTTTCATGTTTCATTGTTTTACAACATTGTATCACAGTGGATTTATTCTGGCTTTCTTGACACTGATCAACAGAAAAAACACTCATTCGTGTCAAAATGAAGCATACCTTTAGAAAGTAATCTAAATGAATTAGATTAGATTAGATTAGATTATGAGGACACGCAGTCCTCTTCTGTTGTCATTAGTAATGCATGCTTTAAAAAATGATACAATGTTTTTCCAGAATGATATCACAGAAACACATGATAAACTGACTGAAAAACTAACAAAAACCACATAATTATAACATATAGTTACAACAGTGCAAAGCAATACCGTAATTTGATAAGAACAGACCATGGCACGGTAAAAGTCTCAAAGTCTCTCGAAATTCCCATCATCTCACGCAGACGGTGAACCTCCAACACTGCCAACTTGCCAAGGCGGCATACTGGAAGCATCTGACCACAGTCCGACTTCGGGTCCGTCCGAAAGCTCCGAGCCTCCAACCAGCTCTCTGACACCAAGCACCGAGCACCATCTCTGCTGAGCGCTTTGACCTCGGCCCCAGCAACAGGCAATACGCAAAGCCGAGGATTTGGGGCCTTTGTCTCCGGAGATTCTCGATCGCACTGTAGCAGCGGCAGCAAAGCAGGCATTTCAGAAGTTACTCCAGAAGTTCCTCTGTGCTTCTCACAGCTGTCTCCATCTAATCCGGATTGTGCACGGCCCCCTAGTTACACATACGATATTCATTTGGAATGGCCGCGCGCGCTACGGCACTCCACCATCTTCTCCTCCCTCCTTTATTACAAATATAAAACACAAAATAAT
Source organism: Mobula birostris (assembly GCF_030028105.1). Taxonomy (NCBI): domain Eukaryota; kingdom Metazoa; phylum Chordata; class Chondrichthyes; order Myliobatiformes; family Myliobatidae; genus Mobula; species Mobula birostris. Next base: position 76,881,389 of record NC_092373.1, on the reverse strand, counting down.
TGATTGCTTAAGTATTCACCCCCTTTAAAATGACACACCAAATCATCACTGGTGCAGCCAATTAGTTTTAGAAGTCACATAATTAATTAAATGGTGATCTCCATGGGCAGTCAAGGTGTTTCAATTGATTGTAGTAAAAATATACCAGTATCTGGAAGGTTCCAACTTCTGGTAAGTCAATATCCTGGCAAAAACTACACTATGAAGACAAAAGAACACTCTAAGCAACTCCGTAAAAAGGTTATTGACAAGCGCAAGTCACGGGATGGAGACAAGAAAATTTCCAAATCACCAATTATCCCTTGTAGTGTAGTTAAATCAGTCATCAAAAATTAGAAAGAATGTGGCATAGCTGTAAATCTGCCTAGAACAGGCCATCCTCAAAACCTGAGTGACCATGCAGGAAGGGGTCTAGTGAGGATGGCCACCAGGAGACCTATGGCAACTCTGGAGGAGTTAAAAGCTTCAGTGGCTGAGATGGATAATCCAAAGCATTCAGATAGACAGGGACTTATTAGGGAGAGTCACCATGGCATTGTGCGTGGTAGGACATGTTTGACCAATCTATTGGAGTTTTTCGAGGAGGTTACCAGGAAAGTGGATGAAGGGAAGGCAGTGGATATTGTCTACATGGACTTCAGTAAGGCCTTTGACAAGGTCCCGCATGGGAGGTTAGCTAGGAAAATTCAGTCGCTAGGTACACATGGAGAGGTGGTAAATTGGATTAGACATTGGCTCAATGGAAGAAGCCAAAGAGTGGTAGTAGAGAATTGCTTCTCCGAGTGGAGGCCTGTGACTAGTGGTGTGCCACAGGGATCAGTGCTGGGTCCGTTGTTATTTGTCATCTATATCAATGATCTGGATGATAATGTGGTAAATTGGATCAGCAAATTTGCTGATGATACAAAGATTGGAGGTGTAGTAGACAGTGAGGAAGGTTTTCAGAGCCTGCAGAGGGACTTGGACCAGCTGGGAAAATGGGCTGAAAAATGGCAGGTGGAGTTTAATACAGACAAGTGTGAGGTATTGCACGTTGGAAGGACAAACCAAGGTAGAAAACACAGGGTTAATGGTAAGGCACTGAGGAGTGCAGTAGAACAGAGGGATCTGGGAATACAGATACAAAATTCCCTAAAAGTGGCGTCACAGGTAGATAGGGTCATAAAGAGAGCTTTTGGTACATTGGCCTTTATTAATCAAAGTATTGAGTATAAGAGCTGGAATGTTATGATGAGGTTGTATAAGGCATTAGTGAGGCCGAATCTGGAGTATTGTGTTCAGTTTTGGTCACCAAATTACAGGAAGGATATAAGTAAGGTTGAAAGAGTGCAGAGAAGGTTTACAAGGATGTTGCCGGGACTTGAGAAATTCAGTTACAGAGAAAGGTTAAATAGGTTAGGACTTTATTCCCTGGAGCGTAGAAGAATGAGGGGAAATTTAACAGAGGTATATAAAATTATGATGGGTATAGATAGAGTGAATGCAAGCAGGCTTTTTCCACCGAGGCAAGGGGAGAAAAAAAACAGAGGACGTGGGTTAAGGGTGAGGGGGGAAAAGTTTAAAGGGAACATTAGGGGAGGCTTCTTCACACAGAGGGTGGTGGGAGTATGGAATGAGCTGCCAGACGAGGTGGTAAATGCGGGTTCTTTTTTAACATTTAAGAATAAATTGGACAGATACATGGATGGGAGGTGTATGGAGGGATATGGTCCGTGTGCGGGTCAATGGGACTAGGCAGAAAATGGTTCAGCACAGCCAAGAAGGGCCAAAAGGCCTGTTTCTGTGCTGTAGTTTTTCTATGGTTTCTATGGTTTCAATGGGGGAGACTACACATACAACAGCTGTTGCCCGGGTGCTTGACCAGTTGCAGATTTATGGGAAAGTGGCAAGGAAAAAGCTACTGTTTGGAAAAAACTCACATGAAATCTCAGCTAGAGTTTTCCAGAAGGCTTGTGGAAGACTTTGAAGTCAGCTGGAAGATGATTCTATGGTCTGATGAAATCAAAATTGAGCTCCTTGGCCATCGGTCTAAACGTTATGTTGGGCAAAAGCGAACACTGAACATCATCAAAAACACATCATCCCTACTGTGAAGCATGGTGGTGGCTGCATCATGCTGTGGGGATGCTTCACTGCAGCAGGACCTGGAAGGCTTGTGAAGGTGGAGGGTAAAATGAATGCAGCAAAATGCAGGGATATCCTGGAAGAAAACCTGATACAGCCTGAAAGAGAACTGTGATTTGTGAGAAGATTGAAGATTTGTTTTCCAGCAAGACAGTGACCTCAAGCATAAAGCCAAAGCTACGCAGGAATGGCTTAAAACCAACAAAGTTAATGTCCTGGAGTGGCCGTTATAGTACAGACCTCAATCCAGTTGAGAATCTGTGGCTGGACTTGAAAGGGGCTGTTCATTGACAATCCCCATGCAATCTGACAGAGCTTGAGCAGTTTTGTAAAGAAGAATGGGAAAAAATTGCAGTGATCAGATGTGCAAAGCTGATAGATACCTATCCACACAGACTCAAGGCTGTAATTTATTTATTTATTTTTTAAGATTATGAGGACACTCAGTCTGCATTTATTGTCATTTAGAAATGCATGCATTAAGAAATGATACAATGTTCCTCCAGAGTGATATCACAAAAAAAGGACAAACCAAAGACTAACACTGACAAGACCACATAATTATAACATACAGTTACAGCAGTGCAAAACAATACCATAATTTGATAAAGAGCAGACCATGGGAACAGTAAAAAAAAGTCTCAAAGTTCCGATCAACTCCCGACAGTTCCCGATAGCAGGCGGCAAAAGGGAGAAACTCTCCCTACCATAAACCTCCAGGTGCCGACAACTGTCGATGCATTGGAAGCACCCAACCACAGCCGACTCTGAATCCATCCGAAAACTTCGAACCTCCGACCAGCCCTCTAACACCGAGCACCAAGCACCATCTCTGCCGAGTGCTTTGACTCCGTCCCGGCTGCCGAGCAACAAGCAAAGCCGAGGACTCGGGGCCTTCCCCTCCGGAATTTCTGGATCAGCAAAAAAGGCATTTCAGAAGTTTCTCCAGATTTTCCTCCGTTCTCTCACGTCTGTCTCCATCAAGTCAGAATTGTGCACGGCACCCTACTTGACAGATTACAGATATCATTCACCAGAGTGGCAGCGCAAGCTGCGTCGCGCCGCCATCTTCTCCTCCTCCTTTGCTGCCAAAGATGCATCTACTACATACTGACTTGAAGCAAGTCAGTATTTATGCAATCAATTATTTTGTATTTTATACTTGTAATTAATTTAGATCACTCTCTAGAGATCTGTCTTCACTTTGACATGGAAGTGTATTTTTCTGTTGATTAGTGTCAAAAAAGCCAAATTAAATCCACGTGATTCAATGTTGTAAAGCAATAAAACCAGAAGACTTCCAAGGGAGTGAGGGTAGTGAATACTTTTTATAGGAAATGTACATCAGTCATGGTTAAATTATTGGCCATGATTATTGGAGACAGGATTTATAAGCATTTATTGAAGCATAGTCTAATTAGGGATAGTCAGCATGGCTTTGTGAGGGATAGGAGAGACATTTTTGAGGAAGTGACAGCTAATTGATGATGGTAGAGTGGTGAATTTGGTGTATATGGATTTCCGTAATGTGTTTAACCAGGTTCCCAATGATAAGCTCATTCAGAAAGTCAGGAAACCTGGCTGTGTGGATATGGAATTGGCTTGTCCACAAGAAGGCAGAATGTGGTAGTAAATGGCATGTATCCTCTCAAGAGGTCTGTGACTAATGGTGTTCCACAAGATCTAGGACCTTTGCTCTTTGCGATTTTTTAAAATATAAGTTATTTGGAAAGTTGAGTTATGAAGCTTGACACAAAAGTTGGTGGTATGAATACGTTGTAGTTTATAACAGGACATTGGTAGGATGTAGTACTGGGCAGAGAAATTACAAACAGAGTTCAGTCTGAAAGAAGTCTGAAGTGATAAATTTTGGAAGGTTGAATTTGAAGGCAAAGTACAAGGTTAAAGGTAGGATTCAGCAGGGAGGTGGAAAAGAGGGATCTTGGGGTCTAAATCCATTGATATCTCAAAGTTGCTGCACAAGTAGATAGGATGGTTAAGAAGGTATCTGGTGTGCTGGCATATGGTTAGTTGGGGGAATTCAGTTCAAGAGGGGTGAGGTAATGTTTCTGCTCTATAAAAGTCTGATTAAACCACACTTGGAGTATTGTGTTCACTTCTAATAACCTCATTATAGGAAAGATGTGGAAGCTTTAGAGAGGGTGCAGAGGAGATTTACCAGGATGCTGTCTGGCTTAGAGAACATGTCTTATGAGGAAATTTTCCAGATCTATTTTACTTTCCTGTAAATCTAATATATTTTCTTATGAATAATATAGACATGTATGATCAGTATCAGCATTATCAGATTCCTAATTAAGATTTTACATCTTTTGATATTTATGTCCCAAAAGAGTCCTAAAAAATTGTGTATGAATATCTCTACTACTGGGAAATGTAAGCTACCAGAAGTCTGGATAAATTACCAGACTAAAAAAAACACCTTAGTTTAGAGACACTCCTCCCACGTGCATGATGTTCAGGGCTGTTTGTTGAGGTACTGTTTCACTTTGAATGAGTTTCCAAGAAATGTGAATCATTTCCAATTCATCTGAGGTGTTGTAGTATACTTCCACTTTTGTCTTTTAGACTTTGACCTGAGGTTAGAAAAGTTTCCTGATAGAGGACATGATGGTAAATAAAGGATAGCTCTGGAGTATTTACTTCACCCCAAGCCTGAAACCAAAAGTAGTGCAGACCCTAATAGCTGGTAATCTTTTCTTTAAGTTTTGGATCCATTCAATATTGTCAATCACCAAATAGAAAAGATAAGCTCACTGTCTCATACACATTGTGAAAATATTCACATAAGTGTACATAATAGAGAAATGGAGTAGTTGTTAAATGGAGAGAAGTTGAAACAGAACTTGGAATATTATGCAGAGCTTTGCTCTCTCTGCCTCAGAAAGAATGTATCTGCCATAGTGTAAATGTAGCAAAGATTCATGAACTAGTTTTGCATAGAACAGTTTATCATATGAGGGGAAATTGAGAAGTCTGTGACTTTGGAGCTTAAAAGAATGAGAAGAATTTTAAAAGGCTAGCACACAAAATGTTGAACATACTCAGCTGGTTAGGCAATATCTATGGAAGGGAGTAAACAGTCAACTTTCGAGTTGACCCTTCATCAGGACTGTGCATGAAATATTAGCTGTTTGTTCCCTTCTGTATACTGTATGCTGCCTGACCTGTTGAGTTCCTTTAGCATTTTGTGTGTTTTGCTCAAGATTTCCAGCATCTGCTGAATCTCTTGTGTTTAGGATCTTAAAAGGCAAGACAGACTAAATGCAGGAATGGTATTTCCTTGGCTGAGGATTTCAGAATAAGAGCAGAGCTACTTAGGATTGGGATGAAATTTTTCTTCTTCGGATTGTTCTATTCCAGATGGCTGGTGGAAGCATAGTTATTAAGTCCACTCAAAATAAAAATCAAGAGATTTCTCGACATTAAGGGAATCAAATGATGCGGAAATTGAGGGAGGAAATGGGAAATACTAAGAACTAGTGGCACACAGCAATTCCTCCTAGAAACTGATATATAGAAAGTATTCCTGTTCCTGCTGGATGCTGATCTTCTGAAACCTTTTTTTTCTGAATACAGACATGTTTTGTTTGTGACAATAAAACAGAATTTTGTTTGCACAAATATATTTGGCTAAGATTTTCCCCCAAGCTCCATTAAGTGTAAACGTGAATAGAAACCCTAAAGATTGGCTTGTAAATATAGCCACTCAGAATCTTAAATCTAGGATTTATATGAATTATGTTTTTGACTCAGTTTCAAAATTTCCATTTGAGCAAACAAAATGTTTTTTTGTTTCAACTTGTGAAGCCCCAATAATTTTTCAGCCAAACCTCATTGTGTTTCCTGGAAATTGCTCTTATCTCAGTGTAGTACATATGGTACTTGTCAAAACAAGCTGCTACAAATTAATTAACACATGAAAAATGCTGGAGGAAATCAATAGGCCAGGTAGCGTCAATGGAACAGGGGCGAGACCCCTCAGCAAGACTGGATAAGGAAGATGAGGAGTGAGAGTAAGAGGGTGGGAGAGGGGAGAGAGAAGCACAAGGTGATAGGTGAAACTGGGAGGGGGAAGGGTGAATTAAAGAGTTGGGATGTTGATTGGTGAATGAGATACAGGGCTGGAAAAGGGGAAATCTAATAGGAGAATATAGAAGGCCATGGAAGAAAGAAAAAGGGGGAGGAGCACTAGAGGGAAGTGATTGACAGTCAAGGAGATACGGTGAGAGAGGAAAATGGGAATGGGGAATAGAGAAGGAGGGATGGGGCGGGCATTACCAGAAGTTCAACAAATCGATGTTCATGCCATCAGGTTGGAGACTACCCAGACGGAATATAAGGTATTAGTCCTCCAACCTGAGTATGGCCTCATCACAACAGTAGAGGAGTCTATGGATGGACATGATAAAATTGGAATAGGAAGTGGAATTAAAATGGGTGGCCACTGGGAGATCCCGCTTTTTCTGGTTGATGGAGCATAGGTGTTCAGCAAAGTGGTCTCCCAATCTATGTCGGGGCTCACCGATATATAAGAGACCAGACCAGTTGGAACTATCTTTCACTAATCAACTTCCAAAATCTTTACTTCACCCATCTCCTGGTTTCACCTATCACTTTGTGTTTCTCTCTCACTTCCCCCCACCCCTTTTTCCTCTAGTCCTGCTGAAGGGTCTCGGCCTGAAACATCGCCTGTACTCTTTTCCATGCTGCCTGCCCTTCTGAGTTCCTCCAGCATTTTGTGTGTTACTTGGATTTCCAGCTTCTGCAGATTTTCTCTTGTTTGTGCTGCAAATTAAGTCATTTCTGATTCTAATCCAGCAACATATAATTAGTCATCTGAGCAGACAGGCTACTGTGGAAGTTAAGAGGGACCATGACTTCAAAGACCCTCCATGTGTCAGCAGCCTGGCTTGGACTCAGGGAGATGACCAGGAATATGACTATTATGGAAGCTTATTGCTTGTTTCCAAAGTATTATGGAATCATGTTTTATTCATGAAAGTAAATGGCAAGAATGTCGTCCCAATTAATTTGTTATGAAGAAGAAAGTAAACGGGGGCTAACATTCTTTATTGTGGCAGGAAAATTATTACAATTATCTTTGCAGATGCCATAGGGGAGCAACATGTCTCTGATACCAGGGTTAATGGTCTGTGTGGATAATAGCAATTAATTGTGGAGATACTATTTGATTTACAGGGAGGAGGAGGAAATGGAGACACGACGTAGCGCGTGTGGCCGCTCCGGAATGATATCTGTATTTGTAAGGTAGGGTACCATGCACAATTCTGATTTGATGGAGACAGATGTGAGAGCGCGGAGGAACATCTGGAGAAACTTCTGAAATGCCCGCTTCGCTGCCACTGCTACTGTGTGGTCCCGAATCTCTGGAGGAGTAGGCTTCTGAGTCCTCGGCTTTGCTTGTTTTGGCGGCCGGGACGAGGTCGATGGCGCTCGGGAGGCTGTATCGGAGGGGCTGATCGGAGGCTCGAAGTTTTCGGATGGACTCAGTGGACTGTGCTCGGGTGCTTCCAATGCATCAGCAGTTGTCAGTTGTTGGTGCCTGGAGGTTTATGCAGGGGAGTTTCTGCCTTTGTGCCGCCTGCTATCGGGGACTATAGGGTTGACCAGGACTTGAGACTTTATTTTTACCGTGCCCATGGTCTGTTCTTTATCAAATTGTGGTATTGTTTTGCACTGCTGTAACTATATGTTATAATTATGTGGTTTTGTCAGTGTTAGTCTTTGGTTTGTCCTGTTTTTGTGTGATATCACTCTGGAGAAACACTGTATCATTTCTTAATGCGTGCATTTCTAAATGACAATAAACGAGGACTGAGTGTCCTCATAATCTAATCTAATCTAATTTCAGACCTTTTGATTGCAATTTACATTAAGAACTGGAAGCTCATTCTTGTATTCAATCTGAAGCTAAGCAAGAAATATTGGTTAGAACTTTAACTTTATCACAAACAACTCTGAACCTTTGGAAACTTCATGCTGCTGTACTAGAAAGCCGAGGTTAGCAATAACCCCCCAGGGCCCTGGAAAGTGAATATTCATCGCACTTTCAGCCAGGATCACATCTATTGTCATTCAACCACATACAAGTGTTGTTCCTTTTCACACCTTGTGGCACTTCAGGTGGCGATTTTTCCATTTCCATAGCATTTGACTGCTTTTTACGAGGTCAGGTTGCTAGCACAATGCTCAACCCAGCACAGATGGAAAACGTGCAATGAGCCGGTCGGATTTGAACTCGGGACCATTCGCCACAGAGTCCGGTGCTGATGCCACTACACCATCGACTGGCCAACCAACTACGTGTATACCACCAAGTGAAACAATATTCCCCTGAAATAAGGTGCACAACACAGTACATATAACTCGCACTCAATATATGAAAGTAATATCATCACAAATAAAATATATTTTAGAGAAGTGACATTTAGCACAAGCTCCATTTCTAACACAAATCAACAAGTAAGCAGCATAAGCTTCATACTGGTGTTTCATACATGATGAGACCTGGGTGGTATCAGAGAGCTTGCTAGTCTCATGTCCTGAGGGAAGATGCTGTTTCCCATCCTAACAGTCCTTGTCCTATGATACCTCCTGCTGGTTGGTACAGGGTTAAAGAGATAGTGGGATGATGGGAGGGATTCTTGACAATGCTGTGGGCCCTACTTATGTAGCGTTCCCGATAGGTATCTCGGATGTGTGGAAGAGACACCCTGATGAAACTCTCAGCAGTCATCGCAATCCTTTGTGAGAAGTTGTGCTCAGATGCTTTGCAGTTCCCTTACCGGTTGGTAATGCAGTCGCTCAGGACACTCTCAATGGTGCTCCTGTAAAAGAATGGTGGGATGAGGAGGCCCCACTCACCTCAGTCTCCTCAGGAAATGAAGACTCTGCTATATTTTCTTGACTAAGGAAGTGGTGTTGTGAGTCACCACTTGTTTTCTTGACTAAAGAAGTGGAGATTACGTGCACTCCCAGAAACTTGGTGCTCCTAACTCTCTCCACGGGGGAGCCATTTATGTGCAGTGAGGAGTGGTCAGCTTGCACCTTCCTACAGTTCACAGTCATCTCTTTGGTCTTTTTCACATTGAGACTCGTTAATGTGCTTGCACCGTTCTACGAGCTGCTCAACCTCCTCTCTGTATGTCATCTCATCATTGCTGTTGAGCTCAACCACTGTTGAGTTGTCAGTAAACTTGATAATTTGATTTGAGCCAGATCTCACAGTACCGTCATGAGTCAGCAGTGTGAACTGAGCACACTGCCCTGGGGGAGACTTGTGCTCAGTATGAATGAGCAAGAGATGTTTTTGTCAACACGGACTGACTGTGGTCTTTGTGTCAAAAAGTCCAAGATCCAGAGAGAGGTGTTGTGACCTGATAAGGACAGTTTATCCTCCAGTTTCTGAGGGATGGTTGTATTAAACACCAAGCTGAAGTCGATAAACAGCATCTTGGTAAACAGAATACCCATAATGCATTTTTTCAACTTTACAGTTGAAATTTTTCATTTTCAACAAAATATTTTCCACTAATGCACTCTTTTGTAAATCGAGGAATGGTTGTACTCAGCCCTGCTACATTGAGTATAAAAGAAAGTAGTCAATAAGTGCTTAAGCTTCAGGGCCAAAGGTGAATTACTTCAAATGTTATTACTTATTGCTAAATAATCAAGCTTGGATTGGATGTTGACTTTCAGAAGCTCTAATGATGAACTGGTGTGGGGAAGTGGGAGTGGAGGGTTAAAATGGGATGGAGATAAAAGGGAATGTCTGAATAAGTGATTTATCAATGGCTCTTAATGCAGTAATATCATTAACTATTTGTTGTCCAATTAATTTTAGTTGAAGTCTTAATTACTAGCATGACAGGATCACAACTCTGCTCAATATAAAGACTGCATTTAAAGCAGGAGTTGGGGAAATTAAGAGGGAAGAGCTTCAGAATGAAAGGAAGGCCACTAAAGGTTATATTTCACTTCATTAAAATGCCCCTGGATGTGCCTCAGGGCAGCCTTTGGAACCCAGAGCAGTGCAGTTCTATAACAGTATTAGAGAGAAAAAAAATTCTCTATTCACTAGAATAATATTGTTACTTAGCAGTTAGCTTCAGGAAACCATTGCCACATTGCCAGATCCAAACAAGAACTTTCAATAACCTAACGAGGGTAGAGAGGTGATAACAGTGGAGCTTTGCCCTGCATCCTTTTACTCAGTCCTCTTGTTCTTACCTTTTGTAGTACACTCCACCATATTGGTCACGCATAGGGAAGTAGGAATTTGAGCAGGACATTAAACCTTCCAGAAGGTTCAAACTCATGCATCAAAAAGTTTTTCTTATCTTCATTCCTGAGGTTTGGCTCTAATTTTTTAAGATGTTCCTTTTGATCCTAGATTCCCCAACTATTGTAAGCAGTTTCACATTAATCAGCAATGAGTTGCTTTTAATACCTTGAAAACTTTGTCAAGTGATAAGCTTTAGAACAGGGAAGATGCAATCCATTTGAAATAATGGAAACTTCGGTGACTTCTGGCTGGAGGCTAACAAAACAAGGAAAACAACAAAATACTTTGTTAATCACACTTTTTCTGGCAAATGATCATTGCAAGTATTAGTCTGTAACTTCCCTTTGAACTTGGCGGCAATTTGTCGTGGCAGAACTGAGGCGAGATGAGATGACCGTCCTGTCACTGAGAGTGAGGAAGACCTGAGTTTTGATCATTATAAGCGCTGTGCTGAATCGGAGAAGTCAGGTGCAGGCCGAATCGAGGTGGCGGAGCCCAGGCCACAAAGTGTATCGAGGTGAGTGAACTCAACGTTTGGATAGAGGTTCAGGCACCAGGCCTGATTGAAAAGGTCAGGGTATCGGGGTCCAAGGCTAGGGATGGCCCAGTTCAGATTGCTGCTCCATGGCACAGCTTTGTGCTGATAAATGTTGAACTATGGGACTCTCTGAACTTGAGTTCAGAACACTATTTGTTTGCAGAATATTTTTTTCTCTGCATGTTTTTAATGGGCTCTTTTATCTTTTTATTGGCTCTCCTTTGGGTGTTCAGTCTTTTTCTAAAATGGGTTCTTTTGGGTTTCTTTGTTTCGTGGCTGCCTGTTAGGAGACCAATGTCAAGGCTGTGTAATGTATACAAACTTTGACAATAAATGTACTTTAAAATTTGAATTTGAACTTTGAAATTATGGAGGGGTACGAGGTGGCGTAGTGGCATCAGTGCTGGACTTTGGAGTGAGAGGTCCTGAATTCGAATGCAGCCGGCTCCCTTACACACTCTCCATCTGTGCCTGGGTTGAGTGTAGAGCTAACAACCCGACCTCATAAAAAAAATCCTGGAGAGGGATGGGCTCCGCCAGGCTTCAGATGCCCAAGACACGCCGTATGATGAGCATACCAAAAAAAAAGCTTGTCATGACAGCGCCCCAATGATTCCACCAGGAATTAAGGGAGCACACACCCACACGCGCACACACACACGCACACACACACACACACACACACACACACACAAACACACACACACGGTACACACTGAAGCAGTTGCTAATACAGGGATGATTCAATTAATATCAACCAGCTGAAGACAAGATTCACTTGAGGTGAGGATATATCATGGCTCTGAAGATCACGTTTCTAATGGAGCCACATGATAGATCCAGGCATGCGAAGTGTTACAGAAACTGCTCATGCTGAGAGAGGAAAGGTAGGATAAGATAAAGGAAAAAGGGGTGGGAGAAAATACTGAAAAGGAAATAAAACTGGAAAATGTTGGAAATTCTCAGCAGATGTAGGCAACCCTTTGGGCGTAAGGTCTGCTGGAATACAATGATGTAATTGTAACAAACTCAGTCATTTGGCTCAGAGTTGTTGTGCATCAAACAATAGGGATGGACAAAGACGGAATCTTGGTCATGGTGAATCTCAGACAGATCAGCTAGTGAAAAGGATCTTAGAAATTGCATAGGTCAGGTTGAAAACAAACCATTGGGGATACAGGGAGGAACAAAGAACTCGCCCTCTGTACCTACTGAACTACACCAACAGGGCTGTAACAGTCAGCAATCATCTGCGTCCACTTGGGTATGGCAGCAATGGAGGACCAGTGGTAGAGTTGATTGATTGTTGTGGAGACTGAGGGGTACATCTGGTAAATACTGGGTGGTCCTTAATAGTGAATTACACATAGGATCCACAAAGGTCTCATTGTCCCCACTGCAAGCCCTTTGTTTTGAAATGATTTGTGAAAATAGACTAAAATAGCATCAAAAATTAGATAAATGTGATAAAACCTGAAGCAATATAGAAGTGCATTTTGAATTAGGGCTCACCAGAGAGAGATTCTGTGATTAGACAGTGAAAACAAGTGACTTTCTGATAGATTTATTCCATTTCTTATGAAAAGGCAGTCAATGACATTATATTCTAATAACCGCAGCATCTGCAAATTATTTTGTATTATATTCTAATGGATTGTCAAGGGGAAAGATGTGTGATTATTAGGAGAGAGCGTGTGACTTGGAAGCATTGGTGAAAAACTACAGCTGCATAAGTCTCTCAGAACTCATCACCAGCGGAAGTGGTATATTCATCTAGTGAAAGAGATCTGCTGGCAACAAGAAGGACATTTAACCATCTCACTTTGTTCATGGGCCTGCGCCATAACCTTAACAGCTTAGCATGTTGTGATAGTATTGTTAATGGATGGGAGGATCAAAAGAACAATCGTATCTTGCCCTTGTATTGGTAGATTGTATTATTATATGACAGTGGGTGGACATATTGAAATACCAAACTCTGGCAGAAAACATCATGACTGAACAAATGTTATTCCAGGATGTCACACAAAATCTGCAAGTGCTGGAAATCCGAAGTAATGCACCTCCGCCCGAACCGTTGACTGTTTACTCCTTTCCAGAGATGCTGCCTGCCCTGTTGAGTTCCTCCAGCATTTTGTGTGGGTTTATTTCAGGGTGTGCTGCATCACATAATTCTATTTTTGAAATGACCAAACTGAAACTACACAAGTGATGTAAAAGAAACCCCGGATTTACATTCAAATGTGGTGATTAATATTTTTATGGGAAAAATACAGGTAATTTGTGGGAATTAATATTTTTGGAAAGTTAGTTTGATAAAATGGAAAGGTGGTATACTTCATCCACTGCTATGATCACAGGGAAAAGTCTTCAGAAGAAAAGGAAGAAAAAATGTTTGATGAATGATTTTAGTAACGAGAATTACTGAGACTGTACTGGTTTATAATAGAATAGATCTTGTAACAGGAATAGTAAACTAAGGGAAAGAACAGCAAAGCAATAGGTAACACAATCTGAAGATCTTACAATAAATTCCTAATCTATAAAGCTTAGCAATTCTATTTTAGATTTGGTAAGAGAGCTGGGCCAACTTATAAAGAAAATATGATATGGCACTTCTAAGGGAGCCAGGAGTAATGTGTTCAGAGTAACAGAACAAACCTGCCACAGTTTAGAAAGATTGGAAGAGGAATATATATTTCAATACATCTGATTAATATTTAATATAATTAACAAATTATTAAATGGCACTTGATGTGAACTTGTGAAAATTACAAAGATAATTAAAGTATACCAAGTCTGTCACTCTTGATCCTCCTAATTTATAGTAACTAAGGTACTACTGAGGTTTTCCTCTCTTTAATCCAATTTATCATGCGTATTCCTCAGATAAAAAGTATTGGGCATGTAGCAGAGGGAATAGCTATAATAACTGAATATCTTAATCATATTCCTAATGTAGCTTACAACATTTCTGCGAGTGAAGTGAATGAGTGGCTTTCAACAAATAAAGTAGAATGCCAACAAGTGAAGGAGGTGAAAATGTGTCCCTATAACTTGCACGATATTAGAAAATATGTGTGTGGAGTACAAAAAGGGGGCAAATTTCACTATGCATTCTGCCAGAGGAAGACTTGGAATTTATTAATTCAGCTTACAGATGGAATTGGATGTACTGTGTAACAAAAAATGTCAGTCTTTCTGATGTAGAGACAACAGTTAATCACTTAACATTTTGTACTGTCTCAAATGACATAAATGCTATTATCTTTACACCAAGGAAAGGAACTGAGTACTGATATAGACCATAAGACATAGGAGCAGAATTAGTCTATCGAGTCTTCTCCGTCATTCAATAATAACTGATCCTTTTCTTTCCCTTCTACAGTCCCATTCCAAGACCTTCACCCCATAACCTTTGAGGCTGTGTCCAATTAAGAACCTATCAAGTTCTGTCTTAAATACACCCAACAACCTGGCCTCCACAGCTACCTGTGGTAATAAGTTCCACAAATTCACCACCTTTCGGCTGAAGAAACTTCTCTGTATCTCTGTTTTGAATAGATGCCCGCTCTATTCTGAAGATGTGCCTTATTGTCCTAGACATCCCCACCATGGGAAACATTCTTTCCATGTCTACTCTGTCTAGGCCTTTCAATATTTAAGAAGGTTTCAATGAGATCCCCCCTCATCCTTCTAAATTCTAGTGAGTTCAGACCCTGAGCTATCAAACGTTCCTCATATAATAACCCTTTCATTCCCAGAATCATTTTTGTGAACCTCCTCTGAAACCTCTCCAATGCCAGCACATCTTTTCTTAGATGAGGAGCCCAAAACTGTTCATGATACTCAAGGTGAGCCTTATAAAGCCACAGCATCACATTCCTGTTCTTGTATTGACGTTGCCTGTACTGACCAGCTGTTGTAAGAGGTATTCAAAGAAAGTCCCCTCCATCAACAAAATCCAAAGATATGAAATCCAGACAAATGATGGCTCTTGCAGGATTAATGCTGTAAAGTCAGCCTTTCTCTTCTTCTGAGGATCAAAGATGGCTTGTTTTACTGAGGAGTGGAACATGCCTCTATTTGATTACGTTTAACTTGGCATAGATGTTGCATACCAGCTACCACGTGGCTTTGACAGAAGAAGGTCTTGGTCCAATGACAAGGACTTCCAAGTCAACAGGATAGCAAACTCTGCTGCAAAGATTTAGCATGCATGCATTCTAATATCTCAGTGGCTAGCATTGGATCCTAGTTTTATGTCATTATTATTCTCAGAGCATTGTATGAAAATTTAATCCATTTCTTTTCAGATTCGCAGTTGGGCGCAAACGTATCTGTGCAGATAAAAAAAAGAAACAGGTCATTAAAACTTTGAAACAATTCTCAGAAAAGGAACAGAAGATGAAAATGATGTTGATTCTCTGGGATTAAACTACCTATGAAATGAAGGAAGTTTTCAAATATGTAATATTATGCTCTCTCGTATTTTACACATATCCTTGGAAAGTTTGCACATGGAAGCAGCGTCTGCATTTATATCATTAAATTGTGAATCAGCTTCATCTTATTTGATCCTCTCTGATGTTTGAACTGTTTCTGTACATCTCCACTACCACTACCACCTTTCCATGTGCCATTAGATTTAGGTATGCATATTGCAAAATAAATAATAAATAAAATCTGATTGTCTTCCATGCTTCTATCAATGTTGAGCAATAGCAGTTAATCAAGTGTAAAATTAATACTTTCTCACTGATGAAGAGTCAGATCTTTCACATGCTCCCATGAAATTTACCAAAGAGTAAGATCTCGATCTGCAAAACAAAAGCTTGAACCTCAGTTCTGCCTGTGTGGACCTCTACAAGTATATCTGTTCTCATCTCCAAAGAAGTTTACAAATTGTACATTAAAATCGCATACTTACATATATTGTAAGTAATGCTTGAGCATAAAGGGACCATGTAGATCAAAGCAATGATATTTTGTAATTTCTCCATTGATAATGGCTTCCCTGTCAGGTAGTGAAAAGTCATTCATGTTAACTGTTCCTTCAGAGAAGATTGAATGAAGGATGGGCCCCCTTAAACTAACTGGATAGAAAGGAATTTATTTGGTTTCAAGATTGATTGCATAATAGCCCACATAATTTGCATATAGGAAATATACTGAACTGTCAAGTTTTTGTTTAATGCCACTTTTTTAGTACTTTATAACATCCCACAAAGAGAGTTCTGCTTAAATCAAAAATATATTTATGTATTTAAATTATAATTTCCCAGCATCTATTTTCTGTTTCAATAAAGTGTGGATTTATCATCTGTAAATGGATCATCTCTGTTTACCATTAACCACATCTGTGTCTGCTAACCAGTGGATTTACTGGCTATATTAAAGTTCAAAAGTTGAAAGTTCAAAACACATTTATTATCAAAGTATGAGATTCTTTTCCTTACAGACAGTGACAAAGCAAAGAAACCCAAAAGAATCAGAATCAGAATCGGGTTTATTATCACTGGCATATGTCATGAAATTTGTTAACATTGTGGCAGCAGTACAATGTAATACATGATAAAGACCATAAGACATAGGAGCAGAATTAGGCCATTGACCCATCAAGTCTACTCCGCCATTCAAATCATTTTTCCCTCCTCAGACCCACACCCCAGCTTCTCTCTGTAACATAGAACATAGAAATCTACAGCATATTACAGGCCCTTCGGCTCACAATGTTGTGCCGACCGTGTAACTTACTCTAGAACCTGTCTAGAATTTCCCTGCCACATACCCCTCTATTTTTCTAAGCTCCATGTACCTATATAAGGGGTTCTTAAAAGACCCTACTGTATCTGCTTCCACCACTGCTGCCGGCAGTGCATTCCACACTCCCACCACTCTCTGTGTGAAAAACTTACCTCTGACATCCCCTCAGTATCTATTTCCAAGATCCTTAAAACTATGTCCGCTCATGTTAGCCATTTCAGCCCTGGGAAAAAGCCTCTGGCTATCCACACGATCAATGCCCCTCATCATCTTATATACCTCTATCAGGTCACCTCTCATCCTCCACTGCTCCAAAGAGAAAAGGCCAAGTTCACTCAACCTATTTTCATAAGGCATGCCGTCCAATCCAGGCAACATCCTTGAAAATCTGTTCTGCACTCTCTCTATAGTATCAACATCCTTCCTGTAGTGAGGTGACCAGAACTGAACACAGTACTCCAAGTGGGGTCTGACCAAGGTCTTATATAGGCTGTAATATTACCTCACGGCTCCTGAACTCAATCCCACCGTTGAGGAATGCCAGCACACCAGCCTTCTTAACAACACTGTCAACCTGCGCAGCAGTTTTGAGTGTCCTATGGACATGGACCCCAGGATCTCTCCAATCCTCCACACTGCCAAGAGTCTTACCATTAATATTATATTCTGTCTTCGAACACTATTTTAATAGATGACAGTGACTGATACAGATCAGAACCAGGATCAGATTTAATATCAACAGCATACATTGTGAAATTTGTTGACTTTCCTGCAGCAGTTCAATGCAGTACATTGTAATAGAGAAAAAAATTGTGGATTACAATAAATGAATGGATGAACCAAGAAAAATAGTTAAATAAGTGTAAAAAGTAAAAATAGTAATATAAAATAGTGAGGTATTGTTCATGGGTTCAATGTCCACCAGGAAATCGGATGGCAGAAGAATTTATGAATTTGCAGCTTCATAAATTTCATTTTATGGCTTTTGAACCTCTGATACTGTGTCCAATTAAGAACCTACCAATCTCTGCCTTAATACACTCAGCGACCTGGCCTCCACAGCTTCCTGCGGTAACAGATTCCACAATTTCACCACCCTCTGGCTAACAAAATTTCTCCACACCTCTGTTTTAAATGGACACCCCTTTATCCTGAGGCTGTGTCCTCTTGTCCTAAACTCTCCCGACATGGGAAACATCCTTCTCCACATCTACTATGCTAGGCCTTTCAACATTCAAAACATTTCAATGAGATTCCCCCGATCTTTGTGTTGGGTACGTGGCCAAGTGGTTAAGGCGTTCGTCTAGTGATCTGAAGGTCGCTAGTTCGAGCCTCAGCTGTGGCAGTGTATTTGTGTCCTTGAGCAAGCACTTAATCACACATTGCTCTACAGTCTGTGCAAGGAGTGGCACCCGACACAGACTTCCAATCCGCGCCTTGTAAGGCATGAAAATGCCCAACTCAGGCCTCTCATGGTCTGAGTCAACATTCACCCACCCCCCCCACCCGATCTTTCCAAATTCCAATGAAAGCAGATCTAGAGCCATCAAATGTTCCTCATATAACTCTTTAATTCCTAGAAACATCCTTGTGAACCTTCTCTGAACTCTCTCCAACATCGGCAAAGCTTTTCCTAGATGAGAATTCCAAACCTTTTCACAATATTCAAGGTGAGGCCTCACCAGTGCCTTATAAAGTCTCAGCATCACACTCCTGCTCTTATATTCCAGACGTCTTGAAATGAATGCGAACATTGCTTTTGCCTTCCTCACCACTGACTCTACCTTCAAGTTAACCTTTAGGTTGTTCTGCACAAGGACTCCCAAGTCCCTTTGCATCTCAGATTTTTGGATTTTCTCCCCATTTAGAAACTAGACTGCACATTTATTTCTACTACCAAAGTACATGACCTTGCATTTTCCAACATCATATTTCATTTGCAACTTTCTTGCCCATTCTCCTTCTGCAGCCTACCTGTTTCTTCAACACTCTCTGCCCCTCCACCAAACTTAGTATCATTTGCAAACTTGGCAACAAAGCCATCTATTACATCATTTAAATCATATACAGCATAAAAAGAAGTGGTCCCAACACCGACCCCTGCGGAACACCACTAGTCACTGGCAACCAAACAGAAAAGGATCCTTTTATTCCCACTCGCTGCCTCCTACCAATCAGCCAATGTTCTAATCATGCCAGTAACTTTCCTGTAATATCATGGGCTCTTAACTTGGTAAGTAGCCTCATGTGTAACACCTTGTCAAAGGCCTTCTGAAAGTCCAAATATACAACATCCACCGCATCCCCTTGATCTATCCTACTTATAGTCTCCTCAAAGAATTCCAACAAGCCCATCAGGCAAGATTTTCCCTTAAGGAAACCATGCCGACTTTATTTGTCTTAGGCACATATGTATAGCTAAGGTGCATAAAACTTTTGCACAATACCCTATTTGTCAATGTGGAGTGGAGAGCAGGTAAATCTGGCGTGAGCTAAGTGTATTGATGGTGGCGAGGGAGGAATGTGGGATAGATGATAGAGGAGGAGTCCCTAGGGCAGGGAGTGGATGGGTACAAACACACCCAGCACTGAAACACCAGTTAAGGTCATTTGATTGATTCCAAGCAATTGGTTTGTTTGTTTATTCGAGCCATGCTGTCCAGCAATCCCCCAGTTTAACCCCAATTAATTCACAGGACAATTTACAATGACTAATTAACCTACCAACTAGTATGCCTTTGGACAATGGGAGGAAGCCAGAGCACAAGGAAGAAACCCACGCTATCACGGGGAGAACGTACAAGCTCTTTACAGGCAGTGGCGGGAATTGAACACTGGTCACCTGTACTGTAAAGCCTTATGCTAACCACAATGCTACTGTGCCACCTTGATCATTACAAAATGCCACTCTGATACTTCATGCTCCCTCCCCTCTCCCTTCCCCTTTTCCCAACTATGATTCCCCTATCCATAACCAGCTTCCCACTCACAGTCCACAATAGAGACCCATATCAGAATCAGGTTTATCATAACTACATATGTCATGAAATTTGTTTTTTTTTTGTGGGAGCAGTACCGTGCAATACACTAAATTACTACAATACAGTGCAATACATTAAATCACTACAGTGCGGTGCAAAAGAGTTAGGCACCCTAGCTACAGTGCTGACAAAAAGTATTCATACCCAACCCCCCAAGAAGTTTTCCTGTTTTATTATTTTACAACATTCAATCACAGAGGACTTAATTTGGCTTTTTTTTGACACCGATCAACAGAAAAGGACTCTTTCGTGTCAAAGTAAAAACAGATCTCTACAAAGTGATCTAAAATAATTGCAAATATATGCTACACCCTGAGAAAGGTTTCACTGCTAACTTAATGGTCTTTCTGTAGAAGCAGTGTTTGGGTTATGGTTAGAGATAATGGATGCTTTCTAATGTGAGTTGGGTTTTTTGTTCAGTGTGATATAAAGAGGGAAGATGCTGGAGATAACTGGTCGTAGGATACCACCCAGTCGGGAGATCGTAATTCGATGGAGCCAGGCAATAAGATTACTGAGAATTGATGAATTGAGCTCCAACTGGTGCACATTTAAATGTTTAATTATAATGGACCCTTCTTGATTTTTCTTCCTTTTCCTTACTAACCCTTTAGTTAAGATTCATAAATATAATTCCTTCAATCAGGTGCTGTCTGTCGTTTTTTGGCACTGAGTTGTAACAGATTGCAAATTACACAGCATCCACACAAACCAGGTTTTGGGGTGGGAGAGCCTTCTCAATCTCATGGGTTTGGTCGGACTAGACTGTATCATCCCTTGCACAGCCAAGGAAACCAGTTAGGTTTCATATACAAACACAAAATAATTGATTCCATAAGTATTCACCCACAGCAAGTCAGTATTTAATAGATAATCCTTTGGCAGCAATTACAGGCTTGAGTCTGTGTGGATAGGTCTCTATCAGCTTTGCATATCTGGACACTGCCCACAATTTTTCCCCATTCTTCTTTATAAATCTGCTCAAGCTCTGTCAGATTGCATGGGGATCGTGATTGAACTGGATTGAGGTCTGGACTCTGACTTGGCCACTCCAGGACATTAACTATGTTGTTCTTAAGCCATTCCTGTCTAGCTTTGGCTTTGTGCTTGGCGTTATTTTCTTGGTGGAAAACAAATCTTCTCCAAGTTGCAGTTCTCTTGCAGACTACATCAGGTTTTCCTCCAGGATTTCCCTGTATTTTGCTGCAATCATTTTACCCTCTACTTTCACAAGCCTTCCAGGGCCTGCTGCAGTGAAGCATCCCCACAGCATGATGCAGCCACCACCATGCTTTACAATAGGAATGGTGTGTTTTTGATGACGTGCAGTGTTTGGCTTATGCCTAACATAGTATTCAGTCTGATGGCCAAGAAGCTCAATTTTGATTTCATCATATCATAGAACCTTCTTCCAGCTGACTGCTGTCTCCCACATGCCTGCTGGCAAATTCTAGCCAAGATTTCATGAGAGTTCTTTTCAACAGTGGCTTTTTCTTTGCCACTCTTCTATAAAGCTGTGACTGGTGAAACACCTGGGCAAAGGTTGTTGTACACGCAGTCTCTCCCATCTCAGGCCTGATGCTCGTAGTCCTCCAGAGTTGTCATAGGTCTTTTGGTGGCCTCCCTCAGCAGTCACCTTCTAGTATGGTCACTCAGTTTTTGAGGATGGCCTGCTCTAGGCAGATTTACAGCTGCGCCATATTCTTTCCATTTCTTGATAATACACTTAAATATATGAATAGTGTGGAGGGCTGTCAGAGGTTACAGTGGGACATTGATAGGATGCAAAACTGGGCTGAGAAGTGGCAGATGGAGTTCAACCCAGATAATTGTGAGGTGGTTCATTTTGGTAGGTCAAATATGATGACAAATAATGTCATCAAAACCAAGGAAATGATCGTTGATTTCAGACGGTCTCACCCTGAGCACACACCCCTCAGCATCAGCGGCTCCACAGTGGAGAGAGTGGAAAACATCAAGTTCCTTGGGGTGCAGATCTCAGACAATCTCACCTGGTCCAGGAACACCAGTGGGATTGTGAAACGGGCCCAGCAGAGATTGCACTTTCTGAGGAAGCTTAAACAAGCATTACTCCCAACTAATATCTTAACTACATTCTACAGAGGCGTGGTTGAGAGTGCGCTGACCTTTTGCATCACAACCCGGTACTCCAGCTGCAGTGCTGTCGACAAGAAAGCCTTGCAGGGGGTGGTTAGGGGAGCAGAGAAGGTTATTGGGGTCTCCCTACCTTCTGTCCAAGACCTCTTTCAGAGTCGATGCCTCCAGAAGACACGGTACATCATTAGAGACCCGTCACACCCGCTCCATGAACTGTTTGTTCTTCTGCCATCAGGCAAACATTACAGGAGCATCAAAACTAAAACCACAAGGCTACTAAACAGCTTCCTCCCACAGACAGTCAGACTGCTAAATAGCTGCTCTACCTGACTCTGCTTTGGACATTTCTAACTTGCACAGTACACTTATAACTTGATTTTAACTGACATGTGGCTGTTGTGTTTTACTATTTATCATTACGTTTATTATTTAGTGTTGCGTTTGTTATGTTATGATTGCACTGCTCCTGGGAAACGCTGTCTCATTCTGACCTGCAGAGCTGGTGTACGGTTAGAATGACAATAAAGTTTTTTCAATCTTGAATCTTTGAATCTTTGAATATAGTATTAATTGTAAGACTCTTGGCAGTGTAGGGGATCAGAGGGATCTTGGGGTCCGAGTCCATAGGACACTCAAAGTTGCTGCGCAGGTTGACTCTGTGGTTATGAAA
Source organism: Mobula birostris (assembly GCF_030028105.1). Lineage (NCBI taxonomy): Eukaryota > Metazoa > Chordata > Chondrichthyes > Myliobatiformes > Myliobatidae > Mobula > Mobula birostris. The sequence goes on along the minus strand of NC_092373.1, from coordinate 76,858,803 downwards.
GTATACTGTGTATTGGCCTTCATCAATCATGGATTGTGTTTAGGAGCCGCTAAAAATGTTGCAGTTATATAGGATCCTGGTCACACTCCACGTGGAGTATTGTGCTCAGTTCTGGTTGCCTCACTACAGGAAGCATGTGGAAACCATAGAAAGAGTGCAGAGGAGACTTACAAGGATGTTGCCTGGATCAGGGAGCATGCCTTATGAGAATAGGTTGAGTGAACTCAGCCTTTTTTCCTTGGAGCGATGGAGGGTGAGAGGTGACCTGATAGAGATGTATAAGATGATGAGAGGCATTGATCGTATGGATAGTCAGAGGCTTTTTCCCAGGGCTGAAATAGCTAGCATGAGAGGGAACAGTTTTAAGGTGCTTGGAAGTAGGTACAGGGGGGATGTCAGGAGTATGCTTTTTATGCAGAGAGTGGTGAGTGCTTGGAATGGGCTGCCGGTGATGGTGGTGGAGGTAGATACGATAGGGTCTTTTAAGAGATTCCTGGACAGGTACATGGAGCTCTGACAAATAGAGGTCTATGGGTAACCCTAGGTAATTTCTAATGTAAGGACATGTTTGGTACAGCTTTGTGGGCCGAAGGGCCTGTATTGTGCTGTATGTTTTCTATGTTTGTATGCTTATATTCAGAAACTGGATATTTTCTGTATCCATCTCCTGACTTCTATTTTTTAATAACCTTTTCGTGGAGTTGCTTGGAGTGTTCTTTTGTTTCCATGGTGTAGTGTTTGCCAGGATACTGACTCAGCAGCAGTTGGACCTTCCAGACACAGGTGTATTTTTACCACAATCAATTGAAGCACTTTGACTGCACACAGGTCCACATTTAACTAATTATGTGACTTCTGAAACCAACTGGCTGTTCCAGTGATGATTGGGTGTGTCATATTAAAGAGAGTGAATACTTATGCAATCAATTATTTTGTGTTTTATATTTGTAATTAAGTTAGATCATTTTGTAGAGACCTGTTTTCACTTTAACATGCAAGAGACTTTTCCCGTTGATCAGTGTCAAAAAAAAGCTAAATTAAATCCACTGTGATTTAATGTTGTAAAACAATAAAACATGAAAACTTTTGGGGGGGGGAGTACTTTTTATAGGCACTTTCTATATATGTCCTTAAGACTTTTGCACAGTACTGTACCTGACCCATTATCAATTCTAAACTTAGAAGAGTACATCTGAAATTTAGATGTGATACTAACTAGATTAAAACTGAAGCCCAGCCTAAAATGACCAAACAACCATGTGAACTAGATGGCAGTCACAATCATTGCAGGATCACAAACATCGGTATAGTGACACAGAAAGTGTCACAAGAAGCATCAGACTTAACCCTTGGTAACAACAGTTATGTACTGGAGAAATACAACTGAGATAAATCCATGGCTAAGACATAATAATATGCCAGTCATGATCCAATCGTGACCCTTTCACTATCCGGAAGCAACAGAAGGATGAGAAATTATAAAGGTTAACTGCTAAGGCTCATATAGTTTTAGAATCACAGTATTGTACAGCAGGGAAACTGGCCATTCAGCTCTTCCATGCCAAGTGCTCTTCTGAACACCTCTTATGTGATATAAGTGACCCTGCTTCAACCATTTTCTAGGACAGTCCATTACAGGTACTTACCACACTCTGGGTCAAGAAGGTCATCCTCTAAATTTCTTACACCTTACCCTAAATCTAGGTCATCTAGTTTTATTTACTTCTGATATGGAGAAAAGTTTCCTGCAGTCTATCCTTCTATATTTCTCATAATTTTATATACTTCCATCATTTCTACCCTTAACTTCGCTTCCTCCAGAGAGAACAAAGGTTCAAAGGTCCTTCAATCTCTCCTCATAGCTGAACAGCTCCATCCCAGGCAACATCTTGATGAATTTCCTTTGCAGCCCCTCAGTGCTATCACATCGTTCCTATAGATCATTGAGAGTAGCTTCATTCAGTTCTCTAGCTGAGGTCTGACCAAGGTTTTATAAAGCTGAAGTGTAACCTTCCTTTTTCTGTATTCAATGCCCCAATTAATGGAAGACTGATGACCCATATACTTCCAACTCACATTATATACCTCTCTTTTCTCCGTCAAGGATTTATGGTCCTTCTGTTCTTCAACAGTCCCTGAGAATCTACCATTCACAATGTATGCCCTAACTTTATCACTGTCAAAATGCATCACCTTGCATGAGACCACTAAACCCAACATTCACATATACAGTATTACAAATTGAGGTTCTGTCTCAGATAGGACAAGGGAAGTTGTCTGGAAGTGACCAATGTCCCGGGGAATCAAGTCACCAAAGATTTAGTGTGGGCTTCTGTTTGCAGCACTTTTAGGAAACCCTCCATTTAACTCCCGACCCAAATATCATAAAATTCTATCCAGCATGCAATGAGGGATAATAAAGAAATGATTAAAACAACATTTCAACACAGAAAGCAATTTAAACAAACTGCAAGGAAAGGCATTTTCCTCACAACCTAACAGTTTTACAAAGGAACACTGGCTGGTCTAATCAATCTACAGGGTGGTGGTAGGGGAATAACTTCAGAGTAAATCAGAATTTATCATATTTTGCACTTTCATTACTTGTAGCGTTACTCAGTTTCTATAACTTTTCAAAATATGTCTAACTTTCTTATTATCTCTAACTTTTCAAAATCTTTATCCCACAAGTAGTGGTTCATGGATGAATGAAGATAGCAGTAGTCAGGAAGGACTCTGTACATTTTTCAATAAATCCCCTCAATTTTCTAAACTCCTTTGTGGTGCACTTTCCTTCTCAGTCCGTTTCTTAGCATTGCCCCTGTCCCAGTACACAGACATTCAAACTGGAAATGATGTGCTATTTATGTCCTTGTGTTTCCCTGTGTTGACTGTACACACTGGTTCAAATTTTAGGAATCAATTGGCTGCTAGGCCATTTGTTTTTTTTTAGGGGCAGTAATTTGATTAGACGGTAATTATGATGATACGCATGATAATGTACAACAAAGGTGAGGATATTTTATGAAGACTACACTGAAAGCTGCAAAACATCACAGCATGTGGTGGAGGGCAGCTTAAAGACTTCCTCTTTAAAATAGCACTTGCATGAAATTGCTAACAGTTTTGCTGTGTGATAATAGAAACTTGAAGTAGTTTCATGACCAGTGCAACTATAAATTCTAACATGCCTATCTTTCTGACACAGTAAAAGAATCAAAGTTAAATTAGGGATATGCCAGATTAAATAAATTCCACTGCTGTGAAAATCTAAATTTATAATTCAAAATGACTGACTGCCTAGATTTATACAGGTGTTGCCTCTATAGATTTTGACGTTGCGTCTTACTGTTTTTCTGAAAGAAAAAGAGGACAGTCAGAAAGGCTAAAGATGGAAGGACTGTAGGGAAAAACGAGAGAGAAAGGACTATGGGGGAAAGAAGGAGAACATAATAGGGGGAGTCCAAAGTGAGAGAGTTAAACAAAGAAAAACACAGTTCAGAATGAGGGAACGGGACAGGGAGAGAAAATAGTGAGAATGAGGAACTAGATGGTCCATATTCAGGAACTAGATGTGAAACTGTACAAGAATAGAAAATTGTAGAGGGATTTTCACTCAAGAGTGCTGCGTCAGCAATTATGGTGCTCAGTCTGCTGTGTAAATTCCCTGACAGGCTGAGTATGCACAGAATACATCAGATAAGGGGCAATAGTCCACTCACACCAGGTGTGAAATAGGTAAAATGTGAGTGTGTGTTTGTATGTATATTACTATCAATTCTTGCCAGTGTTCAACACATACACTCGTGATTGGAACTTTCACTTCCCTTTGCCATGTTGTTATTGTGTGTCACTGTGTTCCATGACTGTCTCTCTGTCACATTTAATATGAAAAGAATGAGAAATTGAATTCAGAAATTAATATGCAAGTGCTATACTTACAAACTTCATGAATATATTTGAAACAATTATCTGGTGTTCATAGGTTCTCAAATAGCTGGATAGCTAGAGATGGACGAAGAAGGAAAGAAAGAGAGATGAAAAGTCGAACATAGTAGACAGAGAGGGATGGGGAGATAGGAAGGGGTAGAGGAGATGGAGGGGTGAAAGGATGAGAGGGCGGAAACAGAGGACATCAGCAAGATAATGAAATGGGCTGTCCATACCCATCTTGTGTTCTCATTGTTCAGGGAGCCTTTGATTGGCCAGTGTGGTGGGTACACCATCTCATATTCAGCATGTGCTGGACTTAGCCTAGTTTAATATAGAGAGACTTTAATTTGTTCTGCCTAGCTATGATGGAGCAAAGCAAACACAGAACATGATGAACACAGTGATCAGTAGATGCATTACCAGGGTGCACCCCAGCACCAATGCTTGAGGCCCTAATGAATGCGGTAAGTAAATGGCAGATAACCTAACCCAATCTTTTTTCCTTCATTTGATTTTTACTGATGTTGTTTTCAGTCTCTTTGCCCACCTATTCCTCCATCTGTCCTCCTTTATCATCTCAATTTGTTCTTTCACTTGTCTAAGATCTGCTGAGATCTTCTACCTCATGAAATAACAACAAATCACACTTTCTTTAAAGTGTTAACTTTGTTGGAGAAGGCCACAGCATCAATCACTTCCATCAAGTATCAGTTCCTCACTCCTGATCACACTACCATCCTCTCTAGGCAACAGATCCTAAAGCTACTCAGTCCATCTCTGGCCACAGCAGAAATCCAACCTAACTCAGTGCTTGGTCTCAAAGATGAGAACTAGTTAGTTCATTGTCAATGCTGAAATAAGATTTTGAGTAGAGAACGAACAATCAGACCATCATTGGAAGTTGTCACTTTAGGGCACACTGCAGTTTCTATGCCAGTTCTTCTCATCATCTCATGCTCTGCTGTGTTTGTAGGGGGTGGGGGGTGGGGGGAGATGGACTTGCATTTGCTAGAATTTTGGGTGATACCTTGAAGTAGCCATTGTTAATTCACTAACTCTTATCTTCTCCTTCAATTCTTCATTTCTGCAATTTTATCAGCCATTATCAAGTAGCTAAATTGGTTTTACACAAAACAAATTCTTGCTGTGATTTGAAAAAGTACCAATAACTTGAAATTCAGTCCCAGTTAGAAGTAGTAAACATGTCTATAATCATGTCAGCACATTGCGCTCTAATCGAGCAAATTTTCGAGGCAGGATATCACTTACTGAGTGAACGATGTAGTTTGCTCAGTGCTATGGCTGAAGATAAGTTGCTGGAACATTGCAGCAACAATGTGGCTATGTTTTATAGCTGCTATGTAGGTTAGCACTTAAATTGCTTTCAATGTACAGTCTTGTGAGGACTGAAATGATTAAGAGGTCTGAGTTCTGTAAAATGTCATCCACAGATTTCAATAGCATTCATGAAGAGCAGATGTCAGGATTTGTTCTTCTCATGTGCACAACATTACTCATAATTTCATTAAATATTAATTAGCAGTTTCAGTATTTTGTGGACATTGTTCTGGAGCCAATTTCCATTTTTTGTTCCTGCAAATGATTTTGTTTTCATTTTACATTAAGTCTCAAGGATAAATATAAATAATAATCACAGGTATGAACACAATCTTACAGTCAGCCATTACATCCTATCTACCATTACAGTTCTCTATCAATCTGACTGAACTACTACAAGTAGCCACAATTTCCACCGATTTAGTTATTTTGTAAAACTTTTCCAAGATTTAGCATTGAAAGCCAGCAGGTACAGTTATTTGTGTTATGTTGAATTTTATGAATAGTGCTTTAGGATTTCAAGAAAGCAGAGATGGTTTGAATTCCTACTCCTTTATCTTATGTGCTTACAAAGAATAAATATCTAATAGCTTTGTTTTCTTATGATGGGACAATCTGTTCATCTTAGGAATTAGCCTTGGGGTTCTCTTTTAGCCTGTCACCAAGGCCAGTATACCTTTCCTTTAATAATAGACCAAAACATGGAACATGAATCCCAGTGTGGCCCCACCAGAACACAGTAGAATTGTAATAATATTTCTCTATTTCTAATTTTCTACCCAATTGCAATAAAGATAAATATGTCATTTGCCTTCCCAACCACTCTCTGTTACCTGCATGTGTATTTCTCTCACCTGCACTCTTTCTCTATCTATAGAATGATCTGCCTTCAGATTCCTCTTACTGAAATGTATGCATTCACACCTACCCATGTTAACCTCGATTTGGCAAGCATTTGCATGCTCATTCAGCTTATTTATATCTTGTTGCAGAGTCATAATATCCTCATTGCAACATCTCCTCCCACATTTTCTCACGTCACAGGCAAATTTGGATACCTTATACTCATTCTTCTCTTCCAGGCTATGAATATAAATTGTAAATAATTGTAGTCTTCCAGCCTGTAAAGGATCCATTCTTTCATGGCTTCTATAAAAAATAGCTACCTTCAGTCCATGCTAACTGTTATGACAAAAACTGAGCCACACGGAAGCTATAACTGGGAAATATAAAATTATTATTCATACAGTGAACCTCCATGAGAGTGCAAGTAGGAGACTCCAAGGGAATTTCATTCTCCTGACATGATGTGTTCTACCTTTTCAACAAAAAGGTAACAATAACTGATCAACTACAGTTTCAATTGCTATAATCGCCCATTTCACTTTAGCATCTTGAATATAGTCAGGTCAATGTATAGAATTACATACTTACAATGGTATCACATCCCAACCAGCAGAACCCCTTTAAATATTCAATACGAACATCTGTTGCAAAACCAAGACAACCAAAATATACTCCTTTTGATGAACTTTTGAGGATGACTCCATGAGTATACAACTAACCAGAAGGTTTAGTAACAAAACATATTTTCCTGAACTGTGTATTGAGGAGCAGGGATGCACCTTCAGCGATATGCTAATTGCAGTAACATTCCTCTATTGCCTTTCCCTATGTAGTTTCAATCAGACAGAATCAGAATGATTGGTTTCACTAGCCTCAAAATATCAGTTGGAAGTTAAATTATGTACAGGTTTTATTTCCAGATGACTGGTTCTCATTTTAGTTAGTTCGTAATTACACTATCCATAATTTCATAACTCCAGAACGATTCTTAACACTAACAACTTTCTATAATACCACATATTTGTATGCTATGTAATATCTTTTAGGTGGCACTTTGTCAACTACCTCTGAAACTACAAATAAATCAACAGATTCTTCTCTATCAATGTTGTTTGTTAGAAGCTCAAAGAACATTTAACAAATTTATTAGGCATGATTTACTTTTAATAAAGCCATGGTGACTTGGTTACATTGCATTCACCATCATCATTATGTGCCGTGTTGAATGACATACCCGAGCATGGTCTCATGATTATGATTGTCATTGGCAAATTTTCTAAAGAAATGGTTTGCCATTGCTTTCTTCTGGGCAGTGTCCTTACAAGATGGTGACTCCAGCCATTATCAATACTCTTCAGAGTCTGTCTGCCTTTCCTTCGACTGACTGTAATCGGGGGGGGGGGGTGCTAACCAGGTTTTAACTTTGCCCAAGGGTGATCTTCAGGCTAGCAGAGGGCAGAAGTGCCTTACACCACCTTTCGTAGAGTTGTATCTCCAGTCTGCCATCCAACATTACATTAAGCTTCTTTAAATGACTGTTTCTTTCTTGACAACTGTTGTGTCTGTACAATTACATATCAAATAAGTAAAGGCACGCACGCGGAGTGAGGTTAACTGGTATATTCACCTTGCAGCGAGAGAGAACAGTTCAAGGCACGTGTGCAGGACGACAGATCAATGTGCATGGGTCAGTTATCAGTCAATAAATAGAGCTGGGGAGTCATTGCACTAAAAGAAATAGATCCATACATTATACTTCCTCCCTTTAGATGAATGTAACATAAAACTGTATATGTACAAAACATTCGATTTCCCTTTCCCAAACCATATTCAAATAAACATGCTTTCACAATAACAGTCCATAACAAGCTTCACTATACTAAACCTTCAGACTTTTGAGTGGTGCTCTGTTTCTTTCAGGGTAGTGGCTTTGGACCTGTGGGGCATTAGGTTTGGCCTTGTCAAAGACAGCTTTCTTTGATGCAGTTATCACATTGCTGTTTGCGATATGATCATCACTGAGAGGTAGGTCCAGTGGATGCAATGTGTGTGTCTTGTTGGATGCAGTTGACTCAGGTGCGTTCTTCAGCTAAGCATCCAGTATCTGCTCCACATGGTGTCTTCATGTCTGATCTCCAACATCCACTGTGTAAATCAGTGGTCCAGTTCCTGTAGCTATCCTACCGGGTGTCCACTTGTCTTCTCAGTAATCATGCACTGGGACTTCCTGTCCAACCTCAAAGCTCCTTGCTGATTTATCTGGCAACTGGCTGAACTGTTTATTCTGCACTTCCCTCCATAGATCTGCATTCAGGAGGTCTATGCGAGATCTCAGCTTCCTGCTCATGTACAACATTGCAGGAGTCTGATTTGTCATCGCATGAACAGGGTTCAGATACATATAAAGGAAGTTGTCCACCTTGTGCTGTAGAGAAATGTCCTCCTTGTCCATCGCTTTAATGGATCTCTTGAAGACTTGGACAAACCTTTCAGCTCACCCATTTGTTGCTGGGTGGTGCGGAGCTGACCTGAAATGTTTGATGCTGTTTTTCTTCATGAATAGTCTGAAATCTTCTGATGTGTACTGTGGTCTGTTGTCACTCACAATTAAGCCATTTCTGCAGAAGATAGTCCTCAGAGCAGCAACAGTATTTTCTGAAGTGGTTGACTTCATTGGTACGACCTTGGGACCATTTGAATCAGCATCGACAGCAATCAGAAACATGGAGTTCATGAATAGCCTAGCAAAGTCAATATGCACTCTTTACCATGGTGAACACAGCCACTCCCACGGGTGTAATGGTGTCTGTTCGGTTGCATTTTGAACTTTGTGGCATCCTGAACAGCTTTTGGTCAAGTCTTCAATCTGTCTATCTAATCCTGGCCACCACACATAGCTCCAGGCAAGACTCTTCATCTTGACTGTACCCAGGTGTACCTTCGTGCAGATTATTTTTACACAGTGGTGCATAGTTTAGAGGGAGCCACAACACAAGATCCATACATCAGGGTTCTTTGATCTCATGTCACTGAACACTCTGCAAACATAGGATTACCATGAGATGCCCATCCTTGGATGGTGATGTCATCGGCTTTTCACAATGTCAGGTCATTCCTTGTTTCTCTTTTTGTATTTCAGAATTTGTTACCAGCAATTGGTCCACCAGTGCTGTGTGGAACACTTCTGCTGGGTCACAGAATGAAGACTTTTCTTCTTCAGTTGCCAACAGTGAAAGACATGAGAAGTTGTCAGTGTTGTTATGTTGCTTGGTACCCTTGAACCGTATTTTATAAGAGTAGGCTCCTAGGAAAAGTGCCCAAGTGACATCACTGGGATTGAAAATGGACACAAGGGGCTGGTGATCTTTCACTTGACTAAACTTTTGTCTGTAGAAGTAGTGGTGGAACTTCTTTATTCCTCATACTAGACTGTGTCGATCTGTGCATAGTTGTATTCTGCACTCATCAGTGATCTTGAAGCAAATGCAATCAGACATTTAGGTTCATCTTTCATAGTGTGTGACAAAATGGCACCAATGCTGAAAGGGGATGCATCACTCACTAGTCTGATGGGCAGGGATGGGTCATAATGGGTGAGCAGTTCATCTGATGTTATTAGTATCTTTGTTTCCTTGAATGCTCTTTCACATCTTTCTGACCATTACCACTTATGATGATTATGAAGACACGTAGTCCTCTTTTATTGTCATTTAGTAATGCATGCATTAAGAAATGATACATTATTTCCTCCGGTGTGATATCACAAAACCCAGGACAAACCAAGACTGAAAAAACTGACAAAACCACATAATTATAACAAACAGTGTAACAATACCATAACTTGATGAAGAAGTGAGCACAGTAAATTTCAAAGTTTCTCTAATGTCCCACATCTCATGCAGATGGGAGAAGGTAGAAAAGCTCTCCCTGCCATACCGACCACAATCCGACTCTGAGTCATCAGAAAACTACGAGCTCTGATCAGCTCTCCGACACCGAGTACTGAGCGCCATCTCTGTCCGAACGATTCGACCTCCTTCTCAGTCGCCAAAAGCAGGCAAGGCTGGGGATTTTGAGGCCTACTCTCCAAAAGATTCACGACCACATAATAACAACAGCAGTGAACGGGCATTTCAGAAATTTCTCCAGATGTTCCTCTGTGCTTTCATGTCCATTCTCCATCAAATCAGAATTGTCCACGGCCCCTATTTAACAGATACGATATCATTTTCACCGGAGAGCTGCGCACACGTGGCGTGTCGCCATCTTCTCCTCCCGTCCTGTTTTGCGATCTGCCTCAGTAATGCTATACAGTTCTAGACATGACAGCCCACTTTTGTCAGACTCTGAGTTACAGGATTCAATTTCACATTCAGTCATTTCATGCAGTTGTTTAGTTTTGTGTTTGAAAATTTTCACTCTGTGTGGTTTTTCCCTTTGGTCGTGCTTTTTGGTTGCACATTCTCTCTATGTGGCCTTGTATGTGATACTTCCTGCAAAGTTGAACCAACAGTCATTGCCATCATAGGAGGATTTGCCACATTGATAACATTTTTGGGTTTTTCCACAATTCAGGGAGATTTTGTGCATGTCACATTCTAAGTATATCTGCTGCATCATTTGCTGCAGTCTTTGACAATATTGTAATGGTCAATGCCCATTCTCAGATTAGGCCTCTTTTGAGTGCTTTGGCTAAGCATGTCACATACAAGCCTGTCCCTTAATGCATCAGAAAGTCCATCTCTAAAGTCACAGTATTGGGAAAGTTTGCACAGTTCTGCAATGTATTCAGAAATGCCTTCATCCCTTGACTGGTGCCTTTTGTGAAATCTAAATCTCTCAGCTATTACTAGCAGTTTAGGGCTAAAATGATTTTGTAAAATTGTAACAATTTTGTCAAACATCTTGCTTGCTTGCTTTTCAGAGGTTGCTAAGTTGCATAAGAACTTAGTTTTAGTGTTTTAGTGCCCATTAGGCTAAGAAGCGCAGAGTCATTCTTTTTCTCATCTACATTGTTTGTGTCACAATACAGTTCAACCCTCTCAATATATGATTCTCAATCCTCATTAGCACTATCAAATTCATCAACTTTACCAAGCACATGACTGTGAATACAGAATTCTCCAAGTGACATGAGTGTTCTGGGTGGATATTTACAACAAACTACTACATTTAAATCAACACTCTGATAAAAGTTTTATCATGTCACTATCTTGTTATCTACTTACCAGATGTTAAGTTATACTTGCTAACAGCTGAATTTTCTCACATAGTCACAGAGTTATATGCATCTGTGTTTTACCTTGAAAACACGTTGTTTACTGTGGTAATATGTTCTTTTCTGCATCATAGATGGATAAAATGATACCATGCGGTATTAGTAACAGAATCATTGGTTTTACTATTTAAAGCATATTAATTTGAAAGTTAACTTTAAACATGTACTTATAGTCACTAATTCATGACATCTCATTTTTTAGTTGAAGTATTGTTTAATGATGTAAGTCATGTCACGTGAAGAAATAAAAATAATTAAAGTAGATTCAAAGGGTAAATATATAGTGATCTTAAAAATGTCCTTGTCACAGAAGTTATCTCATATGTTTTTACAAACTTATTTATGCGATGTGACCTCCTCTCACAAATCACCAATTCATGTATACTGTTGTTGGTCTGCATAGTTTCAGACCTGCACATCCAGAAAACTAATGAATTTCACAGTTCTTGAAATCAAAACTAACAGTCAGGGCCAACATGTTAAAAGTTTCCACTCATTATTAGAACAATAATTTAAACTTGATATGTCACAGGCCATAACTTATGTCTGGACTTTTTGCAATATTACATTTTCCAGATAGTTTTACTGAACTAGATCAGTTTTCATTGCTGATTATGATATAACTTCTCCTTTATTACTCAAGTAATGCATGGGTTTGATGTTCCATTTCATTGGTTATGATACACAAAAGTAACATATACTCCCAGTAAACTATCAGTAGTAGTATTTCAGCTTTGAGAATTAAAGGAAAGGAATAATCCTTTCTGTTACTCTTGTTTTAGTTAATGCAGTTAAGCTAAATAGTTAAACACTTGTGCAAGGTCTGCATTAAATAAGTGACCATTTTCAAACGAAGCAAAAACATAAATTACGGTAACAATAAAGGTGAAATACCAGACATGCACGGCAACTCAGCCAGCTGCAGAAAAAAATAACCACAGACGAACACTATTATTGAATGGCAGAGCAGACTCGTTGGGCTGAATGCCCTACTTCTGCTCCTATATCTTATGGTCTTATTAGTAACAGTCTAACTTCTGCGCATTTTTAGAAAATGATTTTCAGAGAATATTATGTTTCCTTTTGATTTAGAGGCCAGCAGTCCAACTAATATTTGATCCATACACCACATAAGGAAAACACACTGAAATTTTAAGAGTGCAAAATTTTACTAGTTGCCAAATAAAAGCTTTCAATCTTTGTTGTGTGTTGTCTTTGCAATGTTTTAGATAAGGACCTAAGGATTACTTTTTCCAAGTGAAATCTGTGGAACTGTGCAGAGTTGCCAGCAGTTGCGACCCTGGAGATCCCATTATCTGCTCAACACACGTGCAGCATTGTTGCAAGTAGTGTTGTAAAGAAAATGGTAGAGAACAAAAAAAAAGGTAAGTGAGTCTTGTCAACGCCACGAGAAACTTTTGCACTTTTTGAAGAATGTCTATGTAGGGTTAAGATGCTTATTGTGCTTTGGGGACCGGGAAGCCACCAAGAGCAGAAGGCAGTGGAGGAGCTAATTTTCAGGATTCATGGATCCCAAACATGGACAGTGTGGAAAGATCATAGGCTGTGAGCTCACGTAATATGCGGAGTTCTGGAACCTACACATGCTTCTGAAATATACTGCCTTTAGCCTCACGCTCTCTCCAGTCAGGCCTCGCATCACAGACTCACTCTTACCAGAAGAAAATACACATTCATTGGGTAGGCCAGTCATGTCATAGGCCTAGTATTTAAATAGAACCTCCGTATTTAATTCTTTGTCACACAGCTGTAAGATATACAGAGCTGTCACTCCAGACTGGAATAGTGCTCTCTTAGGTAAAGAGGTGACTGGCCTGGAGGAAAACGTGTGGCACCGGGCAGCCCAACCCCATGTCCCAGGCTTTACATAATCTTACACAGAAGCCAATGTCTCTATACTATTGACTAATCACTTTGGCTGTGTCTGTAAGACTTAGTTTCAGTTACATCTTACTAAAGTCACAATGTGTTGTGAACAGAAGCGCTGTGTACTTCATGTTGTGTGTTTTATGAGATGGTCCCTATCATCCAGTCTTAACGGGCTTTAGTTCTGTGCCATATATTTGCACAGGTGCCTACTATTGGTGGCGTTAGTGAGCTCCTGTGTTCCCTCACCTCTACCTTTCATCTTTTAATTAATTTATTATATGTGTTCATTACAGGTAAGGCCGAAATATACATTTCATTCCTTAATTTCCTTGAGAAGATCTTAACACTTGAACTGCTGCTGAAGTTCAGGTGATATGACGTCCATGGTGCCGTTTGGATTTATACCAACCAATAATGAAGGACCAATAATAAAATTGCAAGCCGGTATAGTGTGTGGCTCAGAGAGAGATTTGCAGGGGTTGGTGTTCCCATTTACCTGAAGCTCTCATTGTTCTGACTTGTAGTGGTTGTGGATTTAGTAGGTACTGTCAGAGTGTCCTAATCAATGCTGCCCAGAAGTTGCTAAGGATTTTATTGATTTAGTTTTAAATCTCTACTCAGAACTTGGAGGCAGGAATGGTAAAGCTACTCGCATTCCAAACAAACAGCGAGTTCTGTAGGGTGATTGATTTTCACCTTTTTATTCCAATATCTTATGCTCTTTTTTGTCAAACCATAATGGGTATGGGTTTACCTCAATGCTTTTTACATGGCACTCTTAAATTAGCCCTTTCCTGATGATATCACTTCACTAAGCCACTCTCATATGAGGACATATCAAAACAGTGGAGAAATTTTGTCTTAAAACAGATTTAGAGATCAATACTAAGGTGTCAGATATTTTAATATGACAGTCAAGAATAAGACTTCTATTAATTGTGATACTGAGAAACGGGAGATTAATAATGTTAGGACAATATACTGTAAATATTTTGTGCCTGTTGTGAAGCCATTGAATGTTATGCTTGCTAGACCAGGTGCCAATCAAGTAGCCTGATTTGCCTAGGAAAGTGTTAAGTTTTCCGAGTGTTTATATTCTAGATCATCTCCTTATAAAAGGTGGAAAGCTCTTGGGGCACACAGAGGAGAGTCAATCATTGTAAGACATCCAGACCCTAGCCGGTATTTCTAACCACCATATTTACAAAGATGTTCGATTTTTCTTGTCAATCATGACCTCTTGGATATTAATGAGATGAGATGATGCCAATGCCAAGAGTAGCTGGTCAGCTTATCTCATATTGGAGATGTTCATTGACTGACACCTGCAGGCAATGACTTTGTCTTGAATGTTACTTTCCACCTGTCAGCTCACACCTGAATATTCTTCAGGTCCAGCGGTGAACAGCAATGAGCACAAAGTCATAGAATTACATGTGTGTATGTATATATCAGATTCCTTCCATATTTCTTCATCCATTTCTTAGGGTACGACTTTCTCCCTCTGATCATTGTCTGGCTCCCCTAAAATGCATGTGCAGTATTCCTTTCAACCATTCCATTTCAAAGCAAATTCCACTTTGTTGTTACTCTTTGGATAAAGAGGTTTCTTTTGAATTTGCTATTAGATTTCTTTAATATATTAGGATTAATATTTCAGGTTGAAGAAGTTTCCTTTTCCACAGATGCTACCTGACTTGCTAAGTGTTTCCAGCATTTTGTGTTCTTACCACTGGTTATATTCACTTAGTAGTTGTGGTATCACATCTTACGATAATTTTGAAAATCTCCAGTTGGTCATCCCTCAGCCACCCTTTTCTAAGAGAAAATAAAATTGGTCTGTTCTTCCATTTTGATATGTACCATCTTGCATGCCTAAGACCATCTTCGTAAATTTCCTCTACTCTTTTCCCATTCCCTATTTTGTACCTGCAATGTGGTAACTAGAACTGTACACAGCTGTGAACAAGAAGTCTGCCCAACAAAGTAGGTAGGCTGCAGGGATAATTAACTGTTGGGATTTCAAGGTCATGGCAATAATAGACACCAAGCTAAGAAAAGAGCAGCAGTAGATTCTAAACAATCCTGGATATAGGACATTAAGGAAAATAAATACTACCAGAAGAAAGAAGATGACAAACCAAAACGCCATGGACAACAAGAGTAAAATAAAGCAGAAATTAAAAATCATATAGCAGATACCAGATTACTAACATAGCCATCCAGTCATAGAGCTGGGAAACAGGCCCTTCACACCACCATATCTATAGTAACCATCAAATGACTAAGTGTCAGAAAATAGCTTAGGAGTAACAGCTGCTTTTAGTACTGGTGACAAATATATAAGACCATAAGATGTAGGAGCAGATTTAGGCTATTAGGCCTATCAAATATGCTCTGCTATTCCATCATAGCCGATTTAATATCCCTCTTAATCCCATTCTCCTGCCTTCTACCCATATCCTTTGACACCCTGACTAATTAAGAATGTATCAACCTCCACTTTAAATATACTCAATGACTTGACCTCCACAGCCGTCGGTGGCGATGAATTCCACAAATGTACTAGCCTCTGGCTAAAGAAATTCCTCCTCATCTCTGTTCTAAATGGATGTCGCTCAATTCTGAGGCTATACCCACTGGTCTTAGGTTAACCTACTATAGGAAACATCTGCTCCACACCCACTATATCTCGGCCTTTTGATATTCAATAGGTTTCAATGAGATCCCCCCTCATTCTCCTAAACTCTAGCTGGTACAGGCCCATCAAATGCTCTTCATATGTTAACTCTTTCCTTCCCTGAATAATTTGCATGAACCTCCTCTGGACCCTCTCCAATGTCAGCACATCCTTTTGTAGGTAAGGGGCCCAAAACTGCTCACAGTGAGGTCAATCTAAGTGAGGTCACCCAGGCCGTTGAAATGAATTCTAACGTTGCATTTACCTTGCTTACCTCTGACTCAATCTGAAAGTTAACCTTTAGGGAATCCTGAAAGTCCTTTTGCACCTCTGATATTTGAATTGAGAAAATAATGTACACCTTTATTTCTCCTACCAAAGTACATGACCATACACTTCCCTACATAATATTTGATCTGCCCTGCCACTTCTTTCCCCTTTATCCCTATTTGTCCAATCCTTCTGCAGACTCCCTGCTTCCTCAATATTAGCTGCCTCTTCACCTATCTTCATGTTGTTCACAAACCTGGCCACAAAGTCTTCAACTCGGTCATCCGAATCATAGACATATAACGTGAAAAGGAGTAGTTCCAACACTAACCTCTGTGGAACCGGCAGCCAACAAGAAAAGGTCCCCTCTATTCCCATTCTTTCCCTTCAGCCAGTCAGGTAATATTTCCTGTAACACCATGGGCTCTTATCTTGTTAAATAGCCTCATATGCATCACCTTGTCAAAAGTCTTCTAAAAATCTAACTAAGCACATCCACTGACTCTCCTTGGTTTTCCCTGCTTGTTATTTCCTCAACGAATTCCAACAGATCTACCACGCAAGATTTCTGCTTAAGGAAACGATGCTGAATTGGGCCTACTTTATCGTGTGCCTCCAAATATCCCAAACCTCATCCTTAATAATGGACTCTAACGTCTTCCCAATCACTGAAGTGAGGGTAACTGATGTATAATTTCCTTTCCTCTGCTTGCCTCCCGTTTTAAAGAGTGGAGTGACATTTGCTATTTTGCAGTCCTCCAGAACCATTTCAGAGTCTAGTGATTCTAGAAAGATCATTACTAATGTCTCCTACAATCTGTTCAACCACCTCATCAGAACCCTGGGATGTAGTCCTTCTGGCTCAGGTGGCTTATCTACATTCAGAGCTTTCAATTTTATAAGTACTTTCTCTTCAGTAGTAGCAACTAGACTCACTTCTGCCTCCTGACTCTTTCAAATTTCTGGCTCACTGCTGATGACTTGCACAGTGAAGAATGATGCAAAATATTTATTAAATGTGGCTGCCATTACTTTGTTCGCCATTTCTACCTCTCAGTGTCATTTTCCAGAAATCCAATATCCACTCTCACCTCTCTCTTACACTTTAGATATATATGAAAAAAAACTTTTGGTATTCTCTTCAATATTATTTTCACTTTTCTCTCCTTGTGGCTTTTCTATTGCCTTCTCTTGGTTTGCAAAAGCTTCCCAATCCCCTAACTTACTACGAATTTTTGCAATATTATATGCTCTCACTTTTCCTTTTATGCTATCTTTGACTTCCCTCGGCAGCTACAGTTGCCCTATCCTCCCTTTAGAATATATCTATGCTGCACCTTCCGACTTGCCCCCAGAAACCCCAGCCATTTCTATTCTGTCATCATCACTGCTCATGTCATCTTCCAATCAACTTTGGATAGGCCCTCTCCCAAGCTTCTGTAATTCCCTTTACTCCACTGTAATACTGGTACATCTGACTTTATCTTCTCCCACTCAAACTGCAGAGTGAATTCTATCTTGTTATGATCACTGCCTCCTAAGGGCTCCTTAATGTTAAGCGTGTGGCCTCTCCAGTGATGAATATCTGTAATCTGTCAAGTAGAAGGCCGTGCACAATTCTGATTTGATGGAGGCAGATGTGAGAGCACGGAGGAATATCTGGTGAAACTTCTGAAATGCTACTGTGTGATCTGAAATCTCCAGAGGGGAAGGCCCTGAATCCTCGGCTTTGCCTGTTGCTTAGCAGCTGGGGCCAGGGTCGAAGCGCTTGGCAGAGATGGTGCTCGGTGCTCAGTGTCGGAGGGCTGGTCGGAGGCTCGAAGTTTTTGGACGACTCAGAGTTGGACTGTGGTCGGGTGCTTCCAGGATGCTGCATTGGCAAGTTTGCGGTGCTGGAAGCTCATGGCAGGGAGAGTTTCTCCCTCCTACTGTCTGCGTGAGATGCTGGGGCTATCGGGACTTTGAGACTTTTTTTTTTACTGTGCCCGTGGTCTGCTCTTATCAAATTATGGCATTGCTTTGCACTGTTGTAACTATATGTTATAATTTTGTCAGTTTTTGTCAGTTTTAGTCTTGGTCTGTCTTGTGTTTCTATGATATCATACCGGAGGAACATTGTATCATTTTTTAATGCATGCATTTCTAAATGACAATAAGCGAGGACTGAGTGTCCTCATAATCTAATCTAAAAAAAAATTTGTAGTCCACATCCTGGCTACTGTTCGAAGGTCTGTATATAACTCCCATAAGCATCTTTTTACCAGTCTATTGGCATTTCATAACTCTACCCACAAGGATTCTACATCATCTGATCCTATGTCACCTCCTTCTAAGGATTTGATTTTGTATTTTACCAACAGCCACTCCACCATTTCTATCTATCTGCCTGTTCTTTCATTACAATGTGTATTCTTGGATGTTAAGCTCTCAACTATGATCTTTGAGCTACAGCTTAGAGATGCCCGCATCATTCCTGCTTATTTAACTGTGCTACAAGATTATCTACCTTATTTCATATACTGCATTCATTAAAATATAATAGCTTCAGTCCTGTATTCATCACCCTTTTCAATTTTGCCCCCCCCCCCCCGGTTATACTTCAAGTCATTCCACTGACTGCAATTTTGCCCTATCATCAGTCTGTCCTTCCTCACAGTCTCACTATCTACTGCATCTACTTGTATAAAAACTGCCCCATTTTCAGCCCTATCACTGCTGTATCCAGTTTCCTGTCAGATTAGTTTAAATCCTCCCCAACAGCTCTAGTAAATCTACCCACAAGGATATTGATCCCCCTTGGTTACAGATGTAATCCATCCTTTTTGTAGAGGTCATACCTTCCCCAGAAAAGTTCCCAGTGATCCAGAAATCAGAAACCCTGCCCTGTACCAGCTCCTCAGCCACACCTGCATCGGCCAAATCATCCTATACTTCGCTCATGGCACAGGCAGCAATCCAAACATTACTAGCCTGGTGGTCCTGCTTTTCAGCTTTCTACCTCACTCCTTATCTTCACTCTTCAGGACCTCCTCCCTTTCCCTATCTTTGTTGTTGGCACCTCTAATTCTGGCTGCTCAATAGGAACAACTCACTTGGATTGATTTTTTAAAAAAAACATTTATTTATGCCTTAGACTTTGAATAGAGGGTAAATTTTTGAGATTGCGTCTGACATAAAATTTGTGAAGAGCAGTGTAGTGTCAGGATAAGATTAGACTCCAAGGAGAAATCGATGAATGGAATGAGTGACCGACAAATCTTCATGCTGGAGAATGCAAAAACTACAGGACGGAGACAGTACAAGAATAAAGAAATTTGAAGGTAGATGTGAATAGTTTGTTGAAAGTGAAAGTGGTGGGTTAAGAAAACAGTTGTGGCATTGCTCAGGATGATGGGCTTTGTACATAGTGGAGATCAAAAACAAGAAAGTTACAATGAATATTTATGAAACATTGACTCTGCCACAACTAGCCCTATATGTCTGGTTATGGACATAAACCTTTAGCAAAGATGTGAAGAAGTTTATTAATATCATTCTGATGATGAGGGATTTCACTTGGATGGACGGACCACAGAAATTAGGTTTGTTCCTCCTGGGACAGTGGAGTTTCTAATAGAGACAGTGATGTAGATTCATAGAGTCATGTAGCATGGAAACAGGACCTCCTGTTCAACTGGTGTTGCTGAGTGAGCTAGTCCTATCTGCCTACCTTTTGCCCACAGTCCTCTAAACCCCTCCTGTCCATGTATTTATCTGGATGGTTTTTAAATGTTGCTAGTGCGCCTAACACAACCAGTATTTCTGGCAGGTCATGCCAAGTACACATCCCACCTACCCCTGGTGCTTCTTTTAAATCTTTCACCCCTGCTCTATACTATGCACTCTAGTTTTTAGCACTCCTATCTTGGGTGAAAACTATGGTCTTTCACCATGTCTTTGCCCCTTCTAACCTCCTATTCCTCTATCAGGTCACTCCTTAGTCTCAAATGTTCCAGGGAATAAAGTCCTAGTCCATGCAACCTCTCCTTGTAATCCAGGCCCCCCGAGCTCAAGCAAAATCCTGGTGAATCTTTTCTGTGCTCTTTCTAGTTTAATGACATCTTTCCTATAGCAGGGTGAACAAAACTGTACAAAATACTCCAAGTGCTTTCTCACCAACATTGTATATTTCTACAACATAACTCCCCAACTTCTATATTCAATGCTCTGACTGATAAAGGGCAGTGAGTCAAACACTTTCTTCAACATCCTATCGACCAGTGACATCGCTTTCAGCCAACTATGCACTTGCATTCAAAGGTCCCTCTGTTCCATAGCACAACCCAGGGCCCAACCATTCACTGTAAAGTCCTACCATGGTTTCATGTCCCAAAATATAATACCTCCCATTTATCTGGATTGAAAGTTATTTGTCAATCCTCAGCCCACAAGATCTCCCTGTCATTTTTCATAACCTTCTACATTATCTACACAAAATGTTATACACAACATTCTCAGTGTCATCTTCAAAGTATGGTCTAGACCAGTGGTTCCAATCTTTTTTTGGCTCCCTGACCACATTCCCAGTGCCTCCTCTCTTTCCAGCCATTACATAAAAAACTAAAAAGAATTTTGATTTATGATGCACAGGATCATGAAAGAAAATAGGAATTGCAAATTCAAAGCAGTGACAAGTAATTGCAAAAAATATTCAAATCTATTTAAAGCTACAAATAAAATGATTTCTTTATTTAATTGCATTAAAAACAATTTTCATCAACTTTAGAGCGTACATTTGTAGTCCAACTATTGATTACTTCATTGCTTTCTCGTCTTTCAATGAGATGGATGGGCTTGGTGCAGTGATGTCAGCTTCTCAGCATCAGGCTGGATGGCATTCAGGAATCCCCACATTCTCTAATTTGTTCATTGTTTTGAAAGAGTTTTGGCCACTGCACTGAAACTGTGCGCCACTAAATATGATGTTGGAAAGGTGATAAAGAAGATCTTGACCTTTTTCCATACTGCAGGATAGTAGTCAGAGATTTCTTTCTGCAACCCAATGCCTTAATATGATATTTTGAAGCTCAGTTTCAGCTCAAAGTTATTTTGTAGTGAGATCAGTGCTTCCTTCATCCTTCCTGTTAATTCCTTATTGCAAGTGTTCAGGAATGGATTTATTACCCAATCTGGAATTTGGATTGAGAAAAGATCCTGAAATTTTTCTGACATGTATTTATGGAGCTGACCCAGGTGGGCACAGTGTACTTGAAGATCATCATCTGGTATTTTTCTTTCTCTTCCAACAGAGAGAGTCTTGAAAATTGGAAAAGATTGCAAAGGCCAATGTTGCACTTAAATAGGATTAACTTAAACAGAACTGTAGAGATGGCTGATTTGATCTTGATGAGGTTCACATCATTTCCTTGCAATTGAAGATTAATTTCATTAAATTTTGTGAATAATTCTGACATAACCAATATCATGCCTGATATTCTTGAGTTGATTACTCAAAGAAGCATTCAAGTCGTCAAAGAATATTATCAGTTTCCAAAAGCATCTCAGGCAGTTTCCTTTTGAGAGCCATCTGACCTCTGTGTGCAATAGCAGCTGTTTAAACTGTTCATCATCCTCTATACAAAGATCTCAAAATAGCCGAGAATTGAGAACATCGGACTTTATTCTACTTACAGCTGTGGTAGCAGTATTTAATGATTTGTGCAACCAATCACAGTTATTTTTGCAATAAGGTGTTGTAAGTGAATTACACAGTGAGTGGTAAATATATTAGGTTTAGCTTTTTTTCAAGAATAATAATCCTCAGTGCTGTCCTGTCAACGATGGTGCCCATCTATTGCACAAGCAAGAATGTTGGTGAGCAATGTGTCCTTCTCTTTGAAATTTGCTCCACAGCCCAAAATATTGACTCCAACTTCATATCTGCTCTAGTCTCCTTGCAAATAACTCTTGAACGATGCTTTCATCTTTTATGAAGCAAACATAACCAAGAAGCAAAGATTCATAGTCTGGCAAAACTGACTCATCCAACTGCAGAACAAATTCCATTGGTCTGAATATGTTGGACAATGTCTTCCACATTCTCAGAATTTTCACCTATTTGTCTTTGAACAGAGTCGCCACCTATTTGAATCACTTTAATTATTTAGTTTAGTGATTTGTGCAAAACCATATTCAGGACCTATCCTACTGCTACAGAATCAGATCTTTTCCAATTGTATGGGCTTTTCAGGTTTGACAATGAGCAATGAAATGTTATATGAAGCACACAATCCATCACTGTTTGTTGGGAAGTGCTAGTAAACTTGTTTTGAAATGTTTTCCATTTCTGAAAGTTTTCACAAAATGACTGAAAATAAGCCAATTTCTTGTTTGCTTTATTGGAGTATATTGTCTTCAAATGTTCAAGGAACCTGCATGCTTTAATTGCCTCATTTGAAAAAAAAAATCACACAACAGGTACATTGCTGCTGTTAGTTGCTTGGTGCTGGTATAAATCCATATTTCAGATACTAAACACTATACTGTCTACACTTCTTTTTTGTTTAGTCTGCTTCTGTCATTTTTGTTCAGATCAATTACAATCGTCAATTGCCTATTGTTTAAGTCCAACCTCAAGTGCTGCAAATTAATAAAGAGGAAAGTTATGACGTCATCACAGCTCAAGCAAAACCTGACTGGTTGAAAGTATATAACGAGGGGCAGCAATATTGTGATTGGGTTGTGGGCAAAAGGAATGAGGTCAAGGCTATACAGAGGGGGACTCCGAACTGACTCCATTGAATGCCATAGCCTAATTGGGTAACTGCACGATTAGAGTATGGGAATTGTACTAGTTAACACTGTACTACAGTAGTGAGAGGCAATAATGCGCCTGCCAGGCCTGGACATAACACACTTTCTTCAGTCCATTTTTCTCATGATATTTCAAACATAGAAGTGTCACATTGCTTTCCAATAACTATAGTGAGCTTTGAGCAAGGTCTAAAAGAATGGTGGGTTAACAAGCGATGAGGTGATTACATGATCACTGAGGCACTGAGGATCAAATACTTATAAAAGTAATTAATTTCTTAAATTAAGCCTGTAATCTCTCATCGCCCCCCCCCCCCCCATTACCAAGCACCCTCTCAAGGACCCCTTTATCTTTATCTTAGAAACTTCCACTGCCCTTGGGTAGGGGGTGGGGGGGGGTGGAGAAACAATACCACCCACTTCAGGAGCCACTGGTCTAGACTCTTAGCACTGTCGTTCAGCTGTCCTTTCAATCTCTTCCTTCTTGTAGAACATAAGAAGCAGGAACTCCCAATAGAAGGAATTTCCACCCCAACTCTTCCTGTGCTGTTGTTTTTGCGGGGGGGGGGGTTAATACTCTCTTCCTTATAAAGCAAATACTTCACTTAATAATATTATTTTAAGACCACAAAAATTCCACAGTATTTCACACTTCTGTTATCAAACAAAATCTGATTATTAAGTCATGGAACAAAAAAACTGACCAAAAGAGGTAGGTTAAGGGGCATTTCACAGGAAGAAATGAAGCATAGAGGCTTATGATTCTAAACATCAGATGCTAATGCTATGAATCCTGTGAGGAAGAGGTTTCACAATTTCTCTTGCACCGCTGTAGCCAGGAAGTGTTCAGCCATGACAAGACCAAAATTAACTATGAACGAAGCAAAAGACCACAAAGAAACTTCTTTGAAACCAACTGAAATGATAACATTATCAGTAACATTAATAGGTCAGTTGGGAAAAATTGTTCTATTTATTCTTATTTATTTCATAGAAACTGCTATTTTGTATAAAGTTATGAATAATCATTTCCTTTTCCCCATACGTCAATTTTCTATTGCCCATGGTGGGTTAAATGACTGTAAAAAACATGTTGAGGTGAGTGTAACAGGTGTCATTCATTCATTAGCATAGCTAACGTTATTTAAACTAGCTGGGTACCTGGCAAGTAGGCAGTTGCTAAGTGAGGAAGCACAAGAGATCCCCCCCTTACAAGACAAAGCAGTTCTTCAAAGATGCAGGCATTCTATATCAGATGCTTTCAAAAGATCTTGGAGACGTTCCCAATGAGAGACCAAATCTTGAAAAATCTGTCAATAGTCAATACAGACAGCCAAGATGAGGTGAATCCAGAGCAGATTTTGACTTTGGCAGAGAGATTTCCAACGTGATCAAGGCAGATGCAAGAGAACAACTCCACTTGGAAGTCCTGGATTATGTCTTAACTAACCTTGAAGGACTGGTGCCAAACTACAAAAGTTTGCCAGTTGATGAGTTCTGGGGGAAGCTGTCCAAAGTAAAATCTGTGAGCACAGGGCAGTTGAGATTCAAAGAGCTCTGCCAGTTGATGAAGCTGCTTTTGGTGCTGCCAAGTTCTAATTGTGACATAGAAAGGGCATTCAGCATGGTGCGTCACATTAAGACAGAATTCAGAAGTCAGCTGTCTCACAAAACACTTGTGAATCTGATGTCTTGCAAAATTAACAAATTCATTGACACAGGCTGCTATGAGTTTGAGACTTCCAGCAAAATGCTCAAATCTGCCAAGCAAGCCACATCACAGTACAAGGAAAGTTTGCAAAAGAAATAGAAAAGCTATTCGCATTAGCATTTAGCTATTAGCATTGAGACTGCCAACAAAATACTCAACAAGGAATATACATATGTGTGTGTGTGTGTGTGTGTGTGTGTGTGTAAATAGTTTCAATATGTGATCCAATAAATTGTTGTGTTCTTTCATAATTAAATGTCCTGTATACATACACGCTTGGAGGTCGACGGGGGGCTGGGGGGTATGGGGTTGCAGGGGGTGGGGGTGGTGGTGCTACCTCCCTGAAATGAGTTTTTGCAGGGTGGGATGTCTGCATTCTTCATCCTTCCAATTCTTTCAACAGAAGTACTGATTCATAAAGGATGGATATTAAGGGTTCATAAAGAGATTTCCTTGCCTTTCTTTGATATGAGACCTCATGTGGTCTATAAACAACACTGAGGATAAGGGCTATTCCCACTCTGCAGCTCACTCTGCTGACTTTGGTCTGACAGCAGGTCAGGGTCTATTCGGCAATGGTTTTGAAAATTCCTGGGACAAGTTTGAAGGGTAAGATTTTCTAAGTACAATATATTCCATCACGTGTCTGTTGAACCAATCTCTGAATGTAGTCAACAGAACTCATGAGGTGGAACAAGCAATCTATTGGAGGAACTCAGCAGGCTGAGCAGCCTATGTGCGGTGGGGAAAAGGCACTGCTGACATTTCAACTTGAAACCTTGCATTGGAACTAAGAACGGAGGCTAGGGTTCTAATCTCCAGGATAAGGAAACTTAAGACATTTGTTATCACTTGTTTCGATAGTGAAACTTGGCCTTGAGAAGTTGCCACCAAAGGTATAACAAGCTCAGCAAGAAGAGGTTGAGTAAGTGATTTAGGTGAGTGCAAATCTCAAAGGTTTCAGAGAGAAGGGACAGGTAAGAACAGGTAAGCTTTTTTATTGTCTGTAAATCCTTAGTTCTTAGTTCAGTGTAGGCAGGATAGTTAAGACACTGCAATGCTCCTTCCGTGAGATGTGGGATTTCAGGATACCTAACAGTATCCCTGATGACTACATCTGCAGGAAGTGCACCTAACTTCAGCTGCTGATTGACAAGGTCTAGAAACTGGAACCAGAGCTGGGTATACTCAGGACCATCCATGAAGCTGAAAGCCTCATAGATGAAACTTTTACTGAGGTAGTCACACCTGGAGTGCAGGCTTCAGGTAGTAGAGGGGTGACCACCAGGAGAAGTAAGGAGAGTAGGCATTCAATGCAGGGTTCCCCTGTGGCCATTCCCCTCAGCAACAAGCACAACCTTCAAGTTACTACTGGGGTGATGACCTATCAGGGCACAGCAGCAGCAGCCAGACCAGAGGCACCCTGGTCAGCTCTGAGGCTCAGCAGGGAAGAGTGAAATCAGGCAGAGCAATAGTGATAGGAGGCTCAATAGTTAGGGGGATGGTAAGCATATTCTGTGGACAAGAAAGAGAAGCCAGGATAATGTTTTGCTTCCTGGGTGATCTCTCAGAGCAGCTGCAGCATGTCCTCACAAGGGAGAGTGAGCAGCCAGAGGTCGTGGTGCACATTGGCACCAATTGACAAAGGTAGAAAGGAGGACGAGGTCCTGGGCAGGAAGTACAAGGAGTCAGGAAAGAGGCTGAAGAGCTGGACCTCAAGGTGGTGATCTCTGGATTATTCCTGTTACCGTATGCCAGTCAGGGGAGCAATAAAGTGATAGTACAGACGAATGAGTGGCAGAGGAAGTGGTGTAAGGGGCAGGGCTTCAGCTGTTTGGATCATTGAAACATCTTCTGGGGCAGGGGGTAACCTGTGAAAGAGGAATGGGTAGCTCCTAAACTGTAGGGCACCATAAATGGGAGGTTCACTCGTGTTACCAGGAGGGTTTTATATGTGTTGGTAGGGAACCAGATCACCAGGTCAGAACGTGGATGGATGAAAAGGAAGGTAGATGTCAGTGCCAGTAAAAACAGGCAGGAACTAAGTAATAAATACAATAGGACAGATAGTCTGAAGAGTATACATTTTAATGCTAGGGGTGTTATGGGTAAAGGTGATGAACTTAGAGCATGGATCAGTACATGGAACTATGATGTAGCCATTGCAGAGAAGGACAGGAATGGGTATTTAATGTCCCAAGGTTTTTATTTCTTAGAAAACATAGAGAAGGGACTAAACAAGGGGGAGGAATTGCACTACTAATCAGGGACAATATCACAGCTGTACTCAGAGGGAACATAATGGAGAGCTCACCCACTGAGTCTACATGGGTAGAACTCAAAAACAGGAAGGGTGTAATCACTCTGATGGGATTGTGCTACTGACCCCGCCCCCCAACCCCCAATTGCCACCGGGACATTGAGGAACAGATATGCAGGCAGGTTAGGGAAGATGTAAAAGCAATAGCATTGTTGTCATGGGAGACTTCAACTTCCCTGATAGAAAAATGGGTCTTTCTGAGTGCAAGTGGATTAGATGGGGCAGAATTTGATAGATGCATCCAGAATGGTTTCTTAAATCAATATGGATGTAGTTTAACAAGAGAAGGCTGTTGGACTGGACCTGGTCTTCTGTAATGAGCTTGGCCAGGTGACTGACCTTTCAGTGGGAGTGCAGTTTGGGAACATGACCACAACTCCTCAGGTTTTAAGATAGCTATAGACAAGGATAAGCACAGGCCTTGTGGGAGAGTATTAAACTGGAGCAGAACAAATTATGAGGGCATTAGGCAGGAAGTAGGGAGAGTAAATTAAGGACAGCTGGTTTTGGACAAGTCCACATCCAACATATGGAGGATGTTTAAAGATCAACTGCACAGACTATAGGACAGGTACAGTATGTTCCAGTCAGAAGGAAGGACAAAGATGACAATAGAAGTGAATCTTACATGTCGAGGGAGGTGATAAAGTTATTCAAGAAGAAAAAGGAAATGTATGTGAAGCTTAGGCAGCTGGAATCAAACAGAACCCTCAGCATTATAAAGAAGCCAGAAAAGAACTCGAGAAGGGAATTAGGAAATCCAGGAAGGGCCACGAAATGTCCTTGGCAAGTAGGATTAAAGAGAATCCCAAGGCATTCTATACATACATCTGGAGAAGGATGGAACCATTCAAGGATAAAGGAGGCAACATTTGCTTGGATGTGAAGGACGTGGGTGAGATCTTTACTGAGTTCTTTATATCATTATTTAACAAGAACAAGAACATTGAGGATAGTGATATACATGAAATGCTGGAGAAACACAACAGGCCAGGCAGCATCTTTGGAAAAGAGGAAACAGTTGACATTTCGAGCAGACAGCCTTCATTGAGTTCTGATGAAGGGTCTCGGCCCAAAATGTCGAATGTTTATTCTTTTCCATAGATGCTGCCTGGCCTCTGAGTTCCTCCAGCATTTCATGTGTGTTGCTTGAATTTCCAGCATCTGCAGATTTTTTTCATGTTTGAGGATAGGAAGATCAGTGCCAAGATATTAACATGTGAGGGCCTTTCAAAGTAAAGGAGGAGGTAGTATTAGGTCTCTTAAAGAGCATTAAAGTGGATATGTCCCCAGGGCCTGATGGGATATATACAA
This sequence comes from Mobula birostris, assembly GCF_030028105.1. Classification (NCBI taxonomy): domain Eukaryota; kingdom Metazoa; phylum Chordata; class Chondrichthyes; order Myliobatiformes; family Myliobatidae; genus Mobula; species Mobula birostris. The sequence continues at coordinate 76,830,431 of NC_092373.1, read as the reverse complement.
GGCTATTGAGAGAGGCAAGTGAAGAGATTGCTGGGGTCTTACCAATGTCTTTTTCTAGAAAGGGAACCATGGAAAATCCTAGAAACTATAGACCAGTGAGTATCACATCAGTGACAGGAAAGTTACGGAAGAGAATTCTTAGGGATAGGATTTATGAGGATTTGGAAAACCATGGCCTAATTAGGGAGAGCCAGCATGGCTTTGTGCAAGGCTAGTTGTGTCTTATGAACTTAATTGAGTTTTTTAACAAGGTGACAAGGGTGACTGATGAATGTGTATCTGTGGATGTTGTCTACATGGATTTTAGTAACGTGTTTGACAAGGTCCCTCATGGAAGACTCATCCAGAAGATTGAGATTCTTGGGATTAATGGTGAATTGGCTGTTTGAATTCAGAACTGGCTTGCCAATAGAAGACAGAGGGTGGTTGGTGATAGGACCTATTCTAGCTGGGGATTTGTGATTCCTGGTGTTCCACAGGGATCAGTGCTGGCACCTCTGCTTTTTGTGATGTACTGTATACAAATCACCTGGATGAAAGTGTAGATGGGTGGGATAAAAGATTGTATAGATGATAGAAAGTTTGGTGCTGTTGTTGAAAGTACAGCTGAATGGTAAAGAATGCAGTGGGATGTAGATCAGTTGCAGATATAGGTGGAGAAATGGCAGATGAAGTTTAACCCCACCAAATGCGAAGAGTTGCACCTTGCTAGGTCAAAGGTAAAGAGACAGTCCACTTTTTAGGGTATAACGGTGTTGTTGAGCAGAGAGAATTTGGGGTCCATGCTCATAGTTTCCTAGAAGTACCTTCAGAAGTTATAGAGTGGTTGAAAAGGCAGGTGGCATGCTTGCCTTCATTAGTCAAGGCACTGACTTTAAAAGTCAGGAAGTTAATTATGCTGCAGCTTTGTAACACTCGAGTAAGGTCATGTCTGGAGTATTGCATACAGTTCTGGTTACCCCATTATAGGAAGGTTGTCGAGGCTTTGAAGAGGGTGCAGAGGACTTTTATCTGGCTGCTGCCTGGGTAAGAGGGTATGTGCTATAACGAGAGGTTGGACAACATTGTGTTGTTTTCTCTGTAGTGGCAGAGACTGAGGGGAGATCTGTTAAAGGTTTATAAAATTATCAGAGGCATAGAGAGAGTAGACAGGCAGTATCTTTTTCCCAGCATTGAAATGTCTAATACTAGAGGGCATGCATTTATGCTGAGAGGGGGTAATTTTAAAGGAGATGTGAAGGGCAAGCTTTTTGCACAGCTTATCGCGGGTGCCTAGGATGCACGGGGAACGAAGTACAGGAGCCTTAGGTCACACACCACCAGGCTCAGAAAAATTTATTACTTTTCAGCCATCAGGCTTCTGAACCATCATGAATAACTTCACTCACCTCAACATTGAACTCATTGCACGACCTCTGGATTCACTTTCAAGGTCTCTGTAACTCATATTCTCAGTATTATGTTTTTACTTTTTTTTGTATTTGCACAGTTTGTTTTCTTTTGAACATTGGTTGTTTGTCTGTCTTTGTTGACGTTTTGTTTTCCATTGCTTTTTTTGTGTTTCTTTGTTCTACAGTGAACGCCTACACAAAAATGAATCTCGAGTAATATATGATGACATATACATACTTCAATAATAAATTTACTTTGAGCTTTGAACTTTGTAACTCAATGCTTATGCAATCAGAGAAGAGGCTCTATGATTTTTTGGTTCTCCAACTTAAGAATGGCCTCATCATGGCAGTAGAAGAGGACATGGACCAACAGACTGGAATGGGAATGGGAAGTGAAATTAAAGTGGGTGGCCACTGGAAATGTCCACCTTTTGCGGCAGATGGAACAAATGTGCTCAGCGACGCAATCCCCAATTTACATTGGGTCTCACCAATGTAGAGGAGGCTGTGCCAGGAGTATTGGATACAGTAGACAAACCCAATAGGTGTGCAGGTAGGTGAAGTGTCACTACCTGGAATGACTTTGAGGCCCTGAATGGTGGTGAGGGAGGAAGTGTAGGGACAGGTGTAACTTTCGTCCTACTCTCAGGGATAAGTTTTGGGAGGGAGATCAGTGGTGAGGGACGCATGGACAAATGAGTCACAGAGTATTCACAGTGGAAAATTGAGTGGGGGATAGAAAGATGTGTTTCACAGTGGGATCCCATTGAAAATAGCAGATGTTACAGAGAATAATGAGCTAGATTCTGAGGCTCATGGGGTGGTAGATAAGGACAAGGGGAACTCTATACCTGTATTGATAGTGGGAAGATTGGGTTAGGGCAGGTGTCCAGGAAATGGAGGTGTTGATCCTTGCGTTGGTCAACTAACTGAGGTCAAACAAATGACCACATAAATCGTAATTGATTTAAACACACAACGTTGTTACATCAAATGCAAATAACCAGGAAAGTTATGTTAATCCTGTGGCAATGCCACAGTAATGTGACAGCACAATTCTGTTACATCTCAGTGTGTCAAAGTTCAGAGTTCACTTCTGGCTCCTTTTGTAAGCAGTTTGCATGCTCTTCCTGCAAATTGTATTGCTTTCCTCCAGGTGCTTCAGTTTCCTCCCACAGTCCAAAGATGTACCCGTTAGTAGGTAAATTATCCTGTGATTAGGCTAGTGTTAAATAAGTGATTTGCTGATCAGCTTGGCTCATTGGGCCGGAAAGGCCTGTTCTGTAACAATCAATCAATCAATAAATAGATGACAGTTCCTAAATGCTATTGTTCTTTAAGGATCAGTACTTACTCAAACTACATCTCCCACTTACAACTCTGAAATAGGAGATCTCCCACCAAATCATTCTTCTTAGCCTTGCCCTGGGGATAAAGACTTTCTTGCAGTGGCTAGACTCCCTGGAGTTCTCACTTGCTAGTCTCCTGAGTTCCTATTTCTTAGTTTCCTGAGTTCTCACTGCTCTTTCTGTTAAAAACATTCATTATTATTCTTCAGTTTAGTTCTGTATTGTTATACTTCCATTTTGTTGTTTCTGCCCTACTGCAATCCCCTGTATCCACCTTTGAATAGTTCTAGCCCAAGTCTACAGGTGGCTTTTCCTCCCTGTTCCTCTCCCAAATAAAGATATGCCTCCAATAGCATTTTGTGGATTTTTGCTGAAGCTGACCATTTCACAACAATTATATGCAGTTCAAGTCAGACACTGGGCTCAGCTTATTTTAGTTCATGGACACAGACTATTCTCATAAATTCACGTTGATTCTTCTGCCTTATCAAACAGCATCCCACAAACAACTTCTTATTTGGAAATTATCCATGATTAGCAGATTACCTGTAGGCCTTTGTTGTGTCCACTTTTGATTACTTTAACACAGCAAGAGTTAGTTTGGAAAATGACAGCCTCCACTTCATCCACAACCTGGTGAGAACTAAGACATTTGCTTTGTCTGCTTGTCCGCTGTCCTTGATTTGTTCCAACTTGCTATACCACAGATTTTTAACTTTTTCAGGCCTGCAGTTGGGAAAAATGGTAGGCAGAGGAGACAAAAACAAAAGAGGAAGAAGGAGCCAGAACAGGAATGGAATGGGTGAAGGTGGGACAGTTGTTGGAAATGATAAACAAAACACAAAAACATAGAGAAACTGGAAGAAGTTTGAAATGACAGAGAGAGCAGGGTGGTGGTGGGGGGCAGGAGGGGATGAAATGGAGCTGAAGGCTACGAGAAGGCTTTTGTTGATAGCAATTGCCATGTCCAAATGCATTGATGAAATAATTACTAAAGGACAGTAAACAGAAGGGTGTGGGAGATGGTTGCTTTTCTGACTGGAGGATAGTAGGCATTAATGTTCCCCAGGGACTCATTGCTTGAATACTTATTTGTCCTGGCATTTGATTGTGATTTCAACACCACTTAACAAACTCTTATTTTTAAAAGTTGAACAAGACAGTCACACCAAGTGACATTGGAATGTCTTTTGCTCCTAACTTAATCAGTTAAGTTAAAACAAGAGCGTGCACCATGGTCATGTTTTGGAGCCTTGCCCTCAATGTTATGGGACAAATAGGCACACAGAATAATTGCATTGCATAGATTATTATTGTACTAATTGGCTGTAGGTGTGTGACAGAAACTATGGAATTTGCAGATGATGACAAAGTTGGAGTTATAGGGAGAAGTGAAGAGGAATAGTAATTGACTGAACAGAGACAGATAGGCTGGTTGAATGGACAAAGACATGGTTGATGAAATTTACTGAAGTATTCAATGGTATATTTTAACAACAAAAAGAACAAGAGAAAATATAAGCTACATAGAACAAAATCTGAAGAGTGTACAGGAACAGAGGAATGTGAGTGAGCATGTGCAGAAGTCTTGAAAAATGACAATAGATGTTTAGAAAGTGGTTAGTAAAGCATATTAGATTCTGTCTTTCACGAAGAGGAACACAGAGCTAATAACTCCCATAGACAACTCCAAGATAAAATACAATGGTGCACTTGAAAATTGAGTTAATCAGCAGTGGAACACATCGTCACCTACATCCGTTTTGAAATGTCCTGCTGCCAGTCATTAACATAGTTGTCTCGCTTAGGGTGAGAATTTCATGTTTGCTCACACTTGTTTATGACATTAGACTTGACCAAATGATGCAACAACAGTTGAAACCCCAGATTTCTCATCAGCAGCATTTTGCTTACTGAAAGATGAGTCAGTTTGAGCTAATATTGAAATCTCTAAAACATTATTTGAAGTGTGAAGCATACTTAACTTGCACCACTGCTGCAATGTGTACTCACAGCTTCCTCCGTACACTGACCCTTCCTCATATCTTCAAATTCTTCATTGCAACCAAACTGGGCTGCAGTGGCCACTTTTCTAGAACCAGAAACACTAAAAAATACAAAATATATTTAAAAAACATTCCTGCCCTGCCTTCGTGACACTCAGGAACTATTCAGAAGAAAACTAAAGCAATTCAACATTCAAGATCTTACTTGCTAAGGAGCCAGTTATTTTATTGATATTCATAGAGGAATGCTCTGTTTCCACAAAGTAATCCTCTATGATATCTGTGAGCTCATAAAATATTAAGTACAAACCTATACATGTTCTCACATGTTTAATGTTTACCTTCATTTTCAGCTTCTTAGAATCAGTAACATTCCATCCAATACATACTCATTTATTACTCATCACTGCATTTGTTAAGACATTGACACTCTCTATTCCGCAAGACCACACTGGATCTTCATCATCAGCTCGCGAGAACAGGTGGACTTGGCATGAGCACTTGTGCAGTGGTAGATTTCATCAGCATATGGACAAGTCATAATGTACACTCATCATTTGCCCCATCATTGAAATGTTCCCAAAACCAATTATCTCACTTTAAGTACTCTATTTCATTAACGGATGTTCTCGTTATTTAGTGCTATTTGTTTATATTTACTTTGCACAATTTGTTGTCTTTTGCACTCTGGTTGATCTTTCAATGATTGTTATAGTTACTATTCTATAGATTTGCTGAGAATGCTCACAAGAAATTGAATCATAATAACACACACACAATGATGGTGGAACGCAGCAGGCCAGGCAGCATCTATAGGAAGAAGTACAATCGACATTTCCGGCTGAGACCCTTCGTCAGGACTAACTGAAAGAAGAGATAGTAAGAGATTTGAAAGTGGGAGGGGAAATCTGAAATGATAGGAGAAGACAGGAGGGGGAGGGATGAGGCTAAGAGCTGGAAAGTTGATTGGCAAAAGGGATACAAGGCTGGAGAAGGGAGAGGATCATGGGACGGGAAGCCTAGGGAGAAAGAAAGGGAGAGGGGAGCACCAGAGGAAGATGGAGAGCAGGCAAGGTGTTATTGTGAGAGGGACAGAGAGAGAAAGAAGAGAGAGAAAATAAGAAAAAAAGAAAAAATAAATAAACAAACAAACAAACAAATAAATAAATTAGGGATAGGGTAAGAAGGGGAGGAGGGGCATTAACAGAAGTTAGAGAAATCAATGTTCATGCCATCAGGTTGGAGGCTACCCAGACAGAACATAAGGTGTTGTTCCTCCAACATGAGTGTGGCTTCCCCTTGACAGTAGAGGAGGCGGTGGATTGACATATCAGAATAGGAATGGGACATGGAATTAAAATGTGTGGCTATTGGGAGATCCCAGAAAAGCAGGAGGCTGGAGTCTTCAGGCTTGAGGCTAGGCAGAAGGCTGGGGACTTGAGGCAAGGCTTGGGGCTGGAGGCTGGAGGCTCCTCCTGCGCAGGTGACAGTTCTTCTGGGGAGGGTGCAGTTCTCCACCCGACGGAGGCAAGGGACAGGAAGGGACAGAACCAACCGTAGGTAACGGCAATACGGCCTGGCTTACCCGACGGAGGCTAGGGACAGGAAGGGACAGAATCAACCGCAGGGTAATGGCAAGCTGGCCAGACTCACCTGGTGGAGGCAAGGGACAGGAAGGGAGCTAGGTATGGGGTGGCTCCAGGACAAGACTGCAGGCGAGACGAGGCGAGAGTTACCAGCAAGACCAGGCAAGGCTTCAGGGAACGCAAGGCGAAACGAGAACTTCAGGTGAGGTGAGAGTTACTGGCAAAATAAGGCAAGGCCTCAGGCGAGGAAACAGAAGGCAGAGGAAGGGATACAAGGAGTAAGGGCAAGAACAATCCAGCAGCCATGCCCTGGTCTCTGAAGGTATTTATGCAGCCAGCCCAAAGAAGCTTCGGCTGCCTCAATTAGAGCTCAACAAGAACAGAAACAGCGTAGACAGGAAAACCTGGAGCAAGGGTCGATGGACCGGACCGTGAACCAGAATACGGACTTCATGGATCGGATCATGACACTTGTTAGACACGATCTGCCCTTCACAAAATCATGCTGACTGTCCCTGATCAGACCATGATTCTCTAAATGCCCATAGATCCTATCTCTAAGAATCTTTTCCAACAGCTTTTCCACCACAGACTTAAGGCTCACTGGTCTATAATTACCCGGACTATCCCTACTACCTTTTTTGAACAAGGGGACAACATTCGCACTCCTCCAGTCCTCTGGTACCATTCCCGTGGACAGCGAGGACATAAAGATCCTAGCCAGAGGCTCAGCAATCTCTTCCCTTGACTGTTTGTACAATCTGTTGCATTTTGCACAATGGTTGTTTGTCCATCTTTGTGTGTAGTTTTTATTTATTTAGAGTTAGAGTGTGGAACAGGCCCTTCCAACGCAATGAGCCATGCCGCCCAGCAACGCACCTATGACCTACTACCAGGACAATTTTACAATTAACTAACTGGCACATCTTTGGAATATAGGAGGAAACTGGAGCACCCAGAGGAAACCCACACAGTCATTGGGAGAACATTTTCATTGATTCCTTATGTTTCTTTGTATTTATTGTGAATGCCCACAAAAAATGAATCTCAGGGTAGTATATGGTGACATGTATGATAATAAATTTACTTCAAACTTTGAACTTTGGATTGAAATGTATGATCTCAAATTTGTCCACAGTAATCAAAATGCATAACCGCACTACAATTTGGATACTCAGTCTCCCTTGCATTTACTTGCTGAGATGCTCCTTCAATGGGTGATGACTCTGCTAAAAACATTTCAGCACTACAGGTAATGCAATAGCTATGGCTGGCCATGCTGAATGTGTTAGGAACTTTGAGACAGAATTCAAAACAACATATCTATCAGTGAAAAGCCCACTGCCACTGTTACACCATACCTGGACCTTTCTAATGTATGATAGGTTTCCAAGACTGCCGTGTGACCTTTGAACACATCCATGACTGGACTGCTGTCTCTGTGGAAGTAAAGACATGTTGATTCACAGCTTCCATGTCATAGGATCTTTCCCACTGCTGCACCAGATCTCTACACATTTTACAACTTTTGCATATCACAGCATGAGAGAATTCACCCAGTCTCTCCACTTCTGGAGAAGCGATTTAATCTACTTTGATTTCAATGTAGAGCATGTGATATCTCACATACTTTTTTTCCAGGTTCCTCAGGTTGTCATAGCCGGGGTAGGGTGGGGTGTAGTAGGGATAAGCTCCCATTACCTAAAAAATGACATGCATCTCAAACAGCCTCTGATAACTAAGTCCAGCTCCTGGACTTCACATATGACTTTGTTACTAAACCTAGTGGAACCATTTTTACTGACAGGAGAAGGCAGAAAGGCAGATTACTGCCGCTTTAAAACCAGTCACACCAGGCAAATGGAGCTCATCAGCCATGGTTGGCAGCTCATCTTGGAGAAGGAAAGCTCCACTACCTTGTGGTTACACCCACTCATGGGGACGGCTTCGGGAGTAAACCCTGAGGGAAAAATCCGGAGCTGGAATTCCCAAGGCCATTTTACATTGAGTTAAATGCTGACTGGCAATTCCTGTGACGCTGCCTGGGTTAAATTGTATCAGTCTCTGCTGTTCCTTTAGATTCAACAGCTGTGTGGAGGGAGGGGAGAGCCTGCTGCACCTGCTGCATGGTCAACAAACAGCTTGCTCTTCATATCGTACTGCTCTGGCTTGTGTATGGACCGCAACTCAGACAGCTAGGATGAAACATCCATGGTTGACGCTGACCAACAGAGGACCTTATTGGTGTTTTCCAGCTTTTTCTGGCTTTCTGCAAGTTTTTATAGCCATTGGCTTTACTCACATGCTCCATGGAATTCATTAAAAAGCCAAATATTTAATGGTTAGGAGAGGTTCTCACTTCACTGCATATCACAAGAAGAATTCCTTTATGGGGAACATTAAATTTCTGAGAAGCATCCTGTGGTAGTCTGAACAGCCAGATTTCCCAGTCACCAAATTAACCTGGGCCTGTGGATCTTGAAAGACAACACTATACTCACACCAGTACATTTTAAACCATACCATTTGACTGCAGACTCAATAAGTGCCATGCAAATGCCAGGAATGTAGTGGAAAAATGTTGGCGGAGGCGGAGTTAAGATGGTGTTAAACGGCAACTCCTTTGCTTGCATCTTCGGAAACAGCTTGATTTCCATCCTTAGTATCTTTATTTTTCCCTTTCAGGATTCTTTTGAAGACCCTGACCTAGGGTTCCACACAGACTTCGGTTCTTTGCGGGAATGGGACCCGTTCTCGGGGTTTCAGAACCAGCCATTGTTCGGCATGCCAAAGGTTCTGCATGAGAGGAGGCCTAAGATCTCGGGGCTCTGGAGACGGGTGGATCGAGGGTCGGTGTCACAGCAGGAGACTTGTGTGTCGTCAGGGAGGCCGGAAAAATCTTTCACTGTGGGCCCGAAGACCTGCAATTTTTGCGACAATAAAGCAACGAAACAGACTTTTTAGCTTTGTAAATCAGTGAGAGAGAGAACCTGTGGGTGGCCAAGTGCTGGATGAAATGCAATAGTCTTTGGGGTAACTGCAAGGTCTGTGTATTTGCTATCGCTTAGCTCATGCTTGTGCTTGGTAACGGGAGCACTTTTTTTGGCCTGGGGAGTGGTATCGTTGCCTTGCTGCTGCTTACACGTGGGGAGGGGGAGCTGGAGGGGGGGACTCTGAGGTTCACACTTTTAACTGTCCTTCATTCTTAGTGGGGCATTTCTCTGTTTTCGTGGATGGTTGCAAAGAAAAAGCATTTCAGGATGTATATTGTATACATTTCTCTGACATTAAATTGAACCTTTGAACCTTTGAAAATGTCATTAGTCTCCTAAACATCAGGTTCATCGCCCACATTAGTCCTGGCACATTTTGCAATACACTCGTAAGCCTCTAGATCCAACACATCATTCCCAACAAATTCCACCATCTCCAAAGGGATCTTACCACCAGACATAACTTTACCTCCCTCCTCTCTCTCTGTTTACCGCAGGGAATCTGTGATTCACTTTTCCATTGATCCCTCCCCACTAATCTCCCACCCGGCACTTATCCCCGCAAGCGGCTTGTTCACCTCCACCTGCCCATTCACCTCCATTCAGGACCCCAAACAGTCATTCCAGGTGAGGCAACACTTCACCTGAGAATTTGCTGAGGTTGGTACTCCAAATGGGGCCTCCTCTACATTGGTGAAAACCGTCATAAATTGGGAGACCGCTTTGACGAACATCTCCACTCCATCTGCCAAAAGCTGTACTTCCCGGTGGCCAAACGTTTTAATTCTAATTCCCATTTCCATTATGACATGTTGGTCTGGTCCATGGCCTCCTCTTGTACCAAGATGTACCTCCTCAGGTCGGAGAAACAACATCTTATATTCCATCTGGTAACCTCCAACCTGATGGCATAAATAACAATTTCTCCTTCTGGTAAAAAAAATTCCTCCCCCTCCCTCTTCTATTCCACAATCTGGCCCCTTAACTCTTCTCATCTGTCTATCACTCCCCCGGGACCATCCTCCTTCCCTTTCTTCTATGGTCCACTCTCCTCTCCTGTCAGACTCCTTCCTCTCCAGCCCTTCACCCTTCCTTCCCATCTGGTTTCACCTTTCACTTTCTAAGTATCCACCTTCCACTCCCCCACTTTTTTATTCTGTTGTCTTCCTCCCTCCTTTTCAGACCTGAAGAACGGTTTGGCCTGAAATGTTGACTCTTTGTTTATTTCCACAGATGCTGCCTGACTTGCTGAGTTCCTCCAACATTTTGAGTTGGTGTTTCTTTGGGAGAGGATGGGGTTTCCTCCTATGAAAGAATAGACAAATAATGATTGCAGTTTAACAATAAGAAATTTCCCATTTAGGACAAAGATGAAGTAAATCTTTTCCCTCATTAGGTCATATGTCTGTAAATCTTTTCCTTTGGCTATTTTTAAAGCAGAGTGAGATAGATTCTTGATGAAGAAAAGGATGAAACATTACTCATGTGCAGACAATCAGATCAGTCATAATCTTGTTAAATGATGGAGTAGGCTCAAGGGGCCATGTGTTCTTCTATTAATCATAATTTGCATGTTCATGTGTTTGTATATTTACAGTGCAAGAAAGTCTAAGATAGTTCCACCGTGCATGTGTAAACTTAAGTGCTGTGAGCTGGAACCCAATTAACTACATTTTTGGCAATAACAGTGAGCAGAATAAAAAAAAGATGCAGGGAATTTTTCTGAATATTCTCGGATGCACAGGATCTAGAAAAGACAGTGATGGGAAGAAAAGAGGGGAGGTTCAGTACTGATTGTAAATATTGCTGTGGCGGAGAGGGAGTCTGTCTTTGAATGAGTAAGGGCAGAAGCTATCTGTTTTGGATAAAGAAACAATAGGTATAATTGCACTACTGTGGGCGACCAATTAATGGGAAGGGAAGTCAGGAGGAAATATGCTGGGGAATTACAGAAATCTGGTCTCATAGTTATAGTTGAAATCCCCCTCCTCATCACTACTGTCTGATAATTCTCTGAATACAGATGGGAATTGCAATAATGTTAAAATGGAAGGAGTTCCTAAAATATGTTCACAACAACTTCCTTGGTTTTAGAGTCTCTGTGCCATTTCTGTACATAACTCTGGAAAACGAGGGAAGCCAAGTTGGACAATTATCAAAGTGGGATAATATTATAGAGATTGATTTTACAATAAAAAGGGATATTGACCACTGCATGGCAAAATTAGTCACTGTGAGCAGAAATGATTTTAATTTCAGCACAAGAAAGTCTGCAGATGTGGAAAGTCTGGGACAACATACAAAATGTTAGAGGAACTCAATGGGTAAGGCAGCAGCTAAAATGGACACCAGGTGATTCTGGCCAAGACACTTCAATGGGACTGGAAAGGAAGAGGGAAGAATCCAGCATTAAAGGGTGGGGTGTGAAGTGATAGCTGGTGGGTGATAGGTGAAGGCAGGTGAGAGGAGGAAAATAGGCAGGTGGAGGAGAGTCAGATTGAAATAAGAAACTAGATGCTGATAAGTGGAAGTTACAAAGGCTGAAGAAAGTGGAATCTTATGAGAGAGGACAGTGGAGAAGCTAGGTGCATTTAAAACGGATAAATCATTCGGTGCTTATGGGATAGATTTTACTGTATCAAGGAAGAAAGGAAATTTAAGCAGTATAACTTTTCAAGTATTAAAAGCACTTAGACATTCAGGGATTTTCCAAACAGATGAAAAATTCCTGGAACATCAGAAACCTGCAGATGCTGGAAATCCTGAGTAATACAAACAATGTACTCTGACCTTTCTGATTAATAAAAATAAAAAGATTTAAAAAGAAAGAGTAATACAAACAAAATTCTGGAGGCACTCAGCAGGATCAAGCTTCATCTATGCAGCAAAATTAACGGACAATGATTCAGGCCCTTCAGTCCTGTTGAAGGATTTCAGCCTGAATCATCAATAACAGCCAACTTTCCCTCAGAGTTTTTAAGATGTGGGTGGCAAATGAGAGCGTCCTATCCAGTGTCACGCCCAGTTATATTGGAGTCGGATGGTGTTCAAACTCCTTCCCGCACCAGAAGATCTTGAGTTTCTGAGCTGCTTCTCGATTCCTCAAGTGGAATGCACGCACTTGAATTTTTGATGATTTGGGTTCAGAGACCATTTTTCATATTACTGTTTCATTGCTTCGAGGACTGCTGTAAGTCGTACTTCAACTTCTTGGAGGGAGTTAGCTTGTGTTGCTATGCATAAGTTTATCTGCATAGATAAACCTACATGTTTTAGGAAAGGTTGGTTAGTCAATTGTGTAGACATTAAATAGTAGAGGTGCTAGGACTGATCCCTGTGGTAGTCCGTTCTTTTGTGGACGCCACCATCTCTTAATTCCATTCATTTCTACATAAAATCTGCGATTTTCTAGGAGGCTTCTTATTACTTTGACTGTGGTTTCGTTCTTTAGCATTTTAGATAATTTCAGCAGAAGGCCTCTGTGATTCACAGTGTTGTATGCCGCTGTTTAGTCAATAAATACTGCCCCTGTAATTTGTCGCATTTCAAAGCCACCCTCGGCCTGAAACGTCGACTGCACCTCTTCCTACAGATGCTGCCTGGCCTGCTGCGTTCACCAGCAACTTTGATGTGTGTTGCTCAATATACTGGGTTAAATTTATGGTGTTAAAAATCCATTACGTTACTTTTTCTGAGATCTGTTCGCAAAGATCTCAAAAATCCCAGGACTCTGGGCAACAGCAGTAGATTTTCCAACTCCCCGACAACACACGGGTCTCCTGCTGTGACACCAATGCTCGATCCGCCCATCTCCAGAACCCCAAAATCTTAGGCTTCCAAATCCGAGCCGGACTCTCAGGCCGAACCCTTGGCGTACCGAACAATGGCCAGTCCTGAAACCCTGAAAATGGGTCCCATTTCCGCAAAGAACCGACGTCAGCGTGTAATTCAGGTCAGGGTCTTCAAAAGAACCCTGAAAGGGAAAAATAAAGATATTAAAATGGAAATAGAGCTGTTCCCGAAGATGCAAGCAAAGTAGTCGTTGTTTAGCGCCATTTTAACTTCGTTCCGCCTCCACCACCCTTTGGCTAAAGAAATTTCTCCGCATCTCTCTTTCCAAAGGGCGCCTCTCTATCCTGAGGCTGCGCCCTCTTTTCCTAGACTCTCCCACCATGGGGAACATCCTTTCCACATCTACTTGTCTAGGCCTTTCAACATTCAAAAGGTTTCAATGAGATCCCGCCTCATCCTTCTGAATTCCAGTGAGTACAGACCCAGAGCCATCAAATGTTCATCATATGATAGCCTTTTCATTCCTGGAATCATCCTTGTAAACCTCCTCTGGACCCTCTCCAATGCCAGCACACTCTTTCTAAGATGAGGGGCCTAAAACTGTTCACAATACTCAAGGTGAGGCCTCACCATTGCCTTATAAAGCCTTAGCATCACATCCTTGTATTCTAGACCTCTTGTTCAGGGACTACTGTCCTCCTCATTGAACTAAAGTGTACAGATCAAACTTTCCAAATCTGTGAATGATATAAGTCTAGGAAACTTAGTTGACAATAAGAAGAGTGACTTAAGTCATAATATGTTCTATTTGACTAACTTCACTCACCATTTGTAAATCAATTAATAAGGATGTGAGAACATAGTGGAGATCTGATGTTTCAGTTTTCAGTAAAAAATTGCTTCTGGATAACTTACAAACTTTTAGCACAAGACATACTGTTATTCATGACTATGGGCATAAAAAAAATTTGTAATTATTCCATCCATATTGTCGATGAGGCTTCATCTGCAGTAATCAGCATCTATAGTGCTAATGTGTTTCTGCCAATTAGCTCATTCAGAGCCTGAGGTTTCAAATACATTGCAGGGTGGGGAATAGGCAGGAGGTAGGAGGTTGCACTGAAAATTATAAGGTATCCAATTATAGATTTGAATATTTTTATTCAGGGCCTCGTGGGAGAGCAGAATGTGGGTGAAAGGAAGAACAAATTACTCTGAAGCTGGGTATGGTGGAAAAAATTAAGAGCTTGTTAGGTAGAAGTTAATTCTGTATGTACAGGTGACTATGGTTTATTACAACATCAGCCCTGGTACTGCACTAGGATGAGCATGAACAGGACGGAACTGCCAGGAATGTAAAAAGACTTGTCCCAACAGGTTACTATATCACTCACTAAATGCAGGAGGAACTTAGCAGGCCAGGCAGCATCTATGGAAAAGAGTAAACAGTCGATGCTTCAGACCGAGCTCCTTCAGAACCCTCCAGCACTTTGTGTGTGTTGGCTAGGTTTCCAACATCTGCAGATTTTCTTGTCATTATGTCACTTACTGGAGCCTGAGACTGATGAAACATCAACAAGGGCTAGCACTGAAGCACTCTCAGTGCTAGTCAAAATCACATTGCTTTCAGTTAACTTTTGTTTCAAACTTGAGCTGTGGCCTTCTGTAAAATTCATGAGGCTGCAACAAGTAGGACACTAACTAATTATTCAGACAGAGCACAGCTATCTATTTCCAATCGAGTAGGTTAATTACAGAATTCACACTTATTGCATCAGCATCTTTTCTCAGTTGCAAGATGTTAGTAGCCTGACACGCAGAGTAATACGTGAAGGTTTTCTGCTGTAGGTATAGCAATCTGAAGCTCTCAGAACAAAATATATTCCTGTTACAGACTTAGCATCTAGCTGTTATCACTCTTCAGCTTTCTAAGGCTGATGTTGACTGTCTTCACGATACTAAGAGAAAAAAAAGTAGCTAGAAGTGAAAATATAGTCAACAACTAACTGAAAGTCTTGAGAAAAAATAGGTGATGCAGCTCATAAGGACAATCTGGAATTGATATCTGATGTGAAATGGAATTGTTCAAGCCTTATATCTTCTAAATTGATCCAGATATTGTCCTTAGTATTTTATCATCAGCTGTTTTGAACATTTGTCTATGGCGAATACAGTATATATATTTTTATGTACTCCACTTATTTTCCATGCCTTCATCTTTTGCCCTGTCCCTTTCTTTCATTCTTGCCTTTGTTCAGAATAATCCTTTGGTCTCTGAAGTGGCTCCATCTTATTCAATGTTATTTGTTATGAGGTCTCCTTGAACAATTTGAAGAATATGCATTAACAAGCATTAAAAATGTGCATGTGCGGAATGCATCATTACCACTCTTAGAACCATTTGTAAGCTTTCTCTGCCCTGTAAAGTCTTCTGAAATGTTCTAGAAGTTCTTGAACCATGATACTGTTTCACCAACTTAAAGGAAGAAAGCTGGCTATGATGCTAAGGGAATTGTCTGTCCATTGAAAAAACATTAAGCAATCTTTACATGTAAACAGCAGCAAAGGGAGGCATTTGGTTAAATTAAATCCTTGTCTGATGGACAATAATCAGAAGTCTGGTTTATTCAAAATCCTAAAGCATCTGAGAAATGTTCTTTGCAATTTAATATAAGCATTTATGCTCTGTTAATGTCTGTAGGGAACTAATCCATCTTTATTGGTTTGAATGAAATGGGGAATCTTAAGGGACAAAAATTCCATCTTGCAATCCTAGAAGCAAAGTGTTAATTGGAAGTGGTGTAGATTCCTTTCTAAGTTGGTCGTTTTCATGTTTTCACAGTTGTACTTCAATTTGTTGAATGTTCACAAGAATATTTGTTAATAATTTTTAAAAGATGTTTCTTGGTGTTTTTGTAGATCAAAATAAAAGCCACCTTGAAAATCCAAAGCAAATAAAATTATTTGAAAATGCTCATATACACAATTATACTCTAAGCATTAGTTTGTCAAATAACGTTTTTAAACTTGAGTAAAAGGAAGTAGTCTTACACCAAATACAAGTAACGTTTAAAATATAGCTTCTATAGTAGGTTGGCTGATGTGTGGTAAAATGTGCTATGGTGAACGATACAGCTCAACTTGACGACGTCTTTATCTCATGTGATGGTATTGGAAAGATAAGAACTAGATGCCAAATGCTCCTGAGTTGACTATACTAATTCATGAGCCATTCATTCCATTGATTCATAGTGTTTGGAAACTTCACAGTACAGAGTAAATGTCTTGAGAATGACAAGGAGAGGCTGATCAGCATACTAGGAGAGCAGGAGCATGATAAAGTTTCCATATGAACTTTACTTAATTTAACAAACGCAACTAGGCTACAAATTCACACCAGTTTAATTTTATACATGACACAAATAAATGTAGACAGTTTAAAGGTGGGAACTTCCTTTATGTTAAAAATGATACTGAACTGTGTTGGGTTTCATTACACAAAACTTCAGTGTGACTCAGAGTTTCAAGACTATCCACGAATTTGACCCACGCTCTGGCTGCCACTCAAGCTCTGTATGGATGACCATGGATTCAGGAAAGCAAGTTTTTCACTCTCATAGCTACGGATAGAGAAAATACATTAAAAAAAACAGAAAGAGGAGCAAGTGCAGATGTGGATAGATGAGAAAGAAGGACTATGAATTTGAGAAAGAATAGCCACAAAGTTAAACTGATAACATGCATATTAACCAATAAGACTTTGAGACAGAGTGCTTTCTTTAGAGTGTGCCACTAATAGATGGAGCTGTGCCCAGCCACTTCGGTAAATTTACTGTAACAAAATAGAGAACAGATTTGTGACCTTGTATGATCTGGAGTGTGATGTGTATTCTCCCACATCTGGAATCGGTCCAAAGTGGACTACACTTTCTCTGACTCTGACGCTCAGCACTGACTCTCTTTGGCCCCTCTGTGGTAGCACTTTCTCCGACTTGGCCATCTCCAGTACATTCAGCCACCCATTTCCTTTGAGTATATATGTCAATGGCTCTCTTGATTATTTGGAATCACCACTTCAGAATGTATCCCCCAGATTACTTCAGTGTTTTCTTGTTGTATTGACAGCACTTTTATAAATACATTATTTCATGACTGATTGCTTTGGAAGGACATTATACCTCACTTCCTAGTCAACTCAAAATTACTGTCCTTGCTGTAAATCTTTGACATGTAATTCATATAATGCGTGTTCCTTGTAAAAGATCAATCTAGACTGGAACGAGATACAATTTGTTCAACAGGCTTTCTGAACTTGAACTTGTACTTTTTACCTGCAAAGTTCATCTCACCCACTCCAGGTATTTTTGATGTCATCGTCATGGTGGATTGTTTGTTAAAAAAAAATTCTACTGCACATTATATGCATTTTTAGCATGCGTAAGGAATTACTTGTGCCTTGCCATCACAAGGCCTGCAGCATGTAAGCCAGCTCTGCAATTTTTACCATATTTAATCTTTATTGTTTTACATCCGCTCATGTATTGTCTTCATTTAGCCATCCAACATTTCCAGCCTGGCCTTGGCTGACTCTGCAGATATGCATAACTGAGCATATTTTTCTGATGTTAATTCTTTCTCCTGTAATAGCTAAGCACTGAAGTCTATAAACAATCTGACCTCAGTTAAGTTAATCTTTAAACATGCGAGACTGTAGTTTCAACAGTCTGAGCTCTATTAGACTATCTTAGCTTCATTAAGAAAAGTATCAACAGATTCTCCCTTGTGTTACAACATACACCTAACCACGCCAGCATCTGGGATTTAGATCCTGTAACTCTCTGGACTATGGATAGCTGGTATGGCCCCTTTAAAGATTCAGGACCATCCCACTAATTGGCAATTGTATTTTAGGTGCCAAGAATTAAATATTTAAAGAGCACCTGAACAGAACCTCAGTGCTCTATCGTAAGCCCAACCAGAGATATCGTCTTGCATTTTGTTTTGAGCTCAGTTCTTGATCCAGTTTTATTCCGTGCCTTGATCCTAGCCTTGGATGATCCAGCATTTGGGTCCAAACCATCCTTGTCAAGGACTCTCATTGCAGTACCATTCCACCAGCATACACCCAGTCTTTCATCCGCTGTGACCAGCCACAGTGAGAAGATTTGTAGACAGATCCTAGAGGTACACAACCTCCAGGTAGCCATTTGTCAACTGTCGCAAAGAGGAAGCCAGAGTCACTTGGGAGAGGCAGTCGGTCACTCTGCAGAACTAATACATTTTCCAACCTGGAGCGGTTCGACGGTGACCCGGAGTCTTGCCGCAGCATCCTCATTCAATACTCATTAGTGTTCGAACTGCAGCCGTTCTGGTTCCCTTCAGAGGGCGGAAAGGTGGCCTTCATTATCTGACTGGAAATGCCCTGTCTGGGCGACCATATGTTGGGAACGAAGGTCGTAGGCTGGCTTGGATTCGGAGGAATTCATGAGGAAGGTGTTCTATCATCCTGCCAGCTGAGCCTCAGACAGTCTGATAAAGATCTGACAGGGTGGATAGTCAGCAACCAGCTAGGCGATCAAATTTTGGATATTGGCCCAAGAGAGTGGTTGGAACAGGGTTGCGTTGACCACTCTATACCGCCATAGACTCCAAGATGAACTGAAGGATGCCACAACCTTGGGAGAAACAGCCAAGGTGTGAGAGGTCCTGATCGACCAATGCATTTGTCCCAATAATCATCTGGCAGAGCATAAATGGGACATCAAGATGGTACACTTTGGAAGGACTAACTCCAAGGCAGAGTACATAGTAAATGGCAGGATACTTGGTAGTGTGGAGGAGCAGAGGGATCTGGGGGTACATGTCCACAGATCCCTGAAAATTGCCTCACAGGTAGCTAGGATAGTTAAGAAAGCTTATGGATTGTTAGTTTTCATAAATTGAGGGATAGAGTTTAAGAGTCGCGAGGTAATGATACAGCTCTGTAAAACTCTGGTTAGGCCACACTTGGAGTACTGTGTCCAGTTCTGGTCGCCTCACTATAGGAAGGATGTGGAAGCATTGGAAAGGGTACAGAGGAGATTTACCAGGATGCTGCCTGGTTTAGAAAGTATGCATTGTGATCACAGATTAAGGGAGCTAGAGCTTTACTCTCTGGAGAGAAGAAGGACGAGAGGAGACATGATAGAGGTATACAAGATATTAAGAGGAATGGATAGAGTGGATAGCCAGAGCAGCGCCTCTTCCCCAGGGCACCACTGCTCAATACAAGAGGACATGGCTTTAAGGTAAGGGGTGGGAAGTTCAAGGGGAATATTAGAGGAAGGTTTTTTACTCAGAGAGTGGTTGGTGCATGGAATGCACTGCCTGAGTCAGTGGTGGAGGCAGATACACTCGTGAAGTTTAAGAGACTGCTAGACAGGTATATGGAGGAATTTAAGGTGGGGGGTTATATGGGAGGCAGGATTTGAGGGTCGGCACAACATTGTGGGCCAAAGGGCCTGTACTGTGCTGTACTATTCTATGTTCTATGTTCTATATCAAAGAGGGCTAGCCTTCCATCCCCCCCCCCCCCACTCTTCCACCCCCACAATTTCTCGGACCATGGTCAGCTCATCTCCTGATCAGGATCCTGTCAATCCCATGCAAATCAGCAGCATAAGAATCTCTGCTGAGGAGAGGTTCCAGCATCAGAGTCGAAGTTACTGCTGTTACTGCAGGGAAGCAGGTCACCTGCAAGCCTGTCCAAAGCTGCAGTCATCAGGAGAGCTGCTAAGCCTGTCCAGTGTCGGGTGGGCTGTGACTGTAGCTGCCATTAGCCCCAACCTCGTGGATTTTGGTGTCACGCTGAGGGCGGAGTTCTCCTGGAGTATGAACCAACGAGAGGTGAATGCTTTTTTTTTGGATTCTGGGACAGTGGAAAATTTCCTGGACTTGGATACCACCCATTGGCTCAACATACCATTGCAGGAGTTGAGCTATCCCATGCCCCCAACTGTTTGGACGGTCATCTGCGTGGTTCCAGGCAGACCCAGCAGCAAACATTGGTCTTGCGGATCAAGATGGAGGACATTAGTTTCTATATCACTGAGTCTCCTCACGTACCCCTGAACCTCAGGGACACTTGGCTGTCCCAGCATAACCCTTCCATGAACTGGAAGGAAGAGGGGATCATTACATGGTCCAGTCGCAGCAAGAAAGTATGTTTTCAGCTTGGCATTCCGGCGCCCGGCCCTCCCGAGACCAGTGGCCAATGACGGGCAGACTTCTGTTCGGGGTAACCTGGAGCCTTCGGGATACCCAGTCCTGCCTTCAAGGGCAGAAAGCTGGCTCCATCCAACAAGCCCACGTGAATCCCAACCCTGTTCAGTCAGAGGTGTGCTGGAACTAGATCTCTAGTTCAGGAGCAGGACATGGAGATACCCAAGCAGTCTGGAACTCTAATGGGAATACTCCAAAATGGAGATCCTTGGAGCCGAGTCCCAGGAACAAAAAGCCCATTTGTCGCACCTCACTGCCATTGTCTGAGGATACGGACAAGAATTTGGACTGTAATTTGGTCTCTATTTTCATTAAAGACTCATATGAGCAATGGAGGAGACTCTATGGTCTGCCCCTGCTACCTAAGGAGCCTCAGGAGTCATCCTTGGAGGAAAGTTTGGGAGTAATAGAGCTTTGATCAGCAGTCAATCCAAACATCAGAGCTTTGGAGAGGAGGGGAGTTCAATCAGGTCCACCGACCGATGATAAAAGTCAGGAGCCTTCACGGCAGAATAATAGAGCTTTGACCAGCAGCCAATCGGCATCTGGGATTGATTAGTAAGAGCAAATTAAAGGAAGGCAGGGGCAAGTGCAGCGGCCACTGTCTGAGTGGACATAGTCAGAGTGGAGATCGTAAGGCTTTAGCTCTTCAAGGTTTCAGAGAAGAGAGGCTTCACCCAGAGAAAGCAAAGGAAAGAATAGCTCACATTTTTTCCTCCTCTTCTTTATCCCTGCTCAGCTAGCTGGAAATGACAGACAGGATAGTGCAATGCTCCTCTTCCAGGACGTGGGAAGGGAAGGAGAACTTTAATGTCCCTGACCACTACAACTGCGAGAAGTGCGAACTACTGCAGCTTCTAACAATCCATGTAAAGGAGTTGAAGCTGGAACTGGATGAACTCTGGATCATTCAGGAGGCTGAAGAGGGTGGTAGATAGGACATCTAGAGCGGTTCCAAAGGTAGTCATAGCCGAAGGGTGGTAGTGGGGATGAGCTCCCACTGCTAAGCAAATGCTCTTCATGGCATTCGTCTCAAACAGCTTCTGACAACCAAGTCCAACTCCTGGCCTTCACGTGTGGCATAGTTCTTATGCCCAGCGGAGCTGTTCTCACTGACAGGAGAAGGGGCAAAGGCAGGTCACTGGCACCTTAAAACCAGTTGCTCCGGGGAGATGGGGCTCGTTCCCCATGGATGGTAGCTCATCTAAGAGAGTGAAAACTCTGATTTCAAACCTCCGCTGCCTTGCGGCTATACCCGCTAATGGAAAAGGCTTTGGGAGTAAACCCCAAGGAAAAATCCGGAGTCGGAGTCCCGAAGGCAGCTGACTGCTGTACCCAGCTCCGGCAGGGCAATTCCTGCGAAGCTGCTGGCACCAAACTGTATCGACTTTCGTCGTTCCTTTGGACCTGTCATCAGCATGGGGGGGGGGGTGGGGGGCAGTCCCACTGCATGGGCAACAGATGGATCTCCATATCAACTCTGCACTGGCTTGGGCCCTGGAGAGGCCACTCCAGCTTTGCTTTATAGCGTTGGGCAAACACGGGAAGCAGCAGTTACCGGTTTTAAGTCATAATGCTTGATTGGCGTAGAGCATGGCGTCAGGGGTTGCGTCCAACGGTGGGAGAGACCATTGCATTTCACTGGACACCTACCGCCTGCGTCAAGCCGGGCAGCCCCCAGCCAATAAGGTGCTGTTCGCCACAGTCAGTCTTCCTCATTGGTGCATGGGGACAATGGATTATTCCACGACGAGCTGACTGTAACTACTGCAGCAGACAAGAAAGAAAACAAATCGAATAAGACAGCACCCCTCAAGTTGGGATGTTGGAATGTCCACACAATGATGACTGGACTTGACCAAAACCTCAAGGATATCGAAGATGCACGAAAAACAGCAGTCATTAACAATGAGCTACTAAGGCTCAAGGCAGATATAACTGCCCTACATGAAACACGTTTGGCAAATTCAGGTACACTGAAGGAAAGGGGCTTGCAGCACAATGGCAGATTGGCAGGTATAATATTATAGGCATCAATAAATCATGGCTGAAAGATTATAGCTAGAAGCTTAATGTCCAAGGATACACATGACACCAAAAGGATAGGCAGGATGGCAATGGGGGCGGTGTTTCTCTGTTGGTAAAAAATGAAATCAAATCATTAGAAAGAGGTGATATAGGGTAGGAAGCTGTTGACTCATTTGTATAGAGCTAAGGAAATGCAAGGTTAAAAAGACTCTGATGATAATGGTACACAAATCCTTAAACAGTAGTAAGGATGTGGTCTGCAAATTACAAAGGGAGAGAGAAAATGCATGCCAAAAGGGCAAAGTCACAATAGTCATGGGGTACTTCAATATTCGATTAGGAAAATCAGGTTGATGCTGGGTTACAGGAGGGGGTATTTCTACAAGATGTTTTTTTAAGAGCAGTTTTTGGTTGAGCCCACTAGAGGGTCAGCTATTCTGGATTTGATGTTGTGCAATGAATCAGAATTGCTTAAAAACTTAAAGTAAAAGAGCCTTTTTTACCATTTTATATATCATAATATGATTGAATTCACCCTGAAATTTGAGGAGAAGCTAAAGTCAGATATGTTACTATTACAGAGGAGTAAAGGGAATTACAGAGGCATGAGAGAGGACTTGGTCAGAATTGACTAGCATGGATGGTGACAGAGCAGCAATGGCTTGAATCTCTGGAAGCATTTGGAAGGCACAGGATATATACAACCCAAAGAGAAAGAAGTATTCTACAGGAAAGATGACATAACCATGATTACAAGAGAAATCAAAGCCAATATAAAAGCCAAAGAGAGAGCAGAAAATAGAGCAAAAATTATTGGGAAGTTAGAAGATTGGGAAGTTTTTAAAAAACAACAGAAGGCAACTAAAGCATCAATAGGAAGGTAAAGATGGAATACAAAAGTAAGCTGTCCTAAAATGTTAAAGAGGATACCAGAAGTTTCTTCAGATACATAAAGTGTAAAAGAGAGGTGAGAGTGGGTATTGGAACACTGGAAAATGATGCTGGAGAGGTAGTAATGGAAGGACAATGAAATGGTGGTTAAACTGAATAAGTATTTTGCCTCTATCTTCACCATGGAAGACACTAGCTGTATGGTGGATGTTCCAGGTATCGGGGGTATGACGTGTGCGAAATTATGATAACTGGAGAGAAGGTTCTTGGGAAACTAAAAGGTTCTTGGGAAAGGTGTGAATGCGGGTAAGTCACCTAGACCAGATGGTGTACACCCCAGAGTTCTGAAAGAGATGGCTGAATAGATCGTAGCGGCATTAGTAATGATGTTTCAAAAATCACTAGATTCTGGAATGGATCCAGAAGACTGGAAAATTGTAAATGTCACTCTACTCTTCATGAAGTGAGAGATGCAGAAGAAAGAAAACTACAAACCGGTTACTCTGACCTCAGTGGTTGGGAAGACATTGGAGTCGATTAATAAAGATGAGGTCTCAGGGTACTTAGTGGGTCTCCTCAAAGGAAAATCTTTCCCGACAAATACGTTGGAATTCTTTGAAGAAGTAACAAGCAGGATAGACAAAGGAGAATTGCTTGATGTTGTGTATTTGGATTTTCAGAAGGCTTTCGACAAAGTGCCACACATGAGGCTGCTTAATGAGCTATGAGCCCATGGTATTTCAGGGGAGACGTTAACATGAGTAAAGCCATGACTGTTTGGCAGCAGGCAAAGAGTGGAAATAAAGGGAGC
Organism: Mobula birostris; assembly: GCF_030028105.1. Lineage (NCBI taxonomy): Eukaryota > Metazoa > Chordata > Chondrichthyes > Myliobatiformes > Myliobatidae > Mobula > Mobula birostris. Next base: position 76,806,321 of record NC_092373.1, on the reverse strand, counting down.
CTTTTCTGACTGGCTGCTGGTGACCAGTGGTGTTCCACAGGGGTTGGTGTTGGGACCAATTCTTTTTACATCATATGTCAATGATTTGGATGATGGAATAAATGGCTTTGTTGCAATGTTTGCAGACAATATGAAGATAGGTAGAGGGGCAGGTAGTTTTGAGAATATAGAGAGTCTACAGAAGGACTGAGATAGACTAACCACTTTAATTTCCTGACCTATCAACCAGAGTCAAAGAACCAGAACTAGATGCCTTGTCCCATCAGTTTTGTGAACATAAACAAGAGGAGCAGCCTTCCACCATTTTGCCCCAAGCCAAAGTAATAGTGCCAATTTGTTGAGGAATTGACACAGTTGCTCGCAAAGCCCTGGCACAAGTGGAGATTCCTCAGAATGGTCCTCCAGTTTGGCTGCTTGTTCCTAGTTCCATCTGGTCTCCGGTTCTTCATTGGTGACACGCATCGAGAATGTGTGCTCACCCAGGGATTGCCAGGACGAGTTTATTAAAAGTGATATCAGTGGCCTGGAAAGGGGGAAGTCTGTCAAAATGTGCAGGCATTCGAGGTGTGCACCTGGTACAAGGAACCCTGCACCCAACCTCAAGAACTCCTTCACCCTTTGCCTGTTCTGGACAGATCATGGGCACAATCTCCATGGACTTTGTCATGGGTCTTCCCCTTTCCAAGGGGAAGACCATTATCATGGTAATTGTGGATTGTTTTTCAAATTCATCACCTTGGACAGACTGCCATCTGTGGCAAAGATGGCCAAAATAGCCCTGCACTAGGTCTTCAGGAGCCATGATTTTATGATGGACATTTTGTCAGATTCCAGTCCATAATTCACATCACATTTTTGAAGGACGTTCTGAAAGCTGATTGAGGGAACAGTGATTCTTTCCTCTGAGTATCATCTGTAGTCCAATGGCCAGATGGAGCGGGTGAAACAAGATGTGGAATGAATCCTAAGATGCCTGGCCTCTGAAAGACCAGACAGGTGTTGCAACCATTTGCTGTGGGCAGAGGTCACCCGCAACACTTTACAGCATTCGGCACATGGGATGTCCTTTATCGAATGCCAATTTGGTTATTCTCCACCACTCTTCTCTGAGCAATAGGCTGAGGTTGGGGCTCCTACTGCCAAAGATCTCATTTGCCCTGCAAGGAGAAATAGACTAGGGCAAGGGATATTTTGTTAGCTTCTACCCCGAAGGTTGAAATAAAGGCTAACTACAAGAGAAGGCAGGGATCAGTTTTGCAACCTAGGCAACAGGTCTGGCCTTGACTCAGGATTTGCCTTTCAGAGTCTAGGAAATTGGCACTCAAATTCATTCAAGATTTTCAGAGAAGTAAACCTGGTGGTTTACACATTGTAGCTCCCCAAGAATCTCAAAATCAATCCCACTTTCCACTTTTCCATATTAAAACCTGAGAACACCAGCTCTTTAGCCCCATCATCTTCAGTCCCACCACTGCTCAGATTTCTCAATGGGGAGAAGGTCTTCGCTGTGAGAACAATTTTGGATTCACAATCTGTTTGGGGTGTTCGGCAGTTCCTTGTGGAATGGGAAGGATTCGGACCTGAGGAACAGTGCTGGGTTCCTGAACGAGACATCATGGATCTGGATCTCATCCATGACTACCATCATTGTTTCTCTGAGCAGCCAAGGCCGTCAGCACTTAGCCATAGGAGAGGGGCTTCTGTTACAACATGCACCCAACCATGCCAGCCTCCAGGGATTGGACACTGTAACTCTCCAGAATATGGAGAGTTGGCGCAGCCTCTTTAAAGATTCAGGACTGCCTGCTAAATGGCAATCATCTTCTGGATGCTAAGAACTGAACAGAGCTTCAGTGCTCAATCATAAGCACAACCAGCAATTTCGTCTAGCATTTTGTTTTGTGCTCAGTTCTTGATACAGTTTTATACCATGTCTCAATCCTAGCCACGGATGCTCCAGCATTTTGGTCCAAACCATCCTTGTCAATGACTCTTGTCACATCCTGCTTTTGATAGAAAGAAAAAAATGCAGTAACACTCTATAAGGTGTAAAATCTCCTTTATTTTTATCTATTCTTGAACAGATCTACATAGAGTGTAAACGTTTCACTCCATATCTTTTCCTCATTTTGCACTACTTATTTAATTTATTTTTCTTTTTTTAAAAATACACATATTGTAGTTTATAGTTTTATTATTATACTGCCACAAAGCAACAAACTTCACAACATATGCCAATGATTTTGATTTCGATTTCTGATTCTGTTCATTGTGGGAGCAACTTTGATACATAGATTGTATCTGTTCAGTTGATGATGTGGAATCAATGTGCCAATGATGACCACATCCTGTGAAGAATTAAAAGGAAGTTAGAGCTAAAACCCAAATGTTCAAAGAGATTAAGCTCAACAGTTATAGAGAAGGAAAGAAAATTTGACAAATACTTGCAAGGACTCAGTAACATTCACTAAAACAGAAAGGACATAAAAAAACTACAAATAAACAATGCAAGAGATAAAAACAGAGGGAGAGGGAGTGAAGGGGTATAGGGAGAGAAGGAGGAAGATAATGCAGAAGAAGGAAAGAGAGAGAGAATGAGGGAAGGGGGAAGGGAGAGAGAGTGGAATGGTATTGAGAACTCCACTTGGATCATTACAAAATCCTGTGTAAGCAGTGGGCTGGGTGGAAATCGCCTCTTGTGTGTAGGTGATAGGAATGCAAGGCAGATAAAAAGGGATTTTCACAAAAGGTGCTTGATGGACTTACAGATTCTAAGCTTAACGATAGACCAGAAATTAAAGACTGAATTGGGAAAAGGTTGATGTCAACATGATTGGGCAGGAGATAGTCAAAGATGACTGGGAACAACATGTGATGAGTGGGAGTCATTCAAAATAGTGAAAGTTCAGAGTCATCATTCCCCTGTGATGGTGAAAAGTAACACCAAGGAACAAGAATGTCAATGGATATCAAGAGCTGGATGAAGGATGAAAAAAATAACTTTGGACTGGTTTAGAAAACTGGAGTGGGATAGATTTTAAATACATGATGTTCCTCAGGTGCCAGAAATTCAGAGCAGCACACATGAGATGCTAGAGGAACACAGCAGAAAAAGCAGCATCTATGGAAATGAATAAACTGACGACATTTTGGGCAACCCTTCATCAGCACTAGAAAAGAAGGGGGAATAAGCCAGCATGAGAAAGTGGGGGTAGGGGAAGAAGTACCAGCTAGAAGATAATAGGTGAAGCTAGGTGGTTGGAGTGGGGGGGGGGGGAGAATGAAGTAAGAAGCTGGGAAATGATAGATGGAAAAGGTAAAAGGCTGGAGAAGAAGGAATCTGATAGGAGAGGAGAGCGGACAATGGGAGAAAGGGAAGGAAGAGGGACACCAAGGGGAGGTGGTAGGCAGGTGAGGAAAAGAGAAGAGGTAAGAAGGTAGCCAGAATGGATGATTGAAGAAGGGGGAGGGGGGAAATTACCAGAAGTAGGAAAAATCAATGTTCATGCCATCAGGTTGCAGACTACCCAGAGGGAATATGAGGTGCTGCTCCTCCAACCAGAAGGAGGCTTCTTCACGGCAGTAGAGGAGGCCATGGGCTGACATATTGGAATGAGAATGAGGACTGGAATTTAAATGTCTGGCCACTGGGAAATCCTGACTTTTTGCAGATGGTGCAAAGCTGCTCAACAAAATAGTCCCCCATTCTACATTCGGTCTCACCAATGTAGAGGAGCACCAGGCACAGTAGATGACCCCAGCAGATTGGCAGGTAAAGTGTTGCCTCAGGTGGAAGGAGCCCCTAATGGAGGTGAAAGAGGAGGTAAATGGGTAGGGCTAGCAATCCTTCCACTTGCAAGGATAAGTGCCAGGATGGAGATTAGTGGGGAGGGACGAATGTATAAGGGAATTGCAAAGAGATCTATCCCTGTGGAAATTGGAGGGGGGAGGAAAGATGTATTTGCTAGTAGGGTCCCATTGACGATGGTGGAAGTTGCAGGAAATGATGCTCTGTTTGCAGAGGCTCTGGGTGGCAGATGAGGACAAGAGGAACTCTATTCCTGCTGTGGAGCTTTATGATATGGGTGATGTCTTCAATGAACATTAAAAAATTTAAAAGAATCTGTATTCATTTTGAACAGAACATTATAGTTAAATAATTCATTTTCTGTGCTGTAGTCTTCTATGGTTCTATGGTTCTAAATGGGTGGTAGAATTTTGGGGAAAAATATTGCCTTAAAACAGACAAAGTATTAAAAAAAGAGTGAGGTTAAAATAGATAGATTCCTAGCTCGTGATGAGATATATCCCTGAATGTTATGTGTGCAAGGGAGACAATTGGTTTGTCTCCAACCTGATATACATCTCAGAAAAGAACTTTTCAAATCTTTTCTGCTATAGAGAAGGTGTCAGATAACTGGAGGACTAAAGGTGTGGTTCCTTTATTCCAGAAGGGCACAGGGATAGATCATGTAACTGCAGGCCCATAAGTCCAAATCATTGGCAGGAAAGGTATTTGAAAGCTTTCTGAGGGACAAAATTAATCTGCTTTGGAGAAGCAGGGGTTAATTTGCCATGGCCTTCTGAATAAAGGTCACGTCTGACAAATATATTCAATCTTTTGAGAAGGTGACAATGAGAAAAGTATGGTTGGTGCACCATGCATGGATCAGTAAAGCTTCTGACAACATCCAACCTTGCAGACAATTCCAATATGTAGAACCCAAACAATGCAGGTTATTTAGCAAATTGTACCAAAATTTACTTGGCAATGATAGGTAAAGGGTGATGGTCAAAAGTTGCTTCTGCAATGGAAGACACTAATTAGTGCTTGTTTTATTTTAATGTACATTAATAATCTGGATGTAAATGCAAAGGTTCTGCTTAGTGAATTATCAGGTGGCATGAAAAATTGGTAGTGTTGTTATTTGTGAGGATCAAAGTCTTCAGCCATAGAGTGAATTAGTCATGTGCGCAGAAAAATGTGAAGAAAATGTGCCTTATGGGAGGACGGAAGAAGTCAGAATATACTGAATAAACTTAAATGGGAGAACCCTGGAAGTCTTGAGGAACAGAGGAACATTGGTGTACCTGTCCAAGAATCCATGAAAACAGCAGAACAGGTAGGTAAGGTGGTAAGGAAGGCATGCAAATTATTTGCCTTCATTAGCTGGGGTATTGAGTATAAGAGCAATGAAGTTAAAAACTGTTCTTTCAGTCACAGCTGATTCAGTCTGTGAAGTCTACATCTCCTAAATGATCTGTTCTGATCATCACGTGGTAGGAAGTATGTGATTCCACTAAAGAGAATGCAAATGAGATTCACCAGATTAAAATGCTTAAACTATTAGAAATAGGATAGGATGGTTTATCTTCCTGGGAGTGGAAGATGCTGAGGGGAGGCCTGACGGGGGGTATAGCAGAATCAGAATCAGATCAAGTTTAATATCATCAGCATATGTCATGAAGGTTTTTGAATTTGCAGCAGCAGTTCTATGCAATACATAATAATAGGAAAAAAAACATGAATTGCAGTAAGTATATATGTAGTATTTTTGTTTGTATATATATATACCATAGTTAAATTAAATGAGTAGTGCAAAAATGGAAATAAAAAGGTATTTATGGGTTCACTATCCATTCAGAAATTGGATGGTAGAGGAGAAGAAGCTGTTTCTGAATCACTGAGTGTGTACCTTGATACTTCTGTACCTCCTCCCTGATGGTAGCTATGTGAACAAAGCATGACCTGGGTGATAGGGGTTCTTAATGATGGATTGGTCCATGAAGATGCCTTGGATACTATGGAGGCTAGTACTCACGATACAGCTGACTAAGTTCACAACTCTCTGCAGCTTACTTCAACTTTATGCAGTGACTACCCCCGCCCCACCCCCGATACCAGATGGTGATGCATCAGGTATCAGGTTGTAGGATTATGAGAGAGATAGGTGTACCTAAGGGTTAGGAGATTGAAGGAGACTTTGGGCAGATTTTTTTCACCCAATTAATGTAATATTAAGTGTTGAGAAGGCCATGGGCTAAGTGCTGGAAATTTTTTTAATAGGCAGACATTCGATGGCTGACATCAACACTATAGGCTGAAGTACTGGTTTCCTGGTGTTTGCCACAATGACTCTCTCACCATCTTGGCCTTATTAGTCAACCCTGAACCCAGGAAACTGCGATGGAAGCAAGTTAACCTCGATCTTGAAGAGCTGCCAAAGAAGAAAGGAAAGACTAAATATATACACAATTAGTCAAAGAAAATGACAGAAAATCCCAGAGAGGCTTGAAGATCCCTGCTCTCCCTCAATATTACTTGCTAAGTTTCAGCATTTGATGTAATATACAGCGCAGCCATCATACTGATATGAATGTTTTGAAAGTTCATTTTCCAAGTCACATTTAAGGATCTTCCAGTTTTGATGTATGCTCAGAAAATGCTATTGGTTTCATTGCCAACAGTGTTTCTGCCACTTATCTCACTGTATTGGCAGTCCCTCCATACTGCCTGCAGAGAAAGTTCATTGAATTGTAAGTCAAAATGTAAAAGTATTGACCTTAATGAAGAAAATTTCAAAGACAAGCTCGGATTTATTTAAACTAGAATATCAGGCAGTGACATTTAGTTTTCTAATCATTTGCTGGGGTCTTGAGAACATAAACATAAAATGTAATGAATGTGTTGAGTTTAAAACTCTGAAACAGGAATTGCATTCAATTCTATTCGGTGAAATATGCCATGCTTATTTTAATTATTATTAAATATCCATGATTTATAATTGTAGTTTACAAAGCTTAGTCTGATAGTGTTATTTCTCTGCTTGTCAGATAGATTACTCTATACTGAGAAACTACATTAATGTTTCTAATGTGTATCTAATCAATTCAACAGTTATTTGTTCACTCTCCAATCTATTATCCACAGCTACGTTTTGCGCCTGGGTGTGAGCTTTCTATTATAACATAACATGTAAAATATAGCTGTAAATGTTGCAGTTTCCCAGTGTTTCACAGAAATACTGAGACAATGTACACAATTCAGAATGTTCTCAGGTTGAAACAATATTGTCTCTGAAAAGAGAACACGAACAACAGGGCTGAGTTAAAGTCCACAGAGGAAAGTTAGGCAAACACTAATTTTTTTACTAAGATCATAGCATTATATCTTGTAATTTAAAAGTCATTAACCTACTGTAGAATCTCAAACTATTTTAACTAATTGAGTGAAATATGGTTTATAAATTAAAGTTACTGTGATAACATTTTCCAGGTATCACTAACAAGTGGGAATGTGCATTTGTGCTTATGTGTTTTATCAGTTGCTCTTACATTAACTGTTGTGTGAGATGAACCAGTTTTGAGTGATTAAAAAAGACATTTTGAACTGATATTTTATGGTTTTATACATATTGTTTATTTGTGGACTAATCAATTGATGATGCTGATTTGGACAAAATATACAAGACCTTTCCTCTTCAAATTATAAATTTCAAATTAAGGGCCTGAGTCTGGGAAATGCAGCCTGTCCCAGCCCTGAAACAGGGAGCTATATAGAAACATAGACATAGAATAGTATAGCACAGTACAGGCCCTTTTGGCCCACAATGTTGTGCCAACCCTCAAACCCTGCCTACCATATAAGCCCCCACCTTAAATTCCTCCATATACCTGTCTAGTAGTCTCTTAAACTTCACAAGTGTATCTGCCTCCACCACTGACTCAGGCAGTGCATTCCATGCACCAACCACTCTCTGAGTAAAAAACCTTCCTCTAATATCCCCCTTGAACTTCCCACCCCTTACCTTAAAGCCATGTCCTCTTGTATTGAGCAGTGGTGCCCTGGGGAAGAGGCGCTGGCTATCCACTCTATCTATTCCTCTCATTATCTTGTACACCTCTATCATGTCTCCTCTCGTCCTCCTTCTCTCCAAAGAGTAAAGCCCTAGCTCCCTTAATCTCTGATCATAAAGCATACTCTCTAAACCAGGCAGCATCCTGGTAAATCTCCTCTGTACCCTTTCCAATGCTTCCACATCCTACCTATAGTGAGGCGACCAGAACTGAACACAGTACTCCAAATGTGGCCTAACCAGAGTTTTATAGAGCTGAATCATTACATCGCGACTCTTAAGCTCTATCCCTCGACTTATGAAAGCTAACACCCCATAAGCTTTCTTAACTACCCTATCCACCTGTGAGACAACTTTCAGGGATCTGTGGACATGTACCCCGAGATCCCTCTGCTCCTCCACACTACCAAGTATCCTGCCATTTACTTTGTACTCTGCCTTGGAGTTTGTCCTTCCAAAGTGTACCAACTCACACTTCTCCGGGTTGAACTCCATCTGCCACTTCTCAGCCCACTTCTGCATCCTATCAATGTCTCTCTGCAATCTTTGACAATCCTCTACACTATCTACAACACCACCAACCTTTGTATCATCTATAAACTTGTCAACCCACCCTTCTACCCCCACATCCAGGTCGTTAATAAAAATCACAAAAAGTAGATGTCCCAGAACAGATCCTTGTGGGACATCACTAGTCACAATCCTCCAATCTGAATGTACTCCCTCCAACATGACCCTCTGCCTTCTGCAGGCAAGCCAATTCTGAATCCACCCGGCCAAACTTCCCTGGATCCCATGCCTTCTGACTTCCTGAATAAACCTACCATGTGGATCGTTGTCAAATGCCTTACTAAAATCCATACAGATCACGTCCACTGCACTACCCTCATCTATATGTCTGGTCACCTCCTCAAAGAACTCTATCAGGCTTGTTAGACACGATCTGCCCTTCACAAAGCCATGCTGACTGTCCCTGATCAGACCATGATTCTCTAAATGCCCAGAAATCCTATCTCTAAGAATCTTTTCCAACAGCTATCCCACCACAGATGTAAGGCTCCCTGGTCTATAACTACCCAGACTATCCCTACCACCTTTTTTGAACAAGGGGACAACATTCGCCTCCCTCCAATCCTCCAGTACCATTCCTGTGGACAATGAGGACATAAAGATCCTAACCAGAGGCTCAGCAATCTCTTCCCTCACCTCATGGAGCAGCCTGGGGAATATTCCGTCAGGCCCCGGGGACTTATCCCTCCTAATGTATTTTAACAACTGCAACACTTCCTCTCCCTTCATATCTACATGCTCCAGAACATCAACCTCACTCATATTGTCCTCACTGTCATCAAGTTCCCTCTCATTGGTGAATACCGAAGAAAAGTATTCATTGAGGACCTCGCTCACTTCCACAGCCTCCAGGCACATCTTCCCACCTTTATCTCTAATCGGTCCTACCTTCACTCCTGTCATCCTTTTTTTCTTCACATAATTGAAGAATGCCTTGGGGTTTTCCTTTACCCTACTCGCCAAGGCCTTCTCATGCCCCCTTCTTGCTCTTCTTAGTCCCTTCTTCAGCTCCTTTCTTGCTACCCAATATTCTTCAATAGACCCATATGATCCTTGCTTCCTAAACCTTCTTCCACCTGACTAGATTTTCCACCTCACTTGTCACCCATGGTTCCTTCACGCTACCATTCTTTATCTTCCTCACCAGGACAAATTTATCCCTAACATCCTGCTTCCAAACTGAAATCACGAAAACCAACCCCAGATCAGACCTTGTGCTATGGCTGGCCTCACTCCATCTCGTTTACATCATCGAGCTTACAATGCCCTGGGAGGATGCAGTAGAGGAGGCCTATGAGCACAAGAAGCTGAGGTATGCTGAGCTTGCAGCTGATGCGCAACATCGTGGCTGGAAAGCAAGGGTCCGACCAGTAGAAGTAGGCTGCACAGAGGATTTGTAGCCACATCAACATCAAAGTTACTCCAGGAGTTGGGAGTGCGAGGGAAGACACACCGACAAGCAGTCAAAGACCTCTCCAGAGCTGCTGAAAAGGGGTAGTCAGTGGCTCTGGATGAAGAGAAAGGATTCCGTCTGCGCCCCCAAGTGAGTGAACAGCATGTAGGGGATGAGCCCGGGACGCCAGGATTCACTGCTGAACCCTCCGGAGGAGTTGTGGGCCTATCAGCGAAACACTGAGGAAAGAGGTTGCCCACTTGATAACCCAGAAGATGCCATCACACACTTGGCCACCCCATAGAGTCTAGGCAGCATACCTCAGGAGTGCAAATAAGGGATATTAACATCTAGTCCTACATAACATACCATAAAGAGGATACAAAAAGTTTCTTCAGCTATATAAAGAGTAAAAGAGAGGAGAGAGAGCATATATCAGATCACTGGAAAATAATGCTGGAGAGGTAGTATTGGGGGGGCAAGAAAATGGCAGGCAAACTGAATAAATGTTTTGCATCACACTTCACTGTGAAAGATGCCAGCAGTATGCCAGAAGTTCAAGAGTGTCACAGGGCAAAAGTGAGTGTAGTTGCTAATATTAAGGAGAACATGCTTGGGAAACTGAAAGGTCTGCAGGTAATAAGTAACTTGGACCAGATGGTCTGCACCCCAGGGTTCTGAAAGAGGTGGCTAAAGGAATTGTGGAGGCATTAGTAGTGATCTTTCAAGTACCAATAGGTTTTGGCATGGTTCTAGAGGACTAGAAACTGCAAAGTCATTCCTCTCTTCAAGAAGTGAGACAGAAGAAAGGAAATTATAGGCCAGTAAGTTTGTCCTCAGTGGTTGGAAAGATGTTGGAGTCAATTGTTAAGGATGTGGTTTTGGAGTACTTAGAGGCATATGATAAAGTAGGCCGGTCAGCATGGTTTCTTTCAAGGAAAATCTTGCCTGACAAATCTGATGGAATTCATTGAAAAAATAGTAAGCAGGATAGACAAAGGAGAATTAGTGGATGTTGTGTACTTTGATCTTCAGAAGGCTTTTGACAAGGTGCTGACATAAGACTGCTTAACAAATTAAGATCAAGGCATTTGAGAAAGTAAGGAGGCATGAGATCCAAGGGGACATTGCTTTGTGGATCCAGAATTGGCTTGCACACAGAAGGCAAAGAGTGATTGTAGACGGGTCATATTCTGCATGGAGGTCGGTCACCAGTGCTGTGCCTTAGGAATCTGTTCTGGGACGCCTTCTCTTTGTGATTTTTATAAATGACCTGGATGAAGAAGTGGAGGGATGGGTTAGTAAACTTGCTTTATGACACAAAGGTTGGGGATGTTGTGGATAGTGGGAGGGCTGTCAGAAGTTACAGCGGGACATTGATAGGATGTAAAACCGGGTTGAGAAGAGGCAGATGGAGTTCAACCCAGATAAGTGTGAGGTGGTTCATTTTGTTAGGTCAAATATGATAGCAGAATATAGTATTAATGGTAAGACTCTTGGCAGTGTGGAGGATCAGAGGGATCTTGGAGTCTGAGTCCATAGGACACTCAAAGCTGCTACGCAGGTTGACTCTGTGGTTAAGAAGGCATTCGGTGCATTGTCTTTCATCAATCATAGGATTGAGTTTCGGAGCCAAGAGGTAATGTTGCAGCTATATAGGACCCTGGTCAGACCCCACTTGAAGTACTGTGCTCAGTTCTGGTTGCCTCACTACAGGAAGGATGTGGAAACCATAGAAAGAGTACAGAAGAGACTTACAAGGATTTTGCCTGGACTGGGGAGCATGCCTTATGAGAATAGGTTGAATGAACTCGGCCTTTTCTCCTTGGAGCGACGGAGGATGAGAGGGGACCTGATGGAGGTGTACAAGATGATGAGAGGCATTGATCATGTGGATAGTCAGAGACCTTTTCCCAGGGCTGAAATGGCTATCTTGAGAGGGAACAGTTTTAAGGTGCTTGGAAGTAGGTACAGAGGAGATGTCAGGGGTAAGTTTTTATGCAGAGAATAGTGAGTGCGTGGAATGGACTGCTGGTGAAGATGGTGGAGGCAGATATGATAGAGTCTTTTAAAAGACTCCTGGATAAGTGCATGAAGCTTAGAAAAATAGAGGGCTATGTGCAACCCTAGGTAATTTCTACAATGAGGACATGTACGGCACAGCATTGTAGGCCAAAGGGTCTGTATTGTACTGTTGGTTTTCTGTGTTTCTATGTTTCTCTATGATATTACAGGAAAGATACTACCATAGATAGAGCATTGTCTGACTGGCAGGAGGCAAAGAGTGGGAATAAAGGGAGCCTTTTCTGATTGACTGCCAGTGACTAGTGGTGTTACACAGAGGTCTGTATTGGGACTTCTCCTTTTTATGTTATATATCGATGATTTAGATGATGGAATTGATGGCTTTGTGGCAATTCTTGTGGACGATACAAAGATAGGTGGAGGGGCAGATAGTGTTGAGGAAGTAGAGAGGCTACAGAAGGACTTAGAAAGATTAGGAGAATGGGTAAAGAATTGGCAGATGGAATACAGTGCTGGGAACTGTATGGTCATGCACTTTGGTAGAACGGATAAAAGAATAACTCAAAATCAGGTTTAGTATCACCAGCATGTGTTGTGAAATTTGTTAACTTAGCAGCAGCAGTTCAATGTTATACCTAATATAGAAGAAAGAAAAACAAATAAATAAAATAATAATAAATAAATAAACCAATTACAGTATACTGTACATATATTGAATAGATTAAAAATCATGCAAAAAACAGAAAATAATATATATTTAAAAAGTGAGGTAGTGTTCAAGGGTTCAATGTCCATTTAGGAATCAGATGACAAAGGGGAAGAAGCTGTTCCTGAATTGCTGAGTGTGTGCCTTCAGGCTTCTGCACTTCCTGCCTGATGGTAACAGTGAGAAAAAGGCATGCCCTTGGTGCTGGAGGTCCTTAATAATGGACACTGGCTTTCTGAAACACCACTCCCTAAAGGTGTCCTGGGTACTTTGTACACTAGTACCCAAGATGGAGCTGACCAAATTTACAACCCTCTGCAGCTTCTTCTGATCCTGTGCGGTAGCCCCTCCATACCAGACAGTGATGCAGCCTGTCAGAATGCTCTCCACGGCATATCTATAGAAGTTTTAGAGAGTATTTGTTGACATACAAAATCTCTTCAAACTTCAAAACGTAGACTATTTTCTAAATGGAGAGAAAATCCGAAAATCTGAGGTGCAAAGGGGTTTGAGAATCCTTTTGCAGGTTTCCCTAAAGGTTAATTTGCAGGTTTAGTTGGTGGTGAGGAAGGTAAATGCAATGTTGGCATTCATTTCGAGGGGACTAGAATATAAAAACAGGGATGTAATGTTGAGGATTTATAAAGCACTGGTGAGGCCTCACTTGAAGTATTGTGAGCAATTTTGGGCCCTTTATTTATGAAAGGATGTTCTGACATTAGAAAAGGTTCAAAGGAGATTTACAAAAATGATTCCAAGATTGAAAGGCTTATCATATGAGGAGCATTTGATGGCTCTGGGCCTCTAGTCACTGGAATTCAGAAGAATAAAGGGAGATCTCATTGAAATCTATCAAATTTTGAAAGCCCCCAATAGGTTAGATATGGAGAGGATGTTTCTTATAGAGGGGAAGTCTGGGACCAGAACAGAGAGATGTCCATTTAGAACAGGAATGAGAAGGAATTTCTTTAGATGAAGAGTGGTGAATCTATGGTATTTGTTGCCACAGGTGGCTGTGGAGGCCAAGTCATTGGATATATTTAAGGCGGAGGTTGATAGATTCTTGATCAGTCAGGACATGAAGGGTTACAGGAAAAAGGCAGGAGACTGGAGCTGAGAGGGAAATGGGTCACCCATAATTGAATGGCAGAGCAGACTCGATGGGCCAAATGGCTTAATTCTGCTCCTAGATCTTATGGTCTTATGGTGGTGAGATTATAGTGTAGCTGGCAGAGTTTGCAAAGAGCATGAGGTTTTTCCATATGTCTCTGATGTATGTCCTATGATGCTTGATGTACGTTCTCTGCTCATCAGCCTATTGTGCAAAATCATAAAACATTTTTAATAGATAGACAACACACATCAAAGTTGCTGGTGAATGCAGCAGGCCAGGCAGCATCTCTAGGAAGAGGTGCAGTCGACGTTTCAGGCCAAGAACCTTCATCAGGGGTCAGGCCTGAAAAGTCGACTGCACCTCTTCCTAGAGATGCTGCCTGGCCTGCTGCGTTCACCAGCAACTTTGATGTGTGTTGCTTGAATTTCCAGCATCTGCAGAATTCCTGTTGTTTGCGTTTTTAATAGATAGATATACTTTATTGATCCCAAGGGAAATTGGGTTTCGTTACAGCTGCACCAACCGAGAATAGAGCATAAATATAGCAATACAAAAACCACAAACAATCAAACAACAAAATGCAAACTATGCCAGATGGAAATAAGTCCAGGACCAGCCTATTGGCTCAGAGTGTCAGACCCTCCATGGGAGGAGCTGCAAAGTTCGATGGCCACAGGCAGGAACAACCTCCCATGACGCCCAGTGTTGTATCTCGGTGGAATATGGCCAGAGTCCAACAGTAAAAAGTTCAATATCGAATCTCAAATGTTTCGCAGTTCTGACTAAAAGCCACTGGAATAGTCATAGTCATAGTCATACTTTATTGATCCTGGGAGAAATTGGTTTTCATTACAGTTGCACCATAAATAATAAATAGTAATAAAACCATAAATAGTTAAATAGTAATATGTAAATTATGCCAGTAAATTATGAAATAAGTCCAGGACCAGCCTATTGGCTCAGGGTGCCTGACCCTCCAAGAAAGGAGTTGTGAAGTTTGATGGCCACAGGCAAGAATGACTTCCTATGATGCTCTGTGTTGCATCTCGGTGGAATGAGTCTCTGACTGAATGTACTCCTGTGCCCACCCAGTACATTATGTAGTGGATGGGAGACATTGTCCAAGATGGCATGCAACTTAGACAGCATCCTCTTTTCAGACACCACCGTCAGAGAGTCCAGTTCCATCCCCACAACATCGCTAGCCTTACGAATGAGTTTGTTGATTCTGTTGGAGTCTGCTACCCTCAGCCTGCTGACCCAGCACACAACAGCAAACATGATAGCACTGGACACCACAGACTCATAGAACATCCTCAGCATCATCCAGCAGATGTTAAAGGACCTCAGTCTCCTCAGGAAATAGAGACGGCTCTGACCCTTCTTGTAGACAGCCTCAGTGTTCTTTGACCAGTCCAGTTTATTGTCAATTCGTATCCCCAGGTATTTGTAATCCTCCACCGTGTCCACACTGATCCCCTGGATGGAAACAGGGGTCACCGGTACCTTAGCTCTCCTCAGGTCTACCACCAACTCCTTAGTCTTTTTCACATTAAGCTGCAGATAATTCTGCTCACACCATGTGACAAAGTTTCCTACCGTAGCCCTGTACTCAACCTTTTCTCCCTTGCTGATGCATCCAACTATGGAAGAGTCATTCGAAAACTTCTGAAGATGACAAGACTCTGTGCAGTAGTTGAATTCCAATGTGTAAATGGTGAAGAGAACGGGAGACAAGACAGTCCCCTGTAGAGCCCCAGTGCTGCTGATCACTCTGTCGGACACACAGTGTTGCAAGCGCACGTACTGTGGTCTGCCAGTCAGGTAATCAAGAATCCATGACACCAGGAAAGCATCCACCTGCATCGCTGTCAGCTTCTCCCCCAGCAGAGCAGGACAGATGGTGTTGAACACACTGGAGAAGTCAAAAAACATGACCCTCACAGTGCTCGCTGGCTTGTCCAGGTGGGCGTAGACACGGTTCAGCAGGTAGACTATGACATCCTCAACTCCTAGTCGGGGCTAGTAGGTGAACTGGAGGGGATCTAAGTGTGGCCTGATCATAGGCCAGAGCAGCTCCAGAACAAGGCTCACTGGTCTATAATTACCCAGACTATCCCTGCCAACTTTTTTGAAAAAGGGGACAACATTTGCTTCCCTCCAATCCTCCGGTACCATTCCCATGGACAACGAGGACATAAAGATCCTAGCCAGAGGCTCAGCAATCTCTTCCCTCACCTCGTGGAGCAGCCTGGGGAATATTCTGTCAGGCCCCGGGGACTTATTCGTCCTAATGTATTTTAACAACTCCAACACCTCCTCTCCCTTAATATCAAGATGCTCCAGAACATCAACCTCACTCATATTGTCCTCACCATCATCAAGTTTCCTCTCATTGGTGAATACCGAAGAGAAGTATTCATTGAGGACCTCGCTCACTTCAACAGCCTCCAGGCACCTTTATCTCTAATCGGTCCTACCTTCACTCCTGTCATCCTTTTTTTTCTTCACATAATTGAAGAATGCCTTGGGGTTTTCCTTTACCCTGCTCGCCAAGGCCTTCTCATGCCCCTTTCTTACTCTTTTCAGTCCCTTCTTAAGCTCCTTTCTTGCTTCCCTATATTCCTCAATAGACCCATCTGATCCTTGCTTCCTAAACCTCATGTATGCTGCCTTCTTCCACCTGACTAGATTTTCCACCTCACTTGTCACCCATGGTTCCTTCACCCTACCATTCTTTATCTTCCTCACCAGGACAAAGTTATCCCTAATATCCTGCAAGAGATCTCTAAACATCGACCACATGTCCATAGTACATTTCCTTGCAGAAACATGTATCCCAATTCACACCCGCAAGTTCTAGCCTTATAGCCTCATAATTTGCCCTTCCCCAATTAAAAATTTTCCTGTCCTCTCTGATTCTATCCTTTTCCATGATAATTCTAAAGGCCAGAGAGCAGTGGTCACTGTCCCCCAGATGCTCACCCACTGAGAGATCTGTGACCTGACCCGGTTCATTACCTAGTACTAGATCTAGTATGGCTATCCACATACTGTGACAGGAATCTGTCCTGGACACACTTAACAAACTCTGTCCCATCTAAACCCTTGGAACTAATCAGGTGCCAATCAATATTAGGGAAGTTAAAGTCACCCATGATAACAACCCTGTTATTTTTGCATCTTTCCAAAATCTGCCTCCCAATCTGCTCCTCGGTATCTCTGCTGCTACCAGGGGACCTATAGAATACCTCCAATAGAGTAACTGCTCCCTTCCTGTTCCTGACTTCCACCCATATTGACTCAAAAGAGGATCCTGCTACATTACCCACCCTTTCTGTAGCTGTAATAGTATCCTTGACCAGTAATGTCACCCCTCCTCCTCTTTTTCCGCCCTCTCTATCCCTTTTAAAGCACTGAAATTCAGGAATATTGAGAATCCATTCCTGCCCTGGTGCCAGCCAAGTCTCTGTAATGGCCACTACATCATAATTCCATGTATGTATCCAAGCTCTCAGTTCATCACCTTTGTTCCTGATGCCTCTTGCATTGAGGTACACACACTTCAGCCCCTCTACCTCACTACCTTTACACCCTTTATTCTGCTTCTCTTTCCTCAAAGCCTCTCTATATGTTAGATCTGGCTTTACTCCATGCACTTCTTTCACTACTCTATCACTCTGGGTCCCATCCCCCTTGCAAATTAGTTTAAACCCTCCTGAACCATGCTAGCAAACCTACCTGCAAGGATATTGCTCCCCCTTGAGTTCAGGTGCAACCCATCCAATCTGTACAGGTCCCACCTTCCCCAGAAGAGATCCCAATGATCCAAAAATCTAAAACCCTGCTCCCTGCACCAACTCCTCAGCCACGCATTCAACTGCCATCTCCTCCAATTCTTACCATCACTGTCACGTAGCACTGGCAGCAATCCTGAGAGCGCCACCCTTGAGGTCCTGTTCTTCAGCCTTCTGCCTAGTTCCCGAAACTCACACTTCAGGACCTCATCCCTCTTCCTGCCTAAAACTGATGGCGCATCTATACTAATTTTACTGAAGTTGTTGGAGCTAATATCATGATTTTTTTGTAAAATGTTCTTGCAGGTTAAAGTTCTTAAGTAAAATCACTATCTCACTTCAGCATAAAATTGTGATTTACCACCATGAATTTAGATTAAGTTTAAAGCAAGTTGACAAGATGATTATCTCTCCTCAATTGAGTTCTATGTTCATCTTTCCACAATAGGCTCTGCATGTAGGCATAAGTGCTCTTCCGCAGAAACTAATCTTGCTGTTTTGTGTAAAATTATCAAAAAAAAAGTACAATTGTAAATCAGTTTCCCCTAGTTGTATTTGTCTGTACCCAAATCCTGTGTTGTATCAGCCGCCTTATGGAAGGATGAACACAGAACTCAGAGAAAGAAGCCATTTGACCTACTGAGGCTGCACCTACTATCAGAGCCATCACATCTCCCCACTTACTTCCCTTTAATTTATTCCTTCTCACCTTGATTCTCTTACCACCCATCTACACTAGGGGCAATTTACAGTGGCCAGTGGCTTTGGGACGTGAGAGGAAAGAAAGCACCTTTGTGCTCTGTCTTCACCTACCCTGTTTATTAACTACACAAAAGGTTGAATCATTATTCAGACACAGCCCTCTCTAAACAAATCCAATATTTGCACATCACCAGTTAAACTAACCATCAATAAATATTCAGTTTTTTTCATAACTGCTCTATTAAAGAATATACAGTATTATTTGTCTTCCACTTCCATTACTTGGAGAGTAAAATGTTTTCAGGACCACCCCTGCACAACCCCAGGCTACAAGGTGACCACTTCCTGAACCGAGTCATTCTCAAAACACTCAGACTCGTGGATGGAAGCAGCAAGGTTGACACTTCTAAAAGCTCCAAAACCCAGAGATCAGTCTCCTCCAGCAGTTGACATTTCCTGTGCCTGTGGTTTGTCTCAGACAGAGAAAGCAGTTTGAAGTTCCTACACAACATAGTTGTGATTTTTGACAGGTCTTGGGTAAGCCAGCATGTCTTCATTTTGTTAGGTTAGTTCACCAAAAAGAATTAAAGTACTAGAATAATCTACCCTTTTTCCACTTCATCCGAGACCAAGACCAACATTTTATTTGCAGAAGAATAATTACTCCTTAGATCTGGATTCCAAGGGGAATGGTATAGAATCCTCACAGGAAGCAGGACTGATGTATAGTTTGACTAACTGTGGGAATTGGTAGGTTTGGATTAAGTTCAAAGCACATTTATTATCTAAGTATGTATACATTCTACAACCTTAAAATCCCCCCAAAAAGACCCTATACGGTATAAAAAAAGAACATCAAACGCCCAATGTACAGAGAGAGAAAAGCGCATCATGCCCATGAAAAAGAAACCATAAAAATGAAAGGAACCCATATAGAAAAAAAGAAGACTGTCAAACACCTAATGTGCAGAGAAAAAAAGTGCAAACAAATCGCACTCTGAAATCCGCAAGGGAGAACCATAGTTCAGTGCAGACCCGAGTGAACCTCATGGAGCAGCGATCTGAATTGGCCCATCCCTCGCCTCAGGCCCCAACACTCTGACCTTTTCAATCTGGCCCAGCACCTAAATCAATGACCAAACATGGGGCTCAATCTCCTTGATGTGCTCTAGACCTTGCCACCTCGATTCAGCTATATTCGGCACGGTGCCTAAGTCCCTATCCAATTATCTACTCCGGCAAATCAGTATCCTCTGGTGCCTGGACCTTACTGCATTGATTTGGTCTTTGGCATGGTGCTTAAATCGATCAAACCACTGGACTTCTTCTCTCTCTGTGGCAGTCCCACCACCTCATTTTGACTCAGTTCTGTCACAACAAATTGCCTTCAAGTCTAAAGTGAAATTACAAACTATTACTTGCAATGATCGCAAACAACAGGAATACTGCAGATGCTGGAAATTCAAGCAACACACATCAAAATTGCTGGTGAACGCAGCAGGCCAGGCAGCATCTCTAGGAAGAGGTACAGTCGACGTTCCAGACCAAGACCCTTCGTCAGGACTAATTGACGGAAGAGTTAGTAAGAGATTTGGAAGTGGAAGGGGGAGGGCGAGATCCAAAATGATAGGAGAAGACAGGAGGGGGAGGGATGGAGCCAAGTGCTGGACAGGTGATTAGCAAAAGGGATATGAGAGGATCATGGGACAGGAGGTCCGGGAAGAATGACAAGGGGGGGGGGGCGGAACCAGAGGATGGGCAAGGGGTATAGTCAGAGGGACAGAGGGAGAAAAAGGAGAGTGAATGTGTGTATAAAAATAAATAACGGATGGGGTACGAGGGGGAGGTGGGGCATTAGCGGAAGTTAGAGAAGTCAATGTTCATGCCATCAGGTTGGAGGCTATCCAGACGGAATATAAGGTGTTGTTCCTCCAATCTGAGTGTGGCTTCATCTTTAGAGTAGAGGAGGCCGTGGATAGACATGTCAGAATGGGAATGGGATGTGGAATTAAAATGTGTGGCCACTGGGAGATCCTGCTTTCTCTGGCGGACAGAGCGTAGGTGTTCAGCAAAATGTCGACTGTACCTCTTCCTAGAGATGCTGCCTGGCCTGTTGTGTTCACCAGCAGCTTTGACGTGTGTTACTTGCAATGATCATTTGCCAGAAAAAGTCTGATTAACAACATATTTCATGGTTTTCCTTGTTCTGTTAGCCACCAGCCAGAAGTTGCTGAAGTTCACCAGTGCCCTTTTAAACCATAAGTGCTTCCTATATTGTTGGATATTGTTGGCTTCCTATTCACTGAGCTAGAGAAAGAGAAATCAAGAAAAAGGGAAGAGTCAGAGACTACCTAAGTTAAGAAAGATGAAAGTTTTCAGGATACGTAAGTTTATTCTTAGTTCTTTATGTGCTGGGGGAGTACCACTGCAACTTTCAATGTACTGTACAAAGAATTGAGGCTTAGAGAAATGTTAAGAGGAGACTGTGTGGGATTGGAGGACTTTCAGACTAGGTATGTGGAAGGAAGGCCTCCCAAGGAGCTGACATCAGGGAGAGACAATGTCCTGAAATTTCATGGTGGAGCCATGGTTGATAGAAAGTTCTGAAGATGTGACTTGGAGCTGATGTTTAGATAGAAATCATTTTGAGGCAAAATGACACCAGCATTGTTAGTAGGATTTTAACAGCAATGTTAATTCTTCATGAACAGATGGTGGCATGCTCAGAGGTGTGTACAACTTAAAGCTGATGCCAGATCAAAATTAGTCAAAAACATCACTTGTAAAGTATAGAAGAAGGTGGCAAAAATCATAAAAGTTTGAGCTGAAAACCTAGAATGATGGCCTGAAACCTAGACATCCAGACACACACACACACACACACACAACTACTACTACACTCACACAACAACATATCTACTGCATTCACCATACTAATCTCTCCACTCCTCACCCCACCATCTTCCCCACTAATGGAGAAATCAAACTTTCAAAGAACAAAAATTATAAGTTCAGAACTATGATGACTCTTTATGAGGGCATCAGTTCATTCATTACAAGCCAATTCGTCATTTTTTATTGTCATTTCGACCATAACTGCTGGTACAGTACACAGCAAAAACAAGACAACGTTTTTCAGGACCATGGTGCTATATGAATGTTACTAGTGCTTCACAGCCAAAATGATTGTCTGCAATCCACTGCCAGTCATCACCCTAGGGTATTAATAAGCATGTCCTTCTCAAGCACTGGCTTCTAATATTCATCAAGGATATTAGTGAGGAATTGAGTTTGAGAGTTGTGAAGTTATGTTTCAGCTTTATAAAACTCAAGTTAGGCTACATATAGAGTATTGCATTCAGTTCCGGTAAAGTAAGTATGGCTATGCTTTGGAGAGAGTGCAGAAGAGGTTTACAAGGATGTTGCCTGGAATAGAGGACATATACAATAAGAAGAGGTTGGACAAACTCAAATTGTTTGCTTTGGAGTGATGTAGTTTGGAGGGAAATCTGATAGAGGTTTATAAGGTTATGAGATCATGATAAGCATAGATAAAATAGCTAACCATCTTTGAAATGTTTAATAATACAGGGCATGCATTTAAGGTGAGAGAGGTAAGTTCAAAGAATATGTACAGTGCAAGTTTTTAAACCAAGAATGGTGGGAGACTGCAATGTGTTGTTGCGATGAGACCAATGGGCCTCATGTTTTGCCAGACTCATATGACACAGCAGATTGCAAGATCAAACAGTTGTAAGTAAACTTCCAACCAACATTGTTTAGCCTATTGTCATAAACGGGATCCAGTCTTCAGTTTTTAAAATGTAAATGGAAAGCAGTAATCAACTTGAAGTTTGAAAATACAGTTCTGTAAACAAACTCTGTATAGAGCCATGGATTTGTTGACTCATAACACCTCTCTTGTTCCTCAAGAGGTGCAGTATAAGACAATGGTTTATTTAGTCTGGCTTTTTTGAAAGTAGACAAGCTGAGTCAGTTGCTTAGTTCAAGGAAGCTTGTAGACCAGATGGATAGCATCCTTAATATATAAAATACATGGGTTATTAATGTTGGAAGTCTTATGTACTCAAGGAAGTTAGCTTCACTATATCAATGGTAGGCATCTGGGGTCTGTGTCTCCAAAAAGCTTTAAGACCTTTTGTGTAAAAAAAGTATCTGAGGAAATACCATTGTATATGCAAAGTCACCCAAGTGGCAGAAACAGGGTATAAATGTAGAGAGAAGTTCCGGCTTATTATAATGAGGTAAGGAACATCAAGAAGCATGAAAGAAACACGGGATGAACTAGCATCCATTTCTTTGGCTTCAGATCCTGCATTGGGTGATTCATTCGACTGCATCATTGATATATCCTTAATTTATAAAAATTGTACCTGTGCTTTGGAAATCAATTGTTTTTTTTTCAAAGTGGTTTGTAGTTTGGAAATATGTAAGATAGAAATCTTCTGTAAATTTGAAATGTTTTTTAAGAATGTTGCTTGGATTTAAAGATGTATCACTGAAAATAAATGAACTGTGTTTAAACTACTTTGCTAGCTGGAATTATCTTCTCCTTAGTTGTGGGGGGGGGGGGGGGGGCGCGGGAGTCCCTCCAATCAAATAGTGCGTATTGACAGCAAAACATGGCATGCAGATTAAACAGGGAAATGAACAAGTCTTTGAAGATTGGGTGCTTATAGTATAATCTCTCTTTAGTGAGAGTATTCGTAACTATTTATATCAGATAGGACTTAAGGTCATTGTTTCAATTCAGAACTTTGCAGTCAGCAAACCCAGTGCTATTACATGTGGTCACATTGTACCAAAAAGTATTGTGGCATAGGTCATTTATCTCAACTGACATCTTTATTGCGACAAGTACAGAAACAGACCGGGTGATATGATCCAGGGAGAGAACCCCCTCAATCTCATACAGACAGGGGAGGTGATTATTACACACCCCGGTTACAGTCAGGGTGGCGCACAAACACACATGCAAGTAACTGTATAACCCAAGCTAAAATGTAACAATAAATGAACTTGAACATCCCAGCATAATCTCATGAAGGCATTTTAAAATAAGAACAATAAATTGCGCTGGTCATTAGGAATGCTGGGGCAGGGCTGACAAACACCAACCCCACCCCCGAGCTCCACAGTGCCCGCCCCCAGAGTGGTCAGCTGTCCCCAGTGTCCCCAGAGTCCACAACAAAGTTCAAAAACCTGGTGGTGGTCAACGCTGCCGCCTGGGGTGCTGAAGAGTTTCTGGACCCACCAGGGGAGGCACTGGTTGGTGAGGCAAGAGGGAAGATACCCAAGGTGTCACTTCCTTCCTTCAGCCTCGCTGTGTTGGTGGAGGCCAAGGGCCGATACACGCCAGCTGGTCCTGGTGCAGCACGACTGCCTTCTGCTGCTCAGGTAACCGCACCCAATATACCATATCAGAGATACGGTTGAGCACCTCTCCCAGCCCCTTCCAGTGGTGTCCCAGTTTGGGGATTAGTCATTTCTTCTGGATGGGGCAGCAGATCCATACTGGGGACCCCACCATGTACTGCTGCATTAGCGCCCTAGACTGGTGGCTCAGTTCCTTTTGGGACATGCAAGTGTTATAGCGGTGCACGAACAGCTCCATGTCCAGCTTGTACCCAGGCCAGTAGAAGCTTTGGTGCAGCATGTGAGGTGATGCTGGAAAGTCTTGGGGGGCTAAAATTGCAAATTTCTACAGGTGTACCATGGAGAGCATTCTAACTGGCTGCATCACTGCCTGGTATAGTGGTGGGTCTACTGCACAGGATTAAAAGTTGTGAACTTAGTCAGCTCCATCATGGGCACTAGCTTCCGTAGTATCTAGGACACCTTCCATCCAATTTCTGAATGGACAGTGAACCTATGAACACTACCTAACTACTTTTTTATTTTTATTTTTGCACTACTAGTTGAATTTAACTATTCAATACATTTAATATATTAATTTATATAATTTATAATTATATATATTATGTATAATATAATAAATATATAATAGAAAAATGTGAATATATACAGTACGTATATACTGTATATATATAATATTTAATATATACAGTATATACATACTGTATATATTCACATTTTTCTCTATTATTATTACCTTGTGCTGCTGCCACAAAGACAACAAATTTCACAACATATGCTGGTGACATTAAAACCTGATTCTGATTCTTTATCATCTGGAGATTAGAAAAATAGAGGGCTATGGGAAACCCAAGATCATTTCTAAAATAAGGACATGTTCAGCATGGCATTGTGGGCCAAAGGGCCTGTACTGTGCTGTAGGTTTTCTATGTTCTCTGTTTTTATGTTTCTCCCTCTCAAACTGCAGGGTGAATTCTATGTGCAGTCATGCCCATAACGTCACACTTGCCATTCTCTAAATACACTACAGATCATCTACCTTATTCCATCTACTGCATGTATTCAAATATAACACATTCGGTCCTGCCTTCATCACCCTTTTCGATTCCCCCCCCCCCCCACGTTACACTTCCACTCATCCCATTGACTGTAATTTTGCCCCATCATCTGCCTGTCCTTTCTCACAGTCTCACTACACACTGCAGCAACTTGTGTACCAACTCCCCCATCCTCAGTCTTATCACATCGATTGCCATCCCCATGTCAACTTAGTTTAAACTACCCTAAACAACTCCTGCAAACCTGCCCACAAGGATATTGATCCCCCTCAGGTTCAGGTGTAACCTGACCTTTTTGTACAGGTCATACTTTCCCTAGAAGAGGTCCCAGTGATCCAGAAATCTGAAACCATGCCCCCCTGCACCAGTCTCTCAGCCACTTATTCATCTGTACTGTCATCCTATTTCTACCCTGACTAGCATGTGACACTGACATTAATCCAGAGATGACTACCTTGAGGTCTTGTTCTTCAGCCTTTTCCCTAACTCACTTTACTCACTGCCTAGGACCTCTTTCCCCTCCCTATGTCATTGGTGCCAATGTACATCACAATCTCTGGTTGCTCACCTTCCCTCTTGAGAACCTTCTGCAGCCACTTTGAGATATCCAGCAGTCTAGCACTTTACTTTTAATAATTATGCTTATAATATTGTTCAGTGCTGTCTTACTTTACATTTGCTTTTTCACAGACAAGGTCACATTTACCATGAAAATTTTCTCATCTGGCTCGGGCAGTCCTAAAACTGAATGACTCAGAGAATATCAGATTAAGAGGACTGACAGCAATTATGATTCTGATTTAAATATCAGTAAATGGTCCTTACCTCTTGGTCATATATGAACTATATACTAGAACCCTTGATCCTTGTCTCTCGAAAAGTGAATGTTCCAGTCCACTTAAACACTCACTCTGACCGCATTGCAGACAAAATTAACATAGATACACAGGAAGGCAAAAAAAATCACTTATGGAAATGAGTAATAAAACCCTTACAAGTCTTCGTGGTTCCAGTCGAGATATTGAAGTTAAACTAATAGAAGAATTCCTTGACATGGAACCTTCTACACTTGAAGAAAAGAATACACACTATTATGTCATTGAATGGAGAGAGGGGGGAGGGGGAGAAGATGGCGGCACGACGACAACGCTCGTGGCCACTTTGGTGATGATATCTGTTATCTGTCAAGTAGGGGACCGTGCACAATTCTGATTTGATGGAGACAGACGTAAGAGCACGGAGGAACATCTGGAAAACTTCTGAAATGTCCGCTTCGTTGTCGCTGCTACTGTGTGGTACCGGAATCTCTGGAGCTGAAGGCCCCGAAATCCTCAGCTTTGCGTGTTTCAGCGGCTGGGGAGAGGTTGAAGGCGCTCAGCAGAGGATGGCGCTTGGGAGGCTGTATCGGAGAGGCTGGTCGGAAGCTCGAAGTTTTCAGACGGATGGGCTCAGTGTTGGATATGGTCGGCTGCTTCCAAGGTATCGGCAAGTTGACGGTGCCTGGAGGTTTATGGCAGGGAGTTTCTCCCTTTTGCCACCTGCTATCGGGGACTCAGGAGTCGATCGACTCGGAACTTTGAGACTTTTTTTACTGTGCCCATGGTCGGTTCTTCATCAAATTATGGTATTGTTTTGCACTGCTGTAACTATATGTTATAATTATGTGGTTCTGTCAGTGTTAGTCTTTGGTCTGTCCTGTTTTCTGTGATATCACTCTGGAGGAACATTGTATCATTTCTGAATGCATGTATGCATTTCTAAATGACAATGAAAGAGGACTGAGTGCTCTCATATCTAAATCATTAGACTAGAACATTGTGACAAAACTAATTTTTTAATGAAGACTTCACCACTAGACAGATGTCAAATCACACTTTCCCTTTATAGCCAACAAGTATAGGAATATACAAAGACTTTAAATGATTCTATTTCTCCAATTATGACCACTATTCCACTCCATTGTTAAATGACAAGTTAACAAATATAATTTTATGCATTTCTGGTTCAGCAAAGCCCTTGATCTGTGTTTTTGCAGCTGCCCCAATTAGACGAAGATTCATGGAAATAGTTAAAATGTATCAAAAAGACGAACTACCATTTAACTGAGTAACGAATTATAACACTACCAATCCCACTACAGTAAAACTGTGAATTAGTTTCCAATAGATATCAATAGATATTCTTTTGATTGACTGTAAATAAACAGTACCAGCGCAGACACCTAATGTAGATAATTTAGGAACAGCCTCTGCCATCCGATTTCTGAATGGATATTGAACCCCTGAATACTATCTCACTTTTTTTTTTGATTTCCTGTTTTTTGCACACCTTATTAAGTTTAACTACCGTAAGTAAGTACACTTACTATAATTCACAGATTTCTTTTTCTCTCTGCTATCATGTATTGCATTATACAGCTGCTGCAAAGTTAACAAATTTCACAACACATGCTGGTGATATTAAATTTGATTCGGATTCCATTTGACTGCCTTCACAAAATCCTATCAATGATTGCATCTTCCAAATCTCCATTTTCACGGTAACATTCAAGGTAATTGTCAATACCTTCAAATTCTTTGTCGTACCTAATTTGTTGAAGTAATGAAATCATTTCATTTTCACTCCCGGCTGTTTCTGGCATCTATAACCCTGAATGCTTAAAACCACAGTGAGAAAAACAGTTCTGAATTGTCTTAAACAACACACACAAAATGATGGGGGAATTCAGCAGGTCAAGCAGGTTCTATGAAATGAATAAGCAGTCGATGTTTGGGTCGAGAACCTTCTTCAGGACTCAGTCTAATGCTAGTTAGAATCTGTTCAACAACAGTTTCCTGCCCCAATTAGGTGACATTGTGTCCCAAATAAATGAAGGGAATCCCAGCTATTTTCTCAATTAGTTTTTGTTCTTTAAGAATTGTCTGAAATAATTGACTGCCACAATTAACAGGTAACTCAATTAACCACTATATATGGTTCTTACGATTTTATATAATGTACTTTGTAAGTGTGTTCTTTATTGTAATGATGACATTTTCTATCATGGTTTATGCCTTTGACTATTAAAACTATCTGTCTTACTACAGTATATTTTGTGTGTCATGTTATACAATTTTAAAAGATTTACCAGGATGAAAAAGATAACAATGTCCTGATAACTTTTTTTAACCTATTCTGTTGTGATTTATTTGAATCAGCAATGTAATGCTTGGGCCTCCAAGGTTTACAAAGCATTATATTGTCACAATGTATAACTTTTGAATGTATTTTACTTCCTATTTTGGTATAACCATATATTGCAATTGTGGTGCTCCTACAAAGCAACAAGTAGGACCACTAAATCTATTAGTACAGCTAATATTTAATGTTAACAGAAAACTTTGTTTATTTCGTTGATAAAATCCCATGATCTGACAGAACTGACTGAGTAGACCTTGCTCAAAGTTTTCTCAGGAGACAACAAAGTTGGGAAGATGTGTCAGTTCTTCTCAGTTAGGCCCAATCCTTCATAAAGAAAAAGGAGAAAACCTGAATAATTATCCACAGAATCCAGAAGCACCAAACTGGGAAGAAATGTATGCAGATGGTATATTTGGTGTTAGACTGTTAAGGTACACACACCAAAGGGTGTTCACTCCCATGGGAGGGACATAACCAACTTCAATGTTCTGACGTGCATTCCTGAGAGCCTAGAATTAAAGGTACAGACAGAATCCTTGGCAGAAGACTTGTACTTTATTTTACTTTTGTAAGTGTTTCATATTTTCTGTATGTTATTATATTATGAAATTGTAAAGCTGATGGATATAACTTTCTATAATTAAAATCTGAGATTACTAAGCTTTAGACAATAGAAAACAGCAATACACAATCAGTAATTTGTTTACAGACTAGTTTTCAGAAAACCTAGGTAAAGTCATGCACTGCATCCAAAGCAATGTGAATACTCCTGTGAAAGAGATGTCTTCAGCTCAGTGAGAGACATTGCCAGCTGACACAGTGAACTAGGGATGGTGCCAGAGACAGTGATCCTAACTTACATCAGAAGAAGTAGCAAGAACTGTTTGTGGGGAAGATTTTAAAGATGGACATAATATAGACTTTAATGCATTATTTTATGTTTATGGAAAATTATAATGGTGACAGTCATTTGAAGTTTGGGAAATATGCGCAGTTGAGATGAGGAAGTGACTATTCCAAAGGGGACAACACACTAAAACCCATACATTGGAAATTATTCAATGGGTTCTTCAATTTTTGGTTCAAAGAGATCCTTACTAGCACTGGTAACATACTGGAACAGTTGGTGGAGTGAGATTCTGTTCCCAAGAGGAGTCTTGGCAGAAGTCTTGATCTTGAAGCTCAGAAATCTTCGCTTAGCAAGGGGAGGTGTGATGGATATTTGCTTCCTGGGCCAGTGGGCCTCATTTTTCCCAAGCTAACTTTCTAAACACAGCAGCTTCTACTTGTAAGATCAAACAGTCGTAAATAAATTTCCAGCTAACATTCTTCAGCTTCTGGTCATAAACGGGAGAAAATTTTCGTTCTTAAAATGGAAATGGAAAGCAGTAATCATCTTTAAGTTTGAAAACACAGCTCTGCCAACAAGCCCTGTATAGCACCACAGACTTGCTGGGTTATAACACCTGTCTTGGTGCTTAAGAGGTGCAATATAAAATAATGGATTATTTAACCTGGTTTGTTTCAAAACAGATAAGCTGACTAAGTAAGTTTAGATAAAGGAAGTTTGCAGATCAGATGGACAATATCGTTTAGCACATCAAATAAATGGTTCATTGGTATTGGAAGCTTCACAGCATTAATGCTAGGTAGCTGGAATCTGTGTCTCCTAAAAGCTTTTAGTCTTCTTGTGTATAAAGGGTATTTGAGGAAATATCATTTATGTTTGAGGTCACTCAAATGGTAAAGAAATAGTATTAAATGCAGGGAGCAGTTCAGGCTTATTAAGAATGGTAAACACAAGAAAAACTGCAGATAATGGGAATCCAAATCGAATCACACACAATGCTGGAGGAGGAATTCAACAGGTCAGGCAGCCTCTATGGAAGAGAGTAAACGATGTTTCAGGCCAAGACACTTCTTGAAGGTCTTGAGAGGGAAGGGGCGAGAGGCTAGCTGGGAGATAACAGATGAAGCCATTTGGGTGAGAAAGGTCAAGAGCTGGAGAAGAAAGAATCTGGTAGGAGAGGAGAGTGGACAATAGGAGAAAGGGAAGGAGGAAAGGACCCGGGGCAAAGAGATAGACAAGTGAGAAGAAGTAAAAGGGCAGAGTATGGAATAGAGGAAGTGGGGGCGAAGAATTTTGTCACCAGAAGGAGAAATTGATAGTCATGCCACCAGGTTGCAGGGTACCTAGATGGAATACAAGGTGTTGCTCCTCCGCCCTGAAGATGGCCTCATCTTGGCACAAGAGGAACCCATAGATCAACATGTTGGAACAGGAATGGCAATGGGAATTAAAGTGTTTGGCCACCGAGAAGTCCCACTTGTGGCAGATAGTGTGGAGGTGTTCAACAAAGCGATCCCCCAATTTCCGATGGGTCGCACCGACGTAAAGAAGACCGTATCAGGAACACTGGACACAATAGATGAGCCCAGTAGATTCTCAGGGGCAGTGTTGCCTCACCTGGAAGAACGGCCTGGGGCCCTGAATGGAGGCGAGGGAGGAGGTGTGTGGGCAGATGCGCACTTAGGCTGCTTGCAGGGCTATGTTCAGGAGGGAGATTAGTGGGGAGGGACTAATGGTCAAGGGAGACATGGAGGGGTTGATCCCCGTGGAAAGCGGACACGGTGGGGGGCAGTAAAGATATTTAGTGGTAGGGTCCCTTTGGAGATGGCAGAAGATGCAGAGATAATGCGTTGGATGTGGAGGCTGATTGGGTGGTAGGTAAGGACAAGAGTGTCTGTATCACTATTATGGCATTGGGAAGATGGGATGAGCGCAGATGTACAGGAAATGGAGAAGATGCGGATGAGGGCAGCATTAATAGTAGAGGGAGAGAGACCCTGTTCCTTAAAGAAGGATGCTATCCCTGATGTCCTGGAAAGCTGCATACTGGGAACAGATGCAGTGGAGGAAAAGAAACTGAGAAAAGAGAACAGCATTTTTGCAGGAGATAGAGTGGGAAGAGGTATGGTCAATATTACTGTGGGAATCAGTAGCTTTATAAAAGACGCTGGTTGACAATTTGTCTCCAGAGTTGGAGACAGAGAGATCTCGAAAGGGGAGGGAGGTCTTAGACCACGTGAATTTAAGGGCAGGTTGGAAGTTAGAAGGAAAATTGGTGAAATTGATGAGCTCAGCATGGGTGCATGAAGCAGCACCAATGCAGTTGTCAATGTTCCAGAGGAAGAGTTGGAGAGTATAACTGAGAACAAAGACTGTTATACCTTGCCAACGAAGTCGCAGGCATAGCTTGGACCCACATGAGTCTCTATGGCGAACCCTCGGGTTTGGAGAAAGTGGAGGAGCTGAAGGAAAAATTGTTCAGGGTGCGGCTGCCAGACAGAGGAGGGAGGTGGCAGAGTGGAATTGGTTGGTTCTTCTATCAAGAAAGAATCAGAGGGCTTTGAGGCCTTCCTGATGGGTGATAGAAGTGTATAGGGACTGGACATTCATGGTGAAGATGAGGCAGACAGGGCCAGGGAACTGAAAGTTACTGAGAAGATCAAGAATATGAGAAGTGTCGCGGTAGCAGGTGGGAAGCCACTCAACTAAGAGGGATAGAATGGTATCCAGATACGAGGACTCAAACTCAGTAGGGCAGGAGCAGGCAGAGACAATAGGCTTAACCGGACAGTCCGGTTTGTAGACCTTAGGTAGGAGGTAGAAGCGAATAATGCAGGGTAAGTTTGGTTGCACTGATTGGGAGTTCTTCAGAGTGGATGACATCAGTGATAGTGTCAGAGACAGTTTTCTGATGGTGTGGAGTGTGTTCCTCCTCAAAGGGTAGGTATGAGGAGGTGTCCGAGAGTTGCCGCCTGGCCTCAGCAAGGTACAGAGCAGTGCACCACACTACAACAGCACCCACTTTGTCTGCAGGTTTGAGGTTGAGGTTGGGATTGGTGCAGAGAGAGTGGAGGGCAGTGTGTTCAGAAGGGGTCAGGTTGGATAGGTGCTGAAATCAAGATGGCTGATGCCTCATCAGCAATTAGAGATGAAAAGATCCAGAACAGGCAGGTAGTCCAAGAAGAGAATGAGGATTGGAGAGAGGAGAAGAGGTCATCAGCATGGTGTGTGGAATCCTTGGCAAAGAAGTGGGATTGGTGATGGAGGTGAGCGAAGAAGAGTTCAATGTGGAGGCGAATGCTGAACTCACTGAGGTGTGGGACAAAGATGAGGTCCTTACTGAGGAAAGAAAGTTCTGCCTCAGAGAAGGGAAGGTTGGAGGGAATGGTGAAGACATGGCAAGGATTAGAGTTGGGATCAGAGGGGAGAGGAGTGTTGGGGTGTTCAAGGAAGATGGAGTAGGAGGAAGATAGAAACTCTGAGAACCCAAGAGATGATGGTGGGGCCTGAGAGACATGGAATTGCAGAGAGGTGGCGGGAGAAAGGAAGGTTTGGAGTCAGCATGTAAAGTCTCGGCCTGGAGCTGCTGGCTGTCAAGGTCTAGGCTGGATCTGGAGCTAGAAGTTGTGCAATTATCAGTTGAAAGGTGTCTAGTGTCGCAGGAACTGTCATTGACCATGATGGAATCTGGGTTCTGAATACACTTGGGATTGTTTTAACCTGTGTTGGCAATGGTAGTATTACCAGTATGGTGGTGTCCAGAATTGTCAAGGCCGGGGATGGATTCAGGGAGACTTGTAATCTAGGGGAGTCCAATGGAATTGAAGTCAGAGCAAGAGGCAGCAGGGATCATGGTCTGGGGTGTCCACAGCTGCCAGAGTTGGAGACAACTCAGGAGCTGCAGTCTGGAGACAGGCAATCTCTTGATACTTGATGGACCTGAGGAAGACAAGGAACCAGAATGGGGTAAGGAACATCAAGATGCATGAAAGAAACATGGGTGAACTAGAATGAATTCCTCCGGCTTTGATTTCTGCAACAGACAATTCATTCATCTGTATCATTGGCCTGTCTTTTCAGTTTACAGGAATTGTACCTGTGTTTTGGAAATCCTTTGTGTTTTAGAAAAGATTTGCAATTTTGAAATGTTCAAGATAGAAATCTTCTGTAAGTTTTAAATGTGTTTAAGAATGTATATCACTGATAATAAATGATTTTTAAATCTACTTAGATGTAAATAACTTCTTTGGGTGGGGGGTGCCCACCACTGAAATATGAAATAGTAGGTATTGCAGCTGAAATTGCTATGGAGAATAAACAGTGAAATGAACTAATTTTTGAAGATTGGATAGTTACAGTATAATCTTCCCTTAGGGAAAGTAAAGTACTTGTGTCTACTTATATCTGATAGGGCTTGAGGTCCTTGTATGAGTTTAGAACTTAAAGATTCTGGTTCAAAATGGTGCTGGTGAAGCACAGCACCGACTTGCTGGCAGCAAAAACAACTATTAATTACTTTATTAATCTGTTTTTTTTCTTGAAAATGATCACTGCAATCAATAGCTTGTAACTTCCCTTTCAGAGTTGAGTTTTTGAATCACCTGTGCAACCTGGCAATTTTGCGGTGTGAGGTCCTGAAGGTGCAGGACAGTTGTGGCATGGCGTGTACAGGCCAAATTGAGGCAGTGCAGCCCGAGTCTGAGAGTGGAGAATGCTGAAGTGGACTTAGAGGTGATTCAAAGCAGCAGAACCGAGGCGAGGCAGAGACAAGGTGGCAGGCCCAGGCCCAAGGGCTGTTTGGCTGATTTAAGCCAGCAGGCCAGATTGAAAAGGTCTGGATTTTGAGACTACAGGCAAGGGATGGGCCCATGTTCAGCTTGCTGCTCCACAAGATTTGCTCATGTCTGCGCAGAACTAAGGTTGTGGCTTGCAACTAATAGGCTTCCGGATCACTGCAGTGATCATTGGCTTCTTGACTGTGGACTCACTTTCATGAATTTCAGTTCTGAATGTTATTTGCTTCCTTTTATTGTTTGCACGATTTTTTTTTTCTCTGCACGTTGGGGGTTTGATGATTATCTTTTTTTTTAAATGCGTTCCGCTGGGTTTCTTTGTTCTGTGGCAGCCTGTTGTACGGAGATGAATCTCAAGGTTATATATAGTATACATACTTCGATAATACATTTACTTTGAACTTTGCAGTCATCAAACCCAACACCTTCACACTTCCTGGAGTGGTGGTAGAAGCAAATATGATCGAGGCTCTTATATAGGTTCACAAATGTGCAGGAAATGGAGGATAGAGCTATTGTGTAGACAGAAGGAATTAGTTTAACTGGGCATTTGATTACTAATTTAATTAGATTGGCACAATATTGTGGGCCAAAGGGCCCGTTCCTGTTTTCTATTGTTCTATGTTCTTTATCTATTGGGACTCAAGTGAAAAGGAGCAGAATTTCAGTAACCAGGTTACAGCAAGGTCTGACATATGAACGTTTACATCAACATATAAATTAAATGCTGGAATAGGTCAATCAGGTCCTTTTCTGACATTAAGTAAGAACATTGCTGATCTGTTGGTAACCTCATCTCTGCAGACCTCTCTATCCCTTTAACTTTTCATTATACTTTTTTTCAAGAATCCAACTAACTCTGCTTTAAAATCATTCAAAGACTCAACTCCACCCAAAAATACTTGTTTTAAAAAAAAGTGATATTAAAAGCAGTGACCTCAAGTTCTAGATTATCCTGCATGATCTCCACTTCCTCTTTGTCAAGACCCCACTGGCATTTTGAAAGCCATTTGTAAAGCCACGAAACACAAAGATAACTAAGGTGTCATCAACTTAAGAAATGTCACTTTTCACTTATATTTATTGAAATTATTTCTCCTGTAAAGTTTGTAAATACACTAGAGCAGTTGAAATTCATTCTCATTTTGTGCATCCTTCATTCTGTAGGGATGAGTCAGACTGATACAACTGTTGTATTTCTGCATACTCTGCCATATTCCTTAATATAGAACCATACAACATAGAGACAGGTTCGTCCGCATAGCATGTCTATTCTGACCATCAAGTACCCAGCTATATTAATTCCGTTTACTAGTACTTGGTTCATAATTTTCAATATTGTTTGAAGCAGCATGGTAGTGTATTGGTTAGCACAACGCTTTATAGCACAGATGACACGGTTTCAATTTCCACCGCTGTCTGTAAGGAGTTTGTATGTTCTCCCCATGAATGCGTGAGTTACCTTCGGGTGCTCCAGTGGTCCAAAGATGTACCAGTTAGTAGGCTAATTGGTCTTTGTAAATTATCCTGTGATTAGGCTAGGATTAAATTGGGGATGGTTTGAAGGGCCACCTCCATGCGGTATCTCAATAAATAATACATTTCTGCAAAGATTGCAGGTCTATTGTGCAGATGTCATGTTTCTGAGATACTTAGAGGATGTAGCTTTTACATGAGAAGGGGAAGGTTTAAAGGAAATGTGTGGAGAAATGTTTTACATCGGGAGAGGTAGGTGCTTTGAATGTGCTGCCAGGGATGGTGGATGCAAGCAGACATTAGGAGGAATTTGGAAAAGCACATGAGCAGGCAGGGATATGGATTATGTCCAGGCCAAAATGGATTAGTTTAGTTTTGCATTATGGTCAGCATAGACATCTTGGGCTGAAGGGCCTGTTCCTGTGCTGTACTATTCTTTGTTGTATTTCAATGCAATGATTTCTTTATATTTATTGAAGCAAAGTTGCATGTTATCTCATGACTCTTCTCTCCTGTTTACTCTGCTCTGCCTCTAGTTCTAGAGGCCACTCTAAGAGAGACAAATAACTAGAAAACAGGTTGCTCAGTGAAATGGAACATCTACTCTTCTGTGTACCTTCTTCCTGTGTACTCCTTATATTAGAGATCGAATAAGAGTGCTTCAAGTGGAGAGTAATAGCTTGTACAAGGGCATAGGACACTGCACTGATTTGAACTAATCATTGAGAGTTGAGTGTTTTTATCAGTCAACATTCATAATTGGTTAACTGGTCTATAATGTATAAACTGAGTTGCACTGGGACTTCATATTACTGAATGTGTGTAGATTTGATTGCCTTAAAATATTAGCCCATCATTACATCCATCTACCCACAGACTTTTTCTAGAATATCTTGCCAATTAATTTTGAGTAGCAAGCTGCTGAAACTACCTGGCATTGTGGTGAGTGATATCCTGGTTTGGCATTTTACATAGTTTGTTGGGCTGAGGGTTCTGTAGCACTCTGTCTTTGACTGCACAAGAGAGGGCCTTAACCCTTTAAATAACACTCAGTTTGAACCTTTAATACTGAAAGCTTTTTTTTCTTTTCCTGTTTGTTGCTTTTCAGTTAGTAATACTAGAGAGTTAGACACTAAAGTGACAGTACGAAAGTGCACAAGTGCCACATGGTCCATCCCCATTAATAACTGACATTAACTCACTCAGAAAGAAGTGAAAAGTGATTAATAGTGTGTTAACAAGGCTTTCATCTTCATTATATTGATTTTCTGGGTGTTGAGCATGCCAATTTTTAGGCTTACACAATGCCGATAAATCAATCATCAGTTTTAATCTTAACCTCATGATACAATTAAACTTTGCCACCTAAAATGATGTTGCAATATTCCACCAGTCAAGTATATTCTTATAAGAGCTGTGGCTGTTGAGTTGTGAAATCAGGGTGAACTGCAAACAAAGCCATGAGGCTGACAAGAACCAGAGTGCAGGAGGCTGAGTGAAGATAAGGTAATGGAGTCCTGTTGTTGGAACAAACTCGTACAGTTGGAAAGGGAGTGCCAGGTTAAACAAGAGAAACATACAAGTTCCAAAAGCAAATAATAATGCAATTTGATCCAGTCAGTTTGTGTCTGCAAGAAGATAGTTCTGAACACAAATGTAAATGATCTTTCAATATCTTTCTTTTCTTTCATATATTAAATTTATTACTAACTTTAATTGTGAATTATGGCTCCAATTATTGCTGAATACTTTACATACTAAACAGTTTCTTGGGTGGTGATTATGTGATATTCAAAATACAAAGTTCAAAGTTTATTATCAAAGTACATATAGGTCACCATATACTACTCTGAGATTTATTTTCTTGTGGGCATACTCAATAAATCTATAATAGAGTAATAACTATAATAGAATCAATGAAAGACCACACTAACTTGGGTGTTCAACCAGTGGGCAAAAGAGATCAACCTATGCAAATACAAAAATAAAGAAATAATAAAAATAAATAAATAAATACATACATACATACATACATAAATAAGCAATACATATCAAGAGCATGAGATGAAGAGTCATTGAAAGTGAGTTCCTAGGCTGTGGGAACATTCCAGCGAGGGACAAGTTTCACCCTGCCCTCAAGTTTACCTGGTCCATTTCCGACACCTCCCTCCCCTTTCAAGATCTTTCTGTCTCTATCTCTGAAGACAGCTTATCTACTGATGTCTACTATAAGCCTACGGACTCTCACAGCTACCTGGACTATTCCTCTTCTCGCCCTGTCTCTTGCAAAAATGCCATCCCCTTCGCACAATTCCTCCATCTCCGTCGCATCTGCTCTCAGGATGAGGCTTTTCATTCCAGGACGAAGGAGATGTCCTCCTTTTTTAAAGAAAGGGGCTTACCTTCCTCCACCGTCAACTCTGCTCTCAAATGCATCTCCCCCATTTCACGCACATCTGCTCTCACTCCATCCACCCGCCACCCCACTAGGAATAGGGTTCCCCTTGTCCTCACCTACCACCCCACCAGCCTCCGGGTCCAACATATAATTCTCCGTAACTTCCGCCACCTCCAACGGGATCCCACCACTAAACACATCTTTCCATCTTTCCCTCCCCCCACCCCCCGCTTTCTGCAGGGATCGCTCCCTACACGACTCCCTTGTCCATTCATCCCCCCCATCCCTCCCTACCGATCTCCCTCCTGGCACTTATCCTTGTAAGCGGAACAAGTGCTACAAATGCCCTTACACTTCCTCCCTTACCACCATTCAGGGCCCCAGACAGTCCTTCCAGGTGAGGCAGCACTTCATCTGTGAGTCGGCTGGGGTGATATACTGTGTCCAGTGCTCCTGATGCGGCCTTCTATATATTGGCAAGACCCGACGCAGGTTGGGAGACCGTTTCGCTGAACAGCTATGCTCTGTCCGTCAGAGAAAGCAAGATCTCCCAGTGGCCACACATTTTAATTCCACGTCCCATTCCCATTCTGATATGTCTATCTACGGCCTCCTCTATTGTAAAGATGAAGCCACACTCGGGTTGGAGGAACAACACCTTACATTCCATCTGGGTAGGCTCCAATCTGATGGCATGAACATTGACTTCTCTAACTTCCGTTAGTGCCCACCTCCCCCTCGTACCCCATCCGTTATTGCCCATCCTCTGGGCTTCCTCCCTCCGCCTTTCTCCCAAGGCCTCCTGTCCCATGATCCTCTCATATCCCTTTTGCCAATCAACTGTCCAGCTTTTGGCTCCATCCCTCCCCCTCCTGTCTTCTGCTATCATTTTGGATCTCCCCCTCCCCCGCCCACTTTCAAATCTCTTACTAGCTTTTCTTTCAGTTAGTCCTGACGAAGGGTCTCAGCCTGAAATGTCGACTGTACCTCTTCCTATAGATGCTGCCTGGCCTGCTGCGTTCACCAGCAACTTTTATGGGTGTTGCTTGAAATTACAGCATCTGCAGTTCTCCTCGTGTTTGAGGGGAGTTATCCCCTTTGGTTCAAGAGCCTGATGGTACACGCTGTTTTCCTACAACAACTCCGTACTCTCCATGTAAATGTGCTCAATGGTGGGGAGAACTTTACTTGTATTGCACTGGGATGAATCGACTACTTTTTTTTTAGGATTTTCCATTCAAGGACATTGTTGTTTCCATACCAGGCTGTGATGCAGCCAGTCAATATACTCTCCCCCATAGATCTGTGGCAGTTTGTCAAAGTTTTAGATGCCATGCCGAATCTTTGCAAGCTCCTAAGGAAGTAGAGGCGCTGCAGTACTTTCTTCATAATTGCACGTGTGCTGGGCCCAGGACAGATCCTCCGAAAAGATAATACTGAAGAATTTAAAGGTGATGAACGTCTCCACCCCTGATCCTCCTATGCAGACTGACGTGTGAAATTCTGGTTTCCTCTTCCTGAAGTCAATAATCATGCAGACATTGAGTAAGAGGTTGTTGTTGTGACACCACTCAGCCATTTTCAATCTCCCTCCCATATGCTGATTCAGCCTATGACAGTAATGTCATCAACAAATTTGACTATGGCATTGGAGCTTTGCTTAGCCACACAGTCATATGTGTACGGTGAGCAGAGTAGGGGACTAAGCACACAGCCTTGTGGTGTACCTGTGCTGGTGGAGATTGTGAAGGAAATATTGTTACCAATCTGAAGTGAACTGAATCTGCAAGTGAAGAAATCAAGGCTCCAATTGCACAAATAGGTATTGAGGTCAAGATCTGGAAGCTTATTGATTAGTTTTGAGGGGATGATGGTATTGAATGCCGAGCTCTGGCCTATTAAGAACATTGTGATGTATGCATCTTCGCTGTCCAGATATACCATTCCTGTTGCCCTAGTAGACAAATTGGAGTGGATTTAGGTCACGACTCGGGCAGGGATTGATATGTTGCATCAACAGCCTGTTAAAGCACTCATCACTGTGGATGTAAGTGCTACTGGTTGATAGTCATTGAGGCAGGTTACCACGTTCTTCTTAGGCACCAATATAATTGAAGCCTGCTTCAAACAGGTGGGTTCCTCAGACTGACGAAGGGAGATGCTAAGGATATTGGTGAACACCCCAGCTAACTGATCAGCACAGGTCTTTAGTAATGATCACGTACCCCATCTGGGCTGGAAGCTTCTGGTGGGTTCACCCTCCTGAAAGCTGCTTGCACGTCAGTGTCAGAGACTGACACCACAGGATCATTGGGAACTAAGGGAGTTTGTGATGGTTCCTCCATGTTTTGATGATCAAAGTGAGCATAGAAGGCATTGAGCTCATCTGGGAGCGAAGCCCTGTTGTTGCCTATGTTGCTGGATTTCAGTTTATAAGAGGTGATAGCATTCAAGCCCTTACACAACTGCCGAGCATCCTTCATTGATTCAAGTTTAGGCCAGAATTGCCACTTCACCCATGAAATGGCTTTCCAGAGATCATACCTGGACCCCTTGCAACTTCCTTGGTCACCAGACTTGAATGCCTCTGATCTGACCCTCAGCAGATTGTGGAGCTC
Source organism: Mobula birostris (assembly GCF_030028105.1). Lineage (NCBI taxonomy): Eukaryota > Metazoa > Chordata > Chondrichthyes > Myliobatiformes > Myliobatidae > Mobula > Mobula birostris. The sequence goes on along the minus strand of NC_092373.1, from coordinate 76,766,388 downwards.
ATGGTTCATTCAGGACTTCTGGATGGGGAAGACTCTGAATAATTTTGTGGGGACACACATGTCTACTGTCACGTACCCTGTGACGGGTTAAAGATCCAGCAGAAATGGAAAACACTTTGGAGTGCAGTATTGCTATTAACTAATGGTATTTATTAGTAACTACACAATACAGCAATATAAATATGGATATATCAAACAGGTTAGCAATGATTAGATATATATAAGTGTGGAAATATATGAAAACCAAGCTTCTTCAAGTCCAGGGGTAAATAGATAGTTTTATGATGATGAGTAAAGTTCAGTTCAGTTCGTGGTATTGTGTTGAGTAGTGATGGAGACAGAGAGAGGGAGAGATTTGAATCTTCAGGTGACCTGATGCCGTTGATCTTCCGTTGTCCTCCGAAATCCTTTAGAAGTCATCGACTGTGGCCACAACAAAGGGGACCATTCTTCTGTGGTGGAGTTATCAACCCAGGCAAAGGTTGGACACACGAATAACTCCCCACCGGTCACACCCTTTTCACACCGTGAGAGCATCTGATCGATCCTCCAAAACCCACTTTTTCCGTGGACACAACAAAGCTCATTCAGTGTCCAAAACCATGTGTCTCCAGGTCTAACAGCTGCCCTCTATTTATCTCACCGTGCTGAATACCAGCTGTCCATCAAGCAGCTCCTCCCTTCTCTTTCAGTAAGAGTTTGGAAGCTGCCTGTGTCCTTGTAGAAAGTATAAACAAGCTGTGAGCAGTCTTCGCCTCTCTCTCTCTCTCTCTCTCTCTCTCTCTCTCTCTCTCTCTTTCTTTCTCTCCCTTTTTAAAAAGGTGTCTGGTGTTGAACAATTCTCTGTCTTGCAAAAGCACAGTTCATAGGGGTAATTCGGGACCCCGTCACACCCCCTTCCTTTTAGAAAAAAATTTGACACAGGCAAAATTTTAGTTTAACTGGAAATTACGGAGTTTGAAACAATACACGTATAACCATCGGATAACAGAGCAAAAACGTGTACCATTTCTAACTTAACATCTGGATAAACAGTCAGCTAAAATATTGTCAGTACCTTTCATATGTTTGATTTTCAAGTCATACTCTTGCAATATCAGACTCCAATTTAATAACCTTCTATTCTTATCCTTCACCTTAGTTAGAAACATCAACGGATTGTGATCCGTGTAAACCACAAGTGGTCTCTGGGCAGGGCAAACATAGACTTCAAAATGTTGTAAAGCCAGAATAAGTGCCAGCAATTCCTTTTCAACAGTGGAGTACTTTTTCCGGTGCACATTAAATTTCTTTGAGAAATAAGTTACTGGGTGTTCAATGTCATCCACACCTTTCTGTAACAGTACTGCCCCAGCAGCTTCATCACTAACATCTGTTGCTATAGAAAGTGGCTTGGAAAAATCAGGTGCTTTGAGCACAGGATGATAACACAGGATGGTTTTCAGGCATTCAAATGCCTCCTGGCAAAGATCACTCCATACAAATCTTTCACTCTTCCCTAGGAGTTTTGTTATGGGGAGAGCAATGTCAGCAAAGTTCTTACAAAACTTACGATAATACCCAACCATTCCCAAAAACCTTCTCAAAGCTTTCTTGCCAGTTGGAATAGGAACCTCAGCAACAGTTTGAACCTTAGCCTGTACAGGAGACAGTTGGCCCTAGCCTACTACATAGCCCAGATATGTAAATGTGGCATGGCCAAACTCACTTTTAGCGAGGTTCACAGTAAGATTGGCCTTGGACAGTCTTTCAAACAGTTTTTTCTACAGCCGCAATATGATCTTCCCACGTGTCATTCCTGACTACTAAATCATCGATATAAGCTCCTGTGTTTTCTAATCCTCTAATCACGGAATAGATCATTCTTTAAAACGTCCCTGGAGCATTTTTCATCTCGAAGGGTAAAACATTGTATTCATACAGCTCCGACGGTGTGACAAACGTTGAGATTTCTCTGGCCCTTTCGGTCAAAGGAACACAACAATATCCTTTTAACAGGTCAATCTTTGTAAGGTATTTAGCCTTTCCCACTTTATCAATGCAGTCATCCACTCTCTTTCCTTGTTCCTTCTTGTTTCCAATTACTTGTTCAACCATTTTACTTTCCTCTAAATTCATTCTGTAAGGATGCTCTTTGATGGGCTGGGCTGAATTCAGAATGACATCATGCATTTCAGCTCTACACCATCTTGGAATGTCAGGGAATAAATCTTTATGCTTGTTAATTAATTCTTCCAATTGTTTTTGCGGTGTAGGCTCCAACTGATGGACCTTATCAGTAATAATTTTCAAAACAATGGAATTCTTAAATCTTGTTTATACTAGATTCAGCAGGTTAAAATGATTTTGCACCTCATTCCCAGATTTCACGACTCCATTTGGTTTTCCTAACAGTACCCACAGGTACCACCCTATCAAACAAGTGTTTTATTTTAATTTGAACATTCTGCAACCTCTCCTTTGCAAGGTCACAAGCTTTGTTAATTCTCTCCCGCACATTGACCCATATTTCCAAATCAAACCACAGTTCTTTGAGTAGGATCAAAGGTCCTTTTGGCCTGTGACCAAACACAGGTTCAAATAGACTACACTTCAATGCTTTTTAATTGAATCTCCAATGGAAAATAAGAGTAGGGGAACCCCCTCATCCCAGTTTTTCCCATTTTTCACACAATATGTTTTAATCATGGTCTTAAGAGTGGGGTTGAACCATTCCAAGGCTCCCTTGGACTCTGTGTGATATGCAGTTGACCCAATATACTTAATTCCCAGTTCTCCAACTATCCCCTGGAATGTTCTTGAAGTAAAGTTACTACCCTGGTCAAATTGAATTTCTTTGGGCAGACCTACCAGTGTGAAAAACTTACTGAGTGCCTTTACTACAGTCTTGGCCTTGATGTTTCCAAGAGGCACTGCTTCAGGGAACCTAGACACAGCACACATAATTGTTAACACATACTGATGACCAGCTGAAGTCTTTGGAACTGGGTCTACACAATCCACTATGACCCTAGAGAAAGGTTCACCAAAAGCAGGTATCGGTTTAAGTGGAGCTACTTGAATAAACTGATTAAGTTTCCGCTCAACCTGGCAGGTATGGCAAGTCCTGCAAAAATTCACAACTTCCTTTCTTAAATTAGGCCAGTAGAATTCCTTCATAATCCTGTTCCCTGTCTTTTTCACTCCATAACGTCCACCTAAAGTCGTACTGTAAGCCATGTTTAAAATTTCAGCGCTGTAAACCTTTGAAACCACTACCTGATGTTCAGTGGCCCAGTCCTCACTTGAAGCCACAGTGGCTGGTCTCCACTTCCTCATCAACACCCCATCCTTAAGGTAATATCCTGCTGACTCTCTCTGAACCTCCTCTACTGTGAGGGCTGTCTCCTGTAAAGCCATCATTTCAGAATCTTTATTCTGTTCCTCTATAAATTCCTTCCTCAATAAGGACAAACCTTCCTCATACACCTCACTCTCATCAGCTTTTCTATCTAAATCCTACTAGAATATAGAAGGTAGCGAAGTCTGTGACACATCATCATACTTTAAACCCCTGGTTTTGCTCTCATGGGCCTCAGCAGATTTTCTAAACATGCTTCGAGTCACTACACAGGCAGGGTAAACATTAGTCTCTCTGTGTGGATCATTAGCAGCAGCTTTGCTCATTAGTTGAACGGCTGAAGACACATCATCATCTTGGAGAGGTGTCAACCTCCCCCCATTGTTTACTAAACTCAGCATTATCACCAGACTTATGACTACCATGTGTATATTGAGGAAAATGCCAATAAATCGATTTATCTTATTCCTACAACCTTTATTCCGACCCGTCTCCATAATATCATCATGAACAACATCATAACCTTGAAGATGTTTACCTCCAAATGTCAAAACAAAATTCAACCGAGTGGCACATATTTCTTCAGCAGGCCCTTGTCCTGCAAGCAGGGTCAAAGGTTGCAAAACCAGTCCAACCTTATTCAAATGTCCAAAACCCACACTTTTCCCACTATATTCAGTAATATTTACCTCATCTATTTTTATCTCATCACTAACTTTTAAAACACTGTCTATTACAAGTGACTGAGAATCCTCAATTTCCACTGGTACCATGGTTAACCCTTTATTCACTGAACCAAAACCATCTGACACAAATGAACTGCATTCCCTTCCAACCAAGTCAGACACCTCAGACCTTAACTGAGCTTCAACACAAGGTTCAGTACCCTATGAATCCACAGGTACTTCATCAACCTGAACACAGGCAATCGGGACAGCTGCCTCTTCTGGACTGTCATCACTTGCCCCAGTTTCAAATTCAAAGTCACCCCGAACCTCCCAGCTACTCTCTGGGTAACTCTCATCTGGAGTAAACTCAACCTTGTGGGTTAAAATAACCTTGTCTACCGTCTTAGCAGACCCTCGCAGAGTGGTGGCATCCTCTGCATCTATGAATGGCCTTACCTCATCAGGAACACACTTCTTAAATTCATCAATCAAAACCAGCTCTTCCGAGCTGCAAACATCATCAGGGTCCAACACAAAACCTCTCAGCTGCCACATCTCCCTCTCAAATTGTCTCTGTTTTTCTGCCTCTTCTGCCTCGAGCTGTTTCAGTTGCAACTCATGCTCCATTTTTAATTTTTCCAACTGAAGCTGAAGCTCAGCCTCAGTAAGTACTTTACCTTCAGCAAACATTGTCAACACATCCTCAGTAAATTCCTTCATCGAAGTATAATATTCAACTATTTTTCTTTGAAATTCTATATTAGTCATACCCTTCTTTGCCGTCTTAAGTTCCAGTTCCTCAACAGTTGTCTGCAACTCATCCTTTTTAGCTCTCTTCAAGGCCACAGGGTTTGACAATGCCAGAAGTTTCCTAACATCCATTTCTGCTGTTTTCCTTTCCACACACCCAAATCAAAAGGGATTTTCCCCAATCAAATCAAATAAGATCCCCAACCAACTTGTTCTTATCCCGGATGAGCCCCCAATTTTGTCAAGTACCCCATGACGGGTTAAAGATCCAGCAGAAATGGAAAGCACTTCGGAGTCCAGTATTGCTATTAACTAATGGTATTTATTAGTTACTACGCAATACAGTAATATACATGCAGATATATCAAACAGGTTAGCAATGATTAGATATGTGTAAGTGTGGAAATATATGAAAACCAAGCTTCTTCAAGTCTAGGGGTAAATAGATAGTCTTACGATGATGAGTAAAGTTCAGTTCAGTTCGTGGTATTGAGTTGAGTAGTGATGGGGAGAGAGAGAGGGAGAGATTTGAGTCTTCAGGTGAGCTGACGCCGTTGATCTTCCGTTGTCCTCCAAAATCCTTTAAAAGTCATCGACTGTAACCACAACAAAGGGGACCATTCTTCTGTGGTGGAATTATCAACCCAGGTGAGGGTTGGACACATGAATAACTCTGCACCGGTCACACCCTTTTCACACTGCGAGAGCGACTGATCGATCCTCCAAAACCCATTTTTTCCGTGGGCACAACAAAGCTCATTCAGTGTCCAAAATCCTGTGTCTCCAGGTCTAACAGCTGACCTCTATTTATCTCACCATGCTGAATACTAGCTGTCCCTCAAGCAGCTCCTCCCTTCTCTCTCTGTAAGAACTTGGAAGCTGCCTGTGTCCTTGTAGAAAGTATAAACAATCTGTAAGCAGTCTTTGCTTCTCTCTCTCTTTCTTTCTCTCCCCTTTTAACAAGGTGTCTGGTGTTGAACAACTCTCTCTCTCTTTTCAAAAGCACAGTTTATAGGGGTAATTCAGGACCCCGTCACACTACAACTTTCTTTTATAAAGTCTGTGACAACCATGGTGTATTCATTCAAAACCACAGATGAGTCCTTGAACATGGTCCAGTCCACTGACTCGAAGCAATCCCTTAGCCACTCCTCTGCCTCTTCAGACCAACTTTTTGTTGTCTTAATCTCTGGAGCTTTACTCATTATCCATTTTACTACTTCAATATTAATACCTATGGATTGAACCTTCCTAACTAACCTTCCATGTGGAACCTTATTAAAGACCTTACTGAAGTCCATATAGACAACATCTACCACTTTACCCTCATCAATTTTCCTAGTAACCTCTTCAAAAAATTCAATAAGATTTGTCAAACATGACCTTCCACATACAACCCATGTTGACTGTTCCTAATCAGACCCTGTCTATCCAGATAATTATATATACCATCTCTAAGAATACTTTCCATCAATTTACCCACCACTGACGTCAAACTCACAGGCCGATAATTGTTAGGTTTACTCTTAGAACCCTTTTTAAACAATGGAACAACATGAGAAATACACCAATCCTCCAGCACCATCCCCGTTTCTAATGACATTTGAAATATTTCTGTCAGAGCCTCTGCTATTTCTACATCAACTTCCCTCAAGGTCCTAGGGAATATCCTGTCCGGACCCAGAGACTTATCCACTTTTATATTCTTTAAAAGCACCAGTACTTCCTCTTCTTTAATCATCATAGTTTCCATAACTACCCTACTTGTTTCCCTTACCTTACATAATTCAATATCCTTCTCCGTAGTGAATACCGAAAAAAGAAATTGTTCAAAATCTCCCCCATCTCTTTTGACTTCGCATATAGCTGTCCACTCTGATTCTCTAAGGGACCAACCTTATCCCTCACTATCCTTTTGTTATTAATATAAGGAGGAGCTTCAAGACCCCAAGCCTTGAGGTGTGCCCCAACCAAAGCTTCAAGACCCCGAGCCTCAAGTCTCTAGCCAAGCCTCACCTCAAGTCTCTAGCCCCACCTCGCCTCAAGTCTCCAGCCTCCGGACTCGCCTCACTTCTCCAATCTCCAGCCTCACCTCAAGTCTCTAGCCCAGCCTCGCCTCAAGTCCCCAAGCCTCCAGCCTTGCCTCAAGACCCCCCATAGAGGGGGGAGGGTACTGTCATGGTCCAGTCTGTAAAGTCCGCATTCCGGTTCACGGTCCAGTCCATCAACCCTTGCTCCAGGTTTTCCTGTCTACTCTGTTTCTGTTCCTGTTGAGCACTAATTGAGCAGCTGATTCTCTTTGGGGCTGGCTGCATAAATACCTCCAGAGACCAGGGCATGGCTGCTGGATTGTTCTTGTCCTTACTCCTTGTATCCCTTCCCCTGCCTTCTGTTTCCTCACCTGAAGCCCTGCCTTGTTTTGCCGGTAACTCTCGCCTCACCTCACCTGTAGTCTTGTCTTGGAGCCACCCTGTACCTAGCTCCCTTCCTGTCCCTTGCCTCCGCCAGGTAAGCCAGGCCGTATTGCCATTACCTGGGGTTGGTTCTGTCCCTTCCTGTCCCTTGTCTCCGCCAGGTAAGCCAGGCCATATTGCCGTTACCCTGTGGTTGGTTCTGTCTCTTCCTGTCCTTTGCCTCCGTCGGGTGGAGATCCGCGTCCTGCCCAGATGATCCGCACCCTGCCCAAGTGTACCGCACCTTGCCCAGGAGGAGCTTCAAGACCCAAACCTCGAGCCGCACCTCAAGCCTCAAATCTCTAGCCAAGCCTCGCCTCAAGTCTCCAGCCTCCAACCTCACCTCGTCTCCAGCCTCGCCTCAAGTCCCCAAGCCTCCAGCCTCGCCTCGAGCCAAGCTTCAAGGCCCCAAGCCTCAAGACTCGCCCCAAGCCAAGCTTCAAGACCCCAATCCTCAAGCCTCGCCTTAAGTCTCTAGTCTCAAGCCTCGTCCTGCCTGCCAGCCAAGACTTGTCCTTGCCTAGTTCTGGGGTCCGAGCCAGAGGCAAGACCCAGGTTCTGGGTCCTTGTATAGTCTCTGGCTCGGAGTCCAAGCCCGGGCTCCTAGCTCTCTTGTGCAGTCCTGTTCCGGGTTCCCGGTTTTCATGTCCATGTCCTAGCCCTCACCCTGTATCCTAGTCCTGTCCCAGGTACTTCAGTGTCTGTGTCTTGCACTTGGGTCTGTTCCCAGCCACCACCTTATGACATAACTGTAGAAACCCTTTGGATTTATTTTCACCTTACTTGCCAAAGCAACCTCATATCTTCTTTTAGCTTTTCTAATCTCTTTCTTAAGATTCTTTTTACATTCTTTATATTCCCCAAGCACCTCATTAACTCCATGCTTCCTATATTTATTGTAGATCTCTCTCTTTTTCTGAACCAAGTTTCCAATATCCCTTGAAAACCTTGGCTCTCTCAAACTTTTAACCTTTCTTTTCAACCTAACAGGAACATAAAGATTCTGTACCCTCAAAATTTCACCTTTAAATAACCTCCATTTCTCTATTACATACTTTCCATAAAACAAATTGTCACAATCCACTCCTTCTAAATCCTTTCACATCTCCTCAAAGTTAGCTTTTCTCCAATCAAAAATCTCAACCCTCGGTCCAGTCCTATCCTTCTCCATAATTATATTGAATCCAATGGCATTGTGGTCACTGGACCCGAAGTGCTCCCCAACACAAACCTTTGTCACCGGATCTATCTTATTCCCTAACAGGAGATCCAACACTGTCCCTTCTCTACTTGGTACCTTTATGTATTGCTGCAAAAAACTATCCTGCACACATTTTACAAACTCCAAACCATCCAGCCCTTTTACAGAGTTGGCTTTCCAGTCTATGTGTGGAAAATTAAAATCTCCAACAATTACAACCTTGTGCTTATTACAAATATCTGCTATCTCCTTACAAATTTGCTCCTCCAATTCTCACTCCCCATTAATTGGTCTATCATACACCCCTATAAGCATTACTACACCCTTCCCATTCCTCAATTCCACCCAAACAGTCCCCCTAGACAAGCCCTCTAATCTACCCTGCCAAAGCACCGCTGTAATATTTTCTCTGACAAGCAATGCAACATGTCCCCCGCTTGACCCTCCGATTCTATTACACCTGAAGCCACGAAATCTAGGAATATTTAGTTGCCAATCACACCTCTCCTGCAACCATGTTTCACTAATAGCTACAACATCATATTTCCAGGTATCAATCCATGCTCTAAGCTCATCCACCTTTCTTACAATGCTCCTAGCATTAAAATAGATGCATTTCAGAAACTCTCCACCTCCCACGCTCTGTTGATCCCTAATGGTGCAAACATCTTTATTATCTTTTTCTTCCTTCTCCCCTACATCTTTGCTCTGAGTGTTCCCCTTCTCTGTTACCTGCTTATCCTCCCTCACACATTGTCTACTAGCTTTCTCTATTTGTGAACTAACCTCCTCTCTCCTAGTCACTTCAATTTGATTCCCACCCTCCAAACATTCTAGTTTAAAGTCTCCCCAGTAGCCTTCGCACATCTCCCCGCCAGAATATTGGTCCCCCTAGGGTTCAAGTGCAACCTGCCCTTTTGTACAGGTCCCCCTAGGGTTCAAGTGCAACCTGCTCTTTTGTACAGGCCCCAAAAGAGGTCCCAATGGTCCAAAAACTAGAATCCCTGCCCCCTGCTCCAATCTCTCAGCCATGCATTTATCCTCCACCTCATTCCATTCCTAATCTCACTGTCGCATGGCACAGACGGTAATCCTGAGATTACTACCTTTGCGGTCCTTCTTCTCAACTCCCTTCCTAACTCCCTATATTCTCCTTTCAGGACTTCTTCCCTTTTCCTACCTATGTCATTGGTACCTATATGTACCACGACCTCTGGCTCCTCACCCTCCCACTTCAGGATATCTTGGATGCAATCAGAAACATCCTGGACCCTGGCACCAGGGAAGCAAACTACCATCCGGGTCTCCTGACTGCGTCCACAGTATCGCCTATCTGACCCCCTAACTATCGAGTCCCCTATTACCACTGCCTTCCTCTTCCTTTCCCTACCCTTCTGAGCTACAGGACCGGACTCTGGGCCGGAGGCACAGCCACTGTTGCTTCCCCCAGGTAGGCTGTGCAGTAGTCTTAGGCACATGTAAATAAAAATCTGTGAAGTGAAGATGCTTTTGAAGATAATGAAATGAAAAGCTTCTAAATATCAAAAGCTTATTATAAAGAGCTGTAGCAGTAAAAATCTAACTCAAATCAATATTTGGTGTGACCACTCTTGGCCTTTAAAACTGCATCAATTCTCTTAGGTATGCCGTTGTGCAGTTTTATATATAAAAAATAACTGGTAGGTTGTACCAGGTATGTTTGAGAACTTGCCACAGTTCAACTGTAAAAAATGTAATATGTGCAGCATCTGCAGGCTTTTGATCTCTTTCATGTCACTGAGTCAATTTAAAATAATATCTCCAACTGGCTTCCTCTATTCAGAGACTGCTGTTGGAATGTGTAAACTTTAAACATTCAGAGAAGATGATAGCTACAGTAACTTCATTTATCAAACAAACAATGTGCGTCATCTTCATTGTGCCAATGAGAACAGCCACATACTGAGGAACGGGACACATAAAATTTAACTTCAACATTTGACACTAATTATGTAAAGGAGGCAGAGTGAAGGAAATAGAAAGTTGGTCAATGAAGTCGGTAAACCAATATCAAAATTGCTATAATTAATATCAGTGAAAAGTATAAAAGCCTTCAGTGAAATTAAAATGACTTTCAAAACTGTAAATCGCTTAAATGATTTCCTTGTAAAAAGTGATTCTACTTAGAAATGATTGCTGCCAAATTTGTTTGATAAAAGTTGAATTACTTGAATGGAACAGTATGCTTGTTTACCTGAGGTTTCAGATTGATCCGTTCGGTCTGATGGAATCATTTCTTCAGTTAGCGACAGAAGTACAAGGAAAGAAAGGAACTTTGCTGAGTTCCTCCAGCATTTTGTGTGTGTTGCTCCATAAAGCAAGGAGACCCCTTTCTCCCTTACACCACCCAATCACTATTGGTTCGAATTATTTTTCCTCCTCTGGGCCTTCATCTTCAGTCCCACGTTGAGGCATCTGAATATCCCTTCTTTACTAACATTGAACTAATTATTGCATGGCTCCATCCTTTGAGTATAATAACTGCCTCTGCGTCTCCCACAACTTTAGAAGTAATTTCCACTTTATCATATTCTGTGTGAAAACATGTTTTCTGTCCCCTTGATTATAAATCTTTTAGTTCTGGTTCACTTGATTTGAAAATGATAGCATGAGTCAGCTGGTAGAATGTAGTGATGGCATACCCAGAATAAGCTGAAAAAAAAACAAGCATTTGAATGCTTTATCTTCCTGAAAGCTGCAAAAGACTAGCAGAACCAGTAGCTATTTTGAAAAATCAAATCTTAGCATATTTTTAGGGAATTTCCAAGGCAGTGGTTTCCCACTGAAAATCCCATTCCCTCTCTCCATCTAATGATGCGAGCAGTCCAGTGTATATGCATATTATGTTTGGAAATGTAATAAATAATTCAGCAAGCAATGTGTTTAGAACATAGAACTTAGAACATAGAATAGTACAGCACAGCACAGGCCCTTCGGCCCACAATGTTGTGCCAACCCTTAAACCCTGACTCCCATATAACTCCCCACCTTAAATTCCTCCATAAATATTGGCACATGTCAATGGTTTTGCTAAATGATATACTCCTAGGAGAAAGAGACAAGGAAACTATTAATAGCCTGAGGTCTCTGATGCAATACTACAGAAAACAGCTGCAAATTTAGCAACAAGAACTCAAAATCCTTTTTTAATCAGGGATTCAAATCATCTTAGGTACAATTTTTGATGAATATCCTTGCAGACTTAAAAATTAATGTTATTAAGAAGTAGTCTAGCAAAGAATATTTAGAGTTGACAGCTTGTAGTTGATCATCAGTGTGATGGAATTTAAAATTCAGTGTTTCTATATTAAGACGTTAAAGATATCACGAGTGCTTGCTTGCAATCTGTTTTCCTTCAGCGAAACTGGTGTGATCAGATAGATTCCCTTTCTTTTTATGCAACATGAATCATCATGTCTGGATATTTCCGGGCCATTTCAATGCATAAAAAGTTCTTGAATTTCCCACATACTAAAAGCACAATGAATGTCTTCACAGCTCACATGAGTTCAGTTTTCATGCATCTAATACATCACAGTTGATGCTAATATTTGTATTTAGTTTCACTAGCATGCAGATTCTATTTTTAGAGCACTGAAAACTCAGGTGTAATTCAGTTTGCAAAGAAAAACCTCAGTCATCTTGTGATATATTTAGTTCCAGCTGTTTACTCTGTTTGCAGTGAATTTTAGATTGGTCACATGGCACTAGTTGTGTGTCAGAGCCTTGTATTGTCTTTTAAAATCAATTACAAAGACACTGATGGAAGTTTAATAGATGCACAGACAATACTGGGCAAAAGCATTTCAGTATTCTTGATCAGTTGGTGATTTTATCACAGAACATTAGAATCAGAATCAGGTTTCATCTCACAGGCATATGTCAAGGAATTTATTGTTTTGCAGCAGCAGTACATTGCAATACATAATAATAAAAAGCTTTACATTACAGTAAGTACATATATTAAAAAATTAGAGCAAAATAAAGGAAAAAAAATACTGAGGTAGTGTTCATGCTTCATTGTCCATTCAAAAAATTCAGAAATGTGAAATACTTAAAAACAAATCAATTACTTTTATGATGTTAAACATAGACCAAATTAAACGAGGTAAATACATGGGTAAATATTATGAGGATAGTAAATAACTGTAAGTCAGTCAAGTCAAATACAATTTAAGATTTTCTTGCACAAATAGTAGAGGAAAGGGTCATTTCAATGCATAGTACAATGTCATTATGCAGTTTGATAAACTTTAGCCCATTCTTCTGTGTGTATGATACATACATAAACAAAGACCCCAAAATGATACTATTGGACTCAACAGGTATTCAAGTATACTCTCAGTGGAGTGACCTCTTGATGAGGTAACTCCTGTACATAATAAAGTTGTTACTGAGTGGCTGTTCCTGGTCTTCTCCTGCTGTCGCCCATCCACTTCAAGGTTCAATGTATTGTGCATTCAGAGATGTTCTTCTGAACACCACTGTCGTACATAGTTATTTGGGTTACTGTTGCCTCTCTGTCAGCTTGAAACCAGACTGGCCATTCTCCTCTGAACTCTCTCACTAACAAGGCAGTTTCAACCACGGAACTGCGGCTCACTGGATGCTTATTTTTGGTTTTTGCACCATTCTCTGTAACCTCCAGAGATTGTTGTGCATGTAAGTCACAGGAGATCAGCAGTTCCTGAAATACTCAAACCACCCCACGTGTCGCCAACAATCATTCCACGGTCTAAGATCACATTTATTCCTCATTCTAATGTTTGGTCTGAATAACAACTAAACTTCTTGACCATGTCTGCATACTTTTAAGCATTGAGTCATTGTCACATGATTGGCTAGATAGATATTTGCATTAACAAGCAGATGTATTGGTGTACCTAATAAAGTGGCCACTGAGTATATACTGGCAGGAGCTGCAAATGGCTATCATTTCACTTGACTAAGAAGTACTCTCTGCAGCTGTTTGTTTCAGTGAAAATGCATTGACATCTGCAATGTAGTTTATTTGGCATTTCAGTCAATTCAAATCCAGACCTAATTTCATTGTTTGCTATCAAGCACTCAGCTTACGACTCAAAGGTTAAACGTGAACAGTATCTGTAGTGTATTAACTTGAACAGCCACACTCAGCATGCTTTGCATGAAAGGAACAAAAAGAACTTTAATGGAACAAGATATCTAGTCACATGGGAAGATTCCCAACATCAAGTTTGCTTTATGATTAACTGATCATGGTGCACAAACGTGGTGGTTTCATCTCAGTCCTGCTCCCCTGACTTAGAACATTTGGTAGTCAAGTGTCACCTACTTTATCTGCTGAAGGAGTTTTCTGCCGTCATCCTAGATGCAGTGTACATTTTACCATCGGCAAACGTCAGGCTGGCACTACAGAAGTTGAGTGAAGGAATCACCAGTCATGAAACAATGCATCCTGATGCCTTTCCGATCACTGCGGCTCCTGTGGTCTTCTCAAGTGTGCCAGATTGGCTGGTTGAGTGGTGCCGCAACAACAAGCTTGCACACAACATCAGCAAGGTGAAGGAATTCATTGTGGGCTTCAGGATGGGAGAGTCAGGAGGATATGTACTAGCCCTCCTCGAGGGGTCAGCACTAAAAAAGGTGGACAGCTTGAAGTTCTTGAGCGTCAACATCTCTGAAGATCTATCCTGAGCCCAGCACGTTGATGCAGTTCTGAAGAAGGCATGCCATTTGCCTATATTTCATCAAGTGTTTGAGAAGATTTCTTATGTCAGCAAAGATTCTAAAAATTCCTACAGATGTACCTTGGAGAGCATTCTGACTTCTTGCATTACCATCTGGTATAGAGGGGCCAATGTAGAAGATCAGAAATATACTACAGACTGTTGTAAACTCATTTAGCTCCATCAGTGTTTCTAGCCTTGTAACCATCAAGGACATATTCAACAGGCAATGCTTGAAGAAGGTGGCATCCATCATTAAGGACCCTCACCATTCAGGGTATGCCCTCTTCTTGCTAGCATCAAGGAGGAGGTACAATAGCTTGAAGACACATACTTGACTTTTTAGGAACAGCTTTCTCCTCTGCCATGGGGTTTCTGAACAATCCATGAACCCATGAATGCTACCTTACTCTTTACTCTCTTATTGCACTATTTGTTTGTTATTTTATATTCTTATTGTGACTTACATTTCTTACTGTACATCATTGCACTGTACAGCTGCTGTAAATACGTCCATGATAAAAAAACCCAATTCTGATTCTGATGTGCTTATGAAATGGCAATTATCTACAACACAGGAGATGACCTTCACTGGAGAGTGAAAGATTCCTTAGTACAAAGATCTTCCTTTATCATTGACGCTTTGCAAAATTGCAGAAGCATTTGACAGAATAATCTCAAATGCAGTCATTTCTCAGATGCAATCTCTTCTCACCTGGGGCAGTCCTTTATGTGGCCCTTTCTTTGAAATAATACAAACAAACTACTCTATTAATTTTAACAGTGCTGATACATTGCATTTCCTTGCCTCATGTGGCAATAGTTGGAAAGAATATTTGGATAGCAAAAGCACATGTGGGATTAGTTTGAGAGCAAAAGCAATTTTCCGATGTACTTGCAAATAATATATAGTAGAATTCTTTGTTAATGCTTCAGTTACTGTCAGTTGATGTTTATTAGTGTAAAAGTACAGGATTGCACCTGTGACCAATGGCGACATCCTGTAGGAAACTCACAAAACAACTTCCGCTTCTTTTTCTTCTTCTTCTTTTAAATATGCATCTTCTCCTGAACTGCGACTAATTGCAGCCTGTAATCTCCATTTTGTTTATGTATTATTGGGCCAACTGAGTGAGCTGGTGTTTTTGCTATCTCTTGGGGAATTCAGCGAAGTTGAGAGTGGAGTGTGCAGGCGTCGTATCTTAATGGCAGAATACGAACCAATGATCGAATCCATGACTCCTTGCCTAATAAAGCATCAAGCAAAATTAAAATTGATGAGGACAAGAGTGAAAGATGAGTGGGTGTTCAGCACTGATTAAAGTGTCATGCCAGATTGATAGCAACAAGGATGAGGTTGGAAGACAAGCAGATATTCAGCGCTGTGAGCCTATGTTTGACCAGACTCCCTCTCACTGTTGCCAGAGGAAGGTAAAGTTTCTGTCACATTGTTGGCATGGCTGATGGTTGTGGGACTTTTTTTTCAAGGGAATTTGTGATGTTCTATGTCTTCAGCGCTGAATGTGTGATTTGGTGTTCGATGTCTTCAACGCTGAATATGCTCTGTGGATGTGGACTAACTTTTGGAGGACTCTGTGGTTCATATTCCATGGGGTTTCTGGTTACTGTTTTTTTTTTGCTATTCGCATGAT
This sequence comes from Mobula birostris, assembly GCF_030028105.1. Classification (NCBI taxonomy): domain Eukaryota; kingdom Metazoa; phylum Chordata; class Chondrichthyes; order Myliobatiformes; family Myliobatidae; genus Mobula; species Mobula birostris. The sequence goes on along the minus strand of NC_092373.1, from coordinate 76,750,577 downwards.
TTGATAGAGGTGCTTCTGCACACAAACAGCTCTGTGGCTGAGGCCTGCAGTCGTGGACAGAATGCTAGAGAACTGACTCAGTGGCTGTCACTCCTGGACTGTTTTGAAGACTCTGTTTGGTGATTAATCTTCTGCATGTTATTTGCTCACTTTTTGCTGTTAGTGCAATTTGTTCTCCTCTTGGGCATTGGATGTTTGATGTTTTTTTAGAAATAGATTTCATGTTGTTTCTTTGTTTTGTGGCTGCCTGAGAGAGGGCGAAACTTAAGGTTGTATACTGTACACATACTTCAATATTGAATGTATATTGAATCTTTGAAAGCCCCTGATAATTCTGTAAACAATGTCTTGGCCACTTTTATTTTGACCAAAACAATCCAAACTTCTTTTGCTTTCCACTGTTTACAACTTGAATCAAGAGAGGAACCATCTCCACATCAATATGGGTTTCAACGGCTGTCACAAACTTCATGTGCAGCCAGGAATCAACTAAAAGAGCTCATACTGCCCAGTTTATTATATTTTCAGCAGCATATATTTTTACAATAAGTATTTTGCTTTTCATTTCTCTGAGATTAAGACATTTTCTACAAATAAATTATTTTTTTCCTTGTGCTGATATCAGCCCCTGATGTAATTGATATGGTGGATGTTTGTAAAGGATCCATTGACAATGAATTGAAAGATGTGAATAGTAAATAAATATACGACATCTTTCATTGACTATTTTGCTCTTTATAAAAATAACCTAGAAGTTGGGCAATGTTTCTGGCTTATTGTTAAACCAGGTCTTACTAAAATATGTACTTTTTTAAAACTGTATTTTTCTCCACACCCCTCAATGTGTCATGCTTTTTTCCACTTCTTGACAGGAAATTCCCCTGACTGCTAATATATAAAAGGTTTCAGCCTCTCATTAGAGGCAAGAAAGGACTTCAGTTGAACAAGCACAGAGTAAACAGACAAAGCACTGTCTATTGAGGGTTTCACATGGTCAACAACATGCACCTGAAGATTGTTATGGTTCTGTTTATCTTCTGTGCTGTTTCAGTATATAGTAGATCATGTAAGTTTTTGTATTCTTTTCCAAAACTATAGTTTTAATATTGATATCTATGTAGACTAATGAGAATACCATCAGGAATGTTGCAAAAAATAATTGATTTCTCTCCCTGTCAGGAGTTTTGCTGTGCTATTGAATATACTGTAGCTAGCAAGGTGCAAAAACAGAACTGAAGTACAGACCAAAGCACCCAGAGAGCAATATATAATGTTAACTAGCTACTGAAAATGTGTAGTTCTGCTTATACTTAAGTAGCTAAAATAATTTTGGTCAACTCAGAAATGGAATGAAACTTTGAGATAGATGTAGAATATTAAAAACTTGTGAATAAAAGGCTTCATGCAGCAAGTGTGGATTTTCCATGAAGAGAGGACAAACGGTTTTTTTCAGATATTTTGGAATAGGTTGCTTTGATATATGTCACATGAGGTAATTTTGAAATGCCTGGGTTTTCATTTGAGTAAAACTGAAGGAAAACAATGCTTTTTATTTTCAGATCGAGGTCCTGGAAATGTCACCACAAATTGCTGCACACATGTGTCTCGAAAACGGATTTCATTCGAGATTACTCATTACAGGATACAGCCAGAATTGCTACCCTGTGTCAGTGCCATTATGTACGTAAGCTTTCTGTTTTATTTTCCTAGAAGTCTTTCTATCTTGTTTAAATCTGATTATTTGCTTTTGTTTTGTTTTAGCATTTACACAATATATATAAGCTTTCAGTCATTTTTATTTTCTAAAGCATCCAAAAATCAAATACTTAAATACTTTTTCAAAGACTTTTTTTCTCTGTATTTATTGTGTATTGTACTGATGCTGCTAATTAACAAATTTCACAGCATATGGTGATGATATTAAACCTAATTCTCATTCTGAAATGTTCCTTTTTGAAAAATCGGACAATGCTCTTGCCTAATGATTTTAAGTCAACTCATGATAAGTTATCTCTTAAACTGAATGCTGTGTAAAAAAATAAGGTTTAGTCAACATTTTAGTTAAAAAATAGTTAATTGCCAAACATCATTAACTCATTAGGATCTATTTTGCTGAAAAACATTACTTGTTGGAGGTTTGATTCATGTAATTTTAAATCCTTCGGCTATTTCAAATTTATTTTCCAGTCACTCATATTGAGCAATATGCACACTTCTCCCCTTTCAGATTTTACACTGTAGAGAAAGGACCACTCTGTGCTGATCCAAGAGCACCCTGGACAAAAAGGAAAAGAAATGAGGTTGAGTAAGTACAAAAGACAGCATAGCAAAGGGACGGGTCCTTCGGCTCACTATGTCTGTGATGAACTCAATGCCAAATTAAATTAAATCTCTTCTGCTTGCACATGATCCACATTGCTCCATCCTTGCACATTCATGTGCCTAACAAAACGCCCCTGCACTATCATATTTGCTTCCACTCCCAACCCTGGCAACCTCTTCCAGGCACCTACCAATCTCCATGTAAAAAGTCTTGTCCTGTGAATCTCCATCAAACCTTCCCCCTCTCACCTTAAATGTAGTTTCTGACATTTCTACCCTGAGAAAACTACTTCTACCCTGACCATCTGCCCTACCTATGCCTCTCATAATTTTATAAACTTCTATCAGGTCTCCTCTCAGCCTCTAAGAGTCCACAGAAAAGAACCCATTTGTCCAAGCCTTTCTTTACAGCTCATACACTCCAATTCAGACAGCATTCCCATAGACTCTTGCATCTTTTCCAAAGCCCTTGCATTCTTACTGTAATGAGGCAACCAAAACTGTATATAATGCTCCATGTGTGGCTTAACTGAAGTTTTATATTGCAGCAACATGATTACCAGTCTCTTGTACTCAATACTCTGACCATGAAGGAAAGCATCCATATTTCTTCTTTAACACCTTTTCTCCCTGCGTGGCTACTTTCAGCAAGCTATAGATGAACTCTATGCTCCCTCTGCATATTTTAATGCCATAACTGTGTACTTTCTCCTTACGTTTGACCTCTCAAAGTGCAACACCTTACACTTCCCTGGATTAAGCTCCATCTGCCATTTCTCTGTCAATAACTGCAACTGATCAATACCTTGCAATATCCTTAGACTACCTTCTTCACTGTCCACATCTCTACCAATCTTTGTGTTGTCTGCAAACTTACCAATGCACTTATCTATACTACATTATGATCTAAGTCATTGATATGTATCACAAACATTTAAGTAGTATTGATTATTTAGGGGGTATATTGAGTTAGAAGTGACTGATAAGAAGCTTTAAGAGTGTAACCTATACAGAAAAAATAAGATGCTGTATTTATACTTTATCACTTTACGTTTGTAGTTCATTTTACAATGTAAGAGGAAATTATGAGTTGCAGTTAAATTTGATAGAGGAAGCCATAATATCTAGCGTAAGTTCCAACTGAGCATTATAATATTTTAATCACAACATTATAATATTGTGTGATTCATTGGAAGTATTTTCTTGATCTCGAGGACAATTACAAAGAAATTTAATAATTAGTATTTGGTATCGTTCAATATGTAAATGCTATGGTTAAAATTTGTAGCAATTTTTTTTTACAATTTTTTGTCTTTTTTTAACAGTATCAGGATACAGAAAAACACGCAACAGTGAAGCTGGACAAATTACTATTGACCTTAAAAACTGAAAGAATATAATTATGATTTAATTAAAAAGATTTGTATGTGTTCATGTTGATGGTCTGTTCTGTAATTGTGTATTTATTGCTCTGTGTAGCATATTGTAATGTCATTTTAGCATTATATTTTTCTGTATATAAGATTGCAAATCTATATTTTACATTTTTGCAATAAAATTGCTTACTTAAACAGAGTCTTTTTGTATCCACTTATAAAGGAATAATGTCTTCAGTAATAGTCTTTTCAAATGGCTCCCAAGATTGTGTATTTGAGACCATTAGGATAATGATGTTTTCCCTCTGGGGTGTGACTTCATATCTATCTCAAATTATTCTCCTTCAGCCTTAATAATTCCATGTAATTTGATCTAGGGTAATCTCCATTCACTTCCTTAAGTACAGTAGGTTCCACAGCACAATTTACTTTACAAAGAGATTCTCATTATAACTGGTAAGAAGATTGTATTTGAGAAGGGTTTTATTTGATCAAAATATTTTAAGAATACAATAAATGTGATGGGAATATTTCCTTCGATTTTCAAACACAGAAGAACATGATTGATACCTACATCTGAAAAAGGGTATATTTGACCCTTTTTATCTGATCTAGCAAAACATTAATTACACTTTATGGCATTGTTATGCTACTCCAAGTACCTTCCAGGTACTTTTTGACCCTTATGAGGTCTCAGCCTCGAGCATCTTTCTAGCATACTCTTTACTACTTCTTTGAAATAATTATGTCCTTTTATATTTCTAGTCTCCAGGTTTCACAATATCATTTGCTTTATTTGGCTCTGTACCATCTCTTTTGCTAACATATCTTTCTACATGTATTCACCAGAAATGTGCACATTACTCTAAGTATGGCTTACCTGTGCACTGGAAAGTTTTAGCATGAACTTGCCTGCTCTTATGTTGTGTGGCTGAGTTTATAAAGACAAGAATCCTTATACCTTCTTATGGCCTTACCTAACCGCCCTGTAATCATCAGGAACTTCCGGGCTCATCCTCCAAGGTCTTCTTTTCCTCCACACTTCTCCATTTCCTATTATTATTCATGTCTGGTTTGTGTCACCTCATACTTCCTGGAGTTCAGTTTTGTTTGCCACTTCTGTTCCCGACTAACCAACCCTTTGACTGACGGTAGACTTCAAAAAGATGAATATCTTCAAAGATTCAAGATTTGAAGTACATTTATTATCAAAGTAGGTATGCTGTATACAAGCCTAAGATTCATCTTCCCACAGACAGCCACAAAGCAAAGAAAGAAAACCATGGAAACCCATTCAAAGAGAAACATCAAACCCCACACACAAAACAAAAAACAAATTGAGCAAAGGGCAAAAAACCACTAGCTTAAAACTCTTTACCTAATTGTCAAGGGCACTTACAATTTTGGCATCAGAGTTCTTTATAATAATGACACTAACATTACAGCTACGTCTATACCAGTAGCAAGCATTGTCAAAGACAATGGGCTCAGCCTGAATGCTACAGTTTTCTGCTCTTTTGCTATTAAACCTCAGGACCTCAGGCCGATATTTACTCTTTGCTTTATTAACTAAGAGTAGTTTTTAATTTAACTCGCCACCTTTTTTTTTGGATCCTATCAGCTTTACTTTCCTAGTCAGTGTTCGGTCATAGACAGTTGCAGCAGAGAAACAAGCCCTTCAGCCCAACAAGTCCAAGCCAACCATAAGTACCTATTTTTACACTAAACCTATCCAAATCATTTTATTCTCACCACATTCCCATCAACATCTCCCAAGACATTTCCACACCTGCACATTAAGATGATTTTACACTGGCTAGTTAGTCTGCCAATCAGCATGTTTTGAGATAGAACATAGACCATAGAATGGTACAGTACAGTACAGGGTCTTCGGCACATGATATTGTGCCAATGTTTTAACCCAACAGGTTAACTAACCCTTCCCTCTCCCATAGCCCTCCACATGGGAGAAAACCAGAGGAACCATGTGGTCACAGACAGAACGTGCAAACTTCATGTGGACAACACCAGAGGTTAGAATAAACCTGGGTCAGCAGAGTTGTGAAGCAGTAATTCTATGAACAGAACCTTTGTACCACACAGGCCATTTGTTCAATCATAAGCTAAATCCTTGTCAAATATAATAATCTCACTGAGTCTTCTTGTTATCTTCGTAAAAATACAATTGTTGTCATACACAACAATCGATGTTAATTGCCCTCTGTTAACTTGTATCTCTCTAAATATTGATCTTTTTTTGACTTTCAGAACTTACAGAGGCCAGGTGGCAGTTTGTGGACTCCTCCACTTACTTACTTCTGAATGAGGTCTCCACTGAGAAGCAAGAGGCCATGTTCTCCCATACTGTCACCAATTATATCACCTCTGGTGATTTCTTCTCTACAATCTTCAACCTCATTGTTCCCCAAACCATACTTCCCATGTCTACCTCCTCCTTACAATCCAAACCGCACCCGGGTTGTTTATACCCCACCTGAATTTCTAGTCCCCATACCTTGACTCCATCTTGTCCCCATTTCACTTGCTCTGCACCACTTCCACAACTTCATTTCTCTGGCCCTGACTGCTATATTTTCACCATGGATATCATCTCTGTACAATTTTTCCCCTATCGGGAAGTCATCAGGCTTTCCACTTCTTTTTGGATAAAGGGCTCAACCTGTTACTCTCCACCATCATCAACAACTTCCCTTTTGGTGTCTCCCTCCCCTCTATCTCCTGATCACATGGCTGTAGTTGTGCCTAACTTTTATTGCCACATGGAGCAATCCTGCTCCAAATCTACATCAGGAACCCTCCACCACTCTTTGTTTGCTACATTGATGACTGCCTTGGTGGTGCTTCCTGCACTCAATTCCTGTTTAATGATCCCATCAAATTCGCTACCAATTTCCACCCCACCTTCATATTCTCTCAGTCTATCTCCAACATCTCTCTCCACTTTTTTGGAATCTGTCGCCATCTAGGGAGACAATCTTTTACAAATTCACTGTCTCACACAGTCGCCTTGACTACATCTCTTCCAATCCTGTCACCTGCAAGAATGAAATTCACTTCTCTCAGTACCTCCACCCTTTCCTTTATTTCATGATTCGCTCTCTCTCTCTTATTTAACACTTTGCCACTTCCACCTATCACCTTCCAGCTTCTTACATCATTCCCACTCTCCCCCCTCACCTGGATCTACCTATCACCTGCCAGCTTTTGCTCCATCCCTTCCCTCCACCCTTATATACTAGCTATCTCCCTCTTCCTTTCCCATCTTGATGTAGGCTCTTGCCCAGAAATGTCAATCATCTATGGATGCTGCCTGACCTGTTGAGTTCTGTTAATGTTTTCCAGTATCTACAATCCATTTGCTCTCTGTTTTGTATACAATGGAGCTTTCACTCACATTATGGCCAGTATTAACACTATTGACTGATAATTAAATCAGGCAAAATAATATTAGATTATTGGAGTCGAGGTAACTGTTTGTAACTTAATGAATCATGATACAGTTATTGATTGAAGAGGAAAGAAGCACTATATATGTTTATCGTAGATGACAAAACCAGGCAAAATATAAGGTAAGGTTTGAACGCTACATGCGGCTATGGTCCCAAAGACACTTAGATAACAAATTAGAGACATGAGTTTCATGCCTGCATTGTACGTAATAGAGCAACACTATTGCTTGCAAATTTAACAAAGTTACTTCCTTTCTACCTTTGTAAATGCACAATGGTGTGATATAAGAAATCCACAGATAAGAGATGGTGTTAGATCTTGAGCAATATGTGCAACCTGAAAAAAAACAGAATCCTGCACAGTTTGAGCGGTAACTTCTTTCATCTTGATCTTTTAACAAATTGGATAGCCCAATCTGTTCTGATCGCCATACGCCTTAGGTATTTAGGAGAATAGTGAATTCAACACAGTAGCTTTATACTTTCATTTGTTTACCCTTGCCACCCTTTTCCAAGCTATTTTCTTCTGATGATCTCGTAGAATAGAGAACTGTACAGCACAGGAACAGGCCCTTCAGCCCAAATGTTGTGCTGAACTAATTAAGCTGGACTCTAAATCCTTTCTACCTGCTCGTGGTCCTTGTCCCTCGTTTCTCTGCATATTCATGTGCCAATGTAAGAACCTCTTAAATACCATTTTCAGTTCTGCCTCCAACATCCCCACTGGCAACACGTTTCAAACACCCACTACTCTGTGTAAAAACAAAACCTGCCTTTGAAACTTCCCCTCTCACCTTGAACGCATTCCTCTAGCATTAGATATTTCAGCCCTGGAAAAAAGATAATGGTTGTCTACTCTATCTTTGCCTCTCATAATATTATGTACTGTACTTCTATCAGAACGCCCGTCAGTTTTTGTTTTCCGTTCCAAAGGAAGCAACCCCAGTTTGTCCAACCTCTCGTTATAGCAAAAACCCTCTCATCTCAGAAAACAAACCTAAAGGGAGCAAAACAAAACCTGATGCTCAAAATGTGTCCGCAGAGAGAGAATGTTTCAGACTGAGAGCGTTTGTCAGAAGAATTTTCCTGATGGCTCTGACAAAGATTGTGAAGCTGATATGTTAATTCTGTTTCTCTCGTCACCAATGCTGCCATATACCTCTGGTAAAAGCTGTTTTATTTCTGAAGGATTAGGATTGGCTTGTTATTGACAACTCTCTTCAAAATTTAGCATGAGATTCATTAACCTAGGGTTCATTGTAAATACTTCCATCTTGTACTTGATGAGCTGTTGGTCAGCATTTGCTTTCTTCTCAAAAATAGACCGTTATATACAGTACTTTACCATACAGAATGTCACAGTACTTTCCTTGTTTAATTTCAAACTTAGCAGATTGCCACTTGCCTGGTCAGGCTGGAAGCAAACCATCTTGGAAAATGGAAGCAGCTGAGGTCCTTTTTGTTCACCGTTAGGTATTAGCTGCATAGTTTTTAAAATCAACTAACAATATAACAAAAACAAAATTAAGTGTTAGGTTACTGGGTGAACAGGATGATGTAAGTCTGAGTATTTAGTGGAGGGGACGGAAGCCCACCCAGAAAAAATCTGGAAAATTCTAAAGGGAACCGAAACAAAAGGATGAAGGCTTCAGCCACAAATATGTGGATACTATATAGAGTGTAGAGGATATTTACAAGGATGTCGCCTGGATTGGAGGGCGTACCTTAAGAGAATAGTTTGAAGAAGTTGGCCTTTTCTCCTTGGACCGACGGAGGATGAGAGGTGACCTGACAGAGGTGTAAAAGATGATGAGAGGCATTGATCATGTGGATAGTCAGAGGCTTTTTCTCAGGCCGGAAATGGCTAACACGAGGGGGCATAGTTTTACGGTGCTTGGAAATAGGTACCGTGGGGATGTCAGAGATAAGTTTTTCACAAAGAGAGTGATAGGTGAGTGGAATGCACTGCCGACGGTGGTGGTGGAAGCAGATACAATAGTGTCTTTTAAGAGCCTCTTCGATAGGTGCATGGAGCTTAGAAAAATAGAGGGCTATGTGCTAGGGAAATTCTAGGCAGTTTCTAGAGTAGGTTATATGGTCAGCACAACTTTGTGGGCCGAAGGGCCTGTAATGTACTGTAAATGTCTATGTTCTATGTTCAAAAATAAACCAAGGCAGGGGTGAATCTCAACAATATTGAGAAGGTCTTGTTGATGAAGTGGATTAGAGTTGGTTATTTACTTTCGAGTCACACAGGACACAAAAAGCTATATAGTCTTTTCCTACTTTTCACTGACATTCGAACAGTAAAGAGTGATATTGAGTCAGGCATCAGCAAAGTACAGGTAGAATTGCTGATAAGGGCAGCAAGGTAGTGTAGCAAATGGCGTAACACTATTACAGCAACAACGGCCCGTGTTCAGTTCAGCCGCCAACTACAAGGAGTTCTCTCCACGACCACGTGGATTTCCTCCAGGTGTTCCAATTTCCACTCATGCTCCAAAGACATATGGTTTCTAGACTAGTATTCACTGTTAAGAATGCAACAGAAATGCTGATTCGATTCTCGCCAACAGAGCAGCCTAATAGCAGTAATATTCCATAGTATCCTAGTCTTTTATTTTAGTTTCATTCTTCTTCAGCCCTTTGCCTCCCACACCGATCACCACCCTGCTTCTTACATTATAGCCTCACTACCCCTTATTCCTGTCTTCCCCTTTCACTTGGATTCACCTATCACTTGCCTGCTTGTACTCCTCCCCCTCCTCCTCCCATTTTATTCCAGCTTCTTTCCCATTCCTTCCTAGTACTGATAAAAGGCCTTGGCCCAAAACATCACCTGTTCATTCTCTTCTATAGATGCTGCCTGACACACTAAGTTCCTCCAGCATTTTGTATGTGTTGCTCTAGATTTTCAGCATCTGCAGTCTCTCTTGTGTCTAGGCAAGCTTAAATGGAAGCAAAATCCTATGGTCACTCCGTTTGCTCCTCTGGACAGAAAGATGGATAACTATAACTTCCCATCCTGTGTTCATTGCTCCTTTTCTTGCTCAATCTTCTTTTAGCTGAAGCAAATATTCCAGTGGAAGTTTGGATTATGAAGTGTCCTTTGATCTATTTAGCAAGGCCTTGAGCACTGAAAGACTTACTGGAGGTAAACAGCAGCCTATCATATTATAATATATCTCCTTCAGTCTGCCTCAGTACTGGAATATCTGTGGGGAGATTCAAGACTTGAGATTGTTTATTGCCATCCTACAGTATAGCTTCTATTGTTTGCATGTTTTGTTTTTGTTCTCTTTCTCTGTGCACAGCGGGGGTTGGCCTTTTTTTTTAAATGGCATTCTTTCTGGTTCCTTGCTTTGCAACTGCCTATCGGCAAACAAGTCTCAAGGTTGTATACATTCTTTGATAATAAATGTACTTTGAATTTCTGAATCTTTGAATGAGTGTGAAGGGAAACAAAATGATTGTTAGTCTAGACAGAGAAAGAAGAGCTGATTTTTCAGTGCATTCCCTTTTATTCTCTCCAGCTCTCCTTTCTCTACAACTCACTTCTACAGTGCAGCTAACGAGTCAGTGATCTACAACATTACTTTGGCGTCCATACTAGCAGATTTGCTAGATTAGAATCTGGAGGCCTGGAATATTGACCTAGAGTAATTCATCTGAATTCCACCAAGGCAGCTGGGCTGCCTGAATTGAAATTGTTGTGTATGTGACCTGGTCACACAAAAATGCTATTAATGAAAATGCTGGAGACGGGAGCTAAGGTTCATGATTCTTTAATGGCAGAAACCAAACTCGGCACACACATGCAGATCAATATGCACCTAATAGCGCATTCGGCGACGTGTTACTAAAACATAAAGTAGTCCCTTATTATACTGTAGGCTATACGGTACAGTCCTCCCCTTTTATTTTAATAGTGTATCAACTGTTTTTTTTAACTGGGGCACTATGCTAAACAAATATGTTTACCCTTAATATACAAACGCCTACCAATTGTTTACTTAGTAACTTAACAATATCAAATTATAACAAAGTAACATAATAATATCAGCAGGAAATTGTGTTGGATAGGCTGTTGGGTCTGAAGGCTGATAAGTCCCCGGGACCTGATGGTCTGCATCCCAGGGTACTTAAGGAGGTGGCTTTAGAAATCATGGACGCATTGGTAATCATTTTCCAATGTTCTATAGATTCAGGATCAGTTCCTGTGGATTGGAGGGTGGCTAATGTTGTCCCTCTCTTCAAGAACAGAGGAAGAGAGAAAACAGGGAATTATAGACCGGTTAGCCTGACGTCGGTGGTGGGAAAGATGCTGGAGTCAATTATAAAAGATGAAATTATGACACATCTGGATAGTAGTAACAGGATTGGTCCGAGTCAGCATGGATTTACGAAGGGGAAATTGTGCTTGACTAATCTTCTGGAATTTTTTGAGGATGTAACTATGAAAATGGACAAGGGAGAGCCAGTGGATGTAGTGTATCTGGACTTTCAGAAAGCCTTTGATAAAGGTCCCACATAGGAGATTAGTAGGCAAAATTAGGGTACATGGTATTGGGGGCAGAGTACTGACATGGATTGAAAATTGGCTGGCTGACAGAAAACAAAGAGTAGCGATTAACGGGTCCCTTTCAGAATGGCAGGCGGTGACCAGTGGGGTACCGCAGGGTTCAGTGCTGGGACCGCAGCTGTTTACAGTATCTATTAATGATTTAGATGAGGGAATCGTGTTAAAAACACACTTGGACTTAGATGTTAACTGTCCTGTGCTATCACCAGTAGAATCATCAGTTGATCTGCCACCTGTCTTCAGGAGTTTCGGCCCGCTTATGATCAAGACTCCCTTGAGGTGGTGGGCCAGCAGTGCTAAAGCACCACCTCCCACTGGTGAGCTTAAAAACTTGGCATCTGCCTCTATCAGTCACTTCCATCCAACAGATAGTCTGCTCTTCAGGTGTCTATGCAACTACTGAAGGGTTTACAAGATATGTATACACTGTCAGACTATCTGCCCCTCTGGACATACTTGGTCCACACCCATGCTGATCTTTTCTCTGCTGCCTCAGCTATACCCCGGTGGTTGACTGGATCTCTCTTCTAGTGAAGCCAAGGTCACACAGCCACTTCTGGAGAGTGAACACAATAAACCCACGGCAGCCTACTTCAAATGGATAACATGAGACCTTCCATCCTCTGTCTCTGCACTCTGATCTTAATTCTGCATACTTGGTTAACTTGCGCTCATGAGCTTCATCGATGTTGTCTTCCCAGGGGACTGTGAATTCACCAATAACCACTTCTCTACTGGTGTCAGACCATATGATTATATCTGGACGCAATGTGGTGAAAGTTTGCTCCAGGAAACTGTCTTTCCCGTCCAGGTTGGCCTTGACACACCAATCATTGGCTGAAGAAAGTATGCTTGATTGTGAGCCTGCACTGTACACCCTTGACTTGGAGCCTTCTTTCACAAATGATATGTGATGTTCTGTGCAGCATGGGGCATGAGATAAGTTGTGCTGCAGTACTCTCTGCTCAACCGCTTCTGTCACAACTTTGAGAATGTTGTTATGTCTCCAAGTGTACATGCTGCTGGAAAGATTGACTCTGCATGCACTCAAAATATGTTGAAGTGTTCCCTCCTCACCACAAGCAGCACAACTGTTTGTCTTATCTTCATACCAGGTGCCGAGGTTGGCAGGTGTTGGGAGCAGATCGTACGCTGCTCTGCATAGAAAGAAATGCAGAGCAGTTCCATCTGCCACAGAACATTCCAAGATAAATGTCGTTGTTCAACATTTTCCCACCAGGTCCAAGCCCCTTGTTTGGCCAGGTCAGCTGTTTTAGCTAACCTCTTCTCTTCTACCTTTCATACTTCTTGTGTTACAAGCTGACAGCGCTCCTTACCTGTAGAAGATGACCATCACTTGTGGGTTGTCCACCCAAGTCCCTGGCAGCCTAGCTGGATAGCCCCAACCATCTCCTTGTGCTTCAATCTAGACTCTGCCTCATCAACTGCTGCACGGGCTGACCACTTCCTGCCTGATCTCACATCTGGCTGGGTGTTCTTGATGACAGGGTCTTTTGAGTCTCGAAGCATCAAGAATGATCTTACCTTGGCAACCTTGACCTCTTCAACAAGGGATTGCGCTGGGATGGTAAGCTTTGTCTGGCTACTGTGGATTGCAACATTGGTGAGGCTGCTCGGTACTCCAAGCTACTTCTTCACATACTTGTTGATCTTCCGTTCCATTGCCACAACATGGGACATTGCCACTTCATAGACAGTTAGTGGCCACATTATCTGTGGCATCAGTCTGTAAGCACCACAACTTCAACTTGCCAGGCAAGCCACACTTGTCAACAGACATCAGACCTCTGCTGATCTGTTCTCCAGTCTCCTGAACCCTCTTGGTGTCTCTCAGCTCCTGTGTGTACCATCACCCGAGGCTCTTAACTGGTTGGTCCTGAATGGATGGAATCTCCTCTCCACAAAGGATGAAATGAAAGTCAACCAGCTTTCCTCTCCTAAGAACAAGGCTCCTTGACTTCTTTGTTTTGAATTTCATTCTTCCCTAATCCATTAGCTCCTCGAGTCTAGATAGTACATTTTCCACTGCCTCCGTGCTGGGACCCAAAAGCGTGAGATCATCCATGAACGCTCGTATTGGTGGTAACTCCCCTCCGCCATCAAGTGCGACACCTGGTCCCACTGATTCTGCAGCCCTCACAATGACCTCCATGGCTAACACAAAAAGGATGGGTGAAATTGCACATCCCATTGGGATTCCAACATCCAAGCTCTGCCACCTAGTTGTAAATTGCTGAGTGGAAAACCTCATCCGGAAATCGCTGTAGTACTGCATGACAAAGTTCCTCACCTTAGCAGGAATCCATAGAAATTCCATTGCAAATGCAATGAGGACATGGGGAACAGAACCATACGCATTTGCCAGATCAAGCCAAACTACAGCCAGATTTCTTCTCAACCTTTTTGACTCCTGGATGGTATGCCATATCACACTAGAATGATCAAGACATCCTGGGAAGCCTGGTATTCCTGCCTTCTGCACAGATGTATTTACTAATCCATTCTCCATCACAAATGAAGATATTCTTTCTGCCAAAATGCCAAACATAATCTTCCCCTCTACATTCAGGAGTGAAATTGGTCGGAACTGATTCAATGTAGAAGAATTCTCTTCCTTCGGGATGTATACTCCTTCAGCCTCACTCCATGACAAAGGAACAACACCTTGTCTCCACACCACCTTTAACAATCTCCACAAGTATTTCCTCAGCTCTTCACACTTCTTGAACACCTTATACGGCACTCTATTAGGTCCTGGCACTGAGCCTGACCTTGCCTTTCTGATGAACCGTTCGACTTCTGCCAGTTTGGGTTCTGACAGATCGAACTTCACTCCGGGCTTGCTAGGCTTCACAAGCCCTGAAATGTCAGCAAAGGAGCCTCCTGCTGTTTGTTAGAGTAAGTGCTTGCCAGATGATCCTCAAGTTCTTATTGAGAGATGTTAAACTGCCCGCTTTTACTTTGTTCAAACAGTTTCTTTGTGAACTCATGAGGGTTCTCAAGGAACGAGTTTCTTGCCTTCTCTCTCTTCTTTCTCTTTTTACATTGTGACTCTTGTTATGTACCCCGTAACTGGGTTGCCAAACCAGCAGAAATGGACCACTCAGTTGGAGTCTGGATTACTGGAACTAAGAAAGTTTTATTAAAGAAATGAGTAACACAGTACTCTAATAGTAAGGATATAAATGCAACAGGTTAGCAATGAATAAACACACATGTACACAGAACTAGGATAATAGGATCAATCAAGCTCTATCACCGTCTAGGGGTAAATGACCAGTTTCAAGTGACGCAAAGTTCAGTTCAATTGAGTTCAGTTCAGTTCACAGTAATCACCGTTGTGCCGTTGGGGGCGGGGGGGGGGGAAGAGAGAGAATGAATGAATATTCAAATCGGATTTCAAACAGACCTTCGATATTCCTCGCAGTCAGCTTTCGGGCGAGCCCTTTGTAATATCTTCTGAGGTCACCGACTGTGACCCCTCCGTTCCAGATACGATCGTTCTTCTGCGGTGAACCCAGCACCCAGGCAAGGGCGGACACACACACCAGGTTCCCACCGATCCGTACCTTTCCACCCTCTGCGTCTATGGCTGGTCCCGCGACCAGACCTCCAAACTCCCACCAACTAGTGGGGGGGCACACCGCTTTCAGGATCTCGTTACCTCGTGGGGTCGTGTGAAACTGTCCCTTCTTATCCCCCTGCTGGGGTATCGCCTGTCCATCACACTTCAAACAGTTCAGGGTTCAAAAGGAGCCGGTCTTGACAATACTCAGACCGGTGTCTCCTTCCATTAAACTCTCTCGTCTCTTCATTAACATTTCCAAATGCTTCTCCATTTTCTTACTTATCTCTCTCTCCTGAAGACAGATGGCAGATCAACTGTTGATCCCACTGGTGCTAGCACAGGACAGTTAATATCTTAGTCTATGTGTACTTTTGTAACCCTCTTTCGTCACACTCTGCATGACAGAGTGATGCTAACTTTATTCGAAAATGCTCTCGGAGATCAGCAAGCCCTGGCTTGTCACCCTCACTTGCTACCTTCCACCTCTGTCTCAACGATCGAAGCTCTCTCCTCAACCTACTAATCTCCTATTGGCGCCTGATTGGTTACTGTGTAGGCTTTGCTTTCTTCAACCCAACCAAACCAAACCTGTACTTTCCAACATCGTAAATCATATCGCCCATCACTTCCAACTTTCTCTTTGATGTTCCCCTGAGAGTGTTCTCCAACATCATACTGATATCCTCATGAAATACACGCCAAGCCTTCTCATCTGCCATTGCTGGCCACTTGACCTTCCTCTTCTTCTCTACCTCCTCAATACTGCCACCAGGCGAAGGATCTACCTGGGTACTGTGGTCTGAAACCTGACCTGGGTTATCTCTCGTCTGACCTGGAGTATGATGGCTCTCTCCAGAGTGAATTGCTGTGGCTTGTGAATCAGTGGTTGAAAAGACCACATCATCTGTGCTTGGTGAAGTAATCTCATTTTCATCCACTGGGATGGAATAGCACCTCAACTTTCCTTGGTGGACTTGTACACCTTTAATGGTGGAAAACGCTCTCCCACACCAACACACTGGATACTTAGAGCCTCTTATTCTAGCTCTTGGTTGTAGCCGTTCCCTGTAATTAACTGTATCCGTCCAATTGGGTCCATCATTCTCCCTCCTTCTCGGAGGACCCCGAGGGTATGTTCCTCCGTATAAACTAGTAGCATTAGCAAATTTGCCGATGACACAAAACTGGGTGGCAGTGTGAAATGTGAGGAGGATGTTATGAGAATGCAGGGTGACTTGGACAGGCTGGGTGAGTGGGCAGATGCATGGCAGATGCAGTTTAATGCGGATAAATGTGAGGTTATCCACTTTGGTGGTAAGAACAGGAAGGCAGATTATTATCTAAATGAAGTCAAGTTAAGAAAAGGGGGAAGTACAACAAGATCTAGGTGTTCTTGTACATCAGTCACTGAAAGCAAGCATGCAAGTACAGCAGGCAGTGAAGAAAGCTAATGGCATACTGGCCTTCATAACAAGGGAATTGAGTATAAAAGCAAAGAGGTCCTTCTGCAGCTGTACAGGGCCCTGGTGAGACCACACCTGGAGTACTGTGTGCAGTTTTGGTCTCCAAATTTGAGGAAGGACATTCTTGCTATTGAGGGAGTGCAGCGTAGGTTCACAAGGTTAATTCCCGGGATGGCAGGACTGTCATATGCCGAAAGATTGGAGCGACTGGTCTTGTATACTCTGGAATATAGAAGGCTGAGAGGGGATCTTATTGAAACATATAAGATTATTAAGGGATTGGACACACTGGAGGCAGGAAGCATGTTCCCACTGATGGATGAGTTCAGAACCAGAGGCCACAGTTTAAGAATAAGGGGTAGGCCATTTAGAATGGAGCTGAGGAAAAACTTTTTCACCCAGAGAGTGGTGAATATATGGAATGCTGTGCCCCAGAAGGCTGTGGAGGCTAAGTCTCTGGATGCTTTCAAAAAAGAGATGGATAGAGCTCTTAAAGATAGTGGAATCAAAGCATATGGGGATAAGGCAGGAACTGGATACTGATTGTGGATGATCAGCCATGATCACAGTGAATGGCGGTGCTGGCTCGAAGGGCCAAATGGCCTACCCCTGCACCTATTGCCTATTGCCTATTGTCTATATAACAAGCCTTTTTTTTTACTTTTGGTCTAAGACCCATTTATAACTCAAGTCTCTCGGAGAGTCTTCTCTGCCTCTCTGGGTAACGTCGGTCAATAAACTTGTTTGTTTTAATACAGATTTCCATATAAAAGTCATGAAAAGTTGACCTCTGAGCATAGGGAGTTAAGAAGATGCGCGCCTCCAACTTGCTAAGCGGTCTAGGCAGCAGATCGCCTCCACATAATGAAGACTCCTCTGTGCAGCTGCCCTAGATATATACACATCTTTGTGCTATCACTTGTCTTCCTTACCCATATCTCATTTATTTCAACTGAGCTAATTACACAGCCAATCTTTGTATTTTCCTGAGATTCCAAATAGATAGCCTGACCTTTATGATACCACCTCTTTTCATAATGTAACTTTCCATCTTCTATTCATGCTTCATATCTTTGTGCTGGTGATTCAGCAGGAGTGCTGGGAAGATGCTCAGGAGAAGACGGAGATGCTGTCACTTCTTGCGGAACACATCACCTTGAGAGTTAAAGAAATACATGATAAATTTGAGAACAAGGTTGCATTCTACACTGGTCAACTTGCAAAGAGTTTGAACAGTAACTCTGATGTGCCATTATCAATTAAAACATTGCGTTCCAATACAATGTAGGTTCATTAACCTCGTTGCCAATTTGTTGTGTATGTGGCCTGGTCACGCAACAATGCTATTAATAAAAACGCTGGAGACGGGAGCTAAGGCTCATGGTTCTTTACTGGCAGAAACTGAACTCAGCACACATGTACAGATCAATACGCACCTAATAGCGCATGCAACAACGTGTTACTAAAACATAAAGTAGTCCCTTATTATACTGTAGGCTATATGGTACAGAAATAATTAAATAAATCTGGATAAAAATTCTAGGATTAATTAAAGTAACCATAAACTTACTGGAACATCACAAAACTAATGGCCCTTAGAATTCCATAGAGGTCTATAATGCTTTGTGAACCAAATGATGTTGTGAGCGGAGACATTTTTATGATTGTCTCATCAAATGCCTAATGTCATTTGGATTTGCATATTTGCCTTTATGGTTATTAGATTTCACAAGAACTGTATGCCAGGCTGTGACATTATATTTCTCAATTTCATGCCATAGATCATGCTTGACCCAACAACTCCTCACATTTGAGCCCACATATTCTCTATAACCACACTCACATTTCGTATCCCACTGATCCAACTGAGCTGCAGTCTTTCTGACAACTAAGTCTTCGCTGTAGATTCTGTTCCCATGTCCCTTTATCCTTCTGATGACAAGTATAGGTAATTGGTTATTGATTTATTATTTTCACATATACCGAGATGCAGAAAACTGATTCAGAGTCATAGAAAAGTACAGCACAGAAAGAGGTCCTTCATTCCATCTAATCTGTGTTGGCTCATTTAAATTGCCTGCTCCCATTGACCTGCACTGGGACCATAGCCCTCTATACCCCTACGATCCAAGCATCTCCTAAATGTTAAATCAAGCCTGTGTGCACCATGTGCTACCAGCACATTCCACACTCTCACCACTCCGTGCGTGAAGTTTCCCCTCATGTTCCCCTTAAACTTTTACCTTTCACACTTAACCCATGACCTCTAGTTGGAGTCCCACCAAACTCAATGGAAAAAGTCTGCTTGCATTTACCCTATTTATACCCCTCATAATTTTGTGGACCTCTGTCAAATCTCCTCTCAATCTTCTACGTTCCAAGGAATAAAGTCTTAATCATCTTTCCTTGTAACTTAGGTCCTCCAGACCCAGTAACATCCTTGTAAATTTTCTCTGTACTCTTTCAACTTTATTTACATCTTTCCTGTATGTTGGTGACCAACTAGGCCTCACCAATGTCTTATACAACTTCAGCATAATATCCCAAAGAACTGAGTACTTTGATTTATGAAGTCCAATGTGCCTAAAGCTTTCTTTATGACCCAAACTACCTGTGACGCCACTTTCAAAGAATTATGTACCTGTATTCCCAGATCCCTTTACTCTACCACACTCTTCAGTAAATTATCGTTCACTGTGTAAGACCTACCCTTGTTCGTCCTACTAAAGTGCAAAACTCGCACTTGTTGGCATTAAATTCCATCTACTATATTTAAGCCCATTATTCTAGCTGGTCCAATCCTACTGCAAGCCATGATAGCTTTCCTCACTATTCAGAACACTCCCATCTTGGTGTCATCCGCAAGTATGCTGATCCAGTTAACCACATTACCATCCAGATTGTTGTTATAGATGACAATCAACAATGGAACCACCACTGATCTCTGCGGCGCTCCACTAGTCACAGGTCTCCATCTAGAGGGACAACCAGCTACTACCATGCTATGGCATTTCCTACAAAGCTAACGTTCAATCCATTTTACTACCTCATCTTGAATGCCAAGCGACTGAACTTTCTTCATCAACCTCCCATTCAGGACCTTATCAAATGCCTTCCTAAAGTTCATATAGTCAACATCCACTGCCTTGCCTCCATCAACTTTCTTAGTAACTTCTTCAACAAACTCCTTAAGATTGGTTAGTCATGACCTACCGCACACAAAGTCATGCTGACTATCGTTAATCAGTCCATGTCTGCCCGATTACTTGTGTATCCAGTCCCCCAAAATACTTTCTAATAATTTTCTCAGTAGTGAATTTAGGTTCATTGGACTATGATTTCCTGGTTTATTTTTAGGGCCTTTTTTGAACAATGGAACAACATTGACAGTCCTCCAATCTTCTGGTGCCTCACCTGTCCCCAAGGATGATTTAAGTATCTCAGCTAGGGCCCTGGCAGTTTCTGCACTTGCCTCCTGCAGGGTCCAAGGGAACACCTTGTCAGGCACTGGTGATTTGCCACAGGGTAGCAAGTACCTCCTTTGTAATCTGTACAGGGTCCATGAAGTTGATGCCTCTTTCCCTCACTTCTATAGTGTCTGTCTCCTGAGTAAATACAGATGCAAAAAATTATTTAAAATCTCCCCTATCTCTTTCGGCTCCACACATGGTTTACCATTCTGATCTTCCAGAGGACCAATTTTGTTCCTTGTAACCCTTTTGCTCTCAAAGTATCTGTAGAATACATTAGGATTCTCCTTCACCTTGTCTGCTAGGGTAACCTCATTGCTTCTTTTAGCCCTCTTTCTGAAGTGTTCGTTTGCATTTCTTACACTATATAATCATCCCATTTGTTCCCGCCTGTCAATTCAGGCTATTTGCCTTTTTTTCTTAACCAGGGCCTCAATATCTTTTGAAAACCAAAGTTCCCTATACCTGTTATCTTTCCCTTTTATTCTAACAGGCACAAACAAAGTTTGTACTCTCAAAATTTCAATTTTGAAGGCTTCCTACTTACCAAGTATACCTTTGCCAGAAAACAGCTTATCCAATCCACACTTTCCAGATCCTTTCTGATACCACCAAAATTGGCCTTTCTACAATTTAGAATCTCAACCTGTGGACCAGATCTATCTTTTTGTTTCTTTACTTTGAAGCTAATGGCATTGTGATCACCAGATTCAAAGTGTTCACCTACACGAACTCTGTCGCTTGCCCTGTCTCATTCCTTGGTTTGCATGCCATCCAGAAAGTTTGTACCAGACATTGCACACTGAAGTCGTTCAAAAGGAAAACCAGTAATAGGATGGAAAATATAGTGACACATCACAGAGAAATTTAGTGCAGGTATTGAAATAAGTGCAAGGACCAAAATGAAGTAGATTGAGAGATGAAGAGTTCATTATTGTAAAAAGTTCCATCAAGAGTCTTATAGCAGCAGAATAGAAGCTGCCCTTGAGTCTGCTTATATATATTCTCAGGTTTGTGTGTCTCTGCCCAATGGAAAGAAGGGAGAGGGGTGGGATAGAGAGGATGGCCAAGGAGGGAGGGATCTTTGGTTACATTGGCTGCAAGGTGCAGGTGAAGTCAATAGTAAGAAGGATAGTTTTCATAATAGACTGTGCTTGTTCACAACTTTTTTTGCAATTTCTTGTGGTTTTGGGCAGAGCAGTTGCCATACCAAGCTGTGACGCATCCTGATAGGCTACTTTCTATGATATATCGGCTTCCATACTGAAAGGGCTTTTCAACTGAGTTTAATTTTCTCTGGTAATCAGGGGTTAGATGCAGTAAACTTGGTCAAAGTAATTCAATAATTAATTTTTTAATAGAAAAACTAAAAAAACGGTTCCAAATTCATTAAAACATTAACATTAATATTAATTAAAATAACAAAAATATACAAACCACTTATCTTTTGCATTCAGGTCCGTGGCTCTATATATGTGCACCAGATACATAGGTGGGATAAAACTGAAGATTGCTCATGCGCAAGCACACACTGATTAGCAGGACATTTGATTTTGTATCTGTAGCTATTACAGGGGTACCACTGTTTAATATTTACTAGTAATTGGTCTCTGCTAATGGGAGTTTTGACCAGAACAAGTTGTTCTGGTGCTCATTTTCTCTTCCGATGTGATATAGAGCAGTCTTTCCAGAACTACTCAAGAATGACAGTGATCTTGCTAAGCCAAGCAGCTTGATAAGTTTGATATTCTTTAGAAATGGTTTCTGTTGAAATTAATTTGGTAGGTATGCTTTCTCTTCCAGCACAGTGAAATTTCTGTAAGGGAATGCTGCCAACTGACTGAGTCCAGTCTGCAGGTGTATATACTTACGCTCAGTGAGACCAATGCTTGTTGGGTGGGGAAGCCCCTCAAGCAACAAAAGGGGCTTCATCTGAAAGGGCCATATTGTGGAAAAGGGTGCAATGTTTGAGCTTCTTTTCTCTCACTTTAAAATTTACATGACATAATGTACAAACCAAGAAAGTAAAGGGATTTGTACTGTTTCGTCCTTTTGTATATATTTTTATTACAAATAAAGTTTATTCGTGAAATATAAAAAAAAATCCTTCAGTGCACTGCATGTTCAGCCCTTATTCACGAACAGAAAATTCATTCTGCTAAAGGTCGTCGCATAATATTAATCAACCATTTCCTTTGTTTCCTGTCTAGTGTAAGAGGATGCAATTGCCGCCATACTCTTTCCGGTTGCAATGTGTCATCAGTTGTTGGGGGTAATATTTCATCAGAATCCTGTCATTCTTCACCACTACAGTGTCATTGCCCAGTCAAATTGACAAAGCTGACTTTATTCATGGGATAAAACAGAAGACAGTTTAGAACATGAATTAAATACCATTGCTGTCACTATTTTTCTAGTATACAACTGTGCTGAGCATTATTGGTTAATTGTGTTATACATTTAATGTTAGATGACTTACATTTGATTCAGTTTAATAATATTAGGTGTGAGCCAGTAGGATCAAAGGGAAGGCAAACTTTTGAGTACCTAATGGCTCTGCAAGAAGTCCCACATAATGAAAAAGCAGCAGTTGCATTTCTGCTCTGTTTATCTAAAGACACGTAAAGGCATGAAGTCTATTCAGTACCACAGAACACCATGGCCATTGAGTTTAAGCACTATTGAATTTCCCAATAGATGTTGTCAAAAAATTGTTCACTGGCCCAGTCTAAAATCACCACAAGATGTAATACTAACCATTCTATAAACTAATCTCTTTAATTTTTGTTCTGAATATTTTTATGCTGGAACTTTGAATATTTTGGGGATTGGGCTTAAGTTCAGGGCCATACATACTGCAGAATGAGTGAAAATGTACTGGCAACCTTCTTTATTGTGTTGCTATCATAAGAGCAGTATAAATGTAATCTAATAAGGAAAAAGATTGAAACACATATACAAATGTGGGAAGGCTTTCATTTAATTTAAGGCATTTTAGAACAGTTTGACAATCACTATGACAATTCATTGCTTATGCTAAAAATGATTAACAACTCTGCACCAGGGAAGATATATTTCAGATGTAGTATCAGCCATAGAAAGTAAGAATTCTATCCACTTTAAAATTCCTTCTCACTAATTTTATTAAGTAGCAATAATTTAGTTAAAGGGTTGGGAAATAAAGTTCTTCCTAAACTTTGGTATGAAATACTTTTCAAAATCATCAAGTCACGAAAGATGGAACCTGGAGCAACAAACTATCTGCTGGAGGATTTCAATGGATTGATCATTATCTGTAGGGAGAAAGAAATTGTAACATTTTGAATTGAAACCCTGCATCAAGAGTGAAAGTGGAGAGGGGAGAAAGCTAGTATAAAGTGGATGGGAGAGTCTGAAATTTAGATTTAAATCATAGAGTCAATAAAAATAGCCAGGAATCGACTGGGTTATCCTTAAAATCTCATCTAGTTGACTAATGTGCTATAGGGAAGAAAATCTCTTACCCTTTCCTATTTTGGCCAAATGTGTCTCTGGACCAACCAATATGCCAGTTTCAAAAGTTCAGAGAAAATTGAGATGACCAATAACTCAGTGATATCCACAATCAACAGTGACGTCCACATTTTGTGTATGAATAATAAAGAAAGCTCTCAATTACTCATTGTTATGATGAGTCCCTCATTCTAGCCACACTTTGGATAAAGAGGTTTCTTCCAATTTCCATATTTAACTTCTTGGTGACAATTTTAGTTTAACCATTTTTGGCTCTGTGGTTCATTGCAGGGAAATCCCTGTATCTTTTTTACCAAAATATTTTATAATTATAAAGGCTTCCACAGTGTCAGCCCCTAATTATATCATTTTAGGGGGAAAGATCTTTGCACAGATGGCTCTTTCGGGATGAAAATGACATTGTACCTGATACCATCCTTGTTAACCTTTTCTTGTTCTCTCTCTCTGGTATCTCCAAGGCTTGCAATTTCCTGGTCCCTGCTCTCTGTTCCTTTTCCTGCTCAATCTGCCTTTTGCTGAAGGAATTATTCTGGTGGAAGTTTGGACCCTGAAGTGGCCTTTGACCTCATACCATATAGATCTGTATAGGAGTTACTGATGGTAAATAGCAGCTCTTTTATAACATATGTATATACATTTAGGATTTTCCTTGATAAGTTATTCATAAACATACAGTATAAAATTTATATACAATAAGTTTAATTACAAATCACTTTAACCCCGTAGTGTTTCTTTGCTGTGGCTTCAGTTTTATCTATCTCAGATCTTTCCTATTTGCTTTACTTTGATTGTGACCTGTGCACTTTTCCCATGTGTTTGCTTTCTTTGTTCTTTATTTTTAAATATGAATTTCCCGTTAGGAAATATACACTGTCGTAGAAAAGCAAAAGAAATTGTATCATGGATTCCTACAGCATGGAAGACAAACTGATTTGATGTGAAATTACGCGGGTTTAGTTTTCTCATATAATTCTAATAGTTTATTCACAATCACATTGAAAATTTGCATGAGTAGAACATAAATGTTCCTTGTTTTACTTCAATTAATATTGGTCTGACGGTAACATGATTTTTATTAAATACAAGGTAGAGAGTACTAGACAGGTGTTTCTTCATTAGAAACAAGCTGATGGTATGAGGTTTCCCTTGAAGTAATATTAGAAAGGATGTAGATACTGTCCTTGTGAGATCATGGTGATGGTTGTCTTATTGTTGGGATGAGGGTTTTATGTCCTAGGTTTAATTTCACATGAGGATCATGAACTGGCCTATTCAATACCACATGAGTGTTACAACACAGTTCTAATGAATTTAAAATGAAATATTCTAAACAAATTAGTTCATTATTTTACAGCATTCAACCACAGGCAGCTTAAATCCAAAATGGAATAGCATAGAAAGTCCAACCTTCCCAATTAATATTTCAGTTGCAGTTACCATATTATATTAACCACAGATAATACAAAATTCACAATTTTCCTGTAAACTAAATTTCAATACTAATCTAATTTTGCAGTTTTGTGGAACTCTGTGATCGACTTCATATTGATTTAGATTGTGATTGTCTTTTGCATTCAGGGTATAAAAATGCCTGTCTATGCTTCCCAAAACCTTGGCAAAGTATCCAGTATAATCAAAGACCCCCTTGCACCTGGGACCTTCTCTTCCCTTCCATCAGGCAGAAGGTACAAAAATTTGAAAGTAAGTACTACCAGGCTGAAGGACTGCTTCTATCGTACTGTTAAACAACGCTTGTACATTAAAGGTGAACTATGGAGTTCACAATCCGTCTCATCATGACTCTGGCATCTTATTGTCTATCTTCACTACACTTTCAACGTAACTGAAACTGTAACACCATATCGTGCATTACGTTATGCTTTTCACTTTCACTGCATCAATCTCCTTATGGTTTGAGATTATATGTATGGATGCTTTCACTGTTTCTGAGTGCATGAGTCAATAACTATTTCCAATTCCATTAGGTTTTTACATTCACTACTCAGACTACAAAGGAGGCATTCAAATTTATTTTATCTTGACACACAATTATCTATTTTGCCTTGTTTTTCACAACAGTAGCACTTACCGAATAGGGTCATTCTCCAGCATACGTTACAGCTTTCTCAAAAAAAAACAACCGGAATTCAGGAGAACAGTATTGCTGTATAACAGAGTAATCCAGTACATCCCAGGTAAAGCCCTCCACACCATTGAGCACATCTACATGAAACACTGTCATTGGAAAACAGTATCCATCATCAGGGATCCTCACTTCCCAGAACATGCTCTCTTTTGCATTTGGGAGGAAGGTAGAGGAGCCTCAGTACCCACACCTTCAGGTTCAAGAACAGTTACTAGCATCAGGCTCTTGAACAAAAGGACATTACTGCACTCAGATTAATTTGTCCCATCATTTCCTGATGGTTATTTATATTTGCATTTGCACAGCTTGTGTCTTGCTACTTTCTGCCTTCTTTAATGTCTCCTATTGCTCCAATGCAATGTTGCATAGTGTACATTGTTAAGTTAGTATACAATGTGTTGGGGTGTACAGGGTGTCGGGGGGGGGGCAGCACCTCTGGTGGGGGAACATGTCGCGTCCTTTTCAAGGCAGTTTGTCCACCTCTGGTCCCCACCTGGCACTCAGCTCTCACCTGTGGCTCCCCGTAGCTGTTTGCATGTGACAGCGACCACACGGCAGGCAATGGCTTCCACAAGCCGGCTAAACCAGGTGAGGGTAGCCGATGGGTCTCAAACCCTTTGTGAGATAGGGAGTTGTCTATCCCAGCATATGAAGACAGACTCCAGCGGATTGAGCGGACGAGACCATTGGAAGGTCCAACGGTCAAGAAGGCGGTCTCTGCAAGCACCTTGGAACGTGTAGAGCAGGACAAGACACAGAAGACGTCCTGGTCATCCATTGCACCTAGTCCCATCTCTAATCGTCTCAACTCTTGTCTTGCCACTGGATCCAGATGGGAATTGGGAAAAGAGAGTGAGGCTGACGCTACGCAACTCTGCGTCACTTAAATCCAAATCATGCACTAGTCTCGACACCATCATCATCATAATGGTGTCGAGGTCCTCATCGACGTCAACAATGGACAAACAACAATACAAATGTGCCACTCTCTGAAGATCTTGTCAAGTGTGCATTGAAGACTTTGCCCAGCTCCTTCTGACACTTGATGCCACAGAGAAACAGAGTCATACGCCATGGAAACAGTTTTCAACCCCTCCTGCAGGGTCCATGTTTCTCTCAGTGGTTTGAAACCTATCTGCAGAGCATTTTTGAACAAAACCTTGCTCTAGGACAGTAAAAAAAACAGCTGTAATACTGCAATATGTGCAGCATTGGCAGATGAGTTTGTTAGTGGCTCAGCTCCTGCTATGATTACACTGGCAAGTCTGAGACCCAATGGAGCCTCAGCAGAAACCCAGAACTCATGTTAATATTGCCATTTTACCATTCTGAAAGTATTAAAGCATGTATATATTATACAACCTTAAGATTCGTCTCCTAACAGGCAGCCATGAAACAAAGAAACCTAAAAGAACCCATTAAAAAAAGACCATCAAACACCCAACACGCAGAGAGAAAAAAGACATCATTCCCATAAAAAAACCATAAAATAAAAGAACTCATAAAAATAAAGAAGGCTATTGATCACCCAATGTTCAGAGAAAAAGAACACACCATGCAAACAATAACTGCAAGCAAATAGCATTCTGAACTGAAGTCCCATAGTTCAGCACAGATCCAAGTCGTGGAGCAGTGATCTGAACTGGCCTGTCCCTCACCTCAGGACCTGACCCTTAACATTTTTACTCTAGCCTGATGCCTAAATCTATGTCCAAACATCGAGGCCTTGATTTGTCCTGTAGCTAATCCAGTTCTCTAGTGGATGTCCACATCCACATGTTTGCTTGCAACATTTTGAGTTAAGTGTAGAGACAACAAATTTTCCTAGGGTATCAGACAATTTGCTCACACTTTCAAGCTTCAAATACCTCAAAAGCTCCAGTGTGGCTTGAGCCAAGTGAATTAATTATACATTTTCTGAGTTGGAGCATGTTCAGTGAAATTTTAACGGATAAAGGACTTTGCATTCTTTCTACTTATAACTCCATCTAGTGCCAGAAACAAAACAGTTTCCATTGTTAGATCCAACAGTTCCAAGTGGCACTTTAACTTTTTGTAAGTTTGCAGCATGTACGGTGTCAAGGTTTCTGAACAAGTTGGCTGTCTCTGTGTCTCACTATACTTATGGATGAACCCCCATTAATTCAGGCACCTTTCCCTCAGTTCTTGGGACTTTACCTGGACTGAAGAACCATGATCAGTGGGTGCATAGGATGGACCCAGGTTGATTTCATGAGTCAGAATTCAGAGTTTACCCGACAACAACAACGATGAAGTCCCCTGACAACAGCAACAATCGAGTAGAGAGTAACCATCGTGAGACCTGAAATCTATGTGGAAATCTTTGTAACTTACTACATAGTATTTAGTCATAAACACAAAGAAGACTGCAGATGCTGGAAATCCAAAGAAACACACACAAAATGTTGGAATAACTCAGCACATCAGGCAACATCTATGATAATGAATAGAACATGGGCTGTCCTGCTGAGTTCTCCAGCATTTTGTGTGCGCTATGTAGTATTTTGTGTGCTTTATTTGTGCTTTCTATTTTATCCTGATAAATTAGGCTTAAGTTGCTTTGTTGTGCTTGTATGCTTATTACCACATCTCCTGGTTTGGGTATTTTGGGTCTGTTCACCCCAGCCCATTACACACGAGGACATCAGCTCAAGGCTAAATTTCACTTCCTGAATATAACTCATGCAAATCAGTAATGGTGGTTTTCAAGCATTGATAGTCATGAGATATCGTCATGTTCTGAAATTAGTATCTTCATATCTGGTGATGAGATACCCACCATCAATTTAATTCACACTTTCCTCAAATGAAAAAAATGTCTCCCAGTTTATAATTCAGTGATAAGATTTAAGAATAAAATTAATTAAGAAATCTGCATTGGCAAACAATTGTGAAACATGTCGATAATTGTTATGGGTTGTAGACTTTATGATTTCTTGCATTCTATATAATCAGAATGTTTTCAGATGTTCTGTAAAGCAGTTCAGAATTTCCTGATAAATACTGGTTTATTCTGGACCACTCAGCATCCACTACAAATAGCCCAGTCCAAAACTCTCAGTGCTTTCACCACCGCTTCCCAACCCCTCACCACCAGCCTCCAACCACTCAGACACCAGTTCTTCCATCATCCACTCATCACCAAACCCCACCCTCCTACATCACTTGGTGCACCATCTGTCCTCAAATCCTACACCATCTATACACCCAGCCCCCACTGTCCTGCACCACCCATCCACCAGCAAGAGCACCAGCTCCTTCACCAATTACCCCATCCTCTTCACCACGCATCCACAATCACACCCCACCTCCTGCACCCCAAATCTACTGCACCAACTGCTGACTCGCATAACACATGTATCTGCCTTTGTTTCTGTTTATGACTATCAGGAAACTATTTGCTTAAAATACAATTCTGACAGAGGTTTGTGGACTTGTACTTCCAGACCTCTTTGTTCTTTTATGTTGCTTCTCCTCATTTTATTTGCTAAGGTGTACAATATTATTCCTTCATATCTCTATTAAATTCATTTTGCCATGTCTGGCCTTTCTGGTGGATGATCTGTAGACCATTGCAATTCACCTCACTGACTACCATGCTGCCAAATGTGGTACCATCGATAAATTTTATACTTTTACCCTGCTTTTAGATGCCATCCTATTCAACTGGTTTGCATACCTGTATATCAAAAGAGGGGTAGACTGAAGACTGATCCTTTGTTCCACCAGTCTGAAAAGCAGCCTTTACCTCAACTCTCTGCTTATATTCATAGCCAATTTCTTATCTATTTTCCCACTGTTTTTTCACTTCGTTACTGATAACCAAAATTGGTCGAGTTTTGCCTTTAGCAATGACGGTTCTTCCTTAAATAACATGAATACTTTAAATGCCTTTCAACACACACAAAATGTTGGAGGAACTCAGCAGGCCAGGCAGCAACTATGGGAAAGACTAAACAGTTGATGTTTCGGACCGAAACCCGAAACGTCGACTGTACTCTTTTCCATAGATGTCACCTGGCCTGCTGAATTTCTCCAGCATTTTGTGTGTACTGCTTGGATTTCCAACATCAGCAGATTTTCTTGTGCTTATGATTTTAAATGCCTTCTTATTTTGACACTGATCATTGCTTTTGAATGTTTCTGAATGTCAGTATTTTAAGCGAATGATTAGGAGAGGATGCTGTGATTAACTGGAGGGAGAGTAAAGCATAAATGTATCATTTTGCAATGCAAATAATCCACCACATTTAATCACAGTCAATTGAATAAACAATAATAGCTCCATAAAGGGCAAGTGAGCAAACATTACAATTGTACTTTTTTTTCTTTGACATATGTCTTCTTATTCATGAAGTAGTACAGATAGGGTAAATGCAAACAGGCTTTTTCCACTCAGTTCTCATCTTTTTTACCAGTCCTGTGAAGGGTCTCGCCTTGAAACATCGACTGTTTACTCTTTTCTATAGATGCTGCCTGGCCTGCTGAGTTCCTCCAGCATTTTTTTGTGTGTTGCTTTTTCCATTGAGATTGGGTGGCACTACAATTGGAGGTCATGGGTTAAGGGTGAAAGTTCAAAAGTTTAAGGGGAATGTGAGTGGAAACTTCTTCACTCACAGGGTGGTGAGAGTGTGGAACGAGCTGACAGTGCAAGTGGAGCATGCAAGCTCGATTTCAATGTTTAAGAGAAGTTTGGATAGTTACATAGATGGCAGGGGAATGGAGGGCTATGGTAGTCCCAGTGCAGGTCGATGGGAATATGCAGTTTAAATGGTTTGGCATGGACTAGATGGGCCTAAGGGCCTGTTTCCGTGCTGTACTTTTCTATGACTCCATTACTCTATGAGTCTAACTTGGTAGAAAAATACCAAATATGGAAGAGCATTTGACTAGTGAAGATTGTCCCACACACCTGACAGTTCTCCTTCAAACAGTAGCAGTTTAAAACAGAAGTTTTAATTCTGCACGTTATATTACCCATTACTATTATGTGATAGTAGTTACAAATCATGTTTCCTGCTTAAGTCAATGAGGTTATTGTGGTTTAATTTCAGGTCATATTACCTATTAGTTATGATGCAAGGACTTCTTCTGTTGTGGTGATTTGTCTGATTTTTATCACTATGAAACATTTGCAGTTTTCTTGTGCGTACTCTTTTCTTGCTGATATCACCTGTATACAGTACTTCTTTCAGTAATAGTGGAAGTGTGAATCTGGTATATACCTCTAATTACATAGGTGATAATGATGCACTTTGAAGTAGCTACAATATTATGACAAACTGGTAGCTCTTTATGGTTCAGTCATTCAATAGTAGACACTTCCTGGAAGTACATGCCTCTCTGAGTTTGAATGAGCTCAGTGGCAGATGTTGACATTCCTTATATTCTGTCAAGGTAGCCTCCAACCTGATGGCATAAACGTCGATTTCTCAAACTTCCGTTAATTGCCCACACCCCCTCCAACTTTATCACCATTCCCCTATTTCCATTTCCCTTTTTCACATATCTCTTTACTTGACCCGACCTCCCTCTGGTACTCCTTCTCCTTGCCCCTTTCTTCTACAGTCTTCTACTCTCTCCGATCAGATTCCCCCTTCTCCAGCCCTTTGACGAATCAGCTTCCCAGCTCTTTACTTCACCACTCCCCCTCTCCCAGTTTCACCTATCACATATCACCTTGTGCTTCTTCTTTCCCTCTCACCACCTTCTTGCTCTGACTTCTCATCTCTTTTTCCCAGTCCCGATGAAGGGTCTCAGATCAAAATGTCGACTGTTTACTCTTTTCCATCGATGCTGCGTGGCCTGCTGGGTTTTGTGTGTGTGTTGCTTGGATTTTCAGTATCTGCAGGTTTTCTTGTGTTTATGTTGACATATCCATATTGTTTTAAGTAATTGAAGTATTTTTAATGTATTTGAATATCTCTGTGTATCAGAGGCATTAGAAAAGCTTGGCACACATTGACGGCAGGGGAGCTTGATGTCCATCTCTAACAAGACCAGCCTGGTCTGTTTCAGATTGTGACATACTGAGGCCTGATCACAGGTACCAAGTTACAATGAAAGGTTTTTGGTTGTGTGCCATCCAGACAAATCTTTCCATATATATGTACATCGGTAGCAAAAAGGAGAACAAAATATAACAACACACACAAAATGCTGGTGGAATGCAGCAGGTCAGGCAGCATCTATAGGAAGAAGCACAGTCAACGTTTCGGGCTGAGATCCTTTGTCAGGACTAACTGAAAGAAGAGCTTGTAAGAGATTTGAAAGTTGGAGGGGGAGGGGGAGATCTAACATGATAGGAGAAGACAGGAGGGGGAGGGATGGAGCTAAGAGCTGGAAAGTTGATTGGCAAAAAGGATACAAGGCTGGAGAAGGGAGAGGATCATGGGATGGGAGGAGAAGAGCACCAGAGAAAGGTGGAGAGCAGGCAAGGAGTTATAGTGAGAGGGATAGAGGGAGAAAAAAGAGAGAGAGAAGGAAAGGGGAATAAATAAATAAATAAATAAATACATACATACATACATACATACATAAGGGATGGAGTAAGAAAGGGAGGAGGGGCATTAACAAAAGTTAGAGAAGTCAATGTTCATGCCATCAGGTTGGAGGCTACCCAGATGGAATGTAAGGTGTTGTTCCTCCAACCTGAGTGTGGCTTCATCTTGACACAATAGAAGAGGCCATGGGTTGACATATCAGAATGGGAATGGGATGTGGAATTAAAATGAGTGGCCACTGGAAGATCCTGCTTTCTCTGGCAGACAGAGCATAGGTGTTCAGCGAAACAGCCTCCCAGTCTGCTTTGGGTCTCGTCAATATATAGAAGGCCGCACCGGGAGCACCGGACGCAGTATATCATACCAGCCGACTTACAGGTGAGGTGTCGCCTCACCTGGAAGGACTGTCTGGGGCCCTGAATGGTGGTGAGGGAGGAAATGTAAAGGCATGTGTAGCACAGGTTCCGCTTACATGGATAAGCGCCAGGAGGGAGATCGGTGGGAAGGGATGGGAGGGGACAAATGGACAAGGGAGTCGCATAGGGAGCGATCCCTGTGGAAAGCAGAAAGTGGGGGGAGGGAAAGATGTGCTTAGTGGTGGGATCCCGTTGGAGGTGGCGGAAGTTACGGAGAATAATATGTTGGACCCGGAGGCTGGTGGGGTGGTAGGTGAGGACAAGGGGAACTCTATCCCTAGAGGGGTGGCAAGAGGATGGGGTGAGAGCAGATGTGCGTGAAATGGGAGAGATACGTTTGAGAGCAGAGTTGATGGTGGAGGAAGGGAAGCCCCTTTCTTTAAAAAAGGAAGACATCTCCTTCGTCTTGGATTGAAAAGCCTCATCCTGAGAGCAGATGCGGTGGAGACAGAGGAATTGCGAGAAGGGGATGGCCTTTTTGCAAGAGAAAGGGTGGCAAGAGGAATAGTCCAGGTAGCTGCGAGAGTCCGTAGGCTTATAGTAGACATCAGTAGATAAGCTGTCTCCAGAGATAGAGACAGAAAGATCAAGAAAGGGAAGGAAGGTATCAGAAATGGACCAGGTAAATTTGAGGGCAAGGTGAAAGTTGGAGGCAAAGTCAATGAAGTCAATGAGCTCAGCATGTGTGCAGGAAGCAGCGCCAATGCAGTCGTTGATGTAGCAAAGGAAAAGTGGGGGGCAGATGCCAGTATAGGCTTGGAACATAGATTGTTCCACAAAGCCAACAAAGAGGCAGGCATAGCTGGGACCCATACAGGTGCCCATGGCTACACCTTTAGTTTGGATGAAGTGGGAGGAGCCAAAGGAGAAATTATTAAGAGTAAAGACTAATTCCGCTAGACAGAGGAGAGTGGTGGTAGAGGGGAACTGGTCAGGTCTCGAATCCAACAAGAAGTGGAGAGCTTTGAGACCTTCGTGGTGGGGGAATGGAGGTATATAGGGACTGGACATCCATCGTGAAAGTAAAGCGGTGGGGGCCAGGGAACTTAGAATCATTGAAAAAATTCAGAGCGAGGTTCTGGTGATGTCATCGTTCAGAATGGCAGCTTAAATCAATAGCTCCCCTGGAAAAACACATATTTTGCCCGGTAGTCAATCAAATATAAGATCTTTCGAAAATATCTGAATTGATAAGGGGGGCAAGAATGGGGAAAAAGAATGGAGCTAAAAAAAGAATCACTGTGGAGCCTATGGAAGAGAGAGGTGCAGCGTGTGGCTCTCCTACACGTGTGCGTGGTGGCGAGGTTGATGCTGGGCCTCGCGCAGGTGAAGCGGCAAATATGATAAGGATTCTGGAAGAGATAAGGGAAGTCCAAAAAGATTAGATTAGATTAGATTATGAGGACACTCAGTCCTTGTTTATTATCATTTAGTAATGCATGCATTAAGAAACAATGTTCCTCCAGTATGATATCACAGAAACACAAGACAGACCAAGACTAAAACTGACAAAAATCACATAATTATAACATATAGTTACAACAGTGCAAAACAATACTGTAATTTAATAAGAGCAGATCATGGGCACGGTAAAAAAAGGTCTCAAAGTCCCAGTAGCCCCATCATCTCACGCAGACAGTAGAAGGAAGAAAAACTCTCCCTGCCATGAACCTCCAGTGCTGCAAACTTGCTGATGAAGCTCAGAAGCACCCGACCACAGCCGACTCTGAGTCCGTCTGAAAACTTTGAGCCTCCAACCAGCCCCTCCGATACAGCCTCCCAGGCGCCATCCTCTGCTGAGTGCCTTCGACCTCGCCCGGCTGCCGAAACAAGCAAAGCCGAGGATTTGGGGCCTTCTGCTCTGGAGATTCCGGACCACACAGTAGCAGCGGCAGCGAAGCGGGCATTTCAGAAGTTTCTCCAGATGTTCCTCCGTAATCTTACGTCTGTCTCCATCAAATCAGAATTGTGCACGGTACCCTACTTGACACATAACAGATATCATTCACCAGAGCGGCCACGCGCTCTGCATCGTGCCGCCATCTTCTCCTTCTCCTGATATAAAACAGCAACTAAATGATATAAAGTCAGAGCTCGCCAACATCAATCAGAAAATAGCGGTGGCAGAGACTTGAATTGAGAAGGTGGAAGGTCGCATGCAAAATGTGGAACAGATTCTAAGTAAGATGATAAAAATATTAAATCAACAGGAAAGTAAATTGCTTGACCAGGAGGGAAGATCGCGATGGAAAAATATCAGGATTTACAATGTTCCCGAAGGAGCGGAGGGATT
Organism: Mobula birostris; assembly: GCF_030028105.1. Lineage (NCBI taxonomy): Eukaryota > Metazoa > Chordata > Chondrichthyes > Myliobatiformes > Myliobatidae > Mobula > Mobula birostris. The sequence goes on along the minus strand of NC_092373.1, from coordinate 76,715,413 downwards.
GTCGATGATAGACGTTGTAGAAAAGCTGCTGCGGGAAATGCTGCAGATTCCATCCAACTATGGAGATTGAAATTGAGAGGGTGCATCGTTCGCTCGCCCCGCAGCCTCCTGGAGACAGAGAAAGTAAACCGCGCTCTATAGTACTTAAATTCCTTCGATTCAAGAGCAAGGCGGAGATTCAACAAAGGGCCTGGGGTAAGAAGAGGGTGTTTTGGAACGAGAAGTTAATATACTTCGATCATGATTACCCCCCGGCAGTCCTACAGAATCAGAAGGAATATTTCAAAGTGAAACGAAAATTAAAGCAAGAAAAAATTAAATTCCAAACCTCGTACCCTGCTAAACTGAGGGTATTTTACCAAGAAGGATACGACTATATCAGACGGTGGAAGAGGCGACTACAGACATGAACAACAGAGGACTGACCATTAGCGTGTTCAAACCACGGGAAAGTCTGGATGAGCAGTTATCCCGATCTGCTTGGGAAATAATAAGAGAACCTAGAAAGCAGGGGACGGGAGCAGGACTAAAGAAGGATATTAGGAAGAGACTGTGAGTTCTCCGAGGGCAGCCCTCAACTCCTCCAGAAGAGCCATAAGGTTTGGCTAACTTTAAAAATGCTGATAAACTAAACAGAAGCAAAAATAGATGGTGATATACCTATCTCGCGAAATACGCATTATGGTGTGGATTTTATATTACTCAATTTTTTAATATTCATTTATTCATTCCTTTTTCCCCACCTAAATGAAAATGTATACATGGGAGGAATACACAAGGAAATCATTTCTGTGTAATGGACATAGTTTCTTTTACTTACTTTTCTAGGTACTGCAACAGGAGCTCTCAGCTCACAGGTAGGCGGGGCTATCCCACATGGCTAGACTTTTCTTCTATCTCAACCCAGGGTCATCTAGAGACCCCAGCCTTGGAATCACACCTTTGTTACCTTTTTTTTATTATTCGCATTTCTTGGCTCTTATTTGTGCAGGGAGTAGATCGATTAAGTTAAATTCTAGAAATTTCAATGGTATACTAACAGGTAAATACACGTAGCTAAAGACAAAGTAAAATTCATTTCTTTTAATGTCAATGGGCTGTTGAATCCAGTCAAGCGCAGTAAAATTCTGTCAAAAATGAGAAAGGAACAAGCCCATGTAGTACATTTACAGGAAACTCACTTAAGTGATAATGAGCATGGGAAATTAAAGAGAATGGGCTTCACTAATTTGTTTTTCTCCTCATATAAATCAGGACATAGAAGAGGAGTTGCTATTCTTATCTCAAGCAAGCTAAATTTTGAAAAAGTATTCGAAATGGGAGATAAGGAGGGCAGATATATTCTGGTAAGGGGGAATATAGATGGTGTGACAAGAATACACATAGATGTTAGCTGTCCTGTGTGATCAGCAGTTGGTCTGCCACCTGCCTTCAGGAGAGAGAGAGATAAGGAAGACAATGGAGTAGCATTTGGAGATGTGTAATGAAGGGACGGGAGAGAGAGCTGTCTAGAGCGGCTCCCCCTTTGAACCCTGAACTGTTTGAAGTGATGGACAGGTGATACCCCAGCAGGGGGATAAAAAGGGACCGGTTCGCTAAAGCAGGACCCACACGACACCACGAGGTAACGAGACCCTGGAAGCGGTGCCCCCCCCCGCCCCCCCGCAAGTCGGCGGGAGTCGTTTGGAAGGCTGGTTGCAGAACCAAGCCATAGACGCACAGGGTGGAAAGGTACGATCAGCGGGAACCCAATGTGTGTCCACCCTCGCTTGGGTGCCAGGTTCACTGCAGAGGATCGACCGCATATGGAGGAGGGGTCACAGTCGGTGACCTCAGGTGACATCACAAAGGACTTGCCCGAAAGCTGCTTGTGAGCAATATCGCAGGTCTGTGTGTGGAAGCCGTTTTGAATGATCACTCGTTCTTGTTCTCTCTCTCCTTCCCCCCACATTGTCCATCGCCATGGCAACGATTACTGCGAACTGAACTAAATTGAACTGGACTTTGTGTCACTTTGAAATTAGTCATTTACCCCTAGACAATGATAGAGCTTGATTGATCCTGTTATCTTAATTCTGTGCACGTGTGTTTATCATTGCTGAACTGTTGCATTTATTATCCTTTCGATTACTGTGTTGCTTGTTTCTTTAATAAAACTTTCTTAGTTCTAGTAATCCAGACTCCAACTGAGTGATCCATTTCTGCTGGTTTGGCAACCCAGTTACGGGGTATGTAACAATGGAAATCCAGTTATTTTATTGAATATATACGCACCCCCAGGAAGTGATATTAGTTTCTTCCAGAAAATTACTAATATTATGGTAATGGAAACAAAAGGTCTCTTGATACATGGGGGAGACTTAAATTTACAATTACAACCAAAGTTAGACTCTTCCAATAGAAAAACTTACGAAACAAAGTCCTTACATAAGAAAGTTAACACTCTTTGAGGATGTTGGTCTAATTGATATATGGAGGGACCTTTTCCCCGACAGATGGGATTACACTCATTATTCTGTCCCCCATTCCATGTAAAGAAGAATAGACTATTTCATACATTTGGAAAAGATAGAGACAAAATAATCACCTGTGGAATTGGGACAATAGATGTAAGTGACCATGCACCTCTGTATTTATCTGTTGATTTTGACCTACAACCAAAGAATACTATTTGGAAACTAAATTCAAGTCTACTCAATGATTCCTATTTTAAGGAACAAATTAAAAAAGAAATTGGTCTTTACTTAGTATTCAATGATAATGGAGAGGTTTCACCTCCCATTCTATGGGATATTGTGAAGGCTGTCTTAAGAGGGAAAATTATAGCGATATCTTCATATAAGGAAAAAAAAGGGAATAAAACATTAGAGGAATTACAAAATAAGCTGAAGGAACTAGGAAAAGAAACATAAATCGAGTTTGGCACAGGATACACTAGAGGAAGCTTAAAAAATTAGGAATGAAACTAATAGTTTGGCTACACAAGAAGTTAGAAAAAAATTAATGTTTCTGAAGCAGAGACACTGTGAAAGTCGATCTAAATCTATGAAAATACTTGCGTGGAAACTGAAAAAAATTAGTAGAAAATACGATTCATAGAATAAGGGATCCAAGAGCAAAAGTGATAAAAAAAATAAGCTAAGTGAAATTCAAGAAGCTTTTGAAATGTTTTATAAAACTCTATATTCCAAAGTTCCAGGGGGGAGCATAACCCAAATTGACACCTTCCTGAATTCTTTAGAGTTACCCACTTTAAGAAAAGAACAAAATAGCACGATGACTGCTGACATAACTGAAGCTGAACTAAAAACTGCAATTAGTAGGCTTAAATTAAGCAAGACACCAGGATCAGATGGATATACGGCAGAATGGTATGAAGAGTTTAGAAGTGAGTTAATCCCTATTTTACTCCCCACACTGAACTGGGCAGTAAGAAAGGTGCAAATGCCACCCAGCTGGAAAGAGGCGATATTCTCAGCTATACTGAAAGAAGGCAAGGATAAAATGGAATGTGGGTCATTTAGACCAATATCTGTTCTTAATGTGGATTATAGTATATTTACCTCCATCATGGCCAAATGACTGGAAGAGTTTCTACCCACACTGATACATAATGATCAGACAGGTTTTATACAACAACGCCAAACACAAGACAATATACGAAGGACCCTTCCCATTATGGATCATATAAAAAAAATGAACTTGAAGCAATAGTGATAAGCGTGGATTTGGTCTACATGACACAATTATTAAAACTATACAGGCACTATACGACAATCCAACTGCCAGGATTAAAATCAATGGATATTTATCTAATAGTTTTACCCTAGAAAGGGGTAAGAGACAGAGTTGTACATGGTCACCGCTACTCTTCGCATTATATCTGGAACTATTAGCTCAATACATCAGACAAAATGAAGGTATCAGGGGAATTACTATTAAAGGGACAGAGCATAAATTGGCCTGTTACGCAGATGACATTTTGATCTATCTAGGGCAACCAACATACTCTTTACCTAAATTGATGCAATCCTTTGAACAATATGGCCAATTATCAGGATAAAAGATCAATATAGATAAAACCCAATTACTTTCATATAACTATAGCCCACCAAGAGAAATTGAAAGTAGATATCCTTGGGCATTGCGGACAGAGTCTTTCAAATATTTGGGTATCATTACGCCAAAAGATTTGGCAAAATTATCAGAATGCAATTATCAACCTATATATAAAAAAATTAAGGAAGATATAACAAGATGGAACCTAATTCCTTTTCTTGGTCTCAGTTCATAGATTGAATCTATTAAAATGAATATACTGCCCAGACTACTGTATCTCTTTCAGACCCCACCAACAGAGATTAACCAAAATCAATTCAATGAATGGAACAGATGCTATCAAGATATATATGGCAAGGTTTAGGCCTAGAGTTCGTCTCAAAACTTTGCAATTAGCCAAGGAAAAGGGGGGATGGGGCCTAATTTCTCTTAGAGTTTATAATTTTGCAGCACAGCTGAGAGCTGTGATATGCTGGTGCAACCCACCATGTGACACTCAATGGGAAAACATTGAGGATAGGATACTTTCCATCTCCATACAGGCAATTTTGGCTGATAACAACCTACAAAGTTACATAAATAATATTGACAACCAATGGGTGAAATGAACTCTTAAAATATGGAAAACTATTATAAAGCTATTATCAGGATACAAGATCAATATAGATAAAACCCAACTACTTTCATACAACTATAGCCCACCAAGAAAAATTGAAAGTAGATATCCTTGGGCATATCCATGGCAAACAGAGTCCGGCCGTCAAATATTTTTATTGCAGGTACAGCAGGCAGTGAAGAAAGCTAATGGCATGTTGGCCTTCATAACAAGGGGAGTTGAGTATAGGAACAAAGAAGTCCTTCTGCAGTTGTACAGGGCCCTGGTGAGACCACACCTGGAGTATTTTGTACAGTTTCGGTCTCCAAATTTGAGGAAGGACATTCTAGCTATTGAGGGAGTGCAGCGTATGTTCACAAGGTTAAGTCCTGGGATGGTGGGACTGTCATATGTTGAAAGATTGGAGCGACTGGGGTTGTATACACTGGAATTTAGAAGGATGAGAGGGGATCTGATTGAAACATATAAGATAATTAAGGGATTGGACACGCTAGAAGCAGGAAACATGTTCCTGATGTTGGGGGAGTCCAGAACCAGATGCCACAGTTTAAGAATAGGGGGTAGACAATTTAGAATGTTGAGGAAAAACTTTTTCACACAGAGGGTTGTGGTTCTGTGGAATGCCCTGCCTCAGAAAGCAATGGAGACCAATTCTCTGGATTCTTTCAAGAAAGAGTTAGATAGAGCTCTTAAAGATAGCAGAGTGAAGGGATGTGGGGAGAAGGTAGGAAAATGGTACTGATTGTGGATGATCAGCCATGATCACAGTGAATGGTGGTGCTGGCTCGAAGGGCTGAATGGCCTACTCTTGCATCTATTGTCTATTGTCTATTGTCTAAAAGAATATAAACTAGAGAGATATTGCAATTCTTAAATGGCATGCATATGACTCGGATTTTACACTGAATAAACTGGATGCCAGATTTAAGGACTGGACAGCTAAAGGAATAACAGCTATTTGCAATATAATGAAAGAAGGAACACTGTTCAGTTTTGAAATGCTCAAAGAGAAACACTGATTAGAAAAACAAGACTTTTACCAGTACTTACAGATGCGACAGTATGTTAATAGGACGGTTAAAAATGTAACCAAGGCAAGTACATGTCTGATAGAGCTATTTAGAAAAGCATATAATTCAGACAACGGTAGTAGAATCATTTCAAGCGTGTATCAGTGTTTGTCAAATTTTAAAACACATTTGACTTCATACATTAAAACAAAATGGGAGAAGGAAGGAGGGATAATAGTATCTGAGGAAGACTGGACAATAATATGGAGGTATCAATGGAAGTGTACCAGTCCACAGAAATGGAGGGGGCTTGGGTGGAAAAACTTGATAAGATATTTTATTACACCCTCTCAGAAATCCCATTATGATAGTAACCCCGCTGCTTGCTGGAGAAATTGTGGAAATCAAGATGCAACCCATTATCATATTTTCTGGGAATGCCCCATTATCAAAGACTGTTGGAGTGGGATACATAATGCCCTACAAGACATCTTTAAAGGTGAAATACCCTTAGAGAGTAAGACCATATAGCTCAAGAATGGTTGAAAAAAGATAAATATTTAATGAATGTACTGCTGGTGGCTGGTAAAAAGACCCCTTACCAGGAAATGGTTATCACGGGAGAGCCCAACTTTAAATGGACATTTACAAAATGGAGAAGATAACAACATCTGTTAATCATAAGTTGGAACAACTTTATTCATACTGGAAAAATGGTTTAAATACATAACACCTCATAGGCCTAATTTTATTCTCACAAGTCAATGAATATGTTGTAAAAAAAAAGGATCACTCCCTACTCTGTATATAGTTTTTTTTCTTTCGATTGTTCTTTCTTTCCTCTCCTTTCTATAAGTGTATATCTCAGATAAATATTATGTGGAGATTTGTGACAAATATGATTATATGATATATATGTACAGTATCTGAAATACATCTTATGGAAATGTTTGATGATGAAATTCAATAAAAATAAATTACAAAAAAAAGAAAAAATTCAGAATGTCATGAACATAAGTCACAAATATAGTGGTGCATTTACAGGAAAAAGTGCAGTGCAGGTAGACAGATTAAGGTTTGCAATGAGGTGGATTAGGAGAACAAGATTTCAGGGATTCGGATAAGTGCAGAGAAAACACAAGAGAGTGAGGGCAGGTGTACAGCTAGTGGCAAGGATAATGAAACACATCTGAAATTCTCTCCATTCCTGATAAAATGGATTTCTATTACAATCCCTGCAATGTTTCTATCCATGTGAATATACTAAAATGGGATAACGAACCACTAATGTCACATCTTTCCCATGGTCACATTTGCCTACTGTTTGATTTTCAATTGCCTTAAAACTTGGGCCAAGTTGTAATAACATTTTGTTTTGTTGCCAACCCATGCACATTTATTTAATGATTTGGCACTTCACCGATGGTACGGAGTACAAAAATCAGAAAAAAATCTACAGATGCTGGAAAACTGAGGGGGAAAAAGTGGAAAATGCTGGAAACATTCAGCAAGTCAAGCATTTTCTGCGGAAAGATAAAGAGTTAAAACTTCAGATCTGGGATATTTCATCAGAACTCAGGGTGATGACAAAATGTTCCATACCCAAAATATTAACTGTTTCTTTGTTTACAATTGCTGCCTGACCTGCAGAGAGATTTCAGCATTTTCTGCTTTTATTGTTATAGGGAGGGTTGTGCTTTTTTCCTGAAACTATCCTATTAGCATGTTTCCATTGAGGCAACTAAGTGCAAAGGATGCTGGGAACTGGCATGTGTTGCTTTGGATTTATTTTGAACTATATTTTCTCATGCTAAATAAATGAATTATTTCAGCAGCTGTATCACCTGGCAGGTATATGTATCTGCAAAGCACACTAACGTTGCTTATAGTATCCATTCCACAGTGATAAATGTCAGTGCATCAGTAAATATGAGAAAGCATGCAGAAAAAAAGTTAACAGGAAATGTTGGAGGTAACTGTAGGCCACACTGATAAATCTTTCTCGTCCATCCTAGTTATACTGAGAACTAATGGTTCCCACCTCTTCTTGGAGACAGATAACAAGCACGTCGTATAACATCCAACTTGGGTCTTCTCTTCATACCAAATGTCACTTTGTCAAAGTTCAAAAAGTTCAAAATAAATTTATTATCAAAGTACATATATGTCACCAGACACAACACTGAGATTCATTGTCTTGCAGACATATGCAATGTCCATAGAATAATAACCATAACGGAATCAATGAAAGACCACATCAACTTGTGCATTCAACCGGTGTGCAAAAGACAACAAACTGTGCAAATACAAAAAGAATAAATAAACAAACAAACAAATCAATAAATAAGCAATAAAAATCAAGAACTTGAGATGAAGTGCCCATAAAAGTGAGTCCATAGATTGTGGCAAAATTTCAATGATTGGGCAATTGAAGTTGAGTAAAGTTATCTGCTTTGATTTAAGAGCTTGATACTGAAGGGCAATAACTGTTCTTGAATAGACAATAGACAATAGGTTCAGAAGTAGACCATTCGGCCCTTCGAGCCTGCACCGCCATTCTGAGATCATGGCTGATCATCTACTATCAATACCCGGTTCCTACCCTGTCCCCATAACCCTTGATTCCCCTATCCATAAGATACCTATCTAGCTCCTTCTTGAAAGCATCCAGAGAATTGGCCTCCACTGTCTTCTGAGGCAGCGCATTCCACACCTCCACAACTCTCTGGGAGAAGAAGTTCCTCCTCAACTCTGTCCTAAATGACCTACCCCTTATTCTTAAATCATGCCCTCTGGTACTGGACTCTCCCAGCATCTGGAACATATTTCCTGCCTCTATCTTGTCCAATCCCTTAATAATCTTATATGTCTCAATCAGATCCCCCCTCAATCTCCTTAATTCCAGCGTGTACAAGCCCAGTCTCTCTAACCTCTCTGCGTAAGGCAGTCCGGACATCCCAGGAATTAACCTAGTGAACCTACGCTGTACCTCCTCCACGGCCAGGATGTCCTTCCTCAACCGTGGAGACCAAAACTGCACACAATACTCCAGGTGTGGTCTCACCAGGGCCCTGTACAAATTCAAAAGGATTTCCTTGCTCTTGCACTCAATTCCCTTTGTAATAAAGGCCAACATTCCATTAGCCTTCTTCACTGCCTGCTGCACTTGCTCATTCACCTTCAGAGACTGATGAACAAGTACTCCTAGATCTCTTTGTATTTCTCCCTTACCTAACTCCACACCGTTCAGATAATAATTTGCATTCCTGTTCTTGCTCCCAAAGTGAATAACCTCACACTTATTCACATTAAGCGCCATCTGCCAAGTTTCTGCCCACCCACCCAGCCTATCCAAGTCACCTTGAATTCTCCTAACATCCTCATCACATGTCACACTGCCACCCAGATTAGTATCATCAGCAAACTTGCTGATGTTATTCACAATGCCTTGACGTAAATCATTGACATAAATCGTAAACAGCTGTGGTCCCAATACCGAGCCCTGTGGCACCCCACTAGTCACCACCTACCATTCCGAGAAACACCCATTCACTGCTACCCTTTGCTTTCTATCTGCCAACCAATTTTCTATCCATGTCAATATCCTCCCCCCAATGCCATGAGCTCTGATTTTACCCACCAATCTCCTGTGTGGTACCTTATCAAATGCCTTCTGAAAGTCAAGGTATACCACATCCACTGGATCTCCCGCATCTATCTTCCTGGTTACATATTCGAAAATCTCCAATAGATTAGTCAAGCATGATTTGCCCTTGGTAAATCCATGCTGGCTCGGCTGAATCCTATCACTGCTATCAAGATATGCCGCTATTTCATCTTTAATAATGGACTCTAGCATCTTCCCCACTACTGATGTTAGGCTAACAGGGCTCTGTTTTCTCCCTCCCTCCTTTCTTAAAAGGTGGGATAACATTAGCCATTCGCCAATCCTCAGGAACTGATCCTGAATCTAAGGAACATTGGAAAATGATCACCAATGCGTCCGCAATTTCCAGAGCCACCTCCTCTAGTACCCTAGGATGCAGACCATCTGGACTTGGGGATTTGTTAGCCTTCAGTCCCATCAGTCTACTCATCACCGTTTCCTTCCTAATGTCAATCTGTTTCAGTTCCTCTGTTACCCTATGTCCTTGGCCCATCCATACATCTGGGAGATTGCTTGTGTCTTCCCTAGCGAAGACAGATCCAAAGTACTTAATAAATTCGTCTGCCATTTCTCTGTTTCTCATAACAATTTCTCCCAATTCATTCTTCAAGGGCCCAACATTGTTATTAACTATCTTCCTTCTCTTCACATACCTAAAAAAACTTTTGCTATCCTCCTTTATATTCCTAGCTAGCTTGCGTTCATACCTCATTTTTTCTCCCCGTATTGCCTTTTTAGTTAAGTTCTGTTGCTCCTTAAAAATTTCCTAATCATCAGTCTTCCCACTCACCTTAGCTCTGTTATACTTCTTTTTTAATGCTATGCTATCTCTGACTTCCTTTGTCAACCACTGTGGCCACTTTCCCCCCCTTTGAATCCTTCCTTCTCCGGGGGATGAACTGATTTTACACCTTGTGCATTATTCCCAAGAATACCTGCCATTGCTGTTCCACTGTCTTTTCTGCTAGGATATCTGACCAGTCAACTTTGGCCAGCTCCTCCCTCATGGCTCCATAGTCTTCTTTGTTCAACTGCAATACTGACACTTCTGATCTGCCCTTATCCCTCTCAACTTGCAGATAAAAACTTATCGTATTATGGTCACTACCTCCTAATGGCTCCTTTACTTCAAGATCATTTATCAAATCCTGTTCATTGCACAACGCTAAATCCAGAATAGCCTTATCCCTGGTCAGCTCTCATACAAGCTGCTCCAAAAATGCATCCCGTAGGCACTCTACAAACTCCCTATCCTGGGGTCCAGTACCAACCTGATCTTCCCAGTTCACCTGCATGTTGAAATCCCCCATAACTACTGCGACATTTCCTTTGCCACATGCCATTGTTAACTCCCTGTTCAACTTGCACCCGATATCCATGCTACTGTTTGAGGGCCTGTAGATAACACCTATTAGGGTCTTTTTGCCCTTACTGTTCCTCAGTTCTATCCACACTGACTCTACTTCTCTTGATTCTATGTCCCCCCTTGCAAGGGACTGAATCTCATTCCTCACCAACAGGGCCACCCCACCCCCTCTGTCCACCTTTCTGTCCCTTCGATAGCACGTATACCCTTGTACGTTCAATTCCCAGGTCTGATCCCCCTGCAGCCATGTCTCCGTTATCCCAACAACATCATAGTTACCCATTCGCACCTGAGCTTCAAGCTCATCCGCCTTATTTCTGACACTTTGTGCATTCAGATATAGAATTTTTAACCCATTTCTCCTCTCTCTGTTTAAATCGCTGCCTATTGTGCATAACCCAACTCCCCGAACTCTCACCGGGCTATACGCCCCTTGAATTTTGTTGTCCTTCTTAAATTTACTTACGCTTTCTGCACATTTAACTCCATGCTCCGTCAGACCATCCCTCTGCACATGTATCCTCCTTATCACTTGTTCCGCCTCACCTTTCTCTACTTCACACTTAATATTCTGGAACCGTGTAATCCCCACCTGTCCTTTATACTTCATCTCGCTATCCTCTCTCACATTCTGGATCCCTGCCCCCTGCAAATTTAGTTTAAACCCCTGACCCCAAGCAGCACTAGCAAACTTTCCTGCAAGAATGTTAGTACCCCTCCAGTTCGGGTGTAAACCGTCCTGTCAGAACAGATCCCAACTTCCCTGAAACAAAGCCCAATTATCTAAAAACCTGAAGCCCTCCCTCCTGCACCATCTTTTCAGCCACGTATTGATCTGTATAATCCTTCTGTTCCTTGCCTCACTCGCACGTGGCACAGGTAGCAATCCTGAGATTCCTGGAGGTCCTGCCCTTCAGCTTCGCACCTAACTCCCTGAACTCACTACGCAGGACCCCCTCACTCTTCCTACCCACGTCGTTGGTCCCTACATGGACCACAACATCTGGATTCTTGCCCTCCCTCTCGAGAATAACCTGCACCAGATCTGAGATGTCCCGGACCCCGGCACCAGGGAGGCAACATACCACCCGAGACTCCCGATCTCCCCCACAAAATCTCCTATCTGACCCCTTGACTATAGAATCCCCTATCCCTACCACTGTCCTCTCTTCCCTCCTCCCCTTCTGAGTCGAAGGTCCAACCTCAGTGCCAGAGACAGGACCACTGCAGCTTGTTCCTGGTAGGTCATCCCCACCAACAGTATCCAAAACGGTATACTTATTGTTGATGGGAATGGTCACAGGAGTGGTCTGCACTCTCTGCCTGCTCCCCCTCCATCTCCTGACAGTCACCCAGTTGCCTACCTCCCGTCTTTTCAGTGTGACTACTTCCCGATAACTCTTATCTATCTCTGTCTCTGCCTCCCGAATGATCCATAGTTTATCCAGCTCCAGCTCCAATTCCCTAACTCGCTCTGATAGGAGCTGCAGCTGGATGCACCTTCTGCAGGTGTGGTCATCAGGGACAACTGAGTTGACCCTGACCTCCCACATACTGCATACAGAGCACACCACTGCTCTAACGATCTCCCCTATTACCTGATCCCAGATTAATCAGAATAAATGAAAAAGTACCTACCGACCTTACCTTTTTGCCTCAGCAAGCACATACTCAGGCTCACTGATTACCTCTCACCGAAGACCCCCTTACGCCGAAGCCCACTGAGCCAAAGCCCAGCACTCTGCTCCCGCACCGACGCTGCCCGCACCTGAAAGTGGGCCTCTTTTTAAACTCCGCGCTCACCGCTGACGTCACCTGCGCCTGCGCGGTTTTACCTTCCTCCTCCTGAAGTACAACTGGAGATCGGAGGTAGTCCTGATCTTCCTCGGCCTATCTACAACGGCTGATCCTCCGATCCTCCGAACCCCAGTCGTCCGTCGACCTCGAGCACTCCTTGCTCCCGCACCGACGCTCCTGATGTGACTTCTGAGGCTCCTGTAACTTCCTCCTGATGGCAAAATTCAGAAGAGAGAATGTCCTGGGAGGTGGGGTTCCCTGATGGTGAATGCTGCTTTGCTGTGACGGCGTTTCATGTAGTTGTCCTCAGTGGAGGGAAGGTGCTTTACTTGTGATAGTTTGAACCATATCCATTTCTTTTTGTACGATTTTCCATTCACGGGCATTGGTGTTTCCATACCAGCCTGTGATGAAGCCAGTCAATATGCCCTCCACTACACATCTATAGAAAATTGTCAGAGTTGCAGATGTCATGCCAAATCTTCGCCATCTCCTAAAGTAAAGGCATTGCTGTGCCTTCTTTGTAATTGCACTTACATGCTGGGCCCAGCACAGGTCCTCCAAAATAATAACACTAAGGAACTTAAAGTTGCTAATCTTCCCCACCTCTGATCCTCTGATGAGAAATGGCTCATGGATCTTTGGTTCCCTCCTTCAGAGTCAAAATTCAGCTCTGTGGTCTTGCTTATATTGAGTAAGAGGTCGTTGTTATGGCACCACTCAGTCAGTTTTTAAACCTCCTGTCTCTATTCTGATTCATCACATCCTTTGATAGTTCTATAACAGTGGTGTTATCAGCAAACCTGGCCTGTGTGCACGGAGACTTCTTGAAGTATCACAAGATTCAGAATCATATGCATTATAAATCCATTATCTCAGTATTCGTCTGTAAGTATTCTTATAAAACAGAGTTGCAATTTGCAGTGTGGACATCAGGGAAAGGTAAATGGCTCAGTTGAAACTAACACCTGCAGTCTGTGTTCTGTTGTTGTGCATTAATAGTATTTAGAAAATAGATAAAAATTTGCTGACTGCAATTTTCAGGAGCCCTTCACACCTTGTGCCTCTATTTGGTGTGAAATGCTTTTTACTGTCATTGACCTAGGAAGGTTTAATCTAGTAGACATACAGTTTTTGTAGCTTTAGCTATTTCCTATTTTTGCATTTGAGATGTCATTCTCAATATTAGCCACTTAGGAATCTTGGAGTGATGTGAGATGAATAGCCTGGAATCAATGGAACTAATCCATCTCCTCTCTGCTACATGCAGTAACTGGCTCTTCCCCAACAGAAATGTGATATAGTTTGCTGTTCAGGTATGAAGAAGTATAAACTCAGTGATTACAGCTTTCTCTTATCCCTCTCCTTCAAAAACAGATGTGATTTTATATCAAACTGCAATTCTTCAAACAGCCACAGCATGACAACAGTGGAACATTGATGTCCAGAATTGGAACTTTGGGGTAGTGGAGGTATAATTTGTCCATCAGTGCTGATCACCCCATCCTTGGCCAAGCTGTTCCACCGTGAACACGATCTGTTATGAGTCAACATGATGCTTTCAGTTCAGGTCATGCATAGCATATACTTCTGCCGCACTGCTCAGGTGTTTCTGGGGTACAGGGGCTAGCGACCCTTGTGCCTGTTATCGCTGAGCAGCAGTGAGCCATCTGATTTGCCTATCAGAGTTCTCTTTGAGAACTAGTTGACTTGATCAGCATTTCTGATCTGGCTATTGTTCATGATTGCGCTTAAATAAAAAAAAAACAAGGCAACTTTTCTAACTCCTCCAAATCTGGCCACACAGAATGCAGGCAGTATTGTAGTATACTAGATTCTGTTTTAGTCTGGTGATATGTAATGGAAAATTGACCCACATGTCACCTGCTTCAACCAACGCAGCCACAATCTACAAAAAAAATTCTATGCGAAAGTGATAATGAAAAAAAAGTGCAGGATATAATTAAAAGTAGCCTCTGTTGCTTTTTTGAACAACTTGCTGTATGATCTGCATAAGGAAGACTGCTATTTGACTTGGATGTACTGGGATGGGACATCAACAAGTCAGGGGTAAATCTGAGCATTCTTTGTTTTCTTGAATGTGTCTAACTCAAGCAACCTTCAAGAGTTTGACTAAGTCTAAAACAGAGCAGACTGATCAATTGCTGTTTTGTTCACCACCTTATAAAAGTACTCTCTGTACCACATGTAAATGGTGACAAGCTGCAACTTCTACAACATGCATTGCGCAACTGCGTCAACACAAAATTTGGTTCGTTACTTCGGCATGATGCTCAGTGAAGATATCATAGGCTGAAGGTTACGGTCTTGTGCTAAACTGCTTTGTGTTCCTAGGCATTTTACCAACTATTGGTGCTAGAAAGAGTGTATCACCTAGCATTCTCTAGTAGCAGACCCCTAACTTGTGATCTTGCACAGTTAATATGCAAGATCATTATTACCTTTATTTACATGTCAAGTTTTCAAACTATTTTGAAATATTCCTTGAACTACTTCACAGACTGCTCCATAGGAGAATTTCACTGTATACACTATAAAGGGACCAGGAAGAAGCCCCACAATTATTTCTTCAGCAGTTTGATAGGGGCACAACTGCGCAAGTGCGTGGACATCAGCCAGTGAGATTAGCGAGAAGAGTTTAAAAGGAGACAGTCCTTCAGCCTACAAAGCTGTGCCGAACATGTCCTCACCTTAGAACTACCTACACTTACCCATAGCCCTTTATTTGCCTAAGCTCCATGTACCTATCCAGGAGTCTCTTAAAAGACCCTATCATTTCCACCTTCACCACCGCCACCAGCAGCCCGTTCCACGCACTCACCACTCTCTGCATAAAAAAACTTACCCCTGACTTCTCCTCTGTACCTATCTCCAAGCACCTTAAAACTATCACCTCTTGTGCTAGCCATTTCAGCCCTGAGAAAAAGCCTCTGACTATCCACACAATCAATGCCTCTCATTATCTTGTAAACCTCTATCAGATCACCTCTCATCCTCTGTCGCTCCAAGAAGAAAAGGCTGAGTTCACTCAACCTATTCTCATAAGGCATGCTCCCCAATCCGGGCAACATCCTTGTAAATTTCCTCTGCATCCTTTCTATGGCTTCCACATCCTTCCTGTAGTGAAGTGACCAGAATTGAGCACAGTACTCCAAGTGGGGTCTGACCAGGGTCCTACATAGCTGCAACATTACCTCTCGACTCTTAAACTCAATCCCACAATTGATGAAGGCCAATGCACCGTATGCCTTCTTAACCACAGAGTCAACCTGCGCAGCTGCTTTGAGTGCCCTATGGACTCGGACCCCAAGATCCCTCTGATCCTCCACACAGCCAAGAGTTTTACCATTAATACTATAATCTACCATCATATTTGACCTACCAAAATGAACCACCTCACACTTATCTGGGTTATCACCTGTCAGAGTACTGTTGGGGGAGATGGCCTACCTGGAGGTAGCAACAGCGGCCGTGCCTGTGGCACAGAGATCAGCCCTGTGGCTCAGAAGGGTAGGGGAAGGAAGAGGATGGCAGCAGTGATAGGGGACCCTATAGTTAGGGGGTCAGACAGGCGATTATGTGGACGCAGGAAAGAAACACAGATGGTAGTTTGCCTCCCAGGTGCCAGGGTCCAGGATGTTTCTGATCGTGTCCATGGTATCATGAAGTGGGAAGGAGAACATCCAGAGGTCATGGTACATATTGGTACCAACGACATAGGTAGGAAAAGGGAAGAGGACCACAAAGGTAATAATCTCAGGTCTATTTCCTGTGCCACGTGACAGTGAGTATAGGAATAGAATGAGGTGGAGGATAAATGCTTGGTTGAGGGATTGGAGCAGAGAGCAGGGATTCAGATTTCTGGATCATTGGGTCCTCTTTTGGGGCAGGTGTGACCTGTACAAAAAGTATGAGTTACACCTGAATCCCAAGGGGACCAGTATCCTGGCAGGGTAGTTTGCAAAGGTTTTTGGGGGGAGTTTAAACTAGAATTTCTGGGGGGTGGGAACTGAACTGAAGTGACGGAGGAACAGGCTGTTGGCTCACAGATAGAGAAAGCTTGGAGACGGTGCGAGAGGGAGGATAGGCAGATTAAGATAGAGAAGGGACGTGCTCAGACCGAAGATTTGAGATGTGTCTATTTTAATGCAAGGAGTATTATGAACAAAGCAGATGAGCTTAGAGCATGGTTCAGTACTTGGAGCTATGATGTTGTGGCCATTACTGAGACTTGGATGGCTCAGGGGCAGAGATAGTTACTTCAAACCCCAGACTTTAGATGTTTCAGAAAGGACAGAAAGGGAGACAAAAGAGGTGGGGTCTGGCACTGTTGATCAGAGATAGTGTCATATCTGCAGAAAAAGAGGAAGTTATGGACGGATTGTCTACGGAGTCCCGGTGGTTGGAAGTTAGGGAAAAAAGGGGTCAATAACTCTACTGGGTGCTTTTATAGACCACCCAATAGTAACAAGAAAACCGAGGAGCAGACAGGGAGTCAGATTCTGGAAAGGTGGAATAATAACAGGGTTGTTGTGGCGGGAGATTTTAATTTGCCAAGTATTGTTTGGCATCTCCCTAGAGTGAGCGGTTTAGATGGGGTGGAATTTGTTAGGTGTGTTCAGGAAGGTTGCTTGACACAATATGTAGATAAGCCTACAAAAGGAGAGGCTGTACTTGATCTGGTATTGGGAAATGAACCTGGTCAGGTGTCAGATCTCTCAGTGGGAGAGCATTTTGGAGATCACAATTCTATCTCCTTTACCATAGCATTGGAGAGGGATAGGAACAGACAAGTTTGGAAAGTGTTTAATTGGAGTAAGGGGAAATATGAGTCTATCATACAGGAACTTGGAAGCATAAATTGGAAACAGATGTTCTCAGGGAAATGTGCAGAAGAAATATGCCAAATGTTCAGGGAAAATTTGCATGGGGTTCTGCATAGGTACATTCCAATGAGACAGAGAAAGGATGGTAGGGTACAGGAACTGTGGTGTACAAAGGATGTTGTAAATCTAGTCAAGATGAAAAGAAGAGCTTACGAAAGTTTCAAAAAACTAGGTAATGATAGAGATCTAGAAGATTATAAGGCTAGCAGGAAAAAACTTAAGAATGAAATGAGGAGAGCTAGAAGGGGCCATGAGAAGGTCTTAGCAGACAGGATTAAGGAAAACCCCAAAGCATTTTACAAGGATGTGAAGAGCAAGGGGACAAGACTAAGAGAATAGGACCAATCAAGTGTGACAGTGGAAAAGTGTGTATGGGACCAGAGAAGATAGCAGATGTACTTAATGAATACTTTGCTTCAGTATTTACTACGGAAAAGGACCTTGGGGATTATAGGCATGAATTACAGTGGACTGAAAAGCTTGAACATGTAGATATTAAGGAAGAGGATGTGCTGGAGCATTTGGAAAGCATCAAGTTGGATAAGTCACTGGGATCGGACAAGATGTACCCCGGCTACTGTGGGAGGTGTGGGAGGTGAGGAAGGAGATTGCTGAGCCTCTGGCAATGATCTTTGCATCAATGGGGTGGAAGAGGTTCCGGAGGATTGGAGGGTAGTGGATGTTGTTCCCTTATTCAAGAAAGGGAGTGTAGATAGCCCAGGAAATTATAGACCAGTGAGTCTTATTTCAGTGGTTGGTAAGTTGATGGAGATGATCCTGAGAGGTAAGATTTATGAACATTTGGGGAGGTATAATATGATTAGGAATAGTCAGCATGGCTTTGCCAAAGGCAGGCCGTGCCTTACAAACCTAATTTAATTTTTTGAGGATGTGACTGAACACATTGATGAGGTTAGAGCAGTAGATGTAGTGCATATGGATTTCAGCGAGGCATTTGATAAAGTACCCCATGAAAAGCTTATTGAGAAAGTAAGGAGGCATGGAATCCAAGGGGACATTGCTTTGTGGAGCTAGAACTGACTTGCCCACAGCAGGCAAAGAGTGGTTGTAGACGGGTCATATTCTGCATGGAGGTCGGTCACCAGTGGTGTGCCTTAGGGATTTGTTCTGGGACCCCCACTCTTCGTGATTTTTATAAATGACCCGGATGAGGAAGTGGAGGGATGGTTTAGTAAATCTGCTAATGACACAAAGGTTGGGCGTGTTGTGGATAGTGTGGAGGGCTGCCAGAGGTTACAGCAGGATATTGATAGGATGCAAAACTGGGCTGAGAAGTGGCAGATGGAGTTCAACCCAGTTAAGTGTGAGGAGGTTCATTTTGGTAGGTCAAATATGATGGCAGAATATAGTATTCATGATAAGACTCCTGGCAGTGTGAAGGATCAAAGAGATCTTGGGGTCCGAATCCATAGAACACTCAAAGCTGCTGTGCATGTTGACTCTGTGGTTAAGAAAGTGTACAGTGTATTGGCCTTCACCAATCGTGGGATTGAGTTTAAGAGCCGAGAGGTAATGATGCGGCTCTGTTGGTCCCTGGTCAGACCCCACTTGGAGTACTGTGCTCAGTTCTGGTTGCCTCTCTAAGGAAGGATGTGGAAACCATAGAAAGGGTGCTGAGGAGATTTACAAGGATGTTGCCTGGATTGGGGAGCATGTCTTATAAGAATAGGTTGAAAGAACTCGGCCTTTTCTCCTTGAAGTGACGGAGAATGAGAGGTGACCTGATAGAGATGTACAAGATGTCTTTTTCCCAAGGCTAGCACAAGAGGGCACAGCTTTGAGGTGCTTGGAAGTACTTACAGAGGAGACATCAGGGGTAAGTTTTTTTACGCAGAGAGTGTTAAGTGCATGGAATGGGCTGCTGATGACGGTGGTGGAGGCAGATATGATAGGATCTTTTAAGAGACTCCTGGATAGCTACATGGAGTTCAGAAAAATAGAGGGCTGTGGGTAACCCTTGGTAATTTCTAAGGTGAGGACAAGTTCGGTACAGCTTTGTGGGCCAAAGGATCTGTATTGTGCTGTAGATTTTCGATGTTTCTATAACATGCATTTTCCTGAGAGAAATTTTGAATGGATAATACACATAGCCTTGTGAATGGTGCAGACCAAAATCACAGCTTTGCAGCATTAGAACATTGTGTATTGGTTTCAGTGAGAGTTAACGTTTAACCATTAATAAGGATTCTTTTATTGCCCAAAATTATATCAATCGTAGTTTAACATCCAGAATTAATTGTTGGTGAGATTTTCAATCACAGCCATCTTTATGAGATCAGCACAGTTCATAAGGAGAAAAATTTAATTATGTTGAAAGATCAAGCTAAGTATTATTTGAAGGCCAGACACATTTCTCTGCAAGCATGCAGAGTATTGCACAACTCTGCAAAACAAGAGCCTCGTCTACACTAACCCCACCACAGGCACTGCACAAATGGTCCTCCTTCAAACAATCCACTGAAGGAATTCAGCAAGTAGAGCAGTATCCTTTGTGGGGAAAGGAGTAGTCAACATTTCATCCCCTTTTCTACCTTTCTCCCCCATGGATGTTGAGTTCTTCCTGCAGATTGTTTCTTTCACTGGATTCCAGCATCTGCAGTCTCCTGTGTCTTCCATAGCTGACCTTCAAAACTGGGGCCAGAAAAAAGTACTTCAGAAAAGTGATTCCATGTTGAGAAGTGAATAAACCAAGGACATCGAACAAAAGAAATAGTACCAAAAACTTCTCCACCTTTCCTCACTTTTCTGACTTCAGGGAGTAATCCTTAAATAGATCACAATCCAGGAGAAATAGAGCTCTGTCAGCTACTGGGGAGCTTTGGCAAGGAATAATTGTTTGCTGCAGTGTTAGGAAAGTGAGGTAGTCAAAGGAACCCCCACAAATGGGTCAGAGAAATCTACATGGGCTTCTTAAGAAGAATATATCTGGTAAGTTGCACTCAACAGATAAGTGTCTGTAAGGGTAAAACTACACTCTATGATTACATGCATTTTTACAATTCAAATACTTCTTTTCAGAGTTAGTGCAAAAGTTTCGTTGAGCAAAGCTTGAACCTTCAAGTTTAGTTAGTGGAGTAAATTTTTACTTCTGCAAAGCAACTGTGAACAATAGTCCCCTATGGAATGCCTGTCAATGGATATAACCTTTTGGTTTCCAAGAAAAAATTGTTGAGAGTGGGTTTGTGTGTCTTGCAAAAGACTTTTTTTTTAATGTCTTGAAAACCACATGAAAATTACAGATAGTGACTACGCATGCTTCTTTTGCATGACATCGTTCATTATTGGCTCAACTATAGGAAATAAGTGAACACTGAAGAGCAGATCAAGGCAGAGCTGTTTCAAGTTTCACTGCAGTGTCTTCGGGTTCTGGTTGGAAAGCAGTTTTTGCAAGAAATCTACAATGGGTTGCACCAGGTTGCTTCAATTCACAGTTGTTCTCATGCTAGTGGGGACAGACTTTGGGATGAATTCATGTAAATTTTGCACTTTTAATGTTATTATGATAAAGGAACACTTCGATTCAGTGTTGTGCAATGTAGTTGGCAACTTAAACACCCTGTCTTGTATTTTTCAGATCTTCGGCCAAGCAAGGTTACCACTAACTGTTGCAAGATGGTATCAAGACGGCCAATCACTGATCATATTACACATTATAGGATTCAAAATGCTCTTTCTCCATGTGTGTCTGCTGTCATGTAAGTAATTATTTTTAAGCTCATCACTTGTAAAGAACCTTTTAAAAAAATCCACAGGTGATATTTGATTATTCTTTTGAAGGAGGTGTTTCTTTTTTTGTTTGCTCTTTTGCTTTAATGATAGTTTTGATTGGTGTTCCTGTTAATGATTTGATAAGTTGCTTAACTTCATGAAAGTTCCAATTTATTTTCATTTCTCCGGCATTTTAGTTTCTACACTGTGAGCAGGGGACCTCTCTGTTCAGACCCGAATGCGCGCTGGGTAACAAAAAGGATTGATGAGATCAAGTAAGTTAAACTTATGATTTCAGATTTCCAGATTTAGTTTTATTTTTTTATTTTGCTAATATTCTGGCTGCTTATAGTACCTTATTATAGACATGCAATATCTGACACAGGATACTATAGTCTGAGCTAAAACCAGCATATTATGCCTAAACAAAGGAGACTACAATGGGATGAGAGAGGTACTAGCTAGCATAGATGAGGAATACCATTATATGGTGGACAGTTGAGGAAAAGTGGAAGATTTTCAATAGAAGGGATATGGTGAGAAGGCAGGAGATGGGGGCTGAGAGGAAAATGGGTTCTGCCATGATGAAGTGGCGGAGCAGACTTGATTTGTCAAATTGCCTAATTTTGCTCTTATATCTTATGGACTTTGAGACTTTTACCGTGCCATGGTCTGTTCTTATCAAATTACGGTATTGCTTTGCACTGTTGTAACTATATGTTATAATTATGTGGTTTTGTTAGTTTTTAATTCGGTTTGTCATGTGTTTCTGTGATATCATTCTGGAAAAATATTGTATCATTTCTTAATGCATGCACTACTAAATGATAATAAAAGAGGACTGCGCGTCCTCATAATCTAATCTAATCTAATCTTTTAGTCTATAGATTTTTCACTGTGCTCAACAGAAGTATATTCCAGTTAAAATCAAAGGCACTAAGGGTGGGGAAGGCCTGTCTTGAATATTTAATGAAACAAATTGGGCACCACAGTAGTGTAGCAGTTAGCATGTTGTTTTTACAGGCAGGGTGTTGAATTTTGGAATTCAATTCCAATATCTTCCGTAAGGAATCTGTACGTCTTCCTAGTGGAAACCGCGAGTTTTCTCTGGGTGTTCCAGTTTCTTCCCACTGTCCAAAGATGCACTGATCAGGAAGGTAATTGCTCATTGTAATTTGTCCCCGTGATTAGACTAGGGTTAAATCAGGGGTTGCAGGGTGGCGCAATTCGAAGGGCCAGAAGAGCGTATTTTGTGCTGTATCTCAGTATGTAAAAGAAGCCACCAGACTAGAAGCTTATACATACCAAGAGTAGTGGAAAACTAGAAGACCTGGAAAACTTTAAGAAGCAACAAAGAACCGTTAAACAAGCAATAGGAAAGGGAAGATAGATTGAAAAAGTAAACTGGCACAAAATATAAATAACAAATATTAAAAACTTTTATAATTATATAAAGCAGTTAAAGGTGGTTGAAGTAAATGTGGCTCCATTGGTAGATGAGACGGGGAAATTAACATTGAGTAGTGTGTAAGTGGCGAAGACCTTGAATAACTACTTTAGAAACAGAAAACCTACAGCACAATACAGACCCTTTGCCCCACAATGCTGCGCTAAACATTTACTTACTTTAGAAATTACCTAAGATTACCCATAGCCCTCAATTTTTTTATGCTCTATGTACCCATCCAAAAGTCTCTTAAGATACCCTATTTTATCTGCCTCCACCACCATCACAGGCAGCCCATTCCAAGCACTCACCACTCTCTGTCTAAAATACCTACCCCGACATCTCCTCTGTACCTGCTTCCAAGCACCTTAAAACTGTGCCCTCTTGTGTTAGCCATTTTAGCCCTGGAAAAAAAGCCTCTAACTATCCACATGATCAATACCTCTCATCTTATACACCTCTATCAGGTCACCTCTCATTCTCTGTCACTCCAAGGAGAAAAGGCCGAGTTCTTTCAACCTGTTCTCATAAGGCATGCTCCACAATTCAGGCAACATCCTTGTAAATCTCCTCTGCACCCTTTCTATGGCTTTCACATCCTCCCTGTAGTGAGGTGACCAGAACTGAGCACAGTACTCCCAAGTGGGGTCTGACCAGGGTCCTATATAGCTGTAACATTACCTCTTGGCTCTTGAACTCAATTCCATGGTTGATGAAGGCCAATACACTGTATGTCTTCTTAACCACACAGTCAACCTGCACAGCAGCTTTGAGTGTCCTTTGGAGTCGGACCCCAAGATCCCTCTGATCCTCCACACTGCCAAAAGTCTTACCATTAATACTATATTCTGCCATCATATCTGACCTACCAAAATGAACCACCTCACACTTATCTGGGTTGAACTCCATTTGCCACTTCTCAGCCCAGTTTTGTATCTATCTATGTCCCGCTGTAACCTCTGACAGCCCTCCATACTATCCACAACACCCCCAACCTTTGTGTAAGTCCTCATGGTGAAGAACACTAACATGACAAAGAGATGTTATGGATATGATAGGAAGT
Organism: Mobula birostris; assembly: GCF_030028105.1. Classification (NCBI taxonomy): domain Eukaryota; kingdom Metazoa; phylum Chordata; class Chondrichthyes; order Myliobatiformes; family Myliobatidae; genus Mobula; species Mobula birostris. The sequence goes on along the minus strand of NC_092373.1, from coordinate 76,691,752 downwards.
AAGGACCTTGATGCAATACTTGACACTAATGAGGTAGTTTTGAGTGAATTAATGGGTCTAATGTTAGACAAGACCTCTGGTCCTGAGGGGATGCATCCCAGGATATTGAAGGAAATAGCGGAAGTTATAGCAGACACATTTATGATCATTTACCAGAATTCTCCAGACCCTGCAAAAGTTCCCATTGGTTTGGAAGAGAGTGAATGTCATGTCGCCATTTAAAAAAGGATGTAGGCTAAAGATGGATAACTAAAAGCCACTTGGCGTAACATCTGTAGTTGGGAAAAAATCTTGAAGTCACCACTAAGGAAGAAATAGCAAGATATCTGGGTAGAAGTGATTCCATCAGGGAGACAGCATATGGATTCATGAAGAGCAAGTTCTCTTTGACAAACCTATAGGAGCTTTTTGAGAATATAATGAGTACAGTGGATAGAAGGTAAACAAGTAGATGTTGAATACTTCGCTTTCCGTAAGGCATTCAGTAAGGTGCCAGATAAAAGATTTATCTATAAGATAAAGATGCTTTGGTTTGGGGTAAATGTACTAGTGTGGATGGAATATTGGTTAACCAATAGATGGCAGAAATTTGGGATAAGTAAGTGTTTCTTTGGGTGAAAATCAGTGATAAGCAACGTACCACAGGGGCCATTGCTGGGCCTGCAATTTTTTAATGTATTCATTAATGATTTGGAAGAGGGGATCAACTATAGCATAACGAAGTTGGCCGATGACATTAAATTGAATGGAAAAGCAAATTATGTAGAGGATGTGTAGAGTGTACATAGCGGCCAGTACAACCATGATCTTATTGAATGGCAGAGTAAGATCAATGAGACAAATGGCCGATTCCTGCTCTTATTTCTTATGTTTTTATGTTCTTGTGATGCTCTCAGATATACATACTATGCAGTCAGTGCAGAATTGACAAAATATGGTACAGTACAATACATGAACTACCACCCAATATCTAATAACATAGTATATCTGAAACTGCCTAAAAATCAGTAAAACAAGAAAACCTGGGGTTATCATGGCTAATAAGCATAAGGCTATGTTAAATATCAAAATTCAGTTTAGAATGTTTAATAGCATTAGGCTTTTGTTAAGAAATAATTTAGTGTATTTCCTGCCTTTCTTAGAGATTATCCATAGTTTTAGGTAACTGTATCATGATGCAGTGGGATTATGATGTAGTGGCCATTACAGAGACTTGGCTGGCACCAGGGCAGGAATGGATTCTCAATATTCCTGGATTTCAGAGCTTTAAAAGGGATAGAGAGGGCGGAAAAAGGGGAGGAGGGGTGACACTACAGGTCAGGGATACTATTACAGCTACAGAAAGGGTGGATAATGTAGCAGGATCCTCTTTTGAGTCAATATGGGTGGAAATCAGGAACAGGAAGGGAGCAGTTACTCTACTGGGGGTATTCTATAGGCCCCCTGGTAGCAGTAGAGATACAGAGAAGCAGATTGGGAGGCAGATTTTGGAAAGGTGCAAAAATAACAGGGTTGTTGTCATGGGTGACTTTAACTTCCCTAACAACACACATAAAAGTTGCTGGTGAACACAGCAGGCCAGGCAGCATCTCTAGGAAGAGGTGCAGTCGACGTTTCAGGCCGAGACTCTTCGTCAGGACTAACTAAAGGAAGAGTGAGTAAGGGATTTGAAAGTTGGAAGGGGAGGGATGGAGCCAAGAGCTGGACAGGTGATAGGCAAAAGGGATACAAGAGGATCATGGGACAGGAGGACGGGGAAGAAAGACAAGGGGGGTGGGGGGGACCGAGAGGACGGGCAAGGGGTATATTCAGAGGGACAGAGGGAGAAAAAGGAGGGTGAGAGAAAGAATGTGTGTATAAAAATAAGTAACAGATGGGGTACGAGGGGGAGGTGGGGCATTAGCGGAAGTTAGAGAAGTCGATGTTCATGCCATCAGGTTGGAGGCTACCCAGACGGAATATAAGGTGTTGTTCCTCCAACCTGAGTGTGGCTTCATCTTTACAGTAGAGGAGGCCGTGGATAGACATGTCAGAATGTGAATGGGATGTGGAATTAAAATGTGTGGCCACTGGGAGATCCTGATTTCTCTGGCGGACAGAGCGTAGGTGTTCAGCAAAGCGGTCTCCCAGTCTGCGTCGGGTCTCACCAATATATAAGAGGCCGCATCGGGAGCACCAGATGCAATATATCACCCCAGCCGACTCACAGGTGAAGTGTTGCCTCACCTGGACTTAACTTCCCTAATATTGATTGGCACCTGATTAGATCCGATGGTTTAGACGGGGCACAGTTTGTTAAGTGTGTGGACAGGCCGACTAGGGGGAATGCCATACTAGATCTAGTACTAGGTAATGAACCGGTTCAGGTCACAGATCTCTCAGTGGGTGAGCATCTGGGGGACAGTGACCACCGCCCTCTGGCCTTTTGCATTATCATGGAAAAGGATAGAATCAGAGAGGACAGGAAAATTTTTAATTGGAGAAGAGCAAATTATGAGGCTATAAGGCTAGAACCTGCGGGTGTGAATTGGGATGATGCTTTTGCAGGGAAATGTACTATGGACATGTAGTCAATGCTTAGAGAGCTCTTGCAGGATGTTAGGGATAAATTTGTCCCGGTGAGGAAGATAAAGAATGGTAGGGTGAAGGAACCATGGGTGACAAGTGAGGTGGAAAATCTAGTCAGGTGGAAGAAGGCAGCATACATGAGGTTTAGGAAGCAAGGATCAGATGGGTCTATTGAGGAATATAGGGAAGCAAGAAAGCAGCTTAAGAAGGGGCTGAGAAGAGCAAGAAAGGGGCATGAGAAGGCCTTGGCGAGTAGGGTAAAGGAAAACCCCAAGGCATTCTTCAATTATGTGAAGAAAAAAAGGATGACAGGAGTGAAGGTAGGACCAATTACAGATAAAGGTGGGAAGATGTGCCTGGAGGCTGTGGAAGTGAGCGAGGTCCTCAATGAATACTTCTCTTTGGTATTCACCAATGAGAAGGAACTTGATGATGATGAGGACAATATGAGTGAGGTTGATGTTCTGGAGCATGTTGATATTAGGGGAGGGGAGGTGTTGGAGTTGTTAAAATACATAAGGATGGATAAGTCCCCGGGGCCTGACGGAATATTCCCCAGGCTGCTCCACGAGGCGAGGGAAGAGATTGCTGAGCCTCTGGCTAGGATCTTTATGTCCTCGTTGTCCACGGGAATGGTACTGGAGGATTGGAGGGAGGCAAATGTTGTCCCCTTGTTCAAAAAAGGTAGTAGGGATAGTCCGGATAATTATAGACCAGTGAGCCTTACGTCTGTAGTGGGAAAGCTGTTGGAAAGGATTCTTAGAGATAGAATCTCTGGACATTTAGAGAATCATGGTCTGATCAGGGACAGTCAGCATGGCTTTGTGAAGGGCAGATCGTGTCTAACAAGCCTGATAGATTTCTTTGAGGAGGTGACCAGGTATATAGATGAGGGTAGTGCAGTGATGTCATCTATATGGACTTTAGTAAGGCATTTGACAAGGTTCCACACGGTAGGCTTATTCAGAAAGTCAGAAAGCATGGGATCCAGGGAAGCTTGGCCAGGTAGATTCAGAATTGGCTGGCCTGCAGAAGGCAGAGGGTTGTGGTGGAGGGAGTACATTCAGATTGGAGGATTGTGACTAGTGGTGTCCCACAAGGATCTGTTTTGGGACCTCTACTTTTCGTGATTTTTATTAACGACCTGGATGTGGGGGTAAAAGGGTGGGTTGGCAAGTTTGTAGATGACACAAAGGTTGGTGGTGTTGTAGATAGTGTAGAGGATTGTCAAAGATTGCAGAGAGACATTGATAGGATGCAGAAGTGGGCTGAGAAGTGGCAAATGGAGTTCAATCTGGAGAAGTGCGAGGTGGTACACTTTGGAAGGACAAACTCCAAGGCAGAGTACAAAGTAAATGGCAATATACTTGGTAGTGTGGAGGAGCAGAGCGATCTGGGGTTTACATGTCCACAGATCCCTGAAAGTTGCCTCACAGGTGGATAGGGTAGTTAAGATAGTTTATGGTGTGTTAGCTTTCATAAGTCGAGGGATAGAGTTTTAGAGTCGCGATGTAATGATGCAGCTCTATAAAACTCTGGTTAGGCCACATTTGGAATACTGTGTCCAGTTCTGGTCACCTCACTATAGGAAGGATGTGGAAGCATTGGAAATGGTACAGAGGAGATTTACCAGGAAGCTGCCTGGTTTAGAGTGTATGCACTATGATCAGAGATTAAAGGAGCTAGGGCTTTACTCTTTGGAGAGAAGGAGGATGAGAGGAGACATGATAGAGGTGTACAAAAAAATTAGAGGAATAGATAGAGTCGATAGCTAGCGCCTCTTCCCCAGGGCACCACTGCTCAATACAAGAGGACATGGCTTTAAGGTAAGGGATGGGAAGTTCAAGGGGGATATTGGAGGAACGTTTTTTAGTCAGGGAGCGGTTGGTGCAAGGAATGCACTGCCTGAGTCAGTGATGGAGGTAGATACACTAGTGAAGTTTAAGAGACTACTGGACAGGTAAATGGAGGAATTTAAGTTGGGGGCTTATATGGAAGGCAGGGTTTGAGGGTCAGCACAACATTGTGGGCCAAAGGGCCTGTATTGTGCTGTACTATTCTATGTTCTATGTTCTATGATGTATGATATTGTATTCCACCTCCCTTGCTTTATATTTTTATGCTTATGCATGAAGAATTGCTTTGACTTTTCTCCCCTTTCTTGTCTGTCTGGTACATTTACCTCTTTCATCTGTAATCTACCAGTTAGGGCAAGATTTATCAAGTCCTGCTTTAAGTCGGTCCTTTTGAAGGATCTCAAACACAATAAACCCCCCATTTTTATAAACCCAATAACAATTCATCACGAATTTCATATTTGCTTCCACTTTTCAGTTGTGTCAGCTTAAATTCTTGATGTTTCTATTTTTTTTCATTTTTAGAACATGATTCTATTTGTTTCATCCTTGCTTGTCATTTCTGAGCCACTTCCCTTTGAATCTTGGCAACTAGCTTTCTTTCTAAGAAGTTAAAAAGACTTACAAATCATCTCTTTTCAGCACAAATTAAAAAGTAACAGTAACAAATTAAACAGTAATTGGAAACTAGAACTGGAACAATAAGGCCTGGGGGATATAATTTTTAGTCAGGCGGATTAAAGAATATTATTGACCAGGATACCTGCAATTCTATTTGATCTCGCTTTTCACTGGAAAAACTTCAAGGTATCTGTTTCATCCATGTAAAATATGTTCTAGTGTTCTGTACATTAATCCTTGCATGTTATGTAAATTCATAATCTGTTCATATGATCTGTCTATAATTGTAACATATTTTCTTTGTTTCTCTCAAGCAACAGGGTAGAGGATGGCAGTAACTAACAAGACAGAGATGAAGGCAGATGTCATTTTTATGTTACATGAACATCCACGTCGTCTGCTCTTTTGATTTCCAAAAACTTCACTTTCTTACAGAAACTCAACGGATTCCTAGTTTTCTAGTATTAATAATAATCAAATAGAAATTATATTCAGTATTGGAATCCACTAAACATCATGAAACATCATAAATCTTTTCATTAAATGTGCTTGATTTTCATATTAGAAGTTGATTTTTAGATCAATTATAGCATTAAAACTTAATAAAAATATCCAGCAATAGAACTTCAGAATACATTAAAGAATTTTAACTACATCCCTAGGTTTACTCATTGCAAGAAACTTAAAGTAAGCATACTTGAAAATTCTATTGCACCCTAAAGGGTATGCTAGAATTGAACAGGTTTTGTGGGACAATAGATTAACATAGGAACTCGGCCATGGGCCCTTCTGACATTTTTTAGGATATGCTTTATAAAGGATTGCAGTATTCCATGAGAAACCATTAGATTGGGAGCTTCAAAATGAAAAATCTACAGAGACTTTCTGTTTCTAGTTCTAGTTCCTGTCTATTGTCAGATGTCAAAATATTTGTGTAATACTGATGTTCTGATGCTCAGAGCATCAATACTGACCCAGCAAAATATTTGTTTTATATTTTCATCTAATGAGCATTTTTACTTTGTGCAATTTATGTCTTTCGCGTTATTTTAAGGTAAGGGTGTCAAGCGATTTGAAACTTAGCAGGATAATGAAAATAATAGAAGCAAACCACAAGCTAACGTAGACTGAAGGGACCAGATGACCTATTCTAATCTCTAGGGATGCCAGACATTAGATATTTGAATATAAAGATCTAACAATCCTTGAGAATGCTCGAAGTTACTCAGGTACTTCAGGTATATCATAATTAAGAGCGTTTGCTGTTGGAGTACTATTTTTTGCATGATGCACAGACATTATAACAGTGCTATAGAAACTGTAGGAGCATAGGTTGCAGGCATTTTGTCCATGGGAATTCTTCTATAGGTACATTACTGAATATATTACACTTCCATTGTTTTATTTTAGATATTTGGAATATCATTTTACCTTATTAATAAAAGAAAATATAAGCATCAAATAATCTCTATTGTGTGTTCTTTAAAGCCATTTTATAACAGGCATTGACATGACAACCATCATCCAATATTTCATTATACGTCATGTCATATGACATGGGTGATCTTGGTCTTTCCATGACCATGATTGGTCTTGGCAAATTTTTTTACAGAAGTAGTTTGCCATTTGCCTTTTTCAGGGCAGTGTCTTTAGAAGATGGATGATCCCAGCCGTTATTAATACCCTTCAGAGATTGTTTGCCTGGTGTCAGTAGTCGCATAACCAGACCCTGTGATCTGCACCCGGTGCTTATACGACCATCCACCACCTGCTCCCATGGCTTCACATGACCTTGATCAGGGGAGGGGGCGAAGCAGGTGTTACACCTTATCCAAGAGTAACCTGCAGGCTAATGGAGGGGAGAAGTGCCTTACGCCTCCTTTGGTAGAGACGTATCTCCACTCTGCCACCTTATGACAACCATAAAGATATAATATTAAACACAAGAGATTCAGGTGATGCTGGAAATCCAGAGAAATCCAGAAAATGCTAGAGGAACTAAGCAGGTCAGACAGCATAGGTAGAAAAGAACAAAGTGTCAGTGTTTTGGGCCGAGATCCTTCATCAGGACTGGAAAGGAAGTATGAAAAAGCCAGAATAAGAAGTTGGGGGGGTGGGAGAGAGAAGGAGTTCAAGCTAGATGGTGATAGGTGAAGCCAGGTGAGGGCAAAGGTAGGTGAGTGGTGGAGGGGGGATGAACTCGGAAGTTATAATATCAAATTTCATGCCATCATGTTTAAGACTACCCAGATGGAATATGAGGTATTGCTCCTCCAACCTGAGAGTGGCCAATCATGGCAATAGAGGAGGCCATGGACTGCAATGTCAGAATGGGAATGGAGGTTGGAATTAAAATGGCTGGCCCCAGGGAAATCCTGCTTTGTTACAGACAGAGCAAAGATACCCGAGAAAACTATCTCCCAATTTACGTCAGCTCTCATCGAGGGAGAGGAGGCTTCACCAAGATCACCTGATACAGTAGATGACTCCAACAGACTCACGTGATGAAGTGTCATCTCTCCTGTAAGGACTGCTTGGGGCCATGGATGAAAGTGAGTGAGTAGGTGAATGGGCAGATATAGCACTTCTTCCCTTGCAGGGATAAGTGCCAGGAGGAAGATCAGTGGGGAGGGACGATTGGACAAAGGGATCATAGAGAGAATAATCCATGCAGAAAACAGAGAGTCATCAGATTACATAAATTTTTATTACACACTTGGAAACAGAAATACCCGGATAACTTATACTGTTCAGCACCTGTCAAATTCAAGACAGTTGGCACTTGGTAAAAAGGGATAAGGAATATTGAGATTCCTCACCACCAGCACTCTTACCCCCATGGCTGAACTTGTTCTCACCCCGCACATCTTCTCTTTTAACCTCTCTCACTTCCCATAATTCAAAGATTCAAGATTGTTTACTGTGATTTCTTGTACACAAGTGTAAAAGGGAACTAAATAATTGTTAATCTGGATCTGATGCAGCACAAAAAGAACCACAAAATATAAAGAACACAACATTAATAAAAACACAACAAATACAAATACATACTTACATAGATTGATTGGATGTCTAGCCTGTACATAAGATGACCCACCAGGAAATAATAAAGTAGTGGTGGAGTTTGTGGGTGGAGGTGTTCGTCAGCCTTACTGCTTTAGGAAAGTAACTGTTTTTGAGTCTGAACAACAGGAATTCTGCAGATGCTGGAAATTCAAGCAACACGCATAAAAGTTGCTGGTGAACGCAGCAGGCCAGGCAGCATCTCTAGGAAGAGGTGCAGTCAACGTTTCAGGCCGAGACCCTTCGTCAGGACTAACTGAAGGAAGAGTGAGTAAGGGATTTGAAAGTTGGAGGGAGAGGGGGAGATCCAAAATGATAGGAGAAGACAGGAGGGGGAGGGATAGAGCCAAGAGCTGGACAGGTGATTGGCAAAAGGGATACGAGAGGATCATGGGACAGGAGGTCCGGGAAGAAAGACAAGGGGGGCAGGGGGACCCAGAGGATGAGCAAGGGGTATATTCAGAGGGACAGAGGGAGAAAAAGAAGAGTGAGAGAAAGAATATGTGTATAAAAATAAGTAACAGATGGGGTACGAGGGGGAGGTGGGGCAATAGCGGAAGTTAGAGAAGTCGATGTTCATGCCATCAGGTTGGAGGCTACCCAGACGGAATATAAGGTGTTGTTCCTCCAACCTGAGTGTGGCTTCATCTTTACAGTAGAGGAGGCCGTGGATAGACATGTCAGAATGGGAATGGGATGTGGAATTAAAATGTGTGGCCACTGGGAGATCCTGCTTTCTCTGGCGGACAGAGCGTAGGTGTTCAGCAAAGTGGTCTCCCAGTCTGCGTCGGGTCTCACGTGTGTGGCCTTTTATATATTGGTGAGACCCGACGCAGACTGGGAGATCGCTTTGCTGAACACCTACGCTCTGTCCGCCAGAGAAATCAGGATCTCCCAGTGGCCACACATTTTAATTCCACATCCCATTCACATTCTGACATGTCTATCCACGGCCTCCTCCACTGTAAAGATGAAGCCACACTCAGGTTGGAGGAACAACACCTTATATTTCGTCTGGGTAGCCTCCAACCTGATGGCATGAACATCGACTTCTCTAACTTCCGCTAATGCCCCACCTCCCCCTCGTACCCCACCTGTTATTTATTTTTATACACACATTCTTTCTCTCACTCTTCTTTTTCTCCCTCTGTCCCTCTGAATATACCCCTTGCTCATCCTCTGGGTCCCCCTGCCCCCCTTGTCTTTCTTCCCGGACCTCCTGTCCCATGATCCTCTCGTATCCCCTTTGCCTATCACCTGTCCAGCTCTTGGTTCCATCCCTCCCCCTCCTGTCTTCTCCTATCATTTTGGATCTCCTCCTCCCCCTCCAACTTTCAAATCCCTTACTCACTCTTCCTTCAGTTAGTCTTGTCGAAGGGTCTCGGCCTGAAACGTCGACTGCACCTCTTCCTAGAGATGCTGCCTGGCCTGCTGCGTTCACCAGCAACTTTTATGTGTGTTGCTTGTTTTTGAGTCTAATGGTTCTGGCATGGAAACCACATAGCCTCCTCCCTGATGGAAGTGGGACAAACAATCCATGAGAAGAGTTAGTTTATACGTGTCCCTGATGGCACATAGTCTGGTACTGGTGATGCCTTGGACAGTTTTGACTACCCGTTGTAGAACCTTGCTATCTGCTGCAGTGCAGTTTCCAGATCGAGCAGTAATGCAGCTTGTTAGGGTGATCTCTACTGCACATCTGTAGAATGATGTTAGTATAGATGTGCAAAGTCCTGCTGTCTTCAGCCTCCTCAGAAAGTAGAGACATTGATGAGCTTTATTGACAGTGTAGGATGTGTTCTGGGACCATGAGAGGTTGTGGGAGATGTGCACCCCCTGAGATTGAAACTCCTTGCAGTCTTCACTGCAGTGTCGCCAATGTAACGGAGGGTGTGAGTGGTTACAAGTTCTCCTAAAGTTGATAACCACCTTCTTAGTCTTTCTGACATTAACAAAAACTTCATTTTCCTGACACCAAGCCTCGAGCTCTTCCACTCTCTGTAGGCTGTCTCATCGTTGCTGTCTAACCATGAGCACCTACATAGGTCCCAGCTACGCCTGCCTTTATGGTGACTAGTTGGAAAAGTGTTTCGTAGTAACAGTCCCCAACTCTTCTTTGGTTACATCAACAACTGAACTGGTGCCGCTACTTGCAACCATGCAAATTCATCAATTTTATCACCTTCGTCATAAATTCACATGGACCATTTTTCTGTCACACTTATCACTCTTTATTTTTGCTTACTACAACACAGAATGAGAGCATTCAGTCCATGTCAGATCCTAACACAATAGTCCCATCAGTCCCATTCTCCCTCATTAACTCACCATAGCCCTGGAACTTAGCTTGTCTCCACTGCCCACTTTGATCTCGTTATCACTTTTAGTAACTTACACCAGTCAGTTAAACTATCAGCATGTTTTGGGACATTTGACTGAACTGAGCTCATACAGGCTAAATCACTTAAGAATAGCATATTACCTTCCCTGAAGGACGTTTGTGACTCTAGATAATTTACCAGTTCTATTGTTCTCCTACATGATAACAGTTTACAGTTGACTGAATTCAGACTTCTCATTTCATCCAAGGTCATACAGTTAGTCCCATCATATCTTTAGCCTTCATGGAGATAATCTTAAGATATACATCTTCCTTGAATGATTCCACAGTCAGTCCCTATCCAACACTGCACTCTCTCATCTGTGTTATTACCTTCTAAAAGCAAAATTTTCCACTATGTCAACTTGTCTGGGCCCAGGCTATGTCTGGGAATATTTTTGTTCCTTTCTAGATCATCCCACAGTGTACCTTTTTGTCCAGTAGCTAAATCATCATATCTTTAGCCTTCATGGAGATAATCTTAAGATATACATCTTCCTTGAATGATTCCACAGTCAATCCTTATCCAACACCGCACTCTCTCATCTGTGTTATTTCCTTCTAAAAGCAAAACTTTCCACTACGTCAACTTGTCCGGGCCCAGGCTATGACTGGGAATATTTTTGTTCCTTTCTAGATCATCCCACAGTGCACCTTTTTGTCCGGTAGCTTAATGCTTCCCGTCCTTTCCTTAAATGGTAAAACTGCATCAACTCTTCATTTACTTTCTATCCTTCCCTGAGCCCATATCTCCTTTCTTTGGATTCCTCATTCTTCAACTCACCAAGACAGTTTTTAAATCCTTCAGTTTTTGCTGTCAACCTGATTATAAACTCTCCTTTCTTGCTTGCAATTCAACCGCTCTTCACCATGATTCTATGGGTAGAGGTTGGCTTCTCACCCATGGAAATTTAAGAAAATTCAGCAGGAGGAAGTGTTCATCTGACCTATCAGATTCATCCTTGTTTGGTTTTAACTCCCCACATTTAACTTTGGCCTTTTTTCCCCCAGTAGCTCCTATGGATTATATATCAAGTCAAGTCAAGTCAAGTCGCTTTTTATTGTCTTTTCGACCATAAACTGCTGGTACAGTACACAGTAAAAATGAAACAATGTTCCTCCAGGACCCTGGTGCTAAATGAAACAACACAAAACTACACTAGACTAAGTGAGACAACACAAGGCTACACTAGACTATGTAAGACAACACAAAAGCTACACTAGACTACAGACCTACACAGGACTACATAAAGTGCACAAACCAGTGCAGGGCAGTACAATATATAATAAACAAGACAACAGGCACAGTAGAGGACAAATTACAATATAATAATAAATGATGTAGATGTCAATTTAGTCTCTGGGTATTAAGGAGTCTGATGGCTTGGGGGAAGAAACTGTTGCACAGTCTGGTCGTGAGAGCCCAAATGCTTCGGTACCTTTTGCCAGATGGCAGGATGGAGAAGAGTTTGTATGAGGGGTGCGTGGGGTCCTTCACAATACTGTTAGCTTTGTGGGTGCAGCGTGTGGTGTATATGTCTGTAATAGCGGGAAGAGAGACCCCGATGATCTTCTCAGTTGACCTCACTATCCACTGCAGGATCTTGCGATCCGAGACGGTGCAATTCCGGAAACCAGGCAGTGATGCAGCTGCTCAGGATGCTCTCAGTACAACCTCTGTAGAATGTGGTGAGGATGGGGGGCGGGAGGGGGGGGGTGCGGAATAGACTTCTCTCAGCATTCGCAGGAAGTAGAGAAGCTGCTGTGCTTTCTTGGCTAAGGAGTTGGTGTTGAAGGACCAGGTGAGATTCTCCGCCAGGTGAACACCAAGAAATTTGGTGCTCTTAATGATCTCAACGGAGGAGCTGTCAATGTTCAGTGGAGAGTGGTTGCTCCGTGCTCTCCTGAAGTCAACAACCATCTCTTTTGTTTTGTTCACATTCAGCGACAGGTTGTTGGCTCTGCACCAGTCTGTTAGCCGCTGCACCTCCTCTCTGTATGCTGACTCGTTGTTCTTGCTGATAAGACCCACCACAGTTGTGTCATCGGCGAACTTGATAATGTGATTCGAGCTGTGTATTGCTGTACAGTCATGGGTCAGCAGAGTGAACAGCAGTGGACTGCTGGAGTCCCTGTGCTCAGTGTGGTGGCGTTGGAGATGCTGCTCCCGATCCGGACTGACTGAGGTCTCCCAGTCAGGAAGTCTAGGATCCAGTTGCAGAGGGAGGTGTTCAGGCCCAGTAGTTTCAGCTTTCCAATCAGATACTGAGGAATAATGTTTATTGCAGGCATTTAGTGTTTTTTAGACAATTATATCTATTGTGACGTAAACCCTGTTTCTTCTTCCATTAATTTTCGTTTCTGGCTCTACTCTCAGGAAGCACTTTAATTTGTCTCAATATCCTGCGGTTACGGTGCAGAAAAATAAACCACTTTTGACTGCTGCTTTGTAATGCTTACTATAAAAGGCATTAGTCTGGGTGACAGCTGAGAGGAAGATTACAATTTACTGTGATATCTTCTGTGGCCTTAATAACTGTCAATTACTCTCTATTTTACATACAAAGACTGATATTTAGAAGAAATGGATTCCAATAAATATCATTACCGGCAGATGAGAAAGAAAATAGCAGCAAGTTTTCTCTACTGACTTTTTACAAATGCTACAATTCATTCCATGGATTGCTTGTGTAACCACAGGTTAATATTTCATTTTATTTGGCATCACAGGAAGGGAGCTAGGAAGAATGTTGCGTAAAAACACTTTCTCTTGGTAAATAATAGAAGCACAAAGTATTTTTTAAAGAAAGTGAATAATTTCAAATGACATAGGATTGCAGTGGACAAAGTGAAAGACTACAGCTGTGGAGTTGATCTAACGGAGCTGGTGGAGGAAGATCCTGAGTGGCCTTCTTCTGAGCTATGTGGATGAATAGGTTGCTATGTAAGATGGCAAATAAAGGGTTACAAATATTTGAAACATTTCACCATTTTCAAGGATATATTCCGTTCAGAAATCAAGACTAAGAGACATCCATGGAGGTTGGAAAGAAAGTTATTCATTATTACAGAGATTATTGGTAGTTAGCAAATTGGGAAAATTAAAGAAACTAGCAAAAATTGATAATAAAATGGACAGGAGAAAATATATTATAAGAGTATGCTAGCAAGAAATAAAAACTGAATGGCAAGCTCTTCAACAAGTATACAAGCAGGAGAAGGGTATCTGATGTAAATGAAGTAAGTAATGGAGGTTTTGAAGGACATCTTCAAAAGGCGGCATCCATCACCAAGGGTCCTCTCCATCTGGGACATGCCCTCTTCTCAGTATCGACAACAGGAAGGAGGTACAGGAACCTAAAGGTTTTGAGAACTTCTTCCCCTCCACCATCAGATTTCTGAACAGTTCATGAACTCAAGAACACCACCTTATTATTCCTCTTTTGCATGCATTATTTATTTATTTATTTTTCTATCTGGCGCTGTACTGCTGCCACAAGATAGCAAATTTCATGGCATATGTCAGTGATTACAGCCTGTTTCAGGTTCATATTCTGATTTAGAGGTCATGTCTGAGAAATTTCTAGTGGGAAATAAGAAAGTAACAGGGATTCTGAATAAATATATTGTTCTTGTCTTCTTAGTAGGAAAGATGAAAAAGATCAGGATTGAAAGGAAGAAAATAAAACAATCACTATTACTGGGAAAATGAAATCTAATTGGATTAAATACTAATAGATCCTCATTATTCAGGGTCAATATGTTGTTAAGTAGGTTTATTATTTAGAGACAAAAATACAATAAAACAGTTATACAATAAACTCGTATAATCTGGTTTCTTCCTCATTAGTCTTTGGTTTTGTGAATGTATAATTTTCAACTGTTCCTTGAACAGCTACCACAAGGCCAATCCAGTTATTCACCAAGCCTATTTATCTCTCCCTTAACAAATTCCAGAACCTTCTGCTTTGATGTCAGCTCATTTCCACAAGATCAGAAGTATGCAATCTCTCCCTCTCCCCCTACATTCCTCTCCCCTCCCCTCCCTTCTCCTCTCGTCTCCTCCCCCCCCCATAGAACAATTGTTTCTGCGAGTATCATAAATTTTCAAGTCCTAAACTCCCCACTGAACAGTGGAAGTTGCTTGCATATGGTTTCTGTCTGGATGCTGCAAAGAAACTACCACATAGAATAGAAGTTGTTCCAAACAATTGGGGATCAGATACTGCCTAGTGATTTTATACCTATAGGCTTGGGTGATCATATCCACCTAAAGATCCCTTACAAGACTTGGGTACTCAGATATCTAAGTGCTGTTCTTGTGAGGCAGCTACCTCAAGGATAAAGCAACAGGTGCATTTTCTTCTGGAAAGAAAGACTGGAAGATGAAGACTACCTTTGAGGGGTAGCTTTTGCTTCATGAATGAGTTGCTATGATACCTTTGTGACTTTCTGTGGGATAACTCTGCTCCAGCACAAAGCTCTTTATAAGATGAAATAATTGGAACAGATATCACAACAAATACCTTGATTCCCCGGAAATAAGCATGATTCCCCTGTCAACTTTCTTGATCTAGGCACTCAACGTTTAGGTGAAACTGAAAGGTCATCTACAGACTTGGTGATACTTAGATGAATCACTACCTCATCAATTCTTTTATCTCCATCAACCTAGTCTCAAAGAGTAAACATGCTTGGTCAATGTTCATAGGAGTTTAAAAGAATGATAAGTGATCTTGTTTGGGAGAAGCAGCTATAGTATAGTCAGATAGATAGTGTAAGATAGAGTGGCCATTTAACATAAACAGGAACCAGCCTTCAAACCACTTTCAGATGTAATCTCTGAGTTTCATATAACCTGAAGCTGCAAAGGTAGCACTACCTCTGAAGAGAATACACTACGGGGTCACAGCAGAAGACTAATGAAGAGATATAGCTTGGAAATTGACATTAAGACAATAAGATCACAGATATTAGGAGAAGAATTATGCCATTTGGCCCATTGAGTCTGCTCTGCTATTCCATCATGACTGATTTATTATCACTCTCAACACCATTCTCCTGCCTTCTCCCCATAATCTTTGACGCCTTGACTAATCAAGAACCTGTCAACCTCTGCTTTAAATATACCCAATGGCTTATCCTCCTCAGCTGTCAATGGCAATGAATTCCACAGATTCACCATCATCTAACTAAAGAAATTCCTCCTCACCTCTGTTCTTCTATTCTGAAGCTGTGCCCTCTGGTAGAGTCTCCCACAATAGGAATATCTTCTCCACATCTACTCTGTCTAGGCTTTTCAATAGTTTCAATGAGATCCCTTCTCATTCTTCTAAACTCTAGTGAGTACAGACCCTGAGCCATCAAACGCTCCTCTATGTTAACCCTTTCATTCCAATGCTTATTCTCATGAACCTTCTCTGGACCCTTTTCAATAACAGCCCATTCTTTTTTAGATAAGGAGCACAAAACTGCTCACAATTGACATGACCATGTGACATTCTCATATGTGTTGGACAACCACGCAGACAATAAGGCTCTGTTAATTGCCTGCATCAATCCATGCATCAGATATCTCAAGTTAAGATATTTAACATTATGAGAGATGCAGTGGAAGATTCCAGACTGATTATTTTGTCACCAAGCACATTAAACATAGTCATCACCATATTTGTTCTGTCAATCAATATTTGGCATGTTTATCAATAGAAAAAGTCAGACTTCACAATACCCATGATAAAAGAACGATGTTTTTGAATATCTAAGCTTTGTCCTCAGCAGCTTTTAGACAATCATGTGAACTATTCTGCCCCAACAAAGGTGTTTGAATGTTCAAAGTCAGTTTCATCAGTTAAGATGTGCGCTCACTGTAAACATGCAGTCTTGTGGAACCATTCCTTTATACTCAACACTGTCAACATGTAACAATTGAAAATGTATACAATCACCCAATGCTACCTCTGTGCAAAACCAGTATAAGAGATTCTAAGATTTGATTTTCCTTCGAAGAATTGTGCCTGAATAAAGACCGTTTACATTTATAGTTTAACCATCCTTGTGGCTCATCCAGACAAAAAAAAATCATGGTTCTTAGGAAGTTAACAGGGTTGATACTGAATACTTCTCCAAGTGGAAGAATCTAGAATGGGTTTCAAAATAAGATATTACTCATTCAGGACAAAAATAAAGATGATTTTTTTTTCCTCTGGTGGTCAAGAGTGAAATTCTCTAGCCAGAGAATTGTGAAGCCTTTAATTGAATTTTCTTGTTACAAGAGATAAACAGATCATAGTTCCAAGGGAAAGGCAAGAGTTAGGAAACAGCCAGGAAAGTAGAGCTTAGATTAAATCAATTCAGACTTGACTTTATTGAAAAGGCAATACTGGCAAGAGAGGATATTTGTCCTGTTCCAACATCTATTTCTTATATTCATTTGTTTGCATGTTCTTCAGTAGAGTAGAAAACCTGTACTTGACATACTGTCCATTATGCACAATGTCTGATTTTCATTATTGGAAAGGAAAGTTGCAGAGGTCAGCTAACCTCAGTATTTTTTTAAACTTCACAAGTTAACTGGGTTCAGCACAGGAAGTTCGCTTATATAGTTGACTGAAGACATGAAACACAAAACGCTAGCATGCAGGGTAACAAGTAATTAAGAAGGTAAGTGGCATATTTCAAACACGAGAAAGTCTGTAGATGCTGGAAATTCAAAGCAACGCACGCAAAACACTGGAGGAACTCCGCAAGTCAGGCAGCATCTATGAAAAAGAATAAGTAGTTGACATTTCAGGCCGAGATCCTTCTTCAGGACTGAGGAGGAAGGGGGAAGATGCTTGAATCAAAAGGAGGAGTGAGGGGAAGGAGGCTAGCTGGAAGGTGATTGGTGAAGCCAGGTGAGTGGGAACGGTCAACAGCTAGAGAAGAAAAAATCTGATAGGCAAGGAAAGTGGACCATAGGAGAAAGGGAAGGAGGAGGGGAAAGTCATGGGCAGGTGAGAAGAAGTAAAAAGCCATAGTGGTGAATAGAGGAATGTGGGGCTGGGCTAATTGTTTACCAGAGGAAAAATCGATATTGCCATTACATTAGAGGGTACCGGGAAGGAAAATAAAGTGTAGCTGCTCCACCCTGAGGGTGCCCTCATCTTGGCACATGAGGCAGTCCTGGATCGACACATCGGAATGGGAATGGCATATTATCTTTATTTCTACAGATTTTAAAATACAGAAGCACGGGTGAGCCTGCACCTGGTATATTGTGTACAGATTTCACCTCTTTCTTTAATAAAGGATATACCAGCATTTGATGCAGTTCATAACAGATTGACAAGATTCATAACATCATAGAACACAGAACCAGGCCCTTCAGCCAACCATGTCAAGCCTGTCTTCAACTACCTGTTCACCCTGATCTCATTTTCCAGCACTCAGCTTTCAGGCATCTGTGGTATGGCATTTCAGAGGTCCATCCCAATACTTAATGATGTGAGTCTCAGTCTTCTCCCTCCACCAGGCAATGCATTCCATTTTTCAACCTCATCTGCAAAAAAACATCCTGCACATTTCTTTTTAAATCTCCTAACATTATCTTAAATCTGTCCCCGCTTGTTATAGAGAGAGGGGACAATCTCACTATCTACCCAATCTGTGCACCACACAAGGTTCCCCCTTAGATTTCTTCATTCCAAAGAAAACAAGTCCAGCCTATCTAGTCTCTCCTATAACTGAAACGTTCTATCCTACATCATAGGATATAGGCAGTATCATAGTAGATCATTTCTGCATCCTGTCCAGTGAAAACTCCTCCTCTCATGTGACACTAAGACTGGACAAAGTGCTTCCACAATCGTCCAACCAGTTTTTTAATATGATTGTACCATAGACTTTCTGCTTTTATGGCCCAGCTCTATTAGTCCTTCTAAAATGTGTCAGCTAAAATTTTTTAGATTTATATTCCATCTGCTATTTTTCTGCCACCTTCCAACTCATTAATATCATCCTGTAGCTGAATACAATCTCTTTACTGTCAGCAACATCATAAATTCTTATGTTAACTTCAAATTTCCTTATCATATCTCCCACACAACATAGCAGTCTCACGGTCTAAATAAGTGTTTTCACACCTTGCAAGTTTAAACAAAATTCTGTTTCATCACATTCTTTGTGGTTGTTAGTTCTGACTTAGTTAACCATCATGCTTTGCTTTTCAACCTCACAAATTGACTTACTCCTTTTTAAGAGAGTTTACATGTGTAATGTTTGCCTTCCCAATCCTTCCAACACTGCTCCATTAAAAATCTGACATAATACTTTAAAACAGGATTTACATCAGTTTACTATTTGTTTTTGCTCACATCTTTGGACTTAATTTCACTAAGGTATGCAATCATTTTTCACCAGCTTTCTTCTTATTCACTGTGTAAAGCCAAACAAACTGAGTAGAATGTGTGACAGCGTCCTCTGCTGGTTCTCTGCTAGAAATGCTGTACTGACATTGCACATAACAAAACAAAGAATGATTCAATAATATCATTTTAACCTAGAAAGCATTTGAATTGACTGGCAGCGGGAAGGTCTAGTTGACTTTCACCACCCCTTCCAGACTTCCATTCATTTATAAACAAGCCCTTTGCCATCCCTGTAAGCTTCCTGTGGATCTTGCAGCAGCATCATGGTCTTGAAACAAAGCAGGTCGAAGTACAATGACACATTCCTTCAAATAAATCCTCTCCTCCTAATGATATCTTCCACCACTTCTGCAAATCTAGATTCCTATGATGATGACCAGGCTCTTATCACCAAATGTCACAGTGGTATGCCTTCTTTCAGCTTTAGTATATTCTTTTTCTCTTTAGTGCCTCTTCTTGTTTCAACTGTCACACTTTTAAAACCCTTTCACTTTCTAAATCAACTCAAATATCTTACATTTTTGCTTTTCACTGTTCTCCTCCCTCAAACTCTTCTGACACTTGGCAACTATGACATCCTTTTCAGGCAACCTTCACTTCATATAGACTTCAAAGGCCATATTCACTGGTTTTGATTTTATCAATCATATTATCTGATAAATTCTATTCTCTTTAAGTAAGTGTGATATGATGTATAACATATACTGTAAAGGTGCAATATAAATGCATGGTTTCTTGTGATATTAATGTTGGCAGTGGCATGATTTCAAGACGATGTGAATGCCTCTATTAATGGTGAATCTGAGAAAAAACAGGTAGCTTAATTGTTCAATATATATTAATGTAATATAATCCATGCTTGGCAATAAATTAATTATCTGCTCAAGGACAAGAGTTTGGGCTGGGTGGATGAGTTATTCTCTACACACTTTGCCAAGCATTTTATTCATGAAAGACAGCCCTCTCATCCCAGAAATTAACCTAGTGAATCTTCTCTGGGATGCTTCCAATGCTGGTAATCCTTCATTAAATGTGAACCAAAGCACTGTATAGCAGTCTAGGTGTGGTTTCCCAACACCCTGGGAAATTGCAGCAATACTCCATTCCTAAACTGCAACCCCACAGATTTATAGTAATAATCAAGCAGGTTCATGGTCTCCATTGCTCACATTATTTGGGATGGCATGGTAGTATAGCAGTTAGTACGATGCTTTACAGAGCCAACTGAGAAGGTTAGGGGTTTGATTCCCACCACTGTCCAGAAGGATTTTGCATGTTCTCCCCTGAATATGTGGGCTCCCTCAAGATGCTCTGGTTTGGTCAACATTCTAAAGGCGTATCTTCATGAAGATGGCAGAGTTTATCATCGAAACATCGGTTATAGTCGATACCTGTACCCAGCTGGAAGCCCAAGAAGAGTTTATTCATCATGTACACCGAGAAAGCACGGGATCCTTTTTGTGCATATATTTTCTCCAAGTCTTTGCTTCCATTTTCTGCATTCCCCATTCAGTAGTTTAATCACTATATTACTAAGTCTGATATTTGGGAATAAATTCTGTACTTGGCATTTTTTTGGGTCATGCATGATACTGGGAAAAGGGTTTACAATGTGTTGTTGCCTTCCAAAGAATCTTTTGAGCACTATCAGAATACTAATTTTTGATAATAATGAGCAAGATAAAATCTGGCAGAGTAAAATTCTTCAGTTTCTTAGTTCATCCCATTTTCACTATTAATGCTTGATCTTTCTATGCTTCTATCCCTCAGCAGGATAGATGAGGGGCCATTTCTTCTTTCTTGACACAATCAATGCTTCTCTGTCACTAACCTGGGTGGCCTGTCTGAAAGTAGCTCATATTGAATAACCCTTCCTATGACTGCACTCACTTTGAGCCTATAAACATCAATGCTGGAGGAACTCATTTAAGTGCTAATTATTTCTACCACTTTCTAAGATACATAGAATATTCTTTATTTTTCTCATGGTTTTTTCCTATACACCCGTAACTATGAAGGTGACAGCTCCTATTTTCACCCATTTTTCATTTACTCCACAGATACAGAAATCAGAAATTCTGAAAATTTCTTTTCATGTGGTAGTCACTGCTACAGCTTGATTACTAAAATGTAACATCTTTAAATTGAAACAGGAAAGAAATTGCAAACATAGGATGTCTTGTGTAATCATGTGCTTTACCAGTGACTTGTCTGACCTGTACTCAAAAATGTTCCTCTCTCTCTCACTCTCTCTCTCTCTCTCTCTCTCTCATATCTACTTTTTAAAATTTTACTTCTACACTTTAGTTAAAGCAAATTATAACCAGAATATACACCTACACCTCTAAAATAATCAGACATAAAATATTCTAAGATATAAAATATTCTAAGTAATCAGGCATTCTCCTGGTTATCTGATATTCCATTACAGATAAAGAGGACTGGAAACAATAATTTGAAGTAAAGTTAGTCTCGTAGCAAAGTGAGTTATTTAAGAAGGAGATTCAAAGGTGCATGGCACTGTTGATCAGAGATAGTGTCACGGCTGCAGAAAAGGGGGAAGTCATGGAGGGGTTGTCTACAGAGTCTCTGTGGGTGGAAGTTAGGAATAGGAAGGGGTTAATAACTTTACTGGATGTTTTTTATAAACCACCCAATAGTAACAGGGACATCAAGGATCAGATCGGGAGACAGATCTGGAAAGAAATAATAATAACAGGGTTGTTGTGGTGGGAGATTCTAATATTGATTGGCATCTCCCTAGAGTGAGGGGTTTAGATGGGGTAGAGTTTGTTAGGTGTGTTCAGGAAGGTTTCTTGACACAATATGTAGATAAGCTTACAAGAGGAGAGGCTGTTCTTGATCTGGTATTGGGAAATGAACCTGGTCAGGTGTCAGGTCTCTCAGTGGGAGGGCATTTTGGAAATAGTGATCGCAATTCTATTTCCTTTACCATAGCATTGGAGAGGGATAGGAACAGACAGGTTAGGGAAACAATTAATTGGAGTAAGGGGAAATATGAGGCTATCAGGCAGGAACTTGGAAGCATAAATTGGAAACAGATGTTCTCAGGGGAACGTACGGAAGAAATGTGGCAAATGTTCAGGGGATATTTGCGTGGGGTTCTGAGTAGGTATGTTCCAATGAGACATGGAAAGGATGGTAGGGTACAGGAACGGTGGTGTACAAAGGCTGTTGTAAATCTAGTCGAGAAGAAATGAAGAGCTTACGAAAGGTTCAAAAAACTAGGTAATGATAGGGTTCTAGAAGATTATAATGCTAGCAGGAAGGAGCTTAAGAATGAAATGAGGAGAGCCAGTAGGGGCCATGAGAAGGCACTGGCAGACAGGATGAAGGAAAACCGCAAGTTATTCTACAAGTATGTGAAGAGCAAGAGGATAAGACGTGAGAGAATAGGACCAATCCAGTGTGACAGTGGAAACGTGTGATTGGAACCGAAGGAAATAGCAGAGGTAGTTAATGAATACTTTTCTTCAGTATTCACTACGGAAAAGGCTCTTGGCAATTGTAGCGATGAATCGTAGCAGACTGAAAAGCTTGAGCATGGAGATATTAAGGAAGAGGATGTGCTGGAGCTTTTGGAAAGCATCAAGTTGCATAGGTCTCT
This sequence comes from Mobula birostris, assembly GCF_030028105.1. Classification (NCBI taxonomy): domain Eukaryota; kingdom Metazoa; phylum Chordata; class Chondrichthyes; order Myliobatiformes; family Myliobatidae; genus Mobula; species Mobula birostris. Next base: position 76,669,228 of record NC_092373.1, on the reverse strand, counting down.
GGGACCAGATGGGATGTACCCCAGGCTACTGTGGGAGGCGAGGGAGGAGATTGCTGAGCCTCTGGCCATGATCTTTGCATCATCAATGAGGACAGGAGAGGTTCCGGAAGACTGGAGGTTTGTGGATATTGTTCCCTTATTCAATAAAAGGAGTAGGGATAGCCCAGGAAATTATAGGCCAGTGATTCTTAGTTCAGTGGTTGGTAAGTTGATGGAGATGATCTTGAGAGGCAGGATTTATGTACATCTGGAGAGGCATAATATGATTAGGAATAGTCAGCATGGCTTTGTCAAAGGCAGGTCGTGCCTTACGAGCCTAATTGAACTTTTTTGAGGATGTGACTAAACACATTGATGAGGGTAGAGCCGTAGATGTAGTGTATATGGATTTTAGCAAGGCACTTGATAAGATACCCCATGCAAGGCTTATTGAGAAAGTAACGAGGCATGGGATCTAAGGGGACATTGCTTTGTGGATCCAGAACTGGCATGCCCACAGAAGACAAAGAGTAGTTGTAGACAGGTCATATTCTGCATGGCGGCCGGTGACCAGTGGTGTGCCTCAGAGATCTGTTCTGGGACCCCTACTCTGTGATTTTTATAAATGTGTCATAATGTGGTAGGGGGCATAGGGAACGGACCCAAATGCAAGACACAGGCACTGAAGTACTAGGAACAGGAACGAACAAAACTAAATGATGGGACAGGATGCAGACTAGGAGTAGGGACAGGAACACAGACTAGACTAGGGAAGCAGGACCAGGACGAGGGACTAGGAACAAGGAGCCTGGGTGTGGACTTCGAGCCAGAGACCAGACGAGGACCCAGAACCTGGGTCTTGACTTGGGGTTCAGACCCCAAAACTAGGCGAAAGCGGGACGAGGCTCCGGCTCCTGGAGACCAGGCGAAGGCGGGATGAGGCTCCGGCTCTTGGAGACCAAGCGAAGGTGGGACGAGGCTCGGGTTTGTGGAGGCTCGGGTTCTTGGAGGCTAGACAAGGACATGACAGGGCAAAGGTACTTAGAGGCAACTCCTGGGCAGGACTCGGGACTCCTGGGCAGGATGCGGGACTCCACCTCACAGAGGCAAAGACAAATAGGAACAGAACCAACCGCAGGGTAACAACAAAGAGCCTGGCCTACCCAACAGAGGAAGGGACAGGAAAGGACAGACCCAACCACAGGGTAACAGTAAACAGCCTGGCTTACCCAATGGAGGTAAGAAACTGGAAGGGAGCTAGGTCTGGTGTGGCTCCAAGACTCAAGGTGGTCAGTAACCTCAGCAGGCTACAGAACAGCCAAATGCATATCTCAATGACTACATTAGCCTTCCACCAGTGCATTGCTCCAAGGGGAGACTGACAAGACAACCCAGCAACCACACTCAATCCCAGGGCCACTTATATTCCCAGCCCCAAGATGAGCACAGGTGCTTATGTTTAAGTCCAACCGGAACAAGGGACAGCCGGAAGATCCGGAGTCCGGAATCCACGGACTGGACCCTGAACCAGAATGCAGATTTTGGACCGGACTATAACAAAATGACCTGGTTGAGGAAGTGGAGAGATGGGTTAGTAAATTTGCTGATGACACAAAGGTTGGGGGTGTAGTGGATAGTGTGGAGGGCTGTCAGAGGTTACAACAGGCCATTGATAGGATGCAAAACTGGGCTGAGAAGTGGAAGATGGAGTTCAACCCAGATAAGTGTGAGGTGGTTCATTTTAGTAGGTCAAATATGATGGCAGAATATAGCATTAATGGTAACACTCTTGTCAGTGTGGAGGATCAGAGGGATCTTGGGGTCCGAGTCCAAGTTTGACTCTGTGGTTAAGAAGGCATATGGTGTATTGGCCTTCATCAATCCTGGATTAAGTTTAAGAGCCGAGAGGTAACATTGCAGCTATACAGGACCCTGGTCAGACTCCACTTGGAGTACTGTGTCCAGTTCTGGTCACCTCACTGCAGGAAGGACGTGGAAACCTGAGAAAGGGTGCAGAGGAGATTTACAAGGATGTTGCCCGGATTGGGGAGCATGCCTTATGAGAAAAGGTTGAGTGATCTCAGCGTTTTCTCCTTGGAGCGATGGAGGATGAGAGGTGACCTGATAGAGTTGTACAAGATAATGAGAGGCATTGATTGTGTGGATAGTCAGAGGCTTTTTCCGGGGCTGAAATGGCTAGCACGAGAGGGCATAGTTTTATGGTGCTTGGAAGTAGGTACAGACGAGATGTCAGGGGTAAGTTTTTTTATGCAGAGAGTGGTGAGTGCGTGGAATGGGCTGCCAATGGCAGTGGTGGAGGCGGAAATGATAGGGTCTTTTAAGAGACTCCTGGGTGGCCACATGGAGCTTAGAAAAATAAAGGGCTATGGGTAAAACCTAGGTAGTTCTAAGGTAGGGACATGTTCAGCACAGATTTGTGGGCCGAAGGGCCTGTATTGTGCTTAGGTTTTCATTGTTTCTATGTTTCTAATATGTTCCTGCAAAAGGAAAAGAATAAATATAAAATCTAGAGTCTTGTGCTTGGCAAAGTGCATAGAGAATATGGTAAGGTTAAAAAATAGGGAACCTTGTGAACATCACTGTGCTCAATACAGCAGGGAGCTGGGATGAGTGTAAAAGATATGGTACTGAAATTAAAAGGAAGTGAGATAAGCAAACAGATAATGTAAAAAAACACTAATATTAAAAATTTTAGTTGTTTTAATTAGGAGCAGAAAGACCAAGTTATGTGAGGGACCAGTAAATAATATATATGGTATATAGGTTAGAGGATGGAGTAAGATTCTCAATGCTTTCAGTTATTTTTACAAAAGTAGTACATGATGTCACTATTATAGTTAAGAAAGATGAGTGTGTGTGAAATATTCTATGGAATAAACAAGTAAAAGTGGTAGTATTACAGGAATTTTCATCCTTGAAAGAGGGTAATTTGTGAGACTGATGAAATATATCTCGGGATGTTAAAAGAAGCAATGGAGGGAATTGTGGACACTCTGATCATGATTACTCAACACTCAGTGTTTACAGGGGAGATGGTGGAGTTGTGATGCAATTGGAGAACAGCTAATATCATTATATTGTGTAGAAGGGGAGAATATGATGAACTAAATAATGATAGACCAGTTAGTTTGATTGTGGTAGTGGGCAGAATTCTTAAATCAGTCTGATTTTAAGTCATATTTTAAAAGGCAGATATTTAATTGTGGTTATTAACTATTGTTACGTACCCCGTAACTGGGTTGCCAAACCAGCAGAAATGGACCACGCAGTTGGAGTCTGGATTACTAGAACTAAGACAGTTTTTATTACAGAAACAAGCAACACAGTACTCTAATAGTAAAGATACAAATGCAACAGGTTAGCAATAAATAAACACACATGTACACAGATCTAGGATAAACGGATCAATCAAGCTCTATCGTCGTCTAGGGGTAAATGACCAGTTTTTAAAGTGACGCAAAGTTCAGTTCAATTTAGTTCAGTTCAGCTCACGGTAATTCCTGCCGTGGGAGAGGGAGAGAGAGAGAGTGCGAAATGAATATTCAAAAATCGGATTCCCAAACAGACCTTCGATATTGCTCACAAGCAGCTTTCGGGCGAGCCCTTTGTAATGTCTTCTGAGGTCACCGACTGTGACCCCTCCTTCAGATGCGGTCGATCCTCTGCAGTGAACCTGGCACCCAGGCAAGGGTGGACACACACCGGGTTCCCGCTGATCGTACCTTCCCACCCTGTGCGTCTATGGCTTGGTTCCGCAACCAGCCTTCCAAAAGGCTCCCGCCGACTTGCGGGGGGCACCGCTTCCAGGGTCTTGTTACCTCGTGGGGTCGTGTGTGTGTCTTGCCTTAGCGAACCTGTCCCTTTTTATCCCCCTGCTGGGGTATCGCCTGTCCATCACTTCAAACAGTTCAGGGTTCAAAGGGGGAGCCGATCTTGACAATACCCAGACTGATGTCTCCTTCATTAACATCTCCAAATGCTGCTTCATTGTGTTCCTTATCTCTCTCTCTCTCCTGAAGGCAGGCGGCAGACCAATTGCTGATGCCACCGATGCCAGCCCAGGCCAGCTAACATCTTAATTTATGTGTATTCTCGTCACACTATGGATTTGTCAACTAAGGAAGTGTCTGACTAATGACTGAATTCTTTGAGAATGCAACATAAAGTGTCATAAGGACAATGTCTTTGATGTAGTCTGCATGGATTTAGCAAGCCTTTGACAATTGTTTCACAGGGCAGATAGTTCAAAAATAGGCGGGGAATTGAGGTATATAGACCACAGACAAGTAGATGTACAATTTAGATTGAGATCATAGTCTGCACGTACATCATGAGCCAAAAAACCTGTTCCTCTTCTATACTCTTCTTTGTTTTAAGTTTCTAGGTAAACAGAGGAAGACTTCATGAAGGGTCTTAACCCAAAACGTTGAATGGTTATTCCTCTCCATAGATGTTACCTGACCTGTTGAGTTCCTCCAGCATTTTGTGTGTGATGATCTGGATTTTCAGTATCTGCAGAATCTCTCGTGTTTAGAGACTTGAACCCATTTTCCAGGTAGGTGGTTCTGGCACTGCAGTGCTGAAGACATACCAGACCAAGGCCCCAACTAACACATAAGGAAACAAATTCCACATTTCTGGATTAAGTACCCCACTTGTTCATACTCAGTGAAACACATGTGTGGCTCCCACCACTGCTTGATAATATCAGAGGTTTTCACTCTTGAGGGATGGTAACACTGACAGTACGTGAGACTTTAGTCTCATGAAATTATTTAGAAACACAGAAACATAGAAAACCTACAGCACAATACAGGCTCTTCGGCCCACAAAGCTGTGCCAAACATGTCCTTACCCTAGAACTACCTAGGCTTACCCGTAGCCCTCTGTTTTTCTGAGCTCCATGTATCCATCCAGGAGTCTCTTAAAATACCCTATCATGTCCGTCTTCACCACCGCCGCTGGCAGCCCATTCCACACACTCATCACTCCCTGCGTAAAAAACCTACCCCTGACATCTCCTCTGTATCTACTTCCAAGCACCTTAAAACTATGCCCTCTTGTGCTAACCATTTCAGCCCCGGGAAAAAGCCTCTGACTATCCTCACAATATCTGGTCAGAAAGTTGCAAAAAAAAAATTGTACTTGACAAGCAATGTGTCTCATCCACAAGGCTGCTAGTTATGTCCAAGAATTCTTGTGTTAATCCAAATTCCTTAAAGTGACCATTAATTGATATTACATCTCAGTCAAGTCACCTGTTATCCTCCTCATTCCAAAGAGAAAAGTGCTAGCTCATTCAATCTATCCTTATAAGACATGTTCTCTAATCCAAGCAACATCCTGGTAAATATCCTCTGCACCTTCTCTAAATCTTCAATGTCCTTCCTATATTGAGGCAGCCAGAACCGAACACAATATTCCAATTGTGGTCTACACAAGGTTTTACAGAGTTGCAATATTACCTTACTGCTCTTGAACACAAACCCCCCAACTAATGAAAGCTAACACACCACACACCTTCTTAACAACCATACCTACTTGAATGCCAACTTTGAAGGACCTAGAGATGTGGAACCCGGGATCCTATCTTGAAGCCAGTCCCCTGACTAATGAAGGCCAACATACCATACACCTTCTTAAGAATCATATCAGCTTGCATGGTAACTTTGAAGGATTTAAGGGCACAGACCCTGTTTACGCTATCCAGAACACCACCAAATTTCATGTCATCTACAAACTTACTAACCCACACTTCTGCTTCCTCATCTAAGTCATTTATATAAAGCGCAAAGAGCAGGATTCCCAGAACAGATCTCTGTGGAAGACCACTGGCCATTAACCTCCAGGCAGAATATTTTCCATCCTTAAACCTGTCTTCTGTGGGAAAGCTAATTCTGAGTCTACACAAACAAATTTCCCTGGATCCTATGCTTCCTGACTTTCTGAATGACGCTATATGGGGAAACCTTATCAAACTCCTTACTAAAATCTGTAAACACCACATCCACTGTTCTACCTCATCAATGTGCTTTGTCACATCCTTAAAGAATTCAATAAGCCTTGTGAGGCCTTTCACAAAGCCATGTTGACTATCGTTAAACAGCCTATGCTTTTCCAGATGCTCAAAAGTCTTGTCTCTAAGAATTTTCTCCAATAATTTGCCCACCGCCTTCACTGTTTCTTGAACAAAGGAATAATCTCTGCCACCTTCCAGTCATCAGGTACTATTTCTGTGGCCAGCGAGGACACAAAGACTATCACCAAAGGTACAGCATCTCTTCCCTCACTTTCTATAGTAAACTGGGGTATATCCCGTCCAACCCCAGGGATTTAACTATCCTAAAGTTTTTCAGAAGTTCCAGCACATACTCAAAGTTCAAAGTACATTTACTATCAAAGTCAATAAACTATATATAGTCTTGAGATTTGTCAACTTTCAGGCAGCCACAACACAAAGAAACTCAATGCAACCATTAAAAAAGACCGTCAAACACCCAATGTGCAAAAAAAACCAAAATGTGCCAACAATAAAAATAAGCAAATAACATTTAAAACAAAAGATTACAAAAATGAGTCCACAACTCCTTCCTATTTAAATCTTTTGCACTAAGGAGGTGCCTGTAAATATTAGGAATCTATAACCCCAACAATAACCCTGATATTTTAGCACCTTTCCAAACTCTGTCTCCTGTTCTATTCCTCTGTGTCTCTTTTGCTATTGGGGTTCCTATAGAGTACTCAAATAGAGTAATTACTTCCTTCCTGTTTCTGACTTCCACCCATATTAACTCTGTAGATAATCCCTCCACAATGTCCTCCTTTTCTGTAGCTGTGATACTATCTCTGATTAACAACGTCACTCTTCCACCTCTTTTACCTCCCTCCCTGTCCCATTTGAAATATCTAAACCCTGCAACATCCAGCAGCTATTCCTGCACTTGTGACAGCCAATTCTCTGTAGTGGGCGCAATATCATAATTCCACATACTGACATCATAGTTCCATGTATTGACCAAGGCTCTTGTATTGCATTTCATCACCCTTGTTTCTAAGACTATTTGCAATAAAATAGACACACTTGTGACAAATATGATTATATAATATGTATGTACAGTATCTGAAATACATCTTATGGAAATGTTTGTTTGATGATGAAATTCAATAAAAAATAAATTACAAAAAAAATAGACACACTTCAACCTATTCCACTGACTGCCTATTTTTCCTCACAGTCTCTTTACACGCTGCACCTACTGTATCCCAACTGCCCCGTCTTCTGACCTATTACTCTTGATCCCATCCCCCTGCCAAACTAGTTTAAACCCTCCACAAAAGCTCTAGCAAATCTACCCACAAAGTTATTGGACCCCTCAAGTTTGGGTGTAACCCATCCTTTTTGTACCCTTCCCCAGAAGAGATCCCAATGATCCACAAATCTGAAACCCTGCCCCCTGTACCAATTTGGCTCATACATCTGCTAAAGTATCCTATTCCAATCCTCAATGATAAATGAAGGTAGCAAACCAGAGATTACTGTCCTTCAGCATTCTGTTAGCAGCAAAGCCTGAACTAATTGCTTAGCTAGGAGATTGCAGTTAATCAAATTAAATAATTAATGATAACTTTGTCTGGCTTTCATTGTGAATAATTATTTTGTGAACATCGGAAAGCAGTGGTGTTCTTCAAAGCCTATAAAATACATAAGACTGAATGGAATTACTAAGACTTGCAGTCTGATTAAATGTTTTTTCATACTTTTGCAGCTGCAATCTCTTAATTATTTATGAGTTATATTACCAAGATTGAAAGCCCCAGTGGAGGAGGTTAATAAAGTTATTGAACAAGTTCAAAGAATGCACCACAGCTTTTGACTTACGGCATCACACCTCAGAAAGAATCTATTGGATAAGAAGGAGGAGAACAATGTTTGGCCCAAATGATGAAACTGAGGATGGGCTTCAGAAACCTGATTTACATTTGTTTGAACAGAGAAGAACAAGTGATTGAGATAAATTAAGGAAAAACTGAGGAAAGTTTTAGGAACCAAAACTGAAAATGGATTGCTCATTAATAATGGACAAAATAAAGCAAGAAGATAAGAAAGAAAGATAATCAGTTAATAAACTTTGCCTTCAATTCCATCCATTCATGTTAACTTTGAAAATTGACTGAAAGGTAAAAAGAAGGGTGACTTCATACAGCTGACAGTCAGCTGGGTTCTCATTCTCTGTTAGCAAACACTGACTCACGGGAAATGCGGCAACCACTTCCTGTTGACATTGTGAAATGCTGTCTTTGGGGTTATTTGTTCTCGCAGTAGACTTGACAAATGGTCTAGGTAACAAACTTTACCCTTCAGCCTGTGAGCCTAAGAGTGGAAGACAATGTCTCATTTTATGCTAACTTCTTGATTGAATTTTCCCTTAAGTATACTCAGCACTTGAGCATTTGGAACTTTGAGATAACCTCTAACTCCAAGTATATTCAGCACAACACAATATGGTTCCATATGCACTGGCCTGACATCTGCTGAGTGGAGATCTGGGGAAGGACCTGGCAACATATGATATAAGCCACACATCTGTAGCTGTTCCCTTTCACAAACGCAGATGCTGAATTAAGGCTGATATCTTCTCCTTTATCTGGAAATATTCCACTGGTACTCATCATCCCTGTGCCTCCGTGCCCAACAGCACTGTGAGTGTACTTTGACCAGAAGGGTTGCAGCAGATCAAGCAGGTGGCTCAGACGCCACCTTCTTCAGGGTCATTAGGATAGGCAATAAATGCTGACCTTCCTCAGAGTTTACATCCAAAACAAAATTATGTAAAAGCATGGCCCTGGCAAGATTAGAGTCCAAAAAGTTATTGTAAGGAATATGAATGAGTGTCAAATGGTTTACTTCTATTCTTATTTTCTAACCCTATGTTTCTAGTTTTTTCTTACAGAACCCCTTGATATAATTTCCTTTAGAAGATCTAGAACAAAGACCACTATTACAAGTTGACAAGAGATCTTCCAGAAATAGTATGGTCAACCTTTTCACTATTAATTCACATCTCCAGCCACCTTCCAGTGCAGTTATGACAGCAACATCCAAGAGCACAAAGAGTCCTGCAGGAGTGATTCACTCGCATGCCTTCTAATCATCAATGGTTCAATTTAAAATCACAGAATACAATCTGAAATTCTTACTCTTCACAGATACCCATGAAATAGAGAGAAAAATATGCAAAAGAATGAATGACAGAAAACGTTAGTACCCCAGAGCCCCCCCAACTTGCTCCAGCAAAAGCATCAAGCCCTACCACCCACCATGCAAGCAATCGCTTAAGCCTCCAGGGACCCTGATATAGAGCCTATCAAAACTACTGTCCTTCCCAACACTTCAACACCTCAAACAGGCGCTCTCTCTCTCTCTCTCGCTCTCATTAATGAGGCCTAGAAAGATAATGCTTCTGCCACAGTGAGAGGGGAGAGCAACAGTTCACTGTTTCAATGTTTAAATCTGCAGCATTGGTTTTTCAAGTTTCCCTGACTTGAAAACCAAGAGACTCTCACTCACCATCGAGAGAGAGATCACTCGAGTGCAGAGGCCTCTGATATCTGTGCACACCACCTGTTATTTCAATGTTTCAGTTTCCCACAATGCTTCAGTCAGTGAGGAACTAGGTCGTTCACAGGGCCACACCCCGAAGGTGCACATCTTCCAAGCTGCTCCTGGTCATATTGACTCAGCAAGCTCCAAGAGCGAGAACCCAAAGCCCGTGAAGAACCGTAGTTTGAGCTGCAGCTGTAGATCATGTACTCCAAAAGGACCCCAGCCACCTTGAAAAAGGAAAAAGAAGACATGAGAACAGCAACTTAAACTGTTTCACAGATGAACTGAAAGAAGTCCACTAGGTCCGCAAAAACCTCTGGTGCCATCTTTAGCTCGTCTCACTCCTCCCTTCCTGTCGCAGGTTGTGCGTTAAGCACCCACCATATCATCAGACACGTTGACTACAGATGTTCATTTCACAGAGCATTTAGTACAGGAGTTGGGACATTCTGTTACAGTTGTATAATTCATTAGCGAGGCTGAATTTGGAGTACTGTGTACATTACTGGTCAATCTGTTATAGAAAAGCTGTGGTTAAACTGGAAAGAATTCGGAAAAGATTTGCCAGGACTAGGGGGCTTGAGCTATAGGGAGAGATTGGCCAAGTTATGTTTTTATTCCTTGGAAGGTAGGAGAATGAAGGGTGACATTATAAAAAATGTTTAAATTTATTAGAGCCATAGATAAGGTGAATAGTAATAGTCTTTTCTTCAGAGTAAGGGAATCCAAAACTAAGGAGCATGGATTTAAGTTGAGAAGGGAAAGATTTAAAAAGGGACCTGAGGGGCAAATTTTTCACACACGGGGTGCTGACCTGCCCAAGGAAGTGGTTGAGGTATGTATAATAGTATCATTTACGAAAGACTTGGATTGGTACATGGAGGGATAGCGATTGAACATAGAACATAGAACATAGAAATTTACAGCACATTACAGGCCCTTCGGCCCACAATGTTGTGCTGACCATGTGACCTATTCTAGAGACTACCTAGAATTTCCTTAGTGCATAGCCCTCTATTTTCCTAAGCTCCATGTACCTATCTAAGAGGCTCTTAAAAGACTCTATTGTATCTGCTTCCACCGCCGCTGCTGGCAGTGCATTCCACCCACACAGTACTCTCTTTGTGGAAAAGCTTACCCCTGACATTCCCTCGGTACCTTTTTCCAAGCACTTTAAACTATGCCCCCTCATGTAAACCATTTCAGCCCCTGGAAAAAGCCTCTGGCTATCCACACTATAAGTACCCCTCGTCATCTTATACACCTCGATCAGGTCAATTCTCATCCCTTGTCGGTCTAACCTGTTCTCATAAGGTACCATCAAGGCAACATCCTTGTAAATCTCCTCTGCACTCTCTCTAGTATCCACATCCTTCCTGTAGTGAGGTGACCAGAACTGAACACAGTACTCCAAGTGGGGTCTGACCAGGGTCTTATATAGCTGTAACATTGCTTCACGGCTCTTGAACTCAATCCCACAGTTGATGAATGCCAATATACCATACACCTTAACAACACTGTCAACCTGTGTAGCAGCTTTGAGGGTCCTGTCGACATAGACCCCAAGATCTCTCAGATCCTCCACACTGCAAAGAGTCTTGCCATTTATATTATATTCTGTCTTGGGTGGAAGTAACCATTACTTGTTGACAATTATCACTGCTCAATTATCACTTCTATTTCCCAATAGTTCTTTTCACCGCTGATTCCAAATGCAGGAGATTAGTGTCTGAGTGGGCACTTTGATCAGCTTGGACCTGTTTGGGCCAAAGAGCTGGAATCCGTGTTGTATTGCTCTATGACTCTTCATGATGTCACTTACAGAGCGGAACTGAGGTGACAACTTTGCAAAACAGCTCCATTCATTCTGCCTCCCCTCACGCCTGAGCTCCTAGTTAGTTACCCGTCATTTTCTTTCTCCATTTCAATGGCATCTTCCACTTTCTTATTTATTGGGACGGCCTCTTTTCACATTTTATATCAATGATTTTGATGATGAAATAGATAGAGTTCTGGCCAAGTTTGCAGACGATACAAAGATTGCTGGAGGAGCAGGTAGTGTTGAGGAGTAGGGAGGTTGCAGAAAGACAGATTGGCAGAATGGAAAAAGAAGTAGCAGATGGAATATAGTGTAGGGAAGTGTTTGGTCATGCACTTTGGTAGAAGAAATGAAGCCTTAGGCTATTTTCTAAATGGAGAGGACATTGAAAAATCAGAGGTGCAAAGGGACTAGGGAGTCCTTGGGCAGGATTCCCCAAAGGTTAACTTGCAGGTTGAATCAATGGTAAGGAAGGCAAATGCAATGTTAGCATTTATTTTGAGATGACTAGAATATAAGAGCAAGGATGTAATGCTGAGGCTTTATATGGCATTGGTCAGACTACACCATGATCTTTTAAGCAGTTTTGGGCCCCTTATATAAGAAAAGAGTTGTAGACATTGGGGTGGGTTCAGAGAAGGTTGACAAGAATGGTTCCATGAAAGAAAGAGTTAATGTATGAAGACCATTTCATGGCCCTGCACCTGAACTTGCCAGAGTTTAGAAGAATGAGAGGAAATCTAACTGAAACATATTAAATATGTAAAGGCCTAGATAGAGTGGATGTGCAAAGGATGATTTCCATAGTGCAGTGGTTTCCAGCCTGGGGTCCTCGGATCCCTTATATAATAGTATTTGTCCATGAGAAAAAAAAGAGGTTGGGAACCACTGCTATGGTGGGTGAGTCTAGGATGAGAGATCACAGCCTCAGATAGAGGGATGGCCATTTAGAACAGAGAGAAGGAGGAACTTATTTAGCCCGAAGGTAGTGAATCTGTGGAATTCATCACCATGGACGGCTTTGGAGGCCATGTCATTGAGTATATTTAAAATGAAGGCTGAGATGTTCTTGTTTAGTCAGAGCATCAAAGGCTACCATAAGAACATAAGATATAGGAGCAAAAGATATTGGCCATTTGGCCCATCGAGTCTGCTCTGCCCTTTCATCATGGCTAATCCATTTCCCTCTCAGTCCCAAATTCCTGCCTTCTCCCCGTGTCCCTTCATGCCCTGACCAATCAAGTACCCTAATGCTGATAGTGATTTTAATAAACAACTCCATCAGAATATTAGAAAAGCAAGTTCTGAGGATGATATTATAGTTATGGGAGACTTTAATTTCCCAAATATTGAGTGGGAGAACCCAGTGACTAATGGATTACAGGAAAGTGAATTCATTGTCTTATCAAATGATGGTTTTTTTGACCCACTATGCAAATACACCATCAAGAGGGGAGGTCTGTCTAGATTTTACATTCTGTAACAATCAGGATGTGGAAGTTGTTGAGCCTTTAGAAACAAGTAACCGTAACAATAGTAGACTCAAAGTTGTTTGGAAGAGTATATCAGTAAAAACCAAAGACATTAAAATTGAAAGGCAAGGTTTGTGCAGATGTGGCAAAGACTTCAAAAGGTCATCTGGAAGGAACTGCTTGACATTGAGTCAGTCGAGGAACATTGGGGTCAGTTTAAAGAGTTAATACCCGCGGTGTGGGAAATGTTCATACTCAAAGTTGAGAGGATCAATAAAAATAATAGAATAACTACATGGATGAATAAAGATATGCATAAAAATAATTTGAAGAAAAGACAGCTATGTAAGGAATACAGAAAAAATAATAACATTAACCATAGGGCAGATGAAAATGTGAGAGCTACAGTCAAGAGGGAAATTTGGATTGCCGAAAGGCAGGTTGAGAAAGATACTGCTGACAATGCTAAGACTGACACCAAGAGATTTTTCCAATATTTTAGTGGTTAAAGAAAAGTCAAGGGGGAAATTGTGTGTTGGGAATAATAGTGGGGTAATAAATTATGCAGTAAAGGATATAGTGGATACTCGTAACTCATATTTTGCTAAAGTATTCACCTGCGATAATGTTAGCAATATGCCAGTAAGTGTAGAAAAAAGTAAGATTGTTTTAATTGACTTAGAGATCTTAGAAAGTGAGGTCTTAATTCAGAGGAAAAGGCTGAAAGTTAATAAATCTCTAGGGCCAGCCAACATATATCCAACAGTACTTAAAGAGATCTGTGATTATATATATAAACTCCTAACATGTATTTTTTTAAATGTCAGTAAAGACTAGTGAAATGCATAAGGATTGGAAATGGGCTAATGTTGTCCCAGTATATAAGAAGGGTGACTGCACTGACCCTGGTAACTACAAACCAGTAAGCTTAACGTGTAACGTAGGTAAAATAATAGAAACATTAATAAAGAATGAAATAGAAGAGCATCTCATAAGAACAGGCATGTTAGCAGAAAGCCAGCATGGGTTTCAAAAGGGGAAATCATGTTTTACCAATATGCTGAAGTTCTATGTAGTGGCAACTAAAATTTATGATAACAATAGAGTGGTTGATATCATTTACTTGAACTTTCAGAAGGCTTTTGACAAGGTACCCCACAAGAGGTTAATAACCAAATTACAGGAGGTAGGGAGTCAAGGTAAGGTGTGTGAATGGTTACAGAATTGGTTCAAAAAAAATCAGTGAGTTATTGTGAGAGGATGATTTTCACACCTAGAGGATGTTAAACGTGGGGTTCCACAGAAATCAGTTTTAGTGTTGCTGCTGTTTTTAACTTACAATAATGATTTGGATAAACACATAACAAATATACTAGTAAAGTCTTCAGAAGACACAACATTAGAGGGTCAGGCTGATAACGCTCAGGCAGCAGACTCAATACAGTTAGATATAAACAAAACCCAGATGTGGGCAGAAAAAAATCACAGATGAAATTAACTGTAAGTAAATGTAAAATATTACATATAGGAAGTAGAAATATTAGATATAAATATACAATGGGAGGTGTTAAGTTAGAAAGTGCACTGTATGAGAAGGAATTGGGAGTCCTGGTAGACTCTTCACTATCGACATCTAGACAATGCACAGAAGTGATTAGGAAGGCTAATAGAATGTTGGACTATATAATGCGCTCAGTGGAGTTTGAGTTTAGATACGTTCACCTTAAGCTGTATAATGTGTTTGTGAGGCCATATCTTGAGTACAGTGTACAATTTTGGTCTCCATATTTTTTAGAGGGATGTGAAGGCATTGGAGGTGGTTCAGAGAAGGGTGACTAGACTCATTCCAGGTCTGCAGGTAATGATCTATGAAGAAAGATTCAAATAATTTAGTCTTTTTAGCCTAAGTAGATGTAGAATGAGAGGAGACATCACAATCATCAAGGGCATAAGTACGGTGGATGCCAGTTGCTATTTCAAAATTAATCCATCAAAGAGGACACAGGGCCTTAGATGGAGACTGGTTCCAGGGAGATTTGAGACTAAGATCAGGAAGCATTTCTTTACACAGCGAGTTGTGGACACGTGGAACAAACTACCTAGTTATGTTGTTGAAAGTAGTGCCTTAGAGACTTTCAAATCTAAACTCGATAGTTATTTCAACACACTATATGAATAGGAATTTGACAAGCTTTGTTGGGCCAAATGTCTTGTTCTTGTCAAAAACTTTCCAATGTTCTAATGTACTATCATCCTCTGTATTAAATATTCCCAAAAATTTGGTCTCCATGGCCGCATGTGGCAACGAATTCCACAGATTCACCACTCTCTGGCTGAAGAAATTCCTCCTTATCTCCATTCTAAGTGGATGTCCTTCTATTCTGAGGCTGTGTTCTCTAGTCTTCAACTCTCCCATCATAGGAAGCATTCCCTCCACATCCACTCTATTGAGGCCTTTCAACCTTCAATAGGTTTCGGTGAGATCCCCTCCACACACTTCCAAATTCCATTGAGTACAGGCCCAGAGCCATCAAACACTCTTCATATGATCAGCCTTTCAATTCCAGAATCGTTTTTGTGAATCTCCTTTAAACCCTCTCTCAGGTTAACATTTTGTTTCTTAGATAAGGGGCCCAAAACTGCTCACAATACTGTAAGTGAGGTCTCAACAATGCCTTATAAATCCTCAACATTACGTCCTTGCTTTTATGTTCTAGTCATCTTGGAATGAATGTTAACATGGCATTTGTCTTCTTTACCACCAACTCAGCCTGTAAATTAACCTTTAGGGAATCCTGCATGAGGACTCCCAAGTCCGTTTAGAATTTTGAAATTTTTCTGCATTTAGAAAATTGTCTTTGCTTTTATTTCTTCTAGCAAAGTGCATGACCATACACTTCCTGACACAGTATTCCAACTGCCACTTTTTGCCCATTCTCCTAATCCATCTAAGTCTTTTTATAGCCTCTCTGCTTCCTCAACACTACCTGCCCCCACCTATTTTCTTTATCATCTGTTGATTTGTGGTTACAAAGCCATCAATTCTATCATCCAAATCACTGATATATAACAAAAAGAAGTGATCCCAACTCAGGCCCCTGTGGAACACCACTAGTCTCTGGAAGCCAAACAGAAAAGGCTCCCTTTATTTCCACTCTGTGTCTCCTGCCAATCAGCCAATGTTCTACCTAAGCTAGTATCTTTCCTGTAAGACCATGGGCTCAACTTGTTAAGCAGCCTCATGTATGGCACCTTGTCAAAGATCTTCTGAAAATCCAAGTATACAACACTAACCAATTCTCCTTTGTCTATCCTGCTTGTTATTTCTTCAAAGGATTCCAACAGACTTGGCATGCAAGATTTTACTTTGAGGAAACCATGCTGACTACAGCCTATTTTATCATGTGCCTCCAAGCACCTCAAAGCCACATTCTTAACAATTGACTCCAACAACTTCCCAACTACTGAGCTCAGACTAACTGGACTATAATTTCCTTTCTTCTGCCTCTCTCCCTTCTTGAAGAGTGGAGTGACATTTGCAATTTTGCAGTACTCCAAAAACACGGCAGAATCTATTGATTCTTGAAAGATGATTACAAATGCCTCCATAATCTCTTCAGCCACCTCTTTCAGAACCCTGGGGTGTAGATCATCTGGTCCAGGTGACTTACCTTTCTTAAGACCCTTCAGTTTCCCAAGCACCTTCTTCATAGTAATGACAATCTCACGCACTTCTGTCCCCTGACACTCTCAATCTTTCAACATACCGCTAGTGTCTTCCTTCGTGAAGACAGATGAAAAATATTCATTCAGTTCATCCACAATTTCCTTGTCCAGCATTACTACCTCTCCAGCATTATTTACTAGTGGTCTGATATCTACTCTCTCCTCTCCTTTACTCTTTTTATATCTAAAGAAGCTTAAATATTATTGGTTTACTTACCTTTGTATTCCATCTTTTCCTTCTTTATGACTTTTTTAGTTGCCTTCTGTTTGGTTTCTAGAGGTTTCACTATCATCTTCCTTCCCACTAATTTTTGTGATATGATATGCCCTTTCTTTGACTTTTATGTTGGCTTAGACTTCATTTGTCAGTCATGATTGTGTCATCCTGCCTTTAGAATACTACTTCTTCTTTGGGATGTATCTATACTTCACCTTTCAAATTGCTCCCAGAAACTTCAGCCATTACTGCTCTGCCATCATCTCTGCTCGTGTCCTCTTCCAATCAGTTTAGGTCAGCTCCTCTCAAATGCCTCTGTAATTCCCTTTAGTACACTGTAATACTGATACATCTGACTTTAGCTTCTCCTTCTCAAACTGCATGGTGAATTCTATCATATTATGATCACTGACCTGAAGAGTTCCTTTACCTTAGTTCACTAATCAATTCTGATTCATTGCGCAACACCCAATGCAGATTAGCTGATCCCCTGGTGGGCTCAACCGCAAGCTGCTCTAGGAAACCATCTCATAAGCATTCTACAAAGTCCCCCTGCTGGGATCCAGCACCAACCTAATTTTCCCAATCTACCTGCATATTGAAATCCCACATGACTATTGTAACATTGTCCTTTTGGCATGCATTTTCTATCTCCCATTGTAACTTGTAGACCACGTCCTTACTACTGTTTGAGGGTTTGCAGATAACTCCCATTGGGATCTTTTTATCCTTGCAGTTTCTTAGATCTACCCACAACAATTCTACACCTTCCAAGACTATGTCACTTCTTTCTAAGGATCTGAATTCATTTGCAGCAGATCCACCCCACCCGCTTTATCTACCTGCCGGTTCTATTGATACAATATGTATCTTTAGACGTTAAACTCTCGGCTATAATCTTCTTTCGACCACAATTCATACTGTTACATCATCAGCAACAATGAATATAGAATTGAATCAGGTTTTATAAACAAACATAAACATTTATTAAACTCTGCTCAACAATAGCAAAAGGTATGCAAACGACTAACTTAACCGGAAGTTAACTGCTATACAGCAACTCTGGAACAGTTCTTAAAGTGGTAAATTCGAACACAGTTTTAAAGTGGTAAATTCGAACGCAGTCTCAAAAGTCCAAGTGATTTACACAGTCAATAAGGAGAGACTTCTCTGGAAGCAGATTTCTTCGAAGACGTAATGTTACTGCTGATTCTGTCCAAAGGATTCATGACGAAGGAAATGAAAGAGCTTAAAGGAAGTGACCTATTCCTGGCGAATGAACACTGCACAAACCTTCCTGATCTTACAGGGGTTATCTCAGATGCAGGTCACTATTTCTGATCGAAGATTCAATAAGGTTGATCCTGTATTAAACTGCCGAACGACACCAACTTTACTCAATCCTTCAGGTTCCTATATTTTAGTAAAGTCTTCATTCTCCAGTACGAGACTTACAACAGAAAGTAAAACTCCACTTTAAAATGAAACTGCATCATGAGATGAATACGCAGCATAACAGAGTAACTGACAAATTAAACAATGAATCAACTGCGTAACGGTGGGAGTTTCCCTTTTATATACCTGTAGGGGACATGTCATCACATGACCTCACACTGGCAGGAAAATTACATCACCCCACCATCACGAGACCATTACATCATGCTCGCAAGATACTCAATTACATCACGGTCATAAGACAATCACGAGATACCCACAAGGTATGTAACAATACATGCCAATCTGTAACTGCGCTACACGTTCATCTGCCTTATTCTGTGTTCTGCGTGCATTCAAATATAACACCTTTAGTCCTGTTTTCCTCGTCCTTTTTGATTTTGTCCCCTTTTCCATTGCAACTCATCCCACTGACTGCAATTTTGCTCTATCATCACCCTATCCTTGCTAGCAGTCTCACTATATATTGCCTCAGTTTGTAAACCAACAACCCCATCCTGAGCCCTATCACTCCAGTTCCCATCCCCTTACCAAATTGTTTATCCCCTTCCGAATAGCTCTAGCAAATGTTCCAGCAACGATATTGTCCCCCCCCCCAACAGGTTCAGGTGTAACCCGTCCCTTTAGTACATCTTCAGTACATTTCATACCTTGCCAAGAAGAGGTCCCAATGATCCAGAAATCTAAACCCCTGCACTAGTTCCTCAGCCACTCATTTGTCAACAGATGCTCCTATTCTTGCCCTCATTGGAATGTGGCACAGGCATCAATCCAGAGATTACTACCCTGGTGGTCCTGCTTTTCGGGTTCCTACCTAGTTCCCTAAAATCTCTCTTCAGGACCTCCTCACCTTTCCTACCCATGGCATTGGTGCCAATATGTACCTAGACCTCTGGCTGCTTACCTTCCCCATTGGAATGCTGTTTATCCGATCCAAGTTGTCCCTGACCCTGGCACCTGGGAGGCAACATGCCATCTGGGTGGCTCTATTGTGTCCACAGTTTCTCTAACAATAGGATCTCCTCTGCCATTGCAGTCCTCTTTACCTCTCTTTTCTTCTAAGTCACAGAACCAGACTCAGTGTCAGAGACCCGGTTGTTGCAGTTCCCCCATGGTAGATCATCCCCTCTCAATAATATCCAAAACTGTAAACTTACTATTGAGGGTGCTCTGTACTGGTTGCCTATTTCCCTTTTCTCTCCTGACAGACACCTAGTTGCCTGCCTCCTGCAACTCAGAGGTGACTGCCTCCCTGTAGCATCTATCTATCACTTCCTCAGTCTCCCATATAAGCCAAAGGTCACTGAGCTGCAACACATTCTCTGAAGAACAGCAGCTCGGTGCAACTGGTGCAGATGTGGTTATCCGGGTGGCAGGAGGTCTCCCAGAAATCCCACATCTCACACAAAGAACACAACACAGCCCCTAGAGCCATCCTTGCTGCATTAATTGTTCCTTGACAGATGGTGAACGAAGAATAAAGAAGAAGAAGAAGAAGAAGCTTACCAGATATTTACCTTGCCCAAGCCTGATCTTGCCAAAGCCTTATGAGCCAAAGCCACTCTAACACTGGCCCACTCACACAATGACCATTCTAACAATGGCTGCTCAGTTTTCCCTGCTTTATTTTTATTCGCCCTGTCTAATGTTACAGGGAGAAGGCAGGAGAATGGGGTTAAATGGGATAATAAATTAGCCACGATGGAATGGTGGAGCTGACTCAATGGGCCTAATGGCCTAATTCTGCTCCTATATCATGCAGTCTTACCATCTAATCAAGACACTTAACTTTTCAAATTAAGTAAGTTATTAATTTAAAGTAAGTTCAAGTTAAAAAATACAAATCTACACAAAAAGATGTTTAAACATTTTGAATAATTTCTAAAAAATTGTTGGATTCTTGGGATTTTTTGTTGAAAAATGCAGTTTTGTGTGAAACTGGGAACAAAATCCAGCAAACTTTAGTCTGAACACCTACAGAGGGATTGACATAGAGAGCTTTAGCAAATTTGAAATATGTATCCTGGAGAAGGGAATCAAGGGATTCTGGGAAACAGCTGATAGGCATAATTAAAGGAGAAGGATTCACAAAGAGATTAAGTAATCCCATCAAACAATTTGAGTAACTAGCCATAAAAGAAGCCTAGAACAACCTCCCTATATAGTAAGCTAGAGCTAGTTACAAGCAGCAAGTTTAGAATGAGAAGGGGCCAGGTTCAATTAACAACATGTCTTTTCAATTCTTGCCTCTTTCTTTCCAGTCCTGATGAAGTGTCTCAGCCTGAAGTGTTGACTATTTATTCATTCCCATAGATGTGGCCTAACCTGCTGAGTTCCTCTAGTATTCTCTGTGTGTTGCTCTGGTTTTGCAGCATCTGCAAAATCCTTTGTGCTTTCAATCAACATAAGTTTTTTTTTGTGATATCACTCTGGAGGAACATTGTATCATTTTTTAATGCATGTATTTCTAAATGACAATAACTGAGGACTGAGTGTCCTCATAATCTAAAAAAAAGTTTTATGTTTAGTTGTAATTTCTAAATATTTCTGATTCTCCCATCAAAATTTCAGGACATGAGGAATAAACTGGAAAACATCTTGTTACTTTTGAATCACAGTGAAGAATTCCTGGCTGGTCATAAGTCCTGCTGCTAATATCATCTAAAAATAGCATCTAGCCATGAAGAAGACACACCAGCAGCTCTACTTCATCAGGGTTTTGAGGAGATTTGGTATCTCACCAAAGACACCTGCAGATTTCTATAGGCGTACACTGGGAAGCATTCTGACTAGATGCATCACAACCAAGAGTGGACACGCCAGTGCACCAGATCATGTTGTTACTTATTTTGTTCTATTTCTTTATTTTATAATTTATAATCATTTTGTGTTTTTGCACTGTACTGTGGCCACAAAACAACAAATTTCACAAAATGTAAGAGTGATAATAAACCTGATTCTGTTTCGGATTCTATTTACATATCCTCTCATTCTAATACCATTCTCAATACTTCCCTTCTAAAATTCAAAAGTTCGAAGTAAATTTATTTTCAACATTCATATACTTCACTATATGCAACCTTAAGATTCTTTTTCTGGCAGAATAATAAAGAAATACATTAGAATTCATGCAAAAGTATACATAACAAAGACTGACAAACATCCAAAGTGCAAAAGAGGACAGAATGTGCAAATTTAAAAAATGTTAAATACTACTGAAAATATGAGTTGTAGCATCACTAATAGTGAGCCTATAGGCTGTGGAGTCGGTTCTGCGTTGTGGTGAGTGAATTAATCCACGCAGACTCTGAAGTCTGGTGGTTACATGGTAATAACAGTTTCTGAATCTGGTGCTGCTGGAGCAAAGGCTTCTGTACCTCTGCTCGAAGAGACCATGGCTTGGATGAAGGGGCTCTTTGATGAAGGATGCTGCTTTCTTGTGGCAGTGCTTCTTGTAAAGGTGTTCAATGATGGGGAGGGCGTTTCCTGTGATAGACTGAGAATTATCCACCACCTTTTGAATACTTTCCTGTTCTTGGGCGTCAGTGATTCCATACCAACTCATGTTGCAACCAGTTAGGATACTCTCCACCGTGCATCTATAGAAGTTTGTTAAAGTTTTAAATGATATGCTGAATATGCACAAACTTCTATGAATGTAGACCCTCTGTTATTATGCATTCTTTGTAATGATACTTACATGCAGGTCCCAGGACAGATCCTTTGATGTAGTACCACCAAGGAATTTAAAGTTATTGACTATCTCCACCTCTGATTCACTAATGAGGAATGGTTCATGTGTCTCCAGTTTCTTCCTCCTGTAGTCAATAACCAGCTCTTTGATCTTGCTGATGTGAAGTGAAAGGCTGGTTGTTAGGGCATCATCCAACCAGATTTTGGTCTCCCTCCTGTATACCGATTCATCACCAACTATGATAAAGTCAGCAACAGTGGTGTCATCAGCAAACCCACCACTAAACACATCTTTCCCTGCCCGCCCCCTGCTTTCCGCAGAGAACACTCCCTGCGTGACTCCCTTGTCCATTCGCCCCCCCCCATCCCTCCCCACTGATCTCCCTCTTGGCACTTATCCTTGTAAGCAGAACAAGTGCTACACATGCCCTTACACTTCCTCCCTCACTACCATTCAGGGCCCCAGACAGTCCTTCCAGGTGAGGTGGCACTTCACCTGTGAGTCAGCTGGGGTGATAGACTGCATCCGGTGCTACTGATGTGGCCTTCTATATATTGGCGAGACCTGATGCAGACTGGGAGATCGTTTTGCTGAACACCTACGCTCTGTCCGCCAGAGAAAGCAGGAACTCCCAGTGGCCACACATTTTAATTCCACATCCCATTCCCATTCAGATATGTCTATCCACGGCCTCCTCTACTGTAAAGATGAAGCCACACTCAGGTTGGAGGAACAACACCTCATATTCCATCTGGGCAGCCTCCAACCTGATGGCATGAACACTGACTTCTCAAACTTCCGCCAATTCCCCACCTCCTCCTTGTACCCCATCCGTTATCTATTTATATACACACATTCTTTTTTTCTCTCTCTCCTTTTTCTCCCTCTGTCCCTCTCATTATACCCCTTGCCCATCCTCTGGGTTTTCCCCCCTTCCCCCTTTTCTTTCTCCCTCAGCCTCCTGTCCCATGATCCTCTCATATCCCTTTAGCCAATCACCTGTCCAGCTCTTGGCTCCATCCCTCCCCCTCCTGTCTTCTCCTATCATTTCAGATCTCCCCCTCCCCTTCCTACTTTCAAATCTCTTACTAGCTCTTCTTTCAGTTAGTCCTGACGAAGGGTCTCGGCCAGAAACGTTGACTGTACCTCGTCCTAGAGATGCTGCCTGGCCTGCTGCGTTCACCAGCTACTTTTATGTGTGTTGCTTGAAATTCCAGCATCTGCAGATCTTCTCGTGTTTGTGAACTTAAATATGACTTTGGAACAGTACTTAAGCACACAATCATCAGTATAAAGTGAGCAGAGAAGGGCAGCACAGCTTTGAGGTGGACCTGGCTGACAGTTAGTGTGAAAGTGATGTTTCTGCCAATCTGAACTGACTGGGGTCTGCAAGTGAGGAAACTGAGGATCCAGTTGCACAGGGAGGAATTGACGCCAAGATCTTAGAGCTTAGCGATTAACTTCAGGTGAATGACAGTGTTAAATGTTGAGCTATAGTCAATGAACAGCATTCTGATGTATGCATCCTCATTGTTCTGGAGCTCCAGAGATGAATAAAGGGCGTCTGCTATTGACTTGTTCAACAAATTGAAGTGGATCAAAGTCAGTAGTCAGGCAGATATTGATATACTTCATGACCCTATGTGTGTTGCTCTCAAAGTGCTTCATCACAGTGGGCAAAAGTGCTACTGGATGATAGTCCCTGAGGCAGGTTACCACATTCTTCTTGGGCACAGGTATGATTGAAGCCTTCTTCAAGCAGTTGGGTACCTCAAACTGCCAGTAAGAGGTTGAAGATGTCTGTAAACACTCCAGCTAGTTGATTAGCACTGCTCTTCAGTTGTTGGATTATGTTGTTCTCCGATCTTGGTTATCCATTTGCAAACGTCTCATCACCATACGAGGAGATATCGTTAGTGCACTGTTCATGTCTCTATGTATGGTGAAGAAACGTTTGCAAATGGATTTGCCAAGTTCAGAGAACAACTCAAACTAACCATCAACAACCCGAGCTACACATTTTCTAGTTCTTCCGAACAGCTCTTTAGTCTTCGGCCAGGTACACTGTCTGGTCCAGATGTTTTCTGTGGGTTCACCCTCCTGAAGGATGCTTTCATGTCAGTCTCAGAGGCTGAAATCACAGAGTCCTCAGGGGTTGTGGGGGTTCATGAAAGTGCCTTCATGGTCAGTGCGAGCATGGTCAAAGGGCATTGAACGCATTTGGGTGCGATATCTTGTTGTCACATATGTTGCTTTGTTTTGCGTCATAGCAGCTGATAGCATTCAAGCCCTGTCACAGCTTTTGAGCATCCTCCTATGATTCAAAGTCGGTTTGGAATTGCCAGTTCACATGTGAGGTGGCTTTCTGGAGGTCATACCTGAACCTCATGTATTTTTTTTAGATTGCCAGTCCTGAATGCCCTCTTGGTTCAGCTAGAAGATTCTTAATGATATTGTGTGTATACACTCATCCATGAGAGTCTTTATAAATTCTGTAACAACTGTAGTATATTCACTTAGGTCCTTTGATGAGTCTTTCAGCATGGCCCAGTCCGCCAACTTGAAGCAATCCCATGGCTGCTCTTCTGCCTCCCCGACCACCTCTTCTTTGTCGTCCTTACCTCTAGTGCTTTGCTCTTTAGCCTCTGCCATATGCAAGTAGGAGGACAGCCAGGTGACCAGGTTTCCTGAAAGGAGGTTGAGGGATGGAATGGTAGGCATTCTTAATGGTAGTGTAGCAGTGGTCAGGAATGATCCTCTGGTGCTACAGGTAATGTGCTGATGGTAGTTGGGCAGAGATTTCTTCAAGCTGGTCCTCTAAAAGTCCCTGGCAAAGATGTGAAAGGCATCAGGTTAAGCTGTTTCCTGTTTCTTAATAATGGTACTTAATGCATCAAGTGCTTGCTTAACATTGGTTTTTGGCAGTATATAAACTGAGGTCAGGATTACAGTGGAGAAATCACTCGGTAAATAGAATGGTTAGCACTTAATCGTTAGCTGTTACAAGTCAGGAGAACAAAAGTGAGACAAGACAGCTACATCCGAGCACTGTGATGTGTTTATTATGAAGTAGACACCACAATATCTACCCTTGCCTGATGCCACCTACCAGTCCATTCTGTAAATAACAATTAACCTGGAACAGGACCTTGGTGAGGTTGCATCTGGAAAATTGCTATGCGGGTATTACAGTGGTCTCCCTATCCAACAAAAGAGATGGTTGTGACTAAGAGGGTGAAACGAATGCTTACAAGATTGATTTCTTGGCTAGGGGTTGTGTAGTAGGCAGAGTTGTACGGACTGAGCTTATACAATCCATATTTTTAGATAGGAATGCCCTAGTTGAAACATACAAAATTCTTTTTGCAGCAAATGTGGTGTTTCCCTGGCCTGAGTTTATAGAACCAGGAGACACAATGTCATATTAGGTAATTGACTCAGGATGGAGGTCTGGAGTGAGTTCTTCAGTAGTGAACAATGGAATTCAATAAGTGTTGGGATTTTAAGATGAAGCAAGGGATATCGGTAAAGGAAAGTAACAATGAGGTAACAGGTATTACAGTATTCAGTAGACCTACCAAACACTACTTAAGTCTTTGGGATGTGGGCAGAGTCCAGTGCACCCAAAGATACCTACTGTGCAACAGAAAGAACTTATGTTCATATATTTTGCATTTGCACATGTCAAACCACAAATTATCAAGCTTAGTGGAAAGAGCTGTTTCAATTAACTTTCTTCTGGTTTGTACCTGATTTAGATTTACTTCTGTTACAGACACAATAGGAATTATTGGAGCGACCACTAGATGGCCCAGTTGCACTATCACAGAGAGGACTGAGATCCAAGAACCAATTTCTAACAAGGAAAAGGAAGCCATCTTAGTAAAAATACTACATGCAAACAGCTGTCTATAACCAGAATCAAACAGGTCAGTGAAGAGGACACGTAGTTGGCAGAGAATGGCTGATTTAAGATCAGTATTATCATTTTGCTGATCCCTGTTCAAACTCACATCTACACCTTCCAAATAAAGACAACCAATGTCAGATGAAGTGAACAAAACCCTCATCAGTGGTCTCAGGGGAAAATACTTTTAGGCGCTTTCAAATATTTTCATTCATCAAATATATTATTGCTAAGCTACCCATATTTCATCAAGTACATTGCACTCAAGAGATTAGACTCCACAGAAATTAACATCTTTTCTCCTTTTTCTTCACGGCATTGTTGTCATTTTCCTTCCCATTTAAATGAAGGAACTAATGGCTCCTAAGGTAGGGTTAGGATGTTACAGGTTGGTGCAAGATCCTGATGGTAGCGGAGAAGTAATTATATTCAGAACTTGAGGAATGGTTCTTCAGGCTCTTTTATCTATCCAAAGAAGTAGATGCTGGACAACTTTCCCCATGTGAGAGTTGTTAAATTACTGATGACAAGTATAGAATGGAAATAAGGCAGAAATGAATGATCAATCCTTATGATAAATAAGATCTTAAGCATTTCTGAAGCCTCTATCAGAATTTTACAATGAAATAATAAACTGGATATAACAGCTGCTCTTGTCTGTAGCTATGTGGAATTTCTGATTGGTGAAGCCCCAGAATAGTAAGTCTGTCTGTAATGCTGAATTGCTCTGCAGCTACTGTAATTAAAGAAAATCAATTTTAAATCCAGAGATATTCTAAAGTGACACACACAAAATGCTGGAGGAACTCAGCGGGCCGGGCAGCATCTATGAAAAAGAGTACAGTTGACATTTAGGACCGAGACCCTTCATCAGTACTGGTCCTGATGAAGGGTCTCAGACTGAAATGTTGACTGTACTCTTTTCCATAGTTGCTAGCTGGCCTATTGAGTTCCTCCAGCATTTTGTGTGTTGCTTTTATTTCCAACATCTGCAGATTCTCTCTTGTCTATATTCTAAAGTGCATATCTCGTGTTTTCCACCTTTCAATTTGAAATGCATGTTAATAACACATTTTTTGCAGGAAACAATCTGCTGGCAGTATATCCGTTCAGTGTTTGTCCTGATTTAAGGGCATTTTTCTGGCAGTTACTCTAATGGCCACTAGATGGCTTAGTGGCATTATTGTACAAGGGAGAAGTGAGACTGGAGAGTGGAGTCTGAGATGCAAGAGCAGACATCCAGTGAAAAGTACACACAACACCATCTGGACAAAAGCATTGGGTGCAATTGCCTTTCTACAGCTGGAAACACACCGATGAGGAAAAACACCCCTTAAACACAAGACAATATACGAAGGACACTTCACATTATGGATCATATACAAAAAAATAAAATCAAAGCAATAGTGATAAGCGTGGACGCTGAAAAGACATTCGATTCAGTTAATTGGAATTTTCTTTACAGAGTTTTACATAGGTTTGGTTTCGATGGCACAATTATTAAAACTATACAGGCACTATATGACAACCCTACTGCTAGGATTAAAATCAATGGATATTTATCTAATAGTTTTACCCTAGAAAGGGGTAAGAGACAGGGTTGTGCATGGTCACCGCTACTCTTCGCATTATATCTGGAACCATTAGCTCAATACATCAGACAAAATGAAGATATCAGGGGAATTACTATTAAAGGGACAGAGCGTAAATTGCAAACAACAGGAATTCTGCAGATGCTGGAAATTCAAGCAACACACATAAAAGTTGCTGGTGAACGCAGCAGGCCAGGCAGCATCTCTAGGAAGAGGTGCAGTCGACGTTTCAGGCTGAGACCCTTCGTCAGGGCTGGTCGTCAAGACGCTGACGAAGGGTCTCGGCCTGAAACGTCGAGAGCATAAATTGACCTGTTACACGGATGACATTTTGATCTATCTAGGGCAACCAACATACTCTTTACCTAAATTGATACAATCCTTTGAACAATATGGTCAATTATCAGGATACAAGAACAACATAGATAAAACCCAATTACTTTCATATAACTATCAGAATGCAATTATCAGCCTATATATAAAAAATTAAGGAAGATATAACAAGATAGAACTTAATTCACACTGAGATCTAGGTGTTCTTGTACATCAGTCACTGAAAGCAAGCATGCAAGTACAGCAGGCAGTGAAGAAAGCTAACGGCATGCTGGCCTTCATAACAAGGGGAGTTGAGTATAAGAGCAAAGAGGTCCTTCTGCAGCTGTACAGGGCCCTGGTGAGACCACACCTGGAGTATTGTGTGCAGTTTTGGTCTCCAAATTTGAGGAAGGACATTCTTGCTATTGAGAGAGTGCAGCGTAGGTTCACAAGGTTAATTCCCGGGATGGCGGGACTGTCATATGTGGAAAGATTGGAGCGACTGGGCTTGTATACTCTGGAATTTAGAAGGCTAAGAGGGAATCTTATTGAAACATATAAGATTATTAAGGGATTGGACACACTGGAGGCAGGAAGCATGCTCCCGCTGATGGGTGAGTCCGGAATCAGGGGCCACAGTTTAAGAATAAGGGGTAGGCCATTTAGAATGGAGTTGAGGAAAAGCTTTTTCACCCAGAGAGTGGTGGATATATGGAATGCTCTGCCCCAGAAGGCTGTGGAGGCCAAGTCTGTGGATGCTGTCAAGAAAGAGATAGATAGAGCTCTTAAAGATAGTGGAATCAAAGGTTATGGGGATAAGGCAGGAACTGGATACTGATTGTGGATGATCAGCCATGATCACAGTGAATGGCGGTGCTGGCTCGAAGGGCTGAATGGCCTACTCCTGCACCTATTGTCTATTGTCTATTTTTTTAGT
Organism: Mobula birostris; assembly: GCF_030028105.1. Lineage (NCBI taxonomy): Eukaryota > Metazoa > Chordata > Chondrichthyes > Myliobatiformes > Myliobatidae > Mobula > Mobula birostris. The sequence continues at coordinate 76,640,490 of NC_092373.1, read as the reverse complement.
CTCAGTTCAAGGATTGAATGTATTAAAATGAATATATTGCCCAGACTATTATATCTCTTTCAGATCCTACCAATAGAGATTAATCAGAATCAATTCAATGAATTGAACAAAATGTTATCAAGATATATATGGCAAGGTAAACGGCCTAGAGTTCATCTCAAAACTTTGCAATTAGCCAAGGAAAAGGGGGGATGGAGCCTACCTTCTCTTAGAGATTATTATTTTGCAGCACAGTTGAGAGCTGTGATATGTTGGTGCAACCCATCATATGATGCTCAATGGAAAAACATTGAGGACAGGATACTTTCCATCCCCGTACAGGCAATTTTAGCTGATAACAACCTACAAAGGTATATAAATACTATTGATAATCCATAGGTGAAATGGACTCTTAAGGTATGAAAAACTATTATAAAAGAATATAAACTAGAGGGAGATAATTGCAATTCTTAAATGGTGTGCATATGACTCAGATCTTACCCCAAATAAACTGGATGCTAGAGTTAAGGACTGGACAGCTAAAAGAATAACAGTTTCTTTGCAATATAATGAAAGAAGGAACACTGTTTAGTTTTGAAATGTTTAAAGAGAAACACTTATTAGAAAAACAGGACTTTTATCGGTATCTACAGTTGTGACAATATATTAATAGGAGGGTTAAAAATGTAACCAAGGCAAGTACGTGTTTCATGGAGCTATTTAGAAAAGCATATAATTTAGATAACGGTAGTAGAATCATTTTAAGCATGTATAAGGGTTTGTCAAATCTTAAAACACATTTGACTTCATACATTAAAACAAAATGGGAGAAGGAAGGAGGGATAATTATATCTGAGGAAGAATGGACAATAATATGGAGGTATCAATGCAAGTGTACCAGTTCACAGAAATGGAGAGAGTTTGGATGGAAAAACTTGATAAGATATTTTATTACACCCTCTCAGAAATCCCATTATGATAGTAATCTCCCAGTTTGCTGGAGAAATTGTGGAAATTAAAATGAAAACCATTATCATATTTTCTGGGATTGCCCCGTTATCAAAGACTATTGGAGTGGGATACACAATGCCCTACAAGACATTTTTAAATGTGAAATACCCTTTGAAAGTAAGACCATATATTTTGGGTATATACCTCAAGAATAGTTGAAAAGAGATAGATATTTAATAAATATACTGCTGGTGGCTGGTAAAAAGAATCTTACCAGGAAATGGTTATCACAGGAGAGCCCGACTTTAAACACATGGATGGAAATTACAATGGATATTTACAAAATGGAGAAGATAACAGCATCTGTTAATCATAAGTTGGAACAATTTGATTCATATTGGGAAAAATGGTTCAACGACATTACACCTATTGGGCCTGATTTTATTCTCACAAAAAAGATCACTCCCTACTTGTATGTAGTTTTCTCCTTTTGCTTGTTCTTTCTTTCCTCTCTTTTCTATAGGTCAAATAAATATTATGTGGAGATTTGTGGCAAATATGATTATATGGTGTATATGTACAATATTTGAAATACATCTTACGGAAATGTTTGTTTGATGATGAACTTCAATAAAAAAATAAATTACAAAAAAAAGAAAAACATCTCTTTGAATTAACACTGGCATTTTGCAGGTTCACAGCCTAAACAAAATCAGATCTTGCATATTAAACCAAATACAATTAGTTAAGTAAGAAAGTTACTTTCCCTTCCTTCCACACAGCCCAACAAAACCCATTCAAATAAATGGGCTCAATGATCCTTTGTAGAATCAGGGAGCAGATTCCCAGTGTAATTTCTGGAAATCTCAGCCAGATCTTCCTCAACTGCCAGACTTTGAAGATTCTGTAACCAGAAATTGTTACAGAATCTGTAACCCTGAAAATGTTGACATCTGCATTCCCATATAAGTTTAAAAACATACCGACACATCCACTGAAGAATGCTGGATATTATGCAGAGCAAACTCCAGGCTTACAGAAGGAAATCAAGGAACATTGGGGTAGGGCAATAAATGGGAATTATAGTGGAAGGAGGAATAAATAATTGTCACAAAATAGCTTCTGTTATGAAGAATTAATGTAATAAGATAATGATGGAAGGTATTTCATCAATAGGAGGTCAAGTAAGTGAAGTATAATCAATGATAAGGAAAATGTACAAGCAACAAACTTACAATGCTAAAGCACTTTGGTTGGAGGCAAAGCCATCCACACCATTGAACACATCATTGAATCACCATGTTCAGGAACAGCCCATGCCCTTGAACTGTCAGCATCCTGAACCAGCATGGATAACTTCATTCCTCTCAACTCTGAACAGATCCCTCAACTTATGGACTCACTTTCAAGGACTTCACAAATCACGTTCTCCATATTATATATTTCCATTTTTTTTTATCAGACAGTTTGTCTTCCACATTAGTTATTTGTCAGTCTTTGTGTGTAGTTTGTCATGGATTCTATTGTAGTTCCCTGTTCTGCTGTGAAAACCTGCAAGAAAATGAATCTCAGGGTTGTGGAGTGGCTACTGCACAGGACCGAAAGAAGCTGCAGAAGGTTGTAAAGCTAGTCAGCTCCATCTTGGGCACTAGTCTACAAAGTACCCAGGACATCTTCAGGGAGCAGTGTCTCAGAAAAGCAGAGTCCATTACTTAGGGCCTCCAGCACCCAGGGCATGCCCTTTTCTCACTGTTACCATCAGGTAGGAGATACAGAAGCCTGAAGACACACACTCAGCGATTCAGGAACAGCTTCTTCCCCTCTGCCATCCAATTCATAAATGGACGTTGAAGCTTTGGACACTACCTCACTTTTTTTAATATGCAGTATTTCTGTTTTTGCACATTTAAAAAAAATGTATTCAATATATGTAATTGATTTACTTGTTTATTTATTATGTTTTACTTTATTTATTATTTTTTTCTCTCACTGCTAGATTATGCATTGCATTGAACTGCTGCTGATAAGTTAACAAACTTCACGTCACATGCCGGTGATTCTGATTCTGATATAACAAAAGTTCTCCAGACCTGGAAACATCCTTGTAAATCTTCTCTGTACTCTTTCAACCTTATTTAAATCTTTCCTGTAGTTAGGTGATCAAAACTGCGCACAATACCCCAAATTAGACTTCACCAATGTCTTATACAACTTCAACATAGCATCCCATCTCTTGCACTCAATACTTTGATTTATGTAGGCCAATGTGTTGAAAAGTTCCTTTACAACCCTATCAACTTGGGACACCATTTTCAGTGATTTATGGACCTGTATTCGCACATCCCTTTGTTCTATTGAACTGCTCAGTGCCCTACCATTCACTGCTAAAGACCTACCCTGACTGGCCCTACCAAAGTGCCACACCTCGCACTTGTCTGCATTAAATTCCATCTGTCATTTTTCAGCCCATTTCTCGGCTTGTCCAGATCCCACTACAAGCCATGGAAGGCTTCCTTGCTGTCCACTACATGACCTATCTTGACCTCATCGCAGGTTTGCTGATCCAGATCATTGATATAGATGACAAACAACAGTGTTCCTAGCACTGATCCCTGTGGCACTTCACTGGTCACAGCCACCAGTCAGAGAACAACCATCCATCACTATTCCCTGGCTCCTCGTACAAAGCCAATGTCTAATCCAATTTACTACCTCATCTTGAATGCCAAGTGACAGAATCTTCTTGAACAACCTCCCATGTGGGACCTTGTCAAGTGCCTTGCTAAAGTCCATGTAGACAATATCCACTGCCTTGCCTTCCTTCATCAACTTTCCTGGTAACTTCTCGAAAATCTCTAGAATACTGGTTAAACACAAAACCATGCTGACTATCCCTAATCAATTCATGTCAATCCAATACTCATATATCTGGTTCCTCAGAATACATTTCAAATCTTTTCCACTACTGATGTCAGGCTCACTGGCCTATAGTTTCCTGGTTTATTTTTTGAGCCTTTCTTAAACAGCAGAACAACGTTGGCTATCCTCCAATCCTCTGTTATTTCACCTGTCGCTAAGGATAATTCCTGAAGAGGGGTCTTGTCCCAAAACGGGGACTGTTTATTCTTTTCCACAGATGCTGCTTGACCTATTGAGTTCCTCCAGCATTTTGTATGTGTTGCTTTGGATTTTCGGCATCCGCAGATTTTCTTGTGTTTATTATTTAACCATCTCTGCTGAGGCCCCGGCTATTTCTGCACTTGCCTCCTGCAGGGTCCGAGGGGACACCTTTTCAGACCCTGAGGATTTATCCAGTCTAGTTTGTCTCAAGACAGCAAACACCTCCTCTGAAATCTGTATAGAGCCCATGAAGTTGATACTATTTTGCCTATAGACTCTGTGTCCATTGCCTGAGTAAATACAGATGGGAAAAATGCATTTAAGATCTCCCCCATCTCTTTTGGCTCCATACATAGATTACCATCCTAATCTTCCACTGGACCAATTTTTGCCCCTTGCAATCCTTTTGCTCTTAACAATCTGTAGAAGCCTTTAGGATTCTCCTTTACCTTGGCTGCTCAGGTAAGCTCATGCCTTCTATTAGCCCTCCTGATTTCTTTCTTAAGTGTTCTCTTGTACTTCTTATACTTCCCTAAGTGCCTCATTTGTTCCTTCCTGCCTATACCAGCAATACACCTTTTTCTTCTTAACCAAGGCCTTAATTTCTCTTGAAACCAGGAAGTCCTACACCTGTTATCTTTACCTTTCATTCTGACAGGCAAACGCAAGTTTTAGAGTCATAGAGAAGTACAGCACAGAAGCAAGCCCTTCAGCCCATCTAGTCCCTGCCGATCCATTTAAACTGCCTTCTCCTATCAACCTGCACCAGGAACATATCCCTCCATATCCCCACCATCCATGAGCCTATCTAAACTTCTCTTAAACGTCAAAATCAAGCTTACATGCACCACTTGAACTGGCAACTCATTTCACACTCCCATGACCTTCTGAGTAAAGAAGTTTCCCCTCATGTTTCCTTAAAAATTTCACTTCTCTCCCTTAATCCATGACCTCTGATTGTAGTCCCACCTAACCTCAGTGGAAAAAGCCTGCTTGCATTTAACCTATCTGTACCCTCATAATGTTGTATACCTCTAATAAATCTCCTGCCAATCTTCTAAGTTCCAAGGAATAAAGTCCTAACCTATTCAATCTTTCCTTCTAACACAGGTCCTCCAGACCCTGCAACTTCCTTGTAAATTTTCTTTGTACTCTTTCAAACTTATTTACATCTTTCCTGTGGGTAGGTAGGTGACCAAAACTGCACACAATACTCCAAATTAGGCCCCACTAATGTCTTATACAACTTTAACATAAAATCCCAATTCCTGTACTCATTGCTTTGATTTATGAAGGCCAATGTGCCAAAAGCTTTCTTTACAATCCTATCTACCTGTGCCACCATTTTCAATGAATTATGGACCTGTATTCCCAGATCCCTTTGTTCTACCACACTCCTCAGTGCCCTGTGTAATACCTACCCTGGATGGCCCCTCCAAAGTGCAAAACTTTGCACTTGTCTGCATTAAATTCCACCATCTATTTTTTTGTCCGCTTTTCCAGCTGGTCCAGATCCCGCTGCAAGCCATGGTCGTCATGGTCCGGTCTGTGAAGTCCGCATTCTGGTTCACCGTCTGGTCCATAGTTCCTTATTCCAGGTTTTCCGGTTTTCCCTTGTTCTGTTGGGTGCTCTAATTGAGGCAGTTGATTCTCGTTTGGGCTGGCTACATAAATAGCTTCAGGATTCAGTCTCTGGTTGTGGGGCCTTGATGTGTGAATGTGGTTTGGAAGTTGTTGAAGGAAAGAGAGTGGGGAAGGAGTGGGAATTGCTGGGAGGGGGGTTGTGTGGGTCTGGTAATGGTGGACAAAGTGAGGTGGGGTTGAGGGAAAGAAAGTGGAGAAGGAGTGGGATAGGGATTTGGGATCAGAGGTAGGCAGCTGGGGAGAGATGGATTATTGTGAAGGGAGAAATAAATGGAATGAGGAGATAGTGAGGTGACGGATGAATGAAAACTGAGACAAAGGGAATAAAAGAATAAGAAATGACAGTGGAGAAAGCTCTGAAAGTGAGGAAGATGAATAAGTTCAGAGAAAAGGTATTGTCATAATTAGGTTTAATGAGAAGGCTCAGGGACATATGAAGAAAATTAACCTATTTGTGCTAACAACAACTCTGGCAAATAAGATAGGGGAAATAGTATTTGCAAAAGTCCCTAATGATGGCAACCTATTGGTAAGATGTGTGAATGAGGAACAACTTGAGAAAGCACTCAAGCTAAAAGAGATAGGAAAATGCAAGGTGGAATATACTGGGAGGGTGGGAGCACAAAATAGTGGTTGTAAAGGAGTGATCATGGGGGTACCAATGAGTATAAATATGGAGGAGTTAAAGAGGAATATCAAAGGAGGGAAAGTAATGAATGTTCAAAGACTGAAAACAACAAAGGAGGGAGTGAAAAAGGAAAGTGAATCAGTATTGATTGAATTTGAAGAAGAAAGAGTGCCAAGGAAGGTGTTCCTGGGTTTCATGAGTTACCCAGTAAGGGTGTATGTGCCAAAGCCATTGAGGTGCTATAATTGTCAAAGGTTTGGACACTGCTAAAAACTGTAAAAGGCAGAGAAGATGTGCTAGATGTTGGGGTGATCATGAATATGGAAAGTGCGGAACAGGAGTTCAACCAAAATGCTGCAATTGTGGAGGAGCTCATAATGTGGCATATAGTGGATGTGAGGTTGTGAGATGGGAGAATAAAATTCAAGAAATAAGAGTGAAAAGAAAGATCACTTATGCAGAAGCTGTAAGAATATCAAGAGAACAGAATAATGTTCCTAATGAACAGGGAGCAGTGGGGATACAAGAGGTGCAACAAAGAACAAGTGACGGGATTTATGTAGACAAAAGGGCTCTAGTAACATTCATTGCAGGAATGATTAATAGTACGGCTGAGGTAAAGTCAAAAAGTGACAAAATTCAGCTGGTGGTCAAAGCAGCTGTAAACCGTTTAGGGTTAGTAGGACTGACATGGGAGGAAGTGAGGGAGAACCTCAGTAATCAGTCAAGCCAGGAAGTGTCATGAGTTGGTTAATACTAATTATGGTGACTCTTTTGCAATGGAATGCAAGGAGCTTACTGGCCAATAGCCAGGAATTCAAGCACTTTATTAAAGAAATGGTTGCAAAACCGAATGTAGCGTGTATTCAGGAAACTTGGTTGAAACCAACTTTAGACTTTGTGGTATATGAGTATACAATGATAAGGAACGATAGAAATCTAGGGGGAGGAGGGGGTTGTGCTATGTTAATCAAGCAAGGTATACCATATAGGGTACTGGAAAAAGGTGATGATCGGGAATATATAGTGGTGGCAGTGTGGGAGAGAGGGGAGGGAGTGTTTATAATTAACTACTACAATCCATGTAAAAGGTTGGATTTGGACAGCCTATTAAGGATACAAGGACAAAACAGACATAAAGTAATGTGGTGTGCAGATTTCAATGCTCATAACACAATATGGGGGGATCAAATTACAGATCCAAATGGAAAGGTAATTGAAGATTTGATGGAAGAAAGGGATTTGGTGTGTATGAATGATGGTAGAGGCACAAGGATAGATATAACAACAGGAACTGAGTCAGTGTTAGATATTACGTTAGTGTCTAATACCTTGGCTGGCATTAGTAACTGCGGAGTTTGGACTGCTTCAACAGTAGGCAGTGATCACTACCCAGTTTTGTGTTCAGTGGGTGAAAGAGTTGAAGTAAGACCAGGTGGCGGAACCCCAAAGTGGGTGTTTGAAAAAGCTGATTGGGGTAAGTTCCAGAAGTTGAATGAAGAAGCATTGACAAAGATTGACATTTCTGGAAATACAGATGAATTAAACAGTCAGGTGACTTCAGCAATTATTATGGCAGCAGAAGGATCTATACCCAGGAGTAAAAATGGGATGAATAGGAAACTGGTACCATGGTGGACAGAGGAATGTTGTCAGGCTGTAAAAAAACAGAAATAGAGCATTCAGACTAGTTAAAAGAACCCATAATATGCAGCATTTGGTTCAATATAAGAAAGCACAGGCAGTGGTGAGAAGAACTATATGTCAAGCTAAAAGGACAAGTTGGAGGAGTTTTTGCAACAAAATAGGAAGAACAACAACTATGGGAGAGGTATGGGGAATGATTAAGAGGATGGGAGGAGATAGAAGGGAATGGGAATATCCAGTGATGATATCTGAGGAGGAAACAGCAGTCTCCAGTAGGGATAAGGCTGAGGTCATAGCCAAGTCATTTGTACTGATACACAGTTCAGAAAATTTGTCTGAAGAATGGAGAAGAAGGGAAAGAACAATGAGTCAACACCCAGGTGTGTTAAATAGGAGGGAAGGAACAGATGATATAATTGATGATCCATTTACGTTAGCAGAAATGGTGAGAGCAATAAAGAGACCAACCTCCCCAGGGAAAGATCTGATATGCTCTGTGATGCTAAAAAATCTAGGAGAAGGAGCGCTCTTGAAGTTGCTGCATTTTTATAACAGAGTGTGGGAGGAGGGAAGATTACCAAGTGCATGGAAAGAAGCAGTAGTAATTCCAATAAGGAAACTTGGCAAGGATCCATCAAAACCCACTAGCTACAGACCAATAGCACTAACATCAACTATATGCAAGATAATGGAAAGGATGATAATAGAAAGGTTATTGTATGGGCTTGAGAAAAGGAGAATGCTGGCAAGTTATCAGTGGTTTCAGAAAGGGAAGGAATTCCATGGACTCAATGATAAGGTTAGAGTCTGAAATAAGGAAGGACCAGGCAAATAAAGAATCAGTAGTTGCAGGGTTTTTTGACATTGAAAAAGCCTATGATATGATGTGGAAGGAAGGATTATTAATTAAACTGCACAAGATGGTGGTTGGTGGAAGAGTTTTTCATTGGATTAGAGATATTTTGTTTGGTAGAAAAATTCAAGTTCGGATTGGATCAGAATTATCAAAACAGTACATAGTGGGAAATGGCACACCTCAAGGTAGTGTGATTACCCATTACTTTTCATTATTATGATCAATGATGTCTTCACAAAGGTACCAGTGGCTATAGGTAGGTCACTGTTTGCGGATGATGGGGCCTTGTGGAAAAGAGGCAGGAACATGGACCATATAATCAGGAAACCACAAGAAGCAATTGATGAAGTGCTGGAGTGGGGTTATGATTGGGGATATAGATTTTCAGTAGAAAAAACACTAACTGTATTTTTTTACCAGGAAAAGAATTGAGGTAGAGAAGAAGTTAAGGATGTATGGGATTGAATTAGAAAGGGTTGGATCATTTAAATTTCTGGAAGTTATATTTGATTCACGATTAACATGGGCAGACCATATCAGGAAAGTTGAGGAGAAATGTAAAAAAGTAATAAATGTGATGAGATGTTTGACTGGTAGGGAATGGGGAGCAAGTTGTTCAGCTTTGAAGAGAATGTATGTGGTTTTAGTGAGATCTGTATTGGATTATGGAAATATAGTATATGGATCAGCAGCTAGGTCTCTTATAAGGAAACTGGATGTGATTCAGGCTCAGGCTTTGAGAGTGTGCAGTGGGGCATTTAAAACGTCACCAGTGTCAGCCCTACAAGTAGAAATGGGAGTAATGCCTTTGGAACTAAGAAAGATGCAATTGATGGCAAATACTGGGCTGATTTGCAGGGACACAATGATTCTCACCCTGCTAAAGGAGTGTTGCAGGAGTGCTGGGAAAATGGGAGGTTTCAGAGGGATACCTTTAGTCGGGAAGGGAATGATATCGCGAAAGAATGTGGCATGTTTGATCTGAGGATAAAGTAGTTTATTCTGTTGTAGCTCCATGGAAGCTTGTATGGCCTGACATAGACTGGCATTTGTTAGAGGTAAAAAAGAAAGGAAAATATAAAACTGATTTGGTAAATGCATTTAACTGTCATGTGATGGAAAAGTATAGTGATTATACTCACATTTATACGGATGGTGCGAAGGAACCTGAAACAGGAGTGACAGGGTTTGGGGTGGCTATACCAGCAAAAGAAATTGGAATCAGCAGAAGAACATCTAATAAGTAGGGGTGTTCACAGTGGAGATGCTGGCAGTGTTGGTTGCGTTGCAATGGGTGCAGAAAGCCAGCAAGTCAAAGCATTGATACGCTCAGATTCATCCTCAGTTCTCTCAAGCTTAAGGTCTTTTCACTCAAACAGTCGGCAAGATGTACTTTATGAAGTCCTTCAGTTAGATACAAGAATTGCAAATCAGGGAGGTCAGGTAAAATTTCTATGGGTTCCAGCACATGTAGGGGTGAAGGGGAATGAGAGGGTGGATGAGTTGGCAAAGAGGGCGTTAAAGAAAGAAAATGTAGAAATGCACATTAGTATCAGTAAAGCAGAGGTTAAGTGTGTAATCTGGGAAAAAAATCAACCAAATGTGGCAAGAAAGATGGAACAGGGAGGGGAAAGGGAGGCATTTATATCAAATACAAAGAAGTGTTGCAGGTACGAGGGTAGGTGGTGGATAGAGAAGAGAGGAAACTGTGTGGACTAGGTTAAGGCTGGGGCACTGTGCATTAAACAAAACATTGAAAATGATAGGGAAACGTCAGACAGGATTGTGTGAGGAATGTCAGGAAGAGGAGTCAGTAGAACATGTAGTTCTGAGTTGCAGGAAGTATGGGATACAGAGAGAGATGATGAGAATTAAACTAGGGGAATTGGGAATGCAGGAATTCACATTAAAAGTGTTGCTTGGCATGGGTGAGAGAGCACAGGTTAGGGTATTTTTTAGCTTTCTTAAGGGGTACAGGGTTTTTTTAATAGGATATGATGGATAAACAAGAATAAGGTACTAGGATGGCCAAAGAGGGGAGGGTAAAGTGTAGGTTAGGGTATGTGTGTGTGTGTGTGTGTGATTGGGTGAAGGGATTTAGAACGTACGTCTATTGCACACTCCGGAGCAGAAGGTGGTGGTAATGCACCATTAAGCTGAGTGCCAACCGCCGTAAAACAAGACAGAGAGAGAGAGAGCCTTTGGCTGCTGGACTGTTCCCTTCCCTTTCCTTTGGAAGCCTTTGCCTGAAGCCTTGCCTGCAACCTCGCCTGTATCGCTGTCAAGTTCTACTGCCAGAGCAAGACTGGAGCCTTGCTGTGTCTAGATAAGAACTGTCCTTTGTTGTTTGGAACTGTCTCTTTGTGTCCTCATCTTTGCTAGGTAGGTCTGGCTGTTTGCCGCTACCTTGAGTTGGGAACTGTTTCTGTGTCCACTCCTTTGCTAGGTAGGTCTGGCCATTTGCCACTACCTTGTGTTAGGAACCGTCTGTGTCCATGCCTTCTCTAAGTATGTCTGGCCATTTGCCACTACCTTGTGTTGAGAACTGTCTCTCTGTGTTCTATGTACGAGTCCCAGCCCTATGTCCTGCTCCCTAGGAGGGGTCCTGACTCTGTGTAGAGCCCTGGCCCCAAGTTCTGTTCCCAAGAAGGGGTCCTGGCTCTGTGTTCTGTGTATGAGTCCTGGCCCTAAGTCCTGTTCCCAAGGAAGGGTCCTGGCTCTGTTCCATGTCCTTGTGTTTCCTGTCTCTCTCAAGACCAAGTCTGTGTTTCCTGTCTCTCTCAAGACCAAGTCTCTGTGCTTCCTGTCTCTCTCAAGACCAAGTCTCTGTGTTTCCTGTCTCTCTCAAGACCAAATCTCTGTGTTTCCTGCCTCTCTCAAGACCAAGTCTCTGTGTTTCCTGTCTCTCTCAAGACCAAGGTAAGGCTTTGGGTTCTCGTCCTGTCCATGTGCCTCGTCCTCATTCCAAGTCCGGTACTGTAGCCATGCCGCATCCTATAGCCACGCCGCATCCTGTAGCCATGTCTTGTCCTCGCCTGGATCCAGAGTCCGAGCCCGAGTCAAGACCCAGGTTCCGGGTCCCTGTCCAGTCTCTGGCTCAGAGTCGTTGTCCAGGTTCCTAGTTCCTTGTCTAGGTCCTACTTTCCTAGTCCAGTCTAGCCTAGCCCAGGCCCTGTATCCTAGTCTCATCCAGGGCCTGTGTCTTGCCCAGCGTCATTTCTTCCTCATTTCCCTTGCTTTCTTGGCACACCTAGTTCTGCTCCTAGTACTTCAGTGTTTGTGTCTTGCATTTGGGTCTGCTCAGCACTCCCCATTATGACAATGGTAGTCTTCCTCGCTGTCCACTACACACCCAATCTTGGTGTCAGCCGCAGATTTGCTGATCCGCTTGCCACGTTATCATCCAGATCGCTGATATAGATGACAAACCATAATGGACACAGCAGCAATTGCTGCAGCATTCCACTCATCACAGGCTTCCAGTCAGAGAGACAACCATCTATTACCACTCCCTAGCTTCTCCCACAAAGCCAATGTCTAATCCAATCTATTACTTCATTTTGAATGCTAAGCAGCTGAACCTTGACCAACCTTTCATGAGGGACATTATCAAATGCCTGCCTAAGTTTGCATAGACAATATCCACTACCTTGCCTTCATCAACTTTCCTTGTAAGTTTCTCAGAAAAAAATCTTTAAGATTGGTTAGACAAGACCACACAGAAAGCCATGTTGACTATCATTAATCAGTTCATGTCTCTAAATAAAAATATATCTGGTTCCTTTGAATACGTTCCAATAACTTCCCCACTATTGATGTCAGGCTCACCAGCCTATAATTTCCTGGTTTATTTTTAGAGCCTTTCTTGAACAGTGGAACAACATTGGCTATCCTCCAATTCTCTATTACCTCACCTGTTGCTAAGAATCATTTAAATATCTCTGCCAGGGCCCGGACAATTTCTTCACTTGCCTCCTGCAGTCTCCACGGGAACATCTTATTATGCCTTGGGGATTTATCCACCATAATTTGCTCAGGACAACAAACACTTCCTCCTCTGCAATCTGTATAGGGTCCTCTGAAGTTGATGTCACTTTGCCTCACTTCCATAGACTCTGAGTCTGTCTTCAGAGTAAACACAGATGCAAAAAAATTACTCCCATCATCTTTGCTTCAACACATGGATTAGCATTCAAAACTTCCAGAGGACCAATTTTGTCCCTTGCAATCCTTTTGCACTTAAGTTATCTGTAGAATCCCTTAGGATCTTGTCTGCTAGGGCACCTCATTCCTTCTGATTTTTTTTAAGTGTTCTCTTGTGTTCCTTATACTCCATAAGCACCCCATTTTTTCCTATCTGCCTATATCTGTTATGCACCTCCATTTTTTTCTTAACCAGGTCTCAATATCTCTTGATTCCCTATAGCTGTGATCTTTACCCTTTATTCTGACAGGCACATATAAGCTTTGTACTCTCAAAATTTCACTTTTGAAGGCCTCCCACTCACCAAGTACACTTTTGCCAGAAAATAACCTGTCCCAATCCACACTTGCCAGATTATTTCTGATACCTTCAAAATTGGCCTTACTCCGATTTAGAATCTCAACCATTGGACCATGCTTAGCTTTTTGCATATTTACTTTGAAACTAAAGGCATTATGATTACTAGATGAAATGTGTTCCTCTACACAAACTGCTGTCACCTGCCCTACCTCATTCCCTAATAGCAGATCACTCTCATTGGGACTTCTACATCCTGAAACTTCCCTGAACACATTTGATAAACTATACCTTATCTAGACCTTTTACCATATGGGAGTTCCAGTCAATATGTGGTCAGTTAAAATCACCGACTATAACAATCTTATGTCTGCAACCTCTCTGCAAATTTGTTCCTCTAAATCCCTATGACTATTGTGTGGTCTGTAATACAGTCCCATTAACATGCTCATATGTTTCTTATTTCTCAGTTCCACCCATCAAACCTCACTAGATGAGTTCCCTAGTCTGTCCTGACAACACTGCTGTGATATTTTCCCTGACCTTTCCTCCTTTAATCCCTCGCACTCCATCGCATCTAAAACAACAGAAGCCGAGAATATTGAGCTGCCAGTCCTGCTTTCCTGCAACCTACTCTCACTAATGGATACAATATCATAATTCCAGCTGTTGCTCCATGCCCTGAGCTTATCTGCCATTCCTACGATACTTCTTGCATTGAAGTATACACCGCTCAGGACATTAGTCATGCATGTTCAACTTTCTGGTTCCTGACTTCGTCTGAGGTCTTAACAACATCTCTATCAACAACCTCTCCACTCACTGTTCTGGCACTCTGGTTCCCATCCCCCTGCAACTCTAATCTTACTATTTCTGGCCTCACTAGCACATGGCACAGGTAGCAATCCTGAGATCACAATCCTGCTGATCCTGCCCTTTAACTTAGCATGTAACTCCCAGAGTTAGGTTGGTCGAGAAGCAGTATACCTGTTGTCGAGGGAGATCGCCACGGGGTACTTTGCACTGACTCCTTAACCCCTTTCCCCTTCCTGATTGTCACCCAGTTTCCTGTGTCCTGCACCTTAGGTGTAACTACCTCTCTATATGTCCTATCTATCATCCCCTCAGCCTCCCGAATGATCTGGATTGCATTCAATTCCAGCTCAAAATCCTTAAGGTGGATTGTCAGAAGCTGCGGATCAAGAGCTGCATCAGGCAGGAGGTTGCTCCCCATGGGAGGCCACGTTGGACCAGAGGTCACTTCCCAAGGAAGGTCGCATCAGGCTGGAGGTCCCAAGACGGCTTCTTGGTGGATGAAGGCCCCACATAAGGACTGTGTTCAAACTGTTGCTCTCTTTGTTGCTGACAGAGGATGTTTTAAAAATTCCGTGGCTTGTGTGATTATCGGTATGGACTGTTGTTTATACTGGTCTCCTTTAGATTTCAGTATTTTCATTCTTGCTGCTGAATGACGGGCGGGCCACTTGTTACTTTTTGGGCAAGGGAGGGGTTGGATGTTTGATTTAATTGTCACTCTATTTTTTTTATGGGAGGAGCTTGGGAGATTAGGAATTTAATATTTTTGCTGTTGTGTCCAGGTGGGTGATCTGTTAGTTCTTGTGCAAGGGAGAAGTTGGGACGTTTGGGGTTTGTGAGTTTTGTTTGTTTTTCTTTTTCATATAGGAGGGGGACCTAAATGGCTTCCATGGTTTTTCTGTATCTTAGGGCTATCTGGAGAAGACAAATCTCAGAGTTCATGCTTTGGAAATAAAATGAACCTTTGAACCTTTGAGCATTTAACCTTTGCAACTGGATGCACTTCTCACAGTTGTAGTCATCAGGGACACTGGAGGTCACCCTACCTTCCCACATCCCACATTCCACTATCCTGCCTGGTACCTCTACTGTTCCTAACTGAGCAAATATAAAGAAAGAAGAACTATAAACTGTGGGTGAGGGGGAAAAAATTCTCTACTTACAGTGCTTTTGTCTTCTCTCACTCAAGCCTCTCCTTGCCGCAACCTCGAAGAGCTAAAGCCCCAAAATTTCCACTCTAGTTCTGACCACTCCAATGAGGAATGCACCAAAAATGACACACTTTGCCTGTGCAAACTAGCCCTGTGGACTGAGAAGAATGGTCTACTGCTGCATATTTGCCCAGGGTTTGTCCTGACTTAGAAATTGTTCTGGAGCAGCCTAACATTATTGAGAGCACCACTAGATGGCAGAGTTGTATTATTTCACAAGAGAGAACTGAGATGAGGAAATGAGTTTTAATAATTAAAACCAATATATCAAAGACAAATGTTTTCAAGAATGTAATTATTTTCCTTCATCTTTGCCCTGTAGTGTTACAGTTCCCCTGATAAATGGACCCACAATTCCCATCTCAGGATTAGAAACAGAGAAACATAGAAAACCTACAGCACAATACAGGCCCTTAGACCCACAAAGCTGTGCCGAACACGTCCTTACCTTAGAACTACCTAGGCTTACCCATAGCCCTCTATTTTTCGAAGCTCCACGTACCTATCCAGGAGTCTGTTTAAAATACCCTATCATATCCACCTCCACCACTGTCGCTGGCAGACCATTCCACGCTCTCACCACTCTCTACGTAAAAAACTTACCCCTCAAATCTCCTCTGTGCCTACTTCCAAGTACCTTAAAACTGCTCCCCCTTGTGTTAGCCATTTCAGCCCTGGAAAAAGCTTCTGATTATCCACATGATCAATGCCTCTCATTATCTTGTATACCTCTATCAGGTCACCTCTCATCCTCTGTCACCCCAAGGAGAAAAGGCAGAATTCACTCAACCTATTCTCATAAGGCATGCCCCCCAGTCCAGGCAAAATCCTTGTAAATCTCCTTTGAAGCCTTTCTATGGTTTTCACATCCTTCCTGTAGTGAGACGAACAGAACTGAGCACAGTACTCCAAGTGGGGTGTGACCAGGGTCCTATATAGCTGCAACATTACCTCTCAGCTCTTAAACTCAATACCACAGTTGATAAAGGCCAATGCACTGTATGCCTTCTTAACCACAGAGTCAACCTGCGTAGCCGCTTTGAGTGTCCTATGGACTCGGACCCCAAGATCCCTCTGAACTTCCGCACTACGAAGAGTCTTACCATTAATGCTATATTCTGCCATCATATTTGACCTACCAAAATGAACCACCTCACTCTTATCTGGGTTGAACTCCATCTGCCACTTCTCAGCCCAGTTTTGCATCCTATCAATGTCCCATTGTAACCTCTGATAGACCTTCACACTATCTACAACAACCCCAACCTTTGTTTAACCTGAAGCAAGATTGGGAAGCAAGATTTCCAATATCTATGTCGGGGAATCTCACTAGGCAAGTTCTCCGACACTGCATCATGGACAGATTTTGGGAATGATGGGAAACTTACCTGCAAAATATGCAGGGAAAACTAGCAGGAATGATGGCAGAGCAGCAATTGCTGGAGTTTCTAACAACAATTTGGAACAGGTTAAATACATCGCAAAGAAGAAGCATTCTAAAGGCAGGGTGACACAGTCATGGCTAACAAGGGAAGTCAAAGGCAACATAAAAGCCAAAGAGAGGCCATATAATACAGCAAAAGTTAGAGGAAGATTAGAGGGTGGGAAACTTTTAAAAACCAACAGAAAGCATCTAAAAAAAGTCATATAGAAGGAAAAGATGGATATGAAGATAAGCCGGCTGATAATATTGAAGAGTATACCAAAGTTTCTTCAGATATATAAAGTGTAAAAGAGAGGCGAGAGTAGATACTGGACCGTGAAAAATTATGTCAGAGAGGTTGTAATGGGAGATACGGAACTGGCAGATGAACTGAATAAGTATTTTACATGAGTCTTCACTACGGAAGATACTAGCAGTATGCCTGAAGTTCGAGAGTGTCAGAGGCAGAAGTGTGTGAAGTTGCCACTACTAGGGAAGTGTTTTGGAAACCGAAAGGACTGATGGTAGATAAGTCACCTACACGCAGTGTTCTGAAAGAGGTGGCTGAAGAGATTGTGGAGGCATTAGCAATGACTTTTCAAGAGTCAATAGATTTTGGCATTGTTCTGGAGGATTGGAAAATTTCAAATGTCACTCCACACTTTAAGAAGGGAGAGAGGCAGAAGAATGGAAATTATAGGCCGGTTAGTCTGACCTCAGTGGCTGGGAAGATCTTGGAGTCAATTATTGAGGACGTTGTCTCAGGATACTTGGAGGTACACGATAAAACAGGCCAAATTCAGCATGATTACTTAAGGGGAAATCATGCCTGACAAATCTGCTGGAGTTCTTTGAAGAAATAATAAGCAGGATAGACAATGGAGAATCAGTTAGTGTTGTGTACTTGGATTATCAGTATGCCTTTGACAAGGTACCACACATGAGCCTGCTTAACAAGTTAACAGTCCATGGTATTACAGAAAAGATACTATCATTGGCTGATTGGCAGGAGACAAAGAGTGGGAATAAATGGACCCTCTTCTGGTTGGCTACCAGTGACTAGTGGTGTTCCACAGGGGTCAGTGTTGGGACCGCTTCTTTTTATATTATATGTCAATGATTTGGATAACAGAATTGGTGGCCTCGGACCGTCTGATGAAGGTGCAGTCAGGCAGTGGATGACCTATTGACTGGGCTAAAAAAAAAAACAAAAATCGATGCCTTGTCTAGTCAGTTTAAAAAAACTCGAAAGAGAGGAGCATACTATCAACATTTTGCCCCAAGCCAAGATGATAGCATTAATTCACTGAGGAATCAACACACTTGTTTGCAGGGCCCAAGTGCAAGGAGACACTCCTAAGAACGATTCTCCAAATAATTTGTTTGTCCCAAGTTCTGTCCAGTCTCAGGTACTTCAATGGGGACATGCATTGAGAACGACCGCTCACCCAGAGATTGCCAGAATCCTCGAGTTCATCAACAATAGCTGTTGATAGCCTAGATGGGCCAAAGGACCCCAAAGGACCTGTTTCTGTGCCTTACTTCTCTATAGAATGGCAAGAGAGGTCCGACCATGCGTGCACACATGTGGGGTGTGTGCCCAGAATAAGGAGCCCCATATCCAAACTCAAGGGCTCCTTCTCCTTCCGCCTGTTCCAGACAGACCATGGACGCACATCTTCATGGACTTTGTCACGGGTCTTCTGCCTTCCAATAGGAAGATGTCATCATGGTAATTGCTGATCATTTTTTTGAAGGCCTGCAAATTCATCGCCTTGGACAAATACCATCGGCAGTGGAGACAGCTGAGATTGTTCTGCACCAGGACTTCAGGATCCATGGATTTACAGTGGGCACTGTGCTGGATTGCAGTCCACAATTTGCATCATGGTTTTGAAGTGTATTCTTTTAGCTGACTGGGGCAACAGCAAGTCTTTCTTTTGGGTTTCACCCACAGTCCGACGGCCAGACACAACGGGTGAACCAAGATTTGGAATGATCCCTAAGATGCCTGGTCTCAGATAAACCAGACGAGCAGTGCGACCATTTTATGTGGGCAGAGACCGCCTACAACACTTTACGACATTAAGATGCCAACTGGGTATTCTCCACCACTCTTCCCTGAGCAGAAGGCCGAGGTTGCGGTTCCTACAGCTGAAAATCTCTTTGGACACTGCAAGGGGAAATGTACTATGGCCAGGGAGATTTTGTTAGCTTCTACCCAGGAAGCTGAAATTCTTGCAGATGGCCTTTATTTCAGCTTTGCAGACAGGGACCAGCTTTGCAGCCTGGGCAACAGGTCTGGCTGTCGATTCAGGATTTACCTCTCTGGGTGGAGTCTAGGAAATTGGCACTCAAGCTCTTTGGACCCTTCAATGTTCTCAGAAAAGTAAACCCAGTGTCTTACACCTTGCAACTTCCCAAGGCCTTCCACATTTCCAAATTGAAACCTGTAAACACCAGTTCTTTAGCCCCTCCAGCATCAGTCCTGTCACCACCCAGGTTTGTTGAGGGGGAACAGGGCTTCACTGTCAGAAGAATTTTTGGATTCGCAACCTGTTTGGGGTGTTCAGCTGTTCGTTGTGGACTGGGAAGGATTCAGAGTAATGGTGTTGGGTTCATGAAAGGGGCAGCTTGGATCTGGCTCTCATCCATGACCACAATCACCGTCTCTCCGAGCAGCCAGAGTTGTAGGAATCAGCAGTAGCTGGGTGGTCCTATCACGATATGCACCCATCTGCCCCTGCCTCCGGGATGTAGACACTCTGACTCTGGATAGCTGGCACAGCCCCTTTGAAGATTCAGACCACCCTGCTAATTGGCGGCCATGTTTTAGTGTGAGGATTGTAACATTTAAAGAGCACCTAAACTGAGCTTCAGTGCTCAATCATCAGTTCTACTTGGATTATCATCTAATGACTAGTGTCTAGTTCAGTACTCCATTCTCATTTCAATCTCGTATTATGCCTCAATTCTGGTCTTGGATACTCTAGCACAGTGGTCCCCAACCACCAGGCCGCGGACCGGTACTGGGTCACAAAGCTTGTGCCACCGGGCCGCGGCAAAACGATATGATTAGGCGATATGAGTCAGCTGCTCCCTTCCTCATTCCGTCACGCCCACTGTTGAGCCATTAGGCACACGAGGTCATTACCCGCGCGCCATCCATGTCAGCGCAAGAAGGAGATCAACTCCTCGAGCTTGCAAATGACGGTGGACTGAAAAGTATGTTTGACATAACATCTCTGCCAGTATTCTGGATCAAAGTCAAGGCTAAATATCCTGAGATAGCCACGAAAGCACTGAAAACGTTGCTTCCATTTCCAACATTTTTCTGCGAAGCTGAGTTTTCTGCAATGAATGCAACGAAAACTAAAATGCGGAATAGACTGGACATAAGGAACCCCATTCGAGTATCACTGCCTCCCATCACCCCTCAATAGGACCGTCTTGTTGCAGGGAAACAAGCCCAGAGCTCCCATTGATTCAGCGATATTGGTGTGTTACAATGATTTTATATGTTCATACGGGGAAAATACGTGCTGTGTGTTTAATATCCAAACATTACTCAAAATGTTATGATGCTGTTGACTTACTTATATAACCATGTAAAAATTACAGCACGGAAACAGGCCATCTCTGCCCTTCTAGTCCGTGCCGAACACTACGCTTATCTAGTTCCACCGACCTGCACTCAGCCCATAACCCTCCATTCCTTTCCTGTCCATATACCTATCCAATTTTTATTTAAATGGCAATAACGAACCTGCCTCTACCACTTCTACTAGAAGTTCGTTCGACACTTACTTCAAGCTCCCCTGTCCTCCCCTGATAATTGACTTATCACTATATTCATGCGAGGAAAATATGCGCTGTGTGTTTAATATTAAATTCGCTAGATTAAACCCCTTTAGAAACAACATTGAGTGTATTAGTCACTTATGACTTATATTCCCATCCTGATTAACACTCGCCCCGCCCCCGGAACAGAATCGCCAAAAACGATTTGCAGGAAAAAAATCGGCAGGTACACGCATGCGCAGGTCACACATGCGCACTGGTGCCCGTGCAAGGCTTCGTGGTCATTGTAGTCTTTCTCTGGGTAAATACAACGTATTTGACTGCTACTCTTGTCCTTTGTTAACACTACCCCCCCCCCCCACCCGACCCCGGGGGGTCGGCCGGTCTGCAAGAATATTGTCAATAATAAACCGGTCCGCATTGCAAAAAAAAGTTGGGGACCAATCATCCTTGCCTCAGTCTCTCATCACAGTTACTAAGCTCTCTGTTTCTTTTCTGTACCCTGACTCATGGTTCTTTAAGATATTACAATGCTTCTCCTTCTACAGTGCTTTTCTTCAAACTGGCTGTCACTCCTTACACACAGAAGCTACCTTCTGATGCACCAGAGTTTCTTTCACTGACACTTCACCACAATGTCACAAAAGCAGGGTCTTTCCACTCACGTTCTCCATCTGCTCATACTTTCTAGCAGCACAAACTGCAAAGTCATTTCTCAGTATTGTGAGATCAATGCTTTGTGACAACAGCATCATCAAACACACCAAACAGGAGAATAACATAATTATTTTACAAATTAACCAAGAGATTTTTCTATACGACAAACTCATATCAATTATGTTCCCTGTCAGTTCAATTGATCAGTGATGATATAATACAGTATTCCCTGGTGAAACCTCTGATTGTTGGTTAACAATATAATAACTGGTGTCCATTTACATGAAGTCTTCTAAAATCAGGATCTGCCCTCCCTCCAACAAACACCAGCCCTCAAACAACAAGAGCTCTTAGTTGTAAACACTTTATCCAACAGCTGGACCTTGTGTGGGTTCCCAGCCTGAGGTTCACAGACCCCTTTGCATAATGGTATTGGTCTATGGCACAAAAAAGATTGGGAACCCCTGCCTTACAGGGAATCCCAAACTGAAGTCCTGGAACTGACCTCAGTTAAAGAAGTGCTACAAATGGCTTCTTCTGACCTCAATTATAAATTCCATTCGAGACTCCTGAATGGTAGTAACTGAAAAAAATAATTACATGTAGTATGAGAGAGTAGCAGTGCATTCAATGTTTATTGTGTTGTCTAGATATAATCACACTGAAAAGATAGACAAAACAGGCCAATAGTGCCAGTCATTCCATATTGTTTGTGCACCGTGGGACTACTTGTGTCTTCTGCATTTTAATGAAATCGATAAAATCCAGCCCTGCTTTAACTGCCGTATTATTTATCTCAAAATCTCCTTATCACAAGGATTTCTACATTCTCATCATTCTCATTCCCCATAATTGGAAACTTTTTCAACGTGTATTGTTAAAGATGTGAATTCAACCACACAGCCGGTTTTCAAATAAAAATCTAAGGCTTGGAAAGCTCTACCTTTGTTCTGAGAGGTTTGACCTTGTATTTCTGGTCTTACAGTTATAAATCTTAGCATCATCTCCAGACCATTTACGTCTATATCAATGATCTGAATGATAATATGGTAGTTGGATCTGCAAATTTGCTGATGATACAAAGATTGGAGGTGTAGTGGACAGTGAGGAAGGTTTTCAAAGCTTGCAGAGGACTTTGGACCAGCTGGAAAAATAGGCTGAAAAACGGCAGATGGAGTTCTACAGACAAGTGTGAGGTATTACACTTTGGAAGGACAAACCAAGGTAGAACATACAAGGTAAATGGTAGGGCACTGAGGAGTGCAGTAGAACATAGGGATCTGGGAATACAGATATAAAATTCCCTAAAAGTGGTGTCACAGGTAGATAGGGTCGTAAAGAGAGCATTTGGGACATTGGCCTTTATAAACCAAAGTATTGAGTATAAGAGTTGGAATGTTATAGTGAGGTTGTATTATGCATTGGTGAGGCCGAATCTGGAGTATTGTGTTCAGTTTTGGTCACCAAATTACAGGAAGGATATTAATAAGGTTGAAAGGGTGCAGAGAAGGTTTACAAGGATGTTGCTGGGACTTGAGAAACTCAGTTACAGAGAAAGGTTGAGTAGGTTAGGACTTTATTCCCTGGAGCGTAGGAGAATGAGGGGAGATTTGACAGAGTATATAAAATTATGATGGGTATAGATAGAGTGAATGCAAGCAGGCTTTTTCCACTGAGGCTAGAGGAGAAAAAACCAGAGGACGTGGGTTAAGGGTGAAGGGGGAAAAGTTTATAGGAAACATTAGTGGTGGGCTTCTTCACACAGTGGTGGGAGTGTGGAATAAGCTGCCAGATAAAGTGGTAAATGCAGGCTCACTTTTAGCATTTAAGAAAAACTTGGACAGGTGCATGGATGAGAGGTGCATGGAAGGAAATGGTCCAGATGCAGGACAGTGGGACTAGGCAGAAAAATGGTTTGCAACAGCCAAGAAGGTCCAAAAGGACTGTTTCTGTGCTGTAATGTTCTATGGTCATTTTATGAAGAGGTTATTAAAATTGTGCACAGCAATTCTAATTAAAGTCTAGTTGAAAGTTCAAATCAAGTCTAGTGATTCAATCCCTCAGAAGAAAACACTTGGATTGTTTTCTTGTCTGCAATCTTGGCTATATATGACCTTGAGAGGGGCATCAGACACCCATATCATTTACAGGATCACCATTTCTGCAATTCTGCTTGACTTCTACCCTCCTTTTCTCTGTATATTCAGCTTTGCTGCTGTTTGATTTGATCCTTCCAACATTCTCCAAGCAGTCTTCCTTTGTTTTTTCCTGAATAGATAGACTGTTACCCAAAATCTGTGCATCCTATGCCCTACCTTGTATCAAGTCTGATTTGGTCATTAACTCTGTGTTTGTTAACTTACACTGTTAGGTAAGGCCTTGTGTTCTTAAATCCTCACCCTTGCTTTGGAAATGATGCATCTGAGACACTGTTTTCAAACTTCTACTAGTCATGTTTCTATAATTTCTCATTTTGAAAAATTCATTCCCTGATGCCCGCAAATTATATACAATGTCCCAGAAATCAATTTTTTTGAGACGGAGCGAGTGAGAGAGAGAAAGTAAAAGAGAGCGACCACGAGAGAGAGAGCGCAAGAGTGACCACAAGAGAGGGAGAGAGAAAGCGCGCAAACGAGAGAGACCACGAGAGAAAGAGAGTGAGAGAGCGCGCGAGTGAAAGAGAGCGAGAGCACGCCATGGCAGAGTGTTCCAAAAAAAGAAAATATAAAAAGTACATCACTCCAGACTACCCTAAAGTGTACCCTGCCTAATAGGGGTCAAAAATAAAGACAGTGTTGCTCGCTGCACTGTTTGCAACAGTAACTTTTCTATTGCCCATGGTGGGTTAAGACTGTAAAAGGCATGTTGAGGTGAGTTTAACAGGTGTCATTCGTTCATTAGCATAGCTAACATTATTTAAACTAGCTGGCTAGCTGCTAAGGAGCTACTCTATTGCAGACATCCCACCTCTCCCAGAAGTTCCAGGAGTCTCCCGCAAATTGATGGTGCTACCTCCCTGAAATAAGTTGTTGCTGGGTGGGATGTCTGCAGTTGTTCAGTTGGAAGCACTCCCATATTGCTAGCAACTCAGTAATTCCCAGCAAGTATGGTGAGAAATTTTAAGCATGGTGTGAAATCTCATGAAACTAGTTAGAGCATGGACTCTAAGAGTTTTTCCCTGATAAAACTACCTTTCCTTTCTCATTTGAGTTTTATTTGAACAGTTAGTTTAATGGACATGGCATTCTTTCTATTTGAAATTTCTTGCGAAGTTTTGATTCAAAAGTAACTTTTTTAAAAGCGTCCTGACGAAGGGTCTCGGCCCGAAACGTCGACTGTACCGCTTCCTAGAGATGCTGCCTGGCCTGCTGCGTTCACCAGCAACTTTGATGTGTGTTGCTTGAATTTCCAGCATCTGCAGAATTCCTCGTGTTTACGTTTTTAAAAGTGTCTTTGTTTGATGAGGCAAAATCTCTCAAAAGATACCTTGGAGTACTGGAAGCAGCAAATGAACACACAGAATATCCAAGTGAGCAAAAAATGAATGCTTCAGAGCACAATTCATCCTTCAGATCAGACTCTGAAATGAATACCAAAAATTGCTGGGAATTTTCAATCACTTAGAAGATGCTAATTTAATTATCCCTATGACATTCAGATGGAAATACCCTGCAGATCCGGTAGATCTGTGGGGAGGAAAATGGGTATCTCCAGCATTTTCTGCTTTTTATCATTTTCCCAGCAGCTGCAGTATAGTTCTTTGTTTCACTGAAAAAAGTTCTGAGATTTGGTAAGGTCAATGCTGGTTTAATGATTCCCCTGCCCTGGGTATTAATTGCCAGGATTCAGTCTCAAATAAGCTGTTCATTGTCAGGCCATGCACAGGCTGCCAATTGTGCACGTCAAGTCCTTGTTAACCCTGGAAGCAATTCCCTCTCTTATTTCCCTGTAACTTTTTCTCTCTCTCACTTGCCCATCAACATCCCCCCAATTCTCCTCCAACTCTCCTGCAACAGGAACAATTAACATTCGCAAATTAACCTGCTCACCAGACATTTTACCACCTTAGCAGCATAAACTAGTCCACAGGTTCGCGTCTTAAACTGAAGTAGGTCTGATTATTGGGAATTAATCAGGATCCAGCAGAGGTTGATTGGGTGAACCTGTTTGAAGGGAAAGGAACAAATGGCAAGTGAGATGTTCTTAAGAATGAAATATAAAGGGTCCATTGACAACATGTTCCTGCTAGGCTGAAGGATAAAACTGGCAAGCTTTGGGAACCCAAGCTGATGGGAGATTGTCAGTACCTCCAGTTGAACTCTGTCTTTTTGTGTGTTTCCTCCTAGCTATCAGTCTGTGGTTTTGTATTGCCATGTGCTCCTGTCCCTGCTCCAACTGTACTCCAGCCCCTGTAATACTGAGTACTCCATCTTTCATCTGTCTTTCATTAATACCTGTACTGCTGCTACCTGTGTCTCATTGTGCTCCACCTATCATCTGTCTCTCTGTTTATTGCTCAGTGTATTTCACTCCTGTGTTTTCACCTGTTTGTTGCCAGATTGTACCAGTGAATTTTCCTAAGCTTTTCCAGCATTTGTATCTGTGCTCTGTCTGGCTGAATATCAACTCTGCCTGTTTCCCGATTCTGGTCTTTGGATTTCTCTGGATGTTTTGATCTCTGCCTGAACTTTGACACCGACTTTGTTTGCACCTCAGGATTTGTTACTCAATTAATATCATTGTGTGCACAGTACTGGGTATGTCATTAGATCCCTGCTCCAGTGTCCTGACAGAGATATTGAGAATTTGGTTAAAAAAAGTAAGGAGGCATACATTGGAGTCAAGAGATTGGGGATGAGTAAATTATTTGATGACTCTAGATCTCCTTGTCGCCAGCTGAAATTCCACCAACAATAGTTGTTTCAATGGCAAATTTATAGATAGCATTTGAGTTGTACCTAGCCACACAGTGTGGGTGTAGAGAGAATAGAGCAATGGGCTAAGTAAGCATCCTTGTGGTACACCAGTGTTGATTGTCAGTGACGAGAGAATATTATTTCTGATCGTCGCTGACTGGTCTCACAGTAAGGAAGTCATTTGCAGAGGGAGGTACAAAGGCTCAGATTTTGGAGCTTGTTGAATAGCACTAAGAGTATAATTGTGTTGAATACTGAGCTGTAATCAAACAGCAGACTGATATGTGCCTGATATATTCTGCTTTATCGACCTTCCATAATGCATCATCTCACAACTATCAGAATTAAATGCTATCTGCCATTGCTTTGCATATCCTATCTCATGAATTGAACAATAGCATTCTATAGTCTGTAGGCATTATTCATAATTACATGCATTGTATCAGATTAACTATGTGGACTGAGTGAAAAGAATCTATTTGCAGAGTGTCATGTTTTAGGGATTTTATTCCAGAAAGTCACAAACTAATTTCAACCTTTGAACACGAGATGGCCCAGTTGTATTATTACACAGCAAGTAAATTAGAGCATAATATAAAGAAACATGGTTCCGCCTTCTGGCCCTGTGTACTCGCTCTGTTATTTAGTGGCTGATCTTTTACCACAGCACCATTTCCTGCACTGGACCCACATGCCTTGACTTTACAATATCCAAATATATACTCTGTCTTCAATATAGTCAGCGCCACAACCTCCAAAGCCCTCCATCGAATTGGAGAAATCATTAATAAAAATGGCGTGGACATTCATGGTGAAAAACAGACAGTAAGGGCCAGGATATCTAAAGTTGTCAAAATGGTGGAGAGCATGTAGGAGTTCTATCTGAAATGCTGATAACTCCTTTTGTCTCACAGATGCTGCTCAACCTCTAGAGTTCCTCCAGCAGATTGTTTGTTGCTAAAGGTTCACCACCCTCTGTGTGAAGAGATTTCTTCTCATCCCAGTGTTAAATGACTGATCCCTGATACAGGGATCATTCTGAATCGCTGAACCCTTTTATTTTGAGACAATGACCTTGGTTTTAGATATCCTAGGGAGTGGAAACAACATCCCTACATAAAACTTGTCTCCATGAGAACTTTTTATGCTTCAATGAGATCATCTCTCATCCTTCTGAACTATAAAGAGTACTCATCAGGAAAGCCTCACACACCAGGAATCAGTCTGCTGAACCTTCACTTCACCCCTCTATTAGACCATAAAACATAGGAGCAGAATTAGGCTATTCAGCACATCGATTCTTCCATAGGTAGGGAAACCAGATCATTACCCCACATTGGAATTGTTTTTATTGTCACTTGTCCAAGAGTATAGTGAAAAGCCTGTGTTCCATATTGTTCATACAGACCAGAGCAATACACAGTCATTGAGGTAGGACAAGGTAAACTAATATAGAATGCAGAATAAAGTGCAACAACTGCAGAGAACGTGCAGTGCATGTAGTCAATAGAAGAACAAGCCAGATTATCAGGTGTTCCCTATCATACTATGGACCCATTAAATAATTTTATAACAGCAGGACAGAAGCCTTGCTTGATCCTAATGATACGTACTTTCAGGTTTCTGTATCTTCTATCTGATGAGAGAGAGGAGAAGAAAGAATGTCTGGGATGGTGTGGTCTTTGACTATGCTGGCTGCTTTAATGTGGGATCAAGAGGTATAGACAGAGTCCAGGGAGGGCACACTGGTTTCCCTAACGTGCTGAGGTCTCTGTGGTCATGAGCAGTGCAGTTACCATATCAAGCCGGATAAGATGTTTGGTGCAGTCTTACCAGTGTCCCAATGAGAATCAGAACCCTGCATAACCATGGAAATAAAAGTTGACTCTGAAATCCTAGTGCAAAAATTCAAAGACAAGGATGTCACTTTGGTAAAGGTACACACAGGCACTCAGGAGCTGCCTACAATAGATTGATGATCACATGTATGTGTTCGTGCAAGGCTTACTTGAAGCTATTGATGCCATTTTGCACTTTGTAGGTAACATCTTAATATCACAGATGAAAAATACAGCAGTTAATCTTTCCACCCCATCCATGCTTTAAGGAGAAATTTTTACCAACTTGTCTAATGGCAATTACACATGGGTCTAAACAAAAAATAGAAATTGGTGGAAATACTCAATAGTTTCAGGGGTTGAAGAGTGGAGAGAATATTAGGAATGACTGTGATGCAGTCAACACCAACATTGTCCAGCTGACACAATGTTTTCAGTGCTATAAAGATAAAGAGACAGATAGAGAAAGAGAGAGAGGAAGAATGAGAGAGAGGAAGAGTGAGAGAGGGTAAGAGAGGGAGAGGCAGGGAAACAAGGAGATAAGGAGGCAGGGAGAGAGACAGAGAGGGAGAGAAACAACAAACAAAGGATCATGTGGGAGCTATGAGATGCTGAACAAGGCAGTTACATGAAGTTTCATAAAAGAAAGAATGCTGGACATATCCAGCAAAATTGGTCTGGAAATGAAGTTAATCAATGAACCCCATTTTAGGAGTATTCTTGTCCAAATTTTAAGTCAATAGGGGTTGTGCACATTCTTTTATGATATTCCCACTTTGAACTCCTACATTATTCTAATGATATCCGGTGAAACTCCACATAACATCATGACCTTTGAAGATAGCTGTGGTATCACCTACTGGCAATGAAGAATGTGGTGATCATGTTGATGAAAGTATGACACGTACTCACAGTGCAGTTTGTGAGTCAGAAGAGCTTATTGAATAGGGAGGAATAGCCTGCAGAAAATCTCATTAGTGCCCACAGGTTGAACATTCCCCTCTTCTACAGTATGTGTGATGCACATTTTAAATACCATGAGGCACTGCTCCAGTTTGTTTCAGACTCTTGAAAGAACTTCTTGCACAGTAAAATGGGCTTTTGGTCTCACAACTGATCTCATAATGATCTTACATTTTATCATTTATATGCACTGAGCTGTTGTGGTAGCTTTTACAGTTCATTCTTTTTGTTTACACTTTATTCTGCATTGATATAGTTTTGCTTCACCCAGCTTAATTCACTGTGTAACAACTTAAGTTGCAGGAATAGTATGCAAAATAAGCTTTTCACTGCATCTTGGTACATGTGACAATAATAAACACACCAACATCTATTATATTTTTTTAATTTCAAAATATACTTTATTCAAAAATAAATATATACAATAAACCATTCAGTAACTTTTCCTCCTTTACATACGTTTCCATTATACTCAGTAAAATATCCGTATTAATAGCCACCCACGTGGCACTCCAGTAGTTCAGCTTAGCATCTCATTGTTGAGGGGTATACTCCCCGCCCACCGACCCCTCCCACTCCCATGGGTGGAGAAACCTATTATGTGGTCCTTCCCCACCGGGCCCATCTATTATATACAACAGACAAATGTGTCAGTAAATTATTGCTATCTAATTGGGTCTGATGATTGTCATGTCTGAATAACTATCAAGTCATGCTACCTATTGGCTGTGAGGGGAAGGTGAAGAATGCAAGCTAGAACGTGAGAACATAGAATGTAGAACAGAGAACAGTACAGCACAGGAACCGCACTTCAGTTAGAGGTTACTCCACACAAATTCAGATTCAGATTCAAATTAATTTATTCAGACATCCCACCCTACAAAAACTCATTTCAGGGAGGTCTCAACCGAAAGTCTCAAACTCATAGCAGTCAGTGTCAATGAATTTGTTAATTTTGCAAGACATCAGATTCACAACTGTTTTGTGAGACAGCTGACTTCTGAATTCTGTCTTAATGTGCCATGTTCACAATAGCTGCTGCCTTGGTTGATGGGCAGGCATAGTTTTTTGCTATTTCTGAATCAGGAAACATTTTCCTGAATAGCTTGCTTGTGTGCTTACATACCTGAAATGGCAGGTTGTGCTCAATGATGAAAGATGTAAAGTTCCCCTCATCTCCAGTGACCTTCTCTATCAAACTTTGGTTTTCTGCTGAAAAAAACTGTGAAATACTTGAGCAGCCTTCCCTGCACTTAACCTCCCCAATATGTGTGGTCCCTAAAAGAAATAAAAGCATAAGCTGTATCCTTATTACAGGTATGCGCCGCTTAACCTCCATTCGGACAACATCCAATTGCATATACATCCGTAGTCTGCCTGTCTGTCTGTCTGTCTGTCTGTCTGTCTCTCTCTCTCTCTCTCTCTCTCTCTCTCTCTCTCTCTCTCTCTCTCTCTCTCTCTCTCTCTCTCTCTCACACACACACACATACACACACACACACACACACCTACCTGCAATAGTCGGGATCAGAGCTTACTTTTTTTTACATCGAAATGGGGGATTTTAAATAAGTTCTGTATCTTCAAGTTGAAGTTTGTTGTCATCTGGCTGATTGTCCACAAACAAAACAACCTCTGTCCGGACCATGGTGTAGTCACAATACATGTATCACGCACACCACATAAAGCAATATATTACCATATTATTTAATAAAGTGTAATTCAAAATGCACATAGATTGTGCAGCGCAGGTAAACAGTTCACTGTCCTAATGACGAGACCTTGGTGGGGGCCGAGTATTTATTAAAATCAGTTCTTCTTCTGAAAATGGCTGCGCTTAAGCCCAGCCCATCGTGGGCTTCGATGTACCTGTAAGTAGAAGTGTTCCAGGAAAAAAAAACCCAAAGAATTCGCTTGCTGCGAGCGCATTTTTAAAGATGTCTTAGTGGACGATTTTGGAATTTTGCTTCAATTTAAACCCCGCTCTAATCCCCTTTAAGATGCCAATGCACCCCGCCCGTATAGGAGAACCTCGGGTAGTCAGGTTGTCACCGCCAGCCTTGAGAATTTCTTTGCCAGGCTTTTGTACTTCATCACTGACAGTTGTCCGGATCATTTCAGCGTCATTACAGACGGCAGTAACTGAACTGATGGACTATGGAAGAGAGAGGTCGACCCTAAAGCCCGCCCACAGAGAAAACTGATAGGTCTACTTAGCACAAAGAGAGATCAAGCAGGATTCATTCATTTTCTTTCTTTCTTTTTTTTCTCTCTTGCTCTCCAAAAAATCAATTTCCGGGATATTGTATATAATTTGTGGGCATCAGGGAGCTGCAATCGATATGCGGGAGACTCCCGGAACTCCCGGGATAGGTGGGATGTCTGTTTATTTATCACATGTACATTAAAACAAACAGTGAAATGCATCATTTGTACTAACAACCAACACAATCAAAGAATGTGCTGGGAACAGCCTGCAAGTGTTGCCACACTTTCTGGTGCTAACAGAGCATGCCCACAGTGCTCAGCAAAACAACACAAGCAACAGCAACAAAACAGAACAATAGCAGAAACACAAACCCCTTTTCTTCCTTCCAACTACCCAACCATACACACACACACACACACACACACACACACACACACACACATACATACACACACACACACACACACACACACACACACACACACACACACACACACACACACACACCCCCGAACACCCCAAGTCAGACCACTTCCGGGCCTCCACCCTCCAGTCCCTGGACCAAACTCACAGACTTAAAGACATCAAGCCTTCAACTTCCAGACACTCCAATCAAGGGGCTTCAAGGGCTTCAAACATCGCTCACACCCAGCATCTACCATGGAACACATTAACCTGGACTCCAGCTTCTGATCCTGACTCTTCATTTACTGCCCCAACCTCTAATTCCCTTCATCACTGTCTCTAAAACATAACCTGTCTCCTAACTCCTCACATAGCCCCAAAAAACACCACTTAAACTTAAAAAGCAACAGGTCTATGTCACAAACTCGACAAACATGTAGCTCAACATTATCTTAAACTAGCAATTGCACTATTTGGCCATTTTATAAAGCTGCAACATAACTTTCCACCTCTTGAACTCAGTTCCTTTATTAATAAAGGAAGCATTGCAATATGTCTTCTTTATTATCCTATGTAGCCACTTTCCTGGAGCTATGGACTTAGACTCCAAGATCACTTTATACATCAGAACTGTTGAGGGTCCTGTCATTAACAGTGCACTGTCTTTTTGACAAAGTAGACTTCAAAATGTCATATTCTCTGTTCCTTTATAGTTGATCCTCGATTTATAGAAATAACTGGTAGATGGGTGTAGAGCTAGCAGGAAGGTTTGTTAGTACTAGACACTGGGGTTTAAAGTAGGGTTGCAGGGGGATGGGAACCATAGTGCCAGACCTTGATGGAGAAGTTGTGGAGGCAGATGTTGGCAAGACCTCATAAACAGTTAGGAATCAAAAGGTTGAGCATGGTGCGACCAATGTCCTGAGCTGCCAATTTTTCAATGCATGAATTATCATAGGAAAGGCAGATACTAGTGCTGAATGTGAGGTAGCTGGTTAACAAACAGACAATGTGTATTGACGAGAGACTGTTGATAGGGCAAAATTGCAGTCAACAGGATGAGTTGCAATGTAAAAGGTGGACAAAATTGAAAAGAGTGAATA
Source organism: Mobula birostris (assembly GCF_030028105.1). Taxonomy (NCBI): domain Eukaryota; kingdom Metazoa; phylum Chordata; class Chondrichthyes; order Myliobatiformes; family Myliobatidae; genus Mobula; species Mobula birostris. Next base: position 76,607,822 of record NC_092373.1, on the reverse strand, counting down.
TAGGACTGAAGGTATTGTATCTGAATGTGCGCAGCGTACAGAATAAGGTAGATGAACTTGCAGCACAGTTGCAGACTGGTGGGTATGATGTAGGTGTCACTGAATCATGGCTGAAAGAAGGTTGTAGCTCAGAGCCAAATGTCCAAGGATACACATTGTATTGAACGGACAGGCAAAAAAGCAGAGGAGGCAGAATACTTTGTTGGTAGAAAAAGGAAATCAAATTATTAGAAAGAGGTGACATAGGATCGGAAGGTGTTGAATCATTGTGGATCGAGCTAGCAATCTGCAAGGGTAAAAATACTCTAATGGGAATTGTATACCACCCCTAAACCGTAGTAAGAAGTTGACCTACAGGGTTAGATATATAAACCAATAAATCATCAGCATAAAGAGAGACCTTACGCATAGTCTCATTCACAAAGATCCCATGGATATTTTTAGCCTCACGAAGAGCAATAGCAGGGGGTTCTAATATTAAATTGAACAACAAAGGACTTAATGGACAGCCTTGCCTTGTCCCCCGTGAAAGCTGAAAAAAAGGAGACCTACAATTGTTAGTAACAACAGTAGCAGTGGGGGCCTTTTTATATCATTTTAATCCAATTATTAAAATTAACACCAAAGCCAAATTTCTCTAGAACATTGAATAAATATTTCCATTCAACTCGGTCGAACGTTTTTTCAGCATCCAAAGATACAACACATTGTGGGATTTTAGAAGAGGATGAATATATAATGTTAAGTCATCTCAGAACATTTGAAAAGGAATAGCGACCCTTTATAAAGCCTGTTTGATCTTTACAAATAATTTTACCCAAAATATTCTCCAACCGATTGGCCATTATCTTTGACAAAATCTTAGCATCAACATTCCTGCCCTGCTAAAATTATTTAATGAATTCGGAGGTTTTTCAGGATGTAAGATTAATTTTAGTAAAAGTGAATTGTTTCCTTTAAATGATTCTGTTTCTATATATGATAATACTCCTTTTAAAGTTTCAGACTCTTAGATATTTAGGTATTATAATTACTAAAAAATATAAGGATCTTTATAAAGCTAATTTTGCTCCCTTAGTAGACTCTATGAAGTATTTATTTAGTAGATGGAGTCCACTTACATTTTCACTTGTTGGTCATATTCATATAGTTAAAATGATGATTCCTCCGAAATTTTTATATTTATTTCAGAATATTCCTGTTTTTTTGACTAGGGAGTTTTTTGATCCGATTGATTCTATTATTTTATCTTTTATTTGGAATAATAAAAGACCAAGAATTAGTAAATGTCATTTACAAAAATTGAAAAAGGATGGAGGTCTTGCTTTGCCTAATTTTAGAATGTATTATTGGGCTGTTAATCTGCGATATATGTCTTTTTGGTTATACTGGGTTGATAAGAGTGATCGGCCAATTTGGGTAGACATGGAACTAAAAGTTGTAAAACAGTTTTATTTAACCTCATTATTGGGGGCTCCTTTACCTATGCAATTAGGTAAAGTTGTTAATTTAAACCTATATCCTGTGATTAAGTATTCCTTACAAATTTGGCTCCAGTTCCGCAATTTTTTTAATCTTAAAAAATTTAAACTCCGTAGTTTAATTTACCGAAATTACTTTTTTAAGCCTTCTTTGAGTGATCCAATTTTTTTACTTTGGAAGAATAAAGGTATTAATTCTTTTTTGGATTTATTTAAAGAAGATAGATTGATGTCCTTTGAACAATTAATTGATAAATATTCTCTTTCATACTCACACTTTCTGCAATACTTTCAAGTTAGATTTTTTTACAAAAATATTTAAGTAATTTCCCTAACATATTGGAGGCTGACCTGTTAGATACTATTATGAGTATGAATCCTTTGATTGAGGGTACTATTGGAAGAATTTATAATTTACTATTACAATGGGATAAGTGTCCTTTGTCTAAAATTAAACAGGATTGGGAAAAGGAACTTAATTTGACTTTTATGACCGAGGATTGGATGCAGATATTGAAGTTGGTTAACTCTTCTTCAATTTGTGCTAGCCATTCATTGATTCAATTTAAAATTGTACATCGTTATCATTTGACAAAGGAGAGACTTTCTAAAATCTTTCCTAATGTTGACAGTCATTGTGATAGATGTAAAACTGAGATAGCTACACTGACACGTATGTTTTGGTCTTGTTCTATATTGGAACAGTTCTGGAAGTCAGTGTTCTCAACAATTTCTAAAGCACATAAAATTAATTTACAACCTAATAAATTATCTGTGCTTTTTGGAATAGTTCCTCAAAATATTCATGGTATTTCTGTGTCTGACCAAATGATATTGCCTTTGTTACTTTGATAGCTAGGAGGGCCATTTTGTTGAAGTGGAAGGATACATCAGCTCCCACTTTGTCACAATGGTTCTCTCAAGTGATGCTATGCCTTAGTTTGGAGAAAATTAGAAGTCGAACCTTTGAACTTTTATTTGATTTTGAGAAGAGATGGGGCTCATTTGCTCGTTATTATCATTTGAGTTAATGGATATAATTTTTCCACGATCTAATTGTAAATTTTTTTAGCATATTTTCTTTTCTTGCTGGTGGTTTGATGTTTACTTTTAGAAGCTTTTTGTATGACGCATGGCTCCAGGGTTGTACACCTAATGGGTTCTCTTTTCTTTTTCTCACTTTTCTGCTCAGTAGGTTTTTTTTGTTATCACAAAATTTTGTTTTCGATCTTTAAGATGTTTTTTTGAAGCATTGTAAGTGTTGTTTCTTCGATGTACTCATGTTATTTTTCCTATATATACAATAAAAAGATTTGAAAAGAAAGAAAGGAGTTGACCTACAAATTACAATGGGAGATAGAAAACACATGCTAAAAGGGCAATGTTACAATAGTCAGGGGGTGGCATCAATATGCAGGTAGATCAGGAAAATTAGGTTGGTGCTGGATTCCAGGAGCAGGATTTCCTACAAGATGGCTTTTTAGAGCAGTTCGTGTTTAAGCCCACAGGAAGATCAGCTATTCTGGATTGAATGTTGTGCAATGAACCAGAATTGATTAGCGAGCTTAAGGTAAAAGAACGCTCGGGGAAGTGATCATAATATAAGTGAATTCAAGCTGAAGTTTGAGACGGAGAAGCTGAAGTCAGATGTATCAGTAATACAGAGGAGTAAAGTGAGTTACAGAGGCATAAAAGCGGAGCTGGTCAGTATTGATTGGAAAAGAACATTGGCATGGATGATGGCAGAGCAGCAATGAACATAGAACATAGAATAGTACAGCACAGTACAGGCCCTTCGGTCCACAATGTTGTGCCGACCCTCAAACACTGCCTCCCATATATACCGCCCACCTTAAATTCCTCCATATACCTGTCTAGTAGTCTCTTAAACTTCACTAGTGTATCTGCCTCCACCACTGACTCAGGCAGTGCATTCCATGCACCAACCACTCTCTGAGTAAAAAACCTTCCTCTAATATCCCCCTTGAACTTCCCACCCCTTACCTTAAAGCCATGTCCTCTTGTATTGAGCAGTGGTGCCCTGGGGAAGAGGCGCTGGCTATCCACTCTCTATTCCTCTTATTATCTTGTACACCTCTATCATGCCTCCTCTCATCCTCCTTCTCTCCAAAGAGTAAAGCCCGAGCTCTCTTAATCTCTAATCATAATGCATACTTTCTAAACAAGGCAGCATCCTGGTAAATCTCCTCTGTACCCTTTCCAATGCTTCCACATCCTTCCTATAGTGAGGCGACCAGAACTGGACACAGTACTCCAAGTGTGGCCTAACCAGAGTTTTATAGAGCTGCATCATTACATCGCGACTCGTAAACTCTGTCCCTCGACTTATGAAAGCTAACACCCCATAAGCTTTCTTAACTACCCTATCCACCTGCGAGGCAACTTTCAGGGATCTGTGGACATGTACCCCCAGGTCCCTCTGCTCCTCCACACTACCAAGTATCCTGCTATTTACATTGTACTCTGCCTTGGAGTTTGTCTTTCCAAAGTGTACCATCTCACACTTCTCCGGGTTGAAGTCCATCTGCCACTTCTCAGACCACTTCTGCATCCTATCAATGTCTCTCTGCAATCTTCGACAATCCTCTACACTATCTACAACACCACCAACCTTAGTGTCGTCTGCAAACTTGCCAACCTACCCTTCTACCTCCACATCCAGGTCGTTAATAAAAATCATGAAAAGTAGAGGTCCCAGAAGGGATCCTTGTGGGACACCACTAGTCACAATCCTCCAATCTGAATGTACTCCCTCCACCACCACCCTCTGCCTTCTGCAGGCAAACCAATTCTGAATCCACCTGGCCAGACTTCCCTGGATCCCATGCCTTCTGACTTTCTGAATAAGCCTACCATGTGGAACCTTGTCAAATGCCTTACTAAAATCCATATAGATCACATCTACTACACTACCCTCATCTATATGCCTGGTCACCTCCTCAAAGAACTCTATCAGGCTCATTAGACATGATCTGCCCTTCACAAAGCCATGCTGACTGTCCCTGATCAGACCATGATTCTCTAAATGCCCAGAGATTCTATCTCTAAGAATCTTTTCCAACAGCTTTCCCACCACAGACGTAAGGCTCACTGGTCTATAATTACCAAGACTCTCCCTACTACCTTTTTTGAACAATGGGACAATATTTGCCTCCCTCCAATCCTCCGGTACTATTCCCATGGACAACGAGGACATAGAGATCCTAGCCAGGGGCTCAGCAATCTCTTCCCTAGCCTCGTGGAGAATCCTGGGGACTTGTCCGTCCTCATGTGTTTTAACAACTCCAACACCTCCTCTCCCTTAATATCAACATGCTCCAGAACATCAACCTCACTCATATTGTCCTCACCATCATCAAGTTCCCTCTCATTGGTGAATACCGAAGAGAAGTATTCATTGAGGACCTCGCTCACTTCCATAGCCTCCAGGCACATTTTCACACCTTTATCTGTAATCGGTCCTACCTTCACCCCTGTCATCCTTTTATTCTTCACATAATTGAAGAATGCCTTAGGGTTTTCCCTTACCCTACTCGCCAAGGCCTTCTCATGCCCCCTTCTTGCTCTTCTCAGCCCCTTCTTAAACTCCTTTCTTGCTTCCCTATATTCCTCAATAGACCCATCTGATCCTTGCTTCCTAAACCTCATGTATGCTGCCTTCTTCCACCTGGCTAGATTTTCCACCTGACTTGTCACCCATGGTTCCTTCACCCTACCATTCTCTATCTTCCTCACTGGGACAAATTTATCCCTAACGTCCTGCAAGAGATCTCTAAACATTGACCACATGTCCATAGTACACTTCCCTGCAAAAACATCATCCCAATTCACACCCACAAGTTCTAGCCCTATAGCCTCATAATTTGACCTTTCCCAATTAAAAATTTTCCAGTCCTCTCTCTTTCTATCCATTTCCATGATAATGCTAAAGGCCAGGGAGCAGTGGTCACTGTCCCCCAGATTCTCACGCACTGGCTGGAATTTTTGGAAGCATTTTGGAAGGCACAAGATATATACATCCAAAAGACAAAGAAATATTGTAAAGGAAAGATGACACAGCTGTGGCTTCTAAAAGAAATCAAAGTCAACATAAAAACCAAAGAGAGAGCATATAATAGAGCAAAAATTAGTGGAAGTTAAAGGATAGGAGAGCTTTTAAAAACCAACAGAAGGCAACTAAACAAAGTCATTAAGACAGTAAAGATGGATTTCAAAAGTAACTAGGCAATAATATTAAAGAAGATACCAAAGTTTCTTCAGATACATAAGGTGTAAAAGACAATCTCAATGAGTATTTTGCATCAATCTTCACTGTGGAAGACACTACCAATATGATGGATGTTCCAGGTGTCAGGGGTCATGAAGTGTGTCAAATTACAATAACTAGAGAGAAGGTTCCTGGGAACTGCAAGGTCTGAAGGTAGAAAAGTCACCTGAACCAGATGGTTTGCACCCTAGGATTCTAAATGAAGTGGCTGAAGAGATTATGAAGGCATTTGTTATGATCTTTCAAGAATCACTAGATTCTGGAAACATTCCAGAAAACTGAAAAATTGCAAATAACACTCCACACTTCAATAAGGGAGAGAGGCAGCAGAAAGGAAACCAGTTAGGCAAAGGATAACCAGATGATGTTGTGTACTTGGATTTTCAGAATATCTTTGACAATGTGCCACACACGAGGCCGCCTAACAAGCTACGTGTTCTTTGTATTACAGGAAAGATTCTAGCATGGATAAAGCAGTGGCTGATTGGCAGGAAGCAAAGACTGGGAGTGATGGGAACCTCTTCTGGTTGGCTGCCAGTGACGAGTAATGTTCCACAGGGGTCTGTATTGGGACTGATACTTTTTACATTATATGTCAATGATTTGGATTATGGAATTGATAGCCTTATTGCAAAGTTTGTAGACGACATGAAGATAGGTGGGGTTGCGGGGGCAGGTGGTTTTGAGGAAGTAGAGAGGCTACGGGAGGATTTAGATAGTTTAGGAAAATAGGCCAAGAAATGGCAGATGGAACACAGTGACAGGAAATGTAAGGTCATGCACTTTGGTCGAAGAAATGAAAAGGTTGACTATTTTCTAAATGGAGAAAAATACAAAAAACTGAGGCACAAAGAGTCTTGGGAGTCCTTGTGCAGGATTTCCTAAAGGTTAATTTGCAGTTTCAGTTTGTGGTGAGGAAGGCAAACGTTAGTTTGTCATTCATTTCAAGAGAACTAGAATATAAAAGCAAGGATGTAATATTGAGACATTATAAAGCACTGGTGAGGCCTCACATGGAGTATTTTGAGCTATTTTAGGCCCCTTATCCGATAAAGGATGTGTTGAAACTGGAGAAGGTTCAAAGATTGTTTATGAAAATGATTCGAAGATTGAATGGCTTGTCATATGAAGAGTGTTTGATGGCTCTGGGCCTCTATTCACTAGAATTCAGAAGAATGAGTAGTGACTTTAATAAAGTTTATCGAAAGGTAAAAGGTCTTGATGGAGTGGATGTCGAGAGGATATTTTATGGTGGGATTGTCTAAGACCAGAGAATGGTGAATATGTGAACTTCTTTGCCACAGGCAGTTGCAGAGGCCATGACTTTATGTATATTTAAGGCAGATGTTGATTGATTCTTGATTGGTCAAGGCATGAAGGGATACAGAGAGAAGGCAGGAAATTGGGTTGAGAGGAAAATTGGATCAGCCAAATGGCAGAGCAGACTCGATGGGCTAAAAGGCCTAAGTCTGCTCCTATATCTTGTGGTCTATTGTTTTAATCCCATCCTCTGCATGGAGTTTCCATGTTGCTCCTGAACCATGTGAGGGTTCTGAGCTGGTGTCTTAGTTTACTCCCACATCCAAAATCACTTAAATGCTCAGTTAATTTGCCCTTCTGAGCATGGGGGATGGTGGTGGGAGGGAATGAACATTCATTGATATGGGAAGAGTATAATAGAATTAGTGCTTAGTTTAAATGCATTCTTCATGGCAGGCTCGAACACAGTGGGCTGACTGGCCCAGTTCCATGCTATGTATCACTATGACTCTAGCTATTATTTTTCAAAGCCCGTATTTGATTTCAATACTTCTCTGAGGAATTTGCATCATCTTCCTTTGGATGCACAGAAAGCCTCCATGAGTACTCTTTCAGATGTTTAACTGTTTCAGTTCATAAAGGCCTCCCATAGCACATTGCAGTGTGCATGTGACGTCATTGAAAATAAAATAACTAAAATAACTGGGCCCAGTACACATGCATTTTAATGACTCAAGCATTCTTTTTTATTTTACTTGTGCACAAGGACAACAGCATGGTCTCCTGTCCCCCACACTGCTCTGAAGTCTGAACAGAAAACTGCTATTTTTATACTGAATTAGCTTATCGGTTATGGATATTAGATTAGATTATTAGATTCAACTTTATTGTCAATGTGCCAAGTACAGATATAAAGCCAAAGAAATTCAGTTAGCATCTGTCCAGAAATGCAAAGAATAGTGTTGTTTACAAAACAACTGTGAATAAAAAGTAAGTGCTACAACACACAAATATAAAAGTACTGAGACAGTACAATATGGCAGAAATACTGTTTAGCGTTGTAATGTGAGGTTCAGCAGGGTCACAGCCTCAGGGAAGAAGCTCTTCCTGTGCCTGCTGGTGCGGGAGTGGAGGCGCCTGTAGCACCTACCGGATAGGAGGAGAGTAAAAAGTCGATGGTTACGGTGAGATGCATCCTCGATAATGTTTTTCACCCTGCCCAGGCAGGGTTTATGGTAGATGTTCTTAATGTGGGCAATTGGATGCCGATAATCTGGGACAATTCCCATACCACACTGAGATGCAGTTGGTGAGTATGCTCTGTTACGTACCCCGTAACTGGGTTGCCAAACCAGCGGAAATGGACCACTAGTTGGAGTCTGGTTTAACGGAACCTAATAAAGTTTTATTCAAGAAATAGGTAACACAGTACTCTAGTCGTAAGGGTATAAATGCAGCAGGTTAACAATGATAAAACACACATGTACACAGAACTAGGATAATAGGAATCAATCAAGCTCTATCGCAGTCTAGGGGTAAAATGATCAATCTCAAGTGACGCAAAGTTCAGTTCAGCTTAGTACAGTTCGCAGTAATCGCTGTTGTGCCGTTGGAGAGAGAGAGAGAGAATGCAAATTTTGATTCACACAGACCTTTGATGTTCTTCGCAGTTAGCTTTCAGGTGAACCCTTTTATGTCTTCTATGGTCACTGACTGTGACCCCTCCGTTCCGGATATGATCATTCTTCCGCGGTGAACCCAGCACCCAGGCAAGGGCGGACACACACACCAGGTTCCCGCCGATCGTCCCTTTTCACCCTGTCAGTCTATGGTCAGTTCCCTCGAAATAGACCAACTCCCACCAACTTGTGGAGGCACACCGCTCTTCCAGGGTCTCGTTATCTCGTGATCTCGTGGTGTGTGTCGTGCCTTAGCGAACCTGTTCTTTTTATCCCCCTGCTGGGGTATCGCCTGTCTATCAAACTTCAAACAGTTCAGGTTCAAAGCAATCGGTCTGTCAATATCTGAAATGTGTTTCTTTCTCGTTAAACTCTCTCTTCTCTCTTATTAACATTTTGAATGTTTCTCCATTGACTCCCTTATCTCTCTCATCAGCATCAATCTTCTGATAACTTGGTTTGTCGTCACACCCCTACCCTTCAAAGGATTTTTACCAGGGTAAAAATTATAGGCATGAATACATTATTAGATGCACACTAATATACAGGGTCATCAGTTATTCGGCTAATACAGAGAACTTTAAGTTGTCAACACCTTGACAGACAGTCAGCAATCACATTTTCCATTCCTTTTATATGTGTTATTTTAATATCCTCTGAGACCAGGCTCCAACTTAGCAACCTTTTGTTGTTATCCTTCATACTGGCCAAAAACACTAATGGGTTGTGATCAATGTAAATTCTCAGTGGTTTCCGTCCCGGACAAATATAACAAAGGTCGTCCCACACAAACTTAGCATTCTTTGGCAAGAGCTTAGTAAGAGGGAGGGTAATATCCGCAAAGTTTTTGCAAAACTTCCTGTGGTACCCCACTATCCCCAAGAACCTTCTCAGGGCTCTCTTGTCTGTCAGGGTGGGGACTTCAGAGATAGCCCGCACCTTAGCTTGCATCGAAGCCAGCTGCCCCTGTCCTACCACAAATCCCATATAAGTGACCTTCGCGTGGCCGAATTCACTTTTTGCGAGGTTCACTGTCAGGCTGGCTTCAGCCAGCTTTTTAAACAGTTCCTCTACTACCACAATGTGCTTTTCCCACGTGTCACTCCAGACCACTAAATCGTCAATATACGCTTCTGCGTTCCTTAGCACTTTTGTCACTGAATTAATCATCCTATAGGGGTGTTGCTTACCAGGCTGACCTGATGTGACAACAACACCATGTACCGGCTCTTTGCATCGCCCTGGGACATCCGGACATACGTCTGCGTGCCGGTTAATTAGCTTTATCAGCGGCTTGCTCTGCTTGGGGGTTAAGTGAGAGAACTCATCTACAAAGTTGGCCAAAACAATAGAGTTCTCCAATCTGGTCGGCACCATACTTATCATTTCAAAATGGGTTTTCCCCTTATCAGGTGGCACCTTAGCCTCATTAACTTTCGTGATAACACCGACTAGGTCTGCTCGCCTATCGTGGCAAGCTGTTAGCATATCAATAGACTGTAACTGTGTTAGCTCACGAATACAATAGTCAATAGCATCCTTCCTTCTGTGCGGCCAGTAAAACTCTTTCATGATTCTATCGACTGTTTTCCTCACCCCAAGATGTCCACTGGGGGTATCTTGTTGGCCAGGTTAAAAATCTCATCCCCATAAATTTTCGGCACTATCACCCCCCATTCCTCATCTGAGGGCATGGTACATGGTCTCCATTTCCTCATTGGTACTCCCTCCTTCACATAATAGCCCACTGGCTCCCTTTTTAATTCTGCTTCAGAGAGAGCTGTCTCCGCCAAAACCATCAGCTCCTCGTCTCGCTCCTGTGCCTGTACAAATTCCTTCCTCGCTAATGATAAGTCTACCTCAACTTTTGATTCACTACGCCCCTTCTTCTCACTTTCTAACCCCTCCTGGTACAAGGCTGGTAAAAACGTCTCAGCTAAATCTACATTCGCTTCGGCAGCCTTTCTGGACATGCGCCGAGTCACTGCGCAAACGGGATAAACCTGTGAGTCCACGGGCGAGGCCTCAATACTGGCAGGCTTGCTTGTCAGTTTTACTACTGAGAAAACATTTCCGCCGGCGAGGTCATTACCGAGTAAGAGCTCCATGTCTTCCATCGGTAGTTCGGGCCTCACCCCGATCGTGACCGGTCCGGAAACCAAGTCGCTTTTTAGGTGTATCTGGTGCAAAGGTACTGCTTCAGTCCCTTTCCCAATGCCTTTTATCACACTGACCTTCTCAGTCTGGGTCTCTGAACTAAAGTCCAACACACTCTTTAAGATCAATGACTGACAAGCTCCAGTGTCTCTCCAGATCCGTACTGGAACCGGGTTTAACCCTCCTCCACCGACACCAATCCGGCCGAGATAAACTTCTTGCGCCCTTTCTGAACTTTATCAGACCTCTTCTCCCCTAGTGGTTTGTTTGCCAGTTCAATACAGCCAGTCGGAACCGTCGTTTTTCCTTTTCCCATCTCCATCTTTGGGGCAAAGCACCGGGACGCAAAGTGGCCGGCTTTCCCACAATTATAGCATACGACCCCAGGAGACTTCCTACCAAACTGCTCCCGGTCTTCCTTATCCTTCTCACTAGTCCCCGGCTTACTTTCTGACTTTTCTGGCGGACTCCCTCCGCCCTCTCGACTACCCTTGTGGTAGCTTTTACTCGGGGTAAATTTCGCTATGTGTGTCAACGCGTACTCATCTGCTAACTTAGCAGTTGCGGCTAAGGTTTCTGCCTCTCTCTCATCTAGGTAGGGCCTCATACCTTCAGGGACACAACCTTTAAACTGCTCAATCAGTATTAGCTGTAGCAGTCTGTGATAATCCCCATTGACCTCTTTCGAGGCACACCAACACTCACAATACATCTGCATCTCACGGGCAAACTCTAAATACGTGTGGCCCCACTGCTTCCTCGCATTCCAGAACCTCTGCTGGTATGCCTCTGGGACCAACTCATAAATCCTGAGTAACGCCTCTTTCACCATATCATACCTCTGGGCATCTTCTGCGGACAATGCCGAGTAAGCTTGCTGGGCTTTTCCTTTAAGTACGCTCTGAAGCAAGACAGCCCACTTATCCCTCAGCCAGTCCTGACTTGCAGCAACTTTTTCAAATTGTAGAAAGTACCGATCAACGTCGGCCTCCTCAAATGGGGGAACCAGCCTAACCTCCTGGGTCACCCTGAACCCTCCACCTTGATTCGGCATTGGCCCCTGCGCTAGCCTCATCCTTAACTTCTCCAGCTCAAATTCTCTTTCCCTCTGTTTCTCTCTCTCTTCTTGATCTAACTGCCTGTCCCTCTCTTCTTGGTCCAACTGCCTGTCCCTCTCTTCTCAATCCAGCTGTTTTACCCGGAACTCTTGATCGAGTCTCAATTTTTTCATCTGCAGCTGTACTGCTTCTCCACCAGGTTTGCCCATAGATACCACCTCCAGCTCCCCTTGGGGAAACACACCTTTAGATACATAATGCTCTATGATAGCTCTGTGCATCTCCGCTCTCCTCATTGTCGACTTCCCCTTAAAAAGATTCAACCGTTTGGCCACAGTTGCCAATTCTGATTTCCTGGCATCCTCTAATGCCTCCAAGGTTGGCGCCTTTAGAAATTCCTCAATCTCCATTTCTGCTGTTTGCCCTTTCTTTCTTTCGGGAATTTTAACCCAATCAATTTACCCAGTCCCAAATTTGGCGTTCAAAATTGTGGACGAGATCCCCACTTATGTTACGTACCCCGTAACTGGGTTGCCAAACCAGCGGAAGTGGACCACTAGTTGGAGTCTGGTTTAACAGAACCTAATAAAGTTTTTTTAAAGAAATAAGTAACACAGTACTCTAGTCGTAAGGATATAAATGCAACAGGTTAGCAATGATAAAACACACATATACACAGAACTAGGATAATAGGAATCAATCAAGCTCTATCGCAGTCTAGGGGTAAAATGATCAGTCTCAAGTGACGCAGAGTTCAGTTCAGCTTAGTACAGTTCGCAGTAATCGCTGTTGTGCCGTTGGAGAGAGAGAGAAATTTTGATTCAAACAGACCTTTGATGTTCTTCGCAGTTAGCTTTTGGGTGAACCCTTTTATGTCTTCTGTGGTCACCGACTGTGACATCTCCGTTTCGGATACGACCGCACTTCTGCGGTGAACCCGGCACCCAGGCAAGGGCGGACACACACACCAGGTTCCCGCCGATCGTCCCTTTTCACCCTGTCAGTCTATGGTCGGTTCCCTTGAACCAGACCTCCAACTCCCACCAACTTGTGGGGGCACACCGCTCTTCCAGGGTCTCGTTATCTCGTGATCTCGTGGTGTGTGTCGTGCCTTAGCGAACCTGTTCTTTTTATCCCCCTGCTGGGGTATCGCCTGTCCATCAAACTTCAAACAGTTCAGGTTCAAAGCAATCGGTCTGTCAATATCTGAAATGTACTTCTTTCTCGTTAAACTCTCTCTTCTCTCTCATTAGCATTTTGAATGTTTCTCCATTGTCTCCCTTATCTCTCTCATCAGCATCAATCTTTTGATAACTTGGTTTGTCGTCACAGCTCTCAATGGTACAGCAGTAAAAGTCCATCAGTATCCTGGGACAGAGGTGAGCTTTTTCGATGCTCCGCAGGAAATAAAGGCGCTATTGCGCCTTTTTGATGAGGATGGATGAGTTCTGGGACCTGGTGAAATCCTTGGAAATGTGGACGCCAAGGAATTTGAAGCTTGATGCATACTCCACTACAGCATCGTTGATATGGATGGGGACGTGAGTGTAGCTCCTAGCATGCCTGACGTCCACAATGATCTCCTTGGTCTTCTAGGTGTTAAGGGCCAGGTTGTTTGTAAATTATATATGCTCTGTTTCAATATTTCACTTTCAATATTTTTATTAATTTCCATATAGAAGAATATGGAGTACATGAAGATATATATTATAAATCAAAAAAAGATTGAATAGTACCTAATACATTATATTTAAGTCACACTTACAATCGCAATACCCCATATTCATACTCAAACACGTAAATTAAATTAAATTGTAATATTGAAATGTGATGGTTTTATTATAGAGAAAATCTAACCCCCTACCAAGATCGAAGTTGTTTGGTAAAGAAAGAAAGATGGAAAGAAATCCTTATCACGTAGTGTTTTATGTTATTAGCCAACATCTGTTCTTTAACACCAATTAAAGATTTTGAAAATAGTTCAAAAATGGTCCCCACAATGTTTGGAAGTCTTGGTTAGAATCAGAAATTGAACAACAGAACTTCTCTAAATTTAAGCATGACATAACATCGCGTAGCCATTGAGCGTGATTAGGCAGAGCAACATCCTTTCATTTAAGTAACACCGCCCACTGCCAACAAATAAATTATATACATTGAATTCCTTACTTGCCAGGTCAAGTTGAAGGAAGCCGGGATCATCACGGAGTCCCGGAGCCTGTATGCATCTCCTATTGTAGTGGCCCGGAAGAAGAATGGGAAGGTTCGTATGTGTGTGGACTATAGAACACTGAACAGGCACACGGTCTCAGATCAGTACACGGTCCTCTGGGATGGAGGATGCACTGGCCTGTCTGAGTGGGGAGAAGTGGTTAAGCATGTTGGATTTGAGGAGTGTGTATTACTAGATCTCGATGAGAGAGGCCGATAAGGAGAAGACGGCCTTCATTTGCCCTTTGGGATTTTACCAGTTCGAAAGAATGCCCCAGGGTGTATCGGGGGCCTCCGCCACCTTCCAGAGGGTCATGGAGAAGACGATGGGGGATATGAACCTGCTCGAAGTGCTGGTATATTTGGACAACCTCATAGTATTTGGATCCACCTTGGAAGAACATGAAGCGAGGCTAATGAAGGTGCTCAACCAGCTGAAGCAGTAAGGGGTGAAGCTTTCCCTGGACAAGTGCCAGTTCTGTCAGATGTATGTTAGCTGTGTTGGACATATTGTCTCACGGAATGGTGTAGTGACCGACCCTGCTAAGATCAAAGCAGTGACCACCTGGCCAAGGCCCCAGACCGTGAGTGCTCTGCACTCGTTCCTAGGGTTCTGTGGGTATTATCGGAGATTCGTGAAGGGCTACGCCAAGGAGTGTCATCCCTTCAACCAGCTTCTGAGTGGCTACCCTCCCCTGGGACAGAGGGGGAAGGGGAGGAAAGGAAGAGAGGTGAGAGAATATTAGAACCCGTCAGAGCCCTTCGGACAGAGGTGGGATGACAAATGTGATGCGGCTTTCCAGTCACTGAAGGAGATGTTGACTCAGGCGCTGGTGCTGACTTTTGCGGACCCCCGAACGCCCTATGTGCTACACACTGACGCCAGTCATGAGGGGTTAGGGGCCCCTTCTATATCAGGATCAGGGCGCTGGCCTGAGGCCTGTGGCATTTGTCAGCCAGAGTTTGTCACCTTTGGAGAGGAACTATCCCACTCATAAGTTGGAGTTCCTGGCATTGAAATGGGCGGTGGTGGATAAGCTGAGTGACTATCTCTAAAGGCCAAAATTGAGGTGCAGAGAGACAACAACCCGTTCACTTACATCCTGACCTCGGCGAAACTGGATGCCACAGGCCATCGGTGGCTGGCAGCTTTGCCTTCATATGATTTCAGCCTAAAGTACCAGCCGGGGAGCCAGAATGTCGATGCAGATGCGGAGACGGGAAGAGGCTTCCTGCGACCGTTAAGTCTCATAGTAACGGAGTAAGTTACAGTTTTTTGGTAGAGCACAATTGGTTGAAATTCCTACAGGAAATAAGGAAAATGCAGGAAAAATATATTCCAAGAAAAAAGAAAATCATGAATGGAAAAATGGCACAAATGTGGCTAACGAGAGAGGTTAAGGCAAAAATAAAAGCAAAAGAAATGGTGTAGAAGGAAGCAAAAATTAGTGGGAAAAATGAGGACTGGAAAACTTTTAAAACTTACAGAAGGAAACTAAGAAAGTCATTAGGAAAGAAAAGATGAATTATGAAAGGAAGTTGGCGATTAACATAAAAAAGGATACTAAGAGTTTTTTTTAAATATATGAAGAGTAAAAGAGTGACAAGGGTAGATAAGGGACTGATTGAAAGTGATACTGGAGAAATTATAATGGATAACAAAGAGATGGCGGAGAAACTGAATGAGTATTTTGCATCAGTCTTCACAGTGGAAGACCTGAGCAACATACCTGATAGCCAGAGGTATC
Organism: Mobula birostris; assembly: GCF_030028105.1. Taxonomy (NCBI): domain Eukaryota; kingdom Metazoa; phylum Chordata; class Chondrichthyes; order Myliobatiformes; family Myliobatidae; genus Mobula; species Mobula birostris. The sequence goes on along the minus strand of NC_092373.1, from coordinate 76,591,940 downwards.
AGGGAATAGAATTAGGTACAGTCAAGATTACTAGAGAGAAAGTGCTTGGGAAGCTAAGTGGACTAAGAATAGATAAGTCTCCAGGTCCGGATGAGGTGCACCCAAGGGTTCTGAAGGAGGTGGCTTTGAAGATTGTGGAAGCATTGGAAATGATCTTCCAGGAATCAATAGACTCTGGCATGGTTCCGGAGGACTGGAAGGTCACAAATGTAGTTCCGCTATTTAAGAAAGGAAGGAGGCAGCAAAAAGAAAATTACAGACCTATTAGTCTGACATCGGTAGTTGGAAAGATATTGGAGTCAATCCTCAAGGACGAGGTTATGAAATACCTCGAGGTGCATGACAAGATAGGCCGAAGCCAGCATGGTTTCATGAAGGGAAGATCCTGCCTCATCAACCTATTGGAATTTTTTGAGGTAATCGCAAATAAGATTGACAAGGGAGAGGCTGTGGATGTTGTGTATTTGGATTTTCAAAAGGCCTTCGATAAGGTGCCGCATATGAGGCTGCTTAATAAGATGAAAGCCCATGGAATTGCAGGAAAGGTATTGGAATGGGTGGAGCATTGGCTGATAGGCAGAAAGCAAAGGGTGGGAATATAGGGATCCTCTTCTGATTGGTTGCCGGTTACCAGTGGTGTTCGGCAGGGGTCGGTGTTGGGGTGTCGGTCTTTTTACGATGTATATCGATGACTTGGATTATGGATTAAATGGTTTTGTGGCTAAATTTGCGGATGACACCAAGATAGGTGGAGGAGCAGGAAATGTTGAAGAAACGGAAAGGTTGCAGAGTGATTTTGTCAGTTTAGGAGAGTGGGCAAAGAAATGGCAGATGAGATACAACGTTGACAAATGTACGATTGTACATTTTGGAAGAAGATATAATCCGGCAGATTATTATTTAGATGGGGAGAAAATTCAAAAATCGGAAGTGCAAAGGGGCTTGGGGGTCCTCGTGCAGGATACCCTAAAGGTTAACCACCAAGTTGGATCGGCGGTAAGGAAAGCGAATGCTATGTTGGCACTCATTTCAAGAGGAATAGTGTATAAGGGTAAGGAGGTGTTGATGAGGCTCTATGGGGCATTAGTGAGACCTCATTTGGAATACTGTGTGCAATTTTGGGCCCCCTATCTCAAAAAGGACGTACTGATGTTGGAGAGAGTTCAGAGAAGATTTACAAGGATGATTCCTGGAATGCAGGGGCTAACATATGAGGAGCTTCTGTTGGCTCTTGTACTGTATTCATTAGAGTACAGAAGAATGAGAGGGGATCTCATAGAAACATTTCGAATGTTGAAAGGGTTGGACAGAGTAGATGTGGAAAGGTTGTTTCCCTTGGTGCGTGAGTCCAGGACAAGAGGCCATAGTCTTAGAATTAGAGGGTACCCAGTTAAAACAGAGATGAGGAGAAATTTTTTTAGCCAGAGGGTCGTGGATTTGTGGAATTTGTTGCCACATACAGCTGTGAAGGTCCGATCATTGAGGGTGTTTAAGGAGGAAATTGACAGGTATCTAATTAGTCAGGGTATCAAGAGATATGGGGAAAAAGCCGGAAATTAGAACTAGATGGGTGAATAGTTTAGCTCATGGGGGAGGTGCGGAGCAGACTCGATGGGCCAAATGGCCTGCTTCTGCTCCTTTGTCTTGTGATCTTGTGATCTTGTGGTTGAGGTTGAAGAACCAAATATTATACCGGGTAACGTCACCCCAGGACCGACCTTGGTGTTGGCAGCTGGTCCTACCAGAGAAGTATCAGAAGGTTGTGTTGAAGTCCCTCCATGATGACTCTGGGCATTTGGGGGTGGAAAAGACCTATGGATTGCTCAAGGATCAGTTTTACTGGGCCCGAATGAGGACGGAGGTTGAAGAGTACTGCAAGTCCTGCATTCATTGCACACGGCAGAAGATGCCACCCAGGCAGGCTGCCCCTTTGTCCTACTTGCAGAGTGCGGGACCTTTGGACCTGGTGTGTATGGATTTCCTGTCCATTGAACCTGATGCCAGCAACATGGCAAATGTCCTGGTCATCACGGACCACTACACCAGGTATGCTCAAACTTTTCCTACCAAGGATCAGAGGGTGACTACAGAGGTGAAAGTGCTATGGGAGAAGTATTTTGTGCATTATGGTCTTCCTCGGCAGATCCATAGTGACCAGGGACGAAACTTTGAGAGTAAGCTCATTTATGAGTTACTGGGCATGCTGGGTGTTGAGAAATCGAGGACCACGCCCTATCATCTGCAGGGGGATCCCCAGCCGGAAAGATTCAATCGGCGGCTGCTAGACATGCTCGAGACTCTGGAGATCAGCAAAAGGAATCATTGGAGTCGACATATTGGGCACCTTGTTCACTGTTACAACTGCACACGCAATGAAGCTACTGGTTACCCGCCCTATTATCTCATGTTTGGGCGTGAGGCAAAGTTGCCCAATGACTTTGTTTCGGGGCTGATGTGGGTGAGGTGTCGCCGAAGCCTTACTTGACGTATGTGTCTGATATGAGGCAAGAACTGAAAAGAGCGTACGAGTTGGCCGGAGAATCAGGGAAATAAGAGGAGGTACGACCAGAAGGTAAAGTTCTCTCAACTCCTGCTGGGAGACCGAGTTCTCATCAGGAATCTGGGATTGCCGGGAAAACAGAAGCTGGCTGATCGCTGGGCAGCCACATCCTTTGTGGTGGAGAGTCAGATGCCAACCCAGCCAGTTTTCCGGGTACGGCCTGAGGATGGAAAGGGGCCTGTCAAGATTCTCCATCGGAATCACCCGTTGCCCCTGGGGCAAAATGTGCAGGTAGAGCAGAAGCCTGAAGAGGTGGCTGCACCCCGTGCCAGGACTCCGCGTCCCCGCAGGGTGGAGGACATGCCTACCCCGGGAGAGACGGACCTGGGCCCAGCCCCTGTGAGGGATACTGATTCAGAAGATGATGACTGGGATGGTTGGTACATTCTGCCATTCGCTGATGCTCCCGGCACGGAGGAAGAGACTCCTGGCCTTTCCCCCACTGGGTTAGAAGGGGCTACTGAGGGGCAGTCCGTGGCACCATAGGGCTCTGGAGGATTGAATGTAGGGCCTGGACAAGAGATGGAGGGTTCCGAGGTGCAGAGGGGCTTGGGTGACTGCTCAGGGGAGGATTTGCCTCGTAGTTTCAAAGGGTCTCCTGTAGTGTCCGAGGCAGAAGGGGTAGACGAGGGGGTGCATAGGCCTCAGAGGAGTCAGAAACCCCCAGAGAGGTTAGCCTACCTAGCACCTGGGGAACAAAAGGTGATCTCCACTGTGTTGGGGAGTCAGATCACTGCTTTCTGCACGTGGATTGGGCTGTGTGTTCTGCAGGAAGGGCTGGCGAATTATCTGAATGTCCTGAAGGCATGACTTATTTCGGTGGGGGGAGAATGTAGGGCTCTCAGTATACGAGGTGGACTGTTAACTGTTGATCACTTATTACCAAAATGGCTTCTCTGAAGTGTTATATTAAAATGGCTTCTTGTCATGTTAACTGCTGAGCAAGGGGTACTCTGTAACTGCAGTGTTTGGGTTATACAAGGAGATAATGGAAATTGTATTCATTTGTTAGCCAATGGAAGTCATGTTCTGTTATCTTGTACATATGTGCTGAGTTGAGGAGTGCAGGCTTTTCGGGAGGCGAGCGGAGAGGACGGACATGTGTGGAACGGATAGCGGTTCCAGGGCAGCAGACACTAGACCTCGGGAGGTCAGAGGGTGGCCGGAGTCTCGGAAGGACGTGTGGAGGGAATTGGAGGCGTGAGCTCCAAAGTATTAAAATATTATGTGCACAAGACTGGTAAGTTACTTATGTGGCACCTATTTTTTTTGTTGTTATTTCTGCTAATCCATCACCAAAAATTGGCTATAAAGTATAATTCCTTACTCACACTTGGTATATTGTTTCATATTTGTGTTGTGGCTGTTCATTGGGCGACTCACACCTTATCCGCACCAAAGCAATTGCACTGTTTGGCGGGGCCGACAGTTATTCACCCTAGGCAGTGGTGGATCAGTGGGGCAAAGACCGTTACACTTGTTTTTCACTATTCTATTTTTGATGGAAGCTTTTGACCTGAAATATTAATTCTCTATTCATTTCTTCAGATGTTGCCTGACCTGCAGAGATTTTCCAGCATTTTTCTTTGCAATTTCAGATTTTCAGCATCTACAGGTTTCTAATCTTGAAGAAGGATCTCAGCTTGAAATGTTGACTGTTTATTCATTTCCAAAGGTGCTACCTGACCTGCTGAGCTCCTCAAGCATTGTGTGTGTGTTGGTTTGGATTTCCAGATTTTTTTGTGTTTATGGCTTTTTCCTCACTGTTTTTTCCCCTTTGGTGGAACAGATGAATATGTTTAGGCCTAGGATACAGCCCGGATCAACTCCAGCAGTTTTGTCATGGCTGAGAAGTGATGCCATTATCCTCATACCTCATCTCTTCCCTAGTTATGGTAATTGACCTATTTTTTCTTTTACTAGACAATCCATTGTTGAGGGTAACATCCACTCCAGTTCTACAATTCAGCTATAACATTGTAACCCCATGTGCAACCCACAGACTGCCACAGGTTGTGCATTGGTGGCTATATTAATGGTTTGTTATGATAGAATGTGCACCCCTTCCAATATTAGAGCCTCATTGGTGACCATGTTGTATGACACAGTGGTACAACTGGTAGAGATGCTGCCTCACAGTTCCAGAGATTGGGTTCCATCCTGACCTCAGGTGTTGTGTGTGGAGTTTGCATGTTTTCCCAGTGCTCAGGTTATCTCCATATCCCAAGATCTGTGGCTTCTCGGGCTTACTGATGGGCAGTTGATGTGAATGTATCAAGCACAAAATATGGATTCATATAAGTTCAAAGTAAATTTGTTATTAAAGTACATATATGTTGACTCTTCTAGGGAAGGGTTGAGGCATACTCAATAAATCCATAATAGAATAATATGCATCATCGAAGCAATGAAAGGCTGCACCAACTGGCCATTCAACCCGTGTGCAAAAGACCACAAACTGTGCAAATACAGAAAGAAAGAATAACGAATAAATAATCCATAAATATCAAAAACATAAGATGAGGAGTCCTTGAGAATGAGTCCATAGACTGAAGGAACCTTTCAATGATGGGGCAGGTGAAGCTGAGTGAAGTTATATGCTTTGGTTCAAGAGCCTGATGGCTGAGGGGTAATAGCTGTTCCTGAACCTGGTGATGTGAATCCTGAGGCTCCTGTACCATCTTCCTGATGGCAACATCAAGAAGAGAGCATGACCTGAGTGGTGGGGGTCCCTGATGATGGATGCAGCTTTTCTGCATCAACGCTTCCTGTACATCCTCCCAGTGGAATGTGTGGGTTTTCTCCAGTGCCTTAAGTTTCCTCCCACAGTCCAAAGATGTACCAGTTAGTAAGTTAATTAGTCATTATAAATGTCCCCTGATTAGGCTAGGGTTAAATCATGGGTTGCTGAGTGACATGGCTTCTTGGGTGAGAAGGGCCTATTCCATGCTGCATCTCAATAAATAAATGAATAATTAAATCCCTCCACTATTTTTCAGCCCATTTTTCTCTCTGGTCCAGATCCTGCTGCAAGCTTTGGTAGGCTTCCTCATTGCCCAATATGCCCTCAATTTTGATGTCATCCACAGATTTGCTGATTTATTTTACCACATTATCATTCAGATCTTTGATACACAGTCGATAACTAACAAGAATGGATCGAGCACTAATCCCTGTTGCACACTTGTCACAGGCATCCAGTCAGAAAGACAAACATCTATGACCAGTTGCTGGCTTCTCCTGCAAAGCCAATGTCGAATCCAACTCATCAGCTGATCCTGAATGACAAGCAACAGAATCTTCCTGACCGGCCTCCCATGCAGGACTTCTACAACAAGATAAAACAATAGCAATGCTGAATAAAGTTTAACAGCTACAGACAAAATGCAGTGCAGGTGAACAGTGCAAGATCAGAACAAGATAGATTGTGAGGGAGAGTTTTAATGATCACAAAATTATAACATAGCTTCACATAGGGATATACGCCATATAGAGCTCATTGCCTCCATGTGAAGCCTGCATCTAATTAAAGTGTACACTATCTTGAACACCTCCATCTTTTTCTTTAATCACTGAAATATTTGTCAAACAAGCATTCAGAGCCTTTTCCAATGTGAAAGATATCTCTAATCAGATCATGTACACAGTTCAGGAAGCAGACTTAGCCGTTGCTATAGTGTTACTAGGATTGACAAAACCCAGATTATGTGGTTGGAAACATGACTGATTATTATCCTGATTGTGAAAGACAGGGAAGATTGATTACCGTGTTCAATGTGAACATTCCAGACAAGCTGCGACTATGGACATAACATGCCAATGAAAACAATCGGTCAAGTATAGATACAGAATATAAATAATTTAGGACGTACAGTTAAATAAGTATCCTAGTGTTTTATTTGACTTAATTTGATGAAAATAAGCAACATGACAGAGCATTTCCTCTTGAAATTAAATGAAGAGATTTCTTTGTCCTCATCTTACCCGATGCTATGAGACCTGAAACCAATGATGAGAATCCATGGGCCTCCCACCTGTACACTGATCTACCATCAGTGGGGGCACAAGAGACTGCGAAATTCTGGAATCAGGAGTTACACAAGATGCTGGAGTCATTTGGTGGGAAGGACAATATCTATGAAATGAATTGGATAAACAAAGGGTTCTTGACATGAAAGTTTGATTGTCCACTTGCTTGCGTAGATACTGCCTAATCAGCGTCTTTTGTACCAGCTCTGCTGTGTCTATCCTGTCACTAGGACAGAATGTACTCGGGAATTGCAATAGAAGTGAACATTGTGTGTAAGGTATGATTCTGTGAGTACAATTCTGTCAGGCTAGCTGTGACCACAGACATAATGTGCCAAAGGAAATCAAAGGCCAAAATATTTTGTTTTGAATTTGCTTGAATATCCGGTGGGACAGCTCTCCCAATATTGACACCAGCCTCCAGTCCTACGGAACATTAGACAGAACTACAGACAGTACTCCAGATATGATCTACTTATTGTTTGCATAGTTTAGCAAACTTACTTGCTACAGTGTTTCATTACTTTGGTCACAAAGATGGTCATTCCATTAAACACAACATGCTGGAGGAACTCAGCAGTTCGGGCAGCAGCCGTGGAAACGATCAGTCAACGTTTCGGGCCGGAACCCTTCGTCAGGACTGGTTTCCTGACGAAGGTTTCCAGGAATGCTGCCCGACCTGCTGAGTTCCTCCAGCGTGTTATGAGTGTTGCTTTGACCCCAGCATCTGCAGAGTATTTTGTGGTCATTCCATTAGGCTTTTCTATTGTTTTCTGTACCTTACATTTTAGTGATCATTTGAATTCCCCTGCTTTGCTTAACACCATTTAAAATCATACTTAGGTGACTCCATTTTTGTTCAAACATAGATGAATTTATACTTGCATCTTTTGAGGTTAATCCACTTTTGTTTTCCCATACTAATTAGAGACCTTTTGCAATTTTAAATTCCTGTCTAGCTTACTTGCTGCAATTTTAACATAGAACATAGAACAGCTCAGGAACAGGCCATTTGGCCCATCTTGTTATACCAAATCAATTAAATAAGGAATCAATGCCCAATTAAACTAATCCTTTCTGCTACAGAATATCCATTTCCAGGACATTTATGTGCCTATTTAAGAGCTTTTTGAACACCTCTCTTGTGTTTGGTTCCATCACCACCGACTCTTGGCACCCACTATTCTCTATGCAAATAAAATATGCCCCACGCATTTTCTTTGAACTTAACCCCTCATCTAAAATGCATGTTCTTGGATATTAAATATTTTAACCCTAGGGGGAAAATACTGTCTGACTACACTATTTATGCCTCTCATAAACTTATAAACCTCTATCAAATCTCTCAGCCTCCAACACTCTAGAGAAAGAAGCTCATTTGTTTGACCTCTGACCGAGGCAACATCCTGGTAAACCTCTTCTGCACCCTCCCCAAAGCCACAATATCCTTCCTATATTGGGGTGACTACAATTGAAAGCAATACTTCAGATGGCGTCTAAGTAATGTTTTATAAAGCTGCAACATAACTTCCTGACTCTTCAGCTCAACTAATCAAGATAAGCATGCTACATGCCTTCTTTACCACACTATCAACCTGCGTAGCCACTCTCATGGAGCTATGGACCTGGACCCTAAGATCCTTCTACACGTCAACACTGTTAAGGGTCTTGTACTATCTCTATATTTGAGTTCCCAAAGTGCAACACTTCACATCTAGCTGGGTAAAACTCTGTTTGCTGTTTCACCACCCTTATCTGCAACTGACCAATATCCTGCTGTATTCTTTGCCAGTCCTCTACACTATCCATAATACTGCCAATCTTCATACTATCTGCAAATTTACTGGCCCATCCATCCAAGATTATGTTCAGTATGTGTGGGTGTATGTATGTGTGTATATATATATGTATGTGTGTGTGTGTGTGTGTGTGTGTGTATGTGTGTATATATATATATATATATATATATATATATCCAAGTACTCCTAAATCCTATCCCTAAGAATCTGTCCAGTAATTTGCCTAACACTAATATGGGTCTCACTGGTCCATAGTTTCCAGGATTCTCCTCTTCTCACCATACTCCAGGACCTCATCTGTGGCTAGGGAGGACATAAAGATATTGGTCAAGGCCCCAAAAATCCCTTGCCCCTCTCAATAACCTGGTCTATCTCCCATCAGGTCCTGGGGATCTACTCATCTTAATGTTCGTTAAGAGATCCAACAGTCTTCCTTCTTTATCTCAAAATGCCACAGCAAACTAGCACACTTCACACTGCTCTCTCTATCTTCCATGTTCAAAAGTTTCCCAGTGCATCGTTGCACTACTAGCTGATTTGGAATTAATAGATAGGAAAGTTTTGAATTCGGAAGTAAAGTAGTCTATAAATTTATTATCTTTTAGAATAAAAGGATTCAGCCTCCAATATCTAGATCGTGCTGAATTATCTTTGGGCTTAATATTTAAATATACTGCTGCATGGTCAGAAATAGCGATATTTCCAATTGTGCAGGATACAACTAAATCTAGGAGCGTTTTGGGGGTTAGAGAAATGTCTATTCTGGTGTAACAATTGTGTGGATTAGAAAAAAATGTGAAGTCTTTGTCTGAGGGATATAACAACCTCCAGACATCCACAAGTCTGAGTTCTCCATATAAGCCCATGATTTGTTTGGGCTGTGAGGAGAGCAATGGGGGACCACTAGGAACTCTGTCCATCAATGGGTCCATGAGACAATTAAAATCCCCACCTACAATGATGTTTTGTAATGAAAAGCTTGTAAGTTTGGAAAAGCATCTGTTAGGAATTTGAGAGGATGAGCTGGAGGGCAGTAAACATTGAGAATACCATATTCCTCTCCATATATTGAAACCTTAACAATCACAAATCTCCCATACTTATCCTTAATGCAGTCTAATAACTAAAACGGTAAGTTCTTCCGAATTAAAATGACCAGCCCCCCTACTCCTGGTATTAAAAGATGAAAAATAGACTTGATCAAATCCACTCTGTTGCAGTTTTAGATGTTCCTTATCATTTAAATGTGTCTCCTGCAATAAGGCTATATCCACTCTTTCCTTTTTCAGGTTTAGTAAGATTTTCTTTCTCTTGATTGGTGAATAACTCCCCATAATGTTCCAAGAGCACAATTTTAATATATTACTGGTCATAACCCTTTATAACAATCATGTAACTCTGGAGGAGAAGAAACCCGACTTAAGATCAGCTGAGCAGTAATAAGTAAATTTTAAAAACCCACAAAAAAAAACAAGGCGCCAACAGCACTGAACGAGAGGACTTACCCCACACTTAAAGGAGATATCTGAACCTTCTAGCACCCCATATTCTGCCCCACTGCCAATATAGCATAGCTGTTATCTTAATTGTGTGTATTCTAGTATTAACTGCATTGAACGTTGGTTTAGATTTTGGTTCTTATCACTGTAATAGTTTTCTGACTCAGAAGAAACTTTGCAAACTAAGCCACACTGAAAGCTTATTCCTCAAGGATTGGAAATCAGGTCTTCAAGTGAAAATGAATAAGAGAAAGATTACCAAATCACTTAATCAATATGTATGAGTAAAAGATAGTGTTAATTTTTTATGTAATATCATGGAAATTTGAAATTGCCACTAGAACCTAGAAGTGATCATATAAAACCTAATGCAATGCAATGGAACGACAATTTGGTGGATCTGCTGACTTTGGAAACTGTTCTAACAGACAAAACAACCATATTGAATATATAAGATACACCATTACATTACCTTAAATAGGTCTAGATTTATATCTTACTAGACAACAGGGTGACCCATTGGGGCACCCTTTGAGAGAAGGGTAGTGCAATCTCATGTGACCAGAATGAACATTAAATTTTCCTGAATGCTATGGGTACTGCTTTGCTTTAGAAACTGAAGTAGAAAACCTCAGTTTATTAAAGAAAATCGACGCGTAGCAAAGCAAATATAGCTGTTCCTCTTTTAATGAAGGACACTTCTGATGGCATCATTTCTGGTTTATCTGCCACCCTTGTTCCTCTCAGTGTCATTCTAGAGACATGCAGTCCTTTCATCCCCCGTCTCTTCATCTCTTCTGCTGTTTGTTGTTTGTCTCTGATCCTAGAGATGTACATGCCTCTCCTCCTCTGTCTCTTCTTCTCTCATCTTTTTTTGTCCTGACTCTTTGATCTTGGAGTCGTGCGGCCCTAGTCTCATCTGATTCTTGTTCCCTTCCTCTCCTTGCCACTTCCTGACGTTTGGCATTATCTCTTGACCATAATGTCCCCCTTCCCTTTCCACACGGCATAATTAGGCTGACCATTTTTTTTTTACCCTAATGCTGGATAGAAGATACGAAGCAGTAACACCAAAGGATGCAGATTATTCTTGATGATACGGTTGGCGCTCTCCTAAATGAACGTGATATAGTCTCCGCTGTTCTTTGACTGCAGCAAAGGGTTTTATGGGTGTCTCGAAGTATGTCATTACAATAAGATTTAATTATCTCTTATTGATGGGTGGCAGTTAAATCTGTCCCAGTCCTGCACATGCTGATGGTGATTAGCAGAATGTGATCCCTCGAAGTAGAGCTGCCCTGCCCTTTTGCTCCCGTAGGTGTCGCTGCTGAAGCTGGCCATGCGCATGCGTCAGGCTGTCGCGTCCCGATTTCCATGATGGCCGATCGGGTCTCAGGTGAAAGCCAGTCTGTTGATTTTTGGCGAATGAGCAATTTTATACGAATATATAACCCTGAACTTTGCCTGCATTCTGTAAATTAGCACATTTTAATGAAATAGCCAAAAAAAGTGCCACTGTAATGCACCGTTTGCGCTAATTGGAGGTCACAAACAGGCAGACAGACAGAGCATGAGAGTTTCAGTAGTATATAGATAGATAGATTTTTACATCCTGTGCCTTGTGGTCATTAACACAACATGACTAGCAAGACTCCTCTGCAAGCAGCTCAGAGACCTAAATAAATTTCACTTCTGTAATTCTGTAAGGCATTACTTTAAAAAAAGGCACCAAAGATGTAATAAATATCAATAAATATAATTAAGACTGAGGTATTTGTGACCATTCCATTAGTGACTTATTGCAATAAAATGAAATCTATTAACACTGACTCTGATTTCTAAGTTGTGGAAAAACTAGTTTTCCTTTGTTTCTAGTAATGCCAGTATATACAATGAATGTCCCTCCCAATAAATTAGAGTTCGGGTTTTCTCCTGCCCATATGGTTATGTCTTACACCCAGCATTCAGTGGTACATTCAATCCACATGTTTTTAATTGAATATCTTAGCAATATTATTAAAGCAACTGTCATACAATATTTAGATTCTCCAGGAACAATATATTTCCTTATTGACTTGCATAATTATTTAATAGTAATAATTTTATTTATTTGTTTATTCCCCAATATTGTTGCTACCACAAAAATCACAGCTCCAGGTAGCTAACCTTTCTTTCCAGGTATTTAATGCACATTGAAGTGTTTCAGGACAAACAAAAGAACTGGAAAAAAAGGATGTGATACATGAAGTTGGGCCAATATCTTTTTAGGCCCGCATTTAATTTTAGTAACTCTTGTAGAGAATTTAGATTTTCAAGTAAAAGATACCATACTTTCCTGTGCCATTCAATGAAGAGCAAGAAGCTTGCCCAATATCCACATGACATTGTTTCCCGAACCACTGTCATTAAAAACAAATGGTTAAGATTAAGTAACTTTGTTGGGCATTATTTGCTAGCGTACCATATACCAATCTATTTGGTAAAGTGTGAGGAAAAATGTCACAGTGTCACAGGATCAGGCTCGTTGGACAATTATATGCATGTCAACCATTTACCTATGCTGAATACATTACTCAGCATTTCATTCGCATCTTTTTTTACCATGGTGATTCAAATGCTCACCTATTTTTTAAATGTGAGAGTACCTGCCTCCATCATCCACTCGGCCAGCGCATTTCAGATTCTAATCACTCCATGTGTGAAAAAAAATCAGCCTCAGATCCCTTCTAAATCTCTTAATCCTACACCCCAAATTTTAGCCCTGTTGTTTCAGATACCTAAATAATTTGAGGTTTCCTTTTGTATCAATACTGTATGCAAGATGTTTTTTCAAAGAGTATGTATCCAAAGGATTGAAAATGAAGTGGCTTTATCAATTCACCAATAACAGATGGCTCCTATAATTGTTTAAGTATAATAGTAAAAAATACATAGACAGCCCACACCAGGAGAAATGTTCCTTTCATAACTGGATTGATGAGCAGCACAATAAACAATGATTCTAGCTGCTGTGATTAGCAATTGCCATTTTCTTCCAGTCCTTCTTTGTACTCTAAAATAGGCATTAAGGTAAGATTAGTATGAAGGGTTCCTGGTTAGCTACCTGCCTTTTATCATTCATCTTTTTAGCATGAGTTGCTAAATGATCACTGTCCATTACTATCATAATTTTTAAACATATTAATGAACAATAACTAAGAGGTAGCATTCTAAATAATTCTTTTGATTAGGAAATGCAGTCCTATCTAATCTTTATTTCTGGCCTCATTCCAAAAGTCTTGGTATATCTCTTTCAGGCCATCATTTTAAATATGGTACTCCAATGCCACCAACTTAATTGACTCAGTAGAGGTAACTTTCTGAAGCTTTCGCATTCCCTTATGTGCATCCCGAGTAACATGACTTATCTGACCTTCCCTGGTAAAAGATGACCTGGCCTCACTTAGACACTAAACCGTGATTTTTTGACCCCTGTTAAAGACAATTTTTTTTGTTCATTTATGAAATGTGGTGTCCCTTTCAAGTCAAGTATTTGCCACAAATCCCAAGTTCCTTGTCACAAGGTATTGTAAAGTACCTTCCTGAATCATCTGGTCATGTGTTAGTGTATAGGAAAGCCCAATATTTAGATCTGGAGACAAGATGGCCTGGCCCACATCTTGGGGGCAGTTGTAAGCAGTGACATTCCCATTCTCCTGCTGCCTTTGTCCTTGTGTTCTCACTCACCTGGTGTCTTTGTCCGTAGAGATGCTGCCTGGGCTGGTACCTCAGTCTTGGTAATCAAATTGCTCGAGTATTCCAAAGACGTATAGTTAGGGTTAATATGTTGTGGGCATGCTACGTTGGCACCGGAAGTTTGGCAAAACTTGAAGGCTGCCCCTAGCACAATCCTCAGACTGTTGGTTGTTAATACAAAATAATGCATTTCACTGTATGTTTTGATATTTTGACAAATGTTTGACAAATAAAGCTAAACTCTCTATCGTAGCATTTGTTTATATAGATCTAGAGTGATAGCAGACTGAGAAAAAGTTCTCAAGATATCTTGTTTCAAATTCCAACAAGAACCAACGAAATGTCAGCCAAACCAATTGATCTGCATTTAATTTTTTTCACTTCCATCAGTTATAGTCACAAGAAAATAATTGATTTGTTAGCTTTACAATTCCATTTTGAGCCATCGATAAATATTCTTGAATGTATTTCTTTCAGATACATTTTCATTCCTGTGCTAAGAAATTCTTCATTAGAGTAGTCATCCCTCAGAAAACAAGGATTGTAGGTGAAACTGTATTTCCTCATTTTAATCAAGTCCATAATACCAAGGAGCAGAATTAGGCCATTTGGCCCACTGAGTGTGGTCCACTCTTCCATCATGACTGACTTATGATCCCTCTCACCACATTCACTGCCTTCTGCCCATAACCATTCAGGCCCTAATTAATCAAGAACCTATTCATCTCCACTTTAAATTTACATAGTGAATTCCCCAGATTCACCACCCTCTGGCTTAAGAAATACCTCCTCATCTCTTTTTAGCCAGAGGGTGGAGAATCTGGGGAAGTCCCTCCCATACAAACTACACCACTTCTAAATAATAACTATTCACATGAAGAAAACGTTAAGTTCTACTTGATAGATACTGAGAAGACAAGCATTCAATCTGCTTCACAATATTGCAATAAGTTCTGTTTGTGATGCTTTATTGTAAAGAAATAAAAATTCAGAACATAGTGTAGTGCATGCTCAACTGATTCATTGACTTGATAAACACACGCAGGCTCAGTTTCCACGTATATTAAAGATACTAAGCTGTGATGTGCAATACAATTCCCTTCTACATTTAACATTTTGTTTTTCTCTAATATATCTTTGGACACAAAAACCTTTTTTTATTCATAAGTGAAAAGTAAATGGCCAGCTGGCAAACCATCAGCCTGATGTAAAATGTATATCATTGTGTTCCAGAATTCTGCAACAGTGCAGCAGCACAGGATGAACTGGAGATCCCATGCTAGCACACGTGTCCTCCCACTCCATCCCTGGACTCTGCAATGATTCCAGTCCTGTTCTGAAAGATACTGACCTGATAGGCAGGATTCATTTCACATCTAGTCCCTCATCTCAGCACAAAGCACAGTTGGGAAATCGGACATGGCCTATTCATTTGAAGATAATGTGACAACACAAAGAAATAGGAGCAGGATTAGGCCAGTCCTTTCACATATCACTCAACATTAAATAATCAATGCTGATCTGTGCATTTCTCCATATTACTTTGTTCCTCATTCCATAGAGTACTTATCCACCACCACTGGATATATCTCTCCTGACTCAACTACCAGTACCCACTAGAGCAAAGAATTCTAGAGATTCACCACCTGCTGACAAAAGAAATTTCTACATACATTAGTTTTATAGGACCTGCCCCTTATCTTATAGTTATGTCCCCTTGTTTGAAACTCTCCCAGCAAGTAAAAACATCCCAGCGTTTCCTGTCAAGTCCTTTTAGGATCTGATATGTCTGAATAACGGTTACCATTTATACTTCTAAATCCCAACGAGTACTAGTCCAAGCTATTTAGTCTACCTTAGTTGGATAACACTCTTGTTGCAAGAACCAGCCTGATAAAGTTTGTTTGCACTTCCTCCAATATTACAAAACCTTTATTTAGGTAAGGGGATCAAAACTATATATAGCATTCAAGCACATAACAACTTCCACAACTCTCTGTACAGTTGCCACAAAA
This sequence comes from Mobula birostris, assembly GCF_030028105.1. Lineage (NCBI taxonomy): Eukaryota > Metazoa > Chordata > Chondrichthyes > Myliobatiformes > Myliobatidae > Mobula > Mobula birostris. The sequence goes on along the minus strand of NC_092373.1, from coordinate 76,576,303 downwards.
CCTCCCTACTTAACTCCAAACCTTTTGCAGGAATGTCATTTCCCTCCTTAACTGCTTGCTGGATCTGCCTGCTAGCTTTTTATGATTCGTGAATTAAAACACTAAGATCACTCAGTACTTCACTCACTTTCACTCTCTCCATTTACATAATAATCTGTCCTTCTAATTATGTTACTGAAGTGTATCACCTCACTTCCCCACATTAAAGTTCATTTTGACCACTTTGTTTTTGCCCAGTCAGTAAATCTCACTGACTTTTGCCAAAATGATAGGTGATTTGTTTAGTACAAAATGAATCTCATTTTTTAATTCTTGGATTAATACTTCCCTTTTTTTTAATATGGTGAAGACAAGAGATTCAGCAGATGCTAGATGTTAGGGTGCATTCTGGAGTTGGGGATTATAGCAAATATTTACTTCACCAACCAATCTATGGATCTGAACGTGGAATGTAGATTAAGTTTGAAATGCATCCCTGAACACTAGTTTTCTGGAGCTGTGGAAACCAGTTAATTGAAATCCAGACAATGCTGATTAACATTCAATCTGGGTGTCTAGAGTGCGGGTGCGAAGAAGGAGGTGTGAAAATTACAAACACGAGAAAATCTGCAGATGCTGGAAATTCAGGCAACACACACAAAATTCTGGTGGAATGCAGCAGGCCAGGCAGCATCTATAGGAAGAAGTACAGTTGACGTTTCGGACCGGGACCCCTTGTCAGGACTGGCGGAGGGACTCGGCCCGAAACGTCGACTTTACTTCTTCCTATAGATGCGGCCCGAAACGTCGACTTTACTTCTTCCTATAAATGCTGCCTGGCCTGCTGCATTCCACCAGCATTTTGTGTGTGATGTGAAAATTATCTGTAATTTAAAGGATGCACTGTTGATACATTGTAACTATAGAATTGTCCTGTTTTCTTTGAGCTTTAGCATGTAAAATGTGATATAATATTAAGCTGAACAGACTTCTTTCCTCAAGAATGTCTCAATATGATGCCTGCTGCTCTTTTTTGTTGAATAAGACATTTCTAGATCAACCAGTCTCTCCAGTAACTTTGCTCATATTACAACATATGGAAAATAGGACTCGGGAGGAAGATGAATGGCTTGATAAAGGATCTCAGGCCAAAACATCAATTATTTATTCCTTTCCATAGATGCTGCCTGAGCTGTTGAGTTTCTACAGCATGTTGTGCATGTTACTGTTTATATTGTGAATATGTTTTGTAGCAGTGTGTGAATGTCTCTAGGCTACATCCTCACTACGCCGGATAATTTTGAAAACAAATCTTTTTCTCTTTGTTTTGACCCTCCGTCCACATTGAAACAGCGTTTTCATCCTCTGAAAATGGCCTTTTCTAAAACACTCACCAGAGTGTGTAAATTTAAAAACGATTGTTGCACATTTTAGTGTGGACGGGGTAAACGGAGAGATTTTAAAACGCTGTCATGACACCACCACAACAACGCTGCTTTTTCTGCTTCTGCTTGGTACTGCACAAGCACTGCCGGACGGCTGTTATAACGCGCAATTGGTGTGAACGGCGTGAAAGTTAAATTGTAAAGTGAGCTTTTTTGACTATTTTAAAACACTGTCATGACGTGCTGGAACAGATGCTGGCAGCGCAGCATTTCATTGTTTTCTTGAACGCAACCCCCCACACAACCTAACAATTTTAGAACAGATGGCAACGAGACTGAAGCCAGAAGATTTAGAAATATACTCATCAAATACTTTGACCCATAGCTTACTGAATAAATAAGTATACTCGCTTTGCCCTGTTTTCTGTCCTACTTGTATGAAGGTGGTTTACTTATTTATGCAACACTTCTCTAACAATAGATGTGTAACAGCCTAATGTAATGTTGTATGGAAATACAAGATAACACTGATGCAGACATGTTTTCTACATTTAACAAGGTGCTTTATTAATGCAACAGAGTTAGTCAGTTTTTCAATGTTTGTCGTCAGCCGGGTCATACTGTCCGTGAACTCCCTGTCGGTTGCCTCCAGTATTTGTTGTTTTTTAGTTTTAAGTCCGCCTGCACGAGAGCCAACAGCAATTCCTTTACAGTTTTCTAGTCTGTAACTGGACAAACGCGCACTAGGTATACCGTTCCCTCTTCGCTTGCTTTCTGTGTCCTGTGCATGCCCAGTAGGAGGAGACTCGCCCAAATATCCATCTAATGTGGACGGAGATATTTTGAAAAATGCTTGGTGTGGACGTCTGTCATTTTTACTCGAAACCGGCGTTTTCAAAATTATCCAGCCTAGTGAGGATGTAGCCTAATTGTCAAGCACATTTAAAAGAGTGGAAAAAGCTTTTGTCAGTGCAAGACGTTAGAAGGCAATTGACTAGGTTGGGAGAGAGGTGGAGAATTCCATCAATGGGGTGTTACTTCCCATAAGGATATAACTATTGGAAATAGCTAACTTCTTGTTTCACCATTCAGTGTGATTGTAACTGAATTTTACCTCAGAGGCACTTGCCCTTGCTAACACCATATTCTTAGATTTCTACAATATCCAAAATGTTACGCATTTCTATCTGGAATATGCTCACCAACTGAGTCTTCACAGTCCAGCAGTAGAGAATTCAAATGGTTTATCACTCACTGTAAGATTAAATGTCCTTTCATTGCAGTCTTGAAAGGCCATTCTCTTATACATTGACTCCAGATTCTAGCTATCTTAGCTTGGAGAAACCTTGTTTTGACAACTATGTTGTCACCACCATATGATTCAGGGAGATTGTCTTCCATTCCTCTGCAAAGACTCAGCCTGTTTAATCTCTCCTCATAGGGGAACAACCCCTCCCTGCCCATCTCAGGAATCAATTTGGAGAAACATCATTACACTCACTCTATTGCAAATACAACTTTCTTTAATTAAGAAGATCAGACCTCCATAAAATATTACGGGTACTGTATCACTCTATTTTCTGTTTTTACAACCAAGTTCCTTGTTTTTTCCATTAGTGTATTCTACCTGACACATTTTTGCCCGTTGAAGCCTTTCAACATTGTACCACAAAGATTTATGTCATCAGAGAATTTGATATATTACATTTGAAAACTGACATAGATTCTAAACATATGGGGCTCCAGCATACCTCAGTTATCACAACCTTCAGTCCTGAAAATGACTAGTCCTATGACCTGTTGTAAGTCCATTAGCCAGTCCTTAGTAGCATATTACTCCAATCCCACATACTTTATCCACTGTTGTGGTCTGCATGTTGTTGCTTTGCCTGTGGAGGATAATTACTTAGGCCAGGTCTTTCTGTATCCTTTGACTATCCTAGAGCTGCTGTCCCACAGCTCCAGTGACCCACGTTTGATACTAACCTTCAATGCTGAAATGTATGGAGTTTAAACATTCTCCCTGAGATGGTGCAGGTGCATGCCACAAAAATTTGCAGATCATTTGGTTATTTAGCCACTGTAAATAGTTCCTAGAGGGTAGGCGAGTGCTAGAACCATATATGAGTTCACAGGAGTGTGGAGGGAATACAAGGGGATTAAGGTGGGATGGAAGCATGCTGGTTAGCACAACACTTTACAGTACCAGTAACACAGATTCAATTCCCGCTGCTGTCCGTAAGGAGTTTGTACGTTCTCCACACAACAACGGGCGCTCCAGGTTCCTGCTGCAGTCCAAAGATAGGTTGGTAGGTCAGTTGGTCATTGTAAATAGTCCCAGGATTAGGCTAGGGTTAAATCGGGGTTTATTGGGCCGCACAGATCAAAGGGCCGGAAGGGCCTGTTCCGTGTTGTATCTCAACAAATAAATGAATGGTATAGCTTTAGTATAGTGACTGTTTGATGGTCAGCATGGACTACTGGGCAAAAGATTGTTTTGGTGCAGTATATAATCTATAATCTCGTGTAGTATTTTTTCTTTCTTTTCAAATCTTTTTATTGTTATATTATACAAAAGAAATAACACGAGTACATTGAAGTAACACTTACAATGTCTCAAAAAAACATTATCTTAAGGATTGAAAAAAAATTATGATAACAAAAAAAACCTACTAAGCAGAAAAAGTGAGAAAAAAAAAAGAACCTGGATTGCTACCAGTGCAACGTGCTAGTCAGAGTAGAAATAGGAGGATATATCAGATGAATACGTGGCTTGAAAAATGGTGCAAGGGGGAGGGATTCAAATTTCTGGGGCATTGGAACCAGTTCTGGAGGAGGTGGGACCGGTACAAACAGGACAGTCTGCACCTGGGCTGGACTGGAACCAATGTCCTAGGGGGAGCGTTTGCTACTGTTGCTCAGGAGGATTTAAACTAATGTGGCAGGGTGAGGGGAACAAGTGCAGAGAGACAGAGGGGTGTAAAATGAGGGTAGAAGCAAAAAGTAGTAAGATGAAAAGTAAAAGTGGCAGGCAGGCAAATCCAGGGCAAAAGTCAAAAAGGGCCACTTTTCAACATAATTGTATAAGGGCTAAGAGTGTTGTAAAAGCAAGCCTGAAGGCTTTGCGTGTTAATGCAAGGAGCATTCGTAACAAGGTGGGTGAATTGAATGTGAAGATAGTTATTAATGAATATGATATAGTTGGGATCACAGAGACATGGCTCCAGGGTGACTAAGGATGGGAGCTCAACATTAAGGGATATTCAATATTCAGGAGGAATAGACATAAAAGAAAAGGAGGTGGGGTAGCATTGCTGGTTCGAGAGGAGATTAATGCAATAGAAAGGAAGGACATTAGCCGGGAGGATGTGGAATCGATATGGGTAGAGCCGCATAATACTAAGGGACAGAAAACGCTGGTGGGAGTTGTGTACAGGCCACCTAACAGTAGTAGTGAGGTTGGGGATGGCACTAAACAGGAAATTAGAAATGTGTGCAATAAAGGAACAGCAGTTATAATGGGTGACTTCAATCTACATATAGATTGGATGAACCAAATTGGTAAGGGTGCTGAGGAAGAGGATTTCTTGGAATGTATGCGGGATGGTTTTCTGAACCAACTAGAGAGCAGGCCATTCTAGACTGGGTGTTGAGCAATGAGGAAGGGTTAATTAGCAATCTTGTTGTGACAGCCCCCTGGGGGGTAAGAGTGATCATAATATGGTGGAGTTCTTCATTAAGATGGAGAGTGACATAGTTAATTCAGAAACAAAGGTTCTGAACTTAAAGAAGGATAACTTTGAAGGTATGAGACATGAATTAGCTAAGATAGACTGGCAAATGATACTTAAAGGGTTAACGGTGGATATGCAATGGCAATCATTTAAAGATCGCATGGATGAACTACAACAATTGCTCATCCCAGTTTGGCAAAAGAATAAACCAGGGAAGGTAGTGCACCCGAGGCTGACAAGGGAAATCAGGGATAGTATCAATTCCAAAGAAGAAGCATACAAATTAGCCAGAAAAAGCAGCACACCTGAGGACTGGGAGAAATTCAGAGTCCAGCAGAGGAGGACAAAGGGCTTAATTAGGAAAAGGAAAAAAGATTATTAGAGAAAACTGGCAGGGAACATAAAAACTGACTGTAAAAGCTTTTATAGATCTGGGAAAAGAAAAAGATTGGTTAAGACAAATGTAGGTCCCTTACAGTCAGAAACAGGTGAATTGATCATAGGGAACAAGGACATGGCAGACCAATTTAAAAACTATTTTAGTTCTGTCTTCACTAAGGAGGACATAAATAATCTTCTGGAAAAAGTAGGGGACCGAGGGTCTAGTGAGATGGAGGAACTGAGGGAAATACATGTTAGTAGTGAAGAGGTGTTAGGTAAATTAAAGGGATTAAAGGCAGATAAATCCCTAGGGCCAGATTGTCTGCATCCCAGAGTGCTTAAGGAAGTAGCCCAAGAAATAGTGGATGCTTTGGTGATAATTTTTCAAAGCTCTTTAGATTCTCAATTACTTCCTGAGGATTGGAGGGTGGCTAATATAACCTCGCTTTTTAAAAAAGGAGGGAGAGAGAAACCGGGGAATTATAGACCGGTTAGCCTAACTTCGGTGGTGGGGAAAATGCTAGAGTCAGAGATCAAGGATGTGATAACAGCACATTTGGAAAGCAGTGAAATCATCGAACAAAGTCAGAATGGATTTGTGAAAGGAAAATCATGTCTGACGAATCTTATAGAATTTTTTGAGGATGTAACTAGTAGAGTGGATAGGGGAGAACCAGTGGATGTGGTATATTTAGATTTTCAAACGGCTCTTGACAAGGTCCCACACAAGAGATTAGTGTGCAAACTTAAAGCACACAGTATTGGGGGTATGGTATTGATGTGGATAGAGAATTCGTTGGCAGACAGGAAGCAAAGAGTGGGAATAAACGGGACCTTTTCAGAATGGCAGGGAGTGACTAGTGGGGTACCGCAAAGCTCAGTGCTGGGACCCCAGTTGTTTACAATATATATTAATGACTTAGACGAGGGAATTAAATGCAGCATCTCCAAGTTTGCGGATGACACAAAGCTGGGCAGCAGCGTTAGCTGTGAGGAGGATGCTAAGATGATGCAGGGTGACTTGGGTAGGTTAGGTGAGTAGGCAAATTCATGGCAGATGCAATTTAACGTGGATAAATGTGAGGTCATCCACTTTGGTGGCAAGAACAGGAAAACAGATTATTATCTGAATGGTGGCCGATTAGGAAAAGGGGAGGTGCAACGAGACCTGGGTGTCATTGTACACTAGTCATTGAAAGTGGGCATGCAGGTACAGCAAGCAGTGAAAAAGGCGAATGGTATGCTGGCATTCATAGCAAGAGGATTCGAGTACAGGAGCAAGGAGGTACTACAGCAGTTGTTGGTGAGACCACACCTGGAGTATTGTGTGCAGTTTTGGTCCCCTAATCTGAGGAAAGACATTCTTGTCATAGAGGGAGTACAAGGAAGGTTCACCAGATTGATTCCTGGGATGGCAGGACTTTCATATGATGAAAGACTGGATTGACTAGGCTTATACTCTCTGGAATTTAGAAGATTGAGGGGGGATCTTATTGAAACGTATAAAATTCTAAAGAGATTGGACAGGCTAGATGCAGGAAGATTGTTCCCGATGTTGGGGAAGTCCAGAACGAGGGGTCACAGTTTAAGGATAAAGGGGAAGCCTTTCAGGACTGAGATGAGGAAAAACTTCTTCACCCAGAGAGTGGTGAATCTGTGGAATTCTCTGTCACCGTAAACAGGTTGAGGCCAGTTCATTGGCTATATTTAAGAGGGAGTTAGATATGGCCCTTGTGGCTAAAGGGATCGTGGGTATGGAGAGAAAGCAGGTACAGGGTTCTAAGTTGGATGATCAGCCATGATCATACTGAATGGTGGTGCAGACGCGAAGGGCCGTATGGCCTACTCCAGCACCGATTTTTTATGTTTCTATGTTTCTAACCCATTAGGTGTACAACCCCAGGGCCATGCGTCATACAAAAGCTTCTAAAAATAAACATGAAACCGCCAGAAGAAAAGAAAGTGGTTTAAAAGGCCACAGTTGTTTACAATATATATTAATGACTTAGACGAGGGAATTAAATGCAGCATCTCCAAGTTTGCGGATGACACGAAGCTGGGCAGCAGCGTTAGCTGTGAGGGGTAGGCCATTTAAAATGGAGTTGAGGAAAAACTCTTTCCCCCAGAGAGTGGTGGATATGTGGAATGCCCTGCCCCAGAAAGCAGTGGAGCCCAGGTCTCTGGATGCTTTCAAGAAAGAGATGGATAGAGCTCTTAAAGATAGTGGAATCAAAGGTTATGGGGATAAGGCAGGAACTGGATACTGATTGTGGATGATCAGCCATGATCACAGTGAATGGCGGTGCTGGCTCGAAGGGCCAAATAGCCTACTCCTGCACCTATTGTCTATTGTCTATTGTCTCGAATTGTCAAGCACATTTAAGAGAGTGGAAAAAGCTTTTGTCAGTGCAAGATACTAGAAGGCCATTGACTAGGTTGGGGGAGAGGTGGAGAGTTCCATGAATGGGGTATTATTTCCCATAAGGATATAACTATTAGAAATAGTTAACTTCTTGTTTCACCATTCAGCGTGATCTTGACTGATTTTTACGTCAGTGGCACTTGCCTTTGCTAACACCATATTCCTTGATTTCAACAATATCCAAAATATTACGCACTTCCTTCTAGAATATACTTACAAACTGAGACTTCACAGCCCAGCAGCAGAGAATTCAAATGGTTTATTACGCACTGTAAGATTAAATGTCCTTTCATTGCAATCTTGAAAGGCCATTCTTTTATACATTGACTCCAGATTCTAGATATCTGTTTCCACAACTACTTTGTGAAGCACCATATGATTCAGGGAGATTGTTTTCCACTCCTCTGCAAAGACTCAGCCTGTGTAATCTCTCCTCATAGGAGAACAACCTCTCCCCACCCACCTCAGGAATCATTTTGGAGAAACATCATTACACTCTTTCTGTAGCAAACACGGTTTTCATTAATTAAGAAGATCAGACCTGCATAAAATATTACAGATGCTGTATCACTCTATTTTCTATTTTTACAACCAAGTTCCTTTTTTTTTCCATTAGTATATTCTACCTGACACATTTTTGCCCGTTGAAGCCTTTCAACATTCTACCACAAAGATTTATGTCATCAGAGAATTTGATATATTACATTTGAAAACATTGACATAGATTCTGAACATATGGGGCTCCAGTGTACCTCAGTTATCACAGTCTACAGTCCTGAAAATGACTAGTCCTGCGCTCTGCTGTATGTCCATTAGCCAGTCCTCAGTAGCATATTACTCCAATCCCACATACTTTATCCACTGTTGTGGTCTGCATGTTGTTGCTTTGCCTGTGGAGGATAATTACTTAGGCCAGGTCTTTCTGTATCCTTTGACTATCCTAGAGCTGCTCTCCCACAGCTCCAGTGACCCACATTTGATACTAACCTTCAGTGTTGAAATGTATGGAGTTTAAACATTCTCCCTGAGATGGTGCTGGTGCATGTCACAAAAATTTGCAGATCATTTGGTTATTTAGCCACTGTAAATAGTTCCTAGAGGGTAGATGAGTGCTAGAACCATATATGAGTTCACAGGAGTGTGGAGAGAATACAAGGGGATTAAGGCGGGATGGAAGCATGCTGGTTAGCACAACACTTTACAGAACCAGCAAGATAGATTCAATTCCCGCTGCTGTCCGTAAGGAGTTTGTACGTTCTCCACATAACAACGGGCGCTCCAGCTTCTTCCTGCAGTCCAAAGATAGGTTGGTAGGTTAGTTGGTCATTGTAAATAGTCCCAGGATTAGGCTAGGGTTAAATCGGGTTTTATTGGGCCGCACAGATCAAAGGGCCGGAAGGGCCTGTTCCGTGTTGTATCTCAACAAATAAATGAATGGTATAGCTTTAGTATAGTGACTGTTTGATGGTCAGCATGGATTACTGCTTTGGTGCAGTATATAATCTATAATCTCATGTGTAGTATTTTTACAAATGCCTTCTGAAAATTTAAATACACCACATCTATTTGTTCCCCCTTATCTAACCTGCAATAACAACCTCAAAAATCCCCATTTCCCCTCCATAAATCGATGTTGATTCCACCTATTTTCTATGTTATCATTTCCCAGCATTTTCCCACTTGGTCTATAGTTCCCCTTTTTTTCTCCCTTCTTCCATTCTTAAAAAAAAAGTGAGTTATACTTGCTGTCATCCTGTCTGTGGGATTCATTCTTGAATTGATGAAATTTTAGGACATTATCAACAAATAGGTTTTCTATCTTTGTAAAAATTTGGATCAATAATTATGATGTCTTGGGGATTTATTGATCCATTAGATTTCTTCAGCACTTTTTTTTATTAAAGCTGATATCTTTCAGCATCTTAATCAGTCAGGTAGTGGAATATTACTCTGCTAATTTTGCAAGTATTTGGCTTGCCTTCCACAAAGATATACTCATAATCGTGGTTTAATTTCCTTGTCAATCTTATTTTTAAAATGTTCTTTCCATATCCTGCCCCCAGTTACCACTCATGGACTGCTTCACAACATGGAATGACCACAAAAGAAGGTTGTTAAGATGATAGGAACCTAGCAACCATAAATGGTAAAGGCAACCACATTTAAGATAAAATTTAATGGTTTATGTTCCACGAAAATACATATATAGATTTGATGAAAGTGATTAAGACTGTATTGTGGGAAGATAAGACCACAAGGAAGTGCTTTGCAAGTCCACGCAGAAAAAAAAAGATATATAAAAGCAGATCACTGCACTCTTGAATCAGATCAACTTTACACTCTCCTAATCTCCTGGGTTTTGTCACTTGCTTTGTAAAATCAAGAGAATGAAACAAATTGTCTGTAATTGTGGGAACCTGTCGTTGGTAATGCTGATCGGCCTGTTGATGCTGAGCACAATGGAGAGGTTGCCATTTGCAGGTAATTACATCCTAACACTTTGAACCTGTCTTTGAATTTTTCAGCTAGTACCTGCTAACGTAAAACTGACATGTAGTTTCTATTTTGCTACTGGTGAATTGTTTCTTTCTTAACCAATATCCCTGATGTTTGTTTTATATAGATGCTCAGTCTCCAGTTGCCTGTTGTCTTTCATATTCACCAAAACCTTTACCTTTGAAAGTTATCAGAGGCTATGTTTGGCAGTATTCAAATAAACTCTGCAGTATAGATGCTGTCATGTAAGTGCAAAATTTTCCTCTTTTAAATAGGACGATTACATTTTGAAGTTACGTTTATGTTCTTTAACTATGTTTAAAGTATACATGATCCGAACTGTAATGTAGCAGCATGATCAAAGTTCTTTCAAAAAATTTCTTCACAGAATTTACACAAAGAGACGCCTAAGTATATGTGCAAACCCTGAAGATAAATGGGTGAAAAATATAATCAGCGGCTTTCTGAAGTAAGGAAATAAATTATTTTGTCTAAATATTCACTTTTATATAAACTTTGAAATGCATTTAAGTGATGTCTGTTTTTCCTATGTTCACCTATAAGTACAGTATATGCTATTGTGTCAAATCAAGACATTCCTTGCAAGTAAGAATATAATGGAACACAATTTTGGAACAGACATTTTTGTCAGATGCATTTATTTAGGCTATGTTGGGAACAAAATCTGAATGACAGTAGAAAAACAACTCTCCTCAACTTAAGCAACACACATAAAAGTTGCTGGTGAACGCAGCAGTCCAGGCAGCATCTCTAGGAAGAGGTGCAGTCGACATTTCAGGCCGAGACCCTTCGTCAGGACTAACTGAAGGAAGAGTGAGTAAGGGATTTGAAAGTTGGAGGGGGAGGGGGAGATCCAAAATGATAGGAGAAGACAGGAAGGGGAGGGATGGAGCCAAAAGCTGGACAGGTGATAGGCAAAAGGGATACGAGAGGATCATGGGGCAGGAAGTCTGGGAAGAAAGACAAGGAGGGTGGGGGTGGGGCACCCAGAGGATGGGCAAAGGAGAAAAAGGAGAGTGAGAGAAAGAATGTGTGCATAAAAATAAGTAACAAATGGGGTACGAGGGGGAGGTGGAGCATTAGCGGAAGTTAGAGAAGTCGATGTTCATGCCATCAGGTTGGAGGCTACCCAGACGGAATATAAGGTGTTTTTCCTCCAACCTGAGTGTGGCTCCATCTTTACAGTAGAAGAGGCCGTGGATAGACATGTCAGAATGGGAATGGGATGTGGAATTAAAATGTGTGGCCACTGGGAGATCCTGCTTTCTCTGGTGGACAGAGCGTAGATGTTCAGCAAAGCGGTCTCCCAGTCTGCGTCAGGTCTCGCCAATATATAAAAAGCCACATCGGGAGACCCAGACGCAGTATATCACCCCAGCCGACTCACAGGTGAAGTGTTGCCTCACCTGAAAGGACTGTCTGGGGCCCTGAATGGTGGTGAGGGAGGAAGTGTAAGGGCATGTGTAGCACCTGTTCCGCTGCTTGGGTTCTCCTCAACTTAATGAGCCCAGGCAGAGTGCTTTATCAAGCGACAATTCTTTGGGCCGTATAATCAACACACTTCACCATAGATCCTTCATGCGGATGCCAGTACTTGTCATTAGAGCTAACCGGGTATCTCTGAGGAAGTTCCAGTTTTCAGCTCAGGTGTCAGCCTACGTTGATAGGATCAACCATTGATTTGTTGCCGGACACTGTGACTGCCTCATCCTGTTTTCAGCGGAGCCCAAAGAAACAGCATGAACATTTACAGCCTTCCATGTCTTAGGCTGGAAATCCAGCCTGTAAATTTAGGGCTAGGTTAAAATATGCCCAGAAATCACCTTCAAATGAATGTGAGGAAAGCAGATGTCAGAAGAAGGTTAGCAATTAATATTTATTAGTCATTCTATTTTTTATGTTTGCCTTACCTATATTTGAATACGATTGTGTATGGGGTGAGATAAATGTTAGAAATAGTACTCCATTACTTTAATTATGATGAGTTACAAGTGCTACTAAATATTGTGTTCAATTAAAATATCTCAAACATTTGGTAGTCTTTGAATATTGTCAATTTATAACACTGAAGACCCTGACCACCAAACAGCCAGAGTAGATGGGGCAGACAGGGGGCAAGGGCAGGGTGGGTGACAGAACTTCCCTAGCTGATCTGAGTAGAGCTTGCTGTCTGTACAGATTCTGCTCCTGCCCTGGGTCATGTCATGTTGATGTGTTGGGAGCCAAGCTCCAAGTAGAAGATTACACCAGGGGCGAAAGTGGGAGAAATGGTGCAGCTCAGGGGCAGGGGACCAGGAATTGTAAGTCAATGGAAAATTCACACCATTATTTAAAGAAAGGTCACTGTGTACAAGAAGTGGCAACTGAATGAACAAAGTGGAATTACCAATCTAATAAACTAGGTAATGTACATAGACTGAACCTAGTTGAAGTGTCTGTCCTTTGATTTTTAGGGATGTAGTAATTAATTCTATTTTTATATTTACATTTTAGGAGAGAAATGAAAAAGAACTGAGAGACCACATTATCTCAATTCCATGGGCATGAAGAATCCCACCTTTTGTATCGACGGAAAAGACTATTGTACTTGTTTTCAATTTGTTATTTGCTTCAGTATATGATGTATGCACTCTTATCACATTCTACAAATGTATCCAGTGTTTGCCTCTATTAAGCTATTAAGTTCTGACAACACTGTGAGTTCTTATTTCACTAAATGTACTTTATGATCAGTAACCATAAAAATTCAATAAAAATAAATTACAAAAAAGAGAAAACAGTATTTTAGACATATTACTATTGATATATTCACATTCAGGTTAAAGCTGTTCCATTTGTTAAGATTAAAATATTGCATTAGTTGAATCAAATGGGTAGACATTAGACCTTGTGAAAGCACTGTGGGTCAAAAGTCCCATAGTCTGCTGTATTGTTCTAGGTCTAATGTTTATCTGAAAAGAACTTTGTTGATGTTGCAGCAATGTTGTTAGAATTCATTGGTGCCATTTTCTTGAATATACCTGTCTTGCACCTTCCTCACTTCTCGCATAAACTCCAGCCACTGCTGCTCTGCCGTCCTTCCCGCCAGTGTCCCTTTCAGTCAACTTTGGCCAGTTCTCCTTTCATGTCACTATAATTTCCTTTACTCCACTGAAATATCGACACATCAGATTTCGGCTTCTCTTTTTCAAATTTCACAGTGAACTCAATTATGTTATGATCACTGCCTCCTAAGGGTTCCTTCACCTCCATCTCTCTAATCACCTCCGGTTCATTACACAATACCCAATCCAGTACAGCCGATCCCCTAGTGGGCTCAACAACAAGCTGTTCTAAAAAGCCATCTCGCAGACATTCTACAAATTCTCTCTAATGAGATCCAGTGCCGACCTGATTTTCCCAATCCACTCGCATGTTAAAATCCCCCACAATTATCGTAACACTGCCCTTCTGACAAGCCTTTTCTATTTCCAGTTGTAATTCTTAGTCCACATCACTGCAGCTGTTTGGAGGCCATCAGGGTCCTTTTACCCCTGCGATTTCTTAGCTCAACCCATAAAGATTCTGCACCTTCCGATCCTATATCACCTCTTTCTAATGATTTAATATCATTTCTTACCAATAAAGCCATGCCTCCCCCTCTGCCTACCTTCCTATCCTTCCGATACACCGTGTATCCTTGGACGTTCAGCTCCTAGAGACATGCATCCTTTAGCCACATCTCAGTGATGGCCACAATATCATACCTGCCAATCTGTAGCTGTACGACAAGATCATCCATCTTATTCCTTATTCTGCGTGCACTTAAGTATAACACCTTAAGACCAGTATTTGGTACTTTTTGCTTTGATTTCATTGCAACTTTATTGCACTGCATCTCATCCCAATGGCTACAAATTTGCCCTATCACCTGCCTGTCTTTCCTGACATCTTTACTGCTCACTACCTTAGATTTATTTCTGTTTTCCCCTTCCTCCGCTCTATCATTCCGGTTCCCATCCCCCTGCCAAATTAGTTTAAACCCTCCCTAACAGCTCTATTAAACCTTCCCGCCAGGATATTGGTTCCCTTCGGGTTCAGGTGTAATCTGTCCATTTTGAACAGGTCATACTTACCCCAGAAGAGATCCTTATACAACTTCAACATAGCGTCCCATCTCTTGCACTCAATACTTCAATTTATGTAGGCCAATGTGTCGAAAGGTTTCTTAACAACCCTATCAACCTGTGACACCATTTTCAGAGATTTATGGACCTGTATTCCCAGATCCTTTTGTTCCACTGAACTCAGTGCCCTACCATTCACTGCTAAAGACCTACCCTGACTGGCCCTACCAAAGTGCCACACCTCGCACTTGTCTGCATTAAATTCCACCTGTCATTTTTCAGCCCATTTCTCGGCTTGTCCAGATCCCACTACAAGCCAGGGAAGGCTTCCTTGCTGTCCACTACATGACCTATCTTGACCTCATCGCAGGTTTGCTGATCCAGATCATTGATATAGATGACAAACAACAGTGTTCCTAGCACTGATCCCTGTGGTACTTCACTGGTCACAGCCACAAGTCAGAGAACAACCATCCATCACTATTCCCTGGCTCCTCGCACAAAGCCAATGTCTAATCCAATTTACTACCTCATCTTGAATGCCAAGTGACAGAATCTTCTTGAACAACCTCCCATGTGGGACCACGTAAAATGCCTTGCTAAAGTCCATGTAGACAATATCCACTGCCTTGCCTTCCTTCATCAACTTTCCTGGTAACTTCTCGAAAATCTCTAGAATACTGGTTAGACACAAAACCATGCTGACTATCCCTAATCAATTCATGTCAATCCAATACTCATACATCTGATTCCTCAGAATACATTTCAAACCTTTTCCACTACTGATGTCGGGCTCACTGGCCTATAGTTTCCTGGTTTATTTTTTGAGCCTTTCTTAAACAGCAGAACAACGTTGGCTATCCTCCAATCCTCTGTTGTTTCACCTGTCGCTAAGGATAATTCCTGAAGAGGTCCTTGTCCCAAAATGTGGACTGTTTATTCTTTTCCACAGATGCTGCCTGACCTATTGAGTTCCTCCAGCATTTTGTATGTGTTGCTTTGGATTTTCGGCATCCGCAGATTTTCTTGTGTTTATTATTTAACCATCTCTGCTGAGGCCCCGGCTATTTCTGCACTTGCCTCCTGCAGGGTCAGAGGGGACACCTTTCCAGGCCCTGAGGATTTATCCAGTCTAATTTGTCTCAAGACAGCAAACACCTCCTCCTCTGAAATCTGTATAGAGCCCATGAAGTTGATGCCATTTTGCCTATAGACTCTGTGTCCATTGCCTGAGTAAATACAGATGGGAAAAATGCATTAAGATCTCCCCCATCACTTTTAGCTCCATGCATAGATTACCGTTCTAATCTTTCAGAGGACCAATTATTGTCCCTTGCAATCCTTTTGCCTTTAACAATCTGTAGAAGCCTTTAGGATTCTCCTTTACCTTGGCTACTCAGGCAAGCTCATGCCTTCTATTAGCCCTCCTGATTTCTTTCTTAAGTGTTCTCTTGTACTTCTTATACTCCCTAAGTACCTCATTTGTTCCTTCCTGCCTATACCAGCAATACACCTTTTTCTTCTTAACCAAGGCCTCAATTTCTCTTGAAACCAAGAAGTCCTACATCTGTTACCTTTACTTTTCATTCTGACAGGCAAACGCAAGTTTTAGAGTCATAGAGTCATAGAGAAGTATAGCACAGAAACAGGCCCATCGGCCCATCTAGTCCCTGCCGATCCATTTAAACTGCCTTCTCCTATCAACCTGCACCAGGAACATATCCCTCCATATCCCCACCATCCATGAGCCTATCTAAACTTCTCTTAAACGTCAAAATCAAGCTTACATGCACCACTTGAACTGGCAACTCATTTCACACTCTCATGACCTTCTGAGTAAAGAAGTTTCCCCTCATGTTTCCTTAAAAATTTCACTTCTCTCCCTTAATCCATGACCTCTAGTTGTAGTCCCACCTAACCTCAGTGGAAAAAGCCTGCTTGCATTTAACCTATCTGTACCCTCATAATGTTGTATACCTCTAATAAATCTCCTCCCAATCTTCTAAGTTCCAAGGAATAAAGTCCTAACCTATTCAATCTTTCCTTATAAAACAGGTCCTCCAGACCCGGCAATATTCTTGTTAGTTTTCTTTGTACTCTTTCAAACTTATTTACATCTTTCCTGTAGGTAGGTAGGTGACCAAAACTGTACACAGTACTCCAAATTAGGTCCCACCAATGTCTTATACAACTTCAATATAAGATCCCATCTCCTCTACTCATTACTTTGATTTATGAAGGCCATGGTGTCAAAAGCTTTCTGTACAACCCTACCTACCTGCGCCACCATTTTCAATGAATTATGGACTTGTATTCCCAGATCCCTTTGTTCTACCACACTCCTCAGTGCCCTACTGTTCACTGTGTAATACTGGTTAGCCCTTCCAAAGTGCAAAACTTTGCATTTGTCTGCATTAAATTCCACCATCTATTTATTTGTCCATTTTTCCAGCTGGTCCAGATCCCACTGCTAGCCATGGTAGTCTTCCTCGCTGTCCACTACACACCCAATCTTGGTGTCATCCACAAATTTGCTGATCCACTTACCACATTATCATCCAGATTGCTGATATAGATGACAAACAACAACGGACACAGCAGTGTTTGCTGCAGCAATCCACTCATCACAGGCTTCCAGTCAGAGATACAACCATTTATTACCACTCCCTGGCTTCTCCCATAAAGCCAATGTCTAATCCAATCTATTGCTTTATCTTGAATGCTACACGGCTGAACCTTCTTGACCAACCTTCCATGCGGGACCTTATCAAATACCTGCTTAAGTTTACATAGGCAACATCCACTACCTTGCCTTCATCAACTTTCCTTGTAACTTTCTCAAAAAAAATCTGTAAGATTGGTTAGACAAGACCACACAGAAAGCCATATTGACTATCATTAATCAGTTCATGTCTCCAAATAATAATATATCTGGTTCCTTTGAATATGTTCCAATAACTTCCCCACTATTGATGTCAGGCTCACCAGCCTATAATTTCCTAGTTTATTTTTAGAGCCTTTCTTGAACAGTGGAACAACATTGGCTATCCTCCAATTCTCTATTATCTCACCTGTTGCTAAGAATCATTTAAATATCTCTGCTAGGGCCCAGACAATTTCTTCACTTGCCTCCTGCAGTCTCCACGGGAACATCTTATTATGCCTTGGGGATTTATCCACCATAATTTGCTCAGGACAACAAACACTTCCTCCTCTGCAATCTGTATAGGGTCCTCTGAAGTTGATGTCACTTTGCCTCACTTCCATAGACTCTGAGTCTGTCTTCAGAGTAAACACAGATGCAAAAAAATTACTCCCATCATCTTTGCTTCAACACATGGATTAGCATTCAAAACTTCCAGAGGACCAATGTTGTCCCTTGCAATCCTTTTGCACTTAAGTTATCTGTAGAATCCCTTAGGATCTTGTCTGCTAGGGCACCTCATTCCTTCTGATTTTTTTTTAAGTGTTCTCTTGTGTTCCTTATACTCCATAAGCACCCCATTTTTTCCTATCTGCCTATACCTGTTATGCACCTCCATTTTTTTCTTAACCAGGTCTCAATATCTCTTGATTCCCTATAGCTGTGATCTTTACCCTTTATTCTGACAGGCACATATAAGCTTTGTACTCTCAAAATTTCACTTTTGAAGGCCTCCCACTTATCAAGTACACTTTTGCCAGAAAATAACCTGTCTCAATCCACACTTGCCAGATTATTTCTGATACCTTCAAAATTGGCCTTTCTCCGATTTAGAATCTCAACCATTGGACCAGGCTTAGCTTTTTGCATATTTACTTTGAAACTAAAGGCATTATGATTACTAGATGAAAAGTGTTCCTCTACACAAACTGCTGTCACCTGCCCTACCTCATTCCCTAATAGCAGGTCACATATCACACACTCTCATTGGGATTTCTACATCCTGAAACTTTCCTGAACACATTTGATAAACTATATCCCATCTAGTGTTTTTACCATATGGGAGTCCCAGTCAATATGTGGTCAGTTAAAATCACCGACTATAACAATCATATGTCTGCAACCTCTCTGCAAATTTATTCCTCTAAATTCCTAGGACTGCTGTGTGGTCTGTAATACAGTCCCATTAACATGCTCATATGTTTCTTATTTCTCAGTTCCACTCATCAAACCTCATTAGATGAGTTCTCTAGTCTGTCCTGACAAAACTGCTGTGATATTTTCCCTGACCTTTCCTCCTTTAATCCCTCGCACTCCATCGCACCTAAAACAACAGAAGCCGAGAATATTGAGCTGCCAGTCCTGCGTTCCTGCAACCTACTCTCACTAATGGATACAATATCATAATTCCAGCTGTTGCACCATGCCCTGAGCTCATTTGCCATTCCTACGATACTTCTTGCATTGAAGTATACACCGCTCAGGACATTAGTCATGCATGTTCAACTTTCTGGTTCCTGACTTCGTCTGAGGTCTTAACAACTTCTCTATCAACAACCTCTCCACGCACTGTTCTGGCACTCTGGTTCCCATCCCCCTGCAACTCTAATCTTACTATTTCTGGCCTCACTACTAACACATGGCACAGGTAGCAATCCTGAGATCACAATCCTGCTGATCCTGCCCTTTAACTTAGTATGTAACTCCCAGAGTTAGGTTGGTCAAGAAGCAGTATACCTGTTGTCGAGGGAGATCGCCACAGGGGTACTTTGCACTGGCTCCTTAACCCTTTTCCTCTTCCTGACTGTCACCCAGTTTCCTGTGTCCAGCACCTTAGGTGTAACTACCTCTCTATATGTCCTATCTATCATCCCCTCAGCCTCCCGAATGATCTGGATTGCATTCAATTCCAGCTCAAAATCCTTAAGGTGGATTGTCAGAAGCTGCGGATCGAGAGCTGCATCAGGCAGGAGGTTGCTCCCCATGGGAGGCCACGTTGGACCAGAGGTCACTTCCCAAGGAAGGTCGCATCAGGCTGGAGGTCCCGAGATGGCTTCTTGGTGGATGAAGGCCCCACATAAGGACTGTGTTCAAACTGTTGCTCTCTTCAATGCTGGCAGAGGATGTTTTAAAAATTCCGTGGCTTGTGTGATTATCGGTATGGACTGTTGTTTATACTGGTCTCCTTTAGATTTCAGTATTTTCATTCTTGCTGCTGAATGACGGGCGGGCCACTTGTTACTTTTTGGGCAAGGGAGGGGTTGGATGTTTGATGTTATTGTCACTCTATTTTTTTATGGGAGGAGCTTGGAGGTCAGCAATTTGATGTTTTAGCTGCTGTGTCCGGATGGGTGATCTGTTAGTTTTTGTGTGAGAGAGAGGTTGGGAGGTTTGGGGTTTGTGAGTTTTGTTTGTTTTTTTTTCATATTGGAGGGGGACCTAAATGGCTTCCATGGTTTTTCTGTATCTTAGGGCTATCTGGAGAAGACAAATCTCAGAGTTCATGCTTTGGAAATAAAATGAACCTTTGAACCTTTGAGCATTTAACCTTTGCAACTGGATGCACTTCTCACAGTTGTAGTCATCAGGGACACTGGAGGTCACCCTACCTTCCCACATCCCACATTCCACTATCCTGCCTGGTACCTCTACTGTTCCTAACTGAGCAAATATAAAGAAAGAAGAACTATAAACTGTGGGTGAGGGGGAAAAAATTCTCTACTTACAGTGCTTTTGTCTTCTCTCACTTAAGCCTCTCCTTGCCACAACCTCAAAGAGCTAAAGCCCCAAAATTTCCACTCTAGTTCTGACCACTCCAATGAGGAATGCACCAAAAATGGCACACTTTGCCTGTGCAAACTAGCCCTGTGGACTGAGAAGAATGGTCTACTGCTGCATATTTGCCCAGGGTTTGTCCTGACTTAGTAATTGTTCTGGAGCAGCCTAACATTATTGAGAGCACCACTAGATAGCACAGTTGCATTATTTCACAAGAGAAAACTGAGATGAGGAAATGGAGTTTTAAGACTTAAAACCAATATATCAAAGACAAATGTTTTCAAGAAAGTAATTATATTCCTTCATCTCTGCCCTGTAGTCTTACAGTTCCCCAAATAAATGGACCCACAATTCCCATCTCAGGATTAGAAACATAGAAAACCTACAGCACAATACAGGCACTTTGGTCTACAAAGCTGTGCCAAACATATCCTTACCCTGGAACTACCTAGGCTTACACATAGCCCTCTATTTTTCTAAGTTACATGTACCTATTCAGGAGTCTCTTAAAATACCCTATTGTATCCGCCTCCACTACTGTCGCTGGCAGCCCATTCCACACACTTATCACTCTCTACGTAAAAAACTTACCCCTGACATCTCCTCTATACCTACTTCCAAGCGCCTTAAAACTGTGCCCTCTCGTGCTAGCCATTTCAGCCCTGGGAAATAGCCTCTGACTATCCACACGACCAATGCCTCTCATTACATTGTACACCTCTATCAGGTCACCTCTCATCCTCCATTGCTCCTCCATTCACTCAACCTATTCTCAAACGGCATGCTCCCCAATCCAGGCAAGATCATTATAAATCTCCTCTGAACCCTTTCTATGGTTTCCTCGTCCTTCCTGTAGTGAGGCAACAGAACCCCAAATGGGGTCTGACCAGGGTCCTATATTGCTGCAACATTACCTCTTAGCTCTTAAACTCAGTCCCACAGTTGATGAGGGCCAATGCACTGTATGCCTTCTTGACCACAGAGTCAACCTGTGTAGTAGCTTTGAGTGTCTTATGGACTCAGACCCCAAGATCCCTCTGATCCTCCGCACTGCCAAGAGTCTTACCATTAATACTATATTCTGCCATCATATTTGACCTACCAAAATGAATTACCTCACACTTATCTGGGTTGAACTCCATCTGCCACTTCTCAGCCCAGTTTTGGATCCTACCAATGTCCCGTTATAACCTCTGACAGGCCTCTACACTATCCTCAACACCCCCAACCTTTGTTTAACCTGAAGCAAGATCAGATAGCAGATCCCCAGTGTTTATGTCAGGAAAACTCACAAGGCAAGTTCTCCAACACTGGATCATGGACAGATTTTGGGAATGATGGGAAACATACCCTGTAAAATATGCAGGGAACACTAGCAGGGATGATGGCAGAGCAGCAATTGCTGGAGTTTCTAAGAACAATTTGGAAGGCACAGGTTAAATACATCGCAAAGAAGAAGAAGCATTCTAAAGTCAGGGTGACACAGTCACGGCTGACGAGGGAAGTCAAAGGCAACATAAAAGCCAAAGAGAGGCCATATAATACAGCAAAATTTAGAGGAAAGTTAGAAGGTGGGAAACTTTTAAAAACCAAAAGAAAGCAACTAAAAAAGTCATTAGAAGGAAAAGATGGATATGAAGCTAAGCCGGCTGATAATATTAAAGAGTATACCAAAAGTTTCTTCAGATATAAAAAGTGTAAAAGAGAGGTGAGAGTAGATAGTGGACGATGAAAAATTATGTCAGAGAGGTTGTAATGGGAGATAAGGAACTGGCAGATGAACTGAATAAGTATTTTACATGAGTGTTCACTACGGAAGATACTAGCAGTATGCCTGAAGTTCGAGAGTGTCAGAGGCAGAAGTGTGTGAAGTTGCCACTACTAGGGAAGTGTTTTGGAAACTGAAAGGACTGACGGTAGATAAGTCACCTACACGCAGTGTTCTGAAAGAGGTGGCTGAAGAGATTGTGGAGGCATTAGCAATGACTTTTCAAGAGTCAATAGATTTTGGCATTGTTCTGGAGGATTGGAAAATTTCAAATGTCACTCCACACTTTAAGAAGGGAGAGAGGCAGAAGAATGGAAATTATAGGCCAGTCAGTCTGACCTCAGTGGCTGGGAAGATCTTGGAGTCAATTATTGAGGATGTTGTCTCAGGATACTTGGAGGTACATGATAAAACAGGCCAAAATCAGCATGATTTCTTAAGGGGAAATCATGCCTGACAAATCTGCTGTAATTCTTTGAAGAAATAACAAGCAGGATAAACAATGGAGAATCAATTGATGTTGTGTACTTGGATTATCAATATCCCTTTGACAAGGTGCCATACATGAGCCTGCTTAACAACCTAGGAGTCCATGGTATTACAGAAAAGATACTATCATTGGCTGATTGGCAGGAGACAAAGAGTGGGAATAAATGGACCCTCTTCTGGTTGGCTGCCAGTGACTAGTGGTGTTCCACAGAGGTCTGTGTTGGGACCGCTTCTTTTTATATTATATGTCAATGATTTGGATAACATAATTGATGGCCTCGGACCGTCTGATGAAGGTGCATCAGTGCAGTCAGTCAGTGGATGACCTACTGACTGGGGCAAAAAAAAAAACAGAAATCGATGCCTTGGCTTGTCAGTTTAAAAAACTTGAAAGAGAGGAGCATACTATCAACACTTTGCCCCAAGCCAAGATGATAGCACCAATTCACTGGGGAATCAATGCACTTGTTTTCAAGGCCCAAGTTCAAGGAGACATTCTTAGGAACCATTCTCCGAATAATTTGTTTGTCCAAGTTCTGTCTGGTCTCAGGTACTTCATTGGGGACATGCATCGAGAACGACCGCTCACCCAGAGATTGCCAGAACCTTCGAGTTCATCAACAATAGCTATTGATAGCCTAGATGGGCCAAAGGACCCCAAAGGACCTGTTTCTGGGCCTTACTTCTCTATGGAATGGCAAGAGAGGTCCGACAATGGATGCACACTTGCGAGGTGTGCACTCCGAATAAGGAGCCCCATATCCAAACTCAAGTGCTCCTTCTCCTTCCGCCTGTTCCAGACAGACCATAGGCGCACATCTTCATGGACTTTGTCACGGGTCTTCGGCCTTCCAATAGGAAGATGTCATCATGGTAATTGCTGATCATTTTTTTAAAGGCCTGCAAATTCATCGCCTTGGACAAATACCATCGGCAGTGGAGACGGCTGAGATTGTTCTGCACCAGGACTTCAGGATCCATGGATTTACAGTGGGCACTGTGCTGGATTGCAGTCCACAATTTGCATCATGTTTTTGAAGTGCATTCTGTAAGCTGACTGGGGCAACAGCGAGTCTTTCTTTTGGGTTTCACCCACAGTCTGATGGCCAGACACAACGGGTGAACCAAGATTTGGAACGATCCCTAAGATGCCTGTCCTCAGATAAACCAGACGAGCAGTGCAACCATTTTACGTGGGCAGAGACTGCCCACAACACTTTATGACATTAAGATGCCAACTGGGTATTCTCCACCACTCTTCCCTGAGCAGAAGGCCGAGGTTGAGGTTTCTGCAGCTGAAAATCTCTTTGGACGCTGCAAAGGGAAATGGACTATGGCCAGGGAGATTTTGTTAGCTTCTACCCAGGAAGCTGAAATAAAGGCCATCTGCAAGAGGAGACAGGGACCAGCTTTGCAGCCTGGGCAACAGGTCCGGCTGTCGATTCAGGATTTACCTCTCCGGGTGGTGTCTAGGAAATTGGCACCCAAGTTCATTGGACCATTCAAAGTAATCAGAGAGGTAAACCCAGTGTCTTACACCTTGCAACTTCCCAAGGCCTTCCACATTTCCAAATTGAAACCTGTAAACACCAGTTCTTTAGCCCCTCCAGCATCAGTCCTGTCACCACCCAGGTTTGTTGATGGGGAACAGGGCTTCACTGTCAGAAGAATTTTTAGATTCGCAACCTGTTTGGGGTGTTCAGCTGTTCGTTGTGGACTGGGAAGGATTCGGAGTAATGGTGCTGGGTTCATGAAAGGGGCAGCTTGGATCTGGCTCTCATCCATGACCACAATCACCGTCTCTCCGAGCAGCCAGAGTTGTAGGAATCAGCAGTAGCAGGGTGGTCCTATCACGATATGCACCCATCTGCCCCTGCCTCCGGGATGTAGACACTCTGACTCTGGATAGCTGGCACAGCCCCTTTGAAGATTCAGACCACCCTGCTAATTGGCGGCCATGTTTTAGTGTGAGGATTGTAATATCTAAAGAGCACCTGAACTAAGCTTCAGTGCTCAATCATCAGTTCTACCTGGATTATCATCTAGTGACTAGTGTCTAGTTCAGTACTCTGTTCTCATTTCCATCTCATATCGTGCCTCGATTCTGGTCTTGGATACTCTAGCACTTGGGTCCCAACCATCCTCACCTCGGTCTCTCGTCACAGTTACTAAGCTCTCTGTCTCTTTTCTGTACCCTGACTCATGGTTATTTGAGATATTACAGTGCTTTTCTTCAAGCTGGCTGCCACTCCTTACACACAGAAGCTACCTTCTGATACACCAGAGTTTCTTTCACTGACACTTCACCACAAAGTCACAAAAGCAGGGTCTTTCCACTCACATTCTCCATCTGCTCATACTTTCTAGCAGCACAAACTGCAAAGTCATTTCTCAGTACTGTAAGATCAATGCTCTGTGACAACAGCATCATCAAACACACCAAACAGGAGAATAACATAATTATTTTACAAATTAACCAAGAGATTTTTCTATACGACAAACTCATATCAATTATGTTCCCTGTCAGCTCAATTGATCAATGATGATATGAGACAGTATACACCTGGTGAAACCTCTGATTGTTGGTTAACAATATAATAACTGGTGTCCATTTACATGAAGTCTCCTAAAATCAGGATCTGCCCTCCCTCCAACAAACACCAGCCCTCAAACAACAAGAGCTCTTAGTTGTAAACATTTTATCCAGCTGGACCTTGTGTGGGTTCCCAGCCTGAGGTTCACAGACCCCTTGCTTAATGGTATTGGTCTATGGCACAAAAAAGATTGGGAACCCCTGCCTTACAGGGAATCCCAAACTGAAGTCCTGGAACTGACCTCAGTTAAAGAAGTGCTACAAATCGCTTCTTCTGACCTCAATTATAGATTCCATTCGAGACTCCTGAATGGTAGTAACTGAAAAAATAATTACATGTAGTATGAGAGAGTAGCAGTGCATTTAATGTTTATTGTGTTGTCTAGATATAATTACACTGAAAAGATAGACAAAACAGGCCAATAGTGCCAATCATTCCATATTGTTTGTGCACTATGGGACTTCTTGAGTCTTCTATATTTCAATCAAATGGATAAAATCCTTGTATGCTGATCCAGCCCTGCTTTAACTGCCATGTTATTTATCTCAAAATCTCCTGATCAAAAGGATTTCTGCATTCTCATCACTCTCATTCTCCATAATTGGAAACTTTTTCAACGTGTATTGTTAAAGATGTGAATTCAACCACACAGCCGGTTTTCAAATAAAAATCTAAGGCTTGGAAAGCTCTACCTTTGTTCTGAGAGGTTTGACCTTGTATTTCTGGTCTTACAGTTATAAATCTTCGCATCATCTCCAGACTATTTATGTTATTTTATAAAGAGGTTATTAAAATTGTGCACAGCAATCCTAATTAAAGTCTAGTTGAAGGTTCAAATCAAGTCCAGTGATTCAATCCCTCAGAAGGAAACACTTGGATTGTTTTCTTGTCTGCAATCTTGGCTATATATGACCTTAAGAGGGGCATCAGACACCCATATCATTTACAGGATCACCATTTCTGCAATTCTGCTTGACTTCTACCCTTCTTTTCTCTGTATATTCAGCTTTGCTGCTGTTTGATTTGATCCTTCCAACATTCTCCAAGCAGTCTTCCTTTGTTTTTTCCTGAATAGGTAGACTGTTACCCAAAATCTGTGCATCCTATGCCCTACCTTGTATCAAGTCTGATTTGGTCATTAACTCTGTGTTTGTTAACTTACACTGTTAGGTAAGGCCTTTTGTTCTTAAATCCTCACCCTTGCTTTGGAAATGATGCATCTGAGACACTGCTTTCAAACTTCTACTAGTTATGTTTCTATAATTTCTCATTTTGAAAAATTCAGTCATTTTCCAATCTTAGTTGTTGAGCTATCCAGTCTAGTGGTGCCTATCTCCCCCTTTTTTATTCTTTCATGTGAATGAGGACAATGATGACAAGGTCTGTGTTTGCTGTTCATTTCTAAACGTCCTTGAAAGGTAGCAGTTTATTACTATCTCGCATCATGGCAGTCGTTCAGTTGGAAGCACTCCCATATTGCTAGCAACTCAGTCATTCCCAGCAAGTATGGTGAGAAATTCTAAGCATGGTGTGACATCTCATGAAACTAGTTAGAGCATGGCCTCATTAAGATTTTTCCCTGATAAAACTACCTTTCCTTTCTCATTTGAGTTTTATCAGAACAGTTAGTTTAATGGACATGACATTTTTTCTATTTGAAATTTCTTGCGAAGTTTTGATTCAAAAGTAACTTTTTTTAAAGTGTCTTTGTTTGATGAGACAAAATCTCTCAAAAGATATCTTGGAGTACTGGAAGCAGCAAACGAACACACAGAATATCCAAGTGAGCAAAAACTGTGCTTCAGAGCACAATTCATCCTTCAGATCAGACACTGAAATGAATCCCAAAAATTGCTGGGAATTTTCAATCACTTAGAAGATGCTAATCTAATTATCCCTGTGACATTCAGATGGAAATACCCTGCAGATCTGGTAGATCTGTGGGGAGGAAAATGGGTATCTCCAGCATTTTCTGCTTTTCATCATTTTCCCAGCAGCTACAGTATAGTTCTTCGTTTCACTGAAAATGTTCTGGGATTTGGTAAGGTCAATGCTGGTTTAATGATTCCCCTGCCCTGGGTATTAATTGCCAGGATTAGTCTCAGATAAACTGTTTGTTGTCAGGCCATGCACAGACTGCCAATTGTGCACGTCAAGTCCATGTTTACCCTAGAAGCAATTCCTCTCTCATTTCCCTGTAAATTTTTCTCTCTCTCACTTGCCCATCAACGTCCCCCCAATTCTCCTCCAACTCTCCTGCAATAGGAACAATTAACACTCACAAATTAACCTGCCCACCAGTCATTATACCTTGTTAACAGCATAAACTAGTCCACAGGTTCGCGACCTAAGCTGAAGCAAGTCTAATTATTGGGAATTAATCAGCAGGTATCCCACCTCTCCTGGAAGTTCCGGGAGTCTCCCGCATATTGATAGTAGCTCCCTGATGCCCGCAATTTATATATAATATCCTGGAAATCAATTTTTTTGAGAGTGAGTGAGCAAGAGAGTGCGAGAGCGAGAGAGAGAGCAAGAGAGAGAGCAAGCGAGAGCGAGAGAGCACGAGAGCGAGCCATGGCAGAGTGTTCCAAAAAAAGAAAATATAAAATGTACGTCACTCCAGACTACACTAAAGTGTACCCTGCCTAATAGGGGTCAAAAATAACAACAGTGTGGCTCACCGCACTGTTTGCAACTGTGACTTTTCTACTGCCCATGGTGGGTTAAGACTGTCAAAGACATTTTGAGGTGAGTTTAACCGGTGTTATTCATTCATTAGCATAGCTAACTTTACTTAAGCTAGCTGGCTCGCTGCTAAGGAGCTACTCTATTGCAGACATCCCATCTCTCCCAGAAGTTCCAGGAGTCTCCCACAAATTGATGGTGCTACCCCCCTGAAATGAGTTTTTGCAGGGTGGGATGTCTGAATCAGGATCCAGCACAGGTTGATTGGGTGAGCCTGTTTGAAGGGAAAGGAACAAATGGCAAGTGGGATGTTCTTAAGAATGAAATATAAAGGGTCCATTTACAGCATGTTCCTGCTAGGCTGAAGAATAAAACTGGCAAGCTTTGGGAACCCGAGCTGATGGGAGATTGTCAGTACTTTCAGTTGAACTCTGTCTTTTTGTTTGTTTCCCCCTAGCTGTCAGTCTGTGGTCTTATATTGCCATGAGCTCCTGTCCCTGCTCCAACTGTAATCCAGCACCTGTATTACTGAGTACTTCATCTTTCATCTGTCTTTCATTATTACCTGTTTTGCTGCCACCTGTGTCTCATTGTCCTCCACCTATCATCTGCCTCTGTTTATTGCTCAGTGTATTTCAGTCCTGTGTTTTCACCTGTTTGTTGCCAGATGGTACCAGCGAATTTTCCTGAGCCGTTCCAGCATTTGTATCTATACTCTGTCTGTCTGAATATTGACTCTGCCTATTTGCTGATTCTGGTCTTTGGATTTCTCTGGATGTTTTGATTTCTGCCTGAATTTTGACGCTGACTTTGTTTGCACCTTCGGATGTGTTACTCAATTAATATCACTGTGTGCACAGTACTGGGTATGTCATTAGATCCCTGCTCCAGTGTCCTGACAGAGATATTGAGGATTTGGTCAAGAAAAGTAAGGAGGCATACATTGGAGCTAAGATATTATTTCTGATTGTCACTGACTAGCCTCCCAGTGAGGAAGTCAGTTGCAGAAGGAGGTACAGAGGCTCAGATTTTGGAGCTTGTTGAATAGAACTGAGAGTATAATTGTGTTGAACACTCTGCTGTAGTCAAACAGCAGACTGATATGTGCCTGATATATTCTGCTTTATCGACCTTACATAATGCATCATCTCACAACTATCAGAATTAAATGCTATCTACCATTACTTTGCATATCCTATATCATGAATTGAACAATAGCATTCTATAGTCTGTAGGCAATATTCATAATTACATGCATTGTATCAGATTAACTATGTGGACTGAGTGAAAAGAATCTATTTGCAGAGTGTCATGTTTTAGGGATTTTATTCCAGAAAGTCACAAACTAATTTCAACCTTTGAACACGAGATGGCCCAGTTGTATTATTACACAGCAAGTAAATTAGAGCATAATATAAAGAAACATGGTTCCGCCTTTTGGCCCTGTGTACTCGCTCTGTTATTTAGTGGCTGATCTTTTACCACAGCACCATTTCCTGCACTGGACCCACATGCCTTGACTTTACAATATCCAAATATATACTCTGTCTTCAATATAGTCAGCGCCTCAACCTCCAAAGCCCTCCAACGAATTGGAGAAATCATTAATAAAAATGGCGTGGACATTCATGGTGAAAAACAGACAGTAAGGGCCAGGATATCTAAAGTTGTCAAAATGGTGGAGAGCACGTAGGAGTTCTATCTGAAATGCTGATAACTCCTTTTGTCTCACAGATGCTGCTCAACCTCTAGAGTTCCTCCAGCAGATTGTTTGTTGCTAAAGGTTCACCACCCTCTGTGTGAAGAGATTTCTTCTCATCCCAGTGCTAAATGACTGATCCCTGATACAGGGATCATTCTGAATCGCTGAACCCTTTTATTTTGAGACAATGACCTTGGTTTTAGATATCCTAGGGAGTGGAAACAACATCCCTACATAAAACTTGTCTCCATGAGAATTTTTTATGCTTCAATGAGATCATCTCTCATCCTTCTGAACTATAAAGAGTACTCATCAGGAAAGCCTCACACACCAGGAATCAGTCTGCTGAACCTTCACTCCACCCCTCTATTAGACCATAAAACATAGGAGCAGAATTAGGCTATTCAGCACATCGATTTTTCCATAGGTAGGGAAACCAGATCATTACCCCACATTGGAATTGTTTTTATTGTCACTTGTCCAAGAGTATAGTGAAAAGCCTGTGTTCCATATTGTTCATACAGACCAGAGCAATACACAGTCATTGAGGTAGGACAAGGTAAACTAATATAGAATGCAGAATAAAGTGCAACAACTGCAGAGAACGTGCAGTGCATGTAGTCAATAGAAGAACAAGCCAGATTATCAGGTGTTCCCTATCATACTATGGACCCATTAAATAATTTTATAACAGCAGGACAGAAGCCTTGCTTGATCCTAATGATACGTACTTTCAGGCTTCTGTATCTTCTATCTGATGAGAGAGAGGAGAAGAAAGAATGTCTGGGATGGTGTGGTCTTTGATTATGCTGGCTGCTTTAATGTGGCATCAAGAGGTATAGACAGAGTCCAGGGAGGGCACACTGGTTTCCCTAACGTGCTGAGGTCTCTGTGGTCATGAGCAGTGCAGTTACCATATCAAGCCGGATAAGATGTTTGGTGCAGTCTTACCAGTGTCCCAATGAGAATCAGAACCCTGCATAACCATGGAAATAAAAGTTGACTCTGAAATCCTAGTGCAAAAATTCAAAGACAAGGATGTCACTTTGGTAAAGGTACACACATGCACTCAGGAGCTGCCTACAATAGATTGATGATCACATGTATGTGTTCGTGCAAGGCTTACTTGAAGCTATTGATGCCATTTTGCACTTTGTAGGTAACATCTTAATATCACAGATGAAAAATACAGCAGTTAATCTTTCCACCCCATCCATGCTTTAGGGAGAAATTTTTACCAGCTTGTCTGATGGCAATTACACATGGGTCTAAACAAAAAATAGAAATTGGTGGAAATACTCAGTAGTTTCAGGGGTTGAAGAGTGGAGAGAATATTAGGAATGACTGTGATGCAGTCAACACCAACATTGTCCAGCTGACACAACGTTTTCAGTGCTATAAAGATAAAGAGACAGATAGAGAAAGAGAGAGAGGAAGAATGAGAGCGAGGAAGAGTGAGAGAGGGTAAGAGAGGGAGAGAGGCAGGGAAACAAGGAGATAAGGAGGCAGGGAGAGAGACAGAGAGGGAGAGAAGCAACAAACAAAAGATCATGTGGGAGCTATGAGATGCTGAACAAGGCAGTTACATGAAGTTTCATAAAAGAAAGAATGCTGGACATATCCAGCAAAATTGGTCTGGAAATGAAGTTAATCAATGAACCCCATTTTAGGAGTATTCTTGTCCAAATTTTAAGTCAATAGGGGTTGTGCACATTCTTTTATGATATTCCCACTTTGAACTCCTACATTATTCTAATGATATCCGGTGAAACTCCACATAACATCATGACCTTTGAAGATAGCTGTGGTATCACCTACTGGCAATGAAGAATGTGGTGATCATGTTGAAGAAAGTATGACACGTACTCACAGTGCAGTTTGTGAGTCAGAAGAGCTTATTGAATAGGGAGGAATAGCCTGCAGAAAATCTCATTAGTGCCCACAGGTTGAACAGTACTACAGTATGTGTGATGCACATTTTAAATACCATGAGGCACTGCTCCAGTTTGTTTCAGACTCTTGAAAGGACTTCTTACACAGTAAGATGGGCTTCTGGTCTCACAACTGATCTCATAATGATCTTACATTTTATCATTTACATGTACTGAACTTCTGTGGTAGCTTTTACAGTTCATTCTTTTTGTTTACACTTTATTCTGCATTGATATAGTTTTGCTTCACTCCAGCTTAATTCACTGTGTAATGATTTAAGTTGCAGGAATAGTATGCAAAATAGGCTTTTCACTGCATCGTGGTACATGTGACAATAAAAAACTCACACCAACATCTATTATATACAATAGACAAATGTGTCAGTAAATTATTGCTATCTAATTGGGTCTGATGACTGTCATGTCTGAATAACTATCAAGTCATGCTACCTATTGGCTGTGAGGGGAAGGTGAAGAATGCAAGCTGGAACGTGAGAACATAGAATGTAGAACAGAGAACAGTACAGCATAGGAACCATACTTCAGCCATGTTCACAATAGCTGCTGCCTTGGTTGATGGGCAGGCATAGTTTTTTGCTATTTCTGAATCAGGAAACATTTTCCTGAATAGCTTGCCTGTGTGCTTACATACCTGGAATGGCAGGTTGTGCTCAATGATGAAAGATGTAAAGTACACCTCATCTCCAGTGACCTTCTCTATCAGACTTTGGTTTTCTGCTGAAAAGAACTGTGAAATACTTGAGCAGCCTTCCCTGCACTTAACCTCCCTAATATGTGTGGTCCCTAAAAGAAATAAAAGCATAAAGTGTATCCTTATTACAGGTGTGCACCGCTTAACGTCCATTCAGACAATGTCCAATCGCATATACATCTGTAGTCTCTCTCTCTCTCTCTCACACACACACACACACACACACACACACACACACACACACACACACACATGTACATCAAGCCTTCAACTTCCAGACACTCCAATCAAGGGGCTTCAAGGGCTTCAAACATCGCTCACACCCAGCATCTACCATGGAACACATTAACCCGGATTCCAGCTTCTGATCCTGACTCTTCATTTACTGCCCCAACCTCTAATTCCCTTCATCACTGTCTCTAAAACATAACCTGCCTCCTAACTCCTCACATAGCCCCAGAAACCACCACTTAAACTTAAAAAGCAACAGGTCTAGGTCACAAACTCGACAAACATTGCAGCTCAACATTATCTTAAACTAGCAATTGCATTAAGTGGCCATTTTATAAAGCTGCAACATAACTTTCCGCCCCTTGAACTCAGTTCCTTTATTAATAAAGGAAGCATTGCAATATGTGGAAAGCGGCCAGTGAGTGAGTGGGCCAGTGAAGGAGTGGAGCTTTGAGGCTTTGACTCGAGAAATTCTGGCAGTTTTGGCAATTGGTCTGTGCAATCAAGTCAATCAAGATTTGAATAGATCAGCAGAAAGCCGTTGATTAGACAATCAAGATTTGAATAGCTCAGACTCAGCAGAAAGCAGCTGATTGGGCAGTCGAGGTCAGGTGACCAAGCATTTTTAAACGCTCAAACAGATAAATGGAGGGATAGCTCAAGCGGAGCAGCCTGTGGAAAGCGGCCAGTGAAGGAGTGGAGCTTTGAGGCTTTGACTTGAGAGGCTTCAACGAGAAGAAGCAGAGGACAAGCTTGCTCGCAGTTAGTCTTTACAATGTCTCCTGAGACGGTGATGTGCCTCTCATGTGAGATGTGGCAGTCTTGGGGGAACGCCCCTCTCCCGCAGAGTCACGTCTGCCAGAAGTGCATACGGCTGGGCGATCTGGAAGACCATGTAAGGAATCTGGAGCAGCAGCTGGATGACCTTCGACTCATAAGGGAGAATGAGGCAGTCATAGATGAGAGCTACAGAGAGGTAGTCACACCTAGGCTGTCAGAAGCAGGTCGTTGGGTGACAGTCAGAGGGGGGAAAGTGAAGGTGAGCAGACAGGTAGTGCAGAGCACCCCTGTAGCCATTCCCCTGAATAATAAGTTTACCGTCCTGGATACTGTTGGTGGGGACGACCGACCGGGTGTGAGCCACGGTGGCAAGGCCTCTGGCACTGAGTCTGACCCAGTGGTGCAGAAGCGTGGGACGGAGAAGAGAGCTGTCGTCATTGGAGACTCTATAGTCAGGGGAGCAGACAGGAGATTTTGTGGACGTGAAAAGGACACCCGCATGGTTTGTTGCCTCCCGGGTGCCAGGGTCCGGGATGTCTCTGACCGGGTGCACGACATCCTGGTACGAGAGGGAAAGCAACCAGAAGTCGTGATACATGTTGGGACCAAGGACATAGGCAGGAAGAGGGATGAGATCCTAAAGTGTGAGTTTCCGGAACTAGGCAGAAGGCCGAAGAACAGGACCTCAAGTGTGGCGTTCTCAGGATTGCTGCCAGTGCTACGTGACAGTGATGGTAAGAATTGGAGGAGATGGCAGTTGAATGTGTGGCTGAGGAGTTGGTGCAGGCAGCAGGGTTTTGGATTTTTGGATCATTGGGATCTCTTCTGGGGAAGGTGGAACCTGTACAGATTGGATGGGTTGCACCTGAACTCGAGGGGGAGCAATATCCTTGCAGGTAGATTTGCTAGCATGGTTCGGGAGGCTTTAAACTAATTTGCAAGGGGGTTGGGACCCAGAGCGATAGAGCACTGAAAGAAGTGCATGGAGTGAAGCCAGACCTAACATATAGAGAGGCTTTGAGGAAAGAGAAGCAGAATAAATGGTGTAAAGACAGTAAGGCAGAAGGGCTGAAATGTGTGTACCTCAATGCAAGAAGCATCAGGAACAAAGGTGATGAACTGAGAGCTTGGATACAAACAGGGAATTATGATGTACTGGCCATTACAGAGACTTGGCTGGCACCAGGGCAGGAATGGATTCTCAATATTCCTGGATTTCAGTGCTTTAAAAGGGATAGAGGGGGCAGAAAAAGGGGAGGAGGGGTGGCATTACTGGTCAGGAATATTATTACAGCTACAGAAAGGGTGGGTAATGTAGCAGGATCCTCTTTTGAGTCAGTATGGGTGGAAGTCAGGAACAGGAAGGGAGCAGTTACTCTATTGGGAGTATTCTATAGGCCCCCTGGTAGCAGCAGAGATACAGAGGAGCAGATTGGGAGGCAGATTTCGGAAAGGTGCAAAATTAACAGAGTTGTTATCATGGGTGACTTTAACTTCCCTAATATTGATTGGCACTTGATTAGTTCCAAGGGTTTAGATGGGGCAGAGTTTGTTAAGTGTGTCCAGGATGGATTCCTGTCACAGTATGTGGACAGGCCGACTAGGGGGAATGCTATACTAGAACTAGTACCAGGTAATGAACCGGGTCAGATCACAGATCTCTCAGTGGGTGAGCATCTGGGGGACACTGCTCCCTGGCCTTTAGCATTATCATGGAAAAGGATAGAATCAGAGGGGACAGGAAAATTTTTAATTAGGGAAGGGCAAATTATGAGGCTATAAGGCTAGAGCTTGCGGGTGTGAATGGGGATGATGATTTTGCAGGGAAATGTACTATGGACATGTGGTCAATGTTTAGAGATCTCTTGCCGGACGTTAGGGGTAAATTTGTCCCCGTGAGGAAGATAAAGAATGGTAGGGTGAAGGAACCATGGGTGACAAGTGAGGTGGAAAATCTAGTCAGGTGGAAGAAGGCAGCATACATGAGGTTTAGGAAGCAGGGATCATATGGGTCTATTGAGGAATATAGGAAAGCAAGAAAGGAGCTTAAGAAGGGGCTGAGAAGAGCAAGAAGGGGGCATGAGAAGGCCTTGGCGAGTAGGGTTAAGGAAAACCCCAAGGTATTCTTCAATTATGTGAAAAAAAAGGATGACAGGAGTGAAGGTAGGACCGATTAGAGATAAAGGTGGGAAGATGTGCCTGGAGGCTGTGGAAGTGAGCGAGGTCCTCAATGAATACTTCTCTTCGGTATTCACCAATGAGAGGGAACTTGATGATGGTGAGGACAATATGAGTGAGGTTGATGTTCTGGAGCATGTTGATATTAAGGGAGAGGAGGTGTTGGAGTTGTTAAAATAAATTAGGATGGATAAGTCCCCGAGGCCTGACGGAATATTCCCCAGGCTGCTCCACGAGGCGAGGGAAGAGATTGCTGAGCCTCTGGCTAGGATCTTTATGTCCTCGTTTTCCACGGGAATGGTACCGGAGGATTGGAGGGAGGCGAATGTTGTCCCCTTGTTCAAAAAAGGTAGTAGGGATAGTCCGGGTAATTATAGACCAGTGAGCCTTACATCTGTGGTGGGAAAGCTGTTGGAAAAGATTCTTAGAGATAGGACCTATGGGCATTTAGAGAATCATGGTCTGATCAGGGACTGTCAGCATGGCTTTGTGAAGGGCAGATCATGTCTAACAAGCCTGATAGAGTTCTTGAGGAGGTGACCAGGCATATAGATGAGGGTAGTGCAGTGGATGTGTTCTGTATGGATTTTAGTAAGGCATTTGACAAGGTTCCACACGGTAGGCTTATTCAGAAAGTCAGAAGGCATAGGATCCAAAAAAGTTTGGACAGGTGGATTCAGAATTGGCTTGCCTGCCAATTATGATCAGAGATTCACCAGGATGCTGCCTGGTTTAGAGAGTATGCATTATGATCAGAGATTAAGGGAGCTAGGGCTTTACTCTTTGGAGAGAAAGAGGATGAGAGGAGACATGATAGAGGTGTACAAGATAATAAAAAGGCAGAGGGTCGTGATGGAGGGAGTACATTCAGATTGGAGGATTGTGACTAGTGGTGTCCCACAAGGATCTGTTCTGGGACCTCTACTTTTCGTGATTTTTATTAACAACCTGGATGTGGGGGTAGAAGGGTGGGCTGGCAAGTTTGCAGGCGACACAAAGGTTGGTGGTGTTGTAGATTGTGTAGAGGATTGTCAAAGATTGCAGAGAGACATTGATAGGATGCAGAAGTGGGCTGAGAAGTGGCAGTTGGAGTTCAACCCGGAGAAGTGTGAGATGGTACACTTTGGAAGGACAAACTCCAAGGCAGAGTAGAAAGTAAATGGCAGGATACTTGGTAGTGTGGAGGAGCAGAGGGATCTGGGGGTACATGTCCACAGATCCCTGAAAGTTGCCTCGCAGGTGGATAGGGTAATTAAGAAAGCTTATGGGGTGTTAGCTTTCATAAGTCGAGGGATAGAGTTTAAGAGTTGCGATGTAATGATGCAGCTGTATAAAATTCTGGTTAGGCCACACTTGGAGTACTGTGTCCAGTTCTGGTCGCCTCACTATAGGAAGGATGTGGTAGCATTGGAAAGGGTACAGAGGAGATTTACCAGGATGCTGCCTGGTTTAGAGAGTATGCATTATGATCAGAGATTAAGGGAGCTAGGGCTTTACTCTTTGGAGAGAAAGAGGATGAGAGGAGACATGATAGAGGTGTACAAGATAATAAGAGGAATAGATAGAGTGGATAGCCAGCGCCTCTTCCCCTGGGCACCACTGCTCAATACAAGGGGACATGGCTTTAAGGTAAGGGGTGGGAAGTTCAAGGGGGATATTAGAGGAAGGTTTTTTACTCAGAGAGTGGTTGGTGTGTGGAATGCACTGCCTGAGTCAGTGGTGGAGGCAGGTACACTAGTGAAATTTAAGAGACTACTAGACAGGTATATGGAGGAATTTAAGGTGGGGGCTTATATGGGAGGCAGGGTTTGAGGGTTGGCACAACATTGTGGGCTGAAGGGCCTGTACTGTGCTGTACTATTCTATGTTCGATGTTCTATGTCTTCTTTATTATCCTATGTAGCCACTTTCCTGGAGCTATGGACTTAGACTCCAAGATCGCTTTATACATCAGTACTGTTGAGGGTCCTGTCATTAACAGTGCACTGTCTTTTTGACAAATTAGACTTTAAAATGTCATATTCTCTGTTCCTTTACAGTTGATCCTCGATTGATAGAAATAACTGGTAGATGGGTGTAGAGCTAGCAGGAAGGTTTGTTAGTACTAGACACTGGGGTTTAAAGTAGGGTTGCAGGGGGATGGGAACCATAGTGCCAGACCTTGATGGAGAAGTTGTGGAGGCAGATGTTGGCAAAACCTCATAAACAGTTAGGAATCAAAAGGTTGAGCATGGTGCAACCAGTGTCCTGAGCTGCCAATTTTTCAATGCATGAATTATCATAGGAAAGGCAGATACCAGTGCTGAAGGTGAGGTAGCTGGTTAACAAACAGGCAATGTGTATTGACGAGAGACTGTTGATAGGGCAAAATTGCAGTCAACAGGATGAGTTGCAATGTAAAAGGCGGACAAAATCGAAAACAGTGAATAAAGGACTGAAGGTATTGTATTTGAATGCGCGCAGCGTACAGAATAAGGTAGATGAACTTGCAGCACTGTTGCAGACTGGTGGGTATGATGTAGGTGTCACTGAATCATGGCTGAAAGAAGGTTGTAGCTCGGAGCCAAATGTCCAAGAATGCACATTGTATTGAACGGACAGGCAAAAAAGCAGAGGAGGCAGAATACTTTGTTGGTAGAAAAAGGAAATCAAATTATTAGAAAGAGGTGACATAGGATCGGAAGGTGTTGAATCATTGTGGATCGAGCTAGCAATCTGCAAGGGTAAAAATACTCTAATGGGAATTGTATATAAATCCCTAAACAGTAGTAAGGAGTTGACCTACAAATTACAATGGGAGATAGAAAACACACGCCAAAAGGGCAATGTTACAATAGTCAGGAGGGGCATCAATATGCCGGTAGATCAGGAAAATTAGGTTGGTGCTGGATTCCAGGAGCAGGAATTCCTACAAGATGGCTTTTTAGAGCAGTTCGTGTTTAAGCCCACTGGAAGATCAGCTATTCTGGATTGAATGTCGTGCAATGAACCAGAATTGATTAGCGAGCTTAAGGTAAAAGAACGCTCAGGGGAAGTGATCATAATATAAGTGAATTCAAGCTGAAGTTTGAGAAGGAGAAACTGAAGTCAGATGTATCAGTAATACAGAGGAGTAAAGTGAGTTACAGAGGCATAAAAGCGGAGCTGGTCAGTATTGATGGGAAAAGAACACTGGCATGGATGATGGCAGAGCAGCAATGAACATAGAACATAGAATAGTACAGCACATTACAGGCCCTTCAGCCCACAATGTTGTGCCGACCCTCAAACCCTGCCTCCTGTATAACTCCCCACCTTAATTTCCTCCATATACCTGTCTAGTATTCTCTTATTCACTAGAGTATCTGCACCAACCACTCTCTGAGTAAAAAATCTTCCTCTAATATCCCCCTTGGACTTCCCACCCCTTACCTTAAAGCCATGTCCTCTTGTATTGAGCAGTGGTGCCCTGGGGAAGAGGCGCTGGCTATCCACTCTATCTATTCCTCTTAATATCTTGTACACCTCTATCATGTCTCCTCTCATCCTCCTTCTCTCCAAAGAGTAAAGCCCTAGCTCCCTTAATCTCTGATCATAATCCATCCTAATGTATTTTAATAACTCCAACACCTTCTCTCCCTTAATATCAACATGTTCCAGAACATCAACCTCACCCATATTGTCCTCACCATCATCAATTTCCCTCTCATTGGTGAATACCGAAGAGAAGTATTCATTGAGGACCTCGTTCACTTTCACAGCCTCTAGGCACATCTTCCCACCTTTATCGCTAATCGGTCCTACCTTCACTCCTGTCATCCTTTTTTTCTTCACATAATTGAAGAATGCCTTAGGGTTTTCCTATACCCTACTCGCCAAGGCCTTCTCATGTCCCCTTCTTGCTCTTCTCAGCCCCTTCTTAAACTCCTTTCTTGCTTCCGTATATTCCTCAATAGACCCATCTGATCCTTGCTTCCTAAACCTCATGTATGCTGCCTTCTTCCACCAGACTAGATTTTCCACCTCACTTGTCACCCATGGTTCCTTCATCCTACCACTCTTTATCTTCCTCACCGGGACAAATTTATCCCTAACGTCCTGCAAAAGATCTCTAAACATTGACCACATGTCCATAGCACATGTCCCTGCAAAAACGTCATCCCAATTCACACCCACAAGTTCTAGCCTTATAGCCTCATAATTTGCCCTTTCCCAATTAAAAATTTTCCTGTCCTCTCTGTTTCTATCCTTTTCCATGATAATGCTAAAGGCCAGGGAGCAGTGGTCACTGTCCTCCAGATGCTCACGCACTGGCCTGAATTTCTGGAAGCATTTTGGAAGGCACAGGATATATACATCCAAAAGACGAAGAAATATTGTAGCAGCTGTGGCTTCTAAGAGAAATCAAAGTCAACATAAAAACCAAGGAGAGAGCATATAATAGAACAAAAATTAGTGGGAAGTTAAAGGATTGGAAAGCTTTTAAAAACCAACAGAAGGCAACTAAACAAAGTCATTAAGACAGTAAGATGGATTTCAAAAGTAACTAGGCAATAATATTAAAGAAGATACCAAAGTTTCTTCAGATACATAAAATGTAAAAGACAATCTCAATGAGTATTTTGCATCAATCTTCACTATGGAAGACACTACCAATATGATGGATGTTCCAGGTGTCAGGGGTCATGAAGTGTGTCAAATTACAATAATTAGAGAGTAGGTTCCTGGGAACTGCAAGGTCTGAAGGTAGAAAAGTCACCTGAACCAAATGGTTTACACCCTAGGATTCTAAATGAAGTGGCTGAAGAGATTATGGAGGCATTTGCTATGATCTTTCAAGAATCACTAGATTCTGGAAACATTCCAGAAAACTGAAAAATTGCAAATAACAGTCCACTCTTCAATAAGGGAGAGAGGCAGCAGAAAGGATACCAGTTAGGCAAAGGATAACCAGATGATGTTGTGTACTTGGATTTTCAGAATATCTTTGACAAGATGCCACAGACGAGGCCTCCTAACAAGCTACCTGTTCTTTGTATCACAGGAAAGATTCTAGCATGGATAAAGCAGTGGCTGATTGGCAGGAAGCAAAGACTGGGAGTGATGGGAACCTCTTCTGGTTGGCTGCCAGTGACGAGTAATGTTCCACAGGGGTCTGTATTGGGACTGATACTTTTTACATTATATGTCAATGATTTGGATTATGGAATTGATAGCCTTATTGCAAAGTTTGTAGACGACATGAAAATGGGTGGGGAGCAGATAGTTTTGAGGAAGTAGAGAGGCTACAGAAGGATTTAGACAGTTTAGGAAAATAGGTCAAGAAATGGCAGATGGAACACAGTGACAGGAAGTATACGGTCATGCACTTTGGTAGAAGAAATGAAAAGGTTGACTATTAAAAAAAAGACATCTAAGATGGCGGCGCGCATGGACGCAGCGGCCCCTCGGGAAGCGATAAGTGTATCTAGTATTTGCTCTGTTGATCCTGGATGCATAACATACAGTTGGAATATGCTCGTTAACATCAGGGCATACTATGTCGGAAAAACTGACGAGTTCTGGTGTGACATGGACTGTTTACTCTGCTACGGACTACTATCCGCTACCAAGCGGGCTGCTTCCCGAGGCAGGAGGAAGCGAAAGCACTGTGAGAGAAGACAGAGGAGGGGTAAGAGGGCCGGCATCCATGCTAGCCTAAA
Organism: Mobula birostris; assembly: GCF_030028105.1. Classification (NCBI taxonomy): domain Eukaryota; kingdom Metazoa; phylum Chordata; class Chondrichthyes; order Myliobatiformes; family Myliobatidae; genus Mobula; species Mobula birostris. The sequence goes on along the minus strand of NC_092373.1, from coordinate 76,535,327 downwards.
GCTAACCCCACCAGGCCAGCGGTACCGTCCCTCCAGCTCTCAAATGTCCGCTCCATCAACAACAAGCTGGATGAGCTGTGTCTGCTGAGAGAAACACGCAAGGAATTTAAAGACTGCTGTTTGTATGTCTTAACGGAATCCTGGCTCCATGACAACATACTGGACATGGTGATACAGCTAGAGGGAATGACATTGTTTCGTGCGGGCAGAGAGGCAGCTAGCTCTGGTAAGAGCTGAGGAGGAGGTCTGTGTCTTTATATAAACAAAGACTGGTGTGTGAAGTAGCTGCTAAACACTGCTCACCACTGGCTGAATTTCTCATTGTGAAATGCCGGCAGTTCTATCTGCCGAGGGAATTCACCATCATGTTTGTGGCAGCTGTTTACGTAGCTCCCAGTGCCAATGCTAAGGCTAATGCTAACGAAGCACTGGGAGGCCTACATGAAGCCATCAGTGAGCTACTGACTACACATCCTGACAGCTCTGTGGTGATTGCTGAGGACTTTAACCACACCAGCTTAAAGACCATGTTCCCCAAATTCCGGCAATATGTGGATTTCAAAACCAGGGGAGACAACACACTGGACTTGGTTTATACCGACACACCACAGGCATACAAAGCAGCCCCCGCCCCCACCTTGGCCACTCTGACCACATATCTGTCATGCTAACACCAGCATATAAACCACTGCTTAAACGTGTGAGAGCAGAGAAAAGAGAGATAAGGGCCTGGCCAAAAGGAGCAGCCTTAGCACTACAAAACTGTTTTTTGCACACAGACTGGGACATAGTCAAAACAGCAGCCTCCTATGACGACCATACAGACATTGAGGAGTATGTGGAGGCAGTAATCAGCTACATAGCCAAATGCACGGAGGATGTCACTGTGATGAAAACCGTCACCGCACGTGGTTATAAAAAGCCATGACGACAACAGAGGTGCGTTCACTACTGAAGGCCCGTGACACAGCCTACAGATCGGGGGACAGGAGTGCGCCTCGCTCAGCCAGGTCTGCGCTTTCACTAGGGATCAGGAAAGCGAAAAGGGCCTACGCGGGCAAAATACATGGACACTTCTGTGACACAGGTGACACCAGACAGATGTGGCAGGGAATTAAAGCTCTGACAGCCTACAAGATCAGGCAGAAAACTGATGATAGCGACACCTCTCTACCAGACAGGCTTAACAATTTCCTTGCCCGCTTCAAAGCATCAAACACTACAGCAAGGGGGAGAACCAGTCCCTTTTTACCATCTGACCAGCCGGCTCCAATCATTGATCAAGAGCAAACACGGAGGACCCTTGCCAGGGTCAACCCACGAAAAGCGGGAGGTCCCGACAACATCCCTGGACGTGTGCTCAAGGAATGTGCTGATGTATTAGCAAATGTCCTGACAGACATTTTCAACATCTCCCTTAGTCAAACTATTGTCCCCAGATGCTTCAAAACCTCCACAATCATCCCTGTAGCAAAGAAATCAGCTGTAGCCTGTCTGAGTGATTACCGTCCCGTTGCCCTGACTCCCATAGTGATGAAATGTTTGAACGGCTTGTCAAGCCTCATATCACAGCCAGCCTCCCCTCATCGCTGGATCCTCTACAGTTTGCTTATCGTCCAAATCGCTCTACAGAAGACGTAATATCCACCACACTGCACACAGTTCTCTCTCACTTGGACAACAAAGGCACTTATGCCAGAATCCTGTACATTGATTTCAGTTCAGCGTTCAATACCATCATCCCGCAGAGACTAGTGGAGAAACTGTCGCTGCTTGGCCTTAGCACTGCCATGTGTCGCTGGACTCTGGATTTCTTGACAGAGAGACCACAGTCAGTCGTGTTGGCAGGAACATCTCTGACTCCATCACACTGAGCACTGGATCCCCACAAGGCTGTGTGCTTAGTCCATTGCTATTTACACTGCTAACACATGACTGTGCAGCCAGATTCAAGGAGAAGCTGATCATTAAATTTGCAGATGATACCACAGTGTTGGGGCTCATCAGTAAAAATGATGAAACTATGTACAGGGAGGAGGTCAAACACCTAGAGAGCTGGTGCAGGGATAACAACTTGATGCTTAAAGTCACCAAAACCAAGGAGATAATTGTCGATTTCAGACAGTCTCAGCCTGAGCACGCACCCCTTAGCATTGGCGGCTCCACAGTGGAGAGAGTGGAAAACATCAAATTCCTTCAGGTGCAGATCTCTGACAATCTCACCTGGTCCAGGAATACCACTGGGATTGTGAAACGGGCCCAGCAGAGATTGCACTTTCTGAGGAAGCTTAAACAAGCATCACTCCCCACTAACATCTTAACTACGTTCAACAGAGGCGTGGTTGAGGGTGTGCTGGCCTTTTGCATCACAACCTGGTACTCCAGCTGCAGTGCTGTCGACAAAAAAGCCTTACAGAGGGTGGTTAGGAGAGCAGAGAAGGTTATTGGGGTCTCCCCACCTTCTATCCAAGACCTCTTTCAGAGTCGATGCCTCCAGAAGACACGGTACATCATTAAAGACCCCTCACACCCTCTCCATAGACTGTTTGTTCTTCTGCCATCAAGCAAACATTACAGTAGCATCAAAACTAAAACCACAAGGCTACTAAACAGCTTCCTCCCACAGGCAGTCAGACTGCTAAATAGCTGCTCCACCTGACTCTGCTTTGGACACTTTTAACTTGCACTGGACACTTATAACTGATTTTAACTGGCATGTGGCTGTTGTGTTTTACTATTTATTGTTATGTTTATTATTTAGTGTTGCGTTTGTTATGTTATGATTGCACTGCCCCTAAGGAACACTTTCATTCTGCCCTGCAGAGCTGATGTATGATTAGAATGACAATGAAGTTTTTTGAATCTTGAATCTTAAATCTTTTCTAAATGGAGAACAAATACAAAAAGCTGAGGCACAAAGGGTCTTGGGAGTCCTTGTGCAGGATTTCCTGAAGGTTAATTTGCAGCTTCAGTTTGTGGTGAGGAAGGCAAATGTTAAGTTGTCATTCATTTCAAGTGGACTAGAATATAAAAGCAAGGATGTAATGTTGAGACATTATAAAGCACTGGTGAGGCCTCACATGGAGTATTTTGAGCTGTTTTAGGCCCCTTATCCGAGAAAGGATGTGTTGAAACTGGAGAAGGTTCAAAGATTGTTCATGAAAATGATGCGACGATTGAATGGCTTGTCATATGAAGAGTGTTTGATGGCTCTGGGCCTCTATTCACTAGAATTCAGAAGAATGAGTGGTGGCTTTAATGAAGTTTATCGACAGGCAAAAGGTCTTGATGGAGTGGATGTCGAGAGGATATTTTATGGTGGGATTGTCTAAGACCAGAGAATGGTGAATATGTGAACTTCTTTGCCACAGGCAGTTGCAGAGGCCAAGACTTTATGTATATTTAAGGCAGATGTTGATTGATTCTTGATTGGTCAAGGCATGAAGGGATATAGGGAGAAGGCAGGAAATTGGGTTGAGAGGAAAATTGGGTCAGCCAAATGGCAGAGCAGACTCGATGGGCTAAAAGGCCTAAGTCTGCTCCTATATCTTGTAGTCTATTGTTTTAATCCCATCCTCTGCATGGAGTTTCCATGTTGCTCCTGAACCATGTGAGGGTTTTGAGCTGGTGTCTTAGTTTACTCCCACATCCAAAATCACTTAAATGCTCAGTTAATTTGCCCTTCTGTGCATGGGGGATGGTGGTGGGAGGGAATGAACATTCATTGATATGGGAAGAGTATAATAGAATTAGTGCTTAGTTTAAATGCATTCTTCATGGCAGGCTCGAACATAGTGGGCTGACTGGCCCAGTTCCATGCTATGTATCACTATGACTCTAGTTATTATTTTTCAAAGCCCGTCTTTGGTTTCAATACTTCTCTGAGGGATTTGCATCATCTTTCTTTGGATGCACGGAAAGCCTCCATGAATGCTCTTTCAGATGTTTAACAGTTTCAGTTCATAAAGGCCTCCCATAGCACATTGCAGTGTGCATGTGACGTCATTGAAAATAAAATAACTAAAATAACTGGGCCCAATGCACATGCATTTTAATGACTCAAGCATTCTTTTCTATTTTACTTGTGCACAAGGAGAACAGCATGGTCTCCTGTCCCCCACACTGGTCTGAAGTCTGAACAGAAAACTGCTATTTTTATACTGAATTAGCTTATCGGTTATGGATATTAGATTAGATAAGATTAGATTATTAGATTCAACTTTATTGTCAGTGTGCCAAGTACAGATACAAAGCCAAAGAAATGCGGTAAGCATCTGTCCAGAAATGCAAAGACTAGTCTTGTTAACAAAATAACTGTGAATAAAAAGTAAGTGCTACAGCACACAAATATAAAAGTACTGAGACAGTACAATATGGGTGCAATACTGCTTAGCGCTGTGATGTGAGGTTCAGCAGTGTCACAGCCTCAGGGAAGAAGCTCTTCCTGTGCCTGCTGGTGCGGGAGCGGAGGCTCCTGTAGTGCCTACCGGATGGGAGGAGAGTAAAAAGTCCATGGTTAGGGTGAGATTCATCCTTGAAAATGTTTTACGCCCTATCCAGGCAGCATTTATGGTAAATGTTCTCAAAGGTGGGCAACTGGGTGCTGATAATCCGCTGGGCAGTTTCCACCACACGCTGGAGTGGTTTGCAGTCCGATACGGGACAATTACTATACCACACTGAGATGCAGTTGGTGAGTATGCTCTCAATGGTACAGCAGTAAAAGTCCATCAGTATCCTGGGACAGAGGTGAGCTTTCTCGATGCTCCGCAGGAAATAAGGGAGCTGTTGCGCCTTTTTGATTAGGATAGAGAAGTTCAGGGACCAGGTGAAATCCTTGGAAATGTGGACACCAAGGATTTGAAGCTTGATACACACTCCACTGCAGCACCGTTGATGTAGATGGGGACGTGAATGTGGCTCCTAGTATGCCTGACATCCACAATGATCTCCTTGGTCTTCTGGGTGTTAAGGGCCAGGTTGTTTGTAAATTATATATGCTCTGTTTCAATATTTCACTTTCAATATTTTTATTAATTTCCACATAGAAGAATACAGAGTACATGAAGATAGATATTATAAATCAAAAAAAGTTAGAATAGTACTGAATACATTATATTTAAGTCACACTTACAATCACAGTACCCCATATTCATACTCAAACACGTAAATTAAATTAAATTGTAACATTGAAATGTGATGGTTTTATTATAGAGAAAATATAACCCCCCTACCAAGATCGAAGCTGTTACACATAGTCATCTCCCAATTGAATTGGCTGCTCACAGCAGGTCTGAGTTAATCTCTCCCCTAACCTTCATGACCATGTCATTTTATTTTTTGCTCTTACTATAGAAGTACAAAATCTCAGCTGTATTAAGTGGATATGATTTTTATATCTGTATTTATTTGGCACCTTACCACGTCACAGTAACCTAACAGTGATATTTTTAAAACTATTTATATTACAGGAATGTTATCAACAAGGCTAGCAGTTGTTGTTCTGTCTCATGCTACAAGCTGCTTTCTTTAAGCAACCCCTTTAATGAATGTACTACCAGCGTGTTGGTAGATAGGACAATCTTATATACCGAAAAGGAGATGACCCAGGGGATTGTTTGATGTGAACTGGGAGCAGGGCCGGACAGCAAGGGACTACAGACCCAGGAATAAGGAACAGTAATCGGCCGCAGGGTGAATCAAGGAGAGTGGAGTATTTTGGAAGTGGACTGGAGATGTGCAGAGCGAGGAGCCAGCACACTAGGTAGAGGAAAGCGTGGACAGGAATCTATAGAAGACTGAAGTGAGAGCAAACCACAAGGTAGTGGATAGCAGCAGTGGCAAGATAACCCAGAGTGGATCTGGCAGGATGACCTGGAGTGGAATTTGGAGCTGCAGCAGACAAGAAGGGTAAATGTGTGATGGAGCTAAAGGGGATGTGAAAGGGAGAAAAGCCTAGGGGGACCTGAAAGGTGAAGGGCAGATGAGGGCTTAAGCAGACCAGAAAGGGTGATGACCATGTAAGGTGAACCAGGAGCCAGACTAGGCAGAACAAGGAGTAACTAATCCAGGAATGCACAACAGAAATCTGCTGAAGAGTACAGCACCGAGAACATCGTGAATGGAAGCTGAATACGAAACTGAACGGGAAGCGGACCCGAAGCAGAAATGATATGGGTTAGTGTAGATAGTACAAGGGTGACATTGACATGATGGGCTGAAGGGCTCTATTCCATGCTAAGGCACTATGACCCTAGTTAATTTGTCCCAACGCCACCGGTCTCTTTGGTCATCATGCCATTTGTCCTCAAAGATTTGCCCTTTGGATGCTCAGAAAGCCTCCATAAACACTCTCTCATATGTTCAGCAGTTTCAGTGAGCCATTTAAAGTGAACCAGGAACCAAAATAGGAAGGTGGAGGGGCAACTAATATAGGAAAGTGCAAGCAATTAGTGGCAAGGTGAAGCATGGAGAAGGCGGTGATTGGAAGTGACCCGTGAAATGTGAAGAGGGATGGACCCGGCGGGATGATGCGGATAATAGGATTGGTGTATTTATACAAGAGTGGAATGGGCATCGCAGGCCGAGAGGCCTGTTTCTGGCCTGTATGATTCTATTACTTTCTTCCAGTGACCATGAAGGAAGAGTAATATACTTAAAAGACACCATGACTGAGAAGGTAATCCATAGGTAATGATATTCCCAGTTGCTGTTTACCCTTGGCGGTGGAGGTGGCAGATATAAGGTATGCTGCCAGTGAAGATTTGCAGGCAACTGCATTGCATGGCGTAAAATGTGCAAACTCCAATCACAATGTTGAGATGATGGAGAGAATGAATGTTGTTGTGGCACCCGTGTTGCTAATCAAATGCTGGAGGAGCTAAAATAGTAGAAGAGGTTTTCGCGGACCTGGTCGACTTCTTCAAGTTCATCTGCAGAACAGTTTAATTCCTCTCTTTTAATGTTTCTTTTTACCTTTTCAAGGTGGCTGGGGCCCTGTAAGAGTCAGTGATCTACAGCTGCACTCAAACTGCGATTCTTCACGGCAGTGGGTTCCTGCTCCTGGAACTCGCTGAGTGGTCTAGTGTTTCAATATCTCCAGGTTCAGCCTGGAAGGCGTGAGACTTCAGGGTGCAGCCCTGTAGACAAACCAAATCCTCATTGACTGAAGTGTCATGGAGATTGAAACATCGAGACCGCAGTGTATGCTGCTGTTGTAAGAAGGCCCTTGAGTCGGGGGAACTTGAATAAGCAACGCTGCAGATTGTAACGTCAAAGCAGCAAGCTGTTTGTCTCCCTGTTGTCTGTCGCAGGAGCGATACCTCTCTCTCCCTCGCTAGTGAGAGAGAGAACCTGTTCAAGATGTCGAAACATCAAGATGGACAGTTTTTGATGGACTCTAGATCGTGGCCTTTGGGGGGCTTTGCTATTGCTTGCATGGTGGGTGGTGGGGTTGATACTTTTGCTGGAGCAAGTGGGGTGAGGGGGAGGGTTGATGCATTTGCTGCTGCTTGTGCGTGGGGGCTGCACTGGGGTTCCAGCCTTTTCTTTTGTCCATTCTTTGGGTTTTTTCTTCTGTTTCATGGATGTCTGCGGAGAGTAAGTATTTCAGGTTGTATACTATTAAATCGAACCATTGAACTTTATCTTAGAATGTCTCAAGCTATTTGAATATTGTCAGTGTTGTTCTTACTTGGGTTAATGAAGAATGTTCACGCATTCCACTAACATTGGCCTTGCAGAGAGCGAAAAACAATGAGTCACATGAAGTCAGTGTGCATCAACATACATGATCTCTGACCTGTCCTTGTATCGGCAGGTGTGGTGAAGCTGATTCAGTTGAGTTTCTGGTCCAGCTGCCTCATTAATCCATCAGTCTGCTGTGCAGCAGGATTACCTCAGCAACCCTCATCTCATCCCTTCAAATTGTCATATTAAAGTGACCTCCACTATCTCTGTAACTTAAAACAACTTGTTTTTCACTTTTTTTTTGATGGAAGCTTTTGACCTGAAATATTAATTGTGTATTCATTTCCTCAAATATTGCCTGACCTGCAGAGATTTTCCAGCATTTTTCTTTGCAATTTCAGATTTTCAATATCTACAGGTTTCTAATCTTGAAGAAGGATCTCAGCTTGAAATGTTGACTATTTATTCATTTCCAAAGGTGCTCCCTGACCTGCTGAACTCCTCAAGCATTATCTGTGTGTTGGTTTGGATTTCCAGATTTTCTTGTGTTTATGGCTTTTAATCCTCTTTGTTTTTTCCCCTTTGGTGGAACAGATGAATATGTTTAGGCCTAGGATACAGCCCGGATCAACTCCAGCAGTTTTGTCATGGGTGGGAAGTGATGTCATTATCCTCATACCTCATCTCTTCCCTAGTTATGGTAATTAACCTATTTTTTCTTTTACTAGACAATCCATTGTTGAGGGTAACATCCACTCCAGTTCTACAATTCAGCTATAACATTGTAACCCCACGTGCAACCCACAGACTGCCACAGGTTGTGCATTGGTGGCTATATTAATGGTTTGTTGTGATAGAATGTGCACCCCTTCCAATATTAGAGCCTCATTGGTGACCATGTTGTATGACACAGTGGTACAACTGGTAGAGATGCTGCCTCACAGTTCCAGAGATTGGGTTCCATCCTGACCTCAGGTGTTGTGTGTGGAGTTTGCATGTTTTCCCAGTGCTCAGGTTATCTCCATATCCCAAGAACTGTGGCTTCTCGGGCTTATTGACGGGCAGTTGATGTGAATGTATCAAGCACAAAATATGGATTCATATAAGTTCAAAGTAAATTTGTTATTAAAGTACATATATGTTGACTCTTCTAGGGAAGGGTTGAGGCATACTCAATAAATCCATAATAGAATAATATGCATCATCGAAGCAATGAAAGGCTGCACCAACTGGCCATTCAACCCGTGTGCAAAAGACCACAAACTGTGCAAATACAAAAAGAAAGAATAACGAATAAATAATCCATAAATATCAAAAACATAAGATGAGGAGTCCTTGAGAATGAGTCCATAGACCGAAGGAACCTTTCAATGATGGGGCAGGTGAAGCTGAGTGAAGTTATATGCTTTGGTTCAAGAGCCTGATGGCTGAGGGGAAATAGCTGTTCCTGAACCTGGTGATGTGAATCCTGAGGCTCCTGTACCACCTTCTTGATGGCAACATCAAGAAGAGAGCATGACCTGGGTGGTGGGGGTCCCTGATGATGGATGAAGCTTTCCTGCATCAACGCTTCCTGTACATCCTCCCAGTGGAATGTGTGGGTTTTCTCCAGTGCCTTAAGTTTCCTCCCACAGTCCAAAGATGTACCAGTTAGTAAGTTAATTAGTCATTATAAATGTCCCCTGATTAGGCTAGGGTTAAATCATGGGTTGCTGAGTGACATGGCTTCTTGGGTGAGAAGGGCCTATTCCATGCTGCATCTCAATAAATAAATGAATAATTAAATCCCTCCACTATTTTTCAGCCCATTTTCTCTCTGGTCCAGATCCTGCTGCAAGCTTTGGTAGGCTTCCTCATTGCCCAATATGCCCTCAATTTTGATGTCATCCACAGATTTGCTGATTTATTTTACCACATTATCATTCAGATCTTTGATACACAGTCGATAACTAACAAGAATGGATCGAGCACTAATCCCTGTTGCACACTTGTCACAGGCATCCAGTCAGAAAGACAAACATCTATGACCAGTCGCTAGCTTCTCCTGCAAAGCCAATGTCGAATCCAACTCATTAGCTGATCCTGAATGACAAGCAACAGAATCTTCTTGACCGGCCTCCCATGCGGGACTTCTACAACAAGATAAAACAATAGCAATGCTGAATAAAGTTTAACAGCTACAGACAAAATGCAGTGCAGGTGAACAGTGCAAGATCAGAACAAGATAGATTGTGAGGGAGAGTTTTAATGATCACAAAATTATAACATAGCTTCACATAGGGATATACGCCATATAGAGCTCATTGCCTCCATGTGAAGCCTGCATCTAATTAAAGTGTACACTATCTTGAACATCTCCATCTTTTTCTTTAATCACTGAAATATTTGTCAAGCAAGCGTTTAGAGCCTTTTCCAATGTGAAAGATATCCCTAGTCAGATCATGTACACAGTTCAGGAAGAAGACTTGGCCGTTGCTATAGTGTTACTAGGATTGACAAAACCCAGAATATGTGGTTGGAAACATGACTGATTATTATCCTGATTGTGAAAGACAGGGAAGATTGATTACCGTGTTCAATGTGAACATTCCAGACAAGCTGCGACTATGGACATAACATGCCAATGAAAACAATCGGTCAAGTATGGATACAGAATATAAATAATTTAGGACGTACAGTTAAATAAGTATCCTAGTGTTTTATTTGACTTAATTTGATGAAAATAAGCAACATGACAGAGCATTTCCTCTTGAAATTAAATGAAGAGATTTCTTTGTCCTCATCTTACCCGATGCTATGAGACCTGAAACCAATGATGAGAATCCATGGGCCTCCCACCTGTACACTGATCTACCATCAGTGGGGGCACAAGAGACTGCGAAATTCTGGAATCAGGAGTTACACAAGATGCTGGAGTCATTTGGTGGGAAGGACAATATCTATGAAATGAATTGGATAAACAAAGGGTTCTTGACATGAAAGTTTGATTGTCCACTTGCTTGCGTAGATACTGCCTAATCAGCGTCTTTTGTACCAGCTCTGCTGGGTCTATCCTGTAACTAGGACAGAATGTACTCAGGAATTGCAATAGAAGTGAACATTATGTGTAAGGTATGATTCTGTGAGTACAATTCTGTCAGGCTAGCTGTGACCACAGACATAATGTGCCAATGAAATCAAAGGGCAAAATATTTTGTTTTGAATTTGCTTGAATATCCGGTGGGACAGCTCTCCCAATATTGACACCAGCCTCCAGTCCTACGGAACATTAGACAGAACTACAGACAGTACTCCAGATGTGATCTACTTATTGTTTGCATAGTTTAGCAAACTTACTTGCTACAGTGTTTCATTATTTTCATCACAAAAATGGTCATTCCATTAGTCTTTTCTATTGTTTTCTGTACCTTACATTTTAGTGATCATTTGGACTCCCCTGCTTTGCTTAACACCATTTAAAACCATACTTAGGTGACTCCATTTTTGTTCAAATATAGATGAGTTTATACTTGCATCTTTTGATGTTAATCTACTTTTGTTTTCCCATACTAATTAGAGACCTTTTGCAACTATAGATTCCTGTCTAGCTTACTTGCTGCAATTTTAACGTAGAACATAGAACAGCTCAGGAACAGGCCATTTGGCCCATCTTGTTATACCAAACCAATTAAATAAGGAATCAATGCCCAATTAAACTAATCCTTTCTGCTACAAAATATCCACTTCCAGGACATTTATGTGCCTACTTAGATTAGATTAGATTATGAGGACACTCAGTCCTCGTTTATTCTCATTTAGAAATGCATGCATTAAGAAATGATACATTGTTCCTCCGGTATGATATCACAGAAACACAAGAGAGACCAAGACTAAAACTGACAAAACCACATAATTATAACATATAGTTACAACAGTGCAAAGCAATACTGTAATTTGATAAGAGCAGACCATGGGCACGGTAAAAAAAAAGTCTCAAAGTCCCTATAGCACCAACATCTCACGCAGACGGTAGAAGGGAGAAACTCTCCCTGCTATGAGCTTCCAGCGCCGCAAACTTGCCGATGCAGCATCCTGGAAGCACCCGACCACAGTCCGTCCAAAAACTTCGAGCCTCTGACCAGCCCTCCGACACCGAGCACCGAGCACCATCTCTGCCGAGCGCTTTGACCCCGACCACAGCCCCGGCCGCCAAGCAACAGTCAAAGCTGAAGATTCAGGGCCTTCCCCTCCGGAGATTTTGGATCACACAGTAGCGGCGGCAGCCAAACAGGCATTTCAGATGTTCCTCCGTGCTCTCACGTCTGCCTCCATCAAATCAGAATTGTGCACGGCATCCTAGTTGACAGATAACAGATATTCATCACCGGAGAGGCTGCGCATGCTGCACTGCGTCGCCATCTTCTCCTCCTGCCGAGAGCTTTTTGAACACCTCTCTTGTGTTTGGTTCCATCACCACCCACCCTTGGCACCCACTATTCTCTATGCAAATAAAATGTGCCCCACGCATCTTCTTTGAACTTAACCCCTCATCTAAAATGCATGTTCTTGGATATTAAATATTTTAACCCTAGGGGGAAAATACTGTCTGACTACACTATTTATGCCTCTCATAAACTTATAAACCTCTATCAAATCTCTCAGCCTCCAACACTCTAGAGAAAAAAGCTCATTTGTTTGACCTCTGACCAAGGCAACATCCTGGCAAGCTTCTTCTGCACCCTCCCCAAAGCCACGATATCCTTCCTATATTGGGGTGACTAGAATTGAAAGCAATACTTCAGATGGTGTCTAAGTAATGTTTTATAAAGCTGCAACATAACTTCCTGACTCTTGAGCTCAACTAGTCAAGATAAGCATGCTACATGCCTTCTTTACCACACTATCAACCTGCGTAGCCACTCTCATGCAGCTTTGGACTTGGACCCTAAAATCCCTCTGCACATCAACACTGTTAAGGGTCTTGTACTATCTCTACATTTGAGTTCCCAAAGTGCAACACTTCACATCTAGCTGGGAAAGGTTCCATTTGCTATTTCACCACCCATATCTGCAATTGACCAATCTCCTGTTTTATTCTTTGCCAGACCTCTACACTATACATAATACCACCAATATTCATCCCGTCTGCAAATTTACTAACCCATCCATCCAAGATTACATTCAGTATGTGTGTGTGTGTGTGTGTGTGTGTGTGTGTGTGTGTGTGTGTGTACTTCTAAATCCTATCCCTAAGAATCTGTCCAGTGATTTACCTAACACTAATGTGGGTCTCACTGGTCCACCATAGTTTCCAGGATCCTCCTCTTCTCACCATACTCCAGGACCTCACCTGTGGGTAGAGAGGACATAAAGATATTGGTTAAGGCCCCACAATTCTCTTGCCCCTCTCAATAACCTGGTCTATCTCCCACCAGGTCCTGGGGACCTGCTCACCTTAGTCTTCTTTAAGAGATGCAACAGTCCTCCTTCTTCTCCTTCTTTATCTCCAAATGCCCCAGCAAACTAGCTCACTCCACACTGCTCTTCCTATCCTCCATGTTCAAAAATTTAAAATTCAAAGTAACTTTATCATCAAAGTACATGTATGTCAGCATATACAACCATGAGATTTGTTTTTTTTTTTTGCGGGCAAACTTCGTAAATCCAAGAAACATAAAAGAATCAATGAAAGAGCACAACGAACAGGACAAACAATCATTGTGCAAAAGACCACAACCTGTGCAAATACAAAAGAAAATAAATAAATAAATAAATAAATAAATGGATGAATGAATGAATAAGCAATAACTATCAAAAACATGAGATGAAGAGTCCTTGAAAGTGAGTCCATAATTGTGAGAACAGTTTAGTGACGGGGCAAGTGAAGTTATACCCACTGCTTCAAGAGCCTGAAGGTAAGGGGTAATAACTGTTCCTGGTGTGGGTCCTGAGGGCCATGCACCATCTTCCTGATGACAGCGGTGAGAAGCAAGCATGGCCAGGGTGGTGGGATCACTGATGATGAATGCTGCTTCCCTATAGCAATGCTCCAGTTAGATGTGCTCAATGGTGTGGAGGGTTTTACTGGACCATATCCACTACTATTTGCAGGATTTTCTGTTCTAGGGCATTGGTGTTTCCATACCAGGCCATGATACCGCTAGCCAATATACTCTCCACCACAAATCTATAGATGTTTGTCAAAATTTTTGATATCATGTCGAGCCTGCGCAAATTTCTAATGCAACAGAGGAATGCCATACTTTGTAATTTTGCTTACGTGCTAGGCCCAGGGCAGATAAATGATAACACAAGAATTTAAAGTTGCTGACCCTGTCCTCCTCTGATCTCCTGATGAGGACTGGCACATGGTCCTCCAGTTTCCCCCTCCTAAAGCCAATATTCAGCTCCTTAACCTTTCTGACATCAAGTGAGATATTGTTGTAGCACCACTCAGCCAGATTTTCAATCTCCCTCCTATATGCTGATATGTCACCAACTTTGATTCAGCCAATACCAGTGATGTCCTCATCAATCTTAAATATGGCATTGGAGCTGTGCTTAGCTACGCAGTCATAAGTGTATGGTGAGTAGAGCAGGGGATTAAGCACACAGCCATGTGGTGCACCTGTGCTGATGGAGATAGTGGAGGAGATGTTGTTGCTAATCCAAACTGACTGGGATCTGCAAGAAAGGAAATCAAGGATCCAATTGCACAAGGAGGTATTGAGGCCGATGTCCTGAAACTTCTTGATTAGTTTTGAGGGAATGATAGAATTGAATGCCAAACTATAATCAATAAAATCATACCGATAAATGCATCAGGATGTGTCATATATCATATGTCCTTCCCTTTAGTAAATACTGACACAAAGTACTCATTTAGGACCTCACCTACATCCTCTCCCTCTAAAGACATGCTCCTTTCTTTATCCTTGGAATGCCTTGTGATCCTACATGCCAAGGACTTTTCATGGCTCCTTCTGGCTTTCTTAATTCTTTCCTTGATTTTTTTTCTGGCTCTTATGATTTTGAAGAATTCTGATTAATTTTAGCTTCCTAAACCTTATATACTTTCCTTTTTCTTCTTGACTAAATTCAATCTCTTTTGAAATCCAAGGTTCCTTTAGCTTGCCAACCTTGTCCTTTCTTCAGAGTACTTGTCCTGTACTCTGTGTGCAGATGGTCGTTAAACAATGCTGTGTTATCACTAACCATAGATATACCCTCAGTGGCTGCAGGAGTAGAAATTGGCTTGGTTTTCTGCTTCTCCAGCTTATCACTTCAAGGTTCAATGTGTTGTACATCCAGAAATGCTTTTCTACACACTTCAGTTGCAATGTATGGTTACTGCCAACTTCCTGTCAGTTTGAACCAGTCTGACCATTCTCCTCTGACATTAATAAGATGTTTTCATCCACAGAATTGCTGCTTACTGGATGATTTTTTGTCTTTTGCACCAAACTCAAGAGATTGTGTGTGCGAAAATCCATCCGTACCAAAATCATTTCATGGTTGAACCCTTGAACACGACCTCACTTTTTTAGTATATATTATTTGTTTTTTGCATGATTTTTAATCTATTCAATATATGTATACTGTAGTTGATTTGCTTATTTATTTATTATTATTAGTAGTATTTTTTCTTCTAGATTATGTATTGCATTGAACTGCTGCTGCTACGTTAACAAATTTCACAACACATGCCGCTGATAATAAATCTGATTCTGATTCTGGTCAAAGCGACATCACATTTCTTCCCCATTCTGAAGTTTAGTCCCAATGAGAGACTATGTGATACTGGATCTGCTGTTAGGAAATGAGACAGAGCAGATGACAGAAGTTTGTGTAGGGGAACACTTTGCATCCAGTGACCACAATGCCATTAGTTGCTAAGTAAATATGCAAAAAGATAGGTTTGGTCCATGGGTTGAGATTCTAAATTGGAGAAAGGTCAATTTTAATGGTATCAGAAATGATCTGGCAAATGTAGATTGGGGCAGGCTGTTTTCTGGCAAAGGTGTACTTGGTAAGTGAAAGGCCTTCCAAACTGACATTTTGAGACTACAAAGCTTGTATATACCTGTCAGAATAAAAGATAAAAATAACAAGTGTAGCGATATTGAGCCCCTGGTTAAGAGAAAAAAGGAGGTGCACAGCAGGTTTAGGCAGGTAAGAACAAATGAGGCATTTATGGAGAACAAGAAATGCAAGAGAATACAAGAAAGAAATCAGGAAGGCTAAAAGAAGGCATTAAGTTGCTCTCTCAGATAAGGTGAAGAAGAATCCTAAGGGAATCTACAGGTATGTTCAGAGCAAAAAGATTTTAAACAACAAAATTGTTCCTCTGGAAGACCAGAATGTTAATCCATGTGTGGAGCCAAAACGGATGGAGAAGATTTCAAATGGATTCTTTGCATCTGTATTTACTCAGGAGACAGATACAGAAGAGAGCCCATTGATCCAAAAAATCTTATGCCTTCCCTCCTACTAACTCCTTAGCCATGTATTAAACAGTATAATCTTCCTAGTTCTGGCCTCAGTAGCACATGGCACAGGTAACAATCCTGAGATCACAACCCTGGAGATCCTGCCCTTTAACTTATCACCTGACTCCTTGAACTCACATTGCAGAACCTCGTCACTTGTCCTATCAATTTCATTAGTACATAAATGGTCACTCGATGCTGAGGACTCAATTGGAGATGTCCCAGACCCTGGTGCCTGGGAGGCAACATACCCCTCGGGAATCTCATTCTTACCCACAGAACCTCCTGTCCATTCTCCTACCGAACAAATCCACTATCATCACAGTGAGACTCTTCTTCCCCTTTCCCTTTTGAGTCACAGAGCCAGAGACCTAACCGTTGTGACTTTCCTCCTTTAGGCTATCCTGCCCAACAAAGTGATATACCCATTGTGAGGACGATGTCCACAGGAGTACTCTACACTGGCCCCTGAACTCCTTTCCCTTCCTGATTGTCACACAGTCTCCTGTGTCCTGCACCTTGGGTGTAACTACCTCTCTATATGTCCTATCATCCCCTTCAGTCTCCCAAATGATCAGGAGTTCATTCACTTCCAGCTCCAACTCCTTAATGCATAGTGTTAGAAGCTGCAGTTGGATGCACATTTTGGAGTTGTTGAGATGCTCGAAGGGATCAGCAGTTTCTGAGATACACAAGCCACCCAGTCAGGCACTAAAAATCATTCTACAGGCAATGACACTTTGATCATGTTTCTTCCCAATTCTGATGATTGGAATGAACAACAACTAAATCTCTTTTAGTTTAGCCTGCATGTTTTTATGCATTAACTTGCTGCCATATGAATGGCTGGTTATATATTTGCACTAATGAGCAGCTGCAATGGTGTACCAAATATAGTAGCCACTGAGAGTTGTGCAAGGAAGTTCAGTACATTTTCTATTCGTTGTTTAAACGCAATGAAAAGGAGTAACCATTTCTTCATGGATTCCTTCACTGCACCAAGGCCATTGCCATCTAGATTTACTTGATAGAGAAGCTTAGATCCAGTACAATTGGTTAGAAAAAAGCAAAAAAGTAAATGTAAAGCATATAAACTGTAGCCAAGAAACTGCCTTTTACCCACTTCAAAGTGCTAAGTATATAGTGAACTGTGATATAATTAAGGGATCCAGTAATTATCATTAAACTGGTGAAATTTTCCTTTAAAAAGCTCGTGTTTTCTCACAGTTTGTTGCTAAAACATGATCTGTGTGACTGACAATGCCATCTGCTTACATGCATTGGAGTCACAACATTACAGCCATTAAGGCACTGGGAAGTTTGTCAGAGCCTTGATGGAGTATTCCCATAGCAACGACAAATGTTGGACAACGACCTGCCACGAAGAGATGGGGAAGTGTCAGAATAAAGACAATCGTTCATATGTATACAGTCATGTCATTGCTCTGCAATCCCTATCGTGCATTCATTCTTTTTCTCCAAATGGCTCTAAGGTGCTGAGAGTTAGGATCAGACATCCAAATGAGCTCAGGTCTCTTTCGTGTTGATGTGGACTCTGAATAGTCTAATGCCTCAATGCCAATTGATAAGAGTATATGGAATATTTGCAAGGGATAGTGTTATTGGCCTGACAGTGGCCCAGAGCATGCAATTGCCCAAACAGGCCATATCAGATGGCTCAAGTCAGATGGCCAAATTTAAGAAACTGTTTTGTTAGTATGCCAAATAAATTGGCCTGAGAGTAATATCTTTACAGTGACGACTGTACATCTGAATTTGTAGGGAAATTCACTCCTGAGAAGGGTTTCGAAACAGCCATTGAAAGAATGAAAAGAATCAGTGTATTGTCAAAGAACAGAAACCATTCCACACTCATCAGAATAAGCAGTGAATTCTGCAGGGGTACTCATAGAATAGTAATGCAACATTGTCATGGAACAATTTGGAAAAGTCTGTTTCCACCAACATCTTAATGCTCAATGTGTATTAGTCTAAGTGTGCTATTTTGCAAATAAGCCTCTACCTCTTTGAATACATGTATGCTGTGTCTCAGTTTATTTCTGAAGACACTGAAATAATAATAATATTGCTAAACAGAACACCAGTAGAAAATCTTGCTCTTTAACAAATGATGTCTGGGGATCTATCTGTATATTCATATAAGTGGAAGCCAGGGTCTCACTAAAATAGACACCCTCAGTTTGGCAGATCTTCTCGGCACTGCATCAGATAATGACTTAATTATTTTGGTGATGAAAAACCACACTAATTGATCAAGTGTTAAGAAAGATAAATTTTCATTCAGTGACCACAAATGATTTCCATGTTTATATTCAAATACTGTAAAATAACATACTGTATGTAAAATAATGTACTGTAATGCCAGCCATCAATGAACAGTGTTGTGATTTTCTGCAAGGGTCAAAGTTTTATATTCAAGGTGCTTATTTGATCATTTTACTCAGAAAGGGTAAATTGGATAGTAGGAGTGGTTTTCACTCTAAGTTACTGAATACATTTCATTCCATGTTCTGAAGTAAAAATGACAAAAAGGGGAGTCATTCTATTTTCCCTTTTATCTAATCATGTGAAATATTTCAAAAATAATTCATTGACAGGTGTTAACCACTTTAGAGAGATAACTCTTAATTTTAATGATTAATCAGTTTATTTAAAAATGTAGAATCTGGAGAATAGATAATTTGTTATAGTAATTATTTCCATATTACTGCTTGCCCTGAAGTATTTCTCTAATTTTATACTGGGCCCGATTCCAAACAGTATGGTTGCTCAATGACAGAAGTGTTAATGATTTAGTGAGAGGATAAAAACACAAGTTACCTTTTTTAGAAGTTACAAGATCTGAATAAACATAGTTTTATTTACATGG
Source organism: Mobula birostris (assembly GCF_030028105.1). Taxonomy (NCBI): domain Eukaryota; kingdom Metazoa; phylum Chordata; class Chondrichthyes; order Myliobatiformes; family Myliobatidae; genus Mobula; species Mobula birostris. The sequence continues at coordinate 76,516,280 of NC_092373.1, read as the reverse complement.
AGTTAGGCATTATTATGAAGCTGGAAAGTTGGCAAGAACCATTGGAGACTCTGTTTGACATTACCACATGGTGACCACATTCTCAGGAGATTTCATGCATCACTCACCCAGCATTATTTTAAAGGTTACTTGTTATCACTGAAATATGTTTATCTCTAGTTGAATATGAGACAACCATGACTTCTTATCCTTTGCCTTCCTTGTTCATTCTTTGTTATTGTAATATTTAATAAAACGGCCAGAAGCACCAAGTTGTATGCCTCACTCCTGACTTTCAAAAACATCTCTTAATCAATATCAGAATCACAATCAGGTTTATTATCACCAGCATGTGTCGTGAAATTTGTTAACTTAGAACCAGCAGTTCAATACATAATATAGAAGAAAAAAAAATAATAATAAATAGATAAATTACAATATACATATATTGAATGGATTAAAAATTGTGCAAAAACAGAAATAATATATATTTAGAAGTGAGGTAGTGTTCAAGAGTTCAATGTCCATTTAGGAATCGGATCGCAGAGGGGAAGAAGCTGTTCCTGAATCGCCGGATGTGTGCCTTCGGGCTTCTGTACTTCCTGCCTGATGATAACAGTGAGAAAAGGGCATGTCCTGGGTGCTGGAGGTCCTTAATAATGGACGCTGCCTTCCTGAGACACCGCTACTTGAAGATGTAGCTTGCATACTTTGTAAGCTAGTACCCAAGATGGGGCCAACAATATTTACAATCCTCTGCAGCTTCTTTTGGTCCTGTGCAGTAGCAACCCCCCCCCCCAGCATACCAGACAGTGATGCAACCTGTCAGAATGCTCTTCACGGTACGGTGTCACAGATCTCTCAGCGATGAGCATCTGGGGGGCAGTGACCACTGCTCCCTGGCCTTAACATTATCATGGAAAAGGATAGAATCAGAGAGGACAGGAAAATTTTTAATTGGGGAAGGGCAAATTATGAGGCTATAAGGCTAGAACTTGCGGGTGTGAATTGGGATGAAGTTTTTTGCAGGGAAATGAACTATGGACATGTGGTCGATATTTAGAGATCTCTTGCAGGATGTTAGGGATAAATTTGTCCCGGTGAGGAAGATAAAGAATGGTAGGGTGAAGGAACCATGGGTGACAAGTGAGGTGGAGAATCTAGTCTGGTGGAAGAAGACAGCATACATGAGGTTTAGGAAGCAAGGATCAGATGGGTCTATTGAGGAATATAGGGAAGCAAGAAAGGAGCTTAAGAAGGGGCTGAGGAGTGCAAGAAGGGGGCATGAGAAGGCCTTGGCGAGTAGGGTAAAGGAAAACCCCAAGGCATTCTTCAATTATGTGAAGAAAAAAAGGATGACAGGAGTGAAGGTAGGACCAATTAGAGATAAAGGTGGGAAGATGTGCCTGGAGGCTGTGGAAGTGAGCGAGGTCCTCAATGAATACTTCTCTTTGGTATTCACCAATGAGAGGGAACTTGATGATGGTGAGGACAATATGAGAGAGGTTGATGTTCTGGAGCATGTTGATATTAAGGGAGAGGAGGTGTTGGAGTTGTTAAAATACATTAGGACAGATAAGTCCCCGGGGCCTGACAGAATATTCCTCAGGCTGCTCCACGAGGTGAAAGAAGAGATTGCTGAGCCTCTGGCTAGGATCTTTATGTCCTCGTTGTCCACGGGAATGGTACCGGAGGATTGGAGGGAGGTGAATGTTGTCCCCTTGTTCAAAAAAGGTAGTAGGGATAGTCCGGGTAATTATAGATCAATGAGCCTTACGTCTGTGGTGGGAAAGCTGTTGGAAAAGATTCTTAGAGATAGGATCTATAGGCATTTAGAAAATCATGGTCTGATCAGGGACAGCGAGCATGGCTTTGTGAAGGGCAGATCGTGTCTAACAAGCCTGATAGAGTTCTTTGAGGAGGTGACCAGGCATATAGATGAGGGTAGTGCAGTGGATGTGATCTATATGGATTTTAGTAAGGCATTTGACAAGGTTCCACATGGTAGGCTTATTCAGAAAGTTAGAAGGCATGAGATCCAGGGAAGTTTGGCCAGGTGGATTCAGAATTGGCTTGCCTGCAGAGGCAGAGGGTGGTGGTGGAGGGAGTACATTCAGATTGGAGGATTGTGACTAGTGGTGTCCCACAAGGATCTGTTCTGGGACCTCTACTTTTAGTGATTTTTATTAATGTCCTGGATGTGGGGGTAGAAGGGTGGGTTGGCAAGCTTGCAGGCGACACAAAGGTTGGTGGTGTTGTAGATAGTGTAGAGGATTGTCAAAGATTGCAGAGAGACATTGATAGGATGCAGAAGTGGGCTGAGAAGTGGCAGATGGAGTTCAACCCGGAGAAGTGTGAGATGGTACACTTTGGAAGGACAAACTCCAAGGCAGAGTACAAAGTAAATGGCAGGATACTTGGTAGTGTGGAGGAGCAGAGGGATCTGGGGGTACATGTCCACAGATCCCTAAAAGTTGCCTCACAGGTGGATAGGGTAGTTAAGAAAGCTTATGGGGTGTTAGCTTTCATAAGTCGAGAGATAGCGTTTAGAGTCGCGATGTAATGATGCAGCTCTATAAAACTCTGGTTAGGCCACACTTGGAGTACTGTGTCTAGTTCTGGTCACCTCACTATAGGAAGGATGTGGAAGCATTGGAAAGAGTACAGAGGAGATTTACCAGGATGCTGCCTGGTTTAGAGAGTATGCATTATGATCAGAGATGAAGGGAGCTAGGGCTTTACTCTTTAGAGAGAAGGAGAATGAGAGGAGACATGATAGAGGTGTAAAAGATAATAAGAGGAATAGATAGAGTGGATAGCCAGCGCCTCTTCCCCAGGGCACCACTGCTCAATACAAGAGGACATGGCTTTAAGGTAAGGGATGGGTAGTTCAAGGGGGATATTAGAGGAAGGCTTTTTACTGAGAGAGTGGTTGGTGCGTGGAATGCACTGCCTGAGTCAGTGGTGGAGGCAGATACACTAGTGAAGTTTAAGAGACTACTAGACAGGTATATGGAGGAATTTAAGGTGGGGGGTTATATGCAAGTCAAGGTTTAAGGGTTAGCACGACATTGTGGGCTGAAGGACCTGTACTGTGCTGTACTGTTCTATGGTCTATGTTCTATGTTCTACATCTATAGAAGATTTTGAGTGTATTTGTTGACATACCAAATATCTTCAAACTCCTAATGAAGTGTTGACGCTGTCTTGCCTTCTTTATAACTGTATCGATACGTTGGGAGCAGGTTAGATCCTCAGAAATCTTGACACCCAGGAACTTGAAATTGCTCACTCTCTCCACTCCTGATCCCTCTATGAAGATTGGTATGTTTTGCCTTCGTCTTACCCTTCCTTAAGTCCACAATCAGCTCTTTATATTACTGACGTTGAGTGGAAGGTTGTTGCTGCGACACCACTGCACTAGTTGTCATACCTCGCTCCTGTATGCCCTCTTGTCACCAGCTGAGATTGTTGTATCATCAGCAAATTTGTAGATGGTACTTGAGCTATGCCTTGCCACACAGTCATGGGTATAGAGATAGTAGAGCAGTGAGCTAAGCACACACTCCTGAGGTGCACCAGTGTTGATCGTCAGAGAGGAGGAGGTGTTATCACCAATCCGCACAGATTGTGGAGTTCTGGTTAGGAAGTCGAGGATCCAATTGCAGAGGCAGGTACAGAGACCCAGGTTCTGTAACTTCTCAATCAGGATTGTGGAAATGATGGTGTTAAATGCTGAGTTATAGTCGATGGAACAGTATCCTGACATAGATGTTTGTGTTGTCCAGGTGGTCTAAAGCCGTGTGAAGAGCCATTGTGATTGCATCTGCCATTGACCTATTGTGGCAATAGGCAAATTGCAATGGGTCCATGTCCTTGCTGAGGCAGGAGTTCAGTGTAGTCATGACCAACCTCTCAAAGCATTTCATCACTGTAGATGTGAGCGCTACCGGCCGATAATCATTAAGGCAGCTCACATTATTCTTCTAAGGCACTGGTATAATTGTTGCCTTTTTGAAGCAAGTGATAACTTCCACCCATAGCAGTGAGGGGTTGAAAATGTCCCTGAATACTCGGGCCAGTTGTTTTCAGAGTCTTAACATGCACTCCATCGGGACCTTCCGCCTTGCGAGGTTTCACTCTCTTTAAAGACAGACTAACATTGGCCTCTGAGACAGAGATCACAGTGTCATCAGGTTCAGCAGGGATCTTCACAGCTGTAGTTATATTTTCCCTTTCAAAGCGGGCATATCACCAGATCCAACAATAATAAATACAGCCAAAATTGTAATGAGAAATAAACTGACCCCACGGAGGACTTGCAGTTCAGTATTTTACTTTTATATTTTTAAAGAGGTTTTGTGAAGTATTATCATACATGTAAGCTATTTGAAAGAATTGGTTGGCGGTTGAAAACTTCAGACATTCACATCAAATTTTTTCAGTGAAGCATTGGGCAATGAGTTTGGCAAAGGGAGCTGAAGAAGCTTCTTCAGCAGTGAAGGTGTTAGAAAGTGGAACCAATGAAAAAAGAGGCTGACTATCAGGAGGTTTGGAATGATGGTATTGGATTTTCCATCTCTATGATTTGGTAGTATTATGGGTGCAACATTTGATGTAGACTGCGGAAGGAAACATGCTTGCTAATAAAGAATATTACTTTCAATGTAAGTCATGAGTGGTCTGCACAAGAGGAAGGGGCTTAGTGAGATCACAAAAGAACTATTAAAACATAACATTTTTATTAATATCAACTACAGGGAGAGAATGAGTGAGAGAGGGAGAGACTTGAGAGAGCAGCTCAGGAAATGTAAGGGAGAAAGGTGTGGAAGTAAGAATTTTAGCAGCGTGATCAAGGAATACAGAGTGCAAGTTAACTTGTTTCATTTCTAATAGTCAATGGTTTCTAGGATCTTTCGATCAGCAAATCAAAATACAGATCTATTTTGCAGACTTTCAGGTTAACTCAGCAAGTATCAAACATGCATTAACGTTAGCACTGTGTAGAACTAAGGTTGCCTTGCTATACATTTGTGAAATCTGGCATTTCATTTTACTTTAGAACACACTCCTGTAGTTCCCAGCAACTGAGTGGGGGAACACCAGTAGAGATCAGTAAGTTGATTTTGTGCTATTTGCACAGTGATATGGTTTGAAGCTCCACTCAGTAGTGGAAGAAAAGAAATATCAGTAAATAGAAAAACATATATTCAACTTCATGTGCTACTCCCCTCAAATGCATCAGATATAAAGCTTTTTTTGTGTGAATGTAGTCAAAAACAGAGGATTGAATAAATAAAACTCTAATGACCTGGTCAAACTAAATTTGGGCTTTAAAACATAGTTCATTGGTTATTTTTGAATTCATTCATGGGAGGTTGGCTTTGTTGGCAAGTTTTACTATTTATTGACAAAACTAAGGACAGTTAACTGTCTGAATTCACAAAAAGCCCAGAGTGGGAGGGTTCCTTCAAACTTTGGGTTAAATGGATTTTTCAAACAAAGTTCATAATGATTATAAGTAACTGGTTTTGTATTGTTGGGCCGCAAGTTAAGTTTTGTCTTTTATATCTCTAGAACATTCGCTCACATCTGAGGATTACCAGGGCAATAACAAAATGCAAACCCCACTCTATCTTGTTCCTTTATCATTACAGTTTAAGGAGAGTGGTCCATTTTTTTCAGGTAGGAAATTAACCTGTTAATTTTATGTTGTAAAATAATTTTATCATTAAAATGTAACATTTTAGTCACCATAGTGAAAATGTGTGTCAAGCTTGTTGAAAGGCAACAGGAAATTAGAGGTTGTTGGTTTATTGACTAAACTAGTTCATGTTGTGAGATCTTTATCTAATCTTTTTTAGAATTTGAACATGGTAATAAAGAAGATGTTATCTGCAAAGACGATTTGTTGACCGCGATCAACAAGGTAAGATAAAATAATTTAAAAACTAACAAGTGGTTACTCCTCATTTATTATTTATTTGGAATATTTTGTTACATTTGTATTTCCAAGTATCAGTTGAGTTTTAGAGTTTTCTAGCTGAAAACTGTTGGGTGACACTATTGCTCAGAAAGCTGTTGAATGAGTCAACCATAATGACCACTGGTATTACCTGACTCATAATTTCAGAATGCACATAGGAGCAAAAGGTCACCATGATGAGACTTTTGCCAGCACCCACATCCATTGATCATTGTGCCCTAATTTTGCCTTCAATGTGCCTTACCATTACAAGCATGATGTAGCCTTAATCCAACTTGTGGTTGGTTAGGGTATTTTTGAGAATGTCATGTGACAATACTTTTCCAGTTAGGACATATGTATTTTAATATCCTAAATGTTCACACATTTCTTAATCAAAGGTGTGAAATTAAGAGACAGCAAAGAACATAGTGACGCATTGGCATCTGCAGAACCTCTTGTGGTTATGATTGCACAAAACATTCCCACATCTATGATTGACCTGGAGATAAACACACTTCAAATCTTCTCAGTGCAAAGTTCTTCATCTATCTGTATCCCTGGAAAATTAAATTATGGACATAGTGAATACTTATCCTTCTAGAACCCATATCTCTTTAGATAATTAAAACACTGTCCTCTCTGAAGAACCAGGACAATTAATGGCATTTGGACGGAGAAAGACAAATATACCTGGTAACCAAGATGGGGAAATCTAAATATTCTACACATATATTAACTTCCGGGAATAATTGTACGATCTTTGATTTAAAACGATTATTATAAAATCCTTACTTTAATTAGCATTGCCCATAACAAACACGCCACTGCTAATAACCAGATGAGATTCTGCAGATGCTTGAAATCCAGAGTAACACACACAAAATGCTGGAGGAACTCAACAGATCAGGCAGCATCCATGAAAATGAATGAACAGTCAATGTCTCAGGCTGAGATCTTGACTGCCTATTCCTTTCCATAGATACTACCTGATCTGCTGAGCTCCTCCAACATTTTGTGTACGTTACTATAGTTAATAAAGCTTTAGCTAAACTACACTGAAGAAAACTTTGATCTTGTGATCTATGACCATACAAAGCTGAGTATCCAGAAAAGTTTTTAACTTAAAGAAAGGAGCTTGTGTGCTACAGTATCTGTAATCATCTTTAATAAAAATCTGATTACATTTATTTGTTTGCCCTGAGTCCTACATACGTTCAGTGTGCCTGCACATAGAGATTGTTCAACATAGTTGCCTTATGCCTTTATCAGTGGCTTGATCTTTAATAAATAACTTCTTGTCACGGCCTGCGGGTTCTTATAGAGTCATATTATAAGATGTCTTCAAACTATGTTCAAGATGGCAACATACAATGTTCTTGAGCAGCACAGACACCATGGGTCGAATAGCTTTTTCCTATGATGTAATCTTCCTGTGAGTTTGATAACTTTCTTTATTATGAAACTAATTTCAGGCCCTTTCACTGGGTAAAAATGGCCTTTTCATGAACCTTTGTCTGGCATTTTCAGAGAACAGTGTCTAGTATGTCTCCTGTTGCTGGGCAGGGTTTCTTTCTGACTTGCCCAGCGACAGTAACATAAGATACTCGTAAGGTAATAGATCATTAGCTAATTATTGTTCTTAGTTTATATCCATATTTACCTATCCCTATACCTTATCAGTAGTTCTAGAGAAAGCCTGCCATCTCCTCATCAAAAACAAAAGAGGAAATATGGGAAATTCAGCAAGTCAGACAGATTTTGTGGAAAGAGAAACAGTGCTAAGGATTCAGATCATTAACCATTCTGTGAAATAAGCTGAAATGTTACCTCTGAGTCCCTTTCCGTAGATTTCCCTGGTCCTAAACTCATCTCTGGAGCATCTGGAAAATAAATCTACCTATGTTAGACTATTGTTTATTGAGTACAACTCCAAGTTCAATACTATAATTCCAAGCAATCTTGTCTCCAAACTCCTCAAACTGAGATTCAATGCCTCCCCTTAAAACTGGATCCTTCACTTCCTGACTATCAAACTGAAGTCATTAAGGACGGGCAGCAATGCCTCCACCATGATTATCCTCAATGCTAGTGCCCAGCATCTTCAGTTCCCCATTCTACTCCCTATACACTCATGACTGCATTACCAGATTCTGCTCTAACTCCACGACTCGTTTGCAGATGATACCACCATAGTGAGCTGAATCTCAAATAACAATGAGTCAGTATATAAGAAGGAGAAAGAGCCTAGTAGCATGATATCAACATTTTCCCTCAAGTCAGAGCTCTGGCCATTAACTTCAGGAAGAGGTGCAGAGCACGTGTTCCTGTTTATATCAGTGGTGTTGAAATCAGGATGGTTGAGAGCCTGCTTTGGTCCAACCATGTAAGATGCCATGATCAAGAAAGTGCATCAGCACCTCTACTTACTCAGGAGTCCAAAAAAGTCTGACACACCCCCCTTAACTATCACCAATTTTTATAGATGCAGTAAAGAAGGCATCCTAACTGGGTGTATCATGGCTTAGTATAGTAACTGCTCAACCTGAAACCACAAGAAACCGCAGACTGTTGTGGCACAGCTGCACACATTGTGGAAAACCAAGCTCTCCTCCATGGACTCTGCCTACACTTTTTGCTGCCTTGGTAAAGCAGTCAAGATGATCAAAGACTCCACCTATCAATTACATTCTCTTTTCTCCCCCTCCCATTGGACAGAAGATACAAAAGCTTGAAAACACTTATTAACAGACTGAAGAACAGCTTCTGTCCCACTGTTGAACTACTGAATGGTCCCCTCGTAGGAAAATCTCGCATTCTTCCCTATTATGTCCTTGCACCTTATTGGCTGTCGGTGCTGCACATGCTCTGTAGCTGAAGTATTTTGTTATTGTCTTTCCCTTGGACTTCCTCAATGTACTGATGTGATGAAATGACCTATATGGATAACATGCAAATCAAAGGTTTTCACTGAACCTCAGCACATTTGACAAATTGACTAATTTAGTTTAATGATTGTTTCCAAATTCTTGGTTTTTTAACCTTCAAATTTCCAACATTTGTTCATGTCCTCTTTCTATGCCACATCCAAAAATTAGTTCTATTAACTTCAATGAAATGAAATTTTAGAAGCAGAATGGAACACACAGCCACATTCACACAGGTATTTAGCTGTATCAGCTGGTTAATTGTTCATATACATTTCTTCCTCATTCTGTTAACACCTATTTCAATGCAGTAATCAGAGGCCACAGACATTAGCCCAAAGATCATTCTGTGGAATGGCTGTGTGGTTAAACATTGGCTTCACACCTCTAACTTTCAAATTTTAACTTCAGCTGTGGCTACCACTCTCACCTCTGTTCTAGTATGAATATAGGAGCCAAGTCAGACACTTACGTCTGTGCCACAAAATTAGCCCTTCTCCCTCCTTTTGAAAAACAAGCCAATTAATCAGCTTCCACCACCTTTTCAAGAGGTGTTCCAATTAATAGCAACCTGATCCCTTAAAAAAATATGTTTAACTCTTTCCACTAATCTTGCCTACTTTTGTAAATCTGTAATTTCAATCTGCTAATATCATAGAATCAGAAAATATTAATGATTCGGAAGGAGAACATTCAATTCATCTATAATCCATGTTATTTGATAAACAGTTTACAGGCCTAATCCCATCTCTCAGTATTTGGTCTGTCGTCAAACAACTCACAATTCTTCAAATAACATTAAAAGTACCTTTTAGCATGATGAATGTTTTTGTCGAAAGTACTTGTTCTTGACAATACAGCCCTGAAGGTGAGAACACGTTCCTCTTACAAACAAGAAAAAAATCTGGAGATTCTGGAAGTCCAAGCAACACAAACAAAATACTGGAGGAACTCAGCAGGCCAGGCAGAATCTATGGAAAAAAGTACAGTCGACGTTTCAGGTCAAAACTCTACAGCAGGACACGTTCCTCTTCTCCTCTTTATTCCTTCCACCAATTGTTTTAAATCTACACTCCTTGAAGTGTTTGCAGGCAACACTGGAATATTGCAATAACTCTATCTATGTTCTTTATAATGTTATACACCCTCAAGCATTCCTTCTGCCTCCCACTTTTCAAAGAAAATAGCTCAACATACAATATCTACAATTTCCATCTGGTGAGCATTTTCAAGTTGTACTTTAATATTTGTTTATTTATCCTGTTCTCTCTCCACAGAAATTAGGGTTTTGCTGGACTATGATGATAGAAATTCAACAACATTCAGATAGTTACTTGGCTCTCGTGTATTGTTTCAACATAACTTCACTGCTCTTTTATTCCATGCCATTGGAAAAAGGAATGAAAGTGATCAGAAGACCATACTTTTTATAAGATTTGTACTTTTTAACAAACTCATGCATCTTTCACTATCTGTGGTGGTTCACTGGCAGAAAGCGATAGAGCAGCTAAACTAATAGTTTATTACCTTTAACACACATGAAATGCTGGAGGAACTCAACAGGCTAGGCAGCATCTATGGAAAAGAGTAAATAGTCGATGTTTCAAGCCAAGACCCTTCATCAGGACTAGAAAAAAGTGGTCGAAGGATCTCTTTAGTTTACTTAGATTTGTATGTAACCAGGTGACTGTTGAATATCATTTTTTATTGTTAAAGTGCACTTACCTATTCACCTTGGTAATGCTAAAATAGCTGCTTGTGATTTTAAGGGAAAATGGTGATGTCACTTTGCATGGGTGGAGTAGAATGAAGAGTTGCCACATTCTAGAAAAGGACAATGTTCGAGTGTTTTTTCCTGGTTTGGTGGGGAAAGGTGAATAATATGTAAATTCGTTTATACTTGTTTGTAAATTAGAAAATCAGTAATTTGAAGTGTTTTACATGTGGATGCTTTAGATTTTCACGAGTAAATTGAACAGCACTGAATAGTGTGACTGTGAAGTTTCTTAATTGGCCTACTAGATTAGTCTTTTTAGTAATTCAACTACAAGGCAATATATTGTAAAAGTGTATTTGTCGTTCTTTATTGTTTCATGACTGAATGTGAATGTAACTGAGTAATGTGAATGTATTAATCTCTGTTCACGTAGCGTGAGCAAGGAGAAATCATTTCAAGGTCTAGCCTATATGTGTTTGGAAGTTAAGCACATGCGTGCCAAATGTGAGTGTATCTCTTAGTTGGGATGAGATGTATTTATTCATATTTTCGATGTTGTGTAGAAGGTACAGGGTTGGAGGGATTCTAATGTTGTTTGTATTGTTCTTTTAGAATTGGCACTACCATATTGGTTTTGTATATTTTGTTTCAGTTATTTTCATACTGCATATGTAACAAGAGTGTGGTCAGAAGTTAAACTGAGACTGTAATGGCAGGAACTGTTTTTCTTAAATGCATTTTGTCGTTTTTATTTTGATACCCTCTTCCTGCAATAAAGCATCTAAAACATATAAAGGAATTTAAGACTCGCAGAAGTATTTATCATCCTGTATGTGTATTTTTCCTCAGGCTACAAAATGTATGTTCCTTTGTACTCTAAAATACACAACCATAGAATTAAGACTTCTTGTCACGTGACAAAATGGTGTCAAATATTTCAGTAATTAACTAAGAATAGGTAAAAATTATAGTTTCTTCAATGTCTACTACATTTAGTTAAAAATGTTTTTTTTATTTGAATTTGCTACAGTTTTAAATTAAGGTTAGCTGTTTTTTTTAATAATCCATTCATTCTTTCTACCAGAATCACAAATATTTTATGAGTGCCAAGGATGTCACGCTTTCTTATCTAAGCCTAATTAATTCAATTTTGACACCATCCAGCTGATCGTGGATATTCGAATTTCTCTGAGCAATTTGAAATAGCACGATTAGTTTACTATCGTTACATGTAACAAGATACAGTCAAAGATCCTCAGTTTAGTCCTGAGTCAAATTTGGTTTTAAAAAGCCTTCTTCAGTGTTTAATTACAAGCAAAACCATGAGTGTCATTTTGACCTCAAAGCCTAAAGGCAATGAAAAGCTGTATCATTGGTTATTTTTTTTCAAACTCTGTCCAGTTGAGAAGCTACAAAGAGCTTCCTTACCGATGAATTAATGTGTGACCTCAAAAATTGCTTTTCAGCGTCTGTATAGCAAAAGCCTGAAACGTCATGGAAACTTTATTAAATGAAATTGAAAAAAATTCTTCTGAGAGTAACTTAATGAGAATTTGAAATTGAGAGGGTTTAAACTAGATACCATTCCTTTGTGGTTTCTACCAAACTCCCACAGAAGTGAAAGGTAGACATTGGGGAATTCCCGGGGAAATTACTGGAGAGGATATTTGGAGGTGTCTTTTTCTGAGTCTACACTGCCATATGACTTTTGAAACTGAATTACCTGCTGACTGACTGTGCTCTGTGGTTTTTCACATCTTTGACAAATGCACGCCTTCTTACTGCAACAGTGTTGAAATTGAGGTGACCCCAATTCCATTGCCCATTATTATCAGCTTTGTGCATGACATCAAAATGTGATTGGGCTGAAATGAGCTAACCGATGGATGATGCGTCCATAAGGGAGTTTAAGCTGCCAGTCATTATATCACTACGTCCTAAATGTCTATACGCATTCAGCCAAATTCCGAATTCTGAGAGTAAAAATGTTGCCATGTCCAAACTCCCATGCTACTGCAGAGAACACCAGCAAAAGTGTATTGACAAGCTGAGGGGTGAGACTGGATGCACTTAGCATCTGATTCTCCACTCCACACTAGAGTTGGCTGGTCTAATATCAGTGACTCCATTCTTTCAAGCAAACATTTAAAGTTTTAGTTTGTTTGTATCTAAAAGTGCCAGTAGATATTTATTTTGAAAATAAAACAATATGATGCATTTCTGATGAAGACTCACAGATCTGAAAAATTCACTGTTTCTCTTTCCACAGAAGCTGCCTAACCTATTGAGTATTTCCAGTGTTTTCTGTTTTGTTTAAATATTTTTGATGCATTAGTTTGATATCTTAAACTACTTGTTAGTAAGGTAAGCAACAGGAATTCTGCAGATGCTGGAAATTCAAGCAACACACATCAAAGTTGCTGGTGAACGCAGCAGGCCAGGCAGCATCTCTAGGAAGAGGTGCAGTCGACGTTTCAGGCCGAGACCCTTCGTCAGGACTAACTGAAGGAAGAGTGAGTAAGGGATTTGAAAGTTGGAGGGGGAGGGGGAGATCCAAAATGATAGGAGAAGACATGAGGGGGAGGGATGGAGCCAAGAGCTGGACAGGTGATTGGCAAAAGGGGATACGAGAGAATCATGGGACAGGAGGTCCGGGAAGATAGACAAGGGGGTGGGGACCCAGAGGATGGGCAAGAGGTATATTCAGAGGGACAGAGGGAGAAAAAGGAGAGTGAGAGAAAGAATGTGTGCATAAAAATAAGTAACAGATGGGGTACGAGGGGGAGGTGGGGCCTAGCGGAAGTTAGAGAAGTCGATGTTCATGCCATCAGGTTGGAGGCTACCCAGACGGAATATAAGGTGTTGTTCCTCCAACCTGAGTGTGGCTTCATCTTTACAGTAGAGGAGGCCGTGGATAGACATGTCAGAATGGGAATGGGATGTGGAATTAAAATGTGTGGCCACTGGGAGATCCTGCTTTCTCTGGCGGACAGAGCGTAGATGTTCAGCAAAATGGCCTCCGGGTCCAACATGTTATTCTCCGTAACTTCCGCCACCTCCAACAGGATCCCACCACTAAGCACATCTTTCCCTCCCCCCCTCTCTCTGCACTCCGCAGGGATCGCTCCCTACACAACTCCCTTGTCCATTCGTCCCCCCCATCCCTCCCCACTGATCTCCCTCCTGGCACTTATCCGTGTAAGCGGAACAAGTGCCACACATGCCCTTATACTTCCTCCCTTACCACCATTCAGGGCCCCAAACAGTCTTTCCAGGTGAGGCAACACTTCACCTGTGAGTCGACTGGGGTGATATACGGCGTCCGGTGCTCTCGATGTGGCCTTTTATATATTGGCGAGACCCGACGCAGACTGGGAGACCGCTTTGCTGAACATCTACGCTCTGTCCGCCAGAGAAAGCAGGATCTCCCAGTGGCCACACATTTTAATTCCACATCCCATTCCCATTCTGACATGTCTATCCACGGCCTCCTCTACTGTAAAGATGAAGCCACACTCAGGTTGGAGGAACAACACCTTATATTCCGTCTGGGTAGCCTCCAACCTGATGGCATGAACATCGACTTCTCTAACTTCCGCTAGGCCCCACCTCCCCCTCGTACCCCATCTGTTACTTATTTTTATGCACACATTCTTTCTCTCACTCTGCTTTTTCTCCCTCTGTCCCTCTGAATATACCTCTTGCCCATCCTCTGGGTTCCCCCCCCCCCCTTGTCTTTCTTCCCGGACCTCCTGTCCCATGATCCTCTCGTATCCCCTTTTGCCTATCACCTGTCCAGCTCTTGGCTCCATCCCTCCCCCTCCTGTCTTCTCCTATCATTTTGGATCTCCCCCTCCCCCTCCCACTTTCAAATCCCTTACTCACTCTTCCTTCAGTTAGTCCTGACGAAGGGTCTCAGCCTGAAACGTCGACTGCACCTCTTCCTAGAGATGCTGCCTGGCCTGCTGCATTCACCAGCAACTTTGATGTGTGTTGCTTGTTAGTAATGTAATTTTTTAAGTTAAATGTATTTTAATTTTACTGATAGGAACCGAAGAGGCAGTTTTTTCACCCAGAGTGAGGTCTATATGAGGAATGAACTGCCAGAGGACATGGTTGAGACAGGTACTATGCATTAACAACATTTAAAAGACACTTGGACCGGTACATGGATAGGAAAGACTTAGTTGGATATGGGCCAAATGTTAGCAAACACGACCAGTGTAGATGGGAATCTTGGTCAGCACGGGACAGTTGGGCCAAAAGGCCTGTTTTCTTTCTCAGGAAATTCTGAGATTTATGTGATTATTGCTGTGGATTGTAGTTTATATTGGCCTCCTTCTGTGTTTTTGTTCTTGTTCCTGACTCACGGGTTTGGAGTTTGGAGTTTGGGGGTTTGATGTCCTTGCTGCTGTTTTCCGGGTGAGTGGTGCGAGAGAGGGGTCAGGGATTTGGGGTCTGATGTTCTTGTTGGTGTTTTTCTGTGTGGGAGATTTGTTAGTTTTTTGTGTGCAAGGCTTGATGTTATTGGTGATGTTTTTTTTCTCTCGGTGGGCAATCTGTTAGTTTTTTTGTGCGAAGGAGGGGTTGGGGGGGTTGGGGTTTGTGAGTTTTTGTTTGGGGGGGTGCTTTGGTCTCCTTTCTTTCAACAACTTCCATGATTTTTCTGTATTTCATGGCTATCTAGAGAAGACAAATCTGAGAGTTGTATTCTGCATGCATACTTTGATAATAAAATGGACTTTGAACCTTTAAAGACCAGGTGGTCTGTTTTGCAGAATGTTAAAAGGTAAAACAATGAAAAGAACCCAAGCAGTATTGTCTCTGCTCCACATTGAAACAATATCATAGAATCTTTCAAATCCCTATAAGACTATCTAGGACAGCAGCATCAAAGCTAATTTGGAAGACAGCATCATCCAACAAAGATGCAGTCACACCATTTTAGCTCAGGAATAGAATGCCAATGCTGAGCTGAGCCTAGAAATCAATGACATTTAAATAAGGGGAGGGAGGGATGGAGGGAGGGAATGTCAATTCAGACCATGAGAGGCCTGCGTCAGGCATTTTCATGCCTTACAAGATGCAGATTGGAAGCCTTTGTGGGGCGCCACTATTCGCACAGACACTGGAGCAATGTGTGGTTAAGTGCCTTGCTCAAGGACACAAACACGCTGCCACAGCTGAGGCTCGAACTAGCAACCTTCAGATTACTAGGTTAACACCTTAACCACTTGGCCACGTACCCAACGCAAATTTAAATAAGAGAAAATATTAAGTTGTGAATTACCTACCTTTTATAGATGATTTGCAATGTTACTGTGAAGTAGAGTGCTTAGAGGTGTTACTTTCTTTTGTGCTGCTCTGGCAGTACAAGAGTCGCAAAATAAACATAGAAAACATAGAAAATAGGTGCAGGAGTAGGCCATTCAGCCCTTCGAGACTGCACCACCATTCAGTAT
Organism: Mobula birostris; assembly: GCF_030028105.1. NCBI lineage: Eukaryota > Metazoa > Chordata > Chondrichthyes > Myliobatiformes > Myliobatidae > Mobula > Mobula birostris. The sequence goes on along the minus strand of NC_092373.1, from coordinate 76,500,230 downwards.
GATCATGGCTGATCATTTAACTCAGAACCATGTACCGGCCTTCTCTCCATACCTCCTGATCCCTTTAGCCACAAGGGCCATACTAACTCCATCTTAAAAATAGCCAATGAACTGGCCTCAACTGTTTACTGTGGCAGACAATACCACAGATTCACCACTCTCTGTATGAAGAAGTTTTTCCTCATCTCGGTCCTAAAAGGCTTCCCCTTTATCCTCAAACTGTGACCCCTCATTCTGGACTTCCCCAACATTGGGAAAAATCTTTCTGCATCTAGCCTGTCCAATCCCTTTAGAATTTTATACGTTTCAAGATCCCCCATTAATCTTCTAAATTCCTGCGAGTACAAGCCTAGTCGATCCAGTCTTTCATCATATGAAAGCCCTGCCATCCCAAGAATCAATCTGGTGAACCTCCTTTATACTCCCTCTATGGCAAGAATGCCTTTCCTCAGAATAGGGGACCAAAACTGCACACAATACTCCAGGTGAGGTCTCTCCAAGGCCTTGTACAACTGCAGTAGTACCTCCCTGCTCCTGTACTCGAATCCTCTTGCCATGAATGCCAGCATACCATTCGCCTTTTTCACCGCCTGCTGTACCTGCATGCCCACTTTTAATGACTGGTGTTCAATGACACCCAAGTCTTGTTGCACCTCCCCTTTTCCTAATCGGCCACCATTCAGATAATAATCTGTTTTCCTGTTCTTGCCACCAAAGTGGATAACCTCACATTTATCCACATTAAATTGCATCTGCCATGAATTTGCCTACTCACCTAACCTATCCAAGTTACCCTGCATCCTCTTAGCATCCTCCTCACAGATGACACTGCTGCCCAGCTTCGTGTCATCCGCAAACTTGCAGATGCTGCATTTAATTCCCTTGTGTAAGTCATTAATATATATTGTAAACAACTGGGGTCCCAGCACTGAGCCTTGCGGTACCCCACTAGTCACTGCCTGCCATTCTGAAAAGGTCCTGTTTATTCCCACTCTTTGCTTCCTGTCTGCCAAACAATTCTCTATCCACATCAATACCATACCCCCAATACTGTGTGCTTTAAGTTTGCACACTAATCTCCTGTGTGGGACCTTGTCAAAAGCCTTTTGAAAATCCAAATATACCACATCCACTGGTTCTCCCCTATCCACTCTTCTAGTTACATCCTCAAAAAATTCTATGAGTTTCGTCAGACATGATTTTCCTTTCACAAATCCATGCTGACTTTGTCCGATGATTTCACTGCTTTCCAAATGTGCTGTTATCACATCCTTGATCTCTGACTCTAGTATTTTCCCCACTACCGATGTCAGGCTAACTGGTCTATAATTCCCCGGTTTCTCTCTCACTCCATTTTTAAAAAGTGGGTTTACATTAGCCACCCTCCAATTCTCAGGAACTAATCCAGAATCTAACGAGTTTTGTAAAATTATCACTAATGCATCCACTATTTCTTAGGCTACTTCCTTAAGCACTCTGGGATGCAGACCATCTGGCCCTGGGGATTTATCTGCCTTTAATCCCTTCAATTTACCTATCACCACTTCCCTACTAACATGTATTTCCCTCAGTTCCTCCATCATAATAGCTCCTGGGTCCCCTACTGTTTCCGGAAGATTATTTATATCCTCCTTAGTGAAGACAGAACCAAAATAGTTATTCAATTGGTCTGCCAGGTCCTTGTTCCCCATAATCAATTCACCTGTTCCTGACTGTAAGGGACCTACATTTGTCTTAACCAATCTTTTTCTTTTCACATATCTATAAAAGCTTTTACAGTCAGTTTTTATGTTCCCTGCCAGCTTTCTCTCATAATCTTTTTTCCCTTTCCTAATTAAGCCCTTTGTCCTCCTCTGCTGGACTCTGAATTTCTCCTATTCCTCAAGTGTGCCACTTTTTCTGGCTAATGTGTATGATTCTTCTTTGGAATTGATACTATCCCTAATTTCCCTTGTCAGCCATGGGTGCACTACCTTCCCTGGTTTATTCCTTTTCCCAAACTGGGATGAACAATTGTTGTAGTTCATCCATGCGATCTTTAAATGCTTGCCATTGCATATCCACCGTCAACCCTTTAAGTATCATTTGCCAGTCTATCTTAGCTAATTCACGTCTCATAACTTCAAAGTTATCCTTCTTTAAGTTCAGTACCTTTATTTCTGAGTTCACTATGTCATTCTCCATCTTACTGAAGAATTCCACCATATTATGGTCACTCTTACCCAAGGGGCCTTGCACACCAAGATTGCTAACTAACCCTTCCTCATTGTTCATTACCCAGTCTAGAATGGCCTACTCTCTAGTTGGTTCCTCGACCTGTTGTTTCAGAAAACCATCCCGCATACATTCCAAGAAATCCTCTTCCTCAGCACCCTTACCAATTTGGTTCACCCAATCTATATGTAGATTGAAGTCACCCATTATAACTGCTGTTCCTTTATTGCACGCATTTCTAATTTCCTGTTTAATGCCATCCCCAACCTCACTACTACTGTTAGGTGGCCTGTACCAGCGTTATCTGCCCCTTAGTGTTATGCAGCTCTACCCATATCAATTCCACAGCCTCCTGGCTAATGTCCTTCCTTTCTATTGCGTTAATCTCCTCTCTAACCAGCAATGCCACCCCACCTCCTTTTCTTTCATGTCTAAGGTGCTACTTTTTAAGTTTGAATAGCAGCGTACCTGTTATTTTAATTGTGTGTATTCTAGTATTAACTACATTGAACGTTGGTTTAGATTTTGGTGCTTATCACTGTAATAGTTTTCTGACTCAGAAGAAACATTGCCAACTAAGTCACACTGATAGCTTATTCTTCAAGGATTGGAAAGCAGGTCTTCAAGTGAAAATGAATAAGAGCAAGATTTTGGCAAGATTTGAAGATCACTTAATCAATATGTATGAATAAAAGGTAGCGTTAATTTTTTATGTAATATCATGGAAATTTGAAATTGCCTAGAAGTGATCATATAAGACCTAATGCAATGCAATGGAAAGACAATCTGATGGATCTGCTAACCTTGGAAACTGTTCTAACAGACAAAACAACCACATTGAATATATAAGATATACCATTACATTACCTCAGATAGGTTTAGATTTATATCTTATTTATACATCCTGTGCCTTGTGGTCATTAACACAACATGTTTAGCAAGACTCCTCTGCAAGCAGCTCAGAGACCTAAATAAATTTTGCTTTTGTAATTCTGTAAAGCATTACTTAACAAAAAAGAGGCACCAAAGATGTAATAAATATCAATAAATATAATTAAACTTGAGGTATTTATGACCATTCTATTAGTGACTTATCGTAATAAAATTAAATCTACTAATACTGACTTAGATTTCAAAATTGTATATAAACTAGTTTTCCTTTGTTTCTAGTAATGCCAGTATATACAATGAATGTCCCTCCCAATAAATTAGAGTTCGGGTTTTCTCCTGCCCATATGGTTATGTCTTACACCCAGCATTCAGTGGTACATTCAATCTACATGTTTTTAATTGAATATCTTAACAATATTATTAAAACAACTGTCATACAATATTAAGATTCTCCAGGAACAATATATTTCCTTATTGACTTGCATAATAATTTAATAGTAATAATTTTATTTATTTGTTTATTCCCCAATATTGTTGCTACCACAAAAATCACAGCTCCAGGTAGCTCCTTTCTTTTCAAGTATTTAATGCATATCGAAGTGTTTCAGGACAAACAAAAGAACTGGAAATAAAGGATGTGATACATGAAGTTGGGCCAATATCTTTTTAGGTCCTCATTTAATTTTAGTAGCCCTTGTAGAGAATTTAGAATTTCAAATAAAAGATACCCAGATGCCATTCAATGAAGAGCAAGAAGCTTGCCCAATATCCACATGACATTGTTTCCTGAACCACTGTCATTAAAAACAAATGGTTAAGATTAAATAACTTTGTTGGGCATTATTTGCTAACATACCATATACCAATCTATTTGGTAAAGTGTGAGGAAAAATGTCAGAGTCACAGGAACAGGCTCGTTGGACCATTATATGCATGTCAACCATTTATCTATGCTAAATACATTATTCAGCATTTCATTCACATCTTTTTTTTACCATGGTGATTCAACTGCTCACATGTCTAATTTTTAAATGTTGTGAGAGTACCTGCTCCACCATCCACTCGGGTAGCGCATTTCAGATTCTGATCACTCCGTGTCAAAAAATCATCCTCAAATCCCTTCTAAATCTCTTAATCCTACACCCTAAATGTATGCCCTGTAGTTTCAGACACCTAAATAATTTGAGGTTTCCTTTTGTATCAATACTGTATGCAAGATGTTTTTTCAAAGAGTATGTATCCAAAGGATTGAAAATGGAGTGGCTTTATCAATTCACCAATAACAGATGGCTCCTATAATTGTTTAAGTATAATAGTAAAAAATACATAGACAGCCCACACCAGGAGAAATGTTCCTTTCATAACTGGATTGATGAGCAGCACAATAAACAATGATTCTAGCTGCTGTGATTAGCAATTGCCATTTTCTTCCAGTCCTTCTTTGTACTCTAAAATAGGCATTAAGGTAAGATTAGTATGATAGGCTCCTGGTTAGCTACCTGCTTTTATCCTTATTTTTTTGACATGAGTTGCTAAATGATCACTGTCCATTACTATCATAATTTTAAAACATATTAATGAACGATCACAAAGAACTAGCATTCTAAACAATTCTTTTGATCAGAAAATGCAGTCATATCTAATCTTTCCTGGCCTCGTTCCAATAGTCTTGGTATATCTCTTTCAGGCCATCATCTTAAATATGGTACTCTAATGCCACCAACTTAATTGACTCAGTAGACTTAACTTTCTGAAGGTTTCCCATTCCCTTTTGTGCATCCCGATTTACATGGCTTATCTGACCTTCCCTGGCAAAAGATGACCTAGCCTTACTTAGATACCAAACTGTGATTTTTTGAGCCCTGTTAAAGATGATTTTTTTTTTGTTCATTTATGAAATGTGGTGTCCCTTTCAAGTCAAGTGTTTGCCACAAATCCCAAGTTCCTTGTGACAAGTGTTGTAAAGTACCTTCCTGAATCATCTGGTCATGTGTTAGTGTATAGGAAAGCCCAATATTTAGATCTGGAGACAAGATGGCCTGGCCCACATCTTGGGGGCAGTTGTAAGACAAGTCACTTTTTATTGTCATTTCGACTATAACTGCTGGTACTGTACACAGTAAAAACGAGACAATGTTTTTCAGCACTATGGTGCTGCATGAACAATACAAAAACTACACAGAACTACATAGAACAACACAAAAACTACACTAGACTAGACTACAGACCTATCCAGGACGGCATAAAGTGCACAAAACAGTGCAGGCATTACCATAAATAATAAACAAGACAATAGGCACAGTAGAGGGCAGTAGGTTGATGTCAGTCCAGGCTCTGGGTATTGAGGAGTCTGATGGCTTGGGGGAAGAAACTGTTACATAGTCTGGTCGTGAGAGCCCGAATGCTTCGGTGCCTTTTGCCAGATGGCAGGAGGGAGAAGAGTTTGTATGAGGGGTGCGTGGGGTACTTCACAATGCTGTTTGCTTTGCCGATGCAGCGTGACATTCCCATTCTCCTGCTGCCTTTGTCCTTGTGTTCTCACTCACCTGGTGTCTTTGTCTGTAGAGATGCTGCCTGGGCTGGTATCTCAGTCTTGGTAATCAAATTGCTCAAGTATTCCAAAGACGTATAGTTAGGATTAATATATTGTGGGCATGCTACGTTGGCACCGGACGTTTGGCAAAACTTAAAGGCTGCCCCTAGCACAATCCTCAGACTGTTGGTTGTCAATACAAAATAATGCATTTCACTGTATGTTTTGATGTTTCGACAAATGTTTGACTAATAAAGCTAAACTCTCTATTGTAGCATTTGTTTAAATAGACCCAGAGTGAGAGCAGACTGAGAAAAGGTTCTCAAGACATTTGGTTTCAAGTTCCAACAAGGACCAAAGAAACGTCAGCCGAACCAATTGATCTGCATTTCATTTTTTACTTACAGGAAAATGGTTGGTTTGCTAGCTTTACAATTCCATTTTGAGCCATCGATAAATATTCTTGAATGTATTTCTTTCAGATACATTTTCATTCCTGTGCTAAGAAATTCTTCATTAGAGTAGTCATCCCTCAGAAAACAAGGATTGTAGGTGAAACTGTATTTCCTCATTTTAATCAAGTCCATAATACCAACGAGCAGAATTAGGCCATTTGGCCCACTGAGTGTGGTCCACTCTTCCATCATGACTGACTTATGATCCCTCTCACCACATTCACTGCCTTCTGCCCATAACCTTTCAGGCCCTAATTAATCAAGAACCTATTCATCTCCACTTTAAATTTACATAGTGAATTCCCCAGATTCACCACCCTCTGGCTTAAGAAATACCTCCTCATCTCTTTTTAGCCAGAGGGTGGAGAATCTGGGGAAGTCGCTCCCATACAAACTACACCACTTCTAAACAATAACTATTCACATGAAGAAAACATTAAGTTCTACTTGATAGGCTCTGAGAAGACAAGCATTCAATCTGCTTCACAATATTAGATTATGAAGACACTCAGTCCTCGTTTATTGTCATTTAGTAATGCGTGCATTAAGAAATGATACAATATTGCAAAAAAATCTGTTTGTGTTGCTTTATTGTAAAGAAATAAAAATTCAGAACATAGTGTAGTGCATGCTCAACTGATTCATTGACTTGATAAACACATGCAGGCTCAGTTTCCACGTATATTAAAGATACTAAGCTGTGATGTGCAATACAATTCCCTTCTACATTTAACATTTTGTTTTTCTCTAATATATCTTTGGACACAAAAACATTTTTTCACTCATGAGTGAAAGGTAAATTGCCAGCTGGCAAACCAGCAGCCTGATGTAAAATGTATATCAGTGTGTTCCAGAATTCTGCAACAGTGAAGCAGCACAGGATGAACTGGAGATCCCATGCTAGCACACATGTCCTCCCACTCCATCCCTGGACTCTGCAATGATTCCAGTCCTGTTCTGTAAGATACTGACCTGATAGGCAGGATTCATTTCACATCTAGTCCCTCATCTCAGCACAAAGCACAGTTGGGAAATCTGACATGGCCTATTCATTTGAAGATGAATTGATTATGGGGAGCAAGGACATGGCAGACCAATTGAATAATTACTTTGGTTCTGTCTTCACTAAGGAGGACATAAATAATCTTCCAGAAATAGTAGGGGACAGAGGGTCCAGTGAGATGGAGGAACTGAGCGAAATACTTGATAGTAGGGAAGTGGTGTTAGGTAAATTGAAGGGATTGAAGGCAGATAAATCCCCAGGGCCAGATGGTCTGCATCCTAGAGTGCTTAAGGAAGTAGCCCAAGAAATAGTGGATGCATTAGTGATAATTTTTCAAACCTCGTTAGATTCTGGACTAGTTCCTGAGGATTGGAGGGTGGCTAATGTAACTCCACTTTTTAAAAAAGGAGGGAGAGAGAAACCGGGGAATTATAGACCGGTTAGCCTAACGTCGGTGGTGGGGAAACTGCTGGAGTCAGTTATCAAAGATGTGATAACAGCACATTTGGAAAGTGGTGAAATCTCGGACAAAGTCAGCATGGATTTGTGAAAGGAAAATCATGTCTGACGAATCTCATAGAATTTTTTGAGGATGTAACCAGTAGAGTGGATAGGGGAGAACCAGTGGATGTGGTATATTTGAATTTTCAAAAGGCTTTTGACAAGGTCCCACACGGGAGATTAGTGTGCAAACTTAAAGCACACGGTATTGGGGGTAAGGTATTGATGTGGATGGAGAATTGGTTAGCAGACAGGAAGCAAAGAGTGAGAATAAACAGGACCTTTTCAGAATGGCAGGCGGTGACTAGTGGGGTACCGCAAGGCTCAGTGCTGGGACCCCAGTTGTTTACAATATATATTAATGACTTGGATGAGGGAATTAAATGCAACATCTCCAAGTTTGCGGATGACACGAAGCTGGGTGGCAGTGTTAGCTGTGAGGAGGATGCTAAGAGGATGCAGAGTGACTTGGATAGGTTGGGTGAGTGGGCAAATTCATGGCAAATGCAATTTAATGTGGATAAATGTGAAGTCATCCACTTTGGTGGCAAAAATAGGAAAACAGATTATTATCTGAATGGTGGCCGATTAGGAAAAGGGGAGGTGCAACGAGACCTGCGTGTCATTATACACCAGTCATTGAAAGTGGGCATGCAGGTACAGCAGGTGGTGAAAAAGGCGAATGGTATGCTGGCATTTATAGCGAAAGGATTTGAGTACAGGAGCAGGGAGCTTCTACTGCAGTTGTACAAGGCCTTGGTGAGACCACACCTGGAGTATTGTGTGCAGTTTTGGTCCCCTAATCTGAGGAAAGACATCCTTGCCATAGAGGGAGTACAAAGAAGGTTCACCAGATTGATTCCTGGGATGGCAGGACTTTCATATGAAGAAAGACTGGATGAACTGGGCTTGTACTCGTTGGAATTTAGAAGATTGAGGGGGGATCTGATTGAAACATATAAAATCCTAAAGGGATTGGACAGGCTAGATGCAGGAAGATTGTTCCCGATGTTGGGGAAGTCCAGAACAAGGGGTCACAGTTTGAGGATAAAGGGGAAGCCTTTTAGGACCGAGATTAGGAAAAACTTCTTCACACAGAGAGTGGTGAATCTGTGGAATTCTCTGCCACAGGAAACAGTTGAGGCCAGTACATTGGCTATATTTAAGAGGGAGTTAGATATGGCCCTTGTGGCTACGGGGATCAGGGGGTATGGAGGGAAGGCTGGGGCGGTGTTCTGAGTTGGATGATCAGCCATGATCATAATAAATGGCGGTGCAGGCTCGAAGGGCCGAATGGCCTACTCCTGCACCTATTTTCTATGTTTCTATGTTTCTATAATGTGACAACACAAGGAAATAGGAGAAGGATTAGGCCAGTCCTTTCACGTACCACTCAACATTAAATAATCAATGCTGATCTGTGCATTTCTCCATATTACTTTGTTCCTTAACTGCTTGTGGGTCTGCCCGCTAGCTTTTTATGATTCGTGAATTAAAACACTAAGATCACTCAGTACTTCACTCACTTCCACTCTCTCCATTTACATAATAATCTGTCCTTTTAATTATGTTACTGAAGTGTATCACCTCACACTTCTCCACATTAAACTTTATTTTGACAGCTTTGTTTTTGCCCAGTCACTAAATCTCACTGACTTTTACCAAAATGATAGGTGATTTGTTTAGTACAAAATGAATCTCATTTTTTAATTCTTGGATTAATATTTCCCTTCTTTTAATACGGCGAAGACAAGAGGTTCAGCAGATGCTAGATGTTAAGGTGCATTCTGGAGTTGGGGAATATAGCAAATATTTACTTCACCAACCAATCTATGGACCTGAATGTGGAATGTAGATTAATTTTGAAATGCATCCCTGAACACCAGTTTTCTGGAACTGTGGAAACCAGTTAATTGAAATCCAGACAATGCTGATTAACATTCAATCTGGGTGTCTAGAGTGTGGGTGCGAAGAAGGAGGTGTGAAAATTACAAAGTTTTTGCCAAAACCTAATGAAATTGAAATTTTAATTCAAAAAGGGAAAATTAAAAAATTTATTTCTTGTATGTATAATTTGATTCAAAAACAGACAATTAAAGAATCCAGACGTCAAAACAAAAATGGGAAACAGATCTGAATATTAATATTGATGAAACAAATTGGTCAAGACTGTGTCTTGACAGTATGACAAATACAATAAATGTTCGACTTAGATTAGTACAATATAATTTTTACACCAATTATATATTACACCACAAAAAATAAATAGATTAAATTCAAATCTATCCGATAAATGCTTTCGGTGTAATCAAGAAATTGGTACTTTCTTACATTCTACTTGGTCTTGTTTTAAAATTCAACCCTTTTGGATAAATTTAAGAGTCTTATTGGAACAAATTACTGGAACTCAACTTCCACATAACCCTGTATTATTTCTATTAGGTGATATTGAAGGGATAAAGCCGAAACTTAAATTGAATAAATATCAGAAAGAATTTATAAAAATTGCATTGGCAGTAGCTAAGACTATAGCAGTTACTTGGAAATCTGATTCGTATTTTAGTATGAATCGTTGGAATAATGAAGTGGCTAGTTCTATTCCACTCGAAAAAAATACTTATAATTTAAGAGATAAATATGTAACATTTTTGAATATTTGGCGCCCTTATTTACAAGAGGTAGGATGGCGTATTTAAGTGCTCCGATAAAGATCTTGGTCCCTTGGGGAAAGTAATGAATAAGTATACCAAATTTATTTTGAATCCCATGGAACATGTGGAAACCTTCCAATACCCAGGCCGTTCTTCTTTTTTTCTTCTTTTCTTTTTTAGGTAGGACTATATATGGGGGGGGGAGGGTTAAGGGGAGGGGGCAGGGTAGATATTATCTTTTCATGTATTCATTTTGAAAACTCAATAAAAATTATATTAAAAAAAAATGTTAGAAGGCCATAGACTAGGTTAGGGGAGAGTTGGACAGTTCCATCAATGGGGTGTTATTTCCCATAAGGACATAACTATTGGAAATAGCTAACTTTTTGTTTCACCATTCAGTGTGATCGTGACTGATTTTTACTTTAGTGGCATTTGCCTTTGCTAACACCATATTCCTTGATTTCCACAATATCCAAAATGTTTTGCACTTCTATCTAGAATATGCTCACAAGCTGAGTCTTCACAGCCCAGCAGCAGAGAATTCAAATGGTTTATCACTCACTGTAAGATTAAATGTCCCTTCATTGCAGTCTTGAAAGGCCATTCTCTTATACATTGACTCCAGATTCTAGCTATCTTAGCTTGGAGAAACCTTGTTTTGACAACTATGTTGTCAAGCACCATATGATTCAGGGAGATTGTCTTCCATTCCTCTGCAAAGACTCAGCCTGTTTAATCTCTCTTCATAGGAGAACAGCCCCTCCCTGCCCATCTCAGGAATCAATTTGGAGAAACATCATTACACTCTCTCTATTGCAAATAGAGCTTTCTTTAGTTAAGGAGATCAGACCTCCATAAAATATTACAGGTGCTGTATCACCCTATTTTCTATTTCTACAACCAAGTTCCTTGTTTTTTCCATTAGTGTATTCTACCTGACACATTTTTGCCCGTTGAAGACTTTCAACATTGTACCACAAAGATTTATGTCATCAGAGAATTTGATATATTACATTTGAAAACATTGACATAGATTCTGAACATATGGGGCTCCAGTGTACCTCAGTTATCACAGTCTACAGTCCTGAAAATGACTAGTCCTGCGCTCTGCTGTATGTCCATTAGCCAGTCCTCAGTAGCATATTACTCCAATCCCACATACTTTATCCACTGTTGTGGTCTGCATGTTGTTGCTTTGCCTATGGAGGATAATTACTTAGGCCAGGTCTTTCTGTATCCTTTGACTATCCTAGAGCTGCTGTCCCACAGCTCCAGTGACCCATGTTTGATACTAACCTTCAATGCTGAAATATATGGAGTTTAAATATTCTCCCTGAGATGGTGCAAGTGCACGTCACAAAAATTTGCAGATCAGTTGGTTACTTAGCCGCTGTAAATAGTTCCCAGAGGGTAGGCAAGTGCTAGAACGATATATGAGTACATAGGAGTGTGGCGAGAATACAAGGGGATTAAGGCGGGACGGTAGCATGGTAGTTAGCACAACACTTTACTGAACCAGCAAGACAGATTCAAATCCCGCTGCTGTCCGTAAGGAGTTTGTACGTTCTCCACATAACAACGGGCGCTCCAGCTTTCTCCTGCAGTCCAAAGATAGGTTGTTAGGTTAGTTAATCATTGTAAATAGTCCTAGGATTAGGCTAGGGTTAAATCCGGTTTTATTGGGCGGCACAGATCAAAGGGCCGGAAGGGCCTGTTCCATGTTGTATCTCAATAAATAAATAAATAAATAAATAAATAGTATAGCTTTAGTATAGTGACTGTTTGATGGTCGACATGGACTACTGGGCAAAAGACTGTTTTGGTGCAGTATATAATCTATAATCTCATGTGTAGTATTTTTTCAAACGCCTTCTGAAAATTTAAATACACCACATCTATTTGTTCTGCAATAACAACCTCAAAAATCCCCATTTCCCCTCCATAAATTGATGCTGATTCCACCTATTTTCTAAGTTCTCTGTTATCATTTCCCAGCATTTTCCCACTTGGTCTATAGTTCCCCTTTTTTTCTCCCTTCTTCCATTCTTAAAAAAAAAAGTGAGTTATACTTGCTGTCATCCTGTCTGTGGAAATCATTCTTGAATTGATGAAATTTTAGAATATTATCAACAAATAGGTTTTCTATCTTTGTAAAAAATTGGATCTACAATTATGATGTCTTGGGGATTTAATGATTCATTAGATTTCTTCAGCACTTTTTTTTTGTTAAAGCTGATATCTTTCAGCATCTTAATCAGTCAAGTAGTGGAATATTACTCTGCTAATTTTGCAAGTTTTTAGCTTGTCTTCCACAAAGATATACTCATAATCGTGGTTTAATTTCCTTGTCAATCTTATTTTTAAAATGTTCTTTCCATATCCTGCCCCCAGTTACCACTCATGGACTGCTTCACAACATGGAATGACCACAAAAGAAGGTTGTTAAGATGATAGGAACCTAGCAACCATAAATGGTAAAGGCAACCACATTTAAGATAAAATTTAATGGTTTATGTTCCACGAAAATACATATGTAGATTTGATGAAAATGATTAAGACTGTATTGTGGGAAGGTAAGACCACAAGGAAGTGCTTTGCAAGTTCACGCGGAAGAAAAAGATATATAAAAGCAGATCACTGCACTCTTGAATCAGATCAATTTTACACTCTCCTGATCTCCTGGGTTTTGTCACTTGCTTTGTAAAATCAAGAGAATGAAACAAATTGTCTGTAACTGTGGGAACCTGTCGTTGGTAATGCTGATCGGCCTGTTGATGCTGAGCACAATGGAGAGGTTGCCATTCGCAGGTAATTACATCCTAACACTTCGAACCTGTCTTTGAATTTTTCAGCTAGTACCTGCTAACGTAAAACTGACATGCTGCTTCTACTTTGCTACTGGGGAATTGTTTCTTTTTTAATCAATATCCCTGATGTTTGTTTTATATAGATGCTCAGTCTCCAGTTGACTGTTGTCTTTCATATTCACCAAAACCTTTACCTTTGAAAGTTATCAGAGGCTATGTTTGGCAGTATTCAAATGAACTCTGCAGTATAGATGCTGTCATGTAAGTGCAAAATTTTCCTCTCTTAAATAGGACGATTACATTTTGAAGTTACGTTTATGTTCTTTAACTATGTTTAAAGTATACATGATCCGAACTGTAATGTAGCAGCATGATCAAAGTTCTTTCAAAAAATTTCTTCACAGAATTTACACAAAGAGACGCCTAAGTATATGTGCAAACCCTGAAGATAAGTGGGTGAAAAATATAATCAGTGGCTTTCTGAAGTAAGGAAATAAATTATTTTGTCTAAATATTCACTTTTATTTTAACTTTGAAATGCATTTAAGTGATGTCTGTTTTTCTGTGTTCGCCTATAAGTACATTATATGCTATTTGTGTCAAATCAAGACATTCCATGCAGGTAAGAATATAATGGAACACAATTCTGGAACAGGCATTTTTGTCAGATGCTTTTATTTAGACTATGTTGGGAATAAAATCCGAATGACGGTAGAAAAGCAACAAGAGATAGCAAACCATTTCCTCAACTTAATGAGCCCAGGCAGAGTGTTTTATCAAGCGACAATTCTTTGGGCTGTATAATCAACACACTTCACCATAGATCCTTCATGCGGATGCCAGTACTTGTCATTAGAGCTAACCGGGTATCTCTGAGGAAGTTCCAGTTTTCAGCTCAGGTGTCAGCCTACGTTAATAGGATCAACCATTGACTTGTTGCCGGACACTGTGACTGCCTCATCCTGTTTTCAGCGGAGCCCAAAGAAACAGCATGAACATTTACAGCCTTCCATGTCTTAGGCTGGAAATCCAGCCTGTAAATTTAGGGCTAGGTTAAAATATGCCCAGAAATCACCTTCAAATGAATGTGAGGAAAGCAGATATCAGGAGAAGGTTAGCAATTAATATTTATTAGTCATTCTATTTTCTATGTTTGCTTTACCTATATTTGAATACAATTGTGTATGGGGTGAGATAAATGTTAGAAACAATACTCCCTTACTTTAATTATGATGAGTTACAAGTGCTACTAAATATTGTGTTCAATAAAAATATCCCAAGCATTCGGTAGTCTTTGAATATTGTCAATTTATAACACTGAAGACCCTGACCACCAAACAGCCAGAGGAGATGGGGCTGACGGGGGGCAAGGGCAGGGTGGGTGACAGAACTTCCCTAGCTGATCTGAGTAGCTTGCTGTCTGTATAGATTCTGCTCCTGCCCTGGGTCATGTCATGTTGATGTGTTGGGAGCCAAGCTCCAAGTAGAAGACTACACCAGGGGCGACAGTGGGAGAAATGGTGCAGCTCAGGGGCAGGGGACCAGGAATTGTAAGTCAATGGAAAATTCACACCATTATTAAAAGAAAGGTCACTGTGTACAAGAAGTGGCAACTGAAAGAACAAAGTGGAATTACCAATCTAATAAACTATGTTATGTACATAGACTGAACCTAGTTGAAGTGTCTGTCCTTTGATTTTTAGGGATGTTGTAATTAATTCTATTTTTATATTTACATTTTAGGAGAGAAATGAAAAAGAATTGAGAGACCACATTATCTCAATTCCATGGGCATGAAGAATCCCACCTTTGGTAACAACGGAAAAGACTATTGTACTTGTTTTCAATTTGTTATTTGCTTCAGTATATGATGTATGCACTCTTATCACATTCTATAAATGTATCCAGTGTTTGCCTCTATTAAGCTATTAAGTTCCGACAACACTGTGAATTCTTATTTCATTAAATGTATTTTATAGATCAATAAACATAAAAATTCAATAAAAATAAATGACAAAAAAGAGCAAAAAGTATTTTAGACATATTGCTATTGATATATTCACATTCAGGTTAAAGCTGTTCCATTTGTTAAGATTAAAATATTGCATTAGTTGAATCAAATGGGTAGACATTAGACCTTGTGAAAGCACTGTGGGTCAAAAGTCCCATAGTCTGCTGTATTGTTCTAGGTCTAACGTTTATCTGAAAATAACTTTGTTGATGCTGCAGCAATGCTGTTAGAATTTATTGGTGCCATTCTCTTGATCTCTAATAATAATAAAGATTTTTTCCCATCAGCTTTTTAGGAATTTGTTCGGTATGTCCAGGAAGGATTCCTGACACAGTATGTACACAGGCCAAGTAGAGCAGAAGCTATACTAAATCTGGTGCTAGGCAATGAATCAAGTCAGGTGTCAGGTCGTTTGGTGGGTAGTGACCATAAAACCCTGACCTTCCATAGTTTTGGTAAGAGATAGAAACAGACAGTATAGGAAAGTATTTAATTGTGTGAGTTATATTGCGATTAGGCAGGAACTTGGGAGCATAAACTGGGAATGGATGTACTCAGGGAAATTCACAATGGAAATACAGAAGCTGTTTACGGAACGTTTGCATGGGTTCAGGGTATGTACATCCCACTGAGCCAGGGAAAGGATGGTGGGGTGAAGGAACCATGGTTGACAAGAGATGCGGATCATCTAGTTAAGATGAAAAGAGAACCATACTGAAGGTGTAATGATCGAACAAAGCTTGTGAGGGTTACAAGTCGAACACCCTGCTAAAGGTTTCACTGCTCATGTTGTAGGGTGTTTCATGTAATGATCTTCCTGTAGAAGCAATGTTTGTTAGAGATAATGGGTGCTGAGGAATGTGAGCCATCCAATCAGGAGAGAAGGCTGGAGAAGCGGTTTTTTTTTGTGCCTGACACTGGAGTGAGCTTTTGGACCTTTGTTCGGAGGGAGATGAAGACAGAAGACACTGAAGAGACCCAGTCATAGGGTTCAATCCAACGGGGACCATGATTCAATGGAGCAAGGTGTGGGAGTCTACTGAGGATCAGTGAATATGACTTTTGGAAGATTTGAGCTCCAACCTGTGCACATTTGACTGTTTAATTATAATGGGCCCTTTTTGATTTTTTTTTCTTTTCTTTACTAACTCTTTAGTTTAGTTAATATTCATAAATATACTTCCTTTAATTATATGTAGTGTGCAGTCTGTTATTTATTGGCATTGAGCTGCAACAGGTCAGCAAGTCACACAGCATTCACACAAACCGGGGCTTGGGTGGAAGAGATATCTCAATCTCATGGATTTGGCGGTACTGAAGTGAGTATACCCTAGACATACGAGGCCAGAGAACGGTGGGTTTCTCGGTGCTGAGTTGGGAGTTTGCCAGAAAGGGCTAATGAGCTGTTTCCTGACATGCCCTGGAAGAAAGGGGGTTCAAAGGTAGCCAGGGTAGAACTTAGGAATGGACTAACAAGAGCTAGAAGGGGACATGAGAAGACCTTGGTGCATCGTATTAGTGAAAACCCCAAGGCATTCTACATGTACCTGAAGAACAGGAGGATGACTAGAATAAGGGTCAGAATAATTAGGATTAAATAAAGAAACAGGTGCCTGGACTCAGATGAGGTAGGCAGGTCCCTAATGAATAATTTGCTTCAGTACTCACCAGTGAGACGATATTGACAAATATGCATCAGCATTGCATAGACTGATATCCTGGAATATGTGCTGGAACTTTTGAGAAAAATTATGATTGGTAAGTTTCTCAGGTCTGGATGGGATACCTCAGGTTACCAGGGGAAACAAGAGAAGAGATTGCTGTTTCTTTGACGATGATCTTCGTCTCCTCACTAGCCAAAGAATAGAAAGGTGCAAAATATTATTCCTCTGTTCATGAAAGTTAATAGGAATAAATCTGGGAATTATAGACCAGTGAGTCTTACAGCAGTGCTGGGCAAAATATTACAAAAGATACTTAGAGAAAGGTTTTAGAGCATTTGGAGAAGCAAAGTCTGATTAAGGATAGTCAACATGGCTTTGTGAGGGGCTGGCCATGCCTTATTATTTGAGGAAATGACAAAATATTTTGAAGGTAGAGCAGTGGATATAGTGTGTGTGGATTTTAGCAAGACATTAAACAAGGTTTTTCATGGTTGGCCCATTCAGGAAGTCAGGAGGCATAAGATCCAGGAATCAGGATCGGTTTGATCACAGAAGGCAGAGGGTGGAAGTAATTGCAGTGTAGTCTACATGGAGACTGGAGACCAGTGGTGTTGGGACAGATATGTCTTTATAAATGACTTGGATAAGGAAGCAGAAGAGTGGGTTAGTAAATTTGAAGATAACACCGGGGTTGGTGGTATTGTGGATAGTGCAGAAGCTTGTTGTAGGTTATGAAGGGACAATGCTGGATGTAAAGCTGGGCTGAGAAGTGGCAGATGAAACTAAATCTGAAAAATGTGAAGTATTTCACTTTGGATGGGTGAACATGAAAGCAGAATACGAAGGTAGTGGCAGGATTCTCAATGGTGCAGGAGAACAAAGGGATCTCTCAAAGTTACAAAGCAAGTATTAGTCAGGGGATTGAGGGAAGAGCCACGAGGTAATGTTGACATTCTATAAAACTCTGGTTAGACCACATTTGGAGTATTGTGTTCAGTCCTGGACACCCCATTGTAGAAAGGATGTGGAAGCTTAAGGATGAGATTTGCCAGGATGCTCCCTAGATTAGAGAGTATGGCTTATGAGGATAGATTGAGCGAGCTAGTGTTTTTCTTTTTGGAGAGAAAGAGGATGAGAGGTGATTTTTAACGGGGGAAAAATGACAAGAGGTATAGTTAGAGTGGACAGCCATCGCTTTTTTCCCAGGGCAGAAATTGCTAATATGATGTTTTTAACTTTAAGACGTTTGGAGGAATGAAGGGGGATGATGTCAGAGGTGGGTTTTCTAAACAGAGAATGGTAGGTGCATGGGGGAACACACTGCCAGGGGTGTTGTAGAGGCAGCAATATTAGGGGCACTTTAAGTGACCCTTGGATAGGCACGTGGTTGAAAGAAAAATAGAGGGCTATGTTGGAGGAAAGGGTTAGATTGATCTTGGCTAGGTTAAAACATCAACACATCATCATGGGTCGTAGGACCTGTACTATGCTGTACTGTTCTATATTGTATGTTCTAGTAAATCACCTTCCTCTAAGGAAAAGGAAAACTACATAGAAATTAAACAGAACTGGTAAAGTGAAACGAGTGTAATGTGTGGCAATATGGGATATTGCACTAGCTGGATGGATCCTGGAGTTCTCAAAATGGCCCTAATTGCAGTACTTTGTTAAACATAGACTGAACAAGCATGGCAGCTCTGCATCCAGGTTAAGCAGGAGTACTCTGCTATCAAGTATACCAATGCAAGAGTACTGGATGCTGGACCCACTACACACTCACTTTTTTCTGACCTCTCAGGTTATAGTTTTGCTCAGGTAAGGTTGAAATTACAGTCCTGGCAGCATCTGGGCAAAGCTTCCATTTTTGGTAATTGGCTTCAAAACCATTTCTCTTTCACTTTTGGATTCTGATTGTTGCTGCCAAGGCCAGCATCTATTGCCCCCTCCTAATTGAAAGCTGGTGTAAGTTTCTGGTGAAGGTACCCTCACAGTACCTTTGGATAGAAAGTTTCAGAGTTTAGACACAACAATGATGAAGGCCCAGCAATATATTTCCAAGACTGAAAGGTGTATGACCTGGGGAGAAACCCACATTCCCCCGTGCCTGAAGCTTTATCATTCTTGGTGGTGAAGGTTGAGCATTAAGTTTGGGTAGGGATGGATAGGTGTGGGTGTGCAGTTAATGGAGCCTAGGTAAATAACTGCAGGTCATTGTGTAGATGATACACACACTAGCCTCTGTATTCTGGTGGAGGAGAAAAAGAATGTTTAGAGTGGTAGATGGGATGGTAATAAAATGGGTGGTATTATCTTGTGTAGTGTTAAGCAGTGTTATAGGAGCTGCACTTTCTTGAGTGAAGAGAAAGTATTCCATCACAGTTTCTTCCCCTCTGCCATCAGATTTACTCTCCTCCCATCCGGTAGGCACTACAGGAGCCTCCACTCCCGCACCAGCAGGCACAGGAAAAGCTTCTTCCCTGAGGCTGTGACCCTGCTGAACCTCACATCACAGCGCTGAGCAGTATTGCACTCATATTGTACTGTCTCAGGACTTTTATATTTGTGTGCTGTAGCACTTAATTTTTATTCGCAGTTGATTTGTAAATAGCATTAATCTTTGCATTTCTGGTTACATCCTAACTACATTTCATTGGCTTTGTATCTGTACTCGGCACAATGACAATAAAGTTGAATCTAATCTAATCTAATCTAATCTCCAAACAGTTCATAAACCCATGAACTCTACCTCACTATCTTGCTCTCATTCTGCACTACATATTTTTTTTTTAATTTATTATTGTAACTCATAGTGATTTTTAATGTATTGCACCATACCGCTGCTTCAGAACACAAATTTCATAACAGTATTGTCATTTGGTGCCATGGGTGAGTGTTTAGATTTTCTCTTGTTTTATATCGTCACTAGTGCTAATTGCCATTTATCAATCATGCCCGAATTTTGCCTCAGGATCCCCATGGGCTGCTTCATTTTCTTTGGATATTTAGCAATTATCAAGTCTAACCTTATGTTGGAAGAAAGGTTAAACAGAAACAGCTGAAAATGCTTCTGTGTAGGTTACTCTTCTGAGCCACTGCTGACGTAATGTCCTGGGACTTCCAAAAAGCACAGCCATCTTCATTTGTGCAAGATATAATTCTATCCATTGAGGTATTTTCCCTCTGATGCCTTCTGACTTTAGTTTTACCCATCCTCTTTGATACCACACTCAATCAAATTCTGCCATTCGAGGCAAGGCTGGTCACTATAACCTCTCCTCTGAAGTTCACTCATGTTTGCTCAATGTGGTGTTGAGGTCTGGACCAGAGCCATTCTGGTAAATCCAATCTGAGCTTTGGTAAGTAGATGATTAGCGAGTAAGTCCTACCTGATGGCACTGTCAATGACATCTTCTAATGCATTGATAACTGACTGATTGAACAGTCATTCACCAGGCTGGATTTGCTGGTTGTTTTGAATAAGACATACTCAGGCAATTTACCACATCATTGTCTAGATCCCAGTGTTGTATCTTTACTGGAACAGCATCCAAACCCGGAGCACTGGCTTTCCGCTGCCAGAACTGTTCTTTGTCTCTCCCATTTGGCATGATTATGGTGCCACACAGCACAATGCAGAAGGTCCTTAGTATGATGATGAGGCTTTGCCTGCACAATTACTTTTAACAAAACTGTTAAGGACAGATGAAACTGTCACTGGTAAATTGGTGAAGAAAATGTGAAGTGTTTTCATTTCCTTAGTCTGGCAACGTGTCTTTCAACTTCATCCGTAACAGTGTTAACAAACCACTCTTGGTAACAGGCATTGAAATCCCCTATCCAGGGTACACTCAGTAACCCTTAATACATAGAAACATAGAAACATAGAAACATAGAAAATAGGTGCAGGAGTAGGCCATTCGGCCCTTCGAGCCTGCACCGCCATTTATTATGATCATGGCTGATCATCCAACTCAGAACCCCGCCCCAGCCTTCCCTCCATACCCCCTGACCCCCATAGCCACAAGGGCCATATCTAACTCCCTCTTAAATATAGCCAATGAACTGGCCTCAACTGTTTCCTGTGGCAGAGAATTCCACAGATTCACCACTCTCTGTGTGAAGAAGTTTTTCCTAATCTCGGTCCTAAAAGGCTTCCCCTCTATCCTCAAACTGTGACCCCTCGTTCTGGACTTCCCCAACATCGGGAACAACCTTCCTGCATCTAGCCTGTCCAATCTCTTTAGGATCTTAGACATTAAAGGGATCCATCCAGTGCTTCTTCCAAGTGCCATGTTCTGTTCTCGTTGTTGCCATCAGGAAGAAGATACAGGAGCCTCGGAACAAAGCATCACCAGGTTCAGGAACAGTTATAACCCCTCAACCATCAGGCTGTTGAACCTTTACTCAACTTGACTCGCCCCATCACTGAACTGTTCCCACAACTTATGGACTCATTTTCAAGGAATCTTCATCTCATGTTTTTGATACTTATTGTTTGTTTGTTTGTTTATTTATTTATTTATTTAGTTAGTTATTTATTTTCTATTTGCACAGTTTGTTATCTTTTGCACAAGGATTGCTTGTCTCTCCTGCTCGGTGCAGTCTTTCATTAATTCTGTGGTGTTTCTTGGATTAACTGTGTATGCCTACAAGAAAATAAATCTCAGGGTTGTATATGGTGATATATAAGTACTTTGATAATTAAATTACTTTGAACTTTGGCCTGCTGCTCAACGTGGAGGACTCTGTTGAGGGAGGATAGAAATGGTGATCAGGAGCAGTTTCTTTGCCCATAGTTGACCTGAAGCCAGAAATCATATTCACAAGCACACAGAGATAACCAAATCCCAGTGACAACCTACAGATTTTATTATTTCTCCAGAAATATAGTGAAAGTTAAAGTCAGAAAATCATATAAATTTCTATCCTTATTGATAATAAGATTCAGATAGTGTAATTCTACAATAAAGGAAAACAGAAAATGCCAGATCCACTCAGCAAGTCAAATAGTGTTTATAGAAAGAGAAACAAGAATTCATTTTGCAAGTTGAAAATCTGTCATGTGCTAGTGAATGCCTCATTAAACCAGTGTTGATCCTTTGCTTAATAGTAATGGTTGCATGAGGAATATACTAGGTCAGAGTTCAGATACTACTGCTCATGGTGCGTACTTTCGAGCTGACACATCTGTTCTTTGCCTTCCCCATTTGTCTGGATTGTAACACCCACCACACAACTGAATGAACTATGTCTGGTGGAAAATCCTCAACCAAAAATATTAACTGTTTCTTTCTGTATGGATACTGTTTGACCTGCAGAGTGCTTCCAGTACTTTTTGTTTTCTATTTCAAACTTCTACTGTAACCCTTTGTGACAGTGTACACAATTATGTGGTTGCAACAAACACTTTGGGAGCATAAGCAAAGTGCCTACCTGTCTTAGCATTGCATCATGCAGTATGGATGACCACTTTTCTTGGCTGGGTGTTGAAAAATCCATTGGACGAAAGAAAACTACTTGTAGTGAAGGAGGGGAGGAAGCTGCTGTTTATTGATTACAGTTCAGCATTCAAGACAATTATAGGCTCAGTTCTGATCAACAAGCTCCAAAACCTGGGCCTCTGTGCCTCCCACTGCAATTGGATCCTTGATTTCCTCACTGGGAGACCCCAGTCAGTGGGAATCGGAAATAACACCTCCCCTTCGCTGACAATCAACGCTGGTGCACCTCAAGGATGCGTGCTTAGGCCACTGTTATTCTCGCTCTGCACGCACAACTGTGTGGGCTAGGCACAGCTCAAAGGCCATCTCTAAATTTGCTGATAAGAAGACTATTGTTGGCAGAATTTCAATGGTGATAAGGAGGCGTACAATAACAAAAGAGATCAGCTGGTTGAGTAGTGTTGCAACAACAACCTCGCACTCAACGTCATTAAGACTATGGAATTGATTGTGGACTTCAGGAAGGGGAAGTTAAGGGAACAGATATCAGACCTGATCAAAGGATGGGCAATGGAATGCGTGAGCAGTTTCAAGTTCCTGGATATCAACAGCTTTGAAGATCTATCCTGTGTCCAATTATATGATGTAATTACGAAGAAGGTACAACAGCAGCTACATTTCATTGGGAGTATGAGGAGACTTGGTGTGCCATCAAAGACACTCACAAATTTCTACAGGTGTACTGTGGAGAGCATTCTAACTGGTTGCATCACCATCTGGTATGGAGAGACCACTGTACAGGATTTGAAAAAGCTGAAGAAAGTTTCTCAGCTTGGCGAGCTCCATCGTGGACAGTAGCCTCCCTATCATCGAGGACACCATCAAAGGTAGTGCCTCAAGAGGGCTGCACCCATCATTAAGGACCCCATCACACAGGACATACCCTCTTCTCATTGCTACCATCAAGCAGGAGATACATACCTGAAGACACAAATTCAACACTTCAAGACCAACTTCTTCCCATCTGTGATCAGATTTCTGAATGGACAATGAACCCATGAACACCACCACCTCACTATTTTATTTTTGCTTTCCTTTTGCACTACTTACTTAATTTAATTTTTATGTGTATTTCTTATTGTAATTTATAGCTTTTTAAATTATGTATTGCATTGTACTGCTGCCTCAAAACATCAAATTTCGTGACACTTATCAGTGATATTAGACCTGATTCTGATTCTGTAGACACTTTTCTATCCATAGAATGCATCAAAAAAGAAATGATAATTAAATAAATGAAACCAACAGCAAAAGAAATAGATATGTATTTTTAATGTAGTTGTAACATCTTTAGAAGTCGGACAGGTACACTATCAAACAACATTTATCTAGAATCACAGAAGATGTTTGGGCAGGAGCTCAGACGTTTGGTAAAAATGTGGGCTATGGAAATCTAATGGGACAGAGAGACAGAGAGACAGAGAAAAGAATTGTTTAGGAAGGAAATTTTTAGTCTTATGTCTTTGGGAGGTGAAGGTAATTTCCAACTGATAAAGAAGCCAGAATTCTAATCCAAGTTGTGTATATAACCTGCAGCACTGGAACAGATTACAGAGATAGGAATACTGTATAAAGGGCTGGAAAAAAAGGAGAACTTCAAAAGCAGAATAGTGCTCAGCCACCAGCCTTTATAGATTAGGAAAAAAAAAGGGAGATTTTGGTGAACAGAGCTTTTGTTTGATAGAGGTCGAAGAATTTGTATGACCTTGCACTGGTTTGTCAAGTTCTATTTATAGGCTTCCATTTGTCAATATCATTCTATGCTGTAAACTTTCAGGTTATAGACCCTAGCATTCATGTCCCTCCACATTTTAACATAATGCATTCAGCAGCTAATACTATAATCTATTCTAGATGCTTACATTTTGCAATAAAAAAAGAAAAAAATTAAAAATAACATGGGTGATAATATTAAAAATATTAGTTTGCTTTTGCTTGTGTACGTTGATAAGATTCAGATTTTTCCGACATTTTCTCCAATTTGTTGCTGCAAATCAAAGAAAAATTCTAATTATAGATCCTATAACATTTTATTACATCAGTTTTTCCACTTTGTCCCCTGTATACAGACCGAAGTGTTTCAGGTGACATTTATATATTGATCAATAAATAACTTAACTAAACTGTAATCTATGTTGTTATTTCTTATATCTTGCAATACTCTTACAACTATGCTGTATGTTATTATGAGCTGTTTCACAGAGTGGCATGCTAGCATAATGATTAGCACGACGCTTTACAGTACCAGCGACACAGGTTCAATTCCCACTGCTGCCTGTAAGGAGTTTGTACGTTCTCCCTATGACCACATAAGTTTCCTCCAGGTGCTCTGGTTTTTTCCCACAGTCCAAAGGCATTCTGGTTAGTAGGTTAATTGCTTATGTAAATTGTCCTGTGATTAAACTAGGAATAAATTGAAAGATCGCTGGGTGGCACTGCTCCAAATGCCGGAAGGGCCTATTCTGCACTGTATCTCAATAAATAAATAAATTAGAATTTTGTGATAATCATAGAGTCATTGTGAGGGGCAGGCCATGCCTCGCAAGCTTGATTGATTTTTTCAGGAAGTGACAAAACAAATTGATAAAAGTAGGGTGGTGATATGGATCTTAGTAGGATATTAGACAAGGTTCCCCAAGGTAGGCTCATTCAGAAAATCACATGGCATAGGATCAAGGGAAATATGGATGTCTGAGTGGATTCAGAATTGGCTTGTCCATGGAAGGCAGAGAGTGGTAGTAGATGGAGTGGACTCTGACTGAAGTACATGAGGAATTGGAAGGGTGAGTTAGTATGTATGCAGATGATGCAAAGATTAGTGGTATTGTGGTGAGTATTGAAGTTTGCTATAAGGCAATGGGCAATTAGGTAGAGAAACGGCAGATGAAGTTCAATCTAGAAAGGTGTGAACTGATATACTTCGGTAAATTGACCTTGATGGCAGAATACAGGGTTAGTGGTAGGATTCTTAGTAGTGTGTAGGAACAGAGGGATCTTGAGGTGACATGGCCAGTGGTAAAAGCAGATACATTATGGACATTTAAGTGACTCTTGATAGGTACATGGATGAGAGAAAAATGGAGGGCTATCTCGGAGGGAAGGGTTAGATTGATCTTGGAGTAGGCTAAAAAGTTGGACTGTACTGTGCTGGTAAATTAAATGCATAGATGCTTTTAGACAATATTTTTTTTTTGTTTTTACCTCAGGTGCATTGCTCATCTGACCCACATATCCTTTGGATTTGCACAAACCCACCGGACTTTCACAGTGTACAGTCTATTAAAATAAATGATGGAAAAGGTTACTTTTTGGTTGACCTTAGCCATAAGGATTTTGGAAATGATTTGTCTTTTGTAGCCTCAAACCTACTCATACAATAGCATCAATGTCACAAAGTTCATCGGATTTCTGTTCCATATAACCAGCAATAGATGCAAATGGCAGAGATGACACCGAATAGCTGAGGCAATAGGCTTGCACTGATTGACTCACTGTGAAACAAATTTGTGAAAATGTTATAAGCTGGTTAGAAAGTAGCACCATGACACTGAGACCAAGTATAATAAGTTGCTTGTGACACAGCGCCATGTTCATTTCTTTCTGCAGCATTTAGCAGGTTCGTAGCATGATGCTTTCTCTTCAGACCACCATCTTCTTTGGAATCCTTTCTCCCACTTAGTTGAGATGTGAGAAAGACTTTGTCTGATTAATTCATGGAGTTCCCAAAAATATTTTTAACAAGGTAGGCTGAAATAGAAAATGGCAGTGAGGTTCCTACCAGGAGAAACAATGATATTAAGGACCAACTCCAAATATTTTAACTACCTTTATTTTACCTTTCCTGCAGAGTCAACTTCCCCATCTCATGCTACCCCATTGTCACAATGCTTTTCAAATCAGCTAATTTCTGCCTCCATCCAGGGAGCTTAAAACATCTTCCTGAAGCAGTATCTCCTCATTTCATTGTTAATTAGATGATGCTTATTCCAAGGTTGGACTGTAGTTTTAAATGCAGAAGAAAGAATCATAGACTCATAGAGTCATAGAAAAGTACAGCACAGAAAGCAACATTCAGCCCATCTAGTCCATGCCAAGTCATTTAATCTGCCTACTGCCATTGACCTACATGGGACCAAAGCCCTCCATACCCCTACCATACCTGTATCTATCTGAACTTCTCTTAAACATTGAAATTGAGCTTGTATGCACCACTTGTGCTGGCAGCTTGTTCCAAACTCTTTGGCCCTCTGATATAAGAAGTTTTCCCTCATGTTTTCCTTAAACTTTTCATCTTTCAACCTTAACCCATGACCTCTGGTTGTAATCCCACCCAACCTCAGTGGAAAAAGCCTGCTTGCATTTACCTATCTATACTCCTCATAATTTTGTATACATCTATCAAATATCCTCTCAGTCATCAATGTTCCAATGAATAAAGTCCTAACCTACTAAATCTTTCCTTATAATTCAGGTCTTCCAGACCCGGCAACGTACTTATAAATTGTCTTTGTATTCTCTCAGCCTTACTTACATCTTTTCTGTAGCTAGGTGACCAAAACTGCACACAATACTCCAGATTAGGCCTTACTAGTGTCTTATACAACTTCTACATAACATCCCATCTCCTGTACTCAGTATTTTGATTTATGAAGACCACTGTGCCAAAAGCTTTCCTTATGACCCTATCAACCTGTGGGTCCTTATGACCCTATCAACACCACTTTCAATGAATTATGGACCTGTATTCCCAGATCCCTTTGTTCTACAGCACTCCTCAGGACCCTCCCGTTCACTTTGTAAGACCTAGCCTGATTAGTTCTACCAAAGTGCAACACCTCATAATTGTCTGCATTAAATTCCATCTGCCATTTTTCAGCCCATTCTTGCAGCTGGTCCAGATCCCACCAGGCCATGACAGCCTTTCTCACTGTCCAATCTTGGAGTCATCCACAAACTTTCCGATCCGGTTAACCACATTATCATTCAGATCGTTAACGTAGATGACAAACAACAGTGGACCTGTCACCAATCCCTGCGGCACTCCACTAGTCACAGATCTCCAGTCAGAGAGGCAACCATCTACTACAACTCTCTGGCTTCTCCCAAAAAGCCAAAGTTTAATCCAAATTACTCCCTCATCTTGAATGCCGAACAACTGAAACTTCTTGACTCATTTCCCCTACAGGACCTTGTCAAATGCTTACTAAAGCCCATATAAACAACATGCATTGCCTTGCCTTCATCAACTTTCCTGGTAAGTTTCTTGAAGAACTCTATAAGATTGGTTAGACGTGACCTACCACGCACAGAAACTTATATATCCGGTCCCAGAGATTACCTTCCAATAACCCGATGTCAGGCTCACAAGCCTATAACTGTTTGGTTTACTTTTAGAGCCTTTTTTTGAACAGTAGAACAACATTGGCTATCTTCCAATCCTCTGGTACCTGACTTATCACGAAGGATGATATAAATATCTCTGCTAGGGCCCCAGGAACTTCTACACTTACCTCCAGCAGGATCTGAAAGAACAACTTGTCAGGACCTAAGGATTTATCCACCTAAACAGCTCATCCTCTGTAATCTGTATGTGGTCCATGAAGTTAATGACACTTTGCTCCACTTCTATAGACTCTGTGTCCGTCTCCTGAGTAAATGTAGATGCAAAGAGAGCTATCTGAAATCTCTCCCTCCTCTTTTGGCTCCACACATGGATTATCATTCTAGTCTTCCAGATGAACAATTTTGTCCCTTATAATCCTTTTGCTCTTAACATATCTGTAGAATCCCTTAGGATTCTTTTCACTTTATCAGCTAGAGCAACTTCATGCCTTCTTTTAGCCTTCCTGGTTTCTTTCTTAAGTGTTCTCTTGCATTTCTTATACTCCATAAGTATCCCATTTGTTCCTATCTGTTTTTTTTCTTAAGCCCGGTCTCAAAACCTCTTGACAATCAAGGTTCCTACACTTATTATCTTTACCTTTTATTCTGACAGGCATATACAAGCCTTGCACTCAAAAAATTTTCGCTTTTGAAGGCCTGACACTTACCATACACTTTTGCCAGAAAACAGCCCATGCCACTCCACACTTGCCAGCTCCTTTCCGATATCAAAATTAGCCTTTCTCCAACTTAGAATCTCAACTCACGGACCAGACCTATCTTTTCTCATATTTAATTTGAAACTACTGGCATTATGATCAGTAGAACAAACTTCTTATTTCCTAATCACACATTGTCTCATTGGAACCTCAACGTATTGATTAAGGAAACTTTCCTGAACACATTTGCCAAAGTCCAGCCCTTCTATTCCTTCTACAGTAAGGGAAAGATTGTCCCAGCATCTACCCCAGCTTAAATTAATTTCATTTAAACATATACATTCCTTTGAAAGGACACTTAAGAAATCTATATTTTTAATGTAATTTATTTAAGCTGGGGAATATAAATCTCATCAGCTCAATCTCTTATAACATACAATTCCTGCATCCCACGAATTAATCAAATAAACATGTACATTCAAATTCTGTAGAAGAATATAGATATCCTTAGAAAAGTAGGCCAAAACAAAACATAATACACTACTTATTACTTCAACTTTAGTGCATTGAAGAAGATTCATTTCTTATTTCTTACTGGGCCTATAAGAACTATTTAGACTTCCATTGCAACCAAGATCT
Source organism: Mobula birostris (assembly GCF_030028105.1). NCBI lineage: Eukaryota > Metazoa > Chordata > Chondrichthyes > Myliobatiformes > Myliobatidae > Mobula > Mobula birostris. The sequence goes on along the minus strand of NC_092373.1, from coordinate 76,471,316 downwards.
CCAACAACAAGATGTTTGCAGAATGGTATCTAATTCCAATCTGATTTATTTCATCCCAGCAGTCAATTTCTCGGATTTAGTTGCTGTGAAATTAATCGACGGTACCCAAAAGAGATTCAGCAGTTTCATTTTCCCAGACTTTATATCTAGAACAGTCAGTTTACAGCTCATGTCGTTAGTCCAACATTAAACATTGACCCCTTTAAAATGAAGCACAGACTCTAAGCCGTCCATGTAGACAAATGTATCTGTGCATAAACTGTAAAGAGATCCATACCAGAAATCAGCTGAGATATCTTCAGTTTAATCAGTTAGGTAAATATAGAAGCACATGAGAACAAGGAGCTTTACACAACCATAATGAGGCTATCATTAAAAGAAGAGATTCTGTGGATACTGGAAATCCAGAACAGCAGACACAAAATGCTGGAGGAACTCAGCAGGTCAGACAGCATCTATGGAAAGGAATAAACAGTCGATGACTTGAGTGAGACCTTTCATCAGGATTTAATGTAGCCTGTCTGAATATCCACATATTTACTTGAAAGACAGACGAAGAATGTAAAGTTCTCCCACAAATATATATTTAAAGTGTTGTACATTAATGCATCAATGATTCAGCACCTGGAAGACAAAACTGGCAAGAGAAAAATGAACCTAAATTCTGACTTGCTAATGTTTAGTTAAATATCTTCAAGAAGATCCCATTATTTAGCATATTCATACTCCATGAACTCTTGCATTTTGTTTAAATTGCATTTAGTAGGTTTACACCTACTAAATAAAATAGCTTACAAGACAATAATTCTAAATTAACAGGTTAGTATTTTGTATTGAGAAAATTACTAAAACATGTTGTGATAAAAGGATTATGGAACTTACCTGCATATGTTCCAGAACAAACGAGCAGTTTCAAGACCAACAGTGATATTAAGCTAGCATTAATTGATGGATTGTGACCCATTAGTTCTTTGCACTCTTTTCCTAACTCCTTTGGTTGATCTGATCAAGATAATGAGTGAATTCAACCTCCTGCACTGTATTTGTTTTCTAAAGATATCAACTGCTTGAAAACCCTTGCGTTTAGCACCATAAACATGCACACCTGTGACAAAAGCAAGACTTTACACACTGGTTTCCTCTTTCTCTTTTCATGTTTTATACTTAAGTCGCAAAGCTGCAGGATAATTCTTACCAAGGATTTGTAAAGTTATTATTTTACATCTGTTCAGACTTCCTTTGAAGCTCTTACTATTTGTAGAATATGGAATACATCTGTATTTTATTGTCTAAAGTAGTACGAGTTAAAATATAGAACTACATCATGTTGGCATTAACATAAGAACGTTTTCCAAGGTTTGGTGAATTGACTCCTCTTTTGGTACCTTGTTAAAATTTGCTAGAGTAAATTAAAAGCCTGTAGGAAGATTGCCCTGCCATGCTCTTGTGAAACATATAAAAACAGATGTCCTCAGCTAGTCTGGCAACAACTATGAAGAGAGAAACAAAGGTAACATTTCAGAGATAGCAGCAGAAATCTCACCTCTATTACAATTAACATAACCACAACAGCAACAAGGCCGCTGATTTCTCAGGGAAGGTTTTCCTGGTAATGAATTGCATAGTCAAAAAGTTCATGGTTTCTTTTACATGTTTAGTCTATGTCTTGGCCCACCCGATATACCTGTGACCAGGTGACCTAATGTCTTGTGCATAGAACCAGAACAAAAATGCAATATCTAGTCACAAGTCATGGTGTAATCCTGGGTAACTGTGTTACTTATAAGTGCAATTTAGAGTGATACATAAAATTACTAGGCTCAAAGTAGTAAAGAGATGTCACCTGTATTTGAAAAGCTTGTGTCCTTTCTTCTGCATATCACATACATTACCATTATTCCCAGGCACTGCAAAGGATATTAAATTATTTGTTTGCTGGGAAAAGTTATGATGTGGACAGAAAACATGACACTTTTATTTTTTGTTGGATCACGTAAATTAAAGGAGTGCACATTTAACAGTTGAATTTATGCTGTTGCCACAAGATTCACTTAACTTGTAGGCTCATAAATTATCCCCATTGATTCCGTACTGACCATCACACCCCCATTAAAATAATCTGATTTTAATCCTCCCAGTATTCCTTTAAAATCTCCAAAACTCTATGACTTATCCACATATTGGGAAAAATTTACTGCAGCCAGTTATCTTGCCAATTGTATGTTTTTGTAATTTTGTTGGAAACCAGAGCACTCCGAGGAAATTCACATAGTCACAGGGAGAATGTGCAACCTCTGATCAGACAGCACTGAAGATTGGGACTAAATCTGAGTCCTGAAAGCGTGGGGTAGCAGCTCTAATAGCTGTGTCACTGTTCTACTGAAAACCCGATAAAGCAGTCTAGAATGACTCCCTGTATAGTATTAAGAGTCATAATCCAGTGGTACTGAAGACTGGTGTACTGCTTCAGCAATCCATTAACTGAATAAGATTATTCACCAGAAGCCAAGGTTAAAATATACAATATGAGTCTGTAACACACTAGGTCTATAGTTACTCACTGAGCTATCAGAAAGCAACTATTTCTGGAATAGTTTATTATGTTTCCAGGTGTTAAATAATATATATGCGCAAATAAAACTGGTGTATATAATCATCATCAGCAAACAAAGATGCTTTTTGGAACAGTCTAATCTACTTATTTTGTATTAAAATACAATGGATTCTGTTTAATCAGGCCATCAGTTAATCGGGCAGCCACTTATTTGGGACAACTCTTTAAGAACAAAAGCTAATAGAGAAAATAGCCAGGATTCCCTTTATTTATTTGGGATATAGCGCCACTTAATTGGTAAAGGTTACTATTGCCCAAAGTTTCTAAACAGCGTCAGTCACGTGCACTTGTGTGGCCATTAGACACTACACGGTGCTTAGAGTGAACAGTTTTTAAAGCATCAGTTGTGCATACTTGTGTTATATTATCGATTTGGGCTGGCGGATGCAATTGTCGAACACATTTTTTGTGTTGAAGCACCAAGTCAGGAAATAAGAAGTCGAAGAAAGAGATGGCAGAAGACAATAGACAATAAGTGCAGGAGTAGGCCATTTGGCCCTTTGAGCCAACACTGCCATTCACTATGATCATAGCTGATCATCCACAATCAGTACCCTGTTCCTGCCTTCCCCCCATATCCCTTGACTCCACTATCTTTAGGAGCTCTATCTAACTCTTTCTTGAAAGAACCCAGAGAATTGGCCTCCACTGTCTCCTGAGGCAGAGCATTCTACAGATCCACAGCCCTCTGTGTGAAAAAGTTTTTTCTCAACACTGTTCTAAATGGTCTACCCCTTATTCTTAAACTGTGGCCTCTGGTTTTGGACTCCCCCAACATCGGGAACATGTTTCCTGCCTCTAACGTGTCCAATTCCTTAATAATCTTATATGTTTCAATCAGATCCCCTCTCATCCTTCTAAATTCCAGTGTATGCAAGCCCAGTCGCTCCAATCTTTCAACATATGACATTCCTGCCATCCCTGGAATTAACCCAGTGAACCTATGCTGCACTCCCTCTATAGCAAGAATGTCCTTCCTCAAGTTTGGAGACCAAATGGCACACAATACTCCAGGTGGGGTCTCACCAGAGTCTTGTACAACTGCAGAAGGACCTCTTTGGTCCTATACTCAACTCCCCTTGTTATGAAGGCCAACATGCCATTAGCTTTCTTCACTGTCTGCTGTACCTGCATGCTTACTTTCAGTGACTGATGAACAAGGACACCTAGATCTGGGGATTTATCAGCCTTCAGTTCCATCAGTTTACCCAACACCATTTTCTGCTTAATGCGAATTTCCTTCAGTTCCTCCATTACACTAGGTCTTCTGGCCACTATTACATCTGGGAGATTGTTTGTGTCTTCCCTAGTGAAGACAGATCCAAAGTACCTGTTCAGTTCGTCTGCCATTTCCTTGTTCCCCATAATAATTTCACCTGTTTCTGTCTTCAAGGGCCCAAATTTGTTCTTAACTAATTTTTTCCTCTTCACATACCTAAAGAAGCTTTTACTATCCTCTTTTATATTCTTGGCTAGCTTACCTTCGTACTTCATCTTCCCCCCCCCCGCCCCCATATTGCCTTTTTAGTTATCTTCTGTTGCTCCTTAAAAGTCTCCCAATCCTCTGGCTTCCCACTCATCCTTGCTATGTTATACTTCCTTTCTTTTATTTTTATACTGTCCTTGACTTCCCTTGTCATCCACAGTCACCCCTTACTCCCCTTAGAATCTTTCTTCCTCTTTGGAATGAACTGATCCTGCACCTTCTGTATTATTCCCAGAAATACCTGCCATTGTTGTTCCACTGTCATCCCTGCTAGGATATCTTTCCTGTCGACTTTGGCCAGTTCCTCCCTCATGGATCCATAGTCCCCTTTGTTCAACTGTAATACTGACACTTCCGATTTTCTCTTCTCCCTCTCAAATTGTAGATTAAAACTTATCATATTATGGTCACTACCTCCTAACGGCTCCTTTACCTTGAGTTCCCTTATCAGACCTGACTCATTACTCAACACTAAATCCAGAATTGCCTTCTCCCTGGTAGGCTCCAGTACAAGCTGTTCTAAGAATCCATCTCTGAGGCATTCCACAAACTCCCTTTCTTGGGGTTCAGTACCAACTTGATTTTCTCAGTCTACCTGCATGTTGAAATCCCCCATAACAACCGTAATATTACCTTTGCGATATGCCAATTTTACCTTTTGATTTAACTTGCACCCTATATCCAGGCTACTGTTTGGGGGCCTGTAGATAGCTCCCATTAGGGTCTTTTTGCCCTTACAGTTTCTCAGTTCTGTCCATACTGACTCTACTTCTCCTGATTCTATGTCCCCCCCTTGCAAGGGACTGAATTTCATTCCTCGCCAACAGAGCCACCCCACCCCCTCTGCCAACCGGTCTGTCCTTTCGATAGGATGTATATCACTGAAAATTCATTTCCCAGCCCTGGTCCTCTTGCAGCCATGTCTCTGTTATTCCCACAACATCATACTTGCCAATTTCCAACTGAGCCTCAAGCTCATCCACTTTATTTCTTATACTCTATGCATTCATATATATGCTTAGATCTCTGAGGACCTAATCTGGTCTCAACATATGTTGATAGACAATGATATATCTGAACTTGAACTAATGACTACAAAGGACGCCAAGAAATTTATTGTTGGATTACGACACTACTTCATGCAGAAACACGATGCAGGCAGTCTATTACCTACACTAGGTGCCTGTGCTGATTATTAAAGCACATTCAAGGGAGTATTCAAGGCCATTTTCAACCTCTCACTGCTACAGGCGGATGTTCCTACTTGCTTCAGAAAAGTAACAATTATACCAGTACCTAAGAACAATAATGCGGGCTGCCTTAATGATTCATGCCCGGTAGCACTCATATCTACAGTGATGAAATGCTTTGACAGGTTGGTGATAACTAGACTGAACTCCTGCCTCAGCAAGGACCTGGACCCACTGCAATTTGCCTGTTACCACAACAGGTCAATGGCTCTTCACATGGCTTTAGACTACCTGAACAACACAGACACCTATGTCAGTATGTTGTTCATTGACTATGCCTCAGTATTTAATACCATCATTCCCACAACCCTGATTGAGAAGAACCTGGGCCTCTGTACTTCCCTCTGGAATTGGATCTTTGTTTTCCTAACCGGAAGACCACAATCTGTGTGGATTGGTGATAATATCTCCTCCTCACTGATGATCAACACTGGTGCACCTCAGGGGTGTGTGCTTAGCCCACTGCTCTCTATGCCTACCCACCCATGACTGTGTGGCTAGGCATAGCTCAAATACCATCTATAAATTTGCTCACGATACAACCATTGTTAGTAGAACCTCAGATGGAGAGGGGAGGGTGTACAGGAGTGAGATATGCTGACTCATGGGGTGGTGTTGCAGCAACAACCTGACACTCAGCACCAGTAAGACGAAAGAGCTGACTGTGGACTTCAGGAAGTGTAAGACTAAGGAACACATACCAATCCTCATAGAGGGATCAGAAGTGGAGTGAGTGAGTCGTTCCTGGGTGTCAAGATCTCTGAGGACCTAACCTGGTCCCAACATATCAATGCAGTTATAAACAAGACAAGACAGTGGCTATACTTCATAAGGAGTTTGAAGTGATTTGGCATGTCAACAAATACACTCAAAAACTTCTATAGATGTCCTGTGGAGACCATTCTGACAGGCTGCATCACTGTCTAGTGGGGGGGGGGGGCTACTGCACAGGACCAAAAGAAGTGAAAGAGGCTCCATTTGGGTACTAGCCTACAAAGTACCCTGGACATCTTCAGGGAGCGGTGTCTCAGAAAGTCAGCATCCATTATTAAGGACCTCCAGCACCCAGGGCATGCCCTTTTCTCATTGTTACCATCAGGTAGGAGGTACAGAAGCCTGAAGGCACGCACTCAGTGATTCAGGAACAGCTTCTTCCCCTCTACCATCCGATTCCTCAATGGACATTGAACCCTTGGACACTACCTCACTTTTTTTATATAATTTTTGTTTTTTGCATGATGTTTAATCTACTCAATATACGTATATTGTAATTGATTTATTTATTTATTTATTATTATTACTATTTTAATTTTTTTCCTTCTTCTATATTATGTATTGCATTGAAGAGCTGCTGCTAAGTCAGCAAATTTGACGACACATGCCGTGATAATAAACCTGATTCTGATTTGGTTCATTTACAGCCAATCAAAAGAACACAGCAGCATACACTGGATGAATTCCTCCACAGATAACTATTAGGAACTAATACACAATTTTATAGTATGTAGTAGTTTCGGTAGTGTACTAATTTGTTCTGTATTTCACTTAAATACATAATTTGTTACTCAGTTAAATATTCCAAAGACGGTTAGTTGGGTAATTGGTCACATGGCTGTAATTCAGTGGGACGGGCCTTTTACCATGCTGGATCTCTTAATGTGGTGTGGCCTTTGGCTCAAGAACATGCCAGAAACATAGAAACATAGAAAACCTACAGCACAATACAGGCCCTTCGGCCTACAATGCTGTGCCGAACATGTACTTACTTTAGAAATTACCTAGGCTTACCCATAGCCCTCGATTTTTCTAAGCTCCATGTACCTATCTAGGAGTCTCTTAAAAGACCTTATTGTATCCATCTCCACCGCTGCCACCGGCAGCAACTCACCACTCTCTGTGTAAAAAAACTTACCCCTGGCATCTCCTTTGTACCTACTTCCAAGCAACTTAACACTATGCCCTCTCGTGTTAACCATTTCAGCCCTGGACAAAAGCCTCTGACCGTCCACACGATCAGTGCCTCTCATCATCTTGTACACCTCTATCAGGTCACCTCACATCCTCCATCACTCCAACGGGAAAAGGTTGAGTTCACTCAACCTGTTCTCATAAGGCATGCTGCCCAATCCAGGCAAAATCCTTTTAAATCTCCTCTGAATTCTTTCTATGGTTTCCACATCCTTCCTGTAGTGAGGTGACCAGAACTGAGCACAGTACTCCAAGTGGGGTCTGAGCAGGATCCTATATAGCTGAAACATTACCTCTTGGTTCCTAAATTCAATCCCATGGTTGAAGGCCAATGCACCCTATGCCTTCTTAACCACAGAGTAAACCTGCGCAGCAGCTAAATGGTGAAATAATGTCTGCACAAACTATTACTATTATACAAATACACACAAAAAAGTTGCTGGTGAACGCAGCAGGCCAGGCAGCATCTCTAGGGAGAGGAATAGTCGACGTTTTGGGCCGAGACCCTTCGTCAGGACTAACTGGAGGAAGAGCTAGTAAGAGATTTGAAAGTGGGAGGGAGAGGGGGAGATCTGAAATGATAGGAGAAGACAGGAGGGGGAGGGATGGAGCCAAGAGCTGGACAGTTGATTGGCAAAAGGGATATGAGAGGATCATGGGACAGGAGGCCCAGGGAGAAAGAAAAGGGGGAGGAGGGGAAGCCCAGAGGACGAGCAAGGGGTATAGTGAGAGGGACAGATGGAGAAAAAGAATGTGTGTATATAAATAAATAAATAACTGATGGGGTACGAGGGGGAGGTGGGGCATTAGCAGAAGCTTGAAAAGTCAATGTTCATGCGATTAGGTTGGAGGCTACCCAGATGGAATATAAGGTGTTGTTCCTCCAACCTGAGTGTGGCTTCATCTTTACAGTGGAGGAGGCCGTGGATAGACATAGCAGAATGGGAATGGGACGTGGAATTAAAATGTGTGGCCACTGGGAGATCCTGCTTTCCCTGGCAGACAGAGCGTAGGTGTTCAGCGAAATGATCTCCCAGTCTTCGTCGGGTTTCACCAATATACAGAAGGCCGCATCAGGAGCACCAGACGCAGTATATCACCCCAGCCGACTCACAGGTGAAGTGTCGCCTCACCTGGAAGGACTGTCTGGGGCCCTGAATGGTGGTGAGGGAGGAAGTGTAAGGGCATGTGTAGCACTTGTTCCACTTACAAGGATAAGTGCCAGGAGGAAGATTGGTGGGGAGCGATGGGGGGACGAATGGACAAGGGAGTCATGTAGGGAGCGATCCCTGTGGAAAATGGAGGGGGGGCGGGAGGGAAAGATGTGCTTAGTGGTGGGATCCCGTTGGAGGTGGCGGAAGTTACAGAGAATAATATGTTGGACCTGGGGGCTGGTGGGGTGGTAGGTGAGGACAAGGGGAACCCTATTCCTAGTGGGGTGGCGGGAGGATGGAGTGAGAGCAAATGTGCGTGAAATGGGGGAGATGCGTTTGAGAGCAGAGTTGATGGTGGAGGAAGGGAAGCCCCTTTCTTTAAAAAAAGGACATCTCCTTCATGCTGGAATGAAAAGCCTCATCCTGAATCTTCATTTACCTTACCTGAACTCTGACACTATGGCATAAATAAATAAGCCACAGATCTAAAGATGGGATGTGATAATGCGACTTTCTGGTACATTCAATCATAAATTGAAATTGAGCCACTGTTCAGAAAAGAAAAACTGGGGCACGTTAACCCCTTGACATCTCTATGGGAGTCAGGAACACTTTAAATCATAGACAAATGGAAATAAGAAGATATTTTACAATAAACAGTTGTAATTATGGGTTTTCTTCCGGCACAATAGTTGAGATTGTGTTCAATTATTTTATGTGTAACATAATTCCCTTGATAACTCTTCCCACCCCTCCACTTCCTCTTTCAGGCATCTTGCAAAATTACTTTTTCCACTTCTTATCCTGAGAACTGAAGGCCTAAGGACATGGATGTTATGCTACTAAATAATATAGTTTCACACCCATGGAAACATCATCAAAATCAATTTCACAATAATTGCATCACCAGCCTACGCAGTGATACAAGTGTCATCCACCCAGCATCAGTCTCAATCAATCCATCAACACCAAGATCAAATAATCATAAGCACTCTGCTCAGCAATTACCACCACTCTGCTATACCATTTGCACATACCTCTCTGACACACAAATGCCATTAACCCCACTAAGTGCACACACAACACACAGAAAACACACACATACACATAGGCGCGCGCGCGCACACATACACACACACACACACACACACACCTTAGAACTTGCACGCAATCCCAAATATACAATTACAGCAGACATATCTGAAAGATGCTTTGGTTAGACCACACTGGGAGGATTGTGAGCAGTTTTTGGTCTCTTACAGCACAGTACAGGCCCTTCGGCCTACAATGTTATGCCAAACATGTACTTACTTTAGAAATTACCTAGGCTTACCCTTAGCCCTCTATTTTTCTAAGCTCCATGTACCTATTTAGGAGTCTCTTAAAAGTCCTTATTGTATCCGCCTCCACCACCTAAAGATGTATTTAAGTGAAATACAGAATAAATAAGAACACTACCGAAACTACTACATACTATAAAATTGTGTATTAGTTCCTAATAGTTATCTGTGGAGGAATTCATCCAGTGTATGCTGCTGTGTTCTTTTGATTGGCTGTAAATGAACCAAATCAGAATCAGGTTTATTATCACGGCATGTGTCGTCAAATTTGCTAACTTAGCAGCAGCTCTTCAATGCAATACATAATATAGAAGAAGAAGGAAAAAAATTAAAATAGTAATAATAATAAATAAATAAATAAATAAATTACAGTATATGTATATTGAGTAGATTAAAAATCATGCAAAGGATATGCTGGCGTAGGAGACAGTCCAGAGGAGCTTCACAAGAACGATCCTGGGAATGAAAGGGTTAATGTAAAGAGGAGTGTTTAATGGCTGTGAGCCTGTACTCACTGGAGTTTAGAAGAATGACGGGGATTTCATTGAAACCCATCAAATATTGAAAGGAGAGGATGTTTACTATAGTGTGTGAGTCTAGGACCAGAGGGCACAGCCTCAGACTAGAAGGATAACCTTTGAGAACAGAGATGAGGAGGAATTTCTTTGGCCATAGGGAGGTGAATTTGTGGAATTCATTGCCACAGATGGCTGTGGAAGCTATGTCCTTGGGTATAGCTAAAGTGGTGGATGATAGGTTCTTGGTTAGCAAGGGCATCAAAAGTTACAGGGAGAAGGCAGGAGAATGGGGTTGAGAGGGATAATAAATCAGCCATGATGGAATAGTGAAGCAGATTCAATGAGCTGATTGACCTGATTCTGCTCCTATGTCTTCCAGTCTTACAAATTACACTTCAGTTGTTGAAGGCTAAGTATAACTGGCTTGGAATTACAATCCCAATGGGGACAAGCTCTGTTGTAGCAGATCTTTGTTCTGGAGGAGCTTTTTTGAGAGCCATTACCAGGGAGTTTATCACTGACACAAAAAAAAATGGCATGCCTTAGTTGGGAGTCATTTTATCTTTAATTTGTAGGTAGGACTTGCTTTTGCCCACACATTTACTCATGTTACTGAACACAATTTCCTGCCGCAGTATGAGAGCCTTGCTTTGTTACTTGTGAGCTGTTAAAGCCTTGCTTATTTTCTATGAGATTTTGTTACTATGATAATACACCAATGCTCAGGACGTTGGTACTGTACTAGCAGATTTTCCAAACTTTTGGATGCTATATACCAACACATTTGCAATGCACCTTTTTTAATATATTAGTCAGTATTATAATAAATTTTCCAGTGACTTAAATAAGTTTAAGGGGAAGCTAAATCCTGGTTGGATTAAAGCAAGTGCAGGAACCAGGGCTTCATAAGTCTAAAAAGTAGTGTAAAGTCCCAGTGAGCTGACACGGAGCCAGAGGACAGTTACGGAGAGCAGAACAAGAGATCGGAGACCCCAGTGAGCAGAAATCTAGCGTGAGAACTAGGGCCTTGGTTAGTAAATGGGACATGGGAACCAGTGAAACAAGAGTACAGCAGACAACACCTGGGATGTCTGAATATTTATCTAGCTGATTCCTTACTTACCTACTGCCACTTACGCTGCTAGCATTTAGGGAAACAATGAAGGTCCTCCATCTTCGGTGGGGTTCAGGCCTCCTTCATCATGTCAGCAGCTTCCTCTTGATTTTCGCTGATCTCAGTCATGTGTGTCCAGGGTGGAGACTCAGGAATACCATCACACTCAGATGTGGAAAGATTCTTCATTGCTGTTTCTGTAACAATTTTGTTTTACCATTCAGGACTGTTGGCCCTCAGCTGATCACCCAAACCTGGAGGACTGGCGGACCAGTCTTAGTCTGTCAACTACCCTCTGACCTGTTTGGCATGGGTGATCCTACCAAGAGCCAAAGCATAAATCCCTGACTCCAGCCAACATAGCTCTCTGGGTCATTGAGGCTTGTGAGCCTCCAAACCACAACAAGGCTGTGATCCTCTTAGAGGGACCTAGCTGATAATCAGGACTTTACTGGAGTATGAAATATTTTAAAATATATTTAAATACATTGTTAAAAATTAACAAAGAGCTATCCAAATCCATCTGGTTTCTGTTCGTTAGTATTTTATTTCGGTCACAGACCATGCAAACTCTGAGTCATTAAGACTCCACCTACCAGTTCAAAGTTTTACTATTTAATTGCTATGAAATACATTGTGCATGACTGAAGAAAAGAACTTTAGAAATGAGTAACACGATTTTGAATGATTCATAATTCTGTTCTCTTCAGAATTTCCATTACAAGTTGTAAAAATTAATGAGCTGCTTCAAGCCCTAAAAGGGGAAAATTTAGTGACCCACTTCAAGCCTAAAGGGGGAAAATTCATTAACAAAGCCTTTATCAAAACTTAGATTGATGAAGGATTTGTTAACGAATGACAATGTAATTGTACCACTAGGATATTAAATGTTTATTGAGAAGCCCTAGATATGAACAAGAGCTTTAGCGTTTAAACTCCACTCTGCACAAATGATTAAATTTGTACTTCTTACATGAAATACCAGGGACAGTGGAAGAAAAACCTTCCACCGGGGCTTGTATCATTATCAATGCTGTTGTGAATCCAAAATGAAAACTAAGCACTTAGGATGAAGCATTCAAAGTTTAAGAGATCTGTAAAAAGGAGGTCAGTGCCCAGAGAAAGCTGTTAACTTTTAAAAGCTTGCAAATTAATTGAGTAAAGGAGACTTGAAGGGGATAGAATGGTCATGTATTGTAGTTTTAAGATAAATATGGGCATCATTATTTCCACAACATGAGGCCACAGAAAGAAGGATAGTATATGGACTATCAAAAACTCAAAATGAAGTTTGAGACTACTGTATTGATGTTGAAAATGTAGAGGAAGACAAAGCAGATTGTGGGTAATAAATGTGGGTTAGGTTGAGAGATAAGAGAATGATTGACTATCAGAGTAAAAACTGCACCAATTCTGCATTCGACTGTGTAATCCAGGATCACCTTTCTTCTTCATCTGGGTTTTGAATTTATTGTTAATAACAATATCTTAGACAGCATACTCCATTTGACATATGTTTTCCAGCTTTTTGTAGTCTTCTTTGTCTAAAAACTGAGCACAATTATCCAGCAAGCAACCGCAACACGGAGCATAAAAATGGCTGGTGTGATTGCTGGCCAAAGTTAAACTAGGTGATCTCATTTGATAATGCCCACGTAAGTGTGGGCAGCAAAGGGTTTGCAAGCACAGGATCACTGATGTTGGCAAAAATTGATGAGGAAACAAAAATACAGAAATATTAAATGCTGTTTCTTTTTAAATTTATATCAAACTTAAAAGAAATTACATAGAAACATAGAAACATAGAAAATAGGTGCAGGAGTAGGCCATTCGGCCCTTCGAGCCTGCACCGCCATTTATTATGATCATGGCTGATCATCCAACTCAGAACACCGCCCCAGCCTTCCCTCCATACCCCCTGACCCCCGTAGCCACAAGGGCCATATCTAACTCCCTCTTAAATATAGCCAATGAACTGGCCTCAACTGTTTCCTGTGGCAGAAAATTCCACAGATTCACCACTCTCTGTGTGAAGAAGTTTTTCCTAATCTCAGTCTTAAAAGGCTTCCCCTCTATCCTCAAACTATGACCTCTCGTTCTGGACTTCCCCAACATCGGGAACAATCTTCCTGCATCTAGCCTGTCCAATCCCTTTAGGATCTTATACGTTTCAATCAGATCCCCCCTCAATCTTCTAAATTCCAACGAGTACAAGCCCAGTTCATCTAGTCTTTCTTCATATGAAAGTCCTGCCATCCCAGGAATCAATCTGGTGAACCTTCTCTGTACTCCCTCTATGGCAAGGATGTCTTTCCTCAGATTAGGGGACCAAGACTGCACACAATACTCCAGGTGTGTTCTCACCAAGGCCTTGTACAACTGCAGTAGTACCTCCCTGCTCCTGTATTCAAATCCTCTCGCTATAAATGCCAGCATACCATTCGCCTTTTTCACCGCCTGCTGTACCTGCATGCCCACTTTCAATGACTGGTGTATAATGACACCCAGGTCTCGTTGCACCTCCCCTTTTCCTAATCGGCCACCATTCAGATAATAATCTGTTTTCCTATTTTTGCCACCAAAGTGGATAACTTCACATTTATCCACATTAAATTGCATCTGCCATGAATTTGCCCACTCATCCAACCTATCCAAGTCACCCTGCATCCTCTTAGCATCCTCCTCACAGCTAACACTGCCACCCAGCTTCGTGTCATCCGCAAACTTGGAGATGCTGCATTTAATTCCCTCATCCAAGTCATTAATATATATTGTAAACAAGTGGGGTCCCAGCACTGAGCCTTGCAGTACCCCACTAGTCACCGCCTGCCATTCTGAAAAGGTCCCGTTTATTCCCACTCTTTGCTTCCTGTCTGCTAACCAACTCTCCACCCACACCAATACCTTACCCCCAATACCGTGTGCTTTAAGTTTGCACACTAATCTCCTGTGTGGGACCTTGTCAAAAGCCTTCTGAAAATCCAAATATACCACATCCACTGGTTCTCCCCTATCCACTCTACTAGTTACATCCTCAAAAAATTCTATGAGATTCGTCAGACATGATTTTCCTTTCACAAATCCATGCTGACTTTGTCCGATGATTTCACCGCTTTCCAAATGTGCTGTTATCACATCCTTGATAACTGACTCCAGCAGTTTCCCCACTACCGACGTTAGGCTAACCAGTCTATAATTCCCCGGTTTCTCTCTCCCTCCTTTTTTAAAAAGTGGAGTTACATTAGCCACCCTCCAATCCTCAGGAACTAGTCCAGAATCTAACGAGTTTTGAAAAATTATCACTAATGCATCCACTATTTCTTGGGCTACTTCCTTAAGCACCCTGGGATGCAGACCATCCGGCCCTGGGGATTTATCTGCCTTCAATCCCTTCAATTTACCTAACACCACTTCCCTACTAACATGTATTTCGCTCAGTTCCTCCATCTCACTGGACCCTCTGTCCCCTACTATTTCTGGAAGATTATTTATGTCCTCCTTAGTGAAGACAGAACCAAAGTAATTATTCAATTGGTCTGCCATGTCCTTGCTTCCCATAATCAATTCACCTGTTTCTGCCTGCAGGGGAACTACATTTGTCTTTACCAGTCTTTTCCTTTTTACATATCTATAAAAGCTTTTACAGTCCGTTTTTATGTTGCCTGCCAGTTTTCTCTCATAATCTTTTTTCCCCTTCCTAATTAAGCCCTTTGTCCTCCTCTGCTGAACTCTGAATTTCTCCCAGTCCTCAGGTGAGCCACTTTCTCTGGCTAATTTGTATGCTGCTTCTTTGGAATTGATACTATCCCTAATTTCTCTTGTCAGCCACGGGTGCACTACCTTCCTTGATTTATTCTTTTGCCAAACTGGGATGAACAATTGTTGTAGTTCATCCATGCAACCTTTAAATGCTTGCCATTGCATATCCACCGTCAATCCTTTAAGTGTCATTTGCCAGTCTATCTTAGCTAATTCACGTCTCATACCTTCAAAGTCACCCCTCTTTAAGTTCAGAACCTTTGTTTCTGAATTAACTATGTCACTCTCCATCTTAATAAAGAATTCCACCATATTATGGTCACTCTTACTCTAGGGGCCTCTCACGACAAGATTGCTAATTAACCCTTCCTCATTGCTCAAAACCCAGTCCAGAATAGCCTGCTCTCTAGTCGGTTCCTCGACATGTTGGTTCAAAAAACCATCCCGCATACATTCCAAGAAATCCTCTTCCTCAGCACCTTTACCAATTTGGTTCACCCAATCTACATGTAGATTGAAGTCACCCATTATAACTGCTGTTCCTTTATTGCACACATTTCTAATTTCCTGTTTAATACCATCTCCGACCTCACTACTACTGTTAGGTGGCCTGTACACAACTCCCACCAGCGTCTTCTGCCCCTTAGTGTTACGCAGCTCTACCCATATCGATTCCACATCTTCCCGGCTTATGTCCTTCCTTTCTATTGTGTTAATCTCTTCTTTAACCAGCAACGCCACCCCACCTCCCCTTCCTTCATGTCTATCCCTCCTGAATATTGAATATCCCTGAACGTTGAGCTCCCATCCCTGGTCACCCTGGAGCCATGTCTCTGTGATCCCAACTATATCATAATCATTAATAACAATCTGCACTTTCAATTCATCCACCTTATTACGAATGCTCCTTGCATTGACACACAAAGCCTTCAGGCGCTCTTTTACAACTCTCTTAGCCCTTATACAATTATGCTGAAAAGTGGCCCTTTTTAATGCTTGCCCTGGATTTGTCGGCCTGCCACTTTTACTTTTCTCCAAAGTACTTTTTGTTTCTACCCTCACTTTACACCCCTCTGCCTCTCTGCACTGGTTCCCATCCCCCTGTAGTGAACTAACCTCCTCACGCCTAACCTCTTTAATTTGATTCCCACCCCCCAACCATTCTAGTTTAAAGTCACCTCAGTAGCCCCCGCTAATCTCCCTGCCAGGATATTGGTCCCCCTAGGATTCAAGTGCAACCCGTTCTTTTTGTACAGGTCACGCCTGCGCCAAAAGAGGTCCCAATGATCCAAAAACTTGAATCCCTGCCCCCTGCTCCAATCCCTCAGCCACGCAATTATCCTCCACCTCATCGCATTCCTACTCTCACTGTCGCGTGGCACAGGCAGTAATCCCGAGATTACTACCTTTGCGGTCCTTTTTCTCAACTCCCTTCCTAGCTCCCTATATTCTCCTTTCAGGACCTCATCCCTTTTCCTACCTATGTCATTGGTACCTCTATGTACCACGACCTCTGGCTCCTCACCCTCCCACTTCAGGATATCTTGGACACGATCAGAAATATCCCGGACCCTGGCACCAGGGAGGCAAACTACCATCCGGGTCTCTGGACTGCGTCCACAGAATCGCCTATCTGACCCCCTTACTATCGAGTCCCCTATCACAACTGCCCTCCTCTTCTTTGCCCTACCCTTCTGAGCTACAGGGCCGGACTCTGTGCCGGAGGCACGGCCACTGTCGCTTCTCCCGGGTAAGCTGTCGCCCCCCAACAGTACTCAAACAGGAATACCTGTTGTTAAGGGGCACAGCCACCGGGGTACTCCCTATTACCTGACCTTTCCCCTTCCCCCTCCTAACCGTGACCCACTTGTCTGCCTCCCGTGGCCCCATGCTAGAAATCTAAAATAAATAGAAAATATTGGTGAGGCTGCATCTGTAAAATAAAATTGACATTATATTTCAGATCCAACATTTTCTATTTTTATTTTAATTTCTTATGAACCTTTAATCTAATTACGTGTTCTGATGATTTATTCGGAGGGTCAGGGACCATGATGGATAGGGAGACATGATCGCCCACGCTGAACGGCAAGACACCTGAGTGAATGAATGATGATTTAATTTGATTTAGCTTATTTGTAAAGAATTAAGAATCTTTACTCAGTTACTCAACACCCATCTGTTGGTTTCACAAGTTGGAGCTGGTTAACCTCTGAACATACATGAGTAGGATGTGCTAACCTCCGAATCGCCAACCTGCTGCGGTACACCCTCCAAATGAGTCAGTGAAGTCGCCTTGTTGAAAAAAACTATTTTCTGATTTACTCCATTGGGTATAATAAGATTAACAGCCCATAGTTGGATGCGAGTATGTTAGCTTCACTGGTTAAGGCAAAAGATAAACAAAATACAGATATAATAATGAATAAAACTATCATAGGAAAGAACCAATTGAGACAATGAGCCTTTTCCATTTCATTCTCATTAGGATCTTCATCCTTCTGTTCTCTCAGCAACAAACGCTTGACCTTGTGGGAGAAGTTAAACACGTTCTATATCAACACGGAGAGGAAATAAATTAAAGAAATTTCTCTCTAACTACTAAGAGTGATCAATGGCCCATGATTGTGTGGGGTGAGCTCTGCAGAGTGATGTCACTGACAGTTAGGAACTTTTCAAGTATGAGTTTGTGACCTATTTAAAGTCAGCTTTGCTACGGGAGCTTACTGGGCATGAGTTCATGACCTATTTAAAGTCAACCTTGACTGGTTTAACCCTTCTTGAAATGATCAATTCCTAATGTTCAGTTGTATTCCAATTTATCACAGTGTAAGGTATACTTGTTAATGAAGCTCTGGAGGAATAACCTATTTACATTCTACAAACAAGATAAAATCTGCAGATGCTGGAGATCCAAGCAACACATGCAAACTGCTGCAGGAACTCAGCAGGCCAGGAAGCCTCTATGGAAAAATGCTAACAGTCAATGCTTCGAGCTGAGGCCCTTCAACAGGACTGGGGAGAAAAGATGAGAAAGTGGGGGGAGGGGAGGAAGAAATACAAGATAGCAGGTGATAGGTAAAAGGAGGGCAGGGGTGAATTAAAGAGCTGGGAAGTTGATTGGTGAAAGAGATAAAGGGCTGGAGAAGAGGGAAATTCTTAGAAGAAGTCAAGGGAAGGGGGAGGAGCACCAGAGGGAGGTGATAGGCAGGTAAAAGAGGGAAATGGGAAGTGGAATTAAAATGAGTGGCCACTGGGAGATCCCGCTTTTTCTTGCAGATGGAACATAGGTTTTCAGTGAAGCAGTCTCCCAGTCTATGTTTGGTCTCACTGATATACAGGAGGCCACAGCAGGAGCACCAGATGCAGCAGATGACCCCAACAGGCTCACAAGTGAAGTGCTGTCTCACCTGGAAGGACTGTTTGGGGCCCTGAATGGTAGTGAGGGAGGAGGTGCAAGGGGCAGATGTAGCACTTGTTCCGCTTACAAAGATAAGTGCCAGGAGGGAGAACAGGGAGGAGGGATGAATGGACAAGGGAGTCATGTCAGGAGCAATCCTTGCAGAAAGCAGAAAGTGGCATGGAGGGAAAGATGTGCTTGGTGGTGGGATCCCGTTAGAGATGGCAGAAGTTACAGAGAATTATCTTCTAGACACAGAAGCTAGTGGGGTGATAGGTATGAACAAGAGGAACTCTGTCCCTGGTGAGGTGGTGGGAGGATGGGGTAAAGGCAGACCTGCATGAAATGGAAGAGATGCAGTTGAGGGCAACATTGATGGTGTAGGAAGGGAAGCCCCTTTCTTTGAAGAAGAAAGACATCTCCTTAGTTCTGGAATGAAAAGCCTCATCCTAAGAGCAAATGCAGCAGAAACAGAGGAATTGAGAGAGGGGGATGGCATTTTTACATGTAACAGGGTGGAAGGAGTTATAGTTCAGGTAGCTGTGAGAGTCTGTGGGTTTGTAAAAGATATCAGTAGATAAGCTGGAAATGTGAGGGTAGAAGATTGATGGATGACCATATTCAAACATATAAGATCTTAAGGGAGTTTGAGAAGGTAAATGTTGAGATGCTTTCACAAGTGGGAGAGTCACAAACAAGAAGATATGGTTGCAAAATAAGGGCTATTGAAATGTCTTCTTACAGTTAGCAGTGGCACTCTGGAACTTGCTGTTCCAAAAGGTTTTGTAGGCCAGATCATTAGTTCTATTTAAGGAGGAGATAAATCACTATTTAAGCGATTGAGGAATTGAGGGTAAAAAAGTAAACTGGTGGAGGAACCAATCCACATGAAGGATCCCAACCTGCAATGTGGACTGTCCATTTCCCTCAGCAGATGCTGCCTGATTTGTTGAGTTCCTTCAGGTTTGTTTCCACCCTCCAGATTCCAACCTCTGCATCTCTTGTGTCCCGAGGAACTGAGAGTTTTGGAAAACTGCACAGAGGTGGGTTTCTAATGCCAACATGGCTCAGCCATGATCATATTGAAAAATGGGTTAAGCTTCAGGGGCTTGTTCACCTACTCCTGCTCCTACTTCCTTGTGTTTTTGTGTTCTTGTCACTATTACTGCTCAACTTCTATTGTATTTGATCAATTTCCTCCATTTTTAAAAGAGATTTGTGATCAATATTGAGTGTGATTTTCTGACTGGGATCCTTTGTTAAGTAAGTATATGGCAATATTCCCACTTACTGGATAAGGCCTTACCCCATATAATCAAAATATAATAATATAACATAAATAAACCTGTATTTTATCATATGGAAACATTGAAAAGCATGTCGCACAGTCTTTTTTAATGTGCAATTACTGGTGTTAAATGCTAGAAAAACAGAAAGTCATTCTGCACAGATTATTTTTAGATGGAAATAATTTGCACAAAGTACATTGTGATTTAATATGTCTGATGAAAACAGTTTGCATACCTCATGCTAACAACTCAATGATGGATTCACTGTTGAATTGGCAGCCATTTGCAAACTTCAGCGTGCGCACTGCTCTCTAAAAGTATGCATTGGAAATGTAGCTGTAACATTGACATAACAAAGTAATTATTCAATACCAAAATCAACTTGTCAGGAAAACTTCCATGTGATTGATGATGTTATTGGACATTCGATAAATCGAAGGTAGGAGGGCAAACAGCCAGTTTGCTGTAGAGGGCCTATTTCTGATGGTGTTTGAAAGGCTAGCAGAGAGCTGAAAACATCAGATACAGCTGAAAAAATAAGCAGGGATTAAATTAAAGTGCAGAAAAAAATATGAACGTTTATAACCTTAATTTACACCATCAATCATGATTATGTCCAGTTGTTAATTCACCTTCATAGTGAAAGCAGTGAATCAAAATTAACCTGTATAAGAAAGATTACAGGCATAAACGTAAACCTCTGTGATAGGAATGCTATACTTTACAGCTTGAAGCAATTAGTATTTATAAAAGTGTATTAAATTGAAACATTGCCCAGTCAAAACTCATAAAGCCAAAATAGTTTTGTTAGTAATATGCAAAGGCTACTACAAATTGTTATTGTCATATTCTGTTGAAAATTTGATCACCAGATTTTTGCTCTGAAACTGTTTCTCATTTCTAGCTTCAGATTTGTACAATATAATCATTTAAGTTTTGAGACAACTCATCAATGCCAAAGGGAATGGAAGGCATCTAACCACATAAAAGTAAACAAAGGTTCCAAAGTCAACTGTAAATTTAGACTTTTAAAGCATTAGGTAAAATGTTGATGGACTAGAAAATGGTTAAAATAAGATGTTAATCATCCTTTTCGAATCTATAGTTGGTGCTTGAACAGTATAACATAATCTTACCCCAAAATTACTTCAGTTTTATTGTTGCATAATCATATCCACATTTATCAGTGACCTTTTTATAATAACCTTATAAAAGTGACTACCTGGCTGGAAAAGTTTTCAGCACATATAATATACTTAAGTGGCCCATATATTTCTGCGCTATTAGAATGCCACTTAATTTCTAGGCCACTGAGATTAGTAATGTTAAATGTCAGTCTTGCATGAGCAACTAAGTTTAATTCTATTACCTCCCACCACTTCCTACTACAAAGAATTCCAATAGCAGAAACGGCAGACAAATTATGACTGTCTTTACTGAAGAATTACACTCCTGAGTGTTCATTACTTTATTAGATTAGATTAGATTAATGCATTAACTGGAGAGGTCACTGTTTCTGAAAATCAAAACCAAAATTGGAGGAATCTGAAATGAAAACAGAAAATGTTGGAAAAATAGAGCTGATTAAGCAGCATCTCTGAAAGGAGTTATCGATGAGAGAGGAAATAATTCTCCTGAAGTCAATATACATCTCAATGGCTTTGAGAGTAGTCAGCTCCAAGTTGTTGTGACTGCACCGGGACACTAGTTTGCTTACTTTGGGTGGTACTGTACTTAGATCCATTGCTTTTGCTGATTAGTCTAATGACAGTTGTGTGGTCCACTCATCATCAACATTTCAGGTTGAGACCCTTCATCAGATAGTTCCACAGATACAATGGTTCCGGCTGAGTTTTTGCAGCATTTTCTTTTTTTAGTTCACAGTTTCTGTCTTGTTTATTTAGTGCAGATTTCATTGTGTCTTTTATATCACAATATTCCTCTAATGGATTGTAATGCACTTTCTCGATATGCTGCCATTTGCCTACTGAGCCAATAGATCTATAGATCATGGAGTTAACATCAGTCTGGACTTCACACTACAGCAGCTTGACTCCCCTAGCATATACGTCAGGATGCTCTTTATAGGTTTCATTTCAACCTTCAATACCATCAAACCTGAGCTTCTCCAAACTCAGCGAACCAAGTGCCATCTGCAGGCAGATACCAAACTTCCTCTCCGACAGGAGGCAAGCACACCTCCTCCTTCCACTCAGTCAGCACTGGTGCACTATAAGGGTGTGTGCTTTCCCCTATTTTCTCTATACACTAATGTTGCATCTGCAGTGATCCTTCAGTTGAACTGATAAAATTTGCAGGTGACACCACTGTTATCAAATACCATCAGGAAGTAAACAAGCTTCTGTCCTGGTGCAGTCACAACAATTTGGAGGCGAATGCCCTCAAAACTGTGGAGATACATATTGGCTTCAAGAGAGATGTGTCTCCTCCCCATCCACTCATCATCAACACCACTACAGTTAGCACCATTTCAACATTCAGGTTCCAGGCCATCATTATTTCACAGGACCTCATATCTCCTTCATTAGCAAAAAGTAGACAATAGACAATAGGTGCAGGAGTAGGCTATTCGGCCCTTCAAGCCAGCACTGCCATTCACTGTGATCATGGCTGATCATCCACAATTAGTATCCAGTTCCTGCCTTATCCCCATAACCTTTGATTCCGCTATCTTTAAGAGCTCTATCCATCTCTTTCTTGAAAACATCCAGAGACTTGGCCTCCTCTGTTTTCTGGGGCAGAGCATTCCACATATCCACCACTCTCTGGGTGAAAAGGTTTTTCCTCAACTCCATTCTAAATGGCCTACCCCTTATTCTTAAACTGTGGCCTCTGGTTCTGGATTCCCCCAACATCGGGAACATGTTTCCTGCCTCTAACATGTCCAATCCCTTAATAATCTTATATGTTTCAATCAGATCCCCTCTCATCCTTCTAAATTCCAGTGTATACAAGCCCAGTCGCTCCAATCTTTCGACATATGACAGTCCCGCCATCCCAAGAATTAACCTTGTGAACCTACACTGCACTCCCTCAATAGCAAGAATGTCCTTCCTCAAATTTGGAGACCAAAACTGCACACAGTACTCCAGGTGTGGTCTCACCAGGGCCCTGTACAGACTCGGCAGACGATGTACTTCTTGAGGTAGTTAGTAAAATTCTATCTTCCCCAGAACATTCCAGTGCAATTCTACATTGCCATCATAGAAAGCATTCTCAGATCAGCCCCTACTGTCTTGTTTGATGCAGTATCTTCTCACAATATATAAACACTACTGTAGTCCAACAGGTCAGCAGAAAAGTCATTGACTACAACCTACCATCACAGCAGGACCTGAATGTATCCAGGACAAAGATGTGGGATAGAAAATCATAGCAGACACTACTTACACTGCTGACTGCCTTTTCTAATGGCTTCCTTCTAGAAAGCACCATAAGACAATTGAAATAAAAACTTAACACCATCTTAAAAGTTTCTTCTTGTCCCAGGCAATTAATCTGATTAACCATTGTAGTTTGCTTCCATCCCCTCTATCTATTACCTCAGTCAGTGCACTGCATTGTAAACTGGAAACAGTTCCAACCACTTTTTATAATTCTGTTTACATTATAAATACATGCTGGCATTTATATATTTATGTACACTTTATTTCATATCTGTACTTTAACTTTATTTTATATAATTCTTTGTAATTGTCGAATGTTGTTTTCTTTTCATATCATACCAACACATCACAGCAAATTACTAAAATAATGTATATGATGAATAAAGTTAATCCTTGATCTTTGATTCTTGCAACCTCTGATCACCTTTTGATCCTACTGGCTGAAGGTCTAATGAAGGAGGCATTCTATAAACATGAACACAATGAGGCTTATTTTAAGTCAAAGAAAACGACGGCATTGAATATTTATATATTAGGGTGTGTATCTTGAAAACTGCCTGCTTATCTGAAGCATTAATCATAAATTGTAACCAACACTGAAGCACCATTTGCTATTAAACTTACAACTTAATTTTGTCTGATTCAAAGTTCAGTATTCATAACAATCCCATCTTAACAAATCAAATATATGCCTTAACATAGGAGCTGAGAATGCTTTGTATATTTACCATTATATTTGTTAATTTTAATGTCAAACAGCAAATATTAAATTCTCATACAAATTTTATTTCACATTTTCTTGCCATATTGAAGGAGCATAATCAGCAGTCAAGTTTATGCTGATTTTCAAAATTTCCCCATCAGTCTTGTTTTTACATACACTTCTCTGCCTAAATATCCATCCACATACAACTAGCCTACCAAAATGCATATTTTTGGGACATGGGAAGATCCCCACCTAGTCATAGAGAGAACATACAAACTCCGCTCAGATACAACCCGAGGTCAACATCAAACCAGGATGACTGGAGCTGAGCTGCCATAATCTTATCTAAGAACAACATTAAATAGAAATATATAACACTGTGATTCTCTGGCACCTTTCAGACTTCAGTAGTGTTCAACTGGCAGATATTCTGGACTGTTGGATGCTGTATTAATACTCCCAATGCACCTTGAATTAATTTATCTTTAATTGGTTACATAGGAATGTAATATATTATATAGTTATCCTGCCTGTTTTAAAGGGACCAGGGATGAATGTAAAATGAGTATGGGAAATGTGGTGCCAGTGAATTTAAAGGGAGAGCAGGATAGGTGCTGGACCACTGGATTTTCCAACAGCAGAAGCAGGATTATTGGAATATGAATCATTTTAGTTAAAAAAATAAATTTCACAAACTACATTGCACCTGAGCAATTCAGCTAATAGACATTTATCTTACTTGTTCAAAAATGCCAGATATCAAGTCAATTGTTTGCCCCTTCCAGTAATACATAAGGATCATAGTATTAGCTGTTAATGTTGGTTAAATATTTAATTATATTCATGTTCCATTTGCAGAAGAGCAATAATATTGTAAAAACTGTAGTCTTTGACTAAAAGGGTAAAAAAAGACACTGAGAAAAGGCAGTACATCACTTCAATAAATGATATTTTATAACTAATAAATCATTATCTGATAAAAATGACTTAATTCATTTATTGCTAGCAAATAAATTATTAAATATAACAACATTTTATTTTCTGCATAGAAGTCCATACAGATCTTTTTGTATGAATTTTACATGATTTTACATTATTTTTCTCATTTCTTTCATATAGTGCATATTGTGGATGACAATGGACCTGCTCTGTAATAGAAATTAATGTTGTATTTCATAGCTGAAGTTACAAACAAAGCTGGTTTTAGATCTTCCATTTCAATAGGCAGCAAAACAAGCAGCAGCACCTGCAGTATAAGGCAATTGACCAGCTTCATTATGGACAAAGATTTATATCTGACATCTTGTTGGTTTCCCTATATCCAAAGGTTTTCGATATATTTATTGCAGAGTGAGCAAAAAGCAGGGGAAAATGTTGATGGGAAGTTGGATCATTGGTGCTTGCTGACAAAATTGGTGAAGGAATGACCATTTGCACTAAACACCTGGGCGGAGTTCCATTTACTGGAAAGGTGTAAAATAAATTACCTTTTCTATGAGCCATGAAAGAAAACCAAATGAAGACTACATAATATCAAATAAAATATAAAACTGACGTGCTGATTTTTATCATATTTTTTCACGGACATCAATGAACCTGGTTGTATCTCCTAAGATTATCATTGAGATTGAGCTGTGTGGGAAATGTGTTTTTTTTTTTGCAGAATTTTCTTGAAAAACACATCCTCTAATCTTTCCATTTGTTGTGTGCATTCATTTCAAAGTGCCAATGAAACTTCCAATTATTGCAATCTATTTCTTTTTCTTTATATATACTTTGCTCTTAGTATGTAGATGAACAAAGTTAAAAAAATCTTAACTATCACTAGTAATTTATATCTGTTCATGCCATATTGACAGAAATACAACTTACTGTTGGTTTTAATATCCATGAGAGATAAGTAGGTTTTCATTAAATGGGGTGAGGATGTCTAACAAACCACCGAAGTATTAATTACAGACACCTATCTAATTTAAGGTATCATCTTAAAATCCCCCAAGTATTTATAAACACAAATAAAACAGATTTGGTGCCTTCAAAGGTTTTTATGAATAAACAGAATAAAGGAATCCAAGTAGTTATCAGATATTGCATAAAACTGAGGATACGTTTCTGCAACAGTACTTAATGTAGTCAGATGCTGAATTAAAATCAATTCTACTTTCAAGTTAATTATAATCACTGTCTATTAATTTCTGAAACTGTTTAAATGACTAATCAATAACTTGACAATGGCTAATGCAATCCAAAAATTAAGTTCAGTTAATAAAAGGAAACATGAGATTTTTATAACTCTTGTGAATATACTTGTTAAATTAATTGCTTTCAGAATACATCATGAGGTCTAAATTTTTAAAGCACCCACCCTACAACATTCTGGAAGTATTTTTCCAACAGATAAACTGCAGCTTTTCAAGAATGAGGCCAACAACCATTTTATGTACAGCAATTAAGGATAGACAGTAACCACTGGTCTTGTCAGCTCTTCCTGGGCCCAGGAAAATTAATGTAAAAAAACATTTAAATTTTGAAATGGAGAGGTGCATATAGACACTAGAGAAAATCATCAACTGTGTACTGCTCACATGGGAAAAAAAGTTATCAAACTACCAATTTTAACACTTTTTCTGAAGCAACAAAACAACACAGTATCCAACAGTGGAAATGCAACTCACCATAGTTATTTTTGAACGCCTACACGTATTTCAGGAATACAAGAAATGCAATCAGATCGACATAACAAAGCCAATAAGATCAGTATGAAGGCAAATCAGAAACACTTAGTTTTCAAATCGATGCCATTACAAACTAGGGAAGTTGTTCACGTTGAGTGTGATAAGCACGTAACCAAGCAAGCAGAGTTAATATGTTATGCTATAATTGTGCAATATAAGCACATTTTCCTCTTTAAGAATACTGCTCCTTTTAAGACTGTACAATTCTGAGCATGCCTGTTATTTTGATTGTGGTAATAATGAAAATTCTCAAGCTATACAATTAATCACACATATGAATTACACCTTACAGATGATTCAAGATTTTTGAATATTGTTGCAGGCTCCCAAACAGGCAAATTTAATCAGATACACAAGAGTTTCTGCAGTTGCTGGAAGCCCAGAGCAACACACACACACACACACACAAAATGCTAGAGTAACTCAGCAAGTTAGGTAACAACTACAGAGAAGATTAAGCAGTCAACATCTCGGCCCAAGATCCTTCACTGATCCTGCTGAAGGACCAAACCAGTAATTATCACTGGATTGTTACATGAGCCACATGAAAATTGGTACAGGATATAGTAAGATTAGAGCTAAATGTGTGGCTCATTCATTGGTGTGGAAGAAGTAGGTTTGTATTCATGGGACATTGGCACCAGCACTGGGGAAGGAGAAAGCTGTTCCATGCTGGGACCAGGGTTCTGCCATAAATGGGGCTGTGGATGGAACTTTAAACTAGATTAGTTAGATTCAACAGTTTGGAAATGTAGAGATAAAGTAAAAGGGAAGGAGAGTGCAAGAGAGGTTAGCAAAGACTCCAGAATAAAGACAATAAGACCATAAGATAAAGGAGCAGAATAGGCTATTTGGCCGATTGAGTCTGCTCTACCATTTCATCATCACTGAGCCAATTTTCCTCTCAGCCCCAGTCTTCTGCCTTCATCCTGTATCCCTTCATGCCCTGACCAATCAAGAAGCTATCAACCTCTGCCTTAAATATACACAAAAACGTGGCCTCCACTGCTGCCAGTGGCAAAGAATTCCACAGATTCACCACTCTCCAGCTAAAGAAATTATTCCTCATCTCCATTCTAAAAGGGTGTCCCTCTATTCTGAGGCTGAGTCATCTGGTCTTAGACTCTCCCACCATAGGGAACATCCTCTCCACATCCACTCTATCAAGGTCTTTCACCATTCAATAGCTCTCAGTGAGGTCATCCCTTCTGAATTCCAGTGAATACAAGTGCTCAGCCATCAAAAGCTCTTCATATGACAAGTTTTTCAATCCTGGAATCATTTTCATGAACTGCCTTTGAACCCTCTCCATCATATCCTTTCTAAGATAAGGGGCTCAAACCTGTTCACATATTCCAAGTGAGGTCTCACCAGTGCTTTATAAAGTTTCAACATTACATCCTTGCTTTCATATTATTGTCCTATTGAAATGAATGCTAATGCTGCATTTGCCTTCCTCACCATAGGCTCAACCTGCAAATTAACCTCCACAAGGACTCCCAAGTCCTTTTGCATCTGTTTTTTGCATTTTCTCTCAATTTAGAAAATAGTCAACTCTTTCATTTCTTCTACCAAAGTGCATGACCATACCCCTCCCGACAGCATATTTCATCCGCCATTTCTTTGCCCATTCTCCTAATTTGTCTAACCCCTTCTGTAGCACCCCTACTTCCTCAAAACTACCTGCCCCACCACCTATCTTCATATAACCTGCAAACTTTGCAACAAAGCCATTAAATCCATTATCCAAATCATTGACATATAATGTAAAAAGAATCAGTCCCAACATATACCCCTGTGGAACACCACTAGTCACCAACACCAACAGTTGGAATAGGCTCCCTTTATTACCACTCCTTGCCTCCTGCCAATCAGCCACTGCTTTATCCATGCTAGAATCTTTCCAGTAATACCATTCACTTGTAGCTTGTCTCGCCCCTTGTCAAAGGCCTTCTGAAAATCAAGTACACAACATCAACCAATTCTCCATTGTCTATTTGCTTGTGACTTCTTCAAAGAATTCCAACAGATTTCTCAGGCAAGATTTTCCCTCGAGAAAACCATGCTGATTGTGGCCTATTTTATCATGTGCCTCCATGTACCCTGGGACCTCATCCTTAATAGTCGACTCCAACATCTTTCCAATCACTGAAGTCAGACTAACTGGCCTATAGTTTCCTTGCTTCTGCCTCTCTCCCTTCTAGAAGAGTGGAGTGAAATTTGCAACGTTGTAGTCTTCCAGAACCATTCCAGAATCTAATGATTCTTGACATATACCTGCACAGTATCTTCATCCACCTCTTTCAGAACTCTAGGGTGTACACCAGGTGACTTATCTACCTTCAGACCTTTCAGTTTCCCAAGAACCTTC
The DNA here is from genome assembly GCF_030028105.1 of Mobula birostris. Classification (NCBI taxonomy): domain Eukaryota; kingdom Metazoa; phylum Chordata; class Chondrichthyes; order Myliobatiformes; family Myliobatidae; genus Mobula; species Mobula birostris. Next base: position 76,442,205 of record NC_092373.1, on the reverse strand, counting down.
TCCCTAGTGATGCTAACTTCACACATTTCATGTCCCCTGACACCTATCCACCATACTGCTGGTGTCATCCACAGTGAAGACTGATGCAAAGAATAAGATAAAAGCTTAGAAAAGGATCAGAATCTAACTTCAGACAATATGAAGACAAAATGAAAAAGAAGAGTGGTTGAATGCAGGATTGAAGTAGTTACATTGAACGTACCATAGTCTACGAAATATGGTTGGCGATCTTGTAGTGCAGTTAGATGTTTGCAGGTATGACATGGTGGGCATCACATAGTCATGGTTGAAATAAGATCATAACTGGAATCTTAATATCCAAGAATACACATTATATTGAAAGGACGGGCAGATAAGCAGGGGTGACTCTGTTGGTAAAAAGTGAAATTAAATCCTTAGAAAGAAGTGACATGGGATCAGAAGATACCAAGTTGTAATGCACCCAGACAGAGCAGCAATAAAAATTGGTCAAAGACAATGGGGACCTACTGAATTTCCTTAGCTTCCTGTGCTCCAACTTATCATTATTTGTGATGTGCTACTACTGTGGCATTAACTGCAAACTTGTAAATGGAGTTAAATCAGAATCTGGCCATGCAATCATGAGTGCACAGAGAGTAGAATAGGGGGCCGACAACGCAACCTTGTGGAGCTCCAGTGTTTAGAATAATTGTGGCCAAGATCTAGCTGCCTATCTTTACTGATAGCTGTCTGTTGGTCAGAAAGTCAAGGATTCAGTTGGGGTCTGGAGTTTGATGAAGAGTTTGCTTCGAATAATAGCGCGGAGGCAGAAATGTAGTCAGTAAGCAATAGCCTGACATATTGCAAATGTCCTTACTGTCCAGATGCTTCAGGGATGAGTGTAGGACCAGGGAAATGGCATCCACCATAGACCTGTTTCAGTGGTTGGTAAATTGCAGTGGTTCAAGGTTATCTGGAAAGCTGGAGGTGATGTGTATCATCACTTATGGCCGGGGAGATCATCTGGGATTGCCACTTTCACGGGTTCACCCTCCAGAAGATTGATCTTATGTCTGCAATGATGACTGTAGATTCAGATGCACAGGAGACTATCAGGGTGGATAGTCACAGACCCATTTCCTTCTGTTCAAAATATGCATAGAATGTGTTAAGCTCATTGGGAAACGATGTGCTATTTTCGGCAATGCCGCCCAACTTTATTTTGTAACACGTTTTCGTGCGTTGGCCCTGGCACAGCTGACAGCTGGACTGAGACTTGCTTTTGGACTGGTACTGTGTCTTAACATCTCTGATGGCTTTACAGAGGTTATACCTGTATCTTGATTTCAATAAAGTTCAGTAGCACCAGATTAGAATACTACAGACCAGGACTTCATAAAGTGAGTGGATCTCCCAGTACGTTCATGGTTTCCAATTTGGGGACACCCAGATTGTCCCCTTTGGTATACAGTACTCAACATTCTTGTTGATAAGGTCTGTGATGGTAGTGCCTTGTACCTTGAGTTCATTGCAAATGAGCCTTTTTCAATAAAAACTCATCTCTGTTTTAACTGTGACAGTAATGGGTTTGCTGACTGTGAAGTTCTAATCTCAAATGAAGACCTCAAGCCCTTTCTCATATGAGTATGAGTGTGAGCCATGAGTACTCTCACTAAAGGGAGATTATCTATAATTACCCAATCTTTAAAGACTAGTTTACTTCCCTGCTTATTCTCCACAGCGAACTTAGCTGGCAATTCCCACTATTCGAGCAGTGGGTTCCGTCTCCCTACCAAGGAGAATATACTTCCAGCTAAAAAAGTAATTTAAAACATGGTTCATTTATTTTCAGAGATACATGCTTAAATCCATACAACACTCTTAAAACACATTTAAAACTCAAAGAGGATTTTACATCTTAAACATTTCCAAATCACAAACCATTTCTAAAACACAAAGCACAAAGCATTAAGTATAAAGCACTGCTAAAACACAAAGGACAAATGAATTTTTAACTCAAAGGATAGATCATTAACAATTTCCAAAACACACAAACAATTCTTATAAACTAAAAAGACATACCATGATTCAGAAGAACAAGTCGTCCATCGCAGAAACCAAAGCTGAACGAATGGAATTTCATTCATCCTGTTTTTTTTCCATATTTCTTCTTGGTGTTCCTTACCCCATTTCTAATAAGCCTGAACTGTTCTCTACATTTTCTACCACTTGAGTGACTTCACAGACATGTGATATTTCCTCAGATATGCTTTTAACACAAATGATCTAAAGACAACCCTTGGAGATATAGTTCTTGATTAATGCTGTAAAGCAAACTTTTCTGAGTACATAAAATCCTTCGAACCATAAACACATCAGTTCTGCAAGCTTTTCTGAACTAAGCAACTTAAGAGTCAGCTCAAACAAGAGAATATCTGCAGATGCTGGAAATCTAAGCTACACACAGAATGCTGGAGGAACTCAGCAGGCCAGGCAGCATCTATGGGAAACAGTGCAGTTAACATTTTGCACCGAGACCCTTCACCAGGACTGGGAAAAAAGACTTGTCTCTTTGATCCAACCCAAATTAAACAGGCCATTGTCTCATACTGCATCTTTGAGTAGTAAAGCAGGAGTAGTGACTTTCCTCAGAGTGTCTTCTTTATACAGAGCTATTTTCAAAGCTGTTCTATAGAGTGTTTTTTTTTAATGTTGAGATGATTACTGCTTTCCATTTACATTTTAAGAACTAAAGACTGACTTCCTTTTATGACCAGAAACTACACAAAGCAATGTATTTGGAAGTTTAATTACAACCGTTTTTGATCTTACAAGTGGCAGCTGTTGTGTATTTAGAAAGTCAAGGTTAGCAAAACAACCAAGAGGCCTTCATCTACCATTTTTATCCTGTTCCACCCAGACCCACCAAAGTGAGTGACTCTTCACTAGCTTTTCAGGGTAGGAGTAATTTTGCTTGGACAATCAATGGCAGAATTGCCAGCAATATCAACAACCAATCTACAAAAAGGAATTTTGTGTACTTTTAATAAGCTGCTGAAAATGTTTTATTAATTGAGGTGTTTAATCCACCTCTGGTGAGTAATATAATTATAACAAGCTGAAGTATTAAAATTAAAACACAGAGTATTTGCTATTAAGAATTAGCAAACCAGATTGCCAATAGACTGAAAATAATACAGGTAAAATCTTTGAAGGCTTGCCTATATGTGTTGTTGCACCACACACAAAAAGGTTAGTTGTCAAAATTAAGTATACTTGCATGTAGCAGAAGCTCACCAAATTTGTTCCTTGAATGGGGCCAGTTTTCTGGGCAAGGCTATTTTCTCATGGCATCTTATAATGCATTGTATAAAGTAATTGACTACAACAATCTGCAGAAGCTGGAATTTAGAGCAATGAACAAAGTTTATTCAAAGTTCAGAAATTCTTCAGGTCAGACCAAAAAAACAATTCTAAACAAACAAAGTTTAGAAATTCATCAGATCAAGCATCTGTGGGGTGGGGGAGGTGGAAGAATGTTAGCACTTTTGGTTGAGACTTTGCCTGGTTGCATCTTCGTCATCAAAGGATCATAGTATATGATGTTCAGGAGCAGTGCCAAATCTCTTAGAATTAACATTCAAAGTGAGAATGCGCTGATTCTAATAACCTCCAGTAAAGTCCAGAGTATGACAAACAGTCTGTAATAGAAATGATAACATCTTATCAATATCATACTGAAAACTTTCCAATGACTTGCATATGAAAAATGGAGCACCTGTAGATGAAGACTGCAAGTGTACTCAAGTTCATGGTACTTTCAGTTGATTAACATTAAGCTACTGTTGGCTGTTTGCCCATTAAGGAGGAGTTACTTGTAAATGCCAGAAAGACAGACTTCTGGGTGTACTTCAAGTGAATCAACCCTGCTTACCTTTTGAACTCTTAAGTCCACTGAGCTTGACAGAAAAGAAACCACTCATACATAAACCATGACAGAAAAGGAATGAAGAAGAGCACGTTACACATCGTCAGGAATCTGAATGGTGTAGCACAGGTTTCAGATGCAGAAGTTAAAAGTGTATTTTGCAAATAACTGCACTGATGATTACGTTCTACTTAGGGTTTGCATTGGCTCCTTTAATTGTTATGTGGCATTGGGCACTCATGCATTACAAGTTAAAGTTAAAGAAGTTCTTGCTCATTTCTGTTTTAAAGGGACATCCTTTTAATCTGAGGTTCCTCCCACCGGTCCTAGAGTCTCTCCCTGTGCTGGAAACATCCCCTATGTGTCCACTCTATCCAGGCCTTTCAATATTCTATAGGTTTTAATGAGATCTGCCCTTCATCCTACTAAACTCCAGCAAGCGCAGTCTCAGAGTCATCAAATATTCCTTATAAGTTAATTCTTTCATCACCAACAACATTCTCATAAACCTCCTCTGGACCCTGTCCAATACCAGCACATCCTTCTCTAGATATGGCACCCAAAACTGCTCACAGTCCCCCAAACAACAATGTCTATCCACGGCCTCCTCTACTGTAAAGATGAAGCCACACTCAGGTTGGAGGAACAACACCTTATATTCTGTCTGGGTAGCCTCCAACCTGATGGCGTGAACATTGACTTCTCTAACTTCCACTAATGCCCCACCTCCCCCTCGCACCCCATCCGTTATTTATTTTTATACACACATTCTTTCTCTCTCTCTGCTTTTTCTCCCTCTGTCCCTCTGACTATACCCCTTGCCCATCCTCTGGATTCCCCCCCCCTTGTCTTTCTCCCCGGGCCTCCTGTCCCATGATCCTCTCATATCCCCTTTGCCAATCACCTGTCCAGCTCTTGGCTCCATCCCTCCCCCTCCTGTCTTCTTCTATCATTTTGGATCTCCCCCTCCCCCTTCCACTTTCAAATCTCTTACTAACTCTTCCTTCAGTTAGTCCTGTCAAAGGGTCTCGGCCTGAAACGTCAACTGTACCTCTTCCTAGAGATGCTGCCTGGCCTGCTGCGTTCACCAGCAACTTTGATGTGTGTTGCTCATTATCCCCCAAGTGGGTTCTGAACAATGCCTTATAAAGCCTCAGTATTAGTAAGCTTTAGATAATTCTGCAGGAGGATCCAAAATCACTTTCCATCTCTGATTTTTGCATTCTCTACACATTTGGAAAATAGCTGATGTTCTTATTCCTTCTACCAAAGTTCATCCATCACACACTTCCCCTACATTGCATTCCATCCATCAGCTCTTTGCCCATTCTCCCAACCTATCCAAATCCTTTCGCAGACTCCGTTTCTTTAACTTGACCTGCTCTTTGTATCATCTGCAAACTTGGCCACAAAGACGTCAATTCTGTCATCCAAATCATTTGACATATAATGTGAAAAGAAGTGGTTCCATCACCAATTCATGTAGAACATAACCAGTCACTGGCAGCCTACAAATAAGGTACCATTATTTCAACGCTTTGCCTTCTGTGAGTCAAAAAAATTTCTATCCATGTAATATCATGGGCACTTGCTAAGCAGCCTCATGTGTGGCACATTGTCAATAGCCTTCTGAAAATCCAAGCAAACAACAACAACTGACTCTCCTTTGTCTATCCTGCCTGCATTTTCCTTAAAGAACTCCAACAAATTTATCAGGCAAGATTTTTTCTGATGGAAACTCTGTGGAATTTGGCCTATTTTATCATGTGCCTCTGAAACCTCATCCTGTATAATGGACTCCAACATCCTCCCAACCACTGAAATCAGGCTAATTGGCTTCTAATTTCCTTTCTTCTGCCTCCCTCCCTTCTTCAAGAGTGGAGTGACATTTTTAATTTTCCAGTCCTCCAGAACCATTCCAGAATCTAGTGATTCTTGAAAGGCCTCCACAATCTCTTCAGCTGCCTCTTTCAGACCCCTGGGGCGTAGTCTGCCTGGTCCAGATGATTTAATTACCTTCAGACCACTCAGCTTCCCAAGCACCTTCTCCTTATTAATAACCACAAACTCACTTTTGCCCCGTGACTCTCTCAAATTTCCACACTGATGGAATTCGACTGATGCAAAATATCTTTTCAGTTTGTCTGCCTTTCCTTTATTCCCCAATTATGCCTGTCTAGTGTAACTTTCCAATAGATCAATATCCACTCTTGCTCCTCTTCTACTCTTTCTAAATCTGAAAAAAAAACAATTGGCATCGTTGTTCATATTTCATCTTTTTTCCCTTATTGCTTTCTTAATTGTCTTCTGTTGAATTTTGAAAGCTTCCCAAACCTCTAGCTTCCCACTAGTTTTTAGCAATATGGTCTGCCTTCCTTTTCACCTTTATTCTGTCTTTGACTCCCCTTGTCAGCCACTGTTAGCTTATTCTCCCTTCAGAATGCTTCCTCTTCTTGGGATCTATTGATCCTGTGTCTTCTGAACTACTCACAGAAACTGAACCCAGTGCTGTTCAAATGTCATTCCTGCTTGTGTCCCCTTCCAATCAACTTTGGTCAGTTCCTCTCTCAATCAACTGGAGCTACCTTTGCTCAACTGCAGTACCGAAGCATCCAATTTTATGTTCCTCTCAAACTGCAGGGTGAATTTGATCATATTACAATCACTGCATCTTAAGGGTTTCTTTAGCTTTAGCTCCCTAATCAATTCTGGTTCATTGCACAACATTAAATCCAGAATTGCCTTTTCCTTAGTGTGCTCAACCACAAGCTGCTCTAAAAAGCCACCTCATAGGTATTCTTCAAATTTCTTATATTGTGATCCAGGCCCAACCTGATTTCCCCAGTCTACCTGCATATCCAAATCCACCATGACCACCATGTAATGTTGTTTTTCTTATATGCCTTTTCTGTCTCCCATTGTAATATGTATCCTCATCCTGACTAGTATTCAGTGTCCTGTATATAACTCCCATCAGGGTCTTTTTCACCCTTGCAGTTTCTTAAATCAACCCACAAGGATTCTACAACTCCTGATTCTATTTCGCTTCTGGCTCTAACCAACAGAGCCATTCCATCCCCCTCTGCCACCTGCTTGTCTTTTTAATAGAATGTGTATCCTTGGATGTTTAGGTCCCAGCTGCGATCTTCTCTCAGCCACAATTCTGTGATGTCTACAATGTCATACTTGCCAATTTCTAACTGTGTAAAAACCCACCTACATTATTTTCTATACTGTGTGCTTTCAAATATAACAGCTTCAGTCCTGTATTCACCCCTCATCTCAAATTTGTCTCCATGTTGCCTGAAGTTAAAATATTATCCCTTTCTAATATTTTTCTAGTTTGTTTATCTTTGAGACTGTAGTAACCTCTCCAGAATTCTCCTTCACTTTTATTTGATTCATATTTTCCAATCTGTTAAACACAACATCTTACTATTTAGTTTAGAACCCTAACCGTAGCCCTAGTATCACAACATAAATTTTTAAATAATCCTGTTCATATTAAGTAATACCATTCCATTAGCACTCCATCCATGCCAGAATAATGTGTCTTTACCATGCTGATTTTGCAAGGAGAGAAAAGATTACCTTGAGAGAATGTTTTCCTCACATTTAACCAGATGGTCTATCTCATTGGGCTTGTCTACATTGGAGAGCAGGAGACAAGCACCTTAGATTAGCACATAGGACTTGTCTCCATCTGAAGAATTATCTTTTCACTTTTTGTACAGAGGTGCAGTAAATGCTCTTGAACACATGCCATTGACTTTCAGTCTGGGTAGCCTGACATCTATATCACAAGAAAGAATTCCAGCTCCACAAAGTGTTTACTGATCTCAGACGATAAAGATCAGTAAAATGATTCCTGGGTAAAATGCAAAGTTGGGATCATGGCTCTGGACTGAAATCCAATATAACTTAATTATTAAACCTATTCTTGAAAACTATACAGTTACTCATGTTGAAAGATATCTTTGTGTGAACACACAGGGTGGGACATAAAACAGACACCATAAACCATTATATATTCTCAGAGCAACTGCAAATGTTCTGCTTCTGGACCGCTTTGTGATTCTAATATAAATTTTGCTTTGGAACAATTATAAAAACTAAGGGCATTAATGCAGATTTGATGCAGAAGGGAAATTTAAACACACTTACTTACACGAACCTGGAATTAAAATGTGATTATCAACAACAATTATCTCCAAATGCTTTTCAAAATTACCTTTAGGAAGCCTGCTATTCTTGGCTGGTTTAACCTTTAACTGATTCCATACTGAGAGCTAAATGAAAGACTTAAATGCTTTCTGAGAAGGTCAGTCACTCCTTTAAGATCAAAAGTAAATTGGGATAGGGAGTAAATCTGAATCTTGATGATGATAATATCCACATTCTTTGAATGAATACAGAAAATCTTCTGCAATACCAACTCTGAACTAAGATCATTATACAATGTACTAAAATACAATAGCTTTATTTCACTAGTTGTGCTGTGTGGGATTATGCATTTTGCTCTATGAAAGAGAAAACTTTTCAAATCTGTCTTGTTTCTTCTCCACCAGCTGGTAGCTGGGATTTATCACAAGCTAAGTAAAATGCAATGGCTATGTTTATCCAAACCAAAGCACTTGAATTTCAAACAGCTGCTACTGAGAAGTCAAAGCAAATTTCCTGCTATGACAGCAGAAGTGGTGGTCCTCTAGTTGCTAGCATCTGACACCTTTAAGCAAAAGTTTATCTGGGACAAATTCAGAACTGTCTTGAAAGAGGACAACATTAGCAAGACCACCGTGGACATGTTCATGACTTGCTTAGCAAATACACATGAAGTTGTTTAAGAGGAGATGGTTGCTCACATCTTCTTCAATCATGCTAAAATCTCACAAGGGGACATGGATCAAGGTTAAGAAAAGGAAGCATCTTTAAAACAAAGATTATAAGACTGTAGAATTCCAAGGACTATTTGTTCTATCAGATACTGAAGAAAAAAATGGATTTAATGTTATTCCAAGGTCATGCTGGACTATAAAAACCAGCAGTTTTCATTTACTCGAATAGTTCATTCTTCCAGAAGTATTTAGAATGTAAATGTGATCCTGAATTTAAATTGAAAAGATCATTTTGCAAATTGGAAATTGGAAATTGATTTATTATTGTCATGTGTACTGAGGTTAAAAAAAAAACTTGTCTTGCATACTGTTCATACAAATCAATTCATTTCAACAGTGCATTAAGATAGTACATAGCAAAACAATAAAAGAATGCAAAATGAAGTGTTACAATTACAAAGAAAGTGTAGGTAGTTCATAAGATGCAAAGTCATAATGAGGTAGATCGTGAGATCAAGAAGACATCTCAGTCCATAAGACCATAAGATATAGGAGCAGAATTAGGCCATTTGGCCCATTGAGACTGCTCCACCATTCAATCATGACTGATCCTTTTTTCCCTCCTTAGCTCCACTGCCCGGCCTTCTCCCCAAAACCTTTGATGCCATGTCCAATCAGGAACTGATCAAGCTCTGTCTTAAATACATTCAACAACCTGGTCTCCACAGCTGCCTGTGGTAATAAATTCCATAAATTCACCACTCTCTGACTAAAGGAATTTCTCCACATCTCTGTTTTAAATGGACACTCCTCTATCATGAGGCTGTGCCCACTTGTCCTAGACCCCCCCATCATGGAAAACATCCTTTCCACATCTACTCTGTCTATGCCTTTCAATATTTGAAAGATTTCATTGAGATCACCCATCATCCTTCTAAATTCCAGCAAGTACAGACCGAGAGCTATCAAAAGTTCCTCATATGATAAATATTTCATTTCAGGAATCATCCTTGTGAACCTCCTCTGAACTCTCTCCAAAGCCAGCACATCTTTTCTTAGATGAATAGCTGAAAATTGTTCACAATACTCAAGATGAGGCCTCAGCAGTGCCTTATAAAGCCTTAGCATCAAATCCCTGCTCTTGTATTCTAGACCTCTTGAAATGAATGCCAACATTGCATTTGCCTTCCTCACCACTGTCGCTACCTGCAAGTTAATCTTTAGGCTGTTCTGCACAAGGACTCCCAAGTCTCTTTGAATCTCAGATTTTTGGAGTTTTTCCCTGTTTAGAAAATAGTCTGCACATTTATTTCGACTACCAAAGTGCATAACAATGCACTTTCTGACATTGTATTTCATTTGTCACTCTCTTACCCATTCTCCTAATCTGTCTAAGTCCTTCTGAAGCCTACCTGTTTCCACAACACTACCCGCTCCTCCACCAATCTTCGTATCATCTGCAAACTTGGCAACAACACCATCTATTCCATCATCTAAATCATTTATATACAGCATAAAGAGAAGTGGTCCCAACACCAACTCCTGTAGAACACCACTAGTCACTGGCAGCCAACCAGAAAAGGATCCTTTTATTCCCACTCACTGTCTCCTACCAATCGGCCAATGCTCTAAACATGCCAGTAACTTTTCCATAATACCATGGCCTCTTAATTTGGTAAGCAGCCTCATGTGTGGCACCTTGTCAAAGGCTTTCTGAAAGTTCAATATACAACATCCATTATATCCCCTTTATCTATCCTACTTGTAATCTCCTCAAAGAATTCCAACAGATTCGTCAGGCAAGATTTTCCCTTAAGGAAACCATGCTGACTTTGTCCTTTCTTGTCCTGTGTCTCCAAGTACTCCATAACCTTATCCTCCACAATTGACTGCAACATCTTCCCAACCACTGAGGTCAGGCTAACTGGTTTATAATTCCCTTTCTGCTGCCTTCCTCCTTTCTTAAAGAGTGGAGTGACATTTGTAATTTTCCAGTCCTCTAGCACCATACCAGTGTCCAGTGATTTTTGAAAGAACATTATTAGTGCCTCCATAATCTCTACCACTACCTATTTCAGAATACTAGGGTGCAGATCATCTGGTCTGGGTGATTTATGTACCTGTAGGTCTTTCAGCTTTTTGAGCACCTCTGCCTTGTAATAGTAACTACAGTCACTTCTCTTCCCTCACACTCTACAACATCTGACACACTGCTAGTGTCTTCCACAGTGAAGACTGATAAAAAATACTCATTTAGTTCATCTGCGATTTCCTTCGCCCCAGTTATTATCTCTCTTGCCTCATTTTCTCACCATCCTATATCTATTCTCATCTCTTTTTTATTTTTTACATGCTTGAAAAAAGGTTTTACTATCCACTTCAATATTATTTGCTAGCTTGCTTTCATATTTCATCTTTTCCATCCTAATGATGCCTTTAGCTGCTTTCTGTAAGGTTTTAAAAGCTTCCCAATCCTCTGTCTTCCAAATATGCTTTGCTTTGTTGTATGCCCTCTCGTTGGCTTTTACATTAGGTTTGATTTCCCTTGTCAGCCACAGTTGTACAATTTGCCACTTGAGTATTTCTTTATTTTTGGAATACATCTATCCTGCACCTTCCTCATTTTTTTCCAGAAGCTCAAGCCATTGTTGCTCTGCTGTCATCCCTGCCAGCATCTCCTTCCAATTTACTTTGGCCAACTCCTCTCTCATACCACTGTAATTTCCTTTACTCCACTGCAATTCTGCTATGTCAAACTTTACTTTCTCACTAGCAAATTTCAAGTTGACCTCTATCATATTGCGATCACTGCCTCCTCAGGGTTCAGTGGTGGCTACAACATCATACTTGACAATCTGTAATAGTGCAACAAGATCATCCACCTTATTCTTATACTTCGTGCATTGAGATATAATACTTTTGAGTACTATATTTGCTACCCTTTTTGATTCTGCATCCCTAATGCACTGATACCCTGCTGGCAGAAATTATGTCCTTTCATCTGCCTGCCCTCTTGATAGTCTGACTGCACACTATCTTTGCTTTTTCAGCATCTGTCCTATTCTGGGTCATTTCACTCCAGTTCCACCGCACCCCTCCCCGCCCCCCGCCAGTTTAGTTTAAATCTCCCGAACAGCTCCAACAAAACTGCCCGTGAGAATATTAGTTCCCCTTGGGTTCAAGTGCAACCCATCACTTTTAAACAGGTCATACATCCCCCAGAAGAGATCCCAATGATCCAAGAACCTGAAGCTCTACCCCCTGCACCAGCCTCTCAGCCATACATTAATTTGCCACATCATCCTGTTTCATTGGTGCATGGCACAGGCAGCAATCCAGAAATTACTACCTGGAAGTAACTATCATACTAGGGAAGTGTTCAGTAGTCTAATAACAGCAAAATAGAAACTTTCTTTGAGCCTGACAGTATGTGCTTTCAGGCTTTTGTATATTCTGCTCAAATGGAGGGGAAGATGGGAGGATGTCTGGGGTGGATGAGGTCTTTGATTATTCAAGCTGCCATACTGAAGCAGCAAGAAGTGCGGACAAAGTCCATAGTGAGGAACTTAGTTTCTGTGATGTGCTGAGCTGTGTCCATAACCTTCTGCAGTTTCTTGAAGTCATGGACAGAGCAGTTTCCATACCAAACCAAGTCCAGCGACGCCAGATAGGATTCTTTTTATCACGCATCAATAAATAAAATTATGACAGTCAAAGGGAACATGCCAAATTTTTTTAACCTCCAGAGAAAGTAGAGACACCGGTAAGCTTTCTTGGAGACTGGGTCAATGTGATTCAACCATGATAAGCTATTGGTGAAATTCACTTTGAGGAATCTGAAGCTCTCAATCCTTTAAACCTCAACACTTGATTAACAGGAATATATGCACCATCCCAACTCCTTTCTTTTGCTGACATTGAGGGAAAGATTGTTGTTGTGACAACATGTCACTAGGCTCTCTATCTCTTCGCTATACTCTGACTCATCATTAATTGAGTTACAAACCGCTATGGTGCTATTAACAGCAAACTTGGAGTTAGAGCAGAATCTGGTCAAGCATTGGTGATTGCATAGGGAGTAGAGCAGGGGACTGAGGACATAGCATTGTGAGGCACCAGTGTTGAGTTTAAACATGATGGAAGTATTGCTCCCTGTCCTTCCTAATTGTGCTCTGTTGGTCAGGAAGTCAAGGATCCATTTGCAAAGGGAGAAGTTCAGTCCCAAGATTAACAGTTTGGAGATGAGTTTGCATGGAATTATAATATTGAAAACAGAGCCATAGTCAATAAACAATAGTCTAATGCAGGTGTCTTTACTGGCCAGGATGCTCCAGAACTGAGTGTGGAGCCAAGGGAAAAGATGTTCAAAGTTTAAAGTTCAATCTAAATTTAATATTAAAGTACATATAGAGTGCCTATAAAAAGTATTCACCTCCCCTGGAAGTTTTCACGTTTTATTTTTTTACAACATTGATTCACAATTGATTTAATTTGATTTTTTGAAACTGATCAACAGAAAAAGAGTTTTTTGTTTCAAATTGGAAACAGATTTCTCCTAAGTGATCTAAATTAATTACAAATATCAACACAAAATAATTGGTTGCATAAGTATTCACTCCCCCTTGAATATCATATATGACATTGTGGCCATCTCTGAGTCATGGCTAAATGATGGATGTGATTGGGAGCTGAATAGCCAAGGATACACAGTGTATAGGAAAGATAGGAAGGTACGTAAAGGGGGTGGCGTGGCCCTGATGGTAAGTAACGATATCAAATCAATAGAAAGAAGGGACATAGGATCAGAAGAGGTAGAATCCTTATGGGTAGAATTAAGAAATGGCAAGGGTAAAAAGACATTAATAGCAGTTATATACAGGCCTCCAAACAGCAGCCGGGATGTGGACTACAAGTTGCAGCTGGAAATAGAAAAAGTGTGTCAGAAGGAAAATGTCAAGATAATTATGGGGGATTTTAATATGAAAGTGGATTGGGAAAGTCAGGAAGGTACTGGATCTCAGGAGAGGGAGTTTGTAGAATGCCTACAGAATGGCTTTTGGAGCAGCTTGTCCAGAAGCCCACCAGGGGACTGGCTGTTTTGGATTGGATGCTGTTTAACGAACCTGAGGCGATTAGGGAGCTGGAGGTAAAGGAACCCCGTGGAAGTAGTGATCATAATATGATTGAGTTCAGTTTCAAATTTGAAAAGGAGAAGTTGTTATCAGGTGTATCGATATTTCAGTGGAACAGGGGAAATTACAGTGGTACGAGAAAGGAACTGGCCCAAGTCGATTGGAAAAGTAAGCTAAATGGAGGGACGGCAGAGCAGAATTGGATGAAATTCCTACAAGAAATAAGGAAAATGCGGGAAAAATATATTCCAAGAAAAAAGAAAATCATGAATAGAAAAATGGCACAAATGTGGCTAACGAGAGAGGTTAAGGCAAAAATAAAAGCAAAAGAAACGGCGTACAAGGAAGCAAAAATTAATGGGAATAATGAGGACTGGAAGACTTATAAAAACTTACAGAAGGAAACTAAGAAAGTCATTAGGAAAGAAAAGATGAATTATGAAAGGAAGTTGGCAATTAACAAAAAAAAAGGATACTAAGAGTTTTTTTAAATATATGAAGAGTAAAAGAGTGACAAGGATAGATACAGGACCGATTGAAAATGATGCTGGAGAAATTATAATGGATAACAAAGAGATGGCGGAGGAACTGAATGAGTATTTTGCATCAGTCTTCACAGTGGAAGACATGAGCAATATACATGATAGCCAAAGGTATCAAGGAATAGAATTAGGTACAGTCAAGATTACTAGAGAGAAAGTGCTTGGGAAGCTAAGTGAACTAAGAATAGATAAGTCTCCCGGTCCAGATGAGGTGCACCCAAGAGTTCTGAAGGAGGTGGCTTTGGAGATTGTGGAAGCATTGGAAATGATCTTCCAGGAATCAATAGACTCTGGCATGGTTCCGGAGGACTGGAAGGTTGCAAATGTAGTTCCGTTATTTAAGAAAGGAAGGAGGCAGCAAAAAGAAAATTACAGACCTATTAGTCTGACATCGGAAGTTGGAAGGATATTGGGTCAATCCTCAAGGACGAGGTTATGAAATACCTCGAGGTGCATGACAAGATAGGCCGAAGCCAGCATGGTTTCATGAAGGGAAGATCCTGTCTCACCAACCTATGTGAATTTTTTGAGGTAATCTCGAATAAGATTGACAAGGGAGAGGCTGTGGATGTTGTGTATTTGGACTTTCAAAAGGCCTTCGATACGGTGCCGCATATGAGGCGCTTAATAAGATGAGAGCCCATGGAATTATAGGAAAGATATTGAAATGGGTGGAGCATTGGCTGATAGACAGAAAGCAAAGGGTGGGAATAAAGGGATCCTATTCTGATTGGTTGCCAGTTACTAGTGGTGTTCCGCAGGGGTCGGTGTTGGGGCTGCTTCTTTTTACGATGTATATCGATGATTTGGATTATGAATTAAATGGTTTTGTAGCTATGTTTGTGGACGACACCAAGGTAGATGGAGGAGCAGGAAATGTTGAAGAAACGGAAATGTTGCAGAGAGACTTAGTCAGTTTAGGAGAGTGGGCAAAGAAATGGTAGCTGAGATACAACGTTGACAAATGTACAGTTGTACATTTCAGAAGAAGAAATAATCCGGCAGATTATTATTTAGATGGGGAGAAAATTCAAAAATCAGAAGTGCAAAGTGACTTGGGGGTCCTCGTGCAGGATACCCTAAAGGTTAACAACCAAATTGGATCGGCAGTAAGGAAAGCGAATGCTATGTTGGCATTCATTTCAAGAGGAATAGTGTGTAAGAGTAAGGAGGTGCTGATGAGGCTCTATGGGGCATTAGTGAGACCTTATTTGGAATACTGTGTGCAGTTTTGGGCCCCCTATCTTAGGAAGGATGTACTGATGTTGGAGAGAGTTCAGAGAAGATTTACAAGGATGATTCCTGGAATGCAGGGGCTAACATATGAAGAGCTTTTGTCGGCTCTTGGACTATATTCATTAGAGTATAGAAGAATGAGAGGGTATCTCATAGAAACATTTCGAGTATTGAAAGGGTTGGACAGAATAGATGTGGAAAGGTTGTTTCTCTTGGTGGGTGAGTCCAGGACCATAGTCTTAGAATTAGAGGGTACCCAGTTAAAACAGAGATGAGGAGAAATTTTTTTAGCCAGAGGGTCGTGGATTTGTGGAATTTGTTGCCACATACAGCTGTGGAGGCCCGATCATTGAGGGTGTTTAAGGAGGAGATTGACAGGTATCTAATTAGTCAGGGTATTAAGAGATATGAGGAAAAAGCCGGAAATTGGAACTAGATGGGCGAATAGTTTAGCTCATGGAGGAGCTGCGGAGCAGACTCGTTGGGCCGAATGGCCTACTTCTGCTCCTTTGTCTTGTGATCTTGTGAAATCATCATTGATGCAGCCAATTGGTTTCAGAAGTCATATAATTAGTTAAATAGAGAATCTGATTTTGGAGACCTGTGTGCAGTGAAGGTGGTTCAATTGATTGTAGTAAAATACACCTGTATCTGGAAGGTCCAACTGCTGGTGAGTCAATATCCTGGCAAAAACTACACCATGAAGACAAAAGAACAATCGAAATATCTTTGTGAAAGGGTTATTGAAAAGCACAAGTCAGGAGATGGTTACAAGGAAATTTCCAAGTCACTGAATATCCCTTGCAGCACAGAACTGGAAAGTCAATCAACGAGAACTGGAAAGAATATGGCTCAGCTGTAAATCTGCCTAGAGCAGGCTATCCTCAAAAACTGAGTGACTGTGCAAGAAGAGGACCGGTGAGGGAGGCCACCAAGAGACCTATGAGGAGTTACAAGCTTCTGTGTCTGAGATGGGAGAGACTGCAAATGCAACAACTGTTGCCAGGGCTTGACTCTGAAGTCAGCTGGAAGAAGCTTCCTTAGTCTGATGAAACCAATATTGAGCTTTCTGGCCATCAGACTAAATGTTAGGCTTAATGCAAGTCAAACACCGCACATCATCAAAAACACACCATCCCTACCATGAAACATGATGGTGGCTGCATCATGTTGTGGGGATGCTTCACTGCAACAGTCCCTGGAAGACTTCTGAAGGTAGACGGTAAAATGAGTACAACAAAATCCTGGAGGAAAACCTGATGCAGAACTGCATCTTGGGAGAAGATTCGTTTTCCAGCAAGACAATGACCCCAAGCATAAAGCCAAAGCAACAGAGGAATGGCTTAAAAACAACAAAGTTAGTGTCCTGGAGTGGCCATGTCAGAGTCCAGACCTCAATACCATTGAGAATTTGATGGCTGGACTTGAAAAGTGCTGTTCACTCACCATCCCAATGCAATCTGACATTGCTTCAGCAGTTTTGTAAAGAAGAATGGGGAAAAATTGCAGTGTCCAGATGTGCTAAGCTGATAGAGACATATACACAGAGTCAAGGCTGTAATTGCTGCCATAGGTGCATCTATTAAATACTGACTTGACGGGGGTGAATACTTATGCAATCAATTATTTTGTTTTTATATTTGTAAGTAATTTAGATTACTTTGTAGAGATCTGTTTTCACTTTGACCTGGAAGTGTTACAATGGAGTGTAAGGAGCAGACCCAAGAGCAGGACACAGGCACGGAGAGCAGGTTAGGATTCTTACACAGACTTGAACATTGACTTGGACTCAGAGCCAGGACTTGGACTTGACTGGAACACAGAGCCGGGGCTTGGAACCTGGACACAGACACGGAGTTTGGACTTGGACTTGGACATGGAGACGACAACACCATACAATGACAGATAATTCGTATCGCGGCTCAGAGCAGCGACAAATGGCCTGCAAAACTCAGCCGGACACAAGAAGACAAAAACCAAACAATGACAGACAATTCATAGCGACAAAACGCAGCTGGATGGCTCTTGATTCGACTGAGGAACTGCGGAGGTGATGAACCAGCCGCGAGTAGATGTAAGCTGGAGTCTTTATGCTGCTGGTCCAAATGAGGATCAGGTGCCTTAATCAAGGAGTACAGTGGAACAAGAGGAAAAGGAAATTAACTGAAATGAGGAGTCAACTGAGCAGTCCATGACAGTAAGAGTCTTTTTTCTGTTGATCAGTGTCAAATAAAGCCGAATTAAATCCATTGTGATTCAATGTTGTAAAGCAATAAAATATGAAAACTTCTAAGGAGGTGGATACTTTTTATAGGTAGTGTATATCCTGATATATAACCCTGATATTTGTTTTCATGTGGACATACACAGCACATCCAAGAAATACATTAGAAACACTAAAAGACAAAAAAAGCAATGTGCAAAAGACAACAAACTGTGCAAATACAAATAAAAAAAACAATCAATTTCAAGAACATGAGATGCAGAGTCCTTGAAAGTGAGATAATATGTTGATGGAGCAGATCAGTGATGGGGCAAGTGGAGTTGAGTGCAAATATCACCTCTGGTTCAAGAGCCTGATGGTTGAAGGGTAATAAGTTTTCCGAAATCTGGTGATGTGGCCCTATACCTTCTTCCTGATGCTGAAGAGAGATGAGAGCATGGTTTAGGTCCTTAATTATGAATGGCGGTTTCCTGGGACAGTATTTCATGGGAGGGCTTGACCCATGATGGACTGCATCATATCCACTTTTTTTTATAAGATTTTCCGTTCAAGGGCATTGATGTTTCCATACCAAGCCATGATGCAACCAGTCAATATAACTCTACATTTATAGAAGTTTGTCAAAGTTTTAGATGTCATGCTGAATCTTCACAAACTTCTAAGGAAACAGAGGCACTGTTGTGCTTTCTTCTTAATGGCACTTACAGGTTGAGCCCAGGATAAATCCTCTGAAATGTTAGCACTGAGGAATTCAAAGTCTATCCACCTCTGGTCCCTCGATGAGGACTGGTTCGTGGACTTCTGGTTTCAATCTCCTGCTCTTCTGACATTGAGTGAGAGGTTTTTGTTGTGGCGTCATTCAGGCATATTTTCAATCCCCCTCCTCTTTGCTGATTCATCACCACATTTGATTCGGTAAATGGCAATGGTGCCATCAGCAAATTTCAATATGGCATCAGAGCTGTGCTTAGCCTCACAGTTACAAGTATAAAGCGAGTGGAGCATGGGACTAAGCACACAGCCTTGTGATGCACCCGTGCTGATGGAGATTGTGGAGGAGATATTGTTGCCAATCTGAACTGACTGGGGTCTACAAGTGAGGAAACCGAGGATCTAATTGCATGATGGCATTGAATGCCAAGCCATGGTCGATATAGAGCATTGTGACGTATGTACCTTTGTTGTCCAGATATTCTAGGGTTGAGTGAAGATCCAATGAAATGGTAACTGATGTGGACTTGTTGATTTGCTGGTAGCTAAACTGAAGTAGATCCAAGTCACTTCTCAGAAATGGCGTTGATGTCTTTCACTTTCAATCTTTTTTATTGATTTAAAAGAATAAAGATAAATACAAACCAGAGGAGAGGTTATCCCAAATACATAATTCAATAGTAATACAAACAGAGAAAGGAGCATATACTGTCAAAATCATATATAGTATTAAGCTCATATAAAGAAAAAAGAGAACCATTTCTCCTCTTAACAGTTCATGGAAAAAAAGGATTCAAAATTTTCTATTATTGAGAAAAAAAAACACTAAACTAACCTAAAACAAAAAAAGGGGGACTGGGCAGTCCAGTTTGAGGATACAGTTAAAAAAAGGGAAAATCCTTCTGATCAAATCTAAAAAATTGCGGAGGAAAATGAATAATTAACTGAAAAAGTAATAAGAATTAGATCATGTGAAAATATTGAATAAAAGATCGCCAAGTTTGCTCAAATTTAAAAGATGTATCAAAAGTCCGACTTCTTATTTTCTCCAAACTTAAACAAGACATAATGGAGGAGAGCCAAAAAAATACAGTAGGTGGATTGGGATCCTTCCAGTACAATAGAATAGCTCTCCTAGCCAGTAAAGTTGAGAAAGCTATCACGCGTTGAGCGGAAGCAGGAACGTTTCCTGCTTCCATTGGAATAACCCCAAAGATTGCCGTAAGTGAATTAGGTTGTAGGTCCAGACCTATGACTTTTGATAATGTTCTAGAAACATCTCTCCAAAAGTTATTTAACTTTATACAGGACCAAAACATATGAGTTAAAGTGGCCACCTCAGTGTTGCATCTATCACAAGTAGGATTTATATTAGAAAAAATATGCACTAGTTTATCTTTTGACATATGTGCCCTGTGCACTACCTTGAACTGAATCAAGGAGTGATAGGCACAAATAGATGAATTATTAACTAAATGACGAATTTTATTCCATTGTTTATCTGAAACTGATACTTGAAGTTCCAATTCCCAAGCACATTTAACCTTATCATTAGGCATCATTTGTAAATTCAATAGCCATTTATATATGATGGCTATCAATCCTTTTTGGAATGGTTTAAGCTGAAAGATAACATCTATCATATTTGTGTGTTTAATATTAAATTCATTAGATAAACCCTTTTAGAAATGAAATTGCGTGTATTAGCCACTTATCACCTATATTCCGGTCGTGATTAACACCTTCCCCCCCCCGAACAGAATCGCCAAAAACAATTTGTAGAAAAAAAATCGGCACGTACACACATGCACGCTGGTGCCTGCGCAAGACTTCATGGTCATGGTAGTCCTTCTCGGGGTAAACAACGTACTTGACCGCTACTCTTGTCCGTTGGCAACCCTACCTGCCCCCCCCCCCCCCGGGGTCTGCTGGTCCACAAGAATATTGTCAATATTAAACCAGTCTGCAGTGCAAAAAAGGTTGGGGACCACTGGAGTACAGGGTTCGCTTCGAGAATCTCGTTAAAAAGTGAATACAGCATATCTGAAAAGAACTTTAACAGGTCACAGGTTTCAGTACTTTCAGGCAAGCGCAATATACATAAATTCCTCCTGCACATTTTGCTATCTAAATCAATCGTTTTTCTACATTCTTGATAATTCCAAAGTAACTTCATTAAGTTTCTTTTCCATAGATGACATCTTCAATTCTTGCTCATTAATAGTTTGCCTGAATGACTCCTGTTCCCTCTCAATTCAATGAGTAGTCTGTTTAAGCGTCTGAAATTGAAAATCCAAATTCTTCAAAGATTCTTGAACAGTAGAGATGGATTTTTCAAGCTTTCCGTTAGCATCCGTTAGTTTATCAATCTTAGTGTTAAGCAATCCAAATTCAAGTTTCATATCTTGTATTGAAGAGAGTATTCTTTCTAAAGTAGAAAGTTCCTCCAATTTCTTTGTTTGTTCCGATTGCTCTGTCTCGAAAAGGGTCTTGTCGTCTCTCAATTCAATACTGGATCAACTTCCTGCCAATCGTAGTTAAGTCATAAATCCTTCAACAAAAACAGTGAATCTTCAACCTAAAAAGGATCTATCAGTGGAATGTAAGATATAAAAAGTAGAGCTGCCGTAGAAAACGCATCTCACACCATTCGCTGCAAAGTGGAGTCTCCTGATGTCTTTCATTACCACCCTTCAAAACACTTCATCACAGTGGATATAAGGTGTCACTGGATGATAGTCATTGAGGCAGGTTACCATGTTCTTCTGAGGCACTGATATAATTGAAGCCTGCTTGAAGCAGGTGGGTATCTCAGACGCTGAAGCAAAAGGTTAAAAATATTGGTGAACACTCCAGCCAGTTGATCAGCACAGGTCTTTAGTACTCAGCCAGATGCCCATAGAATGCCTTCCGTGGGGTCATTCTCCAGACTAATTCTCAGATTAGCCTCAGAGACTGAAATCACGGGATCATCAGGGGCATTAGGTGCTCATGAAGGTTCCTCTATGTTTTGGTGGTCGAAGTAATATGATTTGTCATACGCCATGTTTTGGTGATGGTTCTTTATCTTATTAAGGATTGTACCTCACATTATGAGTATTTCAAAAATTTTTGCATTTAATTATTTCAGATTTCCAACTTCTTCAGTTTTTTTTTATTTTCAGTCATATTTTTGACTTCTGTATGAGTGCAGAAAGAACCCCTTTCTGGCATTCTGGCCTATCTGGCCCCCTGCATTATTCTAACAAAGCCAACTGTATCTGAAGGAAAAACACCCCATCTCCCAATGAGGCATGGGGCTCATTATTGAATCCAGCCTTTTCTATTTATGCCAGAACTAGCCCTTGCTGTATAAAGACTCTGGTGTTAACAGGTCCAGTCCTCATGAAGGGTCTTGGCCCGAAACACTGACATTTTATTCATTTCCATAGATGTTGTCTGACCTGCTGAGTTGCTCCAGCATTTTGCATGAGGAACTCAGATTTTCTCTTTCCATGGGTGCTTCCTGATCCGTTGGTATTTCAGCATTTTTTTTTTCATTCAGATATCCAACAGCCATCATATTCCAAAGTTCTGCAATGTTCTTTTTTTGTAATTCTCTCTCCAATTCCTCCCATTCACCTATTAAGCAGATGACTCCAAAAGCACTATGACCTGGAAATAACTCTGGTCTACACCTCATGAAAGATATTCTCTTTGCTTCAAGATCAAGATCAAGATTCAAGATTCAAGTTTATTAATCAAGTGTACATAGAAATATACAATGAACTGTGTCATTTGTGTTAACAACAAACACTCCTCTAATTCCCCCACATTTCGATCTCTAAGTGTTAACCTGACCCTAAACTCTCCTGTCTGCCCACAAAACCCTCTCTACACACACCGGAACTCCACCTTATGCCCTCTCTGTGACTTGAGACTTGTTTTCTTACATCCCCAGTTCTGATGAAGAATCATTGAGTTAAAACATTAAATCATTTTCCTTTCTCTGCAAAATTGTGAACATCCTGTCTGGTACTTGCACGCTTATTTGTGATTTCAGATAAATACTATTTAATTTTCAATCCTAAAGTGGAACTTGCTGTTTTCTGCACTAAGGGAAGTACTTGTTCTCCAACATGTACTTATTTGTTAACAATTAATACAATCATTGTTAAGATTTCACATAACAGACTCAAAGGTTGCTTCATGACTGGGGTTAGTGGGAGCAACAAACTACAAGCTTATGTTTTATCTTTTTTTTTAATCTGGTGGTCCTGCTCATTGGGCACATTGGTTCAATGGCTGGTTGGATACATTCTATTCATGCCACTTTCTACTTTATTTCTTCCCTTGGCATTTGGTTTCAAAAAGGTCAAATACTGTGGGAAATGCATCACTCTCGGGGCTATAAGAATGTTAATTCATAACTCCAAAGGTGTGTGGGAGGGGCGAATATGGATCAGTTTCAGTGACAGCTCAAAGGACAAGAATAGAGTTACAAGAAATGAAATAGGAACAGAAAGAAACAGCATCCCTTCAATGCTGTTCCACTATTCAATATGAACACAGCTGATTTTCCTCAAGCCATCCCTCCAATTCTGTTCATAATCCTCAGTTGCCCGGTCTTTGAAGAACTTACCTGTAGCCTCTTTACCCTCAATGCACAAGAAACGTTTTATGTATTTGAGTAAGAAAATGATTAAGGATAGTTGTGCAGAATGGTAAGATTTCTAACTGGTGAGAAGAAGTATTGGGCTGCCCTGGAGAGCAGTAATAGGATGAAGACACAAGAGATTACAGATCCTGGAGCAATAAACGGGCTGCTAGAGGAACTCAGTGAGTCAAGCAGCATCTGTAGGAGGACAGGAACTGTCAATGGTTTGGCTTGAAACCCTGCATCAAGGACTCAGCAATAATAGGGTCTTTCACTATAAAATGACCCAGATATTTGCAGTTTTTAAGTGAACAGAATACAAAACACTTGGCAAGCATGACCAACAATGAAATTCCAAGGAGACATAGCTGATGTTTCACGGCAGGTGTGTGCAAAATAATGCAGTTTGAAAGACTCAATATGATTTGGTGGATTATTATAAATGGTGCTACTTTATTGAGTAATTGGGAAAGTGCAGACTCGAGGGACATACAGAAATAGATCCACTATTCATTGAAGGTACTGGGCAAGTTGATAAGGCACGAGGAAATAACGAGGGATTGTGGGGAGGGATGAGCAGACAAGGGAGTCATGGAAAGAGTATTCCCTGCAGAATGTAGAAGGGGGAGTTGAGGGGAAGATGTTCCTGATGGTGGAATCTATTAGACATGGTGGAAGTTGCGAAATATGACGTGTTGGATGTGGAGAATGGTAGAGTGGTAGGCGAGAACAAAGGGAACCTTATCCATGTTACATTGGGGGAGGAGGTGTGATGGAGTGAGGTCAGACATGCAGGATCAGGAGGAGATGTGTGTGAGGGCCGCACTGACAGCAGTGGAGGGGAAACCTCATTTTCTAAAAAATAGAGGATGTCTTGGATATCCTGGACATCCAAGGACATGAGTCTTTCATGTGTCTTTCTCATGAAAGACTTATCGTGAGAATAGATGTAGCAGCAATGGAAGAACTGAGAGAAGGAATAACATCCTCGCAAGTGGCAGGGTGGGAAGAGTTATAGGCAAGATAACTAAAGGAGTCAGTGAGTTTGAAAAAGATGTTGGTAGCTAACCTGTCTCCAGAGTTGGAGAGAGAGAGAAAATCAAGAAAGGGGAGAGATGCGTCAGAGAGGAATCAAATGAATTTGAGGACATGGTGGAAGCTGAAGGTGAAGTTGTTGAAATTGGCGAGCTCTACATGGATGCGGGAAGATGCACCATTGCAGTTATTATATTTGGTGAGAAAGCATTGGGGAGTGTAGGCTGACAAAAAGGGACCCTTGCAAGCGCCCATGGCTACAACTTTATTCAGGAGAAAGTGAGATGAGTTGAAGGAGAAGGTGTGATGAGTGAGTACCAGTTCGGCCAGATGGAAGCAACTGTACTTAGTGTTAAATCTGTCCTTAAACTTTTAACTTAAGCATTTGATATCAGATTGAAATACCTTACATCATGTCATACTTTTGGTTTCAATAGGTAGATCTGAATAATCTCTATATCATTTCAATACCAGTAGATCAAGTTTGCCAAGTGATAATAAATATCTTATGAAAAAAAACCAAATGTTTCTACTGCAAAATTTACAAATTGATAGCTCCTACAAAAGGATTAGACACCATCTCTCTCTTCTGATCCACCACTGGTTCCACCAATAGCATTCTAAATTAAATGATTACTTAAATGGCATTTCCCTGGCAGAATTGTTCCTTTTAGGTAGTTCATCATTGCACTTACTGACACTGGAATATCCCAAGTCACTCTAAAGCCCTCTCCAAGATATTTAAAATGAGGTTCAACAGGTAATTCAGGGTGGGAATTAACTAAGAAGATGTTGGATCCTAACCTTAATTTCTTTGCTGTAGTCAGAGTAGCAGCAGCAGCAATGGAACAGGTGATTTTCGTGCCTAAAGAGGGAAAAAAAGCACTATTAAAATAAACAAAATGTATGGTGACCCGATTCCCCCCACCCCCACAAAATGCTGGAGGAACTCAGCAGGCCAGGCAGCATCGATGGAAAAACAGTACAGTCGACGCTTTGGGCCAAAACCCTTGGCAGGACTGGAGAAAAACAGCTGAGGAGTAGATTTTGAAAGGTGGGGGGATAAGAGAGAGAAATACCAGGCAATAGGTGAAACTTGGAAGGGGATGAATCAAAGAGCTAAGAAGTTGATTGGTGAAAGAGACAGAAGGCCATGGAAGAAAGAATAAAATCGGGGGGGGGGGGAGCACCAGAAGGAGGGAGGGAGGCGATGGGCAGGCAAGGAGATAACATGAGAGAGGGACAAAGGGATGGGAAATTGTGAAGGGGGAGGGGGCATTACTGGAAGTCTGAGGAAATCAATGTTCATGCCATCAGATTGGAGGTTACCCAAACAGAATATAAGGTGTTGTTCCTCCAACCTAAGTTGGCCTTATCCCGACAGTGAGTGTTGCTCGGATTTCCAGCATCTGTAGATTTTCTTTTGTTGGTGACCCCTGCCCCCCACAGCAGTCAATATGAAGTACATCGCAAGAGATAAAGACACCATGATGATTTTAGTTTTGGCTTATGAATGTGACAATTTCAGGAAAATTCCTGACTGCCTTGAAGAAAAAAGATTTGAACCTTGTATTTAGGAATTCCCTGATAATGATGATAATCACTGAATTGTTGGTTAAGAAATGAAAGGATATTTTATTTTACAAGCTACTTAATGAAAAATATTAGTATGTGTCGTAGAGTCGTTTTACACATCGAATACCTAATGTAAGGAAAACAATTGAAGAGTGCCAGCCGCAGGATGAAAGTATTGATATTCCCACAAATCCTCCACTCGGAAGCAAAAGGACTTCATACATGGGAATGTGATCATCCTCACATTCTCTTTGAGTTGAACACCATCTTAAATGCAAATGTGGGACTGGGAGGCGCTGTTGGAGAGCTTTGGTGAGTAACAGTACCGCATTTTGTACATGGTACATACTGCAGTCACTGTGTGCCTGTGGAACCAGAAATGAATACTTATGATGACGGACAGAATACAAATAAAACAGACTTTGTCCTGGAAGGTGTTGAGTTTCTCAAGTGTTATTGCATCTGCCCTCATCCAGGTAAGTGGAAACTATTCCACATGCTCCTAACTCACACCTTGTAGAATGTGAAAAGACACTGGGATGTCGAAAGTTAGTCATTCACCACTGGATAGCAAGGCTCTTATAGCCCACAGTTAGCCCCATTAAATTTCTGTTCAAAGCTCAATCTCAGGATGGCGATGGTGGGCGACTCACTGATGATGATGTCAATGAATGTCAAGGGAGGTGTTTAGACTCTCTTTGCCTGACACTTCCATGTGGCATGACTGATGCTTGTCATTTTTTAGCCTATGCCTTATAACTGCCTAAGGCTTGCTACATGCAGTCAAAGACTGCTTCATTTGCTGTGAAGATGCAAATGAATTTGAATATTGTGGGACCATCAGTGACCACACCCCACTTCTAACATTATAGTTGAAAGGGAGACCATGATAAAACAGATTAATAGAATTGGACTGAGGACACGGTTTGAAACACTCTTATCATGATGTTCTGCATTATGGTTGTTTGCTCTTGTGAGGTACGGTTATGCTTGTTGGTTAGTTTCCCCTTGATCCCAAATACTTTTAGTTTTTAAAAGGCTACATGATGCCACATTTCATCAAATGCTGCCTTGCTTTTAGGGGCATTCACTCTCATCTCAACCATAGAATCCAACTGTTTAAACCGAAGGTGTGTTGAGGTCTTGATCCAACTGGTCCTAGGGAAATCCACTTTGGGCATCAATGAATCAATTATTGACAACTCAAGTTGTATTTGATATCCCTGTTAATGGCACTTTCCATTAATTTACAGACATTTAATGTCTCAACCAAGCAAACACTCCTTTCAAGAATCACTTCCTTAGCAACGCGTGGAGTTTCCGATGATGTTTTTACTCTCAAATATCCAGAACGGAACTTGAACTTGGAACATTCTGAGTCAGAGAGGAACGAGCTCCCTTCCAACTGAACTAACTTTTCTGCAACAGTGTGCAGAAGCATTTTCAATGAGCTATATAGGTCACAGAGGCAGCCGCAAACGTCACAATCAGTGGGCAAAAATGTAAAATGTCACTGTGTTACAACAGACCTACATATATTCAGAAATAGACCTCCAACCAAAATCATTTGTTTGTCAATTAAGCCCACATAATCATATTAACAAAAATAGTTAAATCTAAATTAAATAGAAATTACATCGCAAAGTGACAATAATTTTCGAACAGTAATATTTGATATCACCCTAATCCACCAGCAATCATTTCCATATAAAGAAGTACTTATTCTATAGTGAACCAAGTACTTGCATCCATGAATGAGGTTAGTGTGCTTGATCTTCACCCCAGCATCGGGAACGCACTTCATGACACCAATATTTAGTACTGATTACTACTGCAAGTTGGCATTCACTACAACTGGTGTTTAAAGCATTTTCAATAGAAATAGAAGGTCATATCCCAATCTATTGATTGACGCCGCTGAAATTGGGAAACCTTTCTTATAGCTTGCCCATCCAACTCCAGTTAATGACTCCCATTGATATTATGGTTTGGGTCATCTTGTATCAAACTTGTTGAGCCTTGAGGCTCAGATAAGGCTCAGATTGGTAAGCATCAGCACTGGGGTTTAATTTTATACCAATGCCTGGGCTTTTTCATTACCTACTAAAAGCTGTTCAGACACCTACCAAACTCTCTAGAACATGTTAAAAATTAACAAGAAGCATCTTTTCCAGCATTCATCAACAAGGATATTTATTCCATGGTGCCACTGACAGACCCTCATTGCTGGTTATAACTGGTCACTCAGGATGGACCAGGTAGCTCAGGAAAAACTTGTCTGCTGGTGAAGTGCCTACTCCCAGAGACACCACATCCTACCTAGACCTCTCAAATGAACAATGCATCTACAGACTTGGGTTTCCTAAGGTGTCATTGTTTCAATATGATACATTCTGAAGCAAGATCTTCAGCCAAAACCTTTTAGTTGGCCCACACTCTCTCTGAAGGTCAAGGTTGTATGGGCTCTGAAATGAGTTTGAGAGAGAAAATAAGTCAGCCATGATCGAATGATAGAGCAGACTCGATGGGCCTTTATTTATCTATTTTTATATGGATTCTTACTGTAACTTATAGTAATTTTATGCATTGCACTGCACTACAAATTTCACAACATATGTCAGTGTTAATAAACCTGATTCTGATTCTGACTCTGCTTAATGTCATTAATGACTTACCACTCCAATTACTTGGATGACCTCCTACAATATCTCTGTAGACACAAAAGACTCCCAATGCTGTAATCCACAGCAGCAATCAGATAGAGCATCTCAGTGGGTTGAACAGCACCTATGAGAGGCAAGCAATGTTGACATTTTGGGTCAAAGCTGTGCATCAGACCTCAAAGCATCAACAATTCCCCTCCCCCTCAGATCCTGCTCAACCCACCAATGTTCTCCAACAGACTGCTTGTTACAACAGCACTGTATTGTATGAGGAATGACAGCTCCATTAAAAGGAAAATCAGACCTCTGCGCAAGATATACATTTCAATGAGATTCTCCATTCTGCAACTGTAAATATCATTGTACTTTTGTAGATCAACATCTGAATATGCAGATATCTTGTTAAGATATAACGTTTCTTTCCTCATTGATTTTACCTCCTAATGGAGACTACTGTAGACATCTTCTTTTTATGGAGAACCTGCAGAACCCTTGTTTCTTTCCCATCGCCACCCACCGCTCTGGTGCACAAGGCCCCCAGCGTGGCATGTACCTTGCTGGCCAAGACTTTCTTCAGTGAATATGGGAGCTGCCTTTCTTTCACCCGTACCTCCTTTCTCCCACATGCAGCCACAATGAGTGATGTTACTATCTGGCAGCCATTTGCAGTGTGCCTTTGAATGTTGATGTCTTAGTTATTTTTGCCACACAATGTTTTTTTGTTAGGAGCTTCACCCAGTTAAGAGAGATCCTATTATGATTTGAATGAGTCCTTTTTCTGAGCTTATTTTTGGGTGTTAACCCACTAAATCTATTTCACATTGGATTTTAGCCGTTTTGTAGTTTAGGGTGAGAATAAAAATAAAGTTTTGATCAGAATCAGAATCAGAATCCTTTATTATCGCCAAGTATGTGGACACACAATAGGAATTTGATGCCGGTTTCCCTGAGCTCTCGCTGTACAGAATCAAAAAGCAAACAAAACTATAGTGCAAATAATCGTGAACTATATACAATGAGGAATACCTGTGTATGTACAGGTGGACTTGGTTTATAATAGACTAAAATTCAAGTGTTCATAAGACTGATGGCATATGGAAAGAAACTGTTCTTGTACCTATTTGTCCTGGCATACAGTGATCTAAAGTGCCTACCAGAAGGAAGGAGTTGGCACAGGTGATGTCCAGGGTGTGATGGGTCTACAATGATGCTGCTTGCTCGCTTCCTGACTCTAGATGCATATAAGTCCTGGATCAAGGGCAGCTTCACACCAATAATCCTCTCTGCAGCCCTGACAGTTCTTTGGAGGCTATTCTTGTCTTGCCTGGTTAGCTGATCCAAACCAGACAGTGATGGACGAACAGAGAACATACTGGATTATTCCTGAATAGAATTGAATCAGCAGCTCTTGAGACTGGTTGTACTTCCTGAGTTGACGTAGGAAATACAACCTCTGCTGAGCCTTTTTGATAAGAGTGTCTACGTTGGGTGTCCACTTCAGGTCCTGGGAAATTGTAACACCTAGAAACCTGAAGGTCTCCACCAATAATAGGTGCAATCCAATATCTGTGCAAGTATATTCTAAGAACATAAAGGAACATACAACAGGTAAAACCATCTGTCACTTCTTCAGAAGACTAAGGGAATAATTTTCAACTTGCTAATCAGCATTTTAAGATGATATTGTTCGTAGATTTTGTTTTATCCAAGAAAGAAACTGCCTACTTCTCTTTCCCAAGATCAATTGGTACTGTGGTGTTTCTGTCTATTAAAATTAACAAGAATCCTTGGAGATGATATAGACTAAAAATTAGGTTTCAAATTGGTCCCCTTAAACAAGATTTACAGTTGTACTAAATTATCTAAATTACTTTTTATTCCTCAATTGATAGTTTCTAAATCAATTTATCTTCTGTGAATGAAAATATATTAAAAATGCTGCAGATGCTGGTAATCTGAAATAAAAATTAAAAAATGGTGGAAGCACTCAGCAGGTCAGACAGCACCTATAAGAGAGAGAGACATGAATATTGTTTCAAGTCCAAGACCCTTCATCAGAACTGGAAATACTTATGGAAAAAATTGAAAAACCTCTTCCCAGTTCTGATGAAGATTTAGAGATCTAAAATATTTTCTGTTTAAGATGCTTCCTGACCCACTGAGGGATCCAATATATTCCATTTTTATTATCTTCTATGGACTTCAATTCTATTTTGTCATAACATGCTCAGCATGTATATTTTGTTTATACATCTGTTGAGCTATATATGAGCCAAATCTGTTGTGCCAAAAATGGGGAGCCATCTTTTGTCCTGCACATTCAATATTTGTCTGTAGTGTAAATGAAATCAAATTTTGGCTTTTACCATTGTGAAACCTAAATGTCTGGGCAGTTCTTTCATTTATGATTGCATACCCTACCTTGAACACATTTATGAACTCTGTCTGAGCTTGCTGTGTCGACCTTCATTTGAAATCCTATGGCACATGACATTTTAGAGTGAGCTAATGATAACCTTACAATTGAAATGTACTCATGTTTAAAATATAAAGCAATATTATACCCTCACTGCCAGAAATATAGTCCAATGACTTCATTTAACTTGATTGAAAGGTAGCCCAGCACAACATTGTCACTTTAATCTTTATGGGTGTGTAAACTTTTAGAATATGTAGCAATAAGGGCTGTAGTAGTACTTTATAATGACTGCAAATTACTTGCTGTAATGAGACAATGATTTGTTGTCAAACAGGTTAAGAGAGCAAAATTCCCATCATAAATTTTGTTGTAGATGGTGACATCATTTTTGCTTGGCATTCAATGTAATCAAACATCAAAGGCAATTAGAGAATGTAAGAATAATTAGAGAGTTTGCTTGAACTTCGTGGGGGAGGGTATTATGCCACGTGTATTATATGGTTTCTGCCTATTGTCCTTCATTTGTAGACAAACATGTACAGACCTCTTTAAAAGATTATCAAAATTTGGATTATTAGTTGCCCACTTGCATTGACTGAATAAACAGATGTGCCCTAGTGCTGTAAGGGGAAAATGGTGGCATGAGAGAATTTGACAGAACTGTACAAGCAGCAGATGAAAGTGGCTGAGGGAGATCTTCACTTTTTGTGGGATGAAAAAGGGTAAGTCTGCTTCACATCTAGGAAAGAATGCAATTGGCTGCAGAACAGGTAAAAAATCACAGAAAAAGAAAATAATAATATTACCACTATTGTAATCTCAAAACTAGCCATATAAAATAGGATGAAAAGTGTGAACATTCCAAACCAAAGATGCTGGGTGAATTTCTCATTGATGCCAGTAAACAGTAGACAACCAGCATCTGGTAAATTATCATCCTGGTACAAACAATAGTTTGGCTTTGAATAAGATGGCCAAAATGTAAAAGATAGAAGACTGACATCAGAAGATGAAGATCAAATCTCCTCTCCTCTTCTATAAGATTCTTCCTTCTTCAACCCTTTACCTTTTCCACTTATTACCTCCTATTTTCGCACTTCAACTCGTTCCCCCACCTACCTAACCCCCTGCCCTCTCACCTGGCCTCACCTATCACCAGCCAGCTTGTACTGCTTCCCCTCACCCTCACCCCACCTTCTTATTCTGACTTCTTCCCTCTTTCTTTCCACTCCCCTATTGAAGGGTTTCTGCCTGAAATGTTGAGTCTTTATTCCCTTCCATAGGTGCCGCCCGACCAGCTGTGTGTTCCTCCTCCAACGTTTTGTGTGTGTTGCTCTGGATTTCCAGCATCTGCAGAATCTCTTGTGCTTGTACAATAAAGTATATTTTGCATAACATTTTAAGGAACAATAATTCTGAGGTGTTTTTCTGAGTATTAGCTCATACTTTTTTTAAGGTTAAGTCGCGTAAGGAATTGATTGGAAGATAATAATTTCCTATGTGCTGTGCCTGATAATATTCATTGGGTGACCATTGCATGCCATCAACATAGGTGCCAGTGATCTTGCTCCTCTCCAGAGTAAAATTTGTAAGATTACACTGAAGGATGGAGGAGGGAAAGTGATTTGAGTTTGATACTACAACAGACCCAAGGGCCTGAATGACCTATCCTCTCTCCTTGTGACAATGACAACATCAGAAATCCAAAGGAAGTTCACTTGTCCCTCATTTGTTGAATCTGTGGTGAGAAATGCAAATGTGATGTTAGCATTCATTTCAAGAAGACAAGAATATAAAAGCAAGGATGTAATGTTGAGACCTTATAAAACACTGGAGAGGCCTTATTTGGAGTATTATGAGCAGTTTTCAGCCCTTTTCCTTAGAAACTATGTGTTGACACTGGAAAGGGTTCAAAGGAGGTTCACAAAAATTATTCCAGGATTGAATGGCTTGTCATATGAAAAGCGTATGAAGGCTCTGGGCCTGGTATTCACTAGAATTCAGAAGAATGAGAGCTGCCCTCATTGAAACTTATCAAATGGAGAAAAGTCTTGATAGAATGGATGTGGAGAGGATGTTTCCTATGGTGGGAGAGTCTAGGACCAGAGGACGCAGCTTCAAAATAGAGTGGCGTACTTTTAGAACGGAGATGATGAAGACTTTCTTTAGCCAGAGGGTGGTGAATCTGTGGGATTTGTTGCCACAGGCAGCTGTGGAGGACAAGTCTGTTTGTATATCTAAGGCAGAGGTTGACAGATTTGTGATTGGTCAAGGCATGAAGCGATACGGGGAGAAGGCAAGGGATTGCGGCTGAGAAGAATAATGGATTAGCCATGATGAAAAGGTGGAGCAGACTTGATGGGCCAAGTGGCCTAATTCTGCTCCTATACCTTATGCTCCTATGGTCTTATTTACTTACAATGTCTGTGCACGTCAACAGTTAAATGAAAACTTAATTGCTTATGCCTATAAAGTGGTAATTTAAATGTTTAAGCAGTGGAAATTCCACATAATAACAGGTGACATGAAAGAAAACAAATGCTTAAAGATATGTTCCCACAGAATCCAAAGGAATGATGAATGACTGCATTGTATTGAAAATTATTGCTCTGTTGCTTTGGCAGAAAGGATAGTTACATTTTTACAGTGATTGCTTATTAAATAAATATTTTAATTAAACATTTCCCTTAAGGCTATGTCCAGAAACTAACAAAGTGTTTCACAAAAGTTGTGTTCAATTGTTCTTTGCTTCATCTAATTCTAACTGCCATTTTTATTGTGACTAGTCAACTTTGTTTATTGCCACAGTCAAACTGAATATAGTAGACTGCTTATAAAGATAGTTATTGTGCAATTCTTCAATTTGCTCTATTGACTTAAAAAGTAAGTAATTAAAATTAAGAGATTCTGATTAAAATTCATTGGCAAGTAATGATGGGAGGGTAAAGAGAGGCAGTTTTAAATTTCCAACACACTGGCAGTGGGAACACTGTCAACAGATGGAAGAGCTGATGTTTCTCAGCAAAGTGATTGCTAGATTAGCTTTAGCTC
Source organism: Mobula birostris (assembly GCF_030028105.1). NCBI lineage: Eukaryota > Metazoa > Chordata > Chondrichthyes > Myliobatiformes > Myliobatidae > Mobula > Mobula birostris. The sequence continues at coordinate 76,408,257 of NC_092373.1, read as the reverse complement.
AGCAATTCCATTTATCAGTTAGTTCAGAGCTTCTTGGCTAATTAAGCATAAAGAATCTACTAGCATGCAGGCATCAGCTCTGGTTCAGATACTTAAAGTCATATTGCAAGGCATTGTATTTGAATGACTCTTGTTTTCCCTATCTCTCGGGTCCCTTTACCCATTCACTTTTCCCTCCCCTTCCCACGTGACCTGGCCATCACCCATATCTTTCTTCCTTTGGTTCCCCACCTCCTTTCCTTTATTCCATGGCCTTTAGCCTCTCCCATCAAATTCCTTCTTCTTCAGCCCTTTGCCTCTTCCATGATCACCTCCCAGATTCTCATATTATTCCCTTTTTCCTCCCTCTTTCACTTGCATAACTGCCTCCTATCACCTTGATTTACAACATAAAATAATCTGCAGATGCTGGGATCAAAGCAACACTCACAACATGCTGGAGGAACTCAGCAGGTCGGGCAGCATCCGTGGAAATGATGAGTAGACATTTCCACGGATGCTGCCCGACCTGCTGATTTCCTCCAGCATGTTGTGAGTGTTACCTTGGTTTACCTATCACCCACCAGCTCATGATCCTTCCTCTTTCCTAACCCTTCTATTCTGGTTTCTGCTCCCTTTCTTTCCAATCCTGATGAAGAGTCTCTACTTGGATCCCTCCACAGATGCTGTCTGACCTATTGAGTTCCTTCAGCATTTTGTGTGTGATCCATTTGAATAGATTCTGTCGTTACTTGCATTACAAAAGAGGCAAATGGGTAGTGAATGAACAGAACTGCTTCCTCATTCAGTGCTGTCCCGTCAAAGGCTATGTTGGGAACTTAATGTGCAGGGGAACAACTTCTCCACTGGAGTAAGGGGAAAATTGCCTGCAAACAATCCCAGGAAAAAATACAGAGCTAGCTACAGAATCAACAGTAAAAGTGTGATCCCTTTTCTAGACTGAATTATCTTCTCCAGTCAGGAAAACTGAACACAGCTGCAGATTCATTCAAAGCCAACTGACATCGACTGCGGGGTTAGTCTCAAAAATACCAGACTATTCAAATGGAGATGGAATCTCTGGTGACAGAATTTTACCTCATCCAAATGTCTTGTCCATGACACACTCACCTGGAGTTGAAGTCTTCAATTCAATGAAGAACCTTCACCTACTGTACAATATATTAAGTCAAGTCAAATTTTAAGGCATCCATTAGTCTTGCGACACCATGGGTCTGCGCTTGGAAAGTCTTCACTCTCCAGGGCGCAGGCCCGGGCAAGGTTGTATGGAAGACTGGTAGTTGCCCATGCTGCAAGTCTCCCCTCTCCATGACACCGATGTTGTCCAAGAGAAGGGCAAGGGCCAATACAGCTTGGCACCAGTGTCGTCGCAGAGCACTGTGTGGTTAAGTGTCTTGCTCAAGGATACAACACGCTGCCTCGGCTGAGGCTCAAACTCACGCCCTTCAGATCGCTAGGTGAATGCCTTAACCACTTGGCCACATGCCCAAGTCAAGTTTATTGTCATTTAACTACATACATGCATACCTCAGACGAGACAACGTTTCTCCAAACCAGGGTGTAAAGCACAGTAGTACACTTAAGTTATTAACTTCAAACTTTCTGCATAATCACTCAAAGAGTTGAACTTCACATGCATGTAACAGGAGCTGCATAACTCATCATCTTCTACCATAGGCCACAAACTTATCAATCACCCCTGCTGTGGACCACTCCTGGATGTCCAAGACGCCGATTTCTACAAAGAAGAGATCCGTATGCTCCACAGCCACTGGACTAAGTGTGTAAATGTAGGAGGGGACTATGTTGAAAAATAAATGTGCTAGGTTTTCTAAAATTGACTCCTTCTACCTTAGGCCACGAACTTATCAATCACCTCTCGTATAACACATGAAACCTCTTTTTACCGGGCATCTCTAGAGATGCAGTTCATTAAACCCTCGCTAACAGCCACCGGACTCAGCCGTGAGAAAACCACCTTTCCCAGACTCCTTATGTCAAGGGTCAATATGACTTGGGTCCCAGCAAACCTGTGAGATTGGGATGTCTTGCCCACCCGAACCCCGATCTGTATGAATACTGTGCAATTTACTGCACCCATGCTAATGTCTGTCTGCAAGAAATAACAGATTGTACACTGCATACTATTATAAAGAGAGTATATTTATGAATGTTAACTTAACCAAACCGTTGTTAAAGAAAAGACAAAAACAAAAGGACCCATCATAATTATATGGAGCTCAGAAAAATAATCCCAGGTAATTCCTCAAGTAAGGATATGTTTGGCACAGTTTTGTCGGCCGAAGGGCCTGTATTGTGCTGTAGGTTTTCTATGTTTCTATAATTAAACAGGCAAACGTGCACAGTTGGAGCTCAAATCTTCCAAAAGCTGTTGTGTCTGATGTACTTACTCTGCCAACTCCTATTCACTGATCACCGGTAGAATTCACCCTCTTGGGCTTCATGGAATTGCGCATTCCTGCCAGATTGAATCCTATGGCCAGCTCTCTTGAGCTTCTTTTCTCTCCATCTCCCGTTGAGAAAGACCTCGACTCACCTCAGTGTCCATCACAAAACCTTTCTGCCTAGCATTCTCTACAACCTTCTCTCGGTTCCACCATCCTGATCCTGACACAACATTTCTTAGCAGGAACATCACTATCTCTTATCTTTAATGGCAACCCAAACACTACCAGAAGAACACACAGCTTCTACAGAAAGCCATTATATGAAATACCCTACAACATTAGCAGTAAAATCTTTACCAGGAGTTACACCCACAATAACTTATGGAAGTGAGGATGAAATCTACAGATGAATTATGCATAAATAAACAAAGTGAAGTGCATAAATTAAATATTGCAGGATAGAGAACAGATTAATCAGTGACACTTTGTGTGTGATGCTGCCGGGAGGTTAGAAGCCTAATGGCCTGAGGAAAGAAAAAGTTTTGCATCCTGACCATTCTTGTTTTTATGCATCGGAGTCTCCAGCCTGGTGGTCAAAAGTCAAAGAGTTCGCTGGATGGATGGGTGGGATCCATGTATGCAGTGCTCCAGATAAATGTCCCCGATGGATGGTAGGAAGGCCACAATGATCTTCTCAGCCATTTACGTTCCTTTGTTGGGCCTTCTGGTCTGATGCTCTGCTGCTCCCATACCAGATGTAGATGCAACTTGTCAGGGCACTCTCAATGGTGCTCCTCTGCACAGGAAGGGGAATGGGAGAATGATAGTGACAACTTGGAAGAAGATGTCAGGCACATGAGGATGCACCATTACAGAACTTGGGCTTTCTATTCTATTGTATAACTACTCATTGGGAACAGTGGGGTAAATGGTTGGGTTTACACCTGGTGCAAAATAGCAGGATTAGATGGTGGAGGCAGATGGAGCACTGGAAAATATAAGACAGAGATTGTAAACCTCCCTAGATATTGTATCTTGTTTCCTCTTTTCTTCGTTCTCTGTCTTTTCTTTAAGTTCCTCTCTGAGGAGTTTATGTCTTTCCATGCACCTGTTTTCAACACTCATTGCTACACTATGTTGTGGAATGAGCACCAAGGAAGCATCTACCATGACATCATGTAGGTCCATACTGAAGAGGTCCTCAGGAATGATAAAGACAACTAAACCACATTGTCAGTATTCCAATGAATTGCCCCATCATATTTCACTTTGGAGAGATAGATTCATGTTTTGTTCCTTGTTTGACATATTGAAGTTAGGCAAATGTGTATTGAATAATTTGGAAAGGGTGGAGATTTATAAGATAAAGAAATTGAGGTCGCTGACTGGGTGCTTTGCACATCCTGAAGATATAAACATCCTACTGTATTTGCAAACCATCTAGAGATTAAGAGAAATACAAGGGACCGCAGATGCTGGAAGCCTGAGCAAAATAATAAACAACTGGACAAACTCAATGGGGGAGAAATTTGTTGGCGTTTCAGGTCAAGACCCTACATCAGAACCCTGTACAAGAAGAAAAACTATCTCTATGTATCAGGATTATTTTCACAAAAGGAAAGGAGGAATTTAGAACATACAGTATAGCAATCTATGGCACTTCTATGGCAAATTGGACAAATATAATATTGAATCACCCATTTAAGAACATGGTACTGTATAAAATGAAGTAATGCAGGGCCCTTATAGATATCTCAAACTGAAGTATTGACAATTCCTTTCCCTCAGCAGATGCTACTCGAAATGTTGAGTTCCTCCAGCCATTCACTTTTTTGCTGGAGATTAACAGAACTCAATTTTTTTTCCTGGAGTGAAAACAAAAGTGATTAAAATATAAAATCCTGAGCGGCAAAGGATCTCTGGCCTGAAATGTTAACTCTGCTTCTCTTTCCTCAGATGCTGACAGGCCTGCTATTTCTTGCATTTCCTGTCTTTGTGTAACCTTTTGAGCGTCTTTGACAATCAAGATGTGGAGACAATGTTTTCTCCTGTAGGAAACTGTAGAACTAGGATCTTTATTTAAAAATAAATATTATCAATTTAAGACAAATGAGGTATTCTATTTATTTCTTGAGAGGATTGTGAGTTTTCAGAACTTTCTTCATCAAAAGGCAGTGGAAGCAGAAGCTTCCAATATTTTAAGGCAGAGGTAGATATACTCTTGATAGGCAAAGACAAGAAAGGTTACCATTGATAGACAAGCATGCCAAATTGAATTTCCAGTCTGATTACCCATGATGAATAGATGGCACAGCTAGCTTGGGGAATGAGTGGCCTTCACTTCCTCCAAGTTCATATTTTCATACGGGTATGTCAGACCTAGTCAGTCTGAATTTGCCATTTGGTTGCAGTTTATCTTCCATTGTATCCACAGCCTATCAGGATGAGGATATCCAAGAGTCCTCTCATATTGATTGGTGTTATGTATGATCATTGATGTACATAGCAATTTTCTGTTACAACACCAGTACTGGTCGGAGAAAGATGCCTCATTCACTTACTAATACACAGCTGTCTCTAATAAAATCTTGCAGCTGTCTCTAGCTGGATCCTGAAGTGATCTGTGAGTTGAATGTTTGGTTACTGGAGCAAGTTCATCAGGCTAAGCAGAGGGCACATTTCATTCAAGAAGGCTGCAGAATTCTGGCACCAGCTATGTGAGTGCTTGGGCTTCCCAAGGCACCACTGTTCTGACATAAATTTGTGAATGTATACCCTGTGCAGAGTGTGCAACTAGAGTGCTGCTTCTGGTATTGGTGGCAACCCTCTGACACCTGTAAAAGGTATGCACAGATCTAAACTGTAGATATCAAACAACAGAATCAGACTCAAGACATTCACCCCAAAGGTTTGTCAAAACAAAGATCAACATATATAAAGAAAATATTTCACAGTCACTTTGAAGAACAGGTCTGGAGCTAAGGTTTTTATTAAGAATTCCATTGTTAGCTCATTAAACTCCTTGGGAAAAGCCATGGATCCTGTATTAAACCCAAATTGAAGCCATTCATAATGACTGATTAACAGACTGAATTAATCTGTCTCTCATTTCCTCACTACTGTATATTATCCAAATGTTAAATTTAGAAATGGGGGGCACAGTGGTTTCCACAACCATTTACAGAATTATCTTAGTAACTTCCCTCAGGAGTTCAAATCCTTTCTGCTTTCTTTTTCTGCCTCTTGCCCTGTCAATTACTTACTGTGACTTCTAACGGAATACATATTTCCTGCATCCTCTCTTTAAGTTGTGAAATGATGCTCTCTCTCTCTCTCTCTCTCATATATATATATATGTGTGTGTGTGTGTGTGTGTGTGTGTGTGTGTGTATATGTATATATAACCATATAACAATTACATCACGGAAACAGGCCATCTTGGCCCTTCTAGTCTGTGCCAAACTCTTGCTCTCACCTGTCCCACCGACCTGCACTCAGCCCATAACCCTCCATTGAGATACATATTGAAAAGCATGGATGGGTTTGGGAATTTGGGAGTTTCTGGCACCATGGTTGACTGTTCACAAGGTCAATGACACAAAGAATAGGTAACCTCCCAAAACTGAGCTCTCAGGAACTCTGCAGCAGTGAACACAAATATAGCAAAGGACGTATGAATGGTATCATTTTCATATTTGATACAATGCATTATGAAGAACTTTATTTTTCATGTGATAGACTTTATCAACATATGAATTTCAGATTAGTCTCTTGAAGAATTTCCTGGCACGTGTGCAAGTTTACACTTTCAGAGGCTAAAAATAAAACCAGGGTATTTTTGAACAAAACATCTGCCACAGCTTCACTGACATTTCTTTTCCCCAATTGTAAAGGCACCGCAGTTTTGAAATTTCAGATACAGCAAATGTAATTGAAAGCCTGGGATTTTTCAAATCTTGTTAAATCTTGACTTGTACAATTCTTGATTTTCATTCAATATTTTTACATTTGACACCTTGACAGATAGGAAACCCTAGATATTCGAGGCAGTGTCCAATTACATCCCAAGCACATCTGGACTCAAGGGAGATCATGGGGATCATGGGGATCAAAGGGGATCATGGCACATGGATGTTTGGTGGGTTTATGCAGGCTGTTGGGATGAAGGGTCTATTTTCAGGCTCTGTGACTCAAAGTTCTGGGATGTTCTATGATGCACATATGGGATAATAATATTAATAATAATAATAATAACTATGCACTTTATTGAATCCAAGAGGGAAATTCTTTCATTACAGCAGCAACATTTAAAAACACAATGACGAAGCAAGTCCAAACCTAGTGCTCAGACCTGATTTCAGGTAGGTCTCCTATACTGTGCTCTCCTATTGTTCACCCCAACCTTCCATGCCTGTAATTACTTTCATCCTACCCTGAGCTTACAAAACTTGTTCATCCCATCCCTATTCCACACCACAGTAGGGCCAAAAGTTGCAGTGCTTGAAGAAGGTATCTCGCCACCACCTTTTCATAAACAATTGGGCATAGGCAATAAATATTGGGCTTGTCAGCAACAGGCCAGTCACAAAAATTAATTTAATAAAATAAACATTGATAAATATAAGCTATTCAATCTAACAAAATAATCAGAAAAAGTAATGGTTACATAGTCCAACAGAAAATGCAGGAAATGATCAGCAGATCATGCAGCACCTGTGGAAGAAGAAACTGTTAACATTTCAGGTCAAGGACCTTTTGTCAGAACTGAAAATAAGAGAAAAACAAGTTAGTCTTCAATTGCAGAGAATGGTGGTTTACATGGCCTATTTATGTTAAATAAAATGAAGATTATTAACTGGATGGAGAACGCAATACAGACATTCAGGATTTTGGGCACAATCTTCCAAACCTGCTGAAAATATTTATAAAAATGAAAATTGCGAAGAAATAACCTTTGAATAGAAAATACTAGAAGCACTTAGCGGTCAGGCAGCATCAATGCAAAATCAATGAAAAGCAGTTATTGTCTCAGGACCATTCATTAGAACTGTGAAGAAAAGATAGTTTTCAATATCATAGAAGATGGAGGAGAAATTAATTAGACGAAGGGAATATATCTGATAGGAAGAGACTGAATGAGTTAACATCAGTATCGTCAATGAATGTTGAACAATTTTATAGGTGATAATCACACAGAATTCTGTTTCTTTAGCTTTATTAATATTGTATTAAACATGTAAATCTATATGCATGTCAACTTTACTGAATTTTTTTTCCTGCTTATTTGCTTTTTGCAGACTGACATTTTTTTTCTTTTGTATTTTGAATTGGTACAATGTAATTGAAATTTGATACTGAGTTGTGATTGCAGTGGAAAAAGAGAAGAGGAAGCTTGTAATGAGGGGAATTTGTTTCTCTTTTGTATCTGTGTAAATTTTCCCATGACATGTCTTACTTAAACGCAGAATCTTCTCTATATAAGTAGAAGATAGAAATCACAAGTTCAATGCACAGTTGGAGATCTTAGAATCATTTGTATCACGAGAAAAAATTGCTTCAAACATGAGAGCTCTCAGGCATCTGTCAGTGGCTGCTTTGTTTTCATTCTTGATTCTGAACATGGTCGTTGATTCAACCTCTGCAAGTAAGTCTACATCTGTTATTTAATTAACTGCATTTCAAGGTACAGAATAAGACTGATATTATTTCTGTTGATTTGATATGTGTGTGTATATATATATATCAGTTCCTAATAGGTATGAAGGAATTCCTTGAGTGAACGCAGTGAATGAAATCAGCACAGACACCTAGTGCAGATAATGGACTGCCTTCATATAGTGCAAGATGATTGTCAATACCAATACCCTTCAAATTCTTCATAGTTCTTAACTTGCTGAAGTAGTGAAATAGTTTCATTTCTTCCCGTCTGTTTCTGGCATCACCAAGCCTCAATGTTTGAAAAAGCAGTGAGCAAAACAGTTCTGACTTGTCTTACTGGTCATTTCTCAGCAACTATCAGCAGACAAAAATCACTCCTTTTTGAATACAGACACGCGCATCTGATGCTATTTAAAAACCGTTCACTCTAAACATGGTGTAGCATCTAATGGCTACACAAGTGCATGCAACTGACGCTAGTTAGAATCTGTTTGGCAACTGGCTCCTGCCCCAATTAAGCAGCATCGTGTGCCAAATATATAATAAGGGAATCCTGGTAGTTTTCTCAATTAGTTTTTGTTCTTTAAGAGATGCCCAAATAAATGGCTGCCCTGATTAACCGATGGCCCAAATAACCAGAATCCACTGTATAAAATATCGGAGATCAGTAAGATGAAAGTCCTATTAATTTTTAAAATTTACTCATGACCAGAGTTTATTGCCCATTCCTAACCAATCTTGAGAAGATAGCAATGAAACATCAGCTTGAGCTGTTGCAGTTTGTATATTAAAAGTATTGCCACAATATACAAAGTTTGTAGTTCAGTAGGATCTTCCAGAATTTGGACCCAACTAAGATAAAAAAAAGGATTTCCAAATATTGCAAGACTTGGTTGGGAACTTACTGATGTTGAAGTTTCCATAGGTCTACTATTCCATTAGCACCATATTAGTGTCAAGCAACTGGAGCTCACTGCATATTTGTGCAGTTTAATCAATACAGGGGCTTTTGTGGTAATTCCTAACACAACAAATATCTACCTATCTACAACAGGCATTTAGCTGAGAACAAGATCAAGCAGTTTTCCTTTCCTGAAAGACATTGGTGAGCTAGTTGGGTGTTTATAACAATGCACAGTTACTCATATTGACAACGGCTTATTTTATGCTAAATGGTATGGTATTTATTAATAGAAGCTCTCCGGAATCCATGGTGGAATTTAAGCCAGATCATTAATTCATATTTAAAGTCTCAATTTATATAAATAAATGATCACTGGAAAAATAATAACGTTATAAGGATGTTGATTATTTTTAATTCAAACTTTAATACACAAATGAATTATTGAATTTTATAATTATAAAGTGTAATAAAGATTCTTATCATGTAAAACCATAAATGTGTCTTCCCACTTTTTCTCTCCTCAGTGGCAGACTGCTGTCTCCGCTACTCCCAATCTCGACTACCATTCCGACTGATCTCTGGGTTTGTGATGCAACAATCTAATGAGATGTGTGATATAGATGCAGTCATGTAAGTACATGATACTGAAATATCATTTGGACTGAATTAGCACTGGGAATATGCCTTAATTGACAAACTCTATTTGAATATATTTTACAGATTCTACACAATTGGAGGACGAGCTATTTGCGCAAATCCGGAAGAAAGATGGGTGAAAAGAACTTTGCACTTTCTCAGGTATGGGCACACTCTAATCTTTACCTAACTTGTTGCAGGTTAATTTGACTTTGTGTTAAAAGTGCAAAGCTGGTTACTACAGCAAATGAACAATTAAAATAATTTGGAAAAATTTCAGATGAAAATCTGGCTTCCCACTCCCTCTCATCTACGACCCCATGCACAATCAAAAAACCTTCCTCATTCACTAAAGTGATTAAAATAAACAACAGTGATATTTTAATCTATCTTTGGATATCACTTTTGAGCAAATTTCTATCAGACTTAAGATTGATTCAAATGTTTGTATTATGTTATATGGATCTTATTTGAAATTACAAGCACAATTATTTGAAAAATACTCTATGGTAATAGCTCCAGCATCATAGATTATTGATGAAAAGTTAGAGGACAGAACATCTTAATGTATGTGTAAAAAAAGTTCAGTTTTTTTTATTTCGCCTGCATTTACCAGCTTTCCAGTTAAAGAAGCTTTTTTGGTAAATGATAACAATCACATGCAAGGCAGCTGCTGCAGGAAATAAAAAAGAACCATACCTGCAAAATTTGTTTATGTATGTTTACAGTGGCTCTGACACCTTTGATTTGATCAGGATGCACAAGCAAATGTTCTGCACTAAACATATTGTTTTTAAACTGAGATTGTTGACATAGAATGGATGAAATAGCAATGTTCTCATCGCACATTCTTTGGCTTAATGACTACACAATTTAAATAAATATTGTGGGAAAAAAGAAAACCAAACCAAAAGCCAAGCTATTCCATATCTACAGAAAAACAGATTTACACATTGGGCACAAGAGACCAGATGATGAAAACCTGAAATATCACAGGAAATGAATGAGTCAGCATCTACATATATAGCAGGCAAAAAAAAAAAAAACAATTTGAGTTTGTAGACATCTTTAAAATAAAGTGTAAGAGTTGGGCAGGGATAATTTATTCAGTAAGCTTTATTGTAGATACGGACTGGAAATAGCTACAGATCTCTTTTGTCTTAATGTTAGAGATCAAATGATTAGTTAACAATTTCCTTTGTCTTTTTCCCATAGCAAAAAGCTAGAAGAATTATCCATTGTTGGATGAAATCATTCTCCAAAGCTATATCACTTAAACAATTATTTCTGCATAGCATCTATGTATTAAAGTATAGTTAATGACAATATTCCTCTATCTGCACTGATAAGTTGTAATGCTCAATTATTTTTTCTTATTTGATTACAAGTTTGTAATACAATGAAACCTATGTTTATTGTATATCATTCAATGTTATTTTTATATATTTTCTGCAAAATTAAAGATCTAAAATTCCACCACTTTTTATTTTCCTAGTATTCTTTTCAAGGCCATAATACTTGGGTGCTTACCAGCTTCTCACACTTGACAGAATGAAATTAAATTCCTGGGTATTAACATATCGGATGAACCATCCTGGACCCAGCATATAGGTATAATATTAAGGAAAACATGGCTTTACTTTCTTAGCAACACACATAAAATGCAGGAGGAACTCAGCAGGCCAGTCAGCATCTCTGGAAAAGAATAAACAGTCGATGTTTTGGGCCAAGACCCTTCTTCAGGACTGGAAAGAAGGGGAGAAGTCAGAGTAAGAAGCTGGGAGAGGGGAGGAAGAAGTACAAGGTGGCAGGTGAAACCGTAAGAGGGGGAGGGGTGAATAACGAGCTGGGAAGTTGACTGGTGAATGAGATAAAGGGCTGGAGGAAGGGGATCTGATAAGAGAGAATAGAAGACCATGGAAGAAAGGGAAGGCGAAGGAGCACCAGAGGGAGGTGATAAAGCTGGTGAGGAGATAAGATGAGAGAGGGAAACAGGAATGGGGGAATGGTGAAGGAGGGGGGCAATTACCAGAAGTTCGAGAAATCACAATGTTCATGCCATCAGTTTGGAGGCTACCTGAACGGAATATAAGGTGTTGCTCCTCCGACCTGAGTGTGGCCTCATCGCGGCAGTAGAGGAGGCCATGTTCATGCCATCAAGATGGATTTCAATGACTTCAAGGTCCCTGGCCCAGATTGTCTCATTTTCACTATAGATGTCCAGTCCTTATACACCTCCATCCCCCATCAGGAGGGCCTTAAAGCTCTCAGTTTCTTTCTGAAAAAAAATATTTATGTGTGTTGCTTTGAATTTCCACCTCCTGCAGATTTTCTTGTGTTTGTGTTTCTTTACTTTCTTAGATAGTTAAGGAGGTTTGGTCTGGCACCCAAACACTCGAACAAACTTCTACAGATGTGCTGTTGAAAGAATCTTGATTAGTTATATCATGCTCTGGTATGGCAATTTGAATGTTCGTCCCTCCCTACCACTGGTAAACCAAGAATCTGGAGGAGTTCAGGAAGGTGAACAGCATTTGTTGGGGAGAACGAATTATCAATGTTTCTTGTCAAAACCCTGCACCAGGACTGAGAGTGGAGAGGGGAGATAGCCGCTCTTCGATCACTGCGCTAGAATGGACTTTGTTTATTTTTTGTTCTAATTGTGTTCCTTCTTGTTCCTGCACCTGATTATTTCATGCTGATATGATTGTATTTCTATGTTATAGTTCTATGTTATATTGTACATACTATTTATTACAAATTACTATAAATTGTACAATGCACATTTAGACGGAGACGTAATGTAAAGATTTTTACTCCTCATGTATATGAAGGATGACAGTAATAATAAAGTCAATTCAACTGTAAAAATTGTGTACAATGAATGTTCAGTTTTATATCTTTCTCATGAATGCCGCTTATATGATGCTATGTGCCTGGGATGCTGCTGTTATTTAGCTTTTCTCTGCAAGTGTGCATAGATATACTTGTGCAGATGACAATAAACTCAACTTTGACATTGACTTTCAGCAGCTCCTGTGGCTCTGATGCAAGGACAACATGTACACAAATATGGATAGACATGTTCTTCAGAAAACACACACACACACACACACACACACACACACACACACACACACACACACACACGTACCTGTGGTCACTGTTTTCTTTTCACTTTCTCCAACACTCACCCTCCTCTTCACCTCTCTGAACTTTCAAGCTTCCAGTCTTTGAATATCTTTTCCTTTGGTCTCCCACTCAGCCCTCCCGCCTGCTCCCAGACCCCCTCCTTCTCCCCTTCACCTCCTCTTTACTTCCCTGCATCAGATAACCTTTACATCCTCTCTCTTCTGCCCCTTTGCTGTCCACCTTCTCCCACTAACCATCTGCAATCCAAGTCCTCTTCACAGTCCCCCTCACTTCCCAGCCCTGGAGCCACTCCCCTATCCGCTCATGATGTGTGGTGTCCCACTGATGAGATGACAAGACAGGGTGTGGGGCTACCTCTGATCAGCAGGTCTCAGAGTGAAATAAAGCAGAGGAGTGAGACTACTGAGGGAGGGCCAGCTCAGGGGTATCACTTCCAACTCAGTTTTCTCTCTCAACATACACTGCCTCCTTTGCAGACCCTTCCCTCTTCTTTTCCCTCTCCCACCCATTCCAGGCTCCTCTGACTTTCACTACTGGTTGCTAAGCACAGCAGGAGACTTGTAATTGTGCTCATTCCTATACTCTATCACTGCCACATAAACCGGTAGATAGGATGGTGAACAAGGCATATGGGATGTTTGCCTGCATCACCTTTGGCAAAGAATAATAGAGGAGGGATATTGTGTTATAATTTTATATTGGTTAGGCCACCCTTAGAGTATCAGGAGTAATTCTGTTTGCCACACCAGAGGAAGGATGTGATTGTGCTGGCGAGGGTGCAGAGGAGATTCACTGGGATGTTGTCTGGATTCATGCTTTTCAATTATAATGAGAGATTGGATAAGTTGTTTTTTTTTACACCCTTGAGACACAAGAGATCTTCTGGAGGTGCTCAGGACATTGAACAGTATTTGTTGGGAGGAAGGAATTATCAAAGTTTCACGTCAAAACCCTGCATCTGGACTGAGAGTGAAGAGGGGAGATAGCCATTATAAAGAGAAAAGGCCCTTTTCAGTCTACCAGGCACCTTGAGGTCCATCCCAACAACCTCCCCCACCCCATGCACTGGTTATTACCCCTCTCACTGATGCAGTGGAGTTCAGAGGGAGTGAAGGGGAAAGGGAACATGAAGGACATGGTTTCAACCCAAAGCATTAACAGTTCTTTCACCTCACAGATGCTGCTCAACCCATTCAATTTCTCCAGCAGATTGTTGCTTGCTTTGTTTTACTTGCAATGGAGCAGGATGATGGGTGGCAACATAGGTTAGATGACAAGTTTCTTCTTCCCATGGTGAAGGCGTCTACAACAAGATCACATAGGTATAAGGTGAGAGAGAGGAGGTGTAGGAAGAATCTGAGGAAGAATTTTTTCACCCGGAGGGTGCTTGGAATCTGAAACGTGTTGCTTGAGGAGGTGTTGGAGGCAGGTGCTTTCACAACATTTAAGAAGCAGCAAACAAGATTTGAATTGCCAAGGGATAAAAGACAATAGACCAAGTGGAACTATTAGTGCATGGCTGGCATGGGCATTGTGACTGAAGGGTCTGTTCCTATGCTGTATGACTCTAGGACCCTATGACCCCTTGATTAAAGCACACACAAACACAATTGCTCCCAAACGCCTTTCACAAATGCCCAACCTGTTTTGATTCATTTGTAACCAAGTGGTAATTTGCAGTAGTAAAATTAACTGGCAAGTGTGCCGATTAATATACTGTACATTACCCCCAGTGAAGGTCAATGGCTGTTGATGTGTATGTGTGAGAGAGAATAAGAGAAAAAGTCTGGGACTAATAGGGTTGATCCCCGGAGCCAAAAAGGAACAAAGCAATTAAGAGTAGGAACAGGCCATTCAGCCCTTCACTTCACCTCACCCATTTAATAAGATCATGACTAATGCCTTACCTCAGCGCCACTTCCCTGCACTAACCCCAGATCCCTCAATTCCCCAAATAGCTAAAAATCTATCAAACTCTAACCTCATTTGGCCTCCTTCCATGTGGTTATAAATATAAAATAGGAAGATAGAAACCAACAAGCAGGTCCATGCAATGTGAGAAGAATCCAAAGCAGCCAGCAGAAACATAGGAGGACAAAAATAATAAAAGTCCAGCTTTATTCATCACATTTTACATCGAAACATTTAACCATACAGCGAAATTCTTTGATTCGTATCAACAACCAACACAGACTGAGGATTCTGCTGAGGCAGCCCGCAATTGTTGCCGCACTCCCGTACCAACATAACCTACCCACAACTCTAACCCTAACACAACCGTAAGTCTTTTGAATATGGGAAGAAACAAGAGCACTTGGAGGAAACCCAACTTTCACAAGGAGAATGTGCAAACTTCCTACAGAAAGTGGCAGGAATTGAATCCCAAGCTTTGATCATTGGTAAAACATTGTTCCAACTGCTACTCTACAATGCTGCCACAACATGCAAACTCCAGAGGGAGAGAGAGATTGAAGTCTGGATCAAATGTGGGTCCTTAGAGATGTGAAACAACAGCACCTACTGGCTCACTTCCATGCTACCATTCTTTTTGTTTGTATGTTTGTTGTTTTTTGTTTTAATTTCCACATGCCAGCTTTATCCTTCTCCCAGTCCTGGATCAGTCGTCCAGTCCATACTCCTGTCACAGTGTTCCCCGTGCCCAAGCAAAATGAAAAAGTCCTACGTTAGCCTCATCAGTCACTTTAGAACACATAGAATTGAGTTATCCTCAATCCTAAGAAAATGCTAAGGACGAGAGAAAAAGAAAATACTATTGCTTTGTGCACAAATTGAATCAAATTCAGATGAACAGCGTATTATATAATGATTATTAGAATTCCTCTTGGCTGTAGAGACTAATGGTAAAGGATTGGCATGCTGTTTTATTGCATGCTTGACATCATCCAGTGACCACATCAACATTAATAATCTGTTATATTACATTGCATGTGTAATAAATGCAAATAGAGCTCACAGACACAACTGCAAAATACAAGAGCTTTGTCATGACTTTATTTGGTTACTTGCTGAGATTTTTAAAATTTAAATAATATTGAATGCTTATTTCCATAAAACAAAAGACCTAAGAGCAGAATTAGGCCATTGAGTCTGCTGCACCATTTCATCATGGCTGACTCATTTCCCTCTCAACACTATTCTCCTGCCTTCCTCCATAAAATTTGACACCCTGATTAATCAATCTTTCAACCTTCACCTTAAATATGTCTGATGACTTGGACTGCACAATTGTCTGTGGCAATGAATCCTACAGATTCACCACCCTCTGGCTAAACCTCCTGTCAGTTCTAAATGGATATCCCTTAATTCTGAGGTTGTGCTCTCTACACCAAACATGCTCTCCCATCCACTCTGTTCAGATTTTTTAATATTAAATAGGATTCAATAAGATCCCCCCTTATTCTCCTATACTCCAGCAAGTACAGGCCCAGAGCTATTAAATGCACCTCATATGTTAACCTTTGAATTCTTGGAATCATTTTCACAAACCTCCTCTGAATTCTCTCCAATGCCAGCAATTTCTTCATAGAAAAGGGGCCCAAAACAACTCACAATACTCCAAGTGCTGTCTGCCCAATGCCTTATAAAGCCTCAGCATCACATCATTGCTTTTGTAAGTTCTCTGGAAATGAATGTTAACATTGTATTTCCCTTTTTTAACACCACTTTAGCAAGCAAGTTAACCTTTGGGGAATCGCGTACGAGGACTCCCAAGTCCCTCTGCACCTTTGATTGGTGGATTTTCTCCCCATTTACAAAATAGTCTGTGCCTTTATTGCTTCTGCCAAAGTGCATGACCACATATTTCCCTACACTAAATTCCTTCTGCCGCTTCCCCTAATCTATCCAAATTCTTCTGCAAACACCGTACGTCCTTACTGCTACTGCCCTTCCACCTATCTTCGTATCATCTGCAAAAGTGGCCACAAAGCTGTTAGTTCCTTAACCCAAATAATTGGCATACAATGTGTAAAGAAGCAGTCCCAACACAAACCCCTTGCAGCGTATTATTAACTATAGGCAGCTAACCAGACGAATTTGCAATTTTGCAGTCCTCAAGACCATTCCAGAATCTAGTGATTCTTGAAAAATCATTACTAATGCCGAGACAATCTCTTCAGCCACTTCTTTCAGAACTGTAATGTGTAGTCCAGGTGACCTACCAACTTTCAGACTTTTCAGCTTCCAAAAATAACACTTCTGTCCCTTGACACTCTCGCATTACTGGCATTCTGCTAGTGTCTACTATAGTATAGAATGATGCAAAATACTTATTCAGTTCTTCTACCATTTCTTTGCCCATGACTATTACATTTCCAATGTCATTTCCAGTAGTCCGATATCCACTCTTATTTTACTCTTTATATATCTCAAGAAAACTTTTCATATCCTCTTTGATATTTGCAGCTAGCATACTTTCACAGTGCATAACTAGTAGGGGACCATGGGTCTGGTGAGATGAAGGAATTGAGGGAAATACATGTTAGTAAGGAAGTGGTGTTAGGTAAATTGAAGGGATTAAAGGCATATAAATCCCCAGGGCCAGATGGTCTGCATCCCAGAGTGCTTAAGGAAGTAGCCCAAGAAATAGTGGATGCATTAATGATAATTTTTCAAAACTCTTTAAATTCTGGATTAGTTCCTGAGGATTGGAGGGTGGCTAATGTAACCTCACTTTTTAAAAAAGGAGGGAGAGAGAAACCGGGGAATTATAGATCGGTTAGCCTGACATCGGTGGTGGGGAAAATGCTAGAGTCAGTTATCAAAGATATGATAACAGCATAACAGCACATTTGGAAAGCGGTGAAATCATCGGACAAAGTCAGCATGGAGTTGTGAAAGGAAAATTATGTCTGACGAATCTCATAGAATTTTTTGAGGATGTAACTAGTAGAGTGGATAGGGGAGAACCAGTGGTTGTGGTATATTTGGATTTTCAAAAGGCTTTTGACAAGGTCCAACACAGGAGATTAGTGTGCAAACTTAAAGCACACAGTATTGGGGGTATGGTATTGATGTGGATAGAGAATTGGTTGGCAGACAGGAAGCAAAGAGGGGGAATAAACAGGACCTTTTCAGAATGACAAGCAGTGACTAGTGGGGTACCACAAGGCTCAGTGCTGGGACCCCAGTTGTTTACAATATTTATTAATGACTTAGACGAGGGAATTAAATGCAGCATCTCCAAGTCTGCAGATGACACAAAGCTGGGCGGCAGTGTTAGCTGTGAGGAGGATGCTAAGAGGATGCAGGGTGACTTGGATAGGTTAGGTGAGTGGGCAAATTCAGGGCAATTTAATGTGGATAAATGTGAGGTTATCCACTTTGGTGGCAAGAACAGGAAAACAGATTATTATCTGAATGGTGGCCAATTAGGAAAAGGGGAGGTGCAACGAGACCTGGGTGTCATTGTACACCAGTCATTGAAAGTTGGCATGCAGGTACAGCAGGCGGTGAAAAAGGTGAATGGTATGCTGGCATTCACTGCAAGAGGACTCGAGGACAGGAGCAGGGAGGTACTACTGCAGTTGTACAAGGCCTTGCTGAGACCACACCCGGAGTATTGTGTGCAGTTTTGGTCCTCTAATCTGAGGAAAGACATTCTTGCCATAGAGGGAGTACAAAGGTTCACCAGATTGATTCCTGGGATGACAAGACTTTCATATGATGAAAGACTGGATCAACTAGGCTTATACTCGCTGGAATTTAGAAGATTGAGGGGGGATATTATTGAAACATATAAAATTCTAAAGGGATTGGACAGGCTAGATGTAGGAAGGTTGTTCCTGATGTTGGGGAAGTCCAGAACAACGGGTCACAGTTTGAAGATAAAGGGGAAGCCTTTTAGGACTGAGATGAGGTAAAACTTCTTCACACAGAGAGTGGTGAATCTGTTGAATTCTCTGCCACAGGAAACAGTTGAGGCCAGTTCATTGGCTATATTTAAGAGGGAGTTAGATATGGCCCTTGTGGCTAAAGGGATCAGGGGGAATGGAGAGAAGGCAGGTACAGGGTTCTGAGTTGGATGATCAGCCATGATCATACTGAATGGCAGTGCAGGCTCGAAGGGTCGAATGGCCTACTCCTGCACCTATTTTCTATGTTTCTATGTTTCTCTGTTTATGACTTTTTCATTACCTTCATTTGGTTTCTAAAAGCTTCCCAATCCTCTGCCTTCCCTCTAATTTTTACTATATTATATGCCCTCTCTTTGCTTTTATACTTTCTTTGACTTCCCTCGTCAGCCACAGTTGCCTCATTCTGTCTTCAGAATACTTCTTCAGCTTTGCGATGGAACTTCTGAAATTCCCCCAGAAACACCAGCTATTGCTGTTCTGCTGTCACCCCTTCCAATCAACTTTGACCATGCCTCTACAATTCCCTTTACTCCACTATAATTTTGATACTTCTGATTTTAGCATCTCCTTCTCAAACTGCAGAGTGAGCTCTATCATATTATGATCACTGCCTCCTAAGGATTCCTTTACCTTAAGCTTCCTGATCAAATCTAAGCCATTTTCTAATGCCCAATCCAGAAATGCCATTCCCCTATTGGACTCAACCACAAGCTGCTCTAAAAAGCCATCTTATAGGCATTCTATCAATTCCCTCTCTTGGGATCCAGCACCAACCGTATTTTCCCAATCTAACTGCATTTTGAAATCCCCCATGATGGTCATAACACTTCCCTTTTCAAATATCCTTTCTCTCACCCATTGTAATATTTTGCCCACATCCTGGCTACTGTTCAGAGGCCTTTATATAACTCCCATCAGGGTCTTTTCGCTCTTGCAGTTTCACCCTACACTACATTTTCTGATCCTATGTCACCTCTTTTTAAGGATTTGTTTGTATTTTTGTACATTTCCTGCTCAAATTCTGGTTGGGAATTCACAGAATCATCATGTATTTTTAGATAGCTTTCAATCTTTTGTGAATACATATCAATGTATATTGAAATACAGATATTGTTGAGTACATTTAGGATATATTATGATATTTCCAAAGTTGTTCCTGGCATCTAGGGGATTGTATCATTGATGCTGGGATAGGAGGATTGATTTCCTGCACTTATGATACACTAGTAAATGCTTCTGCAGAGGTAGATTTGGTGTTCCAAGCAGCTCAGCACTAGGTCGCTACAGCGAAAAAAAAAGCTTTGACCAGTGACCAATCCAACATCAGAAGTTTTGAGAGGAGTGGATGTCACTCAGGTCCATTGCCTGACTAGAAAAGGGAGCAGTGGGTCACTACAGCAAGAAAGAGCTTTGGCTAAAGTTCCCTCTAAGGTCCCTCTGCACATCTTTGGCTACTGGCTCACAAGGAATTTAAACTGCACACAAAAGGATGTCACCCTCTACCTCATTGGCACGTTCAGTATATTTCATGATCATACACAATAAAATCTCCTTTTCCAGTTTCTGATGTGGACAGTGTTGACAATGCAGAGTTTGTGATGATTTATCTGCAGATGTTAGAAATGGTTTATTTATACTGTTTTTATTGAAGACATTATTGATTCACTATGTCAAGTTCCAAAGAAGCAAAGGGCATGAAACGCAAAAGAACTGCTACTTCTTTTAAAGCAGAATGGCTTAATGAAACAGTAGAAACTGCTACATCAAAAGTTCATGAGGTTAGGAACATGCAGCTATGAGAAATATTTATGTACAGTACAGAAACTGGTGTTACCTGTGCGATTTGTCACCGTGCAAATGTTGTTGGAGAATTTGCAAGTGGGAAAATGTGCAGAGATATTCGTGTAATGCCCTGGTTAAGATTTTTTCTGCTATGCTATAGGTATTTCATTTTAGTAGTTCTGTAAGACCAGTCTGTTCTGCTTTTAGCATGTTTGGTTTGAGCTAAAGATAAGGGGTTAGGTCATGCAACTTAGGAATATTATGTCAGCCAATCAGGATGGTAGAATTGGGAGAATGTTTTAGAGAATGCTGGGCAGAGAGGCTTTGATGACGGACACTGGTGCGGGTCGAGGTCTTTTTGGCGGGAGCTGGGAGAAGGCAGGAAGGAAGAAGGCTGAGGATGCAGTTATTACAAATTAGAGGGACTATTTCTTTTGACCCATGACAAATCCAGACATGAGAATTTTTAAGAGGAGTGGATTTCACTCAAGTCCACTGCCCGAGTAGAAAAGCGAGCAGAGGGTCGCTTCAGCAAAAAAGAGCTTTGACCAGCAACCAATCAGGGCATCGGATTTTTTCAGAAGAGGGAATTTCACTCAAGTCTACCGTCTGAGTAGAAAAGTGGATGCTACAGTGAAATAAAGCTTTGACCAGTGACTAAACGGCATTTGGGATTGATTAGCAAGAGCAAATTAAAGGAATGTAGGAAAAAGCGCAGCAGCCATCATCACAACAGACATTGTTTGAATGGACAGAGTCAGACTGGCGATCTTGAGGTTTGAGCCTCTTCAAGGCTTCAGCTCAGAGAAAGCAAAGAAAAGAAAAGCTCAAGATCAATTTTTTCTTAATTCCCTTTATATCTGCAAAGCTAGGACAGTAGAGATGCCAGGCAGGATGGTGGAAGGCTCCTTTTGTGGGATGCGGGAAGGCAGGGAGACCTCCAATGTCCCTGTTGACTACAACTATGAGAAGGGCATCCAGCTGCGGATTCCAACAATCCACAATAAGGAGTTGGAGCCAGAACTGGATGAATTTCGGAACATTTGGGAGGTTGAAGGGGTGATAGATAGGACTTATAGAGAGCAGTTACACCTAAGGTGCAGGACCCAGAAACTGGGTGCCAGTCAGGAAGGGGAAAGGAGTTAAGGAGCCAGTGCTCCTGTGGCATTGCCCCTTAACAACAGGTACAGTATATCACCTTGGATACTGTTGAGAGGGTTGACTTAACAGAGGAAAGCCACAGAGGCCAGGTCTCTGGTACTGAGTCTGGCTTTGTGACTCAGAAGGGAAAGGGGGAGAAGAAGCACATTGTGGTGATAGGGGATTCGTTACTTAGGGGAAGAGACAGGAGGCTCTCTAGGCAAGAACAAGATGCCACCCGGATGCCAGGGTCCAGAATATCTCAAATCAAATCCTTAGCATTCATAAAAAGAAGGGTGAATAGGAAGGGTTCATGTAGGTACCAATGCCAAGGTTACGATGAGTGATGAGGTTCTGCATAGGGAGTTCAGGGAGTTAGGTGCTAAGTTAAAGGGCAGGGCCTCCAGGGTAATGATCTCAGGATTGCTACCCATGCCATGTGCTAGTGAGCCCAGAACTAGGAAGATTATACAGTTTAATACGTGGCTAAGGAGTTGGTGTTGGAGGGAGAGCATAAGCTTTTTGGACTATTAGGCTCTCTTCCAGGGAAGATGGACATGTACAAAAGAGACGGTTTGCACCTGAACTTGAGGGGAACTAAAATCCTAGCATGAAGATTTGTTAATACTGCACAGTGGGGTTTAAACTAGAGTTTCGGGGAATGGGAACCAGAGTGTCAGATCAGTTAGTGCAGAGGTGTGGAGGCAGATGTTGGTAAGACCTCAGACAAAGTTAATCAAAAGGTTGAGACTGGTGCAACTAGTGTCCTGATCTGTGTATATTTCAATGCAAGAAGTATCAAGGGAAAGGTGGATGATAGTGCTGAAGATGAGATCGCTGTTTTACAAACAGAGCCAATGGGTAGTGAGGAGAGGCTGTTAATAGGGCAAAATTGCAGTCAGCAGGAAGCACTGCAACGTAAAAGGGGGACAAAATTGAAAAGGATTAATACAGGACTGAAGGTGTTATATTTGAATGTGCACAGCATACGGAATAAAGTAGAGGAACTTGTAGCACAGTTGCAGATTGGCAGGTATGATGTTGTAGGCATCACTGAATCATGGATGAAAGAAAAATAAAGCTAGGAGCTTAATATCCAAGGATACACATTGTATCGAAAGGACAGGCAGGAAGGCAAAGGGGGCAGCTTTGCACTGTTGGAAAAAATAAGATCAAATCATTAGAACGAAGTGACATAGGGTCGGAAGGTATTGAATCATAATGGATAGAGCGAAGGAACTGCAAGGATAAAAAGACCCTAATGGGAGTTGTATACAGATCCCTAAACAGTAGTAAAGGTATGGTCTGCAAATTACAATGGGAGTTAGAAAATGAATGCAGAAAGGGCAATTTTACAATTGTCATGGGGATTTCAATATGCAAGCAAGCAAGTTTATTTGTACAGAACTTTTCAAACACAGCAGTTCAAAGTGCTTTACATAGAACAAGATATAAAAATGAAACATTAAATTTCAGACAATATAGAAGAGAATAAATCACACAACAATAGATAGGATAAATAAAAGTTACAGTGCAGGAGATTCTAATTAAAAGCTACAGCGAAAAGAAAAGTTTAGAGCATCAATTTAAAAAGAGCTTAAATTTGGGGCAGACTTCAGATCCTCTGAAAGGTTATTCCAGATATGCGGAGCATAGTAATTAAAAGCTGGTTCACCATGTTTAGTTTTGACCCTGGGGACGGTAAGCAGACCTGCCCCAGATGACCTGAGAGCCCAGGAAGGTTCATAATGCAGCAGGAGATCAGAGATGTATTTTGACCCTAGAGCATCCAGTGTTTTATAAACCAATAGTAATCGTTCTTTTTTGGCACCAAAAACAATTATTTCAGTTTTCTCTTGTTTAACTTGAGGAATTTTTGGCTCATCCAATCAGTGATTTGTTAAATATAGTTTTTATTGATTGTATGGGACCATAGTCACTTGATGACACTTTTATATAAATCTGACTGTCATCCACATAATTAAGGTAAGATATTTTTTGCCTACCATGATTTGAGCTAGAGGGAGCATGCAGGTAGATTTGGAAAATTAGGTTGGCGCTAGATTCCAGGAGGGGTAATTTCTAGAGTGTCCACAAGATGGATTTTAGAACAGCTCATGTTTGAATCCACTAGTGGATCAGCTGTTCTGGATTAGGTGTTGTGCAATGGACTAGAATTGATGTCAGAGCTTAAGGTAAAAGAACACTTAGGGGAAGTGACCATAAAATTATGAAGGGTCTCGATGACAGCCCAAAACGTCGACTATCCTCTTTTTCATAGATGCTGCCTGGCCTGCTGAGTCCTTCCAGCATTTTGTATGTGTTGCTTGAAATTCAAGCATCTGCAGGTTTTCTCTTGTTTATGATCAAATTCACGCTGACATTTGAGAAGGAGAAGCTGAAGTCAGATGTATCAGTATTATAGTGGGGTAAATGGAACTACAGAGACATGAAAGAGGAGTTGGCCAATATTGATTGGAAAAGAACACTGGCAGAGATGATGGCAAAGCAGCAATGGCTGAAATTTCTGGAAGCAATTTGAAAGGCACAGGATATAACATCCCAAAGAGGAAGAAGCATTCTAGAAGAAAGATGATACAACCATGGCTAACAAGAAAAGTCAAAACCAACATAACAGTCAAAGAGAGGGCATATAATAGAGCAGAAATTAGTAGGAAGTTAGATGATTGGGAAGCTTTTAAAAAAACAACAGAAAGCAACTAAACATTAGGAAGGTAAAGATGGAATACAAAAGTAAGCGAACCATTAATATTAAAGAGGATACCAAAATCTTCTTCACATACATAAAATGTAAAAGGGAGGCAAGAATCGATATTGGACAGCTGGAAAACAATGCAGGAGAGGTAGTAATAGGGGACAAGGAAATGGAGGATGAATTGAATAGTGTTTTGCATCAGTATTCATGGTGGAAATACACTAGAAGTATTATGCAAGTTCCAGGTTTTCAGGGGTCATGAAGTGTGTGAAGTTGCCATTACTAGAGAGAAGTTTCTTGGGAAACTGAAGGATCTAAACGTAGATAAAGCCATCTGGGCTACACATCAGTCTTCTGAAAGAGGTGACTGAAGAGATTATGGAGGCATTAGTTATGATTTTTCAAGAATGACTAGATTCTGCAATGGATCCTGGAACTGGAAAATTGCAAATGCCACTGCATTCTTCAAGAGTGGAGAGAGGCAGGAGAAAGGAAACTATAGGCCTATTGGTCTGAACACTGACTGGGAAGATGTTGGAGTCAATTATTAAGGATGAAGTCTCAGGATAATTGGAGGCACATAAATAAAATAGGCTATAGTCAGCATAGTTTCCTCAAGGGGAAACTTGCCTGACAAATCTGTTGGAATTCTTTGAAGAAATAACAAGCAGAATAGACAAAGGAGAATCGGTTGATGCTACGTCCTTCGATTTTCAAGAAGATCTTTGACAAGATGTAACGTATGAGGCTGCTTAACAAGCTATGAACCCATGATATTACAGGAAAGATTCTAGCATAGATAAAACAGTGGTTGATTGGCAGGAGGCTAAGTGTGCGAATAAAAGGAGCCTTTTCTGGTTGGCTGCCGGTGATTAGTGGTGTTCCACAGGGGTCTATGTTGGGAACAACTCTTTTTACTTTATATAATTAATGATGGCTTTGTTGCAAAATTTGCAGGTGGCATGAAGATAGGTGGAGAGGGCAGGTACTTTTGAG
The DNA here is from genome assembly GCF_030028105.1 of Mobula birostris. Taxonomy (NCBI): domain Eukaryota; kingdom Metazoa; phylum Chordata; class Chondrichthyes; order Myliobatiformes; family Myliobatidae; genus Mobula; species Mobula birostris. The sequence continues at coordinate 76,382,988 of NC_092373.1, read as the reverse complement.
GAAATAGAGAGACTACAGGAGTGCTTAGACAGATTAGGAGAATAGGCAAAGAAATGGCAGATGGTATATAGTGTTGGGAAGTATATGGTCGTGCACTCGGGTAGAAGAAACTAAAAGATTGACTATTTTCTAAATTGAGAGAAAACACAAAAAATTGAAGTGCAAAGGGACTTGGAGGTGCTTGTGCAGGATTCCCTAAAGGTTAATTTGCAGGTTGAGTCTGTGGTGAGGAAGGCAAATGTGATGTTAGCGTTCATTTCAAGAGGTCTAGAGTATAAAAGCAAGGATGTCATGTTGAGACTTTATAAAGCATTGGTGAGGCCTCACTTGGAGTATTGTGAGCAGTTTTGGGCCTCTTTTCTTAGATAGTATGTGCTGAAACTGGAGAGGGTTCAAAGGAGTTCCATAAAAATGTTTCCAGAATTAAATGGCTTCTCATACAAAGAGTGTTTGATGGCTCCTAGCCCGTAGAATTCAGAAAATTGATGGTGAAACCTATCAATTTGTGATAGGCCATGATAGAGTGGATGTGGAGAGGATGTTTCGTATTGTGGAAGAGTCTAAGACCAGAGAACATAGCCTCAGAATAGAAGGGTGTTCTTTTAGAATGGAGATGAGGAGGAATTTCTTTAGTCAGAGAGTGGTAAATCTGTGGAATTCTTTGCAACAGGTAGCTGGGGAGGCCAGGTTTTGATGTATATTTAAGGCAGAGGTTGATAGATTCTTGATTGGTCAGGGCATGAAGGGAAATGGGGAGAAGAAATGACTCCTATATCTCATGGTCTTGTGGTCTTATATCATACTGGCCAAAGAGCTGTCGAAATCCTCAATTCAAAATTCCTGAAAAGAGGAGCATTCACAATGAGCCCTGAGGAGAGAAGTTTCCACAATAAGCCAAGAATGAGGGAGGGTGGAACCTAAATATCCTCAAGTAAGTTTGACGTATTATTTCAAACTGTCTTCCCTTTTACGTAAAGTATTCCTCTTTTTGTAAATCATATTTGGCATTTAAATTTACTTCATCTTAATTTGTCACTACTTCCTTTCACTGCTGCAGAATATCAAAGCTGTACTTCTTGATATAGCTCAAGTTCCAATTCCTGAACAAAGACTCAATATAAATTTTGCTGGACTCTCAACAAAGTCATGTGTAATCATCAAAGTCACCTTAATTCTGAACATTATACACTGTTCTTATGCATTCTTTTTGGTATTGAGAGCACCTTTGCAATATTAACCGCCTCCAATCGTTATTAACCAATGAAATCTTTATCAGTTCTTTATTTCCACTTGATACCCAATGTCTGCTTGCTGGTCTCACTTTGTCCTGTACTAACAAAGTCTTTATGGCAGGGAATGTGACCTCTCACCTAGTTGAATCTATGTTAGTACCTAGGAGAGCAATTCCATCAATTCCATTTTTTTTTGTTTTCCCTGATAACTTTGCAAGTAATTCTCTCTCAAATGTTTCTCAGCTCATTTCTGAAGGCATTGATTCACTCTGTTGCCACGACCATTAGAAGCAGTGAATTTCTTTTTAAGTAGAAATGCTCTGGTGTCAGTGGAACACTATTTGTTCACCATCCTCCGAACTGGAAAACAGTAGGCAGAGTGGACAGCACCGTGGTACGATTAGCAGAACTGCTACCTCACACCACCGGTTCCCCGTATTCAACCCTGACCTCTGGTGCTGTCAGTGCAATTTTATGTTTTCTCTGTGGGCTTTCTCTGGGTGCTCTGCTTTCTTCCTGAGAGCTGGTGTGTTGATTAGCCAATGTAAATTGCATTTTACAGTGAGTGTTAAAATGTAGTAGGAGCTGAAGGCAATAGAGGAAGAATAAAAGAGAATTATTGTAGTATTAGTATAAATAGCTTGATAGTTGATGTGGAATTGGCTAACTGCAGTATCTATTTTCATGTTGTAAGATTCTACGACTAACTACTTGTCACTAATATCTGATGTCTAAAGCTATTTTGGTCCTTGAAAGAGTAACCCTTTAATTTCATATCCCTCAGGGTATGCTGACCAATCATTCGTGTGTGAATTCATCAATGACCTCTGAAATTCCACACAGATGGCATTTATTACATTTTCTTCCACTGCTCAAGTTAGTCAAGCATGAGTTGGCTTTGATGTCTTCCCTTTTGGAACTACTAATTTTAAGCATAGGCAGTCTTTCTCTAATTATGTTTATAGAAATTTTCATCTCATTATTATTCTTCACTACCCCTCATTCTCTCATATTCTGGTATCATACTCTTCCTATGAAAAGATGGATATAACCAATTCAATTCATGTTCATGCTCTGCCTTCCGCCTCTAATCAGTCCTACTTCTCTTTTCACTCCCTGATTACTACTTATATGCCTAAAGTACACTTCTAAATAATCTTTTTATGTTGACTGCAATTCTCTTTTCATACTCTTTTTTGTTACTCTTTACCTTCCCCTCTCAGTTTACAGTACTTAACCTAGTTCTCAATGTTTACTTCCACCTGACCTATGTCAGGCATATTTCTTTCTTTACCATTTTCTCCGTCTCTTTTACCATTCAAAAAAAAACTTTAGTGCTGTTTCTCTCATCTGATCCTTATGGGAATTAACCTAACCAGTACCTGAAAAATTCTTTTGTTAAAAGAGACAGTTTTGGTTTTACAGATTTACCCTTCAATGTTTGTTTTAGCTTCAGCTGAATCTGAGTCACATTTGTCAATGTGACTGCTCATGTGTCCTACTGTATTAATACCACTTATACACGCACTCAAATCACTGGATCCCTGTGTTACCTCATATCCGGTCTTGTATGTATTGCAACCTCCAACGTATGGAGCAGCTACCATTGAAATCTGGGAGGATTGCATTTTAACACAAAAATCAGAGCGAAAACCTTGCTAGTGAGAGAGAGCCTGTCTGAGATACCGAAGCATTGGGGTGGCCTGTAGTTTTTTTGATGGACTCCAGATCATGGTCTCTTTGGGGGTTTTGCTATTGCTTGCATGATGGGGGGAGAGAGGGTGCTTTTGCTGGAGCAAGAAGCGGAGGGGAATGTTTCTGTCATTCATTCTTTGGGGCTTTTTCTGTTTTATGGATGTCTGTGAAGAGTAAAAATTTCAGGTTGCATTCTGTGATATTAAATTGAACCATTGAACCATATCCTGTGTTTTTTTAGGAGTGTGTATTCTCTCCATTGAGTATAGCTCCAGAATACAATATACAGTATTATTCGTGTAACAGACAATACACTGGAGAAAGCCAACATAAAAAGGCGGAGTGAAGGGATAGAGCAATAGCTGGGGAGTGATAGGAGGATCCAGATGATGAGGAGCGAAAGGCAGATGGGGAGAGGAGAGTACGAGTGACACCAAAAGCAGAGGTGATAAAGAGCTGCAGATGTTGGAATTTGACAAGAGAAAGTTGCAGCACGGAATAAAGGATAGGAGGCCGGAGGGAAACCAGAGGGAGGAGTGTGTGGGTGATGAACAGATGGATTAGGTGGGGGGGGGGGGAACCAATATGGTGATAGGTGCTATTTAGAATGGGAGGAGAGAGAAAAGAGAGATAGGGTGACAGAGAGCTGTGGGGTAAGTGGAAAAAGGGAAGGGATGGTGGAGGAACAGTTACCAGAAGTTGGAGAAATCAATGTTCCTGTCACCAGGCTGTTGGCTACGCAGGTGGGATATGAGGTATTGTTCCTCTAATTTGCATTTAGCCTTGACTTGGCAGTGGAGGAGGCAGAGGACAGACACATCCAAGTAAGAATTGGAAGGAATATGAAAACAGCTGGCAACCATGAGAACCAGATGGTCACAATATACAGAGTGAAGGTGCTCAGCGACATGGTTTTCCTCGTTTCTGACTAGTCTCACTGATAGAGAGCACAATAGAAACACTGGACACAATAAATAACATTGGGGTATTTGCTGTGAAAGACTGCCTCACCTGGAAGGGATGTGAATGGATAATGGTGAGGGAGAAAGTGTAGAGGCAGGTGTAGAGTACTTGGGGAGGACAGGCATTGTGGGAGGTAGGAGCTATCTATTATTTATTATTACTGGAGTTCTTTGAGGATACAACAACAAATGTATGTTATTTACTTGGATTTCCAGAAGGCGTTCAATAAGGTACCACATAAAGGACTTATTAGCATCGATAGAAGATTGGTTAACTAATATTAAGCAGAGAGTTGGGATACATGGGTGTTACTCTGGTTGGTAATCAGTGGTGAGCAGTGTGCCACAGGGGTCAGTGCTGGGCCTGCAACTGTTCATAATACACATTAATGATCTGGAAGAGGGGACCGAGTGTAGTGTATCTAAGTTTGCTCATGATACTAAATTGAGTGGAAAAGCAAATTGTGCAGAAGATACGGAAAGTCTGCGGAGAGATATAGATAGACTAAGTGAGTGGACAAGGGTCTGGCAGATTGAGTACAATGTTGGTAAATGTGAGGTCAACCACTTTGGAAGAAAAAATGAAAGAGAAGATCATTATTTAAACAGTAATAAAATTGCAGCATGCTGCTGTGCAGTGAGACTTGAGAGCACTTGTGCACGAATCACAAAAGGTTGGTTTGCAGGTGCAGGAAGATATCAAGAAGCTAAGTGGAATGTTGGTCTTCATTGCTGGAAGGATTGAATTTATGAGCAGGAAGGTTATGCTACAACCATACAGGGTGCTGGTGAGGCCACACTTGCAGTTATGCTCTCCTTACTTGAGAAAGGATATACTGTTTTTGGAGGCGGTGCAGATGAGGTTCACCAGATTGATTCCAGAGATGAGGGGGTTAGACTATGAGGAGAGATTGAATCACCTGGGACTGTACTCACTGGAATTCAGAAGAAAGAGAGGAGATCTTATAGAAACATATAAAATTATGAAAAGGATAGGTAAGACAGAGGCAGGAAAGTTGTTTCTACTGGTAGGTGGGACTAGACCTAGGGGACATAGCCTCAAGATTCGGGAGAGTAGATTTAGGATGGAGATGAGGAGGAACTGCTTTTCCCAGAGAGTGGTGAATCTGTGGAATTCTCTGCCCAATGAAGCGGTGGAGGCTACCTCAGTAAGTATACTTAAGACAAGGTAGGATAGATTTTTGCATAGTAGGGGAATTAAGGGTTATGGGGACAAGGCAGGTAGGTGGAGATGAGCCCAAGGCCAGATCGGCCATGATCTTATTGAATGGCAGAACAGGCTTGATGGGCCAGATAGATTACTCCTGCTCCTATTTCTTATGTTTTTATTTCTTATACTATAGTTGGCATGGACCATTTTGGGCCCAAAGACCTGTTTCTGTTGCTCTGTGACTCAATGATGGGTGATATATAAATCTGAAAACTTGAGTGAAAGTAAGACTATCTTTTGTACAGCAGCAAGAGGGCAAATTACACTCATCACGATTAACATATATTTCATAGGGCAAGAGAGAAAAGGCTTTACTCGCTGTTTTCAACAAAACATAGTTTCACGTTTGAACCTGATCATAATTGTAAAAAGTTGGGTTAGGTGGTGTTGGACTGAGCCTGCCTCCTGAAATAATTGTATGTGGTTCCCACACCTAACTGGATCAGGTGAGGAAAACTTATCTTGCTGTCCTGTTGTACCCTCTAGATAGTTGTAAACTATAAATATCAACTAGGAAGATGAAAGCAGATATATTGTTTTCATGATTACAGCAAAATATACACAAATCAGACTGCATCTACAACCCAAATGAAGGTAGAGCATTTTCCCATATTTAATAAATGTTGACAACAGCAATGGACATACATTTGCTGTGTGGAAGCATCCAAAGTATTCAAAGCTAACGTAAGTTTAAAACTAATGAAAGGATCAGGCCGAAAGCTTTATAGGCTGAATGAAATTGAGATGCACATCAAGGAAGTATAACCTAAAAAAAGTCTAACAAAATAATCAGGAATTGCCATAAGATAACTTAAGTAAGAAAAACAATAATGCAATAGGATTCAACTCAACAAAGTGTGCAGAAATTCCAAAGCATCTAATAAAAACTGTTCACAGATCCACACACGAAGGCTGGTAATTTCCTCTCTTTGACAATAATGAAACACTCGTCACTTGGATTAATGTTTAACTGATAAGGTAGTTAGAAGTGCTGATATCAGAGGAATGTAGAAAATTCCTACAGTATTAATCTTTAGCACTGAGCCTGTCCCTTCGGTTTTTGCTGCAACTGTGAATGAATTTGCTGGAAAGTAAATTGCATTACTGAAATTTTCATTGCATTTCACGACAATTTTCCCAATTACGTTGCGCCAAGCAAAGAGTTGCTTGTCAATATTTTAACTGATTGTTGTTCACTTCTATTTTCCTGCACTATCTCATTCTATGCGTTTGTTGCCTGGCTCAACTTTTACTTTCATAATTTTAATTTCAATCGTATTTGGACCTCAATTCACCATGGAGCCAAAAGAAAATGCATTTGACTTTTATTGCAGTTGTTTTTTTTTAAATTTTGCTTTCTTCATTGTTGGAGGTGGCTTCCCCCCGCCACCCCCCCCCGCCTTTTCTCAGGTGTCCAATGTTCTTTCCACTGCCATTATGTTCTTTCCATTATAAGTTGCACAGCACTGCCCAGCCTGACGTGCCATCTGAATCGTCTTGATTTCTGTTGCAAACTATTAACCTTTAAATTAGGATTAGAAACTCACTACATGTAACCTGATGGAACAACTGGTAGAGCCACTGCCTCACCATTTCAGTGACCTAAAATAGATTGGCTTCTGACCTCTGGAGCTGTCTGTGAGGTGTTTGAGTGTTCTCCCTCTGACTCTGTTGGTCTCCCCTGAGTGCTCAGTCTCTGCAGGTATCTCAAGATGTACAGATTATTTAGTGAACGATAGTGTCCTGGGGTGAGTTGATGGGAACTGAGGAATTAGGCACAGACCAATAGCCTAGTTCCACGATGTTGGACCAAGAGCCTAGTTCCACGATGTATTAATCAATCTCGATTTCTTCATTTGCGCTATGTAAAATAACAACATTTGTTTAGAGTGCTTCATTATAGTTGGTACAGATGAATTTTAAAAGAGCAATGTAGTTTTAAAATTAAATTGCATAATTATTTGCAATAAATTGAATGAACCAAATTAGATGTAAATTGGTATGACCTAATCAGAAACATGGCTACAGGGTGAACAGAACTGGGAGATGAATATTCAAGGGAATTTAACATTTAAGAAACACAGTCAAAAATTTAAAGGAAATGTGGCCATGGAATTAGTAAGTGATGAGATTAGTGCATGGGTGCGAAATGATTGTGATTTGTCAGATCATTATTTCAAATTAGAAACAATAAAGGGCAGAAAATACTGGTGAGGGTTACTTATAGGTCAGTAGTTATAACACCAGGCACATTGTAGGTTAAGAACCTATCATAAAACAATGGTAATTGGTAATCATGGGGGTCTTTAATCAAAATATAGTGTGGATAAGTTAAATTAATAACAAAATATGAGGAAGTCTGCAGATGCTAGAGATCGAAAGCAACACACACAAGATGCTGGAGGAACTCAGCAGGTCAGGCAGCACCTATGGAAATGAATAAGCAATGAACACAATCAACATTTCAGGCCCGAGGCCTTCCATCAGGACTGGAAAGGAAGGGGGAAGATGTCAGAATAAAAGAGTGGTGAGGGGGGGAGGAAAAGGAAGACGAGCCAGAAGATGATCGGTAAAACCAGATGGGTGGGAAAGGCAAGGAGCTAGAGAAGAAGGAATTTAACAGGAGAGGAGAGTAGACCATGTGAGAAAAAGAAGGAGGTGGAAACCCAGTGGGCAGCGATAGGCAAGTGAGAAAAGGTCAAAGACCAGGGTGGGGAATAGAAGAATACGGGAGGAGGAAAGGGAACATTTTTTTTACTGGAAGGAGAAATTGATATTCATGCCATCAAGCTGGAGGCTACGCAGGCAGAATATAAGGTGCGCTCCTCCACCCTGATGGTGGCCTCATTGAGACACAAGAGGAGGCCATGGACTGATTTTTCTCAACCAATAATGTTTATTTAGGGACCAAGTACAGAAAAGGCTATTCGCGTTATTGAAATATACGATGTGAAAGGTTGAGTAACACACACAAAATCCTGGAGGAACTCAGCAGGCCAGGCAGCATCTACGAAAAAGAGTACAGTCTGTGTCTTGGGTTGAGACCCTTAAGCAGGATTGGAGAAGGGTATCGGTCCAAAGCGTCAACTGTTTACTGTTTTCCATAGATGCTGCCTGGCCTGCTGAGTTCCTCCAGCATTTTGTGTTTGTTACTTGGATTTCCAGCATCTGCTGATTTTCTCTTGTATGTGAAAGGTTTATATATTTTATTATTGCAGAAAGGCTTTCAGGAGAGTGTGACCATAACATAATGAAACTTTAGAACAAGTTTTAACTTGATATGGTTTGCCCTGAAACTGGAGTCTTAAATTTAAAGAAGGAAATGATGAAGGGAATATTGGGCTGCTCACCTGTGGTTGGTTGGGAAACACCCTTCTTATTTGTCGGTGGCTTTAATTGAAGCCTTTCACTGAATGTACTTTCACAATTAACGTCAGCACTTGTTGTCTGAATGGAAGGGGTGTGTTGTAAATTGTCAGGATATTGTAATATATTATTAACATGCCCTTGGTGCCTTTAGAATTTTGCAGTACTACACATATTACAATTCATTTAAATGGATTTTATTTTCTGTTTTGAACACTAATACTTTTTCAAATGGGAGTATAAGTGAAAGCCAAGAGTCATAGAGAAGTATAGCAAGCCTTTTGGCCCATCTAGTCCATGCTGAGTCATTTAAACTGCCTACTCCCATTCATCTGCACTAGAACCATAGCCCTCCGTACCCCTACCATCTATATACCTATCCAAACTTCTCTTAAGTATTGAAATTGAGCTTGCATACATCACTGGCACTGGCAGCTCATTCCACACTCTCACAACCTTCTGAGTGAAGAAAGTTAGAAACATAAAAAACGTACAACATAAAACAGACCCTTCAGCCCAGAAAGTTGTGCTGAACATGTCCCTACCTTAGAAATTACTAGGCTTACCCACAGCCCTCTATTTTTCTAAGCTCCATGTACCCATCCAAATGTCTCTTAAAAGACCCTATCATATCCGCCTCCACTACCGTTGCCAGCAGCCCATTCCACGCACTCACCACTCTCTGTGTAAAAAACTTACCCCTGACATCTCCTCTGTACCTACTCCCCAGCACCTTAAACCTGTGTCCTTTTGTGGCAACCATTTCAGCCCTGAGAACAAGTCTCTGACTATCCACATGATCAATGCCCTTCAACATCTTATACGCCTCTGTCAGGTCACCTGTCATCCTCCATCGCTCCAAGGAGAAAAGGCCGTGTTCACTCAACCTGTTTTCATAAGGCATGCTCCCCAATCCAGGTAACATCCTTGTAAATTGCCTCTGCACCCTTTCTATGGCTTCCACATCCCTCCTGTAGTGAGGCGACCAAAACTGAGCACAGTACTCCAAGTGGGGTCTAACCAGCCTCCTATATAGCTGCAACATTACCTCTCAACTCCTAAATTCAATTCTACGATTAATGAAGGCCAATACACCGCATGCTCTCTAAACCACAGAGTCAACCTGTGCAGCTGCTTTAAGTGTCCTATGGATTTGGACTCCAAGATCCCTCTGATCCTCCACACTGCCAAGAGTCTTACCATTAATATTATATTCTGCCTTATATTTGACCTACCAAAATGAACCACTTCACACTTACCTGGATAGTTCCCCTGATGTTCTCATTAAACTTTTCACCTTTCACCCTTAACCCATGACCTCTAGTTGCAGTCACACCCAACCAAAGTCTGCTTGTCTATACCCCTCATAATGTTGTACTGTATACCTTTATCAAACCTCCCCTCTGTCTTCCATGTTCCAGGCAATAAAGTCCTAATCTATTCAAACTTTCCTTATAACTCAGGTCCTTCAGTCCCAGCAACATCCTTGCAAATTTTCTCTATGCTCTTTCAACCTTATTTGTATCTTTCCTGTAGGTAGGTGGCCACAACTGCACACAATACTCCAAATTAGACTTTGCCAACGTCATATACAACTTTAACATAACATTGCATCTCCTGTACTCAGTAATTTGATTTATGAAGGCCAATGTGCCAAACCCTTTCTTTCTGGACCTATCTACCTGTGACGCCACTTTCAATGAATTATGGACCTGTATTCCCAGATCCTTTTGTTCTGCCTCACTCTTCAGTGCCTTACTATTCACTGTGTAAGACCATTCTAGTTGATCCTACTGAAGTGCAACACTTCACACTTGTCTACACTAAATTCCATCTTGTCAATTTTCAGCCCATTTTTCCAGCTGGTCCAGATCCAGCTGCAAGCTCCAATAATCTTCCTCGCTGTCTATTACACCCCAATCTTGGTGTCATCCGCAAATTTGCTGATCCAGTTGACCACATTATCATCCAGATCAATGATAAGGATGACAATCAACACCTGTGGCACTCCATCAGTCACAGGCCTCAAGTCAGAGAGGAAACCAGTGTCTGGCTTTTCCCAATAAGCTAATTCTAATCCAATTTACTACTTCATCTTTAACGCTGAGCAATTGATCCTTCTTGACCAACCTCCATACAGGACCTTATCAAGTGCCTTCCTAAGGTCCATGTAGACAATATCCACTACCTTGCCTTCATCAACCTTCTCGAAAAAATTTGTAAGCTTGGTTAGACACAACCTACCAGGCACAAATCCATGCTAACTGTCCCTAATCAGTCGATGTCTATCCAAATACTCATATGTCCGGTCCCTTATAATACCTTCCAATAACTTACCCATTACTGATGTCAGGCTCACTGGCCTATAATTTCCTGATTTAATTTTAGAGCCTTTCGTAAATAGTGGAACGGCATTAGCTATCTTCCAAACCTCCAGTCTCACACCTGTCACAAAGGATGATTTAAATATCTTTGCTATGGCTCCTGCAATTTCTGCACCTGCCTCCCACAGGGTCCAAGGAAACACCTCGTTAAGGCCCCAGGGATTTTGGCCTTAAGACAGCAAACACCTTCTCTTCTGTAATCTGTATCAGGTCCATGAAGTTGATGCGGTTTTGATTCAATGCTATAGACTATGTGTCCATCTCCTGAGTAAATACAGAGAGAAAAAAATCTATTTTTGATCTCCTGCATTTCTTTTGGCTCTACACATGGACTACCATTCTGATCTTTCAGAGGAACAATTTTGTCCAATGCAATCCTTGTGTTATATACATATCTGTAGAGTGCCTTAGAATTCTCCTTTACCTTGTGGGCTTGGGCAACATCATGCCTTCATTTAGTTCTCCTGATTTCTTGCTTAAATGTTCTCTTGTATTTCTTATACTCCAAAGGTACTTCATTTGTTCTTATTCATACGCACCTCCTTTTCTTTTGTTTAACCATGAACTCAATATCACTTGTAAACCAAGATTTCCTAAAGCTGTTAACCTTATCTTTTGTTCTGACAGGCACATACAAGTGTTCTACTCTCAAAATTTCACTTTCAAAGGCCTCCCATTTACCAGGAACACCTTTGCCAGGAAACAGCCTGTCCCATCCACACTTGCCAGATCCTTTCTCATACCATCAAAACTAGCCTTTCTCTAATTTAGATACTGAACCTGCAGACAAGACCTACCTTTTTCCGTATTTACTTACAAACAAACGGCATTGTGATCACTAGATACAAGGTGTTCCCCGACACCAACTTCTGTCACCTGCCCTGTCTCATTCCCTTGTAGCAGATTCAGTATCGCACACTCTCTCATTGGGATTCCTATGTACTGATGAAGGAAACTTCTCTGAACACGTTTGACAAACTCTATCCCAACTAGTCCTTTTACAGTATGGAAGTCCCAGTCAATAGGTGGAAAGTTAAGATCACCTACTATACCAGTCTTTCGTTTCTTGCAACAGGCTGTGATCTCTCTACAAATTTGTTCTTCTAAATCCCATGGACTGTTGAGCCATCTGTAATATGGCCCCGTTAACATGGCTAACGGGGCTTTTTTAGTCCTCAATTCCTTTATACCTTTCTTTTTTCTCAGTTCCACCCATAACACCTCACTGGACAAGTTCTCCAGTCAGTGCTGACTGAACACTGCAGTGATATCATCCCTGACTACTAACACCACCCATCCTCTTTTAAGAGGTGCCATTAACAAGCCTATATTGTCTGAGGTTAGGCAATGTCTTCAAAATCAGAATCAGGTTTACTATCGCTGAAATATATCTTTAAATGTATTGTTTTGTGGTACCAGTGTAGTACAAGACATAACAATTAGTAAGTTACAGAAATAAATAAATCGTGTAAAACAAAAGGAACAATGAGGCAATGCTCAGGGTTCGTGAACCACTCAGTAACCTGACTGTGGAGGGGAAGAAGCTGTTCGTAAATTGTTGGATGTGTGTCTTTCAGACTCCTGTGCCTCTTCCATGATGGCAGTAATGCCAAGAGGAAATGTTCTGGAAGGTGAGGATCTTTCATGGTGGACTCCACTTTCTTGAGGCACTACCTCTTGAAGATGTCCTCAGAGTCAGGAAGGATTATGTCTGTGATACAACTAGTTAACTCTAAACCCTCTGTAGCATCCACCTGAAATTGGAGGCTCCACACCAGGCTCTGATGCAACCAGCAAGAACGCTCACTACCTTACAATTAAAGAAATTTGGAAGAGTCTTTGGTAACATATTAAATCTCCTAAAACTTTTAATGAAGTAAAGTTACTGTTGTGCCTTCTTTGAGATTACATCAATGCTTTGGGCTAAAGGTAGATGCTCTGATTCACTGACGACCAGAAACTTGAAGCTGCTCACCCTTTCCACAGCTAGCCCCAGAATGAGAATTGCGGTGAGTTCTCCCAACTTCTCCTATCTGAAGTCCTCAATCAACTCTTTGGTCTTGCTGATGTTGAGTGCAAGATTATTGTTACAACATCACTCAACCAATTGATGTATCTCACTCCTGTACACCTCTTCATTGCCATCAGAGATCTTGCCATAGACAGTGGCGTAATCTGTAAATTTGCAGATGGCTTTTAAGCTACGTCTAACACAAAATCATGAAATTTGAGTCTGTAGAGAACTGTGTGGCCAGCAAAAGGATGTTAATGTCGATCTGCACTGACTGTGGTCTTCCAATAAGGAAGTCAAGGATTCCAGTTGTAGAAGTAGGTAGAGGCTGTAAAGTTTTTTGATTCGTAATGAGAGAATGATGGTGTTGAATATCAAGCTCCAATCAATACATAGCAGCCTGATATATGTTTTGCTGTTGTCTAGGTGCTCCAAGGAAGAATGGAAATCCAGTAAGATTGCCTTCACTATAGGCCTGTTACAGTGACAGGCAAACTGGAGGGGGTCCAGGTACTTGTTTAGGCAGGAGTTAATTCTATCCATGACCAAGTACTTAATTACAGTAAATGTGAGTACTACAGAGCGATTGTTGGTGGGGCAGCCTATCCTGCTCTTCCTGGGCACTAGTGCGATTGATGCTTGTTTTACTGCAACTGGGAAAGTCTGACTGCAACACTGAGGGAGTGAAGATGTCCATGAACACTCCAGCCAATTGGTTGGCACAAGTTTTCAACACCCTGCCAGGTACACCATCGGAAACAAGAGAAAATCTGGAAATCCAAACAACACACACAAAATGCTGCAAGATTTCAGCAAGCCTCCAGTCCTCCAGTCCTGCTGAAGGGTCTCAGCCCGAAATGTCGACTGTACTCTTTTCCATAGGTGCTGCCTGGCTGGTTGGGTCTGGTATCCAGAAAGAAACAGAGAGCTTTGAGGCCTTCCTGCTAGGGGATGGAGTTGTATAGGTACTGGACATCCATGGTGAAAATAAGATGCTCGAGGACAGGGAACTTGAAATGATTTAGAAGATCTAGAGCGTGTGAAGTGTCATGTATGTAGGTAGGAAGGGTCTGAACTAGGGGGAACAAAACAGAGTCGAGGTATGCAGATATGAGCTCAACGAGGCAAGAACAAGCTGAAACAATAGATCTACCTGGACAAGCGGGTTTGTGGATCTTGGGTAGGGGGTAGACATGGGAGGTGCAGGGTACGGGAACTATGAGGTTGGCGGCAGTGAAGTGGAAATCCCAGAACTAACAAAGTCAATGTTGGTGTGGGATACAATAGCCTGGTGCTCCTTAGTGGGGTCCTGTTCGAGAGTACGTAAGAGGAGGTGTCTGAGAGTTGTTGCTCAGCAAGGTAGAGGTCAGTACGCCAGACTACTACAGCGTTACCTGCGCGTTTGATGGTGAAATTAGGATTGGTGCAGAGGGAGTGGAGAGCAGAGCATTCGGAAGAAGCAGGGTTGGAATTGGAAAGAAGTGTTTTGAAGTCAAGATGCTTGATGTCCTGTTGGCAGTTAGCAATGAATAGGTTCAGAGTAGGAACAAGACCAGGGTGGGGTATCCAGGAAGAGGAGGACGGTTGAAGATGGGAGAAGCAGTCATCAGTGCGGAGTGGTGAGTCTTTGACAAAGAAATAGGCTCGGAGGCGGAGGTGGTAGAAGAAGAGTTCAACATCACGGCGGGCTCAGAACTCACTGAGGTGTGGGCACAGGGGGACAAAGGTGAGGCTCTTACTGAGGACAGAACGTTCTGCCTCAGAGAGGGGAAGGTTGGAGAGGATTGTGTAAATCCAGCATGGGTGAGAGCTGCGAACAGAGGGGGAAAGGGGGTTGGTAGTGTCTGAAGGGAATGGAGGTTTGGGGTGTTTAGGGATGGTGTGGTGAGAGAAAGATGGATTCTCTGAGGGCCCAAGAGCAGGTGATGGGGCCTGAGAGAGGTGGGGTTGCAGAATGTTGGTGCGGGAAGAGGAGATGAGGGTTCCAGTGGAGCGCGTGAAGACCCGGCCTAGAGGTCAAGGCTGGATGCAGAGTTGGAGGTTGCGCAATTGGCCCTTTGGAGGTGTCTGAGGCAGTTCGAACACCATTAGAGCAAGGATTCAACCTCATAAAGGAGATTCTGAGACAGATTACAGGACTGCCGGCTGCTGTGGGGATTAGGATAGATGTATTGTTACTCTCACTTTCAAAGTGAGCATAAAGGTGCTGAGCTCACTGGGGAGTGAAGCAACACTGCCGATTATGCTGCTAGGTTTCACCTTAGAGGAAGTAATGGCTTGGAAATATCCCACAGCTGTCATACATCCGATTGAGTCTCTAATTTTCATGTAATTGCCTTTCTGGTCTCATGATGACCTGGGCTTCCTTTAGATTTCACAATCAATGGTCTTGAAAATCACAGATTCAGACCTCAGCAAACTGAGAACCTCCTGGTTTATCCAAGGCTTCTGTTTTGGGAAAGACTCAAAGATACACAAGTGTTGATGAAGACTGTGACAGCTGGGACACATTCATTCAGAACCGAACATGAATCTATGAATATGATCCAATCCACTGATTCAAAGCAGTGCTGTAAGCACCTGGCTACTCCACCTCCCTTGACAATGCCCTGACAGTCAGCCATTTCCTCCATGAGCCAGAGCATCAGGCTATTTTTTTTGATCAAGCTATCATGTTATAAGCTGATCAAATATTATGCAGGTGGAAATTTACAGCAGGAAGCATGCTTGTTTTGTGCAAAGAATTTGAAGAATTCATCTGAAATAGTCAAACACAGAAATACAGATTTAAACTAGCATTTTCCTTTCCAGAGCTAATAAACACTAAATCACATTGCAGTAACAACCTTGCACTCAATATCAGCAAGAGCAAAGAGCTGATTGTGGACTTCAGGAAGGGTAAGACGAGGCTGTCATATGGTGGATGTTGATCGGAGGTAGACCCAAATGCAAGATACAGACACTGAGGTACTAGGAACAGGACTAGGCTTGTCAAGCAAGCAAGGGAAGTGGGGAAGAAATGACACTGGACAAGACACAGGCCCTAGACAAGGCTAGGATACAGAGCCTGGACTAGGACTAGACTAGGAAAGCAGGACCTGGATGAGGAACTAGGAACTTGGAACCTGGACAAAGACTCCGAGCCAGAGACTGGACAGGGACCCGGAACCTGGGTATTGACTCGGGCTCAGACCCTGGTCCAGGAGAGGACAAGACGTGGCTACAGGACAAGGTGAGGCAACAGAACTGGACATGAGTCTCCTGGACAGGACGAGGGAACCACAGCACCAAGCTGGGTGAGGCACATGGACTGGATGAGAACACGAAACCTTGACTTGGTCAGGGGAGACAGGAACATGGAATACAGAGCTGGGACCCCCTCGTTGGGAGCAAGACTTGGGGCCGGGACTCAACACAGAGTCAGGACCCCTCCTAGGGAGCAGGACCTAGGGCCAGGACTCATACACAGAACACTGAGAGACAGATATTCTCTCAAGGAAGCGGCAAATGGCCAGACCTACCCAGTGAAGGCATGGACACAGTGACAGTTCCTAACACAAGGTAGTGGTAAACAGCCAGGCCTACCTAGCAAAGGCGAGGACACAAAGAGACAGTTCCAAACAACGGAAGACAGTTCCTTATCTAGACACAGCAAGGTCCCGATCTTGCCCTGGTGGTTGAACCTGATGCCGTTACAGGCAAAGACACAGGCGATGGTAGCAGACGAGGCTTCAGAAGGAAGGGAAAGGAGAGAGAACAGACCAGCAAATGAAGCTGAACCCAGGATCTGTTTTTGTAGCCAGCCCAAAATGAGAATCATGTGCCTCAATTAAGGAACACAACAGGACAAGGAAAAACCAGAAAACCTGGAATGTGGATCGATGGACCGAACCATGAACCAGAATGTGGAGCTCACGGACCGCACCATGACAGAGGCAACACAAACCAATTCTCATAGAGGTATCAGAAGTGGAGAGAGTGAGTAATTTCAAGTTGCTTGGTGTCAATATCTCTGCGGACCTAACCTGGCTGCAACATATTTATGCAGCTATAAAGAAGGCAAGACATGGCAATATTTCTTTCAAAGTTTAACGAGGTTTGGTTGGTCAATTAAAGCATTCAAAAACTTCTACAAATGCACTCTGACTGGCTGCATCACCATCTGGTATGGGGCAAGGGGCTACTGCACAAGATCGAAATAAGTTGGAGAAACTTGTTAAATTATTCAGCATTATCATGGGTACCAGCTCCCGTGGTATCCAAGATACCTTCAAGGAGCGGTGCCTGAGGAAGGTGGCGTACATCGTCAAGGATCCCCACCACGCAGGACATGCCCCTTCACTCTGTTACCATCGAGAAGAAGGTACAGAAGCCTGAAGGCAGACTCTCTGTGACTCAGGAACAGCTTCTTCCCCTCTGTCATCCGATTTCTAAACGAACATTGAACCCATGAACATTACCTCGCTACTTTTTTATTTCTATTATTTTGCTCCACTTATATTAACAACTATTTAATAGATACATATACCTAATGTAACTCAGTTTTTTATCATTTATTTCATTATACTGCTGCTGTAAGGTTAACATATTTCACAACATATGCCGGTAATATTAAATCTGATTCTGATTCTAGGTTACCCAAGGTGTTTGAGATCTACACTTTGAAACCAATTCAGTAACAGAATCTACTGCCTGTTGATGTCTGCATTAAAATAACAGGTAGATGAGCATGACACAAAATATTCAGCTTTTATCATCACAAACTGACAGCAGTCAGTAGACAATAGGTGCAGGAGTAGGCCATTCGGCCCTTCGAGCAAGCACTGCCATTCACCGTGATCATGGCTGATCATCCACAATCAGTATCCAGTTCCTGCCTTATCCCCATAACCTTTGATTCTGCTATCTTGAAGAACTCTATCCATCTCTTTCTTGAAAGCATCCGGAGACTTGGCCTCCACAGCCTTCTGGGGCAGAGCATTCCATCCATCCACCACTTTCTGGGTGAAAAAGTTTTTCCTCAACTCCATTCTAAATTGCCTACCCCTTATTCTCAAACTGTGGCCTCTGATTCTGGACTCACCCATCAGCAGGAACATGCTTCCTGCCTCCAGCGTGTCCAATCCCTTAATAATCTTATATGTTTCAATAAGATCCCCTCTCAGCCTTCTAAATTCCAGAGTATACAAGCCCAGTCACTCCAATCTTTTGACATATGACAGTCCCACCATCTTAGGAATTAACCTTGTGAACCTACGCTGCACTCCCTCAATAGCAAGTATGTCCTTCCTCAAATTTGGAGACCAAAACTGCACACAGTACTCCATGTGTGGTCTCACCAGGGCCTTGTACAGATGCAGAAGGACCTGCTTGCTCATACTCAATTCCCCTCGTTATGAAGGCCAGCATGCCATTAGCTTTCTTCACAGCCTGCTGTACTTGCATGCTTGCTTTCAGTGACTGATGTACAAGAACACCTAGATCTTGTTGTACTTCCCCTTTTCCTAACTTGACTCCATTTAGGTAATAATCTGCCTTCCTGTTCTTAACACCAAAGTGGATAACCTCACATTTATCCACATTAAACTGCATCTGCCATGCACCTGCCCACTCACCCAGCCTGTCCAAGTCACCCTGCATTCTTATAACATCCTCCTCACATTTCACACTGCCACCCAGCTTTGTGTCATTTGCAAATTTGCTAATGTTACTTTTAATTCCCTCATCTAAATCATTAATATATATTGTAAACAGCTGCAGTCCCAGCACTGAACCCTGCAGTACCCCACTGGTCACTGCCTGCCATTCCGAAAGGGACCCATTAATCGCTACTCTTTGTTTTCTGTCAACCAGCCAATTTTCAATCCATGTCAGTACTCTGCCCCCAATACCATGTGCCCTAATTTTGCCCACTAATCTCCTATGTGGGACTTTATCAAAGGCTTTCTGAAAGTCCAGGTACACTACATCCACTGGCTCTCCCTTGTCCATTTTCATAGTTACATCCTCAAAAAAATTCCAGAAGATTAGTCAAGCACGATTTCCCCTTGTAAATCCATGCTGACTCGGACCGATCCTGTTACTGTTATCCACGTGTGTCGTAATTTCATCTTTTATAATTGACTCCCACCACCGACGTCAGGCTAACCGGTCTATAATTCCCTGTTTTCTCTCTTCCTCCATTCTTGAAGAGAGGGACAACATTAGCCACCCTCCAATCTATAGGAACTGATCCTGAATCTATAGAACATTGCAAAATGATTACCAATGCGTCATTTCCAGGTGGAATTAATTTTTACTATGTAAAAGATTTATAGTCTTAAAAAAGAATTTAATTTCACTGAAGCTATTAATGATTTCCACTGCAATTAATTACTGGGGCATTGGCATTGATTTTAATTATTTCTTGATCAATTTTCCATTTCCTTCCACATGCCTCTTCATGAAAGCACTGAATAATGTTGAGATTAGATTTTAGGTGTCTGGTCCTTCAGCGTGTGGCTATTTCACTGGCAAGATGAAGATTAGTGCACATTGTTTATTTGATAAATGAAGTTACTGCAGCATTCATCATCTCTGCATGGTCAAAGCGTATGCATTCCAACAGCAGTACGGGACTAATTGTGCTAACTTGTTTTGTTTTAACTGGCTCAGTGATATGACTGAGATAAAATTTAAAAAAACACTTAAAGATGCTGAACATATGAAATATAGCAGGAAAAAAAGCCAAAAGCAGGTCAGGTAGTACCTGTGGGAAGAGAAACACAACTAACATTAAACATTTACAGTGTGTCTCTTTCCATAGAAATTCCCCAGTTTTCTGAGTTTTACCAGCATCTTTTGCTTTTATTTCATTCATGTAAAATCTGTCTTAGTAATATCAAAGAATAGCACAATAAAGAAATATCATTGTCAAACTTACAATATAACAACAGACTTATTTTCACTCTTTCTTCATATCCCTGGAATGTTTACGTCTGTCTTGAAACCCACCATTGAATATGCAAACACCTTTCTACAAAGTGGTGCATTCTAATTGATAAACATTTATTCATTTATTTATTGACATACAACGTGGAATAGACCCATCTGGTCCTTCGAGCCACGCCACCCAGCGATCCCCAATTTAATCCTAGCCTAATCACGGGTTATTTTCCCTCAATTTGACTTCAGTAATTTTGCCAGTCACTTTAAGTCATTCATACCTGTTCATTAACCCTTCAGACACTGACATGACTGACTTTATTTCACTATTTAATCCTTTCTTGATTATGATGGGCCTCTGTTATATTTCATACTTTCATATGACACAGAAGGTCATTGGTTCTAAAGTCTATATCAGCTCTCAGTGCACTCACATACATTTTGCTGTTCTTTTCCTGTATTCTGTTCTCTCTCACATGCTTATTAATTCCACCCTTAATCCTCCGTCACCATTTACACCAGAAGCAATATACAGCGTTCAACAAATTTACCAGGGTGTCATTGGAATTTAGAAAGAAATCAGAGCACTCACAGAAAAACACATTTACGTATGTTCAGAATGCTCAAATTCCACAGAGACTGCTTAAGGCTACCTCCAGTCAAGGGAGATCAACACCAGCCTCTCCATTTAATTCACATCGTTGTAATTTCCCAATCCTGGCATCATTCCACCAATCCTGTATGTCACACCTGTGCTGAACTCATGCTCTATCTATACAAGGTCTATGTACTTTGGAATTTTGCACTTTACTGTCTAGAAATTAGACTGAATAGGGCTATGTTATTCAATTTGATGTGACATTTAATGTAAATAGAAATTGTACTCTCCCATAACATGTCTGATTTTCCTGCCAGGTCATCCCAAAATCAATAATGTTGCTGTGCAGAGGAGCCAAGTTTGTGCACTGAAATCCAAAGACATGTTACACCAACCTAAATGACTACTGCAATGTACATAATTATTTAATGTACCAGTCAGAAATATGCATTTGCAGCATTAATGAGGTCTATGTATACTTCAATTAAAGGAGTGTATCTGAGCAGTTCCCAACCCATAGGATCCAGAGCTGGTCACCTGTCTCAGATTTTCCTTTAAGTGACCTTCCTGACTGATCCCCTGAATTCTACATGGGAGATTAGTTGAAGCACTGAAAAATGTATGTGACACGCGGGAGGGACAGGAGAGATGACAAACTTCAGGAATATTCATTGCATTAGCAAGTATTTTGCTTAAAGACGTACCTGAGATGAGAACCAAGTGTAGGACTCTACAGGATGGGACCTAGTCAGGATCTTTCTTTTCAAGAAGGTACACTGCAGACCTTGAAGTGCTACAGAGGTCTGTTCCATAATCAGTAACCCATGAATCCGCAGGCCAAGCTATCTGAACCAAGGTCATAAAGTTCCACTTAAATATGCATTCCTTAATGCTAGATATCACTGAACACATTCAGGGCCTTCCTCACAGCAGACCCACAAAAGTCCAAAGAGAAATACAGATATCTGGAAAACTTGAATCATTTTCTCTTCCAATGTTTGTTTTAAACTGTAATGACATTGGCTTTGCTACTATTGAACTCTATTGAAGATGTTAATCCCTATCCAATATAGATAACTATGGTCACCATCACTAAAAGGAGGTTATACTGTAACCATCTACTTTTCATTGTCCTTTCTCGCCATACTTGTGCACATGACAATAAATTTGACAAGTTGTTTTGACTTGGAACAAGATACTGCTGAACTCTTGGGCAGTTAAACAAAGGCATTAGGAAGTACATAAATAGTGAAATCAGTCTGCCAAAGTCTATTTATAAACTTGGTGATGCAATCAAATAAGGTAACATAAAGGAAAATCCAAAGAGGTCACATGATGCATTTCCTTGTTTAAAAAAAATTCCCAACACTAAGAATACAGTATATAAACAGGTTGACAAAAGATCAAAACCATCAGATCTCAGGTATCAATTCAACAAGTTCCATAAGCAAGCTACCTGGTAAACCAATAACCAGCAATGAACAAACTCCAGAAACTTGCCCCAGTAGCTATGCTTTCGCTGATTATACTCAGCACGTTCAGTGACTCAGTATCAGCCGGTAAGTCTTAAAGATGCCTCTTTATTCATTATTACAATCAGAATTTACAAAGATATTGACTTGTATTACATGCAGACCATTGATTTTTATTCTTCCAGTTTCACATGCAGATGCTGCCTCAATTATTCAAAGCATCGATTGCCACGGAAATTAATCTCTGGTTACTTGGAGCAGAATTCCAATGAAATATGTGAAATAGAAGCAATTATGTAAGTACAACATAATATATTGCATATGATTTTGTAGAACTAAATTTATTAGAGTTTTCAATCTATGAAACATTGATTTAAATATCTTACAGACTCTATACCATCAGAGGAAGAGCAGTGTGTGTAGATCCAAATCAGCCCTGGGTGAAGAGAATACTGTATTTTTTGAGGTAAGAGCACAGCTTTAAACATTCAGCAAATGCATTGACCTGTTACAATGAGAAAGCTCCTGTGATGTTCTGAAATGTATAGTGATAACAATCAAGACAAAGATGGCACCACAATCAGATTCCCATATATATATCTTAAAAATGTAACTTTCTTCACCAAATTCCTATAAAATGCATAAATTACTCAGTGATTTTTAGTATTTAGAGGAAAAAATATTCACACTTCTATTGATTTTTCTCGTTATGACATTTGATTATTTGAAACTTATTGTTCCTCTTTTCTTCCAGCAAAAAACTGAAAACCCTGTCGAATCATTGAGCTGCATCTTGAGAAAAGAAGTTATCTGCAATAGATGGATTTTTCTGACAAAACCCCCTGCATAGTATCTATGCCCAGACAAAATGTTTGTTGAAACTGATGTAATTTGTATTACTCATAATTGATGCGAAAGCTGTTTTATTGTATGTTCTACCGAACATGGTAAAGTAATTTAATTGTGGAGCCTTATTTATTTTCTGCTACATTCTGCTAATATTAAATTAAATGCAATTCATATTGTTATAATTACCTGTATATTTATCTGTTACTTTCAGTGTGATTTATTGGAAAGTGTAAATTAGGCAGGAATATTTCTGAGTTTAAATATCACTGTGTTAATTGACACTTCTGTTTAAATTAAATAAATTAAGTGAATGAATAATAAAGAGAATTATTTCAATTTCTTTTTCTTCTGTAAATTATTTTAAACATTGTGTTAGCCTCTCTTACAGAAACATTTGATGCAAAGTTGCCACAACTGCACACACTACGTGGTTCAGCACAAACTTCGCTGCAGCATCATCAAGCATGAGAAGGAAGCAAATGAAGTACAGGGGATTGATTTGATAAAATGCTGAAGGTTTCCAGATTGAGAATCAGAATCAGGTTTAATATCATTGGCATATGTTATGAAATTTGTTCCTTTGCGAACAGCAGTACAGTGCAATACATAATAAAAAAAACTATTAAAATACTCTAAGAAATACACATCACAAATTAAACTAAATACATCATACAAATAGAGAGAAAAAGTAGTGTTCATGGATTGATTGTCTGATGGCAGAGTGGAAGAAGCTGTTCCTAAAGTGTTGAGTGTGTGTATTCATTCTCCTGTACCTCCTTTTGATGGTGGCAATGAGAAGAGGGTACTGTATATCTTGGATAATGGGGTCCTTAATGATGGATGCCACCTTTTTGAGGCATCACCTTTTGAAAACGTCCTCAAAACTAGGCAGGCTTGTGTCCATGATGGAGCTGGCTAGGTGTGAAGCTTTATGTACTGTAGCTTTCTCCGATCCTGCGCAGTGGTCCCTCCATACCAGACGGTGAAGCAACCAGTTATAATGCTCTCCATTTGTAGAAACTTAGTAGAGTCTTTGGTGACATACCAAATCTCCTCAAACCCCTCATGAAATATAGCCACTCTCGTGCCTTCTTTGTAATTGCAGCAATATGTTAGACTCAGGATAGATCTTCAGCCTTTCACCTTCTGATCCTGCGATGAGAACTGGTGTATATTTCCTTGACATCCCCTTCTACGTTCTACAATCAGTTCCTTGGTCTTCCTGATATTGAGTGCAAGGATGAGTTCATAATTCCGATTCATCCAGGTTAGTCTGTTGTCATATCCATCAGGATATATTGAAATTGCTTGCTTGCTTAAAACTTTCAGTGTAAACAGTATACATGGTAACAATAAATACAATAATAAATATAGTGACAAGCGCAAAAACAATGGAACAGTGCAGAGTAAAGTAACAAAGTGATATAACAGAAGAGGTAGAACTAAGAATTTGAAATTGTGACAGCGTCACCAGTGATCTGAAAGAGATGAATGATTCAGAAATCAGATCATACGACCATATGACATAGGTGCAGAATGAGGCCAATCAGCCCATCAAGTTTTCTCTACCATTCCAGCATGGCTGATTTTTTACCATTCTCAGCCCCATTCTCCTGCCTTCTTCCCATAACTTTTGACACCCTTGCTAATCAAGAACATACAAACCTCTGCTTTAAATACACCTAATGACTTGGCCTCCACAGCCATCTGAAGAAATGAATTCCACAGATGTGCTACCCTCTGGCGAAAGAAATTCCTCCTCATCTCTGTTATTAAGAGACATCCATTTTTCTGGAGCTGTGCTTGTTTGATTTCTGCCAAAGGGAAGAATTAAACAATAAAAAGGAGTATTTAAACTTTCCACCACTTGTTATATTCTGTAACTCCAAAACATTAAGCTAACTTAAAGGACAAGACGTGAGTCCAAATTGTGAGTCCAATTTTGAATTTCACCTTAAGAGAAGCGCACACATATCACGTGGTAGTGAGATGACATACAGATAATCTGTAATGAATTATGTAAACAACAAAGAATGCTTAATCAAACAATATATTTACAATATTACTGAAATATTAAACACATAACACTCCTCCCTGTATAGCTATAACCTCTAACTCAATACAGAACACATCTCAATTATAAACACAGTATACTATTTCATACAACTACTATACAGACGTCTAAGGCATAGTAAATTTTAAGTTATCCCATTCAGAACATCCCCATTAAAGATTTAATCACTGTGGAGGATTTTTTACTCTTGTGGAATAACGTCTTTTCTGACAAGGGATGTCACAATACTTAGTACGTGAGACTTGTGGCTGTGAAGACAATCTCAGGTTCTAGGGCCTCCTCCGTGGTGATTGTAGGGGTTGACTCTGAGACAATGAAATTGGTTCTGACAGCTCTGGATATCTTTTCCCTCCTTCCTTTTTCTTATTCTAGTTTGTGCATTTTGATGTTGGGTTGGTGCACTTCGTTCACTGGAGTGTTCCCTTATTAATCTTTCTATTGCTCCCTTTACAATCTGATCTCAGATGGGTTATTCATCCACAACATCATCCAATGAATCCTCTGTTTTCAAAGCTCCATTGACTCCTTTCTTTTTTGTCCTTCCATTCATCCAGCTGAACTTTAGTCTTTGCATCTACTTTTACAAACAGATTTTTGTCTTCCACTTGAAGTTCATGCAATAACCTTAATGCACACAGAGTAGATTCTGGCCTGCTGAATTCCTCCAGTATTTTGTGTGTGTTGTTTGGATTTCCAGCATCTGCTCTTTTTCACTTACTTGTGACCTTTTGACCTGCATTGGTCTGGTGAATGTGCGCCCCTGCCACAACAGTTACACAATTTGTTTGACCAAGCACACTTCTATTTAGACATTGCAATTTTGCTTTCACTCACTTTCATTCCTGACTTCAACTCGATTGCATCTCTGTCTGCTGCTTCCACTGATACAGTGAATTCAACAGCTCTTTTAAATGTAACGTGTGTTTCAGCCATTTTTGAATGCTTTCATGTAAGATTCCATGAACTAAATGAACTCTCAGTGCATCATTTAGCCCAACTCACAATGCTCAGACACTTCGCTTCTACCATGGATGCTGAAATGGATTCCTCTTCCGTTTGATTCCACCATGAAACCTAAAACATTCTGCAATCAACAATTCTTTATGTTCTGCGTTACTTTAACCATGTCAGCAAAGTTCAGTTCAGCTGATATGATTGGAGCCTTTAAACTTCGAAGCAAATTGTATGCCTTAAACTCAATGCACTCAACAAAATTGGTACTTGATTCTCAATGGTTATTTTACTTGCTTTGAAATTAGCTCAGCATACATGAGCCAGTTATCCAGTTGAGCAATCATTCCAATGTAGCCAGCCATTTCTGCTCTTTTTTTTATTGTTATCACCTGGTGTACATTGTATATGAACCTGTGAACTCTACTGCTTTCTACCTTTATTTTAACTTAACTATCTGTGTAAGTGCTGTGCTGTGCTGTTTTTTTTACTCCCCGTTCTTCACTGAACATATCAAACATCTGGCTGCGCTTTAACAGGTCTGTAGTCACCTAAGTTCATTTTTTAAAATACCTCATCGCCACTGTTATGTTTTCTAACTCAAAAACATTACACTAATTGAAAGGAAAACACGGGAGTCTAAATTGTGAGTCTAACTTTGCATTTTACTTTAAGTGAAGCGCACACATATCATGTGGTGGTGTGACGATGTTTGCCAATTATGTACCGTTACGGATATCCTGCAATGCTTAATCAAACAAGATATCTACATTACTGAAATATTAAATACACAATATTACTCCTTTGTTTAAGATGACTGTTTTTCACCAAATGGGGAACAACTGTCATGGACCTGCATTCTTTCTCTCTATGCCGCTGCATATTCGAACCCCAATTTGCAACAAATTCTTTGCATTCATATTTTCACAGCTTTTCCTTTATTCTTTGGCCTTGCTCATTTTTCATGGCTTCTCGTTTCATCTCCTTCATACTTTTAATACATTCACAATCTACAGTTGTGTCAATTTTTGTTGACACATTGATGAAATTAAATATGAATGGAATTTTACTTTATACTTCATTGTCGCCAAACAATTGATACTAGAACGTACAGTCATCACAGCGATATTTGATTCTGTGCTTTCTGCTCTCTGGATTACAAATCAATAGTAAATATTTAACATTTAAATTATAAATCATAAATAGAAAATAGAAAAATGGAAAGTAAGATAGTTAAAAAAAAACGAGAGGCAGGTCCAGATATTTGGAGGGTACGCAACACACATCAAAGTTGCTGGTGAACGCAGCAGGCCAGGCAGCATCTCTAGGAAGAGGTACAGTCGACGTTTCAGGCCGAGACCCTTCGTCAGGACTAACTTTGAGTTAGAGATGCTGCTTGGCCTGCTGCGTTCACCAGCAACTTTGATGTGTGTGCTTGAATTTCCAGCATCTGTAGAATTCCTGTTATTTGGAGGGTATGGCCCAGGTTTGGGTCAGGATCCATTCAGCAGTCTTATCACAGTTGGAAAGAAGTTGTTCCCAAACTGGCCGTATGAGTCTTCAAGCTCCTAAGCCTTCTCCCAGAGGGAAGAGGGATGAAAAGTGTGTTGGCTGGGTGGGTTGTGTCCTTGATTATCCTGGCAGCACTGTTCTGACAGTGTGCAGTGTAAAGTGAGTCCAAGGACGGAAAATTAGTTTGTGTGATGTGCTGTGCTGTGTTCACGTTCTTCTGCAGATTCTTCCGGTCTTGGACAGGAAAACTTCCATACCAGGTTGTGATGCACCCAAAAAGAATGCTTTCTACGGTGCATCTATAAAAATTAGTGAGGGTTTTAGGGGACAGGCCAAATTTCTTTACTTTTCTCAGGAAGTAAAGGCGCTGGTGGGCCTTCTTGGCAGTGGACTCCACTTGGTTGGACCAAGTCAGGTTTTTTGTGATATTGACCCCGAGGAACTTAAAGCTTCTGACCTGTTCCACTTGCACACCACTGATGTAAATTGGGTCACGCAGTCTGCTACTCCTTCTGAAGTCAACAACCAATTCCTTCATCTTGCTGACGTTAAGGGATAGGTTATTGTCTTTGCACCATGCCACCAGGTTCTTAATTTCCTCTCTGTATTCAAACTCATCATTACCCGAGATACGGGTTACAATTGTTGTGTCATCAGCAACTTATATACTGAGTTCAATGGAAACTTGGCTACACAATCATGGGTGTACAGTGAGTACAGCAGGGGGCTGAGTACACAGCATTGTGGAGCACCAGTGCTCAGAGTGATTGTAGAGGAGAGCCTGTCCCCTATTTGTGCAGCCTGGGTCCTGTCAGTGAGGAAGTTGAAGATCCACAGTATATTTCTACGATGCCTTATAAACTATTGGTTTCACACAATAGTTTATAAGGCATAGTAGAAATATACTGTGAGCCATAAGACACCACAAGTTGCTGGCTGGTTCATGCAGCTTTACTGTTATACTCTACGAACATGACAGCTCCCTATTCCAGAAATTCCTAAAGTATCTCAGAAAGGTTGTTTTGGTATTTAACCTCTTTTATACTCCCATAATCCCAATCAACCACTCAACATAGGAAGACAATAACTAAACACATGCAGTAAAGAAATTGCAGTTGGAATTTTCATTTTGCATTTTACTTTCTTCTTTTTTATGTCTGTTCTCCATCCCTCTCTATCTGGCCTTTTAGTTTCTCTTTCAGCAAATGATTTGACTCTCAGTTACCCAGCTCCTTTGAATCTATCCTGGCTCAAGGCAATCCACACAATTTCATTCAACTACAAGTGAAATTCTGCATATCCTGGAAATACAAAGCAACACACACATCATCAGGACTGGACAAAAAGATGAGGAATCAGAGCAAGAAAGTGTGGGGAGGGGAGGAAGATCCACAAGGTGACAGGTGAAACCAAGAGGGGTGAAGCAAAAGCTGGAAGATGGATTACTGAAAGAGATACAGGGCTGGAGAAGGGGGAATCTGATAGGAGAGGACAGAAGGACATCAAAGAAAGGAAAGGAGAAGCAGCACCAGAGGGAGGTGATAGGCAGGCAGGGAAGGAGTTAAGGTGAGAGAGGGAAATGGTAATGGGGAAAGGTGAAAGGGGGCATTGCCGGAAGTTCGAGAAATCAATGTTCATGCCATCAGGTTGGATGCTACCCAGATGGACAAAGAATCATGTGCTGGACATGGAGTCTGGTGGGGTGGTAGGAGAGGACAAGAGGAACCCTATCCCTGGTGGGGGCGGGAGGGAGCGGGAGGATGGGGTGAGGTTGGACATGCACGAAGAGGAATTGATGCAGTTGAGGGCAGTGTTGATGGTGGAGGAAGGGTAGCCCCTTTCTTGAAGAAGGAGGACATCTCCTTAGCTCTGGACCTGATTTTTCATTCACCTGCTCTTCCTTTGTAGCTGCCTATTTTGTTTTTAATCCTCATCCCCATTATATCTTTTTTTAACCACACTCTTAGGCACAACATTTGAGATTACAACTACTAACCATATCGGCATTTTTTAGCATTTTTGCACTCTATGTATTTATCTATTGCCAATCTCTTTCAACCTGTGTTCTCCAAGTTTCCTTCTCAACTTCAAGTAATCCTTACTTTACTTCAGATGCCCTGTGGCATTTGACACCTTAAATTTACATAAATGTTTTGTAGCAAGTTTAAGTGGCCAATTGCAACTCCAGGATTTTGCTTCCTTTGTAGACTTCTTTTTATCGGATCAAGTAATTACATACATGTTAAAACAGAGAAATGTTGCCTTCTGTTGCCATGGCTATCCCGGACATATTTTACCAACAACAAGGACATCACATAAATTGCTCTGCTCCAGACAGGTAGGACATTTATTAAAAGATTCTTATGAATTCAACTGCAAGAACTAGATTTTTCTTGAACCTTGAACCTTGAAGCCAGCTCAGCGTAATTATGGATAAACTAAAATAAGACCCAGTCATTAGGAAATAAAACCTGCACACAACTTAACTTCAGCTGATACATTCTGGCTAGTGAAACCAATCATTCTGATTCCGTTCTGTTGAAACTACATAGGGAAAGACAATAGACAAACGTTACTGCTATTAGCATATTGTTCAATGTGTATCCCCCCTCACTTAATGCACAGTTCAGTTCAGGTCACATTTTCACTTAACCTGGTTAGGTGTATATTCATGGTGCCATTCTTCAACACTCTAACAAAAGGAGCAAACGTACGGTGTCTGGGTTTTAGAACAGACACCAGTATTGAATATTCAAAGTTTCGGCTGGCTGGCCTATTCTGCATTGTAAATATGTAATTTTGTAAATTTATCGGACTGTATTCAGTATGTTAATTTGATGATTATAGCAATGAAAACAATAGTTGCTTGTGTTGAAGAAGTATAAAACATTGTGTCAGGAGAGTAAGATTTATAAGATCATAAAACCATAAGATGTAGGAGCAGAATTATACCATTTGACTCATTGACTCTGCTCTGCCATTTCATCTGGCTGATCCAATTTTCCTCTCAGCCTCATTCTCCTGCCTTTGCCCTATATCCCTTCATGCCCTAACCAATCAAGAATCTACCAACCTCTGCCTTAAATATACATGAGGACCTGGCCTCCTTAGCTGCCTGTGACAAGGAGCTCCACAGATTTGCCACTCTGCCTCCAGAAATTCCTCCTCATCTTCATTCTAAAATGATGCCCTCTATTCTGGGGCTGTGTTCCCTGGTCTCAAACTCTTCAACCCTAGGAAACATCCTCCCCACATCCACTCTATCAAGGCCTATCACCATTCGACAAGTTTCAATGAGGGCGCCCCTCAATTTTCTGAGTTCTAGTGAACACAGGCCAGGAGCCATCAAGCACTTTTCATATGAGAAGCCATTTAATCCTGAAACCCTTTTTGTGGGCCTCCTTTGGATCCTCTCCAGTTTCAGCATATCTTTCCTAAGGTCAGGGGCCCAAACCTGATCACAATACTCCAGGTGAAGTTGGAATCTTTCCTGTAATACCATGGGTTCATAGCTTGTTAAGCAGCCTCATGTGTGGCACCTTGTCAAAGGCCTTCGGAAAACCCAAGTAAACAACATCCACTAACCTGCTAGCAATATCAAAGCAGTTAAACCGTAGGACCATAAGATATAGGAGCAGAATCAGGCCATTTGGCCCATCGAGTCTGCTCTGCCATTTATCATGGCTGATCCAGTTTTCCTCTCAGCTCCATTCCCTTGCCTTTCCTTGTATACCATCATGCCCTGGCCAGTCAAGAATCTATCAACCTCTTTCTTAAATATATATGACTTGGCCTTCATAACTGCCCGTGACAAAGAATTCCACAGATTCTCCTCTCTCTGGCTAAAGAAATTCCTCCTTAACTTCATTCTAAAAGGACGCCCCTCTATACTGAGACTATGACCTTTGGTGTTAGACTCTCCCACCACAGGAAACATCTTCTCCACATCCACTCTATGAAGACCTTTCATCATTCGATAGTTTCAGTGAGGTTACCCTCATTCTTCTGAATTCTAGTGAATACTAACCCAGCACATCCTTTCTAAGATAAGGAGCCCAAAACTGTTCTCAATACTCAAGTGAGACCTCACCAGTGTTTTATAAAGTCTCAATATTACATCCTTGCTTTTATATTCTAGTCCTCTTGAAATGAGTGCGAACATCACATTTGCCTTCCTCATCACAGATTCAAACTGCAAATTAACCTCCAGGGAATCCTGTACAAGGACTCCCAAGTCCCTTTGCACATCCATTTTTTGCACTTTCTCTCCATTTACGAAAATAGTCAGCCCTTTTATTTCTTCTACCAAAGCACATGACCATTCACTTCCCGACACTGTATTCAATCTGCCATGCCTTTGTCCATACTCCTAATCTGCCCAGTCCTTCTGTAGCCTCTCTTCTTCCTCAAAATTACTTGCCCCTTCATCTATCTTCATACCATCTGAAAACTTTGCAACAAAGCCATCAACTCCATCTTCAAAATCATTGACATAAGAATTGGTCCCAATACAGTCACCTATAATTTTGTTTCTTCTGCCTCTCCATCACAAGTTACTCTCCATTCATAGTTACTCCATTACTATTCATTACTAGACCATTACTAATGCCTCCATAATCCCTTCAGCCACCACTTTCAGAACCCTAAGGTGTACACCATCTGGTCCAGATGACTTACCTCCCTTCAGAGCTTTCTGTTTCCCAAGGACCTTCTCTCTAGTAATGGTATCTTCACACACTACATGGCCCCTGACACCGTACCACTAGAGTCTTTCAGAGTGAAAACTGATGCAAAATACTTATTCAGTTCATCCACCATTTCCTTATCCTCCATTAGTACCACTCCAGCATCGTTTTCCCATGGTCTGATATCCACTCTCACCTCTCTTTTACACTTCATTATCTGAAGAATCTTCTGGTATCCTCTTTAATATTATTGGCTAGCTTTCATATTCCATCTTTATCTTCTTAATGACCTTTTTAGTTGTCTTCTGTAGGTTTTTACAAACTTCCCAATTTTCTAACTTCCCACTAATTTGTGCTCTATTATGTGCCCTCTCTTTATCGTCATGTTCAATCTTTATCTTCTTAATGGCTTTTTTAATTGACTTCTGTTGGTTTTTAAAACTTCCCAATCTTCTAACTTTTCACTAATCTTTGCTCTGTTAAATGCTCTCTCTTTATCTTTGATGCTTGTGGACTCTCTGTCTCCTGGAGTTTCGCGATGAAAATAAAGCATTTGGTATTTCCCAGTTACAGCTTCACTGTGGCTAAGTTTTCATCAGACACAACAGAGGATATTTGGTTTCAATTTAGTGAGAGATCACAGCCTGTGCCATGACAAATGACTTCACAGGGGTATAATGGAAGTTACGTTTTCATAACGGAAATATTTGTTTGAGTGTAGAATGCCTGCACCCATTAACAGAAAATAAATCTAGGTTATCTGCTCACTTAAGCTTTTCACTTTTCACCCTTAACCCATGACCTCTAGTTGTAGTCACACCCAACCAAACAGTCTGCTTGTCTATACCCCTCATAATGTTATATACCTTTATCATATCTCCCCTCAATCTTCTATGTTCCAGGGGAAAAAGTCCTAATCTATTCAACCTTTTCTTATAACTCAGATCCTCCAGTCCCAACAACATCCTTGCAAATTTTCTCTATACTCTTTCAACCTTATTTATATCTTTTCTGTAGGTAGGTGGCCACAACTGCACACAATACTCCAAATTAGACTTTGCCAATGTCTAATACAATTTTAACATAACATTGCATCTCCTGTACTCAGTAATTTGATTTAGGACGGCCAATGTGCAAAACCTTTTCTTTCTGGGCCTATCTACCTGTGACGCCACTTTCAATAAATGATGGACCTGTATTCCCAGATCTCTTTGTTTTACCACACTCTTCAGTGCCCTACTATTCACTGTGTAAGACCATTCTAGTTGATCCTACTGAAGTGCAACACCTCACACTTGTCTGCACTAAATTCCATCTTGCCAATTTTCAGCCCATTTTACCAGCTGGTCCAGATCCTGCTGCAAGCTCTGATAGTCTTCCTTGCTGTCTATTACACCCCAATCTTGGTGTCATCTGCAAATTTGCTGATCCAGTTAACCACATTATCATCCAGATTATTGATATGGATGACAAACAACAATGGACCCAGCACTGAACCCTGTGGCACTCCAGCAGTCACAGGCCTCAAGTCAGAGAGGTAACCACCTTCTATCAGTTTTTAGCTTTTCCCTCTAAGCCAATTCTAAACCAATTTACTACCTCATCTTCACTGCCGAGCAACTGATCCTTCTTGACCAACCTCCATGCAAGACCTTATCAAATGCCTTCCTAAGGTCCATGTAGACAGAATCCAACTTCCCTTCATCAACTTTCTTAAAAAACTTTGTAAGATTGGTTGGACACACCTACCAAGCACAAAACCATGCTGACTATCCCTAATCAGTCCATGTCTATCCAGATACTCATATGTCCAGTCCCTTAGAATACCTTCCCACAACTTTCCCACTACAGATGTCAGGCTCACTGGCGTATAATTTGCTGATTTGTTTTTAGAGCCTTTCGTAAACATTGGAAAAGCATGAGCTATCTTCCAATCCTCCAGCACCACACCTGTCGCTAAGGATGATTAAGAATATCTGCTAGGGCCCCTGCAACTTCTGCACCTGCCTCCCACCTCATCCAAACAAACACCTTGTTAAGGCACCAGGGATTTGTGGCTTATGACAGCAAATACCTTCTCCTCTCTAATCTGTATCGGGTCCATGTTGTTGATACGGTTTTGTTTCAATGCTATAGACGACCATGTGTCCATCTCCAGAGTAAATACAGAGAGAAAAAATCTATTTTAGATCTCCCGCATCTCCCTTGGCTCCACACATGGACTACCGTCTGATCTTCCAGAGGATCAATTTTGTCCCTTGCAATCCTTGGGTTGTAAAGATATCTGTAGAATCCCTTAGAATTCTCCTTTACCTTGTGGGCTTGGGCAACATCATGCCTTCATTTAGTTCTCCTGATTTCTTGCTTAAATGTTCTCTTGCATTTCTTATACTCCCCAAATACCTCATTTGTTCTTACTCATACACACCTCCTTTTCTTTTGTTTAACCATGAACTCAATATTACTTGTAAACCAAGATTTCCTAGAGCTGTTAACTTTATCTTTTATTCTGACAGGCACATACAAGTGTTCTACTCTCAAAATTTCACTTTCAAAGGCCTCTCATTTACCAAAAACACCTTTGCCAGGAAACAGCCTATCCCATCCACACTTGCCAGGTCCTTTCTCATTGCATCAAAACTAGCCTTTCTCTAATTTAGATACTGAACCTGCAGACAAGACCTACCTTTTTCCATATTTACTTACAAAGTTACTTACTATATGTTACAATTATGTGATTTTTGTCAGTTTTTTTAGTCTTGGTTTGTCTTGTGTTTCTGTGATATCATTCATGGAGGAACATTGCATCATTTCTTAATGCATGCATTACTAAATGACAATAAAAGAGGACTGCGTGTCCTTATAATCTGATCTAAAAAAAAATCTGTTCCTTTAAATCTCACGGACTGTTGAGTCATCTGTAATATAACCCCGTTAACATGGCTAACGGGGCTTATTTAGTTCTGAGTTCCTTTATGCCTTTCTTTTTTCTCAGTTCACCCATAACACCTCACTAGACAAGTTCTCCAGTCAGTGCTGACTGAACACTGCAGTGATATCATCCCTGACTACTAACACCACCCACCCTCTTTTGAGAGGTGCTATTAACAAACCTATATTGTCTGAGGTTAGGCAATGTTTTCGGAATCAGAATCAGAATCAGATTTACTATCACTGAAATATATCTTGAAATATATTGTTTTGTGGTACCAGTGTAGTACAAGACATAAAAATTACTAAGTTACAGTAATAAATAAATAGTGTAAAACAAAAGGAACAATGAAGTAATGTTCAGGGTTCGTGAACCACTCAGTAACCTGACTGTGGAGGGGAAGAAGCTGTTCGTAAATTGTTGGATGTGTGTCTTTCAGACTCCTGTGCCTCTTCCATGATGGCAGTAATGCCAAGAGGAAATGTTCTGGAAGGTGAGGATCTTTCATGGTGGACTCCACTTTCTTGAGGCACTACCTCTTGAAGATGTCCTCAGAGTCAGGGAGGATTGTGTCTGTGATACAACTAGTTAACCCTAAATCCTCTGTAGCATCCTCCTGATATTGGAGGCTCCACACCAGGCTCTGATGCAACCAGCAAGAACGCTCTCTACTCTACATTTGTAGAAATTTGGAAGAGTCTTTGATAACATATTAAATCCCCTAAAACTTTTAATGAAGTAAAGTTACTGTTGTGCCTTCTTTGTGATTACATCAATGTTTTGGGCTAAAGATAGATGCTCTGATTCACTGACGACCAGAAACTTGAAGCTGCTCACCCTCTCCACAGCTAGCCCCTCAATGAGAATTGCGGTGAGTTCTCCCGACTTCTCCTATCTGAATTCCGCAATCAACTCTTTGGTCTTGCTGATGTCGAGTGCAAGATTATTGTTACAACATCACTCAACCAGTTGATGTATCTCACTCCTGTACACCTCTTCATTGCCATCTGAGATCTTGCCACAGACAGTGGTGTAATCTGTAAATTTATAGATGGCTCTTAAGCTATGCCTAACACAAAATCATGAAATTTGAGTCTGTAGAGCACTGTGTTGTCAGCGAAGGGATGTTAATGTCGATCTGCACTGACTGTGGTCTTCCAATAAGGAAGACAAGGATTCCAGTTGCAGAAGTAGGTAGAGGCTGTAAAGTTTTTTGATTCGTAGTGACAGAATGATGGTGTTGAATATTAAGCTCCAATCAATACATAGCAGCCTGATATTGGTTTTGCTGTTGTCTAGGTGCTCCAAGGAAGAATGGAAATCCAGTAAGATTGCCTTCACTATAGGCCTGTTACAGTGACAGGCAAACTGGAGAGGGTCCAGGTACTTGTTTAGGCAGGAGTTAATTCTATCCATGACCAAGTACTTAATTACAGTAAATGTGAGTACTACAGAGCGATTGTTGGTGGGGCAGCCTATCCTGCTCTTCCTGGGCACTAGTGCGATTGATGCTTGTTTTACTGCAACTGGGAAAGTCTGACTGCAACACTGAGGGAGTGAAGATGTCCATGAACACTCCAGCCAATTGGTTGGCACAAGTTTTCAACGCCCTGCCAGGTACACCATCGGAAACAAGAGAAAATCTGGAAATCCAAACAACACACACAAAATGCTGCAAGATTTCAGCAAGCCAAGCAGCGTCTATGGAAAAGAATACAGTCGACATTTCAGGCTGAGACCCTTCGGCAGAACTGGAGAAAAAAAGATGAGGGGTCGAGTTAAAAGGTGGGGGAGGGGTGGTAGAAACGCAAGGTGATAGGTGAAACCAGGATAGGCAGGGATTAAGTAAAGCGCTGGGAAATTGATTGGTAAAAGAAATACAGGGCTGGAGAAGGGGGACTCTGATAGGTAGGCCAGAAAGCCATGGAAGAAAGAACAGTGAGAAGGAGCACCAGAGGGAGGCGATGGGCAGGCAAGGAGATAAGGTGAGAGAGAGAAAAGGGGATGGGGCATGGTGAAGGAGTAGGCCGGGGGCCCCTTTACTGGAAGTTCAAGAAGTCGATGTTCATGCCATCAGGTTGGAGGCTACCCAGATGAATATAAGGTGTCATTCCTCCAACCTAAGTGTGGCCTCATCACAACAGTGGAGGTGGCCATGGATAGACATATCAGAATGGTAATGGGAAGTGGCATTAAAATGGGTGGCCACTGGGAGATCCCCCTTTTTCTAGCAGATGGAGCATAGGTGCTTGGTGAAGTAGTCTACCAATCTACGTCAGTTCTCACTGGTATGCAGGAGGCCACACCAGAAGCACCCAACACAGTAATGACCCCAATAGACTCACAGTTGAAGTGTTGCCTCACTTGAAAGGACTTTTTGGAGCCCTGAATGGTAGTGAGGGAGGAGGTGTAGGTGCAGGTGCAGGTGTAGTCCTTCTTCCACTTGCAGGGACAAGTGCCAGAGGGAGATCAGTGGGGAGGGACAAATAAACAAGAGAGTCACAGAAAGAGCAAGCCCTGTGGAAAGCAGAATGTAGATGGGGAGGAAAAGATATGCCTGGTGAAGGGATCCTGTTGGAGATGGCAGAAGTTCTGGAGAATTATGTTCTGCAGTTGTACAAGGCCCTGGTGAGACCACATCTGGAATATTGTGTACAGTTTGGGTCTCCAAATTTGAGGAAGGACATTCTAGCTATTGAGAGAGTGCAGCATATGTTCACGAGGTTAATTCCCGGGATGGCGGGACTGTCATATGTTGAAAAATTGGAGCGACTGGGGTTGTATACACTGGAATTTAGAAGGATGAGAGGGGATCTGATTGAAACATATAAGATTATTAAGGGAGTGGACGCGCTAGAGGCAGGAAACATCTTCCCGATGTTGTGGAGTCCAGAACCAGAGGCCACAGTTTAAGAATAAGGGGTAGACAATTTAGAACGGAGTTGAGGAAAAACTTCTTCACACAGAGGGTTGTGGTTCTGTAGAATGCTCTGCCTCAGAAGGCAGTGGAGGCCAACTCTTTCAAAAAATGAGTTACATAGAGCTCTTAAAGATAGCGGAGTGTAGGGATATGGGGAGAAGACAGGAAAAGGGTACTGATTGTGGATGATCAGCCATGGTCACAGTGAATGGTGGTGCTGGCTCGAAGGGCAGAATGGCCTACTCCTGCACCTATCGTCTATTGTCTATTGAATGTGGAGGCTGGTGGGGTGGTAGATGAGGACAAGTGGAACCCTATCCCTGAACGGGTCGTGGGAGGATGGGGTGAGAGCAGACATGCGTGAAATAGAAGAGATGCGGTTGAGGGCACCATTGATTGTGGAGGAAGGGAAGACCCTTTCTGTGAAGAGAGAGGACATCTCCTTCATTCAGGAATGAAAAGCCTCATCCTGAGAGCAGATGCGGCAGAGACGGAGAAATTGAGGGAAGCGGATGGCATTTTTGCAAGTAACAGGGTGGGAGGAGGTACAGTCCAGGTAGCTGTGAGAGTCCATGGGTTTGTAATAGACATCAGTAGATAAGTTGCCTCTAGAGATAGAGACAGAGAGATCAAGAAAGGGGAGGGAGGTGTCAGAAATGGACCAGGTAAATTTGAGCAACACACATCAAAGTTGCTGGTGAATGCAGCAGGCCAGGCAACATCTCTAGGAAGAGGTGCAGTCGATGTTTCAGGCCGAGACCCTTCGTCAGGACTAACTGAAGGAAGAGTTAGTAAGAGTCCTTCAGTTAGTCATGACGAAGGGTCTCGGCCTGAAACGTCGACTGTACCTCTTCCTAGAGATGCTGCCTGGCCTGCTGCGTTCACCAGCAACTTTGATGTGTGTTGCTTGAATTTCCAGCATCTGCAGAATTCCCGTTGTTTGCAGGTAAATTTGAGGGCAGGTTTGAGATTGGAGACAAAGTGGATGAAGTTGATGAGTTCCGCGTGGGTGCAGGAAGCAGCACCAATGAGTCATCAATGTAGCATAAGGGAAGTGGGGGACAGCTGCCAGTGTAGGCTTCCAACATAGACTGTTCCACATAGCCAACAAGCAGGCTGGCATAACTGGGACCCATGCGAGTGCCCATGGCTACATCTTCTGTTTGAATGAAGTTGGGTGCTAAAGGAAATATTATTAAGAGTGAAGACAATTTCTGCTAGGTGGAGGAGAGTGGTGGTGGAGTGGAACTGGTTGGGTCTGGTGTCCAGAAAGAACAGCTTTGAGAGAGCTTTGAGGCCTTCCTCATCAGGGATGGAGGTATATTGGGACTGGACGTCCATGGTGAAAATAAGATGCTCGAAGCCAGGGAACTTGAAATGATTTAGAAGATCTGGAGCGTGTGAAGTGTTATGGATGTAGGTAGAAAGGGTCTGAACTAGGGGGAATAAAACAGAGTCGAGGTATGCAGATATGAGCCCAGCGGGGCAGGAAAAAGCTGAAACTATAGACCTACCTGGACAAGCAGGTTTGTGGATCTTGGGTAGGGGGTAGACATGGGAGGTGCAGGTTACGGGAACTATGAGGTTGGTGGCAGTGAAGTGGAAATCCCAGAACTAACAAAGTCAATGTTGGTGTGGGATACAATAGCCTGGTGCTCCTTAGTGGGGTCCTGTTCGAGAGTACGTAAGAGGAGGTGTCTGAGAGTTGTTGCTCAGCAAGGTAGAGGTCAGTACGCCAGACTACTACAGCGTTACCTGCGCGTTTGATGGTGAAATTAGGATTGGTGCAGAGGGGGTGGAGAGCAGAGCGTTCAGAAGAAGCAGGGTTGGAATTGGAAAGAAGTGTGTTGAAGTCAAGATGCTGATGTCCTGTTGGCAGTTGGCAATGAATAGGTTCAGAGTAGGCACAAGACCAGGGTGGGGTGTCCAGGAAGAAGAGGACGGTTGAAGATGGGAGAAGCAGTCATCAGTGCGGAGTGGTGAGTCTTTGACAAAGAAATAGGCTCGGAGGCGGAGGCGGTGGAAGAAGAGTTCAACATCACGGCGGGCTCAGAACTCACTGAGGTGTGGGCACAGGGGGACAAAGGTGAGACTCTTACTGAGGACAGAACGTTCTCCCTCAGAGAGGGGAAGGTTGGAGAGGATTGTGTAAATCCAGCATGGGTGAGAGCTGCGAACAGAGGGGGAAAGAGGGTTGGTAGTGTCTAAGGGAATGGAGGTTTGGGGTGTTTAGGGATGGTGTGGTGAGAGAAAGATGGATTCTCTGAGGGCCCAAGAGCAGATGGTGGGGCCTGAGAGAGGCAGGGTTGCAGAATGTTGGTGCGGGAAGGGGAGATGAGGGTTCCAGTGGAGCGCGTGAAGACCCAGCCTAGAGGTCAAGGCTGGATGCAGAGTTGGAGGTTGCGCAATTGGCACTTTGGAGGTGTCTGAGGCAGTTCGAACACCATTAGAGCAAGGATTCATCCTCATAAAGGAGATTCTGAGACAGATTACAGGACTGCCGGCTGCTGTGGGGATTAGGATAGATGTATTGTTACTCTCACTTTCAAAGTGAGCATAAAGGTGCTGAGCTCACTGGGGAGTGAAGCAACACTGCCGATTATGCTGCTAGGTTTCACCTTAGAGGAAGTAATGGCTTGGAAATATCCCACAGCTGTCATATATCCGACTGAGTCTCTAATTTTCATATAATTCCATTTCTGGTCCCATGATGGCCTGGACTTCTTTTAGATTTCTCGATCGATGGTCTTGAAAATCACAGATTTAGACCTCAGCAAACTGAGAACCTCCTGGTTTATCCAAGGCTTCTGTTTTGGGAAAGACTCAGTTTGTTCTCAAAGATACCCAAGTGTTGATGAAGACTGTGACAACTTCGACACATTCATTCAGAACCGAACACGAATCTATGAATATGGTCCAATCCATTGATTCAAAGCAGTCCTGTAAGCACCTGGCTACTCCACCTCCCTTGACCATGCCCTGACAGTCAGCCATTTCCTTCATGAGCCAGTGTATCAGGTCATTCATTTTTTTGATCAAGCTATCATGTTATAAGCTGATCAAATATTACAGCAGGAAGCATGTTTGTTTTGTGTACAGAATTTAAAGAATTCAGTTGGAGTAGTCAAACACAGAAATACAGATTTAAACTAACATTTTCCTTTCCAGAGCTAATAGACACCAAATCATATAGCAGTAACAATCTTGCACTCAATGTCAGCAAGACCAAAGAGCTGATTGTGGACTTCAGGAAGGGTAAGAGGAGGGAACACAAACCAATCTTCAATGAGGGTTCAGAAGTGGAAAAAGTGAGTAATTTCAAGTTGCTGGGTGTCAATGTCTCTGAGGACCTAACCAGGACACAACATATTGATTCAGCTATAAAGAAGGCAAGGCAGTGACAATATTTCATTCGAAGTTTAACGCGATTTGTTTGGTCAACTAAAGCATTCGAAAACTTCTACAAATGCACTCTGACTGGCTGCATCACCATCTGGTATGGGGCAAGGGGCTACTGCACAAGATCGAAATAAGTTGGAGAAACTTGTTAAGTTATTCAGCATTATCATGGGTACCAGCTCCCGTGGTATCCAAGATACCTTCAAGGAGCGGTGCCTGAGGAAGGTGGCGTACATCGTCAAGGATCCCCACCACGCAGGACATGCCCCTTCACTCTGTTACCATCGGGAAGAAGGTACAGAAGCCTGAAGGCAGACTCTCCGTGGCTCAGGAACAGCTTCTTCCCCTCTGTCATCCGATTCTTAAACGGACATTGAAGACATGAACATTACCTCGCTACTTTTTTATTTCTATTATTTTGTTCCACTTATATTAACTTAACTATTTAATAGATACATATACTTAATGTAACTCAGTTTTTTATCATTTATTTCATTATACTGCTGCTGTAAGGTTAACAAATTTCACAACATATGCCAGTGATATTAAATCTGATTCTGATTCTAGGTTACCCAAGGTGTTTGAGATCTACACTTTGAAACCAATTCAGTAACAGAATCTACTGCCTGTTGATGTCTGCATTAAAATAACAGGTAGACGAGCATGACACAAAATGTTCAGCTTTTATCATCGCAAATTGACAGCAGTCATTTCCAGGTAGAATTAATTT
The DNA here is from genome assembly GCF_030028105.1 of Mobula birostris. Taxonomy (NCBI): domain Eukaryota; kingdom Metazoa; phylum Chordata; class Chondrichthyes; order Myliobatiformes; family Myliobatidae; genus Mobula; species Mobula birostris. The sequence continues at coordinate 76,341,061 of NC_092373.1, read as the reverse complement.
TTATAATGTAAAGGATTTATAGTCTTAAAAAAGAATTTAGTTTCACTGAAGCTATTAATGATTTCCACTGTAATTAATTACTGGGGCATTGGCATTGATTTTAATTATTTCTTGATCAATTTTCCATTTCCTTCCACCTGCCTCTTCATGAAAGCACTGAATAATGTTGAGATTAGATTTTAGGTGTCTGGTCCTTCAGCGTGTGGCTATTTCACTGGCAAGATGAAGATTAGTGCACATTGTTTATTTGATAAACGAAGTTACTGCAGCATTCATCTTCTCTGCATGGTCAAAGCGTATGCATTCCAACAGCAGTACGGGACTAATTGTGCTAACTTGTTCTGTTTTAACTGGCTCAGTGATATGACAGAGATAAAATTTAAAAAAACACTTAAAGATGCTGAACATATGAAATATAAGTAGGAAAAAAAGCCAAAAGCAGGTCAGGTAGTACCTGTGGGAAGAGAAACACAATTAACATTAAACATTTACAGTGTGTCTCTTTCCATAGAAATTCCCCAGTTTTCTGAGTTTTACCAGCATCTTTTGCTTTTATTTCATTCATGTAAAATCTGTCTTAGTAATATCAAAGAATAGCACAATAAAGAAATATCATTGTCAAACTTACAATATAACAACAGACTTATTTTCACTCTTTCTTCATATCCCTGGAATGTTTACGTCTGTCTTGACACCCGCCACTGAATATGCAAACACCTTTCTACAAAGTGGTACATTCTAATTGATAAATATTTATTTATTTATTGACATACAACGTGGAATAGACCCGTCCAGCCCTTCGAGCCACGCCACCCAGCGATCCCCAATTTAATCCTAGCCTATTCACAGGTTATTTTCCTTCAATTTGACTTCAGTAATCTTGCCAGTCACCTTAAGTCATTCATACCTATTCACTAACCCTTCAGACACTGACATGACTTTGACTTTATTTCACTATTTAATCCTTTCTTGATTATGGAGGGCCTCTGTTATATTTCATACTTTCATATGACACAGAAGGTCATTGGGTCTATTAAAGTCTATATCAGCTCTCAGTGCACTCACATACATTTTGCTGTTTTTTTCCTGTATTCTGTTTTCTCTCAGAGGCTTACTAATTCCACCCTTAATCTTCTGTCACAATTTACACCAGAAGCAATACGGGGTGTCATTGGAATTTAGAAAGAAATCAGAGCACTCACAGAAAAACACATTTACGTATGTTCAGAATGCTCAAATTCCACAGAGACTGCTTAAGGCTACCTCCAGTCAAGGGAGATCAACACCAACCTCTCCATTTAATTCACATCGTTGTAATTTCCCAATCCTGGCATCATTCCAGCAATCCTGTATGTCACACCTGTGCTGAGCTCATGCTTTACCTATACAAGGTCTATGTACCTTGGAATTTTGCACTTTACTGTCTAGAAATTAGACTGAATAGGGCTATGTTATTCAATTTGATGTGACACTTAATGTAAATGGAAATTGTACTCTTCCAGAAAATGTCTGATTTTCTTGCCAGGTCATCCCAAAATCAATCATGCTGCTGTGCAGAGGAGCCAAGCTTGTGCACTGAAATCCAAAGATATGTTACACCAACCTAAATGACTATTGCAATATACATAATTATTTAATGAACCAGTCAGAAATATGCATTTGCAGCATTCGTGACGCCTATGAAGACTTCTATTAAAGGAGTGTGTCCAAGCAGTTCCCAACCCATGGCATCCAGAGCTGGTCACCTGTCTCAGATTTTCCTTTAAGTGACCTTCCTGACTGAACCTGACTGAAGTATTTTGCTTAAAGACGTACCTGAGATGACAACCAGGATGAGAACCAAGTGTAGAACTCTACAGGATGGGACCTAGTCAGGATCTTTCTTTTCAACAAAGGACATTGAAGACCTTGAGGTGCTATAGAGGTCTGTGCCATAATCAGTGACCTATGAATCTACAGGCCAAGCTATCTGAACCAAGGTCATAAAGTTCCGCTTAAATATGCATTCCTTAATGCTAGATGTCACTGAACACATTCAGGACCTTCCTCACAGCAGACCCACAAAGGTCCAAAGAGAAATATCAGATATCTGGAAAACTTGAATCATTTTCTTTTCCAATGTTTGTTTTAAACTGTAATGGCATTGGGTTTGCTACCTGCGAATTTCCGAACTCTATTGAAGATGTTAATCTCTATCCAATATAGATAACTATGGTCACCCACACTAAAAGGAAGTTATATTGTAACCATCTACTCTTTAAAGGCTAGAACACATCCCTGTTTATCCTCCACAGCGAACTTAGCTGCCAATACCCACCATTTAAGTGGTGGGTCGACTATCCCTACCAAGGAGCAGATACATCCAATCAACGAAGTAAATAAACACAATTCATTTATTTTTACTGATATGTATTTAAATTTAGATAAGATTCTGAAAACTCATTTAAAATTCACAGAGAATTTCTATCTTATGAAAGATTTCCAAATTATAAACAACTTCTAAAACACAAGGATTTCCACAACACAGGCACAATTCCTATAAGATAAAATGATATACCAATGAGTGCAGATGATCAAGACGTCCATCGGAGAAATTGAATGCAGAGGAATGGATTCTAGTCAGCCCAACTTTCTGTCATTGTTCTCATTGTTCCTTGACTATTCCTAACAACCCTGACTGTTCCCTAACATTTACACTGTTTTTGGTACTTGGTGACTTCGCCTGTATCTGATGTTATTTTTCAGTTACATTTTTCAGGACGGTGAATACATTGTTTAGTTAAGCCGAAGCAAATCCCATTTGTTTTTTCTTGATTAAATAATGGGCCAAAAAAGACCCTGTTGTTCACCCAAATCCCCCCACCCCCCGCCAACACCCCTCAGGCTTGGATAGTGAATATCCATTAGAAAACAGAAGCAAGTTACGTAATAGAGCAAACTGCTACATGATTCAATTTATTTGCCAATTTCTGATTAATTATCTGTTCAAATTATTGATTCATTTTACACAATAATTTAGAGAAGCTACCTGTACCTAGCTCAAAATGTTCACCTTTAAAATTCATCGGTTTTGTGTAGTGCTGACCCATTTTGGACTGCAGCAACAACTAGTTTTGAAAGGTGATTTTCCTTAGATTTTCAATATATTGTAATAATACTTCAGAATCCAAGTGGAAATAACAGAAGAAACAAACTAAGTATAAATTAAGTATCAATTGTGCTCTGTGTATTGCTGGAATCTATGTGCCTGTTGTAAGCAATTTTTTTCATTGTACTTTCTCGCTGTACTTGTGCACATGACAATAAATTTGACAAGCTATTTTGACTTGGAACAAGATACTCCTGAACTCTTGGACAGTTAAACAAAAGTGTTAGGAAATACGCAAGTTGTGAAATCAGTCTGCCAAAGTCTATTTATAAACTTGGTGATGCAATCAAATAAGGTAACATAAAGGAAAATCCAAAGAGGTCACCGGATGCATTTCCTTGTTTAAAAAAAATTCCCAACACCCAGAGTACAGTATATAAACAGGTTGACAAATGATCAAAACCATCAGATCTCAGGTATCAATTCAACAAGTTCCATAAGCAAGCTACCTGGTAAACCAATAACCAGCAATGAACAAACTCCAGAAACTTGCCCCAGTAGCTATGCTTTCGCTGATTATACTCAGCACGTTCAGCCACTCAGTATCAGCTGGTAAGTCTTAAAGATGCCTCTTTATTCACTCTTACAAATCAGATTTTACAAAGATATTGACTTATATTACACGCATACCATTGTTTTTTATTCTTCCAGTTTCACATGCAGATTGCTGCCTCAATTATTCAAAGCATCGATTGCCACGGAAATTAATCTCTGGTTATTTGGAGCAAAATTCCAGTGAAATATGTGAAATAGATGCAATTATGTAAGTACAACATAATATATTGCATATGATTTTGTAGAACTAAACTTATTAGAGTCTTCAGTCAATGAAACATTGATTTAAATATCTTACAGACTCTATACCGTCAGAGGAAGAGCAGTGTGTGTAGATCCAAATCAGCCCTGGGTGAAGAGAATACTGTATTTTTTGAGGTAAGAGCACAGCTTTAAACATTCAGCAAATGCATTGACCTGTTACAATGAGAAAGCTCCTGTGATGTTCTGAAATGTATAGTGATAACAATCAAGACAAAGGTGGCACCACAATCAGATTCCCATATATATATCTTAAAAATGTAACTTTCTTCACCAAATTCCTATAAAATGCATAAATTACTCAGTGATTTTTAGTATTTAGAGGAAAAAATATTCACACTTCTATTGATTTTTCTCGTTATGACATTTGATTATTTGAAACTTATTGTTCCTCTTTTCTTCCAGCAAAAAACTGAAAACCCTGTCGAATCATTGAGCTGCATCTTGAGAAAAGAAGTTATCTGCAATAGATGGATTTTTCTGACAAAACCCCCTGCATAGTATCTATGCCCAGACAAAATGTTTGTTGAAACTGATGTAATTTGTATTACTCATAATTGATGCGAAAGCTGTTTTATTGTATGTTCTACCGAACATGGTAAAGTAATTTAATTGTGGAGCCTTATTTATTTTCTGCTACATTCTGCTAATATTAAATTAAATGCAATTCATATTGTTATAATTAACTGTATATTTATCTGTTACTTTCAGTGTGATTTATTGGAAAGTGTAAATTAGGCAGGAATATTTCTGAGTTTAAATATCACTGTGTTAATTGACACTTCTATTTAAATTAAATAAATTAAGTGAATGAATAATAAAGAGAATTATTTCAATTTCTTTTTCTTCTGTAAATTATTTTAAACATTGTGTTAGCCTCTCTTACAGAAACATTTGATGCAAAGTTGCCACAACTGTACACACTACGTGGTTCAGCACAAACTTCGCTGCAGCATCATCAAGCATGAGAAGGAAGCAAATGAAGTACAGGGGATTGATTTGATAAAATGCTGAAGGTTTCCAGATTGAGAATCAGAATCAGGTTTAATATCATTGGCATATGTTATGAAATTTGTTCCTTTGCGAACAGCAGTACAGTGCAATACATAATAAAAAAACTATTAAAATACTCTAAGAAATACACATCACAAATTAAACTAAATACATCATACAAATAGAGAGAAAAAGTAGTGTTCATGGATTGATTGTCTGATGGCAGAGTGGAAGAAGCTGTTCCTAAAGTGTTGAGTGTGTGTATTCCTTCTCCTGTACCTCCTTTTGATGGTGGCAATGAGAAGAGGGTACTGTATATCTTGGATAATGGGGTCCTTAATGATGGATGCCACCTTTTTGAGGCATCACCTTTTGAAAACGTCCTCAAAACTAGGCAGGCTTGTGTCCATGATGGAGCTGGCTAGGTGTGAAGCTTTATGTACTGTAGCTTTCTCCGATCCTGCGCAGTGGTCCCTCCATACCAGACGGTGAAGCAACCAGTTATAATGCTCTCCATTTGTAGAAACTTAGTAGAGTCTTTGGTGACATACCAAATCTCCTCAAACCCCTCATGAAATATAGCCACTCTCGTGCCTTCTTTGTAATTGCAGCAATATGTTAGACTCAGGATAGATCTTCAGCCTCTCACCTTCTGATCCTGCGATGAGAACTGGTGTATATTTCCTTGACATCCCCTTCTACGTTCTACAATCAGTTCCTTGGTCTTCCTGATATTGAGTGCAAGGATGAGTTCATAATTCCGATTCATCCAGGTTAGTCTGTTGTCATATCCATCAGGATATATTGAAATTGCTTGCTTGCTTAAAACTTTCAGTGTAAACAGTATACATGGTAACAATAAATACAATAATAAATATAGTGACAAGCGCAAAAACAATGGAACAGTGCAGAGTAAAGTAAAAAACTGATATAACAGAAGAGGTAGAACTAAGAATTTGAAATTGTGACAGCGTCATCAGTGATCTGAAAGAGATGAATAATTCAGAAATCAGATCATACGACCATATGACATAGGTGCAGAATGAGGCCAATCAGCCCATCAAGTTTTCTCTACCATTCCAGCATGGCTGATTTTTTACCATTCTCAGCCCCATTCTCCTGCCTTCTTCCCATAACTTTTGACACCCTTGCTAATCAAGAACATACAAACCTCTGCTTTAAATACACCTAATGACTTGGCCTCCACAGCCATCTGAAGCAGTGAATTCCACAGATTTTCTACCCTCTGGCTAAAGAAATTCCTCCTCATCTCTGTTCTTATGGGACATCCATCTATTCTGAGGCTGTGCTTGTTTGATTTCCTCCAAAGGGAAGAATTAAACAATGAAAAGGAGTATTTAAACTTTCCACGACTTGTTATATTCTGTAACTCCAAAACAATAAGCTAATTTACAGGACAAGACGTGAGTCCAAATTGTGAGTCTAATTTTCTATTTCACCTTAAGAGAAGTGCACAGATATCACGTGGTGGTGAGATGACATACAGATAATCTGTAATGAATTATGTAAACAACAAAGAATGCTTAATCAAACAATATATTTACAATATTACTAAAATATTAAATACATAACACTCCTCCCTGTATAGCTATAACCTCTAACTCAATACAGAACGCATCTCAATTATAAACACAGTATACTATTTCATACAACTACTATACAGATGTCTAAGGCATAGTAAATTTTAAGTTATCCCATTCAGAACATCCCCATTAAAGATTTAATCACTATGGAGAATTTCTTACTCTTGTGGAATAACGTCTTTTCTGACAAGGGATGTCACAATACTTAGTACGTGAGACTTGTGGCTGTGAAGGCAATCTCAGGTTCTAGGGCCTCCTCCGTGGTGATTGTAGGGGTTGACTCTGAGACGATGAAATTGGTTCTGACAGCTCTGGATATCTTTTCCCTCCTTCCTTTTTCTTATTCTAGTTTGTGCATTTTGATGTTGGGTTGGTGCACTTCATTCACTGGAGTGTTCCCTTATTAATCTTTCTATTGCTCCCTTTACAATCTGATCTCAGATGGGTTATTCATCCACAACATCATCCGATGCATCCTCTGTTTTCAAAGCTCCATTGACTCCTTTCTTTTTTGTCTTTCTATTCATCCAGCTGAACTTTAGTCTTTGCATCTACTTTTACAAGCAGATTTTTGTCTTCCACTTGAAGTTCATGCAATAACCTTAATGCACACAGAGTAGATTCTGGCCTGCTGAATTCCTCCAGCATTTTGTGTGGGTTGTTTGGATTTCCAGCATCTGCTCTTTTTCACTTACTTGTGACCTTTAAACCTTCATTGGTCTGGTGAATGTGCGCCCCTGCCACAACAGTTACACAATTTGTTTGACCAAGCACACTTCTATTTAGACATTGCAATTTTGCTTTCACTCACTATCATTCCTGACTTCAACTCGATTGCATCTCTGTCTGCTGCTTCCATTGATACAGTGAATTCAACAGCTCTTTTAAATGTAACGTGTGTTTCAGCCATTTTTGAATGCTTTCATGTAAGATTCCATGAACTAAACGAACTCTCAGTGCACAATTTAGCCCAACTGACAATGCTCAGACACTTCACTTCTACCATGGATGCTGAAATGCATTCCCTTTCCTTTTGATTCCACCATGAAACCTAAATCATTCTGCAATCAACAATTCTTTATGTTCTGAATTACTTTCACAGTGTCAGCAAAGCTCAGTTCAGGTGATAAGATTGGAGCAGTTAAACTTTCGAAGCAAACTATATGCCGTAAGCTCAAAGCAAAATTGATACTTGATTCTCATTGGTTATTTCACTTGCTTTGAAATTAGCTCAGTATATGTGAGCCAGTTATCCAGTTGAGCAATCATTCCAATGTAGCCAGCTATTTCTGCTCTTTTTTTTATTGTTATCACCTGGTATACATTGTATATGAACCTGTGAACACTACTGCTTTCTACCTTTATTTTAACTTAACTATCTGTGTACATGCTGTGCTGTGCTGTTTTTTTTACTCACCGTTCTTCACTGAACATATTTTTAACTCAAATTACTGGCTGCACTTTAACAGGTCTGTAGTCATCCCAGGTTCATTTTTAAAATACCTCATCGCCACTGTTATGTTTTCTAACTCCAAAACATTACACTAATTGAAAGGAAAACACGGGAGTCCAAAATGTGAGTCTAACTTTGCATTTTACTTTAAGTGAAGCGCACACATATCATGTGGTGGTGTGACGATGTTTGCCAATTATGTAGTTTTACAGATAACCTGCAATGCTTAATCAAACAAGATATCTACATTACTGAAATATTAAATACACAATACTACTCCTTTTTTAAGATGACTCTGTTTTTCACCAAATGGAGAACAACTGTCATGGACCTGCATTCTTTCTCTCTATGCCGCTGCATATTCAAACACCAATTTACAACAAATTCTTTGCATTCATATTTTCTCTACTTTTTCTTATTCTTTGGCCTCGCTCACTTTTCATGTCTTCTCTTTTCATCTCCTTCATATTTTTAATACATGCACAATCTACAGTTATGTCAATTTTTGTTGACACATTGATGAGATTAAATATGAATGGAATTTTGGTTTCACACAATAGTTTATAAGGCATAGTAGAAATATACTGTGAGCCATAAGACACCACAAGTTGCTGGCTGGTTCATGCAGCTTTACTGTTATACTCTACGAACATGACAGCTCCCCATTCCAGAAATTCCTAAAGTATCTCAAAAAGGTTGTTTTGGTAGTAAACCTCTTTTATACTCCCATAATCCCAATCAACCACTCAACATTGAAAGACAATAACTAAACACATGCAGTAAAGAAATTGCAGTTGGAATTTTCATTTTGCATTTTACTTTCTTCCTTTTTATGTCTGTTCTCCATCCCTCTCTATCTGGCCTTTTAGTTTCTCTTTCAGCAAATGATTCGACTCTCAGTTACCCAGCTCCTTTGAATCTATCCTGGCTCAAGGCAATCCACACAATTTCATTCAACTACAAGTGAAATTCTGCATATCCTGGAAATACAAAGCAACACACACATCATCAGGACTGGATAAAAAGATGAGGAATCAGAGCAAGAAAGTGTTGGGAGGGGAGGAAGATCCACAAAGTGACAGGTGAAACCAAGAGGGGTGAAGTAAAAGCTGGAAGATGGATTACTGAAAGAGATACAGGGCTGGAGAAGGGGGAATCTGATAGGAGAGGACAGAAGGACATCAAAGAAAGGAAAGGAGAAGCAGCACCAGAGGGAGGTGATAGGCAGGCAGGGAAGGAGTTAAGGTGAGGGAGGGAAATGGTGATGGGGAATGCTGAAAGAAGGCATTTTTAGAAGTTCGAGAAATCGATGTTCATGCCATCAGGTTGGATGCTACCCAGATGGACAAAGAATAATGTGCTGGACATGGAGTCTGGTGGGGTGGTAGGAGACGACAAGAGGAACCCTATCCCTAGTGGGAGTGGGAGGGAGCGGGAGGATGGGGTGAGGTTGGACATGCACGAAGAGGAATTGATGCGGTTGAGGGCAGTATTGATGGTGGAGGAAGGCAAGCCCCTTTCTTTGAAGATGGAGGACATCTCCTTAGCTCTGGACCTGATCTTTCATTCGCCTGCTCTTCCTTTATAGCTGCCTATTTTGTTTTTAATCCTCATCCCCATTATATATTTTTAACCATACTTTCAGGCACAACATTTTAGATTACAGCTACTAACCATATCAGCATGTTTCAGCATATTTGCACTCTATGTATTTATCTATTGCCGATCTCTTTCAACCTGTGTTCCCCACATTTCTTTCTCAACTTCAAATAATCCTTACTTTACTTCAGATGCCCTGTGGCATTTGACACCATAAATTTACATAAAGGTTTTGTAGCAAGTTGAAATGGCCAATTGCAACTCCAGGATGTTGTTTCCTTTGTAGACTCCTTCTCACTGGATCAAGTACTTACATACACGCTAACACAGAGAAGTGTTGCCTTCTGTTGTCATGGCTGCACCGGACAGATTTTACCAAAAACAAGGACATCACATAAACTGCTCTGCTCCAGTCAGGTAGAACTTTTATTAAAAGATTCTTATGAATTCAACTGCAAGAACTAGATTTTTCTTGAACTTTGAACCTTGAAACCAGCTCAGCGTAATTATGGATAAACTAAAATGAGACCCAGGCATCAGGAAATAAAACCTGCACACAACTTAACTTCAGCTGATACATTCTGGCTAGTGAAACCAATCATTCTGATTCCGTTCTGTTAAAACTACATAGGGAAAGACAATAGACAAACGTTACTGCTATTAGCATATTGTTCAATGTGTATCCCCCCTCACTTAATGCACAGTTCAGTTCAGGTCACATTTGTCACTTAACCTGGTTAGGTGTATATTCATGGTGCCATTCTTCAACACTCTAACAAAAGGAGCAAACGTACGGTGTCTGGGTTTTAGAACAGACACCAGTATTGAATATTCAAAGTTTCGGCTAGTTGGCCGAAACTCCAACAGAACAACATGAGAAAGGTCTGGAGGGGGATAAGGACCATCACTGGGTTCCAGCAAACTTGCAACATGGGAGCAGAAGGCAGTGTGGACAAGGCCAATGAACTTAACCTGTTCTTTAACAGATTTGACATTGTGGCCCCTGCCCATCCCCCAAACGAGCCATCTGTTGTCGACCCCCAACCAACACTTATTCCACTCTCCCCTCCTACCCCTCCTCACAGTCCCCCACCCTGCTCTCATGACTATACCCCTTCCCCACACGAAACCACCACGGTGGGCTTCACAGCTGAACAGGTGAGAAGACAGCTGAAACGTCTCAACCCAAGCAAGGCTGCAGGACCGGGTGGTGTCAGTACCAGGGTGCTCAAAGCCTGTGCCCCTCAGCTATGTGCAGTACTTCGCCATGTATTCAACCTGAGCCTGAGGCTCCGGAGGGTTCCTGTGCTGTGGAAGACATCCTGCCTTGTCCCTGTGCCGAAGATGCCGTGCCCCAGCGGCCTCAATGACTACAGACTGGTGGCATTGACCTCCTACATCATGAAGACCCTGGAGAGACTTGTTTTGGAGCTGCTCTGGCCTACGGTCAGGCCACACTTAGATCCCCTCCAGTTCACCTACCAGCCCCGACTAGGAGCGGAGGATGCCATTGTCTACCTGTTGAACCGTGTCTACGCCCACCTGGACAAGCCAGCGAGCACTGTGAGGGCCATGTTTTTTGACTTCTTCAATGCATTCAACACCATCCACCCTGCTCTGCTGGGGGAGAAGCTGACAACGATGCAGGTGGATGCTTTCCTGGTGTCATGGATTCTTGATTACCTGACTGGCAGACCACAGTTCATGTGCTTGCAACACTGTGTGTCCGACAGAGTGATCAGCAGCACTGGGGCTCCACAGGGGACTGTCTTGTCTCCCTTTCTCTTCACCATTTACACCTCGGACTTCAACTACTGCACAGAGTCTTGTCATCTTCAGAAGTTTTCTGATAACTCTGCCATAGTTGGATGCATCAGCAAGGGAGATGAGGCTGAGTACAGGGCTACGGTAGGAAACTTGGTCACATGGTGTGAGCAGAATTATCTGCACCTTAATGTGAAAAAGACTAAGGAGCTGGTGGTAGACCTGAGGAGAACTAAGGTACCGGTGACCCCTGTTTCCATCCAGGGGGTCAGTGTGGACATGGTGGAGGATTACAGATACCTGGGGATACGAATTGACAATAAACTGGACTGGTCAAAGAACACTGAGGCTGTCTACAAGAAGGGTCAGAGCCGTCTCTATTTCCTGAGGAGACTGAGGTCCTTTAACATCTGCCGGACGATGCTGAGGATGTTCTACGAGTCTGTGGTGGCCAGTGCTATTATGTTTGCTGTTGTGTGCTGGGGCAGCAGGCTGAGGGTAGCAGACACCAACAGAATCAACAAACTCATTCGTAAGGCCAGTGATGTTGTGGGGATGGAACTGGACTCTCTAACGGTGGGGTCTGAAAAGAGGATGCTGTCCAAATTGCATGCCACCTTGGACAATGTCCCCCATCTACTACATAATGTACTGGGTGGGCATAGGAGTACATTCAGCCAGAGACTCATTCCACCGAGATGCAATACAGAGTGTCATAGGAAGTCATTCCTGCCTGTGGCCATCAAACTTTACAACTCCTCCCTTGGAGGGTCAGACACCCTGAGCCAATAGGCTGGTCCTCGACTTTTTTCCTGGCATAATTTACATATTACTATTTAACTATTTATGTTTTTATTACTATTTATTATTTATGGTGCAACTGTAATGAAAACCAGTTTCCCCCGGGATCAATAAAGTATGACTATGACTATGACTATGCTGCCATTGTAAATATATAATTCTGTAAATTTATCTGACTGTATTCAGTATGTTAATTTGGTGATTATAACAATGAAAACAGTAGTTACTTGTGTTGAAGAAGTATAAAACATTGTGTCAGGAGAGTATGATTTATAAGATCATAAGATGTAGGAGCAGAATTAAACCATTTGGCCCATTGACTCTGCTCTGCCATTTATCATGGCTGATCCAGTTTTCCTCTCAGCCCCATTCCCTTGCCTTTCCTTGTATCCCATCATGCCCTGGCCAGTCAAGAACCTATCAAGCTCTTTCTTAAATATATATGACTTGGCCTTCATAACTGCCCGTGACAAAGAATTCCATAGATTCACCTCTCTCTGGCTAAAGAAATTCCCCCTTAACTTCATTCGAAAAGGACGCCCCTCTATCTTGAGGCTATGACCTTTCGTGTTAGACTCTCCCACCACAGGAAACATCTTCTTCACATCCACTCTGTCAAGGTCTTTCACCATTTGATAGTTTCAATGAGGTTACCCTCATTCTTCTGTTCTAGTGAATACAGGCCCAGCACATCCTTTCTAAGATAAGGGGCCCAAAACTGTTTACAATACTCAAGTGAGACTTCACCAGTGTTTTATAAACTCTCAATATTACATCCTTGCTTTTATATTCTAGTCCTCTTGAAATGAGTGCGAACATCACATTTGCCTTCCTCAACACAGATTCAAACTGCAAATTAGCCTCCAGGGAATCCTGCACAAGGACTCCCAAGTCCCTTTGCACATCAGTTTTTTGCATTTTCTCTCCACTTAGGAAAAAAGTCAGCCCTTTCAATTCTTCTACCAAAGCACATGACCATACACTTCTCGACACTGTATTCGATCTGCCATGCCTTTGCCCATTCTCCTAATCTGTCCAGTCCTTCTGTAGCCTCTCTTCTTCCTCAGAACTACTTGCCCTTTCACCTATCTTCATACCATCTGAAGACTTTGCAACAAAGCCATCAATTCCATCACCAAAGTTGTTGACATAAGAATCGGTCCCAACACAGACACTTATAATTTCATTTCTTCTGCCTCCCCTCCTTCTTGGAGTGACATTTGCAATTGTACAGTCTTCCAGAGCCATTACGGAATCTAGTGATTTTAAAAGACCATTACTAATGCCTCCATAATCTCTTCAGCCACCACTTTCAGAACCCTAAGGTGTACACCATCTGGTCCAGGTGACTTACCTACCTTCAGATCTTTCTGTTTTCCCAAGAACCTTCTCTCTAGTAATGGTATCTTCACACACTACATGGCCCCTGACATGGTACTGCTAGTTCTTTCAGAGTGAAAACTGATGCAAAATACTTACTCAGTTCATTCACCATTTCCTTGTCCTCCATTACTCCCACTCCACCATCGTTTTCCCACAGTCCAATATCCACTCTCACTTCTCTTTTACACTTTATTATCTGAAGAAACTTCTGGTATCCTCTTTAATATTATTCCATATTTATCTTCTTAATGACTTTTTTAGTTGCCTTCTGTTGGTTTTTAAAAACTTCCCAATCTTCTAACTTCCCACTAATTTGTGCTCTATTATGTGCCCTCTCTTTATTGTCATATTCAATCTTTATCTTCTTAATGGCTTTTTTAGTTGACTTCTGTTGGTTTTTAAAAGCTTCCCAATCTTCTGACTTTTCACTAATCTTTGCTCTATCATATGCTCTCGCTTCATCTTTGATCATCGTGGACTCTCTTTCTCCTGGAGGTTTGCAATACAAATAAAGCATTTGGTACTTCCCAGTTACAGCTTCTGTGTGGCTCAGTTTTCATCAGACACAACAGAGGATATTTGGTTTCAATTTAGTGAGAGATCACAGCCTGTGCCATGACAAATGACTTTACAGGGGCATAATGGAAGTTACATTTTCATAACTGAAGTATCTGTTTGAGTGTAGAATGCCTTGCACCCATTAACAGAAAATAAATCTAGGTTATCTGCTCACTTACTCATCACAGCTCTCACTTGGTGGCTGACAAATCCATTGCTATAAATTGCAAATAAAGTCATTTTTTTATTTGACTAATATATCCCAACAGGTTATCAGTGATGGCTCATTAATGACCTTAAATTTTCATGTTCAGTGAGCAGCTACAGGTATCAAGTTGCGGAAGACAACGAAAAGGTAAATTAGGCAGTTGCTAACATGTGGTCTGTGAGGCTGTGTATTCATATTTGCTAGTGATGTACTATACCAGACAGCACGCTGATTCACACAGAGCACCATCTCAGCCTTGGAATATTCAAAGTGTTTTACAACCAATCAAGTATCTTCAGAAGTTGAGCTTTAACTGAATAATGCTAAAAGTACCAAAAATATGGTTCTGATTTTCCATGTGTATGGTCTATACATGCATACACAGTACAGGTGTCCCCCGCTTTTCGAACGTTCGCTTTACGAAACTTCACTGTTACGAAAGACCTACATTAGTACCCTGTTTTCGCTTTCAGGAGGTGTTTTCACTGTTATGAAGAAAGGCAGCGCGCGAAAAAAAGCTTCGCACCATAAAAGGCAGCGCGCGCCCCGAGCAGCCGCTCTCCCTCGGATTTGGAACGGCATTGATGAAACACGTTGCATTGAGCAGCCGTTAGCAAGATGAGTTCTAAGGTGTCGGAAAAGCCTGAAAGAGCTCGTAAGGGTGTTACACTTAGAATAAAACTAGACATAATTAAGCGTTTCGATCGTGGTGAACGAAGCAAAGACAAAGTGAGTTTGGCTTGTGGAAGCTGACGAAGATGATGTTGAAGAGGTTTTGGCATCCCATGACCAAGAACTGATAGATGAAGATCTGATGCAATTGGAAGAGGAAAGGATAACAATTGAAACCGAATGCAGTAGCGAAAGTGAGGTCATCCAGGAACTGAACGTGAAGCAACTGCGTGAGATTTTCGTTGCAATGATAAAGTACGACTTTAATTTTGAAAGGGTACATAGGTTTAGGGGATATTTGCAAGATGGTTTGAGTTCTTACAAAGAACTGTGTGATATAAAACTGCACGAGGCTCCGCAGTCAAGCAAGCCTTTCACATCAGCCACAGCAGACGACGAACCTCGACCTTCGACATCGAGGCAGGCAGTCATAGGAGAAGATGAGCTGCCTGCCCTGATCGACGATGAGATGACACCCCGTGTCCCACCACCCCAACCCCCGGGCCCTGGACAGATACTGTACCGATTCGCGGAGAATGCAGTGGTAGCCGGGAGGCACACAGCACATCTTTAAGAAAAAAGCCAAAATAAACATGCTAATTAATTAGGTGCCGCCTAGCACATAATTGTCGGCCCAGATCAGTGTCGATGAAATCGGCAATCGCCTCTGATCTGCGCCGACATTTACGTGCCGGGCAGCACCTGATTAATTAGCATGTTTATTTCGGCTTTTTTCTTAAAGGTGTGCTGTGTGCCTCCCGGCTACCCCTGCGTGCTTCGCAGCAATGTATCAGCCGGCAGCCTGGAGGGTGGGGGCCACTGCACCACCCAACCTGTGACGACTCAGTCTAACACACCATCATCAGTGTGCTTGATGTCTTCCCAATTCCCGTAAGTGATACTATACTGTACATACATTATTTCTATTTTATATAGGCTGTGTATTTTTATGTGTTATTTGGTAGATTTGGCAGCTTCATAGTTTAAAGGTTACTGGAGAGCGCGTTTATGCCAACAGCGCTTGTGTGAGATTTTCTGCCGAGAGCGCTTGCGTGAGATTTTTGTTATGGAGATCTGTGCAGGCAATCGTTGTAGAGAAGTATTTCTACTTTATATAGGCTATGTATTTATCATATCATTTCTGCTTTTACTATATGTTACTGTTATTTTAGGTTTTATGTGTTATTTGTCATGATTTGGTAGATTATTTTTGGGTCTGCGAATGCTCACAAAATTTTCCCATATAAATAAATGGTAATTGCTTCTTCGCATTTCAGCTTACGAACCGTTTCATAGGAACACTCTACCTTCGGATGGTGGGGGAAACTTGTAATACACACACAAACCACGTGAATATGCAATGATAACAAATGGCTTACAATTAATGTTGTACTATAATATATAAAAATGTGTTCATACAGTAACTATAGGTTCGGGTGGACAAAGGAGAGTCAGTTGATGCTGCTAACTTGGATTTTCAAAAGGCCCTTGACAAGTTGCCCCACGTGAGGTTGCTTAACAAGGTAGGCGCCCATGGTATTACAGGAAAGATAATCACATGGATAGAAAGTTTCCTAACTGACAGGAGGCAAAGAATGGGAATAAAGGAGGCCTTTTCTGGTTGGCTGCCAGTGACCAGTGGTGTTGCATGGGGACGGTGTTGGGACTGCTTCTTTTCATGTTATATGTCAATGATTTGGATGATGGAATTGATAGCTCTGTGGGTAGGTTTGAGGTCATTGCGAAGACAGGTGGAGTGGCAGATAGTGTTGGGGAAGCAAAAAGTCTGAAGAAGAGCTTAGACAGACTGGGAGAATGGACAAAGAAGTGGCAGATAGAATATAGCATATGGTCATGCACTTTGGTAAACTGAATGAAGACACAGACCATATTCTAAACGGGAAGAAAATTCAAAAATCAGAGGTGCAAAGGGAATTGGCGTCCTCTTGCAGGATTCCCTGAATTTTAATTTGCAGGTTGAATCGGAGTTAAGGAATGCAAATGCAATGTTGGCATTTATTTTGAGAGTACTAGAATATAAAAGCAAGAATGTAATGTTGAGGCTTTAAAAGGCATTGATCAGGTCACACTTGGAGTATTGAGAGCAGTTTTAAGCCCCTTATCTAATAAAATATGTGCTGGCATTGGAGGGGGTGCAGAGGAGTTTCATAAAAATGATTCCAGGAATGAAAGAATTAACATATGGGGAGCGGTTGATGGCTCAGCGCCTATATCCACTGGAGTTTAGATAAATGGTGGTGGTGGTGGGTAGATTTCCTTGAAAGCTATCTAATATTGACAGGCTTAGAGTAGATGTGGAGAGCATGTTTCTTAAGGTGGGTGTGTTTAGGACTGGAGGGCACAGATTCTGTTCAGAAGGGTATCCCTTTAAAACAGAGATGAGCAGGGTATTCTTTAGCCAGAGGGGTGGAGAATCAATGGATTTCATTGCCACAGATGGCTGTGGAGGCCAAATCTTTAGATATATTTAAAGTGGTGGTTGATAGATTCTTGATTAGTCAGGGTGTCGAAGGTTCCAGGGAGAGGCAGGAGAATGAAATTGAGAGGGTTAATAAATCAGCTATGATGGAGTCGCAAAGCAGACTCGATGGGCCAAATGGCCCAATTCTGCTCCTACTGTATGCCTTTTGGACATAGGACCCTCCCACAACAGTAGATCATAACCCAAGGTTTGAGGCCTTCTGCAATGTTTAGCCTTACTAGATCAATAGTTACAGAATCCAAGAACATTTTTTTAATCTGGATTCTCTTTAACAATATTCAGTCTGACACTCAAACTCCCTTACCAAGGCTTTAACATTGGATACAGTGTAGACCACAATATTCCTGGAGACATACAGTAGAGAAAGAAGGCATGAAGGCAGTGCCAAAAGTCGGAGGGGTATTGGAGCTGGGATAGCGCAGGAAGGAGATTATTAAGGATTGGGCTTCTGTTTGGATCCCAATGTCCTCTCTTATAATGGGGAAGAAATATTAGTATACTGATACAGTATATATGGGGATGGGCA
The DNA here is from genome assembly GCF_030028105.1 of Mobula birostris. Lineage (NCBI taxonomy): Eukaryota > Metazoa > Chordata > Chondrichthyes > Myliobatiformes > Myliobatidae > Mobula > Mobula birostris. The sequence continues at coordinate 76,323,033 of NC_092373.1, read as the reverse complement.
TGGTATTTTGCAGTATCCTGTTGTGAGTCCAGGGGCTTTTTGAGTGACTCTAAATGTAAAATTTGCCAGGCTGTGCTGTTGGTTCTTCCACGATTGCCGAACTGGAGATGTTTCTTAAACTAGAGGTTTTCCAGTTTTTCTCAAGAAGTATTCATGCACATTAACAGATTACCCAGGTTAGCTTGCACTAACGGTCATTTGCACGTCCATCAGGAGTTTGGCCCTGGTACTTCCATGGGAAATTCTCCTTTGGGCATCTGAGATTTTCTGAGCAGCTAACGAAATCACAAGTTAAAAGACACACTTTTCTTCCCTCACCAGTTCATACTGGAATTTTTTGGGTTCAACCTATTAACTCTTTTTGAATGTCTGCAAACATACAAAGAGCAAATTAAAATGCAAAAAAAAATTAGTGAGATGCCAATTGCAATCCCTTCACTTTGATGTCAATATCTTGCAGTCGGCATCAATTTTCAAACTCAGATAATATGAAATATCATCAATGACTGCCCTATCATTGATTATAATGCATTCACACTGAGCATACTCTCCAGAATCACTCTCAGTAATCTCCATCAGATTGATCATTCTTATTCGTGTGGACTGTATGCACTGGGGACTCGATCACTGTCCCCCTGTCTTTTTAACAGCATGGTAATCAATATTGCAAAATCATGATAATTCAAAGCATTCCAAGCTGTTCCATTAAAATCAGAACCAGAATCACGTTTATTATCACTGTATTATATGACATGAAATGATGCTGTTTTGCGGCAGCAGTACAGTACATCAAAATAAAATTACAATAAATTACGTCTTGTTACTTCTAACATACACCTGTTAGGGTACATTCTCCAGATACCTTATAAGGTAACCGTAGCCTTCAGCCAGGAGCAGATGTCATCAGGTGGTTCCCAACCTTCACAGAGTGTTTCAACCTTTAACCACGACACTCTCCAATTGGTGGGCCGGCAGTGGTGGCCAAATCACTGCCCATCTGCTCCTGGCTTCCAACTACCCTCCTCTCGCCTACTCCAAATCCAACAAGAGGCTCATTCTGCCTCTTCCCCCATCCTACAAGCTGCTTGTTTTTTGCTCCTTTCGTCCAGGCCCAGATCTGACAACAACCGCCATGCTGATTTGACTGGGAAACCTCTGCAGCCGATCTCCACAGGGAACAACCTTGCCTGCCATCCCTTGTCTTTACACTCCTGCACTAAGGGCTGGTACTTCAAGGCCTTTCTCTCGTGGGCCTCTTCACATCCCTCCTCCCACGGCACAGTCAACTCAACCAGAATTATTTTCCTGTCTTCAGTTGACCACAGTACAATGTCCGGGCGTAGGGTTCTGTGCATCACATCCGGGAACTGCAACCTTCCTTCCCACATCGACCCTCATCTCCCAGCACCTGGCTGTTAGCAGCAGATTGGGCTTTGGTTGTTTGGTTACAAAAGGCCCAGCTCCCTTTTTGATGAAGGTGATGGCCTCCCTCATATCCGTCCTCTTCCTGCATCTCTCCCACTCTAGTGTGTCAGCAAGAGCCAGAAGCACCTTATCATGGCGCCACCTATACCGTCCTTAAGTTAGAGCTGTTTTACACCCAGACAGTATATGAGCCAGTGTCCCCTTTTGACCACAGAGCTTACAGTTCGGGTCCTCTCTCATCCCCCATGCGTACAGATGTAATGGCGAAGGAAGGGTGTCATACACAGATCGCAAGAGGAAGGAAATACAGAAGGGCTCCAGTCTCCATAACTCTGCCCTTGAGATCTTGCGCTTGGGCAGATCCCATTTTGTCCAGGCACCCTGGAATCCTTGTTCCACTGCCTTTGACATCCGCTTCTCTTCCTCATGGATCCGTACTTCTGCGTGTACCATGTCTCGCCTGTTCCTTATGCTTGCGTTTCCCCACTGCTGAAAGTGAACTGAGCCGAGGCCTTGCCCCCCGACACAGGGGTTGCCAATGATATCTCGCATCTTCAGAGAACACACTGCCTGCTCCACAGCTGCTTTGGCTGCCCACTTGTGCCCAGGTCTGGTTGTAACGCCTGCTTGCTTTACCAAGACGTCATTGGAATCTCTCAAGCTTAATAAAGTTCTGCATTTTGCCACCTTGAACTCCTCCACAACAGATGACAGGGGAAGCTGCAGTTGCCCAGATCGAATGTAGAGGCCCACTGAAGAGAAGCTTGGGGGAGCTCCCAGCCATCTCCACAGGTGCTTGTTGGTTTTCCTCTCGATGCCCTCTACGGCAGTCATGGGGAAATCTTAAAGTGTGAAGAGCTAGAGAAGCCTGGGCAGAATGCCGTATTGGTACAGCCAGGTCTTGAATTTACCCGGAAGTCCGGATTTGTCGACCTTCTTCAACCATTCGTCTGTCTGCTTCACAGCATTGGTGACATTGGCCTCATCTGTCAGTGACACATTAAACCACTTTGCCAAGCATTTTATCTGGTTATCTTCGATGGAAGGGATGACCTCACCCTGAACCTGGAGGCTAATCTTGCTAGTGACTTTGCCCTTTCTGATCACCATGCACCTGGACTTCTTGGCCTTGAAGGACATCCTCGCCCAAGTGGCTACATTGTCCAGGGTTTCCAATACTCATCTTGCTTGGACATGTGACACAGTTGTTATAGTGATGTCGTCCATGAACCCTCGTAGAGCCGGCTGAACAAAGCCTGACTCCAGCGTCGGGCCACTGGTTCTGCTGCTGATAATAGGAGGTTCATTCCCATAATAAATAGGATGGCGGAGATGGTGCACTCTGTTGGAATCCCCTTCTGGAGGTCCTGCCAACTAGTTGTGAAATACGCTGATGTAAATCTGAGTTTGAATCCTCCTAGGTAGCTGGTGATCATGTTTCGAATAGCCACTGGGATGTAGTAGTAGTCAAGTCCTTCTAGGATGAGGTCTTGTGGAATAGACCCATAGATGTCCGCGAGGTCTAACCAGACAACTGTTAGGTCACCTTTTTTCTGCTTCACCTCACAGATCAAATGGCTAATCATTGAGGTGTGTTCCAGACACCCCGAAAAGCCTGGAATACCGCCCTTCTGGATGGATGTGTTGACATAGCGGTTCTGTGTCATGTAAGAAGTCAGCCTTCTTGCGAGCACAGAAAAGAAAACCTTACATTCCACATCCAGGAGAGAAATTGTCCTAAACTGGGCAATTGTGGAAGAAACCTCTTCCTTTGGAATAAAGTATCCCTCTGCCAATTTCCAACTTGATGGAATAGTACCTTTGGCCCAGATCTTTCTCATGACCTTCCACAGCCTCTGAAGAACTCTTGTGCATTTCTTATACATCTTATAAGGTATGCCGCTTGGGCATGGGGTAACTGATGCTTTAGCTTTCCGGATGATGTCCTGGATTTCCTGCCATGTAGGCTCCTTCACATTCAGCTCAATTGATGGATTTTCCGGTCTACGCACAGCCCGATTGGTTCCTAGTCCCTGACCCCTCCGTGGGTCGCTGTGTGCCTCCCGCAGGAACTCCTCTGCCTCTGGCCTTGAGCTGGATAGTATACCAGATCTTTGTTGACCAAGAAGAGTCCTGGTGAAGCTGAATGGATCTCTCACAAACCGCACTCGCCTTTTCTCTTTCTTCCTTCTTTGCTGTCGCAGATGTTCTGCCCTCTGGAGTTTGCACAGCTTTTCCCGCAGCATACTGGTTAAGTCTTTGATACCTTCTTTTTCAGGCAGTGAGCTGGTTTTAAACCTCTTGTTTAAACCTCTCAAGTGATGAACCTCCCTTTCCCTTCTATTTGGTTGCCGCGGTAAGTCCGGCTGGCTTTTCCGCTCCATTGGGCCAAATCGTTCCTTAGCTAGGTTGTACGCTATGGCTGTGAGTGAGTCGACCTCTCTGTGTACTGGACCTGCTAAGGCAACTTCCAGGATGCCGTCTAGATCATCATCGAATTGCATCCAGGCGACATTGTCTGATGATCTAGGCCATTTGATCCTGTCTTTCCTTGACGAATGGATTGGGGTAGCCGAGGAGGAACTCACTTGGTCTGTTGTTTGGTGCTGAGGCGACTCAAGTGTGGAGAGATCTTCAGCTCTGTGCGGTGCTTCCTGGTTGGAATTCTCCTTCGTCTCACCGGACACTAAGTCCATGTGCTGCACTTGGGTCACCATTGATTCACATCTAGACCTGCTCTGGTGTATGTTGAGCCCCCTGATGTTTTTGCAGACTTTCCCGCAATGACACCTTACTGTGAATTCCTCTCCGGTCAGTGTTGTTTGCTTTAGCTTCCTTGTAGTCGTGTTTCCTGTCCTGACCGTTGCCGGTATGACTGTCCTGTTGAGTGTCTCATCCTCCCCTGCCTCTCGGGAGACTCTGGGGGTATTGCTCTTTGTGTTCAATCATAGCTTGAGTGGTGCCCTCTTGCGAGTGCTGCCCAGAAGGTTGCTAGCTTCATGAGCCTGTGCCAGTCTTTCCTGGAGGTCAGCTGTTTCTCCAGCGTCACCGACCTTCCGCGGTTGCCATCCAGTCTTTCCTGGAAGCCACTGGTACAAACCAGAGATTACCTGTCACATACACCGGTTAGGGTGCATTCTCCAGATACCTTATAAGGTAACCGTAGCCTTCAGCCAGGAGCAGATGTCATCAGGTGGTTCCGAACCTTCACAGAGTGTTTCGACCCTTAACCACGACACTCTCCAGTTGGTGGGCTGGCAGTGGTAGCCAAATCACTGCCCATCTGCTCCTGGCTTCCAGCTTCCCTCTTCTCGCCTACTCCAAATCCAACAAGAGGCTCGTTCTGCCTCTTCCCCCATCCTACGAGCTGCACGTTTTTTGCTCCTTTCGTCCAGGCCCAGAGCTGACAACAACAAAATAAATAGTGCAAAAAATGTAATAACGAGGACATATTCATGGTACATTCAGAAATGAAGGTTAAGAAGCTAAATGAACAGATCTTTCTGACACAGCCTCACATCAGAAATAGATCAGTTCCATCTGTCAAGAATCCTGCTTAACATGCTGAATTAGCTTCTTAATCAATATCACGTTCCATCTTTTTCTATTGAAATTAATTAGAATTTTCAAAATATAGATCAAAGAATCTGGAACAAATGTCAGTAAAATATCCCAGCAACATCTTGGATATGTCAGAGGTCTCTAAGTTATTAGAAAGCAGAAGCTCGTGCTGCAATTTCTGAAGATGAGTGACATTATACATTAGCAATGGGCACCTTTGAGGTTTCTTATCCATTTCATTTGAAACACAGTTTCTATTTTAGTAATAATAAAAGTAATATATTAGTTTCTGTACCCCGTTACATTAGTTCATTGCATTAAATGGATTGATTATAGAAACATAGAAACAAAGAAAACCTACAGCACAATAAAGGCACTTCGGCCCACAATGCTATGCTGAACATGACCTTACTTTAAAAATTACCTAGGGTTACCTATAGCCCTCTATTTTTCTAAGCTCCATGTACCTATCCAGGAGCCTCTTAAAAGACCTTATCGTATACACCTCCATCACCTTCGCCGGCAGCCCATTCCACGCACTCACCACTCTCTGTGTAAAAAACTTACCCCAACATCTCCTCTGTACCTGCTTCCAAGCAACTTAAAACTTTGCCCCCTCGTGTTAGCCATTTCAGCCCCGGGAAAAAGCCTCAGATTATCCAATGTTCAACGCCTCTCATCATCTTACACACCTCTATCAGGTCACCTCTCATCCTCTGTCGCTCCAAGGAGAAAAGGCCGAGTTCACTCAACCTTTTCTCATAAGACATGCTCCCCAATCCAGGCAACATCCTTGTAAATCTCCTCTGCACCCTTTCTATGGTTTCTACATCCATCCTGGAGCGAGGCGACCAGAACTGAGCACAGTACACCAAGTGAGGTCTGACCAGTGTCCTCTATAGCTGCAACATTACCTCTTGGCTCCTAAACTCAATCCCACGGTTGATGAAGGCCAATGCACCATATACCTTCTTAACCACAGTGTCAACCTGCATAGCAGCTTTGAGTATCCTATGGACTCGGACCCCAAGATCCCTCTGATCCTCCACACTGCCAAGAGTCTTACCATTAATATTTGCCATTATATTTGACCTACCAAAATGAACCACCTCACACTGAGAGATCTGACACCTGACCAGGTTCATTTCCCAATACCAGATCAAGTACAGCCTCTCCTCTTGTAGGCTTACCTACAGATTGTGTCAGGAAACCTTCCTGAACACACCTAACAAACTCCACCCCATCTGAACCCCTTCCTCCAGCGAGGTGCCAATCAATATTTGACAAATTAAAATCTCCCACCACGGCAACCCTATTATTATTACACCTTTCCAGAATCTGTCTCCATATCTGCTCGTTGATGTCCCTGTTACTATTGGGTGGTCTATAAAATACACCCAGTGGAGTTATTGACCCCTTCCTGTTCCTAACTTCCACCCACAGAAACTCAGTAGACAATCCCTCCATGACTTCCTCCTTTTCCGCAGCTGTGACGTTATCTCTGATCAGCAGTGCCATGCCCCACGTCTTTTGTCTCCCTCCCTGTCCTTTCTGAAACATCTAAAGCCTGGCACTCGAAGTAACCATTCCTGCCCCTGAATCATCCAAGTCTCTGTAATGGCCACAACATCATTGCCCCAAGTACTGATACACGCTCTAAGTTCATCCACTTTGTTCATGATGCTTCTTACATTAAAATAGACACATCTTGAAAAACTGGTCTAAGTGCATCCCTCCTCTATCACTTACCTATCTTCCCTCTTGCACTGTCTACAAGCTTTCTCCATTTGTGAGCCAACCTCCCCTTTCTCTGTTTCTTCAGTTTGGTTCCCACCCCCCAGCAATTCTACTTTAACCTCTCCCCAACAGCCTTAGCAAACCTCCCAGTCAAGATATTGGTCCCCCTTGGATTTAAGTCCAACCCGTCCTTTTTGTACACGTCATGCCTGCCCCAAAAGAGGACCCAATGATCCAGAAATCTGAATCCCTGCCCTCTGATCCAATCCCTCAGCTACACATTTATCCTCCACCTCATTCTATTCCTATACCCACTGTCACATGGCACAGGCAGTAATCCCGAGATTACTACTTTTTGGTCCTGCTTCTCAACTTTCTTCCTAACTCCCTGTAGTCTGTTTTCAGGACCTCCTCCCTTTTCCTACCTATGTCTTGGGTACCAATATGTATCACGACCTTTGGCTGTTCTCCTTCCCACTTCAGGATATCGTGGAGACGATCAGAAACATCCCGGACCCTGGCACCTGCGAGACAAACTACCATCCGTGTTTCTTTCTTGCATCCACAGAATCGCCTGTCTGACCCCCTAACTATAGAGTCCCCTATCACTGCTGCCGTCCTCTTCCTTTCCCTACCCTTCTCAGCTACAGGGCCAGACTCTGTGCCAGAGGCGCGGCCACTGTTGCTTCCCCCAGGTAGGCTGCCCCCCCAACTGTACTCAAACAGGAGTACTTATGGTTGAGGGAACAGCCACAGTGGTACTCTCTAGTATCTGCCTCTTGTCTTTCCCTCTCCTGACTGTTACCCACTTATCTGTCTCCCGAGGCCCCGATGAGACTACTTGCCTATAGCTCCTCTCTGTCACCTCCTCACTCTCCCTGACCAGACGAAAGTCACCGAGCTGCATCTCCACTTCCCTACCCCGGTCCCTAAGGAGCTGCAGCTCGACCCACCTGGCACAGATGTGACCGTCCAGGAGGATGGGGTCTCCCAGACTTCCCACACCTGACACCCAGTACAGAACACCGGCCACACACGCATACTTCCTGTCTCTATTCTACACAGGCAACCTACCTCGCCTTGACCCGTTATCGTCTAAGCCCCGTTGAGCCAAAGCCCTCCTACTCTGTTGCCCGCTCAATAAAGACTGACTTTTTAAACTCTTCTCACTGTTCTGATTGTAGCATTCCAATAAGGGTACTGTAGAGCAAAATTTCTGGTAACATTAGACTTGATTCTGTGCAAAGAATAAAAATCAACACTTTGCCTAGTGTGGCAACTGGAGTTTACAACTAACCCAGAACAAGAACGTATGGAGGATGATGTTTATTGTCTATGCATAAACTGGTAGGAAAAAATAATTCCACTCTCCACTGCACTTGATTGACTTAGTACCTAATAATTAGGATGCTCCTCTCCTTGTGAAATGAAAAATCAGGCTGATACCAAAGTGCTTAACAGCTCAGCTGCAGAAGACAAGTATGGACAGAATACAGGGTTAGGTTTGAACTGGGCTGTCAAGGTGATGTCATCTCATTGGAACAAAAAAGAAGTAATAGGGCAGGGATGGATCTTTGAACAGGACCTATCTCCTTACTTCACCACGGAGCAGCACCAAAACCTGGGGTCACAGAGAAATACCATTTGCAAGGAGGAATCCTGGATATGGGTCTCTGAGAACAAAGGGAAGCTATTAGTGTCTAGCCAAGACTGATCACCTCATGTATTGACAGAAAATATATTGTGAAAGATGTGAATATATCCATGCTGGCTTTGCAAATAAGCATTTGAATAAAGTGACACATTCTTTTCACCCACTATTAGTACTGCAGCTCTAATATATGTGTGAATTTGCACAACACTGGCACTTTCTACTGCAGTCCCCTGTGACCAGAATTACTTCATTAATACATGTGTTGGCAACATTTCCTGTGAACAGTTGCTGTGTGGTTGATAGATTCTATGCTACCTCTCTAAATCTAAATATTTGGGTTTGTTTCCCAGGAACGTATTTGAAGTATTGAGCTGGAATTTCACAATTATTATTAGAAATCATTACTGAAAAGTGTCTTGTATTTTCATTTCCTGTTCTTGGCAACAAACAGCTAGATTATGCTTGTTTTATTATTTTTGGGATCTTTTATCTCACACAAAACCAGAATTTGGTAATCAGAATATTGTGGATATTTAGCAGATCAGGCAGTATCTGCAGAGAGAGGATGTAATAATTCGGAACTGGTTTTACTTGCAGAGAAAGGGAGGAGGTAACGGAAAGCCAAAAGAAATATCTGTGAAATGGTGGAAATCAGCAGTAGTTAAAAGACAAGAAATGGGCAAGGGGAAAATAGTAATAAAGGAAAGAGTAAATAATCCAAAGGTGGTTTTTAAGGCAGTGTGACTAAGAGAAGAAAAAGCATTAGCTTAAATTATGAGCGCAAAATAGAGCAGATGCTGGGAATCTGAAATAGTTCTGAGGAACTGCAGAAATGACTCATTTTCTGAAAATGTTGAATTAATTACCGGATTCGGACAATCTGAATTTACACAGTATCTCATTGCTCCCTTTTATTTGGATAGATACTACTCTGCTAATTGCTGTTAAGTATTTAAGAACATAACAAATAGGAACAGCCAACACCTTATGCTTACAAAAATTCATGGTTGATCTATGATTTCAGCACTAATTTCCTGCATTGGTCAAATATCCTTTGGTTCCCTTAATATCCAAAAATTAATTGTCTTTATATACTTCACTGACTCCAAAGTTTTTCTGGATAGGAAATTACAAAGATCCACTGCTCTCTGAGTGAAGAAATTTCTTCCCATCTATCATGATAAGGGGCCTCCTTGTTCTGAGACTCCTGAGTCCATAAATGATACCCTGGGTAAATATCAATCTCACATCCATCCTAAAAAGCCCCATCACAATTGTGTATGTTTCAATAAGATCAATTCTGTTTCTTCCGACATCAAGTTGGTGTTGGTTCAATGAGTGTATTTCTTCTTGCATGACAAACCTCCATCTCAGGAGAAAGTTATATTCTACATTGTACATGTTTTATATATAACACTATATTCTGTTGTATTTTTTTTACATGTTGTGCTACCTGGATATATTTACATATATATGGATGACATGCAGACAAAAGCTTTTCACTTCATCTCGGTACATGTGACAATAATAAACCAATTACCGATGACAAAACTTCTGGTTTCACCAGGGCCCTGTATAATTGGAGCAAGATGTCTCTACACTTGTGCTCAATTCCTCTTACAATAAAAACCAACATGCTATTTGCTTTTCTGTACCCAAGTGTTAATTTTCAGTGATTTGCAGTCATAGAATCATAGAAAAGTACACCGCAGAAACAGGCCCTTTGGCCCATCTAGTCTATACTGACTGATTTAAACTGCTAACTCCCATCGATCGGCACCGGAACGGTAGCCTTCCATACCCCTATCATCCATGTGCCTATACAAATTTCTCTTCAACTTTGAAATCATTTTGCATGCACCACTTGCATTGGCAGCTCGCTCCACACTCTCATGACCCTCTAAGTGAAGAAGTTTTCCTTCATGTTCCCCTTAAACTTTTCACCTTTCGACCTTACCCTATGATATCTAGTTGTAGTCCCACCCAACCACGGTGGAAAAAGCGTATCTATACCCCCCTAATTTTGTATACCTATATCAAATCTTTCCTCAATCTTCTATGTTTCAAGGAATAAAGTCCTAACCTATTCAAATCTTCACATATAACTCAGGTCCTCCAGACGTGGCAACATCCTTGTAAATTTTCTCTGTACTCTTTCAACCTTATTCACATCTTTCCTGTATGTAGGTGACCAAAACAGCGCACAATTCACCAAATTAGGCTTCACCAATGTATTATACAACTTTAATGTAACATCCTATCTCCTGTACTCAGTACTTTGATTTATGAAGGCCAATGTGCCAAAACCTTTCTTTACAGCCCTATCAATCTGTGATATCACTTTCAATAAATTATAGACCTGTGTTCCCAGATTTCTTTGTTCTACAGCACTCTTCCGTGCCCTACCATTCACTGTGTAAGACCGATCCTGGTAACACTGAAGTGCAACATTTTGCGCTTGTCTGCATTATGTTCTGTCTGTTATTTTTCAGCCCATTTTTCCAGCTGGCCCAGATCCCACTGCAAGACATGGTGGTGTTCCTCACTGTCCACTACACCGCCAATCTTGGTGTCATCCACAAATTTGTTGATCCAGCTGAACACATTGTCACCTATATCGTTGATTAACAGTAGGTGACAAACAACAATGGACCCAGCACCAATCCCTGCAGAACTCCACCAGTCACAGGCCTCAGAGAAGAAACCATCTACTACTACACTCTGGGTTCTCCCACAAAGCCAACGTCTAATCTAACTTACCACCTCATCTTTTTTTTCTTGGCTTGTGCCTGCGTGCGTGCGAGCCTGTGCGTGTGCATCTGCGTGTCCGTGCGTCCAACCATGGTGATGGATTTTTCATGGATTTTTTTCAAGGCACGGAGCGAGAGAGAGAGACTGTGTGGCACGCCACTCCTCACACAGACATTTTTCGCAGTATTTTCCCTTTGTTTTACGAGGTCGAGTTGCGATCTCAACACTCAACCCGGCACGGATGGAAAGCATACTTGGGGGTGGACCTGACTAGTTTTGAACTTGGGAAATTCCGTTCCCGGGTCCAGCGCTGATGTCGTTGTGCCACCAGCCGGCCCTTACCACTTCATCTTGAATACCGAGCAACTTAACCTTCTTGACCAACTTCTCAGAAGGGACCTTATCAAATACCTTGCTAAAGTCAATGTAGACAACATCAACTGCCTTGCCTTCATCAATTTGCCAAGTGACTTCCTTGAAAAACTCTATAAGATAAGAGGTTCCAGTGACATCATCGTTCAGAATGGCAGCTTAAATTAACAACTCCTTCAGAAAAACGGATATTTTACCCCATTAATGCATCAAATCTAAGATCTTTCAAACATATCTGAATTGATAAGGGGGGCAAGAACGGGGAGAAAGAATGGAGATTAAAAAAGCACCACTGCAGAGCCTATGGAAGAGAGAGGTGCAGCGTGCGGCTCTCCTACACGTGCGTGTAGCAGCGAGGCTGACGCCGGGCCTCGTTCAGGCAAAGTGGCAAATATGATGAAGATTCTGGAAGAGATAAGGGAAGTCCAAAAAGATATAAAGCTGCAACTCAATGATATAAACTCAGAGCTCGCCAATGTCAATCAGAAAATAGCGGTGGCAGAGACTAGAATTGAGAGGTGGAAGATCGCGTGAAAAGCGTGGAACAGATATTAAGTAAGACAATAAAAATATTAAATCAACAGGAAAGTAAATTGCTTGACCAGGAGGGAAGATCGCGACGGAAGAATATCAGGATTTATAATGTTCCCAAAGGAGCGCAGGGAGTGTCGATGATGGAGTTTGTAGACAAGCTGCTGTGGGAAGCACTGGAGATTCCCCCGAATATGGATATGGAAATAGAAATGGCGCACTGTTCTCTCGCCCAGTGGCAGGCCGGAGACAGACAAAGTAAACCGCGATCCATTGTACTTAAATTTCTCCAATCCAAGAGCCAGGCAGAGATTCTACGAAGGGCCTGGGGTAAGAAGAGGGTATTTTGGAACGGGAAGTTAATAACCTTCGATCATGATTACCCCCCGGCGGTCCTACAGAAACGGAAGGAGTATTCCAAAGCAAAACAAATATTAAAGGAAGAAAAGATTAAATTTCAAACCCCATACCCTGCTAAAATGAGAGTATTTTACCAAGAAGGGATACGACTGTACCAGACGGTGGAAGAGGCGACTACAGACATGAACAACCGAAGACTGTCCATTAGCATGGTCAAACCAAGGGAAAGTCTGGCTAAGCAGTTGTCCTGAACTGCGTGGGAAATAGTAAGAGAACTGAGAAAGCAGGGGACGGGAACAGGACGAGAGAAGGATATGAGGAGGAGACTCAGTTCTCCGAAGACAACCCTCACCACCTCCAGAAGAGCCATAAGGTTTGGCTAACTTTAAAAGTGCTGATAAACTAAATGGAAGCAAAAATAGACGGTGATATACCTATCTTGAGAAATACGAGTTATAATGTGGTTTTTATATTACACAATTTTTAAAAAATTAATTTATTCATTCCTTTTCCCCACCTAAATGAGAATATATACATGGGAGGAACACACAGGGGAATCATTTCTGTGTAATGGACGTAGTTTTTTTTACTTACTTTTCTAGGTACTGCAACGGGAGCCCTCAACCCACAGGTAGGCAGGGCTATCCCACACGGCTAGACTTTTCTTCTAGCCCAACCCAGGGTCATCTAGAGACCCCAGCCTTGGAATCACACCTTCGTTACCTTTTTTTTATTACTCGCGTTTCTTGGCTCTTATTTGTTCAGGGAGTAGATCGATTAAGTCATATTCTGCAAATTTCAATGATATACTAACAGATAAATACACATGGCTAAGGACAAAGTAAAATTCATTTCTTTTAATGTCAATGGGCTGTTGAATCCAGTCAAGCGCAGTAAAATTCTATCAAAAATGAAAAAAGAACAAGCCCAATTATATAACTAATTGATATATGGAGGGACCTTTTCCTCAACAGAAGGGATTACACTCATTTTTCTGCCCCCCCCCCATTCCATATATACAATAATAGACTATTTCATAACATTTGGAAAAGATAGAGACAAAATAATCACCTGTGGAATTGGGACAATAAATGTAAGTGACCGTACACCTATATATTTATCTGTTGATTTTGACCTACAACCAAAGAATACTATTTGGAAACTAAATTCAAGTCTACTCAATGATACCTATTTTAAGGAACAAATTAAAAAAGAAATTGGTCTTTGCTTAGAATTCAATGATAATGGAGAGGTTTCACCTCCCATTCTGTGGGATACTCTGAAGGATGTTTTAAGAGGGAAAATTATAGCGACATCTTCATATAAGAAAAAAAGTAAGGAATAGAACATTAGAGGAATTACAAAATAAGCTGAAGGAACTAGAAAAATCACAAATTGAGTTTGGCACAGAATATACTAGAGGAAATTTTAAAAATTAGGAATTAAATTAATAGTTTGGCTACACAAGAAATTAGAAAAAAAAGTTAATGTTTCTGAAACAGAGACACTACGAAAATGGATCTAAATCTATGAAAATCCTGGCGTGGAAACTGGAAGAAAAAAGATAGCAGAAAATACAATTCATAGAATTAGGGATCCAAGAACAAAAGTGATAAATATAAGCTAAGTGAAATTCATGAAGCTTTTGAAATGTTTTACGAAACTCTACATTCCAAAGTTACAGGGGGAAACTTAACCCAAATTGACACCTTCCCGAATTCTTTAGAGTTACCCACTTTAAGCAAAGAACGAAATAGAAAGATGACTGCTGACATAACTGAAGCTGAACCAAAAACTGCAATTAGTAGGCTTAAATTAAGCAAGGCACCAGGATCAGATGGATATACGGCAGAGTGGTATGAAGAGTTTAGAAGTGAGTTAATCCCCATTTTACTCCCCGCACTGAACTGGGCCCTGAGAAAGGCACAAATGCCACCCAGATGAAAGGAGGCGATATTCTCAGCTATACCGAGAAAAGGCAAGGATAAAATGGAATGTGGGTCATTTAGACCAATATCTGTTCTTAATGTGGATTATAGAATATTTACCTCCATCATGGCCAAACGATTAGAAAAGTTTCTACCTACACTGATACATAATGATCAGACAGGTTTCATACAACAATGACAAACACAAGACAATATATGAAGGACACTTCCCATTATGGATCATATAAAAAAAAATGAAATTGAAGCAATAGTGATAAGCGTGGACACTGAAAAGGCATTTGATTTGGTTAATTGGAATTTTCTCTATAGAGTTTTACATAGATTTGGTCTGCATGACAACATTATTAAAACTGTACAGGCACTATACGACAATCCTACTGCCAGGATTAAAATCAATGGATTATTTATCTAATAGTTTTACCCTAGAAAGGGGCATGAGACATGGTTGTGCATGGTCACCACTACTCTTCGCATTATATCTGGAACCATTAGCTCAATACATCAGACAAAATGAAGATATCAAAGGGAATTACTATTAAAGGGACAGAGCATAAATTGACCTGTTACACAGATGACATTTTGATCTATCTAGGGCAACCAACAGACTCTTTACCTAAATTGATGCAATCCTTTGAACAATATGGCCAATTATCAGGATACAAGATCAACATAAATAAAACCCAATTGCTTTCATATAACTATAGCCCACCAGGAGAAAATGAAAGTAGATATCCCTGGGCATGGCAAACAGAGTCTTTCAAATATTTGGGCATCATTATGCCAAAAGATTTGGCAAAATTATCAGAATGCAATTATCAGCCAATATATAAAAATACTAAGGAAGATATAACAAGGTGGAACCTAATCCCTTTTCTTGGTCTCAGTTCCAGGATTGAATCTATTAAAATGAATATACTGCCCAGACTACTGTATCTCTTTCAGACCCTACCAGTAGAGATGAACCAAAATCAATTCAATGAATGGAACAAAATGCTATCAAGATATATATGGCAAGGTAAAAGGCCTAGGGTTCGTCTCAAAACTATGCAATTAGCCAAGGAAAAGGGGGGATGGGGCCTACCTTCTCTTAGAGATTATTATTTTGCAGCACAGTTGAGAGCTGTGATATGCTGGTGCAACCCATCATATGACGCTCAATAGAAAAACATTGAGGACAGGATACTTTCCATCCCCATACAGGCAATTTTGGTTGATAACAACCTACAAAGTCACATAAATAATATAGACAACCCATGGGTGAAATTGACTCTTAAAATATGGAAAACTATTATAAAAGAATATAAACTGGAGAGAGACTTCGCAATTCTTAAATGGTGTGTATATGACTTGGATTTTACGCCGAATAAACTGGATGCTAGATTTAAGGACTGGACAGCTAAAAGAATAACAGCTATTTGTAATATAATGAAAGAAGGAACACTGTTCAGTTTGAAATGCTCAAAGAGAAACACTTGTTAGAACAACAAGACTTTTAACAGTATTTACAGATGTGACAGCATGTTAATAGGATGGTTAAAAATGTAACCAAGGCAAGTACATGTCTGACAGAGCTATTTATAAAAGCATATAATTCAGACAACGGTAGTAGAATAATTTCAAGCGTTTATACACATTCGACTTAGTAACCTCCTGTTTGCTGGAGAAAACTCTATAAGATTGGTTAGACATGATCTAGCATGCACAGAGCCACGCTAACTATCCTTAATCATCCATGTCTATCCAAATTTGGTCCCATAGAATACCTTCCAGTAACTTTCCCAATACTGCTGTCAAGCTCATTGACCTATCATTTCCTGGTTTATTTGTGTGCAAGGTCCAGCAAGCCACTCTGAACACCAACATTATTTAATATTTCACCATTAAAAAAAAATACACTGTTCCTGTATTTTGTTTCAAAGTGGATGACTCTCATAAACAGGTTCACCCTTTTGGAAGCTGTCGGGACAGAAGATGATGCCAGCCTGAGAGGCGGTCAGGTCCGCGAGTCAACAATTGGTGACTTCAGAGAACTTGGAAGAAGGCTGAAAAGCAGGACTTCCAGGGTGGTTATCTCCGGTTTGCTTCCAGTTCCTCATGCTGAAGTGAGCAAAAACAGGGAGATAATGGATCTGAATGTGTGGCTGAGGAACTGGTGCAGGAAGCAAGGATTTACATTCTTGGACCACTGGGGTATGTCTCGGGGTAAGGATGAATTGTACAAAAGGGACGGGTTGCATCTTAGTAAGCAGGGCACCAGCATTCTGGCAGGCAGGTTTGCCTCTGCAACACTGGTGTGTTTAAACTAAGTAGTGGAGGGGGGAAGGGGACGAACTGGAAATATAAGGATGGAGATAAAGGGAAAGTGAGAATAAGAAAAGTTAAGAAAGACAGCAGAATCAACAAAGCAGAAAGCTCAAGAAGGGATCGTACAGTATGGCCAAGTGAAACAGAAATTGATATGGGAGGTGAGGGGAGTAATGAATTAAAAGTATTATATATGAATGCACGGAGTATAAGAAATAAAGTAGATGAGTTTGAGGCACAGTTGTAAATTGGTAAGTATGATGTTGTGGGAATAACAGAGACATGGCTTCAAGTGGACAGAGCTTGGGAAATGAATATTCAAGGGTATACGTCCTATCGAAAGGACAGAGTGATGGGCAGTGGGGGTGGGGTGGCTCTGTTGGTGAGGAATGATATTCAGTCCCTTGCGAGGGGGGACATAGAATCAGGAGGCGTAGAGTCAGTATGGATAGAATTGAGAAATTCTAAGGGTAGAAGGACCCTAATGGGAATTTTCTACAGGCCATCAAACAGTAGCCTGGATGTAGGGTGTAAGTTGAATCAAGAGTTAAAATTGGCATGTCACAAAGGTAATGCTACAGTTGTTATGGGGGACTTCAACATGCAGGTAGACTGGAAGAATCAGGTTGGTACTGGACCCCAAGAAAGGGAGATTGTGGAGTCCCTCCGAGATGGATTCTTAGAATAGCTTGTACTGGAGCCTACCAGAAAGAACGCAATTCTAGATTTAGTGTTGTGCAATGAACCGGATTTGATCAGGGACCTCGAGGTAAAGGAGCCATTAGGAGGTAGTGACCATAAGTTTTAATCTACAATTTGAGAGGGAGAAGGGAAACTCGGAAGTGTTAGTATTACAGTTGAACAAAGGGAACTATGGTGTTATGAGGGAGGAGCTGGCCAAAGTTCAATGGAACAATACCCTAGCAGGGATGGCAGTGGAACAGCAATGGCAAGTGTTTCTGGGAATAATGTGGAAGGTGCAGGATCAGTCCGTTCCAAAGAGGAAGAAAGATCCTCAGGGGAGGCCTTGGCTGACAAGGGAAGTAATGGACAGTATAAAAATAAAAGAGAAGAAGAATATCATAGCAAAGATGAGTGAGAAGCCAGAGGATTGGGAAACTTTTAAAGAGCAACAGAAGGTAACTAAAAAGGCAATACACAGGGAAAAAAATGAGGTAATCTAGCCAAGAATATAAAGGAGGATAGTAAAAGCTTCTTTAGATATGTGAAAAGGAAAAAAAAATAGTTAAGACCAACATTGGGCCCTTGAAGACAGAAACGAGTGAATTTATTATGGGGAACAAGGAAATGGCAGACGAGTTGAACAGGTACTTTGGATCTGCCTTCACTCGGGAAGACCCAAACAATCTCCCAGCTATAATAGTGGCCAAAGGACCTAGGGTAATGGATGAACTGAAGAAAATTTATATTAGGCAGGAAATAGTGTTGGATAGACAGTTGGGTCTGAAGGCTGATAAGTCCCCGGGACCTGATGGTCTGCATCCCAGGGTACTTAAGGAGGTGGCTTTAGAAATCGTGGATGCATTAGCAATCATTTTCCAATGTTCTATAGATTCAGGATCAGTTCCTGTGGATTGGAGGGTGGCTAATGTTGTCCCACTCTTCAAGAAGGGAGGAAGAGAGAAAACAGGGAATTATAGACCAGTTAGCTTGACATCGGTGGTGGGAAAGATGCTGGAGTCAATTATAAAAGATGAAATTACGACACATCTGGATAGCAGTAACAGGATTGGTCCAAGTCAGCATGGATTTACGAAGGGGAAATTATGCTTGACTAACCTTCTGGAATTTTTTGAGGATTTAACTATGAAAATGGACAAGGGAGAGCCAGTGGATGCAATGTACCTGGACTTTCAGAAAGCCTTTGATAAAGTCCCACATAGGAGATTAGTGGGCAAAATTAGGGCACATGGTATTGGGGGCAGAGTACTGACATGGATTGAAAATTGGCTGGCTGACAGAAAACAAGGAGTAGCGATTAATGGGTCCCTTTCGGAATGGCAGGCGGTGACCAGTGGGGTACCGCAGGGTTCAGTGCTGGGACCACAGCTGTTTACAATATATATTAATGATTTAGATGAGGGAATTAAAAGTAACATTAGCAAATTTGCCGATGACATAAATCTGGGTGGCAGTGTGAAATGTGAGGAGGATGTTATGAGAATGCAGAGTGACTTGGAAAGGCTGGGTGAGTGGGCAGATGCAGTTTAATGAGGATAAATGTGAGGTTATCCACTTTGGTGTTAAGAACAGGAAGGCAGATTATTATCTAAATGGTGTCAAGCTAGGAAAAGGGGAAGCACAACGAGATCTGGGTGTCCTTGTACGTCAGTCACTGAAAGCAAGCATGCAAGTACAGCAGGCTGTGAAGAAAGCTAATGGCATGCTGGCCTTCATAACAAGGGGAATTGAGTATAAGAGCAAAGAGGTCCTTCTGCAGCTGTACAGGGCCCTGGTGAGACCACACCTGGAGTACTGTGTGCAGTTTTGGTCTCCAAATTTGAGGAAGGACATTCGTGCTATTGAGGGAGTGCAGCGTAGGTTCACAAGGTTAATTCCCGGGATGGTGGGACTGTCATATGTCGAAAGATTGGAGCAACTGGGCTTGTATACTCTGGAATTTAGAAGGCTGAGAGGGGATCTTATTGAAACATGTAAGATTATTAAGGGATTGGACACGCTGGAGGTATCATGTTCCTGCTGATGGGAGAGTCCAGAACCAGAGGCCATAGTTTAAGAATAAGGGGTAGGCCATTTAGAACAGAGTTGAGGAAAAACTTTTTCACCCAGAGAGCAGTGGATGTATGGAATGCTCTGCCCCAGAAGGCTGTGGAGGCCAAGTCTCCGGATGCTTTCAAGAAAGAGATGGATAGAGCTCTTAAAGATAGCGGAATCAAAGGTTATGGGGATAAGGCAGGAACTGGATACTGATTGTGGATGATCAGCCATGATCACAGTGAATGGCAGTGCTGGCTCGAAGGGCCGAATGGCCTACTCCTGCACCTATTGTCTACTGTCTATTATTGTCTATTCAGTTTTCCATCTTCCCTAGACTTGCCATCCATTGAAAAATACATCATCAAAGGTCATATTTGCCCATTCATTTTCTCTTTGGATCAAACTGATTAAAAAACATTCTATATCCCTCTGATTCCTTTTGACATACTCCTCACAGTCTACAATATCCTTATAATTTTAGGCCTCTTGGATATATTATATTTGATCGTTTCAACCATATCAGTGTTGCAGTTACACATTTGGAGAGCCAGCGAGTAAGTCACAGCTTCTCAGCCTTTTATTTGTATTTTTACTAAAGGTGAATTTGAGTGATAAGTAGACATTTTAATTGATAAGTGCATATCTAACTTTCTCATTGTCACTATCAAAAATTAAGTAAAAGCGGCCATTTGGGATATTGGACGACTTCCTTTAAAAAAAACCCATTGTTTATTCCCAAATGATCTAGGCTGGCTTGTTTAGGTTTAAAACTATCATAACATGAAATCAATATTCTGAAGCAGCAATTATTTATCAGTTTAATCCATATAGAGAATGAATGGGTAAATACGACATTTGATGCCCTACTTTTATTTGACCAAGTTTACTTCACAGATTTGCAATGTTGGAGGATGGCGGTTTGTGCAGATCCTCTGAGATAATGGGGAAAGTGCCTGGAAATTTTGAGGTATAAACAATCCTTTGACTGACATTGATACCAGACAAGATAAAAGAGAAGAATTGTTTAGAATTTCTGGCATGAATAATATGTTTTTCTCATTCAAAATTTCACCACAGAGAAATTTGAAACTTCTACTGATGGGGCCTACAATATATTTCGTTCAATGTAAAGCAACTGCCCAGCACGTCAAATTCAGTTTTATTATTCAGAGTCAGATTCATTTATCCATTATACGTACGTCAAAACGAGAGTAAAGTGTGTTAATAAACAACACAACCTAAGAGTGTCCGCAAATGTTGTCACACCTCTGGTGCCAACAGAGGGTGCCCACAGTTCAGCCGAACAACACAATCAACAACACCACAACAGCAATAAAACAAAACAACAATAAAACAATCCCTTTTTCTCCTTCCCACCCATCCACCCACCCACACCACACAAACATAGAGCAGACCACCTCTGAGCTTCCAAGATCCAGTGCCTGGCCTGAACGTGCAGACTAGCAGATATCAGGCCTTGACATCTGGACTCATTAACTTCGGTCTACTATCTTCGGGCTTCAATCTTTGATATCGATCCTGAGTCTTACTGACCCCTAGATCTCAAGTGACTTCTGGACTCGCATAGGCCTCCAACACTGGTATTCTACAGTCTGAGAAGTTGTTTCTGGTCTAGACTCACAGACATCAGGCCTCCAACTTCCAGACATGCCAACCAAGGGGCTTCAACTTCTGGACTCACCAAATTTGGTCTTTGACATTGAACTCTAGGACTTACTGATCACAGAACTTTGAACTCTGGACTTGTATGGACCACTGACCCCAGGACTTACTGACCTGGATAGTCACTGTCGCTCATGCCCCCTGCCTGCACAGGTCTGCAATAACAGGCCACACCAACATGGGGGTATCACATGTTCTTGCCCACGGGGCCTGCTGACCTTGGTCATTGACCATGGGGATCGCTGGTCTTTATCTTAGTGCCTGCAACCCGACACTGTCTACAGGGATCAATGGCCTTCTACCGTGGAGTACTCTGACTGGACACTAGCTCCTGCCACAACTTTTCACTTACTGCCAGTGACTGGCAACTCTTTCCATCCCTGTTCCTAAACTCTAATCTGTATATTATCTCAATATGAGCATTTCAATTTTGTGTTCCAGTATGCAAGTATCTTAATTGCAAATACTTATTTACAGTAAAACCCATGGTGGCCACATCTTGGCCTGGTATGTAAACACCAATGCCTTGGAATGGAAAATGCTACAAAAGGTAGTCCATCGTGGATAAAGCGGTCCCAACCACTCAGCAACCTCAGCAACTATAAACACTGTTGTAGGAAAGCAGCATCTTTCAGCAGAGATCCCCGCCACCCAGATCATGCTGTCTTCTCTCTGCTGCCATCAGGTAGAAGGTACAAGAGCATCAGGACTCGTACCACCAGGTTCAGAAACAGTTACTACCCCTCAATCATCAGGCTCTTAAATAGAAGGAGATAGCTCCACCCACATGCTACATCATTGAAACATTCCTAAAACCAATAGTCATACTTTAATTGCTCTCTATCTCATTATTTATTGCTATTTACTTGCATTTACATTTGCACAGTCTGTCACCATTTGCACTCTGGTTGATCTTGTTATGTTACTATTCTATAGGTTTATTGAGTAGGCCCACTGGAAAATGAATATCAGAGTCAGATATGGTGACATTTATGTACCTTTATAATAAAATTTACTTTGAACTTTGATCCAATATGCCTGAGACTTTGGTGGTATTGCATTAGCAGATTTTCTGTATTATTGAATATTTCAACATACTTTTCATTAGTAGAATAATGGTTAGTTCAGTGAACCCAGTAAACTTAAAGGAAATACAGAAAACAAGGCTCTGAGAAGTGTCAAGTGATAGGAAACAGAATCTGTGAATTTCGAGGAACTATGGGAATCAGGGTCCCAGTGAAATTTTAGGAAGTGTGGGATCCAGGGCAAATATGAGCAAAGGGTAAGTGGGAACCAGAGCCCTGGAGAATGAAAGGAAGAGTAGGAACATGGAGGTCCTGCTGTGTGAACCACAGTGAGACTCAGGAATTTGGAGAATGGAGGAGAGAGTGGGAATCAGCACCTGATGAACTAAATACCATTTTTTGGGATTTCTGAATAGTAGGATATCAGATTATGAGAGTTTCTCAATACAATGGAAACGTCATTTCACCCTGGAACCAGTTTCAGTTGAAATAAAGGAAGAAACCTTGAACAATACATTATTCTGTTATTCTTTATTATTCTTTCCCCCATGTATGACTCAGTACAAATCTGACAGTGCAAAATACATGAAAAAGATATGAAAAAATTGTCCTTTTGCCTCATTTGTTATAAATTCCAAGCCACATTACCCAGTCCTAGTTTCAGGAGTTACAAAGATATATTAATTGTAAAATACTAATCTCACTTTTTACATAAATTTCTGCAGATTGGATATTAATGATGTGTTTTTTTATGAGAGATATATTCATGCAAGCAACACTCACATTTTCTACTTGCCACATATTGCAAGCAGCAACATGTTATGTCATAATCCTTCCATGCCAATTAAACTTTTAGAGAGTGATTAGAAGGATTACTTGGTAATATTTTATGCAATTAACAATTCCATTGCCAGCAATGTAATTTCGTCCATCTGAAAGCTCCATTAATGACATCAGATCTGTTAAGGTGTCTACAGAACTGCTGCAAACACCTGGCAGATCATGCAACATCTGCAGAAAAAGAAACAGAGGTAATGTTACACTTCAAAAACTCTTCTTCAGACTTGAAATATTAATGCACTTTCTCCTTCCACAGATGGGGCCAAACCAGTTGAGTGGTTCCACGATTTACGGTTTTCATTGAAAACCCCAAGCACCTTGCAGGAATAGTGGTTTAATTTAATTTACAGTTTATTTTGATCTTAACTGGGATATTTTTTTTCCTCCTCTTCTAACAAGATTTTGCCATTTTTCAAAATTTATTATTTTTTGCAAGTTATAGTTTTATTAATATTCTATATTCTAGTTCCGAGGTGAAGTTTAAATGGTTTGGAATTTTGAAAATTAGTAAGAACCTGGGCAGAAGGAGATAAATAAAGTAATTTAATCCGTTGAATAAAATCTGGTCCAAAATTAAATTTTTCTAAGGTTTTAAATAAGTAATTCCATTCAACCCAATCGAAGGCCTTCTCAGCATCTAAGGATATCACACATTCCGATATTTCCTGAGAAGGTGAGTAAATAACATTTAATACACGGCGTATATTAAAATGGGAATGTCGGTTTTTAATAAATCCAGCTTGATCATCAGAAATAATAGAAGGTAAAATGCTCTGTCCCAGAAGGCTGTGGAGGCCAAGTCTCTGGATGCTTTCAAAAAAGAGATGGATAGAGCTCTTAAAGATAGCGGAATCAAAGGTTATGGGGATAAGGCAGAAAATGGATACTGATTGTGGATGATCAGCCATGATCACAGTGAATGGCGGTTCTGGCTCGAAGGGCCAAATGGCCTACTCCTGCACCTATTGTCTATTGTCTATATTCTATTCAAGACTTAGGGCTCACCAATACTTTACTTGCATTTGAGAATAATTATAGACTACAGATCCAGAGTAAGAACTGAAAACTATCCCAATGACCTGAAAACATTTCAAATTCCAGTACTTTCTCTCACCAGATAAACTTTATTAGTTATGGCACTATCTATTGCTTCCTTTAAGATGAATGATTCTTAACCATTTATCCGTTTACAAGTAAGCTCTGAGATCTGGAATTCTCATCAGCCAGTTGTCCCTTCATTATTTAGGGAAGAAAACATTTCTTTGGCTTCAATTTCCACATGACCCATAGGAGTCTATAGATCTGTGCCTAGAAATGTTATTTTGTAAATCTTCTTTTCAGGGTTGCATACTGAAAATTAATTCTTCCTAAGTGAAGTACAAGATCGACCATTTTGTACTCTTCTGTACAAGGACCTCGTGTTGTAAGTCACCATTTTTCCCCTGACACAATTTCAGGTGTCAGTATTCCCTGTGGAATACTCCTTTGGAGCTACAGTATGCAGGGGAGTTCAGTGAACATTGTCATGGAAGTACCCATCACTGAGCTCTCCCAAAAAAACATGGTTTACCCCCACAGTGACAGGCCAAGAGAACTGCAGGAAGGTGATAAACGGATAAGTGAGGTACTCATCTACATTCTGGTCCCTCTCTGACAATTAATGCACTGTACTCTCTTATCCATCCTCAGAGAGTGTCAGTAGGTCCTTCATATGAAGTAACCCACCCCTCCCAAAATTCCAGCCTCATAAGTCTGGCTGCAAGAAGACTTGCTTGTACATTTTCAGATGCAACAACATGCATTCTTAGCTCTGTTGAGGACAAAGGCCCCAGTCTCAATTGAATCTTGATATAAAGAACTAACCATTACTTCTCTGCCATTTAGCCTACCCAACATGATGTACTAACATTTCTAGGCTCTGACACTACCAGGTGGAAAGGCCTGGACAGAGTGGAGAGCATGTTGCCAGCAATAGGAGAGCTTAGGACCAGAGAGCACAGTCTCAGAATAAAATTATGTCCCTCGAGAACACATATATAAAGGAACTTCTTTAGCCAGAGGGTGGTGAATCTGTAAAACTCACTGCCACAGATGGCTGTGGAGGCCACTTTAAAGCAGAGGTTGTTAGGCTGTTGATTAGTAAAGTGCCAAAGGTTACCGGAAGAAGGCAGGAAAATGGGGTTGAGAGGGAATAATAACTCTGTCATGATCAAATGGCAGAGCAGAGTCAGTGGGCTGAATGGTTTAATCCTTATCGTTTTAACCTTTCTGTCAATCACTCCATGTAATATCATATCTAGTGAACTTGTTTAACTGTGGCATAATTCAGTTACTTCCTTTCTATCACTGCCAGGGGAGGTAGCAGTGATTCAGGGGATATTGTTGGGAAGGATTGTAGCTCTCCTAGAGATCGTGAAAGAACATAGATATTTTTAAATTCTGGATGCTTATCATATGTGGATAGAAGGATACTGAATATATGCAGTACAGATGGAGCTAATAGGGTGACAAGTATGGGACTGAAATTCTTTAGTTTGTTATTTCATTCCCATAGTGAAAATACAGGAATGTGTTAACTAGTATGTTAAGACTGGTGTACAAAATAATTTTGATCCCTCTGCACTAGAATCAAAATTCAATAAAGGTGGTTGGATCAAAATTAAACCCTTTTATCCAGAATATGTGCTAAACTTAAATATCGCCATTAGGCAATTCATTATAAAAGTTAATAAATATAAGTTCTGCCTCTGGACTATTCTTACTGAGAAAAAATTGCTAAAAAGTTAATGATCTGCTGTATAACTAAAGAACTGAAAAGAACAACATGTTATCTTTTCTCTGTAATAGCAAAATAATATGGTCCCTTTGAACTGGGTCTGAAGGCTATGTGGCATAGCCCACCCACTAGATTGTAGACCTGGTGACTACAGAAAACAAAACTCTAATAATGTGGAAGCTTTATTCTTGAAGAAAGCTTCAAGAAAGCAGCGAGAACATTACTTATAACAACTTTTCTGAAGCAAATAGTGGTGAACTATCAACACACATAAAAGTTGCTGGTGAACGCAGCAGGCCAGGCAGCATCCCTAGGAAGAGGTGCAGTCGACATTTCAGGCCGAGACCCTTCATCAGGACTAACTGAAGGAAGAGTGAGATCCTGACGCAGGGTCTCGGCCTGAAACGTCGACTGATCCTCTTCCTAGGGATGCTGCCTGGCCTGCTGCATTCACCAGCAACTTTTATGTGTGTTGCTTGAATTTCCAGCATCTGCAGAATTCCTGTTGTTTGCGTTTTTAGTGGTGAACTATCGCCGCAGACAGTGATTAGGCAGGTAGTGGTAAGGCTGGTTCAGGGAATGAGCCATTCTGTGTCATTCCAAGGCACAATGCATTCGTGTCAGGTTCACAGATGGATTTGGATCGCTGCAGGAGATTGAATCGATGCGGAAGAGTTTTGATACCCATCCAACTAACCCGGGTGCGAGGTTGGATCGCTCCAAGTGCCAAGTCGATTTGGTGGGCGGCCCAGGCATATCAGGATGCCTGCATCCGGGTCCTAGTATGAAGCACTACCAGGTGTTTGGACAATTTAAACGCCGGCCACAGATAGACTGGAAGCCTGTGTGACAGGTAGGGAGGTAAGGTTGGGCTGATGTCGCTCGGACTCTAGTGAATGTTCATTTCTTTCTCCACGGTGCCGAGGCTATGAACTGAACTGGCTGCTGTGCGTTTCTGCCCTGCTGGTGTGACAAATTGGGACCGAGGCTTGGGCCTACTCTGACTGCTGCGGGAGCGGATCTGGAACGCAGTCTGGTTCAGGATGCTGTTGGCTTGCTTCTATTGTTTGCACGCTGTGTGTTTTTCTCCCACTTTCCCTGCACAGTGGTTTTTGGTCTCTTTTTAAAATGGGTTATTAGGGTTTCTTGCTTTGTGGCTGCCTGTAAGCACAAAAATTTCAAGGTGTATAATTATACATTGAGAAGTTGTCCAATCCAAACTATGAAGATGATACACCACTGTCAGCAAGTGTCATGTGTTTCTGATCCTGTTATGTGAAGACCAGTTCACTCATTAAATGACTGCGGCCAGCCCTCTGTCTGGACTTTGTTCCTTCCAAAACTAAGTGGCTTGTACATTCAGTTACGGTTTTCAACTTTTTTTTTCTGTTTTTTGAAAATAGTCTAAAGACACGTGGGCATAGGAATGAGTTACC
Organism: Mobula birostris; assembly: GCF_030028105.1. NCBI lineage: Eukaryota > Metazoa > Chordata > Chondrichthyes > Myliobatiformes > Myliobatidae > Mobula > Mobula birostris. Next base: position 76,295,890 of record NC_092373.1, on the reverse strand, counting down.
AAACCAGCTCACATGAAGATATGTTTGAATGGTAAGGGAAAATAAATAAATATCTGAAAATCTGTTTTACTCCCAGAATGCAATGAATATGAATTCTAAGGCCCAAGAATTAATACATTATAAACTAAATAAACTTTGGTTAAATTACTGAAACATTTGAGTAAAATGTACTATGATGAAACAGAATCTATTTCCAAATACCATAACACTACTGTGGGTGGTAATTTAATCCATATTCCCCACCCTCTCCCCCAACAAACATCACCAGCAAACTCATCCACCCTCACAAATCTCAATCAACTATTGCCGCTTTTCTGTGACTCATTCAGCCTGAGGAAATTTGCAAAAAACACAAATGGTGTAACTGTTGACCACAGTCTCCCCAGTCTTTCTGGTGGCAACTGATCATCATTCATTTTCCCAGGCTCTGTAACTACAGAACATTGTGTGGCCTCCGATTTTTCCTTCTTCACATTTTCTATTAATTTTGAAAACTAAGTCTTGATCATCACATGTCACTTTGAGTTGCTTTGCCTGTGCTGTGCTTTACAGCCTGTTCAGCAGCCTGTACACTCAGCCACCATTTAATAATCTGCCTCTCTACAATGCTGTTAAGGTGAAATCGATGACTGCCAATAATTTCAGCAAAAAGAATATTGATAAGAACAGGAAATGGTGAAAGTACTCAGCAGACCAGGCCACATCTGTGGGAAGAGAAACAAAGCTACTAGTTCAGGTTGAAGAAACATTACTTCTCTTCCCACATATACTTGTTGAGCATTTCCGACATTTTCTGTTTTTTTTTAACGTATCATCATCTGCAGTTTTTTTTTCAATTTAGGCATTTTGATGTTGCTTCTTTATAGATACAGGATACATACAAGCTTATAAGAACAAGAAAAAACACATACACCTATTTTTAAAAAGACCAGAAATTTTATATTGTATGGATGAATAGCTTATCCATAGTTTCAAAAAAGTAACTAATTTAACAGCAGCTACAGTGCTTCTGCAATAAGCATTCAGTGGTTTTTCTTCAATTACATAAACTTATGCAACTGAACTAAGATTTCAGTGGCCGAAGCTGATGATGCAGATACTCACCCAAATCCTACTACAGCATTTGGGGAAATGCACCAGTTAGTCAATTAAATGTGAGATATGAAGTCCATATAACCAACGATGATCATGAAACTAGTGCATTGATATAAAAATCAATTATAATGTTTCTGTCCTGGAAATAAGTCTGCTGCCACTATCTGGCCTGACCTACATGTGATTCTCAATGCACAGTAGTTTCATTGGCCCAAAACTAACACTGATCTCAATAAAATGCTGACCGCACTGATCGAGCAGTCTCTTGCAGTTCCTGTCTCTGAGACGGGATGTTGTTAGATATTCTTTTCTGCTGTCCCGAGACAACAATGTCATAAAGTTGGCTGGATAACCCACCACTTTGAAGAATCCTCATACACAGCAAACCAAGAAGGAAACTTGCCAATTTTTATTAAATGCTTTAAAAGTTTACAGAATGTGAATAAAGATAGGAATATACATGTAAGATAGAAGTAGTCAAAATATCATAAAACTAACATCACAATGATTAATTCAATTACGTTTGTAGATTTTAAATATTCTCTTGATGGAATTATAATGTACACACATAAAATTAGTTCTTTTGGGATCAGTTTGCTAAGCACAAAATATGCCATTAAAGATTTTGAGTATCTCTCGTGCCGCAAAGTGTGAATCGTTCATTACTTTCCAGTGAGAAGAGTTTGTGAATATGTTAAGTTTTTGTCAACACATTGAATTCTGGAGACTTCTGAGAGAAATTTACAAAGCAGCACATGATGTGGCAGAGGGCACTGTCTGGAATACCACACTTAAACATACATGTCTGTATTACAGTAGTTGCTGTCAGTTTTATGTTGTGTGGGCAGTGGATGTTAATATTTTTCCTTTAATTACAGTTATAAAGTTTGAATCTATGTATTTAAAGACATTTACAAATAATGAAAATAGTTCAATCAGGCTTCTTTAAATCTCTGCACAATTATCATCAACATACAACCTGCAGAAATGGGCTCCCAACACACTTGATTACTGCTACGTATACTACGATTAGGAATGACAACCATTCCATTCCTAGATTAAATTTGGGAAATATGATCACCTGGCTGATCTCCTCCTACCTGCATACAGGCAGAGACGAAAGAGCAAGGCTCCAGATATAATGTCAAAAAGAGGTGTGTCAGTACCTCCAGTTGTACTCTGTCTTTTTGTGTGTTTGCCCCTAGTCATCAGTCTGTGATTTTATATTGCCATGTGCTCCTGTCCCTGCTCCTGCTCAGCTCCAGCCCCTGTATTACTGAGTACTCCATCTCTCATCTGCTTCTCATTATTACCTGTTTTGCTGCCACTTCTGTCTCATTGTGCTCCACCTATCATCTGCCTCTCTGTTTATTGCTCAGTGTATTTCAGTCCTGCGTTTTCACCTGTTTGTTGCCAGATTGCGCCAGTGAGTTTTCCTGAGCCTTTCCAGCATTTGTATCTGAACTCTGTCCTTCTGAATATTGACTCTGCCTGCTTCCCAATTCTGGTTTTTGGATTTTGCTGGATGTTTTGATCTCTGCCTGAACTTTGATGCTGACTTTGTTTACACCTCCAGATTTGTTACTCAATTAATATCACTGTGTGCACAGTGCTGGGTCTGCCATTGGATCTCTGCTCCAGCACCCTGACAGAGGTGGTTGCAGGAGACAGAGCAGAGGCTAGGGATTGATTCGAATCATTAGACTGGTGTTCAAGGACTCATCAGTGGATCTGAATGAATAAACCACAGTTGTCAAACATCATAAAAACAATCATAGATAAGTATGCCCGCTGAAAATCATTCAGAGTCTTCCCCAACCAGCAGCTCTGGATGAATCATGAGATTTGCAATCTGCCAAGAGCCAGATCAGTGGCATTCATGTCTGGCGACCGAGTGAGATACAAAAGGTCCAGGCGCAATCTCCAGAAACCCAGCTCATGTGCGAAGTGGCAATTCCAGACCAAACTTGAATCACTGAAGGATACTCGATAGCTGTGGCAAGGCTGGAGTATTATTACTACTTACAAAGTGAAATCAAGCAATATGGGTGACAACAGGGCTTCGCTCCCAGATGAGTCAAAACATAGGGAAACATTCACGAACTCCCAGTGCCCCTGATGACCTGGTGATTTCAGTCTCTGAGGTCCATGTGAGAGCATACTACAGGAGGGTGAACCCACAGAAAGCATCTGGCCCAAATGGGGAATCCAGCCACGTAGAAATGCAGAAACATCCTAGGGTTACCCATAGCCCTCTATTTTTCTAAGCTCCATGTACCTGTCCAGGAGTCTCTTAGAAGACCCTATCGTATCCTCCTCCACCACCATCGCCAGCAGCCCATTCCACGCACTCACCACTCTTTTTTTATTTAAAAAAATCTTGGGCCTGACATCTCCTTTGTACCTACTTACAAGCACCTTAAAACTGCGCCCTCTTGTGCTAGCCATTTCAGCCCTGGGAAAAAGCCTCTGACTATCCACACGATCAATGCCTCTCATCATCTTGTACACCTCTATCAGGTCACCTCTCATCCTCTGTCGCTCCAAGGAAAAAGGGCCGAGTTCACTCAACCTATTCTCATAAGGCAGGCTCCCCAATCCAGGCAACATCCTTGTAAATCTTCTCTGCACCCTTTCAATAGTTTCCACATCCTTCCTGTAGTGAGGCGACCAGAACTGAGCACGGTACTCCAAGTGGTATGACCAGGGTCTTATATAGCTGCAACATTACCTCTTGGCTCTTAAACTCAATCCCACAACTGATGAAGGCCAATGAACTGTATATTTTCTTAACCAGAGTCAACCTATGCAGCAGATTTGAGTGTCCTATTGACTTGGACCTCAAGATCCCTCTGATCCTGCACACTGCTAAGAGTCTTACCATTAATACTATATTCTGCCATCATATTTGACTGACCAAAATGAACCACCTCACACTCGTCTGGGTTGAACTCCATCTGCTACTCCTCTGCCCAGTTTTGCATCCTATCAATGTCCTGCTGTAACCTCTGGCAGCCCTCCACACTATCCACAACACCCCCAACCTTTGTGTCATCAGCAAATTTACTGACCCATCCCTCCACTTCCTTATCCAGGTCATTTATAAAAATCACAAAGAGTAGGGGTCCCAGAGCAGATCCCTGAGGCACACCACTAGTCACCGAACTCCATGCAGAACATGACCCATCAACAACTACTCTTTGCCTTCTGTGGGCAAGCCAGTTCTGGATCCACAAAGCAATGTCCCCTTGGATCCTATGCCTCTTTACTTTCTCAATAAACCTTGCATGAGGTACTTTGTCACAGGCTCTTTTCCATCAACTTACCAACCACTGAACTAAGACTCACTAGTCTATAATTTCCTGGGCTATCTTTACTTCCTTTCTTGAATAAGGGAACAACATCCGCAACTCTCCAATCCTCCGGAATCTCTCTCGTTCCCATTGATGATGCAAAGTTCATCACCAGAGGCTCAACAACTTCCTCCCTTGCCTCCCACTGTAGCCTTGGGTACATTTCGTCCAGTCCCGGTGACTTATCCAACTTGATGCTTTCCAAAAGCTCCAGCACATCCTCTTTCTTAATATCTACATGCTCAAGCTTTTCAGTCCAATGTACGTTTGTATATCATCCCGACAATCGCCAAGATCCTTTTCTGTAGTGAATACTGAAGCAAAGTACTCTAAGTACCTCCACTATCTCCTCCAGTTCTACACACACTTTCCCACTGTCACACTTGATTTGGTCCTATTCTGTCATGTCTTATCCTCTTGCTCTTTACATACTTGTAGAATGTCTTGGGCTTTTCCTTAATCCTGTCCACCAAGGCCTTCTCATGGTCCCTTTTGGCTCTCCTAATTTCTTTCTTAAGCTTCTTCCTGCTAGTCTTGTAATCTTCTAGATCTCTATCACTACCTAGTTTTTTGAACCTTTTGTAAGCTCTTCTCTTCTTAACTAGATTTACAACAGCCTTTGTACACCACGGTTCCTTACTCTACCATCCTTTCCCTGTCTCATTGGAACGTACCTATGCAGAACTCCACACAAATATCCCCTGAACATTTGCCACATTTCTTTTGTACATTTCCCTGAGAACATCTGTTCCCAATTCCTGCCTGATAGCCTCATATTTCCACTTACTCCAATTAAACACTTTCCTAACTTGTCCGTTCCTATCCCTCTCCAAAGCCATGGTAAAGGAGATAGAATTATGATCACTATCTCCAAAATGCTCTCCCACTGAGAGATCTGACACCTGACCAGGTTCATTTCCCAATACCAGATCAAGTACAGCCTCTCCTCTTGTAGGCTTATCTAGATATTGTGTCAAGAAACCTTCCTGAACACACCTGACAAACTCTACCCTATGTATACCCCTCACTCTAGGGAGATGCCAATCGATATTTGGGGAATTAAAATCTCTCACCACGACAACCCTACTATTATTACACCTTTCCAGAATCTGTCTCCCTATCTGCTCCTCAATGTCCCTGTTACTATTGGATGATCTATAAAAAAACACCCAGTAGAGTTATTGGCCCCTTCCTGTTCTTAACTTCCACCCACAGAGACTCTGTAGACAATCCCTCCATGACTTCCTCCTTTTCTGCAGCCGTGACACTATCTCTGATCAACAGTACCATGACCTCACTTCTTTTGTCTCCCTCCCTGTCCTTTCTGAAACATTTAATGCCTGGCACTCTAAGCAACCATTCCTTCCCCTGAGCCATCCAAGTCTCTGTAATGGCCACAACATCATTGCTCTAATGATCCACGCTCTAAGCTCATCCGCTTTGTTCATAATACTCCTTGCATTAAAATAGACACATCTCAAATCATCAGTCTGAGCTCACTTCTCTATCACCTGCCTATCCTCCCTCTCACACTGTCTACAAGCTTTCTCTATTTGTGAGCCAACCGCCTCTTCCTCCATCTCTTCAGTTTGGTTCCCACTCCCCAGCAATTCTAGTTTAAACTCTCCCCAATAGCCTTAGCAAACCTCCCAGCCAGGATATTGGTCCTCCTCAGATTCAGGTGCAACCCGTCCTTTTTGTACAGGTTACTCCTGCCCCAAAAGAGGTCGCAATGATCCAGAAATCTGAATGCCTGCCCTCGCTCCAATCCCTCAGCCACGCATTTATCCTCCACCTCACTCTATTCCTATACTCACTGTCAGGTGGCACAGGCAGTAATCCCGAGATTACTACCTTTGTGGTCCTGCTTCTCAACTTCCTTCCTAACTCCCTGTAGTCTGTTTTCAGGACCTCCTCCCTTTTCCTGCCTATGCTGTTGATGCCAATATGTACCATGACCTATGGTACTAAAGTACTAAAGAATTGTGCTGATCAACTGGCTGAAGTGTTCAGATGAGATCCTTAAGCTCTCAGTTTGGCAGTCTAAGGTACCCTCCTGGTTCAAGTAGGCTTTAATTATACCAGTACCTACAAACAGTAAAAAGAACATGGCAACCTGCCTCACTAACTATCGTCCAGTACCACTTACATCCATTGTGATGAAGAGCTTTGATTTGGATCCATTCCAATTGGCCTACCGGCACAACAGGTCCACAGCAGATGCTTCTTCATTGGATCTAAACTCAACTCTGGAACATCTGGACATGAAAGTGCATACAGTACATCAGGATGTTCTTCATTGACTACAGATCACCATTCATACAACCACCCCCTCAAAATTAATCAATAAGACCTTGGCCTCAATACCTCCTTCTGCAACTGGATCCTGGATTTCCTCACTTGCAGACCCCAGTCAGTTTAGATTGGCAACAACATCTCCTCCACAATTACCATTAGCACAGGTGCACCACGTGGCTGTGTGCTTAGCCTCTTGCTCTACTCATGTTATACTTATGACTGTGAGGTTAAACACAGTGGCAATACCATATTTAAGTTTGTTGACAACACCACTGTCATTGGCCGAATAAGGAGGTGACAAATCAGCATAAGAGAGGTAGATTGAAAATCTGGCTAAGCGGTACCACAACAACCTCTCACTCAAAGTCAGCAAGACCAAAGAGTTAATTATTGATTTCAGGAGGAGGAAACCAGAGGTCCATTAACCAGTCCTTTTTGGGCAATCAGAGTTGGAGATGATCAGCAGCTTAAAAATCCTAGGGTGTTTTGATTTCAGAGGATCTGTCTTGGGTCCAGCACATAAATGCCATTACAAAGAAAGCACGGCAGTGGCTCTACTTTCTTAGGAGCTTGCAAAGATTCAGAATGTCATCTAAAGCTTGGACAAACTGCTATAGATGTGTGGTGAAGAGTGTATTGACAAATTGCATCACGGCCTGGTGTGGAAACACCAATACCTTGAATGGAATATCCTACAAAAAGTAGTGGATATGGCCCAGTCCATCAGGAGTAAAGCCCTCCTCACCATTGACCACATCTACACGGAGCGGTGTTGCAGGAAAACGAGGTACATCATCAAAGACCTCCAGCATCCAGGCCATGCTCTCTTCTCATTGCTGCCATCAGGAAGAAGGTACAGGAGTCTCAAGACTCACGCCACCAGGTTCAGGAACAGTTATTACCCGTCAACCATCAAGTTTTAGAGCCAAAGGGGATATCTTCACTCAACTTCATTTGCCCCATCATTGAGCTGTTCCCACAACCTATGAACTCACTTTCAAGGACCCTTCATCTCATATTCTCAGTATTTATTGATTATTTATTTATTATAGTTATTTTTTATTTTGTATTTGCAGTTTTTTTGTCTTTTGCACATTGATTGTTCATCCTTTAGGGGGCAGTCTTTTATTGATTCCATTGTATTTCTTGGAATTACTGTGTATGCTCACAAGAAAATGAATTTCAGGGTTGCATATATTTGATAACAAATTTACTTTGAACTTTGAAAGGGCAGATATACAGTGTAAGAATTAATAAGGACACTTCTGAGAGAAATAATAAATGAGTCAATTTCTTATATTGCAGGCACTCAGATACTTATTTTAATTAAATAGTATAACAGCAAACATTTTGGGAGATGATTTTGCTCTTCTGTTTGTACAGATCAGCCTCACTATTTACAATACATGACACAAAGAAGCCTATCTTGCTATTAACCGACCACATTTAACCATTTAGACATATCCTATCAGAGATATTCCCTTTGTTCCGAAAACCATGAAACATAGCAGCAGGATTAGGCCATTTGATCCATTGAGTCTACTTCGCCATTTCATTGTGCTGATCCATTTCCCTCTCAACCCCATTCCCCTGCCTTCTCTCCGTAACGTTTTGCACCCTGACTAGTCAGCAACCTATCAGCCTCTGCCTTAAATCCACCCAATGACCTGGCCTCCACAATTGCCCATGGCAACAAATACCACAGATTCACCACACTCTGGCTAAAGACTCCATTCTAAGTCTCCATTCTCATCTCCCTCTATTCTGAGTTTGTGCCCTCTGGTGCTTGACTCCTCCATCATTGGAAACATTCCCTCCACATCCAATCTATCTAGGCCTTTCAACATTCAATAGACCTGTACATGCCTTCCCTGTCTTCTGCTGACAACTACCTAGTATTTCTCCCTTCCCAAGTTTGTTGAAGGGTCTTTGACTCAAAAGGTTAACTGTTCCTCCTTTCACAGATGTTGCCTGTATTCACACTCAACAAGCATCTGACCAAGCACCATACCAAATTATTGACAAAGCAGCAAGAAATCCGCTAAGCTGCTGTACTGGCAACAAGTGAATGAGGCCTTTCCTCTTTCCTTTTGATTCAAGTGTTCTAAACCATACATCAGGTAAGAGGTCAGTTCTGGAAAGAATAAAATGCATGCATACAGGAGAGGTAAATCAAATAACCTATTAAGGATACATGCTTACTTTGTGTATAGCAAACAAGGATGTAATATTCAATAGAAAACGCTGCAATTTGTCACCTGAAAGTAGGCACTTATAATAGCAAAGAATGAGCAGATATTAAAGCTGAAATACATTTATGTTTATTACATTAAGTTTGTCAAATCAGATTAATATCTGACTTTTAAAAGGAACATTGTGACATTGATACAATTATTGAAAATGGAAGTTCAAATTTTATTTGTTCTTTCTACATGGGTCCTTTGCCTAAATTATTTGTACGCAGCTGTAAATATCTGCCTATGCACCCTTCCTGTATAACTCGAAATTAAATACACTTTTCCTGTGTACTGTCAGCATTTCAAACTATTTGTAGTTGTCAATATGTAAAAAAAAAGTGGCATATTTTTCAAATAGGAAACATTGTTTACTAGAATGCTTTATGCCAAGTTAATCATTAAAATACACCGAGGGAAGCATTGTTGTACAAAATGCCAGTTTTCTAGGAAGTGGGTGGTCTTTATAATCCAGATTTATTTGAGCTTTACAAGTTCAAGGATAGTTACCCTGTGCTATGAATAATACACTGATGATAACAGTTTATTCACTGACAAACAAAAAGTTTCAAAATTATAAATCCATCAGACTTTATGCTATCGAAAATGAACCAAGAACCATTTCTTTTAATTCCACTATTACCGAACAGGTCTGAGCCAATCACTACAAAGGTATTTTGTTCCTTTTAAAAATGTAGTATAGCTATATCCTTTATTCATCACAAAACAAAAGCCTCTTGGGTCTTTTAAAGGGGAGGGTAGATTCTGATGGTGAGGAACATCTCTGGTGAGCAAGAATGGTGTAAAGAAACTTACTTTAGTTCCGTAGCTGTGCTGAGTTTGCTTCAGCTGTCTAGGTTCCCAAGTTATGTAAATTTTAGTTACCAACAAAATAAAAAAGCCTGAAAAGCTGGTTGGATAAGGTGCTTCAAGTTTTTATTTGAACATAGTTTGAACAAGAGCTCATTTCCTGGGAGTGAGTTGGCTGCACAGCCATTGCTCCACCTCAATGCAACCTAGAAGTCACAAATGTGACAAGTGGAACTAAATAAAGGACTTAAAATTAAACTAAAAGTCAAATCTGTACAGGCAAAAGTTCATGCATATTCATTTCCTTCACCAATTGGTTGAGCAATTAAAAACAATGGAACAGTTCAGTCTTGGCTGACTATCTTTCCGAGACCAGGTAGAAATTACCTGGGAAATTTACCCAGTTATGCAAAGTGAAATCACATGAATCTTTATCGGTATTTGTTCGGACTGTCCACTAAGCTCACTTGGAAAAATAAATGATACAAGTGGAATTCCCTTGTATGTAGCAAACTTGAAACCAATAATTGTTATAAGTCCTTTAGTTTAAATAAAAAGGTTTGGCTCGAGCTGTAGTACTTTTGCTTCAAAGTTAGAAAGATATGAATTTATAATCTCTGGAATTTAATTGTACAGTTTTTAACCCCGAATGGTTTTTTGGTAGCTTTAGGTTCAAGTTAATGTGTTTTAACTGAATGACGTCTTCTCTAGATCATGAGTCTGCTACCTGTTCAAAGCAGACAGAAAGCTTAGCTTCCGGAGATCTGGGAACTATTTCAATCAGGCAGATTCCAACAGGGAGCATCAGATGTTGAGATGGTGGTGCACAGTGGTGGAAGGCGTGGTGGTGGGAGGGGGAGGGGGAATGGACACCAGTGAAGTACATTTCACAACCATACATTGCTCAAAATTTCAGAACCTCCTATAGTGCCTTTACAAAGTATTCACCCCCTTGGAAGTTTTCATGTTTTATTGTATTACGACATTGAAACACAATAGATTTTAATTTGGTGTTTTTGACACTGATCAACAAAAAAAGATTTTTCTGTCAAAGTGCAAACAAATCTCTACAAAGTGATCTAAATTAATTACAAATATAAAACACAAAGTAATTGGTTACATAAGTCTTCACCCCTTTTTGTTATGACACACCAAATCATCACGATACAGCCAACTGGTTTTAGAAGCCACATAATTAGCTAAATGGGGATCTGTGTGTGGGGGCGTGAGAGCAGTCAAGGTGTCTCAATTGATTGTAGTAAAAATACATCCGTATCTGGAAGGTCCTGGCAAAAACTACACGGTGAAGACGAAAAAACATTCCAAACAACACTGTGAAAATATTATTGAAAAGCACAAGCCAGGAGGTGGATACAAGAAAATTTCCAGGTCACTGCATATCCCTTGAAGTACAGTTAAGTCAATCATCAAGAAATGGAAAGAATATGGCACAGCTGTAAATCTGCCGACAGCCAGCCGTCCTCAAAAATAGAATGACTGTGCAAGAAGGGGACTCATGAGGGAGGCCAGCAAGAGATCTATGACAACTCTGGAGGAGATACAAGCTTCACGGCTGAGATGGGAGAGACTGCGTGTACAACAGCTTCTGCCCGGGTGCTTCACCAGTCACAGCTTCATGGGAGAGTGGCAAAGAGAAAGCTACTGTTGAAAAAAACTCTCATGGAATCTCAGCTAGAGTTTGCCAGAAGGCATGTGGGAGACTCTGAAGTCGGCTGGAAGACAGTTTTGTGGGCTGATGAAACCAAAATTGAGCTTTTTGGTCATCAGACTGAACATTACATTTGGCATAAGGCAAACACCGCACACAGCAAAATCACACCATCAGTACCGTGAAGCATGGTAGTGGCTGCATCATGCTGTGGGTATGTTTCACTGCAGCAGGCCCTGGAAGGCTTCTGAAGGTAGAGGGTAAAATGAATGCAGCAAAATGCAGGGATATCCTAGAGAAAACCTGACCCTTGGGAGAAGATATGTTTTCCAGCAAGACAATGACCCCAAGCATAAAGCCAAAGCTACACAGTAATGGCTTTAAAACAACAAAGTTAATGTCCTGGAGTAGCCAAGTCAGAGTCCAGACCTCAATCCAATTGAGAATTTTTGGCTGGACTTGAAAAGGGCTGTTCATTCACAATCCCTATGCAATCTGACAGAGCTTGAGCAGTTTTGCAAAGAAGAATGGGGAAAAAAGTTGCAGTGTCCAGATGCACAAAGCTGATAGAGACCCATCCACACAGACTCAATGCTATAATTGCCACCAAAGTTACATCTACTAAATACTAACTTGAATGGGGTGCATACTTATGAAATCAATTATTTTGAGTTTTATATTTGTAATTAATTTAGATCACTTTATAGAGATCTGTTTTCACTATGACACAACAAAATCTTTTTCTATTCATCAGTATCAAAAAAAGCCAAAGTAAATCCATTGTGATTCCATGTCGTAAAACAATAAAACATGAAAACCCAAGGGGGGGCAGTAAATACTTTTTATAGGCACTGTACCTTACAACAGGTAATTCAGTCTCTCAGACCTGTTCTTCACTCAATAGGATCATGACTAACAGCAGCTCTATCCAAATTCCATTTACATGATTCCACATGCCTTTTGTTGCTGCATAAAAAAGTAAGTTATTCATCTCATCTATGAAATCTTTAACTGACCTGGCCTCCACATCTGCCCCAGAGAAAAGTTCCACATTTTTATTACACTCTGTGTAGAAAAATTCTTTCTTATATCACAATTTCACTTTTAGTAGAAAAGTACCTAGCCTATAGTCAAGAACCAAGGCAGCTTAAATTTCTTACCATGATAGTCTTTCTGTCAGCATTACCAATTTAAGCCGTAGGTACACATAACATCATCTAGGACACTTTTCTAGCCTGTTTTCACTTCTGCATGCAGTTGTCTGCAAAAAAATGAGAAATGTAAAATGAGTTCCTATACACATATTGTATCTAAAATAGCATTGGTTGTTTTGGAGAATTACCATTGCACCAGATAACTAGTCCTGCATTAATCTAATCTGATTTTTTTTTAATTTAACTTCTTCAATCAGTATTCAAGCTTGTCAGACTTAGTTTACACATTGTACACTGAATCTGTGCAAGACCCTTGCTATACCGATTCCATTGCATTGTAAGTTAGATTTTAATAAATTAGTTAGTTTTTTTGAAGAATCCTTTAGACTCCACATATTGCTGAAGTTAAGCTTGACCCACATAAAGTGTAAGCTAAATTGATATAAACAAGAGAAAATCTGCAGGTGCTGGAACACACACAAACTGCAGGAGGAACTCAGCAGGCAAGGTCACATCTATGGAAAAGGGGAAACAGTTGACGTTTTGGGCCAAGAATTTTCGTCAGGACTGAGAAGGAAGGGGGAAGATGCCAGAATAACCTTCTTCTCCAGTCCCTGACCTTCCCACCCTACATTGCCTATCCACTTTCAGCTACTCTCCTCCTCTTCCTGCCAACGTTTTATTCTGGCAACTGCACCCTTCCTTCTCAACCCTGAAGAAGGATCTCAGCCCCAAACATGGGTTGTTTATTCATTTCCATAGATGCTGCCTGACCTGCTGCATTCCTTCAGCATTTTGTGTGTGCTGTTATTTATTTGTACATTTTTTTTCTCTATTACATGAAGTAACAGAGCATCCGAGAGGTGAGTTCCAGGGAAGACACAGAGGGTGGGTGATATCTGGAACATGCTGCCAGAGGAGGTGGTGGAACTTAATATTATCACTCTACTTAAGATCCATTTAGACAGTCCCATGGATAGGAAAGGTGTTAAAGGTGTAAAATGACCTAATGCAGGAAAGTGGGCAAAAAGAAACAGCATGGAACTGCTGGGCTGAGGAGCTCACGTCCACGTGTGCCGTACAACACATGGAACTGCTGGGCTGAGGAGCTCACGTCTACCTTCTAACGATGCTGTACAACTGAGTGACCTAGAAAATACACGTGAGGTAAAACAAGCCACATATTTGCAAAACTGAACTGAATTTGACAAATTTAGTTCTGCTGAATAGAATCTTAATACAGCTTTTCTATTTGCTAAAATCTGAAGATTTTTTTTTGCATTATAGGTTTGCTGGTTTCCTGGGTTTCAACATCTCTGAGGAACTATCCTGGTTCCAGCACATTGATGCAAACTTGGCGAAGGTGCACCAGCATCTCTGCTCTCTTAGAAGTTTACAGAGATTTGGCATGCCATTGATGACTTTGGAAGACTTCTACTGATGTGCATTCTGATTGCTTCCATCACAACCTGGTATGGAAACTCAATATCCCATTCATGTCACGTCTTAAGCCACCCAGTCCTGACATAGAGCTGAGAAGTTGGGTATAGACTGCCTCTGAACCCTTTCTTCATCACGCCAGTGGACTGCTGTTAGGCTCCATTGGAAGTCCAGTGGTAAAGTGGAGGTTCAGACGCGCTACTCATTTAAATTCAACCCATTTTACTGTCAGAGTACAAATATATTCATAAAACCATGTTGACATCATTAGTAAATACTTTATACTTACTTTATACTTCATAATTTATTGTCGCCAAACAATTGATACTAGAATGTACAATCATCACAGCGATATTTGATTCTGCGCTTCCCGCTCCCTGGATTACAAATACTAAACATTAAAAATAATAAAAATAGTTAAAATTAGTAAATATTAAAAATTTAAATTATAAATCATAATTAGAAAATAAAAAAATGGAAAGTAAGGTAGTGCAAAAAAACCAAGAGGCAGGTCCGGATATTTGGAGCGTACGGCCCAGATCCGGGTCAGGATCCGTTCAGCAGTCTTATCACAGTTGGAAAGAAGCTGTTCCCAAACCTGGCCATATGAGTCTTAAAACTCCTGAGCCTTCTCCCGGAGGAAAGAGGGATAAAAAGTGTGTTGGCTGGGTGGGTCGTGTCCTTGATTATCCTGGCAGCCCTGTTCTGACAGCGTGCAGTGTAAAGTGAATCCACAGACGGAAGATTGGTTTGTGTGATGTGCTGCGCCGTGTTCACGATCTTCTGCAGCTTTTTTCGGTCTTGGACAGGGCAACTTCCATACCAGGTTGTGATGCACCCTAGTAGAATGCTTTCTACAGTGCATCTATAAAATTAGTGAGGATTATAGGGGGCAGGCCAAATTTCTTTAGTTTTCTCAGGAAGTAAAGGCGCTGGTGGGCCTTCTTGGCAGTGAACTCAGCTTGGTTGGACCAAGTCAGGTCATTTGTGACATTGAATCTGAGGAACTTAAAGCTTTTGACCTGTTCCACTTGCGCACCACCGATGTAAATTGGGTCGTGCGGACTGCTACTCCTTCTGAAGTCAACAACCAATTCCTTTGTCTTGTTGATGTTGAGGGATAGGTTATTGGCTTCACATCATGGCACCAGGTTCTTAATTTCCTCTCTGTACTCAAACTCATCATTACCCGAGATACGGCCTACAATTGTTGTGTCATCAGCAAACTTATATATTGAGTTTGATGGAAACTTGGCTACACAATCATGGGTGTACAGTGAGCACAGCAGGGGGCTGAGTACACAGCCTTGTGGGGCACCGGTGCTCAGAGTGATTGTAGAGGAGAGCTTGTCCCCTATTTTTACAGCCTGGGTCCTGTCTGTGAGGAAGTTGAAGATCCAGCTGCAGATCTGAGTGCTAAGGCCCAGGTTCCGGAGCTTAGGAATCAGTTTATTTGGAATGATGGTATTAAAGGCAGAGCTGTAGTCAATGAAAAGGAGCCTTACATATGCGTCTTTATTCTCCAGGTGCTCTAAGGAGGAATGTAGGGCCAGAGGGATGGTATCTGCCATTGACCTGTTGCTCTGGTAGGCGAATTGCAAAGCATCGAGGTTGACTAGTAGGCTGTGGTTGATGTGTGCCATAACCAATCTCTCGAAGCACTTCATAGCAATTGATGTCAGAGCCACAGGTCGATAGTCATTCAGGCATGCCACCTTGCTCTTCTTCGGCACTGGGATTATCGTTGCCTTCTTAAGACATGAGGGGATCTTAGACAGAAGGAAGGAGCAGTTGAAGATGTCAGCAAACATTCCAGCTAGCTCGCTTGCACAGGCCCAGAGAACCCGTCCTGGAACGCCATCTGAGCCCATCGCCTTCCTTGGATTTATCTTCAGGAAGGCTCTTCTAACGTCCTCCTCGGTGACGATGAATCTCGATGCCACCAGGTCCAGTTCATCCGGAGGGAGCGGGTCACTCCTCTTCTGTTCGAATCTTGCGTAGAATACATTAAGTTCGTCAGGAAGAGAAGCACCACAGTTAATGATATTCCCAGCCTTTTCTTTGCGCCCAGTGATCTCATTTAGACCCTGCCATAGTCTACTGGCATCCCTTTTGTTAGCCTGGGCTTCCAACTTGGGTTGATATTGCCTCTTTGAGCCCTTAATGGCTTTCCGGAGTTCACGCCTGGATTCCGTGTAGTGACTGGTATCCCTGGACCTAAAAGCCGCAGCTCTAGCCTTTAAAAGAGACTTGACCTCATAATTCATCCAAGGTTTCCAGTTAGGGAATACCCGGATCATCTTGCAAGACACACAGTCTTCCATGCATTTCCAAATGAAGTCTGTGACAGCTGAGGCATACTCAAAAAAAATGCTCTGTTATTAAAAAAAATAGACAAAGAGGTCAGTTTAATTCTTCTATTGCAATTGTTTTCTTTCAGGAAGTAGTCAAAAATTTTAAAAATTCTTCAAATATGGTAGTTTTCATCATTTTTCTTCTACTTTCAAACATCTCGTACAAACACAGGCAAGATATGAGAGGAAGACAAAGGCAGTGCCAGAGATGTCAATACTCACCCATATGCAGTTCAGCAAACTTTATTGAATTTCACTTTTACTGAATTCAGTTGAAGCTTAATTGTCATTTAACCATACATGAATAAAGCCAAATGAGACAGCATTACCACGGGGTCAAGGTGTAAAGACACATTACCAACAGTCACACACAGAAAGCACAGAGAAGATCACAATCATGCAATAAGAGTCCCAGTGCCCATCACCAGCCCCTCCCCGCGATGCTGTGGTTTGCTGCTCAGACCTCACACATACGAGTCAACGATACCATATAGAATTTCAGCAAAAATACAATGATACGGATTGTGTATATGTACAGTCAGACCCCTGAACCCACCGATGTCATCTGTCATCCAGCCCACAATGCCCACTAGGCAACACCGCTGCTTTAAAGCTCAGTCCTTGCCCTAAGGCCTGACTCCCACCAGGCAAATCTGTAGCTTTGAGGCCCAGTCTTCACATATACAAGCATATATAGAATATTAGTAAAAACACAATGACACAAATATATATGGTCTAGACCCTTCGGTCCATGTGAAATATTCATTCCCACTAATGCGCTACTCTACCGGTAGAGCATGCCAGTTTGGACGCCTCTTCCTCCAGTGGCTGAAAACCAGGCGACCTGGCAGCTTGAGGCCCCAAGTCCACTGAGTGCAGCCAAAAGAGAGAGATCTGCAGGCGGCCACATCAGAGGTTGTCTTCTGCCAAGCATACCTCACTGGGGGGGCAACTCTGACTCCATTCTGGATGCTGGGCCACACAACCCCTGGCTTTGTCCCCTCACTCCAGGCGGCTGCAAACAAGCTACAACTGTGGACCAGGCCCCCTCCATCTGCCCCTGCTCTCATCCGATAAATCCGCGAATCGAACTTGTGGCGTACCAGATTAACAATGTCCAAAGGGATCTTGCAATCATGACGAGCACCGGCTATTTGACTGTAAGCCTCCATCAACTCAGGCAGGAGCACATGGCACAGCTCCTCCACTATCTCCGCCAGTGACCACGTTGTTGATGGTGTGGACTTGCAGTACTTAGTTTTTAATGTTCCAATCACTTGAAGTACATTTAAGTAGAATGGTAGCACCTTTTGTTGATCCCATTGAAGCCGTTGTGACCAGTCATGCCGCCATCTTGCCAGACTGAAAATATCTAAATCACGTACTTAAATCAGTCATGTAAGGTTAAATTTCATCATGTTTTACAGGTGTGTGTCCAACAGAATTCAAAGAACAAGGCAAGACATCATGACACTTACTTTAGTTGTTCTTTTAGTAGAACAACATTCACAATGCCAGGTCAACCAGATTTTCACAAACTGTGGGACCCTTGCCCTCTGGTGGTCAGACCTGTACATTACAGGGCCTTCAAACCAGATAATGATACACAAACACCAAGATAACCTAACTGATCTGAAGGATCCCCAAAACATATTTTGATTGCAGCTTGTTTTCTGAAAATAACTTAATACAAAAACAACACACATCAAAGTTGCTGGTGAACGCAGCAGGCCAGGCAGCATCTGTAGGAAGAGGTGCAGTCGACATTTCAGGCCGAGACCCTTCGTCAGGACTAACTGAAGGAAGAGTGAGTAAGGGATTTGAAAGTTGGAGGGGGAGGGGGAGATCCAAAATGATAGGAGAAGACAGGAGGGGGAGGGATAGAGCCAAGAGCTGGACAGGTGATAGGCAAAAGGGGATACGAGAGGATCATGGGACAGGAGGTCCGGGAAGAAAGACGGGGGAGGGGGGGGACACAGAGGATGGGCAAGAGGTATATTCAGAGGGACAGAGGGAGAAAAAGGAGATAGATGAATCAATTTTATTGGTTTGTACTGTAAAATCAAGCCACTCAGGGATATCAAACCTTTGTGTTCAGCATCTAGATCTAGAGCTTGTGACCAAATTGGCAATAATCTTCTAAAAATATCTCTTGCATCCCATGATAAATTTGAGAAGATATTATTATTGATTAATGAGTTAATAACAAAAATATGGACTTTTTAAGGAAAAAGAATGAAGTTTGTTGCTTTTTTCTGTGTATTCATAGTTTTACTTTTTCTAAAAGTATAACAGACAGATTGAAATAAAGAAAGCATTTTGGAAAAACTGGTTAAAAGTTATTAATATTAATCTTTTGGCAGTCCCAAAAGCTATTAGTGCAGCACAGTAACTTCATAATGTGGGTTTCAGCCAGACGGGATGCATGATGGAAACTCATGTCAAGGAGCACAGGAGGTATATCCGTTTGGGTTACCTGATAAATCGGCGACAGCAGAACATTGCATTCGCAACACCACAGGACTGACTACTGTGCCATACCAATGGCTTTTGGGACCGCCTGGTAAAGGGAAGCTGTTGAGATAAAACGAGAGTAAAGAATTTTAACATAGACAAATGTGTCGCTCTAAGAAAGAACTGGAATTCAATTTTAAACAGGGTGGAAGAGCAGAAATCTGATTGAATGAGAAGTAACCAGTCAGGAGGGATGGACTACGGGGGTATAAATACCACCGGATGGACATGCCCAGTCATCATCCCTGATGAAGATGGCAGAGTTTGTTATTGAAACGTCGGTTATAATTGATACCTGTACTCAGCTGGAAGCCTGAAATGAGTTTGATCAGCATGAGAGGGGAGTTAGCCAGAATTGATTGGAAAAGAACACCAATCAGGGATGACAGCAGAGCGGCAATGGCTGGAATTTCTGAAAGCAATTCAGAAGGCATGGGCTATATACATCCCAAAGAGGAAGAAGTATTCTAAAGGAAAGATGACACCTCTGTGACTAACAAGGGAAGTCAACGCCAACATAAAAGCCAAAGAGAGGGCATATAATAGAGCAAAAATTAGTGGAAAGTTAGATGACTGGGATGTTTTCAAATACCAACAGAACGCAACTAAAATAAGTCATTAATAAAGGAAAGATGGAATACAAAAGTAAGCTACCCAATAATATTAAAGTGGATGCCAAAAGTTTTTTCAGGTAAATAAAGTGTAAATGAGAGGTGAGAGTGGATATCAGACAGCTGAAAATCAGTGCTGGAGAGGTAGTAATGGGGGCAAAGAAATGGCGGACGAACTGAATAAGTATTTTGCTTCAGTCTTCACTGTGGAAGCTACTAGCAGTATGGTGGAGGCTCCAGGTGCCAGTGGTTATAAAATGTGTGAGGTTACCATTACTAGGGAGAAGGTTCTTGAGAAACCGAAAGGTCTGAAAGTAGATAAGTCACTTGAACCAGATGATGTACACCCCAGGGTTCTGAAAGAGTTGGCTGAAGAGATTGTGGAGGCATTTGTAATGATCTTTCAAGAACCACTAGATTCTGGATTGGTTCCAGAAGACAGGAAAATTTCAAATGTCACTCTACTTCAAGAAGGGAGAGAGCAGAAGAAAGGAAATGATAGGCCAGTTAGTAGGACCTCAATGGTTTGGGAGTGGTGGAGTCAATCATTAAGGATGTGGCTTCAGGGTTCTTGGAGGCATGTGATAAAATAGGCTGTAGTCAGCATGGTTTCCTCAAGGGAAAATCTTACCCGATGACTCTGTTGGAATTCTTTGAAGAAATAACAAGCAGAATAGACAAAAAAGAATAATTCGATGTTGTGCATTTGGATTTTCAGAAGGCCTTTGACAAGGTGCCACGCAGGAGGCTGCATAACAAGCTACGAGTCCATGGTATTACAAGAAAGGTTCTAGCATGGATAGAGAATTGGCTGATTGGTATGGGGCAAAGAAAGGGAACAAAAGGAACCTTTTCTGGTTGGCTGCCAGTTACTAGTTTTGTTCCACAGGGATCTGTGTTGGGACCAATTCTTTTTATGTTACATGTTAATGATTTGGATGATGGAATTGATGGTTTTGTTGCAAAGTTTACAGACGATACAAAGATAGCTGGAAGGGCAGATAGTTTTGAGAAAGTAGAGAGGCTACAGAAGGACTTAGACAGATGAGGAGAATGGGCAAAGTGACAGATTAAATACAATGTCGGGAATTGTATGGTCATACACTTTGGTAGAAGAAATGAAAGGGTTGACTATTTTCTAAATGGAGAGAAAATACAGAAAACTGAGGCACAAAGGGAATTGAGAGTGACACTCACAACACGCTAGAGGAACACAGCAGGTCGGGCAACATCCGTGGAAAAGATCAGTCATCGTTTCGGGCCGGAACCCTTCATCAGAACTGTAGGGGAAGGGCCAGAGGCCCTATAAAGAAGGTGGGGGGAAGGTGGGAAGGAGAAGGCTGGTAGGTTTCAGGTGAAAAACCAGTAAGGGGAAAGATAAAGGGGTGGGGGAGGGGAAGCGGGGAGGAGAAGCAGGGAGGTGATAGGTAGGAAAGGTGAAGAAGGAATAGGGGAAAACACAATGGGTAGTAGAAGGAGGCAGAGCAACACTCACAACACGCTGGAGGAACTCAGCAGGTCAGGCAGCATCTGTGGAAACAATCAGTCAACGAGCAACATTCACAACACGCTGGAACGTTGACTGATCGTTTCCACGGATGCTGCCCGACCTGCTGAGTTCCTCCAGCATGTTGTGAGTGTTGCTTTGACCCCAGCATCTGCAGAGTATTTTGTGTTTGGGAATTGAGAGTGCTTGTGCAGGACTCCCTAAAAGTTAATTTACAGGTTGAGTCTGTGGTGAGGAAGGCAAATGTGATGTTAAAATTAATTTCAAGAGGACTGGAGTATAAAAGCAAGGATATAATGTTGAGACTTCTTAAAGCACTGATGAGGCCTCACTTGGAGCATTGTGAGCAGTTTTGGGCCCCTTAGAAGGATGTGCTGAAACTGGAGAAGGTTCAAAGGAGGTTCACGAAAGTGATTCCAGGTTTGAACAGCTTGTCATATGAACAGAATTTGATGGTTCAGGGCCTGTATTCAATGCAATTCAGAAGAATGAGGGTTGACCTCATTGAAACCTATCAAATGGTGAAAGACATTGAGAGAGTGGATGTCGAGAGGATGTTTCCTATGGTGGGAGAGTCTAAGACCAGAGGACACTGGCACAGAATAGAGGGGCATCCTTTTAGAACAGAGATGAGGAGGAATTTCTTTAGCCGAGAGTTGTGAATCTATGGAATTTGTTACAAAAGGGAGCTGTGGTGGCCAAGCCTGTATGTATATTTAAGGCAGAGGTCAGTAGGTTCTTGATTGGTCAGGGCATGAAGGGATACGGGGAGAAGACAGGAGATTATGTTTGAGAGGAAAATTGGATCAGCCATGATGAAATGGTGGAGCAGACCCAATGGGCCAAATAGCCTAATTCTCCTCCTATATATATGGTCTTATTCTGCACTGTTTTGTAGATAAGTGTACTTTGTAATGATCCACTCTATACGAACAGTATGTAAAACCAGCTTTGCACTGTATCTTGGTACATGTGACAATAATAAGCCAATGCCAATACCATTACCAAGTACTGCAGAGCATGACACCTTCCTTATTAAGGCCGGATACAGAGGTTTGATGGTGGGGACACAAATGGGATTGGAGTCAGCCATAACAGTATCAGTGGTTAAGGGTAATGCTGGCTGGCTATCATCAGGGATTTCTCACTGGGGGTTACTTTGGCCATCAGTTTAAGATTGTGTTTGGGGTGACTCAAGTCAACCATCAGAGTGTGGAGCAACACACAAACCACGAGAGAAACTCAGCACCACTCTTTATTCATTCATTTCTGTGTGTGCAGATGAAGGGTCGCGACCCAAGCTGCCAGCTGTCCATAGCCCTCTGAGCTCCCCCAGCACTTTTTGTGTTACTATGGTTTCCAGTATCTGCAGTCATTAGCGTCTCTATCAGAGTGTGGAGATGGGACCTCAACCCAGGTATCAGAAAATTGAGGGACTGGGTCCCTTAGGAACCTTAGGGATTAGAGGCCATGCCTGAAATGGTGAGATCTCAGGATAAAACCCTGTGACTTCCTTTAGCTACTTCTTCCCTTTGTAATACAAATTTCTGGATCAAATATTTTTCTGATCTCAACTTGTGCCAAAATGCAATTAATCTCTAATTGACTTCATCTGGAAAAAGAAATAGACCTACTCATTTAAGGAGTTACACGTCCTACAGTATTTGCATTTAATGGTATCTATCTCAGAGTGCATGGTATTATAAAACTAAATACCTTTGTTCGTATCACCAGGTCACCAGGGGAGCGCACCTTATGAGGATAGGTTGAGTGAATGTGGCCTTTTCTCCTTGGAGCGACAGAGGATGAGAGGTGACCTGATAGAGGTGTACAAGATAATGAGAGGCATTGATCATGTGGATGATCAGAGGCTTTTTCCCAGGGCTGAAATGGCTAACACGAGAGGGCACAGTTTTAAGGTGCTTGGAAGTAGGTATAGAGGAGATGTCAAAGTTAAGTTTTTTTACACAGAGACTGGTGAGTGCATGGAATGGGCTGCCAGTGACAGTGGTGGAGGCAGATACGATAGGTTCTGTTAAGAGACTCCTGGATCGGTACATGGAACTTAGAAAAATAGAGGGCTATGGGTAACCCTAGGTAATTTCTAAGATAAGGACATGTTTGACATAGCTTTGTGGGCCAAAGGGCCTGTACTGTGCTGTACGTTTTCTATGTTTCTATGTCTGTCTATGGCTGCAAGCAGAAGGAAAGTGCGGAGCTTATCTAAAAAGTACGTAAACCAATAATAAAATTCTAATTAAGTATCACTTTTTAGTCTGTTAGAGTGAAATGATTAAGGCTCAGGGTATCAGCATTCAGAGTTCAATTACGGCATCATCTGTAAGAAGTCTGTTCCTCCTCCCTGTGGAATGCCTGGGTTTTCTTTGTGTGCTCCAGTTTACTCTCCCTGTCCAAAGGCCTACCGGTTAACTGGTTATTGTAAATTGCCCGTGATTAGGCCAGGGATAAATCGGGAGTTGCTGAGAGGCATGACTTGAAGGGCCTATTTTGCGGTGTATCTTAATAAAATTAAATAAAATAAATAATGATCAATTCCAAAATAGCATGCTATTACCCAGGGACAGCCTCTCTAATACAGACAATGAATTATAACTGAGTGCTTCTATCACAATGAGACCACAAGTATTAAATATATTTAAAGTTTACACAACTCAGCAAAGAGCAGTTGCACAAACCTGAACAAATAAAGAGAGAGGATAACAAAGAGCTTTTGTAATAGCATTCAGCATAATTAGGAGGTTCAGAACATATCACAATGTGTACCCTATGGCTACCACTCCTGTTAAATGAACAGCACCTAGTCTGTTTATGTGGCTGTCTGGTGTTAGATAATTTTCAGAGTTAAATAGCTAATTTGAGAAGTATGTCTGTACTTCAACATCATTGAAACCTGGGATGTAGAAAGAATTCTAGCATAAACAGATCTGCCTCCAGGCAGATTAGGTGTTCCCTGATGACTTTGAGTATATAATATCACCCTATTAAAAAGACGGTACTGAGTATGAACATCAGTATTACACAAATAATGCAGACTAGTGTTAATACTGAGATACTGTTTATAAGCTTACCTAAGTCTCTGCATACTTGCTAGATTTAGTTTTCCCTGTAGTAAACATTGAAAAGCACATTATTGAAATGAAATTAGGGTCCATGCCACTTAATGGGCATTTTGTTAATAGGAACACTTGTTTATTCGCTAAATATTCTTCAAAGTGCATTCCACCGGATTTGATGAAGTGAGCATGTTATCAGTAGGAAAGAAGAACTTATGGGACCCATGTGTAATTGCATTAGTCTTTTTAATACAATCAAAATGAAACATAAAAAGTAGTAAATGTTTTTTTTGAAATACAAATATATTATTTCACAGCATTTAAAAAAGTATGAAACGTTTCACTGTCACCACCATCTCATCCCATCAAAAGCTGCCCTGGAAGTCTTGCTTTTGCATCTGGATTTAGCTATCAAAATATTCAGTATCAATGTATGACATAAAAACAGAAAATACTAGAATAACTCAACAGGTCAGTCTACAGCTGATGAAGGATCCCCCAATGATTTTAATTATACGAGTACCTAAGAGGAATGTGGTGACCTGCTTATTGATTTTCGCCCAGTAGCACTTACATCCACAGTGATGAAGTTTTTTGAGAGGTTAGTGATGAAACATTTAAGCTCCTGCCTGAGAAGTGACTTCTCATTGGCTCTTCATTCAACACCGGAACATGTGGACAGCAAAAATACATACATTGGGATGATGTTCCAGGTCGGGTGACCACGTTTGTGCACCACGGTGAGTTTATCATAAAGCATACTTCACCTCCTCTGCCTTTAAAAGACTGAGTTGTCCTGTCTTTGTGGAGAATGAGGAAGCCATCAGGCTGCAGAACTGCATCCGAAATTGCCAGCGAGAGCCATGTTTCTGTAAAGCAGAGTATACAGAGCAATCCCTGATTGGTACAGCAATCTTGCTTTGAGGTCTTCATTTTTATTTTCCAGAGACTGTGCATTCGCCAGCAGGATATTTAGGAGTGGAAATCTATGGTCTCTGCTTTTCACTCGTACCTATAGATCAGCACAGTATCCATGCTTTTTCTTAAAGGGCAATTGCACTCGTGACCCAAATCTGCCATCCAAGGTTCGGCGGTTTTTTGAGTATCAATAGATTCTTTAAATTTCTTAAAACGATGCTGCTTACTGAAATGCCCATGACTGTGACTGTGGATTTCAGCTATAGTAACCTGAAACGGAAATATTTGATGATCCCCATCAGAGCTACATGCAGATTCGCCACCTAATGGCACCATCTTACCAGAAGATTCATTGTGTTGGGCATGTGGCCAAGTGATTAAGGTGTTCATCTAGTGATCTCAAGGTTGCTAGTTCGAGCCTTACCTGTGGCAGTGTTTTTGTGTCCTTGAGCAAGGCACTTAATCACACATTGCTCTAGTGTCTGCGTGAGGAGTGGCGCCCAACACAGACTTGTAAGGCATGAAAATGCCCGACGCAGTCCTCTCATGGTCTGAGTCAACGTTCCCCTCACTGAAGGCAAGCAATAACTGAAGGGGTGGAGCATGCTCTTTCTATCCTGCAGTTCCCATGTACAAAGTTTGTAGAGGCCTTTGCATTCTGTGGGAATCTGCACTCCCTAAACACACATTAAACATGCAGTAACCTAACGGTTAAGGAGAGTGCAGTTAAGGGAGCAGGAAGCAAAATTATAATTATCAACAGGTAACAAGTACCCCATGCCACTGTTGAGAGGACAACCACTTCAAGCCCTTTCCACCTTCACCCATCAACAATTAAACTTCTCACCCTGATTCAGTCCATAACCCTACCTTGAAACCTACCATTAACAGTACACTACTGGATTTCAATGCAACCACCATCTCACCAACTATTCCCCCTCATGGTAAAAGCATAGGTCCAATTTGGCATTGGTCACTGGTGATCCTGAATTCAGTTTCCAAAATACATGGGTGACACTGCTTCTGTGCCAAATATGGGCAATACCCAGACAGGTTGCACCCCATGTCTGATCCTGAATTTGGCTTCCAAATTACATGGGTGACACCTCTTCTGTGCCACACATGGACCATATCCAGACAAGTTGTACAACTAATTACAACTTAAAGAACACAAAGGGCTTGTTAAACATGATATCTAGTTCACAAATCACCTTTATTATGCCAAGGACCCCTACCATTAACTGAGGGGTCTGTGAGCTCCAGATTGGGAAACCCTTTGTTGGAATCCTCTTATTATTTCTAAGAGACTGTTTTTCACTTCCTTAATAATAAATTCCAGCTCTCTCCCCAGTACTGATGCCGAGATAACTGGTCTGTGGTTTCTCTTTTCTTCAATGATGAGGGTATAATTATTACCATTCAATCAGGTGGATCTGATGTGGAATATGTTAAATTTGAAATGTGACAATCATAGGCTGTGGTCCTGGTGATTCATTGACTTCTGAACCCATTAATTTCACAGTATGTTTTTCACTAATGCTGATGTCTTTCAGTCCATTGAGTCAGTTTAAGTTAGCATTTGTTGAAAAGAAATGAAGAAGTTATCGAAGACCAGATCTGGCCAAAGCTTCAAATTTTCTCGTTATAGTGTAATTAATACCAGCATTCAGGCTACCTACCAGACTTTCCAATAATATTTTTGCTTTAAAAATGCTCTAGACATGGATGTATTAGGATCCAAAAGAAAATTATTGCTAAATAAAAAAACAATTAGCCACGAACAATTTAAAAGCTGTTAACGCCAACTGGCTTTTAATTCATCATATAAATATTAGGTATTGGGTAGCCTGAGGAGTCTGAATCTTCATATTCTATCCGCGTGTGCCTTATGAGGCAATGGAAAAGAACAGCAACAGACATGCAAAGCCAGAGTGACACGTTTTAGAAGTATGAAGATTTACTTGGCATGCCCTAATTAATTAAGATTTTAGCAAACTGTTGCTTACAGTAAATAAAGTTTTCAGCACAACAAACAGCTTAGAGCCCTGGACGTACAAAGAACAGTATTTATGCTGCTTCTTTAGAAACAGCGTTAGTTTCCAAATCAAAGGAAGAATCATGTCTGTTACATTGGGAGGAGAGTCAAGACATCTGACAGAGTAATGACATGATTGGATCCTATAAGGCTCAATGGAGGTAGTCAGCATATCACAGAATCATGGAGTAACCTGGCATATAAAGGAGCCATTTCTTGTTCTTCTGCTGGATATATGAAAGAGGCACACTCCCTACGTTTTGAACACGATCTTGCAAATATTTCCATTTCAGGTATTTGCCCATTTCTGTTAGGAAATTATTCGTATTTCTGCATCCAATGCACATTGATGAAGTTATGACTACATAGAAAGAAATATTTTTCTTAATTTGCCTTTAGTTCTTACTACTGCTATTAATTCATCAGTATCTATCTATTTAATTCCTGTGACATTCCCTCACGTCATTTAGTACGTTTCCTTTGTAATTCACTTTCTCTGATACGTATGTCTCCTATTGTAATAATAGGTTCTAATTAGCTGGTCTGATATAAAATCATCTTCTAATTCTACTCCACTTCAATTTACCAAGAATGGAAAAGAAATTACCATTCAACATCTTCCATGAAAGTGTTGACAAGATTCTTCCAATTAATCTTTTGTTTCTGCAGTTAATGGTTTAAATGGTGACAAAGGATTGCAATAATTAGTGGGAAGCTAGGAAGCTCTTAAAAACCAACAAGAAGCAACTGAAAAAAGCGATAAGGAAAGAAAAATTTAAACATGAAGCTAAGTGACCAATAATATAAAATAATACATTTTTCAGATATTTAAGGAGTAAATAAGAGACAAGAATGGACATTGGACGACTGGCAAATGAAAATGGAAATTGACCGTAGTTGCTATACCAAGGAGAAGGCGTTTGGGAAGCAGAAAGGTCTGAAGGTAGATAAGTCACCTGGAACAGGTGGATTACACCTCAGGGTTCCGAAAGAGGTCAAAGAAGAAATTATGAAGGCATTAGAGGTGATCGTTCCAGAATCTCTAGATTCTGAAAAGCTTCTGGAGGAATTGTAAATTACAAATGAGGGGGAAAATGTTGCACAGCTGTCGAACATTAACCTCTTTCCTGTACTTCACCAACCCCTCCCCAATCCCTGGCCTATGCATTATACATTCCTGGAGATTTATGATCCCAGAACTGGATGGGTCTGGATCCTATGTAGATAAAATTTTAAAAGAAATTGATGCTAGAATAGCATCCATCTTATTCTTCTGTTCATAACAGTGATAGATTAAGATATAAGTGACCAATTCAGTCACTGAACGTAGGTCAGTTGTCAAAATTTTTGCAGAGGCCAAATGCCTCTACTTTTATTGTGATTCTATTTTTATCCATTACAAGCCTGATTTCTTGAGTTCAGGGAAAGCCAGTTGATAAAGAGGAATAATACCAGGCGTCACGGTAACATAACAGTTAACATTATGCTTTACAGCATCAGCGGCCCAGGTTCAAATCCCACCATTCTCTGTAAGGAGCTTGTCCATTCTCCCCGTGACCGCATGGGTTTCCTCCCACAGTCCAAAGATGCACTTGTTAGTAGGGCAATTTGGTCATTGTAAAATTGTCCTGTGATTAGGCTGGGAATAAATATGTGGGGTTGCTGGGCAGTATGCTTCATTGGACCAGAAGGGCCTGTTCTCTGCTGCATTTCTAAGTTAATTAATTAAATAAAAGAAGTGCTGAATCCACCAGCTGAGTGGATTTGTAGGAGTATTTCCTAAGTCTAGCAACTTACTCTGTAAAGTCAAAGCCCTCATCCCAAAAATTGCTTTTCTGATCACCAATCCCCACACCTTAGACCATTACCTATCTCAATACCACTTTCTAGCCTGACTGTTATCGTTTCCAGTCATCGCTATTCCAATTCCCCAGTGAGATTCACCCCAATCAGCACACTATGTCCTGCCTTCTGAATGGCCATTTCATTCTGATTCATTTATCATTATCACATGTACGGAGAAGGACACAGAGATATGCATCATTTGCAGTAACACCCACACAACCTAAGGATGTGCAGGGGTTGCACACATTCTGGCGCGAACATAACATGCTCATCAAGTTCAAAGAACAACTCAAGCAACAAAACTAAAGCAGTAAAACACGCCTCTTGCCTCCTTCCCACCCACCTACTCATGTACATGCATAAACAGCCTTCCAGCCCCCATCAAAAGGCCTCCATTGGTCTCAAAGACTTTCAGTCATTGGGCCTTCCAATTCCTTAGTGGATTTACAGACACAAAGCTTTGGCCATCTGGCCTCAATTTCCATACTCTGACCAACCTTCGGACTTGAGTCTTCGCTATCAACTCCAGTCCTTGATAATGATGAATGAGTATCCTGGATGAGGACCTCGAATTCCAGACACACCAATGACAGAACCCCAAATATTTGGCCTTGAGCTTCTAACTCGCCAACTCGCTTACTTAAGGTTATGTGATTAATATGGTTCTGTGCTATAGACTTTCCCGCACGGGAGCCAAACAATCAATCTATCAAGATATTGGGGGGAAAACCAGGAGAAAGAAAAACTGCAAAATATTAAGGAAAATCGTAAATCTGAAGTTCTCTTCCTGTGCTATACAGTATGTACGGCTAAACAACCCAGGGACATAGACTCGGGGTAACTGGTTGACAAAGAAAATTTTCATTCAACAGGGGTATAGAGCTGTCTGCTTGAGAGTTGGAAGTAAGAACCCTCACCCCAATTAAAAGGTCCCTAGATGAATACCTGAAGGGCTCTAATTTGCAGGACTATGAACCTAGAGCTGGGAAACAGGATTAATCTAGTCCATTTTTGATGAACATGATCAATGATAAAATCTCTCTGTTATAAATTACTATGACGATGTGATTAAAACTATCAGGGTCTTTGTAACACATCCTATCATACTGGATAATACAAACTAACAAACCCAATTTTAAACTCTGAAGTAATCTGTTTAATGTGGATATGTTGGCTGAAAAATGGAAGGGTCCAATGTAGGGGGAAAATCAACAGATCCTCATGGCTATTCAGTGGCCCTTGTTGGAAAGTGCAGATGTGAATGTTGAATGAGTTAAGGTTGTGCTTGGCTCTGATACACTCCCATATGTTGAGATCCCATCTTTACAGTCTGGCCTCAGTCATGAAAATAGACTGGCTGTACACTGGTGGAATGAATCTTTGGAAGTGTACCATAAGACGAATTAAAGTCTTCAGGAAAAGAACAGCAACATGGGAAAGTAAGGTTGGCTTCAGATCTCCCAAACAAACATTGTAACTAAGTATAAAGAAATTAAATCCTATTCTGCAGCCTTTCAGTAACAAACATCTGCTCTGTTGCAAGATTTGTCTGACCAATTTTGTTGGTTGTTTTTCTTTTGCTGCTCAGAATTATGTATCATTGCATAAAACTGAGACAAGGCATCAATTCAATAAGAAGGAGTGCTGCTCTAATTATTATAAGTTAGTAAAGAATGTAATAATTGGCATTTTGTAACCTCAGTGCACTTAAATATATTATAGATGTGTGTAAATAATGAGCAGTGCAATTAAAATTTAATGCTGATTTGCTAAGTGTTGTATCACATATTCCACGGTGTTCAACTATTGACTTTCGCAACATCTTGCTGGCAAAGTAGCACAATAATGCAATGTATTGAACATAAAACTGACAATTAATGTCAATGCAATATAATGTAGTGACTATGCCAATACATGAGAAACATATAATTCTCTGGTACACCAGTGAATCTAAGTTCAAAATCTTTCAAAGCCAGTCTGGGGATTTGAATTGAATTTTGAAACAGATTACCTGTAAGTGAAAAACCAGCATCAACAAAAAGTGAGTGTAAATGATAGTCATGAAACCTAATTAATTTAACAATGGAAATTGTTCACTCATTTTGGTGTTTATGTGACTACAGGCGCATATCAGTTTGTTTGGCTCTTGACGGGCTTAGGCGGAAACGGGCGAGGCGAGGAAGGTTTGGCATTCATTTTCTGTTGCTATTTGAGGAGAGGGGCAGTATGAGTGTGAGGGCAGTTTGCTGTTCTCGGTGTCGGATGTGGGAGGCCCTGGAGTCTCCAAGCCTCCCGGACGTGTACATCTGCGCCAAGTGCATCGAGATGCAGCTCCTAAGGGACCGCGTTATGGAACTGGAGCTGCAGCTCGATGACCTTCGTCTGGTCAGGGAGAGTGAGGAGTTGATAGAGAGGAGTTGCAGGCAGGTGGTCACGCCGGGGCCATGGGAGGCAGACAAGTGGGTCACGGTTAGGAGGGGGAAGGGGAAGAGTCAGGTAATAGGGAGTACCCCGGTGGCTGTGCCCCTTAACAATAGGTACTCCTGTTTGAGTACTGTTGGGGGGGACAGCTTACCTGGGGGAAGCGACAGTGGCCGTGCCTCTGGCACAGAGTCTGGCCTTGTAGCTCAGAAGGGTAGGGCAAGGAAGATGAGGGCAGTTGTGATAGGGGACTCGATAGTAAGGGGGTCAGATAGGCGATTCTGTGGACGCAGTCCAGAGACCCGGATGGTAGTTTGCCTCCCTGGTGCCAGGGTCCGGGATATTTCTGATCGTGTCCAAGATATCCTGAAGTGGGAGGGTGAGGAGCCAGAGGTCGTGGTACATATAGGTACCAATGACATAGGTAGGAAAAGGGATGAGGTCCCGAAAGGAGGATATAGGGAGCTAGGAAGGGAGTTGAGAAAAAGGACCGCAAAGGTAGTAATCTCGGGATTACTGCCTGTGCCACGCGACAGTGGGAGTAGGAATGCGATGAGGTGGAGGATAAATGCGTGGCTGAGGGATTGGAGCAGGGGGCAGGGATTCAAGTTTTTGGATCATTGGGATCCCTTTTGGCGCAGGCGTGACCTGTACAAAAAGGATGGGTTACACTTGAATCCTAGGGGGACCAATATCCTGGCAGGGAGATTAGCGAGGGCTACTGAGGTGACTTTAAACTAGAATGGTTGGGGGGTGGGAATCAAATTAAAGAGGCCAGGCGTGAGGAGGTTAGTTCACAACAGGAGGATGGGAACCAGTGTAGAGAGACAGAGGGGTGTAAAGTGAGGGTAGAAGCAAAAAGTACTAAGGAGAAGAGTAAAAGTGGCAGGCCAACAAATCCAGGGCAAGCATTAAAAAGGGCCACTTTTCAACATAATTGTATAAGGACTAAGAGAGTTGTAAAAGAGCGCCTGAAGGCTTTGTGTGTCAATGCAAGGAGCATTCGTAATAAGGTGGATGAATTGAAAGTGCAGATTGTTATTAATGATTA
Organism: Mobula birostris; assembly: GCF_030028105.1. Taxonomy (NCBI): domain Eukaryota; kingdom Metazoa; phylum Chordata; class Chondrichthyes; order Myliobatiformes; family Myliobatidae; genus Mobula; species Mobula birostris. The sequence continues at coordinate 76,263,507 of NC_092373.1, read as the reverse complement.
TGATATAGTTGGGATCACAGAGACATGGCTCCAGGGTGACCAAGGATGGGAGCTCAACGTTCAGGGATATTCAATATTCAGGAGGGATGGACATGAAGGAAGGGGAGGTGGGGTGGCGTTGCTGGTTAAAGAAGAGATTAACGCAATAGAAAGGAAGGACATAAGCCGGGAAGATGTGGAATCGATATGGGTAGAGCTCCGTAACACTAAGGGACAGAAGACACTGGTGGGAATTGTGTACAGGCCACCTAACAGTAGTAGTGAGGTCGGAGATGGTATTAAACAGGAAATTAGAAATGTGTGCAATAAAGGAGCAGCAGTTATAATGGGTAACTTCAATCTACATGTAGATTGGGTGAACTAAATTGGTAAAGGTGCTGAGGAAGAGGATTTCTTGGAATGTATGCGGGATGGTTTTTTGAACCAACATGTCGAGGAACCAACTAGAGAGCAGGCTATTCTGGACTGGGTTTTGAGCAATGAGGAAGGGTTAATTAGCAATCTTGTCGTGAGAGGCCCCTTGGGTAAGAGTGACCATAATATGGTGGAATTCTTCATTAAGATGGAGAGTGACATAGTTAATTCAGAAACAAAGGTTCTGAACTTAAAGAGGGGTAACTTTGAAGGTATGAGACGTGAATTAGTTAAGATAGACTGGCAAATGACACTTAAAGGATTGACGGTGGATATGCAATGGCAAGCATTTAAAGATTGCATGGATGAAATACAACAATTGTTCATCCCAGTTTGGCAAAAGAATAAATCAAGGAACGTAGTGCACCCGTGGCTGACAAGAGAAATTAGGGATAGTATCAATTCCAAAGAAGAAGCATACAAATTAGCCAGAGAAAGTGGCTCACCTGAGGACTGGGAGAAATTCAGAGTTCAGCAGAGGAGGACAAAGGGCTTAATTAGGAAGGGGAAAAAAGATTATGAGAGAAAACTGGCAGGCAACATAAAAACTGACTGTAAAAGCTTTTATAGATATGTAAAAGGAAAAGACTGGTAAAGACAAATGTAGGTCCCCTGCAGACAGAAACAGGTGAATTGATTATGGGGAGCAAGGATATGGCAGACCAATTGAATAATTACTTTGGTTCTGTCTTCACTAAGGAGGACATAAATAATCTTCCGGAAATAGTAGGGGACAGAGGGTCCAGTGAGATGGAGGAACTGAGCGAAATACTTGTTAATAGGGAAGTGGTGTTAGGTAAATTGAAGGGATTGAAGGTAGATAAATCCCCAGGGCCAGATGGTCTGCATCCTAGAGTGCTTAAGGAAGTAGCCCAAGAAATAGTGGATGCATTAGTGATAATTTTTCAAACCTCGTTAGATTCTGGACTAGTTCCTGAGGATTGGAGGGTGGCTAATGTAACCCCACTTTTTAAAAAAGGAGGGAGAGAGAAACCGAGGAATTATAGACCGGTTAGCCTAACGTCGGTGGTGGGGCAACTGCTGGAGTCAGTTATCAAAGATGTGATAACAGCACATTTGGAAAGCGGTGAAATCATCGGACAAAGTCAGCATGGATTTGTGAAAGGAAAATCGTGTCTGACGAATCTCATAGAATTTTTTGAGGATGTAACCAGTAGAGTGGATAGGGGAGAACCAGTGGATGTGGTATATTTGGATTTTCAAAAGGCTTTTGACAAGGTCCCACACAGGAGATTAGTGTGCAAACTTAAAGCACATGGTATTGGGGGTAAGGTATTGATGTGGATGGAGAATTGGTTAGCAGACAGGAAGCAAAGAGTAGGAATAAATGGGACCTTTTCAGAATGGCAGGCGGTGACTAGTTGGGTACCGCAAGGCTCACTGCTGGGACCCCAGTTGTTTACAATATATATTAATGACTTGGATGAGGGAATTAAATGCAGCATCTCCAAGTTTGCGGATGACACGAAGCTGGGTGGCAGTGTTAGCTGTGAGGAGGATGCTAAGAGGATGCAAAGTGACTTGAATAGGTTGGGTGAGTGGGCAAATTCATGGCAGATGCAATTTAATGTGGATAAATGTGAAGTCATCCACTTTGGTGGCAAAAATAGGAAAACAGATTATTATCTGAATGGTGGCCGATTAGGAAAAGGGGAGGTGCAATGAGACCTGGGTGTCATTATACACCAGTCATTGAAAGTGGGCATGCAGGTACAGCAGACGGTGAAAAAGGCGAATGGTATGCTGGCATTTATAGCGAGAGGATTCGAGTACAGGAGCAGGGAGGTACTACTGCAGTTGTACAAGGCCTTGGTGAGACCACACCTGGAGTATTGTGTGCAGTTTTGGTCCCCTAATCTGAGGAAAGACATCCTTGCCATAGAGGGAGTACAAAGAAGGTTCAGCAGATTGATTCCTGGGATGGCAGGACTTTCATATGAAGAAAGACTGGATGAACTGGGCTTGTACTCGTTGGAATTTAGAAGATTGAGGGGCGATCTGATTGAAACGTATAAAATCCTAAAGGGATTGGACAGGATAGATGCAGGAAGATTGTTCCTGATGTTGGGGAAGTCCAGAACAAGGGGTCACAGTTTGAGGATAAAGAGGAAGCCTTTTAGGACCGAGATGAGGAAAAACTTCTTCACACAGAGAGTGGTGAATCTGTGGAATTCTCTGCCACAGGAAACAGTTGAGGCCAGTTCATTGTCTATATTTAAGAGGGAGTTAGATATGGCCCTTGTGGCTACGGGGATCAGGGGGTATGGAGGGAAGGCTGGGGCGGGGTTCTGAGTTGGATGATCAGCCATGATCATAATAAATGGTGGTGCAGGCTCGAAGGGCCGAATGGCCTACTCCTGCACCTATTTTCTATGTTTCTATGTTTCTATGACTGTCCACGTAAGTGCTATCAAGATCTAATTAATTAGAAACATAGAATTATAGAAACAAAACAGCACAGAAAAAGCCATTCTGCTCATCTAGTTTTGTTGACTCTCTGTAGAGCAATTCCAAGTCCCTTTTGAAATCACTGCCCGAATCTACAAACGTATTTCCACCAGACTTTCTGAGTTGCAGATTCTAAGCAACACACATAAAATGCTGAAGGAACTCAGCAGGTCAGGCAGCATCTATGGAGGGGAATAAGCATCAATGTTTTGGGCGAATACTGCTTATCAGGACTGGAACGGAAGAGGGACAAAAGGAATTGAGGGGAGGGGAAGTAATACAAGCCGGTAGGTGATGACAGCATTTGTTGCTTATCCTTAATTACTCTTGAGTAAATTACTGCCGTCCATCTGATAAAAGTGCTACCACAAATCTATTCTACCCTATAAGGAATTGACAAAATGGCTTAATGACTTTTTTTGAGGAAGTAGCAAAGTAGTAGCGAACTTGGTAAGCAAATGGATGTAACATCTGGATTTTTATGGGTTTTCTAATAAGATTAAAAACAGAAAATACTGGAAATACTCAGCATGTCAAGCTGCATTTGTAGAAAGAGAAACAATTAATGCTTCTGGTTAAAGTCCATTTGTCATAACTAAAAAGGAGACAAATACAACTTGTTAACGACACTGAGGATGTGGAGGGGGTTGTCTCTGATGGGGTAAACCCGAGGTAACTATTGAGATAAGCTACAGACAATGTTATCTGATCTGATGAACTGAAACAATTGTAGAAAGTATAAGCAAAAGAACTAAGACAAACGTATATGGAAGAACAAGAAGCCATGAATGGCAGGTCTGGCTGGGCATCCTTCACCTGCAGATGTTGTTGATTTCATGTATTCTACCTCATGCCCTTGTCTCCCAGGTGATTAAGGTTGTGGGCTGAGAGGTGTCACAATAGATTAGGTCAGCGACTGAATTGTATTTTATAGCTATTATGCACGGCAGCCATGTTGTACTGGTGTGGAGGGAAAGGATGTGTATTGTGGTCCCAGTGTCAGTCAGTGATGTCAAAGTTCTTGAGAGTGTTTGGAGATGCACACTGATCCGGCTGCTATACATTTTTTCTCCATTGGGACCGAGGCTTGGGCTACTCCGGCTGCTCCGGGAGCAGATCTGGGGACTCAGTCTGGTTCACAATGCTGTTGGCTTGCTTCAATTGTTTGCATAATTTGTGGCGGGGGGGGTTCTTTCTTTCTCTGCACAGAGGTTTTCGGTCTTTCTTTTTGTTTAAAACTGGGTTATTCGAGTTTCTTGCTTTGTGGCACCCTGTAAGCAGACAAATCTCAAGGTGTATCATTTATACATTCTCTGATAACAAATGTGCGTTTGCAATCTCTGAAATCGTGAAACTTTTGAATTAAAGGTATGGGGAACTAGCACAGAAGAGGAGTTGGGGCCAGCATATATGAGGCATGATTACACTGAGTCATGGGCAGGCTTGAAGAGCCTGGTAACCTACTCTGCCTCAATTTTCTTGATTTCTTGTGTTATCTTCAAATCTTTCCCCTATCCAACCTTCTACAGACTGATTTTTTTTTGGCTTCAAGTTCTGTTTTGGCTCTAGGTTGCAATTGCATGGCTGAATTTCAAGCATGGCTGTTTCAGGGAGATGTTAAATGACACAAGTACGCTGATGTAACTGTAGGGTAATGATGAGGAGTCCAGCCAAGACAGCCCTATTGAAATCCGCCTCAAAGGGATGAAGTCATGTGGAAGTGCCTCAGCTGCAGAAGGAGCAATTAGAGGATGTACTTGTGAAAGATGAAAAAATAATCGATTTGCAATTAATATTAGTTTGAGATCCAGTTTGATTGGTCACTTAAGACTTCAATTCATTTCCAAGAGTTCATTAAAAGAAGGAATAATATGAAATCCTGTGTCAGAAATTCAATGTTACAGGCTGTTCACATAAATCAATTCAGCCAGCCGTGCTAAAGAAGGGTATTCACCTTGAGAATGAGTGAGAGAGAGACTGTGTGCAGTTCATTGGCTGAAAACCAGCTGAAATGGCCATGAACATGTGTGAGGATAGGGGATGGTGCCATAAATACTGCAGACACTGATAAGGACTTGCCAGTTTCTGAAACCTTAAGCTTATGCAGGGAATATTATATTATTAGTTAAAAAGTGACAAGAAAATAATTTTTAACAGAGGGAGAAGAGATATAAGAGGGAATCCAAGATACCAGTTTAATGGAGCACTGTAAAATTTGCTAAGTATTTAAAGCAAATAGAAGGAATAGGCTTGGTTAGGAATATTGATACCAAAATAATGAGTGAAAATTGTGAATATTTACGAATGAGGGAAAGAGGGCTATTTACCCAATTCCTGTTCTGAAGGAAAGGTACAATGTGCACTGAATTTAAATAAAAGTGAGATGTATTGTGCTCTTACATCTGACCTCCAAGTATCCGTTATTGCATCCTGCTGATTTGAACCAAAGTCTATATTTGTTTTTTTAGACAAAACAAATAATTATCAGCAAGCTTACCCGGCATACAAAAGTAGGAACAGTAAAACTAAAAACAATGATTGCATTAACAGAGAGGAAATTATAGTTTGTTTACCAAATGAATAAGTCAGTGCTCCAGTGTGACGCACTGGGTGGGCAAGGGAGGGAGCAGCAAGAAATGAAAAGGAGAAAAATATGGGAAGGTCACATGGCACTCAGAGGACTGTGATGAACTTTCCACTGAGCAAGCTATCTTCTCCTATCGCTGGGGAAGGAATGCTGATCAGACATCAGAAAGCATTCTTAATTAACCAGATGGCCCACACATTGTGGTAATTGTTTAAAAAGTAAGATATTGTAATAAATCTGCCCAAGTGGTTATCTTTCAGTTTCAGAGAGCATTTTTCTGGTTCTTTCTCCTAAAATCCCAAGTGTCTGGGATTTTGTGTTTGGATTTGAGCTCTGTCCTACTTACATATTTATATTCACATCGAAGTTATGGTGGGCTTTATCCTGTCCAGATGGTGTTGCTCCAAAGGGAGTTTGAAGAGTTATGCAAAACAATTTTTTGCAAAGATTTTCAAACATGAGAAGATATACGACTTGGGAGGAATTGTGCAGCTTCAGGTTTTCCCTTCTGCTTTTTATCTTCAATCTTGTTGTTATTCTGCAGGTTAGTTTCATGAAATAAAAGTAGAGCAACTATGATTCATGTCCACACTCGCCATTGTTCTTATTGTGTTTAGCAGCTGCACATCATTGGAACCAACTAAGGGCCTCTTTAATTTGTTGAGTTTTGTGTTGTCAGACCACTTCAGATTTCTGACATAACAATCTGCGATGCTGTGCAGCAATATCCTTTTTCAGCTACAGATACAAAATTGGCTGCAGTGGCTGAGACTGTCTACACAATGTCCTTGGCCACTGGGTTAATTGGGTGCATGCTCGGTATGGTGGTGGGGTGATGTGTAGGGATTGCCTTGAGGAATTTCTTCTTTATTTTGATTGGTTCTCATACCTTGCTCCAAAGGTTTTCTGGAGGAAAATAATGGTTGTGTGAACTGCTCCAGAGACACCTGAATCATACCTTGAACTTCACTCACCTTCTCTGGGTTCCTGTCTAGATAGTGTCACTCCCCCACGCAATTAATATTACAAAAGCTAGCTGAAACATCTGTAATACATGACCTGTCATTATATACCCAACTGTTCAATATGGCTACAGGTTGTTCCTTATCAATAATGACAAATGTCAAAGAAGAATGTAACTAAATTAAAGGAAAATAACCAGCCAAAGCCTATTTCCAGTTATTACAGACCTTCATTCCCTACTGGTTTTCAGCAGGAGCTTAACAAGAAGTTGAAGGTTTTCAGCCCACTACTCTCCATTAAGTCAACAAATGGAAATGTTGAGTAAGACTGAAACTGAAACTTAACAATATAACAGGTGTAACTTCTCTAGTCAACAACGTGAGCGGTAAACAATGTGTATGTTTTTTCATCTGCTAACTTTGCAACACCATGGCACATGTAAAATGTCCATGAGTACAAGTGTTAGAAAAAAATAAATGCTTCAATGTTCTGGTGTAGTCCGGCCATGTCTTGGTATTGAGTGCCCAGAGCAGAACTATATATGTTTACAAGTAGCTATAAGGTTCAAAGGTTCAAACGTTTATTTATTATTTATGTATACAGCTCTGAAATTCTTCTCCAGATAGCCACGAAATCAACAACAGTATAATCATCAACCCCCAACTCTTCCCACCCCATACAAAAAAAATGAACAAAAACGGAACAGGCACATTGACCGCTAAATCCTCCTCCCTGTTCACAAGGCAAAAATAAGAAAGGTTGATGAAAAATACAGAATATAAAAACTATAGACTGAAAAAAAAGTCCATAGTCCAAGTCCATATCCAAAATGCACAAAAGCTGGGTTAGATTATTCTCTGAGCACAGCAGCAAGTTCCACCTTCTCCGGCAGCAGTGCGATCTCACCAGTGATCAATAGGCAGTCACTCCTCTCCAGCAGCAGAGCAATCCCACCGGCAATCAAAACGCAGTCACTCTTCTCCAGTAGCAGAGCGATCCCACCTGCAATCAAAAGGCAGCAGCCAGTGCTCACATTCCGCATTCGCCTCAATGTTTCAATCTCCCTCCTCGCTTTAATCGGCAAACAATGGAAGCTTTCATTGTTGAAATGGAATTGAACATCAGCTCGCACTCTGTCTCACAGCCTTCGCACCATGAGGTTCACGCACGATGCTGCTGTCTCCCAGAACCCTATTCAAGATGAAAAACAAATGTAAAACAAAAAAGAAATTTCATGGTTTCACAGTCTATCCAGAAGATGTCGACAGTGGGAGCATTGTATGCATGCGCCATCTTGACCGGAACAATTCTAATGCTGTGGAAACAGGCAAATGAAAAACAGAAATTCTACTTTCTAATATTATTGTGTTAGCTATACCTGTTATTATTTGTCAAAGAATTGTATATTGCAGTGACGGACATGTTACTGTTATCAAAATAGTAATGATCGTCTATGACAGAGCAGCATATCGTGGCTTAATGTATTTCATTCATCTCCATCCTTAAACTACAAAACAATCACTCTTTGCTAAAATATCAAAGATAATATTTTCTGTTTGTACCAAAACCTATCTCAGCAAAAATCCATTGCAGCTATTCAATGTCTGTATTTCCTACTTTGTGAGTGTAATCACCAAGTAAACCTGTATAGAATCTACACTAATAAAGCTATCAAAGTTGAGATGGAGGTATTTTTTCCAAAATCTTTTCTGTCCAATAGGTAATCTGGATATGCTACCTTGACTTCTCTGTAACATAATCAGCAGTGGCACATAGATTTCAAAACAATAAACTCATAAAAATTCATATGTCTTATTTTTGAGAGGGGTAGACAGACAGAATCTGAATAAATGAATATAAAAGCAAAGAATATGGTTAGAGAGTAAGGAACATACATGAGGGAAAATGCAGACCTGCAGAATAAGGCTGACTGTGTTAACAGAGGGGAAAAAACTGAACCAATTTCATAGATGCGCTGGCTAGCTCTGTTATGGACAACGAAAGCAAGTTATTTGAAGTTACAGAATCCAGAAGACTGTCTGCAAGGTGCCTAGCTTAAGATGAGGTGCTGTTCCTTATGCTAACACTGAACTTCATTCTAATAATACAGGCAGATGCTGTCAATCAGTGTGGGGGTGGGAGTGAGAAATAAAGTGACAGGTGTCTCTGAGGTGTTTTCAACTTCCTCAACAATGACCTCTGCCTTATTCAAAAGGGCCCTTCTCTCCACCTCATCTAAATCCTGTACTTCTGCTCTCAACCTGACTCCTCCTGGTCAGAGCAGGAATAGGCTTGGACCCTGTCTTTCCTTCTTATAGCATTTTGAATTAAAAGATCATCCATTGGAATTTCAGTCATTTTCGAAGAAGAAATTTCATCATCAGACACATTCTTCTTCTTCTTCTTCTCCTTCAGTATCTTTAGGTGCTTTTTGTAACTCCTTGCTTTGCTCTTATATCCATACCAACCATAAGACCATAAGCTATAGGAGCAGAATTAGGCCATTCACCCTATCGAGTCCACTTTGCTATTTCATCATGGCTGATCCCGGATCCCATTCAATTCCATACACCTGCCCTCTCACCATAACCCTTCATGCCCTGACCAATCAGGAATCTATCAACTTCAGCTTTGAATAGACCCATGGACTTGGCCTCCACTGCAATCTGTGGCAGAACATTCCACAGATTCACCACTGTTTGGCTAAAAAAATCCTTCCTTACTTGTTCTAAAAGGTCACCCTTCAATTTTGAGGCTGTGCTCTCTAGTTCTGAATACCCCCACCAGAAGGAACATTTTCTCCATATCCACCCTATCTAGTCCTTTCAACATTCAGTACATTTCAATGAGTTCCCCATGCATTCTTCTAAATTCCAATGAGTACAGGCCCAAAGCCGCCAAACACACCCCTTCATTCCCAGAATTATCTTCATAAACCTCCTCTGGACTCTCTCCAATGACAATGCATCCTTTCTGAGATACGGGGCCCAAAACTGTTGACAATACACCAAATACGGACTGACTAGTGTCTTATAAAGCTACAGAGTTATCCCCTTGATTTTATATTCTATTCCCCTTGAAATAAATGCCAACGTTGAAATTGCTTTCTTTACCACAAACTCAACCTGTAAATTAACCTTCTGTGAGTCTTGCACAAGGACTCCTAAGTCCCTTTGCACCTCTGATGTTTGAATTTTCTCCCAATTTACATAATAGCCTGCAGTATTGTTCCTTTTTCCAACGTGCTTTATCATGCATTTCCCAACACTGTATTTTATCTGCTACTTTTTTGCCCATTTTTCCAATTTGTTTTAGTCCTACTGCAATCACATTGCATCCTCAGCACTACCTATCCCTCCACCTATCTTTGTATCATCCACAAACTTTGTCACAAAGCCATCAATTCCACTACCTAAATCATTGACAAACAATGTGAAAAATAGCAGTCCCAATACTGATCCCTGAGGAACACCACTAGTCACTGGCAGCCAACCAGAAAAGGCCCCCTTTAATCTCACGCATTGCCTCCTACCTGCCAGCTATTCCTCTATCCATGCCAGTATATTTCCTGTAACGTCATAGGATTTTATCTTGTTAAGCAGCCTCATGTGAGGCACCATATCAAATGCCTTCTGAAAATCTAAGTAAATAACATCCACTGCCTCTTCTTTGTCCACCCTATTCATTACTTCCTCAAAGAATTCTAACAGATTTGTCAGGCAAGATTTCCCTTGACAGAAACCACGCTGACTTTTGACTTATGGTATCATTAGTCTCCAAGTACTCTGAAACCTCGTCCTTAATAATGGACTCCAACACTTTCCAAACCATTAATGTTTGGCTAACTGGCCCATAATTTCCTCTCTTTTGTTTTCTTCCCTTCCTAAAGAGTGGAGTGACATTTGCAAACTTCTAGTCCTCCAGGACCATGCCAGAATCAAGTGATTCTTGAAAGATCATGATCAATGCATCCATTATCTCTTCAGCAACCTCTTTCAGCAGTCTGGGATGTAGTCCATCTGGTTCAGGTGAATTGTCCACCTTAAGACCTTCAAGTTTGTCTGACACTTTTTCCTTTGTAATAACGATGCATTCCTGCTCCCTGACACTCACAGACCTCTGGCATACAGCTAGTGTCTTCCACAGTAAAGACTGAAGCAGAGTATTTATTAAATTTATCTGCCATTTCTTTGTCCCTCATTATTGCCTCACAGGCATCATTTTCCAGTGGTCTAATATCAACTCTCATCTCACTTTTATTCTTTATATAACTGAAAAACTATTTAGTAACCTGCTTTATATTATCGGCTAGTTTGTCCTCATATTTCATCTCTTCCCTTCTTATGGCTTTTTAGTTGCCTTTAGATTTTAAAAGCTTCCCAATCATCCAACTTCCCACTTACTTTTGCTACCTTATATGCCCTTTCCTTGGCTTTTATGCAGGCCCTAACTTTCCTTGTCAGCCACGATTACCTAGCCCTGTCATTTCAGAACTGCTTCTTCTGTGGGACATATCTATCCTGCGCCTTGTGAACTATTCCCAGAAACTTCAGCCACCTCTGGTCTGTCATCATCACCACCAGCATCCCCTCCAATCCGCCTAGGCAAGCTCCTCTGTAATTCCCTTTATTCCATTGTGATACTGATACATCTGATTTATGCCTTTACCTCCCAAATTGCAGTATAAATTCAATCTTATTATGATCACTGCCTCCTAAGGGTTCCTTTACGTTAAGCTCCCTAATAAGATCTGGGATAGCACACCAAATACAATCTAAGATGGCCTTTCCCCTAGGAGGCTCAAGCACAAGCTGCTCAAAGAAGCCATCTCATAAGCATTCAACAAACACCCTCTCTTGCAATCCGACACCAACCTGATTTTCTCAATCACCTTGAATATTGAAGTCCCACATTTCAGTTGTGTCACTACCCTAATACATGCCTTTTCCAGCTCCCTTTGCAATCTCAACCCCAGATCTTGGCTACTATTTGGAGGTCTATATATGATTCCTATAATGTTATTTTTACCCCTGCAGTTACTTAACTCCACCTACAGAGATTCGATCTTCTCTGAACCTTATGTCACCTCTTTCTAAAGAAATAATTCCATCTCTTACCAATAGAGTCACACCACGCCTAAACCTTCCTGTCTGTCCTTTCAATACAAAGTTTACCTTTTGATGTTAAGCTCCCAACTATGGCCTTCTTTCAGCCCCAGCTCAGTGATGCCCACAATGTCATACATGCACTTTCCAGTGTCCTTCTTGTAGCACTTCCCACGTAATTGTAAGATATGCCATTCTTGTCCTTTCAACTCTTCCATTCTCACCTTCCAAAAATACAACAGAACTTCCAGGCAAAACAGTAATTCATTTGTGCTCCTTTGAATCCAGTGTACAGGGTTTGGTGTTTACAATGTGGTCTCCTACACACAGGGGAAACCAAATATAGACTGTGTGACCACTTTGCAAAATATCTGTGTTCAGTCCATGGTGTTCCCCTGGATCATCTATTGCCTGCTACTTTCTCCATCCTGATCCCAATCTGCTCTATCTGTCTGCACCCTACCATGGTGATATAAAGGGGTCCAAGATAGACTTGAGGAAGAGCACCTCTTCTTCCTCCTGAGCATTGTTCAGTCTGGAAGACTGCACATCAAGTTCTGCAACTTCAGGTAATTTGCATTCTCTGTGCATATCAGAAACAGCCAGTGCAACTGTGTTTCAGTTCAGTTTTCTCTCTCACAACTTCACCTGCCAGGTGTATGCAGCACATCATTCCTTCCTTGTGTTTTCACAATTTAACAGCCTTCACCACCTTGCTTTTATATTCCTTTGTTCAAATTCTCTGTCTGCTTGACTTCATTTTCTGTATTCCCCACATCAATCATCTGATCAGGGATGTTCCCACTGCTTTATCTATCTACACTCCCAACCGTTTACAATCAACATAGCCTTTCTCATTTCCAATGAAGGACCTTAGACCTGAAATATTAATTCTATTTTTCTTTCCACAGATGCTCCCTAGCCTACTTTGGTTAGCTAATAACGGTATCATCAGCTCTGCTTAGTATCTGAACTCTCATCACTCGGTATAACCTTATCCCATCTACATATGATGACATTTGTAGTACCCAGCAGATTAAATTCCTTGATTTTCCTGTGGGCTTGCCTGATTTTTGGTAATAACTTTGTCAGAGTGCCCAGGAAAATTTCCATTATGAATGGCTGACTTTTAACCATTTATATTAATTCTGGGTTATAGGGTTTTGTGGAACTCCTCTGCAGAAAATCCACCCAGGTTTATACGTTACCCAGGAAAATGAATCTGGAAAATGCACTTATTAAAGTCTGGTTTGACATTACATTGGAGTTCAATTCAAAGTAGCCTAAAATCCAAACAGCATGGAATAGGTTTTTCAAATTCATGTATTGTGCTTGGATTGGAATCTTATTCTAATTGCAAATTGTCACATTTACATTTTTGCAAAGCAAGATTTGCTTTCACATGTTGTCAATAATTATATAATTATTGACCTATAATTGAACTGATGATCACAGATGCAGTATAAATTGAAATTTTAGCTGCTATTTATGTAGAACTTTATTGCCCTGAGATTATTGTTGGTGTAAAATAATTAGTGGACTCAAATTAGTAGTCAGGGGTACAATAGATGTTTATTCTCCAGATAATTGTCCTGTGGGGGGGGGGGTGGCTTGTTTCAGTCAAAAGCAGCTTCCATCGTGATTGGTCAGTTTATAAACTGCAGCTGCTCTTCCTATTGGTTGGCTTGCATGCCACAGCACCTAGTTTCAAACACATTGGGGAAATAAAGAATAGCATGTGTGAGAGATTCACTCTTTTTCTCTTTGTTCCCAGGCATGCTGCACAAAACCCGTGGGAAGGTATGCTCCGCACACACTTTTAACTAAGTACCACTCTGTTAAATATTCAGTTCTGTAGTTTGTGTAACTTGGAGGAATTTAAATGTTTGGTCAAATATTTTACTGTTTGTAAATAAATGATTAATGTACTTATTAGTAGTCAATGTTTTCTGTCTCACTCACTAAACCTGTGAACCTGCATCAATGTTACAATAATGCAGTACGTACACAGAATCATGGAATAATATAGAAATAAAAAAATATGGCACATATTTACCTTGCCTTCTTTTAGAAGCTCACCCATTTAATACTTGTCTCTGCTCTTTTCTACTAACTCTACTAACCTTCCTCTTGAAATACTTGTCCAAAGCCCATTTAAACTTTTTAAATCAACATACACCATCCTATCAGATAGTGCATTCCAGATCATAATAACATGCTGGAGAGAAAAGTCTCATCCCCTCTTTTTTTCATCTGCTACTTCAGTCTATATCATCTGGTTAATAACCCTTCTAGCTCTTATGTATGAAATGTAGGTTAGATAAAATACATGTACTTGTTGGAATAAAATAATGAAAGATACAGATGATTTGCAATGGAGGCTTACCAGACGTAGTCTTAAATAGAGATTTATTAAGAAGAATAAAATACTGTCCTTTAAGAACTAAAACTCAGGAGCTATAGTCCATCCAAAAGTATAAATTGTATGAAAAATATATATATTATTTATTCCATATTTTGTTTTACAGCACATTAAACAGAGTAGAATGGAAATAGATGCAAAGGTACATAATTTCAGCAGAGGTCTTTATATTTTATCATTGCAGTGTTCCTCATTCCTTTGAAGTTATTCAGACACAAATGATGCATTACAATCACAGTTCAAAGGTTTTATTAAATTTCTTGTGACTCAGTGCTTTAGGTTTAATCAAGATTTCTCTCAACATGTCAAAGATAACAGCAGAGTTATTATACTGTAAAGCAAGTTCCAGTTCCTAATCAAATATTTTTAAGGGTATTGCTTTTGAGTATTTACTCCAGATCATTTTGACAAGTTCTCATTATAAATCCATTTTAGTATTTAGTACTTAGAAATTGAACCCTTCTGCGATAATTTAAATATCTGTTTCTTCTTCACTCTCATATGTACAAGCACTACAACCAGACACCATTTCCACATTTTGATTATGTGTTTTATTTTATTATTCAAATTTATTGTGGCAAAGATCAAATTGTTAGATGTCTCTCACCTGACATTCATTACACGCTATTATCAGATGCGCATAATAACTATTATAAGTTAACCATTATTAAGCAGCAAAATATGAAAACAGTTGAATATTGAAAAGATGCAGAAAATTCTTTAATCTGGTGTAGATCTACAATTATTTGCTGAACAAGTGTAAATACTTATATTGAAAATTGAAGCAGCTGTAAATGTTGGAAATCTGTGTAAAAATATAAGATACTGGAAATGCTCAGCAGGTCAGGCAGCATCTGTGGAAACAGATTTAGCATTTCCAAGCCTGAAACCATTTGTTCAAGATTTCAGATCTTCCTTTCTGTAACCGGGTGACTGTCGGATCTTATTCAGTATTGTTAAAAGTGTACTTAGGCATCCATCTGGGTAATGTTAGAATAGTTGTCTGTGCATTTAAGGGGAGACGGTGATGTCATTATGCACACACGGGATAGTGGGGAGACCATTTTGCTTTCTGCTGAAGACGTGGTAGGGCGTTGGAATTGGGTTCCTTCCAGAGTGCGCTGGGCATGGTGAGGAAAGGTGAGCATTAATTGACAATATCCGTGTGAATTCATTTATGCTTGTTGGCGGATCAAGAATATCGGTGATTTGACATGTGTTACATGCGGATGCTTTGGATTTCCATGAGTGAAGAAATCGACACTGGGTAGCATGGCTTATACAAAGTTCCTCACCAGTCAAGTAGCCAGTCTTCCTGTAATTTAACTACCAGGGAATATCTTGTAAAAGTTGTGTCAAAGTGAACCTTTTGTCTAACTTTATTGTATCAGGACTGATTGTGCATGTAACCACGTAACGTGAATGTTTAGTCTCTGTTCGGAAGTTCAGCACGTGTGTATGTCTTAGATGAGATGTATTAGCTTACATTTTTCGCTGTTATGTATAAGATGCAGGGTGGGTGGGATTCTAATGTTGTTTGTATTGTGTTCCTTCAGGATTGCCACTACCGGATTAGTTCTGGTATTTTTATACTGCAAACGCAATTCTGTCCATACACAAGGGTGTGGATCGAAAGTTAAACTGAGATTGTAATGGCAAGAACTTGTTGTAAATTCGTTCGTTTTGTTTAGCGACCCTCTTCTGGCACTTAAACACCTAAGAAAGATAAAGGAATTAAAACCCGAAAAAGTATTTGTTGTCCTGAGTGTGTACTTTTCCCCAGGCTACATTTCTATGGATGCTGCCTGACCTACTGAATGTTTCAAAGCATCTTTATTCCTACTAAACGTTTTGCTTTTCTGAGTGAAACTCTGACATTTGGTGATGTTGTAGCCATTGGTTTAGTTGTGGTTACATACTCCAACCTATTGTTAATCTCTTCAATTTAATGAAGATTAAAATCAATAAGAAGTCCACCGGGTGGTGACATATGATTTATAATTCACAAGAGAACTGAGAATGCTTTGAGTGGTGTCATAATTTACCAGGGATTTTAAAATTCCAAAATAAAGACATGGATATTTTGTCTAAGTATAACTCTCAATGATGAACTCCATCACAGTTTATCACGTAGGCTTGAAAATGTGGTAATATTTAATACTGATGATTCAACAATTGTAATCAAAACAATTACTGAAAATTGATTCAGAGAACCATACACCTTCCTCAACACTCTATCTACTTGCGTTGTCACATTCAGGGAGCTAAGGTCTCTCTTTAAATTAATCCTTGTAAGGTCCCTGTCATTCTTTCTATATGTCCTATTATACATGTGCACTTGTCTAGATTAAATTCCATCTGTCATCAATATGCCTGTCTTCTTAGCTAATCTATGTCATTCTGCATCCTTTGACTACCTTCCTCACCCTTCACAGCTTGGCCATTTTTTTTTCTGTAAACCTACTAATCACTCCACCTACATTTTTATCCAGTCCACCAAGTCACTATGGATCCCATGTGATTCCATGTCCTGGATCAGCATATCACAAAGAATATTGTCAAATTCTTTATTAAAGTCCATGTATGTACCATCCACTACCAAACCCTCATCGGTCATCTTTGTCATCTCCTCAAAAAAACTCAGTCAAGTTTGTAAGATATGTCCTCACCCTGCAACCATGCTAACTATCCATAATAATCCTATGTTTTTCAAAATGAGAGTAGATACCATCTCTAAGAATTTTCTCCGATAAGTTTCCTACCACAGATGTAAGGCTTGCTTATAACTTGCTGAATTATCCATATTTCCCTAAACAAAGGGACAACTAGCTATTTTCCAGTCCTGAGGATTAAAAAAAAATTCTGACGTGGAAGGTGTGAAATTACGGGATAATTTTTAATGGAGGTTGCATAGCAAGCAACAGGTTGTTAAGATAGCCTCAGATTTGGCTAAACAAACCTTGCTACATGTGATAAGGATAAGATGCATGAGGATTAAGCCACATTTGACATCACTGCCCTCAGCCTGTTGCCATACAGATCAGAGGTCGCACTGAAGCATTCAGATTCAGATTCATTTATGCAATTAACTTCGAAACATGCACTCAGCTGAGTGTATGTTCATGATCTTCTGCTGCTGTGACTCATCCACTTCAAAGTTTGACTTGCTGTGCATTTACCAGGATGGTCGTCTGCACACCACTATAGTAAAGTGTGGTTATTTGAATTACTGTCGCCTTCCTATCAGCTTGAACCAGTCTGGCCATTATCCTCTGACCTCTCTCATTAACAAGGCATTTTTCACCCACAGTACTGCTGCTCACTAGATTTTTTTTTTGCACCAGTTTTTTGTAAACTCTAGAGACTGTTGTGTGTGAAAATTCCAGAAGATTTGCAGTTGCTCAGATGCTCAAATCATCCCGTCTGCCACCAACAATCTTTACACGGTCAAAGTCACTTAGATCACATATCTTCCTCATTCTGATGTTTGGTCTGAACAATAACTGAACTTCTTGACCATGTCTGCATGCTGTTATGCATTGAGTTGTTGCCATATGATTGACTGATGAGATATTTGCATTAACAAGCAGGGGTACAGGTATACCTAATACAGTGGCCACTGAGGGTACAGTGAAGTACATCATTCGTGTTAAAAGAAACGCAGTCGATCGGATCTTATGTGATCCAGCCATTCAATATGTCCACCACCACTGCAGAAACTAGTCAAGGCTTCCTTGACCCTCTACTCCATCTCGCTGAGTACAGGTGCCCCCCAGGGCTGTGTACTCAGCTTGCTGCTGACTCACTGCCAGATCCAGCTCTCACCATATTATCAAGTTCGCTGATGATACAACAGTTGTTGGCCTCACCAGCAACAATGATGAATCAGCATACAGAGAGGAGATAGATAGGCTTGTCAAATGGTATGAGAATGATTACGTGGACAAGACAAAAGAGATGATTGTGGACTTCAGGAAGGTGCAGGTTGATCACCCCTCCTGCACATCAGTGGCTCTGCTGTGGAGAGAGTGAAGAGCACCAAGTTCCTTAGCGTGCATATCAAGGTTCAGGGTTCAAGGAACATGTATTATCAAAGTATGTATGCAGTATACAGCTCTGAGGCTCGTCTTCTCCAGACAGCCACGATACAAAGAAAAACTATGGAAAACATTCAAAGAAAAACATCACCACCAGATGCAAGAGAAAACACCAACATATCACACAAAGGCAGCAAGACAGAATGGGTGAAAACATAGAATAGAATAGAAAGGCATAGCGCTGAAAGAGTCCAATTTGAACTACTGTTTGATCCACAAATTGCTGAACTTCGGTAACATCCTCCAACAACATAACAGATGATCTAACCTGGCCCCACAACGTGTCAAGCAGCATCTACACTTGCTGAGGACATTGAGGGATGCAAGGCTGCCCACTCCATTCTAACAACTTTCTACGTGAGTACCATAGAAAGTATCTCATCCAGCTGCATTATTGATTAGTGAAGAAGCTGCAAGGTATCAGACGACGAAACCCTACAGAGGACAGTAAAAACTACCAAGAGAATCCCCAGGGTCTCCCTCCCGTTGTGACGTTTATCGGGAGCATGTTATATGAAGGACCAAAAACTTTGTCGAGGATCCCACAATCCATATGACCCACTATATCTGGAAGGAGGTCCAGGAGCATCAGGACTAGCACTGTCAGACTGGATAACAGCTTCTTCCATCATGCCATGAGACAAATAAATACCCTGCCACCAGCAAAGTCTTGGCTCTAGGACAGTGAGCTGTTTACTATTTACCTGCGCTGCACACTAAATGTACTTAAAATTATATTCTATTAACTTGTTTGTGGTAATATTTTATTTTGTGCTGTGGGTGACATACCATAGTGCACCATGGTCAGGATGGTCATTGTTTTGTTTAATTGTATCTACTGTATGTACAGTCAGATGACAATAAACTTGAATTTGAAGAATACCTCCAGCACCTCAAGATGGAGACACAGTCATTCAAAAGTTTGTCTTCAAGCCTCATATCATCCTGTCTTGGAAAATTATTGTTAACTTTCATTGTTGCTGTGTGCATGATTCCTGACATTGCACATGAGCACTGTATAGTAAAATAAAGATATCATTTTCACACACGCATCAGAGGTTCAAGAAGGCAGACGCTCAAGGACAATCAGCGATGAGCAATTAATGCCTGCAATGCCATGGCACTATGAAAGGATAAAGTCAGATACTTGGGCCTGGAATGTGGATCTACCCAAATATATGCCTGGCATATTAGCAGATCTGGATAGTCCATCTGCATGGCCAACTGACTCTTTCCATCCTGCATAACCTCCACCATCAAATCACCACCAGCAATAGATGCAGAGAAGGCAATTGTATGGTTGTGAATTTGTCAACTGCAGTACATATTTGATTTTGCTACTAGTAAGTTCAGCTTCCTTACTTATAAAATTCTTCACAAGCTCGAGTGGATAGATCTGTGGCCAAGATTAATATAACCACCATTTATTCACAAACACTATAATGTCAATGTCTTCTTCTGTCAAACTAAAATGTTTCACATCTTGTATGAATAATAATATTAACACAGAAAGCACAGTAATTACATTAAAGCACAGCTGGAAGTCATATTGATTCTAGAATCCTGATAAGCAATTATTATTATTTCAGAATTAATACTTGGGATAATTTCTATTTACCGAGAGCTTGAAAAGCTTTATATGCTGTCTGAATGTTGAAAAAGGTTGAAAGGTGAACCAATTTGTTCTTGCATTGCCAGACTCTGTAGTTCAGGAAAAGCAATTTGCATCAAAAACGCATAATTTCCACCTCAAACATCTTCCCATCACTTTTGCATAACATCATTGTCCATGAATGTGGCCAACAGCTGTTTCCAGCTGTTCTCCTTCATCAGCCAAAGAGGAGCGACTCTTCAAAAACAACACTGGAAAATATTATTAAAGCACTCGCTAGTTTTTGTCATACTACTAAATTTATAATACTTCAACACATTCTTTAAACTACCCTTTTCTCATATTCAACATACAAACTGGCTAGAAAGTTTATTGTTCAATTCAATTTTGTGTTATAGTTTGAAGGTAATAAAAATATGAATCACTAAAAGCAACTGGCCCTTCATTTCATGCATTGG
This sequence comes from Mobula birostris, assembly GCF_030028105.1. Taxonomy (NCBI): domain Eukaryota; kingdom Metazoa; phylum Chordata; class Chondrichthyes; order Myliobatiformes; family Myliobatidae; genus Mobula; species Mobula birostris. Next base: position 76,243,380 of record NC_092373.1, on the reverse strand, counting down.
GAAGTTCTATCATAGTACTCCACACTTATCACAGGCATTCGTGTAGAATCTATTGCATGTTTAATAGATTTGTCAGAGTATAAAATTCCTGGTACATTGAAACTGCACGTTTCCAGAAACCACAAGGGTCTTGAATCCAGAAGAATATCTATCTTAACAATAGAAGAAGGAGATTAAATAAATGGGCCTGTTCTTTCCTAAACCACGATCAGGGGTTTTACTACTGAAATGCTGGTTAGAACACATCTGTCAAATTCTCTCTCAAATTTGTCCATTCTAATAAGGTTAATCCTGACTTCTACAGTCTCACCACACAACTGAAGCATTGCATCCCAGGTGCTAATCTGATAAACCTCTTTTTAGGGCCTGACATTATTCCTGAAGTGTCATTTCCAGAAATATGCTCCATCTGAGGCTAACTGATAGGTTACAAAGCCTTCATATAATTTTCTTTGTTTGTAACTAAACCAAAAAAAAAGATTTCTGAATGCTTTCTCAGTCTTTCCTGCCAATTTAAATATTTCTTGTGCCTTTGAAATTGTTCTGTTAATTCAGACGGTCTCCCCTTATTCTTCCCAGCAGAACATATCCTTTTATATGTTTTACGGTTACCTGCCATTGGTCTGCACATGCTGTTGTCTGTCTACACTTTTCCTAAGTCAGTTACTAATGAGTTACGTTTCTCAAATTCATAACATTTACAAGCTTTGAGGTTATGCCCTCTACACCCAAACCCAGAATGCTAATAAACTGATGGTCCAAATACAAACATCCAGGAACATCTCAATTTTTGAAAAACAAACCTTACTTCTGCTTAAAAATAATAAACTTTCATGACATTTATCAGTGTTAGTAAGCCTGATCCTGATTCTGATTCTAACGTCCATTACCAATTTCTGCTTTTATCAACAACCCGGTATTTATACAGCACCTGTGCCTCTTTAACCTTACAGACTTTCAATTAAGGTAAGCTTTGCTGGCTTTCAGGTTTACTTTCAGCTATTTATAGTACTTTATTAGCCCCCTTCTGAAAGTTGAAACATTAAATAAGTCTTAACTACTGTCTCCAGAACAGGCAGGGTTTGGAGAGAATAGACCATGTGCATACAGATGAGGTTAGTTTAAATTGGCACCATGATCAGTACAGACATGGTGGGTGAAGTGCCTCTTCCTGTACTGTAGTGGTCTATATTTTATGTTCTATGGAATGCCTGCTGCAGAGCCCAATACATAAAAAGGCAAAATTAATCTTGGATGTACTTCAAAGATTAGAGCATCAAGATTTCTGTGAGCTGATCCAACAGATAACAACATAGCAAACTTAAGCAATCTCATTATTCATTGCATTCTCAAGCCTCCAGCAGCTCTGATTCCCACAGGATTATGCAGCTGTGTTACTGAGTAATCCCCAGAAGCACTTGAGTCCAAATCGACATTAAACCATAGAAAAACAGATGAATCTTTACACACAATGATTTAATTGACTTAAATCATACATCACAAATGGGCACATGGAAAGCTATCAAAGCAATTGCTTCACAGTATGGCACGACACAACTATCTTTAGATTCCTGTGTCATTGGTGATCATTACACATCCTTAAATGTCCTTGGGAGGATGGCGGAAAATGCCTTCCATGAACCTTTGAAGCTGAGTTCAAGACTTGGGAGTATCTGCCTGTTCCAAGAGCAGGTCTAAGGACTCAGTTGTGTTCAGAATGCTGCTGTTAGCGTCTATTGTTAGCATGAGGTGTGTTTTTTTATCCCTCTTTCTCTGCACCGTGGTTATGGGCTTTCTTTTTTTTATTGGGTTCTTCAGGTTTCTTGCTTTGTGGCTGCCTGTAAGCAAACAAATCTCAAGGTGTAGAATTTATACATTCCTTGATAATAAATGTAGTTTGAATCTTCGAGTCTTGAATGTAGAACTTTTTTACGATTTCTAATGCAAAGGATTCAAAGGTTCATTTATTATCAAAGTATACAACTCTGAGATTCTTCTCCAGTACAACATGAGAGTTTGATTAATCTTACTGCATATTATATGCACAAAGCTTTATGAGCTACACTTCAATAAAGTCATTAAAAGCTGACTGTGCCAATGGCGTATGTGGCCAACATGTTCACTTTGTATGAGGTCACATCTGCAGCCACTCATTTCAGACTATGGGAATCCAAGATATTATATTAAGGGGAAACCCTTTGTGAAAAGGCTTCAACATCTGTGACACATATTACATCAAAGAATAATAAATTATTGACACTGCACAGTCGACAATTTGTCAATATAGTCCACTTCAAATTGTGTAAAACAGTAGCCTAATAAACTGTGTTTATTAAAGTTGAGGCAGTATAGAATGGCAGAATAAATTGTGAGGTACTGTTTTGGGAAGTTCCTTTAATAGGCACCTTAGGCACCCAGCAGAGTGAAATTTGAGTGATCACATGGCACACAAACCTTCTAATTTAAGTCTAATAGCGTTTTTTTTCCCCCCTCTTACCTATTGATGGTGTAAAGGAGGCCATTGTGTCAACTGGATCCAAATCAGTTCCAAGAGGACTAATCTCATTAGTCCCATTCCTTCTTTCCTCGTTGTTTTGCCCTATGGTCTCTCACACATGCAGGACAACTCCTACATTAGAACATAATTTACAGGTTCATTAACCTGAGATGTGGGAAGTAAACAGGACACTCAGGGAAACCCAACTGCAAAGTTTACACCAGGGGTTCACAAGTTTTTTTATGCCATGAACCCTTACCAGTAACCATGGACCCCTGGTTGGGAACTGGTGTACACAGTCAATGTCCAATGTCAGGAAGGCTCTCAGATACTGATAAACACACTGTCACACCAATTCCTACATCGTGGCCCATTGTGGCCTTCAGGATGAAAATGAAGGAACCATTCCTTATATTCTGCCTGGGGGGTCTCTGACACAATGCCACGAATATTTTTTCAGTTTTAGAAAACTTCTCGACTTTCTCCATCCAGCAGCTGTCTTTCATCTTCATACACCCCCACCTTGCTCTACCTGTTGTTTTTACTCTTCTTCTTTATCCTCTCTCTTTGTCTATCATTCACCTGCCACAGAATTCCAACTCTTCCGCCATTCACGTCCTCTACCTGGCACCACTTGCCTGTCATTTCCATCCCTCCTCAGTCTGCTAATCACCTTGGAAGCCTTTATTACCAATCTCCTTCTCCTCTAGGCTAGCCATCACTCCTCTGCACTCTCAATCCTCAGGCGGGGTTTGGATCTAGAATATTGACAATATCGTACCTCCTCCAGATCAACTGACTGTGTTCTTCCAGCAGATTGTGTGCGGCTTCAGATTCTAGGTAGCCTTCAACCTGATGGCATGAACAACGATTTCTCTAACTTCTACTAATTTCTTCCCCGTCCCCGTTCGTTCTTTTTCCATTCCCCATTCTGGCTCCCTCCTTACCCCTTCGTTTCTCCTCACCTACCTATCACCTCCCTCTGGTGCTCCTCTTCTTTCTCTTTCTTCTATGGTCCACTGTCTCCTCCTAACAGATTCTTCCTTCTTCAGCTATTTACTTCATCCACCTATCACCTTCCAGCTTCTAACCTCATCCTTCCTTCCGTCACTTCCCACCCACTTGCTCCTCACGTGGTTTCATTTATCACCTGCCAGCTTGTACTCCTTCCCCTACCCCCACCTTCTTATTTGGACTTCCTCCTTCCTCTCCACTCCTGATGAAGGGTCTTAGCCTGATTGTTTATTCTTCTCCACAGATCCTGCCTGGGACTTGCTGGGATCCTCCAGTATTCTGTCTCCACTGCTCTGCAGTCTCTTGCATCTCCTCACATTCTTGAAGCTGCATTGCTTTAATTGGTATCTGTGACCCTGCTGTTTCTGTGATTGATGATTAAATCTCCTCCATTATTGCACTGTTATGTTGCAAGTGGCTGAGAATAATTCTGAATACTTTGAGCTAAATTGTAAGACTTCCCATGGCTTGTCAAGATATCTGAAATAGTAGTTAAAGCATGAACTCCAGGACTGTTCTCTCTGACTGAACATGCCATTAACATTGGGCAAACAAAGGCAACTTTAATACTTGAAGATGCATCTTAGCTTGTCTAAGTAACCATGGTTCTGGTGATTGGTACAAGAAGAATGCATTATGAGTGCTGGCTGTGAAACTGCCTTTAGCCTGCATGGTACCTTGCAAACTCATGTCATCATGAAGTTTTGACCAGAAGCCAATCTGACCACAAAGATACCACTATTCATCCCGTATGCTTTGAAAATCCTACAAGGCAATGAATTAGATAGTCCGTCAGTGCTCAAGTGTGAAAGGAAATGAGTTGTTCCCCTTACGAAAGTGACCATCAATCTTCTGTTTGACAAACCAGCTAATTGATTAGGGCTACAATGTGCACTAACCACTTGAAAGGAACTAGAAGCAGAAACACTGAGGCCTGTTGTCTCCTTGCCTGGCAGTGGTTGTTCACTCCCACTGAGTGTTTTCTTAAAGCCAAATTGTCTGGAAGTCGCAATCCTCATCTTCAGCAGCTCAGAGGAGTCATTAGAACCTGGAGTTGTAGATATCCCAAGCGCTACAGAGCTCTGTTTTTTTTCTGAGATTGCCTCCTGTTTTGTGTTTCCTCTTCTCCATCTAAACGGAAAGTATGAATTTTAAGATGATGAGGGTTTAAGTTTGTAACTCCAAACATTAAACTAATTGAAAGCAAGGCAAGGGACAAGGGAGCCAAGAGATGTGTGTTTTAATTAATCTTTACTTTGTGAGTCCTGCGTTTATCACGTGGTAGTATGATGACGAATACCACTCAGATAGTTCATATGTGTAACCATGATGAATTATTTAAGCAAAGAAAGCTTAATCAAACAATCTATTTACAATATTACTGAAATATTAAATACACAACACATCTCCCTGCTGAGCAATAAACTCTAACTCAATATAGAGTGCACCCTACTCATCTACATTCTTGGGATTCAGAAACCTCCTCTGTGATGGTAGTAGGAGCTGAGTCTGGGACTGCAGGGAGTGGTCCTGACAGCTCTGGACATGTTATCACCCCAAACAGTGCATAGCAAGCTTCACTGGACAATGTGGATCATAATGTGTGAGTACAGTATCTGACGTCACCACTTACTTTGTCTTTGTCCATTGCCATGTTTTTCCCAAACCATAGCAATGAGTTCAAAGGGTGGAGCACAGTAGCCAGGTTTGGCAGGGACCTGTTATTGTAATTGACAAATCCTGAAAAGGACTGCCACTGTGATATGTCCTTTGGCCTTGGGGCAGCCACCACTGCTTGAATGTTCTCAGCATACTTGTGTAATCCTAGTGTGTCAATAGTGTAACCACAGTAAGTGATGTTTGGTTTAAAGAATTCATATTTGTTGCATCATGCCTCAGATCCTACCCACCATTGGTTTGGTGGGTTTAAGAGGGATCAAGATGTCTCCAGCTCACAGTGCTCTCGTAGACTAGGGCAGGGGTCCCCAACCTTTTTGGCACCGCGGAGCGGTTCAATATTGACAATATTCTTGCAGACCAGCCAACGGGTGGGGGTGGTGTTAGTCAATAGTGGGCGTGACAGGGAATGAGGGAAGGTGCAGCTGACTCATATCGTTTCATATCGCCAAATCATATCGTTTCTTCGTGGCCCGGTGGTTGGGGACCACTGGAGTAGGGTTACAACAGTAGCCCAAGTACCATAGTTATAGAAATTGTGATTTGATGATGAGTGAGTTAGGACAGACAGGATGAGTGTGTAGTGTATATAGAGAGAGGCCTTCACAAGAGAAGGTGTGATGTCTCAGTATTGGGTAGAGATGCATTAGAACTATTACAGAATTCATTTAATGACAGACTTACTGATGAGGAATATGAATTTTGGAATACAGAACATTCCACAGCTAGAATTTCAGGGACAGAAATCTGGAGGCAGTAAATTCTAAAGAAAAGTAGAAAATACTGGAAAAACTTGACTTCAGTAGCAAGAGTTTTGTGTTTGTGACTCTTGTCCGCAACTGGAAAAGAGAAAGATGCAAGTTTGCAGTGGTGAATGCAGAGGAGTGATACGTAAAACAAAGGGAATGGCAGTGATAGGGTAAGTTAAAATGGCTTAATAGGTGAATGGGGATAATTATAAGCACATCTATGAACAAGCTGGATTGATGTGTGTCAGATTAAACGAATGGAAAATGCTGGAAAAAGTAGGTAGGTCAAGTAAACACTGGTGGAAAGAGAAATGATGTTTCAGATGATTAACTGTTGACTATTTCTCTTTCCATAAATGCTGTCAATATGCTGAGCCTTTCCTGAAATTTCTGTTTTGTTTCCAATTTACAGCATCTGAAGTTTTTATTTTTTTTTATTTTCTGGTAAGATTAAGGCATTAAAGGTTATATAACCAGGGCAGGTAAATGGAGTTAAGTTGCAGATGAGTGTTAAATGGAGTTAAGTTACAAATAAAAGTTCAGGAGTTTGTGATGGCAGAATGAATGAACTGTTCATGTTCCTCTATTCATAATGCTGAAAAGAACTCTTCTGGCAGTGAATTTTTCCTCAGCAGAATTCAATTGGAATTGGTGCAATCAGGATTCAAGCCCCTGAGATGTGGCAACTTCACCTGACTTCCAAAGAATGTCTCTACTGCGCAAGTATATTATAGTACATGTGTGGTGTATGAAAAGCTGTGATGTTGAGACTGTTTACATATCTAAAGATTGTTATTTACAGAATGGTTAAAATATACCGTAGGTATATACCCCACTATCAAAACAGGGGCAATTTATTCAGTAAGTGATACAAACTACAAGTTGAAAGGATGTGAAGGCACTGATTATGTTGAATGATCATCGCCCCAACAGAATGTTAACCAATAACATAAATCATTGCATTGGTGGCTATTTCCAGGCTCATAGTTAATGCACATGACTTAAAGTCTATTTCATATTTAATTCCTATAATTTCTTTTGTTCATTTAGTCAGTTGCTGTTTCTGTGTCTAAGAATTGAATATATTTGCAACCTTGAATATTTTCCATTTAAACAGCTTCAAGCCAAATTTAACACAGTGAGGGACCTACAGAAATATGACAAGTTTATAATTTATTGATCTTTATGTGATATTAATGGATTTTTGTTCTATTTATCTGAGACTACAGTTTTTAGTGCAAGTATGATTGAATAAGAGAAAGTGTGTTGATTTAGAAAGGGGAGATGAGACAAGATAATGCTGACAGTATTGGAAATAGATTCAGCATTATGTAATCCATCAATATGCAATGAACGTAAACTAAGTAACAAAGAACTCACCTCAGTGAAAGATAAGATTAGATGACATTGGCAATTTTGGACATTTTTAAAAGTAGAAGGATTGTTCAGTGAAGTCCTGAACATTAATTTTAGAAGTCAGTACAAGAGAAAAATGAGGAGTGGAAGAATATCCACAATTTTGAAATACATTGTTAGAGTAAATTAATGAAAATAATGGTGCAAAACATCAATGGAAATGGCCAGAAAAATATACAAGACCACATATTTAAATTCTAATGAAACTATAGAGTGCAAGAAAGGACTGATAGGTATAGGACAATGAAAGGCTACAATTGAAGGCTTTTGGATGCAAATGATCAGAGAAAGGCCACTTAATTTTAAGCACATTTATGCAAATTTTCCACTTGAATTCTCCAAATTTATACGGTAATCATGACAAGACACTACCATGACGTTCAGAGAAGTTGGGAAAACTCTGCAAGATTTCAGGCCAATGACAGAACTATACATCATTGATGTGGACCCAGTGTGAGGTTAGTGTATTACCTTCAATATGGAACTCATCCAAAACTTACAATGATATCAACCCCTTAAAACCATTGAATTGCATCATCATGAAATTGTAAAGTGCAGAAAATAACATTTTGTAACCCAGGTTAATTAAACCCAAAGTTGTAATGTTAGAAAGTTCTACCTGCAGAGGAATAAAAACAAGGTTTACTGATTTTTAAGAAGAGAGAATTTGGGGGAAAAAATGCTATATGAGGGCAGGGCAGGCTAGACACAGGACAGAAAAGGAGAGAAACGCAGCAACAATTAGAAGCTGAAGACAAGAACTGTTAAGAGTGGAATTAGTAGTGAGTATCTCTACCCTACTAATTTGAAAACCTCAGAGTAAAACCCCTGGAGGAGAAATAATAGCGATAAAAGATTATTGAATACAGCTATGTAGGCTCTCAGTATACTAGATGGACTGTTAACTGTTGATCGCTTATTAGCAAAATGGCTTCTCTGAAGTGTTATATTAAAATAGCTTCTCATAGTGTTAACTACTGAGCAAGGGGTTCTCTGTAACCGCAATGTTTGGGTTATATAGGGAGATAATGGAAATTGTATTCATTTGTTAGCCAATGGAAGTCATGTTCTGTTATCTTGTGTATGTGTGCTGAGTTGAGGAGCGCGGGCTTTTTCGGGAGGTGAGCAGACAGGACGGACGTGTGTGGAACGGACAGCGGTTCCAGGGCGGTGGACACCGGACCTCGGGGGTTCGGAGGGAGACCGGAGTCTCGGAAGGACGCTGTGGATGAATCATTGGGCGACTCACACCTTATCCGCACCAAAGCAATTGCACTGTTTGGCAGGGTTGACGGCTATTCACCCTAGGCAATGGGGGGGTGGGGGTCAGTGGGACAAAGACCGTTACAGCTATAACATGCAGCAGCTATAATGAGACAATATCGGCAGAGACCGGTGTCCAAAATCCCTACCATGTAGTGGGGAATTAGTTCTGCAAAATCATACCAATCGATTTGGTCAAGTTTTTGTACAAGTTTGTGAACTTTCTTTCTGTGGATGATAAACTGTTTCATCCAATGAACTAAGAAACATGATGGCGAGCCACCCAAGATGAAAAACCAGTGTGGAAATTAAATTTATAATGATGCAGAGGATTTAATACGGGTGGATGTATAAGTTTATTTTCATTCGAAGAATCCGAATTTGATTTTCTACAAGAACAGATTATTTTTGCAAAGACTTTGATAAGTTACTGAATGAGATTTACTTTGTTTAAGAGTTGATATGTTGGAGAATTGTCATGAAAGGGGTTAAACTGTGTATATATCATTTTTGAATTTGTATTTAAATTTGTAGATATATTGCCTAGAACAGAAACTGAAGTTAACTATAATACTTGAGAATAGGAAATATATTTGGTTTTCTAACTAACTAGGGATAATTAAAAAGGAAAGTTTAGTCTCTAAACTTGTAGATAGGGAATAACACTGGATCTAATTAGAGAAATTGGAGTACAAAGGTTATTCTAATGAATATCACTGACTCTAACTAAATAGGAATTTGGTTTTTGCTGGTTTTCTTGGAACATAAACAGGATGTTTGAATTTTGTATTGTTCTTGCTCATGTAAATATTTTGTACATATTGCTTTTTTCCTTGTAAACAAAACCTTATTCCCAGAAGTGTGTGGTTTCTATTCAATGCCTCCTTCCAATACCTAGAACCTTCTGATGGCCTACTAGCACCTAGTGCAATTTGATTTTCTCAGAGTGCGGTGACTAGTCACACATGATAAGACTGGCATTACGCAGGTGTTACAATTCTGTCCAAGAAAGCAGTTTGTATAGATCCAATTTCCTTTGAAAGTTGCTGTTGAAACTTGCTTCCATTGACCTTTCAGGAAAGGCATTTTAAAGAGAAGCAGCTTCTAATTACAATCATCTATGGCCTCTGGTCATCAATTGTTTACTCTATCCAACCCTCCATGTGGGTACTGCCTGATCTTGTCTCCTGTGTTTCACCATTATTCAATGCAGACAATAAAAAGGACTTTTATCTATGATGGTGATGCTTGTGTGTTCCACAAACTAAAGTGTCCTGCCCTTTGTCTTGCTCTAAAAAGAAAGGAAGATTTACATTTTACAGCATATCATTTGAATGGCCCCATAGTGTTTTTACAGCAATCAAATACTCTTGAGCTATTGTCACTGCTGTAGTGTAAGAAATGTGTCACTAATTTCCAGCAACACACATAAAAGTTGCTGATGAACACAGCAGGCCAGGCAGCATCTCTAGGAAGAGGTATAGTCGACATTTTGGGCCAAGACCCTTTGTCAGGGAGAAAAAGAATGTGTGTATATGAATAAATAAATAACGGATGGGGTACGAGGGGGAGGTGGGGCATTAGCAGAAGTTTGAGAAGTCAATGTTCATGCCATCAGGTTGGAGGCTACCCAGACGGAATATAAGGTGTGGTTCCTCCAACCTGAGTGTAGCATCATCTTTACAGTAGAGGAGGCCGTGGACAGACATATCAGAATGGGAATGGGACGTGGAATTAAAATGTGTGGCCACTGGGAGATCCTGCTTTCTCTGGCAGACAGAGTGTAGGTGTTCAGTGAAACAATCCCCCAGTCTGCGTCAGGTCTTGCCAATATATAGAAGGCCGCATCAAGAGCACTGGACACAGTATATCACCCCAGCCGACTCACAGGTAAAGTGTCGCCTCACCTGGAAGGACTGTCTGGGGCCCTGACTGGTAGTGAGGGAGGAAGTATAAGGGCATGTGTAGCACTTGTTCCGTTTACAAGGATAAGTGCCAGGAGGGAGATCAGTGGGGAGGGATGGGGGGACGAATGGACAAGGGAGTCGCGTAGGGAGCAATCCCTGCGGAAAGCGGGGGGGGGAGGGAAAGATGTGCTTAGTGGTGGGATCCCGTTGGAGGTGGCGGAAGTTACGGAGAATAATATGTTGGACCCGGAGGCTGGTGGTGTGGTAGGTGAGAACCAGGGGAACCCTATTCCTAGTGGCGTGGCAGGAGGATGGAGTGAGAGCAGATGTACGTGAAATGGGGGAGATGTGTTTGAGAGCAGAGTTGATGGTGGAGGAAAGGAAGCCCCTTTCTTTAAAAAAGGAGGACATCTCCTTCATCCTGGGATTAAAAGCCTCATCCTGAGAGCAGATGCGGCGGAGGTGGAGGAATTGCGAGAAGGGGATAGCATTTTTACAATAGACAGGGTGAGAAAAGAAATAGTCCAGATAGCTGTGAGAGTCAGTAGGCTTATAGTAGACATCAGTGGATAAGCTGTCTCCAGAGATAGAGACAGAAAGATCTAGAAAGGGGAGGGAGGTGTCAGAAATGGACCAGGTAAACTTGAGGGCAGGGTGAAAATTGGAGGCAAAGTTAATGAAGTCAACGAGCTCAGCATGCGTGCAGGAAGCAGCGCCAATGTAGTCATCGATGTAGCGAAGGAAAAGTGGGGGACAGATACCAGAATAAGTTTGGAACATAGATTGTTCCACAAAGCCAACAAAAAGGCAGGCATACCTGGACCCATATGGGTGCCCATGGCTACACCTTTAGTTTGGAAGAAGTGGGAGGAGCTAAAGGAGAAATTATTCAGAGTAAGGACTAATTCCGCTAGACAGAGGAGAGTAGTGGTAGAGGGGAACTGGTTAGGTCTGGCATCCAGAAAGAAGCGGAGAGCTCTGAGACCTTCCTGATGGGGGATGGAAGTATATAGGGACTGGACATCCATAGAAACCATAGAAAAACTACAGCATAGAAACAGGCCTTTTGGCCCTTCTTGGCTGTGCCAAACCACTTTCTGCCTAGTCCCACTGACCTGCACACGGACCATATCCCTCCATACACCTCCCATCCATGTATCTATCTAATTTATTCTTAAATGTTAAAAAATAACCCGCATTTACCACCTCGCCTGGCAGCTCATTCCATACTCCCACCACTCTCTGTGTGAAGAAGCCCCTACTAATGTTCCCTTTAAACTTTTCCCCCCTCACCCTTAACCCATGTCCTCTGTTTTTTTTCTCCCCTTGCCTCAGTGGAAAAAGCCTGCTTGCATTCATTCTATCTATACCCATCATAATTTTATATACCTCTATCAAATTTCCCCTCATTCTTCTATACTCCATCGAATAAAGTCCTGACCTATTCAACCTTTCTCTGTAACTGAGTTTCTCAAGTCCCAGCAACATCATTGTAAACCTTCTCTGCACTCTTTCAACCTTACTTATATCCTTCCTGTAATTTGGTGACCAAAACTGAACACAATACTCCAGATTTGGCCTCACCAATGCCTTATACAACCTCATCATAACATTCTAGCTCTTATACTCAATACTTTGATCAATAAAGGCCAATGTACCAAAAGCTCTCTTTACGACCCTATCTACCTGTGACGCCACTTTTAGGGAATTTTGTATCTGTATTCCCAGATCCCTCTGTTCTACTGAACTCCTCAGTGCCTTACGATTAACCCTATATGTTCTACCTTGGTTTGTCCTTCCAACGTGCAATACCTCACACTTGTCTGTATTAAACTCCATCTGCCATTTCTCAGCCCATTTTTCCAGCTGGTCCAAGTCCCCCTGCAGGCTCTGAAAACCTTCCTCACTGTCTACTACACCTCCAATCTTTGTATCCTCAGCAAATTTGCTGATCCAATTTACCACATTATCATCCAGATCATTGATATAGATGACAAATAACAATGGACCCAGCACTGATCCCTATGGCACACCACTAGTCACAGGCCTCCACTCGGAGAAGCAATTCTCTACTACCACTCTTTGGCTTCTTCCATTCAGCCAATGTCTAATCCAATTTACCACCTCTCCATCTATACCTAGCGAGTGTATTTTCCTAACTAACCTCCCAAGCGGGACCTTGTCAAAGGCCTTACTGAAGTCCATGTAGACAATATCCACTGCCTTCCCTTCTGCCACTTTCCTGGTAAAATGGTGAAAATAAAGCAGTAGGGGCCATGGGAACTTAAAATCATCGAAAAGTTTCAGAGCATGAGAAGTATCACGAACATAGGTAGGAAGGGATTGAACAAGGGGGGATAAAACAGTGTCGAGGTATGCAGAAACGAGTTCAGTGGGGCAGGAGCAAGCTGAGACAATGGGTCTACCTGGACAGGCAGGTTTGTGGATCTTGGGTAGGAGGTAGAAACGGGAAGTGCAGGGTGTGGGAACTATAATGTTGGTAGATCCCCTGAGCAGATAAAGTCGGTGATGGTGTGGGAGACAATGGCCTGGTGCTCCTTAGTGGGGTCATGATCAAGGGGTAAATAAGAGGAGGTATCCGCGAGTTGTCGCTGTGCCTTGGCATGGTAGGGGTCAGTACGCCAGACTACAACAGCACCCCCCCTTGTCGGCGGGTTTAATAATAAGGTTAGGATTAGTACGGAGGGAGTGGAGAGCAGAGCGTTCGGAAGGAGTGAGGTTGTAATGGGAACAAGGTGCGGTGAAGTCGAGACGGTTGATGTTCCGTCGGCAGTTAGCAATAAAGAGATCCAGAGCGGGGTGTCCATGAAGAGGAGGAGGGTTGAAGATGGGAGAAGGGGTCATCGGTGGGGGTGGGAGAGTCCTTGCCGAAGAAGAAGGGTCAAAGACAGAGCCGGCGGAAGAAGAGTTCAGTGTCATGGCGATCGCGGAACTCGCTGAGGTGTGGGTGAAGGGGGACAAAGGTGAGGCCCTTACTGAGGACAGAGCGTTCTGCCTCAGACAGTTGAAGGTCGATGGGGATGGTAAAGACCCAGCACGGATGAGAAGTGGGATCAGAGGGGGGAGGGGGGAGGCTGGTAGTGTCAGTGGAGAGGGGAGGGTTGGGGTGGGAGGAAGATGGAGCCCCTGAGGGCCCAGGAGTAGATGATGAAATGTGAGGGAGACGGGGTTGCAGATTGGTGGTGGGGGAAGGGGAGACGTGAGTCACAATAGCAGCACATGTTGACCCGGCCTGGAGTTCAAGGCTGGAATCTTGAGAGCTCGGATTCAAGGCTGGGTCTGGGTAGCCTGCAACCTGATGGCATGAACATTGACTTCTCAAACTTCCGCTAATGCCCCACCTCCCCCTCGTACCCCATCCGTTATTTATTTATTTATATACACACATTCTTTTTCTCTCTCTCCTTTTTCTCCCTCTGTCCCTCTCACTATAGCCCATCCTCTGGTTTCTCCCCCCCCCCCACTTTTCCTTCTCCCTGGGCCTCCTGTCCCATGATCCTCTCATATCCCTTTTGCCAATCAACTGTCCAGCTCTTGGCTCCATCCCTCCCACTCCTGTCTTCTCCTATCATATCGGATTTCCCCTCCCCCTCCCACTTTCAAATCTCTTACTAGCTCTTCCTTCAGTTAGTCCTGACGAAGGGTCTCGGCCAGAAACGTCGACTGTACCTCTTCCTGGAGATCCTGCTTGGCCTGCTGTGTTCACCAGCAACTTTGATGTGTGTTGCTTGAAATTCCAGCATCTGCAGATTTCCTCGTGTTTGCGTTACTAATTTCCATACAGTTCCATTTGTGGTGAAATTAGTTTTGGTGAAACAATGACAGAGGTCTTTGAGAAAGATTGGACAAATTGTAAATCACAAATTCCTTCACAATAATGAAAATAACTATTCCAAATTCTGCAGATAATAATATTTACTTAACATGTATTTATTTTTAAATTTTCAAGAAAAAACTTTGCAGCTGTAATTATGGCACAATTTTTCCACAGTTTTGTAGCTGTTGCCTAAATTTATCTGGTAAAATGCAAGAACTTCTTGAAAAAAACTTCAGCAAACTTCCTCTGTATACAGTATTTACAAGTACAGATCACAATGGCAGGAATCGTGTTGAAACTTTCCATAACAACAAGTTTTTTTATTCTATCATACTTGCTACTTGGGCCTTTCTTTAAAAAAATAAATTCAACTGATGATATATCCCAGAGATAGTGGCATTCTGAAATATACATTTTGGTTGACAGTTTTTCTCTTCTGTCAATTAATTCACACCCATTTTCATGGCAGAGAAGTTCAATATAGCCTAATGCTTCCATTAAAAATAAAGTTCTGAACTGATTTAATGCAATATTCAAACCGTCCATTTCCATCATATCAGTACACCAGTTTTATTTGTGTGTGTGACAGACAGAGGTACAAGGGCGATGTCAGAGGTGCGTTTTTCACATGGAGAGTTGTGGGTGCGTGGAATGCACTGCCAGTGAAGGTGGTAGAGGTGAATACAATTGGGCCTTTTTAGAGCCTCTTAGACAGGTACATGTAGCTTAGGAAAATAGAGGGCTATGCGGTAGGAAAACTCTAGGCAGATTTTAGTGTGGGTTACATGGTTGGCACAAGGTTCTGGGCTGAAGGGCCTGTAATGTGTTGTAGATATCTATGTTTCTATGTATTTTGGAGTTTTGTAACAGATCTGAGATCTTTACCTTGAAACATCTGTTTTTTTCCGCAATTGAACAAAGGATCTGCGAGTATATTGAAGGAGATGATGAATTATATCATAGCTGTCTGCTTTTGCTGAGAGTTGGCTCATATGAAAAATATGAGAAGTGGTCCCCTTATTCCCGAGTTGCATTGTGAACCTTCATTGTCAAAGACAGCGTTGTATATCAGAGACAGGCTGATGGAGGAAAGTTTTCTCGTAGATGCTTATCTTCTTGCCATAGGTTTGAAACCCAGCCTCCAATGGTTAGCCAATGCAAATATGGTCTGTAGATCTGTAGACTGCAGCAACTGAGGTTGGGTGACCTTAGTTCTGGAATGTTGAAGAGTTCACCATTGGTTGCAGGTTGATCAGCTATTGGTTATTGGTTTTGTAAGGTACAATACTGCTGTGAGAAAGACTGAAACCTGTTTTGACAATTCTACAGCATTGTTTAATGCAGATTTTCAATGAAATTGGGATCTCCTTTTGGACTTTTGGGATACCTTTTCCAAGATCTGGACTACCAACAGCAGGTAGCATCCTTGAAGATTTTTTGCAGTTCCTAGTCCATCACTGTTAACAGTGGAGGAAAAGCATTTGGAATGATATTTAGAATCTTGAGTCCACACATCTGTCCACCATAGAAACCCTATGTAAATGGCAGAATTGCCTCACAAACTACCCAACAATTCACCCCAGGCATCTTCTGTTCCATCTGTGGAAGAACCAATGGGATTTTCAGTCAAAACTCACAAAACCAGAATGTAAGAAATTCATCTTCAATCCCAAGGGACTGTGTGAAAAGGAATTCAGTATGTACTTCCCTAAAATGGCAAAGATAACATCAGGGCATAACACAGTATTTGGACAGAAAGCTTAACTGATAAGCTAATATATATGGTTGTAATATCTTTTGTCACACATCAAAGGTAGGTGACAGCCAAAAGGCTGTCTATTAAATAATGGATACAGAAGATTAATGGTGATATGACGATCTTTCCCTGTGATTATTAATGGTGTATAACCACCAGATATATCCTGTTTTTTGTAGAGTACTGAACTAATGGTGACTCAATGAGATACTATACACTGTGAGTGTTAGCCAACACCTGTTTTGTCTTATCTTCATGCGTTCTAATTCATCACTGTGGAAGTTTAACTATAGCTGAACTTTCAAAACTTATTATGGCAATCTACCAGTTTTATTTTCTGTGGGATACTTCAACCAAGCCTGGAGATTTTTACTGTACTTGCTAAGTGTGGAAGTTTTCAGATTGATTATGGAACTTCAGGGGACATTGAATCCCATCTTTTAAAACAGATTAACAGCAACAGTGTGGAAATATCATAACAATACTGGGAGATAAATTAACGAGTGATATTTTTCTTTAGAGCCAAAAATAGAGGAGACAAATTTCGTAAGTAAAAATGAAAAATAATGCAGGTGTTGGAAGTCTGAAAAAAACCTGAAATAATTTTAGTTTGAAAAATGCATAGCCAACAATCCTATCAACAACACATAACAAGGGATCTTCCTCCATTAGTAGAATTTGACCTGATGGGCACATCCCACAGCCTTACTATTACTATCACTAAATAGACAAAGAGACTGCTCTAACTCATTTGGCTTCACTATATCAGAGATATTCCCTTTGTTCTACTCATCCCTCCAACATCTTCTCTACTACTACAAAATAACTTGTATTCTGTCTTTCCAAAATCTGTTGCAGGCTCTGAATTAATGTTTTACTGAAAATATTTTAGGCTTATTGAAGTATATGTTTTGTTTAAAGTTGTAATGACTAGC
The DNA here is from genome assembly GCF_030028105.1 of Mobula birostris. NCBI lineage: Eukaryota > Metazoa > Chordata > Chondrichthyes > Myliobatiformes > Myliobatidae > Mobula > Mobula birostris. Next base: position 76,226,328 of record NC_092373.1, on the reverse strand, counting down.
ACCGGATCTCAAATACAAATTTCTTACTTACTATGGAGAAATATTATCCATTATGTTTCTTCAGATACATGAAATGTAAAAGAGAGGTGAGAGTAGATATCAGACTGCTGGAAAGGTAGTAATGGGGGACAACAAAATAGCAGATGAACTGAAAAACTATATTTCATCAATGTTCATTTTGGGAAACACTAGCAGACAGGTGGAAGCTCCAGGTGTCAGAAGGTATGAAGTGTGTGAGTTTACCATAACTAGAGAGAGGTTCTTGGGAAACTGAAAGGTCTGAAAGTAGGTAAGTCACCTGGATCGGATGGTGTATACCCCTGCATTCTAAAAAAGATGGTTAAAGAGATTGTGGAGGCATTGTTAATCATCTTTCAAGAATCACTAGATTCTGGAATGTTTCTGAAAGTCTGGAAAATTACAAATGTTGTTCCACTATTCAAAAATGGAGAGAGGCAGAAGAAAGGAAATTACAGGCCAGTTCGTCTGACCTCAGTGGTTGGGGAGATGTTGAAGTCGATTATTAAGGATAAGGTCACAGGGGACTTGAAGGCACATGATAAAATAGGCCATAGTTAGCATAGTTTCCTCAAGGGGAAATCTTGTCTGACAAATCCGTTGGAATTCATTGAAGAAATAAGAAGCAGGATAGACAAAGGAGAATTGGTTGATAACAGGAATTCTGCAGATGCTGGAAATTCAAGCAACACACATCAAAGTTGCTGGTGAACGCAGCAGGCCAGGCAGCATCTGTAGGAAGAGGTGCAGTCGACGTTTCAGGCCGAGACCCTTCATCAGGACTAACTGAAGGAAGAGTGAGTAAGGGATTTGAAAGTTGGAGGGGGAGGGGGAGATCCAAAATGATAGGAGAAGACAGGAGGGGGAGGGATGGAGCCAAGAGCTGGACAGGTGATAGGCAAAAGGGATACGAGAGGATCATGGGACAGGAGGTCCGGGAAGAAAGACAAGGGGGGGGGGAACCCAGAGGATGGGCAAGAGGTATATTCAGAGGGACAGAGGGAGAAAAAGGAGAGTGAGAGAAAGAATGTGTCCATAAAAATAAGTAACAGATGGGGTACGAGGGGGAGGTGGGGCCTAGCGGAAGTTAGAGAAGTCGATGTTCATGCCATCAGGTTGGAGGCTACCCAGACGGAATATAAGGTGTTGTTCCTCCAACCTGAGTGTGGCTTCATCTTTACAATAGAGGAGGCCGTGGATAGACATGTCAGAATGGGAATGGGATGTGGAATTAAAATGTGTGGCCACTGGGAGATCCTGCTTTCTCTGGCGGACAGAGCGTAGATGTTCAGCAAAGCAGTCTCCCAGTCTGCGTCGGGTCTCGCCAATATATAAAAGGCCACATCGGGAGCACCGGACGCAGTATATCACCCCAGTTGACTCACAGGTGAAGTGTTGCCTCACCTGGAAGGACTGTTTGGGGCCCTGAATGGTGGTAAGGGAGGAAGTGTAAGGGCATGTGTAGCACTTGTTCCGCTTACACGGATAAGTGCCAGGAGGGAGATCAGTGGGGAGGGATGGGGGGGACGAATGGACAAGGGAGTTGTGTAGGGAGTGATCCCTGCGGAATGCAGAGAGAGGTGGGGAGGGAAAGATGTGCTTAGTGGTGGGATCCCATTGGAGGTGGCGGAAGTTACGGAGAATAATATGTTGGACCCGGAGGCTGGCGGGGTGGTAGGTGAGGACAGGGGAACCCTATTCCTAGTGAGGTGGCGGGAGAATGGAATGAGAGCAGATGTATGTGAAATGGGGGAGATGCGTTTAAGAGCAGAGTTGATAGTGGAGGAAGGGAAGCCCCTTTCTTTAAAAAAGGAAGACATCTCCCTCGTCCTAGAATGAAAAACCTCATCCTGAGAGCAGATGCGGCGGAGACGGAGGAATTGCAAGAAGGGGATGGCGTTTTTGCAAGAGACAGGGTGAGAAGAGGAATAATCCAGATAGCTGTGAAAGTCAGTAGGCTTATAGTAGACATCAGTAGATAAGCTGTCTCCAGAGACAGAGACAGAAAGATCTAGAAAGGGGAGGGAGGTGTTGGAAATGGACCAGGTAAACTTGAGGGCAGGGTGAAAGTTGGAGGCAAAGTTAATAAAGTCAACGAGTTCTGTATGCGTGCAGGAAGCAGCGCCAATGCAGTCGTCGATGTAGCAAAGGAAAAGTGGGGGACAGATACCAGAATAGGCACGGAACATAGATTGTTCCACAAACCCAACAAAAAGGCAGGCATAGCTAGGACCCATACGGGTGCCCATAGCTACACCTTTAGTTTGGAGGAAGTGGGAGGAGCCAAAGGAGAAATTATTAAGAGTAAGGACTAATTCCGCTAGACGGAGCAGAGTGGTGGTAGAGGGGAACTGATTAGGTCTGGAATCCAAAAAGAAGCGTAGAGCTTTGAGACCTTCCTGATGGGGGATGGAAGTATATAAGGACTGGACATCCATGGTGAAAATAAAGCGGTGAGGGCCAGGGAACTTAAAATCATCGAAAAGTTTAAGAGCGTGAGAAGTGTCACGAACATAGGTCGGAAGGGATTGAACAAGGGGTAATAAAACAGTGTCGAGGTATGCAGAAATGAGTTCGGTGGGGCAGGAGCAAGCTGAGACAATAGGTCAGCCAGGACAGGCAGGTTTGTGGATCTTGGGTAGGAGGTAGAAACGGGAAGTGCAGGGTGTGGGAACTATAAGGTTGGTAGCAGTGGATGGGAGATCCCCTGAGCGGATAAAGTTGGTGATGGTGTGGGAGACAATGGCCTGGTGCTCCTTAGTGGGGTCACGATCGAGGGGTAAATAAGAGGAAGTATCCGCGAGTTGTCACTGTGCCTTGGCAAGGTAAAGGTTAGTACGCCAGACTACAACAGCACCCCCCTTATCGGCGGGTTTAATAATAAGGTTAGGATTAGTGCGGAGGGAGTGGAGAGCAGAGCGTTCGGAAGGAGTGAGGTTGGAATGGGGACAAGGTGCGGTGAAATCAAGACGGTTGATGTCCCGTCGGCAATTAACGATAAAGAGATCCAGAGCAGGCAGAAGACCAGAGCGAGGTGTCCATGAAGAAGAGGAGGGTTGAAGACGGGAGAAGGGGTCATCGGTGGGGGTGGAAGAGTCCTTGCCGAAGAAGTAGGCTCGGAGACGGAGACGGCGGAAGAAAGGTTCCGCATCGTGGCGAACACGGAACTCGCTGAGGTGTGGGCGAAGGGGGACAAAGGTGAGGCCCTTACTGAGGACCAAGCGTTCTGCCTCCGACAGTTGAAGGTCGGAGGGGATGGTAAAGACCCGGCACGGATGAGAGCTGGGATCAGAGGGGGGAGGGAGGAGGCTGGGGGTGTCAATGGAGAGGGGAGGGTTGGGGTGAGAGGAAGATGGAGCCTCCGAGGGCCCAGAAGTTGACGGTGGGATCTGAGGAAGACGGGGCTGCGGAGTGGTGGTGGGGGAAGGGGAGACGGGAGTCACAATAGCAGCACATAAAGACCCGGCCTGGAGTTCAAGGCTGGAATCTTGAGAGCTGGGATCAGAGGGGGGAGGGGGGAGGCTGGGGGTGTCAATGGAGAGGGGAGGGTTGGGGTGAGAGGAAGATGGAGCCTCTGAGGACCCAGGAGCTGACGGTGGGATCTGAGGGAGACGGGGTTGCAGAGTATTGGTGGGGGAAGGGGAGACGGGAGTCACAACAGCAGCACATAAAGACCCGGCCTGGAGTTCAAGGCTGGAGTCGCAGTTGGTGGTTGCGTAATCGCTGTGAAGGTGTCCATGGTCGTTGCTGGAGTCCGGGTTTTGAATATGCCCTGATGTGTTGGAGCCGCTGAGATCAGTGGCAGGAGCTGCAATCTGAAGAATTGGTTGATGTTGTGTACTTGGATTTTCAGAAGGCCTTTGACAAGGTGCCACACATGAGGCTACTTAACAAGCTACATGCCCATGGAATTACAGGAAAGATTCCAGCATGGATATAGCAGTGGCTGTTTGGCAGGAAGCAAAGAGGGGAAAGAAAAGGAGCCTTTTCTGACTGGTTCCACAGGGGTCTGTGTTGGGATCAATTCTTTTTATGATATATGTCAATGATTTGGATGATGGAATTAATGGCTTTTTTATAAAGTTTGCAGATGATATGAAGATAGGTGGAAGGGCACATAGTTTTGAGGAAGTAGTGAGGCTGCAGAAGGGCTTAGACAGATTAGGAGAATGGGCAAAGAAATGGGAGATGGAATACAGTGTCAGGAAGAGTATGGTCGTACGCTTTGGTAGAAGAAATAAAAGAGTTAACAATTTTCTAAATGGAGAGAAAATATAAAGAACTGAAGTACAAAGGAACTTGGGAATCCTTCCGCAGGATTCCCTAAAGGTTAATTTGCAGGTTGAGTCTGTGGTGAGGAAGGCTAATGCAATGTTAGCATTCATTTCAAAAGGACTAGAAGTTAGAGGTGTACAAGATAAAGATAATGAGAGGCATTGATCATGTGGATAGTCAGAGGCTTTTCCCCAGAGCTGAAATGGCTAGCATGAGAGGGCATATTTTTAAGGTGCTTGGAAGTAGGTATAGGGGAGATATCAGGGGTAAGTTTTTTACGCAGAGAGTGGTGAATGCATGGAATGGGCTGCCAGCAGTGGTGGTGGAGGCAGAAACGATAGAGTCTTTTAAGAGACTCCTGAAAGCCTACATGGAGCTTAGAAAAATAGAGAGCTATGGGTAAAGCGTAGGTAGTTCTAAGGTAGGAACATGTTCGGCACAGCTTTGTAGGCCGAAAGCCTGTATTGTGCTGTAGGTTTTCTATGTTTCTGTGTTTCTATAACATCAAGGATATATTGTTGAGATTTTATAAAGCCTGGTGAGGCTTCATGTGGAGTATTGCCAGCAGGTTTAGTAAGGATGTACTGAAACTGGAGAGGTTTCAAAGAAAGTTCACAGAAATGATTCCAGGATTGAATGACTTGTCATATGAAGAGCATTTGATGGCTCTGGGTCTGTATTCAGTAGAATTCAGAAGAATGAGGGGTGATCTCATTGAAACTTATGAATGGTGAAAGGCCTTGATAGAGTGGATGTGGAGAAGATATTTGCTGTGGTGGGAGAGTCTAAGACGAGAGGTCACAGCTTCAGAATAGAGAATACAGAAATCTTTTAGAATGGAGATGAGGAGGAATTTCTTTAGCCAGAGAGTGGTGAATCTGTGGAATTCTTTGCACAGGCAGCTATGGAGGCCAAGTCTTTATGTATATTTAAGGCAGAGGTTGATAGATTCTTGATTGGTCAGGGCATGAGGGATACGGGGGAAAGACAGGAGATTGGAGTTGAAAGGAAAATCAGATCAGCCATGATGAAATGGTGGAGCAAACTCGATGGGCCAAATGGCCTAATTCTGCTTCTATATCTTATGGTCTTATGGTCTTATTATCCAATGACAGTGCTTAAAATACAAAATATGTTCATAAAGTTAAACCACCTTAACTTTTCAAATGCACACTCTCTACTCAGGTTTAAGTCAGAAATATACTTTTAATAGTCGTTTTAGTGCACTTTGATGCTGAACTCTGCAGTACTCTTGAATGGAATTGACTTTATTTCTTACATCCTTCACATACATGAGGAGTAAAAATCTTTATGTTACGTCTCTGTCTACATGTGCAATGTGCAATCATAGTAATTACAATAATTTATAATAAATGGAACAGTCAATGTAACATAGAAATCACACTCAAATCAGCATGAGTTAATCAGTCTGATGGCCTGGTGGAAGTAGCTGTCCTGGTTTTTATACTGCGGTATCGTTTCCCAGATGGTAGCAGCTGGAATAGATTGTGGTTGAAGTACTTGAGTCCCCAGTGATCATTCGGCCCTTTTTTCACACCTGTCTTTGTAAATGTCCTGAATCTTGGGAAGTTCACAACTACAAGTGTGCTGTGCTGTCTGCACCACTCTCTGCAGAATCCTGTGATTAAGGGAGGTACAGTTCCCATACCAGCCAGTGATGCAGCCAGTCAGGATGCTCTCAACCGTGCCCCTGTAGAAAGTTCTTAGGATTTGGGGGCTTATACCAAACTTCCTCAGCCGTCTGAGGTGAAAGAGACACTGTTGTGCCTTTTTCACCGCACAGCTGGTGTGTACAGACCACATGAAGTTCTCTGTGATGTGGATGCCGAGGAACTTAAAGCTGGTTATCCTCTCAATCCCAAATGCATTGATGTCAATAGTGGTTAGCCTGTCTCCATTCCTCCTGTAATCTACAACCAGCTCCTTTGTTTTTGTAACATTGAGGGAGAGGTTATTTTCTTGACACCACTGTGTCAGAGGGATGACTTCTTCCCTGTAGGCCACCTTGCTGTTGTTTTAGATTAGGCCAATCAATGTAGTGTCATCAGTAAATTTAATTAGCAGATTAGAGCTGTGGGTAGTGACATTTTTCGTGGTCAATTGTCATTGGTGGATTATGACTTTCCTGCCCAAATCCTCATTGTTGTTAATGCCGTAATTTCTAAAGATGAAGGACTGCATTCTTATGAAACTTTAACCAGTAGAGTATATAATAAGAGAGAAGGACTTTGCCCTGAGTTGTATCTGGATTTTGATCAAGCTTTCAGGAATCTCTAACCGTAAAGCCCACATTTCTTTTGCAGACAAAAGTAATGCTGAACCCCTCATTTTGTTTACGTGAAGATACAAGGGACATGGAAGAAAATAAAAAAAGTAGATTATAAGCATTTTTCCTGTGACCTTGAGAAAAACAAGTAAGACTTCTGAGTGATATTTATGATTTCTGAAATAGAAATTATGTAAGGGCATAATGTTAAGCACAGTGCTTGGTTTGACGTAAACAAGTTAACATTGTCCCGCACTGATCGTTTCTACCTCCTACACAAGATCCACAAACTTGACTGTCCAGATAAGCCCATTGTCTCTCTCTGCTCCTGCCCCACTGAATTCATGTCGTCATACCCCTACTCCATTCTATCCCTCTTGACTCAAGCCCTTCCAACCCACATCCGCAGCACTTCTCATGCTCTCGACCTCCTCACTAACTTTTAGATCCCCGGCCCTGACCACCTCTTTTTCATCATCGATGTCCAGTCCCTATACACTTCTATCCCACATCAAAAAGGGCTTAATGCCACTTATTACTCGATAGAAGAACCAACCATTTCCCCTCCAGGACCACCTTCCTCCATCTGGCTGAACTGGTCAACACCCTCAACAATTTCTCCGTTGGCTCCTCAATCTTTCTCCAGACTCGAGGGGTAGACTTGGGCCCCAGCTATGCCTGCCTTTCGATTGGCTATGTAGAGCAGTCCATGTTACAATCCTTCACTAGTAATGCTCCCCAACTCTTTCTCAGCTACATTGATAAATGCATTGGGGCTGCTTCATGCACATACACTGAGCTTGTCAATTTCATCAACTTTGCCCCATCTCTCCACTTTCCACAGGGATCACTTGCTCCATGATTCCCTTGTCCATCTGTCCCTCCCCTCAATCTCCCTCCAGGCAGTTATCCCTACAAGAGCCCTAAGTGCTACACCTGCCCATTCGCCTCCTCTCTCCCCTCTATTCAGAGCTCCAAACAGTGGTTCCAGGTGAGGCATTCTGCGAGTCTGTTGGGGCCATCTACTGTGTCCAATGCTCCCAATGCGGCCCTTTCTATGTTGGTGAGATCCATCGTAAATTGAAGGGACTGCTTCATCAAGCACTTCCGTTCCATCTGCCATAAGCAGAATTTCCCAGTGGCCAAGTATTTTAATTCCAATTTTCAGTCCCATTCCAACATGTCAGTCCAGGGCCTCCTCTTGTGCCATAATGAGGCCACCTTCAGGATAGAGGAGCAACACTCTATATTCTCTTTGGGTAGCCTCCAACCTAATGACATGAATACTGATTTCTCCTTCCAGTAAAAAAAATCCTTTGCCCTCCCCTCTTCATCTATTCCATATTCTCTGCCTCTTACTCATCTCGCCTGCCTGTCACCTCACTCTGGTGACCTTTCTCCTGTGGTCCAGTCTCTTCTCTTATCAGATTTCTTACTCTCCAGCTCATTATCTTTCCTATCCACCTGCCTTCACCTATTATCTTCTAGGTTTTCTCCTTTCCCTCCCTTACCTTCTTATTCTGACATCTTCCTTATTCCTTTCCTGTCCTGAAGTAGAGACTTCAGCCCAAAACATTGGCTGTTCATTTATTTCAATACATGCTCCCTGACCTGCTGAGATCCCCCAGCATTCTTTGCGTGTTGCCTTGGATTTCTAACATCTGCAGAATTCCTCCTGTTTAAAATTATAGGTGATGAGATTTCAGAGAAAGATGAGTTGTGGATCTGAATAACTTGTAAAGTGCCAGCTATTTTTATTCAACTGAGCAGTATGGTCTCATTTCACAGAGTCATCACATTTGTCAAAGATAAATTGTTCAGTTTTTACTCATCCAAGTGGCTTCACATGACTAGTCAAATGGAAATTGGCATTGTGTATATATTAACCTCAGCAACTGCCAGGCATCCACAAATATCACAAGTAGTAAACAGCCTGTCACCTTGGAATGAGGAACTGGAGCTGTCACAGTTATTTAATAACTTACAGTTATTTAGCCAAGTTACTTAACACTTAAAGAGAAAGAGAAACATAAAATTATCTTCAACTTGTGCTGACTGGTTCAAAGTTTGCTCTGATTGCTTTATAATCTTTTGGTCACAAAATATCTTAACTAAATTAATATCGCAAGAGATTAATCCAAAATTGAACTCTTTCCTTGCAAGTAACTTGTGGTTTAAGGGTAGTGGTTCATGCTATTGCCTTTAATCACAGATTGTTCTAAGTTTATTTTAAGTATCTGTGTAAAGTAAGTCAGAAAGGTCAGTCATATTTTGCAAACATTTAACTGTCACAAAGGAGATTTTGATTTTTTTTTTGCTGAATATACTGTATATTCTCAGTAGGATATCAGCATCTCTGAAAGATTAGTGGTTTCCTGATTAGAAATTCTAATTACACATCTTTTTCAATTTAGAATTAGAAGAAAATAAACATGATTGGCCATATTTTTGGTAATTACAGTGTATACTGTATTTACTCATGGCAGAAATTAGAAAGTTTTAATTTAGAGACACGATTCCAGAAAATTTCAAAAACTAATAGCCAGGAACAACTGTTCCAAAAACTCTACAGACATGGCGTGACCACAAAGCAAGAAAACTTCAATCATCTGGCATTGTGACCTTAATATCTCAAGGCTCAGTGGTTGTAGTTTTGCCTCTGAGTCATGAGGTTATAATTTCAAATCACTGAAAAGAGATCTAACCATAAAACATAAATTGTCATTCCAATGCAGCAGGAGCACTGAACTGCCAGAGCTCTAGCTTCCAAATGAGACATTAATAAAGGCCCCATTTGCCCTCCCAAGTGGATGTAGAAGGTTCCGTTGCACAAGTCTGAAGCCGACAAGGTAAGTTCTCCCTACTGCTTTGACCACTAATATTCCCTCAACCAACAGCACAATTGAACAGGTCTTCTGATCACCACCATATTACTGATTGTGGGATCTTGCTATGCTTGGCTGGTGGCCAAATGTTCCCTACTGTAGCACTTTCCCTACTGTATCACAGGCTACTAAGCTATTGGGGATATCTCACATTTGTGAAATACTTTTACATGTACTTACACTTCAAAAATACTTCTATGGTATCATATGACATTAAGAATAAGTTAATTAGACCATAAGACCATAAGATTTAAGAGCAGAAGTAGGCCATTTGGCCCATCAAGTCTGCTCCACCATTCAATCATGTCATCCCCACTCCCCTGCTTTCACTCCATACCCTTTGATGCCCTGGCTAATCAAGAACCTCCGAAATTTCAGCCGCTCCGAAATGATATTGTATTTGTAAATAGGTACCGTGCACAAACCTGATTTGATGGAGACAGACATGAGAAACACAGAGGAACATCTGGAGAAACTTCTGAAATGCCCACTTCGCTGCCGCTGCTATTGTGCAATTGAGAGTCTCCGGAGGGGAAGGCCCCAAATCCTCGGCTTTGCCTATTGCCTGTTGCCAGGGCCAGGGTCGAAGCGCTCGGCAGAGATGATGCTCGGTGCTCGGTGTTGGAGGGCTGATCAGAAGCTTAAAGTTTGCGGATGGACTCAAGAGTCAGCTGTGGTTGGGTGCTTCCAGGGTGCTGCATTGGCAAGTTTGCGGCGCTGGAAGCTCATGGCAGTGAGAGTTTTTCTTCCTTCTACCATCTGCGTGAGATGATGGGACGTTCGAGAGACTTTGAGTCTTTTTTTTACCATGCCCATGGTCTGTTCTTTATCAAATTACGGTATTACTTTACATTGTTGTAACTATATGTTATAATTATGTGGTTTTTGTCAGTTTTTCAGGCTTGGTTTGTCTTGTGTTTCTGTGATATCATTCTGGAGGAACATTGTATCATTTTTTAATATATGCATTACTAAATGACAATAAAAGAGGACTGCGTGTCCTCATAATCTAATCTAATAATCTAATCTATCTCTGCCTTAAATACACCCAGTGACTTGGCCTCCACAGCCGCTTGTGGCAACAAATTCCATAGATTGACCACCCTCCAAATAAAGTAATTTCTCCACATCTCAGTTCTAAAAGGACGTCCTTCAATCCTGAAGTCCTGCCCTCTTCTCTAAGAATCCTCCACCATGGGAAATAACTTTATCATACCTAATCTGTTCAGGCCTTTCAACATTGGGAATATTTCTATGAGATCCCCCCTTATTTTCCTGAACTCCAAGAAATAAAGCCCAAGAACTGCCAGATGTTCCTCCTATGGTAACCCTTTCATGCCTGGAATCATTTTTGTGAATCTTCTCTGATCCCTCTCCAATGTCAGTACATGTGGCAAAGTTGTTTCCTATGATGGGGGAGTCTAGTACGAGAGGGCATGACTTCAGGATTGAAGGGCGCCCTTTCAGAACAGAAATGCGAAAAAATTTTTTTAGTCAGAGGTTGGTGAATCTATGGAATTTGTTGCCACGGGCAGCAGTGGAGGCCAAGTCATTGGGTGTATTTAAGGCAGAGGTTGATAGGTATCTGAGTAGCCAGGGCATCAAAGGTTATGGTGAGAAGGCGGGGCAGTGGGACTAAATAGGATAAACTGGATCAGCTCATGATAAAATGGCGGAGCAGACTCGATGGGCTGAATGGCCTACTTCTGCTCCTTTGTCTTATGGTCTTATATCCTTTCTAAAATAAGGAACTCAAAACTGCACACAATACTCCAAGTGTAGTCTCACAAGTGCCTTATAGAGCCTCAACATCACATCCCAGCTCTTATATTCTATACCTCTAGAAATGAATGCCAACATTGCATTCGCCTTCTTCACAACCAACTCAAACTGCAGGTTAACCTTTAGGGTATCTTGCACAAGGACTCCCAAGGACTCTTTGCATCTCTGCATTTTGAATTCTCTCCCCATCTAAACAATAGTCTGCTCGTTTATTTCTTCCATCAAAGTGCATGACCATACACTTTCCAACATTGTATTTCATTTGCCATTTCTTTGCCCATTCCCCTCAGCTATCTAAGTTTCTCTGTAGACTCTCTGTTTCCTCAATACTACCCGCTCCTCCACCTATCTTTGTAGTAACAGCAAACTTAGCCACAAATCCCTTAACACTGTAGTCCAAGTCATTGACATACATCATAGAAAGTAATGGTCCCAACACCGACCCCTGAGGAAATCCACTGGGAACCAGCAGCCAGCCAGAATAGGATCCCTTTATTCCCACTCTCTGTTTTCTGCAGACTAGCCAATGCTCCACCCATGCTAGTAACTTCTCTGTAATTCCATGGGCTCTTATCTTGCTAAGCAGCCTCATGTGTGGCACCTTGTCAAAAGCCTTCCGAAAATCCAAGTACATCACATCTACTGCATCTCCTTTGTCTACCTTGCTTGTAACTTCCTCAAAGAATTGCAGTAGGCAGGATCTTCCTTTCGGGACACCATACTGGCTTTGGTCTATCTTGTCACGTGCTTCCAGGTACACTGTAATCTCATCCGTAACAATCGATTCCAACAACTTCCCAACCACAGATGACAGGCTAACAGGTCTATAGTTTCCTTTCTGCTGCTTCCCACCCTTCTTAAATAGTGGAGTAACATTTGCAATTTTCCAGTCATCCAGTACAGTGCTAGAATCTATCAATTCTTGAAAGATCATCATTAGCACCTCTGCAATCTCTCCAGCTACTTCCTTCAGAACACAAGGGTGCATTCTATGAGGTCCAGAAGATTTATCCAACCTCAGAGCATTAAGCTTCCTGAGCACCTGCTCAGTCGTAATTTTCCTGCACAAACCTCACTTCCCTGGCACTCTTGAACGTCCGGTATACTGCAGGCGTCTTCCACTGTGAAGACTGATGCAAAATACGCATTCAGTTTCTCTGCCAACACTGCATCTTTCATTATAACATCTTCAGCATCATTTAGTATTGATCCTATATCTACCCGCAACTCACTTTTACCCTTTATATACTTAAAAAGGCTTTTAGTATCTTCTTTGATATTAGTCGCCAGCTTCCTCTCATAATTCATCTTTTTCTTCCGAATGACCTTCTTAGTTTACTCCTGCAAGTTTTTAAAAGCTCCCCAATCCTCTATCTTCCCACTAGCTCTGGCTTCCTTGTATGCCCTCTCTTTTGCTTTTACTTTGGCTCTGACTTCACTTGTCAGCCGCGGTAGTGTCCTTCTTCCCTTTGAAAAATTCTGTGGATTTTTCTTAGAAATGAAAGCAAATAGAACTCAAAATATAATAATAATTGCATTATTCCAAGGGTATATATTAACTCCTAATCACAGTCTTGCAGTTCACTAATGATAACATTGCTACTTCAAATACATATGCAGTACAGATATAAAGTAAGTGAGCTGTGTTGGTAACTGTTCCTGAAGGTTTATTGCACACAGGCAATTGTCCGTGAAGAGGAATGTAGACTAATAAAATGTACCAATATGAGGCTTTATAGAGCTGGGAAAGAATAAGTTTGATCTGTTTCCTGCTTTTGCTGCTATGAGTAATAACATCTTGTGTATAAATACACTGAAAATGCACCCGGCCCAGCATGCATTTTTTTTCTCTTTAAGAGGGTGTTACACAAATTACAGACTAGAATTTAAACTTTCTTGCAACAAATTGACTGGAATATGCAAGCTTCATCTTTATTAGCTTTCCATCCAAACTCCCAGGATTCCTGGGAACTGCTGTTCATTAATTATTCAGAATAAAGTCACCAATGGGGTGGAGGAGGTGGAACTGAAATGAGAATGGTCAATGCAGAATTGGGCTATAATAAAAAGAAGTCGAACATGGTAAGAAGAACTGCATAGTCTTTCTTAAAGTCTACTCAATATCTCTAAACACATATCTTCCACTTTTCAAAATGGTAGGACATAACAAATTAACTGGCAAAAACAACGCTAACTAAAATCTACAAATCATTTTTGGCAATTCTGTTCGGTAGGGGGGTGTTAATCATGACCGGAATATAGGTGATAAGTGGCTAATACACTCAATTTCCTTTCTAAAAGGGTTTATCTAACGAATTTAATATTAAGCACACAGCGCATATTTTCCTCGCATGAATATAGTGATAGGTCAATTATCAGGGGAGGACAGGGGAGCTTGAAGTAAGTGTTGAATGAACTACCAGTATAAGTGGTAGAGGCAGGTTCGATATCATCATTTAAAGAAAAATTGGTTAGCTATATGGACAGGAAAGGAATGGAGGGTTATGGGCTGAGTGCAGGTCGGTGGGACAAGGTGAGAGTAGCATTCGGCACGGACTAGAAGGGCAGAGATGGCCTGTTTCCATGCTGTAATTGTTATATGGTTATATAAGTCACTTATAAGTCAATAGCATCATAACATTTTAAGTAAGGTTTGCATATTAAACACACAGCGCATATTTTCCCCGTATGAACACATAAAATCATTGCAACACACCAATATTGCTGAATCAGTGGGAGCCCTGGGCTTGTTTTCCTGCAACAAGACGGTCCTATCGAGGGGTGATGGGAGACAGCGATACTCGAAGGGGGTTCCTTATGTCCAGTCTATTCCGCAATTTAGTTTTCACTGCATTCATTGCAGAGATATGTTGGGAATGGAAGCAACGTTTTCGGTGCTTTCGTGGCTCTCTCAGGATATTCAGCCCTGACTTTGATCCGGAATGCCGGCAGAGATGTTATGTCAAACATACTTTTCAGCACGCCATCATTTGCAAGCTTGAGGAGTTGATCTCCTTCCTGCGTTGACATGGATGACGTGCGGGTAATGACCTCGCGTGCGTTCAAGCTCAACAGTGCAAGTGACAGGAATTGAGGAAAGGTGCAGCTGACTCATATCGCCAAATCATATCGTTTCCTCGCGGCCCGGTAGCACATGCTTTGCAGCCCGGCACTGGTCAGCAGCCCAGTAGTTGCAGACCGCTGCTTTAACTGATCATTCTTTTAACGTCAACTATGCAGACACTGAAAATCTAAAGTAAACAGCAGTAAATTTGTGAAGCAGGTCAGGCAGTGCCAGAGGAAGGGAAAGTTGAATTATTATTTCAGATTGATAACATTTCCAAAATGTATTCAGTTGTAAGCAAGTACAGATCTGGAAAAAGAAAGGAAGGTCGGGAGGAATAAATGAAAGGAAAGCCACAGTAAGTAAGGGGGCAGGAGAGATCATTAACTGATAATTTAGCCACTAATTTTTTATGTTCATCCATCGTCGTCAATGAGGACCTCGACACCATTAAAATGGTGTCCAGACTAGCGCATAATTTGGATTTAAGTGAGGGAGAATTGCACAGCGTCTACCTCACTCCCTTTTCCCAATTCCCATCTGGATCCAGTGGCAAGACAGAGTCGAGACGGCTGGAGATGGGACTAGGCGCAGTGGATGACCAGGACATCTTCTGTGTCTTGTCCTGCTCTACACGTTCCACAACGCTTGCAGAGACTGCCTTCTTGACCATTGGACCTTCCACTAGTCTCATCTGCACAATCCGCCAGAGTCTGTCTTCACCAAGGGTTTGAGACCCATCAGCTACCCTCACCTGGTTTAGCCGGCTTGTCAAAGCCGTTGCCCGGGGTGTGGCCGCTGTCGCATGCAAACAACTACGGGGAGCCACAGGTGAGAGCTGAGTGTCAGGTGGGGACCAGAGGTGGACTAACCGCCTTGAAAAGGACACGACATGTTCCCCCACCAGAGGTGCTACCCCTCCCTGACACCTCATACACCCCAGCCACTAATTACCATAGCTGTATAATGCCAATAATGCATTGTAGTCCACTTCTGAAATTCAATTCCAAAGAAATGACTGAATTTCAGAGGAAGGATGCATGTCCCTGCCACTAAATACACTGATACCTCACTGGGCACTTAGGATATGTTACCAGGAATTAAAGTGCTAATGGTATTAGTGCTTACAAAAGGTCATTATAGTATTATAGACAGAGACATGCTATGCTGGCAATGTTTGCTGAGCTGGGAATCTGGCACAAATGCCGAGCGTATGGAGATCCTGGCTAAACCCTGAGCAGCAGAGTGATCGCTGACTATGGCAAGGGCATAGCAGCATCTGCTACATTTGTTAGAAGTACTGGAGGGCAGAGCAAAGTCAAGATAGTGCCGAACAGCAACTCCTTTGCTTGCATCTTTGGAAACAGCTCTATTTCTATCTTTGATATCTCTTTTTTTTACCTTTACAAGGTTTTTTTTGAAGACCCTGACCTTGAGTTACACTCTGACTTCTGTTCTTTGCGGGAATGGGACCCGCTGTCAAGGCCTCACGACCAGCCGCTTTTTGATATCCCAAGGACGCGGCCTGGAAGACTAGCACATCTTCAGGGTGCTGGATTTTCGTGGCTCTGGAGATGGGCTGATTCAAGGCTGGTACCACTACCTGAGGAGTCACGGGAGAGCATAGAATATTGGGAGCAGTGGGTTAGCTGCTGACTGTATGTCCAGAGATCTGAGCTTTGGGGCCGATTCTCTGGGTGCAGAGCTTGGGAAAAGTGATGCAACAGACTTTTAACATCATAAATCAGCGTGTTGTTTGTTATGCCTCCCCTCTCGCTGTAAAACGAGGACATCTCTTTTGCCTTTACTAGGGAGAGAGAGAGCCTGTGGTATGTTGAATTACGGGGTGAAAGAGTAGCCTTTGGGGTACTGCAATTCTGTGTTTTTATTGATGCTTTGTTGCATGCTTGAGTGCTCGGTGGAGGACGCTGATGCTTTTTTTTCTGGTGGGAGGGGGTTGTTGTCTTGCTGCTACTTGTTCGTGGGAGTGAAGAACTGGGGGGGGCTTTGGGGGTTCTAATGATTAACTGTCAAACGTTCTTTGGGGCATTCCTCTGTTTTCATGGATGTTTGCAAAGAAAAAGTGTTTCAGGATGTATATTGTATACATTTCTCTGACATTAAATGTACCTATTGAGCCTACTGACTGACTGTATCCTGCAGTTCCTATTGTCACCTCCTTTTGAGGGAAGCTGCTGGCTTCTCCTCTTCCTGTTTACCTGTATGACTCTTCCTGGTCCATCAATGGCTCCCACTCAATATACAAATACCCAGCAAGCACAAATTTAGCGGTCTCCTGCTGAAAGCTCAAAGTGTTAGCAAAATGAGACCTAGTTCTTCTACATCTTCAGAAAACCATCTGAAGGGGAGGTGTTATCAGTGTGGCAGCACACAACATCCAACTAACAAATGCAGATAGAAGGAATCTGTTGTCCATAATTGTTGCATCAAATGTGATTAAAGCAAAACAAGACCATGGCAACTCAGGCTACTGAAACGTGCAAAGTCTGCTGGGAAGAATACACAAGAAGTACACAGAGGTCTTTCAGCCCATTATGACAATGCTGTCATTGAATTAATCTCCACAATTTTCTAGGGAAGAGAATTCCAAGATTTTAGAAGTCTTCTGAAAGCAAAAAAAAACTCCTTCACATCAATCTATTAAATGAATATTCTCTTACTGTCATGGTCCGGTCCGTGAAGTCCGTATTCCGATTCACGGTTCGGTCCATCGACCCTCGCTCCAGATTTTCCTAGCTACCCTGTTTCTGTTCTTGTTGCGCTCTAATTGAGCCACCTGATGCTCATTGGGGCTGGCTGCACAGATACCTTCAGAGACCAGGGTGTGGTTGTTGGATTGTTCTTGTCCTACTCCTTGTATCCCTTTCTCTGCCTCCTGTTTCCTCGCCTGAAGCCTGCCTTTTCTTGCCGGTAACTCTCGCCTCACCTGAAGTTCTCGTCTCGCCTTGCATTGCCTGAAGCCTTGCCTTGTCTTGCTGGTAACTCTCGCCTCGTCTCGCCTGCAGTCTGTCCTGGAGCCACCCTGTACCTAGCTCCCTTCCTGTCCCTTGCCTCTGCCCAGGTAAGCCAGGCCGTCTTGCCGTTACCTGCGGTTGGTTCTGTCCCTTCCTGTCCCTTGCCTCCGTCAGGTAAGCCAGGCCATCTTGCCGTTACCCGCGGTTGGTCCTGTCCCCTCCTCTCCCTTGCCTCCGTCGGGTAAGCCAGGCCGTCTTGCCGTTACCTGCAGCTGGTTCTGTCCCTTCCTGTCCCTTGACTCCGTCGGGTAAGCCAGGCTGTCTTGCCATTACCTGCGATTGGTTCTGTCCCTTTCTGTTCCATGCCTCCGTCGAGTGGTGATCCGCTCCCTGCCCAGGAGGAGCCTGCCGAGCCTCAAGCCTGAAGACTCCAGCCTCGTCCTGCCTGCCTGCGAAGCCTTGTCCTTGCCTAGTTCTGGGGTCCGAGCCAGAGGCAAGACCCAGGTACTGGGTCCTTGTCCAGTCTCTGGCTCAGAGTCCAAGCTCGGGCTCCTAGCTCTCTTGTCCAGTCTTGTTCCGGGTTCCCGGTTTTCGTGTCCATGTCCTTGCCCTCAGCCTGTATCCTTGTCCTGTCCCTAGTACTTCAGTGTCTGTGTCTTGCACTTGGGTCCATTCCCAGCCACCACCCGCCTTATGACACTTACTATGAAAGGCAGGAAGAGAAACAGCCTCTTAGAATTTACCATGCCATGCTCTCTCAGAATCTTGTATGTTCAATAAGAACATCTGTCTTTCCTCTAAACTCCAATGAATACAGATACTAACCATTCCTGATGAAACAACGCTTCATTCCAAGTATCATCGTGTTGAACCTTCCCAATATCAGTATATGCTTCTTTAAAGAAAGAGTCTCAAACAGCACATTGTACTTCTAATGAGGTTTCATTATTGTCCTTTTATATTCCAACACTTTGTACCAGAAGCCAACACTCCAACTGCCTCCCTAATTACTTGCTGCATCTGTATGCTAGTATTTGTTTCACATACAAAGACACCCAAGGTCCCTGTGTAAAACGTTCAGTAGCCTCTATATAACAATATTCCTCTTTCCTGTTCTTCCTACCAAATGGAAAACTTCACATTTCACTCCCCCCCCCCCCGCCCACTACACTCCATCTGCCAAACTTTTTCCCTTTTGCTTAACCTTGCTATTTGAGTCCTTCTCACAACATCACACATCATCTATCTTTGGACTAGCAGTAAGCTTGGCCACAATACACTTAAATTCTTCTTCTATATCAATGCCATAGGTTTAAATAGTTGAAGCCTCAGCATAGATCTTTGTAGTACGAACTAGTTGTAGCTTGTCTAGGTGAACACTATCCTGATACAGTGTCATTGAAGCAAATTTTCTTTGGTGCTTAATAATTACCTTTGAGCTATGACCTTTTTTCAGCAACACTTAAGGATTTTCCATATTTCTCTGTTTCTATAGCAGAGAACTGATGTGAAGTTCAAAGTCAGAAATTATGGAAGAGAGCAAAGTTTCTCTGTTGATTATTCCAAGGCAAGTTTCAAATATGTTAGGCTGCAAGTGACTCTCAAAGGCAAAGGTAAATTCAGGACAAATTAAGAACATGCCAGTTGTTGTGAAGGAGTAATATATGCTGTGAGAAAAGCAGGACCATTTACATTACACATAGATTTTGAATCCAGTTGAAAGCCTACTTACAATTTCCAACATTAAAACTCCAATGATTGGCTGATTGTTCAGAAAACCTGATGGTTCAGCATTAGGTCACTCATTTGTTCAGAACGTGAGCCAGAGATCCATAATACAAGAAAGGCATCTATCCAAATCCATGGTTGGAGCCCATAACACAAAGGTCAAAAATGTGTATAGATCTGAGCCAAACTCAAGATCTGCAGTGCTTGTAGAGTCCTTGCTCCCTTTTAGCTCACTGGACAAATGCAAAATTTATTACTGTATACAGCAGTGTGACATTAAAAATAGATAAAAGTGCACTTGAATACCAAGGTGAATTTATTGCCGTGTGCGCAAGAATGGTGAAATACAGGCACAATGAAAAACATGCTTGCAGCAGCATCACAGGCATGTAGATTCAGACAAAAATATGTAGAAGATAAGTTATATACAAATTATACTAGACAGTGAAAAAACATACTGTGCAGAACAAGACATTAGTATAAATACGAAGTGCATTATTCAAGAAGGGAACCAAGGTTAATCCTGGAAACAATAGATTGGTAAGTCTCACATCAGTGGTAGGGAAGTTACTGGAGAGAATTCATAAAAATAGAATTTGTGAGCATTTGGGAAACTATGGAGTAATTAGGGAGAGTCAGTATGGCTTTATGAGGGGCAAGCTCTGTGTTACTAAATTGACTGAGTCTTTTAATGAAGTGATGAGGATGATTGATGAAAGTAGAGCTATGGATATTGTCTACATGTATTTTAGTAAGGCATTTGACAAGGTCCTTCATGAGAGGCTCATTCAGAAGATTAAGATGCATGGGATCCATGGTGAATTGGGAGAACTAACTTGCCCATTGAAGACAGATGATAGTGGTTGAAGGGACTTATTCCAGCTGGAGATCTGTGATTAGTAGTGTTCTTCAGGGACCTGTGCTGTGACCTCTGCTGTTTGTGATGTGTATAAATAACATGGATGAAAATCAAGTTTATCTGGTCCATTTCTGACACCTCCTTCCCCTTTCTTGATCTTTCTGTCTCTATCTCTGGAGATAGCTTATCTACTGATGTCTACTATAAGCCGACGGACACTCACAGCTACCTGGACTATTCCTCTTCTCATCCTGTCTCTTGCAAAAATGCCATCCCCTTCTCGCAATTCCTCCGTCTCCGCCGCATCTGCTCTCAGGATGAGGCTTTTCATTCCAGGACGAGGGAGATGTCCTCCTTTTTTAAAGAAAGGAGCTTCCCTTCCTCCACCATCAACTCTGCTCTCAAACGCCTCTCCTATTTCACGCACATCTGCTCTCACCCCATCCTCCCGCCACCCCACTAGGAATAGGGTTCCCCTTGTCCTCACCTACCACCCCACCGGCCTCCAGGTCCAACATATAATTCTCCGTAACTTCCGCCACCACCAACGGGACCCCACCACTAAACACATCTTTCCCTTCCCCCCCTCTGCTTTCTGCAGGGATCGCTTCCTATGTGGCTCCTTTGTTCATTCGTACCCCCCCATCCCTCCCCACTGATCTCCCTCCCAGCACTTATCCTTGTAAGCGAAACAAGTGCTACACATGCCTTTACACTTCCTCCCTCACCACCATTCAGGGCCCCAGACAGTCCTTCCAGGTGAGGCGACTCTTCACCTGTGAGTCTGCTGGGATGATATACTGCGTCTGGTGCTCCCGATGTGGCCTTCTATATATTGGCGAGACTCGACGCAGACTGGGAGATTGTTTCGCTGAACACCTACGCTCGCTCTGTCCGCCAGAGAAAGCAGGATCTTCCAGTGGCCACACATTTTAATTCCACGTCCCATTCCCATTCTGATATGTCTATCCACGGCCTCCTCTACTGTCAAGATGAAGCCACACTCAGGTTGGAGGAACAACACCTTATATTCCGTCTGGGTAGCCTCCAATCTGATGGCACGAACATTGACTTCTCAAACTTCCGCTAATGCCCCACCTCCTCCTCGTACTCCATCCATTATTTATTTATTTATTTATTTATTTTCCTCTCTCTCTCCCTCCTTTTTCTTCCTCTGTCCCTCTCACTATACTCCTTGCCTATCCTCTGGGCTTCCCCCCCTCCCCCTTTCTTTCTCCCTAGGCCTCCCACCCCATGATCCTCTCATATCCCTTTTGCCAATCAACTTTCCAGTTCTTGGCCCCATCCATCCCCCTCCTGTCTTCTCCCATCATCTTGGATCTCCCCCTCCCCCTCCTACTTTCAAAGCTCTTACTATCTCTTCTCTCAGTTAGTCCTGACGAAGGGTCTCGGCTCGAAACATCGACTGTACCTCTTCCTTTAGATGCTGCCTGGCCTGCTGCGTTCTCCAGCATTTTTATGTGTGTTACATGAAATCCCAGCATCTGCAGATTTCCTCGTGTTTGGATGAAAATCTAGGGTGGTTGGGTTAGAAAATTTGTAGATGATACAAAAATTGGTGGTGTTGTGGATTGCATGGAAGACTGGAAAAGATTACAACATGAAATTGATTAGCTACAGATATGGGCAGAGAAATGGTAGATGAGTTTAACCTGTCCAAATATAAAGTATTGTACCTTGACAGGTCAAATGTAAAGAAACAGTACACTATTAAGGGCAAGACCCTTAACAATGTTGATGAGAAGAGGAAGTTGGGGATTCAAGTTCATAGCTCCCTGAAAGTGGTTCACAGAGGTCAATAGAGTAGTTAAGAAGATATACGGCATGTGTGTGTAACAGTCAAGCAATTGAGTTCGAAAGACAGGAAGTTATGTTGACACTTTATAAAACTCTAGTCAGGCCGCACCTGGGGTATTACATAGAGCTCTGGTCACCCCACTATAGGGAAGATATTGAGGCTTTGGAGAGGTTCATAAGAGGTTTACCAGGATATTGCCTGGATTAGAGGGGATGTTGGACAAGGCGTTGGACAAACATGGATCGTTTTCTCTGGAGTGAGGTTCATAAGATTATCAGAGGCATAGACAGAGTAGACAGACAGTATCTCTTCCCCAGGGTGGAAATGTCTAACACCCGAAGGCATGTGAGAGAGGGTAATTTCAAAGGAGATATGAGGGGCAAGAATTTTACACAGAGAAGGCTGGGTGCTTGGAATGCACTGCCTGGTGTGATGGTAGAGGCAAAAACATTAGATAGACACATGGAAGGGCTTGACCCTGTGCTATACCGTTTTACGGTCTATTTTATAAGTCCATAACCATGCAAGAGCTAGCTTGTAGTGTACTGTCACTGAAGTAGGATTAGGGTTGTGCAGGTTGTTTCAAGAACTTAATGACTGTAGGAAAGAAAATTACCCTGAACTTAGTGTATAAGTCTTCAGGCCTCTGTACAAATCCAATAGTCCAGAATCCCATGAATTATAATAGTTACTGAAAATTTGACAGGTCATAGTCAATATGATTTTGACAAAGTTGCACAATTACTCCTGAATGAAACTATGAATTTCAGACTGAAAATCTTTTCCAGGCATTTCTGGTAAATAAGAATCAGAATCACGTTTAATATCACTGGCACATACCATGAAATTTGTTGTTCTGTGGCTGCAGAACAGTGCAATACATAATAATAATAACTAAAAGTTACAATGTGAATATATATAAATTAACTAAGCAGAAATTTTTTACAATTGCATCAATATGTTGGGCCCAGGATAGATCTTCAGAGATGCTGACACCCAGGATCTTGAAACTGCTCACTGCAGATCCCTCAATCAGAATGGGTGTGTGTTTGCTGGACTTTCCCTTCCTGAAGTCCAGAATCAATTCCTTGTTCTTACTGATGTTGAGTGCATGGTTGTTGCTGTGACACCACTCAAACGGCTGATCTACCTCACTCCTATATGCCTCTTCGTCACCATCTGAGATTTTGCTAAATCAACACCACATTTATAGATAGGATTTGAGCTGTGCCTAGCCATACATGGGTGTTGAGAGATTAGAGCTGTGGGCTAAGCATACATCCTGGACGTGTGTCAGTGTTGATTGTCAGTGAGGAGCAGGTGTATTTCCAATCCGCACTGACTGTTGAAGAAGTCAAGGATCAGTTGCAGAGGAAGGTACAGAGACCAAGGTTTTGGAGCTTGTTGATTAGTAGTGAGGATATAGTGGTGTCCGACACCGAGCTATAATCAATAAACAGCAAGCTGAAGTAGGCATTGCTGTTGTCTAACTGATTCAAGGCTGGGTGGAGAGTCCATGATATTGCATCCACCAAAGATCTATTGTGCTGATAGGCAAATTGCAGTGGCTCCAAGTCCTTCCTTAGACAGGAGTTGATTCAGGCCATGACCAACTTCTTAATGCTCTTCATTCAAGAATTTTTAATGTCATTTTCTGTACACACGTGTAAAAGGAAAACACAATAGTTGTTACTTCAGATCCGATGCAGCACAAAAAAACACAGAAGATGAAGAGCACAATAATAATAAATAAAAACACAATTAAATAAATACATAGGATTTCTTGTATATATATAATATATAGATTTATTCTATGCCCATAACATGATGCCAGGCTGTACGTAAGGTGACTGACAGGAAGTAATGAAGTGGTTAGTGGAGTTAGTGGGTGAAGCTGTTGATCAGCCTTACTGCTAGGGGAAAGTAACTGTTTTTGAATCTTGTGGTCCTAGAGGGATGCTGTGTAGCCTCCGCCTTGATGGAAGTGGGACAAGAAGTCCCTGAGCAGGGTGGGTGGATCCTCCGAGATGTTATTGGCCCAGTTCTGGCACACTTTTTGGATATATGTCCTTGATGGCAGTTAGGCTGGTGCCAATGATGTGTTGGACAGTTCTGACTACCTGTTGTAGAGTATTCATGTCTGCCCCAGTGCCAGTTCCATACCATGCAGGGATGCAGCTAGTCAGGATGCTCTCTACTGTGCATCAGTTGACTGACATAAGTATGGAAGTTCAAAGTCCAGCTCTCTTCTGTCTCCTCAGAAAGCAGAGGCATTGGTGAGCTTTCTTGACTGTGTAGGATGTGTTCTGGGTCCATGAGAAGTTGTGTGTGATGTACACTCTCAGGAGTTTGACACTGCACACTGTTTCCTCTGCTTTGCTGCCGATATAAAGGGGGTTGTGAATGGTGCAAGTTGAGAACCATCTCCTTTGTCTTGTTGACATTAAAGAAGTGGTTATTTGTCTGGCACCAGACCTTGAGCTCTTCTACCTCTTCTCTGTAGGCTGCCTCATTGTTGTTGGTGATGAGCCCCCCCACCACTGTCGTGTTATCGGCAAAGTTGACAATGTGATTCCTCGGGTATCTGGCCTTGAAGTCACATGTGAGCAGAGTGTCCAGCAATGGGCTCAGCACACAGCTCTGGGGGGGCGGGGGGCACCCGTGTTGAGATTGATAGGGAGCAAGGAGCGTTTGTGCATCCTGACTATCTGAGGTCTTTTGGTGAGTAAGTCCAACACCCAGATGCACAGTTGTGTATTTAGACTGCGAAGTAGGAGTTTGCTGATCAAGGTGTGTGGGACAATAATGCTGATTGCTAAAATGAAATCCACAAACAGTATTCTGACACAAGTGTCCTTGGTTTCTAGGTACGTCAGGGCCAGGTACATGACAGATGGTCTAACATCTGTCGTAGAGGAGTTCTATTGGTAAGCATATTGGTGAGAGTCCAATGTGGCAGGAATGGAATTTTTGATATGTGCCATTATCAGCCATTCAGAGCACTTCATGATGATTGGTGTCAGTGCCACCAGGTGTTAGTAGTTTAGTTCTGAAGGTGGAGAGTACCTTGGTACAAGGATGGCGGTGGATGATTTGAACCATGTGGGGACAACAGAATGGATGACTGAGGTGTTACTGATGTCTATGATGATGTCAGTGAGCCAGTGTGCACAGTCCCTGCATACTCGCCCTGGGATGTTGTCTAGCCTGGCCACCTTGTGGGAATTGACGTTCTGCAGAGTCCTTCTCACCTCTGCTGCTGTTACAGACAGTGGCTACTCATCTGGGTTTCTCACAGTAGATGTAAATGAAATGGGGCAATAGTCATTGAGGCAGCTCACCCTGATCTTCTTGGACACTGATATGATTCATGCCCTTTTGAAGCAGGTGGGAACCTCTGAATGCAGCAGTGAGAGATTCAATATGTCCTTGAACACTCCCACCAGATCATTGGCACAGGTTTTCACTGCCCTAGCAGGTACAGCATCAGGGCCTGAAACTTTGTGAGGATTCACCCTCTGAAAGATGTTATGACATCAGCCTCTGAGACAGAGATCACAGGGTCAGCAGATCCTGCACAGGGATTTGCATGGGTGAAGTTTTATTCTCCTTTTCATAGTCTGCATAACATTTGATGAGCTCATCTGGGAGTGAAGCATAACAGCCATTCATGATGTTAGGCTTTGCCTTGCAGGAAGTAATGACCTGAAACCCTGACAGAACTGACGTGTATCCGATTGTATTTCTAACTTCAATCAGAATTGTTTCTCACTCTTAAAGTAGCCTTCTGAAGGTCGTCTCTGGACTTCTGGTATAGTTCTGGATCACCAGTCTTAAACGCCACAGACCTAGCCCTCAGCCGACTATGAATCTCTTGGTTCACCCATGGCCTTTGGTTTGGTTATGTCTGGTATGTTCTCAAAGGCACAGACTCATCCACACATCTATGTCTTGATGAAGTAGATGAAAACGGTGGCATATTCATTCAGATTCTAAGATGAATCCCTGAATATTGTTCAGTCTACCGACTCAAAACAGTCCTGTAAACACTCCTTCACATCATTGACCATACCCTCTCGGTCCTCACCACTGGTGCTGCAGTCTCTAGTCTCTGCTTCTATGGCAGAAGTAGAACTACAGCCAGGTGATCGGACTTTCCAAAGTCCAGGCGTGAGTAGCACATTCTTGATGGTGGTGTAGCAGTGGTCAAGTGTGTTGGCTTCTCTAGTTCCTTAGGTGATATGTTGGTGGTAATTGGCCAAAGACTTCGAAGCCAGGCATCACTTGAAATACCCCCTCAATAGTAGCAAACAATCATTGTTATGTGACTGTTGATCATGGTGATCAGCCTCTCCAGTGCCTGCCTGAGGATGAGGGGTGAAATGTATAACACTACCATAATAATGACAGGGAACTCTTTGGCAAATAAAGTGGATGACACTTGACCACTCGATGTTCCAAGTTGGGTAAGCAGAACAGAGGCAGAACCACAACATCTGTGCATCATGAAGCACACTCTGCTTTTAAAAGATTCAACTGTCCTATTTTTGCAGTGAATAGTGGAGCCCTCAGGCTGCAGGACTGCATCCGAAATGGTGGGGGTGAGCCATGCTTCCATGAAGCAAAGTACACAACAGTTCCTGATGTCCCTCTGGTACTGCAATCTTGCTTTGCAGCCTTCCAATTTTATTTTCCAGAGACTGTACATTCAGCAGCAGGAGAGTAGGAAGTGAGGGGTCTAAGGGCTCTGCATTTCAGTCTTAGTTGCAGAACACTTTCCTCACTTCCTTTTTTCTTAAAAGGGAACTGCACTTGCTACCCAAGTCTGCAGTCCAGGGTCCGCCAATTTTGAGAATTGATAGATTTTTTAAAAAAGTCTTAAAAGTCCAGCATCTGCAGAACCTCTTGCATCCTAAAACAATGTTGCTTACTGCATCTATGACTGGATTTCATCTATATTAGTCCTAAATGAGCATATTTGATGATTCCCTTTGTACATTTATTATCAAAGTATGTATACATTATGAAACCTTGAAATGTATCTCCTTACAGCAGCCTCAAAACAAAGAAACCTTAAAGGAACCCATTAAAAAAAAGGAGACCATCAAACAACCAAGAGAAAAAAAAATAGTGCAAACAATATAAGTAAGGAAATGTGTAGCTTCACAACTGAGGCTTTATGAGCAACATGAAGACAGGCATCAGCACAGCTGGAGCACACGACAGCCTCAGCGCATCACAAAGTTGAGTAAATGTTGCGAGACCACAGATGCGAAGCCAGGCATCACTTTAGCCTGAGCAGGCCTCAACGTCGGCTCACAATGCCGCAGAGCAGCAGGTAGAACAAGCCTTCACCTCACCTCCAAACCTGACACCCTGATCTCTTCAGTCTGGCCCGGCAATTGAATTGTCCAAAGATCACGTTATTATTTACTCTTGGACTGCTCTGGGGCCTGCACCTTGTTTCTAGGATTCAGCTTATACACGACCTTCCCAATTCGGCCTGGCACTTAAATTGATCAGACGTCGGGATGTTCCTCACACTCGGGGATTCCTAATGGTCACTTCTGTTTGTTTCAGCCGGTGTGCATTGGGCATAATCAATGGCTGCAAACGATGACATCTGGAGTACAAGAGCAGACCGCACCATTAAAATATTGCATTCCCTGCCAGTCTGGGCATCTTCATGTGAGACACCAATGCCTCAGATGAGATAATGCTAATTGTTGAATACATCTGCAGATCACAAGTCACAACAGTAGCTTGATACACGATGAGACATAACCCCACCCTCCCACTGGCGCCTGAGCATGTTCACTATGGATGGGATGGATATTACAAAGATAATAAATTGTTAACATTATGGGAAAATATACAAGTTAAGCATTCACAATGGAATTTTGAGTCATGCTTTGAGTTGTTCATTTTGCTTGACTTTGGAACAGTGAGCAGTTAATGCAAGTAAATACAGAAAAGGCCTGAAATTTGCGACATTGATGCAAATGATGCAAAGCTCAAAGTGTTTTTTAGAACATTGCTCCTGATATGTTCCTGCATGAAGCTGGTATGAGCACTAACACAGCACCACTGTGACAGGGCACTTCCATTCCCAAAACCAAGTTCAATGCGTTTCCATTGACTGGTTAATGGATAGATATTTTCCAAAACTATAGCACATCGCTTGGCAAAGCAATGTCGTAGGAACTTGCTTGCTCATTAACAAGAACAAATGGAATTTTGGTTTAGTGTCTGATACTCAACATAGCACATCTAACACCCTATACTTCCCAGTGGCAAGAAATAGTAATCTGATCATAGCTGGCGCTTGTATATTGGAGTGGAATGTTGTTTGGGAGGAGAACTTCCCTCTGTGAAGGACAGCACCACTGGTTACATTTGCCTGTACAGTCAGCCCTCCTTATCCGCGAGGGATTGGTTCCAGGACCCCTTGCGGATACCAAAAAACGCTGATGCTCAAGTCCCTTATTCAACCTGTCTCAATGCGGTGAACCTTAGGACCCAGCCGAACCCCAGACCTTATTTAACCTGTCTCAGTGCAGTGGACATTAGGACCCAGCGGCGGAGTTCTGAATCTGCAGTGTTTCTAGTCACGAAAATAATCACGATTGTGATTTAAAATAAAGTGGAAATAATAAAGCGATCAGAAGGAGGTGAAACACCATCGGTCATTGGAAAAGTGTTAAGCTACAGTCGGTCAACGATCGGAACAATTTTAAAGGATAAAGTGAGAAAAGCCCTGCCCCAATGAAAGCTACAATCATTACTAAACAAAGCAGTGGTTTAATTATTTGGTTTTGGGATTTGGGGTTTTTGATCCTTCACATCAACCCGGCACGGATGAAAAGTGCGCTCGGGAGCGGTCTGTCACTGGATCGAGCTCGGGAATTTCCATTCCCGAACCCAGAACTGAAACATACATTTCTTAAGTGTTTTATATGCATAGAAAGGTAAAATATATACTATATACTAAGACAATCGTTTGACTAACTGACGCTAAATCATACCGGATGTACCTATTCCGACTTACTTAATAAGCGAACTTCCGTTTTTTTTATCCCGATCCACGATATCCTTTGCATATCCTCCCATATACTTTAAATCATCTCCAGATTACTTATAATACCTAATACAATGTAAATGCTATGTAAAATAGTAGTTATACTGCATTGTTCAGGGAGTAATGACAAGAAAAAAATGTCTGTACATGTTCGAACAACAAGTGCTGGAAGAGCACTTCCGGGTTTTCTCGATTCGCGGTTGGTTGAATTCGCGCATGTGGAACTCGCGGATAAGTAGGTCCGACTGTGCTTTTTAATGATTTTACCAACAAAGAGGAATTTCTACATTTATTGATTCAAAGAAGCAGCTATATGCAAGAAGAAAGTGATGTAAAATTGCACCTTAATATGTACATGGTTTGTTTTATGTATAGGGTATTTCCTTGGCCCAATAACCAATAGAAATAAATATTTCCAAATCCATCTCTAACAAATAATCTCACTATGCTGATCCATCAGGTTTTCTGTTCCCTTCTCAACATTTCAGAAAGCCACTTCAATCAAGGGCAAGATCCCAATTTTTGTGTTCTATCCCTTTCATTTTCAATTGGGATGTATTTGTTAATTATTAATGCATTGACCTATTTTATATCATTGTACTTTAGTACTTTAGAATGTAAAAGCAAGTATGTAATGCTGAGGGTTTACAAGACATTGCACAGAACCGCACTTGGTGTATTGTGAGCAGTTTTTGGGTCCTCTATCTCAGAAAAGATGGACTGATATTGAAGAGGGTCTAGAGGAAGTTCATGAGAATGATTCTGGGAATGAATGGGTTAATGTATGCGGAGCATTTGACAGCTTAGTGTCTAAATTCACTGGAGTTTAGAAGAATGAGGGTGGAGTCTCACTGAAGCTCACTGAATATTGAAAGATCTAGACAGAGTGGACGTGGAGAGGATATTTCCTATGGTGGGAGAGTCTAGGACTAGAGGGCCTCATAATGGAGGGACATCTATTTAAAATAGATGAGGAGAAATTTCTTTAGCTAGAGGGTGGTGAATCTGTGGAATTCATTGCCAATCTGTGGAATTCGTTGCCACAGACGGCTGTGGAGGCCAAGTCATTGGGTATATTTAAAGTGGGGTGCTGTAGGTTCTTGATTAATCAGGGAGTCAAAGGTTTACAGGCAGACATCAGGAGAATGGGGTTGAGAAGAATAATAAATCAACCATGATAGAATGGTTGAACAAACTCAATGGACCAAATGGCTTAATTCTGCTCCTATGTCGTATAGTCCTAAGGTCTTGGGGTTTGTGATGACCACATGCCATTCTATGCCTCTCATTTAAAACCGTACTTGTATTTTCACCACCTGTAAATGCTCCTCAAATGTTTGTTTATAATTCATTCTGGAATGTGGGTGTTTCTGGCTTGGCTGTAATTACTACCTTCCTGACAGTCTGAGAGGGAGGTGATGTAACTATCTCAACACTGCAGGTTAAACTGAATGGCTTACCAGGCCTGTTCAGAGGGCCACTAAGAATCAGCCCCATTGGTTTTGGATTATACCGCTCAGGCCAGCTATCAATAGCAAGCTTCCTACCCAAAATGCACAGACTGGTGGTTTTATGGTTTCTTCAGTACCAATTTACAAAATGGTTGAAAACAAGATGATAAGCATCTTAATTTTCGCTATAGAATGTTGTAGAGAATTTTTTTTAGTTTTGTTTAACAATCGAGTCTAAATAGTATTATATAATTTTCTGACTAGCTTTTCTGAACTTGGTAGTTTTCTTCAGCTGCCCATTACACTGGTGTTGGGGTATGTGTAAAACTCAATGTATTTTATTTACTTTCTGTTTGTAAGTTGCCAAACTTATAACCCAGGACACATGTGTTTAGTACTTTAAACACATAATACATGTCATTATGTCATATTTTGACATTTATTTCCATTTCTCTCACATACAGATTTCATCTCCGGTGCTCATTATAGGACCTAATATACAGTTTAGAGATTTTTCCAAACCCTGGCATTCATTGAAAAATGAAATTCATTTTATTCTCTCAGGATGTTTGCACAATTGTTTTGTTTTCTTTTCAAAGATCCTCTATCTTTGCACCTTTAAAAAGTGCAGAATCATTTTCTACCACAGAGTTGAAGAAATGTGCCTTGAAAAGCTCCTTATTTATTACGCTTAACATCCTCGTTAAGCCTAATGACACTTAGCAAATTTATTTTAAATTAGTTAGTGACTTTGTTACAATATCACTCACGGGAATTTTACCAGACATGTTAACTAGCATAACATCATTAGCGACTTAACATGAAGACATCAACCTCTATTAAGACCAAGATATGCCTGAAATTCAACAAGTAGTTTAAAAAAATTGCTGAAAGAGAAAACAATTTTGATGAAAAGGTTTCATGCTGTTCATTAAAAACAGGAATAATGACCATGCTAATGTCAATAAGTGCACTCTAATACATCATAATGCAAATATTGGATATGTTCCACAAACATTACAGACCACTCCACCTGAGTCACCTTACCATGCCACATTTTAGCACTCCATTTGTTCTTATTCTTGGAATGAACTGCATCCTGTACATCATGGATAAGCATGTAGCAAGTCATGAAACAGTTCAATAGGGTGATTTCCAGTTATAGGTACACAGATTAGTATTTAATTGTAGAATGTCTATGTTGCTACATGAAAATATTTTTCACATGAAATTATGTACTGCAAATAGACAGAAATACAAGTATAAAATTAGGGAAATGGTTTAATTTACAGCAGTTCTTTTGATTTAATTAGTTAAATAATGTAGCTTTTGATAACATGATGAAGCAAAGTGACACTGAGCCCACACATGTGCATTGCTTGCTTAAAATCTTTTGTATAGTGAATGATCTATCCTGGGCCCAGCATATTCATGCAATCATGAAGAAGGCACATCAGTGGCTATGCTTCATTAGGAATTTGAAGAGATTTGGTTACCACGACTCCAGCAAATATCTACTGATGTACCATGGAGAGCACTGTAACAAGTTGCATCACTACCTGGCGTGAAGGCTCCAATGCACAGGATCAAGAGAAGCTGCAGAGGGTTGTAGACTTAGCAAGCTCCATCATCAAGGACATCTTCAAAAGGTGGTATGTCAAGAAGGCAGCATCCATCATTGGAGATCCGACCATTTAGGATATGCCTTCTTCTCATTACTGACTGAAGGAGGGGATACAGGAGCCTGAAGAGACATACTCAATGTTTTAGGAACAGCTTCTTCCCCTCCGCCATCAGCTTTTTGAACAGTCCATAAACCCATGAATATCACCTCACTAACTTGCTCTTTTTGCACTATTTTTGTATATTTCTTATTGTAAATCATAGTGAGATTTAAAAAATCTGTTAGACTGTACTGCTGCCATAAAACAACAAATGTCATGACAAATATCAATGATAATAAACCTGATTCTGCTTCTGATGTAGCGACTAATGGAGAAAGAGGTTTTCACAGTACACGTGAGGCCAATGAAAATAAAAAAAACTACAGTTTCTCGTTTTATTACATGTGGAGCCTTATTCTACGTCATTTAAAGTGGATCTAGCAATGACATCATAGAGCCCAATGCCTGGATCCTCTTGAGTGTAAATTCTGCTTCACTTAGCTTGCAATAAATGCCGCTCATCAAGACTTTCAGAAACTAGGTATTGCTCACCTCTCACACTGACATACAATGCTGAATTGTCTCGTTTAGAATGACTCTGAAAATTTGGCACCTTTGTTAAGGGCAATACCTCTTTAATTAAATCGTAATCCATTATCTCTAATTCAGGAATATTCATATTGATTTATTATTTTTCATTAAGTCTGTTCGATCCTTCCACTAAAGCAAGAAATGAGGGGAGCTTCTAGTGGACTTTACACACTAATTCTAAAAAGCGAGCGGGATCTGTTGGGACATCTGTGGATGAGTAGTCACAGAGTGAGTTGGAGACAGTTCCTTGTGGATTTTATGTGTCAGTTTTAAAAAATTAGTGGGGCATGTCAGCACTCGTTTGAGGAAAAAAGAGATTGCTTGGGTTAATAATAACAAGGGTTAATTAGCGATGGCCAATAAAAAGAACAGGGATTTGAGCAAAGCGGCCATTGTGTGCATGGACAGTATTAGAGTGGTCAAACTTTGGCTCAACAGCCTTGGGCGAAAACAGATGCAGGCTAGAGCTTCAGCTTCAGAAGTCAGATGCAGATCAAGTGTAGGCCAAATGGTAGTTCAGGCAGCTGAAAGTTCCACCCGTGAGCTGTTTGATTTCAGGATAGCCAACATCTCTCTGATGACTGCATATGTAGGAAGTGCACCCAACTTCAGCTCCTGATTGACAAGGTCAAGGAACTGGAACTGGAGTTAGTTGCATTCAGTGCCATCC
Organism: Mobula birostris; assembly: GCF_030028105.1. NCBI lineage: Eukaryota > Metazoa > Chordata > Chondrichthyes > Myliobatiformes > Myliobatidae > Mobula > Mobula birostris. The sequence continues at coordinate 76,193,182 of NC_092373.1, read as the reverse complement.
AGGAGGCCAAACACCTCATAAATGAATCCTTTACCAAAGTAGTCACAGCCAGAAGTGCAGGCTTCAGACAGTAGGTGGGTGACCACCAGGAGAAGTGAGGGGAGTAAGCATTCCCCTGAGAAACAAGTACTTTGGATACTGTTGGGGGAGGCGGGGAGGTGAACGATCAGGGCACAGCAGTAGCAGCCAGGCCAGTGGCACTCTGGCGGGCTCCGACGTTCAGTAGGGAAAGAAAATCAGGCAGAATGGTAGTGATAGGAGACTCGATAGTTAGGGGAATGGACAGGAGATTTTGTGGCCGTGAAAGAGAAGTCAACATGCTGTGCTGCCTCCCAGATGATAAGGTGCAGGATGTCTCAGAGTGGCTGCAGAAGATTCTCAAGAGTTCAAGTTTAAGTTTAATTGTCATTTAATCATACATGAATACCCATAGATACAATCAAATGAAATAGCATTACTCTGGGGCCAAGGTACAAAGCTCAGTATCAAAGCAATACTGCACAAATGGCACATATAAGACGGCAGTAAAATACAGTCACACCAAAAAATTTAGTCCAAGTACCTGAGTCCAAGAATGTTGCAGCGGTTTGCATTCGAAAACAATACAGCTTGTCTTCTGCGGAGCTAACACTTGGGGGCAGCACCAACTCGACATGAACACCATGTCTCTAGCACCCTGGTGGAGTGCCCGACTCCAATGCCTCCCTCTGGGTGTCTGCAAACAGGCAAAACTGCAGCCTGAGGCCTAGCCATCTACAACAGAGGTCATACAGTTCCCCCATCATTCATCAATAAACCAATAAATTGGAGTTGCAACATTGCACACCACCAATGTCCAAAAGGGTCTTGCAATCACAAGAAAAGTGACTAATGTGATCATTCCCTGTTAGACTGCACACCTCCTTCACGTACCAATGCCTCTCTGTCACGGGCAGTATCAAGTCCAACAAGTCCAGCTCCTTCAATTACTCAACCAATGAGCATCTCGCTGATATGGTACACCAGCAATACCTCAAGTTCTTAATGTCCAGCAGGATCTTATGATCGTAAAAAATATGTTTAAAAAAGACAACGAGGAAGAATGAACAGCCAGAGGCTGTGGTGCATATTGGCACCAATGACATTGGTATAAAGGGGGAAAAGGTCCTGCACAGTGAATAGAGGGAGTTAGGAAAAAGGCTGAAGAACAAAACCTCCAAGGTAGTAATGTCTGGAATACTCCCAGTGCCATTAGTCAGTCAGAGCAGAAATAAGATGAATGAGTGGCTGAGGAAGTGGTGCAGGGGCGAGTCTCCAATTCTGGATCTTTGGTATCTCTTCTGTAAAAGGTATGATCTGTACAGAAAGGACGGTTTATACCTTAAACCGAGGCAGGCAAATCTCCTTGTGGGTAAGTTTACTGGAGCTGTAGGGGAGGGCTTAAGCTAAGTTGGCAAGGGGATGAGAGCTGGACTGATAGGGCTGAGGATGGGGAGCTGGTATTCAAGTCAATGCAGTGTGTAGTGAGACCGTGAGGACGGACAGGCAGATGTTTGGGCAAAATAACAGTCAGTGGGATGAGGTAAACTGTAACATGGGGTCAACATTGAAAAGAGTGATGAATAGAGGATTGAAGGTGTTATATTTGAACGCACACAGAATACGGAATAAAGTAGATGGTCTTGTAGCACAGTTAGAGATTGGCAGGTATGATGTTACGGGTAGCACTGAGAAGTGGCTCAAAGAAGATCACAGTTGTCAGCTTAACATCCAAGAATACATCCTGTATTGAAAGGACAGGCAGGTAGATAGAGGGGGTGGGGTGGTCTTGTTGGTAAAAAATGCAATCAAATTCAGAGAAAGCGGTGACATAGGATCAGAAGATGTAGAGCTCTTGAGGGAACAGTTGGGAAACTGCAAGGGAAAAGGACCCTGATGGGGTTATATTCAGGATCCTGAATACAGGCCAGGACATGGGATATAAATTTCAATGGGAAATAGAAAAAGTGTGTAATTAGGGCAATGTTACAATAGTCATGGGGGAATTCAATAGACAGGTAGATTGGGAAAATCAGGTTGGTTCTGGATCCCAAGAGTGGTAATTTATAGAATGACTACAAGATGGCTTTTTAGAGCAGCTTGTGGTTAAACCCACTTGGGAAAAGGCAATACTGGACTGGATTTTGTGTACGAACCAGATTTGATTAGGAAGCTTGAGATAAAGGAACCCTTGGGAAACAATGATCATAATATGATAGAATGCACCCTGCAGTTGAGAGAGAGATGATCAAGTCAGATGTATCAGTATTACAGTGGAGTAAAGAAAATTACAGAAGCTGAGAGAGGAGCTGGCCAAAGTTGATTGGAAGTGGACTCTGGCAAGGATGATGGCAGAACAGCAATGGCTGGAGTTTCTAGCATTGTTTGCTGATCCTGGAGGCTATGTCATAAACATTTCATCACCAGTCAAGGTGACATCGTCAGTGTGCAATTGACTGGTTTTTACCGAGTGTTCACGATGTATTTGTCTAATTCATTGTTCTGATTAGTTAGCCATAGTGCTGGCTACTAGTGTCCACTGGGTCCTGGCCAACCAGATAGTTGAGTGATCTGTGCTGGCCCTTATCCCTGGTGTTTGATCATTGTGATCATTGGTTCCTCAGGCATCCACGCTCACCCCTTGGCCCCAATCCCACAGATGCATAGGTTTGTACATTGCATCCAGTTCGGGGCCAAGAGGAATTGGGGAAGTGAGTGTAATTGCTCTTACTAAGGAGAAGGTGTTTGGGAAACACAACAACCTGAAGGTAGATAAGTCACCTGGACCAGATGGACTACCCTCAGGCTTCTGAAAGAGATTGTAGAGGCATTAGTAATGACCTTTCAACAGTCACTAGATTCTGGAATGGTTCTAGAGAACTAGAAAATTGCAAATGTCAGTCCAATCTTCAAGAAGAGAAAGTGGCAAAAGAAAGGAAATTATAGGCCAGTTAGTCTGACTCCAGAGATTGGGAAAATATTGGAGTCTATTATTAGGAATGAGGTGCATGATAAAGTAGGGCAAAGTTAGCATGGATTCCTTAAGGAGAAATCTTGCCAGGCAAATCTGTGGAATTTTTTGAGGAAATAATGTGCAGGATAGACAAAGGAGAGTCAGTGAATGTTGTTTACTTGGATTTTCAGAAGGCCTTTGACAAGGTACCACACATGACACTGCTTAACAAGATAAGAGTCCATGGGACTACAGGAAAGTTCCCAGCATGGGTAGAAGACTGGCTGATTAGCAGGTGGCAAAGAGTCGGAATAAAGGGGGCCTTTCCTGGTTGGCTGTCCGTGACAAGTGGTGTTCCACAGGGGTCAGTATTGGAACCGGTTAATTTCACATTATATGTGAACAAATCCGATGACGGGATTGATGGCTTTGTGGCCAAGTTTGCAGATGATACAAGGATAGGTAGAGGGGCAAGTAGTGTTGAGAAAGCAGGGAGTCTGTAGAAAGAACTGGACAGATTGTCAGAAAGGGCAAAGAAGTAACAATGGAATATAGGGAAGGGAATTGTATGGTTATGCGCTTTTTTTTAAGAAGAAATAAAGGCGTACACTATTTTTCTAAACAAAGAAAAAATTCAAAAATCAGAGGTGCAAAGGGACTTGGGAGTCCTTATGCAGGATTCCCTGAAGGTTAATTTGCAGATTGAGTCAGTGGTAAAGAAGGCAATGTTAGGATTTACTGTATTTCGGAGGTACGAGTATATAAGAGCAAGGATGTAATGCTGAGGCTTTATAAGACATTGGTCAGACTGCACATGAAGTATTGGAAACAGTTTTGGCCCCTTAGCTAAGAAAAGATGTGCTGGCATTGGAGAGGATCCAGAGGAGGTTCACAAGAATTACTCTGGGAATGAAAGAGTTAACATATGAGGAACGTTTGATGGCTCAGGATATACTCACTGGAGTTTAGAAGAATGAGGCTGGATCTAATTTAAGCCTGTCAAATATTGAAAAGCCTAGACAGAGTGGATTGATGAAGATGTTTCCTATAGTGAGTGAATCTAGGACCAGAGAACACAGCCTCAGAATAGAGGGACATCCATTTAGAACAGAGATGGGAAGGAATATCTTTAGTCACAGAGTGGTGAATCTGTAGAATTCATTGCCACGGATGGCTGTGGAGGCCAAGTCATTGAGTATATTTAAAGCAGAGGTTAATAGGTTCTTTGTTATTCAGGACATCAAAGGTTACAGGGAGAATGCAAGAAAATGGAGTTCAGAGGGATAATTAATCAGTTGTGATGGAATGGCAGAGCAGACTTGATTGCCCGAGTGGCCTAATTCTATGCCAATGTCTATGGTCTTATGAAGTTGAGGGTGAATGGTGCAAGGCTGTAATCAATGTTTCCTCTAATTTTTTTGTAGTTATGTGGACCAACCAGTGCAAGAGCAGGAAATTTTTACACAGCCTGAAAATTACACAGAATTTTAAATGTTTTTGTACTATACATATTATGATTATTTAGAATGAGAATTGAAAAATCACATACTTTTGACTTTATTTATTAATTGAAGGGTATTTTGAAATACAGTACAACAAAGAAACTTTTTCACATTTCATGATCTTTTTCTTGTCTGTCTCTGTTGCAAATCCATTGTCTACAAATACTGTCCAGATTAATTTCACATCCAGATGAAAGATACGTCTTAATCCTCATTACATCATCCAAATGTTCCACTTCTAGTCTGTTTGTGGATTTATATTTGATTAAATCATAAGACAGAATCCATGTTTGCTGTGAGCACTAGAAGCTTGAAGTGTTCCAACAATGTCAACAAGAAATCACAGTTCTTCAAATTCTTTGTTTCTAAGCACATAATTCAGTATATCAGTGTACATCTTAATTGAACAGATCTTAACTGTGTTGCTGTGATATTTTTGAGTCAATGCTTTAGTCGTAGTTCATAATAGTGGTTAAGTATTTTGATGTTGCCTTTCAGCGAGTTGGCGGTTTAGTAACAATGAGCTATCAACTTCCATTTTGCGTTTATTGTTACAACTTGTAACAGTGTCGTAACTTGACAATGTAAATATGTTGACGCTCTGAAGAGTTTCAAAGCGAAGAATGTGGTTCATTTATTAGAAAACGTATGGATTATATTCATTAACATAATTAATTACAGGTATTTCACAATCATATGAGCAGAATTTCAAAAACATTATATAAAAGAAAATTCCAGCTGCGCAGCAAAAAAGCTATGTGCACAAGAGTATTTCAGTTACGGCGCAGGTGTGCACCCATGCAACTTAGAGGGAACTGTGGCTGGGATGGAGTCTTGTGAGGTTATATTGTCTGTGCAAGTACAGGTACTTCTCACAACTCTTTTAAAAATCCTGTCTAAATAAGTTAATGTACAATTATAACATAATGAGAATGTGAGTGGTGAGGTAAAATAGCTTGCGGAGCTGCTGCCAGTGACCCAAATGCATTTCTGTCTGTGTGGAGTTTGCATGATTCCCCTTGAATGCTTCATTTTCCTTCCAAATCTCAAAGCCCTTCTGGATGGTAAGTTAATTGGTCCTGCAAAAGGCTCTCCCGATGTGTAGGTAAATGGTGGAACTGCTGGGGAGGCAAATATAGGAAGAAAGATTCAGGGAAAATTAAAGGGTGTGGGATAAGAATGCTCAAAAGGCTGTTATAGGTTCAGCTAGCTGAATGGCCTCCCTCCACGTTTTGAAGAAAAATGGAAAATACAGCTGTGTTCCAGTGTGTTGTAAATTAACAGCTATGTCACATTTTATTTTTGTACATACAGTATGTTTCTTTTACCTAACACTGAAAGGTCAGGTGGCAGGAACCCTGTGCTTCCCTCCACTGCTTCCTTTGTCATTGACTGTTGTAAATAACCACAGTGCTTTCCCCATCCACTCCCCTATTTCACCAGCTGTCCTTAACAGAAGAGTAACTAGCACCACACACAGAATGCTGGATGAATTCAGCATTCCAGGCAGCATCAATAGAAAAGTGTAAACAGTCACCATTTCGGGCCAAGAGCCTCCACCAGTAAATAGCACACTCTTAAATACTAACATGCAAAACTGGAACAGGAGTCATGTACTCAGTCCATCAGTTGGGTTCCGTCGCATAATAAAATCATGGATGACCTGTTTGTAACCTCAGCTCCTACTCCCTGCCACCCATAGTAACACTTCACCTTACTTGCTTATCAATTATCTACCTATCTCTGCCTAAAACTATTCTAACTCAGCTTAAACCACCACTCACTCTACTAAACTCAAGCAAAGACGAGCTGAGCATGTCAAACCTTTCTTCTCAAGATATAGCATGACTGTCTAGCAAACCTCTGTGAACTGTTTCCAAACTTTTGCCAACCTTTCTCAAATAAAGAGGTCATCACTGAACACAGTGTTCCAGATTTAGTCTCACTAATGCTCTAAGATATTGGCATATAGCCTCCCTATCTTTGTATTCAATTCCCCTGCAATAAAAAATAACACTGAGTTTTCCCAATTACTTGCTGTACCTACTTTCTAGTCGTTTGTAAGCCATGCACGAGGACATTCAGATTCCCCTGAATCTCAGACTGCTGCATCCTCACATCATTTAAATAATGTGTTTCTTTTAGTTTAGATAGATCGATAAATAGATACTTTAATGATCCTAAAGGAAATTACAGTGTTGCAGTAACATTACAAGTGCACAGATATAAATATTAGAAGAGAAGAAGAAAGAATAAAAAATAAGGTACCACAAACAGCCTAACAGGAGGGAGACATCACTTCCCAGGCTATAGGCCGACTCATCATAGAGCCTAAAGGCCAAGGGTAAAAAATACCTCATACAGTGCTCCTTGGAGCAGCATAGTTGTCTAGCCTGTTACTAAAAGTTCCCATCTGTTCGGCTAAGGTGGTAGGCAGTGGGAAACATTGTCCAGAATTGCCAGGATTTTCTGTAGTGTCCTTTGTTCTACCACAGCCTCCAGTGTGTCCAGTTTGACTCCTAGAACAGAGTCAGCCTTTCTAATCAGTTTATTGAGCTTGTAGACATCACCCACGTTGATGCCATTGCCCCAGCACACCACCACATAGAAGATTGCACTGGCAACAACAGACTGGTAGAACATGTGAAGGAGAGGCCTGCATACTTCAAAGGAACTTAAATCTCAAATTTCATATTTGGCAATTTCTCAGTCGCTCACATTATACTCCATTTCATTTAGATCTTGGTTCACTCACTTAACCTGTCCATAAACATTTGTAGCCAACTATGTATGTCCTCTTCATGACTTACTTTCCTATTTATATTTGTACTATCAGCAAATTATACTTCTGGTGTCTTCATAGAAGTTACTTAAATAAATCATAAAAATTGAAGTGGCAGATCCATGTAGCTTGTTACATTTGGACCCACCAGAAAAATGACCTATTCATGCCAATTTTCTGATTCTTGTTAGCCAGCCAATCTTCAAACCAATTACTCCCAATGTGAGCTTTTATATTCTGCAATTATCTATGGTATGCCACCTCATCAAATACCTTCCTGAAATCTTAGCAAATCTACCCCTATATCCACAGCATATGTTACATTTTCAAAGAATGCCAGAGACTGGTCAAAAGTGATTTTCTTTTTCACAGAAACACATTGACATTGCCTGACTACACTCCTACAATGTCTTTAATAATAGCTTCCAACATTTTCCTCATGACCATTGTTAAGCCAGCTGATGTGCAGTTTCTAAATTGCTCCCCTCTTAAACGTAGGATTTGCATTTGTTATTTTCCTGCTGAACAGAACCTTCTCCTAATCTTGCCTTGTATTTCCACTGATCTCTTCTATAGCTTCAGCAAAAGGTTATTTATTATTCTCAAAGCTACATGGCTGGCAGTAGTAACCTGCAGAAATATTCACTGTTTGTAAAATCAGAGTTGGTTGATTTTATTAAAGCAAGTAAAAGTCTGTTGTACTCTGTACCAATGAACTTCACTTTGCAATAATGCAGCTACTTTACACACTAATGCAATTAAGCTGTTGTATTTTGTTTCTTACCCCAACTTCTCCGAAAGCCGCTCAATGCTTATTTTAAATCTTCAGCCATCCTCACATTGGAGAATTCAGCTCTTTACATATTTTAAGATAAATTAGAGCGACACAGATCTAATAGGTTAGTCTTATTAACCAGGCTTACTAAACACTCTCCTAGACAAATGAAGGTAAGACTTAGTATTTTGCTCTCAAGATTGGAATCATAATTAATTTTGAAACTTTTCTCCCTTTCCTTTTCCCCTTCAGTTTCTTTCAAATGCTGAAGTATAGTAACATAGCTACCAGTTATCCTCTGTAACCATATGCTAATCATCTTATATTGCAAGTGATTGCAAAGTATTTGGCTTATGGCCCATTAATTGTTTTGAGTAACCATAGTGCCAACTTACTCAACGCAAACTGGAATTGAACTTAGAATTTCAGTTCCAATAACAAAGGGAGTGAAATTTAAATGAAGTCTTGATTCCTAAATAATAAATAAAATATTTTCTTTTTGTTTGTCTTACCAAAATTACACCACCATGGCTATTAATTAATAAAGAAAATTATCCTGTAAAACAGTTCCACAGAAAATGGATCATATTAGTTCTTTACTGCTTTGAAATCCTGGAACTAATTCTTTCAATGTGTAGATTTACAGACAAGGATTTAGTGTATCACAATCCTCTGTCTCCATTCTACTAAAATGATAGCCTAATTCCAATGAGCTAGAGATTTAATCACTCTGAAATATAATGACCCAAAGGGATTGGAAGAGTGCAAGATAAATTGGCAAATCTATCCATCCAAGGAAAATAAAGCAATAAAATACTATTCTCTGCATAATTTACTCAAGGACAAGACAACTTCATTATTTTTAATTGTTTGTTGGTCCAGGTTATAGGGTCCAGAAGGTTAATGTATGATATATTATGCAAAACTATAAAGGCAGGCCAAACTGAAGAGGGAAGCACCAGTGCTGTATCAAATATTTAGACAGGAAAACTATACGTATATAACTTTTTGATGTGTCCGGTAAATGTTGGTAAATATTACTCAGGCTGCTGGAGATATTAGAGAAAAGCAGCTGTCTGTGTATTTTTTTAGCAAGCTATCAGTTGGCTAAACGGTTACTCATACTTTTGCGAACAGATGCATAATAACCTCTTCCTCAATGTCAACAAGACAAAGGCGATGTGGATACTATAGAGAGAGTGCAGAGCAGATTGCCTGGATTGGAGGGCGTACCTTATGAGAACAGGTTGAGTGAATTTGGCCTTTTCTCCTTGGAGCGATGAAGGATGAGAGGTGACCTGAGAGAGGTGTATAAGATGATGAGGGGCATTGATCGTGTGGATAGCCAAAGGCTTTTTCCCAGGGCTAAAATGGCTAACATGAGGGGGCATAGTGTTAAGGTGCTTGGAAATGGGTACCGAGGGGATGTCAGAGGTACGTTTTTCACACATAGAGCGGTGGGTATGTGGAATCCACTCCTGGTGACGATGGTGAAAGCGGATCCAATAGGGTCTTTTAAGAGCCTCTTAGGTAGATACTTGGAGCTTAGAAAGTAGAGGGCTATGCGCTAGGGAAATTCTAAGCAATTTCTAGAGTAGGTTACATGGCCGGCACACCATTGTGGGCTGAAGGGCCTGTAATGTGCTATAGATTTCTATGTTCTAGGTTACTGGCTTCAGTAGAACTTGTACCACTCACAGCCCTTTTACGTTAGAAGCACAGCAGTAGAAAATGCAAGCAGCTTCAAACTCCTGACAGTGCACATCACACACAACCTCTCATTGTCCCAGAACACATCCTATACAGTCAAGAGAGCTCACCAACACATCTATTTTCTGAGGAGTCTGTAGAGAGCTAGACTTTGCACATCCATACTCCTGTTATTCTACAGATGCACAGCTGTATCACTGCTTATTGTGGTAACTGCACCGTGGTGGACAGTAAGACTCTACAACGCATAGTCAAAACTGTCCGACGCATCACTGGCACCAGCCTACCCGCCATCAAGGAAATATATCCACTAAGGAGCCGGAAATGGGCCAGTAATGTCAAGAAAGATCCCACCCACCCTGCGCATGAACTGTCTGTCCCACTCCCATCAGGGAGGAGGCTACATAGCATCCATGTCAGGGCCCCCAGACGCAAGAACAGTTACTTTCCCCAAACAGAAAGGCTGATCAACACCTCCACCCATTAACTCCACCACCACTTTATTATTTCCTGTCAGTCACCCTATGTACAGCCTAGTGTCACTTTATGAACATAAAATCAATCTATGTATATAAGCTATCTTGTGTTTATATTTATTGTGTTTTTATTATTAATGTGCACTTTATCTTTTGTATTTTTTATTGTGCTACACAGGATCTGGAGCAACAATTATTTCATTCTCCTTAACACTGTTTACATGAAGTGACATTAAAGGATATCGATCTCTTGATAACAGTCACCCAAGGATCAGGCAATGCTTCTTCCATTCGTAATTTTGGTGATCCATTAGAGGATTAGCAAGATCTATCACACGTTTAAATGGAAACAACAAATTGCTGGATTACACTGTGCCTCACTTTTGTGTACCATGTGACTCAGTTTCAATAAAACTCAGCCACAATGGAAAGTTATGGACTTCGAACACCATGAAACTGATGATTCCATGTACACCTGATCCATTAACTTGCAAAGGAGCCGAGATGTACACAGTGTTATCCCTCATTAGTAAATGTACACTGGGGTTACACCTCCATGATTTTAGACCAAACATTGTAACCTGAAGATGTTGCAGAAATCAGGAAGTCAGTCACCTTAATTCATGCCTGTATGTTTATTCTTTTAAGGACTATGAACTTCAAATATGTCCTCCAATTATATACTAGCTTATCACCCAGCTCTCTCTTTGGTCTTGCACAACCCTTCCCTCTCCTTTATGACCCCTGAATTGCCTTCCCAAACAACCTGCAGTCTGATCATTTAACTAATTCCTCATCCTCCACACCCACTGATCTCCTGTCCAACATTTCCAATGCAACAGCAACCAGTCCAAATCGACTTCACCTGACCTACATCCTTCACCCCTCCCCCTCTGATCTGCCAACCAGCTTTTTTAAAATAGCATGACTCTCCTTTCTGGCTACCCCAAACAAATTTTCAGCCACCAATTCAACACATGCGATTTCTCCCACTCACAGCAGATGCATCACGTACACAAGGGAGAGACTGTAAGTCAGAGGTGGCTCCTCACAGACACTTAAAGAGAAGGGCCTTGGAATTTCTGATTATATGTCCATGAGAGGTAAGGAGAAAGGTGCCAGGTTTCAGCCAAGCTATCACATACAGTACACAGTCATGTGGACAAGTAGTTAGTAATGCATATGCATAACAGCCTTGAGCAATCTTACATGCATAGTTCCAAAACATCTGTTTAATGCCTTTTTGGGACTTGACCCGTGATGAAGGACAGAAAGTGGCCCATGAGGAGGAGAATTGCCTCACCATGTAACAGTTTTGACACTCACAGGTTGAGGAGTCATAGAACAGAAGAATACTTATCACAGAGCAGAAGGCTATCTCAACCCGTCATATCCATTCCAGTTAATAAAGAGAAGCAACCCATTTTAATTTTACCTTCCTGGGTCTTAAAGTAAATATACAATTAGGCCATAAATATGATGACAATTTTAAGCAGTGAGTTCCAAATCCTTATCATCCACTGGAGTAACTGATCTATCAGCAATCCAGGACCCTATGATTACCAACAACTTTGAACTTCCCACCATTTTATAAAATAATTTGTATCTCTATATTTGGTTGTTCCAAAGTGGATGACTTCACATTTTTCCACATTATGTTGGTATATTCTCAACTTTCCATATCCCCAGAGACTCTATTCATTTTCCTTTTAGAGTAGCATAGAGTAGAGCCAGTAAAATGTCTGCCTACAAATGCTGCTTTACTGAAGAGCCAATGGAAATGTAGATGGACAGAGTATGGAATGTGATGATGGGACTGGCCTTGATAGACTTCCAATGGCCATTTGAGATTGTTCAAAAATTATGTTAGCTTGGGGCTAATCATGAATCCTTGGTCGAATAATAACTGAGGTTTAGTTTGCAATGCATATTTTTGTTCTTTTGATAGTCTGATCTTTGTAGACTGAAAAAGCATTCTTGCTTTTTGGCCATAGCTGTCGTACGCTTTTTATTAAATTTAGACTATGATATAATGCCAGTACATAGCTGCTTGAATAGGGTATTGTGTTTAGTGGTACTAAATAAGCCTTCTTTGGTCTGAATCCAGACAAGTAGATGTAATGCCAATCTGAAATAACTTTCTACTTGAGATTTTCACCCTTTCTAGATTTGTACCAGTTATTCTGCTTAGTATTCTAATAAAATGAATCTCAGATGAAATCTAAATATTGGCCAGACTTATTGTCTAATATTTCTTGAGTATTTTTAGATAATCTTTAGGATCTGGCCAACATTAATCCAAAATAGTGATTATTGTCATCTGGCTAGATGTGGTCATTAAACATTATGAGGTAGAGCATAATATGGTCATAATAACTTCATGCGTTGCTTATTGGACTTCTTGCTTATTCAAATCATTCACTAAAAGGAACAATGCTCTTGAAGCTGACTTAAAAGATACCATTAACACCTGGCAATTAAGTATGTAGGAAATAAATGCCTAATATGTAACTATTATGAAATGTTATTTCCTTTCTTTTAGAAGTAATTCTGTCCAATAGACATTTCAAATGTTTCTGAAGAAGCTTTGCAAAATGGAAGATAGCCCAGTTCTAAAACCCAGCTAAATTATTTAGATTAAGACAGCTAAATAGAAAATATCACATTGATTATTGAATATCAAGATTCTATTTCTTTTCATGAATTTATTTTCCAAAGACACAGATTCATACAGTGCAGAAGTAGGTAATTTGCCCCACCGTGTCCATGCTGGCTATTAGGTACCAATTGATATTAATCCCATTTCCCAGCACTTTGACTGTGACTTTCTATGCCTTAATGATTCATTTGCAAATCCAATCCCAATACTCAATATCCAGCTGCTGAAAAGATTTTCTACAAAACACCAGGCTAACAAGCTATGATGGCAGGTTGTGTATCATCCAAGAAATGATGAAATTTGTGACTTTGTTAAAGTTTTTGAAATGCTATAGATTACTTCTGCTTAATGGATTCAGGCTGACAGATTTCTACTTGGACTATTCTGTCAGAAAAGAATTGAATCACGTCTTTGGAAATGAATTTAATGTCAGTAAACATTAATATCAAATTTACTATCACATTGTAAAACATAAATAAAGAAAGATCTTCATTTTCTTCTTGGCATTAATTATTTTACATCTCCCCATCTCAAAGCTGTCTAGCACTCTAATTGGCATGCTTGAACCAAGATACAAAATACAAGTTCAACATTTAAAATAAATTTATTACCAAAGCACATATAGTGTGCGTCACCATATGCTACCCTGAGATTCATTTTCTCGTGATCATTCAAAATAAATACAAAGAAACACAAGAGTCAATAAAAAAACTACACACAAATAAAAAGCCAACAAATTGTTGGCTTTTGTTGCAAAAGCCAACAAATTGTGCAAATATAAAGAGAAAAACAAAATGATAATAATAGACAAATAACTTGAGAAGACCATTTACAGAGTCCTTGAAAGTAAGTCCATTGTTTGGAAATTGGTAATAAATTTAGAAGTCAGTGTTGGGGTGAATGAAGTTATACACTCTGGTTCAGGAGCCTGATGGATGAGAGACAATAATCGTTCCTAAACATGGTCATGTGGGACCTAAGGCTCCTGTATCTCCAGCCACTTATCTTTCCTACCCACCTGACTTCACTTATCACCTTCTAGGTATCCTCCTTCCCCACCCCCGCCCCCACCACCTTTTTATTCTGGCATCTTCCTCATTCCTTTCCAGTCTGAAGAAGGGTCTTGGCCCAAAGCATCATTTCCATGGATGCTCACTGACCAACTGAGTTCCTCCAGCATTTTATTTGTGCTGCTTTGGACTTCCAGCATCCGCAGAATCTCATGTGTTCTTGATCTTGTACCTCTTGCCCAATGGCAGCAGCAAGAAGAGAGCATGGCCCGTATGGAAGGGTTCCTTGATGATAGCTGCTTTCCAATGACATCACTTATTGTAGATGTCCTCAATGGTGGAGAGAGCTTTACCTGTGAGGGACTGGACTGTGTCCACTAGCTTCAAAAACTTCTAAGAAAGTAAAAGTACTGCTGTGCCTTCTCTGTAACGGCACTTACATGCTGAACCCAGAAAAGATCCTTTGAAATAATGATGCTGAGGAAATTAAAGTTACTCACCATTTTCACCTCTGATCCCCTAATGAGGACTGGCACATGGACCACTGGTTTCCTGCAGTCAATCGAGAAAATGAGATGAAGAGTTCTTGTAAGTGAATCCGTAGGTTGTGAGAATATTTCAATGATGGGGCTAGTGAAGTTGAGTGAAGTTTAGATTAGATTAGATTAGATTATGAGAATACGCAGTCCTCTTTTATTGTCATTTAGTAATGCATGCATTAAGAAATGATACAATGTTTTTCCAGAATGATATCACAGAAACACACGACAAACCGACTTAAAAACTAACAAAAACCACATAATTATAACATATAGTTACAATGGTGCAAAGCAATACCGTAATTTGATAAGAATAGACCATGGGCACGATAAAGTCTCAAAGTCTCTCAAAAGTCCCATCATCTCACGCAGACGGTAAACCTCCAGTGCCGCCAACTTGCCGATGCAGCATCCCGGAAGTATCCGACCACAGTCCGACTTCAAGTCCATCTGAAAACTCTGAGCCTCTGACCAGCTCCCCGACACCGATGCACCAAGCACCATCTCTGCCGAGCGCTTCAACCCCGGCCCCGGCAACAGACAATAGGCGAGGTCATAGATTTGGGGCCTTCCCTCCGGAGATTCTCGATTGCACAGTAGCAGCGACAGTGAAGCAGACATTTCAGAGGTTTCTCCAGATGTTCCTCCATGCTTCTTCATGTCTGTCTCTATCAAATCAGGATTGTGCATGGCATCCTACTTCACAAATACGATATCAATTCGGAACAGCCACGCGCGCTGTGTTGCGCCGCCATCTTTTCCTCCCTCCTTTGGTTCAAGAGCCTGATAGCTGAGAGGTAGTAACTGTTCCTGAACCTGGTGGTATGAGTTCTAAGACTCCTGTACCTTCTTCCTGATGGCCACAGTGAGGGGAGCTCATGTGCTGTGTGGTGGGGTTCCCGATGATGGATGTTGTTTTCCTGCGGCATTCCATGTAGATGTGCTCAATGGTGGGGAGGGCTTAACCTGTGATGAACCGAGCCATATCCACTGCTTTTTGTAAGATTTTTTGTTCTTCAGTTCCAACTCGGCTGCGAGTAACTCCCTATTTCTGATATCGTAGTTCACCTCTGCTAATGATGGATGACTGGAGAAAAACACACACGGGTGCAGCTTATTGACCAAGGGTATCCATTGAGATAATACCCGCACCCACTCCAGCGTCCAAGGTGTCTACCTCCATGACAAATGGAAGGTCCAGGTTAGGCAAGACCAAAATAGGAGCTTTCTGAACCGCTGTTTGAGCTCTGCAAAAGCAGCCACCACTTCGGTAGTCCAAACAAAAGAGCTCGAGGATTTATTAATAGTTAGTATGCTCAGCAGGGCTGCCACTGAGCTGAAGTCCATGGTGAACCTTCTGTAAAATTTGGCAAATTCCAGGAGCCTTTGGACTTATTTCACACTGCATGGCTGTGGCCTACCTCTGACAACCTGTGTCCCAGTAGGGTCCATCTTAAAATTGCCATTAGAGTTGATAAAACCCAAAAATTAACCTGTGGTCACATGAAATTCCGTATTTTCAAGCTTGACATAAAGTCAATGATTAGAAGTCTCTTTAAAGTAACTTTGATGTGAGTGACATGCTCCTCCATGGTCTTAGAGAAAGTTAGGATGCCTTCCAAGTAGATGAAGGCCTGGAAAACCATTAGCACATTAGCAAGGATTAAGAGTATGACCAGGTACTCATAATGCCCTGTCGGTGTGTTGAATGCAGTCTTCCATTTGTCACCCTCCTTTATGCGGATCAGATTGTACGCACTCTGCGAGTCCAGCTTCGAGAATACTCTTGCCCCTTGGAGTATCTCAATGGCAGTGCTCATAAGGGGGTAATGATTCTTGGCCGTTATGTGATTTAGTCCTCTCTAATCAATGCATGGCCGCAGGCTTCCATCCTTTTTCTATACAAAGAAGTCTGCACCGGCTGGTGAGGTGGAGGGCCAAATGAACCCCATAGCAAGTGCCTCTTCTATATACTCCTCCATAGCGCATCGCTCCAAGCCTGAGAGCATGTACAATTGACCCTGTGGAGGACAAGCACTTGGCAGAAGGGGTATTGCACAGTCGGAGGGAATTTCGAACAGCTCAGATGTTGCAGCTGCTTACAAACTTCCCTCTGAGGATGACTCCTGATGCTCCTTAGGAACCAGCAGCAATCTAACAAACCTTGGAGTCCCCTCTATGGGTTCACTAGAGTCCTTTGTTGAAACAGTGCAAATCTTCATTTGTGTCCTTGGACAACCACAATGAGGTGCTCTGGAGAGTCCTTGTCCTGCTGGGACTAGGCTCCAATGATCTATGTTTATGTTTAGGAGTTTAGACAGTACTTGGTGACAGGTTCCCTTAGGCTTGGCTAATATAGCTCCAGAATTCTGAGCCTCATCCTTAGCGGGCTTTTTTGCTTATTCCTGAACTTGACACCCTTTCTCTCCAGTTCTGGAGCGCCTCCGACAAGACAGGGTCAGAACAACACTCCTGCTGACTGACACCAGCTTGGCTGCCCTTGGAAGCATGATTAGGTCCCCTGAAGACTCTGGGTTACCCCGAGCAAAAGTCTGCCCCCCTGTCAGCCTCTGGTCTCAGGAGAGTCTGGAAGTCAGAATACCAAATTGAAAATACTTCTTCCTGAAAGGACTGTACCATACGATGATTCTCCCTTCCTCCCAGTTCATGGAAGGGCAATGCTTGGTCAGCCAGGGTACCTGAGGATCAGGGGTATGTGAAGAGAGTTTATGATGTGAAATATCCTCCCCATGTTCTCCTACCGTCATTCACAAAACCAATGTCTGCTGCAAGATCTGCCCGACCCAAGAGGACGTCTGTCCAGGACAGTTGCAGTTATGTGCAGGCTCAACTCCTGTAGAGTTATGTTGAGCCAACGGGCTGTCCCGAGTCCAGGAAATTACTAGCTTCCTCAGAGTCCACAAAGGCATTCACCCTTTACAGGTTCTTTCCCCAGGAGATCTCTGCCTCCAGCAGGACACTGGAATCTGTAGGGTTGGGAGTAATGGCTGCTACCATCACAATCCTCCCAACGCCAGACAATCTTAACAGTTTCCCAACAGCTGCAGCTTTAGTCATTTAGCCTGCAGGTGACCTATTTCCTCACAGCCGTAGCAGCAACCTTGACTCCACGCCGAGTCTTCTCATCTGAGGAGAGTCTTGTACAACCAATTTGCACTGGCTCAACAGGATCTCGTGCGGGAGATGGACTGGTCATTGTCCAAGGTCAGGGAGTGGAACTACGATGTGATGAGGCTGGGCTTGGGCTAGCCTTCTTCGACCTTTTGAGTTATTCCCACTTTTGCTCTGCCATGCGATTATACAGGCGGATGGACTGAGTAATCAGAGCCTCTAACTCTCTACCAGTTCTCCCAAAGCAAGGGCATCTCTTAATTCACCTCAGAGTTTGTGGTGGTACAGAGTAGCCAAGGTAACTCAATTCCAGCCACGCTCCTCGGCCAAAGTTTGAAACTCAATTGCATAATTGGCGACTGTCCAACTACTTTGATGGACCTGTATCAGACAATCCGGGAATCTGTTAGCTCTGGTGGGATGACGGAAAATCCTCTTCATGGCATTCATGAATTCTTCTGAATCAGAGCAAAATTCCGACCTCCGTTCCCAATGTGCGGTTGACCAGACCAGAGCTCTCCCCATCAAGAGAGAGATCGACCATCCCATGCTCTGTAGTTCAAACTCCAAACAAGCATTGTGTGATGACGCCATGGCAAGAGCCTGGGTCACCGCCAAATCTCTCCAGGGTCAGAAGACGGACTGATTCTGTTGTACGAATGATGGACTGACCTGAGTGATTCTGGCTGGCTGCTAGCAACAGTTGGCACACGGCAACCTGGAGGTCTGTATCTCCAGGCTCTGTCTTGAATCTTCTTGCTGTGACTGGTCACAGCTGACAAGAGGCTCCAACACCCCGCTGGGTCCAGGTTTAGCTCAATTGTACTGTAATGAGAGGCCTAGGCGAGAATGGTAAGGACCCAAGTGCTGGAGCATCTGAGACCAGAATCAAAACACGATTTTGAAACTGAGATGAGAACAAGGTTCTTGACTAAATGCTGATGAGAACCTCACAAGACTAGATGAGAATACAAATGAGACATAAATCCTAAATGGAATCGCAGACTGAACCAAACTTGAGCTGACGATTGAGCAGTGTACCTGCGTTCAGGTGCTCTTTAAGTATCCAAATCTGGGTGCCAAAACATGGCGTCCAATTAGCAGAGTGGGTGTTATGTTCTGTAACTTCAAAACATTAAACTAATTCAGATGAAAGTGGGATTACGGGAATTGTTTGAGGTTACTTTGTGAGGCGTGCATGTATCACGTGGTAGCATGATGACGTAGGCAATTAACAATTTTTACAAATAATCCATAACTCATTATTTAAATGAATAAGGATATTTAATCAAACAATATATATACAACATTACTCAAAAATTATTGAAATATTAAATACACAACACTTCTCCCTGCTGAGGTATAAACTCCAACTTAATAGAGAATGCAACTCAACTATATACCCAGTATACTATATAATACAACTACAATATACAGACATCCGCAGCATAGCAAATTTTAAATTGTCCCATTCAGGCTTTAAGATTTAATCACTGTAGAGGATTTCTTACTCTTAACCATATAACCATACAACAATTACAGCACGGAAACAGCCTCCTAGTCCATGCCGAATGCTTACTCTCACCTAGTCCCACCGACCTGCACTCAGCCCATAACCCTCCATTCCTTTCCTGTCCATATAGCTATCCAATTTTTCATTAACTGACAATATAGAACCTGCGTCTACCACTTCTACTGGAAGCTCGTTCGACACAGCCACCACTCTCTGAGTAAAGAAGTTCCCCCTCGTGTTACCCTTAAACTTTTGCCCTTTAACTCTCAACTCATGTCTTCTTGTTTGAATCTCCCCCACTCTCAATGGAAAAAGCCTAACCATATCAACTCTATCTACCCCCTCATAATTTTAAATACCTCTATCAAGTCCCCCCTCAACCTTCTATGTGCCAAAGAATAAAGACCTAACTTGTTCAACCTTTCTCTGTAACTCAGGTGCTGAAACCCAGGTAGCATTCTAGTAAATCTTCTCTGTACTCTCTCTATATTGTTGACATCTTTTCTATAATTTGGTGACAAGAACTGTACACAATACTCCAAATTTGGCCTTACCAATGCTTTGTACAATTTTAACATTACATCCCAACTCCTATACTCAATACTCTGATTTATAAAGGCCAGCATACCAAAAGCTTTCTTAACTATCCTATCCACATGAGATTCCATCTTTAGGGAACTATGCACCATTATTCCTAGATCACTCTGTTCTACAGCATTCTTCAATGCCTTACCATTTACCATGTATGCCCTATTTTGACTAGTCCCACCAAAATGTAGCACCTCACACATATCAGCATTAAACTTCATCTGCCATCTTTCAGCCCACTCTACTAACTGGCCTAAATCTCTCTGCAAGCTTTGAAAACCTGTTTCATTATCCACAACGCCACCTATCTTGGTATCATCTGCATATTTACTAATCCAATTTACCAAACCATCGTCCAGATCATTAATGTATATGACAAACAACATTGGACCCAGTACAGATCCCTGAGCCACACCACTATTCACCGGCCTCCAACCTGACAAACAGTTATCCACCACTACTCTCTGACATCTCCCATCCAGCCACTGTTGAATCTATTTTACTACTTCAATATTAATACCTAATGATTGAACCTTCCTAACCAACCTTCCGTGTGGAACCTTGTCAAAGGTCTTACTGAAGTCCATATAGACAACATCCACTGCTTTACCCTCGTCAACTTTCCTAGTAACCTCTTCAAAAAATTCAATAAGTGTTGTCAAACATGACCTTCCACGTACAAATCCATGTTGACCTTCCACGCACAAATTCATGTTCCTAATCAGAACCTGTCTATCCAGATAATTATATATACCATCTATAAGAAAGCTTTCCATTAATTTACCCACCACTGACGTCAAACTTACAGGCCAATAATTGCTAGGTTGACTCTTAGAACCCTTTTTAAACAATGGAACAATATGAGCAATAGGCCAATCCTCCGGCACCATCCCCATTTCTAATGACATTTGAAATATTTCTGTCAGAGCCCCTGCTATTTCTACACTAACTTCCCTCAAGGTCCTAGGGAATATCCTGTCAGGACCAGGAGACTTGTCCACTTTTATATTCCTTAATAGTGCCAGTACTTCCTCTTCTTTAATCATCATAGTTTCCATAACTTCCCTGTTTGTTTCCCTTACCTTACACAATTCAATATCCTTCTCTTTAGTGAATACCGAAGAAAAGGAATTGTTCAAAATCTCTCCCATCTCTTTTGGCTCCACACATAGCTGTCCACTCTGATTCTCTAAGGGACCAATTTTATCCCTCACTATCCTTTTGCTATTTATATAACTGTAGAAACCCTTTGGATTTATTTTCACCTTACTTGCCAAAGCAACCTCCTATCTTCTTTTAGCTTTTCTAATTTCTTTCTTAAGATTCTTTTTACATTCTTTATATTCATCGAGCACCTCATTAACTCCAAGCTGTCTACATTTATTGTAGATATCTCTCTTTTTCCGAAGCAAGTTTCCAATATCCCTTGAAAACCATGGCTCTCTCAAACTTTTAACCTTTCCTTTCAACCTAACAGGAACATAAAGATTCTGGACCCTCAAACTTTCACCTTTAAATGACCTCCATGCCTCTATTACACCCTTCCCATAAAACAAATTGACCCAATTCACTCCTTCTAAATCCTTTCGCATCTCCTCAAAGTTAGCCTTTCTCCAATCAAAAATCTCAACCCTGGGTCCAGACCTATCCTTCTCCATAATTATATTGAAACTAATGGCATTGTGATCACTGGACCCAAAGTGCTCCCCAACACATACCTCCGTCACCTGACCTATCTCATTCCCTAACAGGAGATCCATCATTGCCCCTTCTCTAGTTGTACCTCTATGTATTGCTGCAAAAAACTATACTGCACACAATTTACACACTCCAAACAATCCAGCCTTTTTACACTATGGGCATCCCAGCCTATGTGTGGAAAATTAAAATCTCCCACAATCACAACTTTATACTTTATACTTTATACTTTATTGTCGCCAAACAATTGGTACTAGAACGTACAATCATCACAGCGATATTTGATTCTGTGCTTCACACTCCCTGGATTACAAATATTAAATATTAAAATATTAAAAATAGTTAAAATTAGTAAATATTAAAAATTTAAATTATAAATCATGAATGGAAAATAGAAAAATGGGAAGTAAGGTAGTGCAAAAAAACCGAGAGGCAGGTCCAGATATTTGGAGGGTACGGCCCAGATCTGGGTTCAAGATCCGTTCAGCAGTCTTATCACAGTTGGAAAGAAGCTGTTCCCAAATCTGGCCGTATGAGTCTTAAAGCTCCTTAACCTTCTCCCAGAGGGAAGAGGGACGAAAAGTCTGTTGGCTGGGTGGGTCGTGTCCTTGATTATCCTGGCAGCACTGCTCCAACAGCATGCGGTGTAAAGTGAGTCCACGGACGGAAAATTGGTTTGTGTGATGTGCTGCGCCATGTTCACGATCTTCTGCAGCTTCTTTCGGTCTTGGACAGGACAACTTCCATACCAGGTTGTTATGCACCCTAGAAGAATGCTTTCTATGGTGCATCTATAAAAATTAGTGAGGGTTTTTGGGGACAGGCCAAATTTCTTTAGTTTTCTCAGGAAGTAAAGGCACTGGTGGGCCTTCTTGACGGTGAACTCTGCTTGGTTGGACCAAGTCAGGTCATTTGTGATATTGACCCCGAGGAACTTAAAGCTTTTGACCTGTTCCACTTGTGCACCACCCATGTAAATTGGGTCATGCGGTCCGCTACTCCTTCTGAAGTCAACAACCAATTTCTTCGTCTTGCTGACATTGAGGGATAGGTTATTGTCTTCGCACCATGTCACCAGGTTCTTAATTTCCTCTCTGTACTCAAACTCATCATTACTCGAGATACGGCCTACAATTGTTGTATCATCAGCAAACTTATATATTGAGTTTGATGGAAACTTGGCTGCACAATCATGGGTGTACAGTGAGTACAGCAGGGGGCTGAGTACACAGCCTTGTGGGGCACCAGCACTCAGAGTGATTGTAGGGGAATGCTTGTCCCCTATTTTTACTGCCTGGGTCCTATCTGTGAGGAAGTTGAAGATCCAGCTGCAGATCTGAGTGCTAAGGCCCAGGTTCCAGAGCTTAGGAATCAGTTTATTTGGAATGATGGTATTAAAGACAGAGCTGTAGTCAATAAAAAGGAGCCTTCTGTATGCGTCTTTATTCTCCAGGTGTTCTAAGGAGGAATGTAGGGCCAGAGAGATGGCATCTGCTGTTGACCTGTTGCTCCAGTAGGTGAATGGCAAAGCATCGAGGTTGACTGGTAGGCTGTGGTTGATGTTTGCCATAACCAATCTCTCGAATCACTTCATAGCAATTGATGTCAGAGCCACAGGTCAATAGTCATTCAGGCATGCCACCTTGCTCTTCTTCGGCACTGGGATTATCGTTGCCTTCTTAAAACGCGAGGGGATCTTAGACTGAAGGAAGGAGCAGTTGAAGATGTTAGCAAACACTCCAGCTAGCTCGCTTGCACAGGCCCGGAGAACCCGTTTGGGACGCCATCTGGGCCTGTCGCCTTCCTTGGATTTATCTTCAGGAAGGCTCTTCTAACATCCTCCTCCGTGACGATGAATCTCGATGCCACCAGGTCCGGTTCATCCGGAGGGAGCGGGATGCTCCTATTGTGTTCGAATCTTGCGTAGAATACATTAAGTTCATCAGGAAGAGAAGCGCCACAGTTATTGATATTCCCAACCTTTTCTTTGTGCCCAGTGATCTCATTTAGACCCTGCCACAGTCTACTGGTATCCCTCTGGTCAGCCTTGGCTTCCAACTTGGCTCGATATTGCCTCTTGACACCCTTAATTGCTTTCCGGAGTTCACACCTGGATTCCATGTAGTGACTGGTATCCCCAGACCTAAAAGCTGCAGCTCTAGCCTTTAAAAGGGACTTGACCTCATAATTCATCCAAAGTTTCCGGTTAGGAATACCCAGATCGTCTTGCAAGACACACAGTTCTCCATGCATTTCCAAATAAAGTTCGTGACAGCTGAGGCATACTCATCGAGGTTAGCTGACGAGTCCTTGAATACTAACCAGTCCACCAATTCAAAGCAGTCATGGAGGACCTCATCCATTTCCTCCGTCCAACGCGACACTACTTTTGACACCGTGACCTCCCACTTCAGTTTCTGTTTGTAAGCTGGGAGGAGGAGTATGACCTGATGGTCCGATTTTCCGAAGTGAGGTTATGGGATGGAATGGTAGGCATTTTTGACTTCTGTGTAGCAGTGGTCAAGTATGTTCGGGCCTCTAGTGGGGCAGGAGACATGTTGGTGTAACTTTGGCAGCGCCTTTCTGAGGTTGTCCTGGTTAAAGTCCCCAGCTGTAATGGGCAAAGCCTCCGGATACCTGGTCTCAAGTTCACTGATGTTGGCATACAGTATTTTCAGAGCACACTCCATGTCCGCCAGGGGGGGAAACGTAGACCGCTGTCGGTATGACTGAGGTGAATTCCCATGGCAGATAGTAGGGACGACACTTCACCGACAGGTGTTCCAGGTCCAGGCTGCAGGAGCTTATCAGTGTCACTGTGTCCGAGCACCACGCAGTGTTGATCAGTAGGCAGACACCACCTCCCTTCATCTTGCCCGAAGGCGCCATACGGTCCATCCGATGAATCGAAAGTCCCTCCGGTCGGATGGCACAGTCGGGGGTAGCAGGGGAGTGTGTCGGCGTTTCAGTGGAGTAAAGGAAATTACAGTGGCATGAGAGAGGAACTGGCCGAAGCTGACTGGAAAGGGACACTGGCGGGAAAGATGGCAGAGCAGCAGTGGCTAGAGTTTATGGGAGAAATGAGGAATGTACAAGACAGGTATATTCCAAAAAAGAAGAAATTTTCAAGTGGAAAAAAGATGCAACCGTGGTTGACAAGAGAAGTCAAAGCCAAAGTTAAAGCAAAGGAGAGGACATACAAGGAAGCAAAAATTAGTGGGAAGACAGAGGATTGGGAAGTTTTTAAAACCTTACAAAAGGAAACCAAGAAGGTCATTAAGAGAGAAAAGATTAACTATGAAAGGAAACTAGCAAATAATATCAAAGAGGATACTAAAAGCTTTTTCAAGTATATAAAGAGTAAAAGACAGGTGAGAGTAGATATAGGACCAATAGAAAATGATACTGGAGAAATTGTAATGGGAGATGAGGAGATGGCAGAGGAACTGAACAATTATTTTGCATCAGTCCTCACTGAGGAAGACAGCATCAGTATACTGGACACTCAAGGGTGGCAGGGAAGAGAAGTGTGCGCAGTCACAATTACGACAGAGAAAGTACTCAGGAAGCTGAATAGGCTAAAGGTCGATAAATCTCCTGGACCAGATGGAATGCACCCTCGTGTTCTGAAGGAAGTAGCTGTGGAGATTGCGGAGGCATTAGCGATGATCTTTCAAAAGTCGATAGATTCTGGCATGGTTCCGGAAGACTGGTAGATTGCAAATGTCACTCCGCTATTTAAGAAGGGGGCAAGGAAACAAAAAGGAAATTATAGACCTGTTAGCTTGACGTCGGTGGTTGGGAAGTTGTTGGAGTCGATTGTCAAGGATGAGGTTACAGAGTACCTGGAGGCATATGACAAGATAGGCAGAACTCAGCATGGATTCCTTAAAGGAAAATCCTGTCTGACAAACCTATTGCAATTTTTTGAGGAAATTACCAGTAGGCTGAACAAGGGAGATGTAGTGGATGTTGTATATTTGGATTTTCAGAAGGCCTTTGACAAGGTGCCACACATGAGGCTACTTAACAAGATAAGAGCCCATGGAATTACAGGTAAGTTACATACATGGATAGAGCGTTGGCTGATTGGCAGGAAACAGAGAGTGGGAATAAAGGGATCCTATTCTGGTTGGCTGCCGGTTACCAGTGGTGTTCCACAGGGATCAGTGTTGGGGCCGCTTCTTTTTACATTGTACGTCAACGATTTGGATTATGGAATAGATGGCTTTGTGGCTAAGTTTGCTGACGATACGAAGATAGGTGGAGGGGCCGGTAGTGCTGAGGAAACGGAGAGTCTGCAGAGAGACTTGCATAGATTGGAAGAATGGGCAGAGAAGTGGCAAATGAAGTACAATGTTGGAAAGTGTATGGTTATGCACTTTGGCAGAAAAAATAAACGGGCAGACTATTATTTAAATGGGGAAAGAATTCAAAGTTCTGAGATGCAACGGGACTTGGGTCCTCGTACAGGATTCCCTTAAAGTTGACCTCCAGGTTGAGTCAGTAGTGAAGAAGACGAATGCAATGTTGGCATTCATTTCTAGAGGAATAGAGTATAGGAGCAGGGATGTGATGTTGAGGGTCTATAAGGCGCTGGTGAGACCTCACATGGAGTACTGTGGGCAGTTTTGGTCTCCTTATTTAAGAAAGGATGTGCTGACGTTGGAGAGGGTACAGAGAAGATTCACTGGAATGATTCCGGGAATGAGAGCGTTAACATATGAGAAACGTTTGTCCGCTCTTGGACTGTATTCCTTGGAGTTTAGAAGAATGAGGGGAGACCTCATAGAAACATTTTGAATGTTAAAAGGCATGGACAGAGTGGATGTGGCAAAGTTGTTTCCCATGATGGGGGAGTCTAGTACGAGAGGGCATGACTTCAGGATTGAAGGGCGCCCTTTCAGAACAGAAATGCGAAGAAATTTTTTTAGTCAGAGGGTGGTGAACCTATGGAATTTGTTGCCACGGGAAGCAGTGGAGGCCAAGTCACTGGGTGTATTTAAGGCAGAGATTGATAGGTATCTGAGTAGCCAGGGCATCAAAGGTTATGGTGAGAAGGCGGGGCAGTGGGACTAAATAGGATAAAATGGATCAGCTCATGATAAAATGGCGGAGCAGACTCGATGGGCCGAATGGCCTACTTCTGCTCCTTTGTCTTATGGTCTTATGGTCTTATGGGAGAGCCAGGTCTTGGTGGGACAGAATACACAGCAGTTCTGCATCTCCCTGCAGTAAGTGAGTCTCCCTTTAAGATCATCCATCTTGTTTTCTATGGCTTGCACATTAACTAGTAGGGTGGTGGACATAGGGTCCCTGAAGCCCCTCAGCTTCAATCTGACCAGCAGCCCAGCTCTTTTCCCACGATTCCTCATTAAGTAGTGCATCTTTCCAGGTCTCCATCGATGCAGTGTGTTGTTGTCAGCTCTTTGATGTTGATGGACGCGTCCCGCGGGAATCGATCGGCCGGTCATGTTGTCGGACACTCCGGGTCGGGCCAAGTAACGGGGGAGGCTCCGCTTCCACTTCCAGCTGCCGGGGGCCCGGGCTGTCGATTGGGTTGGGCTCCAAAGCCGACACTTAATCCCGGATGGCCGGGCTCCTTGCTGAAACAAGTCCTTAAGCTGAGTCACGGTTGCAGAGGCCTCCGCTCCAGCCGAGCCTCGGGCTCGATTTCCGAGGTCGGCGGCGGAGGCCTCACTTCCGGCAGCTGTGGATGGCCACCAATGGAGCTTTATGGTGATCGCTCCAGGGAAGCGTCTGGGGCACCTTGAGGTCTCCGCCATCACTTCTGTGTGGTCGTCTGCTCCGGAGAGGTGCTGGTCTTAATGGACCGCGTCTTCAAGCGCTCTGGCACGGTAGCAGTCCGCGGGTCTCCGGGAACGTGGTGGGCCTCGCTGGTCGGGTCCAGGTGCGGTCCGGAGTTTAAGAAGCAATTCTGGCGCGGTGATCTCCAACCTTATGCTTACTAGAAATATCTGCTATCTCCTTACAAATTTGTTCGTTCAATTCTTGCTCCCCATTAGGTGATCTATAATACACCCCTATAAGTGTGACTACACTATTCCCATTCCTCAATTCCACCCAAATAGCCTCCCTAGACGAGCGCTCTAATCTATCCTGCCAGAGCACCGCTGTAATATTTTCTCTGACAAGCAATGCAACACCTCCCCCTCTGTTGTCCCTCCGATTCTATCGCACCTGAAGCAACAAAATCCAGGAATATTTAGTTGCCAATCACACCCCTCCTGCAACTATATTTTGTCATGTGGGATAAAGTCCTTTCTGACAAGGAGAATCACTCTGTTTGGCAGGTGAGACTTCTGGTTGTGAAGACAATCTCAGGTTCTAGGGCCTCCTCTGTGGCGGTTGTAGGAGTTGACTCTGAGCCTGCAGGAAGTGGCATCCACCTTTCTTCTTCTTCCTTTTCTTCTTCTAGTTTGTGCATCTCGATCTTGGGAAGATGCATTTAGTTCACTGCAGTATTCTCTTATTAATCCTTCTATTGCTTCCTTTACAATTTGATCTCTCCTCATGGATTCTGCATCCACAACATCATCTAACAAATCATCTGTTTTCATATCTCCACTAACTCTTCTTTCTGTCCTTCCATTCACCCAGCTAGGCTTTGGTCTTTGCATCTACTTTTACAAGCAGCTTTTTGTCTCCCACTTGAAGTTCATGCAATAACCTTAATGCATGCATGGCAGATTCTTTATGCTCACCAAAGCAGAATGCTTGCAACCTTCCTGAAGCTCTTTGAACTCCTTTCCACCTTAAAACCAAGGCACATTTCACAAGTAACTGCCTGATTAACATATCAGGAACATTCTCAGATATGTTGCTTACAAAAGCTGTTGTAGTCAGACCACAGCTTTCATCACATTCGTACTTCCTCTGAGCAGCATAGTCCTTCCTTGGTCCAATACGTTCTCCATCGAGAGGTACAGATGTTGGCACCAATGCCTGTTTGTCCTCTGTTGGGCAATGGTTCATGATATTCGGCAAGGAGACAGTTGTGGCACTATTCAGTATCTTTCTTAAACCACTTTCACATAACTTCATTACAGGGGATGTGGCATGCAAACGGTGATTGGATCTCCAATGAAGTTGCAATTGTCTCATTGTGTCAGCCAACCATGACCCCCGCCCCCCCGCCCATTGGTCCTTATGTTTTTACCACATACAAACTCAATGTGGCTGTGGCGGATAATTGTTGTAGTTATTTTTGGATGTCGTTCCCACAGTATTTACCTTTTCTCCTTTAAAAGTTCTTAGTTGGATATCTGCTGGCCAATTGTTGGATTGACTGAAACAGCTGAAATAATTCCATTTTAATTAATTTGCTGCACACTTCCGGTGTAAGCTTTCACCTACTGCAGGGAGTTTCAAACTTTGAAACAAACTATATGCCTTTAAACCTAATACACTTAGAAAAATTGACACTTGCTTCTCATTGGATATTTCATTTGCTTCAAAATACTGTCCCAATAGCTCAGCATATATGAGCCAATTACCCGTTGTGTAATCATTCATGTCAATCTTTCTGATGTAGCCAGCCATTTCTAATTCTTTTAATGATTATTATCACCTTGTACTCGCTCACTATGAACCCTGAATACTTCGATTTTCTGAGTTTTCTTTTCCAAAAACTTGATCGTGTCTTCCCTTCTAAAGAATGCTGATTTTTAAAACAAAAACTCCACCCATCTGTGCACGTGCTGGCTCTTTCTTTTTACTTGACATTCCTCACAGCATTTTAAGTTATTTTGAACATCTCGCTCTGTTTAACGGGTTGGAAGCCATCTTTGGTTCATTTTTAAAATATCTTGCTGCCAATGTTATGTTTTGTAACTTCAAAACATTAAACTAATTCAAAGGAAGTCGCTGGGCATCTGAGAAAGCAAGTGTAGCTTCGTCGTTTCTTCTAGCGAGGTGCACATGTATCACATGGTAATATGATGATATAGGTAATTAACATATTTTAACATAGCAGTGACTAGTGGGGTACCGCAAGGCTCAGTGCTGGGACCCCAGTTGTTTACAATATATATTAATGACTTAGATGAGGGAATTAAATGCAGCATCTCCAAGTTTGCGGATGACATGAAGCTGGGCGGCAGTGTTAGCTGTGAGGAGGATGCTAAGAGGATGCAGGGTGACTTGGATAGGTTAGGTGAGTGAGCAAATTCATGGCAGATGCAATTTAATGTGGATAAATATGAGGTTATCCACTTCGGTGGCAAAAACAGGAAAACAGATTATTATCTGAATGGTGGCCGATTAGGAAAAGGGACTGCACCAGTTATCCCTACTCTGTAAAATCAAATCACCTAAACCCCAGAGGCTGGTGCGGTCAGTTGTAAGACCATAGGACCATAAGATATAGGAGCAGGAGGAGAACATTTGGCCCATTGAGTCTCCAACGCCATTTTATCACAACTGATCCAATTTTCCTTTCAGTCCCAATCTCCTGCTTCTCCCCATATCTCTTCATCCCTTGACCAATCAAGAATTTATCAACCTCTGCCGTAAATATACATAAAGACTTAGCCTCCACAGCTGCCTGTGGCAAAGAATTACACATACCCACTGCCCTCTGGCTAAAGAAATTCCTCCTCATCTCCACTCTGAAAGGACGCCCCTCTGTTCTGAGGCTGTGTCCTCTGGTCTTAGACCCTCCCACCTCTCCACATCCACTCTATTAAGGTCTTTCACCATCCAATAGGTTTCAGTGAGGTCACTCCTATTCTTCTGAATTCCGGTGAATACAGGCCCAGAGCCATCAGATGCTCTTCATATGACAAGCCATTCAATCCTGGAATCATTTTCATGAACCTCCTTTAAACCTTCTCCAGTTTCAACACATCATGTCTCAGGTAAGGAGCCCAAACCTGCTCATAATACTCCAAGTAAGGCCTCGCCAGTGCTTTATAAAGTTTCAACATTACATCCTTGCTTTTATATTCTAGTCCTCTTGAATTGGATGCTAACATTGCATTTGCCTTCCTCATCACAAACTCATCCTGTAAATTAACCTTTAGGGGATCCTGCTCAAGGACCCCCAAATCCCTTTGCACTTCAGTTTTTTCACATTTTTTCTCCATTTAAAAAAACAACAACCCTTTTATTTCTTCTACCAAAGTGCATGACCATACACTTCCCGACACTGTATTCCGTCTCCCAATTTTTTTCCCATTCTCCTAATCTCTGTAAGTCCTTCTGTAGCTTCTCTACTTCTTCAAAATTACCTGCCCCTTCACCAAGATAGGTTTGCAAACTGCAACAAAGCTATCAATTCCATAATCCGAATCATTGACATACAGTACAACGTAAAAAGAACTGGCCTCAACACAGACCCCGGTGGAACAC
Organism: Mobula birostris; assembly: GCF_030028105.1. Lineage (NCBI taxonomy): Eukaryota > Metazoa > Chordata > Chondrichthyes > Myliobatiformes > Myliobatidae > Mobula > Mobula birostris. The sequence goes on along the minus strand of NC_092373.1, from coordinate 76,162,455 downwards.
CACTAGTCACTGGCATTCAGTCAGAAAAGGCTCCCTTTATTCCCACCCTTTACTTCCTGCCAATCAGCCACTGGTTTATCTTTCCGGTAATACCATGGGCTTGTAGCATCTTTAAGCATCCTCATGTGTGGTTGTGTACCATAATGATCTGGGCCAGATGCTTTTCATGGTTTCTCCCTCCTGAAGGCTGCTCGCATGAAGGCCGCAGAGACTGAAATCAAAGGGTTTTGTCCATCAAAGTGAGCATAGAAACTCATCTGGAATCAAAGCCCCGTTGTCGCCTATGTCACTTGATTTACCTTTATAAGAGATGGTAGTGTTCAAGCCCTACCACAACTATCGAGCATTCTTCATCGATTCAAGTTTAGTTCAGAATTGTAATTTCACCCATGAGACGGCTTTCCAGAGATCATACCTGGTCTTCTTGTAACTTTCCTGGTCACTGGACTTGAATGCCTCTTACGTGATCCTCAGTAGATTGTGGATCTCATAGTTCATCCAGGGCTTTTGGTCAGAGGAGATTGATTTTGCAGTGACACATTTGTTTACAACTGTTTTAATGAAGTCCATGACAGTGTGTCCACACATCCACAGATCAGTCCCTAAACACGTCAATACTTCCTCTATCTGTTCCAAACATTCCCTAATTCAATTTAAAGTTGTTCATAGAGCACATATGTCTAAAAATAAATTAGTTCATTTTTATTCTCATATTAACCCTCTTTGTGACAGATGTCATGGGGAGATAGCTTCCTTAACTCATCTGTTTTGGTCCTGTCCTACTTTGGAAACTTTTTGGAAAGACATTTTTAATGTTATTTCAAAGGTATTGAATATAGATATCTCTCCTCATCCTATTACTACTATCTTTGGATTACCTAAAATTTCCAGTAATCTTTCCCCTTCAGCCTGTAGAATGATTGCATTTCTTACTTTAATGGTGAAAAGATGTATTTTACAATATTGGAAGGAGATTAATGCCCCAACTACGTTCTTTTGGTTTTCTCAGACGATACTATGTTTAAATTTGGAGAAAATCAGAAGTAATCTTTATGACACTTCAGTTAAATTTGAACAGACCTGGAGATCTTTTATTCAACATTTTCATTTAATGTAATTTTTTTTTCTCTTTGCCCATATTTACATTCCCTTCTTGCTTTTTAACTGTTTTTAATGGAGGTCAGGTTTGAGGACGTGATTGTTTTAAGTTGTTTAAGTCTACTTGATACCTAGTTAGCCCATCGCTTTGCTTTGCTTTTTAGATTAGCTGCATGGTGGTTTTTTTTTGGGGGGCGGGGTTGGGCTTTTTCCTCTCTTTATCGATATGTATGGAAAATTAGTATACTATTATATTACCATGTTATTTTATATCTAAACTGCACTGTTTGTACTAATTTTTTTTATGTATTAATATCTCTTGTAAGTTTATATTGCAACAGTGTATTAGTGACTACATGGTTTACCTTTTGTGTACTAATTCAATAAAAAGATTTAAAAAGAAAGAAAGATCAGTCCCTAAACACAGTCCAGTTCACCGAATTGAATAAGTACTTCTCTGCCTCCCACAATGAGCTCTTTGTTGTCATTGTCAAAGACGAGTGGGTTTTAGAGTTAATCAGGAGGAATACAAGATTAATCTATTTGCTGTTGATGTTTTGATTTATTTAACAAACCCACAGCATTCGTTACGTAAGTTATCTTCTAGATTGGATGAATATGGGAAAGTATCAGGGTGTAAAATAAATTGGGATAAAAGTGAAATTTTACCTCTTGCTAAAGGAGATTATAGCCAATGTCGATTAGTAACCCAATTTAGATGGCTGGTAAATGGTATAAAGTATTTAGGTATAAGACTTGATAATGATGTAAAGAATTTATATAAATTTAATTATTTACCACTATTGAAAAAAATTCAAGAAGATCTTGACAAATGGATGATACTACCAATAACATTAGTGGGTAGAGTCAATGTTGTAAAAATGAATATATTTCCTAGATTACAGTATTTGTTTCAAACATTACCAATACAAGTGCCACAGAAATTTTTTCAAGAGTTAAATAAATGTGTGAGAAAATTTCTTTGGAAAGGTAAGATGTCAAGAATATCATTGGAAAAATTGACATGGAAATTTGAGTTAGGAGGGTTACAACTTCCAAACTTTAAGAATTATTATAAAGCAAATCAACTTAGATTTATTGCATCTTTCTTTGATGAACAAAAACCGGCATGGATTAGAATAGAATTAGATAAGATAGGAGAAAATACACCCGAAGATTTTATATATAAATGGGAATCTAAATGGATACGGGAAAAGAAAGAATCTCCTATATTCAAACATTTGATTGATCTATGCAATAAGATAAACATTAATAATGAAATAAAGAAATCTTTATTAGCAAGGAGACCTTTGACTCAAAACTGACTTACTCCTTTTACAATGGACAATCAACTTTTATATAATTGCTACCAAAAAGAGATTAGATCTATAGGAGACTGTTATGAATGAGGTATATTGATGTCATTTGAACAATTAATGAATAAATATAACATATCAAATAACACTTTCTTTCATTACCTTCAATTAAGGGCTTATTTAGAAGACAAACTGGGTCAAACAATGTTTTTGCCAAAACCGAATAAAATTGAAATTTTAATACAAAAAGGAAAAATTTTTAAAATTATTTCTTTTATGTATAATTTGATTCAAAAACAGACAATTAAACAAGGAATCCACAAGTCAAAACAAAAATGGGAAACAGATCTGAATATTAATATTGATGAAACAAATTGGTAAAGACTGTGTCTTGACAGTATGACAAATACAATAAACGTACGACTTAGATTAGTGCAATATAGATTTTTACACCAATTATATATTACACCGCAAAAAATAAATAGATTAAATTCAAACTTATCTGATCAATGCTTTCGGTGTAATCAAGAAATTGGTACTTTCTTACATTCTACTTGGTCTTGTTCCAAAATTCAACCTTTTTGGATAAATTTAAGAGTTTTATTGGAACAAATTACTGGAACTCAGCTTCCACATAACCCTATATTATTCCTATTAGGTGATATTGAAGGGATAAAACCAAAACTTAAACTGAATAAATATCAGAAAGAATTTATAAAAATTGCATTGGCAGTAGCCAAGAAGGCTATAGCAGTTACTTGGAAATCGGATTCGTATTTAAGTATGGATTGTTGGAATAATGAAATTTCTAGTTGTATTCTACTCGAAAAAATTACTTATAATTTAAGAGATAAATATGATACGTTCTTGAATATTTGGCGCCCATATTTACAAAAGATAGGATGGCATATTTAGTTGCTCCAACGATAAAGATGTTGGTCCCTTGGGGAAAGTAATAAATGAATATACTAAATTTATTTTGAATCCCATGGAGCATGTGGAAACTATCCAATATCCAGGCAGTTTTTCTTTCTTCTTTTTTTTTCTTTTTTTTTCAGGTAGGGGTATATATCGGGGGGAAGGTTTAAGGGGAGGGGGGAGGGTAGATATTATCATTCTATGTGATTGTTTCAAAAACTCAATAAAAATTATATTAAAAATAAATAAATAAATAAGACGAGTGGGAAGCCGGAGGACTGGGAAACTTTTAAAGAGCAACAGAAGGTAACTAAAAAGGCAATATGGGGAGAAAAAATGAGGTACAAAGGTGAACTAGCCACGAATATAAAGGAGGATACTAAAAGCTTCCTTAGGTATGTGAAAAGGAAAAAAATAGTTAAGACCAAAATTGGGCCCTTGAAGACAGAAACAAGTGAAATTATTATGGGGAACAAGGAAATGGCAGATGAGTTGAACAGGTACTTTGGATCTGTCTTCACTAGGGAAGACATAAACAATCTCCCAGATATAATAGTGGCCAAAGGACCTAGGGTAATGGATGAACTGAAGGAAATTTATATTAGGCAGGAAATGGTGTTGGATAGACTGTTGGGTCTGAAGGCTGATAAGTCCCCGGGACCTGATGGTCTGCAACCCAGGGTACTTAAGGAGGTAGCTTTAGAAATCGTGGACGCATTGGTAATCATCTTTCAATGTTCTATAGATTCAGGATCAGTTCCTGTGGATTGGAGGGTGGCTAATGTTGTCCCACTCTTCAAGAAGGGAGGAAGAGAGAAAACAGGGAATTATAGACTGGTTAGCCTGACGTCGGTGGTGGGAAGGATGCTGGAGTCAATTATAAAAGATGAAATTACGACGCATCTGGATCGCAGTAACAGGATCGGTCCGAGTCAGCATGGATTTACGAAGGGGAAATCATGCTTGACTAATCTTCTGGAATTTTTTGAGGATGTAACTATGAAAATGGACAAGGGAGAGCCAGTGGATGTAGTGTACCTGGACTTTCAGAAAGCCTTTGATAAAGTCCCACATAGGAGATTAGTGGGCAAAATTAGGGCACATGGTATTAGGGGCAGAGTACTGACATGGATTGAAAATTGGCTGGCTGACAGAAACAAAGAGTAGAATGGCAGGTGGTGACCAGTGGGGTACTGTAGGGTTCAGTGCTGGGACCGCAGTTGTTTACAATATATATTAATGACTTAGATGAGGAAATTAAAAGTAACATTAGCAAATTTGCAAATGACACAAAGCTGGGTGGCAGTGTGAAATGTGAGGAGGATGTTATGAGAATGCAGGGTGACTTGGACAGGCTGGGTGAGTGGGCAGGTGCATGGCAGATGCAGTTTAATGTGAATAAATGTGAGGTTATCCACTTTGGTGATAAGAACAGGAAGGCAGATTATTCTCTAAATGGAGTCAAGTTAGGAAAAGGGGAAGTACAATGAGATCTAGGTGTTCTTGTACATCAGTCACTGAAAGCAAACATGCATGTACAGCAGGCAGCAAAGAAAGCTAATGGCATGCTGGCCTTCGTAACAAGGGGGATTGAGTACAAGAGCAAAGAGGTCCTTCTGCAGCTGTATAGGGCCCTGGTGAGACCACACCTGGAGTACTGTGTGCAGTTTTGGTCTCCAAATTTGAAGAAGGACATTCTTGCTATTGAGGGAGTGCAGCGTAGGTTCACAAGGTTAATTCCCAGGATGGGGGGACTGTCATATGTTGAAAGATTAGAGAGACTGGGTTTGTATACTCTGGAATTTAGAAGGCTGAGAGGAGATCTTGTTGAAACATACAAGATTATTAAGGGATTGGACACGCTGGAGGCAGGAAGTATGTTCCCGCTGATGGGTGAGTCCAGAACCAGAGGCCACAGTTTAAGAATAAGGGGTAGGCCATTCAGAACAGAGTTGAGGAAAAACTTTTTCACCCAGAGAGTGGTGGATATATGGAATGCTCTGCCCCAGAAGGCTGTGGAGGCCAAGTCTCTGGATGCTTTCAAGAAAGAGATGGATAGAGTTCTTCAAGATAGCGGAATCAAAGGTTATGGGGATAAGGCAGGAACCGCATACTGATTGTGGATGATCAGCCATGATCACAGTGAATGGCGGTGCTGGATCGAAGGGCCAAATGGCCTACTCCTGCACCTATTGTCTATTGTCTATTGGTCTAATCTTTAGAGCTTTGCTCTTTATCCTCTTCCTGTATGCAGGTAGGAGGACAACCAAGTGGTCTGATTTATTAAAGTATGGTCTGGGCGTGGAAAGCAAGGCATTCCTTATCTTAGTATAACAGTGGTTTAGTGTGGTGGGACCTCTGGTGCTACAGGTTATTGGTAATTGGGCAGGGTTTTCTTCAAACTAGCCTAGTCAGAGTGCTCAACTATGATTTGAAATGCATCAAGTTGTTTCTTGTTTGGAGACAACATCATGCAGAGCGTCAAGCACTCGACTTTAGTCAGCCACTGGCGGTATGTAAATTGAGGTCAGGATTATGGAAAACTCCCTAGCTAAATAGAATGGACAGCGTTTGACCATTAGGCGTTCAAGGTCAGGGGAACACGAGTTTGACAAAACCACCACATTGGAGCACCACCAAGAGTTTATCATGAAACACACATATCCACATTTTGCCTTTTCCAAATCAGCAGTTCAATCCATTCTGCAAACTAAGCAGCCTTCTAGTCTGACTGCTGAATCTGGTGCCCTGGGAGAAAGCCATGTCTCATCTAGACGTGGAGCACAATAATCTCTCATTTCTCTCTGATACAGCAAACTTGCCCTCAGGTTCTCAGTTTTGTTCTCAAAATGCTTCATCCCTCTGCATTTCAGCCTAGTTTGGAGACCACCCCCCATCTCATTTCTAGCCATCTGCTTAAAGATCTGCTTGGTCCACTGAGTCCTTCAGAAGATCGTGAAATCTGTAAGTCATTAAGTTAATTTGAAAGTACATTGCTTAGAGAGAAATTACATGTTTTACTTTGCAGTGATAGTAATTCAAAAGAGGTTTTAGAAGCATCGTACATAGCCCACAGAATGTCATTGTGGTTGATCAACACTATGTTGCTACCCTTGCTATGTACCAATTCGTCACCACCTTTAATTCAGTGAACAATAGCAGTGTTGTTGACTAATTTAAATATGACATTGGAGTGGTAATTATCCTCACATTCATAAGTGTAAAGTGAGTAGAGCAGGGGGATAAGCAGACAGCCTTGTGCACCTGCACTGATTGTGATTGTTGGTGCAAATCGGAATTGACTTAGGTTTTAAATGAGGAATTCAAGGATCCAGGTGCACAAGGAGTTATTGAAGCTTAGCCCTTGGAGCTTATAGATTAGTTTTGAGGGGACGATGGTATTGAATGCTGAGCTGAAGACAATGAAGAGCATCCAGATAAATGTAGCTTCGTTGTCCAGATGTTCCAGGGCTGAGTGAAAAGCCAGTGAAATGGCATTTGTTGTTAACCTGCAAATTGAAGTCACTTATCAGGCAGGAGTTGATAAGTTTTATCACCAACCTCTCAAAGCAGATGTAAGTGCTAATGGACGATGGTCTTTAGGCAGGTTACCATGTTCTTCTTGGGCACCAGTATGTCCGAAGCCCGCTTAAAGGAGGTGGGTACCTCAGACTGCCAAAGTGAGAGTTTAAAGACATTAGTAAACACACAATACTCTGCAGATGCTGGGGTCAAAACAACACTTACAACACACTGGAGGAACTCAGCAGGTCAGGCAGCATCCGTGGAAACAATCAGTCAACGTTTCGGACCAGAGCCCTTCGTCAGGACTGACGAGGGAAGGCGCAGAGGCCCTATAATGAAGGTGGGGGGAGGGTGGGAAGGAGAAGGCTGGTAGGTTCCAGGTGAAAAACCAGTGAGGGGAAAGATAAAGGGGCGGGGGTGGGGAAGCAGGGAGGGGATAGGCAGGAAAGGTGAAGAAGGAATAGGGGAAAACACAATGGGTAGTAGAAGGAGGCAGAACCATGAGGGAGGTGATAGGCAGATGGGGGAGGGGGCAGAGTGAAATAGGGATAGGGGAAGGGAGGGGGAGGGAATTACCAGAAGCTGGAGAATTCTATATTGCAGACTGGGGGACCGCATCATTGAGCACCTCTGCTCCATCCGCCACAACAGACAGGGTCTCCAGTTTGCCACCCACTTCAACTCTGCTTCCCATTCCCATTCGGATATGTCCATACATGGCCTCCTCTACTGCCATGTTGAGGCTGAACTCAGGTTGGAGGAGCAACACCTCATATACTGTCTAGGTAGTCTCCAGCCCCTTGGTATGAACATGGAATTCTCCAACTTCCAGTAATTCCCTCCCCCTCCCTTCCCCTATCCCTATGTCATTCTGCCCCCTCCCCCAGCTGCCAATCACCTCCCTCATGATTCCACCTCCTTCTACTACCCATTGTGTTTTCCCCTATTCCTTCTTCACCTTTCCTGCCTATCACCTCCCTGCCTCCCCTCCCCCACCCCTTTATTTTTCCCCTTACTGGTTTTTCACCTGGAACCTACCAGCCTTCTCCTTCCTACCCTCCCCCCACCTTCTTTATAGGGCCTCTGCCTCTGCCTCTTCCCTCTTCAGTCCTGACGAAGGGTTCCGGCCCAAAACGTTGACTGATCATTTCCACGGATGCTGCCTGACCTGTTGAGTTCCTCCAGCGTGTTGTGGGTGTTGCTAAAGACATTAGTAAACACTCCAGCCAGTTGACTAGTGCAGGTCTTCAGTACTCAGCCAGATGCATTCCACGTGTTCACCCTCCTGAAAGCTGGTCTCACATCGGCCTCAGAGACTGAAATCACAAGGTCATTGGGCGCTAAAGGAGTTCGTGAAGGTGTCTCCATGTCCTGTTGGTCAAAACAAGCGTAAAAAGCGTTGAGCTCATCTGGAAGCGAAAACTTGTAACGTATGTCGCTATGTTTCACTTTATAGGAGTTGATAACATTCAAGCTTACCACAGCTGTGAGGAATCATTCTGTGGTCCAGCATTGCCACATCACAAGTGAGATAGCTTTCTGGAGGTTGTATCTGGACCTTCTATTCTTTTCTTGGTTGCCAGACCTGAATATCAACAGTCTAGCCCTCAGCAGATTGATTAATCCAGGGCTTTTGTTTGGGGAAGATTAAATGTTTTTTTGAGGACCCACTCATCCACGAGCATCTTTTTAAAGTCCGTGATAACCATGGTGTATTCATTCAGATCCTCTGAGTCCCTGAACATGGCCCAGTTCATCAACTTGAAGCAATCTCGTAGCCACTCCTCTGCCTTCCATGACCTCCTCTTTGTTGTCCTCTAGTGTCTTGGCAGAATCTCAGAAGGTGATGAGTGATGTTGCGACAACAACCATGCACTCAACTTCAGTAAGACCAAAGAACTGATTGTGAACTTCAGGAAGGGGAAGTTGAAGGAGCACACTCCACTCCTCTTTGTGGGATTAGCAGTGGAAAGGACGAGCAGTTTCAAGTTCCTGGGTGTCAATGTCTCTGAAGATCTATCCTGGACACATCAAATTGATGTACAACATAAAAAAGACATGGAGATTGAGGAGACTTAGTATGTCACTAAAGACTCTCAAGAATTTCTACAGATGTACCACAGAGGGTATTCTAATTGGTTGCATCACTGTCTGGTATGGAGGGGTCACTGCACAGGATCAAAAAAAGCTGTAGAAAGTCGTAAATTTTCAACTCCATCATGGACACGTGTGTGTGTGTGTGTGTGTGTGTGTGTATTACAAATTACAGCAGGAGATAGAAAAGGCATGTCAGAAGGGCAATGTCATGATAATCATTGGGGATTTTAACCTGAAAGTGGATTGGGAAAACCAGGTCAGTACTGGACCTCAAGAGGGAGAATTTGCAGAATGTCTAAGGGATGGCTTTTTAGAACAGTTTGTTGTTGAGCCCACTAAGGGATCGGCTGTGCTGGATTGAGTGTTTTGCAATGATCTGGAGGTGATAAGAGAGCTTAAGGTTAAGGACTCTTAGGGAACATTGGTCACAGTATGATCGAGTTCACTTTGAAATTTGAGAAGAAGAAACTAAAATCCAATGAGTCAGTATTTCAATGGAACAAAGGAAATTACAATGGTATGAGAGGGGAACTGGCCAAAGTTGACTGGAAAGGGACACTAGCAGGAAGGACAGCAGAGTAGCAATGGCTGGAGTTTCTGCGAAAATGAGGGAAGTGCAAGACAGATTTATTCCAAATAAGAAGAAATTTTTGAAAGGAAGGACGCTACCGTGGCTGACAAGTGAAGTCAGAGCCAAAATAAAAGCAAAAGAAAGGGCATACAAGGAAGATAGAGGACTGGGAAGCTTTTGAAAACTTGCAGACGGAAACTGAGAAGGTCATTCAGAAGGAAAAGAATTATGAGAGGAAGCTGGCAACTAATATCAAAGAAGATACTAAAAGCTTCTTTAAGTATATAAAGGTTAAAAGAGAGTCAAGGGTACATTATAGGACCAATACAAAATGACACTGGAGAGATTGTAATGAGAGATGCAGAGATGGAAGAGGAACTGAATGTGTATTTTGCATCAGTCTTCGCAGTGGAAGACAACTGCAGTATACCGGACATTCAAGGGTGTCAGGGAAGTGAAGTATGCACAGTGAAAATTATAACTGAGAAGGTGCTCAGGAAGCTTAATGATCTGAGTGTGGATAAGTTTCCTGGACCTAATGGAATGCACCCTTGGGTTCTGAAGGAATTAGCTGGATTGTGAGGCATTAACAATGATCTTTCAAGAATCGATAAATTCTGATATTGTACCGAATGACTGGAAAATCGCAAATGTTACTCTGCTATTTAAGAAGGGTTGGAGGCAGCAGAAAGGAAACCTTAGACATGTTGGCCTGACATCAGTGGTTGGAAAGTTGTTGGAATCGATTGTTAGGGATGACATTACGGAGTACCTGCAGGCATATGACAAGATAGGCTAAAGCTGGCATGGATTCTTGAAAGGAAAATCCTGCCTAACAAACCTACTGCAATTTTTTGAGAAAATTACAAGCAGGGTAGACAAAGGCGATGCAGTAGATGTGGTGTACTTGGATTTTCAGAATGCCTTTGACAAGGTGCCGTACATGAGGCTGCTTAGCAAGATAAGAGCCCATGGAATTACAGAGAAGTTACTAGCATGGGTGGAGCATTGGCTGATCGGCAGAAAACAGAGAGTGGAAATAAAGAGATCCTATTCTGGTTGGTTGCCGGTTACCAGTAGAGTTCCACAGGGGTCAGTGTTGGGACTGCTGCTTTTTACGATGTATGTCAATGATTTGGACTATCGAATTAATGGATTTGTGGCTAAATTTGCCGATGATACAAAGATAGGTGGAGGAGCGGGTAGTGTTGAGGAAACAGAGAGCCTGCAGAGAAAGTTTAGGGGAATGGGCAAAGAAATGGCAAATTAAATACAATGTTGGAAAGTGTATGGTCATGCACTTTAGTGGAAGAAATAAAGGGGCAGACTATTATTTAGATGGGGAGGGAATTCAAAATGCAGAGATGCAAAAAGACTTGGGAGTCCTTGTGCAGGATACCCTAAAGGTTAACCTCCAGGTTGAGTCAGTGGGGAAGAAGGCAAATGCAATCTTGGCATTCATTTCTAGAGGTATAGAATATAAGAACAAGAGTGTGATGTTGAGGCTCAATAAGGCACTTGTGAGACCACACTTGGAGTCTCGTGTGCAGTTTTGGGCTCCTTATTTTATAAAGGATATACTGACATTGGAGAGGGACCAGAGAAGGTTCACAAGAATGGTTCCAGGAATGAAAGGGTTACTGTATGAGGAACAGCTGGCAGGTCCTGGGCTGTATTCCCTGGCGTTCAGGAGAATGAGGAGGGATTTCATAGAAACATTCCAAATGTTAAAAGGCCTGAACAGATTAGGTATTGCAAAGTTATTTCCCATGGTAGGGGATTCTAGGACAAGAGGACACGACTTCAGGATTGAAGAACGTCCATTTAGAACAGAGATGCAGAGAAATTACTTTCCTCAGAGGATGGTAAGTCTGTGGAATTTGTTGCCATGAGCGGCTGTGGAGGCCAAGTCATTGGGTGTACTAAAGGCAGAGATAGATAGGTTCTTGATTAGCCAGGGCATCAAAGGGTATGGGGTGAAGGTAGGGGAGTGGGGATGAATGGAAGAATTTGATCAGCCCAGGACTGAATGGCAGAGTAGATTCGATGGGCTCTTAGTGTAATTTATAGTTTTATTATTAATACATAATGCACTGTACTGCTGCTGCAAAACAACAAATTTCACGACATATTCCAGTGATATTAAACCTGATTCTGATTCTGATTCTGCCTGTATACCAGAAGGGGAAGGAGAGCCAGAATATCAGATTTCCAAAATGCAGTTTAGGAATGGAACGGCAGGCATTCCTAATCGTACTTTAGCAGTGGTCGAGTATGTTTGGACCTCTTGTTTTGCAGGTGATATGTTCATGATAATGGGCAGAGATTTTTTCAAGCAAGTCTGATTGAAGTCTCCAGCCATGATTTGTAAGGTGTCAGGGTAGTCTGTTCCTCATTTGCAGTACATCGAGTGCTTACATAACATCTACCTTTGCCGTACCGTACACAACAAATGCACTTGCTAGGCTTGGCAATGATGAACCAGTCTGCACCTTTGCAGGCAAGACCTCCACTGGCACAGAACTGGAATCTCTTCAGCAATTTGACTTGATTGGATATTGTGTTACCTTATCCACAAAAAATCCATAATTTTTAAAAATGAAAACAAAACATGACAAATACTAAATAAATTTCTAACATTAACCATCAGCATATGAAAAATAAAAATTATCAGATGCAGGAAACGTGATAAAATTTAGAAAACAGTTGGAAATACTGAGTATGTGTGACAGCTTCTACACAGGGCTAATATTTCAAGCTAAAGACTTCTGAACTGGACAAATTCAGAAGAAATTAGAAATAAAACAAGTTGTATGTTGTACAGAAGGGAGGGTTTGAGGGAACAAAGGGAATACACTTCATACTTTATACTTTATTGTCACCAAACAATTGATACTAGAACATAGAATCATCACAGCGATATTTGATTCTGCACTTTACGCTCCCTGGATTACAAATATTAAATATTAAAAATATTTAAAATAGAAAAAATTAGTAAATATTAAAAATTTAAATTATAAATTATAAATAGAAAATAGAAAAGGGAAAGTAAGGTAGTGTAAAAAAAACCGAGAGGCAGGTCCGGATATTTGGAGGGTATGGCCCAGATCCAGGTCAGGATCCGTTCATCAGTCTTATCACAGCTGGAAAGAAGCTGTTCCCAAATCTGGCCATACGAGTCTTCAAGCTCCTGAGCCTTCTCCCGGAGGGAAAAGGGATGAAATGTGTGTTGGCTGGGTGGGTCGTGTCCTTGATTATCCTGGCAGCACTGCTCCGACAGCATGCGGTGTAAAGTGAGTCCAAGGACAGAAGATTGGTTTATGTAATGTGCTGCGCCGTGCTCATGATCTTCTGCAGCTTCTTTCAGTCTTGGACAGGACAACTTCCATACCAGGTTGTGATGCACCCTAGAAGAATGCTTTCTACGGTGCATCTATAAAAATTAGTGATGGTTTTAGGGGACAGGCCATATTTCTTTAGTTTTCTCAGGAAGTAAAGGCACTGGTGGGCCTTCTTGGCAGTGAACTCTGCTTGGTTGGACCAAGTCAGGTCATTTGTGATATTGACCCCGAGGAACTTAAAGCTTTCGACCTGTTACACTTGCGCACCACCAATGTAAATTGGGTCGTGCGGTCTGCTACTCCTTCTGAAGTCAACAAGCAATTCCTTCATCTTGCTGACGTTGAGGGATAGGTTATTGTCTTCGCACCATGCCACCAGGTTCTTAATTTCCTCTCTGTACTCAAACTCATCATTACCCGAGATACAGCCCACTTTCAAATCTCTTACTAACTCTTCCTTCAGTCAGTCCTGACGAAGGGTCTCGGCCTGAAACATCAACTGTACCTCTTCCTAGAGATGCTGCCTGGCCTGCTGCATTCACCAGCAACTTTGATGTGCGTTGCTTGAATTTCCAGCATCTGCAGAATTCCTCTTGTACAGCCTTACAATTGTTGTGTCATCAGCAAACTTATATATTGAATTTGATGGAAACTTGGCTACACAATCAAGGGTGTACAATGAGTACAGCAGGGGGCTGAGTACACAGCTTTGTGGGGCACCAGTGTTCAGAGTGATTGTAGAGGGGAGCTTGTCCCCTATTTTTACAACCTGGGTCCTGTCTGTGAGGAAGTTGAAGATCCAGCTGCAGATCTGAGTGCTAAGGTCCAGGTTCCGGAGCTTAGGAATCAGTTTATTTGGAATGATGGTATTAAAGACAGAGCTGTATTCAATAAAAAGGAGCCTTATGTATGCATTTTTATTCTCCAGGTGTTCTAAGGAGGAATGTAGGGTCAGAGAGATGGCAGCTGCCGTTGATCTGTTGCTCTGGTAGGTGAATTCCAAAGCGTCGAGGTTGACCGGTAGGCTGTGGTTGATGTGTGCCATAACCAATCGCTGGAATCACTTCATAGCAATTGATGTCAGAGCCACAGGTCGATAGTCATTCAGGCATGCCACCTTGCTCTTCTTCGGCACTGGGATTATCGTTGCCTTCTTAAGACACGAGGGGATCTTAGACTGAAGCAAGGAGCAGTTGAAGATGTCAACAAACACTCCAGCTAGCTTGCTTGCACAGGCCCGGAGAACCCGTCCTGGGTTCGTCGCCTTCCTTGGATTTATCTTCAGGAAGGCCCTTCTAACGTCCCCCCCGGTGACGATGAATCTCGATGTCACCAGGTCCGGTTCATCCGGAGGGAGCGGGACGCTCCTCTTCTGTTCGAATCTTGCGTAGAGTACGTTAAGTTCATCAGGAAGAGAAGCGCCACAGTTATTGATATTTCCAGCCTTTTCTTTCCGCCCAGTGATCTCATTTAGACCCTGCCATAGTCTACTGGCATCCATCTGGTTAGCCTGGGCTTCGAACTTGGCTCGATATTGCCTCTTGGTGCTTTTAATGACTTTCTGGATTTCACACCTGGATGCCGTGTAGTGACTGGTATCCCCGGACCTAAGAGCCACAGCTCTAGCCTTTAAAAGGGACTTGACCTCATAATTCATCCAAGGTTTCTGGTTAGGGAATACCCGGATCATCTTGCAAGACACTCAGTCCTCCGTGCATTTCCAAATTAAGTCCGTGACAGCTGAGGCATACTCATCGAGGTTAGCTGCCGAGTCCTTGAATACTAACCAGTCCACTGATTCAAAGCAGTCACGGAGGACCTCATCCTTTTCCTCCGTCCAACGTGACATTACTTTTGACACCGTGACCTCCCACTTCAGTTTCTGTTTGTAAGCCGGGAGGAGGAGTACGGCCTGATGGTCCGATTTTCCGAAGTGAGGTCATGGGACGGAATGGTAGGCATCTTTGACTGCTGTGTAGCAGTGGTCAAGTATATTCGGGCCTCTAGTGGGGCAGGAGACATGTTGGTATAACTTTGGCAGCGCCTTTCTGAGGTTGGCCTTGTTAAAGTCCCAGGCTGTAATGAGCAAAGCCTCCAGATACCTGGTCTCAAATTCACTGATGTTGGCATACAGTATGTTCAAAGCACACTCCATGTCCGCCAGGGGGGGAAACGTAGACCGCTGTCGGTATGACCGAGGTGAATTCCTGTAGCAGATATTAGGGACGACACTTCACCGACAGGAGATCCAGGTTCGGGCTGCAGGAGCTTGTCAGTGCCACTGTGTACGAGCACCATGCAGTGTTGATCAGTAGGCAGACACCACCTCCCTTGGTCTTGCCCGAAGACGCCGTGTGGTCCATCTGATGGATCGAAAATCCCTCCAGTCTGATGGCACAGTCAGGGGTGGCAGGGGAGAGCCAGGTCTTGGTGAAACAGAATACACAGCAGTTCTGCATCTCCCTGCAGTAGGTGAGTCTCCCTTTAAGGTCATCCACCTTGTTCTCTATGGCTTGCACATTAGCTAGTAGGATGGTGGGCCTCAGCTTCAATCTGACCGGCAGCCCAGCTCTTTTCCCACACTTCCTCGGTAAATAGTGAATCTTTGTCATGAACCAGAGACCAAGGGCCAATCACTGGTCAATGATACGTGAGGTGACTGTGCTGGATGAGAGAGAGCGGTGAAGGTTTGTTAACCGTATTTTTAATCTATGTAGAGGAGAAATCTGAAACAGTAGAGAGTGAGCTTTGGGATTGATGCACTACAGCATTGCCAATGGAGCAATGAGTAGTTCTGATTACAATCAGTCCACCACGAGAAACATATGTACTGCCCTGGTTCATACTTTTACTATTATGCTGTATTTATTTCATTTAGCAGTTCTGTAAGAGCAGTCTGTTCTGTTTTCAACATGTTTGAGTTATTATTGAAGATAAGAGATGAGGAGAAATGTGTGCCATCCAATTAGGATGGTCAAATTAAGAGGAGGTTTTTCTGGTGAGGGACACTAAGATTGGGCTTGGGGCTTTGGTTCGAGAGAGGATGAAGAGGGAAGAGGCAAGAGAGAAGAGGCTGTAGGATTCGACCCAGAGCGGGACAGTGATTCAATGAAGCCCGAGATCGATTGGGGATTGGTGACTTGGAGAAACTTTGAGCTCATTTGACTGTTTCAATAAAATGGGCACTTTTCTTTTTTTGTTCTTTTCCTTACTAACCCTTTAGTCAAATTAAGATTCAGAAATATAATCGTTTAATCACATGAGGTGTACTATCTGTTATTTTGTGGCACTAATTTGTAACGGTAACAAATTACACAGTATCCACACAAAAAGGGATTTGGGGAGGGACAGCGTCTCAATCTCACGAGTTTGGCAGGGCCAGAGGTTGTCTTCCATAGACTTATGCAGCCAAAGATTTCATTGTGAGAATCAACGAGGATTGATTTTGTTGGATGCTGTGTGATTGCGCTGAGCATTGATCCAGTGGGTTGTGAGTTTAAGTCTGTGTTAAACTATTGTCCAATAAAGTGATTATGGTATGTGGTTATGGATGCTGCAGGGGTTGAGTGGTGGTGCGAATCCATGGGGTTACTGGTAACGAATGCGTGTGCATTCGGTGGAGCAAACATTCGTATTCCTAACAAATTGTTAATTCGAATTTCCCACAGTATTTTGAGGGTGAGTGCAACATAAATAACACTTCCCCTCAAACAGAATAAAAGCTGCTGTTCGTTTTAATGATTCCATCATCCTGAATTCAGTTTATTCCTGAAAAGGATTCATGTAAATGCAAATAAGCATATTATTTGGGCTTAAAAGACCTGCTGGATGTTGATTTCCTTCATAGACAAAAGTACTGATTGGTTCTAGAACATAAATACAATGCCCAATGTTAAAGTACAAAAATATTTATTTGGCTGTGAGACAAAGTTGGTTGGAAACTATATTAGAGGAACGACTTAAGATGTAATGAGCTACCATTTGTAGGTGTTCATGTTTGTGACTTTGATAGGATTAATGATGTTTTCAATTGTGTTGCTTGATATTCACACTTAATGAGCAAAGTTCAACACTGAAGCAATTGATTCAACCAATACTTTTGCAATCGGCTTCCGGTTAATCCTGCTTACATGTCTGAATGCATGAATTATGTCTTTCATTACTTGAAAGAAAGGGAATTTATATTCACTTTGAGGATAATTTAAAAGATTTAGTGCCAAAATCATACTCTCTGTAGTTACAGATAGGAGCCCCTGCATATTTTTGCAGCAACTTATACATTCATTTTGCACCTTAATGATAATATAATATCATAATGGAGATCACTAGGAGTTAGTTAGAGGGTTCTTGACTGTAGTCAAGTTTTCAGATCAAATCCTTTTATAGAATCAACAATTCTTCTAAAAGTCTCCAACAAGATAAAGAACCTTAGTTTGCCCAAAAGGCTTAACGGTAACATGTTTTAAAAGTTCAAACTTTCTTTGTAAGAAGTTCAATCCTGTTAAAAATTAACTATTGCTTAAGAGAATCATAAACAGACTTTAATGCTCCGCATCAAATACAGTTGGTTACTTGTTTCAGAGAAGAATAATAACCTTTTTCATAACCTCTCCCTATTCCATGATTTGTCTGACTACACACCACCAAATGACACAGAAAAGGAGCAATCACATCTTCCTTTGCTTTTAGTGTACCTTTCATGCTACTCAGTAAATTAACTTACCTGAAAGTGACACAGATTTTGAGTCAAAATTTTTCTCATCTTGTTTCTTGTGAGAGGAAGTTTACTATAAAGTGTTAACCATTAACAGCATGGCTAAGATCAAAGACACAATAATGGCAATTTTTGAAGACTTTGTGGATAGAAATTTGACTTTACTAGCTTTGATATACCAAATGTATGATTCAAATCACACTCACAATCACAATCCTTTCTGGCAAAACAGTTGCAAATCTAGTCAAAAACGCTGATAAAGGCATAAGGTTTTCACCAGGAGTTATGACCTGAGACAGAATCAATGCTTTTGTGAGGCACATTCCTCAGTCAGCAGACTGGCACGCTTGTTCTGAAAGGTCATCTGTGCTTAAAGGCACGGTCTCATAAAAAAATATATAATGCTGAAGCTTTATAAGGCATTAGTCACACATCATTTTTTGACAAATAAAGCTTATCTTATCTTACCTTATAAGCCTTATATTGTGAGCAGTTTTGAGCACCTTAATCTAAGGAGAGGATGTGCTGACATTGGGGAAGGACAGAGGAGATTCATGAGAATGATCCCGGGAATGAAAGAGTTAACATACAGGGAGCTTTTGATGTCTCTGGGCCTGTACTCACTGGAGCTTAGAAGTGTGAGAGAGGATCTCATTGAAACCAACTGAATATTGAATGATCTATATAGAATGTTTCCAGTAGTGGGAGAGTCTATGACTAGAGAGCAGAGCCTCAGAATGTAAAGAAGTCCTTTTAGAATCGAGTTGAGAAGGAGTTTCTTTAGCCAGATGGTGGTGAATCTGTGGAATTGATTCCCACAGATGGTTTAGAGACCAAGTCATTGGGTATATTTGAGGTGGAGATCGAAAGGTCCTTGATTAGTAAGGGCATCAAGGGATATGGGGAGAAGGCTGGAGAATGTGGTTGAGAGGGAAAATAATTCAGACATATTAAATTGAGGAGCAGAGTTGTTGGGACAAATGGCTTAATTGTGTTCCTATGTCTTATGGTCCTCAATGAGCACATTAGCAACAGCACATGTATTAGTGGCAAGAATCAAGAGGGAATCTGCAGGGGAGGAAGGGTGTCTGTCATATCAGCCTACCCAACTTATAAGTGCTCATTAATGTCATAGATGAGAGATCAAAACTCCTGTACTTTAGAGGAGCCAGATACAAAGCAGAAGAACAAGTGTACACCAACCCCCACCTCCATCCAACCCCCATCATCATTCCAACGTGCATATTCCAGTCCCATAATCCACACCTGGAGATTAAGCATTAATGCAGAAGCACATGACATGTCTAATAGTGTCCTTTTCTTCTCCATTTAGGTAATGGGGGCCAATAAGAGGAACGAGGCATTGTGCAGTGCGGGGAAACAGGACCATGGAACTGCAAGAGCTGGAGAGCAGACTGGACACTAAATCCACGTTGGGGTGTTCTGATGACAGCAGGTCAGTTCAGTTCCGTCAGCAGACATAGCAAAGCCTTTCCAAAGAAGGGCCTCAACGCCACACCCTTTAAGTACCAGCATCCTTTCTTTCTCTTTGCATAATATCGACAGACCCTGGAGGTCTCATCTCTCATGAGAGGATGAACAAATAGAACAGAGAAACAAAGGAGATGATGAAGAGGGGAACTGACCAAGAAGGGCAACTGGAGGGAGGTGAGGAGCTAGAGAGAATGCTAGATGGAGAATCAAGTCTGAGGGTGAATTTAAAAGAGTAATGGAGACTGACACAATGCATTATTGTGCCTGACAACTCATAGCATGAATTCAAAGATCCTTTTGTCTCTTTTTCCTCCTGTGGATCCAGAGCTCCTTGCTCTTCCTCCTCCCAAACACCCATGATGGTGCAGGGTTCAGCACACAATTAGGTGTACGTTGGCAGGAACCCCTGGATTGAAGGAGGTATGGATCTTAAGAGCGCCAATGCACTCTCCAGATGGATACAGAGACTTGGATGGCTGTCTTTATCTCGGTGTCACAAGACTGAGGAAACAGGGTAAGATAGGGTTGCTCTTTCGACCAGGCAGTCACATTCTCTGAAGATGTCTGGCAGCTTGTTCTCCACAAGGATATATCTGTTGTGAGTGTTACCAGGATATAGTGAACTGACCACGAAGGACAGTTTCTATGCTAACTGAATGGAAGACCTTTCTGTTGATGGGATGATTTGCATTATTTAGTGGAATTCTGATCGGCACAAGGTTTCAGTCAATAGCTGCCATCCTTTATGTAGAGCCAGAAATTGCTGTGCCTGCTGCTGCATAAAACATATCCCTAGCTCACAGATTTACAAGTTAATAAAGTAAACCTTCCATGAGTAAAATCCCTATCTCACATCTCTACTGTTGCAATGGTGAGGAAATTGATGGTCAACATGACTTAATCTCAATAGAAAGCATGGACGTGGCAGACCATTGTGGGGGTATCATCACCAGAAGAACTGCAGAAATTAAAAATGGCAGATCAGCTTCTCCATCGTATGGGAAATTAGGGATGGGCATCAAAAGCTGACCTTGCTAGGGAGACCTTTCTCCTGAAAGATGAATAAATAAATCATGTGATTTCTGATTCTCCCTCCACAGAAGCTACCTGTCCTGTTGAGTATTTCCATTCCATTCCATTCCATTGAGCAAGGAAAGTCACATGCCTGATCAAATTAAGTGTTGGGCTGAATTGGAAGGGTCAGGTACAGGCCGAATCATGGCAACAGGGTCCAGGCCCCAGAGCTGTCCGAGAGCAAGGAACAACCTGAAGTTTGGATGGGCCAGATTGAAAAGGTCAGGGTGTCATGATCAGAGGCAAGGAAGGGACCAGACTGCCTCGTCCTGCTTGCTGCTGTACACTGAACTTAGGCTGTGGCTTGCTCCAGCTCAGCAATGCCTTTTATACTCAAAACTATGAGTTAGTGACTTATGAGGGTCAGCATGCCAAATGCCTTCATCATCATCCTGTCTACATGTGAATCCACTTTCTTCTCTTTCCAATATTTTTATATATGTATATATGAGTATAGAGTACAGGAAATTAAATATATATATATGTCAATACATTAAACTAGGTTGCATATAAAGACTCCTTACCCTAAATTCGTACAAGTCAATTAGTTCATAACATTGAAAAATAATAATTTTATTATATAAAAAAAATCTTACCCACTACCAAGACCAAAGCTGATTATTAGGAAAAAAAAGAAAAAAGATTGTTAGTCATCATCTGTGCTTTAACATCAAATCAAAGGTTTTAAAAATAATTCAGAAAAGGTCCCCACAATGTTTGAAAATGATTGAACATCGAATCTTCTCTAAACTTAAACATGACATCATTTCCATTTAAGCAAAAGCATCCTTCTGGCCATGAAAGACATAGGTTATAATAAAGTCAAGAGAATCAAAAAAGGATTTAGGAATGAAAACTAGCAATGCCTGAAAAAGACATAAGTAAGAAAATTTTCCTTAATTAGACACTTTTCTTTTTTAGTGATTGTTACACTTAAATAGGTAAATTGGTTTCTTACAATTTTGAAAGGAAAGTTAGAATTTATTGGTATCAAATTGTTCAAAGGGAGAAGTTCAGTTTTATGTAGGTTTAATTTATAACCTGAAAACTGGCTAAAACAAGAGAGTGAAAAAAGCACATGGGATAATGAAGTCTCAACATTAGAAATAAATAGCAGCAAACCATCAGCGTACGAGACTTTATGAATAGTGTCTCTCCTTAAAATACCAATGATATCATCAGATTCTCGAAAAGCAAGGGCTGAAGGTTCTAAGACCAGACCAAAAAGCAAAGGGCTCAGTGAACAACCTTGTCTAGTGCCATGTTGAAGTTTAAATGGTTTGGGGTTATGAAAGTTAGTGATAACCCTAGCAGACGGGGCTAAATAAAGTAATTTAGTCCATTGAATGAAAACAGGTCCAAAATTAAATTTTTCTAAAGTTTTAAGTAAATAATTCCATTCAACTCTGTCAAAAGCTTTCTCAGGATCTAGGGATACCACACGTTCTGGTATCATGTTAGAAGGAGAATAAATAATATTTAATAACCGGCAAATATTAAAGGGAGAATATCGATTTTTGATAAATCCGGTTTGGTTATCAGAAATAACAGATGGTAAAATATTTTCAATACTATGGGCCAAAACTTAAGATAAGATCTTAGCATCAACATTAAGTAAAGAAATTGGTCTATAAGAAGAGCATTCAGTTGGATCTTCATTCTTTTTAAGAATGAGCAAAATGGAAGCCTCATAAAAAGATTGAGGAGTGAATCTGAAAAAACTGAACATAAATGAGGTATAAGCAGTGAGGAAAAGGTCTTGTAAAATTCTCCAGAAAATCCATCTGGATCCGGAGCTTTCCACAAACGTAATGAGCGCACAGCCTCAACAATTTCCTCAAAAGAAATAGGTTGTTGCAACAACTTTCTGTTGTCGGCAGAAATTGTAGGAATATTTAGTTGATTTAAAAAATTGTTCATTACATTATTATCCTTAGAAGATTCAGAACTATAAAGTTTACAATAAAATTCTTTGAAAGTATCATTTATTTCTAAATAATGTTGTCCGATCACCATTAGCTTTGCATTTTTCTTTAATCTGTTGTTTAGCTCTAAAGGTTTTAATTTGATCAGCCAATAGTTTACCTATTTTATCTCCATGAATATAAAATTGACTTTTACCTTTTAGGAGTTGGGTTTCAATTGGATAAGTTAAAAGAAGATCATATTTAGTTTTAATTTCAACACATCTTTTATATAAAGCAGGTTCTGGAGCCAAGGCATACTCTTGGTCTAATTGTTTCAGCTGATTAGCTAAATCACTTCTCTCCTTATTAGCTTTCCTCTTAATACTTGCAGCATAAGAAATAATTTGTCCTCTAATATGCGCCTTAAAGGCATCCCATCTGATAAGACTAGAAGTCTCCTCTAATGTACTCTCTTCAAAAAAAATGGTAATTTGTCTCTCCATAAACTTTAAATAATCTTTATCAGGTAACAAAGTTAGATTAAATCACCAAAATCTATTTGTTTGAGGAAGACCAGGAAGATTTAGAGATAGAAACGTGATCTGAAACAGCAATCTCTTTATATACAGAGGATCAAACTAATGGAATCATTTGGCTATCAATAAAAAAATAATCAATCCTGGAATATGTATTGTGAACATGAGAAAAAAATGAATATTCATTATCTACTGGATGAAAAAAAAATGCCAGGCATCAACAATGATGCATTTCATTAAAAAATATTTAATAAACACAGCTGATTTGTTTGGTATCATTGGTTTAAAAGATGAACAATCTAAAACTGAATCTAAGCAACAATTAAAGTCTCCACCCATCACCAATGAGTACAGACTTAGATCTGGCAAAAATGAAAAAAAATGCTCAAAGAAACCTGGGTCATCTATATTCGGAGCATACACATTGGCAAATACCATAATCTTGTTATTTAGTTTCCCTGATACTATAACAAAATGCCCATTAGTATCAGAAATTACTTTATGTTGAACAAAGGGAACTTTATTATCTATGAGGATCAAAACTACTCTTGCTTTGGTCTGAAATGAAGAATGAAAATGAGATCCTCTCCAACAATAAAAAAGCATGAATTGTCGCACTTACATACATGTGTTTCATGAGGAAAAACAATGGGTACCTTAAGTTTTTTAACATAGGCAAAAATCTTATTTCTTTTCACGGGGTGATTTAGTCTTTTTACGTTAAAACTAAGTAAATTAATACTTTGATCCATTTTAAAGCTCTTTATAAGAAAGATTAAAATAGCAATCAGAAAATTGTACATAAAACCCAAATAATAAACCTTGAAATATATTAACTAAATAACAGAATTGACTAGATTCCCAAATCAGCTTCAAGAAAAAAAGATTCCCCATCCCTCCTCCCCCTCCCAAAGAGAGAAACTCAGTCATAAATCAACCAATAACTACTTCCCCTAAACACATTCCCTTAGAAAGCTCATTGGAATCACTCCAAGAATTCAAGGTTATTACTATTCCAACCAAGACTAAATAAAATTTGTGAAAAACAAGCTTAGACGGGTTTATCAAACAGAAATAACAATTATTCATACTAAAAAATACTAAAGTCATTTTTTAATATGTAGTATTTCTGGTTTTGCAAGATTTTTAGTCTATTCTATATATATATATATATACATACAGTCATTCTTTTTTTAAAAAGTCTAAAAATTCTTGCTCCTGTTTCTTCGTATAAAACCATTTAAATGATCCATCTTCCAATGTAATCCTCAGTCAAGCCGGAGAACGAAGAGAGGGTTTAAAATTTTGACTGTGTAACTCCGTCAAAACTTTTTTAAACTTAGCACGTTCTGCCATAACTTCTGATGAAAAATCTTGAACAATACATATCTTTTGATCTTGGTAGTCAATCATAACTTTTCCACGGGCAGCTCGAATCAGATGATCCTTTATTTGAAATTCATGGAAACATATAATGACTGATCTTGGTTTAGATTCTGAAGCCGATCCATAGATAGGTGACCTGTGAGCACGATCAATCAAAGACAGAGACGTTATAATATCAGGGAATAGTTCCATCAGAAGATTTGCAAAGAATTCTTTGGATTATCTCCTTCCGTTTGTTCTTTAAGTCCCAATATTCGTAAGTTGTTCCTCCTACTTCTATTTTCCAAAATCAATAATCTTCTGTCTCATCATTTCGTTGGTCTTAAATTGTTTTTCATATAGCTTTTGCATATCATCCATTCTCCCATCCAATGAAGTATTAACATCTTCATGTTCCTTTATCTTCTTATCATGTTCAGTTAGAATTACTTGAATATCTTCTAGTTTTGTACCTGTTTGCTTAATTTCAGTGCTGATTTCTTTTCTAAACTGTTGAAACTCCTCAATAAGCTTTTGAATTGAACTCGTAATAGCTTCCAAAGCTACTTTAGTGGTCAAATTAAAATAATATCCTGTCTAACAATAGTATTTCAAAAGGTTGGAGAGAAAGGTAAGTAAATTAGGAGCAGCAGTAGAGAGCTGTTACTCCATCAGCGGCCAACAGGCAGTCTCCCAGTTTCAATGAACAATAGACTTGGACTCCAAGGCCTCCCTGTTCTACTGCACTCCACAAGCTCCTGCCATTCACTGTGGAAGTCCTTTCTGAATTTGACTTTCCATTTGCACTTATCCAAAACAAACTCCGATTTCCATTCCTCAGTTCATTTACTCAGTTGATCAAGAACATCTCTGAAATTTTGATAAACTTCTTCATTGTCCATTATACTATCTTACCTGGTGTTATCTGCAAACATATTAACCATGCCTTATTAAGTACATTCTTAGCTAAATCGTTGATATAGATAACAACCAATAGTAGGCCCAGCACCTACCCCTGAGGCACACCACTAGTCACAGGTCTCCAGTATGAGAAACAAATTCCCACTACCCTCTGCTTTGTACCATCAAACCAATTATGTATCCAGTTTTCCAGCTCTCCCTGAATCCATGCGATGTAACCTTCCAGAGCAGCCTACCTTTTGGAACCTTATCAAAGGATTTCCTAAAATCCATATAAACCATGTCTACCACTCTGACCTCAACAACTTTCTTACTCACATTATCAGAAAGCTCAATCAAGTTCATAAGACATGATCTCCCATGCACAAAGCTACCCTTAATTAACCCCTGTCTTTCCGAAGAAAAACATTTTCCTTTGTTGCATAACATTCACTACCCTCCATACTACCTGCACCTCAGACAGGTCTCCTGCAATTTCTTCCCCAGCCTCCCACGGTGTTCTTGGATATATCTGGTCAGGCCCTGGAGAGTTGTTTACTTTCATATGTCTTAAGACATCCAGTAACTTCTCTGCTGTAATGTGAACTATCCCCCATACCTCCCTATTTACTTTTCCTAGTTCCAAATTCCTCATGTTTTTCTCCATGGTAAAAACAGAGGAGAAATATTCATTAAGGACGTTGCCCACCTCCTGCACCTCCACACTAAGATGTCCCATATGATCTTTGAGGTGCTCTATTCTCCCTCTAGTTACCCTCCTTCTCTTATTATACTTAAAAAAAACTCTTTGGATTGTCCTTAATTGTCTCTACCAAAGCTGTCTCATACTCCTTTTTTTGCCGTCCTGATTTTTTTTCTTGAGTCTACTCTTATATCCTTTATACTCCCCCAGGGATTTTCTTGATTCCAACAGCCTGTACCTGACCAATACCACCTTCATTTTCCTGGCCAGGGCATCAATATCCCTCCTGCCAGCCTTGCACTTCCCTCTAACAGGAACATGCAGACTTTGAGCTCTCACTATCTCAAGGAATAAACTTTTCTCTGGCTTTCAGCCAGGTACAGGTATCAATTATAACCAACATTTTGATGTCAAACTCTGCCATCTTCACCAGAGATGATACCTGGGCATATCTAGTCTAGTAGTATTTATACCCCCCATAGTCCATTCCTCCTGATTGGCTAGTCCTCATCCAATCAGGTTTCTGCTCTCCCACCTTGTTTACAATCTAATTCCATTTCTTACTTAGAGCGAGAAGAGTTTATTCATCATATACACCGGGAAAGCACTGGATCCTTTTTCTCTCACTATCTCACCTTGTCTGTGGTCCATTTGCCCCATAAACAACCTACTCCAAGCAAACTGTACAAGCTCCTACCATCATACCATCAAACCATCAATACCATCAAAATTCGCCTTACCTCAGTTTAGAACTGGAACCTGTGGTCCAGTTCTAGTCCTTTTTCATAACTATTTTAAAACTATTAGAATTATAACCACTGGTCCCAAAGTGTTCCCCTGCTGTTTCAGGGGAGGAGATTCAGGGGTGGAGTTTCAGGGGTGGAGTTTCAGGGGTGGAACTCCATAGTAAGTAAGCTTTATGCTGGCTCCAAAGAGGTAACACACAATTTCAGAGTCCTTTTTGTGGCCACAGGATATCCTGTCGGTCCCCTAACTATTGAGTTATTGGAAAAGCTTACAAAGTTTAGAAATAAAAGTACATGCTTCAGGGAAGAATGGGTTTCACGTCCCTTCAGAAAATAAACCTGGGGTGTGTCCTAGTATGGGTCATTGAAAATAATGGAATTAAAAACAAGAGCTGGAAACACTCAGCAGGTTAGGCTGCATCTGTGGAGAGAGAAACACAATAATGATATAGGTCAGTGACTTAATACTTTACTTCACTTATATAACATTAATGTAAAATGCTTTTATTACAGGTTTCCGGCATATAGAATTTTTTTGTCTTATGGTCAGTAAATTTATACATGATATTTTTAAATAAAGTGAATGCAGGGAGAACATTTCTACTTCAAGGGGTGCACAGCTGGAGACCATCATTATTAGATGGTGAGAAATACAACCGGGAATTTCTCTCTACTCAAAGACTGGAGACAATGTGGAACTCAATACGATTAGGTTAAAGTTAAATCAGGGATGGTCAGTGGTTGCTGAGCGGCACGGTTTGAAGGGCTGGAAGGGCCTATTCTGTGCTGTATCCAGAAATAAATCAATAAACACCACAGGGAGGTTTCAAAATGGAAAATAAATAGGAAGCATTGAAGGAGCATACACAAGGAGAAAGAAATGGAAGTTCATGCTGATAGATTTAGATTGGGAAGGATAGCAGGAAGCTGGCATTAATGGGCTGAACTGAATGCTCTGTTTCCATGCAATGTACTGTATGTTATGTCAATATCATCTGCAGACAACCCGAAACTCTTTAACAGGCAGTGAAGTATTTCTGAAGGCTAGTCACAATGGTAATGTGTGGAAATGTACATTGAATGACCAAATAACAAAGTCCTACAAGAAATATCATGAGAATAAACAGCTGATCAAGTAGGAAGAACTCAGCCCGTTCCTCCTTGAAAATGGATTGCAAAATCTTGTACATCCAATAAGAGGGAAAAATAGAACTGGCTGAAAATTGTCATCTTTGTCCATGCAGTACCATGATCTCAGTGCTGGACTAGTGTGCCAGTCTAGGTCACAAAGACAAGTAACTGGAACTGTGCTTCTAACCCAATGAGTCACAACTGATACCAAAGAACCAAAGTTACAGTTCCTTCAGAAAATTAGCTACATCTAGGAAGTGTGGGATTGTGTGATCAATACTGATCTTGTGATAGATATTCACTGTCCAGGTCAGGAGGGGCTTTTTGCCAAGCTCAGCATTCTAGCACGCCAGCTGACTCTTCCAGGGATCAAAGAGCTGCTTTTGAGTAAGCTAAACTTCCAACAAATATTCCTCGCTCAGCCTCTTGTCATAAACAAGTGAACAATAGGGTCTTTGTTGGCCCATTATTTAATCAGGAAAAACCAATGAAGTCAGCTTCAGTTTAATTAAACAATGGATTCACCTGGCCTGACAAACGTAATTGAAAAACATCAGATGCAGATGAAGTGCCAAATAGTAAAAGCGGTATAAATGTTAGAGAGCAGTCAGGCTTGTTAGGAAGTGTCTAGGAACAATAACAGAAAGTCAGGTTGACTGGAATCCATTCCTCTGCATTCAATTTCTCCGATGAGCAACTCAATCATCCTGAAACTTGTTGATATATTTTTTTAGTTTACAGGAATTGTACCTATGTTTTGGAAATTCTTTGTATTTTAGAAGTTGTTTGTAATATGGAAATCTTTTATAAAATAAAAATCCTCCATGAGTTTTAAATGTGTCTTAAGAATTCTATGTAAATTTAAATATGTATCACTAAAAATAATTGAACTGTATTTAACCTACTTCGTTAGCTGGAAGTATCTTCTCCTTGGTGGTGGGGATGGAGGACCCACCACTCAAATATTGGCTATTGGCAGCTAAATTCACCCTGGAAGGTAAACAGGGAAGTGATGTAGTCTTTGAAGTTCTGTGGATAAAATATCATCTCCCATTATTGAAGATACCCATAGATATTTATATCAGATAAGGCTTAAGGTCATTGCTTGAGTTCAGAACTACGCAGACGGCAAACCCAATACCAGCACAGTACATTATAGAAGTCTGTGTTATACTACAATAAGCAGCAAACTGAATGATCTATGAAAAACAGCATTGGAGAGGGACAGGAACAGACAACATAGGAAAGCGCCTAATTGGAGTAAGGGGAAACATGAGGCTATCAGGCAGGAACTTGGAATCATAAGTTGGAAACATGTTCTCAGGGAAATGTATAGAAGAAAAGTGGCAAATGTTCAGGGGATATTTGCGTGGAGTTCTGCATAGATACTTTCCAATGAGACAGGGAAAGAATGTACAAAGACTGCTGTAAATCTAGTCAAGAAGAAAAGAAGAGCTTACAAAAGGTCCAAAAAGCTAGGTAATGATAGAGAGCTGGAAGATTATTAGGATAGCGGGAAGGAGCTCAAGTAAGAAATTAGGAGATCCAGAAGGGGCCATGAGAAGGCCTTGGTGGACAGGATTAAGGAAAACCCCAAGGCATTCTATAAGTATGTTAAGAGCAAGAGGATAAGACATGAGAGAATAGGACCAATCAAGTGTGACAGTGGAAAAGTGTGTACGGAACCGGAGGAGATAGCAGAGGTACTTAATGAGTACTTTGCTTCAGTATTCACTACAGAAAAGGATCTTGGCAATTTTTAGGATGACTTACAGTGGACTGAAAAGCTTGAGCATATAGATATTAAGAAAGAGGATGTGCAGGAGCATCAAGTTGGATAAGTCACCGGGACCAAACGAGATGTACCCCAGGCTACTGTGGGAGGTGAGGGAGGAGATTGCAATGATCTTTGCATCATCAATGGGGACAAGAGAGGTTCCTGAGGACTGGAGGGCTGCAGATGTTGTCCCATTATTCAAGAAAGAGAGTAGAAATAGCCCAGGAAATTATAGACTAGTGAGTCTCACTTCAGTGGTCGGTAAGTTGATGGAGAAGATCCTGAGAGGCAGTGTTTATGAACATTTGGAGAAGCATAATACGATAAGAATAGTCAGCATGGCTTTGTGAAAGACAGGTCATGCCTTATGAGCCTGATTGAATTTCTTGAGGATGTGACTAAACACATTGATGATGGTAGAGCAGTAGATGTAGTGTATATGTATTTCAGCAAGGCATTTGACCAAGTACCCCATGCAAGGCTTATTGAGAAAGTAAGGAAGCATGGGATCCAAAGGGACATTGCTTTGTGGATCCAAAACTGGCTTGTCCACAGAAGACAAAGAGTGGTTATAGACAGGTCATATTCTGTATGGACGTTGGTCACCAGTGGTGTGCCTCAGGGATCTGTTCTGGGACCCCTACTCTTCGTGATTTTTATAAATGACCTGGATGAAGAAGTGGAGGAATGGGTTAGTAAATTTGCTGATGACACAAAGGATGGAGGTCTTGTGGATAAGTGTGGAGGGCTGTCAGAGGTTACAGCGGGACATTGACAGGATGCAAAAATGGGCTGAGAAGTGGTAGATGGAGTTCAACCCAGATAAGTGTGAAGAAGTTCATTTTGGTAGGTCAAGTATCATGGCAGAATATGGCATTAATAGTAAGACTCTTGTCAGTGTGGAGGATCAGAGGGATCTTGGGGTCTGAGTCAATAGGACATTCAAGGCTGCTACGCAAGTTGACTCTGTGGTTAAGAAAGCATATGGTGCATTGGCCCTCATCAATCGTGGGATTGAGAATAGGAGCCTAAAGGTAATGTTGCAGCTATATAGGACCCTGGTCAGACCCCACTTGGAGTATTGTGCTGAATTCTGGTCACTTCACTACAGGAAGGATGTGGAAACTATAGAAAGGGTGCAGAGGAGATTTACTAGGATGTTGCCTGGATGGGGAGCATGCCTTATGAGAATAGGTTGAGTGAACATGGCCTTTTTTCCTTGGAGCGACGGAGGATGAGAGGTGACCTGATAGGGGTGTATAAGATATGAGAGGCATTGATCATATGGATAGTCAGAGGCTTTTTCCCAGGGCTGAAATGACTTGCACGAGAGAGCACAGCTTTAAGGTGCTTGGAAGTAGGTACAGAGGAGATATCAGGGGTAATTTTTTTACGCAGAGAGCGGTGAGTACATTGAATGGCGACTGTGGTGGAGGCGAATATGATAGGGTCTTCTAAGAGATTCCTGGATAGGTATATAGAGCTCAGAAAAATAGATGGCTATGGGTAACCCTAAGTAATTTCTTAGGTAAGGACATGTTCGGCACAGCTTTGTAGGCCGAAGGGCCTGTATTGTGTTGTAGATTTTCTATGTTTCTATGAAAAAGAGTAGCTAAGGAGTAGATAAAGAGAAACCTCCTCAAAATGTACATAAAGGGAAAGAGATTTAGAGATGATCTGATAATTTTTTTCACACTGCAGATGGTTGCAATCTGAAGCAATGAGGACTTGGTGGAGACAGTTACTCTCACAATTCCGAACAATTGTTAGGTAATACTTGAGGCGCCAAGGCATAGAAGGCTACAAACTATGTGCTGATAATGGAATTACTATTAATAATTACTTGCTGGTCAGCATAAACACAGTGGGCCAAAGGGCTTCTTTCACTTCAGGATTATATCCCTGTATATTATTCCAAAGAAACCACTAAAAATTCCTTCAAGTTCACTGGCCCCCATCATCTTAATTTTACTATGGATGTCCAGTCCCTATACACTTCCATCCCCCACCAGGAAGGACTCAAAGCTCTCCGTTTCGTTCTGAACACCAGACCCAACCAGTTCCCTTCCACCATCACTCTCCTCCACCTAACAGAACTTGTTCTCACTCTCAATAATTTCTCCATTGGCTCATCTTCAAACAAAAGGTGTAGCCATGAGCACTTGCAGGGGTCCCAGCTCTGTCTGCCTTTTTGTCGGCTACATAGAACAGACTATGTTCCAAGCCGTCCCACTATTTTCCTATACTACATTGACAGCTGCATTGGTGCTGATTCCTGCATCCATGTGGAACTCATTGACTTCTTCAACTTTGCCTCCAACTTCCACCCTGCCCTCAACTTTACCTGGTCCATTTCTGACACCTCCCTCCCCTTTCTTGATCTCTCTCTCTCTGTCTCTGGAAACAGCTTATCAACTGATATCTTTTAAAAACCCAATGGCTCTCACAGCTACCTGGACCTCTTCCTATCCTGTTACTTCTAAAAATGCCATCCCCTTCTCTCAATGCCTTCCTTTCCACCGCATCTGCTCTCAGGATGAGGCTTTTCATTCCAGAATGATGGAGATGTTCTCCTTCTTCATAAAAGGGGCTTCCCTTCCTCCACCATCAATGCTCCCCTCAACCACATCCCTTCCATTTCACACAAATCTGCTGTCAACCCATCCTCTCACCACCCTACCAGGGATTGGGTTCCTCTTCTCCTCACCTACCACCCCACCAGCCTCTGTGTTCAGCACATAATTCTCTGCAACTTCAGCCATCTCCAATGGGATCCCAATGCTAAGCACATCTTTCTCTGCCCTCCACATTCTGTTTTCTGCAGTGATTGCTCCCTACACGACTATCTGTCCATTCGTCCCTCCTCTCTGATCTCTCTCCTGTCACTTATCGTTGCAAATGGAATGAGTGCTATACCTGCCCCTACACCTCCTCCCTCACTACCATTCAGGGCCCCAAACAGTCCTTCCAGGTGAGGCAAAACTTCACCTGTGAGTTTGTTGGGGTCATATACTGTGTCTGGTGCTCCCCGTGTGGACTCCTATATATCGGTGAGACCCGACATAGATTGGGAGACTGCTTCGCTGAGCACCCACGCTCTGTCCGCCAGAGAGAGCAGGATCTCCCGGTGGCCACACCTTTTCATTCCACGTCCCATTCCTATTCTGATATGTCTATCCATGGTCTCCTCTACTGTCACGATGAGGCCACACTCAGGTTGGAGGAACAACACCGTACATTTCATCTAGGTAGCCTCCAACCTGATGGCATGAACATTGATTTCTCAAATTTCTGGTACTGCCCCCTCCTTTCACCATTCTCCAACGCCTTTTCCCTACCTCACCTTATCTCCTTGCCTGTCCATCACCTCCTTCTGGTGCTCCTCACCCCTTTCCCCTTTTCTTTCTTCCATGGCCTTCTGCCCTCTCCTATTAGATTCCCCCTTCTCCAGCCCTGTATCCCTTTCACCAATCAACCTCCCAACTCTTTAATTCAACCCTCCCCCTCCCAGTTTCACCTATCATTTTGTGCTTCTCCCACCCCTCCCCCCACCTTTTAACGCTACTCCTCATCATTTTTTCTCCAGTCCTGCTGAAGGGTCTCAGTACTATAACCATATAATATAACCATATAACAATTACAGCACGGAAACAGGCCATGCCGAACCCTTACTCTCACCTAGCCCCACTGACTCTTCTCTACAGATGCTGCTTGGCCTGCTGAGTTCCTCCAGCGTTTTGTGTATATTACAAAAAATCCTTGTACGCTCTTGTGAAAGCTTGGGAAACTTTGGGATTCCGCAATTGATCCTGCCTTCTTCACATCTGAAGTAGAGTGTTTGAATATAGAAAGTTGAAAATCGTCATCTTGGGCTCTATGCTTGTTTAATAAATAACTAATATTCATAAAACCTCAAACCTAACTTTGTCGATATACCAGACTATTTTAGGAGACTGTAACTCCTGCAAACTTATAGTACAAACTGATGACAGATTTTTCTCATGCAAGTATTTCCCTGTGAAAAATGACTCTGACCTGTGTGGTGTGTTAGGCAACCATCATAGACTAAATAAAAGTCTAATCATCAACATTAAGTTTATCCAAGAAAGCCTTCAATCACTGATATTCAAGAATTGTTTCTTCCCTGTTTCTTGTAGTTTTGACATAGCACTTCTAAATTTGGCCATTTCTCTGATAAAGACAAATTACTCATTGCTGCTTCGAATACAGTACTGACTGTAGTAACCACATTGAACCTCAACTCTTGCTGTGGCTTTCTGCCATTCATTGACAGAATGTAATAAAGGCATGTTCTCCATGGTGGTCGTCCATCGTGTCGGACAATGGCAGGAAACCTGAGTGGGAGAGTTTTTAAAGTGGAAAAGCCTTTGCACTGGAGCAGTTCCACTCTCTCGACCTTGGACGTCTAGGTGCAGAGACATGAAACAGCATCACAAACTGAGATCTAACTTGGTTGTAGTGGAGGACCTCTTCATGCCCTCCTCTCTCCATGGAGCATTGCAATACTGCCTTCCTGGTCATTGGATCTCGCTGTAGATTTCATCCACCCGGTCCATCAGAGCTGACTTCTCATGCCAGGACCGGCATGTCTCTACCTCACTGGGGAGCAAGGCCACCACCTACCCTCACCTGGTTTAGCCCACCTGTCGCAGTGGTGTGCAGGGGTGAGGCCGCTATCACATGCAAACAGCTATTTGGAGCCACAGGTGAGAGCCGAGTGTCCGACTGAGGACCAAAGGTGAGCGAGCTGCCCCAGAATGGACACGATGAACACCTTCACCAGAGATGTAACTCCTCCCTGGATACCCCATGTTCTCCAAACAAACTGCTAAATCTATGCAATCATGAAGACGGATCAGTGAGTTGGAAAAGGAGTGTCGAGTTAATTTCATTTTCACATCCAGGGAAAACATCACGACAGTGCCCAGGCAGGACCTTCTGGAGAACTTGTCTTGTGAGGCTTTATGAGTGGAACTGATGATAAAGATTGATATGACCACGTTAATGGGGTTAATTACAGACTGCTCAACAGTTCACAGGGTTTAGAGGAACAAGTTTGTAGAGAGATTGCAGACTTCTACTAGCATCATAAGGTTAGTACAGTAAGTGATTTTAATTTTCCAACACATCGACTGGGACTCCCATACTGTAAAAGGACTAGGTAGGATATAGTTTGTCAAATGTGTTCAGTAAAGGTTTCTTAACCAGTACATAGAAGTCCCTATGAGAGAGTGTCCAATACTTGATCTGCTGATGGGGAATGAGACAGGGCAGGTGACAGAAGTCTGTGTAGGAGAACACTTTGCATCTAATGATCATAATGCTATTCGTTTCAAAGTAATTATGGAAAAGGATTGGTCTTGTCATCAGGTTGAGATTCTAAATTAGAGAAAGGCCAATTTTGATGTCATCAGAAAGGATATAGCAAACGTGGATTGGGACGGGCTGTTTTCTGGCAAATGTGTACTTGGTAGGAGGGAGACCTTCAAAAGTGAATGGTATTGTCTTGAAGCAAATCAGGGCGGACAAACCCCCAGGACCTGACAAGGTGTGCCCTTGGACCCTGTGGGAGGAAAATGAGGGGCCCTAATGGAGATATTTGAATCATCCTTAGCGACAGGTGCGGTACTGGACGATAGGAAGATAGCTAATGTAGTTCCACTGTCTCAAAAAGGTTCTATGAAAAAAACAAGGAAACTATTGGCTTGTGAGCCTGACATCATTAGTGGGAAAACTACTGGAAGGTATTCTAAGAAACTGGATATAAGAGTATTTGGACAGACAATGTTTGTTTAGGGATAGTCAGCTTGGCTTTGTGCATGGTAGTTTATGTCCAATCAATCTCATAGAGTTTTTCAAGGATGTTACCATTAAAGTTGATGAAGGCAAGGCAGTGGATGTTGTCTACATGGACTTTAGCAAGAAATTTGACAAAGTCCCACATGGGAGGTTGGTCATATGACATTCAATATAAGGTAGTAAATTGGATTAGACATTGGGAGAAGCCAAAGAGTGGTAGTAGATGATTGCCTCTCTGACTGTGGCCTGTGACTAGTGGACTGCCACAGGGATCAGTGCTGGATCCGTTGTTGTTTGTCATCTATGTCAATGATCTGCTAATGTGCTAATGTGGTAACTGGATCAGCATATATGCAATGATATCAAGACTGGGGGTGTAGTGGACTGTGACAGAAACTATCAGGGCTTGCAGCAGGATCTAGAGCAGCTGGAAAAATGGGCTGAAAAATGGCGGATGGATTTTAATGTAAACAGGGTGTTGCACTTCGGTAGGACTAACCAGGCTAGGCCTTACAAAGTGAACGGTAAGGCACTGAGGGGTGCTACAGTACAAAGGAATCTGGGAATACAGGGATGTAATTCATTGAAACTAGCGTCGCAGGTAGATAGGGTTGTAAAGAAAGCTTTGGCATATTGGCCTTCATAAATCCACGTCTTGAGTACAGTGGATGGGATTTTATACTGAAGTTGTACAAGACATTAGTAAGGCCTAATTTGGAGAACTGTGTGCAGTTGAGGTCACCTACCTACAGGAAAGATGTAAACAAAGTTGAAAAGAGTACAGAGAAAACATATGAGGATTTTCCCTGAACTGGAGGACCTGAGTTATAAAGAAACACTGGATAGATTAGAACTTCTTTCCTTGTAACATAGAAGATTTGATAGAGGTATACAAAATAATCAGGGGTATAGATAGGGTAAATACAAGCAGGCTTTTTTCCACTGAAGTTGAGTGAGATGACAACTGGAGATTATCTGTTAAGAGTGAAGGGTGAAAAAGTTTAAGGGGAACATGAGGGGAAACTTCTTCACCCAAAGGGTCATAAGAGTGTGGACCGAGCAGCCAGCACAAGTGGTACATGCAAGCTTGATTTGAATGTTTAAGAAAAATTTGGATAGGTACATGGTCTAGCTACAGTTCGATGGGACTAGGCAGCTTAAGTAATCTGGCATTGACTACATGGCTGAAAAGTCTGTTTCTATGCTGCACTTTTCTATGACTCTATAAG
The DNA here is from genome assembly GCF_030028105.1 of Mobula birostris. Taxonomy (NCBI): domain Eukaryota; kingdom Metazoa; phylum Chordata; class Chondrichthyes; order Myliobatiformes; family Myliobatidae; genus Mobula; species Mobula birostris. Next base: position 76,126,193 of record NC_092373.1, on the reverse strand, counting down.
TCACCACATGTGAGTGGTTTAACAATGTTTCTGCAAAGGTTTGCACATTTCAGTGGAAATCATATCACACCATTTAGCAGATATCTCCTCCCCCTTTTACTCCTGTTCCATTCTACTTTAGAACACGTTTCATTTACAATTCTTTTAAAGGTGAAAAAGAGCTGAAAAATTCCAAAATATATCTGACTTTCAATTCTCCATAGATCCTGCCTGACCTGTGACATATTTCTATATGAAATTATAAAAAAAGAATTAAAATTAAAATTTTAAATTAAAAGATTGAAAATATATTTTGGCCAGAAGATAGAAGTTCATTGGATCCAGGGGAGACTGTTAAGTTAGATGTGAAAGTGGTCCGGTAAGAAAGCAAAGTGTAATACGGGATGGGTGATTTTGCCACTGTAAGATTATCAGTGGCACTCCACAGAGGTCATTACTTAGTCGCTTTCTTTTTTGTACTACATAGGCTGTGTAAGATTTAGACTTAGACTTAGGGAGCATGATAATGACGCTTCAGTTGATGTAAAAATTGGCCAGATAGTGTGCAGTAAGGAAGGTGAACCCTTGCATGGTGCCTGACTTCCGACAGCGTACCTGGACAGGTACCGAAAACCTGTGCCAGCCAAATATCTGGCATATTCAAAAGACATCTTCAGCATCACACTACTGCAGATTGAGGTTCACACTTGCTTCAAAAAAGACAGCAACAATTGCAGTGCCCAGCAAGACAGGGTAAACTGCCTCAGTGACTGTCGCCTAGTAGCACTCACATCTACTGTGGTGAACTGTTATGGCTAGAATTAACTTCTACCTTAGCAAGTAACAGGACCCACTGCGATATACCTATCACGGACAAGTCTACTGTGGGTGCAAGCTCCATGTCTCTACTTTGGAGCACATAGGTAACCATCAAGCTGCTGTATAGCAATTACAGCTCAACAATATTCTTCCTCTAGGTTCAAAGCCTGGGCCTCTGTACCTCCATCTACAATAGGATCCTTGACATCCTGATAGGGAGACAACAGTCACTGTGGATCAGTAATATCATCTCCTCCTCATTGACAATCACCATACCTTCCTCCAGCAGCACTGAGTGACAGGCTGGTAGATAGCGCTGAACACCCACTCACCTTCCACACTGGCCTCAATGATTTCAATCTTACTCGGCGCTTTAATCAGCAAGATCGGCAAAAAATGACGGGAGTCATGGGTTCATGCCCCACCTCCAGGCCACACACCTCACGGAACACCTTCAGAGAGAGCAAAGCATCAGATATTGGAATCTGTCACAAAATTCAAGAAGCTGGAGGTATTTAGAGGGTCAAGCAGCATCTTTTGGAGAGAAACGGACAGTTGATGTCTCAGGTTGATACCCTTCATCGGATATTCACCAAGATGAAGGACCTCAAGATCTTGATCATAAACTTTGTCCATTTTAACTCAGCTTAGGATGTATAGTTCTTCTCGCACCTTGTGTGATTCTACAATAAATCTTCAAAGATTTGTTTCTTCCTGGTCTTTGGTGTCACTAGATTATTAATACCCTGGCCCATATTAATTTTTTTAAGATGTTATGCAGTAAATTTCTTATTTTAGATGTTACACAGAAGTCAATAAACTTTCCAATAATCCACATAAATTTAAAGAAAGCACATGAAACAAAACCATTGCCTTTAAAGGGGGAATGGGAGCAGTCATCAGGGAGATTAAAGGAAGGATTAGAATGGGGAGCTGAAAATTCAAAAGGAAAGGGGAATGGGACCCTGGTGAGTTTATAAGGATCATGAGAATGGCCTCTCTGAGCTTGAAAGGTATACTGGAAACAGAACCCTAATGAGTTTGCAAAGAATATGGTAATGATGCTCCAGTCAGTTTTAAAGGGAGGATGGAAAATGAGGCCCATTGAGTCAGTGGCTAAATCATCAGAATTTCTGAACAATTAAATAGCAAATTAATGCTCCCCATCCCCTCTGGCTGATAAATGCTCAAAGAGTTCTGTGTTTTGCCCTCCTTGCAGCCATGCTGTCTCTGTTTGATCAAATCATGATTTCCCAAATGTTCTGCTATTACCACCTTAACTTCTTATTCTGGCTTCTTCCCTTCTCATTTCCAGTCCTGATGAAGTGTATCGGCTCAAAACATCAACTGTTTATTTCCCTCCACAGATGCCGCCTGACCTGCTGAGTTCCTGCAGCATTTTGTGTGGGCTGCTCAAGATTTCTAAGATTTCTCTTGTGTCTAAGGGGGAGATTAGGCTCCGTTTAGACTAGCAGCAACATGATCAGCCAAACAGCTTTCTAATATATCATGACTTTAATTCTAAATATTTGACTTAGTTCCTATGTTAGACATAAACAGCTGAATGAACTGTCAAGTTGGAGCAACAAAGGGATATATCAAGGTAATAGAATTGAAATTTCAATTAAATGCATGTGAGCACTTGATTACATGTAGTAGTCCAACTATGACAGGAGGACTGAGAGATAGAAACTAGAAGCCTCATGTCTGATTGAATACAATATATTGCATGCACAATGGATTTGATCACTAGAAGAAACACTGAAACATCCATACTCTCACCGATAGGGTTAGTAGGAGGTATTTTATCATAGCTATCTCTACAGCCTTCCTCCAATCCGCCCAAGATTAGGCCAATACACCTTTTACACCACATTTCATCCAATAATTGTTAATGCCCAGGTTTCTTAAAATTAAGGTTGCAGCCATTTTATAATTTCAAAGCTTTGCTGTGGTCATTTCTTGGGTCAGTGCTTTGCCTGTCACTCATGTGAAAATAAAAGTAAATCAATAAAAGTAAATGGAATAGAAATTGAGATGGTTGGAAATAAAAAAGGGAAGGCACGATAATGTAGCAGTTAGCCTAACAATCCTGTAGCACCAGTGACCCAGGTTCACTTCCACCACTGTCTTCAAGGAATTTGTACATTCTCTTTGTAACCATGGGTGTTTCTTCAGGTGCTCCAGTTTCTTCCCACATTCACTCCAAAGACGTACTGTTAGTAAATTGTGGGCATTCTATGTTGGCACTGGAACACTTCCTGTCTGTCCCCAGCACAGTCTCAGACTGTGTTGATCATCAATGAAAACAACACATTTCACTGTATACTTCGATATATATGTGACAAATAGAGCTAATTTTTGAAAATCAAGAAGAACATGTGGAAAGAGAGGAAAAAATTTCCTTTAATAAATAATTAAGTGAAAGAAAGGAAAATCCTACAAGATGTACTGGATACAACCCAGTCCATCACAGGAAAAGCCCGCTCTACCATTAAGCATATCTACAAGGAGCTCTGCCACAAGAAAACTGCATTCATCATTGAGCACCCCCTCCATCCGGGCCATGCTCTCTTCTTGCTGCTACCATTAAAAAGGAGGCACAGGAGTTTTAGGTCTCATACCACTAGGTTCAGGAACAATTACTACCCTTCAACCATCAGGCTCCTGAAGCAGCGGAGGATAATATCACTAACCTCAACACTGAACTGATTCCACAATCTATGGACTCACTTTCAAGGATTCCACAACTCATGTTCTCAGTATTATTTATTACTCTGAAGGTCTCCCATCCACTGCCACTAATCTCATAGTTCCTTTGCCCAGTACTGCTTGTTTCTACCCCCTACCCAAGATCCACAAACCTAACTGAGCAAGAAGGCCAATTATGTCTGCCTGCTCCTGCCTCACTGAACTTACATCCACACAGCCCCCTTATCCCCCTTGGGTCAGTTGCTTCTCACCTACATCCATGATACTTCACATGCTTTTTATCTCTTCAACAACTTTCAATTCTCTGGCCCTTATTGCTTCTTTTTCACCACGTATGTCTAGTCCCTATACACTTCTATCTCCTGTCAAAAAAGGCCTTAAAGCTCTCCACTTCTTTCTCAACTACAAACCCAACCAATTCCCCTTCACAATGACCCTCCTCCATCTGGTGGAACTGGTCTCCACCCTCAACAATTTCTTTTTAGGATCTTCCCATTTTCTCCAAACCAAAGGAATAACCATGGGCACCCATATGTGCCCGACCAATGCCTCCCTTTTTGGTGACTATACGGAACAGTCTATGTTCCAAACATTCACTGATAAGGCACTCCAACTCTTCTTGCACTACACTGATGACTGCTTTGATGCTGCTTCATGCATCCATGCTGAGCTCATAAATTTCATCATCTTTGCTTCCAACTTCTACCCTGCCCTTAAATTTACTTGGTCCATTTCTGATATCTCACTTCCCTTTCTCGATCCTTCTGGGCACAGGCTGTCTACCACTATCTTTTAAAAGATGTCCTTCTTCAAAGAACAGGGTTTCTCTTCCTCCATAATTGAGTCTGTCCTCACCCACATCTACTCCATCTTCTGGACATCCACTCTCACCCCATCTTAACAGGGATAGACTTTCTCTTGACAGGGATAGAGTTCAACACCAGCTCCAGCAAAGAAAGCCCAGCAGCGTCTCTACTTGCTGCGAAGGCTGAGAAAAGTCCATCTCCCAGCCCTCATCCTCACCACATTCTACAGAGGTTGTATTGAGAGCATCCTGAGCAGCTGCATCACGGCCTGGTTCAGAAATTGCACCATCTCGGATCCAAGACCCTGCAGCGGATAGCGAGGGTCAGCTGAGAGGATCATCAGGGTCTCTCTTCCCGCCATCACAGACATTTACACCACACACTGCATCCGCAAAGCAAACAGCATTATGAAAACCCCACGCACCCCTCATATAAACTCTTCTTCCTCTTGCCATCTGGAAAAAGGCACCGAAGGATTCGGGCTCTTACGACCAGACTATGTAATAGTTTCTTCCCCCAAGCCATCAGACTCCTCAATACCCAGAGCCTGGACTGACACCAACCTCCTGTACCCTCTACTGTGCCTACTGTCTTGCTTATTATTTATTATTATTTATTGTAGTGCCTGTACTGTTTTGTGCACTTTATGCAGTCTTGGATAGGTCTGTAGTCTAGTGTAGTTTTTGTATTGTCTCATGTAGCACCATGGTCCTGGAAAACATTGTCTCATTTTTACTATGTTCTGTACCAGCAGTTATGGTTAAGATGACAATAAAAAGTAACTTGACTTGACTTGACTTGACTTGTCCTTACCTATCACCTCATGAGCCTCCAAATCCAGCGCATTATTCTCTGTAACCTCCATCATCTTCAATCACAAAACACAGCTTTACGTCCACACAGTCTCTGCTTTCCACAGGGATTGCTCCCTCTTTAATTCCCTTGTCCATTCATTCCACCCACCTATCTTGCCCCTCACCTGGCTTCACCTGGCAGCTTTATCTTTTCCTATCCCCCACCTTCTTATTCTGGATTCTTCTCCCTCCTTTCTTGTCCCGATGAAGGATTTTCGACCTGAAATCTCAAGTGTTTATTCCTTTCCGTAGGTGCTACTTATCTGCTAAGTTCCTCCAACATTTTGTATGTTACTTTGGATTTCCAGCAGCTTCAAAATTTCTTGTGTTTATTATTTATTACTTATTATTATTATATTTTAAAAAATACTTTCTCAGCTCAAGCGGGTAAAACTTGAGGCGCGAGCATAGCCAAGCACACTCATTTCTCAATTACAAGGAAATTTCAGACTATTCTAGTGGTGTTTAGTTTTGTGGCTTTCTGAAGATTTACATAAATATTGCTGTGTAGGCCTAATTGTTTAATGCTGTTGTGTGATCATTTGGCCTAATACCAGTTGTAGATATTACTGTTGGGGCAATGTATACCCTGTCAATATTCCAAAATGTTACAAATTCCTCTTTTAATTCAGCATATTTCTGGTATTTTTCACATTGATTTTTGTATTTATATGTGTTTGGAATGGCTATATCTATTAAGTAAGTTGTTCTTGCTGGTTTATCCCGTATTATTATATCCAGATGGTTATTATGGATTGCCCTATCTGTAACAGCAGATCCTTCATTATATAACATGTGGAGTTCTAACTCTAAAACTGGACCAGGCTTGTATTTATAGTAAGGTATGGATTCTTTTATGAGTTTGCACTTTAAAGCAAGATTTTGGTGAATGATGTTTGCCACTTGATTGTGCCTGTGTAAGTAATTAGATTGAGTTAAATTGCTGCAGGATGTTGTAATGTGTTGGGTTGTTTCTGGTTTTTCTTGGCATTTTCTACATTTTATCATCTTGAATTTGTTGGTCCTTTATTATGTATTTTTGTTCATTTTTTTGTGTTGACCACCTGGTCCTGTATTTCCACAAGGAACCCCTCTGTATCTGGGAAGAAGTCTCCAACACTGAGCCAGGTATTCAACACTACCATGTCGATATCTAGTCTGTTCAGATGGTGGGGATGTCTTCCATGGAGGGTCATGCTCATTCATTGGTTAACTTTTTTCAATAGTGATGATTTCTTAATTTTTCTGAGTTGTGCTCTCTTTTAAGTTTAGTGGTGTGTACTTCTGATCAGAATTCCATATGCTTACATGGAGTGCTGAATCCTGTTTTCATTGATGAAAATATATTCTTAGAAGTTTTACCTGACTGTTGGGCAGATTTTTAACTTCTATTATTCCTCTTCCTCCTTCTGTCCTAGGCAGTGTTAATCTAAGTTCATTTGAGTGTAGGTAATATTTTCTGAAAGTTGTCAATTAAGTTCTTATTTTTCTTTGTAAACTTATTACTATTATTAGTTACTTTGTATTTGCAGTTTGTTGTCTTTGTTTGTGTGTAGTTTTTCTTTCACTGATTCTTTTGTATTTCTTTGTATCTACTGCAAATGCCTGCAAGAAAATGAATCTCTGGGTAGTATATTTCCTTTGATAATAAATTTACTTTGAACTTTGAACTTTAAATTAAGTTCCATTAAAAGCAATAGGCTTTGAACAAGTTCAGAGTCGGATTAAGAAGGGAACAAAGGAAGTAGCAAAAGGAATGGTTCAGCAAGAATTTACCACTTCTCTTTGCTATCTCATGGTTCAGGGTCCGAAATACACTGAAATGTCAACTCTCATATTTCTTTGCCAAATGTTATTTGAACTATTGATTAGTTCTTGTATCTTGCTGTACTTTCTGCTTGTGGTTACAAATTTCCACCATCTGCAATATTTTAATAGCAGAATAGAACTCTGAAACCTTTAAATTGCGCCATTATAGAAAATACCATGTTCGCTCCCTCCTTTCTATATACTATATGGGAAAACTGTACTCCAAAATATAATATGTTTGCTTTTGGTCAAGGACATTTTAACTACAAATGCTTTTTGTATTTTAGAGGAATTGTTATGGCCCAAATTATAAAAGGCCATGCTCTCAAAGTTCAAATTCAAAGTCAAGTTATTATCGAAGTATATATATGTCACTGTACACTGCTCTGGGATTCATTTTCTTGTGGGCATTCACAGTAAAGAAACAGAACAGAATCAATAAAAAACTACACACAACAAAGACAACCAACCAATGTGCAAAAGACATCAAGTAGTGCAAGTACAAAAAGAAAAACAAAATAATAATAATACATAAATATGTAATAAATAATATTGACAGCATGAGATGTAGGGTCTTTGAAAGTGACTGCATAGGTTCAGTATATATTAGTTCAGTATTCTCAATATAGTGAAAAAGTGCAAATGTTCAGTTTACTGTATAAATCACCATGCTTTAGTTCAGTGCAAGTATGTGTAACCATCCCATATAAATTGGTTTTGGTGTCAAAGTGAGATATTATTAACTTGATTACTCATTCAACAGTTCCTGCTATTATTTAAATGGTAACCACAGGAAATTTTTCTGACATTGTAGAGCTTCCTGTGCATTTGACTTTTTCATATTGCTGCTGAAGAATTTTTTTGATCCTTCCATTATAACTATCTATGCATTTATTTTCAGACTACTTCCTGCTAATGTGTGGTATGTTGTTTTGGGCTGCATGGTTAATGTTCCACAGTGTTTTCCTGATTTTTGTGACAGCTGCTATTTGCATCAAATGCAGTTCTCTGTTCATTGATGTGAGATTTGGTGGAAAAATAGTTACAGTCATAGAACCCATTAATCCATTGTGTTTGTTAAAGTTTATGCAAACATTTTCCTCTTTGAGGACTAATCCATTCAGTTGCTTCTGAATCTCCCTTTGCTGTCTTTGTGATGAGAAAAGACAAATATCGTTAAAATGAGGTAGTTAATGCCTACTCTACTGACCCAGGAAACTTCCCCTGAAATTCCTTAACATTGCTGCTCAATGGGAAACAAGAAGAACCCTTTGAGAAAGAGAATAGCTACTATAAATGGCTATTGCTGGTATATCTCTAAACAGGGGTTCCCAGCCTTCTTAATGTCATGGACCAATACCATTAAACAAGAGGTCTGCTCTAGGTTGTCAGTCAAGTTATTGGCAGGATATCAGAAACACACCATGGAAATTTTAATACCCTGATGTTCAGAATATTTTCTTGATTTGAATGGCCCTGTGTCTTATATTTCATGGCAGTTTGCTGACGACACCACTCTCGTAGGCCGAACCAAAGGTGGTGACAAATCAGTATGCAGGAGGAAGACGGAGAATCTGGATGAGTGGTGCCACAACAACAATCTCTCACTTAATGTCAGCAAGACATTATTGACTTCTGGAGGAGGAAACCAGAGATCCATTCGCCAGTGATGGAGAGTGTCAGCAACTTTAAATTCCTCGGTGTTATAATTTTAGAGGATCTCTCCTCGGCCCAGCACAAGTTCTCTGAAATGATAACACCAATAGGTCTTCCGTAAGGGCAATTATAAAGAAAGCATGGTAGCGCCTCTACTTCTGACTAGGTGTTGAAGTGAGGAAATCGAGGATCCAATTGCACAAGGATGTATTGTGGCCAAGGCCTTCAAGCTTACTGAGTAGTTTTGCGGGGAAGATGATATTAAATGCTAAGCTGTAGTCAATAAAGAGCATCCTGATCTATGGGCCTTTGCTGTCCAGATGTTACAGGGTTGAGTGAAGAGCCAATGAGATGACATCTGCTGTGGACCTGTTGCTCCGGTAGACAAATTGGACTGGATCCAAGTCACTTCTCAGGCAGTAATTGATATGTTTCATCAACAACATCACAAAACACTTCATCACTGTTCAAACAGTGATTGAGGCAGGTTACTACATTCTTCTTAGGCACTGGTATAAGTGACATCAGGTGGGTACCTCAGACTGCTGAAGTGAGAGGTTAAGGAGCTCAGTGAAAACTCCAGCCGGTTGATCAGCAGAAGTCTTTAGTACTTGGCCAGGTACATCATCCTGGCCATATGCTTTTTGTCAGTTCATTGTCCTGAAGGCTGCTCACACATTGGCCACAGGGACAGAAATCACAGGACCATTGGAGGCTGTGATTCATAATGGTTCCTCCATGTTTTAGACCATAAGACCATAAGATATAGGAGTAGAATTAGGCTATTCAGCCATTGAGTCTGCTCCGCCATTTCATCATGACTAATCCATTTTCCCTTGCAGTCGCAGTCTCTGCCTTGTCCTCATATCCCTTCATGTCCTGACCAATCAAGCATCCGTCAACCTTTGCCTTAAATATATGTTAAGACCTGGTCTCCATTGCTGCCTGTGGCAATGAATTCCACAGATTCACCACTCTCTGACTAAAGAAATTCCTCTTCATCTTCATTCTAAAAGGATGCCCCTCTATTCTGAGACTGTCTCCTCTGGTCTTGGATTCTCCCACCATACGAAACATCCTCTCCACATCCAATCTATGAAGGCCTTTTTCCATTCAATAGGTTTCAATGCAGTCACCCAACATTCCTCTGAATTCCAGTGAATACAGGACAAGAGCCATCAAATGCTTTATCATGTGATAAGCCGTTCAATCATTGAGTCATTTTTGTGAACTCTCCAGTATCAGCACATCCTTTCTAAGATTAGGGGCCTAACACTCCAACAATGTTCCAAGTGAGGCCTCACCATGCTTTTGCCTTCCTCACCATCGACTCAACCAGAAAATTACCCTTTAGGGAATCCTGCACAAGGACTCCCCCTAGGCCCTTTGCACCTCAGACTTTTGTATTTTCTCTCCTTTTAGAAAATAGTCCACACTTTTATTTCTTTTACCAAGGTCATGACCATACACTTCCTGCCACTGACCATCTGCCTAAGTCCTTTTTAGCCTCTCTTCATCCTCAAACCACTTGCCCCTCCACCTATCTTTTTATCATCCACAAACTTTGCAACAAAGCCATCAATTCTGACATCCAAGTTATTAACATATAACTTACGAAGAAGCAGTCCCAACACAGATCCCGCTGGAACAAGGTCAAAGAGAGCATAAAGAGCATTGAGGATAGATTAGAGATACTGGAACTGCTTCTTTGCATAAGAGAAGACTGAGATGAGATTTAGCAATATATATCATAATAAGGTGTCTGAACTGAATCTGTACTTTTTAAAGGAGGGACACAGAAAAGAAGACATGGATATGAAACAGAGAGGAAAAGAATTAAGAATGGCATGAGGAAAAACTTTAATTTCTGCAGGGGCTGTTTGCAATCTAGACTGCACAGCTTGCATGTATGTTGGAGGTTAATTGCATTGTGCAAGTTAAGAGGAAACTGGATACAAGGTGCAGAAAAAATAGTACAAGGCTACAGAGAAAGAGCTGGGTTTGGCATATCTAGTGAGAGGCTTTGGTAAGAAGCTAGCATGAACAAGATGGGTCAATTGATCTCCTTCTGTGCTGTACACAATTAATGATTCTATAGCTATGAATTCATTGAATCATAGAATGGGTACCACATGGAATAAAACTCAACAACCAAGATAAGTCAGCAAGAACCCATTAAGGGAAGGTCACATCTAATGCATTTGCTTGATTTTCTTTCTTGAAAAGGTAAGAGAGAGCGCAGAGCTTGCGACATCACCTTCACAGGTTTCAGGCATGTTTCCAGCAAGGTCCCACATGGATAACTATTCCAGCAAGAGTGACAAATTGAATCCAACATTGTTCCAATGGCATAAAGGAAAGATACTGGTTTCTGGATATGTTTATAACCAGAAAGCAGTTTCCATCAAGATTCCACAGAGCTCAACATGCAGTATCTCACTCCTCCTAAACTCTTTTTATGATTTAGGCTTTGATGCAGATGTGATGATTAAGAAACATACAGGTGTTAGAAAAAATACACGTGTAGTTGACTGTGACAGTTAATATGTAGTACGCAGGAGGATATCAATGGATTCATCGAAATTGAAAGTAGAAGTCAATCCACAGAGGTGTCCGCTTATAAGTCTGAGGAAATGGAGCAAGTTAAGAAAATAAAAAAACAACTGGAAGGGAAACGAGAGGAATAGAGAATGTGGAGTGTGTATTCATAGATGCTTAGAACAGGTCAATAAGATGATTCACTAAAGCCCAGAATATCTTTGCTTCTTTTTTTCACCAATGCACAGAATATACTGTATGTGCAAGAAGGTTTTTGCTTCATTATTTTTACCTGAAATATCGTTTCTCTTTCTACAGACTGACTTACTGATTGTTTCCAGCATTTTCAGTTTTTGTTTCAGATTTCCACCATCTGCATGTTTTTTAATGTCCATGTAGACCACACTGAGAAGGTCACTCTATATAGTTCACTGACTGCCAGGAAGGGTATAATTGCTCTGGAGAGGGTACAAAACAGAGTTATGAGAATGTTACCGGGGTAAAAAAAATAATGAGGAAAGAGTGGATATGTTAAGGTTTTCTTTAGGAATGGAGAAGGCCTTTAACAGAGATATATACTCATGACTATAGTAAGTAGGAATTAGTTATTTATCTTAGCAGAGCGGTCAAGTATGTGGGAATTAAATTTAAAGTAAATCTTTAAAGTAAAGTAAAAAGGGAATGGAGTGCATGGAGAAGCATGGTGCCTAGTCAACAAGATCAGCAGATGGAAGAAGTCTCCATCAGGTCAAATAAGTGGTAAAACAGCAGAGGACCGTGTCCAGACATGGTTTACCACCTTTAAGAACAGGATCTGATGAAGGGTCTCGGCCTGAAACGTCGACTGTACCTCTTCCTAGAGATGCTGCCTGGCCTGCTGCGTTCACCAGCAACTTTGATGTGTGTTGCTTGAATTTCCAGCATCTGCAGAATTCCTGTTGTTTGCATCTTCATAGCAGTCATAGAGTCCATTCTCACGTACAGATGTGAGACGTGGACACTCACCAAGATTATGTGAAAGTCTCTAGGTGGTTGCTATACACGAATGCTCCGGATGGCTCTTGACATGAAGACTGCAACTAGTGGGACACTGTCTATGCCACCCCGAGCTACCTGCCAGCCTAGTCATCATATGGGAGCCCAAGCATGGGAGGATGAACCCTGGGCGCCCTCCCAAGACTATGGTCAACACGCTCCTAGAAGACAGCGGCGTGGCTAATGTAGATGAACTGAACACACTGATGAGGGAGAGGGAAAAGTGGAGAGTCCGTCATTGTGCCTGACACCGGCCCCCTAGGCCTGAGTTAACGTAGTAGCAGTAGTTTTCTCAAACAGAATGTGAAAAGAGTCTGGAAACATTTTTCCAGAAAGGGAGATGGAGGCAGGAGCAAGTGTAGTATTTAAACAGCTATTAGATATGCACTTGCAAAGCCATGGATCAAGTGATGGGAAGTGGAATTAGCAGGAATATCTGTTTATCCACCAGCATAGACATATTGAACCAAATGGGGTCTGTCACTTCACGTTCTATATTTTCTATGATCATCCTCAAGTTTGTTTTTTAGGAATGCATAGTATAATTATATTATATCTAAGGCAGTAGAAAGAGAACTCAAAAAATGTAAAGGGCTTCATATTTGTGAGGCAATTGATTATGGAGCAACCAGTGTACAAAGGGACACAAAAGATTTAAACATGAGAGATTCTGCAGATGCTGGAAATCTAGGGCAATGCAGACAAAATGCTGAAGGAACTCAGTAGGTCAGGAAGCATTTATGGAAATGAAGTTGACGTTTCAGACCAAAACCTTCCTTCAGGATGGTTTAAACTCGTTTCCAGATTTGGTGACAATTTGAACCAACAGCATGGTTTGCAGTCTCACACATGAGATGGGTGGCCCTAGTGTCAGATAATACTTTAGAATGCTTTAAAATAATGGAATGTGCCTGACCTGACAAACTAACTGCCGCCAGGGCTATGGGCACAGGGCAATTGTGTCCTTCTGAATTTTGATCCTGGGAAATATACTAACAGCCAGGGCAGATGTCCAATCATACAGAAAGATATGGAGTGCTTCAAGTACTGCAAATGCTACAAAACCTACATACTTCTGCCAGAGAAAGAAACACTGATGAAATTATACCTTAATGCTCCATGAAAGTTAACAGGTTTTGATAGAATTTGAGTAAGTTACCAGTAAACTCTACTACACTAGAATACTGCCATCATTCAAAACTCTCTGCTTTCAAACAAGAAGATTAAATGAAGCATAAGCTAACATTTACTGATTGACTACATGTACTAAAAAAGTGAATTTAACCTTTTGTCATCCAGTAGAAACTATCTGCAGACAGAAGTCATCTCTTTCTCGCTCACACATACAGAAACACACACTCAATCAGAGATTAATTTTGCCTCTGTTCATTAGCAGGAAGTAAGCTAACAAGGCCAAAGGTGATGGAGCTTTTTGCGTACATATACAAGGGCATTATGGAAATCTGAATTCAACATTCGCTCAAGTATATGCCAAACTTCTCAGTCGGCCAACCGGGAGAAAAGTGCATCTGTTTCAAAGGGTGCTGAAAAGAGTTAAATACTATAGGTCACTTTTTGGTCCAAGCAATATAGGAGCATTCTTTTAAGCTTGCTAATGACTGTTAAAGCCTCCCTAACCTGAACCTCCCCCTTCCTGAACATAAGATTCCCACAAGAAGCCTCTGTCGACTTCCTATCCATTTCAGGCAGTGTTAAAGCTTCACAGTCAATTTCTGCGGCTGCAGGTGTGTTTCCTCATACACAAGTGCTTCCTGACCTTAAAATCAGGCCATAACTTATAAGAACGTTCGATCAATATGACAAAGCAATCTTTTCAATTTCTTTTCATTTCCAAAAACTAACTCAGTTAAATTTGTGGAACATCTGTCTTCCACTACCTTTTCTTGTATTCTCTATAAAGAAATTTTAATCCTCCATAATGGCAGAAAGCTTTGTTTCACATTAGCTTGCATCAACCATGCCTAAGAGGATCCATATTTAAATGTTTACTTACCAACTGAGTTTTATAATCTGCTGTAGACAGGCAGATGTTCTTGTTTAATATTTTATTCTAGGCTATTAAAGCATACGCTAAACTAGGTAATTCTTTGAAAACTGGTATCAATATAGTGTATATTTAAAACAAAATTTTAAGTTTATGTTTATCCTTTCTGTCCATTATAGTAACTGGAAAAATGTAGATTGAAATATGTTGTACTAAAGATATATTTTATTTGTGGCTTTTCTTTTTCTTTCAGCAGCATGACCAGCATTTGGGATGGTAAATGCATATTGTTTTCATGGCAAGCAGTTGCATGATCAACGTTATTTCCATCAAAGCCATTTTTAAGCACAGCTGGTGGTTCAGTGGACTGTGAAATTGGGCAGAAATCAGTTCTTATTGCTTTCCACTATTTGTTGGAACCTTACAGATTTTCTACAAGCATTTTACTGATCATCAGAAATGGTTGTTTGAAGCAGGAGAGTATTTGATGAATTTATTTGAATTAAGATAGATTTTTCATTATTTGCACAGATATGTTTAAGATACAAGGCCATGCTCTAATGGAATGATAAAATGGACTTTTGTATCTGCGTTTCCAAATTTCAGAACAGCAGCTTACTCATGTGTTCTATATGTCTGCAATTAAACATTACCCACTAATTTTACAACGAGATATTTAAACTTATTCAGGTTCCAGGCCATACATTAACCAGTTTAAAGTGCTGAAGACTGTGAAGTTGGGTGAAAGTACTGATGATGGAGATCACACCCTCTGACAGAGGAGAAATGCAGGATCTAATGTGGCTCAACTATGTATCAACTATATGTGTGAAATTGTTTTGCCATGCATCAGAAACTCACAGCGAGTGAAAGCAACTATTCACACTGTCAAATATATCCAACAAAATTTGTAGTTTCAGTAAGTGTTGGGGTACTGTGATCTGCATCCTGGCCCCTCGTTAGAGAGAGTTGCTCTACCAGATAATATGTCTTTTCCTTTTTTGACACTTGTCATTTCCTCCTCATTTTTATTCTCAGAACAATTCAGTATACTCCACTGCAAGTATATTACACTGTCTTTCATTAGGCAGGAGTAATATTTCTAAGTAAATGCTTTTTAATGATAATGCAAAGCCCCCATTTTCTTAATTTCTTTATACACTCCATGTCTTTTATTTTTACAGGACAAAAGTTTAGATGTGTCCCTTCTTCCTGCCCCCTGTCCCTTTTGTTTCATACAATCTTTGGAATTCCCATTCCAATAGAAAGGTGAAATAGTTAGATGTATGATGGTAGAGATGAAAGGATGTACAAGATAATTAGCTTGCAAAGCACAAAGAAGGTGAAGCAAGGTATCTTACCACTAACAGACAACATTAGGGAAATAAGGATGAGCAGGAAGCAATAGCACATTTTGTACCTTGAAGAGTAGATCCAAGGAAAGATGATAAAGAAGATTTCTTTCCGTAGACTCCCTGGTGAGGACATAAGCTTTCTTCATTCATTGCTGTCAGTGATTTATTATTACCATGTCTGACTTCATGTTAAACCTCTCCTTTCATCCTCTACTGGATATCAATATATTTAAGGAGGGCAGAATATTCCTCCCACAACATGCTAATTGATCAAAATAAATGAAAACTGAGATACCTAATGTGGTAAACCATATATATGTTGTAACTGGGTTAACTGTCTGGACATGCCCCTCTGCTGACTGCCCCTGTGACTCCTCCCACAGACCCCTGAATAAAGGTGATTTTGTCTTGTCCCTCCCCCTCAGTCCAGGGACAGACACTCAGCATGGAAGTCATATTGTACAGCGAATAAAAGCCTTTCAGTATTTACCCAACTTCAGTCTTTTGGAGTTATTGAAGGTGCTTCACCTACACAATCTACTTGGTACCTTACCAAACTTGTTTCCACACTTATGCCATAATTACTTCAACTTCCTTAAGAGTTTGTGAAGATTCTGCATGACAATCTTGCCTCAACATCAAGTAAGACCAAAGAACTGATTGTGGAATTCAGAAAGGGTAAGAAGGGTGAACACTCACCACTCACCATAGAGGGATCAGAAGTTAAAGAGTGAGCAATTTCAAGTTTCTGGATGTCAATATCTCTGAGGACCTAACCTGGACCCAACATATTAATGCAGCTGCAAAGAAGGCATGACAGCAGCTATATTTCATTAGGAGTTTGTGGAGACTTGATACAGACTTTTTAACGTCATAAACCAGTGGATTATTGTTATGTCTCCCAATCGCCGTGAAAATGGGGGACACCTCCCTCTCCCTTATTACAGAGAGAGAGAACTTGTGGTTTGTCGAACGCCGGATGAAATGTAATAATCTTGGGGTAACTGCAAGGTCTGTGTTTTCGCTATCGTCTAGCTCAGGGGTGGTCAACCTTTTACATTCCATGCGTCAATCTTTTCACACATGAGTTCAGATGCGCCATACAACTCTTGTACCCCCATTCAATTCTTGTAAAAATACGTTAATATAGACAAAATTTGCATTTTTACATGATATATTGATTTAATATAAAAAGAAGATAAACATTACTTACATTAATGAGACTTTGTTCAACAAATATATTTTATCTTCTTTTGATTTCTTCCTTTTTCTTAATCATACATTCTTTCCGTAACTCAGACCCAAGCACTAGCTTCAGTTTTCCTTCTATTTCAGTCTGATGTTGTGTTTTATAGTGTCTATTAAGATCATGTCTTCTATTATGTGAGACAGTGTTTTCACAAACAATGCACAATGGTTTTCCTGAAGGTCCCGCTATAAATAAGAACTCATTTTCCCACTGGTCATTGAATCATGCTTACTATCACATTCTGCTTTTCTTTTGCTCATTTTCTTTTGCACTGTGATGGGTAACTGAATGTAAAAACAAGGCTTAATTTTCGAAAAAGTACAAAACTGCAGATGTTCACAAAGGACGAACAAAGCACAACTCCGTAGTGCACGAGTGTCAATTGTAAACTGACGGGCAAAAACCTGCGACGCACCACTGGTGCAGACGCCTGGCACCTCAGGATCAAACGTGCATTGAACAGTTATGGATCGGCTGCAGAACAAAAGTCCTTCTTTCCTAGTTTGACTCATTGAACATTTTTTAAAATTGAAAACAGATTAATGCAAAAGAAGATAACATTTGACAAAAGATGTGCACGAAATAATAAAGTTGCCAAAAATAATTGCTAAGTTTTAGATTTATTCTCCGTAAAACCCATTTCTAGCTCTAAGCTACTTGAATTCCTGTTACAGATTTTTTTTTCTCTACAAGTCGGTTTTTGGTTAATACTTTTTGCATGAGTAGGATCACTGGGGTGCAATGCACCACTTCTAATCATCCAATGCACCACTTTTAGGTTGCCCATCCCTGATCTAGCTCATGCTTGTGCTTGGTAGTGGGTGCACTTTTTTTTTGCTGTGGGGGAGGGGGGGATCGTTGCCTTGCTGCCGCTTACGTGCAGGAAGGGGGAGCTGGGAGGGACTTTGGGGTTCTCACGTTTAACTATCATTCATTCATTGGGGCACTTGTCAGTTTTCATGGATGCTTTGCGAAGAAAAGGCAATTCAGGATGTACATTGTATACATTTCTCTGGCATTAAATTGGACCTTTGGACCTTTGGACCTTTGAACTGCTCCAGCTGTGACCACAAGAAAATGCAGAGACCTGTGGACACAACTCAGCACATCATGGAAACCAGTCTCCCTTCCATGGACTCTGTCTATACTTTTTGCTGCCTTGGTAAAGCAGCCAACATAGTCAAAGACTCCACCCATCCAGATATTCCCTCTTCTTCCCCTCCCATTGGGAAGAAGATACAAAAGCCTGGAATCCACCATGGGTAAGGACAGCTTCTATCCAGCCTGTGTAAGACTATTGGACAGTTTTCTAGTACAATAAGATGGGCACTTGACCTCACAATCTGCCTCATTATTACATTACAGCTTTTATCTACATGCACCTGCATTTTCTCTGTTAATGTAACACATTATTTTGCTTTCTGTTATGTTTTTCCTTGTACTACCTCAATACACTGTTGTAATTAATTGATCTGCATGAATGAAGTGCAAGTCAGGTTTTTCACTGTTGATACTTCAAGGATTTCTATGCCATTCCTCTGTCATTATTTTAAGACAGCCTTTAACTATTTTTATTAGATTGAAGCTTATGGACTATCTTCAGACATACTTGATTCAGCATACTTGATTCATAATGTTCCCTTAAGAGTAACAGACCCAGAAATCTTACCAGGTAGTTTGGGAGCTGGGGTTATACATCTTTATATTTTTGAAAGACAGATGTCTGAAACTGATTCAATTCTCCACTGCGCCATTCCAAGAAAAAGCAACTGGCCACACAGATGTCCATTCAGTCACAATGGAAAATTGGGTTTCTGCAATTTTGGCAGGTAAATCTGTTTGAACGACAAAAACATTCTTTCCATGGTAACATTGATAAATCATTGATTCTGCCTTTTCCTTCTCAATTGCCTCAGACAGCCCCAGTACGCACATCTATTTTTCCACTATATAGGAAGAATTGACATAATTCATTGAATGTCCGACAAGTGGCTTGAATTATCAGTCAAGCATTTGCCAGTTAGTCATCACTGTACTACAGTTTGTGATACTCTTGCTTCTGATATTCCCTGCTAGACTACATCGAAGTGAGATGAAGGATCACGCCTTTCATTTTGCTCAATACAATCACCATCCAGATGAATGAACTTGAGCTTCAAGCCACAAGTTGCCAATTCCTCAATGAAATAAAAATGTTGTTGCAAAAAGTTTAATAAAAGGAAAACACAAGAGTATTTACAGAGTACGTCAAGAATGTGCAGCTGAATGGATCAAAAAAATTAAGCCCAAAGACATAACTGCAACTGTATGTACATTTGAAATCTACATTTGAGTAGAAAATGAATCCTATCGGAGGTAAGAATATTAAAAGCTCAAATTGGCTTGACTCAGCTTAAAAATTTCTTAAGTGCAAGTAAACCAAGACTAGGTTTTAATAAATTATATATTTATTGTTATTTTGTCCTACTATGCAGAATTCCTTGTGGTGAATTTCTTCATATACTTATAGCAGTATCATAGTTCATCTGTCATGAGTAAATGCTGAAATACAACAGAACTTCATCAGACTCCACACAGTTTATGGAAATGCATAACCTGTAATGATAAACAGAAGTATAAAGTCCATAACTCTTAAAGTCATAGTGCTTCTACAAAACACAAGTCAGAATACACACGTGCAGATGCACACACACCCACCAGCACAATAAAATAACTTAAGCCTAGTTTGTTATCATAAAATAAATAGCCCAAATAAACCACACAGAAGATTACTTAGCACATCACAAAGTTTTCTCGGCTCATGATTCTTAGTCATCACTTCGTCGTTGCTGTCCAGGGAAATCCAATTCTGACTCCTGGAACCGCCGTTTTGTCCCAGGCATTGATCACAATCCCAGAATGGATGAAATTCCAATGAAGCCTAGGAGGATATTGCATTTATATATGTTTCACAAACACAAAGTCATCAAGAGAGAGACAAATCCTTTGCTCTCATCCATTAACACAATTTGGTTTCTCTCATTACAACAACATACATGTCCATTAACGCAGTCTCATAAATCAATTAAATATTTTAATAGTCACTCCTTGTTTCATTCACTAATCTCACAAAGTCCACAACACACATCATTCCTTAGGCTTACACAGGTACGTTGAGTTCACAAAGAATTCACTGATCCAGAGTCCATCAAACTACAGTCCACAAACCAGCAGCTTGGTATCTCAGACAGGCTTTCTCTCTCCAGCAAGGGAGAGAGTGGTCACTCCTGCAACCACAGTAGGGAAGGCCAGCAACTCGTTATTCTGATGTTATAATCTTCTGCGTCACTTCTTCAAGCAACACCCCCCCACCACCACCACCACCTGGACTCAAGGTTGTACATGCTCTCACCCTCTATCAAATGAGAGATGGCTCGCTTGAGTATCGGGGACTTCTTCCAACAACAGCTGTCATCTGGGCCTGCAGAATCCCGTGCCACCATCTTTCCTTTTCATTCAAACAAGTCTCTATTAACACAGTCTCATAAAAGAATTAAACATTTTAATGGTCACTCCTTGTTATCTCATTCATTAATCTCACAATGACCACAACACACAACATTCCTTGGGTTTACACAATAAATTAATGATCACATATAAGCCCAAATTCCAAAATAATCCAGGTATAAAACCACTACAGGCATTCTTTTACAGACCACACATACTATGAATTCAGAAAGAGTTAAATTGTCACCCAACCTGACAGATATTCATCAATCACTGTTTTACAAATTCCATATGGTACAACACACATGCACATACACATATGTCAGAAAATATAACAAATCTCATATGTTCATAGTTTGCTCTGGTATTTCTGTACCTGACCCTCCCCATTGCTTATTTGAAATAAGTTTCTAGAGGCAACCATCGGCTTAAATCATAAAGTTGTTTGACAAGGTGAAGCTATCCATGAACCCCAAGTGTCACTAGTTGCACAACTTAACCTGATCAGTGGAGAGTTGATGGTTCCACTGAGTCACCTTTCATACTAAACTCTTGTGACAATGGTTACTACCTTTCCAACATGCCTGTACCTAGTGGCCATTTCTTTGTCTATTCATTCATCTTGTGCAGAATGGAGAACGTTAATGAATTTGACTAACTTTTACTTCCAGCTGCCCAGGCTGAGATTTGCAAAAAAAATTCTATCTTTTGTATACCAAGCCTGTCTGTGGATTGATATAAGGACTGCCTGGGTACCAAGCCTGTCTGTGGATTGATATAAGGACTGCCTGGGTACCAAGCCTGTCTGTGGATTGATATAAGGACTGCCTGAGTACCAAGCCTGTCTGTGGATTGATATAAGGACTACCTCGGTACCAAACCTGTGTGTGGATTATATACAGTTTTGATATAAGGACTACCTGTTGCCTTGCAATTCTTAATACCATAGTTAAAGGTTGGCAGTACGCAACACGTAATAACAAACAACAGTTTACTTTAGAGAATTGATAAATCACAGCACCTAGTCAAGGCACAGCTGAGCCAGTATTAAATCAAGTTAGCATTTCTCATTTTAAATGAGGTCTAAAAGCACTGACCTGAGACTTCCAGATCAGTTGGATCTGAATTGATCTGACCTCTTCATCGTCACTGATAATAACAAAAATAAAATAAGATAACTAAAGTAACTGTGCCCAGAACACACACACTCTTTTTTATTTTGCATGTGCAGAAAGAGAACAGCGTGGTCTCTGTCCCCCACATTGTTCTGAAGTCTGAACAGAAAACTGCTAGTGTTATACAGTATTGGCTTATCATTTACAGATATTGATCATTTGGTAAATTGTACCATACGTTGAATTCCTTACATGCAAGATCAATCACCATTCACAACAAAGGTGTGAAAAGTCAATCAAAACTTCAAGCTGACAACCGATGATATTTTGAAGTTAGTAAAGTTATTGTCCCTCAGCTGTTGGGTGCATTTCACATCCTTCTGTTATTCCTATCTTATCTGTCTCCAGCACCCTCATTATGAAAATGGCTGCTAGATTTTAGGAGGACCTTTCTGGCAAAGTCTCACTACAGAGGCTGCACTCATCTGGTTTGAGTAGATAATGCTGCAGTCACCCCAGCCCATCTCAACTGTACTTTGCAGAAGTGTATCCAGAGATCTCATTTCAAAGATCTCATATGACTACAATTGCCTTAGGCTAATATTGCTGGACGAATGTGCCTCTGGGGTTCCGAGGCTTCACAGCCCTGTGGACGAGACGACTCTATGCTAGTGCCGGAAACTGAAGCATCATGAGAGAAAACAGAACATTGGGAACAGCACATCCACTGTTGGGAACTCTGTATTTGGCTAATCACATGCTCTCTCTCTCTCTCTCCTTCTCTCTCTCTCTCTCATAGGTGGTAGAGAGTTTGATGCAATTCTGGAGTTGGAGAACTCGAGGGAAGAGAAGTAACGCAGCAGATTTTATCATCGTAAATCAGTGAGTTGTTTTGATTAGGCCTCCCCACTTGCTGTGAAAGGTTGTTACCACTCTGTCCCTTTAATGGAGCGAGAGAAAGCCTGTGGTATTTTGAATTGTCGGGGTGAGTGATTAGCTTTAGTTTTACTGCAAGTCATGGGCTTCCTTGGGGGCTTTGCTATTGCTTGCTTGGTGGGTGGAGGATGCTGATGCTTTTTTTATTGCTGAAGTAAGTGGGGGAAGGGAGAGTTGTTGCTTTGCTGCTGCTTGTGCGTGAGAGGGGGGAGGAGAGAGTGGGGAGGCTTTGGGGTTCTGACGTTTTCACTGGCAGCCACATACCGGGTAGGTAATGTTAGTGGGATTCAGAGGGTCACCAGTAGTATAGACATTCCACATAATATTACCTAAGTCTAGACCCATCCCTTGATGGTTATACTAACACACTTCATCTCCATCCCTATGAAGCAGCTTCAGAGTGGTGGCGGTGGTGGGTTCATGCAATCATTGTAAATAGGTTGGTGTATCCCTCAAAACAGTTACATTGGTAAGAGTCATTCCTATGGGTAGTGTAGCCTCATACTCCCTTTACAGGTCTAATTTCGTTATCAATGTAAAACACTGAACCATACTCACAATGATATAGGGGTATAAACATAGTGGCAAGCCACCTTCTGAACGTATAGGCCCTTTTTGGCCCTTTCTACAGCCCACCCAACAACCCAACCAGTGAGTACATGATGCATATTCATAACTAAAGCCAAGAAAGGGATTAGGAGTATTAGTGTCATGAGATATATCTGCAGCTGAATCCTCGACTTCCTCACTGGAACACCACAGTCTGTGCAGATCGGAAATTACATCTCCACCTTGCTGATAATCAACACTTGTGCACCTCAATAATGTATGATTAGCCCACTGCTCTACTCTCTCTACACCCTTGACTGTGTGGAGAGGCACAGCTCAAGTGCCATCTATAAAATGCTGGCGGCATGACTATTATAGGCAGAATTTCAGATGGTGATAAGATGTTGTAGTAGAGAGGCAAGATATACCAGCTGGTTGAGTTGTGACACAGCAACAGCCTTGCAGTCAACGTCAGTAAGACAAAGAACTGATCATGGACTTAAGAAAGGGTAAGATGAGAGAACACACACCAGTCCACATTGAGGGGGAAGAAGTGGAAAGGATAAACAATTTCATTTCCTTGGTGTCAACATCTCTGAGAATCTGGGGGTCATGTGAGGTCTTGGTATGGAGTAGATGTGTGTCCCAGGAGCTGTGCCTACCTTCACCTTTTGTCTCACCCAAATAGCAGTTAATTCTTATCTTTTACGTGACTGAAGTGATCCGTAACGGGCTGAACGAAATGATGAAGTCAGGTAAAGGGAAGAAACAAGAAAAGGGTGCAGGAGAAGAAGATTCTGGCGAGGGTTCCACAAAGATAGCGGGCCCAGGAGAAGCTAAAGCTAATGCTGCTAGGGCCCCGGTCCCATCCACCATTGAAGAAGTCCTTGTGGCGGTAAACAAACTGTACAGTTTGATAGACGAGAGACATGCAGAACATAATAAGTCATCATGAACCTAACAGCGACTCTAACTGAAGTCAGTAAGCGTGTTTCTTTAATGGACAATGCTGCCGAATCATATGAGAGGCGAATCGAAGATTTGGAGAGGCGGCCTGATAGTCTAATATCCCAAAACACGCAGCTACAGGCTAAGGTGGATGACCTCAAAGCTCAGTCTCACCGTCAAAACATTTGCATTATCAGGGTTCAGGAGAAAGCCGAAAACAATAAGCTGACAGAACTTGTAGCCACATTGTTTCCGAAGTTGCTGGGGGAAGAACATTTCCACCAGTGGATTGAAGTGGACCGTGCCCACCGGAGCCTAGCACCTGCTAAAAATGGTAGGCCAAGAGCTATTATTGCGAGGCTACACCACTACCAGGTTAAAGAGCTGGTGCTACGGTTGTCCAGGGAGAGAACTCCGCTGTATATGACGGGTGTCCGGTGTTTATTTACCCGGATTTAACCTCGGCTACCATGAGGAAACGTCAGGATTTTCAGCACATTAAGGAGAAATGCAAAGCCTGGAAAATTAGGTGTGGATTCCGGTATCCGGCGAGGTTTGTGGTTACAGTTAACAATACCACCAGTACATTCAGCACTGCAGCCATAGCGGAGGAGTTCCTGAGCCGAGAAGTTAAAGATTGGCATTCGGACACCGTATCAACCTAAAAACGGATTAAAACGCTGGGTTACTGGATTTGTCGTTGATCAATACTGGCTTCATCTGGAGACTGTTTGTTATGTTCAGCACATGAGGAACTGAAAAATAAGGTCACACTAAGATGTGGGTGAGGATTGTTATTGTATATTTTTATATTTCATAGCATATTTGTGAAGAGGTGTTTCTCCCGTGTTTAGTGAGTAATGGGTAGTTACCTCGCTATTCCAGGCCATGTGTTAGCTCTTGCATATAGCTTTGACTCTAGGTTAGGGGTATGGAAGTACTACTCCTCGTGTGTTTTTATTTTTGGGAGGGTTTTTGGTGCTTCTCAAGGGGTTGTTGCAGCACATCTATTTGCTTGAGTTATAATTTGTGTTATGCCACGACCATACAGCATATTTTTTTTTGTTAAACAGCAGATATGACATCTAATTCGCATATGCACAGCATTGGTGAGAATAAACTTGTCAGCTGGAATGTACGGGGGATGAATAGTCCACTGAAGAGAGGGAAGGTGTATGCACACCTTCGTACACTCAAAGCTGATATTTGTTTTCTCCAAGAAACGCACGTTAAGAAAACAGCAGCGAAAGTGCTTCGTCCCTCCTGGGCATCTCAGGTCTACCAGTCGAATTTTAGTACTAAACCTAGAGGTGTTGCAATCCTAAAAAAGAAATCATACTGTTTATTCACACACAAACTATCGCTGACCTGAGGGGCAGAGATGTAATAGTAAGTGGAATATTAAATTCTATACCATTGACACTAGTGAATGTGTACGGGCCCAGCTTTGATGATCCAATTTTTTTTCAGAACCTCTTTAAGGCCACGCCTAATCTGTCTGACTCTAACATAATTGTAGGTGGAGGCTTTAATTGCATCTTAAACTCCCTCCTAGATAGAAAATGTCCCCAGGTTTATTCACTTAAAAATAGTGTAACGCTTAATAATCTCATGCAATCGTATAACATAGTGGATATTTGGAGGCTTCTTAATCCCACGAAGAAGGATTTTTCATAATTCTCTGTAGAACGTAAATCCTACTCTAGGATTGATTATTTTCTGTTAGATTCGAAATTGGTCCAGTCAGTAGTCGGTTGCACTTACCATAATATACTTATATCGGATCATACTCCTGTCTCCCTTATACTCAAATTGAACTACAAAAGAGGTGAATATAGTTGGCATTAAATAATGCTTTGCTAAAGGATAAGGATTTTTGCTCTTATCTTTCAGATAAGATAAATCTATACTTAAGCACCAATGATGTGGGCGGTGTTGATGATTCCACTCTTTGGGAGGTTATTAGAGGTTGTATAATAGCATATGAGACAGCAGAAAAAAGAAGATTCAAGAAAAGGTTAATTGAAATAGATGATCAATTGGCAAATCTGGAAGCTTCTTACAAAATAAACCAGGAAGCAGAATTACTTGATAAGATGCCTTACGGTATGAGTATAATTCTATAATGTCCAAGAGTGTTTCAAAACTACTGACACAAGTCAGGCAGAGGTAGTTTGAGCTTGGTGAAAAGCCCCATAAGTTATTAGCCCATCAGTTAAGACAGATGCAGGCCTCCAGGGCCATACATCGTATACAGGCTTTTTATTGACGGACCTGGAAAAAATTAATGTGTTTTGCGGAGCTCTATGCTAATGTTTACCAATCACAAGGCGGTCCGGACGTTGAAGCTATAGAAGCATTTTTTGATCATCTGAATCTGCCCACACTGTCAACAGATTCAGTAAATACACTTGATGCTGATATAAGCCTAGATGAGATCTAGAAGGTCATCTCTTCCCTCCCCAATAATAAGGCAGCAGGTCCGGATGGCTTTAGCATGGAATTCTTCAAAGTATTTGGTCCAAAATTGTCACCTCTGCTCTTACCGATGTTGAGTCACTCTAGGATAGCT
This sequence comes from Mobula birostris, assembly GCF_030028105.1. Taxonomy (NCBI): domain Eukaryota; kingdom Metazoa; phylum Chordata; class Chondrichthyes; order Myliobatiformes; family Myliobatidae; genus Mobula; species Mobula birostris. The sequence continues at coordinate 76,099,770 of NC_092373.1, read as the reverse complement.
TCCAGATTGCCACCCACTTTATGTAAAGCCAATGTTTCTCTGACTCCAAAACCAGGCCGTGATCCTGAGGTGGTTTCATCATATCGCCCCATTTCACTGCTGCCCATTGAAACCAAAATTCTTGGGAAAGTCCTGGCCAATAGGTTAAAAGAATGCATTTGTTCTGTTATTCATCCCTATCAAACTGGCTTTATGCCAGGTAGACATATGTATTTTAATTTGTGTGGTCTTTTCAATATTTTATATACAAAACATGCAGAAGAAGCTGTAGTCATTTCATTAGATGCACAACATGCGTTTGACCAAGTGGAACGGCCATATATGATGTTTGCACTTAAGAAATTTGGATTTGGACCATCTTTCATTAACTGGATTGAGATAATTTATTCACACCCATCTGCTTCGATTATCACTAATCAGAATATTTCCTCCCCTTTTGCAATTCATCGTGGGATTCATCAAGGCTGCCCCTTTCTCCGTTTTTGTTTGCAGTTATCATTGAGCCACTGGCTGTCAGCATCAGACAGGACCCTTTGATATGCACGGACATAAACATCACCTTTCGTTATATGCTGACGATGTCCTTTTATATATCTCCAGCCCACAAACATCAATACCCACCCTCTGACTCTAATTAATAATTTTGGTAGTTTCTCAGGTTTCTCTATTAATTGGGATAAGACTGAACTAATGCCAGTCACTGCAGTGGTTAATACGGTGTATTTACAGTCCATTCCCTTTAAAATAACATGATAATTTTTCCTATCTTTATGTGACTATTACAAAAAACCCAGATGACCTTTTGCAAGTGAATTGGCGAAATAAAGTTGAGCAGGTTAAACGCAATATTGACTTTTGGAAAACCCTTCCAATTTCTTTGGTGGGGAGGGTTAACACAATCAAGATGGTTGTACTGCTAGGATTTCTTCATCTTTTCCAGTCAATTCCATGTTTTATTCCTCTGTCATATTTTAAGCAATTGGCTTCAATTATTATACCCTTCATTTGGAATTATAAGGCCATTAGAATTGCTAAAAAAACACTTATCAAAGCCCAAGGAAGCAGGTTGTTTTGCCCTACCGAACATTAAAATGTATTACTGGGCTGCCCACCTATCCATTTTTGCATCGTGGGAAAAAAGGCCCACCCTCTATCTTAGACTCGTGCCCAGCATGGTTACTCATAGAGCAAATGCTTTGTAAGAAGACTTCCTTACCAGCTGTCCTTAATAGCCCCACTTCAGTTAATAAGTCACATTTTAGTAACAGCTTCGTGGTTGGCAGCACTATAAGTATTTGGAAGCAGATTCAACTACACATTAAAGTCCCAAAAACTTATATTGACACTCCGATTTGTGACAATCATTCCTCTTTTCCTGGCCTGAATGATACCGTTTTTTCCTACCTGGAAACAGAAAGGCATCTGTAGTGTGGGTGACCTATATATTAATGGAAACTTTGCCTCATTTGCGCAGTTACAAGCAATTTACAATATCCCTGCATCTAGTTTTTTTAGATATTTACAAATTTGAGATTATGTTAGGAAATATATACCTAACTTCGTAGTTTTAGACAAACATGAGTCCCTAGAGGCAATAAAAAAATTTGATCTTGTTACTCATTGTGCGTACCCTATTTTTATCAGATCCTACATAATGGAGCTCAGGTGAATACTGCAGGTTTTAAACAGGCATGGGTGGATGAATTGGGTATAGAACTGATCAGGGAGGTCTGGGATGAGTGTTTAAAGAGTATACATGATTGTTCGGTCAATGTCAGACACAACTTATACAGTCTGTGTATACGTAGACTCCATTATTCCAAAGAAAAGTTGCACGGTTTCTACCCTGATGTTTCACCAGTTTGTAATAGCTGTAAATCTATGAACAGTAACTTGTCACATTCATTCTGGTCATGTTGTAAGCTTTATGCATACTGGAAAAGTATTTTCCACTGTTTCTCTGAGACTTTTGGGAAGCGGTGGGAACCAGACTCGCTCATAGCCATCCTTGGAGCAACAAGCTCCTTATCTTCAGCCAATAGGTTTGAAAAAAATGGCTGTATTGTTTGGACTGGTGGTAGCGAAGAAGTTAGTCCTGAAAATGTGGAAAATGGACTCTGCCTACGTATGATCTGTGGGTGAGAGAACTGGCAAATACTTTACATTTGGAGAGACTGAGAATATGTAATGAGGACAGAGGGGACATCTTTGAAAGGATATGGGGCCCTGTATTGGACTTTCTCACGGGGTGAGGACTGAGGTTTTTTGGTGCGGTGCACCTCTGCTGTCTGTGTTTACTTTTGCCTTTATATTTTTCTCCCTTTTGCTGCTGCTCAATATTTAATTTGATGTTGTTATGGTTGTGGTTTTTATGGATGTGTTGTATTTTTTTATTTTTCTGTTTGTTCGTTTGTAATAAATAAAATAAAAAATATTTTAAAAAAACATCTCTGAGAATCTATCCAGGGTCTAACATACCTATGCATCTATGCAGTTAGAAGCTTGAGGAGATTTGGTACGTCACCAAAGGCACTTAGAAATTTAAACAGATGTGCCATGGAGAGCATTCTAACTGGCTGCATCACCACCTGGAATGGGGGTGAGAGGTGAGCCACCGCGCAGGATCGAAATAAGCTGCAGAAGGCTGTGAACTCAGTCAGCTCTATCATGGGCACTAATCTCCCCAGCATCCAGGACACCTTCGAGGAGCAATGCCTCAAAAAGGTGGCATCCAATATTAAGGAACCCCATCACACAGGACATGTCCTCTTCTCATTGCTACCACCAGGGAGGAGGTACAGGAGGCTGAAGGCACACACTCAACGATTCAGGAATAACTTCTTCCCCTCTGCCATCCGATTCCTAAATGGACATTGAGCCAGTGAACACTACCTCACCACTCTTTTTTTTTTCTTCTTGCAGTACTTATTTAATTGAACTTTAAATAAATAAATAAATACAGTGCTGAGCATTTGGTCCATGATGACAGATGAGAAAAGCTCGTCTATCTCCGCTGCCATTTTATTGGGACAAGCACAATGATAGACCAAATGCAATGACCAGGGGAGAGAGCCACTCATTGGTTACAGTCAGGGTGACCCACAAACAAACAAGCGAACAACTGTATAACCCAAGCTAAAATGCAACAACAAATGAACTTGAACATCCCACCATAATCCCACAAATGCATTTTAAGACAAGCACTGGCTGCTAGGAATGCTGGGACAAGCTGTCCACCAAGCTCCCGGAGCACCACACTATACTTCTTTCTGCAATTCACAGTTTTTATTTTTATGTATTGAAATGTACTGCTGCCGCATAACAACAAATTTCACAACATATGCCAGTACCGGTCGATCTTCACTAATCCGGCACCATTGGGACCTGAGGAGTGCCGGATTAGTGAAAATGCCAAATTACGGAAGGATCGCATTAAGCATAATCAGTGCCAGATTATCGAAGGAACCGGATTACAAGTAGTCAGATTAGTGAAGGTCGGCCTGTAGTATTAAATCTGATTCTGAGTTAGGTGGAAAATAGATGTCCTTCTTATCCAAAACTTACATCGATTACTTAAAGTAGCAAATATCAAAGTTCAGGAGTTCAGTCCATCAGTCCTTACTATCAACATTCTTCTGGCCACCTCTTCCCTGGTTTGGTGGCACTGCTGACTTTATGTATGAGGCATGTATCCACATCTGCTTTCCTTGGACATTCACAGTGGTATTTGCGAGGAGCAACACTTCGAATGGGCCTTCCCAGTGGGGCTCCAGGCTGTTTTATCATCGGCTCTTGCCTGTACCTAATATTCCCTCTGGTATGTGTGGCACTCTGCGGCCACCATGATCTTCTTGGCTTTGTGTACCTGTTGATGGAAATCTTTAAGAATTTATGTTAGTGCCATACAATAATGCAACATGCTTCCACTCATAATATGGGTGTCCATCTGTTTAACTAAGAAAGAGGGGCTACTGTCAAGCATATGGGACATCCTAGAACTATCTCATGCAGTGATATACCTGTTCCGCAGTTTGGAGTGCAGTACAAAAGTTGTTTGTCTTCTCTTACATAACTTTACCAATAAAGTGAGGACCATTATCACTTGAGATTTTCTCAGGAATCCCAACCCTATGGATAACTTCTCATGATAAATATTAGCAACAGTTAAAGCATCATTTCTCTGAGTTGGATAAGCTTTTACCCAAGGAGATAACAAACAAAGTAACAAGTGCATAATCACAATCCACACATTTAAGTAACTGGAAGTCACATATGAATTCCTGGGGGAGGGCCCAACAGTGGCAGATAACAGCAGCATCTTTCAAGATCATGTCTCTGGCGAATCGTACAGTTGCTGCTATTTTTCTTACACTGGTGTAGAATCTCTCATTTTCAATTTTACCTGCCATCCTTTATAGTTTTGCACAGCGTCTTAGTCCATAAAATCCTTTCCGCCTCTGATGCATCACACTGTAATTGTACTGGTTCATCAATATAACTTGGAAAATATTGGCAGCCTGATCATACTGGAGTGCTATATGACCATAAACATTTGCTGTTGCTGCCTTAGCAAAGGAGTCAGCTCGTTTGTTCCCTCTGGTTATTTCATTCATCCTGTTATTATGAGCTGCACAGTTTATAACAATTGCAGTGAGAATTTAAAAACAAGAAAAGGTTCACAGTTAGTTCACCATGTTTTATCGGAGTTCCGAAGAGGTGAGAAACCCATTTAATTGTCCACTTCCATGTGCTTCTCCGAAAGCATAACAAGAATCAGTGCATTGGCTGCAAGGATGCAGGCTTTTGTTAAGGTAAATAGCTTCAGCTGCTTGAGCAGAGCAGGAGGGGAAATAGCCGTGCCATCAGCTGTTATGTGACTGGCACACACCACATACGCACTAAAATTTTCCAATAATTTTTTCAGTATCAGATCGGGAGAGAACGCCATTAAAACAAAATTACTTGCAGGTTTACATCAGGTGGCATTTTACAACAGGCAGAACTAAAATCGTACGAAATCTTAAGTACATTTCGGGAGCGGATTATTTGAACTGTGTAGTCGATGGAGCTGCGTGAGGCAGAAACTGTTAACAAAGTTGCTTTGGCCCAAGGGCGTCTTCAAGCCCGGTGGCCAGGCTGTCCGCAAACAAAATCTACCGCTTGCGGATATCCCCATATTTTACTTCATCTTCTCCACAGTTCCATTTCTATGTTTGTTGGATCAAAGAACTGTAAAACCCATTTAGAATTTAAAACCTACAGCACAATACAGGCCCTTCGGTCTACAAAGCTTGTACAAAATTTATTTCATATTTAAAATAGAATTATCTAAACAACTGCACAGTTCAAAACACAAATTTCCAGTCACAAGCAGGTCACATGAGCAATACATGTATAAAGCAGGTAATATTAAAACCGAAGTTTACAGTGAAATTTTAAGCTGAAGTTAATGTGGTAATGATTAGCCAAAATTTTGTTATTATCAATTTTGTTAAATATAAAACAAGACTATAAATTAAAATAATATTCAAATTGTATAGGAGAGCTATTGGAGTACTTTTAAAGTAACATACAATATTGCCCAGAGGCTGTAGTGGGGCATTTGGGAAGTCTCACACAAGTATTGTCCCCATTCCTCTTAACAGCTTTAATCCTTTGAGGTTGTAATTGCTTTTGGCAATATTGTGTAACATTCTCAATTTTACTTAAATCTTCTTGTTTCACACAAGTAACAGTATACATTTTCCTTTAACCTAGGTTGCAATTTATTTACAATAACATTTATTAAGACAGGCATCCCCACTTCGAAAGTTAATCCAGAACACTTTTGAAAACAATTACACACGTGTTCTACATATTCATGAATATCGCTATCTTCTGTTGGACCGTGTCCTTTTTTGGCCAATCTACAATGCAAGGGAAACATTCACTTAGGACGCCTACTAGATCAGTTCAAGTACATTTCACTCAACCCCGCTGCACCCCTCCAGCTCGCGTCTCCCATAGTGCAATTGGGAACCGCTGCCTGTGGCAAGGCCCTGGCTGGTGCTTGCCTCACTGAGCACTCAATAGGCGCCACTTATTGAAACCGTTCTTGGGGAAGACAGGGGTAGAGTATCTAGCTCATCCTCAGACTCTGGTGCAAATTGATTCTTTCCCTTTATACGAGAAATTCTGTGGATGCTGGAAAGCCAAAGCAACACATACAAACTGCTGGAGGAAATCAGCAGGTCAGGCAGCATCTATGGAAAGGAATAAACAGCTGACATTTCAGGCTGAGACCCTTCATCAGGACTGGAAAGGAAGGAGTTAGAAAGTCAGAATAAGAAGATGGGGGAGAGGAAGAAGTACAAGCTAGCAGGTAACAGGTGAAGTCAGGTGAGGGGGATGACAGGTGGGTGAGGAGTGTGTATGAAGTGAGAAGTTGAGAGGTGATAGGTGGTAAATCTTCCCTATTCTTCTTTATTTGTCATTCCCTATCTGTTAGGGCATTGTTGATGACTCCAGGGACAGTGTTACATTCTCTGTGTAAGATGTGAGATTCTGGAAGACATACACCCTCCCAGACAACCACACCTGCACCAGGTGCACTGACCTGCAGCTCTTCAGAAAAGATGTTAAAGAAATGGAACTGAAGCTCGATGACTTTCAGCTCATATGGGAGACTGAGGAAATGAAAGATGGCAGCTACAGAGAGGTTGTCACCCCTAGGCTGCAGGAGGCAGATAACTGGGTACTGTCAGGAGAAGGAAGGGAAATGGGCAGCCAGTGTAGAGTACCCCTGTGGCCGTTCCCTGCAATAATAAGTATACTGTTGAGGGAGCAAATTATCCCGGGTAGGGGGGAGGCCCACAGTGACAGGTCCCTGACACTGAGTCTGGCACTACGGCTCAGAAGAAAAGAGAGATGAAGAGGACTGCAGTAGTGATAGGAGATCCATATTTAGAAGAATAGAAGAATAGAGATGAGATTCAGTGGACATAAAAGGGATACCCGGATGATACGTTGTCTCCCAGATGCTGGGGTCAGGGATGTCTCGGATCGGGACCACGGCATTCCTAACAGACAGGGTGAGCAGCCAGCAGTCCTGGTACATATTGCCACCAGTGACGTAGGTATGAAAGGTCCTGAAGAGAGATTTTAGGGAACTAGGTAGGAACCTGAAAAGCAGAGCCACCAGGGTAGTAATCTCTGGATTGCTGCCTGTGCCACAAGCTAGTGAGGGTAAGAATAGGGGCATCTGGCAGATAGATGTGTGGCTGAGGAACTAGAGCAGGACGCAGAGGTTCCAATTTCTGGATGATTGGAATCTCATCTGGGAAAGGTAAGACCTGTACAAAAGAGACGGGTTACACCTGAACCCGAGAGGAGCCAATATCCTTGCAGGCAAGTTTGCTAGAGCTGTTTGGAAGAGTTTAAACTAATTTGGCGGGGGGAGGGTAATCAGAGTGACAGAGCTGATGATGGGGCAGTTGGTCTACAAACAGAGGCAATGTGTGGTGAGACTGCTAGCAAGGGCAAAATTGCAGTCAATGGGATGAGTTGCAGTGTAAAAGGGGGATGGATATAGGACGGAAGGTGTTATATTTGAATGCACGCAATATATGGAATAAGGTAGATGAACTTGTAGCATAGTAAGAGATTAGCAGGTATGATGTTGTGGGCATTACCGAGTCATGCCTGAAAAGAAGATTATAGATGGGAGCTTAACTATCAAAAGGACAGGCAGGTTGACAGAGGGGGTGGGGTGGCTCTGTGGTTAAAAAATTAAATCAAATCCTTAGGAACAGGCAACATAGGATTGGAAGCTGTAGAATCCTTGTGGGTAGAGCTAAAAAGCTGCAAGGGTGAAAATAGACTGATTGGAGTTATATTCAGGCCTCCAAGCTGAGGAAAGATGTGAACTACAAATTACAACAGGAGATAGAAAAGACATCTCAAAAGGGCAATCTTACGATAGTTCAGTAGGCAGGTAGATTGGGAAAATTGGATCGGTGCTCAATTTCAAGGGAGAGTATTTATAGCATGCCTATAAAATGACTTTTTTAGAGCAGCTTGCGGTTGAGCTCAGTAGAGGATTAGTTCTTCTGGATTGGGTGCTGTGCAATGAACTGGAATTGATACGAGAGTTTAAGGTAAAGGAACCCCTAGGGGTAAGTGATCATTAAATGATAGAATTCACCTTGCAATTTATGACGGAGAAGCTATTTTCATATGTATCAGCATTACAGTGAGGTCAAGGGAATTGCAAAGGCATGAGAGGAGCGGGCCAAAGTTGATTGGAAGAGGACACTAGAAGTGATGACGGCAGAGCAGCAATGACTGTAATTACCGGGAGGAATTCAGAAGGTGCAAGATAGATACATCCCAAAGAAGAAAAAGAAGTATTCTAAAGGCAGGATTATGCAACCATGGCTGATAAGAGAAATCAAAGTCAACACAAAAGCCAAAAAGAGGGTGTATAATATAGCAATAATTAATGGGAAGTTAGAGGATTAGGACGCTTTCAAAAACTAATAGGTCAACTAAAAATGCCATTAAGAAGGAAAAGATGGAATACAGAGGTAAGCTAGCCAATAATATTAAAAAGGATACCAAAAGATATATAAAGTATAAAGGAGAGGTGAGAGTAGATATCGGACTGCTGGAAAATGATGTTGGAGAGGTAGTAATGGGGGACAAGGACATGGCAGACAAGCTACAGAAGGATTCTTCATCCATTTTCGCAGTTGAATACACTAGCATAATTCTGGAAGTTCAAGAGGAAGTAGTGAAGTTGGTATTACTAAGGAGAAGGTGTTGAGACACTGAAAGGTCTGAAAGTAGATAAGTCGCCTGGACATATCCTGGAGGGTTCTGAAAGGGGTGGCTAAAGAGATTGTGGAGCTATTAGTAATGATCTTTCAAGAATCAATAGACTCTGCATGGTTCCAGAGGACTGGAAAATTGCACAAGTCACTCCACTCTTCAAGAAGGAAGAGTTGCAGAAAAAAGGAAATTATAGGCCAGTTAGTCTGATTTCAGTGGTTGGGAAGATGGTGGTGTCAATTGTTAACAACAAGGATACTGCAGATGCTGGAAATTCAAGCAACACACATCAAAGTTGTTGGTGAACGCAGCAGGCCAGGCAGCATCTGTAGGAAGAGGTGCAGTCTACGTTTCAGGCCGAGACCCTTCGTCAGGACTAACTGAAGGAAGAGTGAGTAAAGGATTTGAAAGTTGGAGGGGGAGGGGGAGATCCAAAATGATAGGAGAAGACAGGAGGGGGAGGGATGGAGCCAAGAGCTGGACAGGTGATAGGCAAAAGGGATACGAGAGGATCATGGGACAGGAGGTCCGGGAAGAAAGACAAGGCGGGGGGGGGACCCAGAGGATGGGCAAGGGGTATATTCAGAGGGACAGAGGGAGAAAAAGGAGAGTGAGAGAAAGAATGTGTGTATAAAAATAAGTAACAGATGGGGTACGAGGGGGAGGTGGGGCCTTAGCGGAAGTTAGAGAAGTCGATGTTCATGCCATCAGGTTGTGATGCATCCAGCATCAGCCTGTCAATCCCTGTGACAAATTGGTAAGTTTCAATGAGATTTCCTTTCATCCTTTGTAATTTGTGATACTTTGTCCTGTTTTTGTGGGTTGCCAGTTGGGAGGGTGAATGAGAGATGAGTGAGATTAGTAAATGCGCCTGTTTTATGAAACAATACAACTCTCACCTACAATATGCATACATGCAATAGTAATTGTCTAAACTGCCGTCCTTGAGTGCATTCCGAATGGATACTGTTCTATTAAAATCCAGTCGTGTTATGAGCCTAGCAGCAGTGCATCACCTATTTGTAATACAGTTTGAAAATATGCCTTTATCAAGAGATGTACTATCTATAAAAGGGTGTATTGTTAAGGTCAGTATATTCTACCAGGTAGATTCCCTCAGGTATTGCTCCTCTCTCTCTTCAAGGAATCAAGGATACCCCTTCAGAGAAACCCACGGAAGAAGCTGTGACTGGAGTGCGAAAGGAACAGTGCACTTCCTCCTTGTTTCCAAGAAGAATTTGGTTTTCACATAGAGGTGTATTATTACTAACTGTAATGTTTCTAATAACAAGATTTCTGAGCAGAAAGTACACAGTAAAGGTGAAGTTATTTTTAACAAGTATTAACAAGCCTCCTTTTCAATGGGGATAAAGGCAGGAATAATAGCCAAGTAATGCTGAATATTTTCAGTGAGTCACACTGCACTTATAAGAAGAAAAAGAAGGGTGAAGTTTCAGGTCAATGAACTTTTGACAGAATTAGAAGATCTTGAAATGAAATACATTTTAATCTGCAGAAACATAGGAGGAAAGGAGCTCCTAATCACACTAAGATATGTTAACAATAAGCCTCACAACAGTAGCAGTGAGACCACTTCCTGTACACACTGAGCACAGTCTTTCCCAATGCCTCTGTCTAACTAACCCCTGAGAAAGGTCCAAAGCACACCCATTCACATTCTATTCTACTTCCAGGGAAAATGAATGTTTAAGGAGATGATTATTAAAAAAAGGCAATAATGAAGTCTATCACAAAGGATAAGGCACACTAAAAAGCATACCCTATTCTTGAAAACCTTCAGTTTTCATGTTTAATTTCTTTAAAGTCATGTCACATTTCATTGGATGGGTTAATTAACTATTGTTTTATATTGCCATGGGGCAAAACAGCAAATGTTGTTCCTACAGTCAATCAGGGCTCTGCATAATTATTGCCAAAAAAGCACTAATGAACTCAGAAAGAATGATTTCAGCAATGTAACTGTCATTAAATTATCTATGAATATATTTAACTTGTAAACTAAAACTATCTTTATATTCTAAATCTTGAATGACAAAAAAGATAGCTGAATAATTATTTCCATAATAAGTGGTTTGGAAATGTTTAAAATTATTATGATCTGTTTGTTTTTGCATTTGTTTTCATAATTTATTTTTAAAAGCAGCTGTTGGCAGTCACATGGAGCTAAGAGACGGTTTTATGTTTCAAGTGCGTGGAGTGTGAATGAACCTTTAAAAATATTCAGTCTCTGAAACTGGAATTTACCTGACCCATTTGGAACTATGAGGGATTAAAACAAAGGAACATCATTGCATTGCCTGTGATGTACTGACAGACATGGAAACCTCAGGCTCATAGCCATTAAGAGGAGCTCAGCATAAACCTACGTCATCACAAATAGCATGCTGCTCTCTCTAGAACTGCAATGAATTTTCAGAATTGATGAGATTTAATTGTAATAAAAGATAGCCAGGCTCAAGTCACTAAATTCTCCATGCCAAAGAGTACCCATAAAGAAGCACAATGTGTCTCTTGCATTGCTAAAATACCTTGCATTGTTTCAGCGATCCAAAAGACAGATGGGAAATCTCAGCCCAAAACACCCCGCATAGATGTTACCTGATTTGTTGAGTTCCTCCAGCATTTTGTGGGCAGTGCTCAAGATCTTCAGCATCTGCTAAACCTTTTGTGTCTATGATTTACCACCGATTAAATGTTTTAGAAGTTGTTTCAGAGGATTTTGGGAAATCCAATGAATATAGCCCAGCACATTCAACTGTTTTTAAAATTAATCCAATAAGATCTTTTATGGCTACACTAGGGGGCTATCATTTTGACTTTTCATATAAAAGACAACACTTCTTGATAACTTGAATTTTTTTCCATTCAGCGTTGAGCTTTGGCCAGGTTTTTACTCTAAAATCACAACCTTGAAACTTGACCACAACCCTCTTGGTTGAAGATGAGTGTAATTGCATTTTCTTTGGTCGTCTGTGTTCTTTCTTTGAAATTTCAGCTCTCCAATACTACTATTGCATTGCCACTGTCACTAATTATCTTGCCCCTCACCCAGTAGCAGGCATGATATGTCCAAAATTCAAGTCTTGGAAACTCCTGTCTCTACCAGCATATTATGCAAAGTGTCAAACACACCAGAAAAGTGGTGAAATAAACCCACCCAGCATCATTATTACCTGTCCTGAAATATGTTGTTTTGCAGCAGCATTCCAGTGCAAGACATATAAATTAAAATAAATTCTAATAAAGAAGCAGATATATAGATAGATAATTTGTCCCGATGGTGAGGGTCCTTAGTGATGGATGCAGACCTCTTGAGGGACTGACTGTTGAAGATGCCCTCAGTGCTGGAGAGGAATGTGACTGTGATGAAGCTGCCTGTGTCTACAACACTCCGTGGCCTCTTTCCTTCCTGCATATTGCAACTTCCACAGCAAGCTGTAATACAACTAGTCAGAATACTCACCACTGTAAATCTGGAGAAATTTGCTAGCGTTGTTGGTGACATACCAAATCTCCTCAAACTCCTAATGAAGTGGAGCCCCTGGCCTGCCTTCTTTGTGATTGTAACAATGTGTTGAGTCCAGGACAGATCCTCTGAAATGCTGATACCCAGGAACTTGAAACTGACTCATCAATGAGGACTGGTGTATTTTCCCCTGACTTCCCACCCTGAAATTCACAGTCAATTCCTTGGTCTTCCTGACATTGAGTGTAAGGTTTTTGTTGTGACCCCTCTCAATCAGATAATCTATCTCACCCCTTGCCAACATCTAAGATTTTGCCAACAGTGGCATCATCAGAGAATTTACAGATGGTATGAGAGCTGTGCCTAGCTGCTTAGTCATGAGTGCAGAGAGAGCAGAGCAGTAGTCTAAAAGTCTAAACAGGCATCCGTGAGGTGCAAATGTGTTCTCCTTCAGTGAGGAGATGTTAAAACCGATCACACTAACTGAGGTCTCCCAGTAGGGATGACAATAATCCAGCTGCAGAGGGAGGTGCAGTTTAGAAGCATAATGATCAGTACTGAGGAGATAATGGTGTTGAAAGCCAAGCTGTAATCAATAAGCAGCAGTTTGACGTATGCATTGCTGTTGTCCAGGTGCTCTAAAACAAATTGCAGAGCCAGTGAGATTCTGTCAGCTGTAGGAACATCTGGACAGCAAAAATGCACACATTGGGATGCGCTTTATCAACTACAGCTTGATATTCAATACCATCATCCCCTCAAAACAAATAGATAATGTTCAAGATCTTGTCCTCAATACATCCTTGTGCAATTGGATCCTCAGTTTCCTCACTTGCAGACCCCAGTCAGTTCAGACTGACAACGACGTTTCCTCCACCATCACCATCAGCACGGGTGTATGACAAGGTTGTGTGCTTAATCCCTTGCTCTTCTCACATTACACTTATGACTGTAAGGTTAAGCACAGCTCCAATGCCATATTTAGGTTTAATGAGGACATCACTGTCATTGGTCGAATCAAAGGTGGTGACAAATCAGCATACAGGAGGGAGATTGAAAATCTGGCAGAGTGGTGCCACAACAATATCTCACTCAGTCTCAGCAAGGTTAAGGTGCTGAATATTGGCTTTAGGAGGGGGAAACTGGAGGTCCATGAGCCAGTCTTCATCGGTAGATCAGAGGAGAGGGTCAGCAATTTTGAATTACTCTGTGTTATCATTTCAGAATATTGGCCCTGGGTCCAGCTTGTAAGTGAAATTGCAAAGTGGGGCAGTGCCTCTGTTGCCTATGGACTCACTTTCAAAGACTCATCATCTCATGTTCTCAATATTTATTTATTGTTTTTTCTTTCATTTTATACCTGCGCAGTTCGGTGTCTTTTGCACACTGGTCAAATGCTAATGTTGGTGAGGTTTTTCACTGATTTTTTATGGTTATTATTCTATTATGGATTTATTGAGCTTGCCTACAAGAAAATGACTATCAGGGCTGTATATCGTGTCCTATATATACTTTGATAATAAATTTACTTTGAACTTTTAAACTCAGTAGACAGCAAGTCTCTTGGTTCATCCACAGCTTCTGGTTTGGGTTAATTCTGTATGTTCTTGAAAGCTCACACTCATCCATGCATGTCTTGATGAAGTCAGTGACAGCCATTGCATGTTCATTCAGATCTGAAGATGAATGCATGAATGTTGTCCAGTCCACCAGATCAAAGCAGCCTTGTAAGTGCTCCTCCACCTCCCTTCACAGATCTCACCACTGGGGCTGCGGTCATCAGTATCTGCCAATATGTTGTAAGTAAAAGTACAGCCAATTTATCCAACTTACTAAAGCATGGACATGGGATGGGACAGTAAACATTCTTGACGACAGTGATCAAGTCTGTGACTCCTCTAGTTCCACAGGTGACATGGTGGTTGTATTTTGTCAGAGACTTCTTCAAGTTGACCTTACGTTCCCCCACAATGTTTAGGAAGGCCTTAGAATGTACTGTCGTGTGACTGTTGATCACAGAACTCAGCTATTCTAATATCATCTTGATGTTTACCAGTGGTAGCATGTACATGGTGAAGAATTCCCTCGACAGATAGAATGGACGACACGTGACCGGCAGATCTTCCAGGCTGGTAGATCAGGACTGAAGCAGAACCATCGTGCTTCTGCATCATGACGAGTTAATAATGAAGCAGATTCCACCGTCTTTGCCATTACCAAATTTCACTGCCCGGTCCATGTGGTGGAAGGTGAAGCCCTCAAGCTGGAGTGTCGTGTACAGAGTGCTGGGGTTGAGCCATGTCCCTGTGAAGCAAAGTACATAACAGTCCCCTGATGTCCTCAAGATTGGAAATTCTGTTTGAATTTTCTTTTCTTTTTTTTTTGATTTGTTTGAAGCTAGCTGAGAACAGGTACCTCACTACAGATGGAGTATCTAACCTGGAGATTTATCTGATGTAGATTCATAGAATAATATAGCATGGAAACATTATTTTTCATACTTGCTGATCAATATACATGCCATCCTAAGCAAATCTATGTGTCCATATTTGACATATCCCTCTAAACTTTTCCTACCGATTTACATATTTAAAAGTAGTTTGAATGTCACTATTGTATCTACGTCAACTACTTTCTCTGGCAACCTGTTCCATATGGAGTTAAAGGGTATTTGATTACACAGACGAGATAGGACAAAGTCAGCATGGTTTCCTTAAAGGAAGATCTTGCCTGACAAACCTGTTGGAATTCTTTGAGAAGATTACACGTGGGATAGATAAAAGAGATGCAGTGGATGTTGTACATTTGGAGTTTCAGAAGCTCTTTGACAAGGTGCCACACATGAGGCTGCTTACCAAGTTAAGAGCCCATGGCATTACAGGACAGTTGCTGGTATGGTTATAGCATTGGCTGATTGGTAGGAGGCAGCGAGTGAGAATAAAAGGATGTTTTGTTGGTTGGCTGCCAGTGACGAGTAGTGTTCTGCTGGGGTCGGTGTTGGGATTGCTTATTTTACACTGTATATCAATGATTTAGATGATGGAATAGATGGCTTTGCTGCCAAGTTTGCAGATGATACGAAGACTGGTGGAGGGGCATGTAGAATTGAGAAAACAGATAGGCTGCAGAAGAACTTAGACAGATTAGGAGAATGGACAAGACAGTGACAAATGAAATACAATGTTGGAAAATGCACGGTCATGCACTTTGGTAGTAGAAATAAATGTGCAGACTATTTTCTGAAAAGGGAGAAAATCCAAAAATCAGATGCTAAAAGCCTTGGGAGCCCTTGTGCAGAACACACTAAAGAGTAACTTGCAGATTGAGTTGGTGGTGGGGAAGGCAAATCCAGTGTTAGCATTCATTTCAAGAGGTCTAGAACACAAGAGCAGGGATGTGATGCTGAGACTTTATAAGGCACTGGTGAGGCCTCACCTTGAGATTTGTGAATAGTTTTGGGCTCACCTAAGAAAAGTTTTGCTGGCATTAGAGAGAGTTCAGAGGAGGTTCACAAGGATGATTCTGAGAATGAAAGGGTTATCATATGAGGGATGTTTGATGGCTCAGAGTCTGTACTCCGTGGAAATTAGAATGGTGAGGGGGGAGCTCATTGAATCCTTTCAAATGTCGAAAGGCCTAGACAGAGTAGATATGGAAAGGATATTTCCAGTGGTGAAGGAGTCTAGGACAAGAGGGCACAATGTCAGGATAGAGGGATGTCCATTGAAATCAGAGATGTAGAGATATTTCTTTAGCCGGGGGGTGGTGAATTTGTGGAATTTATTACCACGGGCAGCTGTAGAGGTCAAGTTGTTGGGTGTATTTAAGCTAGAGCTTGATCGGTTCGTGCTTGGACATAGCATCAAAGGTTACAGGAAGAAGGCCAGGGTGTGGGGCTGAGGAGGGGGTAAAAAGGATCAGCCTTGACTGAATGGCGGAGTATATTCGATGGGCAAATGGTCTAATTTCTGCTCCAATGTCTTATGGTCTTATATACTCACCACCCTTTGCATGAAGAAATTGCTCCTCAGATCCTTTTTAAATCTTTTCCCTCTCACCTCATGCCCTATAGTTTTTGGTTCTCTTTCCCTGGAAAAAAAGGCTGTGGTAATTCATCTGTCAATGTCAATTGTAATTCTATGTTACCTGATTTGCAAAAAATTACAACACTTCATAGAATCATAATCCTTCACTGTAAGGAATGGTTTACTTCAGAAGTAAACAACCGTAATAATGCCATTCAAATACATTGAAGGCAGTATGACTGCAATGCCCCTGTGGTGAAAAACTGCATAGCAATTGTTCAGTGAAGTAGCCAACAGTGTATTCAAACTCATCATCGACCAAAAGAAGATGAAATCTGTTCTCATTAAACACCCTTGCAAAATGTCGGGAGCTTCTTCTGTATGGGGATGTTAAGGCATTACTTATTCATTTTGCAAGTTCATTAATTTGCCATGCTGCTTATTTTGAGTAAAGGAGTGAAACACAAGCATTAAACAATAATTACTTCACCCCTCTGAGAACTGCTTCAGCACCTTCAGCACCAAGAGCGGGATTTTAATTAGCTCAAAAAGGAAGTGAAAATGAAAACAAAAAAAAACATTTTGGAATCAGAAATGGCTGGTAGACATTATAACAATTATTTTTTTCTGAGGTAGTCTCACCATGCCCATCAGTCTGTTTTCCCAAATAATTTCTTCAAATAAGTTTTCTGTTGAGTCCACAGTCATGTTTGTGACTGAGTAAAAGGCATCATATTATTTCCTTTATCGACTTTGCCTTGATGATTAAACGACTCTTTCCTTTGAGCCAGAAGTTTGTGGATTCAAGCCCTACTCCAGAATTTCATATCACCTAGGATGACACTTCAGTGCGGTAGTGGGGCATACTACACCAAACTAAAGGCACCTCTGCTCTCTCAGCTGAACACAAAAGATCCTACCACACTATTTCAAAGAAAAGCAAAGATACTTGCACCAATGTACTGATATTTAGCACTCAACTAATAACAATAAACCAGATTATCAGATCAAAATCTCTTTAGTGTTTGTGAAATCTTATTCCTCATAGATGGAGTTTGAGTTTTAATTAGAGATATAGCTGATATAATTAAGTAATTGTTCAAAAAATAAGTGGTTTTGCAGTATTCCAAATAAATGAATAAATATTATCAGAAAAGGCTGTTTCGTAAGTGCCATAACATGAAAAGTTTCAATATGCAAATTGTGCATAAGAAGTAGAAGTCCAAGAGGCTCTTTGGTCCCTTGTGCCCATTCCTGCATTACCCTTTACCTCAGTGACACATCTGACACTAGTCCCATCTTTTTTGATTCATTAAAGTCAAATGAATGAAAGGAAAAAGGACATTTCTATGTCTTCAAAATGCAATAATAAAATAGGTTTTCCACAGGAAAGGCGAGGATTGCAGTTTATTTGAAGCAATTCCTTCAGGCAGGCTGCTATTAAGAACGCAATAATGCATAATGCACATTCTATAGTAATCAAGTTCCAAGCTCCTAAATTAGCTAATCTAAATGCATAGGTCAGATCACACGTAGGGAACAGCAGCAGAAAGAATCCAGTTTTGCCATAGGCTCTGTTAAAGGGATGCTGAAAGACAAAAGATGGAATCAAATAACAAATTTGTCAATCTCTTTCTCCACACCATCAAGGCACAGACTTTGTTTGAGACATTTAGTGGCCTGTTCTATCTTTCTGCTTTTTTTTTGGTTCATTTCCAGAGGTACAACATTTTATGTTTAATTAAATAGCTTATATGCATTTGCAAACCCAAGCAAAAGAATCTGTATGTGAAGAAAGGCCTACTTCAAAAGGCCACATTGCTTTGTTCTTAATTCTGCAATGAAAATACAAAGGGATCACTCTCTACATGACTCCCTTGTCCACTCATTCATCCCCCATAGATTGCCCTCCTAGCACTTGTCACTATGAATGTGACAGGTGCTTCACAGGCCCCTACACTGCCTCTGTTACCACCATTCAGGGCCCTTAGCCGTCCTTTCAGGTGAGGCAGCACATCACCTGCATTTCTGTGGGAGTCATTTATGTGGACCATACTCCTGATGCAGCCTCCTCTATATCGATGAAATCCATTGCTGACTGAGGGATCATTTCAGCTTGCAACTTCTCTCTGTCCACTCCATACTGACGTGTCTGTCCATGGCCTCCCCTACTGCCATAATGAGGCTAAACTCAGCTTGGCTAAACCCCTCATATTTTGTCTCTGCTTCCCTCCCAGCTGCTTTTCTCCCTTTTTGTTTTTGGGGGAGATTCCCCCATTCACCATTCTGGTTGCCCTTTCACTCCTTCTCTTCATCTCCCCCACCTCCTTCCCTTCACTCCTTGGTCACCTATCCTATCCTATTAAATTTCTTCTTCTTTTGTTCTTTACCTCTTCCACCCAGCTTCTCACATCATCCACCCCTCCTCATCCACCTAACCAACTTCCCCTTCGCCTGGTCTCATATATCACCTGCCAGCATGTGCTCCTCCCCCTCCTCTGCCCACTTTCTTATTCTGACTTCTACCCCCTTCTTTTCTAGCCTTGATGAGGGGCTTTGTCATGAAATGTCGACTCTTTTATTTAAGCTGCCTGATCTGCTGAGTTCCTCCAGCATTTCGTGTGTGTCACCCAAGGTTTTTTTTTGCATTCTGTTTCAATGGATTGCAAAATCATAAAGACATTCTGTACCAGTATGTTTGTAATTCTGCTTCACATAATCAATAAATAAATTCTTGGAATTTCTTACCAATTTATCACTCTGTTGCTGGGTTTTGTAATGGGACAGTCAGAATCTTACCACATATGAATCCCTTCACTATGGAAAGAAACTTCTATTGGTTTAAAGATGGAAGCAATTTGGAAGCAGATTACTATTTTCACAAACAGCCCTGTTTATAGATTGGCTGGCATTGTTCATACTGGCATGTCAGAAGTTAAAGAAATGATCTAATCCTCCCAGCACATTATAGTCTGGATTTATCAAACAATGCTAGATGTCAATAACAAATGATAATGAGGAAGAATCCACATAAAACAGTGAGATATACATGGAACAGATTGTATATATAATCATTTACTTATTGTTCTGTTTATTCGGAAGATTGTAGGGGAAAGATGGAAGCAAGAGTAACTGTATTTCATAAGACACTGTGCACTTGCTGTGAGAAGGTCGATGTGCCTATGCGCTTATAAGACCATAAGACCATAAGACATTGGAGCAGAATTAGGCCATCTGGCCCATCGAGTCTGCTCCACCGTTCATGGCTGAACCTATTTTTTTCTCCTCCTCAACCCCAGTTCCCGGCACTTTTGATGCTCTGTCCAATCAACAACCTATCAATCTCTGCCTTATGAGAGAGGGTATGCATGCATGTACACAAATGTGATATATGAAATCAATCAACACACACAAAATGCTTGAGGAACTCAGCAGGCAAGGTATGCAAAAGAATAAGCAGTCGGCGTTACAGGCCAAGACCCTTCATCCTGATGAAAGATCTCAGCCCAAAACATCGACTGTTCACTCTGTTCCAAAGATGCTAACTGGCCTGCTGAGTTCCTCCACCCTTTTGTGTGTGTTGCTTGGATTTCCAGCATCTGCAGATTTTCTCTTGTACGTGAAATGAATCATTTTAATTCCTATCATTTGGACTATAACATTACAATAATATTTCCATAATAATCTAACAATCACAAATTAAATATTTAAAATTGACCCAGCCTCCACTGCTTTATTTGGGAACAGATTTCTCCCATCCTTCAGTGAAGAAGTGCTTTCTGGTATCACACTTCATGGCCCAGCCCCATCATTTTAAGGTTTTATTTCTTTGTTCAGACCTCCAACACAGGAAACAGTTTCTATTTATCTACGTATCAATTCCTTTAATGTCTCGGGATTAGATTATCCATGAAGGAAGAAACGAAATAGAGGAGATAGTTTGACCTTTAATTAAAAGAGTAGCCAATAATAATGCTGCTAATATTAACGCTTAAGTTTAAACACAGAACATTTTTTCAGCATTGTAAAGGGCAAGGTTACTGACTGGCAAGTGGGTGTGAAAGCTTTTCTGTGCTATATGACTCAGTTAATGATGCATGCTTTTCTTTTATTACTTTTCCAACACGAGGAATGAATCATGGTGTTTCCCTGTCATGCTAGGCATAAAGTAGCCATAGTGGTAGTCACTGAGCTGTGTAATACACACTTCTTATCCTGCTGCTCAGTATGTACTTTCTCAGTCACACAGAAAGCAATTGGAACATTTGATTAACTTGTACTGGGAGAGCTCCGCGGTGTTTAGGTCAGATCTCTCTTTCATGCAGAGGAGCTCAGTTCAGACCTCTCCTTCAAGTGAAGGAGGTCAGGACCTAGCTGTAGGAGACACAGTCATGGAGGGCATTCCCTTTGGAAGATTGGAAGAAAAATAAGGTGAGAGACAGATGGAAAGAGCATATTATTCAATCCTCTGGGTATTTGCAGTATTGCAGATGTCAACATCTGGAAGATAACTATTACTGTCAGAGATTTTAAACATTCTTTACTAAATGCAGAATTTCCACTGACTACTGGGAATCTCACACACCGTAACCGTTCAAACTGAAGTGTTTGGGATGCTACTAAGAATCTTGATCCATAATTCAGGAGTGCACAGGAGCCCAGAAATAAGGGAGGAAAGAATGCATCACCATATAAACTCTTCACCCACTTACTCTATTGAGAAGAGTCTGGGGTTCAGTCACCAAAGAACCATAGAAACCATAGAAAATCACCCTTGATCCCAAGTGAACACCAAAAAGAAATGCATTTCCATCTTTGAATCTCTGAGATCATTTGTTTAGCAGGTGAACAATTCTACAGTTACCTTCTCATTTTTTCCAATGCTCTTTTGCTTACTCTCACACACCTTTTCCCAGCTTTCAAATCTAAGTTGGTATTTTTTTTCTTTTCCAATATTTCCTTATTTTCAAATACATTTCTTCACTCACCCTTCTTTCTCATGTAGCCCAATGGATTATCTTTGACATTCCAGCAAACATCTCACCTTTAATCTTGAGTCACCTTTATCAACCCATAGCATATCAATAAAATGGTGATCTAAGCCTATACTCCCTTATTGTGGCAGAGATCACAATGCACACCTAAATAACACATGCAAACAAGATAGGTATTTGGAAATGTAAAATCAGGCACAAAGTCAAAAAGGAAAATGTTGAACCAGAAGCTTATTCACAACAGTCGAATTATAGCTCCTACTTTACACAATAGCGATGAAAAACATCCAGGTCCATTGGTATCTCTGACTCTTAATGCGGTGAAGAATTGAATTTCATCCAAATAATATGACAAAAACTTTTATTTGTAAAACAAATTGTTACTCCCATTCATCACTTCTCAACTGCACAAAAATTTTATTTACATTTGTTAACACTCCCTTTCCTGTTTCTGGAATGCATCATACTGTTTTCTTTTCTTGAATAGATTGGCAATCTGCCGAACCTTGCTGCCAGCTCTTTGAATTTGGCCATTAGAGGTTAAGCATGGCCTAAAAGGAGCTATTTCTTCTTTTGCCCATTATGCTGCTGTTGTTTAGGGCAACAATGAAGGTCCTCCATCTCTGGCGGTGTTCACGACTTCCTTCATTGTGTCAGTAGCTTGCTCTCGGTTTACTGTCGGTCATGCAAGTCCCGGGTGGAGACTCAGGAATATCATCACACTGAGATGTAGGACTCTTCATTGCTGTTTCTGCAACAGTTTTGCTTGACCAGTCAGGGTTGTTAGTCCTGAGCTGAACTCCCAAACCTGGAGGATTGGTGGACCACTTTTAGTGTGGCCTCTACCCTTTGACTGGTTTGGCATGGGTGACCCTGCATAAAGCCCTGACTCCAGCCTGCATAGCTCTCTGGGTCATTGAGGCACCCAAGCCTCCAACCCACAACAAGGTTGTGGTCCTCTTGGAGGACCTGACTGTGGGGAATTGTCTGACTTCTGATGTTCGCAGATTCTTTCTTGCAATAATATCACTGTGGATTAAAATGTCACCAGAATTAATTAGTGAACCATCATTTTATAAATTATCATTATTGGTCTCATTAAGAATCATCCTGAATCTGAGAATAAAATTATAGTGGCTGACAATGTTTGACATTCTTTTGACATAACACAAACCATGGTCTAAAATTTGTGGAAGTGTTGTACTTGTTGCATTCATGGATTCACAGTGGATGATACTCAGATATATTCATACAATTCTCCACGTAACATCTCCATGTCAAACTACAAAGCAATATGTCTAGTGGCAGATATGGTGCTGTATAATTCTAGATAATAGAGTCATAGAACCATACAGCATGAATACAGGCCATTCAGCCCTAGTTGTCCACCCAGACCAGGGTGCACAAGAAATCTTCCCTATTTCTTGCATTCAGCCCATATCCCTCCAAGACCTGCCCCTCCATGTACCTATCCAAGTGCTTCTTAAAAGAGACAGAAAATGTAGAATGTACTTGGCTCAGTATTTTCTCGGTGAATGCAGCAGGCCAGGCAGCATCTCTAGGAAGAGGTACAGTCGACGTTTCAGGCTGAGACCCTTTGTCAGGACTAACTGACGAAGGGTTAGTCCTGACGAAGGGTCTCGGCCTGAAACGTCGACTGTACCTCAGTCCTGACAAAGGGTCTCAGCCTGAAACGTCGACTGTACCTCTTCCTAGAGATGCTGCCTGGCCTGCTGCATTCATCAGCAACTTTGATGTGTGTTGCTTGAATTTCCAGCATCTGCAGAATTCCTGTTGTTTCAGTATTTTCTAGTTGCTTTATTAATCAAGGTTAGAAACACTTAGTGCTACCCCAGCAAATGCAAGAGGCTCTCGATTTGCCTTCTGGCTGTAAAATTGAGCCAACTATTATAAAAGCTGTCCAGTTTCCATTTCCACTATTTCTGAAAGGAACACATAGTCTGCAGACCCAATTTACCCCAGGTAACCATAAACATAAAATCAACCCGTGTATATGTTTTATAAGAGACTTCTTTGTTGATGGACTCTGTTGCCTGTTGAAAAATATTATGTGATCATTTTCAGTCCTTGCTCTAATTCTAGTTATCAATGGGAGATTTTTAACTCATAAAGCTTTTAAGTTCATGGATCTATCTGGAGGCACTTCCGAGCATATCTCAGAAGGGATTGGTTCTTCTTTGTTTGCTCAGTTCTGTAGAACTAAGAAATTAAGTGGTCTTTGCCAGTGGCTTCACAGCAGGAAGAAGAGAAGAAGAAGTACGAGGAGCGAGGGTGCCTTAATCAGTTTTCACTTCCGGTCAAGAGCCTGTGTTCAATCAACAAGGCTCAGAGGATAAGTCATTCTGAGCTTCAACAAGATTAAGTTCAGGGCTGATAAATAACAAAGAACATTCATTCTATATAATGTCTATACAATGTCCATCTCCAACAAAATTGAGTTTAACCATCTCCTCTTGAGATGCAGTGGCATAACAAATATTTAGTGCCCTAATACCTATATCCTGTGGCCAGGGTAAATGGGACGGAGCTCACCGTTGACTAGAAACCTCCTGGAACAGTTGTGGCTTCAGAAGCACTGTGGAACATAGTTCTGAAAAGGCTTCCCGCAACCTAAAAGGCACAACTCAGGAGTGTGATTGATTATTCTCCAGTTGCTGATGTGAGAACAGCTCCCAGTACAATCAAGCAATTTGACAACCTCCAGATCAAGGCAACAATGCAATTTTCACCTCACCTACTGCTGTAAATAGGATTCTCTCTCAGTCCACTGTCGATCCATTATGCATCATCTGCAGAGCGCACAGCAACAACTGTCAAACATCTTTGCACTATTTGGAAATCAGCAATATCCACATCCTGTAACACTAAAGGTAGCACTGACGTGGGCCATTTATTAATCTGACGCCATTTTAGGAACCCTTTAAAACCCAGCAATTCACTACCTTACAACAATGTGGGTGTAGCTTCACAACATGCACAGATGCTGTAAAGGTGACTCACCATTCTCAAGAATGATTAAGGATAATCATTAAACTCTGCCCTACCAATAGCAAAAGTATTTAAACTCTTCTTCATTACTACCATAGTCCCCATGCTATTTTCCTTCTTTTACCAATGATATCAGCACCCATTTGCACACAATTTATGAATATGACAAATCATCATATCAACCATATTCATATATTTAATCAAGGCCTAACATACTGTATAATTAGACACCCATCACCTTTCTGCATACCATCAGTGACTATCATCTGTTTACATTTTCCAGAATTCAAATATTATGCAGTAAATTCACAGACTGTTTTCTCAGCAAAGGCAGGCAGTGAATTTCCTTTCTAAGTGAATTCAGTCAACGCTATCTAGCTCCATCTGGTAGAAGCTATAAAGAAAGATGCATCGTTCTCTACATACTGGGATACTACACACACACTGTGTTAGAGCTGGGTGAACACGTATTAGAATAAGGTGGGAGTACAATTTAAAATAGTAATTTAATATCTCACAAACTTTCTCTGTTGCTGTCCAATTTTCACCCCCCCAAAAGATTAAAATATTAGATACACAAATGCTTAACACCGATACTTCTTTTCAATTCTGAGATTCTGTAACTCCATTTCTGTTCATGAGATGGAAATGAGACCTTCTGTTTCTCCAGTGAATTCCTACTCTTGTAAGATAGTGTTTCCACACCAGCTACAAACATACGGGCAATAACGTGGTACACTGGATGCCTGTTTACTCAATGTCATCTGTACACCTCCATGGTTGAGTAACCATGGATACAAATCAGTAAATGATTTGGGTGCAAATGCACAGGGTTTGATCAGCAAGCTGGCAGATGACTCTAAATTTGGAGGTGTTATTGAAAGTGAAGAAGATTATCCTCAATTACAGCGGCATCAGTTTGGGAAGTGGGTCAAAAAGTGGCAGGTGGTCTCAATACAGTTAAGTGAGACATAATGCAGCTTGGAAAATCAAACCAGTTTAGGACTTATCCTGTGAGTGGTAGGGTATGAAGGAGTGTAATGGAACTAAGACCTTAAGAGTGCATAGATCATTGAAAGTGATGCACAGGTAGACTGGGGGGGCGGGGGCGGTGTCAAATGTGTTTAGCCTGCAGACTTCCAGATATCGGGGCAATGAGTGCTGGAGTTGAGATATATTACAGTCGTATACGTCACAGGTGAAACTGTGTACAGTTTTGCTCACCTATTACAGAAAAGGCATAGTTAAACTGGAAAGAGTGCAGAAAGTATTTACAAGGCTTAGGGGGCCTCAGTTGCAGGAAGAATATGGCCAGGTTTGGTCTTTATTCATTGGAACATACGAGGATGAGGGGTGGCATTATAAAAGTGTTTAAGATTATGAAAGGCATAAATAAAGTGGATGGTAACAGTCTTTTCCCCAAGGGAGAGGACTCCAGAACCAGGGAGCATAGATTTAGGGTGAGAGGAGAATGATCTATAAAGGATCTGAGGGGCAACATTTTCATGCAAGTTGTGTGGGTATATGGAACAAGCTGCCGTAAGAAATAGTTCAGACACTTACGATAATACCATCAAAGAAGAAACACACACAGAAAATGGTGAAGGAACTCAGCATTTACTTAGGCATCCTCTATGGAGGGGAATAAACAGTCAACGTTATAGGCTGAGACCCCTCATCAGTCCTGTTTTTCTCCTCCATAGATGCTGCCTGACCTGATGATTTTATGTGTGTTGTTCAAGACTTCCAGCACCTGCAGAATCTCTTATGTTTACCATTAAAGAAACACTTGGGTAGGTATATAGAGGAGCAAAAGCTTAGAGGGATATGGGCCAAGCCAGGAAATTGACACTAGCTGAGTGGCCACTGGCCACTGGCCACTGTGGTCAGCATGGATATAAGCCTTTTGTTCCGACAAAGAGCCTGTATCCACACTGCATTGCACTGTGACTCGATGACTCCATTGTTCTTGACAATCAGGTATGTCCATGAAAGAATTATTTTGAGAACAGTGGTATCTTACGTCCCAATTCCCCATGTTGTATCATCTCGATGCATTTAAACAAATACAAGATAATGATGTTGTTTTGTTCAAATGAAGAAAACCCCTCAAAGAATCCAGTGTTCCTAGTACTATTACATGAAGGAATGTAATCAAATACTTCGATTAGTAGCATCATCTGAAATTCCAGCAACCAGTTTTAATACCTAATAAACAACAAATATGGGCAACTGCCTTCACTAACCTCTGCAGCTAGAACTATGGAATATCACACCTCTCTTTCACTCTCGGGGAAATTGGATGTTGGATTATAGAGTCACATTCACTTTATTCATCATTTCTTCATTATTTACCTCCCAGTCTTGGCAAAGTTACCTATGTTCAGGCTTTCCTGAGTTGCATATGTTTTTGACCCTCTCACACTTCCTCCTTGGCATTATTTTGAAATTACATACACAGCATTTTTGCCTCACGTCATTGAAGCGCCTTCGGCACAGATGTTAATATCTGAAGCTGTGCACAACTAAAGGAGAAATAGGAAAACAAGGAAAATTCAAGCAATGTAATGCATCTGAACAGAAAAATATTCACTTAACGCCCCCGCCCCCCAGAATCATAGAAATTAACAGTACAAGAAAAGACTATTTGGCCTTCACACTTAAACCAGTGCAATGTGTAAATGACGCAGAAATCAGAAACTCTGGCTTCCTGTGAAACCATGGTAATTTTAGCTTTGTGGAACAATGTAAAACAGGGGGTAGCAAATTGAATGCCCACCTTATGTTCAGCTGATTTACGGTTCCATTCATGGTTGCTGATTTGTTATTGCACACCATTGCACACAATCAAACTTCTTGTAACAGGCTGCAAAAGTAAGCCTCACCTATACTGATTTGGTGATTTGGTGCAAAGTCAGGTGTGGTGTGAATACTCTGAACTCTGTAGTTTTTGTTTGGTTTTGCCATCATTCTACAAGACTAAGTAAAGAGAAATTGCTTTCGGGTCTGAATCTCAATGTTACATTACCTTGTCAAAAGGGTAAAAATCATGTCCAACAAAATGATACTGACTTCTGCCACTGTCAGCCAGTTAGTTGAGACTCCTTTGATATTTCCTGTGAACAGTGAAAGCTCATTGTTAATTCCAAAAGCTTCACCATAGGAAAATAACACTTCTTGTACAGGAAGTGTCATGACAAACTAAATAATGCGTAGAACATAAAGAACTTCTGCAGGTTACAAAGATAGCCTTTCATCTGATTTTTGGATCAAGAGTACTGAATATCATTCAAACCCATGTCTATCCATCACTCTAATTCTGAAATAGACTTGGCAATGTTTTTTCCTGATTGTCACCCCTGTTTCACTCCAGAGACACGTCTGTATAAATGCAATGCCACCGAGTGACATAATGGTGGAAACGTTTTGAATCAAATTAGTCAGTACTTTTAACATCTCACTGATTATCTATGATTGGGAAGTGTGGGAGGAGAGCATAGAATATCACCGGCAGTTCTTTTATATTCCATTACAGGGTAAGCATAATGGTGAAATGTTAGGATATATAGCGACAGAGTCAATGCCCTATATTCAGATGATTTTCAAAATGAGCAAAAAGCCTTGACCAGAGTATTTTCCAATAGAGTAGTGTAATAGCTAATCAAACTTTTCATGCCATGTATTTTCATCTCGTCAGACACAATATAGAAGATAGTTCTAAAGAGTTACTCTTTTTTACAATGGCAAACATCCTTCTAGTATTGTAACAGCAGTTTCCAGGATCAAGGCTGACTTATTCTTGTGCACCAAATGTACGCCATAGGTACCGTGTACCCTACACTGTACCCTACGCTGTAGAGTGATGTGCACCTCCCCAAAAATGTAACTCATGCGTCGCAGCGAAGCAGACCGCAACAACTGTGATTGTTCTGCTTGGTAGCATCTCATTTCCTCATATGCATTTCCAGTTGATTTTCTCTACCATATCTGTACACTGATGCAAAATAAATGGTTGGAGACGATGAACCAAATCGTCAAATCTACCTGCTGACATCAGAAAATATTTGAAATGCATTTCTTCGTCCATGTCTCTCACGAAGAAACTCAACACAGTGGCATAGAAACCCCACCGCCAACTAGTGATTTGGTGGTGAATTGTAGAGCGATGCAGACACAACTACGCATGCTTGCTATGGCGTAGGGCTAAGCAAAAGTATAAATCAGGCCTACGGCGTAGCCCGTACGCACAAGTATAAATCAGCCTTAAACCTTTCTTTATTATGGGAATTAAACCATATTTTTAAACTATGAACTCTACATATCAACCAAACTGACCTCAGAATGGCTTTACATATACGACTGTGAGGCTTAGCACAGCTCCGACACTACATTTAAATTTGCTGACAACCCTGCTGTCGTAGGCCAGATCAAAGCTGGTGACAAATCAGCATATAGGAGGAAGATTTTATCTGGCTGAGTGGTGCCACAACAATAACCTCTCACTCAATATCAGCAAGATCAAGAAACAGACTATTGACTTCAGGAGAAAGAAACGGAGGTCCCCGAGCCAGTTCTCAACGGGGGATCAGAAATGGAGAGGGTCAGCAACTTTAAATTCCTCAGTGTTATCATTTCAGAGGATCTGTTCTGGGTCCAGAACTGAAGTACCATTATGAAGAAAGCATCACAGCGCCTCTACTTTCTTAGAACTGGGTGAAGATTCAGTATGTCATCTAAAACATTGCCAAGCTTCTATAGATATGTAGTGAAGAGTATATTGACTGTTTGCATCACAGCCTGGTATGGAAACACCAATGCCTGCATGGAAAATCCTACAAAACATAGTGGATATGGCCCAGCCCACCATGGGTAAATCCCTCCTCACCACTGAGTGCATTAACGTGGAGAGCTGTTGCAGGAAAGCAGCATTCATCATCAAGGACCCTCACCACCCAGGCCATGCTCTCTTCTGGCTGCTGTCATCAGAAAGAAGGATATAGGAGCCTCTGGACCCACACCACCAGTTTCAGGAACAGTTATTACCCTCAACTATCAGGCTCTTGAACCAGCGGGGATAACTTCACTCAACTTCACTTGCCCCGTCACTGAACTGTTCCCACAACCTATGGACTCACTTTCAAGGACTATTCATCACATGTTCTTGATAATCATAATTATTTATTTATTATTAATATTATTTCTTTTTGTATTTGCTCAGTTTGTTGTCTTTTGCACATTGATTGTTTGTCTGTTCTATTGTGTCTCTTGTATTTTCTGCAAATGCCCACAAGAAAATGAATCTCGGGGTTGTATATAGTCACATATATGCACTTTGATAATATATTTATGTTGAATTTTGAACACTGAACTTTGAATGTTTAAAACACAGCATACAGTAAATCACAAGCTCACAACTGAACTGGATTATATTGTTGATCATTATGTCAGTCTCCATTCATCGAGCATTTCCTAGTTTATACAAATGGACATGTTATTTACCTTAGTTGGGATACATCCTGGACCTACATTACTGCAAACCTCTGATTTATGCAATTGTTATACAATACGAAGTAATGTTACAACTTCACAAAATTCCATTTAGCCTGCGTCTAAATTACTGCATTCAGTTCTGCTGTAGGAATGATATGGAGGCTTTGGGAGGATTGTAGAAGGTATTTACCAGTAAACTGTTTGTGTGTGTCATAAAGTGAGGTTGGACAAACAAGAGTTATTTTCTCTGAATCAGCGGAGGCTGAGGAAGATTTTATTGAAGGTTACAAAATTATGAGAGGCAGAGATAGAGTCAACAACCAGTATCTTTTTTCCCAATGTTCAAAGATTCAAGATTCAAAGTTCAAAGTGCATTTATTATTAAAGTACGTATGCAGTTTGCAACCCTGAGATTCATCTTCCCACAGACAGCTACAAAACAAAGAAAACCATGGAACCCGTTCAAAGAAAAACATCAAACCTGCAATGCGCAAAAAAAGAACAAATTGTGCAAGCAGCAAAAAAAACAAGCGAAAAGCACAGAACATAAAATAACAAACCATAATGTCAACCAGACAGTCCAGGAATGTTCAGTTCAATCTAGTGCTGTGTCGCTCATTGACTGCAAGCCACTCAGCCAGTCCATCCCGATCAAAACTGCACAAAATAACAACTAATAAAAGGAGCCCCAAAAATCAGAAACACATCGTAACATGAACTACAAAGTCCAGTCTGCAAACTGCGTCAATCAAACTTTGCACAAAACCCAAGACTCCAGCAACGTCCTCCAGCAGTAACAAGCAAGAGGGAGAGTGAAACAAATCGAAGTCAGTCACCTCCCTCCGGGAGCAGCGAGAGAGAGAGACCAGTCACTTGCAGGCAGCCAGCACTGAACACCCGCTCACCTTCTGTTCTCTCCCTTGTTGATTTCAAACTTCCTCACCACTTTAATCAGTATGAATAGTGAGAAATGGAGTCAATCATGGTCTCGTGCCATCTCCAGGCTTCTTGGCATACTTTGCTTGAAAACTCACCAAACATCATTGGAGACAGGAAAGTGCCAGATCGCTCAGTCGGCGCGAAACTGTTGATCACAGGCTCCAACAGTAGCTGAATATTATTTGAAAGAAGAAGAAGAAGTACGGGAAGTAAAAGAAGTAATTTTGTGAACTGACTGAAGGACATCGCCATTGGTCACGTTTTTCACTGGTGCCATCTTCCCCAGAGAGGAAACATCTAATACTAGAGGGCATGCAGTTAAGGTGAGAGTGGCAAAGTTCAAAGACACACTGGGCCAGATTTTTACACAGAGAGCAATGGGTGCTTGATTGTACTATCAGGGGTGGTAGTGGAGACAGATATGATAGAGCTATTTAAGAGGCTCTTAGGTAGACAGTGAATATGCAGAAAATGATAGGTTTTGGACCATGTACAGACAAAAGGGATTAGATGTCATTAGCTTAATTAGTTTGGCAGAACATTGTGGGCCAAAGGACCAGTCCCTGTTTATATTATTCTATGCTCTACAGTTTTAAAACGCGGAAATAGTCCCTTCTCCCATTAAGTCCAATCTGACCATCAAACACCCATTGGCACTCATTCTACACAATTCTAATTTTAAACACCCCTGATTCCTATTAACTCCTTCCCATACTTCACCACCACCTACACATGAGGGATTCTTAATGGTAGCTGATTAACTGTGTCTCCGTGTAGTGGGAGGAAACTGGAGCACCAGGAAAATCCAGATATTCACATGGAGACCATGCAGACTCCTCACTGGTATCTCCATGGATCAGGATTGAACCTGTGTCACTGGAGCTGTGAAGCATCAGCACTACCAGCTGTACCCACTGCCACTAGATATGCCATTTAGTAGCAACTATGGATGTTTTTTCAAAGTATTCAGCGGAAAATGCATATTACTTTGAAAAGAAATTCAAGGATCCCAAATTCAGTCTCTGCACTTGGCTATATGATTCATCATTTTCATCATATATTGAAACTCACCTGTGTAAAACTGTGGAGAGAATTCTGACTGGCTGCATCACCATCCATAATATCCAAGACAACTTCAAGGAGTGTGCCTGAGGAAGGCACCACCCAGGATATTCTCTCTTCACACTGTTACCTTTGGGAAGGAGGTACAGACGCCTGAAGGCACACACTCAGCAATTCAGGAACAGCATTTTCCCCTCTGCCATCCGATTTCTAAATGGGCATTGAATCCATGAACGCTACCTCAATACTTTTTTATTTCTATTAGTTGGCACTGCTTATTTTAACTTAACTATTTAATTGTTTTTTGACTTCTCCAGTGCGTTCAACACCATCCGCCCTGCTCTGCTGGGGGAGAAGCTGACAGCGATGCAGGTGGATGCTTCCCTGGTATCATGGATTCTTGATTACCTGACTGGCAGACCACAGTACGTGTGCTTGCAACACTGTGTGTCCGACAGAGTGATCAGCAGCACTGGGGCTCCACAGGGGACTGTCTTGTCTCCCTTTCTCTTCACCATTTACACCTCGGATTTCAACTACTGCACGGAGTCTCGTCATCTTCAGAAGTTTTCTGATGACTCTGCCATAGTTGGATGCATCAGCAAGGGAGATAAGGCTGAGTACAGGGCTACGGTAGGAAACTTTGTCACATGGTGTGAGCAGAATTATCTGCAGCTTAATGTGAAAAAGACTAAGGAGCTGGTGGTAGACCTGAGGAGATCTAAGGTACCGCTGCTTCCATCCAGGGGGTCAGTGTGGACATGGTGGAGGATTACAAATACCTGGGAATACGAATTGACAATAAACTGGACTGGTCAAAGAACACTGAGGCTGTCTACAAGAAGGGTCAGGGCCGTCTCTATTTCCTGAGGAGACTGAGGTCCTTTAACATCTGCCGGACAATGCTGAGGATGTTCTACGAGTCTGTGGTGGCCAGTGCTATCATGTTTGCTGTTGTGTGCTGGGGCAGCAGGCTGAGGGTAGCAGACACCAACAGAATCAACAAACTCATTCGTAAAGCCAGTGATGTTCTGGGGATGGAACTGGACTCTCTCACGGTGGTGTCTGAAAAGAGGATGCTGTCTAAGTTGCATGCCATCTTGGACAATGTCCCCCATCTACTACATAATGTACTGGGTGGGCATAGGAGTACATTCAGCCAGAGACTCATTCCACTGAGATACAACACAGAGCATCATAGGAAGTCATTCCTGCCTGTGGTCATCAAACTTTACAACTCCTCCCTTGGAGGGTCAGACACCCTGAGCCAATAGGCTGGTCCTGGACTTATTTCATAATTTACTGGCATAATTTACATATTACTATTTAACTATTTATGGTTCTATTACTATTTATTATTTATGGTGCAACTGTAACGAAAACCAATTTCCCCTGGGATCAATAAAGTATGACTATGACTATGACTAACACACACACACACACACACACACACACACACACACACACACACATACTTAATATAATTCAATTTTTATCTATAATTATTTGTCATATTTGCCATGTACTTCATTGGACTGCTGCCATAAAGTTAACAAATTTCACGACGTAAGCCAGTGATATTAAATCTGATTCTGATTCTGATTTTTACGTGAAGCAGTACAACAGATAAAGTTCATCACCCTTTGACTAATCAAAAAAAATTACATTCTTATTCCAAATTACTAACCAACACTCACCTTATTCACCAGCCCTCCCCTGACAAGCCTATAGCTCCCCTTTACACTCCCCTACCCATATGCATATGCTAGAAAGAATATGTGTTATGACAAAACTTTCTGTTGGGATGTTTCCTGTAGTTGAAAAAGATGTTAGCAAGCACACCTAAAGAATGATTAAGTTACTGGCTAGCAGAGGATGCATTGCTCTGAAAAGTCAGGAAAGAAAATCGGAAGAGAAAAAACAATAACTTAATTTTTTTGGCTATCTAAAGAGAAATCTGTTATGGTATTCTCATTAAAAAATGGCCACTTTTCCTCAAAGAGTTAAAAAGAAATACTGTACAAATACTGTACATTTGCCCTTATGTTTTGGATTGATCTGTTGAAAGCCACTTTTGGAATTGTTTGTAATAGATCACCCTAAACTGGTTTTTAAATCCTAGTGCACATTTCCAGCCAAGTCGTGCAATGCTCTCAGTGTCGTTCCAAAGTTTCCATACACTGGTTGGTTGTCATTAACTCCCCCAGAGATCCCCCAATCCTACCATGACCACAATCCAGAGTTCCTTTGGAGAGCTCTCCTCTCCGGCATCTGCCTGCCTGTCTATGATTCTCACAGTTAGAATGGAATGACTTGAGAGTTTCAGCAGTGTTATGTGTCAGCCCACAGAGGTTGTCAGTGGAAGTCTGTGCTCCTCCCTTTTATACAGACACCTCAACCAGAAAAGAAAGTAAAAGTCCCGAAGCAACAGCAGGGGCAGTCTGAAGTCTTTTCTCTTTTTAAAAAACTGTAGTCCCTTCATCAACTGAGCAGGAAGGATATCACTGAAAGTTAAAGGGTACGTGCACTGTGCTTATTTATGTTCTGTGAGCTTTCTCCTTTATACTTACTTCAGATGAATGCTTGTCACTGTGTTATAAAAATGAACTGGAGCAGCCTCGCAGCTTCGCTTTTGCTTATTGTGTCCATGAAGAAATCCTTTGTGAAAATCAGTGCAGAGCAGGGTTCAGAATAGCATGATATTTATACTTATTGCTCTGGGCTAATTTGGTTCAAGGTAAAGAAGAAAATGAAGTTGGAATATGTAGAATTTTAAATGTACATTTAAAGAGGAGAGGTAACTTGCTTTCTAATTTGTAAAGATGTTATTAAAGAAACTCAATTATTCTTTTTCCACCTACTTGTGCCAATAATTGTACTATATTAAATCTTCTCTCTCACGCTGTGCTGAGTTACAATTATCACAGTATTGTAGGAGCAGGCTTCACGCTGAGCTTTGTTAATAGTTTTGTTCTGATTTGAAGGCAGTGCTGCACAAATACATGGATAAATATTCGAGTGTACTTCAGTTACTTACATAAATCCAGAATTTCTTATTGCTGTCACCTTGTGCACAGATCAATATGCTAATGTACATAACACTGTTGAGTCTGATTTTGCTGTGTCACATTGCGAGGAATCTCCATTTACACAACATAGTTTTAGTGAAACAGCAGAAGCTAGAATCCTTATGTTCTGTTGCATGTACAGTGAGGGGT
The DNA here is from genome assembly GCF_030028105.1 of Mobula birostris. NCBI lineage: Eukaryota > Metazoa > Chordata > Chondrichthyes > Myliobatiformes > Myliobatidae > Mobula > Mobula birostris. Next base: position 76,064,738 of record NC_092373.1, on the reverse strand, counting down.
AGCCACGTGAACAAAGTTCGTGCTCCTCTACAGTGCACAACATTGTGTAACCTAATGTGTGCAGTAAGTTTACATATTTATAAATATATTTTTAGAATAATTGAACATCTAGTTTCAAGGCTGTAACTTAATCAAGGAGGTTCGGTTAACATCGTAAAAAGCAACAGTGTAGTCCAAGCAATTTATAAATGTTATCTGAAACCCTCACTTAAGGAGAAGTATTTCATTTACTTAACTCCCTGGTATCTGATAGTTAAAGTGGCCCTGATTTCATTTGAAAGTACTTAGCAAACCTTCACCCCTTTATTAATAAACTTTTGCACAAATTAGGATACTTTGGATAACACCAGCATTATGAAGTAGGCACACATATATCATTGGTTATCTCCTCACTTGAGAAAAACATTTTTTTAATAATAGTATCCCTTTAACAATTATGTTCTGTTTATTATATTTTGAAACTTCCACCTTTTCCATTTATTATCTAGGTTTCTTGACAAAATATTTCTTTCAGAACAAAGCCAGATAAATTGCATAGATAATGAATGCTATAAAGGGCATCTGCAAGTTACAGCATCCTTATTGTTTATTTCTTATCCATGTCAGTTCAGTGCTGGGTTATTAAACATGTGCCAAGACCTAAACTGTTAATTCTAAAGCACAAGCCTGATCAGGATGCTTCAGATGTCTTTGGCTTTTCTTGGGCTTGGGTTGCAATCTGTTTTGCCATATGCGTTGTTGGCGGCACATCTTGTGAAAGTGTGGAGATGCTGGTGGGTGTAATGGTGTGTGAAGGACAAGAGAGGAGGGAGTTAGATACAGCATGTGGGAGGAGCCATGAGCTGAGAACCAAAGGTCCTAGTAATTAGACTCTGTTGAATATCTCTGAGGAAATGTCTGAGAGGAATTAATTACATTTTGTATTTATGAGTCTGATATGATTAATAACTCGAGGGTGATTCTGTTCACGTTCTCACAGTAGCTTGCAGCAGAAGTGGTAAAGAGCCTTTTTTTGCATTTTCTGTGTGATTGTGATTACTGCCTGCCTACACTTGCTTAATTCAAATACTTGGTGAGATTAATTTGTGTGAATAGGACTCTGGGCAAGTTTAACAGGACCATGCCTGCACCTGGGAAGTTATGACTTTTGTGCCGTGGTTTATGCTGAAAACAAAAATACTAGGTAAGGTCCAGTGTTAGAACAGTGTTAAACAATTGCTTCTCAGCAAAAATCATATGCTAGGTACTGTAGCTTTTCTCTCAGGATTACTGTGAAAAGGTTGGTACAAGAACATCAACAATTTGAAAATGGAAGGTTACAAGATGTGAAGTGAAAAACAAAGAACGACCAAGCACTAACAAAGCCAAATCTATCCTGGTTCTCATGCTCTGCACAAATCTTGTCCTCTAATGTAATTTAATCTTTCCTGTTGAAGACAAGGTTGGTCATCCTGCCATTACAAGACAAGAGACAAGAGACATCACTGAGTAAGGGTGACAAAGGATCAGGAAATCTCATTCAATACTGTGCTAGAGTGAGAAGGTGGGGCCTTTACTGTCCATTTATAACTGCCCCTGCATTAGAGATGCAGCAATGACTCCATCACATTGATGACACTGAAGTCATATGGAGGCCAGAATGGGTAAGGAATGCAAAATACCCTCCTGAGGACTGTTACAGAACCAACAAGCCTTTGTAGCAAAATCCAGTTGATTGGTGGCCAGTGATACCAATAGCAACATTTTATTCCAGAATTTCTTGAATTTAAATTTCTCACATCTGTCAGCATGACCTTCAAACTCATGTATCTATGATGGGTCATTTATATTTCTGGATGCTAGTCCAGTGTCCAGTGTCATTAAATGTGAGCTGAAAAGCTCAGTCCAATTTCATAGAATCTCAAGCAGCATATGAAGGACTCCAACTTGCAGCTTGAAGCAGCCTGGCTGTGTTATATGAATCTCTGGCTGATTATCATGTTCAAGGCATTTGGCATAAAGGAAGTGGATGAGTGATGAGCTTCACTTTGAATATGACTACTTTGGGCTATTATGCTTAGGAAAGAGAAAATGTTGCAAAGGTGTCAAAGATGGAATCAAGAGAATGCCATCTTTGACACAGTATTCCTAAAGGACATCAAGGTGTTTAATGCTGCTTCCAACAAAATAAAATGGATTTATTTGTATATTTATTAATTAATTGTATGGCCACAGTCAGTGCGAATTGCATATTTTCCCTTAACATGATGATGAGCTGCCTTCTTGAACCATGACAGTCTTTCTGGTGGAGATGCATGCAATAAAGGAACAGCAGTTATAATGGGTGACTTCAATCTACATATAGATTGGGTGAACCAAATTGATAAGGGTGCTGAGGAAGAGGATTTCTTCGAATGTATGCGGGATGGTTTTCTGAACCAACATGTCGAGGAACCAACTAGAGAGCAGGCCATTCTTGACTGGGTATTGAGCAATGAAGAAGGGTTCATTAGTAATCTTGTCATGAGAGGCCCTTGGGTAAGAGTGACCATAATATGGTGGAATTTTTCATTAAGATGGAGAGTGACATAGTTAATTCAGAAACAAAGGTTCTGAACTTAAAGAAGGGAAACTTTGAAGGTATGAGACGTGAATTAGCTAGGATAGACTGGCAAATGATACTTAAAGGGTTGATGGTGGATATGCAATGGCAAGCATTTAAAGATCACATGGATGAACTACAACAATTGTTCATCCCAGTTTGGCAAAAGAATAAACCAGGGAAGGTTGTCAGCTACCCGTGGCTGACAAGCGAAATCAAGGATAGTATCAATTCCAAAGAAGAAACATACAAATTAGCCAGAAAAAGCGGCTCACCTGAGGACTGGGAGAAATTCAGAGTCCAGCAGAGGAGGACAAAGGGCTTAATTAGGAAAGGGAAAAAAGATTATGAGAGAAAACTGGCAGGGAACATAAAAACTGACTGTAAAAGCTTTTATAGATATGTAAAAAGGAAAAGACTGGTAAAGACAAATGTAGGTCCCCTGCAGACAGAAACAGGTGAATTGATTATGGGGAGCAAGGACATGGCAGACCAATTGAATAATTACTTTGGTTCTGTCTTCACTAAGGAGGACATAAGTAATCTTCCGGAAATAGTAGGGGACAGAGGGTCTAGTGAGATAGAGGAACTGAGGGAAATACATGTTAGTAGGGAAGTGGTGTTAGGTAAATTGAAGGGATTAAAGGCAGATAAATCCCCAGGGCCAGATGGTCTGCATCCCAGAGTGCTTAAGGAAGTAGCCCAAGAAATAGTGGATGCATTAGTGATAATTTTTCAAAATTCTTTAGATTCTGGACTAGTTCCTGAAGATTGGAGGGTGGCTAAAATAACCCCGCTTTTTAAAAAAGGAGGAAGAGAGAAACCGGGGAATTATAAACCGGTTAGCCTAACATCGGTGGTGGGGAAAATGCTAGAGTCAGTTATCAAAGATGAGATAACAGCACATCTGGAAAGCAGTGAAATCATCGGACAAAGTCAGCATGGATTTGTGAAAGGAAAATCATGTCTGATGAATCTCATAGAATTTTCTGAGGATGTAACTAGTAGAGTGGATAGGGGAGAACCAGTGGATGTGGTATATTTGGATTTTCAAAAGGCTTTTGACAAGGTCCCACACGGGAGATTAGTGTGCAAACTTAAAGCACACGGTATTGGGGGTATGGTATTGATGTGGATAGAGAATTGGTTGGCAGACAGGAAGCAAAGAGTGGGAATAGACGGGACCTTTTCAGAATGGCAGGCAGTGACTAGTGGGGTACCACAAGGTTCAGTGCTGGGACCCCACTTGTTTACAATATATATTAATGACTTAGATGAGGGAATTAAATGCAGCATCTCCAAGTTTGCAGATGACAAGAAGCTGGGCAGCAGTGTTAGCTGTGAGGAGGATGCTAAGAGGATGCAGGGTGACTTGCATAGGTTAGGTGAGTGGGCAAATTCATGACAGATGCAATTTAATGTGGATAAATGTGAGGTTATCCACTTTGGTGGCAAGAACAGGAAAACAGGTTATTATCTGAGTGGTGGCCGATTAGGAAAAGGGGAGGTGCAACGAGACCTGGGTGTCATTATACACCAGTCATTGAAAGTGGGCATGCAGGTACAGCAGGCGGTGAAAAAGGCGAATGGTATGCTGGCATTTATAGCGAGAGGATTCGAGTACGGGAGCAAGGAGATACTACTGCAGTTGTACAAGGCCTTGGTGAGACCACACCTGGAGTATTGTGTGCAGTTTTGGTCCCCTAATCTGAGGAAAGATATTCTTGCCATCGAGGGAGTACAAAGAAGGTTCACCAGATTGATTCCTGGGATGGCAGGACTTTCATATGATGAAAGACTGGATCGACTAGGCTTATACTTGCTGGAATTTAGAAGATTAAGGGGGAATCTTATTGAAACATATAAAATCCTAAAGGGATTGGACAGGCTAGATGTAGGAAGATTGTTCCCGATGTTGGGGAAGTCCAGAACGAGGGGTCACAGTTTAAGAATAAAGAGGAAGTCTTTTAGGACCAAGATGAGGAAAAGCTTCTTCACACAGAGAGTGGTGAATCTGTGGAATTCTCTGCCACAGGAAACAGTTGAGGCCAGTTCATTGGCTATATTTAAGAGGGAGTTAGATATGGCCCTTGTGGCTGAAGGGATCAATGGGTATGGAGAGAAGGCAGGTACAGGGTTCTGAGTTGGATGATCAGCCATGATCATACTGAATGGCAGTGCAGGCTCAAAGGGCCGAATGGCCTACTCCTGCAAGTATTTTCTATGTTTCTGTGTCTATACTTCCACAGTGCTGTTGAGTTGGATGTAGACTCAATGATGAAGAAGAACCAGCAGTTTATTTCTAAGTCAGATGATGTGCAACCATGTAGGTGGTGTCTCCAGAAGTCTGAAGCCCTTATGCTTCCAGGCAGTCAAGGTCACAAATTTAGACGGTGCTTCAGAGTAATCTTGATGAGTACCTTCAGATTATTTTATAGATGGCATTTGCTGCAAACACTGTGAGCCAGTAATGCAGGCAATGAAAGTTTATGATGACAGAATGGATCACTTTGTCCTGGCTGGCACTGAGCTTTTGGAATGAGTCCCATCCAAGCAAATAGAGAGAATTTATTTATATTCCTGACATGAGTTGTAAATGCTAGAAAGGATTTTGGATATCAGAGGGTAAATATTCACCACTGGATACTGACTTCTGATCGGCTGTCTAGCCACATTTGTTGCATATTTGGTCCAGTTGAGTTTCTTGTCAGTTATGAGCCCCATGATACTTATTGTTAGAGTGGGCTTAATAATAGTAAAGCCACTCAATGCAAATTATATGTAGTTGGATGCTTTCATCATTGGAGATAATCATTGCCTGGCACTCTTGTGACACAAATGTTACTTTCCAGTCATAAGCCCAGGCCAGAATGTTGTCTACGTTTGATGGATGGACAGTTTCATTTGATAAAGAAAATGAATTTTGTGCAATTATCAGCCAACATTCTCATTTCTCAAATTAGGATGGAATGAAGGTCATTGATGACACAGAAGAGATGGCAGTTCTGAGTAACTCTAATGTGCTGGGGCGAGGATGTTTGATCTCCTGAAGTAGCCTCAATGCCAAGGGTCATAACTCTTTATCTCATTCCAGCAATTCAACATTTTGGTACACATTTGAATCAAGACTGTGGTAAGGTGTGCAGCCAAGTAGTCCTGGTGAAACCCAAAGCCAAATGAACATCAATGAATAAGTTATTGGTAATCAACTACTGCTTGTGAGAATTGTTGATGTAAAATTCCATCAGTTTCTGATGATTAAGAGCAGTCTGATTGGATGGAAATTAGCTGGTTTGGATTTGTTCAATATTACACGTTGTCAGGTAGATGACAGTGTTGTAATCACTCTGGAACAGCTTGGCTCAAAGTATGGCTAATTATAGAGGGCGGGACTACAGCAAAACTTCAATATTACAGCCAGGGTGTTGTAATTCTCTCTAGCATTTGCTGTTCTAAGGGATTGCAGATATGTTTTGATATTGCCTGGAATGAATTGGATTGACTCAGGACTGCCTTTTATTGAAGGTGGGGATCTCTAGAGGAAGCTGTGATGGATCATTAACACAGCAGTTCTGGCTGAACACAGTTGCAATTATTTCAGCCGAATCATTAGTACTCACATGCCGGATTGTTCTGCACAATCTATTTTTTATTGAGGATGGTGATCTGTTTGGAAACTGCTCCTCCCATTAACTATTTAATTGCTCACCACCATCCACTGCTGGATGTGCTGGAACTTCTGAACTATGAACCACACAAAATGCTGGAGGAACTCAGCAACTATAGAGAGGAATGAACAGTTAATGTGTTGGGCTGAGACCTTCATCAGGACTAATAATTGTCTATTGTCTATGACTACCAAATGTATGATGCTTTTGATTTTTATTATGCATTTAGTCTTATACTTCAGACTTACTATGTGGGAAACTCATTTCTAAGTAAATCTGATGCTTTCCTGTATGCTCTACTGTCTCCTTAATGAACCACAGTTAAATCTCTGTAAAGTCCATGACGTTTCAGATTGTGATGATATATGTTTCTGCAAGCAATGGAAGTCCACAGTACCTCATGGAAGACCAGTTTTGGGCTGCACAATCTATTCTGAGTTTAACCCATTAAGTATAAGTGAAGTGTCATTCTACAGATGGAGATCACTCATGGTGTGAAGATGAGAACTTCTCCACAAAGCCTGAGTGATGATCTCTTCTACTAATGCTGTTGTCAATAGATGCATTTGCCATGGGTCAGTTGGTAAGGATGAGGTTATTAGTTAATCCTTATTCACCTTCTGCTATAGATCCACTCTGGAAGTTATTCCTATCAAGATTCTGTAAGCTCAGCCAGTGCTGAGGCCACTCTTGGAGATGAATATTGGAGTTCCCCATCCAAAGAATATTCAGTGTCCTTGATTCTTCCAAGATGTTCTTTAAAAATGTGGGGCAATGATTAACTATCTGAAGGAGGACAGTAGGTGACAATTAGGAGGGGGTTTTCTTGCCCCTGTTTGATCTGATACCATAAAACATCATAAGGAGCAGAATCAACATTAAGGACACCTGGAGTTTCTGACTGCTTGCTGTAAACAATAACCAGGTAACTAGGTCTGTCCTAGTGGTTGAATAAGACTTACCCAGAAATGGTAATCAAGGAATCTGACACGTTATCTGTAAGGTAATAGAATGTGAGTACAACACTGTCAGACTGCTGCTTGACTAGCTCGTGGAACAGCTCTCCCAAATTAATTGCCGGCCAGTAGATGTTTATAGGACATTGCAAGGTGAGCTGAGCTGAAAGGAAATTTAGTGCCTTAACCGATACTAAATGGTCTTCCTGTTCAATTTTTTTTTTTTGTTTTCACATAGCAGCTTTGGTGAATTGCTGGCTCATTTTAGAAGGAATTTAAGAGCGAACCACATTGAAAGGTTGAAAGCCACATGTCAACCAGAGTGGCTAACATTAGTAAATCTCTTCCTCTAGAGGCATTAGTGAACGGTGAGTTTTTATGATAGTCTGGTGAGTTTTTGGATCTTATAACTTATGGCCAGTTTTTCTTATTTATTCCACATATTTAACTAAATAGAAATTCCACAAGAACCCACATGGGAATTGAACTTGGGATTCTGCTTTGTCAGTCCAGTTCTCTGGAAATCAGTGTGGTAATCTCATAGCAACACCACCATTCTACTGATGGAACAAAGCTGCTGATTTTCAATGCATGGAGAACTCACAAGGCTGACTTTAAGGAACACACATCAAAGTTGCTGGTGAATGCAGCAGGGCAGGCAGCATCTCTAGGAAGAGGTACAGTCGACGTTTCGGGCCTAGACCCTTCGTCAGGACTAACTGAAAGAAGAGCTAGTAAGAGATTTGAAAGTGGGAGGGAACGGGGGAGATCCAAAATGATAGGAGAAGACAGGAGGGGGAGGGATGGAGCCAAGAGCTGGACAGTTGATTGGCAAAACGGATATAAGAGGATCATGGGACAGGAGGCCTAGGGAGAAAGAAAAGGGGAAGGGGGTGGAAACCCCAGAGGATGGGCAAGGGGTATAGTGGGTTTCCCTTTTCCAAGGACCATTGTTTGTGACCCCCTTGGATAGAACTCCTAACTTCCCATTACATTATTGTGAAGTTAAGGAGTATAATTCCCAGGGTTATCCCTATTCCCTTTCTTCAGCAAAGGAATAACATTTGACACACTCCAATCATCTGCTACTACTCCTGTGGCCAATGGGGGCATGAAAATCATTGTCAATGTCACAGCTTAATAGGCCTTAGTAGTAATTTCCTGTACCAGTCGAAGGACCACCCTTTTCAAACTAATCAGCCTCGAATAAGCAACTTTCCAAGGAAAGCTAATGGATGATCTAAATTAGCCACCAGAAGTGGTGCTGATGAACAGCAGCCCATGTTATCCTTAACAGAAAATTAAATATCCATATTTGAGTCACAACATCAGGATGATGTAAAGTGGTTTACAGCGAAGAAGTATTGATGAAAAATTGCAACCTGGTCATGTACTATAGCCTGTAGAAAGCATTACAAACAAAGCTCACTTGATATTTGGAAAATTAGCTTTAACTAATGTAGTATAAGCATTTGTTAATAAGTAATTATGTAAATTAGGAAACGAGATGTCGTGTTACCTAAGTTTTTTTTCTGTAAAGTTCAACCTTTGAATTAATTTCACAAATAACTTAAGATGTATTATTAAAATTGGTGGCAAAAATTGTGGCATCGGGCTTTCCCCCCGTTTCAGAATTGACTTGCAGCAAGAGGTTCCAGACCTTAATTGCACTGTCATCTAATCAAGAATGAAGAACGATGACAGTTTCTATAGAACGGTGTTAATTTTCATGTCCCATTGTAATCAGTCAACAGAATCATATAATTTTTGAACTCACTACAATGTTTTCATAACCTTAGATAATGAGATATAATGACAAGAGACATTGAAAGCATGGAAAGCCAGTACCTTTTTCCCAGGGTGGAAATAGCTAAATCGAGGGGGCATAATTTTAAAGTGATTGGAAGGAAGTATAGGGAGGCTGCAGAGTTAAGTTCTTTTGCACAGAAAGCTGTGGGTGTGTGGAAACACCCTGCTAGGGGTGGTGGTAGAGACCAGGTACGTCAGGGATATTTAAGAAAATCTTAGATGAGTACATGGATAATAGGGAAAGAGTGAAGGGTATGATTGATCGTACAGTAGGTTTGAAGGTCAGCAAAACACTTTGGCTGCACTGTGCCGTGATGTTCTGTGTTCTATGTTCTATCTTGTAAAGTTAAAGCCATAAGGAAATTTAGTTTTTTGGTAGTTTTGGTTTTACACAATAGGAGTTTAAAATGTTTAAAAGGAAATTTAAGTAGTTATTTTAGCAGAATTGGTCTTTCCCTCCAGTAAAATCCAGTCTTTCCCAAAAGTGTTTACACAATGGTTACAATTTCACTGAAGTGTGAACTTCTAGTATTTTCCCATCTCCATCCTTCTATGAAGAATGTGGCAATTGTTTCCTGTCTTTTCCTGATACACACATACACATCTTCAAACAGATATCAGTGATAAGGAATAGGACACTACATTAATTGTTCCTTTCATGCAATAGTTCTTAACCTGGGGTTCACAGACCCTAGATTCCAGGGGGTCTGTGAACTTGGATGGGAAAAAGAATTAACATCTTTATTTTCACTAACCTCTAACTGAAAGTTAGCATTTCCGTCGATTATGAATATAGGCAACAAACCACAGTAGCATTAGCAGTACCTGTGACTTTATCACCAATAGAGATCATAGGTATTTTCATATCACATTACAGTTGTTACAAATATCTCAAAATATCATTTACAGCACACCAATCACTACTTTAAAATTACAGTAGTTACTAGACCTGCTGCTAGATCAGATGTGATCACAGTCTTCCTGTCTGCAGATACTTGTGTGATGTAGCTGACCAACTATCGGGCTGCCCTCCATCTAGTAGTTGCTCAGCCACCAAACTGTGAAGTCATGTGTTCTCACATTTGTGACACAGTCATCTCCGTTGCTCTCCAATATTCCCTATCTACAATTGCTTGTTGATCAATGCATAGAAGGAGGAGAATCATTTTTATTGTTTAACTTTTGCAAAACTGGACAGTTCAAATAAGAATTCTTAACTCTCCACAGAGCCATGTGACTCCATGCACACAAGTAGCCAAATTCCAGGAAAGATTACTGCTGTAATCCTTTTGTCTATCCAAGTATCTAAAGCCATTAAAAGTGTTAAAACATTGGATAAGTTGTAAAACTTACAATTTAACAAACGTTTGTACTTACTTGGCATACAAATTTCTTGAATATCTTACATTTCACTTAATTGACATGCAGATTGTTTATTTATTTGCAAATTTATCAAACAAGTAACAAAACTGCTTTTCAATATGATTGGTTTCTTTTGTAATCCTGTGTACTTTATTTTCTGTGTTTATATACATTATTTGAGAAAGGTTCCATAGGCTTCATCAGACTGCCAAAGGAGTCCATGGCATAAAAAAGGTTAAGAACCCCTGCATCAGTGGGTCTGAGATGTTGTGGTAATATGTTGCCATGAACAGCAAATATTGTTCCCTGGTGGATCAGCAATAAAACCTTTTACTAGGTTGTTTAACTTGTTGTAAACAAAATATTATACTCAGACACCTGGAAATCTTGGCACTGGTTTCTCATTGAGTGCAAGTGATTAAAAAGCACGGAACTCTTGTGAAATTAGAATTACTCAATGCTTGTCTATATTTACTGGCATGGTTGACCATATCTTTAGTTAAACTCCATGATGATCAGAAGTTCATTCAAATTTATGTCACAAAAGGAAGCTATTTGCCATCATGTTCATAATACCGCAGGGAAAAAAATGTGCTTTAGGCTATACCCACTTGCCAGCTCTTGATCCGAAGGCTGCAGCATTTCAAGTCCTTGTCCAGGTGATTTCTAAGAGCCTTTGGACTTTCAAGAACATTTGAGATGATGTGCTTCAAACTCCAGATATTCATTGATGCAAAAAATTAGGGAAGTTTAAACTGCAAGAATGCATCTAATCAATAGAACAGAAAAGTGTGAATATAATCCAGAGAGGTTTTGATAAGGTGCATTTGGGATAAGGTAATACACATGTAAGTCAATTGCACATTGAGATTAATTTTTGGTCTGCAATAGATCCTACTCTTCATGATCATCTTTCCTTTAAATATCTGTAAAACATCTAAATGTTTTCTTGATTTTTCCTCCTAATAATTATTCGTGTTCCCTCTTCCCCTTCCTAAATTTCTTGATTAATTCCATATTCATTGTGGCTTTCTGTTGGTTTGAATTCCTAGTATACGTTCGAGATTTTTGTTTTATGCCTTATCTGATCCAATAGGCTCCTCAACATTCGGTATGGTCATTTAGGAATTTTACTTTACTTATCACAAAATCATATTTGATTTGATTTTCAACCTTGAAAAATCTTGAATTCTTTCCACTTCTTGTTCCTGATGTATCCACAAGTAGCAACCTTTGATGCACCTTGCTACAGTATGTATTAACGTATATCTCTTGATCTTAAGCAAGTCAAAAATATTTGTTCCTGATCTATTAATATCCATTGCACCATTGTGATAAAATTTAACTAAATTATGATTGCAATAATAAATTTCAAAGATTTCAAAGGTACATTTAAGGTCAGAGAAATATATACAATATACATCCTGAAATACTTCTACTTTGCAACCATCCACGAAAACAGAGGAGTGTTCCAAAGAATGAATGACAGTTAAATATTATAACCTCAAAGCCCCCCAGCTACCCCCTCCCATGTGTAAGCAGCAGCAAAGCAATAATCCCCCTCCCCCACCAGCAAAAAAAGCATTGGCACCTCCCACCGAGCACTCAAGTGTGCAGAAAAACATCAATAAAGACACAGACTTGCTGTACCCCAAATACTACTTGTTCACCCAGTAATTTGACATACCACAAGCTCTCTCTCTCCTGGATAAGGGAAAAAGAGATGTCCCCATTTCACAGCAAGAGGGGAAACATCACAAACAACTCACTGATTTACGATGTTAAAGGTCAGTTGCGTCACATTTCCGAGCTCTGTGCCCAAAGAACTTGGGTCTCTGGGCACACAGCCAGAGATCTTCCATCTCCCACGATTTCCCCACTGAAATCCCGGAACTCTGAAGGCGAGCTAATCTTCTAGGCTGCGTCCTTGGCATATCAAATAACGGACAGTCATGAGACCCCAAGATCAGGTCCCATTCCCACAAAGAATCGAAGTCAGCATGTAACTACAGGTCAGGGTCTTCAAAAGAACCCTGAAAGGGAAAAATAGAGATATTAAAGATAGAAATAGAGCTGTTTCTGAAGATGCAAGCAATTGAGTCGCCGTTAGGCGCCATTATCTCTCCTAAACTCCGATTAACACCAATTATAAAATACATAAGGTAGAAAGCCGTCTGTACACATATGTAATGCAAACATAATGATTCATTTTGATACCTCTCAGTTGTCCTACAGTCACAGGTTAAAAGTCTATGAGGGGAATTTCTTCACAGAGTGTGGTGAGAATGTGGAATGACTGGCCAGCAGAAGTGGTGTATTCGGGTTTGATTTCAACATTTAAGCAAGGTTTGAATAAGTATAAGGATGGGAAGGGTATCGAGAGCCATGGTCAAGGTGCAGGTCAATGATACTAGGCAGAATAATAGTTTGCTACAGGTCTGATGGAACGACAGGCCTGTTTCTGTGCTGTGTTCTCTATGACTCTAGAGATAACAAAACCCAGCATGGAATTTACATGTTAGAGATAAATATTAAATTCTCAAAAAGGTTTGTTCAGTAAGTCTGGTCCATAACCAGCAAACTATGAACTAAATGAGGTGTTGTTATATAAATATTAAAATCAATCAGAATAGATGAAGAAAAGCTCTCTGTGATACAAAAGTTGCACAGCCACTAGAGCAGTAGTATTTATGTTCTGCCACTAAATTAATGACATTTAAGTTTACAATTACTTATAATTAATTAGCTGCTTCAAAACGTTGAATGACAAGAGCACTAAGTTGCGCAGCCCTGCCACTGTTAGAATACAGTAACATCAGCAATATCATTGGGGACTTCACCATGATATTCAGCCTTCCTCAAAACGCCATTCTCACCACATCATAAGATCCATATCCATGTCTTCCATAGCCACATGCGTACTCTTACAGGAACTGCACTTAAGCAATTTTAATACTTTCTCATCTGCAGCTCCATTTCATCCTTCTCCTTTTTTAGTCCTTAATTAAAAACATTATTCTTATTTTCTGGATGGAAGGGTTACAAGCTTAACAATTCAGGTACCTGTACCAGAGAGCCTGGGTGGAAAATCACAATCTCCATTCTACTTAATTGGAATCCCCAATTCTCCTTCCTGTTCTATATTTCATTGAAAGTGAATCATGGTACAATAACATTTGAAGATTCTACTTCTAGTTAAAAGTCCTTGCAGTTTAAATCTTGCTGTGCCTGTTACCTTGGAATGCTCAGGGATAGCCATGAACTGTGCAATATTAGCGAATTAGCTAGATTGGAAAAACATGTTTGTTTCAGAAAGTAATTTAGCTTCATGCTTTTTTTTAGTTCTTGTTTTCTCTAGTGATTAAATTCCAGCATGATGTTAGGTAGCCTAATGAAAGAAAAACTATTTATCTCTGTAATTTAGAACCTTGCCATAACTACTATAATGGACACCACTTATGTTCCTTCTCTTTGTTAAATGTGGGTTGCCAAATACATTTAAATTGAAACAGCTTTTATTAAGTGAAATGCACCATAGCCTGTTTTACAGGACAAAGACATAATAAATGATATTAGAATAAGCACTTAAACATTAACATTGTGCATGAATCATTGTGTATTTCTGTTACTGCTAGCATCTTTCACTGCAAGTTAATAATATGTTCTACAAATTATTCCAAAAGCTATCCAAATTAATAATTTAGAACTACTCAAATGCTTTATTTAAAGACTTCAACTTAAAGCAATAAGCAAAAAGAGGTGAGGAGACTGAGGGACTGAAGCAGGGAAGAGATTGGAGTGGGGGAGTTTGTGATGGAGGGAGGAGAAATAAGGAAGAGGATAAGGAAAAGATCATGAGTGTGCATGCTGAGTTTGCAACAGAGCCTGATCTCCAGTCATCTTGCCAGTGAACCATAGCGTTACTCCTTCAGGACCATCTGGTAGCTAGAGTGCAATAGCTATACCGGATTTTTATAAAATCACACACAGTCATCTTCTATTGAAATAGACATGATCATTACAGCACAGTACAGGCCTTCCAGCCCACAATGTTGTGCCAACCTTATAACTTACTCTATGATCAGTCTAAACCTTCCCTCACACGGAGCCTTCCATTTTTCTATCATCCATGTGCCTTTACAGAAGAGAAGCAAGCTGTTGCTGACTGTGAGGGACTACCTAAGAAAGAATAAGTGAAATATTATTTATTACCATCTCCCCACTACTATGAACCATTTGATTCAGAAATCTTGTTTTGGATGGGCTGTTTTGATGTAACAAAGGATAAACGCTGCATCTGGTATTGTACAGGCTCAGCAAAGGGCAGGAATGTCATAAATTTAGTGAGTGAATTCAACCTTCGGTAACTTGTGAGGTCTACAACAATTGACTGTAAAAGAGGGTAAACAACAGCCAGGCATTGGGAAAATAGTGTTAAGCCTCATCACCTAATTTCCTCACAGTTTCTCTATCTGGCTACTCATTTCTTTTCTCTCTCTCTCTCTCTGAAGGGATACAGATAAAGGGATTCAGTTTAGCAATGATATCTATTGTCATGTCAACAGTCATATTCCAGACTCATATATGAGAATGTCCACTTGCCAGCTCTCTGGGAATAGTACTCCTGTATAAGCCCCTGTTCTATCCGCAGAGGAAAGAAACAAACTAAAAATGTCTTTAGTAAGTGATCATATCGATCAATTTTACTCCCTGATGTAATTAGTGACCATGTTGTTGGCCAGTGAAAGATTTTCCACCAAGATTGCCCTCCCTTAATATAGTATATTATTTATTTTAAATTACTGTTGTTTCCTGTAATTTCCTATGAGCCTCTTTGCTGTACAAAGCTCTGATTAAGTGACGTAGATTCTGTTGTAGAAATTTTTTGAATATTTTGGCTTTTGATTTTTGATATAACTGGAGATTTTTCTTCCTAAAAGGTTCCTGAAAGGGCAATGGTCCCAGCAACTGTAGAAGGTTCCCTGGAGAACAGCTCACTGTCTGAGCTCAATGTGGACTAAATACAAGCTATGTTTCTTTGATTCACTTCTGTGCAATCATTAGACTTCAGTCTTTGACAGATAAGGAAGGTAAGTAAAACATTTTTGTGCAACTCTTTGTCCCAGAAATGTTCACCTTTCATAAGACACAAATTGCTTAGGCTGTCCTGTGCTCATGCAGCGTACCCATCTGAAACTGACCTTCAGTCATTGGGAGTTAAACACTTTGCTTTGTACGATTTCAAAATGTTTTTGTGCGTCATTGCTCAATGTCCTCAGACATATAAAAGCTACTCCCCTGGTCTTTAAGGATAATCAGTGAAAGGATGAATGAAGTTTTGATTTTCTTCCTCACCTGAATATGGAGATAGAAGAGGCAAAAATGTTTATCTCACTCTATACACAGTAGTTCCACTACTTCTCCTTACATCACATTTTGATCAACAGGATTGATCTGTAAGTGGCAATCTGTTAAAACCAAGTCCTACAGAAAGATTATATAATTCAATGTATTCTGATTTTGGATTTTAGCTTCTTGTAGTCTGAATACAGTCTTAAAATAGCTAATAGATATCACATTTTATTTTGGCACACTGAACATTTTCATGCACATACTGTTGGAATGCATCTTATGAATTTCATGGATTCCTTCCTCAAAATCATTGCATTTGTATTGTTTCCCTTCTATGATATGAATACAAGGAAGGAGAATGACAGTATCAAAATGGTGTCAAAGTTGATTTGATGTGGTTGATTCCATAATTCCCTGAAACTAAAATTGAAGATGCCTGGCAGAACTGACAAAGAAAACGTCACCCCTGTAAAAAAAAAGTTGCTGAACTGAGCAAATCAAAGGGAGATTGATTGAATTTGAAGTAATGCAGTTTCGGCTGTAGTCAATAAGATTTTGGCAATCTCAGCTTTGTATTGTTTGCAGCATCTTTGAGGTCCACAAATATGGAAAATGAAACTGCTGTACAAACCAGTTGCTGCCAGGTATAGCTGCATTAAATTGGACAATTGAACTATTACTTGGAAATGAAACAAACAGACCAGGGCAAAATGTAGGACATTGAAGGGGAAGAAGGCCTTCCAGCAACATGTCATACCCACTAGGAATGTGCAGAATTACTCTTCTTTCTTTCAGCAACTGAAATGCATGAAAAATCTGAATTCACGTAAAAATGCCCTGATTGTAATTCGCCAGCTGCTACAGCTACAATTGCAACTCAAAAAAACAAACATTATAGGCTGTCAAGGTAACCGTGACAATGAACGTTTATGTGTTGGATTTCTTCCATGTTAGCGTTGTAAATATTCACTTCATCTGGCAGTTTGCTCTCAATTGTTGTATAAGGGAGATTATTGGTGTCATCTGTTCAATGATTTCCTTTGGATTCCATCTTCTTTTACCAGTCCAACATCACAAGGTTTTGCAGATGTTCTTAACTTTTCCATAGAAGCAGAGGGAATTGAAGCAGGAGCAAACCACTTAGAAGCAGGCCAGAAAGAAGTGATATAGCATCAAAAGATGTAAAACCTTTGTGGGTAGAATTGTGAAACTGAAAAAAATAACGTCCCTGATGAATGTTATAAAAAGGCCTCTGATCAGTAGCCAGGGATGATGGCAGAGCAATGGCTGGAGTTTCTGGGAGTACATTTCTGGCTGACAAGGGAAGACAAAAACAACCTTATCAGCTATGGCTGCCTCATCCTTCCTTTAGAATATTTCTTCTTTGGGACAAATCTATCATGTGCCTTCTGAATTGATCCCAGAAACCCCAGCCATTGCTGTTCTGCTGTCATCCCTGCTAATATGCCCTTGCAATCAACTTTGGCCAGCCCCTCTCCCATGCCTCTGTAATTCCCTTTACTCCACTGTAATACTGATACATCTGATTTTAGCTTCTCCCTCTCCAAGTGCAGGGTGAATTCTATCATATTATGATCACTGCCTTGTAAGGGTTTCTTTACTCATTATGCTCCTAGAAAGAAAAGAAAAACAGATCAGCACAGAAAAAAATGAGCTGAAGGGCCAGTTTCTGTGCTGTAGTGCTCTATAATTCTATGAGTCCTCTTGCCCTGGAACCACCTGCCATTCAGCTGCTCCTCCCTCTACCTTATCGTAGACCTTTTCTTATGTTTCCACTGAAATCTCTGCCTGCTGGCTCTCTCCGATTTTTCAAACATGTTGACCTCCAACTGCTCCCTGTACCGATAAAAGATTAACTGTTTCTCTCTTCACAGAAACTGCCCAAGTATTTGAGTATTTTCACTTATTATTTGATATATTCAGTATCCACATTATATTGATTTTCTAGTATCTGTTAACCCTGCCATCTTAGCCAACAGGTATCCTTTCATCAATATTCCTCAAACTGTTTATCTGCCCGTTAGAAGGCTGTTGTTTAAGAGCATATGCAGCGCAGAAGCTGTCTCTGCATTTCATCCATGACAACGTTGACCAAAATACTTCACTAAATGGAAATAGCTTAGGGATATAATAAGTGCTAATGAATTGCATACATTTTCTTTCTTTGAGCAAAGTGATGCGAGTGTTGTGAATTTGGGAATGCCCTAAGTACCTGCCCCTACCATATTCTACAGAGTATGACATTTGAAGATGCAAACACTGGCCTCGAATGTTCACACTAAATTCCATGTAGTCCTTCAGGGCTTTGTTCCTGGTGTTAACATACAAGACTATCTGCTCACACTTCCTTTTACTCATGTGTGAAAAGATCTCCTGGAAGCCCAATGGAGAAAGAATGTTTATCCTCTGGAGCTTCCACAAGCCTTGGATAAGCCTTACTATAAAACCCACTGATAAGGTGGGGGGGGCGCTGTTGTAGTCTGGCGTACTGACTTCTACCTCGCTGAGGCACAGCGAAAACTCCTCTTATTTACCCCTCAATCATGACCCCACTAAGGAGCACCAGGCCATTGTCTCCCAGACCATCACCAACCTTATCAGCTCTGGAGATCTCCCATCCACTGCCACCAACCTCACAGTTCCTAGACCCCGCACTTCCCATTTCTACCTCATACTCAAGATCCACAAACCTGCCAGTCCAGGTAGACCCATTGTCTCAGCTTGCTCCTGCCCCATCGAACTCATTTCTGCATACCTTGACACGGTTTTACCCCCCTTCGTTCAATCACTTCCCACCTATGTTCGTGACACTTCTCACGCTCTGAATTTTTTCAATGACTTTAAGTTCCCTGGCCACCCACCCCTCACCTTATTTTCACCATGGATGTCCAGTCCCTATATACCTCCATCCCCCACCAGGAAGGTCTCAAAGCTCTCCGCTTCTTTTTGGATTCCAGACCTAACCAGTTCCCCTCCACCACCACTCTCCTCTGTCTAGCAGAATTAGTCCTTACTCTTAATAATTTCTCCTTTGGTTCCTCCCACTTCCTCCAAATTAAATGTGTAGCCATGGGCACCCGTATGAGTCCCAGCTATGCCTGTCTTTTTGTTGGCTTTGTGGAACAGTCCATGTTCCTAGGCTATACTGGTATCCATCCCCCCACTTTTCCTTCACTACATCAACGACTGCATTGGCGCTGCTTCCTGCACGTATGCTGAGCTCATTGACTTCATTAACTTTGCCACCATCTTTCATCCTGCCCTCAAATTTACCTGGTCCATTTCCGACAACTCCCTCCCCTTGTCCATTCGTCCCCACCATCCCTTCCCACTGATCTCCCTCCTGGCGCTTATCCTCGAAGCGGAACAAGTGCTACACTCGCCCTTACACTTCCTCCCTTACCACCATTCAGGGCCCCAGACAGTCCTTCCAGGTGAGGCGACACTTCACCTGTGACTCGGCTGGTGTGATATACTGCGTCCGGTGCTCCTGATGCGGCCTTCTATATATTGGCGAGACCCGACGCAGGCTGGATGACCGTTTCGCTAAACACCTACGCTCTGTTCACCAGAGGAAGCAGGATCTCCCAGTGGCCACACATTTTAATTCCGCATCCCATTCCCATTCTGACATGTCTATCCACGGCCTCCTCTACTGTCAAGATGAAGCCACACTCAGGTTGGAGGAACAACACCTTATTTTCCATCTGGGTAGCCTCCAACCTGATGGCATGAACATTGACTTCTCTAACTTCTGTTAATGCCCCTCCTACCCTTCTTACCCCATCCCTTATTTATTTATTTATTTATTGTTTTCTCTTTTCCCCTCCCTCTTTTTTCCCTCTCTCTTTTTTCTCTCTCTGTCCCTCTCACAATCACTCCTTACCTGCTCTCTATCTTCCTCTGGGCTCCCCTCCCCCTTTCTTTCTCCCTAGGCCTCCCGGCCCATGATCCTCTCCCTTCTCCAGCTCTGTATCCCTTTTGCCAATCAACTTTCCAGCTCCTAGCTTCATCCCTCCTCCTCCTGTCTTCTCCTATCATTTCGGATCTCCCCCTCCCACTTTCAAATCTCTTACTATCTCTTCTTTCGGTTAGTCCTGACGAAGGGTCTCGGCCCGAAACGTCAACTGTACGTCTTCCTATAGATGCTGCCTGGCTGCTGCGTTCACCAGCATTTTGCGTGTGTTGCTTGGATTTCCAGCATCTGCAGATTTCCTCATGTTTGAGCCTTGGATCCTGTTGTTTTCAATTCAGTGTTATTCACAGGCACCGCAAACCACTTACTGATGAGGAGCAGCTCACTCTAAAGAGTGCCATCTGACTTTCGGTGGTGCTATCCACCTAGTACATTGACTTCCATGGAAGTGTCAAACAAATGTACTAGATGGTAACTCTCTTAGATGCCAGGATCATTATCATTTAGTCACCAGAACTAAGCTGGGTGTGAGGAGTTGTTGGGTAGTGCCCATATTAATTGAAAAGAGATGTTGTTTACAGAGAGAGAGGTGAGTGCCTGGAATGCACCGCCTGGGTGACGATAGAGGCAGAAACACTAGAAACTTTTAAGAGACATTCGAATCTGTTGAAAATGGAAGGATATGGACACTGTGTGGGCAGAAGAGATTAGTTTAGTTAACCATTTAATGATTAATTTAATTGGTTCAGCACAACATTGATTGCCAAAGGGTGTGTTCCTGTTCTGTACTGTTCTACATTCCATGTTCTTGCTACTAGACCTTGAAACCCTATGCTGAGCACTTTCAATCTTGTCCTCTCATGATTCAATGAAATAGAGAAGGAAACATTGCCAGGCATGTTAAATAGCACAAGAGGTGGTCTGGCTGCACACAAGTTAACAGCAGGTTTAGGCACAGCTAGCGTGCACTGAGTGAATAACAATAGCTTCATCAAGTGAGCAGGGAGGGAGATGCAAAGCTGTGTCCTATGTCTCATAGAAACCTACTCACAGCTTCTAATGGGTTGCCACTGGCAGGCAAGAGAAGGGTCAGTTTCTTACGCTTTTTGCAGGTGACAAGAAGATATCAGCAATTTCAGCCTGTTGACTCTACATAGGAACATAGAAAAACTACAGCACAATACAGGCCCTTTGGCCCACAATGCCGTGCCGAACATGTACTACCTGATGTGTTAAACAGGATAATATTTCAGCAGATCAGTGCCCTCCAGCCGTTTGTTCCTCACTGAACTGCAGCAGAACACAGCACCTCAAATTGACCACATTGTTGTGTTTTAGGAATAACAAGTGGGTGTACGTAACTGCTGTGTTGTCTCTGTGCTGTGCTTCAAAATGTATTGTGTGCCATTAACTTGGAGCAGCAAGGGAGCCAGATGGGATCCTTGGGGTCAAAGATCTCGAGAAGGCTTGGCCAGCAATTATGTGTTACTGCTCTGTAGCTATCTAGTCCTATTTATTTCTTCAAGTTCCGTCTTCATCTAAGTCTATGGGATCAGCAGACTAAGTTGACCATTCCCCTGTTGCTGAGCACTCTCAGGGTATAGCTGGACATGGTTCCGACGGGAAAAGGATTCTCAGTCTGATCTTCCAACATGCTGAAGTCAAGACAGAGAGTAGCTCACATATTAGAGTCAGAGTCCACCATAAACACAGCCTGAACATTGCTGGAAGACATTGTAAAAGGATTTATGCAGCAAAGCCAAAGGTGTCAAGGGTCTGCAGGTTATCCTGATCTAAATGATATTCAATGTGGGTTATACAGGTGCAGCTAATTACGCTGCATGGCACAATGGCATAGTGATTAGCGCAATTGCTTTACAGCACTGGCATCACCATTTGTGGTTTGATTCCCAATCACTGTCTGTAAGAATTTTATACGTTCTTCCTGTGACCTCACAGGATTCCTCTGGGCGCCCTGGATTACATCCACAGTTAGGGTTAGTGAGCTGTGGGCATGCTGTATTGGTGCTGGACGTGTGGCGAGACTTCCGAGCTGCCCAGCATAATCCTCAGACTGTGTTGGTTGTTGATGCAGAATGACACATTTCACTGTATGCTTTGGTATTTCAATGTACATGGAGCAAACTCTAATCTCTAATCTCTAATGGACACATCCAGTGTAAATCGCCAGGACTTCCAGTATATTTTAAACAAGTTCAAGAGACCTTTACTGTAGATCTTTCTCTTTATATGAACAGGGCCTGCTGTCTTGGCTGAAGGAGCTTTAGAGGCAGGTGGCTGTCAAAGCTTCTGAGGAACCTTTCAAACAAGTCCAGCAGAGGTGTCCTCAGTGTCCTTACAATATTACACTCTCAGTCAAAATCATTCTAGCAGATTATCAGGTCACTGGCATTTTTGTGCCCAGGAGAACTTTCTGTGTAAAACTGGCATGTCCTACGCTACAATAGGATTTGCACTTCACAAGTACTTGAGTCAGTTTTCTGGCGGAGAAAGATATTGTGTTCTCTTAGACTGGGCTCCTTTCTTCAGATTTGTCAGCGTCAGTTACTTAATTGGCTGTTATGCATTTTAGGATGCCTGAATATTGGTTTAGCCTGCTTGCAGTAAATTAGCAAGATATTCCAAGTTTCACCACAGAAAGTGATAAATGTGTGCCTGTCAACATCTCACACTGTGAGTCGATAAAACAACTTGCTTCTGTTGAAAGGCCTGTTATGTAAAGCCTCTTTTATCATTTCAAGTGTCTTAAATTTTTAAAATACTTAAAACCTAGTTTCAGATTGTAACAGTTTGTGTTTGTATTCTGGATACATTAAGGTCATATACAGTATGCTAATCAAGTTGCTTGGATTTCCTGCATATGCAGATTTTGTCTTGTTTATGCTAATCATTAAACAGACTGTGAAGTTATATGAATGTTTTGGACCAGGAGAAAATAAGTAACAGGTTAGAGTTATAGAAAAGTACAGCACAGAAACAAGCCCTTTGGCCCATCTAGCCTGTGATGAACCATTGAAAAGGCCTACTCCTAAGCAACCTAAGTAGCAGTTATCAGGAAACAGTCATGACTTGCATCCTTGGATGTGCAGCCTGTGACAGTGATCTCTCACAGGGGCAGCTTTCTTTAGATTTGCCATAAGCAAATAGAACAGTACAGCACAGGGCAGGCTAGTTGGCTCACAAGCTTGTGCTGACCTTGATGCCAATAAAATGTCCTCCTCATGCATGTCATCCATATCCCTCCATTCCCTTCACATTCGTGTGTCTATATAAAATCCTCTTAAACACCAAAAAGACTACCTGATTCCCTGCTAGCCTATTCCAGGCATCAACCACTCTCTGCGTAAAAACCTTGCCCCTCACATCACCTTTAAAATGCCCCCTCTAACCTGAACAGCATGACCTCTAGAGCTAGGAAGTTCTACACTGGAGAAAAGATTATCACTGTCTACTCCGTCATCTTTATCCATATTTTGCTCAGGTTTTCCTTTGTAACACAGTTAGCACTGATTCCTCTCAGTTACAACTTGCTAAACCTACTGTGGGACTTCTTTGGACTTCTGTAAAGTCTTCATTTGATTCCAACAGCAAGGCTGTTCTCAAATCTTCATTTCTGAAGCTTTAGTTCTGAGATACAAAACCAAACCCAAAAGTTCGTAAGTTGAATGTTATGCTGTCACTGAATACCTACATCTGTGAATCATAAATGCCAGGGATAAATTGTCATTGTCTTCTGCTCAGGAAGGTGAACCTTGGCTTCTTGTTTACGTATAATAGGACTTTGAAGGTTATTTTTATTGTGCAATAAGTCACACAATATACATGCATGGAATCAAAGCATGCAATTAAGCTCATCAGATCACTAGAAGAAACTATACCTCACTACCTGTACTAAGCTTTAAGACAACAGATGGTAATTTTTAAAACAAACCACATTTATTCTATACCAATCTTATTCACTCCTGTCTTACATTCAACACATGAAAGCCTACTGGAAAGGATACTGAATAATCAGATCGTGTAGCACAAATATCCTGTTACAAATTGAAACTGACCAAAATCGGTCATTGAAATCACCTTAGCCAACACTGATTTATTTGCAGACATTAGTCCACATTTTCCATGTGAGTCAATTCAATCTGAGAATAAGTCTGACACTCCAAAGTGGAAAATAACTAGATACCCATGACGTTGGAACTCTGCCTATTTTACATCACTCATTGGGAGAAGAAGGTAGCATTAGAGGAATTCAACCCGAGGAAAGTTCACAGAAGCACTAATTTGAAGGTGGAGGCGGCTTGGATGCTAATTCTTGGAATTGGGGCCTGCAAGGAAGCCATTCATAAACACATGAATGTAAAGTGGACATTTAACACAAAATTATAATCCATTTTTAATATGACTGTCAGCTTTATCATAGTATGGAACTTAAACTTCCTTATCACTCACATCAGAAACCACCTTTTATCTGTAGCACAAAACAAATTGACAACGGTGTCATTTTACAAATGATGAAAGAAATGTTACTCTTTAGACAAGTTTCTGTGCAGAGTATTGTTCACTTTTGGAGTATTCATAACAGTCATAAAAGGCAGCTCAAGTTTTGAAGTCTTTTATTTTGCAGTGAACAACATGCTGCTGTGTTATGTGCCATTCAATGCATTTGTTGCTTGAACAGAGGTTTTCATTGTTCTCTGGATGAAGCGTGAGATTGAGATTCTTTGCTGAACTGGAATAAAAACCAAATTCAAGCAGGAATAAAGGAAGAAAAGAACAAAGACTTTTCTTCATGTACTACAGTTTCACTGCCTAGCTTTATCAGATGGCAGATGATAATATCTTGTCTTTAAGGACAGGACAACATTAACAAAATTGCAGATAAGAAGAAAGTTCAAGTCATTATTATATCACATTGTTGTACCCAATGAAGCAAAGCTGATATTTTAAATATCAGATAACACATAACGAAGTTTTTAAATGGTCAAAATACCATGAACTTTCATCACTAATGATAGAGCTAAGGCCCACAACAATGGGTAAACCTGCACTGAGACCACAATCAATCATTGAATGGATGCCAGAGGGGACAAACAGACACTTTAATGAAAATTGCTGGAACTGTAATAGCCTAATAATGATTGTGCCAGAACAGTTGGATTCTTTAAATTACAAAGTGTATCCAAGTTGTACAAGTGACTTACTTGGCAATACGTGTATCCCTTTTGTGGCACTCTCTGATATTCATAGATGTTGGTGAGGTCATGGAAATTTAAAGCTCCAAGTTTCAATAAAACTTGTGACTTGCTCAGAAAATATTTCCTAATTCTATTTCTTCCCTATTTTAAAAATATACAAGTGAATCTTAAAAATCTGGGAAAGTCCAATATTATTTCTGGGCTAGCTTCAGGTCCACCTACAAAAAAATCTTTATAACATAAGCTTTTGTGTCAAAAGCCGAAGGAATAAGTTTACTGAGAGGGGAGAAAATCTGCAGATGCTGGAAATCCAAGCAATTCCAGTCCTGCCGAAGGGTTTCGGCCCAAAACATCAACTGTACTTTTCTCCATAGATGCTGCCTGCCCTGCTGAGTTTCTCTAGCCTTTTGTGTGTGTGTTTCTGAGAAGAGAATGGAGAACTACAGTATTTACGCTAAAAATTAGGCTGACAACTGACGATACTCTGGCATCAGGACATTATCACCATTGGCTCATTGGTGGTACAGTATTCCGAGTCACCAGGTTTTGGTCTGGGCACCTTTTTCAGATACTGTAGCTCCAGAAAGATATTAGAGAACCAGTATGAAATACATTGTCATCAATTCCAATTATAGTGGTGTGGAGGAGGGACCTCTTAAACCTTGGCTAAAGCTTATTTAAGAGAAGTTTTCTGAATATTAAAAACACCTACTGAAAAAATATGAAATGGCTTCATCATGTTTCCTCCAGAAATTGGCCAAACATTCTGTTGTGTGGAATTTCCATCTTTATTCTGTCAGGAGCTGTGGGCTTCAGAGGCAAGACTAGCATTTGCCACTCATACAGTAAACATGTGAAAGTATACAGATGCTGGAAATCCAAAGCAACACACACAAAATGCTGAAGGAGCTCAGCAAGTCAGGCAGCATCTATGAAAATGAATAGACTGCCAATGTTTCGGGCCGAGGCTCTTCTTCAGGAATGAGAAGGAAAGGGGAAAGATGCCAGAATTGAAAAAGAGGGAGAGGGGAAGGAGGGCAGCTAGAAGGTGATAGGTGAAGCACGTTGGATGGGAAAGGTCAAAGGCTGGAGATAAAAGAATCTGATATTGAAGAGAGTGAACAGTAGGAGAAAGAGGAGGCGGTGGGGGCCCGGGGGAAGTAATGCACAAGTGAGAGAGGTAAAATATCAGAGTGGGGAATAGAGGAAGATGGTAGGGTGGATAAAGTTTGGTTACCGGAAGATGAAATCGATATTCATGCAATCAGGTTGGAGGCTACCCAGACGGATTATAAACTTCTGCTCCTCCACCCCAAGGAGAGCACAAGATAAGGCCATTGACTGACTTGAGGAGATGTCCACTCATGTCAACTTGAGGAGATGTTGAACCACTACAATCCATGTAGAAAATTAGTGAATGCATCAAATGAATAAATACTGTAATGATGCAGAATATTGATTTATGATCAGCATAGAAATATAATGGACAAAAAGAAAAGATATACTGCTGTAAGCACCCAGCACCTTGAAGAATGCTAGCAGTTGAAAGTCGTACTTCCACCAATTAACTTTCACTGTTCTCCAACCTAAATTAGTCAAGTCTCTCGTGCTCTCATAAAGCTAACAAACCACCAGACATAGAGTGACCTCCACAAACCAAAGAGTACTTGTATTAAAAGACCTCTTAACCTTTAAATGAATGGTATGGAGGATATATGGGCAAAGTTTAGAGAGTAGGTTACTTAATGATCTTATCAACAAATGAATTGTTCACAGAGAATTATTGCAGGAAAACTACAAATCTAGACCCTCACGTAGATCAAAAAAAGAATGCAACAACGTAATAAGTCTATATATATTTGATATTCTTTATACTCGGCTCATTTTTTGGATAGCCATTTCCATGGGGAATCGTAATGGAAAGTTCACAAAATTTGAAGAAATTTTAATGAATTATTGAAAAGCTGAGATATCCTGATGTGGTCCTTGGGGAAAGAAGTGTATTTAAAATTGAGCTGTGATTTCATTTTTCTTGACTTCCTTTACATTTCCCTTGAGGGGGGTGTAATGTGGAATAATATCAACAATGAATTTATTAATCTTTAGCAGATGCAGAAGAGTCTTGTACTGACACATTCATGCTTTCATTGTTAGCAAGGTGCAGCATGGTTTAAATGTACTTAGGTTATCATGGCTATAAAATAATTCATCATTAACAATGAGATTCAGTACTATTTGCACTGTTAGACACGAATGTACGTGGCAATTAGCTCCAAATTGCCTAATGATGCTACTGGTTTATGAATGGAGGTGAAAATGGCACCAGCTGATAAAGCCATTCCTTCCTGGCATAAATCCAAAAATTCATGTGGATCATATTCTTTATTTTTATGTATCTTTTTGTTCATTTCAAAATAGATGTAACAACCTATAAGAGTTATAAGGAAAGATTAAATAGGTTAGGATTGTATTCCTTAGAAAGTAGACAATCGAGAGGAGAGTTGATCAAGGTATACAAAGTTATGAGGGGTATAGATAGGGTAAATGCAAGCAGGCTTTTTCCACTGAGGTTGGGTGGGACTACAACCAGAGATCATGGGTTAAGGGTGAAAGATGAGAAGTTTAAGAGGAACTTGAGGGGAAATTTCTTCACTCAGAGGGTCATGAGATTGTGGAATGAGCTGCCAGGCATGCAGAGCTATGGTCCCGATGCAGGTCAATGGGAGTAGGCAATTTAAATGGTTTATGGTTTTGGCACTCAGTAGATGGGGCAAAGGGCCTATTCTGCGCTGTACTTCTCAGTTACTCTAGGACTCCATAACCTGGGGCAGTAATAAGTGAATCATTTCTATCATCATAATAAATCAAAGAAACAAAGAAGCTCAGCTGTATTAAACAACTACAGGTATATCTCAATAACTACTCCCAGTGCTAGCCTTCACATGCATGTATAAAGAGCAGAAAGGAAGTTGCATATTGTAAAGAATTAGGTAATAGAGAGAAAACTTTGAGTCCGTTCAGTTATGGAATTTCTATTAGTGAATAATGACAAGCCTATCAGAATCAATTGTATCTAACAGTAACTTCTGGCGCACACAAATGAGAATTCAAAAGCTGCCGTTCCATTGGGAATGCAATTATAAACTTATCTTATTCAGTCAATAGAATAGGTCAACTGACAAAAACCTCAAACATTGACAGAAAACTATGACTGCCAAAACCTTCAAAAATATGATATCTTATTATATAAGAAAAAGTTATCCCATAACCATCTATCTGCCTCTGGGGTAAAAAAGGTTATTTTATGTCTGATGTTTAATTCTCTTAAATAATTATTTTCAAATTTTATAATGTTGAATATACAAAGTAATTTAGGTCTATTTTTGATACTTTAGCTGCCATCAAATCTACTGAATATGTTTCAGGGTCAGTTAACAAATGGAAATACTGACTTCATTTCTTGATGCCTGTGTATTTGCATGTATTTCAATGTATTCGCATCTTCTTTTGTTTGAAGACATTACTTTGCGGGGCACCAACAACCCTCAAAAGCCATGAGTGATAGCAACAGGTATCAGAAAAAGAAATCTGTGGAATAGATATCTATGAATATTTGAGGACATCTTTCTTTGTCAGTCAAGAGGATTATTCTTTACTAATTACTGTATTACCAGGGAACTCCTTTTTTTTCATTTCTTTCCTTCTTTCTGTCTTTCTCTTTCTCACCTCCATCCTGCAAGCTAAATATAAACAGTAGACTATTGTCTCATTCCACTTGCTCCTTATATTTCCTTTGGTACAAGTTGCCAAGTTATATTCACTTCAGAATCAGGTTTACTATCACCAGCATGTGTCACAAAATTTGTTAACTTAGCAGCAGCAGTTCAATGTGCTACATGATATAGAAGATTTTAAAAATCAAACAATCAATCAATCAATCAATCAATTACAGTATACCTATATTGAATAGATTAAAAATCATGCAAAAACAGAAATAATATATATTAATAAAGTGAGATAGTGTTCATGGATTCAATGTCCATTTAGGAATCGGATGGCAGAGGGAAAGAAACTGTTCCTGAATTGCTGAGTGTGTCCCTTCAGGCTTCTGTACATCTGCCTGATGGTAACAGTGAGAAAAGGGCATGCCCTAGGTGCTGGGGGTTATTAATAATGCCTTTCTGAGACACTGCTCCTTGAAGATGTCCTGTGTACTTTGTAGAGTACTTCACCTTAGTGCTCAGGGATCAAAATAAAAACTAATTTCAATCTTTAAAATAAGCATTGCATTTCAGAAATATTTATTAAATAAATAATGAAACACATTTATATATAAATATCTCAAATATTTCCATTTAATAAACACGTCTCTGTTTGTTATATCATTGTATGTATTGATGGCACAAATAGAAGTGTCAGTATTTAATGAGCAAAGTCAAAAAGGGGATACTTTTGTATATAATTAAAATGGTAAATTGAATCAGCTTTCTGTTCTGTAGCACTCCCAGCTTGGATTCTCATTAATACCACCTTTTTGCTTTCTCCTTAAGATAGATGCATCTTTGCTCTGTACCACTTCTTAAACTTCTTAAACTTCTTAAACTTTACCATTTGAAACTGTTCAAGATCTAAAAGCCAATATTAACATATCATTTGATAAGTCATAAACAAGAACAACTTGCTTCTAATCACCTCCCCTGATCAGACAAATTCAGGCAGATGTACCCCATTTGGATAACAGAATGATCAATGACTGGAAATGATTGTCAAGAGAAAATAGCTTGTAGAACAACATGCCTTCATTAAAGAAACATATGAATGAAGTAAGAGGAGTAAGTAGTATTCCAGAAATCTGGGATTAAGTGCCCTGACCTTGTGATGCCCCGTCTAAAATTGGGAACGCATGATGTTGGAATTTAAAGGCGTAAAATTGCTTTTAGATTTGGTCTTAGCATCAATGCGAAGTTTACATCTGTGTATGTTAGTAGTACTGCAGTCCATAGTACCACTAATCTCACATTCCACTGGTCTCCAATGTTGGTCCACAGTCTTGCAAAATACCTGCACGCTTCCAGATGCCATTTAGTGGCTCTGACTAAAATGCATCAGGTATCTTTGCCCTGCCTCACTTTGTATGAAATATCATATATCAAAACTGTACTACTTTTATAAGTATAAAAGAAAGGATGGAAAGGTAATAATTTAAACCACATAGTTTTTCCCTTTCCATAGACATGAGACAAGCTGCAACAATTCTTGAGAAACTTCAAGCAATGATAGGCTTAGTTATAGAGTCATAGTGTAGTATAGTATAGAAATCATGGTGGTGAGGGCTGTGCCATCAAGGGATTGGGGTGCATTACTCCAAAAATTATCTCCAATTCAATGGCTGGTTAAGAGGCTTTAGCCTTGCTCCTCCAGTTAGACTTATATCCAGTTAAGAACACTCTCACTTTGGCCAGACCAACAATGTTTAGGGAATGTGAGAGGTATTAGACAGACAATCTCTGAGTCACGTATCAGACATGTTCATAGTTGTAAAACAATGGAGGCTTTCATGAGATAATAACCTTGTTGAGATACTGTGCAGCAAAAGTGCATAGAAGCAGGTCATTTGGCCCATCATGTCTATGCCAACCATGATGTTCTATCTGTAGCAATCCAATTTCCATGCACTTATTCCATAGACCTCTATATCTTGCTAATTCAGATATCTCTGAAATGTTGCTACTGTTTCTGCCTCCATCACCTCCTTTGGCAGCTCATTCCGGGTACCAAATACCCTTTATGTGAAAAATGTACCCCTCAAAAATTCCTCAGACGTCCTTTAAGTCTCCTCCCTCTCACTTTAAACCTTCAGTTTTAGACTCCCTAATATGGGAAACAGGTTTTTGGCTATCTACTCTATTCACGTCTCTCATAATTTTGTAATACATCTATCATGTCACCTGCAAACACAACGAAATCTGCAGATGCTGGAAATTCAAGCAACACACATAAAAAATGTTGGTGAACGCAGCAGGCCAGGCAGCATCTATAGGAAGAAATACAGTCGAAGTTTCGGGCTGAGACCCTTTGTCAGGACTAAATGAAAGAAGAGCTAGTAAGAGATTTGAAAGTGGGAGGGGAAGGGGAAGATCTGAAATGATAGGAGAAGACAGGAGGGGGAGGGATGGAGCTAAGAGCTGGAAAGTTGATTGGCAAAAGGGATATGAGGCTGGAGAAGGGAGAGGATCATGGGACAGGAGGCCTAGGGAGAAAGAAAGGGGGAGGGGAGCCCATAGGATGGGCAAGGGGTATAGTTGGAGGGATAGAGGGAGAAAAAAGAGAGAGAGAAAAAAAATAATAAATAAATTTCCATTCTGATATGTCTATCCACGGCCTCCTCTACTGTCAAGATGAAGTCACAC
Organism: Mobula birostris; assembly: GCF_030028105.1. Lineage (NCBI taxonomy): Eukaryota > Metazoa > Chordata > Chondrichthyes > Myliobatiformes > Myliobatidae > Mobula > Mobula birostris. The sequence continues at coordinate 76,033,447 of NC_092373.1, read as the reverse complement.
TCAGGTTAGAGGAACAACACCTTATATTCCGTCTGGGTAGCCTCCAACCTGATGGCATGAACATTGACTTCTCTAACTTCCGTTAATTCCCCACCTCCCCTTCGTACCCCATCCCTTATTTATTCATTTATTTATTTATTTATTCTCTCCCTTTCATGTCACCTGTCTGCCTTCTTTGTGCCAGGAAAAACAGACCCAGCCTATCCAATCTCTCTTTCTAACTCAAGCCCTCCAATCCAAGCAACATTCTTTCTGCACTCTCCCCAACTTATCAGGTCTTTCCTGTAGGTGCGATAACTTGAACTGTATTAGACGCTCCAAGAGCTGCCTAACTAATGTTTTATGAAATTTTAATATTCTTTCCCAACTCTTATATTCAATGCTTTAGCTGATGAAGGTAAGAATGCTGTGCACCTTCCTCATCACCCTGTCTATATGTGTTGCCACTTTTGAGGAATTATGTATTTGTAACTTTAGGTGTCACAATACCGAGGGTCTTGCTATTCAGTGTATACATCTTACCCTGGGTTTGACCTCCAAAAATCCGTCACTCTGAACGTAGTTGAGTTAAATTCCAGAATCAAAATCAGTTTAGATAAAAGCAAGTTGTTTTGTTACAGTGTTAGATATAATAATTACTATATGTTACAAATTAAATTAGCATTCCAAATACAAATCACAAGCATATTCATGTGTTCATGGACCATTCAGAAATCAGATGACGGGGCGGAATAAATTGTTCCTAAAACACTGAGTGTGAAGCTTCAGGCTCCTGTACCTCCACCCTGATGGCAGTAAAGTGAAGGAGGGATGAGCCAGATGGTGAGGGTCTTCAATGATGGAAGCTACCTTCTTGACGCACTGTCTCTAGAACAAGTCCTTGATAGAGAGGAGGGCTGTGAATGCAATGGAACTGGCTGAGTCTACAGCCCTCTGCAGCCTCTTGTAATCCTCTACATTGGAGGCTCCATACCATGCATCTGTAGAAATTTAGAAGAGTCTTTCGTGACAAATCAAATCTCCTCAAGCTCCTAATGAGTTAGAGCCACTGGTGGGCCTTCTTTGAGATAGCTTCAATGTGTTGGGCCCAGGATAGATCCTTTGAGATGTCAACAGGCATGACTTTGAAGCTGCACACCCCTTTCCAGTGCTGACTCCTCGCTGATATTCTCCTTGGTGGGAGACAACACTACCCGACTTCCACTTCCTGAAGTCCACAATCAGTTCCTTGGTCTTGCTGACATTGTGTGCAAGGTTGTTGTTTTGCTGTTGTCTAACTGCTCCAAAGAGTGGAGGTTACCATGCCTATCTTTAAGGGAACCTTCTCTATATAGCTACCCTTTCACTCTCAGTAAATGTATAGAATTGTTTACGATTCTCCTTCTTCTTACCTGACAGGTCTATCTCATAGCTCCTTTTTCCCCTTATTTCCTTATGTGGATTTTGATATCTCTTATATCCTTCAAGGGACTTTCTTGATCCCAGATACCAACATTTGATTATGCTTTCTTCATTTTTCTTAATTAGATCCTCAATATTTGTCCACAACTAAGTTCTCTATTCTTGCCAATCTTGCATGACCTGGGCCCTGACCTTTACATGTCTCACTTTCAAAAGCCTCCCACTTGTCAGACACACCATTACTTGCAAACATCCTCTCCAAATCAATTTTTGAGAGATGCCATTGAAATTAGCCTTCCCAAATTCAACATTTTAATTTAAGGATCAGTTCTAAACTATTCCTTGAAACTAATAGAATCATGGTGACTGGACCCACAGTGCTCTCACAATGTGGCATCAACCATTGTCCCAGTTTCATTTCCAAAGAGGAGGTCAGTTGCAACTATTTCTCTTGTCGAGCCATTGACATGCAGTATTGCTTCAGAAAGCTTTCCTGGTCGCACTTAACAAATTCAGTGCAATCTAATCCCTTAGCACTAAGGCACTCCCTGTCAATAACAAGGAAGTTAAAGTCACCTACCAACACAACTCAATTAATCTTACATCTATATGTGATTTCTCTACATATATATTCCTCTGTTTTTTGTTGTTCTACAGCACAATCCCACCAAAGTTATTCCCATGTTTAATTTTGAGCTCCACCCATATAGCTTCTCTGGGATTCCTCCTGGATAGTGCTAAGATATTCCCCCTAATCAATATTGTAGCTCCATGCTCTCTCTCTTCCATGTCAGTCATGCCAAAAGCATTGGCACTCTGGAACATTGAGCTGCCAATTCTACCCATTCCTCAAGTATGTTTCCATAATATTTATCATATCACAATCCCATGTGTTGTTCTATGTTCTAAGTTCAACTGCCTTATTTGTAAGGCTCCTTGCATTAAAGTAATTGAGGTCTAGTCTTTCACCCTTCCGTGTTTCCTGTCGTACCACGCCTGGCTTGCCTGTCAGACTTGCTTGCTTTAACCTCAATACTTGCTTCAACTTTTTTCATATGTTGTTCTACTACTTTGGATCCCAATCCCTGCCAGACTAATTTAAACCATCCAGAACTAACAAACTCCCCAAAAGAATATTTGTCACCCTCCAGATCAGATAAAACCCATTTTTCTCATACAATTCACCTCTAACCTATGGTCCAAGTAGCTGAAGCCTTCCTGTCTGCATCAGCTCTTCAACCACATAGTTATTCACCTTATTATCCTATTCCTACCATTACCCGTATATGACACAGGAAGTAATCCAAAGTTTAAGACCCTAGATGTCCTGTTCTTTAACCTTCTGCCATACCCACTTTGCAGGACCTCATCTCTCATCTTGTCTCTGCCTGTGTCGATTGCACCAGTATGGATCATGACCTCTGTCTTCTCGCCCTCTCCTCAGAATGTCTTGTGCCTGCTCAAGGATGTCCTTGACCCTGGCGTCAGGCAGGCAAGACAGAATTCTGCAGTCTTGCGCACAGCCATAAAAACACGAATCAGTGTCCCTGACTATGGATTCCCCTATAACTAGCCTTGGCTCTGACCTACCCTGCTGTAAACAGAACCAACTGTGTTGCGATCACACTGACAGTATCCAAAAACTGTATGCTTGCTAGGGAGGCTGTTCCAGGCTGTCCACCCATGGGGAATTCCTGCATTGCCTGTACTGTCTGGCTAGAATTGGAATGCAATCACCTCCCTGAAACTTCCTGTCTCCTGTCTCTTCCTCAGTGAGTTGAATAGCCTCTCCAACCAATCTATGCAATCTGAGAAGAGCTGCAGCTGGACGCACATCTCTGCACACGTAACCGTCAAGGATATTTGACCTCGCCCTGATCTCCTACATCCCTCATGATGTCAGTATTTCCATCCTATCTCAGCAGGAAGAGCCTGAACAGTGGTCTGAAATGAACAGTTCATATTTACTAAATTTCCACAACCAAGAATACTTTACCCTGCATTGCTTGTTCGTTTTTTCTTTTGTGTGTACAAGACTCTTCTGCCTCATAGTAAGTATTCATTATAAAATAAATTCATTTCTTCAGAACAAGTGAATAAAAATGCTGTATCTAATTACAAGGAAATGTACAATTATACCGATACGTGAAGGTTCTTCCAACAGTGAGATTTACTTTTCTTGTGATAAAGAGTAAGAGAAAAGCTTTGCCTTTAATCATTGCTGTGCATTTGTCACACTGTAGTATTCAACGTTAGGCAGGCTTGGATTTGGGACTATTGCCATGCAATTTCACAGATTGTTTCTTGTACAGCTGTAATACTGAATACTAGATTCATGGGAAATAAACACTTACGAAAAGGCAATACAATTTTTAGCAATTATATGCTCTTCTGGATGCAGAAGGGACTGGCTCCTGTTCAGAGCTAATTTCCCATCACCAAGTTTGTAGTAAAGCATTCATTTTGAATGTACTTTTAATAATTTATATAAGGGTTGTGTACATTAGCTTTTGACCCCGTCTGCTCTAATAAAAATCATCAACAAATAAACCAAAGCATTACATCACTAACATAAATCGTTAAATTATCCATAATTGACCGGTCTGGAGGCTGAGTCACAATGGATTGCTCTCTATGCGAAGCTACATTTCCAATTAGGAATTTGTAGACCTGCAGCCAGAAGTTTTCCCACTATTAAAATGGGGACTTGTGAAAAGGCTGCATCACTCTCTGGTATGGTGGGGGGCTACTGCACAGGACCGAAAGAAGCTGCAGCAGGTTGTAAATTTCGTCAGCTCCATCTTGGGTACTAGCCTACAAAGTACCCCGGACATCTTCAAGGAGCGGTGTCTCAGAAAGGCAGCGTCCATTATTAAGTACTTCCAGCGCCCAGGGCATGCCCTTTCCTCATTGTTACCATCAGGTAGGAGGTGCAGAAGCCTGAAGGCACCTACTCAGCGATTCAGGAACAGCTTCTTCCCCTCTGTCATCCAATTCCTAAATGGACATTGAACCCATGATCATTACCTCACTATTTTAATATATATTATTTCTGTTTTATGCACAACTTTTAGTCTATTCAATATACATATACTGTAATTTATTTACTTAATTATTATCATAATTTTTTTTATTCTTCTTCTATATTACCTAACACATTGAACTGCTGCTGCTAAGTTAACAAATTTCACGACACATGGTGGTGAGAATAAACCTGATTCTGATTCTGATTCTGAAATATGACTTCGGGTGTATGTCGTCCTATAATGTCCACAAAGGGAAGAGCCAATCTCATAAACAGCTTGAAACATCATTTAAATGACATACATCCTGTGGCCACTTTATTAGGTGTTCCTGTATAGCTCATCGTTAATGCAGATATCCAATCAGCCAATCATGTGGCAGCAACTCAGTGCTTAAAAGCATGCAGACATGGTCAAGAGGTTCAGTTGTTGTTCAGACCATGCATCAGAACTGGGAAGAAATGTGATCTAAGTGACTTTGACCATGGAATGATTATTGATACCGGACAAGGTGGTTTGTGTATCTCAGAAATTACTGACTTCCTTGGATTTTCATGCACAACGGTCTCTAGAGTTTTCAGAGAATGGTGCAGAAAAAACAAAACATCTAGTGAATGGCAGTTCTGTGGGCAAAAACGCCTTGTTGATGAAAGAGGTCAGAGCAGAATAGCCAGACTGGTTCAGGCTGACAGCAAGGTGATGGTAACTCAAATAGCCATGCATTACGGCAGTAGCATGCACCAGAGCGTCTCTGAGCACACAATACGTTGTACCGAAGTGGATGGGCTACAGCAGCAGAAGAAAATGAACATACATTCAGTAGCCACTTTATAAGGTATAGGAAGTACATAATAAAGTGTCTCTGAGTGTATATTCACGGCTCATATATAACCAGGGCCCATTTCTTTACCATTTAAACATGATGAATAACTTAATCTCCTTGTGGATTTAAATAGTGCAGTAGGGTAGTAGGTCTAGGACAAGGGCACCTTATCCCTGTTATGGCACCAGGAAGGTGGGTGTGTGGGAAATGGAGGAGATGCAGGTGAAGGCAGCATCAAAGGTAGTGGAAAGGAAATCCTGTTTTTAAAAAGGAGGACTTCTCTATTCTGGAATGGAAAGCTTCATCCCGAGAACAGATGCAGCAGAGACAAAGGAACTGTGAAAAGGGAATAGCAATTTTTTACAAGTGACAGGGTTGGAAGAGGTATAGTCGAGATAACTGTGAAAGACAGTAGTGGATGTCAGTGGAAAGTTTGTTTCCTGTGATGGAGGCAGAGAGATTGAGAAAGGAATGAGAAGTATCAGAAATGGACCATTATATTTCAAGATAAGGTGGAGGCAAAGTTGATGTAATCTGCAAGCTCAATATGGGTGCAGAAAGTGGCACCAATGCAGCTGTCAATGTAACAGAGGAGAACTGGGGAGTGTTACTAGCGTGGTTACCAGTTTGGAACATAGACTGTTCCATGTAGCTAATGAAAAGCAGGCATAACTAGGGCCCATGCAAGTGCCCATGGTGTCAACTTTAGTTTTGAGAAAATGGGAGAAGTCAAAAGAGAAATTATTGAGGGTGAGAACCAGATCTGCCAGGAGGAAGGTGGTGTTGAAGGGGAACTGGTTAGTTCTGTTGTCTAGAAAGAAGCAGATTGCTTTAAGGTCTTACTGATGCATGATTGAAGTGTATAGGGACAGGACGTTCATAGTGAAAATAATGTGATCCAGGCTAGGGAACTGAAAGTTATTGAAGTGATGGAGAGTATGTGAAGTGCCATGGAGGTAGATGGGAAGGGTCAGAACTGGGGGTGGGGGGGGGATCAAAACAGAGTCAAGGTATGTAGACACATTCAGAGGAGCAGGTGCTGGCAGAAACAACAGGTCTACAGGGACAGTTGGGTTGGTGGATCTTGGCTAGGAGAAAGAAACACGCAGAAACAATGGGTTTGGTGACAGTGGATGGGAGATTACCAGAGTTGATGAGTTGATGAGGTTGGTGATAGTGTGGGAATATTTGAGCAATTCACATAAAATTAGTGGTATGTCTATCATCTAGACTAGACTTCACATAACATTTTCTCTGGAAAATAGCACTTCCACTAAACTGCAGTTTTCGCAATCATTACCCATTTAAAATAAGTGAGTTAACAAGAATGAAATCTTCAAGGATCATTGCTTTGAAGTGTCATGACTCATTATCGGCAGTACAAGTATTAGTTGGCTGTGATAATAAAATGTGATGACATCTTTTATAGAAGAATGTTGGAGCACATTTAAATTCCTTGATGATGTTACTATAATGGAAGGTGTTATACATTGTAACTTCCATTACCTACCTATCTTGTTTCCAGAAACCTAATCCTGTTCAGAAGAGATTCATAATAGTATAATGAATACAATCTACTTATTCTGCATGATGTAGTGTGATAATGATTCACATCAAGCAGAATATCAGGTGGCACATACAGTACTACTGCTATGATAACCATAACATCTGTAATAGACGTTGCATAGAAGATCCTCTATTAAATAGGAACCAACCTCACAAAACTCAGGATTGCTTAATCATAACCTATTTAAAATAAATAAGTGAGCATTTGTATTAAAATAGCACTGAAAGGAGTTTTGTTTGAATGCTTAATTACTGAAGAATCAGATAAAGTCCAGGTGCAAAAGATAATCTGGAGAAAAAATAACTTGGCATGTCAGAGGTGAGAAACAGATATCGAATACTGTGAGTCATTACCTACTGAATAAGTTGTGAGAAGACACAAGGCGCTTAGATGCTAATCAAATTGCAAAATATGGCAAATGCTGGAAATCCAAAATGAATACAAAAAGTGTTGAAAATACTCAGTAGCTGAGCGCACTGTGGAAAGCGAAATATAGTTAACCTTGTAGGCCAAGGAAATTTTCCATCGTGTAGGATAGAAGCAAAGGAAGTAAATTAAAAGTGGTGGTCATTTCACAGAGATCAAGGATAGCCAGAAGTAATGATAGCAATGGAAGCAACTATGGAGGAGACGTGGCTATGAAAGAGAAAAGAGATGGCTGGTGAACAGCATTGTAAATGGTCTAGCACACATGAGTAAAAGGATTTTTCGATTTCCTGCCAATGAAAGAAGAAATTTTTGAGCACCACCAGGTTTTGTCAGTGAAAAGAAAAAGGAAAAAAATAGATGAGAAAAAGAGAAGATTTCTTAGAAGCTTTGAATGGAAAGTTGATCTATTGGAGGATATGGATTTGAGATTTACGTCTGACTCATGGCTTTGTCCACGCTCCTTACTTCCATTCTTACACTCATTTCACAGCTCCTCCCTGGCTTGCTATATGTTTCCAATGTGCTTTTATTATTTCACTATCTGCAATTTACACAACTAAAAATCCATGTGCTTGAAGTTCATTGGTATCTCCAATGTCCTTCATCTGTGTCTTCCAGGGTCTCTGATGGAGGTCACAGAGCCAGCGCACTACAGTGTAGTACTCTAGGTGTTTGCAAAAGACACTTACAGCATAATTCCAGTACCTGCCAGCCCACTGTAAATAGAACCGGAGGGGTATGGTGAAGGTGAAAGGAATTAGATTAATTTGGCACCATGTTGGGCATCATGAGCCAAAAGGTCTGTTCCTCTCTGTGTTGTTCTTCTTCCTAAGTTCTGACAACTACTTCTCCATAAGAATGAATCACCCAGACCACTGATCACTGCCTCCTTTGTATCACCAGTGGCCTGGTGGTCATGAGTCGGGCAGAGTTGCACTCACCGGTTAACTTGGATAACAAAATTTCCTTTGTGACACTGGAAACAAGGAGGTTTTCAGACAGAGTAATCACTCCTTACAATAGATCCAGTTCTAACATTCACTGGAAATGGAAAGGAAAATTGTGTGGCTTTAACAGCTGGTCAATCTGTTTTACGTCCGAAAACATTGGTATGCTGCATCTGCAGTTTGGTCAGACGTGTACTTCAGGGTCAAAGCTACACATTCAATTAAATGTAGCACCTCTAGTCACGAATGCACATGACTGGAGGCTTCGATTGGAGCCATATTTCTGTGTAGCACATTTATTATGTTTATTGTGGAAACTAGTCACACGAGTGGAGGCGTGGTCAAAGCAAAGGGAATAAGCTACGTATTTTTGCTTATTTCAGGGCAGTTTGTAGCTTGGGACTGGCGGATGGCATATCTTTTGCTAACTGCTGAGATAATGCTCAATAATGCTGAATTGTAAGTTTGCTATTCACTAATAGAAGATTTGAATTTTGGAGCAATAATTGGTGCTGTGGGCCCATCATGCAAGTATTGCAATCTGCAGGCAAGCACCAATTGTTTTGTTTTGGCGTTGGTTTAGTTGTGTCACTACAGCTTCATTTACAGATACACATGGATCGGAATAGCAATTTTCTTTAACCAAAACAAGCAAACAAGCAAGGCGATTCCCTGATACTTTCACTTCATTTAAAAAAGATCACTTTTGTAATTAATTTCCTTTATGATTAGATGTTGAAGTTTCTAATTTAATAGCTTTATATGTGGAACACAATCTTCTTGGCTTAAAACCAGTTTGATGGAAAAGAATACCAAGAAGATAAGATGAATGTATCAGATTAGGATGTCAAACGGTTATTCAATCAGTAACATGTTGCTGTTTGAGTGGATGTGCAAAATTTGCCACCACATTTCTTACAACAGTCACTGCACTTCATAAGTATTCCATTAGCTGCACCACTCGTTGGTCTGACCCTGAGGCTGTGAAGTACTTTGTTTAATACAATACTGTTGATTAATGTTCATCATGTTAAAAATATCTAAACTTGAAGTGAATAAAATCTAGTTGTCATTCAGTTCCATAGAAATTAAATTAAAATGAGCTCATGCTCCTGCATTTTCTTTGTTTTAAAGCCGTCACAATGATGATGCACTAAACTGTCATTAAGTGTTTCTATCAGCTGCGCTCAAGGACTCAAATCAACTTGTCAAGTTGTTTCCTATTTTATTTATTAGACAAATGAACTCAACCGTTCACTGTGATTAATCTGCGACTGCAATTTTCAGCTCAGGGATTTTTGCTCTCTGGAGAGTTCACAAAGCAGCAGGAATAATCAGGCATTTTAAAAATACTGGCCTGAACTTCTGGCGATGCATTACTCTCCTCAGTCTTTGTAGGCTTCCTGAATCAGAATCTGTTCCCAATCCCTGTCACAGATGCCTGCGTAAAAAATGCAGTTTAACATCAGTGTCAAGAATTCTCAGACAGACTCTTCCATCTATGACCATTTCACCACTGATTCCTATTGACACCTCTCCCACATTCAGTTCATGGTGCCCCTGGTTTACTCATTTCTACCCAATTCAATGAAGCACCTCACTTCTCCCTGCCACATGAATGGTTTATTATTAGTTCCTTTTCTTTTCAGAAACAAATTTTAATTTATCTGGCTCAAACTTTGTGCAACACCTTGATAGTCTTTACAGCATTAATTATGATACCAATGGACATAGGATCAAGAGGAGGCATTCCTCTCTCAAACCTGTGTTCTTGTTCAACAAGTTAAAGGGATGTAGCCCCCTGGTAAGCCTTAGGCTCAGCTCGCTTTCGTCTAGGGGAAGCAGCCTTCGGCCTAGTTCTTATTTTGTTCCTTTACTATCCGCATAGTCAAAGTAAGAGTTATAAAGTGTAATCATTTTATCGCATACGGTGTATTGTCTGTTATCTGGTGGGGTGGGGTACATCACACAGCATCCACACAAACTTGATTACCCGCCAAACTGGGTAATCAGTTTGTGTGGATGCTGTGTGATGTACCCCACCCCACCAGATAACAGACAATACACCGTATGCGATAAAATGATTACACTTTATAACTCTTACTTTGACTATGCGGATAGTAAAGGAACAAAATAAGAACTGTTGAACTGTTTTTAAAAAAAGAAAAAGGCGCCATTATTATTAACCAGTTCATGCACACATCATTGGAGCTCTTACAGAACCGGGTCCCCCTTCCTCCAGTCGATGCCCTCCAAAATCCACCGACCCACGAATGGGACCACCCTCGGTGATCAACCAAACGCTCTACTCGAGTCTGTCCGTGTCTCCTCTCCTCACCGAAGACCCTGGGCCTCGGACTCCCGCTCGGGGTCCATTCCGTCGCCCAGCTTACAGCATCGTGTCTCCTCTCTCTGTCCCCAACCACCTTCTGCCCAAACCCGGTGAAAACAATAAGTCACAGACACACAAGAAAGAATAACATCTATCCCAATTGGTTAGCAAATGAATACAATTCTCGTTATCAGTAACTATAACCCAAACAAGCTGCTAAAGCGAGAACCGCTATCTCAGCAGTTAACATCACAGAGAAGTCATTTTATTTTTAACATAACAAAGAAGCCATTTTATTATCCTGAGCAATAACATAAAAGAAGAAACCCCTTACAGGGAGAGCACTGAATGTACTTTATAGTAGTTTTTTTTCAATTGACTCCAATGGCTAACTGTGGTTCCAGGCTCATTAACCTTGTGAAGCAGCCAGTCTAGTTGGGGAGAGGCCAAGGTAACTCATCTTCCTTTCTGTGGTTCCCTTCTGTGTATCTGCTTTTGGTCTTTGCTCAGCATCCCCCAGCATCACAGCTGCTGAAAAGCATTAAATCTCAGCATTTAGAATCTCTTCCAATCTAACTGATCTGAAATAATATTCAACATTGTGCTGATTTTTAACTAATCCCTCACCTGCTGTCTGTACACTGCCATCATACTTTATATGACCTTTATCAGACTTATACCACAGAAGGTGCAAGTTTTCTTTCTGAAGAAAGGAAGAATTTGTATTGTTGGAGATAAGAAGAACGAATGTGGATATAAATGAAACATATGTGCTCCTCACAGGATGACTGTGGAGAGGATGTTTCCTCCTGTGGGAGAATATAGAGCTGGGGGACACTGTTTAAAAGTAAAAACTGCCTCTTTATGGCACAAATGAGAAGATTTTCTTTTTCTGAGAGAAGATCATAAGTCCTTGAAACTCTTGTTCTCAATGAACAGTAGGAAGCAGAGTCTTTAAAAAAAATTATGGCAGTGGTAGATTATTTGTTGATAAACAAAGAGGTGAAAGGTTACCAGTGGTAGACTGGGGTGCGGAGATGAGATTGCATTAAGATTAGCCATAACGGAGTCAGAGCGGAAACACTGACACAGAGAAATGCATATATCATACATCAGGAACACTGTTGGTACAAGTATAAAAATTCTCTTCTTTTGGAAGTGGGGATTTGGTTTGGTGCATGTGGAGATAGTATATACACACACACATTGGCTTTCTGTATTTTTTTGAATTGATTTTAAAGTTCGCTTACTTGTTTTTAAAGCTCTCAATGATCTGGGGCAGGAGTACATCGCAGAATCACTTTCATTTTATAATCCTGCTCAAGCTCTCAGATCTAATTTTGATGGTCTGTTAAATTTAAACAATCTCCCTCAAAAGAACTGCACTCCTAAACTGTGGAATTCAATACCTAAAAGTATAAGGAATGAAAACTCAATCTGCACTTTTAAATACCAGCTCAAAATCTATTAATTTAACCTTGATTTTAATGAACAACTTTTTGCCTTTTATTTTCATATTTGCACTTTATCCCATTGTAAAGTATTGTGAACTACCTCGTTAATATGAAACAATTTATTTTATAAATAATAACACAGTATATATAAATGCACTTGTGAAGTAAATAGGGTAAGACGGAACAAAGGATTCATGCCATTTGCTCCTGTCTATTTTCCACACTATTTCCAGAACTTAGTGTGGTCCTGTCAACAGCACAGGCGAATCTGAGAATAAGTTCTCAATGTCACTGAAAGACAGTCAACTGCCTTTCTGCACCAGCATGGAAACTTGGAGGAAAAACAAACTCTGCAGTAAGTGATTACTGAAGTTGGATTATTTTTTGGTTAAGTCTGATATTTTCACAGTAACATGGACCTCAGACAAAAGCTCTGTGTTGGTTTATTACTGTTTAAATTGTCACAGCTTACTGAAATGTTAATCAGTGCCAGTCACTGGGAAAGAATTTTTTTGTGCCTTATCTTTTCCAAGCAGCAAGTATTATACAGGTCAATTTATTCATTGTGTAACAACAGTGCCAGCAAAACTAATTGCCATACTTTGTGTTTACTTGGCGATTGAAAGTGAGGCAGATTCTACAGTTCAAATGCTGACAAGCTGAGTTAACATGTATTTGCAAATGTCACTGAGACTAGGTGTATCTGTCCACCTTGAAGGAGCTGGTATTATTGATAGAAATATGGTCCTTATCAATGAACAAAATCTTGCAAATCAATCAAAACTTTCTATTTCAGATACAAATTTCTTGTGTTGTGCTGTTTTTAAATTTTACTGTCGTTTAAGGCATTTTTATAAAACAGAGAATGAAGCATTTTCATTGTCAAACTGGTCTAATTGGATTAGCTACTTATTTTCTTTAAGGAGACTTATTCAAATGTCTCTGAATCATTAATAACATTTAAAGGAACAATTGCCATTATATAAACCATATTTTGTAAAATTGCAGAGTGATTTGCATTAAGTATAACAGTACCTCGGCTCCAGTGGCTTGGTAATATGCTCTTGAGGATCTGGACATTTTCCCAGATCTTAACACCTAGGATCCACATAAATAACTTCCTAATAGGTTGGTAGTCAGGCTAGATTGAATAATTTTTCTTCCATGGTAGCGTAGTAGTTAGCACAACACTTACAACTCAGGGCATCGGAGTTCAGAGTTCAACTCCAGTGTCCATTGTAAGAAAGTTTATATGTTCTTCCTGTGTGCACGTGGGTTTCCTCCAGGTGCTCTAGTTTCCTCCCACAGTCCAAAGACGTACTGGTTAGTAGGTTAATTGGTGTTTGTAAATTATCCTGTCAGTAGGCTAGGGTAAAATAGATGGGTTTCTGGGCAGCACGGTCCTTGGGGCCAGAAGTGTCGGTTCCACACTGTATCTCTAAATGAGTAAATAGCTTTCGTTCAATTCATGTCATTCCCCTAACTCTGCCTTTGTCCTTCCTGGAAAAAGTGGTCTGAGTATTAGAAGACAATACTCCGATTCCCAAACGGACGTTGAACCCTTGGATATTACCTCACTTTTTTAATATATAGTTTTTCTGTTTTTTGCACCATTTTTAAACTATTCAATATATGTCTACTGTAATTGATTTACTTATTTATTATTACTATTATTTTATCTTGTTGGGTTTTTTTTTCTTTGTTTTCTTCTTCTGCATCATGTATTGCATTGAACTGCTGCTGCTAAGTTAACAAATTTCATGTCACATGCCGGTGACAATAAACCTGATTCTGATTCTGAATTCTGTTCAGTGAAGCCTCCAGAAATGGCCGATCTCATATCACGGCATATCATGTGTGTGTGTATGTGTCTGTGTGTGTGTGTGTGTGTGTGTGTGTGTGTGTGTGTTTGTGTGTGCACGCGAGCAGATTGATAGTCTGACTGACAAAGTGCTTCTCTGAAGGACTGTCAATTTTTTCAGACTGCAAGCATTTGAAGTATAAATGAAGCGTTGTGATATCTATAGAAATACATTTACAACTTTAAAAAGACTGCTACAACTTGTTCCTTAAAAGGCAAGCTTCAGATTACCTTAAGGTCTCTGAGAGCTGTACCATAATTATGTGGGTTACTGCCTATCTTGCACCATCCATGTTAGAACCTGAGGGTACTCTTTCCGGCAGCCTGATGGTATACCAGTCTGGAAACGGGATCAGCTCAGTGTCCACAATGCATCTGCTGTGGTGTGAAAACTATTGCTGCAAGTCCAACTTTCATAACAGAATGAGCAGGTGAATATTATAGGAGTTTAAGAGTTAATGAATTTCAGGATTGTCATTATGTATTAATGTTTTTCAATGTCAGTAAATGCATTTATTTGTCACTTCAATTTACAAATAGGGTGAATTGTGTTCTTATATATTGGGATAAGATGTGGCACGTGGCCAAGTAGTTAGGGCATTGGACTAGCAATCTGAAGGTCGTGGGTTCGAGCCTCGGTCGAGGCAGAGTGTGTGTCCTTGAGCAAGGCACTTAACCACACATTGCTCCAGTCTACCCAGCTGAGAATCGGTACCAACAAAATGCTGGGGGTTAATCTCATGATAGACTGGTGTCCTGTGCAGGGGGGAGTCTCGTACTCTCAGTCGCTTCACGCCACGGAAACCGGCATAAGCACCGGCCTGATGGGCCACAAGGCTCGTGACAGACTTTAATCTTTAACTATGGGATAAGAGTGCACCATGATGCTGATATTCATCACTCCTGGAATCTAGCATGGGTATTCTTATTACTTCTTTCTGTTAAAGATGCACTGAATTTGATGTTGCCATTTAGAAAAGGACTTGAACAGTGGTGAGAATAGATAAGGCTTGAATTGCTTCTGTACCTGAAATTCAGCTTGTAATACATTGAATTGTTCTGACAGTAAAATGTGGTGACCTTGAATTTACTAATTGATTAACCCAAAAGCAAATTGATGAAGGTAGAACAGTGCAGCACGCACAAAATGATGGAGGAACTCGGCAGGCCAGGGAGCATCTTTGGAAAAGAGTCCTGTTGAAGGGTCTCAGACCAAAACATCCACTGCACTTTTTGCCATAGATGCTGCCTGGCCTGCTGAGTTCCTCCAGCATTTTGTGTGTGTTGCTTGGATTTCCAGCATCTGCAGATTTTCTATTGTTTGCGGATGGTAGAACAGTGGATGTGGTGTGTATGGTTTTAGTAAGGCATTCAGCAAAGTTCCATAAGGTAAGCTCAAGCAGAAAGTCAAGAGGCATGGGATCCAGGGAAACTGAGCTGTGTGAATTCAGAAACGCAAACACGAGGAAATCTGCAGATGCTGGAATTTCAAGCAACACACTTAAAAGTTGCTGGTGAATGCAGCAGGCCAGGCAGCATCTCTAGGAAGAGGTACAGTTGATGTTTCGGGCCGAGACCCTCCGTCAGGACTAACTGAAAGAAGAGCTAGTAAGAGATGTGAAAGTGGGAGGGGGAGGAGGAGATCCAAAATGATAGGAGAAGACAGGAGGGGGCAGGATGGAGCCAAGAGCTGGACAGTTGATTGGCAAAAGGGATATGAGAGGATCATGGGATAGGAGGCCTAGGGAGAAAGAAAGGGGGAGGGGGAACCCAGAGGATGGGCAAGGGGTATAGTGAGAGGGAAAGGGGGAGAAAAATGCTAATGCCCCACCTCCCCCTCGTACCCCATCCGTTATTTATTTATTTATATACAAACATTCTTTTTCTCCCTCCATCCCTCTCACTATACCCCTTGCCCATCCTCTGGGTTTTCCCTCCTCCCCCTTTTCTTTCTCCCTAGGCCTCCTATCCCATGATTCTCTCATATCCCTTTTGCCAATCAACTGTCCAGCTCTTGGCTCCATCCCTCCCCCTCCTGTCTTCTCCTATCATTTTGGATCTCCCCCTCCCCCTCCCACTTTCAAATCTCTTACTAGCTCTTCTTTCAGTTAGTCCTGATGAAGGGTCTCGGCCCGAAACGTCAACTGTACCTCTTCCTAGAGATGCCGCTTGGCCTGCTGCGTTCACCAGCAACTTTTATGTGTGTTGTATGAATTCAGAATTTGCATGCCCACAGAAGGCGAGAGTACACGGAGAATATTCTGCCTGGAGGTTCTGCAGAGATCTATTCTGGGACCCCTGCTCTTTGCAGTTTTTATAAATGTCTTGGATGAGGAAGTGGAAGAGTGGGTTAGTAACTTTGCAGATGGCATGAAGGTTGGTGAGGTGGATAATGTAGAAAGCTATCATAAGTTACAACAGGATATTGACAGGATGCAGAGCTGAGAAATGGCAGATGGAGTTCAGTCTGGAGAAGTGTGAAGTGATACACTTTGAAAGGTCAAATATTTTGGCTGAATACAAAGTTAACTGCACGATTCTTAGCAGTATTGGAGGAGTAGAGCAGCCTTGGGGTCCATATCCACACAGACCTTAAGGTTACTGCACAAGTTGGTAGTGTGATTTAGATGGTGTATGGAGTGTTTAGCTTCATTAGTAGGGAGATTGATTTCAAGAGCCACAAAGTAATGTTTCAGCTTTATAAAATCAGACTACACTTGGAGTATTGCGCCAGTACCGGTTGCCTCATTATAGGAAGGATGAGGAAGTTTTAGAGAGGGTGTGGAGGAGATTTACCAGAATGCTGCGTGGATTAGAGCATATATCATAAGAGAAAAGGTTGGCCAAGCTGGTGCTTTCTCTTTGGACCAAAGGAGGGTGAGGGACGACTTGGTAGAAGTGAATAAAACAGCAAGAGGCATTGACAGAGTGGACAGCCAGCACCTTTTACCCAGGGCGTAAATGGCTAATACAAGAGGTGATCGAAAGACAGTATAGGGAGGATATCAGAAGTTGGTTTCTTACACAGTGAGAGGTGTGTGCATGGAACACACTGTCAGGGGTGGTGGTTAAGGCAGGTACATTAAAGACATTTAAGAGAATCTTAGATTGGCACATGTAAGAAGGAAATATGGGGGGAAGCATTAGATTGTTCTTGGAGTAGATTAATGGGTTAGCACAACATCGTGGGCTGAAGGGTCTGTACTGTTCTATGTTCTAATTGAATGCAATTATTAATCAGGGTTCTGTGCAATTGGTGGATAAGTAACTAAACATTACATATTTCTGGTTAAGTTCCTATTCTCACCACACAGCATTTCCAAACTCAGTTGCCTTCCCTGCTTGCCTGTTTGCCCTCCTGCCTTCCTTACCAGGAATCCATCTTCTCTGCATTTTACTGTTTGGAATTGTTTCCATCATGCTGCAAAACTCTTCCCTGCTGTCAAGAGTTAATTGTTGGGAAATTGACGGCAGTAAATGCAGGCTCTTAAACAACTCAAACATTTAGGACACTGTAGTGATTGGGTGATAAGGATATATCTTCACTCAAAGGTGGAAATGCAAAAGAGGCACTCAAATCATTTTTCTCCTTTTACTTCCAATGGCTGAGCATCAATAATGTCCATAAGATTTTGAGCTAATCAAGAGAAATAGTTCTTTGAACAATACAAGCACTCAAGTCTTCCGTCTTTCATAGCTGCCAATGAAAGTAGCTTTATGTGAATTGATTAATGACTCTGTAGGAATGCCACCAATAACAAGACAGATGCAGAGTTGTTAAGGGAAGGTCACATTTAATCAGTTTAATTGCATTTTTTGAGGAGATAACAAGGAAGATGATATATTTAATGCTATCCACATGAATTCAATAAGGCATGCATGACAGGCTACTTAAAACAAATATAAAGCTCATGGGATCAAAGGGAAATAGGCAAGCCATATCCCTACTGGCTCAGGGGTAGAAAAAAAAAGAACAATGTCTAAGCACTTGTTTTTGTGTATGGAAGGCTGTAATCTATGCAATTCAGGAGCTCAGTGCTCTGTCCTTGCTTTTAGAATACACACTCAGTGCCCATGTTATTAGGTATTGGAGTGGAACCCGGTGTGGCTTCAGATGCTCTTCGGCACATCACTGTGGTAACGTGAGTTTATCTGAGTTACTGTCACCTTCCTGTCAGCTTGAACCAGTCTGGCCAGTCTCCCCTGAACTCTCTCATTAATATAGCATTTTCACCCACAGAGCTGCCACTCACTGGATTTATTTTTCCACACTATTCTCTGTAAATCCTAGAGACGGTTCTGGGTAAAAATCCCAGGAAATCAGTTTCTCAGCTATTCAAACCACCCTGTCTGGCACCAACTGTTATTCCATAGTCCAAATCACACTTGGATCACATTTCTTCCCCATTCTGATGTTTGGTCTGAACAACGACTGAACCTCTTGACCATGTCTGTATGCTTTTATGCATTGAGTTGCTGCCAAATGATTGGCCAATTAGATATTTGCAGGTGGACAGGTATACCTAATAAAGTGGCCACAGAGTATATATATTAATGATTTGAACTTATATCCAGTATGCACTATATTAAATTTTGCCCATGATACAAGAATTGGCTAGGTAGTTGACAGTGTGGAGAAAACCTTTAGAAAGTTTTTCCATTAACAATGCTTTGACTTATCTTAGACTGGTTATTTCGTGAAATTCATTCTTTTATTCAATGTAAACATCTGATCTGATGATGAGGCAGCACAATGGTGTGCTGCTCATTCACCGCTTCAAGGACCTTAGTTTTAAATGTTCTTCAAGAATTTACCTATATTTTGGAAAAACTTCTAAATAAATTGCACATGGAACAAAAAAAAACAGAAAATTGTGGGATCATAATACTTCTCTTCATTAATGACTGTAATATTTGAAAGTCAATAGCCTGTTTGATTTTGGAGACTGGAGGGAGAAACAGTCTAGGCTACATAAAAATGTATGTATGTTTTAAAGAAGCTTAAATCGTGCTATTAATCATGCCTGTGGAATGTTACTCCTGAAACAACTTAAGCAGAGTTCTGATGAAATTAGTTTGTGGAACCTCATGCAAGAACAGGTGGGTGTGGATTTGACAGGAGGCCAGAGACTCCAGAACAGGGGGTGGGTCAGAAGTTCCAGCCCAATGTAGCAGATGCTCAATTTTTCAGAATCTACAACTTCTGCAAAATGGATATCTAGTTGTAACTTTATTCCTCTCACTTGTTAAAGAAAGACTAAATTTATGAAAGCATCACTTAATCGAACGTGAGTTAAAAACTTGTTTAGTTTTCGTTCAGTATCAATAGTACACCTAAACATTTCTTTTTTGGAATTTGAGATGACATTCAAAGATGCAAAGTGCATTTATTATCAAAGAACGTATAAGTTATACAACTTGAGATTTGTTTGCTTACAGGCTGTCTGGAATTGATTAAGGTTTACTAACTCAAGCATGATCCAACATGATACATTAACAAGGAATCATTTTGAGTAATATAACAAATGAGGCAAAAGTCTGGCTTTTTTTTTAAATGAGAAGATGCCATAGGAATATTTTAAAGAATCTTAATGTAATTTATCATGCCTGTGGAGAGTTTCACCTTAGACAATGACCACTTTTTCATCAGCGTCCCTTAATGTAGTGTAGTTCATTCATCTAAAACGGAGCTTTGATGCCATCCCATACAAATTAAAAGGTGTTGTTTTTTTCTGTAACATTTTGACTGGAAATCTGAATTCTTAATATGATAGCATTTTTATTTTCAGTGCCAGAATAATTGTTGGTAGCAGTCACCAAACAAAAAACCTGAAGAGTGGTGATATCATCTAATATCACTCCTCCCAATAGATGATGTAAATGCAATCAGCAGACATTGGAAATCCAAGCTGCACACACAAAATGTTGAAGGAATTCAACAGGCCAGGCAGCATCTGTGGAAAAGAGTACAGTTGACTTTTTAGTCTGAGACCCTTCATCAGAGTATAGATGACCTGGCTGAGGAAGAGGAAGAGGGGTTAGTAAGTTTGCAGATGACATGAAGGTTGGTGGTTTTGTGCATGCTATAAAAGGCTGTCATAGGTTTTGCCCAGGCCTGTGCCCTGGAGAGTGAAGACTTTCCAGGCGCAGATCCATGGTCTTGCAAGACTAACGGATGCCTTTACTTTAGGTTACAACGGGACAACGATGGTACAGATCTGGGCTGAGAATTGGTAAATGGAGTTCAATCCAGAAATGCATGAAGTTATTCACTTTGAAAATTCAAATCTGAAGGCAGAATACAGGGTTAATGTCAGGATTCTTAGCAGAGTGGAGGAATAGAAGGATCTTGCGGTCCACGTCCATAGATTCATCAAAAATGGAAGGCTATGTGTGAGGAAGGGGTTAGAATGATCTTAGAGTAAAGCGTTGGTCCGTACTGTCCCTATACTGTTCTATCTTGTATGTGCTCTGTCTCCATCTCCACCATACCACATTGTGCTTGCTAATGCCTCAACGAGATATCCCAACTATTTTTGCCCATAGTGAGTATTCTACTGCCCTTCAAGGAGAGGCTTTCCAGTTCCAGAGTTACTCAGGATCATAATCTGAGGTCATAAGCAGCCTTCAACACTGGAGCCATGTGGTCTATCACTAACCATGCTGGAGTCATGAGGTAACACATCTAGAACAACTGGCTAATGCCAGAATCTGGAAGACCAGCATTAAGAGGTGATCAGCTCCCTTTCTGATTTGTTTTTCGACGCTTACTTGTGACAGATTTTATCTTTCCGTTACAGCAAATCAGAAGCTGTGAAGCATAGTGAGGGAGGGAAGGTAAGAGTGACTGCTTGTGAATGACAATGTAGTGATCGAGTTTGTGGATGCTAGTATCACATTCCTTGAAAGATGAGCCATTCCAAGTTGCCTCATTGCTTCCTCTTCCTTCTCAGTTGCTCATCTCAAATCTGGTGGTAAGATAAGTCTCATCACCAGGGCAATGTGTCCTCATTCAATAAGCCTCAAAGACTCTTGACTCCTGCTCTTCAAAACCTTGACGATCTAAAGGAAATGTTGCTGTAGCATATTAATGATCTGCACTAGCACATACTGTAGGGCAACATGGTTTTAGAACATAGAATAGTACAGCACAGTACAGGCCCTTTGGCCCACATTGTTGTGCCAACCCTCAAACCCTGCCTCCCATATAACCATCCCACCTTAAATTCTTCCATATACTTGTCTAGTAGTCTCTTAAATTTCACTAGTGTACCTGCCTCCACCACGGACTCAGGCAGTGCATTCCACACACCAACCACTCTCTGAGTAAAAAACCTTCCTCTAATATCCCCCTTGAACTTCCCACCCCTTACCTTAAAGCCATGTCCCCTTGTATTGAGCAGTGGTGCCCTGGGGAAGAGGTGCTGGCTATCCACTCTATCTATTCCTCTTAATATCTTGTATACCCCTATCATGTCTCCTCTCATCGTCCTTCTCTCCAAAGAGTAAAGCCCTAGCTCCCTTTATCTCTGATCATAATGCATACTCTCTAAACCAGGCAGCATCCTGGTAATTCTCCTTTGTACTCTTTCCAATGCTTCCACATCCTTCCTATAGTGAGACGACCAGAACTGGACACAGCACTCCAAGTGTGGCATAACCAGAGTTTTATAGAGAGGCATCATTGCTTCGCGAATCTTAAACTCTATCCCTCGACTTATGAAAGCTAACACCCCATAAGATTTCTTAACTACCCTATCCACCTGTGAGGCAAATTTCAGGGATCTGTGGACATGTACCCCCAGATCCCTCTGCTCCTCCACACTACCAAGTATCCTGCCATTTACTTTTTACTCTGCCTTGGAGTTTGTCCTTCCAAAGTGTACCACCACACACTTCTCCGGGTTGAACTCCATCTGCCACTTCTCAGACCACTTCTGCATCCTGTCAATGTCTCTCTGCTATCTTTGACAATCCTCTACACTATCTACAACACCACCAACCTTTGTGTCGTCTGCAAACTTGCCAACCCACCCTTCTACCCCCACATCCAGGTCATTAATAAAAATCATGAAAAGTGGAGGTCCCAGAACAGATCCTTGTGGGACACGACTAGTCACAACCCTCTAATCTGAATGTACTCCCTCCACCACAACCCTCTGCCTTCTGCAGGCAAGCCAATTCTGAATCCACCTGGCCAAACTTCCCTGGATCTCATGCCTTCTGACTTTCTGAATAAGCCTACCATGTTTTCTTTGCATAAGCACATATGAGGTCTGTAGTGTACCAGCAGCAGAGAGTTCCTTTGATCAATAGCCTCCTTTTGATTTTCCTTGATGGTGCAAATTGTACCTGATAGTGCGGACTGCTCCAAAATGAAGGCTTCATACTATATGTACAATCTGAGTGCAACTAGTTTGTGAAGAAGAAGCTTTGAAGTCAGTAAAATATCCTTCAGCCTGCCATACTACTCCTGGAGTTTTGAAACTCAAAACTTTAAATGCATGTAGAATTGTCTGCACAGCCAGGAGATATCAAACAGCGATTAACCTATACAATTGATTCCGTTAAAGAACACTGGTGGGAGAACTGTCAACTGGCTCTATTGCTGCATTAGGTGTGTCCAGTAGTGTGAAGATAAGAAATTATGTGAGCTAAAAATTTGTGTTCGAAAATGGCAGCTATTGTTTCCTGGCAGCAATTTGAAGCATTTACATTTTGTTAATAATTTCCAACCACATATTTGGCTGCTTCCTTTATTATTTAGCTTTGATGAAAGTGAAGATTATAACTAATGGTTTTTGGGTGATTTGGTAGCAACTGAATGACTTTCATTTTACACGTGGTCCAATGACCTTGGAAAACCTAACACTGGAAGATAAATTGTCAGATACCACAGAAGTTTACAATATAAATATATGTTAAGGAATTAGCCTAAACAAAAAGAGATTTTCACATTTAATAAAGTGCTCACTTACTAAATTTTGTTTAAAGCTGTTGTCAAAATGTCATCTCCGGAGACAGACTTGCATTTGATCTATATTTGACAAACCTATTACAATTTTTTGAGGAAATTACAAGTAGGCTAGACAAGGGAGATGCAGTGGATGTTGTATATTTGGATTTTCAGAAGGCCTTCGACAAGGTGCCACACATGAGGCTACTGAACAAGATAAGAGCCCATGGAATTACGGGAAAGTTACATACGTGGATAGAGCGTTGGCTGATTGGCAGGAAATAGAGAGTGGGAATAAAGGGATCCTATACTGGTTGGCTGCCGGTTACCAGTGGTGTTCCACAGGGGTCCGTGTTGGGGCTGTTTTTTTTTACATTGTACATCAACAATTTGGATTATGGAATAGATGGCTTTGTGGCTAAGTTTGCTGACGATAGGAAGGTAGGTGGAGGGGCCGGTAGTGCTGAGGAAATGGAGAGTCTGCAGAGAGACTTAGATAGATAGAAGAATGGGCAAAGAAGTGGCAAATGAAATACAATGTTGGAAAGTGTATGGTTATGCACTTTGGCAGAAGAAATAAACAGGCAGACTATTATTTAAATAGGGAAAGAATTCAAAGTTCTGAGATGCAATGGGACTTGGGAGTCCTCGTACAGGATACCCTTAAGGTTAACCTCCAGGTTGAGTTGGTGGTGAAGAAGGCGAATGCAATGTTGGCATTCATTTCTAGAGGAATAGAGTATAGGAGCAGGGATGTGATGTTGAGGCTCTATAAGGCACTGGTGAGACCTCACTTGGAGTACTGTGGGCAGTTTTGGTCTCCTTATTTAAGAAAGGATGTGCTGACATTGGAGAGGGTACAGAGAAGATTCACTAGAATGATTCCGGGAATGAGAGGGTTAACGTATGAGGAATGTTTGTCCGCCCTTGGACTGTATTCTTTGAAGTTTAGAAGAATGAGGGGAGACCTCATAGAAACATTTTGAATGTTGAAAGGCATGGTCAGAGTGGATGTGGCAAAGTTGTTTCCCATGATGAGGGAGTCTAGTACGAGAGAGCATGACTTGATTGAAGGGCGCCCATTTCAGAACAGAAATGCGAAGACATTTTTTTAGTCGGAGGGTAGTGAATCTATGGAATTTGTTGCCACGGGCAGCAGTGGAGACCAAGTCATTGGGTGTATTTAAGGCAGAGATTGATAGGTATCTGAATAGCCAGGGCATCAAAGGTTATGGTGAGAAGGTGGGGGAGTGGGACTAAATGGGAGAATGGATCAGCTCATGATAAAATGGCAGAGCAGACTCGATGGGCCGAATGGCTGACTTCTGCTCCTTTGTCTTATGGTCTTATAAGGGACTTGTACTGCATGAATTAAGATTCACCCTCATAGAGTAATGACTATGCAACTAGCCAATTACATTTCTAGCAGTATCAAACCATACTTGAGAATTAATTAGTCTCCAAAAAGTTAATGAACCTGAAAAATTGAGCAAGAGCTAACTGCATATTCTTTCCATGTAAGGAATATTAGACAAATCAGTCAGTTGAGTGATATTATACTTAAGAAAGGATGTGACCCATGTTGTTACATGAACTATAAGCTATATGAGTTTATTTCTCTATTACACCATGGCCAAACCCTAACACCTGAATACTTGCCTTTGGCATTTGAATAAGAGGTGGATTCTGACAAATGTGGAAACATTAGGTGTATACTATCTTTTTCATTATTTATCTGACCATCAAAATTTTGGACAGATTATTAGATAGAGACAAAAATTTCTTATACATTCAATATCATTAATCAGAAGATGAGTCATCCACACTTGCAAAATCAAAATTTCAGTGCTCAAGAAGAGTTTGGGAATAATTATGCCTCAACACGTAATTAGATGTTCACTTATACATGACTGCACTGGTTCTATCTTTCTTTTCTGTGTTTAGTGGTAATTAATATGTAAGAACCTCAATGTCACAGCCTGGATTTGATGTCAATGGCGAACTTATTAGTAAAACAGTGTATTCTGTAGAAGAAGGGTGACTCAGACCACAACTCTTAAGATAGCATTGCATGTGCGTACTCACATAATTTTTCTGCAATTTAGTCAGTACTAACAGCACTATTAACCTCACTCGTATTAATAACACAAATCATGAACCAGTACAATGGTAATAGGGAATGACTGGTGGTAGTCAGACAGTTCTCCAATAGGTCAGTGTAAGTACGCCAAACATGTAAAATAACCAGGAGGATTATTTAACCCATGCATGAAGCCAAAACCTAACTCAAACTGATTCAGATTCCCCTCTCGCTCACTGCAGCCTGCCCAGCTGTTGGTCAGTAGCAAGTCATTTATGTGGTTTTATCAGATGATGTATTGCATCACATGGTCATTTCTGGCTCTCAGCATGAAACCTCTCAAAATAGATCTGGACAGATTTGGAAACTCTGCCTGATGTGCTACGTGGACTCCAAAGTGTGGTGAAGAACTAAAATCCCTTTGGATGACTCAGCTGAATTGAAACTGAAAATATGAATGAGTAACAAGCTCTAGTCATTGTGATAATGGGCCCCTAGTCATTCAAAATAAACTGAATTTGTCCTGGGTGAAAGATCATAAGAAATTCCTTTTGAGTATATGTTGAATGGATATTCTGATACTTCATATAAGAGCAGACATCTCCTGCACACATATCTGTACCTAGGTTGGGCCTGGCTTTGGCAAACGTTTGGGAACAAGCATTAAATTCAGACTTTGTTGAAGCAGTCAGAATCTGCAGAGGTGAAAAAAAGAATTAGTATTTCAAGTTGATGAATTCCATCTGAAACAGGAAAAGATAAAGATAAAATTAATCTTTTAAGTTATGGAGACACATGTAGGTTGGGGGTGGGATGCTGCAAGAGAACAAGACAAAGATTATTGATGCCATGGGCATCAGAAGGCAGTGGATGGCGCAGATGGTGGTGGTGGCACTTAAAAGAAGGAGGTAAAGATTAGTGGATAATGAGGAGACATGAGATTGAAGATGCTAAAAATATGGAGCAACTCGTACAAACACTGGAGGAACTCAACAGATCAGGCAGCACCTACAGAGGGTAATTAACAGTCAATATTTCTGTTTGAAAAGTCTTAGCTCAAAATATCAACTGTTCATTTCCCTGCATAGAAGATGCCTGATCTGCTGAGTTCCTTCAGTGTTTTGTTTGTGTTGCCAGTGAATAATGAATTCCGGAGAAGATGTAAGCAGGAGGATACGAATAAAATCTGAAATTACCAGGATAGAGGGAGAGAAAAAACAACCATAAATGCTGAGATTAAAGGCTCAAGTTGCTGAATACCTGAAATGGTTGGGACAGTGTAAGCAGATCTGGGCAGAGTTGTCAGAATGGGAGGGGGATAGGAAATTAAAGTAACAGATGTCTGAAAGGTCAGGGTTACTCTTGTAGACTAAAAAGATGTGTTCTGTAGCCAGAGTTTGACTCCCCAATGTAGAGGAAACTGAAGAACATGAGCAGCAAATATGGTTTTCCAAATTAGAAGAAGCACAATTAATTCATTTTATAAACTTGAAATAGTTCAAATTGTTGAATGATTGGGAAGGAGTTGATAAAATGGCAGGAAAGGCATCCATTGAGCCACATAGAAAAGCATTGTGAAAAGGGGAGTGGGTGTTAATGGAGAATGGAAAATTGGACCAAAACGTCCTGAGGGTAGCAGTTCCTTCAGAATGAGGGAAGCAAAGCAAGAGACAGGTCTGAAAGACTGAATTGCCTTTTGTAAGGTACAGTGCCTATAAAAAGTAATCACCCCAACTCCCCCTTGGAAGTTTTCATGTTTTATTGATTTACAACATTGAATCACAGTGGACATGTTAGAGTTTACTGGGAGCAATATGTTGAATGTGGAGGATAGTGAATAGAAGTTGGAAGAAGGTAGCCTTATCATTGATATAGGTAGGAGGACAGTGCTGAGAACAGAATAGGAGGGAATGGAACCGAAGTAATTGGGAGCTCAATTAATCATGACTGGGGTAAATGATAACTATGGTAAAATGGAAATAATTTGAAAGCATTGGTATAGAAGCTTGCAGCATATAAACAAAACCTTGGGGGAGAAACTTGGATAATGGAGAGAAGTTGAGTGAAGTGGTGGGGGAATAGAGAAAGGTTGGCCATTGTGGTTTCAGTGGATACTGCTCACTAACTAATCCTGGAAATGGAGAAGATGGGAAAAGAAAGGGAAGAGTCAAAGATGGACCACATGAAGGTGAGAGTAAAATAGGAACTGGTACCACAGTTGGTGAAACCATCAAAATCTACAGGAAAACAGGATGCAGCTACAGTAGCATCATCAACATGTCATCAATAGGCCTGAATAGAGATAAAACAATAATTGTTTCACATATCTCACCAAGGGTGTTATACATAAGGTTATACAGCGATAAAATAAAGTAAACCAGAAGGTGGAGAGTGGTGCACAGAGACTGTCAGGGGCCAAGGTGGGGGTTGTCTGGAACTGAAAAGAAGCAAAATCACAAAAATTGATATTTTGCAATTATTTCCATCCATAGAGATCCCTTGAGCTTATCAGCGAGTTCACAGCTCGTGAAAGTACTTGGGTCTCTAGCATCATTTAAACAGCTTGTATGTTAAGATATTTTTAGTTGAATTGCCAGGAGTTTCCTTAGCTAGGAAAGTTTATTTATCAAAAAAATCAGTGTTACAAAGAGGTATAAATAAAATGTTATTGAGATGAATCTGTTTATTTTTAGTGTGTACAGTGGGCTGCCAATTGGACACTTGGTGAGAAACAGTAATATTAAATATGTAGCCTTAGCTCACACCCAGAGACAGGGAATCCTCTCAGTCATTTGAACGGGGCAGTAAGAGTGTATTCTGCACACAGCATAAACAACTAACTTGATATGTTTCATGCCATGGCATTTCTATATGTGATGATCTATGATGAAGTGGGAGATGTGTGAGAATTCAGGTTGTGCAAGGATTTCAGCGCTATAGTACAGGAAAAAATGGCCGATTATCTCGGATAGCAGTCTAATTTCTTCCTTCAGTCACAGCTCTGCAGTTCCAGACTTGAGTAGAGTCATAAGGTACAAGTTCAAAGAGATGAGGAACTGGTTGAAGGCATAACAAACCATGCTACACATCTGGAATTTATGTTTGAGTCCCTCCTCCTTCAAATGGGGACTAAAGCTGAGGGAGAGTCCTGAATAAAGTAGAATATAAATATAAATGTTTTATGTAACAACTGCCACTTCATGGGGAAGGGGGGAGCAGATGTCAGAAGGCTCAATTCAAGTGGCTGCTTTAAACCCGCCAGTTAAGGTGAACTTTCCTCATTGAGAACTTAACTGGTTGAATTTTCACTAGAAGCAAAGAATGGGAAATCCATTGAATCGTTGAAGGTCAAGTTGGACAAATTCCAAATTGTGAGCCTGGGGGATTGGGCAGATTTGAAGGTGGCATGTTTGGATCAGGAATGAGATGCTGACAGAAATCCCAGCCTGGACCACAATCCCTGAGACACTCAAAGGTGCCAACAGAGAATTGCTAGGAGCATTACTTTCTCAGAATTAAAACTGATTGATTGAGTACAAAAACCATTTACCATGCATTCCTTGCAAACCAACTGATTTGAACTGATTCTACAACACTGATCAGGTTTAAACGGATGTTCTACTCACCAACTGCTGGTGGTTCCTTCGAAAACTTCTGATAAAGTGCATTTCACACTCCAATTCCTCTCTGCAGTACATGTTTGCAGAAGTCAGGGAGGAACTGGAGATCAGATGCTGGTGAATTTGCCCCCCTCAGACTGCTGCCAGACCCAGTACTGAGTCCAGAGGCAAATGTCAAATATCCTTTTGTCTGAGGGTGTCATACATACATCACCTCCAGCCCCTCAGATTTACACTGGCCCTTATGGGTATAGCAGGGCTGCCCTATTCAGATGGATAAGGCACTAGCTCGATTGAGAAAGATTAGTACATGTCAGAGTTTTTAATTATTTATATAATTTGATATTAATCTGTTAACTAAGTTCTACCACATATATTTATTTTAGAATATATGTATTATTTTGTATGACGTAAACAATTTGACATTAACTTAGAGACATAGAGTTATAAAAAAGTATAGCATAAAAACAGGCCCTTTGTCCCATCTAGTTTCTGCTGAGCTATTTATGCTGCCTAGTCCCATCAACAAGCACCAGGACCATAGACTCCATATCCGTATCATCCATGTATCTATCCAAGTCTCTCTTAAATGTTGAAATCAAGCTTGTATGTACCACTTGTGCTGGCAGCTCATTCCACACTCTCATAACCCTCTGAGTGATCAATTTTCCTCTCATGTTCCCATTATCCCTTTTAACTTTCACCATTAACCCTCTAGTTGTAGTCCCACTCAACATCAGTGGAAAAAGCCTGCTTGCATTTACCCTGTCTATACCCCTCATAATTTTGTATACCTCTATCAAATCTCCTCTCAATCTTCTATATTCCAAGGAATAAATTCCTAACTTAGTCAATCTTTCTATATAAGTTAGGTCCTCCAGACTTAGCAACATCCTGTAATTTTTCTCTGTACTCATTCAACCTTATTTTTGTTTTTCCTGTAGGCTGGTGACCAAACTTGCACACAGTACTTCATATTAGGCCTCACCAATGTCTTACACAACTTCAACATAACATCCCATCACAACACTTTGATTTATGAAGGCCAAGGTACCAAAACTTTTTTTTACAACCCTATCAACCTGTGCCATCACTATCAATGAATTATGGACCAATATTCCCAGATCCTTTTGTTCTACCACAATCCTCAGTGCCCTACCATTCGCTGTGTAAGACCTACCCTGGTTGGTCCTAGCAAAGTGCAAGACTTTGCACTTGGCTGCATTACATTCCATCTGCCACTTTTCAGCCCATTTTTCCAGCTGGTCCAAATCCTGCTGCAAGCCATGATAATCTTCCTCCCTGTCCACTACACCATCAACCTTGGTGACACCTGCAAATTTGCTGATCCATTTAACAACATTATCATGCAGGTCATTGACAGACCCAGCACCAATCTGCTTATTAACTTTTAACTGGTAACTTTCTTATTACTTAATTCCTTTTAAGTTGTTATTCAATATTTCTGATCATCAGTGATTTTAAAACAGTTAATAGCCCTTTGACAGCAGCAAGCATCAAAAGGGCATCAGTCCATTAACCAAGGTCTGCTCGACACTCATGGGTGGCTCTGCCTCATGGGAAGGCCACAACTGCAATATTGTTCAGGACAATTGGATCTATAGGGCTGCAAAAAGCATGGCAGTGGGAATAGTGCAAAGGGTGGGGGAGAACGGTGAACCGGTTCAAACACAATATAGCCCATTGTGTAAGTTGTTATGTACAGAGCATGACGTAACCTAAACTAAATGATTCAATCGGAGACTGAGGTCTATAATTAAATTGTTAGCTCCAAACAATATTAACAATTGACTCTAGCTCCATATCTATCAAAATAGTGGTTGTTGAATCTACCGCTGAAAAGGGAATCAAATAACCAAAATAACTTGCACAGAAATATGTAAAATGCCAATGCTAAGAAATTTCTTGGAATTTGTAATCCATAAAATGTCATTGTCACTTTGAAGCAATGTCAAATGTAGTAGATCAAAAGGAAATTCTGACAAAGGTTACTGACCAGCTTATGTTATGTCATTACTTTTGTTTTTTTCTTTACGTTGATTCAATGAATCTTCTGTTCATGAACAAAACTCTCCTCCCCATGCAGCATGGCTTTTGTACCTTTTCCGAGCAGGCAGTAAAGTTATGCCCCAAGTTCTGAATGTCCATTTGTTTGTGTGAATTGAATAAACTTTCACTCATGCGAATTTAGATTAATTTACTTTCTGGCAAGAAAGTTGCGCCATATAAATAATCAACCATGAGTTTGTAAGAGCTATCTAATTCTTTAAGCTGTTTTACTGAAATAAAAGTAATAAAATCATGCTAAGTAAAGACACATTATGTCAATCTTATGGTTATCCAAAACCAAGCAGTTACTTCCCTCTCGAAGGGAATTTAAGAATTATCCCTAAATTAAAATAACTTGATGAAAGAATGTTTCATTTGGGTTTGTTATGCTTTTACGTGTGTGAATAAATGTTGAAGTAGTTTTTCACTGAAAGAATGAGGTCTGAAATGTTACTTAATATTTGGCTCTTGGGGCAGGCATAAGCAATGCAATACTTCCATTTTGATTCAATTGACTTAGACAGAGTATAAGGCAGAGAACCATGCAGGAGGTGCATGCCTTGCTCATTGAGGAGTGTCCATAAGAGGTGGCTTCTGCTCTGTTCTTTTGAAATTCTCATGACATTCGCAAATATATCTTCATGCTGATCAGAGCATCCAGGTCAATTTTCTAGTTCAAATCTGGAAATTGTTGCTTGAGCTTAATTGACACATGGTGCATCAGCGGTTGCAGCCGATCATGATTCCCAATGAAATGTTGCGCAGGATAAAGGAAACTGCTATGGGGTTGTGGAACAACTCCTGCTCCCCGGCTCCTCAGGAACTTCACTCATTTATTGCTAATTTACTTATGGGCAAGATCCTTATTGAGGTGTGAGGCCCTTAATAAACGTAAAGAAAGACATCTGAATAAAGGGATTGTGAATTTAGGGGTTAGACCAGTGCTGTGCAAGTTGGATATTAGTTATTTCACTTCTAACTTGTTATAATTAACACCTATATTACACCAGATAAATGAGTTTGAGGAAGAAACATACAGGTTTGTTCTGCTTCACCTCACAGCACTGCCCCTTTAAAGAAATTTGAGTCATATTCCATACACGCTGTTTTGCAATTCGCATCTGGGTTAATTTTAAGCAAAGCGTGATGCTTATGAGGACTGAAATAGACCAGTAATTTCACTGCATGTTCTTCATCAACCAGAGACTCCATGGCTCCAGTTAGGAAACTGAGCTCCTGACATTAGAAACCGTATAAATCCCACTATGGAAATGAGTCATACGTGCCAGCAAACTCCCAGGTGAGTCTGCATTGAGTTATTAAGGCAAAATTCGGGACATATCATAGAAGCAAAATACTGCAGGTGGTGAAAATCTGAAATAAAACCACTAAGTACTCTAAATTCAGTGGAAGTAAAAAAGAAAGAAAAAAGTTAAATGTTTTGGATTAGAAACCTTTTTTCACAACAGCTTGACATACCAACATTGTTTCACACTTCATTCTGACCTTTTGAGCAACTGCAGCACTTGTTGCTTTTATTTCATTACTGTTATGCTTTTGATCCTAGAATCTAAAGTGTGTGGGGGTCGGGGGGGCAGGGTAGTGGATGGCACGTCCAAGACATCCCATTCCTAATCAATATATAATTCTCTTGGAAAATAGATTAGAGGTGCAGAGTTAAGAAAAGGACACTGTTTTGTTTCTGGAGTCCCTCCTGTGATCAAATAGCCCAAAGATTCTCAATTTGCAGTCTCACACACCAAAGCATATGAAAGATTGCAAACATACACACTGGACTGTAGTCTATATAGGGTTGCATGGGAAAGATCAGAGAGTGGTAGTGGGCATAATGCCAAAGTGTGATTCGACGCCTTACTAATTTTTGTGCTGGTTTCAGTTGACGTTCATAGCACCACTTGTCCTGAAATCAATGATGTTTTGTAAACAAATCATGGCCCATTTGAATGGTGAGATCTGGTGATGTTTAGAAGTTAGGCAATGGATCACTTTGAACGTCTTTATGTAGAAAATCTATCACAAAGCCCTGCACGTTTGCTAGTAGTGCACTGTATTAATAGTGTTGGTGCATTACATGAATAACATTTTGAGGCAGCACATTATTAGGTTGCCTTGACAGCACTGTGGATCACAATGATACAAACATAGCCTGGATAAAAATGATGTGATAAGACACAGCGAACTTTGGATGAACATTCTGCTTTACCTAAAGGGAGTACTGGCCTATAACAGAGAGCTTACACAGGCTCCCGACTAAGACTAAGAACAACAAAAATCCACAAAACAATGTCTGAAGAACTCTTTCTCCGCATGGATCAGGTTTGTGCTTTTTAATCAGATTTATTAGCATAAGGTAACCA
Source organism: Mobula birostris (assembly GCF_030028105.1). Taxonomy (NCBI): domain Eukaryota; kingdom Metazoa; phylum Chordata; class Chondrichthyes; order Myliobatiformes; family Myliobatidae; genus Mobula; species Mobula birostris. The sequence continues at coordinate 76,000,506 of NC_092373.1, read as the reverse complement.
GCATCCTTATAGTTTATTAACATGAGAACATTTTGGAATCGTGACAATAACTAGGTATGAGAAGTCAGTAGCCATGCATCCTGCTCCGAAATATTATTAAGGTTGGAGATAAGTGATACTCAAACAATTAATGTTGTAATGTGGGAAAAAAACAATCTGTAGATAGAAACCATTAGCTTGCTCCAGTGGTAACTCATCCATGAATCAGAAGATCAACCGCTCATGTCCCACTTCAGAGACTTGAATAAATAATTCAAGCTGATATTTCAGTAGAGTTGTGTTGAATGAGAGCTGCATCATTGTAGGTGCCGTTGTTTGAATGAAATATTAAACCTGTTTGCTCTATATATAAGATCCCACTGGAGTAATGAAGACACTTTATTTAGGCTAAAACTGATACAGGATAAGTTCTGCTATGTGCCCTGCTCTTGATTATCATCTGTAGGATTTCCAGATGGTGTGTGTGGTTTAAAATATGCTTTTCATGGGAAGGGTCCAATCTCCATGAAATAGTGAGCTCCTGCCCCTTTCAGGTGAGTATCTCGGCTGTTTAAAGAAAAGGCCAGTTAAGATGGCAGTGGATGAAAGCAGAAGTGTTGACAGTTCGTCAATGGTTCTAGGTTAGGAAACTTTTAATTAATCGAAGCTCACACTTTATTGTCTCTGCATAAACAACAATGTAGTTATGGTGATCTGGGCCAACAACTTAGAACATGAATTCACATAAAAGTTGCTGGTGAACGCAGCAGGCCAGGCAGCATCTCTAGGAAAAGGTACTGTCGACGTTTCGGGACAAGACCCTTCATCAGGACTAACTGAAAGAAGAACTAGTAAGAGATTTGAAAGTGGGAAGGGAAGGGGGAGGGATGGAGCCAAGAGCTGGACAGTTGATTGGCAAAAGGGATATGAGAGGATCATGGGACAGGAGGCCTAGGGAGAAAGAAGAGGGGGAGGGGGGGAAAACCAGAGGATGAGCAAGGGGTATAGTGAGGTGGACAGAGGGAGAAAAAGGAGAGAGAGAAAAAGAATGTGTGTATATAAATAAATAACAGATGGGTTACTAGGGGGAGGTGGGGCATTAGCGGAAGTTTGAGGTCAATGTTCATGCCATCAGGTTGGAGGCTACCCATACAGAATATAAGGTGTTGTTCCTCCAACCTGAATGTGGCTTCAACCTCCAACCTGATGGCATGAACATTGACATCTCAAATGTCCGCTAATGTCCCACCTCCCCCTCGTACCCCATCCGTTATTTATTTATATACACATAGTCTTTGTCTCTCTCTCTTTTTTCTCCCTCTGTCCCCCTCACTATACCCCTTGCCCATCCTCTGGGCTTCCCCCTCCCCCTTTTCTTTCTCCCTAGGCCTCCTGTCCCATGATCCTCTCATATCCCTTTTGCCAATCAACTGTCCAGCTCTTTGCTCCATCCCTCCCCCTCCTGTCTTCTCCTATCATTTCCAATCCCCCCCCCCACTTCCAAATCTCTTACGAGCGCTCCTTTCAGTTAGTCCTGACGAAGGGTCTCGGCCCAAAACATCGACTGTACCTACTCCTAGAGATGCTGCCTGGCCTGCTGCGTTCACCAGCAACTTTTATGTGTGTCCCTGAAATTCCAGCATCTGTAGATTTCCTCATGTTTGCATAGAACATGAATTCTGCTGTTTCCTTTGTACCAGTGCTCGCTCAGACCACTTTTCCAATCTATAACACTGAAACAGGACACCTTCATTGGCCAGATGATCAATCCTATTCTTCTCCCAACCCCTGGCATGGGGGTTCTTCCTCACGATGGTGATTATCCAGAAAGAGTTATTGCTGACAATGCAATTGAAGTGTCCACTTTTAAATTCATTCCTTAACAATTCAAATGTAGCCTTCCAGTGTCATTAGATGCACATCAGTTGGTTGACCCTTAACACCTTTCTTTTGGCTCTGGTTCAAGGCTACAACCCACATTGTTCTTTGGTTTCTGGCCACCACCACCAGCCTTGTGTATTTGTTTTTTTCAACTCTGACTGGTCCAGGTGACTGAAACATAGAGTCTAACAGAATTACAGATTGTTTCTCCAGTAGGTTTACATAATAGATAGCTACTTGTGCCTACATTCAATTGCTCTGATGAGATTATCCCACAGCAAGAAGCAGTTCAGAGTCCACAAGATGGAGGGTGGGGAGGGGGGGAGGAATTATAGGGGCAGTCCTACAAAATGGCCATCTCCATCCCTCTTTCCACAATCCACTCGGGTCCGACATCCTCCTCCACATTTCAAATCCACCATGGCCAACATGAATAGATGAGAATTTGTTTTAAATGGACAATTACCCTGTTGAAATAACACCATTATAGCTTTCATATGAGATTCAGAATCAGGTTTAATATCACCGGCATATATTGTGAAATTTGTTAACTTAGCAGCAGCAGTACAATGCAATACATGATAATATAGAGAAAAAATAAATAAATAAATCAATTACAGTAAGTTTACGTATGTATACTAAATAGATTAATAACAGTGCAAAAGCAGATATAAAATACATATTAAAAAAGTGAGGTAGTGTTTATGGGTTCAATGTCCATTTAAGAATCTGATGGCAGAGGGGAAGAAACTGTTCCTGAATCACTGAGTGTGTGCCTTCAGGCTTCTGTATCTCCTTCCTGATGGTAACAATAAGAAGAGGGCATACCCTGGGTGATGAAGGTCCTTAATAATGGACATCACCTTTCTGAGGCACTGCTCCTTGAAGATGTCTTGGATGCTACGGAGGCTAATACCCAAGATGGAGCTGACTAATTTTACAACTTTCTGTAGATTCTTTCGATCCTGTGTAGTAGCCCTCCCCACCCCCAATACCAGACAATGATGCAGTATGTCAGAATGCTCTCCATGGTATACCTACAGAAGTCTTCAAGTGTTTTGGGTGACAAACCAAATCTCCTCAAACTCCTAATGAAATATAGCTGCTGTCTTCCCTTCTTTGTAGCTGCATCAATATGCTGAGGATATGGTGCATATAACTGAAAACTATAAGGAACGGGGGAATGTAATGCAATTCTAAACAATAGCTGAAAGGTTAATGAAGATAAGTCAACTAGAAGGACATATTGATGAGGTTAAATGAAGAAGAATGGGAGGAAGTTCATAACAAGCATTAATACTGACTTGGACCAAAAGGGCAAGTTCATCTGTTTAAATGCTGAAAAATACCTAGTAATTTTATGCTCTGTGAAAAAAAGTATCATGGCCCTGAGCTGTATAGTGAACCTTTGGGTTTCCTATTCAGGCTCTCATGTGAAACTGAGAACTGACTTAAATAGCTATTCACCATATTTTTTTAGGAGTTTCTACTATCCTTAAATTAAAGTTGTCCAGTTGTCACAAGAGAGTGAATACCCGTGCTTCTCCTGTACATTAGATAATTAATTTTGGCAGCAAAGTACACATTTGTGATCTATATAATAAATTCTAAATACACATTTATAGTATATAAAATAAATTCAAATACCACCTGCTGATCAATTAGCTTTAATGAGATATTTACAAGTTCTTTTGGACAACTGTAGCTGACTTGTTGAAACAACGGCCTTTTTGTAACATTTGTAAAGCATTTGCAGATTTTATAAGATATATATATATATATATTTATCAGACTACTGCAATATTCTGTGCTTGAGATCAAATGCCAAATTCTGGCAGCTGGAAGCCAGGCACACTGTAAGCCTGCACTTCACCTGCTACAGGACTTAAAAGTGCTTCAACAGCAAGTAGATATCTGTTGTCAATTATCTCAATCAACAGAGCAAAGACAAGAACCTTGAGTGAAACATGTTCCATGTGCACACATAACTACAGCTGTAGGATAACAGAGTTACCACCATGACTAATGACAATCTGTACCTTGCTACAGCTGGGATAGTGTAAGATTCACGGCAGGCAATTTGTTCTTCCCACAAACAACAGCATAATAAACTTATAGTATTTCAGTTTTGGAGGTGCTGATTGAGGGAATGGTGCTGGGATGAAGCAGTTAACAGTGCTACCTTATAGCTCTAGGGACTCAGATGGATCCTAATCCTGAGTGCTGTCTATACGGAGTTTGCGCGTTTGCCCCGTGAACACATGGATTTGTGTTGGTTGCTCCGATTTCCTCCCAGATCCCAAAGATGCACTGATGGGCTAATTGTCCACAGTAAATTACCTCTTGGCTAAGTAAATGGGAAAAGAGTCAAAATAACCTGATAAAAACTTGAGAAAGAATAAGTTGCCATGCTACAGGAAGATGCATGGAAGGGGTGGGGGGGGGGGGGATGTGTCCAACAGGATGCTCTGCTGGGAGCTAGCACAAACCTGATGGACTCCTGCTCTGTTATAGTAAGCTGCTTCCATACTGAGAAAGCAGAACGCCTCACTCCCACACACATTGATTGCCTTCTCCCCGCATTCATTAAACGTAAAAATGAGATAAATAGAAGCTGAAAAAGGTCACACAGCCCCTCAGGTCTTCTCTACCATTCATGAAAGTTATGGCTTCTCCTCCATCTCAACTCCACTCCGCTGTCTAAACATCACATTCCTTGATTCTATAAATATCCAAAAACCCATCAATCTCAGTCCGGAGTAGACTTAATGACTAGACATCTGGCCAAGGAAATTACAGGTAATCTGCATCCCAAATTACATGCCTAAGGCAAGCTCACAAGATCTAGGCTCTAAGCAGGAGGAAATATCCTCTTTTAGACCCAACTATGTATTAATCTTTGGATTTTCATTTCTATCCCTGAACTGCAAAAGCAAACAAAACTAAAACTCTGTAAAAAGTAAAAAGCATATTGGATCCAAAGCAAGATTAAAAATTGTGAATACATTTCTAACTTTTACATCAATTGAAAGCATATACTAATGATATCATTTCTTAAATATTTATCTGACTCTTGACACCATTTCTGGATTTGAAGATTAAGTTTTCATTGGGGATTAATTTTCCAATATTTTGTAAAGCATTGAGTAGAAAATTAACTATATAGTAAAGCATATGGAACACAAGAGAACTTAATCTAAATTTCAGTCCCTAAATATGAGCTAGGCACTTATACATAAATCACATAACTTATGCAACTCCCTTGTCCATTCATTCCCCCCATCCTTCCCCACCGATCTCCCTCCTGGCACTTATCCTTGTAAGCAGAACAAGTGCTACATATGCCCCTACACTTCCTCCCTCACTACCATTCAGGGCCCCAGACAGTCCTTCCAGATGAGGCGACACTTCACCTGTGACTCGGCTGGGGTGATATTCTGCATCCGGTGCTCCCGATGCTGCCTTCTATATATTGGCGAGACCCGACGCAGACTGGGAGATTGTTTTGCTGAACACCTACGCTCTGTCCGCCAGAGAAAGCAGGATCTCCCGGTGGCCACACATTTTAATTCCATGTCCCATTCCCATTCTGATATGTCTATCCACGGCCTCCTCTACTGTAAAGATGAAACCACACTCAGGTTGGAGGAACAACACCTTATATTCCACCTGGGTAGCCTCCAACCTGATGGCATAAACATGACTTCTCAGACTTCTGCTAATGCCCCACCTCCCCCTCGTACCCCATCCATTATTTATTTATTTATATACACACATTCTTTTTTTCTCTCTCTCCTTTTTCTCCCTCTGTCCCTCTCACTATACCCCTTGCCCATCCTCTGGGCTTCCCCCTCCCCCTTTTCTTTCTCCCTGGGCCTCCTGTCCCATGATCCTCTCATATCCCTTTTGCCAATCACCTGTCCAGCTCTTGGCTCCATCCTTCCCCCTCCTGTCTTCTCCTATCATTTCAGATCTCCCCCTCTCCCTCTCACTTTCAAGTCTCTTACTAGCTCTTCTTTCAGTTAGTCCTGACGAAGGGTGTCGGCCCGAAACGTCGACTGTATCTCTTCCTATAGATGCTGCCTGGCCTGATGCATTCACCAGCAACTTTCATGTGTGTTGCTTGAAATTCCAGCATCTGCAGATTTCCTCGTGTTCATGTAACTTATGAATTGTGCTCTGTAGGATCTCCATGCATATAAGACGAGGAACATGTACGGTGGTGTTAAACACTGTGTAATGCAGTGAGATAACAACTGTACAAAACTCTTCATTTAATCCGCATCCATTAGTTCAGATACCTGTCTTAACAAGATGCTTAAATTCTGTTTGTCTGTAATAAAAGGGATATAGCTTTACTGTTCTGCAACTATCAAATTTATGACATTGAGTTTCTCTTGGGTAGGTGCAACCTTCAGAATTTTCCTTCAAACCTTCAGAGTTTGCACCAGCCACTTCTCCCTCACTGATGGTCTGGTAGAGGTTTCCTCTTCAATTTTCTAACTTCCCCAAGGCTAGACACTGAACCAACCACATACCTGACCTTCCCTTTTTCACCACCCAATTGTATTTCCAGTCCCAAATGGCCCAGCATTTCCAGATTAAACCTCTATCATCCCTTCACTCTAACCTCCCTGTCCTCACACTGTGAACCATAGGCCAGCTGTTTGCCCGTCAGTTCCACCATCACCAGCCCTTTAGCACGTTTTCAATATGACACAGTTACACATGCTGTCTTCACAGTTCCAGAAACTGCATTCATTCCTGACCTCTGGTTGTGTCGGTGTGGAGTTCCTCCTGTGACCACCTAGATTTCCTCCATGTACTTTAGCTCCCCCTCACATCCCAAACATCTGCTGGTTGCTAGGCTACTGATTACTACTGCAGACTATTCCTCGTTTGAGATAAGTGTAGGAAAATTAGCAGGGAAGGTGTAACAGAAAAGGTTGCAGGGAAGTAAGTGGGGAATGGGATTACACTGAGAACTGGCATAGACTCAATGGTCCAAATGGCGTCTTTCTATGTCAAGGATGATCTTTTGACATATACAAAGTATTAACCTTCTTGCTAAGAGGCCTTGCACAATGTTAAACCCTGTATAACACTGTCTTACATGCCATTTTCAGCTAACAGTTTCCTGCGCTCATGAGGGCATGGTCACGCAAACCACAATTACATGCAATTTTCTCCCTGGTTGCTGGTCACATGCCAGAGATGATGCCAGATAACCTGGGAATTTTGCCATAAACGCTAGAACTAGAAGATGAAAGAACAAAGATTAAAAATCATTTCACACTTCAATGCAGTGAGATTCAGTGGGGAACTTTAATTTAGAGGTGTAACTTCCTACTATTTCATTTCCCAGATGTGACCTTTGTTCCATAATAGGTAGACTACAAATATAGATAAAGATGCAGCAGCAACTAATGGATATAGAGAGTAACACACATAACGCTCCAGGAACTCAACAGGTCAAGTAGCACCGAGGGAAATGAATTTTGGGCCAAGACCCTTCTTCGGGACACCAGAATAAAAAGGTGGGGGGAGGGGAAGGAGGACACGCTAAAAGGTGATATGTGAAACCAGAAGATCGGAAAGGTAAAAGGCTGGTGATGAAGGAATCTGATAGGAGAGGAGAGTGGACTATATGAGAAAGGGAAGGAGGAGGGGGACCCAAAAACCAGTTTACCTCCTCCACTCCTCTTCCTCTATTCCACACTCTGGCCTTTAAGCTCTTCTCGTCTGCCTATCACTTCCCCCTGGGTCCCCTCTTCTTTCCCTTTCTCCTATGGTCCACTCTCCTCTCCTATCAGATTCCTTCCTCTCCAGCCCTTTACCTTTCCCACCCAGCTGGCTTCACCTATCACCTTCTATCTACCCTCCTTCCCCTTCCCCCACCTTTTTATTCTGGCATCTTCCCCCTTCCTTCTCAGTCCTGAAAAAGGGTGTCAGCCCAAAAAGCCAACTGTTTGTTCAGTTCCGTAGGTGCTGTTTGACCTGCTGAGTTCCTCGAGTATTTTATGTGTGTTACTCTGGACTTCCAGCATCTGCAGACTTTATCGTATTTATGATACAAAAAGTACTTACCAAGGATGACAATTATCCTACTAGAATACAGTAGCTATTAATGGGACTTTTACTGCAGACAGATGTAGTGTTGGCTCCAGTACAATGGAAGTTGCTAACAAGGAACCTGTCCAAAGCCCAAACAGCATCACAATTGTTCTTTCATCACTTGATGCAAATACCACTGTTCACCAATAATTTTTTTTTCCTTATTTTATCTCAAAGTGTTTGAAGTCACTATCTGGAAAAATTATACTTTTAAAGTATCTTTGAAGGTTGCAATCTAAAGTACCTGCTTTAAAATTATATCTGAACAAGTGAACTAACAAAGGAATTCTGGGTGTTTGTACAATCATATTGCAATTGTTTTAAAAGGGATGGTTTCAAACAGGTTAATTGCTTTGGTATGCGCTCTGCATATTAACTTCTCATTCCCTCAGAGATTAAATAGAGATAATTAGTTTATTATTTTCATATGTACCAAGGTGCAGTGAAAAACTTTGCATTGAAGTAGGACAAGGGAAAACAATAACAGAATGCAAAGAGAAGGTGTTACAGTTAAGAAAAAAATGCAGTGCCAGTAGACAAAGTACAAGGTAGATTGTAAGTTCAAGAGTCCATCTTATTGTACTAGGGGGCCACTCAATAGCCTTATAAACACAGGTTAGAAACTATCTTTGAGCTTGGTGGTGTAGGTTTTCAGGATTTTGTATCTTCTGCCCATTGGGAAGTGGGGGAGCAGAGAGAATGTCCAGCATAGGTGGGGTCTCTGATTATTTTGCCTGCTTTACCGAAGCAACACAAGTGTAGACGTATTACATGGAGGGGAGCCTGGTTTCCATTGTGTGCTGAGCTATATCCACAACTCTCAGCAATTTCTTGCGATCCACAATTATTCCCATTGAAGGAAGGGTAGGAAACATGGGGACGTGGATTGAAGGCGATTGGAGAAAGACGAAAATGTGACATAAAGAAATGTTATTTACACAGCTACTGGTGAGGCTCTGGAATGCACAGCCAGGGATGGAGACAATTTTAATTATAGCTTTCAAAAGGGAGCTGGGAAAGAATTTGCAATTCAGTGGGCACTGGGGGTAAGGGATTATTCTTACATGGAGCCAGGACAGAACTGAATCAGAAATTCTAACTCTTCTCCCTGCCTTGGAGACAACAAAGAAAGTAGGTCCAGGTAAAGAGGTGATCTATTGTTTCTGATTTGCACTGTCCTGTATTGAAACCCAAGTTCTTTTGCACGAATTTTGATCTATCCTACTGTAAACAAAAGGAAGTTAATCGTGTTTTAGATTAAGAAGTTCTATCTCCAATTTCCATTTTTCAGCAAACTCTTCGATTCCTCCAATCTCTTTTAGTCCCAAATCACAGCACTTCTGAGAAAGTTTTAACCTCTTACAAAACTCTTTCACAATGGTTTTGTTCACTTTTATACAAAAATAGTTCCACTTCTGAGATGGATGTGATCAAATGAACAATACTGCCAAGGGAAGGAATACTCCCCTTCACCCAAACTAATTATTCACGTGATGTTTCTCCTACCCCTCCGTTGTTTATCACAAATGGATGATCAGAACCAGTGCTGATTGCAGTTTCAAATTGTTGATGGGAGAGTGCAGATTGCCTGCCAAATTACTACATAATAAAGCACAACTTGCAATCAAATTTGATATGGATTAAAAACTATTGAAAATCTAAAGTTAGAAACAAAAAGTGTATCCAAGCAATGTTCATCTATATTATAAATAACCAAAATATCACCTTTATGATATAATAAGCTGTTATTCTAATTATTTGTGAACCATTGTGTTATTTTACGTAACCCTCTCACCGGGCTTGTATACAAACTTGGCTTGATAGCTAACTCTGCTAACAGCAACATGACTCAATTGTGAGAAGGCCACCTTTTGAACATTATACGTCTAGAATCAGTATGATTTGGGGTTCAACCGAACTGGAAAGTTGAGATGTTCCAATTAACAGAACCTCAATTTGAGTGGATGCTGTGTAAATGCTGCTCATACAGAGTTACTGGTCACCAAGAGAAAGAAGTAAAAGATAAAAAGGCCCATTACAGTTAGACCAGTCTAAATGTGCACCTAACTGTTGGAGCTCACCTCTGCAAAAAGCTGGGTATAACTGCTACCCATGAAATTGAATTCTCATCACCAGGCACTGGTAGGGGTCCCCATCCTGGACTGATCTGTCTCACAAAGCACTCCTTGCAGTAACGTCTTCCTGTCAGATTAAATCCCAAGGGCTTTCCGCATCTCACACCAAAAGGCCACAGACCCCATCACTGTCCGTCACAAATTTCTCTCCACCCAGCTCTCTCTAGAAGCTTCTCCTGATCCCACCATCTTGATTGGCTGACACAACATTCCTGAGTTGATCAATATGGCTCCTTATCTTTAGCTGAAACCAGCAGAACACGCTGTTTTCACAGAAAACTACTAAAATGAAATACCTCACAGAATAGCTGTAGGGATCTTATCCAGGGCATTACATTTATAAAGAATGTTTTTGGATGATTCCACTATCAACTACTGCTGCAACTTAACTTATTAAATAATACTCAAATGATTAGGCAGCTTAAATTGTTTAAGTTTTGCCTTCAAAATGATGATGAATGTACTGTATATTTCTTTTGTATTTATTGAGACACATAGCAAAGCCAGCATTTATTTCCTAATTGCCTTTGAGGAAGCAGTGGTGAAGACCTTTTTGAACTGCTATAGCACTTCTGATGAAAGTTATAGCTAGGGTAGAGTTCCAAGATATAGATTCATTGACACTGTAGGAACACCAGGGCACGATGGTATGTGACGCAAAGAAATACACTCAGGGGCCACTTTATCAGATATCTCCTGTACCTAATAAAGTGGCCACTGAGTGCATGCTTGTGATTTTCTGCTGCTGTAGCTCATCTACTTCAAGGTTTGATGTGTTATGCACTCAGAGATTCTCTCCTGCACATCACTGTTGTGACACATGGTTATTTGAGTTACCACCACCTTCCTGTCAGCTTGAACCAGTCTGGCTATTCCCCTCTGACCTTTCCCATTAACAAAGTATTAACAACAGAACTGCCCTTCACTGGATTTTTTTTTTGTTTTTTTGCACCATTCTCTGTAAACTCTAGAGACTATTGTGTGTGAAAATACTAGGAGATCAGGAGTTTCTCAGATACTCAAACCACCCCATCTGGCACCAACAATCGTTCCATGGTCAGTGTCAATTTGATTACATTTCTTGACCATGTCAGCATGCTTTTATGCATTGAGTTGCTGCCACATGATTGGCTGATTAGGTAGTTGCACTAATAAGCAGGATATCAGGTGTACCTAATAAAGTGGCCAATGAGTGTCTATGCAACTGATGATATTCTCATACATCAGCTGAGCTTGTCTTTGGCAGAACAGGTCATAGGTTGGGGAGATGCTGATAGATTGCCCTAGGCAAGTAACTGTACTCAATTTTATGTATGTTACATATGAGAGTCACTGAGTACCAGTGGTGAAATTGGTGGATGGCTTCGAACCATATGACTGCCTTGTTCTGGAGGTTGTTGATCTTCTTGAGAGCTGTTAGAGCTGCACTCATCCAGGCATGTGGAGAATATTGCATGATCTCCTGATTAGATAGTGGATTTCATTTTGTGGACTCTTTACCTCATTATCTCATATTCTCATTATTTACTGCTATTTATTTATATTTTCATTTGCACAGTTTGTTGTCTTCTGCACTCTGGCTGATCTTTCATTGATCCTGTTATAGTTACTATTCTATAGATTTGCTGAGGATGCCCACAAGAAAATGAATCTCAGGATTGTGTATGGTGACGTGTATGTACTTGGATTTTAAAAAAACTTTGAACTTTGAACTTTCAAAAGATTTGGGCAGTCAGAAGGCAAGTTGTTTTCTGCAGAACATTTAATTTTGCCATTCTTGTTACATAACTTGTCTAGATGAGCTTATAATCAACGGTAACCCCGGATTTTGATCCTGGAGGATATGAAGATGGTAATGCACTGACTATCAGAATTAGGCAATTAGATACTCACTTGCTGAAGAAAATCCTTGTCTGCAACTTTTGTGGCACAACTCGAGTATATGATGAGCGCAGTGGATAGAGGGGAACAGATGGACATTATTTCTTGTCTCCTTATTTGAGGAAGGCTATACTGGCTTTGGAGGTAGGTGCAGAGGAAGTTCACCGGGCTGATTCCAGAGATGAGGGGTTTAAGCTACGAGGAGAGATTGAGTCGCCTGGGACTATACTCACTGAAATTCAGAAGAATGAGAGGGGATCTTATAGAAACATATAAAATAATGGAAGAGATAGATAAGGTAGAAGCAGGACAGTCATTCCCACTGGTAGGTGAGACTAGAACTAGGGGACATAGCCTCAAGATTCAGAATAATAAATTTAGGACTGAGATAAGGAAGAACTGCTTTTTCCAGAGAGTGGTGAATCTGTGGAACTCCCTGACCAATGAACCAGTGAAGGCTGGTTCATTGGTTCATTGAAATATATCCGTAAATATATTTAAGACAAGGTTGGATAGATTTTTGCATAATAGAGGAATTAAGGGTTATGGGGAAAAGGCAGGTAGGTGGAGATGGGTCCATGGCCAGATCAGCTATAATCTTATTAAATGGCGGAGCAGGCTCGATCGGCCAGAAGACCTACTCCTGCTCCTGTTTCTTATGTTCTTATGACTGTAAACTGCCAATTATCAGCCTATGCTTGATATTTAGGTCTTGAATCACTTGTTGAATGTTTCAAATGGTACTGGACAATTGCGCAATCATTAGTAAATAACCCCACTTCTGATGGAAGAAAGTTCTCTGATGAAGTATCTGAAGAAGGTTAGGTTAAGACAGCCTTGAGGAACTCCTGCTGCAATGCTCCGGTTTGAGTTGAGGTAATTGATCTCTGACAATGACAATCATCTTCCCATGTGCAAGATAAGACCCTAGCTATTGGAATGTTTTTCTCCTTCATACCTACTGACACAAACCTTCTTTATTCCACAGTTGATCAAGTGCTCTCATGTTGCCAAGCACAATTGTTGCCACTAACCTCTGGGACTCAGCTACTTGACCAATGTTTGGGTCAAGGCTGAGTTGAGGTCTGAAGCCAAGTGGTCCTGTTAAAACCAAAAATCAGTAGCAGAAAGCACATGATTGGAGAGTACATGCTAATTAGCAGCATTATCAATGACAACTTCAATCACTTTGTTGATGATTTTGTAGAGAATGAGTGAGTAGTAATTAGCTAAATTGGATTTATACTGATTTTTATGAACAGGATATATTGTGGTCAATTTTCTACTTTGTCTCGACACATGGTTGCAAATACCTAAATCTTCATCATTTTTTTAGCATGGCCCAATATCATTATGGAAGGGAACTTCCACAAGGAAGCTTCCACTGGTTTGAATTGCTACCCTCTGAGTGGCCACTGGTTCATTTCACTGTCCTCAGAGGGGCCCCTGGTTCATGTTTCTGTGTTCAAGGGGCTGTTGGTTCATGTTACAGCCTTTGGAGGGGCCACTGGTTCATGCCTCTACTCTCGAAGGGACTGCTGATTCGAGGGGCTTTCCTCGGTGGGGCCATTGGGTCCCAATGCTCTAGGAGATATTAAAATTCTGAGGCTTGTGCATTGGACCCATTATTGGCCCCATTCATTTCTATGTTTTTCATGTTTTTGCCCATTCTTTCTTGTTGCCAATTGATCAGCTGGGGGTTTGGGTGATCCATTAGATTTTGTGCGAGGAAGGGGTTGAAGGGCTTGTAGTTTGCAGGTTTTTGTTTCTTTTTCTTTTTGTGTGGGGGGAATTGATGCCCTTCTTTCAAATACTTCTATGGTTTTCTATATTTTATGGCTATCAGGAGAAGACAGATCTCAGAGCTGTATTCTGCATGCATACACTGATAATAAAAATTAACCCTTGAACCTTTGTTGGAGTCACTAACTACCATTTTCTATTAAATAGTGCACCATTGTTCATATGTGGTTGTGGCTGTTTCCAGATCTTTGATCTGAATTACTGATTGTGGCATTGCTTAACCTCATTGTGTAATGCATTAGTTGGCTATGATGTATAATAAGTCTAGTTTCAAGTCTCCCCAGTCTGACACCTCATTGTTATATACAGCTAGTGCTACTTCCAGTGTGCCCTTCTAAATTCCTTATTAAGACAGATTTGTCCCTCTGTCTTGGTTGTAAAAGCAGAATGAGAGAAATTCTAAGTAAAGAAATGCAGATTGTGGTGGAAACAGATATTTTACTCCACAAAGATAATGTAGTAATCACTTTAATCACTTTCACTTTTGAATGGAAAATCTTACAGAAAGTGATGGATGCAGTCCAGTCCATCACGAGTAAATCCCTCCCCACCATTGAGTGCATCTATACAAAGCATTGTCGTAGAAAAGCAGCATCTATCATCAAGCACCCCCTTCAGCCAGGACATGCTTCTCACTACTGCCATCAGGAAGAGGGTACAGGGTCAGGAACAGTTGTTATCCCTCAACCATAATGCTCTTCGACCAGAGCAGATAACCTCACTCAACTTCACTCACCTCATCACATAACTGTTCCAACAACCTATTGATTCACTTTCCAGGACTCTTCATCTCATGATCTTGATATTTATTGCTTATTTATTTATTATTGCTGTTTTTCTCGTTTTTTATTTGCACAGTTTGTTTTCTTGTGCATTGGTTGTTTGTCAATCCTTTTGGGTGCAGCCCTTCAATGATGTTATCGTATTTTTATGGACTTATTTTGTATGCCTACAAGAAAATGATTCTCAGGATTGTATATGATGAAGTATATGTACTTTATTGATAAATTTATGTTGAACTTTGAACGAACTTTTACCAATACTATTATAGACAAATGTATCTATCACAGTGGGATTGCTGAGGACGTGGTGAAGCAGGTTAATCCATGTGATAGATTTGATAGGTCAATTGTTGGATGTTGGCTATCTAGTCACAGAAATTACCTTGAGGCTGCATTAACACCCGATAGCTTTTCTCAGCAGAGTTTGATTTAAAGGAATTTATCTTAATGAATCACAAGAGGACAAATTACCTTTCATGGATTATACTTTATTATTTTCCAGGCTCTGGGCAATAGGTTGACAATACAGATCTCCAAAAATAATTTCTTCTTTGTCTGCCCTTAAAGCTGGTGAGCAGTTCATTCATCCTGCATATTTAGTAAACACAATGCATCCATACCTGACCTTACAATTGTTTTACCTCATAATCTCACCACGTCGTCGTTACATTATCCTCACCACCTCAAGATATTAACAATTCCGGTACTTTTCTATGATTCTAGTACTTTATTCATAACTTCAGGATGTCCCAAAGTACTTAATTCATTATACCATCATGGCACAACTACTGTGAAAGTAGTTAATATATAATTATTCTTGAAGTGCAATCTTTATGTTAATATAATAAACATACAATCAAAGTCACATAACAAGTTAAATATATGACCAGATGTCCTGCCTATGGTGATCCTGTTGTTTTTCAAAGCATGCCATCAGGTTTTTTCTACCATACAGAGATGATAGATGAAGCTTTGATTTAAAATTAACTTAACATTTCAACTGGAAAGTGGTGTCTCTAACTACACCATTTTACTTCAGTACCACTTAGAATCGCCACCTGAGTTTATGTGTTCTGAATCTTGAAGTGGGACTTAAACTCACAATCATATAACTGAAGCAAGCTGATCTTTGAATAAGATGGTCACAATATATAAAGTCCTGAGAAGTCTTGGCCTGAAATGTCACCTGTTTACCCTTTTCCATAGATGCTGCCTAATCTGCTGAGTTCCTCCAACATATTGTATGTGTTGCTTCATATAAATTTTCTTGTCATAAACTGTCTCAACATTTTCCTTGTAAATTTCTAGAACTTTTCATGCATTAGCATGTTCAATTAATTTTTAACCAATTATATTTTCACATAATTTTTTGCCTTGGAAGAGTTATTACTTAAACCTGTTATCTGTCAAGTACTTGTTGGCTAAGTAAAAAGGTATAAATTAAATTCTTCAGAAAATAATAAAACAGTTGAAAGAGTGATTTTCTTTATCCTCTGGAGAGAATGGTGCCCAGTGATCTGGTTATGAGATATAATCACAAGGTTTCATTGAATAGCTATTGTTTCACAATCTCTAATCTGAAATATGAAAGTAATGCTTTTAGATGACGAGAATTAGAAGGCCAGTGTTACTTCAGCCACTTCTGCAGCTCACAGCATAGGATGTTCAGCAGTTCCCAGTTTGGAAGCAAGTATCTGTGTTTCTCATCTACACACTTAAATGCAATGGCAAAATCTCCAATTATTTTTTTCTCTTCGAAGTCCAGTCTGCAGCTCTTACAAAAATCTGTATTGATCACTGTTCTAGGTTAGCACGAGACAAAATCAGTATATGTACAATACCTTCTCACAGATTTTGTTTAATGTGGGTTATCTCTTCTTCTCTGACATATAAGAACTGTCACTTACATGCCTCCTTAGTTTTTGAAGTGGTTGGACATTTGGTACACACCTGTGAAGTCTTAACAGATTAACTATAAGCAATACATACTGCTGGAAGTTTATATAACCACAAACTTGATAATGAGAGACACACACTTAGGTACCTATACTCTCCAACTAATAAGTGGGAAATATCCTCTACTTAGTCAAACGTGTAATCTTTCTCAATACTAAGATTGACCCTGAATAACTGCTTGTATTGCATTGCCTTGTGTCACTCAGCCTAAGAAAAAAAAACTTCTTTCTGAAGCAATTCAAAGTTCAAAGTAAATATATTATCAAAGTACATATATGTCACCATATAAAACCATCAGATTCGCTTTCTTGCGGGCATAATCAATAAATCTAATAATAGAATAATAACCATAATAGAACCAGTGAAAGACTGCCCCAACTTGGGCATTGAACTAGTGTGCAAAAGACAATAAGCTGTGCAAATACATAAAGAAAGAAATAATAATAACAAGTAAATAAGCAATAAATATCGAGAACATGAGATGAAGAGTCCTTGAAAGTGAGCCCATAGGTTCTGATGCGGCAAGTGAAGTTGAGTGAAGTTATCCTCTCTCCTTCAGGAGCCTGATGGTTGAGAGGTAATAACTGTTCCTGAACCTGGTAGTGTGAGTCCTGAGGCTCCTGTACCTTCTTCCAAATCGCAGCAGCAAGAAGAGAGCTTGACCTGGGTGGCGGGAGTCCTTGATGATGGATGCTGCTTTCCTGCGACAATGATCTGTGTAGATATGCTCAATAGTGGAGAGGGCTTCACCCATGATGGACTAGACAGTATCCACTACCTTATGTAAGATTTTCAGATCAAAGGCATTGTGTTTCCATACCAGGTTACAATGCAACCAGTCAATGTACTCTCCACTGCACACCTATAGAAGTTTGTACAAGTTTTAGATGTCACACCAAATCTTCACAAACTCCTAAGGAAGTAGATGCACTGACGTGCTTTCTGCGTAACTGCACTTATGAAGTTTTAAGCTGTGATTCTAATGAGAGCATATGAAAAGTACCAACTGCCCTCGGAGGGGTTGCTGGGTCCCGATGCTCTTTGAGATGTTTTTGAAGTTCTGAGATTTATATATTGAACTGTAGTTCAAACTAACTGTAGTTCATATTGGTCTCATCAGTTCTATATTTTTTTCATGTTCTCGACCATTCTTTCTTGTTGCAGTTTGGTAATCCAGGGGTTTGGATGACCTGTTAGTTTTTGTGTGAGGGAGGATTTGGAGGTGTTTGAGGTTTGCGAGTTCTTGTTTCTTTTTCTTTTCATGCAGGGAGAATTGATGTCTTTCTTTCAACTACTCATATGGTTTTCTGTGTCTATGGCTATCTGGAGAAGACACATTTCAGAGTTTTATTCTGCATACATACATTGATGATAAAATGAACCTTTGAATTAGTTTTATTTATTTTAAAGCTTGTGCATATACGTATGCCGTTACTTCTTTCAATATTTTGGTTTGAAGTCTTTACAGAAGGTGCTGTCAGTCCACAAGCCTAACACCTCCAAACCTTTACTGCAATTTGTGGATGTGTTTCACTTCATAAATAGTGGAGGCTAATTGCAGATATTTACACTTGTCTGTAACTTTGAACCGCAGCAACATTGTTTTGACAAGCTATGAAACATTTAAAGTGAATGGACTTTAGAAATCAAGAAAACTGAATCAAATGGATGCAGCTGAAATTTGTAATCCTGGCCCTTTTGCAGACCAGATGGGAGCTACAAGGCTTTGAGAAGTTGGTTTTAATAAGCAGGAAGCTTGCTGTATTGGTACCAGCTGCAACAAGTTATAGTTTACAGCTGTTACAGTGCAGTGTAACCACCACCAGTCTCATCGCCATTCAAGTCATGGGTCTTAAAAGACACAGGGAAACACAAGGTCAATGCAAGCTTAGAGCCATCAAAATACTTTTGGTCCATGTCAGCTATTTCAAAAAAAATAACCATTAATCCACAAAGCATATTATAATTTAGTACCACATTAGAAATGAAGTAATGCTCTCTATACAATAATTAAACTCCCTAGCTTTGATTTCCACAAGCTTCTGAACCAAAATTGTTGACGTTGCACAGATGGATATTGTAAATTTCTGATGGTGAACTCAAAGCAGCTTAGTTAATTCTTTGATCAGTCCAAATGTAGGCAAATAGTTTCAAGTCACACAAATATAGGGAAGTTATTTTTAAATTACCTATGGAAGGCAATCGTGAGAGCAAAAAGTCAATTCCATATGTAGTTAGAGACAGTATGACAGCTATGGCAAGTTTTGCATCCATTACTTCCTATGAGGCAAACCTAACAGCATAAATGGCAATGATGCTTCAATGAACTCTATCCCTTTTATGCAACTTTGAATGGGAGAATAACACTACATCTCTGTGAATTCTCACAACAACCAATGACCACATGATCTCGCTTTTGGAAGCTGACATCGTTACCTGGCCACATAATGAAATTCTGCGCCAACCAGCTGACTGGAGCCTCTTTTGATCCTGTGTACTGCAGCCTTCATACCTGGCAGTGAATCAACCACTCTACATCCATGGAAATTGTTAAGAGTCTTCGGCTGTATTCAAAATCCACTCTAACTCTAACTGAAGCAGAGCTACTGGTGTACCACCTTTGAGATTCCATCAATATCAGGAATACTGTTGCAGTCAGAGACCTATGTTGGCTGGAGACAGGGCCTTATGGTTTGGGTCTTGGTGGGATCATCCCTGCCAAACTGGTCAAAGGTAGTGGTCAGACTGGGAGTTGTCCACTAGTCCTCCAAGTTTGGGGTTCAGCTCAGGACTAACAACCCTGACTAGTAAAAACAAAATTGTTACGGAATCCTTCTATATCTGAGTGTGATGGTATTCCTGAGTCTCCATCCAGGACGTGCATGACTGACAGCAGTGAAAAAGAACTACTGACATCATGAAAGGTGTCCTGAACACAGACAGAGATGGAGGATCTTTATTGCTGCTCTAAAAGCCAGCAGCAAACCAGGCAGAAGTACTATCAGTAAAACTAGAGAACTGAATGTGGACTTTAGAAAAGAGAAGTCATGAGAACAAACACCAGTCCTCACTGATGGGTCAGTGATGGAAAGTGTGAACACTCATGTTCCTGTTCATTAACAGTTCAGATGGGTCCGCGCTGGGCACACCATATTGATAGATGACAATAAGATATAGCAGCAGAATTAGGCCATTTGGCCCTTCAAGTCTACTCTACCATTCCATCATGGCTGACCCATTTTCCCTCTCAGCCCCTATCTACTGTCTTCTCCCCATATCCCTTCATGCCCTCACTAATCAAGAACTTATCATCCTCTACCTTAAATATACCCAGTGACCTGGACTCCACAGCCACCTGTGGCAATGAATTCCACAGATTCACCACTCTCAGGTTAAAGAAATTCCTCTTTAACTCTTGGTCTTACAGTCACATCTTTACCTAGTTCACAGGATTGCATCGGAAGTACAGTGCAGAAACAAGTGCTTCTTGTCTAACCAATTTATGCCAGCATATTCCACTTGAACATCCTCTCACCCTTCCTAAATTAAACCTGTCAGCATGACCTTCTATCCTCTTGTCCCTAATTTGATTACCCAGCGGCCTTTTATGCTGTACTATTCACTTCAACTACTCCCTATGGTAACAAGTTTTATATTTTCACCATACTTTGGGTAATGAAGTTTCTTTTAAATTCCCTATTGGATTTCTTGCTGACTGCCTTGTAATTATGGCCTCTAGTCATGTTCTCTCCCATAAATGGAAATATTCCCTCTGTATCCACTCTATCAAAACGCCTAATAATTTTAAAGACCACTATTAAGTCATCCTTTATCCTCCTTTTCTCGATCTGTTCATTCTTTCCCACATGCATACCTTTACTTTACTGGTGTCATCCTTACTACCTCTTCTGTACTTCTATGTTCTTCTCATTAGATACCATCCAAAATTGTATACCAATCTCTAAATGTGGTTCAATGGAGGTTTAAGATACGTTTGGTACAACTTCTCTACTTTTCAATTCTAGAAATAAATGCAAGTTTCTTTTCACGGCCTTCCTCACTGCTGGCACAATTTTTAGTGACTGGTGTACTTAAGCACCAAGATCCTTCAGTTCATCAACCCTGTCTGAGGAATGAATTTCCTATTTTTCTTACCAAAATATGCTGCTCACATTTCTCCACTCAGTTTCATTTGCCAATTATCTCTTCATTCTATATTTATTAACATCCTTCTGAAATGTATTACTGACCTCGTCATTAATGATTATCTCTTCAACACCCACTTTTAGAAAAACATATAAAGTAAGATCAAAATAATGGCTTGCTTGGAAAGTACCCTGTCAGAGACAAATAGCAATTGTTAGATGTTCAGAGGGAGCAGGACCTCACATCATCTTCATAACCCTCAAATGATGACTGAGGCCATAAGAACTTGAGATAGGAGCAGAATTAGGCCATCTGGTCCATCAAGTCTACTCCGCCATTCAATCATGGTTGATCAATTTTTTTTTTCCTCCTCCTCAACTCCAGTTCCTGGCCTTCTCCCCGTAACCTTTGATGCCATGTCCAATCAAGAATCTATCAATCTCTCTCTTAAATACACCCAACGACCTGGCCTCCACAGCTGTATGTGGCAACAAGTTTCACAAATTCACCAACCTTTGGCTAAAGAAATTTCTCTGTATATCTGTTGTGAAAGGGCACCCCTCTATCCTGAGGCTGTGCTCTCTTGGCCTAGACTCTCGCATCATGGCAAACATGCTTTCCACATCTACTCTGTCAAGGCCTTTCAACATTCAAAAGGTTTCAATGAAATCCTCCCTCATCCTTCTGAATTCCAGTGAGTGCAGACCCAGAGCTATCAAATGTTCCTCGTATGATAACCGTTTCATTCCTGGAATCATCCTTGTGAACCTCCTCTGGACCCTTTCCAATGCCAGCACATCTTTTCTAAAATGAGGGGTCCAAAACTGTTCACAATACTCAAGGTGAGACCTCGCCAGTGCCTTATAAAGCCTCAGCATCACATCCCTGCTCTTGTTTTCTAGACATCTTGAAATAAATGCTAACATGGCATTTGCCTTCCTCACCACCAACTCAACCTGCAAGTTAACCTTCGGGATGTTCTGCATAAGGAATCCCAAGTCCCTCTGCATCACAGATTCCTGGATCTTCTCGCCATTTAGAAAATAGTCCACACATTTATGTCTACTACCAAAGTGCATGACCATGCATTTTCTAACATTGCATTTCATTTGCCACTTTCTTGCCCATTTTCCTAATGTAGTTAAGTCCTACAGCATCCTACCTGTTTCCTCAACATTACCTGCCCCCGACCAATCTTCATACCATCTGCAAACTTGGCAACAAATCCACCTATTCCATCATCTAAATCATTTATATAGAGCATAAAAAGAAGTGGTCCCAACACTGACCCTGTGGAACACCACTAGTCAACCAGAAAAGGATCCTTTTATTCCCATTCACTGCTTCCTACCAATCAGCCATTGTTCTAACTATGTTAGATACTCCTCCTGTAATACCATGGGCTCTTAACTTGGTAAGCAGCCTCATGTGTGGAACCTTGTCAAAGGCCTTCTAAAAGTCTAATGTATAACATCCACTGCACCCTTTTTATCTAACCTACTTGTAATCTCCTCAAAGAGTTCCAACAGGTTCGCAGGATTTTCTCTAAAGGAAACCATGCTAACGTTGTACCACCTTGTCCTGTGTCACCAAGTACTCCATCACCTCATCCTTAACAACTGACTCTAACATCTTCCCAACCACTGAGGTCGGGCTAACTGGTCTATAATTTCCTTTCTGCTGCCTTCCTCCTTTGCTAAAGAGTGGAGTGACATTAGCAATTTTCCAGTTCTCTGGCACCATGCCAGAGTCCAGTGATTTTTGATAGATCATTTCTAATGCCACTACAATCTCTACTCTACCTCTTTCAGAGCCCTAGGGTAAAGTTCATCTGGTCCGGGTGACTTATGTACCTTTAGGTCTTTCAGCTTTTTGAGCACCTTTTCCCTTGTAACAGTAACTGCACCCACTTCTCTTCCTTCACACACTACAACATCAGGCACACTGCTAGTGTCTTCAACGGTGAAGACTGATGCAAAATACTCATTTAGTTCATCAGCCATCTCCTCGTCCCCCATTATTATTTCTCTTGCCTCATTTTCTAGCAGTCCTATATCCACTCTCATTTCTCGTTTATTTTTAACATACTTGAAAACTTCTACTATCCACTTCGATATCATTTACTAGCTTACTTTCATATTTCATCTTTTCCCTTCTAATGATTTTTTTAGTTGCTCTCTGTAGGTTTTTAAAAACTTCTCAATCCTTTATCGTCCCTTCTAATTTTTGCTTTGTTCTATGCCCTTTCTTTTGTTTTTACAATAGCTTTGACTTCTCTTGTCAACCACGGTTGTACTATTTTACCTTTGAGTATTTCTTCATTTTTGGAATACATATGTCCTGCACCTTCCTCACTTTTCCCAGAAATGCACGCTATTGCTGCTCTGCTGACATCCCTGCCAGCAGCTCCTTCCAATTTACTTTGGCCAACTCCTCTCTCATACCACTGTAATTTCCCTTACTCCACTGAAATACTGCTACATCAGACTTTACTTTCTCCCTATCAAATTTCAAGTTGAACTCACTGATTCCTAAGGGTTCTTTTACCTTAAGCTTCCTAATCGCCTCCACTTCATTACATAACAACCAATCCAGTATAGCTGATCCCCTCGTAGGCTCAGTGACAAACTGCTCTAAAAAGCCACCTCTTAGGCATTCAACAAATTCACTCTCTTGAGATCCATTACCAACCTGATTTTCCCAATCAACCTGCAAGTTAAAATCTCCCATGGCAGTTAGCAATCAGTCACAAGACAGACAGTAATTGCACTAAAATACATAATTACCCTAAAACATATATTAATCTTAACTCTACTCAAAGCGGGAGGAATGAATACTGTATATTTGCTGGGCTTTAATCAGTTTTTACAATTAATTCACCTGTTTCAAGGTACAACTGGAACAGTATATTACAAACATTCATTTTCAGCATGCATACTCAGTTTTAAGACATTGCATTTAATCAAAATAACCCAAATACAACATTCTGGTGTTGAATAAAATAAATAGAGCACCAAACAAAAAACCAAACCTTACCTACTTACCTGGAACATTCCCCTATTTGTTGATGATGTCTGAATCATTACAACACAATCTTAATATCATGCTTTGCATTAGGCAATAATGAAATCTGCTGTGAAGGTACTATATTACAGTTATTTGAGACACAGGCCATTAATCTTTCCAATAATCAAGACAGGCTTGAGAATCAATTTGGTCACAACTTCCAGGTATATTTTATTTCACTGTTCCGCATTTGCATCCTCATAAGACAATTTCATAAGACCACTGTAAGATATACTGTAGGAGCAGAATTAGGCCATTCAGCCCATTGAGTCTGTTCTGTCATTTCATCATGGCTGATTTATTTCCCCTCCCAACCCCAATCTCCAGCCTTCTCCCCATAACACTTGAAGCCTTTACTAATCAAGAACTTATCAGCCTTTAAATATACACAAGGATTTGGTCTTCATGGCTGTCTGTGACAATGAATTGCACAGATTCACTACCATCTGGCCTAAAAAAATCATCCTCATCTCTGTTCTAAAGGGATGCTCCTGTATACTGAGGCTGTGCCCTCTGATCCTATATTGTCCCACTAATGAAAACATCCACTCTATCTAAGCCTTTCAATAATTGGTACCTTTCAATGAGATTCACTCCTCATTCCTCTGAACTCAAATGAGTGTAGGTCCAGAAACATCAAACACTTTTCATATATTAACTCTTTCATTCCTGGCATCCTTGTAAACCTCTTTTTCTCCTGAGATACAGCACTGAATGGTCCCTTCCGGCCCTTCAAGCCACACCACCCAACAGTCCTCAATTTAATCCTGGCCTAATCATGGGACAATTAACAATGACCAATTAACCTACCAACTGGTATGTCTTTGGACTGTGGGAGGAAATTGGAGCACCTGGAAGAAACGAATGTGGTCACAGGGAGAACGTACACACTCCTTGCAGGCAGCAGCAGGAACTGAACCCAGGTCGATGGTAGTGTAAAGCATTGTGCTAACCACTATGCTACTGTCGTGAATATATCACTCTGTTAGTTAAAAATGAAACCAAATCCTTTGCAAGAATTGACATAGGATGAGAAGATGTAGAATCCTTGTGGCTAAAGTACAGAAACTGCATAGTTTAAAAAAGACCCTGGGAGTTCAGTATAGGCCTCTGAATAGTAGCTAGGATATGGAGTATAGACTAAAACAGGAGAAAAGAAAAGGCTGACATACTTTCCGAAGCCTTAAAATTGTATGTGCAGAACATTTGGTTACTATCTTTAAAGTGACATGAATCCAACATTACATGCCACACTTTATATCAACTACTACAGCTGTGAAGTCATCCAGCTTCTTTCTGAACATACGAAGTAAACACACTCAGCTGGCAATTGTTATAAGGATTGAAAATTTGCTGCCAAAGCAAACAGTGCCTGAAATGAAGTGGTTCTACACTCACGTAATGTACCTATATTAGCTTTTTGTTTTCACATGGTACTTAAGGTAAACTGAGATCTCATTGAAAACCTATGCAATACTATTCAGAGGCCTAAAAAGTCAATGAAGCAGCAGAGTTAGACGACATCAACTGTCTGCACTTCTGAACTGTAGACCCTTTGTAGATGCACAAGGGAAAGATTATGCATATTTCCTGACAAGTCTTTTTGATATTATAAAGTATTTCATTCACTTAACTTACTGGTTATCTTCCAATATGTTAGAGCATGATGTTGTGAGGTGGCGGTATATAAAACTGAAATTCGGGCACCTTGTCTGACTCTAACTATTGAAGAGCCAGCTGTATGCTTCCAGTGGATGAACAGAGGCACGTGAGCCACAGGATCTGTGGGCATGTCACCTTTCTCACGAATGGAGCCACTTGGAGAGAAGATCTTACATTCCATATTCACCTGATCAAAACAGATGAAAATAAGGGTGCTTTTATGTCTCTTTTATTGCATGGCAGAAAATTGTATCTAGCTCAAAAGATATCATAGAAAATACATTAGGGGCACTATATCCATCCTGAGAGATTGCCTGAGAAGAAGAGAGGAGAGAGTTACAGGAATAAGCTCAGCCAGAATGGTTACTATGATGTCCTGCAACCAAGAATCAGAGAGACCCTTTTTCGAATTTCTTGTTCCCTTGAATTGGTCTAGTTTTTATACTTAAGCTTTATGCTTGGCCTGTTCCAGAAGGTGGCATGGCTTCTGCTGAGTGACGGGCACTGGGGTTGCAACACCACTGTAAGAGGATTAATGAATCAATCTTTAGTCACTATTAACAGTTTTCCACCTGGAGGCAAAGATTTAATCCTTCCCTAGCGCACTTTGTTTGGCTCATTGGAGCTAGCCCCACACCCATACGTCTGAGACTAAATGAGGGCAGACATTGCTACATTCAGTCCCAATACTAACTCACATTGACTAATTAAAATGCAACAAAATAAGACTGGGTGCTTACTGAGCAAAGATACAGAAGTTTTTAATTATATTCACATGTTTTAAAAAACTGACTCGTTTTGAAGCATTCTTCATTATGTTGTCTAGACATCATTTATTATTAACATTACCTACTGCAGACTCCCTTTATAAAGCTGTTTTTCAAAAGTCTCTGCTGTGTTTTGTGGAGACTGTTATACTAGCAGGGTAGTTTAAATAGAAGAGAAGGAAGCCATAAAATGGAGCTTTAAATTAAATACAATATTACACTAAAGAGTTCTGATGGGGAGGTATTTGCATCAGTAGCTAGCAAGATCTCTCTACTGCCTGCCTAAGTTGTTTCTGTTCATATCAAGTGCAATAGTTAATTATATTTCCAACCGCCGCTCTCCCTTGTTGATTTGTTTCATGTCTAAAGGCATAAGAGGTTATGATACAATGGCGCCTTCCATTTTATTATGCTCTGCCTGACTGAACTTAAACAGGGAGCTTTGCCTGCTTTCTGCTGTGGCCTCTTCGAGTTTTGTGCAACCACATTTCTCTCCTGTGCAGTCCAGTACCCCTGCTGAAACCAGTGGACGCAGGGATCAGGCCAGGGAGGAAAATCAAAGATATGACAGATATCCTGATTATTTTTTCAGCAAATATTTCAAAGGATCAATAGCAGAAACAAGATATCTGGAATTCCACTTTAGTCTGGATGGCATCCCAGTTTTTCATCAGATTTGATTGATGCATGTTATATGGATGAGATTTCTCAGGTAATTTGAGCTTTTAAGATTCAAAGTTGCCATATCTTCATTATACTTTTCCTGGCAATCCTTTTGGTAGATTCCCTACATATTTTGTCTGGGTACACACACAGTAAATGTGGAAACAATTTAACTGTAGAGATATTTTGATTCAAAGTGCATGTTTTAGTAAATCACCAACAAATTGCAGAAAACTAGCAGCAGTTTGTAGGAAATTAAAATTATTATTAATGGTTTGTGAAGGCAGGCAATGCAAGAGGAGAAACACTTGGATAATCATTAATATATCCAGGAAGGAATTCAAAAGAAACATTTCACCTAAAGAGTTGTTACAGGATACAACTTTCACCAGGTAGTATAGATGAGGGAAATAACATGCATGCATTCTTGGACCAGCTTCAGGAGTGGAGTTGCAGATGAGGTTAGATGAAGTATGATGGTTAGAGGTTCCTGTAGACCAGTGGTTCCCAACCTGGGCTCCACTTATCACTCGGTTAATTGTAAGGACCCATGGCATAAAAAAAGGTTGGGAAACCCTGCTGTAGAGCACCAACGTGTGAAAAGGCTGTCTGCATCAAATTAACTTTGCATAAGTTGATGTAATTCTATATTATTAGTGATTTGGCAAAAAACAAAATTCCAGGCTAGAAACTAGCTTGCACTGTGAAAGGCACATTGAACCATGGATGCATGGTGGACAATTGACATTATTGTTAGATCCTATTGCACATAAGGGCCAAGGTGTTGGTGGATAAAACATTTTCATGATCTGTGCACAAAAAAACTCTTTCACTCCCCAGTTACTTAGAGATTGCAACAGGTTACACACGTAGTTAAGAATTTACTGGTAGCAGGAGGAAAGAAAAGTGTCAGAGCATGAAGAGAAAGTATTGGGATTTCATGGTTTGATTTGAAGTATCAGATATTATGAATTGAATTCAATAGACTGATGGGGATCTTGGGTCATGATTTGCTCAGTGGATGGTGGAGCTCATATAGTCAGGCAGATCGATCCCCTTTAGTCTACTCTGACCCAGACTTCCTGTGTATTGTATTCCTGTTTCTGTGTGAATGTCCTATAGTCATAGAACTAAATTGGTATAAACCTACAAACAGACATCTATTGCACCATGCACACATCAGGTGCATAGTGCTGGGACCACCTGTAAATATTCAGGTGGCCTTCATGAAACATGCATTAAGTATTCATTATGAGCACAGGTGGACTTTTGATAACATTCATTTACATTGCATGTGTTACCCTGTGCAAAAGAGTTTCTACACCCCTGCACCTTTCAATCCTTTTTAATGTTTATTTTTCTTTGCTTCCATCCTTGTCTTTCAATTTTAAATGAACAAGAGACAGGGCAGATTTTTAGGACATTCCCATACATCATCAGAATAAAATAGAAAAAGCTGGAAATAGTCAAAGTTGAGCAACATCTGTGGAAAGAGGAACAGCGTTAATGTTTCAGGTCATTGACCCTTCTTCACAACTGGAAAGCCTTCACTTTACATTGACACTGCAAAGTGTTTTCAGTGTTTACCAAGGTTATCACAGATATCCAGCATCTGCATTTTGTTTTGTTTTCCCTGTACATGGCAATATTCAAAAAACAACCACACAGAAGTCTAACAGAATAAAGAGAAGTTGTAGACCAAAGTGCTGTGTCTATTCTTCCTAAACACCCAGGCTATACTGCTGAGTTGAGGAGCCATTGGAAGCCCCCAACTTCCAAATGATGACTGTTTGTCATTGAATGAGGCATTGAGAAAAAGGATTTTCCACAGTCATTAATTGGTTGATTTCAAGCTCTACTGACATGTTAAGCGAATTGTTTACCGTTTCCAGAATGATGAAGGATGACAGAAGGAAAGGAAAGAGAAATATCCAATTAAATCAAACATTCTTGGGAAAAGGAGATAAACATAGAAACGTTAAACTTGTAACTTTGTGTAAATGTTTGATAAATTTCTCAGAGAATCAAGTGGAAGAACTATTTTCCAGGACATAACTGGAAGTTCAACATGCTGCAATCCAAATACAGAAACAGACATTTGCTTTCTCTAATTCTTTTA
This sequence comes from Mobula birostris, assembly GCF_030028105.1. Lineage (NCBI taxonomy): Eukaryota > Metazoa > Chordata > Chondrichthyes > Myliobatiformes > Myliobatidae > Mobula > Mobula birostris. The sequence goes on along the minus strand of NC_092373.1, from coordinate 75,971,552 downwards.
TTCCATACCCAGAGAGTACAGGGGAGCTCATTAAATGTCTGTTTGTGTATCATCCTTACACATGGATCACATAGCAGAAAAAGTTTCCCTGAGGTCAAGGGCTAAATTACATCATCATTGTAACTTTTAGAAACAAACTTACCTTCTGAATGCTGCACGTAATGGATCATTTCATTCTCTTTTTCAAAAAAACAATGATCCCTTTGAAGTACAAAGATCTCATGCAGCTGTGCTATTGTCCTAACACCTGGAAAGAGGAAGATTATTTTTCCCAGCTGTTTTATACAAGACTATTAAGATCAAAGACAAATGAATGTTGAGTTTAATGATGTTCTGTTTTGTATGGTACTAGGAACCTGTACATAGGATGTGTGCACTGTCATCTGTGTGTAAAGTTATGGATAACAGATGTTACTGGAAAGGTGATTATGTGGTTTCCTTTATTAGTGAAGGAGTCACATGCAATGAAAATTATTTCAAGATTGTGCTGCAGCAAAGAATCCTGCACAGAATTATAGAGCAAGGAAGGCGGTTCTTCAGCATCACATAACATAGTTACATTATTAACAGTGAAGTTAAATGACTGAAGAGTATCAGAGCAAAAACTCTCGCAATATTTAAACAATACTCAGATAATGGCTTAAAGAGCTGTGATCTGCAGGACCACAGAAGGTGGCAAAAGTAGTTCCAGGTGTCCGAATAATCTGGCTAGTAATAACATAGGCTGGTGTACTCTTCACTTCCATGAGCCACATCACTCCTTAAAGTGCTATTGAATAGTTCCAGTTGTATGTCTTTACATATGGGCTTGCAAAATATTCCTTTCAAGTTTCTATTCAATGCCTTTTTATTCAATATTACCATTCAATCAACTTTCAGCCATGGCATTTTTGAATCATAATATTAAAAAAGTTAATTCTGAAAGGTTTGTAATCTTTGATCTCATATGCCAAGCTTCAATTTTACACACTTGGGAGTGGAGGAGAGCAGAAGACAAAGAGGCTTCCATAGCTTTAAACCTAGAAAAAGAAGAAAAGGAAGTTCAAGAAAGTTCTAAATTTATCAAAATCAATAAAATAGGACAATGCAGAAAATGTAACAAAGTAAGTAAGATTGGAGGGAAGAGAGGGAGAGTACAAAAATGCTGATCTTTCTCTTTGCTCTGGATAGGTGTTCGAGAGAGGGACTTGCATCGATCTGAACGCCTCTCTTCATAGCCAGGAGCATACCCAGACTTACGGCTTGCGAATTTCAATTCTGCCTAGGTTCTTAGCTAAGGGGATTTGTAGTCTTGAGAGAATAAATAGGAGGAGGAAAACTAAATTTATGTTGCATTCTAAGCTCATTCTACAAGTGATCAAAGACTGACATTCTCTGCATACAGGCCTTAAACCTGAGGCCTATTTGAGGTATAAATCCCCAGGTAAACTAATTTTAATGCAGCCTATATATGAATTGTTATGGCACATTAAGCAGTCATGCAAAAACAGCACCCAGCACAGTCATAGATTAGAAATTACTTCTGTGCAATGTAAAGTATCTCTCATGAGCTCATTGCTCTTGAGGTATGATATCATCCACACATGTTAGACACATTCATTTCTCACCATAAGTATGAAGTCCTGCCTCAGTCGGCAATAAAAACTCGTAGAACAGAACAGAAAGCTAGTGGTAATTTATTAACCCCAGATGCTAAATGTTCCACATGAGAGACTGAGTGAAAATATACCATGCCTTTAACTTTTCCATAAATTCATAATTGCATTCAGATTATTGCAAATCAAATCCACGTGCAAACAATTTTGATGCATTAAATTACCTATTATAAAAACTTTGATAAAACGAGCCAGTTCGTAGAATATTTGCAAATATTTTGCACTTCTACACATTTGTCAGGTACACATTAATAAACTGACTAATGATATTCTCAGGAGTATTTGTACAATCTAAATTCAAATATTTTAGAAAAAGCTAAAACAATACTAAATGATTTCCTCAGAGGAATGAGTGTAAAAGGGGCAAGTACATTTATTTATAACCTTTCTATCACTGTAAGAATATCTCAATGCAGCATATTATTAAATTAATTATGCAAAATGTTGTATAAACTAGCCACCAAATAACAAATTTGCTGACTGACAACTTAATCTATTTTGACAGCATTGGTTGAGGATGAATTTTGGATAGGACGTGAATGGAACTGTTTTTTTTCATATTATGCCACGTGGTCTTTTGTCGATTTGAAGGACAGACATGTGATTCAGCAACACATCAGAACAAAAGTGAAGGATAATTTTAGTGTAACTGTTGTCTAATGCTGCTGTCGGTCACTCATTTGACACTATGCCTGATTTGATTTTCAGAATTCTACTAGGCGATATGTTAAACCAGGGTAACAAACATAAGCTACACATTTTGTCTAGAATTTGCTCTAGCAATGATACACCACCTCTGTACTTTTACATATAACAAGTTGAAGTAGTGTTTTTTTTTTCAATCCACAACTATAGGCTCTAAAATGATGTCATTAACCTACAATATAGGTACCTGGAGTAAAATTGGTCCTTGGTGGTAGCAGAAAGCATATAGTTGTATATCCATAACAATTTACACATCATGCCCAGGGATCTTCTTCACAAGCATCAATGGCAAAGAAAATCAGAATGATAGAAAGCAAGGTTAATGACGCATCACAGTTCATTTCTAACCATTGCCAAAGATCTATTTGTTTTAAATTGAACAAATTCTTCTAGAAGATGGAAAAATGAGAAAATACAAATGCTGGAAAGTGGAATTTAAAAGAGAACATAATCAAAATTACATACCAAGTCAGGCAGCATCTGTGGAGAGAGAAACAGAGTCTACAGTTTTAAGTATTTCATTGATGTGCCTACTTTTATTGGAATTTTTCACACTTAAAATTCTCCATAGACACACTTTTTGGTGAGTATCCACCCTTTTACATTGCGTGGAATTGAGTCTCAGCCATTACATTTCTCCTCAGAGATAAATTGAAGTCGACTGCCAAAGTTCATCAAAAGCATTGAACTGGAAAAGTAGGAGACTGCAGATGCTGGAATCTGGAGTACAAAAATGAAGTGCCGAAAGGACTCAACAGGTCATTAGGAGGGCTGAGCTGTCCACTACACCATTGGCTACATACATAATTTTTTTTTTTACAATGGGCTTTTGTTTTTGAGCCAAACTACAGACAATGTCGAGTGTCCAGCACTTGTTTTATTTTAATTTAGAAAACTGAATGCATTTCAAACATAAGAAGGTCACCAGTTCTTGTGTTTCACTTACACTGAAATTCTGGAGTTTTTGCACTTGCTATGTTTCAAGGAATAGTCCCTAAGTCATTTTGTAGACTATTGAGACTCCACGACTAATGCTTAATATTAAAATTCTGTTTAATTCCCCATCTAGAAATTATGCTGTTGTCAACAAAAAATATCTAACATACAGTGGATTAAAAAGAAATACACTAAATTTAAAGCTTCCAGCTATTTTTGATCAATTTAATATAGTTTCACATATACAAGACTCAATTGTGAAGATGATTTTACAAACTCGGAATTGCCAAAAGTACTTTACAGACAATGCTTTTGAAATGTGGTCATAGTTGCAGTGAAGGATATATAATTTATAATAATGTGCACTTAAATTGCTGACAAATTATAATATATTAGTCATACAGTCTGTTAGTTTTAGGATAACCAATGGCCAAAACACTGTAAATAGCTCCCAAGTTCTTCAAAATAATGCCATAGAATGTTTATGTTCATCTGAGAGAGCAGTTTAACATCTCTTCTGGAAGATGACATGCCAATGGTTTTCCATGACACAGCTTTTTGATATATGAAGCCTGGGAACACTAGAACACAGATGAAAGGTTATGTATTTAGATAACATTATCTTTCACATTTGTTTTGTTGAAACCAAAAGTGTATGCAATGTTCATTATTACAATGTTCATTGTGCAACAATCTAATACAGATTATGGCCTTTTAGGTTTTTATCCCTTACACCATATTTATTTTTCCTAATCCAGTGTTGCCTGAATTTTTTTCTTTTGGAAGCTGAGCATTTATAATCCATTGGATCTTCCAAAGCCTACAATTTTATCAAAGTTTAAGTGCATCACCGACAACTAAAACACGTGCTTTTCTGATAGAACAAAAAATGCAGACCTAAGACCCAAAAGAGCAAATTAAAAGCCTCTTCATAGATTATTAAATAAGGTTGTATTCAAGAGGTCGGGCACATATTATATTGCTAGGAAAGGAATTTGTATTTAAAGGTATTTAATAAATATTATACTCTCTCAGCTTCACGGCTCTATGCTAAAAATGTGTGAAATACATAGCTCTAATAAATGCTGGAGATTTAGATTTCTAGTTTTAGATTCGTGACCAAATGGGTATTTAACATGAATGTGGCCTGATTTCAGGAGGAGGAGATTAGAATCACCTAAAATGCATTTAATATACCTTATAGATTAGCACTCAGCTCTCACCTGTGGCTCCCCGTAGCTGTTTGCATGCGACAGCGGCCACACCCCGGGCAACGGCTTCGACAAGCCGGTTAAACCAGGTGAGGGTAGCCGACGGGTCTCAAACCCTCGGTGAGATAGGCAGTTGTCTATCCCAGCATGTGAAGACAGACTCCGGCGGATTGAGCGGAGACCAATGGAAGGTCCAACAGTCAAGAAGGCGGTCTCTGCAAGCGTCATGGAACGTGTAGAGCAGGACAAGACACAGAAGACGTCCTGGTCATCCACTGCGCCTAGTCCCATCTCCAGCCGTCTAGACTCTGTCTTGCCACTGGATCCAGATGGGAATTGGGAAGAGAGAGTGAGGCTGACGCTGCGCAACTCTCCCTCACTTAAATCCAAATCATGTGCTAGTCTCAACACCATCATAATGGTGTCGAGGTCCTCATCGACGTCAATGATGGACAAACAACAGATTAGCACAGAGATTTCACAAAATAGATGTGAATTGTCTTCTATGGATGTTAACAGAATTGAAGCAAGAAATAGAAACAGAGATAAACAAGATGCTTTGTTGACAGCACTAATACCTTTATCTGGATTTGTGAATGAACTGTATACAGTACGTTGTAATATTGCCTAAATATTGTGTTTTATTATATCAATTAGGAATGCAAACGTTTCTGTAGGAACTTGTACTTAGAATGGAGGCTGGAAAAATAGCGACTCCTATGCATGCTCTGTTTACAAAGAATGCACCTACATAACCTATAGTTATGTATCGTTTATTGTGCTTAAGCATACAGAATTATACCGCTTTCTCTCACCAACAATCCTTAGTTGTCCTTATTCATAATTGGGGATAACATTTCATGCAATTCCCAGCTTCTGTTGTTTTTCAAATATGTAGAGTTAGAGCTCAGGCGAGTTGAATTATTCCACATTCTGTTTATTGATTTGTCCCTGAGTCGTATGGACCTGAGCTTAGGCACATCACTGGTTTTCCAAAACACTAGAAAATCGACAGACTCTGGAAATCCAAATCAACACAAGCAGGCCAGGCAGCAACTATGGACAAGAATAAACAATCAACATTTTGGCCCAAGACCCTTCATCAGGACAAAATTTATTAGTTTTCCAATATTGTTTGTTCTCTTGCTTTCATTTTGGTTGGGTCTTTGACCACATGGAGCAAAACAACTGAAGCAAATTCTATAAGCAACTGACGTTTACACAGATCAACTCTCCTGCACAAGTAACCATACAGAAAACAGGAATAAATTTTCCTTAACTCAGAAATACAGAGATTTTGTGAATTGTGTCTATATGATTCTCCACTAGAAAGAGTCAACGTATTCAGGTTTTTAGGTGTCTGGTTTGATGAAAGACTTACTTGGAGGGTTCATATAGATAAAACAATTGGAAAGTGTGAGAAAGTTTTAAATGTTATGAGAAGTATTGCTGGATGCAACTGGGGAGCAGGGCGGGAAACTATGTACTTAATATATCTAGCTATGATTAGATCAGTTATAGATTATGGTTGTATTGTTTATGGTTCTGCTGCTACGGCAGTGCTTGGAAAACTAGACACTGTGCAGTCCAAAGCACTTAGACTCTGTTGTGGAGCTTTTAGAACAACATCAGTCCCGGCAGTATGTATGGAGATGGGAGAAGTGCCTCTGCATTTAAGACGAATTCAGTTGGGCCTGCAGTATTGGGTAAAACTAAATGGATTCAATCACAGCTATCCATCAAGGTGTCTTTTGCAGGGGAAGTCGGAGCGCCAAAGTAAAGTTAAAAGATACCCATTTTTAGATTTGGGTAGTAACTGGGCTATGAAATTGAAACTGACTGAGGAAGACATAGTTGGCCAAATTTGCTTGCCACCCGTCCCTTTTTGGTTCTTTCCAGAACCAGAAGTAGACCTATTCCTCCTTTTTCAGCTTAAAGGAAGCAGTGCAATTTCATCAGTGTTGATCACAAATGAATATTTAAATAATAAATGGGGATCTTATCTGAAGATTTTTACTGATGGCTCAGTGGACCCAGAGAGCAGTAGGGCAGGAGTTGGGATGTATGTGTCTCAACTTGGAGTTAAGATTGGTCACCGGATTTCAGATGGTGTTTCTGTCTTTGCAACAGAATTATTAGCAATTCTCTGGGCCTTATGGTGGATAGAACCCTTGACCACATAGGGTTATCATCTGTTCGGATTCTGCTGCTGCCTTAGAGTCTATAAAAGGGATAAATCAAAAGCTCATCCTGACATAGTTATTAAGATTCTCTTAGTGTTGTTTAGAGTAGGGAAGGTGGGTTGTGCAGTTAGATTTTCATGGATACCTGGGCATGCTGGGGTGGAGGGAAATGAAATTGTGGATGTTATTGCAAAGTCTTCCTTACAGAGCAGGCAAGTAGAAATTAGAGTTCCCCTAGGCAGAGCAGAATTGAGAAGTAGGATTAAAAAAGGTATAGAGAAGAAGTGGCAGGAGGATTGAAAAAATTAATTAAGGGGCAGGCATTATTTTTCTAGTCACCCACTAGTTAAAAAGGTCTCAGACTGTTACCTTTTAAGTCGTAGAGATATGGTGAAATTTACAAGACTTAGGTTGGGGCATTGTGGGCTAAACTATTATTTAAAGATAATAGAAAAACATCCTACTGGATTATGTGACTGTGGTAGTCCAGAGACAGTCCAGCATGTTTTGCTGAGCTGTAATCAACACAAAATTGAAAGAAGCATGTTGTTCAAGAGGCTGTCTGGCTTAAATTTATTTTGGTTTTCTATTCAATCTCTGTTTGGCCATCAAGAGAATCAACATCTGATTGAAGAGTCTATCATTCAGTTTACACGTGAGACTAGGCTGTATTCGAGAATTTGAGTTCCTTGAAGTTCTACAATTAATTATACATCCTGCAGAGGGCCGTAATATGCCTAGATGCATCTAAACAGCCGGAAATAGAAGAAGAAGAAGAAGAATACAGAGATTTCTTGCTGAGCATAGCATTTTTGCACTGATCAAGGGGCTTTCATTTCAATGGGTGCACATACTGAGACATCAGAAGATATAAGTAAAAGCTCCAAATGGGATTGGAAAGATTAATTACAAATTTTACCAACATATACATTAAATACAAATATCAGCAAATTAAAAAAAATATTTGTAACACTGAAACAGTGAAAGAATATTCAGTGCATTCTTAAAAGTGTAACACTTAATTATAGTATTTATTCACAAGGCACTATAGGTTACCAATTCATTCTTTGTCCTTCATAGGAACCAAATTTCAGAAATGGCATCAACGTGCATGTTTCATCATGTCACACATATTTGGTTCAGATTTAAAAGAAAGAGGTTTTACCCCTGTAAATTTATGATTTTAGGACTAAGTGATTTAAAAAATCAAATCGTCATTATCAACAGATTAATGTCAAAGAATGTATTCTTTGTCTTGACAAATTTAGGTCAGCTGCCACATTGTATTTCCACAGCACATCAGAGTAAATGGCCTATGGCACTTTTCTTCATCCAGTGATGTAATATGCATCAGATCAATAGATTTTCATTTCATTAGACCAGCATATATCATATACTATTGTTTATGGAGGGCACCTGAGTTGCGACTGAAGTCCATCTATGGCTATGTCATGGATGTGTTCCATTTTCCCATCGCAGAGGTTGGCCAATATTCCACGTTACACTTGCTGTACTTTTTCATTTTGCTTTCAGCTACAGCTAAAATCTCAAAGCCAAAGTAATTTGTTTATTATGTGCTTTCTCTTCAGATTTATCAGCAAGTCCATCATAAGTTGGACCCAAGCAAGATGTCATTTGTTTCAAGGTATGGAGATGAGTGTTAAGCTTATCCATAGATAATGAAGTGGCTTACTGTATGTTTATGATTTTGTTTTACAAAAACTATTGCTTTAAAAAAAGGAGAATTTTCTGTATGAAAACAACATATCATTTTAAAATGATGTTATGCGTATCACCTCTTCATGGCTAAAGGCAATTTGAAATAGATAAAATAGAATTTTTTTCAAACAGAATTTTATGGGTACAGCAAATGGACACAGGATCTAAAAACTGAGATGAAATCTAGAACTAATGTCTTGAAGTCACGAACAAATGATTAATGTTCAAATTGAATATCTGGGGAAGCAGTGGAGGTGAATAGTTTGGAACTGGAAAGGGAAGTGGGGGAATTGTAAGTTCTTTTTGGATGAATGAAATAAGATGGGCCAAGGGAAGTCTTCCTTTTGTGATGCTGAAGATTATTCAATCCAACTTAGATTAAACTGTATTTTCTTATGTAGAACTGATTACATAGCGGAATCTTTGTGGAATTTATCATCTATCACTTGTAATGACAGTTTAAACTTGATGCTTGGAAAACATTAGATGATTTGAATAACAGCAGCTGGTTTGCAAAAGATTAAAGTTCTCAAGTCACTTAATAATTTAGCACTTGTGTTTTCTTTTATTAAATTTTATTTAGTTTTTCAATTGGATTAGATTCCTCAAATTTACAACAGACACAAAGGAGACAGTAGTCTCCACTGTTTCTGGCACTAAAAGAAATTGATTATTAGAGTATATAAATACTATAAATCATTGGTTGGGCCCCAGCTGAGGTAGCTTTCAATTTGGTGTATTGCTTATTCAGAATGATGCAGCCTTGGGGAGGGTAGAGGAAAGTCTACCAAGAAAATATGAGGAATGTAAGATTTCAGAGATTTGGAAAGATGTGGTCGTTTTTCTTCAAGCAGAGGAGGTAAAGAGTAGATTTAATGGAGATTTGACAGACAAAATGAGAAAAAAAATTGTCAACTGTCAGGTAAGTTTGTAAACAAACGATCTATTTTAAAATGATGGGCATAAGAGAGGAAATGGAAAATATTCTTTTGATGTAATTTATTAGTGTTTGGAATTGATAGTCTTGAAGGGTAATGAAAACAAGCTCAATAGTATTTTCACAATAGAACTAGCTATATAGTTAAATAAGACGTTCACAGAAACTTGTAAAAAGAGAACGGGAATAGGGTTAATTGGATAGCCCTTATGAAGAAACAACACACAGAAGAAGGGATGAATCACCAGCTTCTATAATCTTGTGTTAATCTGAAATAGTGCCAGGTTGTTCCTTCCACTCTGAATTTCTCTCTACTTTTTGGAGGACTAATTTGGCCCTGATTCCACACTTCCACTAGAGATCCTAGCTAAAGCTGAAAACTCACCTCAAGAGTGTCCTCAAAAGTGCATGGCACAGTTTGCTGTACCTGGATAATGTATTCATAGGAAAATCAATTTGCTTTTGATTATTGTAGTGACATTGAAGAGAATCTAAAATACAGTAGAAAATGAATATTAAAGACCATACTTCAAACTATTGCTGGTGACACAGTAGGTTGAGAAAGCATATAATTTGTCATATAAATCCATAATGGTGTGAGAAGTAAAGACATTTCAGAACCAATTAATTTACAATGCTTAAAGGAAACCAAAGTGGTCCCAAGCACTCTTCTTTGCCTCTATTATTGACTCCACTATGATCTCATGTAGACCAGTTTCCTCAATACTAGTCAATATAGTTATTCTTATCTTCTTCTTATATGCTGCTACATTCCAAAGTAAGCCAGTAAGTATCATACAACTTATAGAAAAGAAGTTATTTCCAGGAAGAGGAAGCTGAGTCAATTTACCAGAATGATGGATGAAATGCAAGATTATAGAAAATAATAGAAATTGGTATTATTCTCCTTGGAGCACAGAAATTAATGAATGACCACCTTTGAAGGGGCATCTTAAACATTGACAGGATATATTATCCCCAGTAATAAGCTTCACACAAGTACAAATAACTTACTTACGGCCCATTTCCATATCAATTATTTTGACCAATTAGGGTTGTTAGCCCTGAGCCGAACCTCTGAACCTGGAGGACGGGTGGACCACTTTTAGTCTGGTCTCTACGCTTTGACCTGTTTGGCATGGGTGAACCCACCAAGAATCAAAGTACAAGGCCCTGACTCCAAACCAACATAGCTCTCTGGGTCACTGAGGCATGCAAGTCGCCAAACCCTATGACAAAGTTGTGGTCCTCTTGGAGGAAGTACAAATAAATATAGTTAATAATGTGGATGGGATCCATTAACCTGATTGCCAAGCATTTCCCCACAAATTAAGCATGGCTCCCAGTAGAGTTTTACAACAGTAATATCAATGTCTGCTGCTCAAGCAGCACAGGCAAATTTAATTTCCAAACTACTACACCTGATTGCAGTACATTTAAAGATCTTAGGAGTTCTACAAGGACATTTGGCAGCTATTTTCACATTTCAGAAAGACAGAAAAGTTGAATTAACTCACTGAAGTTATAAGGAGCAAGTGTGCATTAGAGTGTGAGAGCAGGATTAGAAATCAGGTGAAATAATCAGGACATGAAACGTACTGGAAGGGGGGTGGGTGAAGAAAATGAGCCTTCTGCCATTTAAACATCTGTTAGTTTATTTGTAATTATTCAGTGGATGGATCATATACTGCATTATGTTCAGTGTTGGGACTTTGTCACAGATCTAATTTTTAGTGCTGCATACTGCCCTTACAATAGTAAAGCTGTGCTGGAGGGTCAATTCTTATTGATCACTTTTCCATATAATAACCTTCAACACCAGTTTCACAGTGATTAAGAAAGACCTTTGTACCCTTAGCGGGCAGAAGGTCAACATCAAGAGCTGTTTGTTCATCCTCAGAATTGAGATTTTAAATAGGCGAGCCTGAGTTTCAACATGCTTGAAATTTTAGAGAAACAGCAGATTTTTTTTTTCACAGTTGAAGATCCCGTATGATTGTGCATGAAGAATGTTCAGGGTCCTGCTGGTGTTCAATGTGTGTATTTGTGTATGTGAAATTCAACTTGGTATTACATTATTTATTTTCAGACATTTGCTTACATAATTTGACAAGGAGGTTATGAATTTTTGATTAAGCTCTAGTTGCGAGAAAAAGAAGTGTGAAACCTATCCCTTCAATGCAGTGGTCACGCAGAGTTGCAATACATCTTGTTGTTTTTGGCAATTTTCAGATTTCCCTGACAGATTGTCAAACATTGATACAAAAACCAATGAGACTGGTAACAATCAAGTTTTTGTTTGGACTTGGTTGTCCCTTTGTTCTCCAATTCTTGGTCTTGGCCTGTCTTGATTCATCATAGGCCAACAGCAAGAAATGCTGATCTGTTCTTTGGCCTCCCAGCAAATGACCTGTGCAGCAATGCAAGATGAATGACTATTAATAATATCTCCCTTATAATGATATTCTCCATACCAGTAATCTCGCTGCAACAGAAATTAGGAATTGCATGTATGTCAATTGAAACCAGCAGCCCCTTACTTGCCACTGTACAGGGTAAGTTCACTGTTTAAGTTCAAGTTTAGTTAGCATTCAACCATATATGAATACCCATGAATATGCAAAACAAAACAACATTACTCCAGGGCCAACAGTCATACACAGCACAAGACACATATAGCACATATAAGACAGCAAGCATATATAAAATAACAAGTGCATGTAAGATGCAGTCACACAAAAAATATATGGTCCAAGTCCCTGAGTCTATGAACGTTGCAGCAGTCTGCAGTTGAACAAAATACAGTTTGTCTTCTGCCGAGCTAACACTGAGGGGCAGTAGCGACTACAGCATAGACACTGCACCACACATCCTCTGACACTCTGGAGGAGTGCCTGACTCCATTACCTCCCCCTGGGTGACTGAGCACAGCCGACACCGCAGCTTGAGGTCTAGTCATCGCTACGACTGAGGCCCCAGAGCTCCCCGCCATCCACCCACACCGTTCACCAATACACCAATGAATTGGACTTGCAACATTCTACAATGCCAACGTTCAAGGGGGCCTTGCGATCACAAGAAAAGCGACTAAGATGATCACTCATCTTAGCCTGCACACCTTCTTCACACACCAACAGCCCTCTGTCGCTGGCAGTGTCACGATCTGCACTAAGTCCAACTCCTTCCGATACTCAGCCAATGAGCACCTCACTGACGGGGTACACCTGCAGTACTTTAAGTTCTTAATGTCCAGCAGGGTCTTGTTATCATAAAAAGTATGACTAAAAATGACAATAACTCTTTTGGTTGACCCTGTAGAAGCTGTTGCATCCAAGCACACAGCCGTCTTACAAGAAAAGCAATTGTACTGCAGTACAATAGTCCGTATTTTTTTGAAGATTATAATTATTGGAAGTTGTGTACTCTGTTGAAAGGATTGAAACTTCTATTTTAAATGGAGGAAGAAGCTGTGTAGCAGTAAATATAAAAACAACTTTTGCATAAATTAATAACATCCATCCTAAGCTAATAGAACTAATTCTCACATGAGCCAGTAGACAAGTAAGTGGGTAGATGATAAAAAGCAGCACTCAGCCACATAATCTTAGAACAATGTAATCCCCTGTGCAGTCCCCACCAACTAAAGCTCGACTAATTCTTCCTGCCAAAGTCTTTCCCAACCAGACAGGAAGTCACATCTGGCCAATGAGTGGGAGCAGAATGTGGGTGTCAGGAGGCTATTGCTGATGGTCCAAGGGATTAGTTCCAAAGTCTTGGCTTGCAGACATCCAGGTAGCAGAGCCCCCTTTCCAAAATGGGTAAATGGCTACCTATGGCATATAAACTTGTGACAGGCATGATCAAGCCACTGTTATTTATCTCTGCCCACAGCGCAGGAGGTCTAGTTTATGCATGGGCCCTCATTGTATTGAGCCAGATCCAGACTATACTAAGTATCAAAATATTTTTGCAGATATTTACTCGGACTCTGCATCCAACTATGATTAAATTAGTAGGATGAGAGCAGATATCCCACTGCATTAGCCGATTTGCTCAATTAAAGGACTTCTTCCATTTGTTCATCTGCTGTGTAAAGTCAGCCAGATCAGTGCGATTGAATGTGCAGCCAATTTTAACCATTCAATCTATCACTTGTTAGGTTCCAGGCAGATTTAACATTACTGCTCAAGTGCCAAAGTTTAATCTTTCACACTGCTTTATCAGACAAAGCAAACTTTAATAAAGTGACTATCTTGCATCCATGTAACATCATTCATCATGTAAAGAAGCACGAAAGCACTTCACGTACAGCGAGATTTACATCATTGCAGCAATGGAAGGAAATTTGGCAAACAATTCACATTCAGCAAGATCCCACAAACAACAGTTTTCAGTTTTAGTGATGTTAGTTAAGAGCTAAGTATTGGGCAAATTGTCAGATCCCCCTGATCTTCAGTGAAAAGTATGCAGTCTTTATTGTCCATCTGAGAATGCAGGTAAGGTCCTGGGTTAATGTCTTATCCTAAAGAAGGCAATACCAACAGTGCAGAGCTCTCTCAGTACTAACCTGGAGGCTAGGTGGAGCTCTGTTTTCAAGTCTCTGGGGTAAAATCTAAACTGTTGACTTTCAGAAGCAAAAATGCTGCCAGAGTTAAGGATGAATGACAAAGTGAAATATGGGTTCTCTCTCCTGCAGCCAGAAAATTATTGGTATTTATCACTGCAGTCTAATTGACTTCACAGTTATCAAGTGTATTGACCATATTGACAAGATTATTTATAACATTTACATATTGTAAGTGTTAATACAGACCGAAGTTAAACATAGCATTTTTAAGAAACTAAACATCCCAATTATTGTGACAAGCTGTTAGCAGTGCGATTTCAGACAAGTCCAGTCATCTGGATACTTTTCCCATTCCTGGCTTTTTTGGTACCATGTACAGTGGCCATGTAATAAAATTAAGAAGGCCTGCTGTTTCCATGGGCTAGCTCAACATAGACAATTTCCATCAATACTTCATTCAGTTGGTGCCTGTAATGTGGAAACATACTTGAGGACCCAGTGGGGATGAAACAGAAGACATGGATTATGAGTGAACACATGAAACATTTATTTACAGCCAAGCAGTAAAACACACAACCAAACATCTAAATCAAACAAGTACTTATTTACATCACCCTAAGTTACAAAAACTACAACACTAAACATTTACTAATACTTCAAACTCAACAGGTACTACATTAAGTCTCCCCTAGTTACATAACTACAAAACTGAACATTCAACACACAGATACTTAGCTAACTGTGCACATGGGACCTCCCATGTCTGCAGCACTTTCCCAATGATTCTTCAGAACCGGTCGCAACCTCAGTGTGAAGACGAGCCCTCGCAGACAAAGAAAAGAGAGGGAGTCTCTCGCACATGCTATTCTGATACGCCTGGGGCAGCCGGAACCGAAACAGGTGCCACGGCACACAACGCAATCAATGGGAAGGAGCTGCTCCATTCATCGAACGGGCCAATCAGTGAGCAGAATGGCTTTCAATTGGGAAGTAAGCTAACCCCTCACATTACAGTGCCACGCCCAGGCTCAAGGCATTTCAGAACTCAAGGACTGATGCCTACACATGGAATAGAAACGGCTTCTTGCATTGAACTACCAGTGCTCAGTATACCAACAAGAGTTAAACAAAAACAAGTTTTCTGGCCCAGCACACCTTGCTCTTTCCCTTATTACCCTCTTCCCCTTAATATACACATAAACGTTTTGATATTTTCTTTAATTTTCACCGCCAGTGATGTTTCTCGTCTCCTCTTTCCAAAATGACTTGAAATCGAAAATGAACTATGTATCACAAAAAAACACAGTGCTATAAGACCAGTGTCTACGCTGATAAATTTCAGGTTTAAAACTGTCCAAGTAATTAGGTTTGTATCACTGGAACAATTCATATGTTGTTTCCAGGCACATGAAACTTAATTCATCTTCATTGCTGCAAGATTTAGTTTCACCCAAATTACTTGTGACTTCAAGGAATGCGAAAGCATGTACAGTGAAAGGGTATGCATTTTGTGAAATACTGAGAGAACAGTTTATAAATTACCAGTACACAATATAAGTCCATCATTAAAACAGATCCTCCAAAAGCATAGCTTGTGGTGAGATTTTGTGGGTAGTTGATTTTACGATCAGATACTGCAAAAAAATATCTGTAGGCCACAGGGTGAACATGTTTGCAAAGTGAACCAAGGGATTTATGGCCAGTGAATAAACCAGACCTGGATTCTCATTCTCACCACAAACGGAACTTCAGCAAAATTATTCTGCTGCTAGGTACAGATTAGAGATGTACATACAGGACATTTTTCAAAATACTTAATTTAGAAAATAGATTAAATTAGGCCACTATAGGCCAAATAGCCCTTTATGCAACATTGGCTCTTGTAAACATATTAGTTGCTAAGCATATTGGATGTTAAACTAGTCAAGGTGGCAGTGGAAGGTCGAGGGGTCATATTTTACAAGAAGGAGAATCTGGTTCCATTGCCCTTTGGACTCTCTTGCAATGATTACCTCCTGATAGAAGGTGGGGTGCAGACTTCATTATATCATTTACACTTTGAGGTCATTCAGAGAATTTTGCTGCAATCGCCTTGCTAATCCTAACAATTTATTCCAGAGCAGATATAATTCTGAACTTGAGCCTACAGAAGGTTCAGAATAATGTTGAAAACAGGTTATAGTTGTTAATCAAACCTGAAAGTTAGAGGAAAGTTAAATATATCTGTCAGCTTTTGAGACATTGCATTTACTGCAGAGCAGAATGGTACCAATAAGAGCAGTTCGGTACACATAGGAAATGCTACAATATGCTATTCCGACACTTCTCTATTGTAGAAAAAGCAAAACGTTGTAAAACAGAAAAGGGCAGAAAATATTCAGCAGTCATGCAACATCTGTAGAGGGAGTAACAGAGTAATTGTTTCAGTTTGATGAGTAATGTCATCAACCGGAAATATTAACTCGGTTTTTATCTCCACAATCACTGCTTGATGGCTGAATATTTCTTGTTAATACATGCGTTCTATTCACCAGAACGTTTAACGTGGTCGGGCTGAAGTAAAAGGAGCAAACAAGCAGCTGGATGCTTGAATAAAAGCATACTGTACAAGGGAAAGAGGACCCCAGAATATACTTTATTAACTTTAATCAGTTGAACTTGATTTCGTTGACTTCATTTTCATTCTGTCATCAGCCTTGCCAGCCAAATCCTTCAACCAACACATCAAAGTCTAGGCCACTGTCAGCATGAGGGAATGGAATTAGCTTTTCATGTCTGTGCCAAGGCTGCGAGAAATCTGTTTTACAAGCTCTATCTTGCTTTGTTAATAAAGTGTAGCCTTACCACTAGCTTTTCCATTTGCCAGAAAGTATGGGTTTTGTGCCAACATCTAGAAGCTTGCAAATGTCCAATCAAGGTAATCTAACATGCCTAACAATTCTACATGTCTATAGTAGGTAATACAGTTGCACAAAAGTAATTTTACATGATTTATACAAAACACCCCACATAGCTTTTATCAGCTTTAAATCATGATTATTTCCCTTTTATTTAAATTTAGTCATGTATTTGTATTTATAAATGATTTATCATATTTATCTTCATGCACACACATGAAACCACTTGCACACATAGATCAATGCTAGAGGGAAATGCATACTCATGAATTATAGACATGCATTGGAGCATAAACAAAATGTAATCATTTCTGAAACATGAAATGTAGGTTGATTGGACTTTTTTTTATGCCTCTGCTGAGTTGCAAATGGTGTATAGATAAGGACATTACAGGAGTTCACTATAAGTTTGATGCATTTACAATAAAATTAGCATAAATAAAACACAACTGGAAAATGTCATCAACCAGTACAGACATGCTTATAGCACTCGTACTGTGAAGCATACTGTTATCATGCACTTCAATCAACATTAAAGCATGATGTACAGTTATCTTACTTAGAGAAACAGGGAAAGGCCTGAAACCACACCAGGCTATTGTCCAAAATCTTTTTTTTCTCCCTCTGTCCCTCTCACTATAACTCCTTGCCCATCCTCTGGTTTCCCCCCCTCCCCCTTTTTTTCTCCCTAGGCCTCCCGTCCCATGATCCTTTCCCTTCTCCAGACTCGTATCCCTTTTGCCAATCTACTTTCCAGCTCTTGGCTCCATCCCTCCCCCTCCTGACTTCTCCTATCATTTCAGATCTCCCCCTCCCCTCCCACTTTCAATTCTCTTACTATCTCTTCTTTCAGTTCGTCCTGGCGAAGGGTCTGGGCCCGAAATCTCGACCGTACCTCTTCCTATAGATGCTGCCTGGCCTGCTGCTTTCACCAGCATTTTGAGTGTGTGTGTTGCTTGAATTTCCAGCATCTGCAGATTTCCTCGTGATTGTATTTTTAAAACACAATAGAATCCGCAAAAAGAAACCCACACTACAAAGAATGCCAAATGTTCAATTTTCAAAATAAGAACACATCATACAAACAATTAAAAAAGTAAGAAACATTACACATAGCATGAACCGCAGAGTCTCTGAAACTGAGTTCACAGCCATGGAGCCAGTTCAGCACTATAGCTGATCCAGGAGCCTCGTGGCTGCAGATCACAGTCGTGGAGCCAGGTTCAGCGCCAGGCAAATGCCAATGGCTGCAGGGCACAGTCGTGGAGCCAGGTTCAGCGCCAGGCAAATGCCAATGGCTGCAGGGCACAGTCGTGGAGCCAGGTTCAGCGCCAGGCAAATGCCAATGGCTGCAGGCCACAGCTGCAGAGTCAGTTCAGCGCTGAGGTGTGTAAAGTCTCATGGACAAGTAAGCTGAACAGTGATTCACTCTTAGCCCTCGGCCTCCACGCCTTAATCTTTTTGATCTGTCTTAGTGCTTAAATTAGCTAAAGAGCAGTTAGTTTTTGGTTCTCAGGGACGAGCCCCACTGTGTCAATTCAGCCCAAGCTTTCAATCTAACCAGAAGTTTCAATCGGGTCCAAAATTTAGATCTAGTCCCAAGTCCACTCGAGGAATGGCTACTGCAGCTGTAGCATATTGTGTTAAATCTCTTTCATCTCTAAACCACTCACCTAGTTCAGTGTCTGCCATACTGATTGTTGCTTGATGCATTAATACTGGAATGGCACACACACCAGTGCATTAGTCTCTATGGGCTGGTCCATAAGGAAGCCAAGCATGATGTCATGATGTGAAAGAAACCCACTGGTGGACAACTATGGGAAATATGAGGTTTTTAAAACAAGTTTCCATGGCAGAAAGTGTTATGCTTTGTAACTTCAAAACATTAAACTAATTCAAAGGAAGATACAAGAGTCCAAAATGTGACTCCAGCATGAAGTTTACTTTAAGTGAGGTGCGCATGTGTCACATGGTAGCATGATGACATTTGCAATTCACGTATTTATACATAAAACATCTAATGAATAATTGAAATGAACAAGAATGCTTAACCAAACAATATTTACAAGATTAGGCAAGTATTACTTAAGTATTAAATATACACTTCTCCCTGCTTAGCTGTAAACTCCAACTCAATAGAGAATGCATCTCAACTGTATACACATTATTCTATATAATGCAACTACTATATACAGACATCCACAGCTTAGTAAATTGTAAACTGTCCCATTCAGGCCTGAAGATCTAATTGCTGTGGACGATTTCTTACTCTAGTACGATAATGGTGAGACGTGGCTGTGAAACGATCTCGGGTTCTGGGGCCTCCTCCCTGGTGATTGTAAGAGTTGATACTGAGACTGCAGGAAGTGGTTCTAACAGCTGTAGCCACCTTACTTGTACTTTTGTCTCTCTACATCTACTTTGATCTTTGCTTCTCTCCTGACCCTGGCAGCTTTTTCTTCCTCACATTCCTTCTCTCTTTCATGTCTTTCTCTTTCATGCCTTTCTCATGTTCCTGCTCTCTATCTCATCCTTCCTTTTCAACTTGTCTTTCTTCTTCTCACCTTCCATTTTCCCTTTCTAGTTTGTGCATCTTGATCTTGGGAAGATGCATTTATTTCACTGGAGTATTCTCTTATTAATCCTTCTAGTGTTCCCTTTGCGATCTGACCTCTACTTTGGGTTTCCTCATTCACAATATTATCTGATGAATCCTTTGTTTTCATATCTTCATTGACCCCTTTCTTTTTGGCCTTCCATTTATCCATTTGGGTTTTGTTCTTTACATTTACTTTTATAAGTGGCTTTTTGTCTCCCACTTGAAATTCATGCAATAATCTTAATGCATGCAGAGTAGATTTATAAACCCAAATGCTTGAAACTTTGCTGAAACTACTTGAACTAATTTCAGTTTAAAACCAAGCCATGTTTCACAATTAACTGCTTGATTAACATATCAAAAGTTTTCTCAGATACATTGCCTACAAAAACTGCTGTAGTCAGATCAGAGCCTTTTCACTTTCATGCTTCCTCTGAGCAGCATGGTCCTTCCTTGTCCAATATTCTTTCCAACCAGAAGCTCAGAGGTTGGCTCAACACCTGTTTGTCCTCCATTGTGCAATGGTTCATGTTGTTCAGCATGGAGACAGTTGAGGCATCATCCTGTATATTTCTTAATTTGTTTTCAGTTGACTTCATTAGTGCAAATGGTGGATGGATTTCCAGTCAAGTTGCAGTTGTCTCAGCCAATCACATTCCCACAATGCTGGTCCTTCTGTTTTTACCATATACAAGCTCGATGTGCCTTGTTGGTTGTTGTATTTCACTGTTACGAATGTCAGTCTCACAAGAGTTATCTTTTCTCCAGTTTAAGTTCTTAGTTAGATATCTGCAGTCAGTTTAGTATCCTTGAAATGCCAATCAAACTCATTTAGTGGAATGAATGAAACAGCTGAGCTAGTGTCCAAATCAATTTTAATTAATTTGCCATTCACGTCTGGCGTATGTTATATTGTTTGTCTATGGGTGGTTTTCACTTTGTAAATCTCAAGGCTAGCCAGTCCTGTGTTACTCTCATCATTATCAGGTTTTTCATCAGCAACCTGCAGATTAGTTCTCTTTTTAAAATTGCAACTTGACTTTTTACCTTTTTATCTTCCCATTTATTTTTACCTGCCTGACATGCTCTTGATTTGTGTTCTACTTTGTTGCATTTTCTACAAGTTTCACCTTTACATCTGCATTAGCCAAGTGTATGTGAGCCCCTACCAGAATGGTAACACAATATGCTCAACCAGACAGGTTTCTGTTTAGACATTGCAATTTTGTTCATACTGACTTTCATTCCTGACTGCAACTCTCTGTCTACAGTTTCCACTGAAACAGCAATTCCAACTGCTCTTTTAAATGTAAGTTGTGCTTCAGTTAGGAGCCATTGTTGAATAATTTCTTGTAAGATTCCACAAAATAAACTATCCCTCAGTACATCATTAAGATCATTACTGAACTGATAATGCTCAGAAATCTCTTCAATTCAGCCACGTACACTGAAATGGATGCCCCTTCCTTTTAATTCCACTTTTGAAACCTAAAACATTCTGCAAACAACAATGGCTTCAGTTCTAAATGTTCCTGCATTGCTTAACAACATTAGCAAAGCTCATTTCTGCTGGTTTGGTTGAAGCAGTTAAACTTCGAAGCAAACTGTATGTCTTTAAACCCTATGCACTCAGTAAAATTCATATTCATTTCTCATTGACTGTTCCATTTGCTTCAAAATACTGTTCAATTAGCTCAGTATACATGAGCCAGCTATCTCTTGTGGCATCAAACACACCAATCTTTCATATGCAGCCAGCCATTTCTGCTCTTTTTTTAAATTATTATCAGCTGGTACACAATCTTTACGAATCTGTGAATTCTTCTGTTTTCTGACCTTTTTTTATAACTTGATCGTGTCTTCCCTTCCGAGGAACATATGCTGCCCTGTTTTTTTTTAACTCAACTGTCACTGCACGTGCTGGGCTGTGTTTTTTACTCATTGTTCCTCGCTGCAAGGTGCACACATATCACATGGTGGTGTGATAACAAATGCAATTCACGTACTTATACATATAGCCCACAATGAATTGTTGAAACAAATAAGAATGCTTAATCAAACAATAATTCTACAAGATTACTCAAATATTAAATACACAACAAAGTATGAATTTTAAGTACAAAACATTGGCTCACAATTACCTGTCTACTCCCGTTTAACTGTATGGCCATGGTCGAGATGGAATATTTATGCTGAAACAAATAGTTTGGTACGGCTGTAAAACAACCTTGCTAGTGATTTTAGTACTGGCAAAGTTCCAAACAGAAGTATGCTTGCCCATACTTTGTAACTTCAATGCATTCTTCTTTAGTTTAAAATGGGTGAAAAGTTCAATATCCAGGTGAAGAGGAAATATTGAACAAGCTGAAATAATTCTGATCTGTCATTTGTGAATGAGATCTTTTTATGCCTGGTCATGAAAACTTACACCAGCAGAGAGACTTTTGTAGCCACGAGCTTCCAGCGCCGCAAACTTGCCGATGCAGCACCCTGGAAGCACCCGACCACAGTCGACTCTTGAGTCCTTCTGAAAACTTCGAGCTTCCGACCAGCCCTCCGACACCGAGCATCAAGCACCATCTCTGCCGAGCGCTTTGACCTCGGCCCTGGCAACAGACAATAGGCAAAGCCAAGGATTTGGGGCCTTCCCCTCCGGAGATTCTCAATCGCACAGTAGCAGCGGCAGCAAAGCGGGCATTTCAGAAATTTCTCCAGATGTTCTTCCGTGCTTCTCACATCAGTCTCCATCAAATCAGGATTGTGCACGGTACCTACTTACAAATACAATATCATTTTGGAGCGGACGCGCGTGCTGCGTCGCACCGCAATCTTCTCCTTCCCTCATGTGGGAAAGCAAGTGGTATTGTTACCAAGAAAGAACACTAGAAAATCATATTACAAGATGGAATGAAATCAGCAAGGATTTGATCTTTCATAAGACACTGTTCATACTCCAGAAGTTCCATGTTCTATCATAGCCACATCCAACGCCAACTTTTAAGCAGGAATATATGTAGATAAGTGTGTTTATGCAACACAACTATTTTCTGAAGGACTAGATGAGCAAAGTTTGTTATTGAAATGGTTTCTTCCTTTATATCAGTATCTGCATCCCACTATTTTTTATGTGTTTTACATTATCCTTCATTTCGGTAACTGTATTTAGAATTATGTGAATCCCATCATTGTACATAGCAAGGCCATAGATGTAGAGGTTTCTCCACCTCTCACTGATGTTCTTGGCAAATACAGAGCTAATGCATTTGCTCCCTGTCAGGGAGGATCTCCGATGGAGTGCATGGAATCAAGCTCCTCTTTCATTTGTAGTTAACAACTTGGAAAAACCTGATCATGGCCCTCCACTTCAAGTAGTTAAACAAGGATAATAGAATCATTGCTAGAAATGAACTAACCTTTACAGATGCAAAATATCCATCATATTCTTCATTCCAAAAAGAAGGATTGTAGAAAATACAGATATTACTTTACAAGCATGCAATAGCACAAGTATAAAGTACCTGTTTCACTGATTATATGTCTGAAAGATATAGCTCAAAATCTACTTGTACTACTGGCTATAGAATTTTGGACTGCACATTACAAGTAGAATCCTGGATAGGCCAAAAGGAATGAATGCAATTGAATATAACCCAAAATCACTGGCTAGGTGGGTGTTTATGCAAATAAAATAGGTTAACTTTTACATCAAATTGAATATGCATACTTTCCTTGCTGTAAACATTCATTCAATGCAATTCTATATTTAAGCTTATATAGTAACATCCCAAAAAAATCCATGTCTGACTAATAACTGCAAAGGCGTAATTGCACCAATCACTTTGTCCTGCACTATGCTATTTTTCCACAGCATTGTTATCAGGCTTTCTTAGTGTACTGGCAATAAAATGAAGAAGGCAGAGCCCAGGCAGTTCTGGCTAAAGCATTTTCAAAAAATGCTAACTTTGTCATGGGAGTTCTCTTGTTTTTGTAAGCCTTATAAGGCTTACTGCAGAAAATGCTGGGATGTGTTAGTTGATGAGAAATGAGTCAGTATATAACTACTATTTTTCCCATATTAGTACAGGAGCGTGTGGATTCATCTAATCTGTCCTCCCCTGTGCCCAGGCTCACTTTCCATAAAGTAATAATATTTTATAGCTCTGCTTGGCCTCTTCTCCATGGCACCTCTGTAGCTGTTACAATTCCAATAAAGTTAGTTCTACCTTCTTAAAGGAGATTTAGCCCCACTGTAAGATGTTTCTTTTTTTTTCAAAATTGGTACCAACAAATCTTAAGGGTATTAAAGAATATAAAACAACGATTGACCCTGACTAACCAGGACCTATTTGAATGAGGTTGAATGGGTTAAGCAGCCATTCTTCCTTCAATGTTCTGCTTAATTTCACTGGTATAACTCCATCTATAACTCCTCCAGTAATAGAACACCAATGAAAAAGATCATTTGGATGTGAAGAGATTACCCATTGTATAATTAACCGTTTTATTGCAGATCATTATCCTGCTTAGTATTAGAAAATCTAAAATAAAATGCAGATGCAGACAAAATTTGAGTTATCAGCAAGAGTGGAATTTTTTCCAAATTCCTATTAAAATTACCCAATGCATTTGTATCACAGCTTGATGTAAGTAGGTATGTCTGTCACAATATCCCTAGACACCCACGCTATCCTGTACTGCAGCTTTCCAATTCTGTCACGTTCTTACTTCTCACCAGAAATAATTAGGGAATGCCTCATGGGAGAAAATAACAGTAATTTAGACAACTGCATAACATTCCCCTGGTATAAATTGGCCATAATCCTTTCCCAGAAGATACACATCTATCACAATAATCTAACTCAATAACAATGAATTCCACTTCCTGTTTTATTCAGAATAACCACAGATCCCTGTGGGTATTAGAAGGAAAATATTTTGGAACTCACATGTACCAGCAAGACTTTGCCTTAAATATTTTGAAAAAGGCTGTTGCACTGTGTGTGTCATGAAATGCAATATTCTTTCAGGTCACTTCCACTGACATCATGTTGACTTCTGCTTGCTGCTATACCAAATGAAGTCAGTACATTTTGGTAAGATAAACAATGCAACAGATATGATAAGGGTAAGGCAGAGTCTGTCTTTGCTCACAATGCTATAGCAGTAAGATTTTGGCCATTATGAGCAAGAATACAGGTTTTTTTCCCCTGCAATAGTTGCTTCCTACAAAATACTCAGTGAACAGCAAATATTACATGCGATTGACTGTCACTGTTGTTGTGTGAATGAAGTCACCAGAGAGAAGTTCTCATGGTTAAGAAGCATCTCTTTTTTTGACAAAATATCACAAACATGCTGATTGCCTTTGGAGTCACAAGAGAGAAAGAGAAAGAGTGAAAGAGAGAGAGAGAGAGAGGAGAGAGAAAGAGAGAGACCCTTTCTGAGCAAGATATCTGCTTGACCTTGCGCTATATGACATCTTATGTGCAAAAGAACAAAGGAAATTCAAGACATTTCGAACAAATCCATGTTTACAATGCTTCCTTTGAACTACATATAACAGTTTCAAATGCCTGGATCTTTCCACCATTACACCCAAACTAAGTGTTACTTACTGTCGTAGCCATGCAATGGGATGTTGATTGGGTTCATGTGTACGTGGACAATCGGTTAAGTTCCTGTTTTCTGGTCTGCCTGGTCTGCACTTTACTGTACTGAGCTGTATTTTAAATTTAATCTTCAATACATATTCAAGTCTGAAGGCTAGTGGCTGAAGTCAATTAAAGTTTATTGCTACATGTGCTAACCGCAAAAATTGCTCGAACAGTTATGTTATTACCCTTTTCATCGATTTCTTTTTCAGCCTTTTGATCTGTTCCTGTATTCCTTCCTCTTTCATTGTCTCCACTCCACGATACTGGTCTATTGTGGATCCAGTCCTAGTTTTCCCCATTCACTTACGAACACTAAATAGTACTTCTGCTGAGTCCAAGATTCCATGCTTGACCTCCCAAATGTTCTTCTGTATTGGCATCTTTTCAAAACAAGAATCATCCTCGCATATATGGCAACTATACCCAGTATGACCACATCAAGCCCAAGCATTCTGTCCCTACATTTGCAGAATAGAGGAAGGCCAAACACTACTCTGCAAGCAACTACACACTGGTTATATTATTAGATTAACATCCAGCAGCCTAGACTATTGGTGCAGAGATATGAGTTCTCATACCAGTATGGAAGCTGTGGAATCTCCTTCAGGGGCAAGTAAAACTAACATCTTTACTTGTTCTGGGCTGTACAGGATTCCAAAGCCACCTAAGATGATTAGCAATTAGGGATAGATAATAAATGCTAGAATTGACAGTGACGTCCATTACCAGTGAACTCACAAAAAAATTACACTAAATCAACATAAGGGTGCCTAGCTCATGTTTCTGCTCCAGCCAGCACTGCATCACAGCTAGCAGGATTGCCACCTTACAGGTGTAGTAATCTGCCTTCTGGTGCTGTTGGCGTGAAGTTTACATGTTCTCCCCATGATGAAATAGATTTCCCCTGACAGCTTCTGGGAGGAATTGAAGGGATAGTGGGTAGGATAAAATTCAGCTGTTATAAATATGTGCATTGTGTTTGGTGTGCACTCGGAGGCTACAAGGACCGCTTTTGTGCTGTTTCGCTCTATTATGAGCTTTAATTTTCACATCGAGCCAATCGCTGACGTCTGTCTCCAAAAGAACGCATTTTTTCTTAAATTTCATCCATAAGCACTAAGTGTTTCCAATGTACATATTTCTGTATGTCAAGATGCATTTATCAGATCCAACACATCTAGAGCTCTTTAGATTCCATCGAATCCCTCAATAAACCTTGCTCATCTAAACTTTACAAGGTAATTCTCAAATTGTGACCATTGTTTTCTTAATGAAAATTGAAGGTAGTGCATAACCAATGGTGGAGCTAAGGATTTAAGAAAAATTTGCTGATAGATTTTGCCAGAGGTTTTATAAAGAAATTACATTTAAGCTCAATAGTATATAGAGCACACACTATGAAAGGATGCTAGGTAGAATTTGTCAGTCAAAGTTTCAAGTCTAAATATGGTTTTGACTTGAAGCATTAACTCTGTTTCTCATTCCAAGAATGGTGCCTGACCTGCTGAATACTTCTAGCACTTTTTGGTTATATGTCAGATATCCCTCATTTGCAGTTTTCTGATATCTTATGAGCACTTGGGCTATCAGTAAACTTACAAAACAGTATTACTGAGCACTTTCAAGAAAAGCATCTTGGATGTCAGAATCTGGAAAAATTTGCAAGCAAGTAGAACAATAGTGCACAAGTGTAAGGAAGCAAAATCGATAAAACACATGACGTGTGTAAGGTCTTGTTACACATATATTATTGAATGAACATCTATAGCTACGAATAAAATTAAACAACATCTGGTCAAAATACATGGTGGATGCTGTAGCATTGTTACAACAGGAAAAATCTAGACTCTCAATAATTACACACTTTATTGAACTGAGAATCATGTCTTTTATTTCTTTTTGTCTTCTGTATTCTGTGTTTTTGTTGTGAACTGTAAGTTTTTTCTGTGCAGAGGGGGTTTGGGATTTGATGTTCTCTCATTTCACCAATTTGTTTTTCTGCATGGGGGTGGGGTTTGATGCTCCTACTGCAGTTGTGATTTAAATTTAGGGCGATTTGTAAGTTTTTTCATGCTGTGGAGGGGAGGGGGTGTTCAATTTTTTTCTTCAAACGACTTCCATGGATTTCTTTGTTTCTTAGCTATTTGGAGAAGACAAATCTCAGAGTTGTGTACTGCATTCATACTTAGATAATAAATGAACCTTTGAACTTTTGAACCTCTGAGGTCTACATTGTGGATAACAACAGGTCGAATAACAGATACATTAGTTTAAGGGTACTTGGTATATCTCAGTCCTTTGCCAGAGCACTGCTTGTTAATTAAATATGCTCAAAAACATACTTATTAATCTGTGTGTTTTGACAATGACAGAAAGTTCTCTGCACACAGAATATAGTGTGCAAGCATGTGATATCGGACAACATAAAGTAAAGTACTGAGGCTAAATAAGATAGCCGTCTATTTATTCTGACAGAATATAACAGTAGGTCATGGGTTCAGCTTCATTATTTAGGCTTGTGCCCTCAAATGAAGCTGACAATTCAGTACTGAATGAGTACTTCACTGCCAATAATTTGGCATTCAGGATGAAATATTACATTGGGTTCCATCTACCACTGCATATGGATGTGAAAGGTACCCTGGTGCAATTCAGTAAAGAGTTCTGCTAGTCTTCCAGTCTCTGTTATTTCTTACCTAATATCTTTAGAGCAGATCATTGAACAAAATGGATGACATATTTCCTCACATTACAGTATTAGATAGAATTCTTAAGTACATTATTAGCTTAAAATGAGCTTCAGAATATCCTGAACCAATGAAAGATTCAGAATCTTTCACAGGTTCAAAACTGAAATTACCATTCAAAAGCTGGCTGTTCCATGTGGAAGTATTGGATTTTAAATCCATAACAGTGAACATGTTTCAGACATCTGTGGAAGATTACATTAACACATTTCCAAACTACAGCATAGCTAATTGCACCCATAATCCTGATTGTGCATTCATGCGGGACTCCAACAATGAATGCAGAGTTACACAGTTTCCCAGCACTAACGACAATAAGCTCTCCTATTTCCCTTTAAACTGTTCATAAATTCCATTCATTTCCATAGAAAGGTGGCCATGAGGGAAAGAGGTAACTTACATACATATAATTTGCATTTAATTTAGTTGACATTATATATTTTAATCATTTCCCAATGCTTTTAATTTTTGAAACATTTTAAAAATAATTTTATAATACAATCATTTTAACAGTTCTTGAATGGCTTTCAATATTTGTGACTGATATTCAAAATCTTTGACAAATTTGACATCTGGTTTGCCTCACCAGCTGTTATATGATTTCACTGAGATTTATGGTAGAAAGCTCAATGCCGTTCGGGGCTTTGCCAATCAAATCACAGCTGGCTTGATAGTGAAAGTTTATACAGTATTTTATATACAAGAAGTATTGTGGGCAGGTGACCTGCAGGAACAAGCCATCTGGAGCTTTGTGGAAAATTAAGGTTATTATGAAATCAAGTTCTTCTTTCTTTGAAAGGGGCAACTGGGAGATGATGCTATGGTTTTTTGTTTTAAAGATTGTTAAATACAAATAAAGTTAATCCCAAATATTACTTTAAACTGAATGCTACACTTTCAAACTATAAAAAGATCATTTTTAAATCTAATATCAGGGATATTTATTTACAAACAAGACATAAGTCCAAGAAATAAGAAGTTAAGGAACTATTGGATAAGAATTTGGACAGCTAAGTGTCAGTGGGATAGACATAGGATCCCAAGGATGGTTGATTTATATTCCTGATTGCATCCTCAGCTATACCATTACCACATGCCAGGAAAAAAGTGAAGAAAAAAATAATCATTTTTAAACTACCTGAAGAGGTTGGAAAAAGTCTGAGAATGAAACTTATTATAAAGAGCTTATTCATCATTGTGCCCGTCAGTTCTAGGCAGTTTTGGACTCTGAAGTGAAACTAACCACTATTAAAGCATATTTATCCATCTTGAATATCTAACAGCTTTTTCTCACTTCTTTACAATAGTATTTCACAATTTAAATACTATGATATTGCTTGTAACAATTAGCTTTTAAATAGATGGAAATAGAATCAGGTTTAATATCACTGGCATACATCATAAAACTTGTTAACTTTACAGCAGCAGAGCAATGAAATACATGATAAATCAATATAGAGAAACAAAAACTGAATTACAGTAAGTATATATATATATGAATATTAAATAGTTAATTTAAACTAAGTAGTGCAAAATAAAACAAACAAAAAAAATCCATGAGGGAGTGTTCATGGATTCAATGTCCATTTAGAGATTGGATGGCTAAGGGGAAGAAACTGTTCCTGAATCACTGAGTGTGTGCCTTCAGGCTTCTGTATCTTCTTCCTGATGGTAACAATGAGAAGAGGACATGTCCTGGGTCATGGGGATGTTTAAAGATGGCTGCCACCTTCCTAAGGTACCACTCCTCGAAGAATGTCTTGGATACTACGGAGGCTGGTACCCATGATGGAAATGACTAATCTTACAGGTTTCTGCAACTTACTTCGACTTTGTGCAGTAGGCACAATCGGCCCCCCATACCATATGGTGAGGCAGCCAGTCAGAATGTAGTCTTTGAGTGTTTTAATTGTCAAACCAAATCTCCACAAACCCTGAATGAAATATAGCCACTGAGTTTGCCTTCTTTATAGCTGCATCAATATGTTGCATCCAGGTTAGGTCCTCAGAGATATTGACACTTAACATCTTGAAATTGCTCACTCTCTCCACTTCTGATTCCTCTGTGAAGATTGGTTTGTGTTCCCTCGTCTTACCCTTTCTGAATGTCAAATGGGAAATCTTGACTAACAAGCAGCAGCATAGTTCCTAATTCATCCCCCTAGCCTGACTCCCACACCCTTCCACATCCAGATTTTCACTACTTTGCTCCATAAACTGTATTGACTGTATCTTTCCTACCTGGCCAGTATTGTTGTTGATCCATAAAAATCTCGGCTTTGAAACCTTTCTTGGGTTAGTGGAGTCTATAATTGGGAAGCTCCTTCTCTAAGCCAGCAAGTAGTTTGTTTTTGTGCATATATTTGGTTAAACCCTTGTATGAATGGACACTCCCCCTTTGCAACTGAAGCTATAGTTCTATGACAAAGGAAGACTTGAATTGCAAAGTTAAACCACTTCCTACTTTACATATACAGGTGCAGAAAAGTCCATTTCTAGCCCAGCTTAACATTCAATGGGCAGGCCTTGGTTTGAGAAAGTTCTATTCTCTTTACTCCACACTTGGTTTTCCCCTCAACATCACCCTTTCTTTTCACAGAGGGAAGATGCAATCAGAAACAATCCCACAATATTCATAATCAGAAATCTTTATAAATAATTGGCACAAGGGTTTTAGGATGGAATAAAATGCTTTAAAGAAAAGTTTGCATCATGAAAGTGCCTTTCCTCGCCACCAGGTCTTTCTAATACTCCTTTTCTTATATCTATTTTTCTGTTACAGTATTGGTAATACAGCAGCCAGTTTGCTCACAAAACGATCAACAATGTAACATGACCTTTGATTTATGTTACCAATAATTTACAGTACTAATGCTGATTGAAGAATGGATATTTGTAATAGTGTAATAGGATCTTTTCTATCCTTCCCAGAGAATAGAGATTGTCAATCTGTAAATGCACTTCCAACAATGCAGCACTCATTCAATGCTAAATTGTATCAACCTAGATTTATGTTCTTAGAATTCTGAAATGGCTCGTCTCGCTCAGAGATGAGATTGCTGTAAATGAACAACAGCTGTTGTTTGAAGGAACAAGCACACAGCTGTCTTAATAAGGTAAATATAAATATAAATTTTATTGGCATGCCTTATTAACACATATTTTCAGCAAACCTTTCTCTCTGAAATGTTGTGTGGTCATGTGTGCCTGATGTTAATTGCAAGAGGTAACAAATTTCAAAGCATGAAAAAGCTCACAAGAATCACAGAACCACCAGAACAAAAATTGAAGGTCCCAGTTATTTTCATTATGGATGTTCACTTTGCAATTCTTTGCTTAGGTTCAATTTTTGCAGCTGTATTAGTAATAAATGTTCATTGCCAATAGTTAAGTACATTTACTTTAGCTTTTTTAGCTCCATTGCTGAATGTTTGAATAACAGGGACTTCCCAGTAACACTGTATAGTATAGAATTTGATCTAAGCCCTCATCATTGCCTTAATACTGTATATGCTGGTAAAGCTGTCTTCACCCACATTGTGCTGTAGGTGTTAACCAGAGTGATGGGCTACTGAAGTGACATATAAAACTCAAAGTGGCCTAGCATTGAACACCTGTGTATATTAAGCTTCAAAGAGAATTTACAACCTTTCTTTTTTTGATCTGGAACAAATGACTTTTCCAATGACAGTCATTAGCACATCCAATCAGCAGCTAGAAACAACATTGTTATAATCAAGGGCTACACCAGATGAAAATGTTGCTTCCTCAGAATTTTTTTTTGTGTTTGTGGTGCACCACTTAAAGCTGAACACAAATATAATTTCAGACTATTTGTATCACATAGGAATTTAGAGAAGCAAGAAATTAACTTTTATAGAATATAATATGATTAATTGCATAACAGACCTGATGTTTTTGCAATAGTTCAACTAAGCTAAAAATATCTTGTTGATGAATTTTACTTGTACTTTGAGACTTCTCGGTTAAGTGTCCAACTACAACCAACAGCATTGATTGATTCCACTTGCCCTGATACCGTTTCTCCATGACTGCAATGTCCTGGTGAAACCTTTCACCATGCTTGTTACTGACAGCACCAGGATTTGCAGGGAAGAAGTCTAAATGGAAATGCAGAGAACGAATCTTCAGTGAAACCTTGCACTTCTTGGTTTTATATGCTTGAAGCATGCTGTCAACCAGCTGCATGGAGCTTGGTGCTCTGTAGTTACCTAGAAAATTTTCAACAACATCCTTGAATACCTTCCACGCGATTTTCTCTGGTCCCACTAGAGGTACTTCAAATTGTCTGTCATTGATGACCTGTTTGATTTGTGGACCAACAAGAATGTCTTCCTTAATCTTGGCATCAATTATTCTGGGTAACATCTGTTTCAAATAATAAAATCCTTCATGGAAATCTATAGCCTTCCTAAAACCTGTCCTGCCATGTAGCATCTGCCCTGGACAAGATAGAAAACTTTCCAGCTTTCATGGTGGGTAATATTTCAATTGACTTGAATTATGAATTGAAATAACAAATATAGGCAATATAAAAAACCAGTGTGTGATAGGGCCGTTTCATGACGATTTTCATGTTCAGTAGCCCAAAATCCACAAGATGCATGCAAAAGTATTCAGAAAGAAATATCTTTGCTGTCCAGTGCATTCAGAGAAAGAGTTTCTCTCTTTTAGCCATGCATACACACTGTGCCCATTAAGTATTATGTTAAAATTCACAATATTACGTTTGTATATTATTCATCTTTACACTTTTTTCCTTTGAGAGTAGGTTTGTAGTTGCAGAATTCTCAGTCTTTGCTGGTGACTGTAGTTAGAAGAGAAGGTAAACAAATTGTTTATAGCTTACAGTATTTTTGAATTCTCAGCCTCTTGCGCTCAAAGCAAAACTGCAAAAGCCATGGTTCGTTACATAAACAAAAAAAAACAGGCTAACTTCCAATTAGTTATGAGGTGAGACTTACTGAAGAACATTTTACTATTTGTTATTGGAAATTCAATCTTTTGCTTTGCCAAGATGATTTCATCTTGGAGGTCCAGTCCAGCCAGTTCACATCTCACTTTATAATCATATCATGATAGGAGCTGTAAAGATATCTGCATTCACACTGTTCTCTTGAGAATGCCCTACAATGTGGTGATGTCATATTGAAACAGTCTAGCCAAAACAGAAAACCTGTAGTGCTGATGCACTGAGGATGAAATGGGCTCCAACAGGCTCGCTGGTACAGCAAGTGCTCATACGTGTCTTTATAAAATAAAATCTTTACACATTTTTCTAGACATAGTAGTGCCACCCCATGTGTCATCAGGGGAAATAAAAGCATATGCCTCAGATTCTTTCCTGGGCTTACAATACATTATCTGGTGGCAGCACCCCTGCAGGGGTGGAGAAGACAGCTACAGAACACTAGATACTGGAGGAAGGTAGGGATTGCAAGAAATGGAGAAGCAGATAAAAAATGGAGTTACTAAGATCCTGTCCACTATTCCATCCCCTTTTCACAAGCATCCCCCTAAAGGTCCGGACACAATGCTTTGCAGATTCCAGATTCCAATACAGCATACAATCAGCCCCAGTCTATACTCTTCAAAATCTAGGGCACAGTACAAGCACTTTGGCCCACAATATTGTGCTGATCTTTTAACCTATTTCAAGATCAATCTAACCCTTCCCTCCTATATAGCCGCCTATTTTTCTGTCATCCATGTGCCTATTTAAGAGTCTCTTAAATTCCACTAATGTATCTGTCGCTACCACCACCCCCTGCAAAGCATTCAACGCACCCAACCAACTATGTGTTAAAAAACTTGCATGTGACACCCCTTTATACTATTTTCCAATCAGCTTAAAATTATGCCCCCTTGTATTTACCATTTCTGCCCTGGAAAAAGACTCTGGTTAACCACTCCATCTATGCTTCCTGTCATCTTGTGTACTTTAATCAAGTCACTTCTCACCTTCCTTCACTCCAGAGAGAAAACACCTGGCTCCTTCAACCTGCACATGCCCCCGAGTCCAGGCAGCACCCTGGTAAATATCCTTTACATCCTCTCTAATGCTTCTATATTCTTCCCATAATGAGGAAAGCAGAACAGAATACAATATTGTAAGTGCGGTCTAACTAAGCTTTTACTGAGCTGTAATATTACCTCAAGGCTCTTGAACTCAATTCCCTGCCTAATGAAGGGCAATGCACCATAAGTCTTCTTAACAATTATATCAACTTGCACAGCAACTTTGGGGGAACTATGGGCATAGGTACCAAGATCCCTCTATTCCCCACACTGCCACGAATCCTGCAATTAGCCCTGTATTCTGCCTTCAAATTCGATCTTTCAAAGAGAATAACTTCACACCTTTCCACGCTGAACTCCATATGCCACATCTCAACACAGCTCAACAGCCTGTCAATGTCCTGCTGCAATCTACGACATCCTTCCATGGTTTCCACAACACCAACAACCTTTGCGTCATCTGCAGACTTACTAACCAACTCTTCTACTTCCTCATCCAAGTCATTTACAAAACTCACAAGGAGCAGGGGTCCTAGAACAGATCCCTGCGCAACACCACTGCTCACCAATCTCTAGGTAGAATATACTCAGTCTCCTACCACTCCCTGCCTTCTATGGGCAAGCCAATTCTGTATCCATACAGTCGTTTCCTCCTGAAAGTCATACCTCCTGACTTTCCGAATGAGCCTTCCGAGGGAAACATTATCAAACACCTCAGTAAAATCCATATAAACCACAACCACTGATCTACCTTCATCAATAGACTTTGTCACATCTTCAAAGAGTTTAATCAGGTCCATGAGGCATGATCTGCTCCTCACAAAGCTGTACTGACTATCCCTAATCAGACTATGCTTCTCCAAATGCTTGTAAATCAAGTTTCTAAGAACCTTCAACAACAATTTGCCCGCCTCTGAAATAAGTCTGACTGGTCTATCATTTCCAAGTTTACATCTACTCCATTTCTTGTACAAAGGAGTAACACTTGCCACCTTCTAATCATCTGGTACTATTCCTGTGTCCTTTGAGGACGCAAAAATAATCACCAAAGGTGCAGCATTCTCTTCCCTCACTTCCCATGGTAACCTGGGGTATAACCCTTCTGGCCCCAGGGACTTATCATTCCTAATGTTTTTCAAAAGTTCCAGCACATCTTCCTTCTTGATGTTGACATGTTCAAGCATGTCAGCCTGCTTTACACTGTCCTCACAAACATCAAGGTCAGTCTCAGTGGTGTCTATTTCTTTGTTACCCTATTAGATTATTCTTGGCTATCAGTTCGATAGACTTTTTTTCCAATCTGACCTCTTTTACCATTTCTGTGATTTCCTTTCTGCATGAGGTAAATTCTTGAATTCCAGAATAATTCAAAACAGTTTTGGAAAATTGGAAACGTTTTTCAGCATTGCAGAATGTTTATTGTTATTTTGTTAAGGTGGACATTAGACAATGAAATTCTTGCACTAGAAGGCCTTCTCCAAAATCTCGGTTCTGAATCAGAACAATATAGATTATATAGTCATATTCATAGTCATAGTCATACTTTATTGATCCCGGGGAAAATTGGTTTTCGTTACAGTTGCACCATAAATAGTAAATAGTAATAAAACCATAAATAGTTAAATAGTAATATGTAAATTATGCCAGGAAATAAGTCCAGGACCAGCCTATTGGCTCAGGGTGTCTGACCCTCCAAGGGAGGATTTGTAAAGTTTGACAACTTTGGGCCTGTACTCACTGGAGTTTAGAAGAATGCAGAGGGATCTCACTGAAACCAACCAAATATTAAAAGGATTAGATAGGGTGGATGTGGAGAGGATGTTTCCTATGGTGGGGTATCCAGAACTAGAGGACACAGCCTCAACTTAACTTTGG
The DNA here is from genome assembly GCF_030028105.1 of Mobula birostris. Lineage (NCBI taxonomy): Eukaryota > Metazoa > Chordata > Chondrichthyes > Myliobatiformes > Myliobatidae > Mobula > Mobula birostris. Next base: position 75,935,825 of record NC_092373.1, on the reverse strand, counting down.
CACAACAATGCTCAGGCATTGCTTTAACAACCAAACTAGAAACATGCACAGAATTGGTTAATATTGTGCTAACACAATTTTCATGCAATTTTTGAGCATTAGATTGATTTTTTTTCAAACCTGGTTTCCAGTGAGCACTTAGGATAAAATGGATATTTAGAAAAATAGATAAGAAGAACGGATTCTTAGTTCATTTAGTTCAACTTCAAGTTCAGATTCAGCTTATTGTCATTCAACCGTACACATGTATACCACCAAATTAAACAATGTTCTTCCAGACCAAGGTGCACATCACAGTATATATAACTCACACACAATACATAAAATAATATTACCGCAAGTAGGTTAACAAATAATAAGGAGCATTTATGACACAAGTTAAAATGTAAACAGTATAATGCTATTGGCACTTCATATGGGAGACCTGGGTGGCGGTGGGGAGTTCAGTAGACTAATGGCCAGGGGGGAGAAGTTGTTTCAAATCTTAGCTGTTCTAGTCATGCAACACACATCAAAGTTGCTGGTGAATGCAACAGGACAGGCAGCATCTCTAGGAAGATGTGTGTTGCTTGAATTTCCAGCATCTGCAGAATTCCTCGTGATTATGTTCTAATCACGATGGTATGGTCCCTTCTCGCTGATGGTAGGGGATCAAAGAGATTCCTGAACAACGGGAGGGATCATTGACAATGGTAAGGGCATTATTTATGCAGCCACCTCTTGGAAGCTATGTGCCCTCTGTATACTTTAACCTTAGGCCGAGGGCTATATTAAAACCTGTTGAATAAAAAACCTTTTTATAATGGTTTCATTAATAAAGCCACTAAGCAGAAGAGGTTGAGAAACTCTTGTCCTCAGTCGAAGTGATTTAAATGTGGGTAATAGTGGAAGGGTATGGTTGACTTTGGCGGTGCTTGGTTTCCTGAACTAGTTGAAAATCCATTGGCATTCCTGAGTTGAAAGTGTGATGATGTGTATATCAGAATAGAACAGATTGAACTGAGCTGTAGTATTTTCATGGTCAGATTGGTTGCAGGTTCCATAAATCTCATGGATGGGAAGTAAGTATTCATAGAAGTGCATCAAGCAAGTCATCAGACACTTGGCCAAGAGAGCTGAAAGAAACATCCAGTAGTAATGCCACCAGCTAGATGAGTCTGCTTCAATTCCTTAAACTCGTTGTAGACTGCTAGATTATTCATAATTTCCTAGTAAGTGACAAAATTGTCAACAAAATTCTTCAGTAGAAAAAGTATCTAAAGAGAATTTGGAGTATGAGGCAGAGGGGACCTTGTGTTTCAGAGAGCATAAACACTTCCCTTTGGAAAATGTACTTCACTGAGGTTCAGGAACAATAAAGATCCCGTAGCACCCACAACATGGAACATGGGTATCCTGTTATTCTTAGCAGTAATTTCTCAGTATTTTTCCTTAACTTTACATTGGAAATTAGGTGAGCAGTCTCAGTAAAGAGTTACATTGAACAGTATGACAGTGAGACACTTACCTCACATTTGTCTGTTATTCAAAGTGTGTGTTTCCAGTGATCTCATCCAAGTCTGCTTTTGTTCAGCAACTGTTATCTTTAACCGTACCTCCCAAAGACACACTGTGTAAGTGAAGATTTCTGTCACTTCAGCTTTATTTTTACTTAACCGCTCCTTTGCTCTGGTGTCAGTTGGAAGAAATCTTGGCACTGATTCAGAACAGTATAGATTCAATACCCATTCCACAATCAAATGTGTAATATGGAAGCATTGCTGCACTTTTGGAGGCAACAAATGAATGTTTGGCTGCCATGGCACTGTGTAAAGAATTGGAGCATTCCCCCGGGTGCATTGTGCAATAGTCCTCCATTATTCAATATCAGTAAACAGGTGACTTAGCTTTAGCACAACAATGCACAGGTTTCCATTTCCAGCGTTATAACAGTGAACTCCTCTCAAAAGTAGAAAGCCACTATGTGTGTAAATCATTATTTCTCACACATATAAGCCACACAATGATTCATCTCAATAGAAAATATCTGGAGTTGGCATTACTACTGGTCAACAAGCCAGAAAAATCTGTGTCAAATTTGATTCCACCTTATTTCTTTTAAGGCGGTAATTTTTAAAATTCAATGTAGAGTCAGCATAAATGTGTCTATTTTTCATCTTTTGTGTTTTTTTTTGTCTGGCATAGAAGTGTCAGATAAAATAAGCTGTCCACTGGAGTCCCATGGATACCAGGAATCAGGTTCTCACTGTGATTCTTTACACAGAGTGTAAGTGGTGTCAGTGGAGTTGCTGAGGGAGATGGCAGGTGGACGATAGCCACTTTCCCACAGGGAGGGGAAAGAGAGAAACCCTTTGTTGTTTAGGCAGATATTCATTAATGACACAAAGCTTTGAAAAAGAAATAGAACTTAAAACCAAATATTATATAATCAGCTGCCAATAAAGAATCCCAATACCTCCCACTGTTACCCCTGGGGAAATGAGAACTGTTAATAAAACAGAATTGTGTTTGATCAGCAGCTTCAATCATTTACTAATCAACCTGACTCATTTCAATTATTAACATTTAACAAGACAAATCAATGAAATGGCAATTGGCTTTTTGTATTTGGGTGATTTAATCCTTGGTGGAGAGTTACTAAATACTGAACAACAGTCTTATTGAACAATATTTAAAGTGGTACAGAATTGCAGTAGTGGTCCACTAAGCATTATGAGGAGGAAAAACTCATGGATTTATGTAGGAATACATGAATATTCACCAGGAGTAACATTATCACATTAGTGAAAAAAAAACCCACAAAATCAGAACCTCAGTTGTTGCCCAGGTTTAAGATTAATTTACTGAAGTCCTTTTGTCACAAATGATGCCTACCCAAGCTCAAGCTATGGCTGACTGAATAATGATGCACCTAGGGTATGTAATTATAAAGGAAGCATCTGACGTGTACTGCTTATGTTCTAAGCAAACCAGAACATGTCCATTCAATGTGAATGCTAGTTGGATTCCTTTCTAATTATTTAATGTCAGTGCCTGCATAAGGACAAACAGAAAAAAGTGAAGTGGAAAGCAAGTCTTTGGCTTTCCCAGTATGAGTTTGTTTTTGTGTGACCTAATGGAACTCACTAAATGTAAAAAATATAGTGTTTCATCTGCTTCTGTTCAACTTTGTCCCACTCATTCATAGTGAGCTGATATTGACTGTAACTAATACCACCTTATCATGAATGAGTTGGAAGCTAGACCATGAAATGGAAAACTTTCTATTGTTAGAATTATGTTGTGTATGTGGCCTGATTACACAACAATGCTATTAATAAAAACTCTGGAGACAGGAGCTAAGTTTCATGGCTCTTTACCGGCAGAAATCTGAACTCAGCCCACACATACAGATCAATACGCGCCTAATAGCGCATACAACGACATGTTACTAAAACATAAAGTAGTCCCTTATTATAATGTGGGCTATACAGTACCCTCCTCCCCTTTTATTTTAATAGTGTATCAACTGTTTTTTTAACTGGGCCATTATGCTAAACAAATATGTTCACCCTTAACATTCAAACGCCTACCATTTGTTTACTTAGCAACTTAATAACATCAAATTATAACAAAGTAACGTAATAACATCAAATTATAACAGGCCTTTTTTTTTACTTTTGGTCTAAGACCCAATTATAACTCAAGTCTCTCAGGGGGGTGGGCGGGGAGTCTTCTCTAGATTGTCCAGCACTGAAGCAAACAGGTCTTCACTTGGTTGTCTGGAATAAATTAAACAATCCACAAATTGGCAGGTTCCAACCATAAAGAGTAATCACCTCCATCTTGCAAAGATGAGGAAAGCAAAGTGAAATCTGTGAAAAGGTGACTGTTATCTTAAAAATATGTACAATCATCAAAACTGAGATGACATTGGAAAGTGTCTTCAAATAGTGTGTTCTTCAGTCTGTCAATAAACTTGTTTGTTTTAGTACAGATTTCCATATAAAAGTCATGAAAAGTTGACCTCTGAGCATAGGGAGTTAAGAAGATGCGCGCCTCCAACTTGCTAAGAGTTCTAGGCGGCAGATCGCCTCCATATAATGAAGACTCCTCTGTGCAGCTGCCCAAGATATATACACATCTTTGTGCTATCACTTGTCTTCCTACCCAGATTTCATTTGTTCCAACTGAGCTAATTACACAGTCAATCTTTGTATTCTCTTTAGATTCCAAATAGATAGCCTGACCTTCATGATACCATTTCTTATCGTAATATAGCTTTCTATCTTCTCTTCATGCTTCATATCTTTGTGCTGGTGATTCAGCAGGAGTGCTGGGAAGATGCTCAGGAGAAGAAGGAGTTGCTGGTCTTTTCGGAGATTTAAGCTTATTGAGAGTTCGCAGATCTTCCATTATCTGTTCATCTGTTAACAAGTAATTTGACTGCGTAGATGCAGGTTTTCATCTTTTGTCTGTAACTGGAACAGGGTCATTAGGTCTCCTCCTTACTTTCCTAGTCATTATTGGCTTTATTTCCATAGAATCTCCTGTGATTTCCATTGTTAGCCTCTCATTCTCAATCATCTTTTTCTTTACTTCTAACTCAATCTTTTTATCTTCAAATTCCTTCACTGCTGCTTTCTTCTCTTTAATATAATTCCTTTCCACTTGTTCTGTCTCCAGTTGCAGAAAAGGCAGCCACGGATACTGCGTTTGTCCTCATTGTCGATGTTGTCTCGCTTCTCCCCGTCATTGTAATAGTCGACAATGGGTGAGAGGAGAGCTGCAGACATCTTCCCTGCCGAACTGTCCTCCTTTGTCGACACATCTAGTGCCTTGATGGTGTGCCAATCCAACTGGATTTTCCTGAGCCATTCACATCCCAGCAGTAGTGGTCCTCCATTTTTCAGTACATAGAGGTTCAGCTGCTGTGTTTTGTCTCCATAGGTCACTGTCATTTTAATTTTACCTTTGGGATGCACTTTCTAACCGGTGTAAATCTTTAGCATTAGTTTAATTCATTTCAGAGGTATGTGAGAAAACAGTCGTTTGTAGTCGTGCACAGAGATCACTGTTAAAGCTGAGCCTGTCAACTCCATTTTCAGTCTCACGCCTGCCACTTGTGGAGTGATCCTTATTACACTTCGATCATCTGTCTCTTTCATGCTGTGAGGTTGCAGACAAGACAATTCACTTTCGTCTGAGTCATCTTCATCAGAACTGCTTTCTTCCATTTTGTGTATATTGTTATATTTCCCTTTCTGGGGTTTCTTGTTTCTCTGTATTTGGTCCTTTTTCTGCTCTTTACTAGCTTTGCATACTCTGCCAATGTGGCCCTGTTTGCCACAGTTTCTGCATTCTTTGTTTTTAAACCAACAGTCATCAGAGTCATGTGACATGTTCCCTCAACGGTAACATTTCTTTCCTTCATTTCTGTTCAGTGACATTTTATTCGTAGCATATTCCAGAGATTTTTGTTGTATCTCTGAAGCACCCCGTGCTGCTGTTTCCATTGATATTGCAATGTTCAGCGCCTTCTCTAATGTAAGGTCTTTTTCACACAGGAGCTTCTTCTGTGTGGTTTCACAGTGCATGCCACACACTAACCTGTCCCTCAATGCATCCGATAGACCAGCTCCAAATTGACAATGTTCTGATAATTTGCTCAATTCGGCACAATATTCAGAAATGCTTTCATTTTTGCTCTGATTCCATTTATGAAATTTAAATCAGAATCAGAACCAGAATCCTTTATTATCGCCAAGTATGTGGACACACCCAGGGAATTTGATGCCTGTTTCCCTGAGCTCTCGCTGTACAGAATCAAAAAGCAAACAAAACAATAGTGCAAATAATCATGAACTATATACAATGAGGTATAGCTGTGTATGTACAAGTGGACTTGGTTTATAATAGACTAAAATTCAAGTGTTCGTAAGACTGATGGCATAAGGAAAGAAACTGTTCTTGTACCTATTTGTCCTGGCACACAGTGATCTAAAGCGCCTACCAGAAGGAAGGAGTTGGAACAGGTGATGTCCAGGGTGTGATGGGTCTACGATGATGCTGCTTGCTCGCTTCCTGACTCTAGATGCATATAAGTCTTGGATCGAGGGCAGCTTCACACCAATAATCCTTTCCGCAGCCCTGACGTTCTTTGGAGTCTATTCGTGTCTTGTTTGGTAGCTGATCCAAACCAGACAGTGATGGACGAACAGAGAACAGACTGGATTATTCCTGAATAGAATTGAATTAGCAGCTCCTGAGGCAGGTTGTACTTCCTGAGTTGACGTATGAAATACAACCACCGCTGAGCCTTTTTGATATGCGTGTCCACGTTGGGTGTCCACTTCAGGTCCTGGGAGATTGTGACACCCAGAAACCTGAAGGTCTCCACAGCAGACACAATACTGTTGCGTATAGTGAGTGGGGGAGTATTGGGGGGCTCCTCCTGAAGTCTGCTGTCATCTCCACAGTCTTGAGCGTATTTAGCTCCAGATTGTTCTGACCACACCAGAGGGCCAGCCGTTCCACCACCCATCTGTATGCAGATTCATCACCATCTTGGATAAGGCCAATGACAGTTGTGTCGTCTGCAAACTTCAGGAGTTTAACAGATGGAGTTTAACAAATCTTTCAGAAATGACCAGTGGTTTGGGGTTTAAATGCTGTTGGAGAGTGTCTACTATTTGCTTGAATGTTTTGTCAGCTGGCTTTTCAGGGGTTAACAAGCCTCCATAGCAGCCCGTATGTTTTTGCTCCCAAAATACTGGGTAAGATGCTGGCTTTCTTTTCATCTTTAACACAGTTAGCATCACAATATAACTCCACTCTTTCAATGTATATTACCCAATTTTCAATGCCACTATCAAATGCTGTAATGGTTCAAATCATTGCCATCTCTGTTATGTTAATTTAGCCCCGTTTTTCTTTGTTTTCTTTTTAGCTAGCTCCTTGCAGTCACAGCACGTTTCACTTGACTCACTTGACCCTTTTGCTAGTGCAGGTGCACTCCATCTAGATACGTGTGTGGCTCTTTTTTATCTCCCTTCTGGGGCAGGCAGACCCTCAGCCCCTGGTGTTCAGCACTGGCTGTGGTTTCACCCGGATGTTCTGCTGCTCCGACTCTGTCTCTTGGTCTCCTGACCCCGGCTGTGCTCCCACTTCCTTTTGGACTCGCGGCCTCGCTCTGCCTCCTTCTCCCGCTCCTTGACTCGTTCCTTGCACTCTTCCTCCAGGTGTCGTTATCAACTAAAACCTGGCATTCCAATAAGATATAGGTTCATTAACCGCATCGCCAATTTGTTATGTATGTGGACACAAAATACTCTGCAGATGCTGGGGTCAAAGCAACACTCACAACACGCTGGAGGAATTCAGCAGGTTGGGCTGCATCCATGGAAATGTTCAGTCAACGTTTCGGGCTGGAACCCTTCATCAGGACTGAAGAGGGAAGGGGCAGAGGCCCTATAAAGAAGGTGAGGGGAGGGTGGGAAGGAGAAGGCTGGTAGGTTCCAGGTGAAAAACCAGTAAGGGGAAAGATAAAGGGGTGGGGGAGAGGATTCAGGGAGGTGATAGGCAGGAAAGGTGAAGAAGGAATAGGGGAAAACACAATGGGTAGTAGAAGGAGGCGGAACCATGAGGGAGGTGATTGGCAGCTGGGGGAGGGGGCAGAGTGACATAGGGATAGGGGGAGGGGAGGGGGAGGGAATTACCAGAAGTTGGAGAATTCTACGTTCACACCAAGGGGCTGGAGACTACCTAGATGGTATATGAGGTGTTGCTCCTCCAACCTGAGTTTAACCTCATCATGGCAGTAGAGGAGGCCATGTATGGACATATCTGAATGGGAATGGGAAGCAGAGTTGAAGTGGGTGGCAACTGGGAAATCCTGTCTGTTGTGGCGGACAGAGTGAAGGTGTTCGACGAAGCGGTCCCCCAATCTACGTCAGGTTTCACCGATGTAGAGGATGCCGCACCGGGAGCACCGGATGCAATAGTTGACCCCAACAGACTCACAAGTGAAGTGTTGCCTCACCTGGAAGGACTGTTTGGGGCCCTGAATGGTGGCAAGAGAGGAGGTGTAGGGACAGGTATAGCACTTACACTTACAGGGATAGGTGCCAGGTGGGAGATCCGTGGAGAGGGACGTGTGGATCAGGGAGTCGCGGAGGGACCGATCCCTGCGGAAAGCGGAGAGGGGTGGAGAGGGAAAGATGTGCTTAGTGGTGGGGTCGTGCTGAAGGTGGTGGAAGTTGCGGAGGATAACGTGCTGGATCCGGAGGCTGGTGGGGTGGTAGGTGAGGACAAGGGGAACTCTGTCCCTGTTGCGGTGGTGGGAGGATGGGGTGAGGGCCAAAGTGCAGGAAGTGGAGGAGTTGTGGGTGAGGGCATCATTGATTATGGCAGAAGGGAAACCACGATCCTTAAAGAAAGAGGATATTTGAGATATCCTGGAATGGAAAGCCTCATCCTGGGAGCAGATGCGGTGGAGACGGAGGAACTGGGAAAAGGGAATGGCATTTTTGTATGTGGCACGGTGGGAAGAGGTATAGTCCCCTATTTCTTCTTCACCTTTCCTGCCTATCACCTCCCTGAATCCTCTCCCCCACCCCTTTATCTTTCCCCTTACTGGTTTTTCACCTGGAACCTACCAGCCTTCTCCTTCCCACCCTCCCCCCACCTTCTTTATAGGGCCTCTGCCCCTTCCCTCTTCAGTCCTGATGAAGGGTTCCCGCACGAAACGTTGATTGATCATTTCCACGGATGCTGCCTGACCTGCTGAGTTCCTCCAGCAGGTTGTGAGTGTTGTGTATATGGCCTGGTTACACAACAACACTATTAATAAAAACGCTGGAGATGGGAGCTAAGTTTCATGGTTCTTTACTGGCAGAAATCTGAACTTGGCACAGATCAATACGCGTTTAATAGCGCATGCAATGACGTGTTACTAAAACATAAAGTAGTCCCTTATTATAATGTAGGCTATATGGTACAAATTACTTTTAATTAAAAACTAGAATATAAAAGTCTTCAGTGGGACACTTCTATATGGTTGAAAACATTCAAAAGGCTTGTACTTGAACAGGGATTTGAACACCATTCTATAGGCAGGGTAATTGCCTGAGGAGACTCTAACAGCTGGACCTTGTTAACATTTAAGTCGCCAGGGTTTTTTTTATTAAGAGTGGGTGTAAGGAGGCTGCTGGCTGTCAGCCATCCTGTGAAGTTCAGGAGGCTAAGATCCCCACCCATTGGAACTCAAGTAAATGAAGGATGAGATTTGGGAGAGTAGGAGTGGTTCATTTGGAAAAGACAAACTGAGGGTTCAATTACAACAGATGTCTTGATGTTCCCTTCTGGGATTTGATAGACTGCTTTCCAGAATAACTGCTCATAAATACTGCATATGAAATCAAGAATGCCATTCTCAAGTAGGGAGTGAAAGTATAAGAAAATATCAGAATATTTTAAAATAAAAATAGAATCTAAACATCAATGAGTGATTCTGCCTGATTTTCAGCAAAAAAAACTTTAAAGATTTGATTAAATAAAATGTATGACTTATTTTGTTCTAAATTCACGGTGACTGCTAACTTGTTATCTTGATAAAAATTTTCCAAGAGCCTGCTGTTTTCTGGCACTCTGGGCAGGATATTCCATTGAAGCAAGTCTTCAGCAAGTTGAGTACTCCTATTTATTGGACTTGGACAAATTTTCAAAGACCCCTACAAGTGGACAAACTAACACTTAAATGTTCTGTTGAAGTCATTGTGGTTACATTGGAAGAAGACCTCCCTCAGAGCATCTTCTCTCCATGGCCTGACTCTATATACCCTGCAGGATTTGTGACATCCCCGGCTGGCCCCTTGCCACCCAAATGTGCGTCACTGAGTGAGACCTCTGGCCTATAAGCATCACAGCTGGCTGTGCCTTGACGAAAGGAATAGTTTGAAAAAAAAGTTGGCAAGGAATAATGTAGGTTACTGTGCTCTCCGTGCATGCATACTGGATCTATTATTATGCTAGGAAAGGCAATGTCATCCTGTTTTACATATTATTTGTAATGCTTTCATTGGAAGCATTCTTATTACAATCTCCAGTTCCCAGAAAAAGCAAACGTCATAAATGCAACAAGTATGTAAATTAGAACGGTCTTTCCTAATCAGCTCAGCTGGGTGCGGCAATAAATCAGTTCAATCCAGTTTAAGGTGAAATCACTTTGTAATAGTTGTGAGCCTTTAGATTGCTAAATGAAAGTGCAGTTGGGAGCATTGATTTTCTCTGCAATACAAGTAAGCATTTGTTTAAAATCATAATAGATCCACACAGAAGATAATTGTCCTATAAATCCAATCATACCGCAAACAAGATTGCAGTGGGTGGGAAACATGGCACAATCTTGTTAACAGTGTCCCAGGCAGCTCTTCAAATTTACACTAAGGGCTCATTCTCTTTTAAAGTATTTCATTTGGAAGTCTACCATTGGCTGCATGTGCAAGTTCCAGTAAAAACTGCATCTCTGTCGACTTACAGACAGCCACCCCTCCAGTGACTGTTAGCATGAAAACTTTGCAGCTGAAGATAGCTGCTAGAGGTCTGGACAGCACACTCTAGGGCCTTCATAGGGCAGTTAAGATTTCCTCATCACTCTGAAGCAGAAGAATAGGGTGAAATTGAATTTACTTTATTACTTACATCCTTCACATACATGAGGAGTAAAAATCTTTATGTTACGTCTCCATCTAAATGTGCAAAGTCCAATTTATAGTAATTTGTAATAAATAGTTTGTACAACTGGACAGTCACTATAGCATAGAAATACAATTGTATCAGCATGAATTAATCAGTCTGATGGCCTGGTGGGAGAAGCTGTCCCAGAGCCTGTTGGTCCTGGCTTTTATGCTGCGGTACCGTTTCCTGGATGGTAGCAGCTGGAACTGTTTGTGGTTGGGGTGACTTGGGTCTTCAATAATCATCTGGGCCCTTTTTACACACCTGTCTCTGTAAATGTCCTGAACAGTGGGAAGTTCACATCTACAGATGTGCTGGGCTGTCTGCACCACTCTCTGCAGAGCCCTGCAATTGAATGAAGTACTGTTCCCTTACCAGGCAGTGATGAAGCCAGTCAGGATGCTCTCAGCTCTACCCTTGTAAAAAGTCCTTAGGATTTGGGGGCCCATACAAAACTTCTTCAACCGTATGAAGTGAAAGAGGCACTGTTGTGTTTTTTTCATCATACAGCTGGTGTGTACAGACCATGTGAGATCCTCGGTGATGTGTATGGCGAGGAACTTAAAGCTATTCACCCTCTCAACCCAGATCCACTGATGTCAATAGGGGTTAGCCTGGCTCCATTTATCTTCATAGATTTTCGATGGGTGAAGAATCTCTCAAATAAGATATAGGAGCAGAATAAAGCTATTTGGCACGTGGAGTCTGATTCGTCATTTTATCATGGCTCCCTGTCAGTCCCAATCTTCTGCCTTCTCCCCATAACTGAGAATCTGCCCTCAGTAATCAGGAATCTATTAACCACTGTTTTAAAAATACCTGTTGACTTGGGCCTCCACAACCACCTCTAGCAATGAATTCCACAGATTTACCACTCTCTGACTGAAGAAATTCCCCCTCATCTCTGTTCTAAATGGACAACACTCTATTATAGGTTGTGTCCTCTGGTTTTACACTCCCCATCATAGGAAACATCCTCTGCACATCCAGTCTATAACTCCCATGATCACTGAACCCTAAAGGTTCCTTTACCTTAAGCTCTCTAATCAATCCCACTTCATTGCACAGCACACACTCCAGAATAGCAGAACCCATAGTGGGCTCAACTACGAGCTGCTCTAAAAGGCATACTACAGATATCCCCTCTTGTAATCCAGCACTGAACAGATTTCCCCAATCTACTTACTTATTGAAATCCCCCATGACCATTGTAACTTTGCCATTCTGACATGCATTTTCTATGTCCCGTTGGATGTTTAGCTCCCAGCTATAATCTTCTTTCAGCCACAATTTAGTGATGCCCGCAAGATCATCTCCAACTGTTCTACAAGTTCATCTACCTTATTCCAGATACTGCATGCATTCAAATATAACACTTCAGTCCTGAATTCGTCACCCTCACATGAGGAATTCTGCAGATGATGGAAATTCAAGCAACACACATCAAAGTCGCTGGTGAACGCAGCAGGCCAGGCAGCATCTCTAGGAAGAGGTACAGTCGACGTTTCGGGCCGAGACCCTTCGTCAGGACTAACTGAAGGAAGAGCTCCCTATAGTGGGCACCCCTCCACCTTTCTTTCTCCCTAGGCCTCCCATCCCATGATCCTCTCCCTTCTCCAGCCTTGTATCCCTTTTGCCAATCAACTTTCCAGCTCTTAGTTCCATCCCTCCCCCTCCTGTCTTCTATCATTTTGGATCTCCCCCTCCCCCTCCCACTTTCAAATCTCTTATTATCTCTTCTTTCAGTTAGTCCTGACGAAGGGTCTCAGTCCTAAACGTCGACTGTATCTCTTCCTATAGATGCTGCCTGGTCTGCTGTGTTCACCAGCATTTTTTGTGTGTGTTGCTTTAAGTTACTTTGAAAATTTCTGACCATTGTACATGTGCATATACATGTAGATCAAACACATTCATTAATCTCTAACAAGTTTTTACTTCACTCTGGGAATAAAATGTTTAATCAGGATAGCAGTGAATAGTTGTGTACGGAACAGAGGTATCAATATTTTTACTGTAAACAAATTAAACTGCTTATTTCAAAGGAAGAGTTTCCACACATTAATTATTTATAAGCCCCTCTGGTGCCAGTTGTCCCAGGGTCTTGCCAACCCTACAACGAGCATTTCGCTCATTGGCTGCAATTTTATATTTGTTGGTCTGCAGAAGCACTCAGAGTTTACTCTTGCGAATAAATCAATTATGCTTTGAGTCACATTTTCAAACCAACTGACATTTAAATGCTTCTGCTGAAATTTACTCAAATTGCGGGCAAAGTTTAAGCTTTTCAAGGGATTTTCCTTATGTCGCAAATAAATCTCTAATCAGTCATTAAGCAGCTGAATGTAATTTGGTTTTCTGTCTTTGGGGGTCAGTGACTGAAGCTGCAGAAATCGAGTTCAAACCTGGATGCCCAGGAGACACTGAAACTCTGAGTGATTATATACATCTGTTTCCTGGATGGACTGCGCAGTGTTTCTAAGTCATTAGGTCCCGAAGGGCATTGGACCTCACTTGGAAACGTATCTATCTCCTCTTTGATGGGCTTATATAATCGACTTTTATATAACCAGAAGGTCTCTACTCTGATCTCAGCTTCCTCCTATGAACCTACCAGGTTTGATGATCTTACTATTTTTACAGATTTGACATATTGCTGGTTTGTAAGGCTAACTTTTTAGGGTTAGGCTTTGTAGAACATTTCAAATTATTTCTCTCGATATGGAATGAGCTAATACTGGGATTAAAATCTAAACTGCATCCCCCTTCCTGTTAATTATTTCTGGAGAACTTTGAGCTTCTGATAAGTAAAGTTGTAAGAGGTTAGATTTGAATTGTTCCTTATTGTGGAAGCAATGAGGACAGAGTAAATTATTGCTGAAAAGAAAATCAATTGGTGGCTGTGCAGTCACTTTGAATAGAAAATTTAAAAGCTGCAGCGATATTGAATACACAAGCCTGTGATCTATTGTTTGATTTGCATTGTTTCATGTCCAAAGAAAATGTTACAGCCATTAGCATTTGAATGATATTTAAATATTAACACTTCTTGGTATTTTATGCCTATACCTGATTTCGTTAGCTGAGCAGTGATTTTGATTGAACATTCTAGAATAATATTAATAGAAATCTGTATTGCATTCATGCACAATGTGTGGTACAATTTGTCTGTAATTCAGTTGAATCTGGGAAGAAAGACTTTGGATATTGTGTGTTGGCAACATCATAAACTTTGTTGGTACATTCATGTTGATACCACTTCCAAAAAACTGCCAAGGGGGTTGATTGCAGTATATTTCAGTACTCCTGGAGTAAAATGATTTACATCTAGTCTTCTTAAATACAGTCTCCCATGTCTAGATCCTGAAGTTTGCAGCAGACTACAAAAAGAGATGCTCATTTTCACGCTCAGTAAAGACAAAGTTGGATAGATTTTTGCATAGTAGGGGAATTAAGGGTTATGGGGAAAAGGCAGGTAGGTGGAGATGAGTCCATGGCCAGATCAGCCATGATCTTATTGAATGGCGGAGCAGGCTCAACAGGCCAGATGGCCTACTCCTGCTCCTATTTCTTGTGTTCTTATGTAAATGAGCACAGAGAATTGTACTAGGAAATACATATAGGCAGACAGGCAGATGATTCAAAACAAACAGTTAGACCTATCCTCACCAAATATCCTTCAAAGTGAAAAATGGCATATGCAAGATTTAAAGGTTATCAAAATAATTATCTTCTTCCCTACTTTAAAATATTTAGGAGTGCTAAATTGGACTTGGGTGCGGAAATCACGGTTCTAGTTTAATCCCGCACCTTAATTCTGTGCAGTACACACAAAATACTGGAGGAACTCAACAGGCCAGGCAGCACCTATGAAAAAGACTAACAGTCGACATTTCTGGCTGAAACCATTCATCAGGAATGGAATGGAAGGGGAGAAGGTAGGGGGAGGGGAGGAATAAGTACAAGGTGGCAGATGATCGGTGAAACTGGGAGAGGAAGGGAAGAGTAAAGAACTGGGAAGTTGATTGGTGAACGAGATAAAGGGCTGGAGATGGGGAAATCTGATAGGAGAAGATAGAAGACCATGAAAGAAAGGGAAGGGAGAGAGAACCAGAGGGAAGTGAAGGGCAGGTAAGAAGATAAAGTGAGAGAGGGATACAGAAATGGGGAATGAAGGGAGGTGGCAATTACTGGAAGTTTGGGAAATTGATATTCATACCATCAGGTTGGAAGCTACCCGGACAGAATATAAGGTTTTGCTCTGCCAACCTGAATGTGGCCTCATGCAGCAGTAGTGGAGGCCATGGACTGACATGTCGGAATGGGAAGTAGAATTGAAATGGATGGCCACCGAGAGGTCACTCTCCCGGTTTCACCTATTACCTGCCACCTTATACTTCTTCCTCTCCTCCCCTCACTTTCTTATTCTGACTTCTCCCCTTCCATTCCAGTCCTGATGAAGGGTTTCAGCCTGAAACATCGACTGACACTCTTTTTCATGGATGCTGCCTGGCCTGCTGAGTTCCTCCAGCATTTTGTGTGCATTGCTTTGGATCTTCAGCATCTGCAGATTTTCTAGTGCCTTAATTCCCATTAGAGGCAACATAGCTACCTTACGCTTCTTGCAATTTGCAAGTCTGTGTGTGTGCCAAGGGTGACTGTAATGTTTATTCTTCAGATGGACCACAGTTCAACTTGCTCGCCCAAACTTTATTCCCATGGCTGTACTTGTCCTGATGCCCCTGAGGCCTCACTGCTGCAGCTATCTGGCAAAGTAAAGAGAACTGTGAGCAACCACAAAGCATCTGATAGTGGATCCTGACACCCCACCTCCAGATAGCATTGATGCTGTCAAATTCCTTTGAGCTGCTTTGAAATATTCCTAACGATGAATGGCTTTTAAGAATAGTGCATTTTTTTAACTATTGAAAGATTTGAAAAGATTAATTTTGAAAAGATTAATTTTGAAAGAAGTGCTTTCAGGTGCTATGAATTAATTTAACTATTAAAGCGATTTAAGTATACAATAGCTATTATTTTATGAAAGATAAAACTGTAAACACCAGGGTGCAAAATTGAAATGGGATGCGGAGTTCATTTCCTGAATCCTTGCTTCAGATAGTGCAGATATAAATGGAGTCTGAAATACTTTTCTCTTTGCACTCTCTTCTGTTTATTTCTCTCAGACACCTCTCCAGCAGTATCCTAAAAGTAGCCTATGGTTCCAAAAAAAAATCCGCCTCTTTTTTTTTGATGGCTTTAAAACATCCCAACAGTCTGAAAACGAGAGTGCAATAATGTGCCAAGTCATGGGGGTCAACAAGAAAGTAGTTAAAAGTTTACTTGTAAATATTGACTTCCAATAAAGAGAACAACCAGGTTAACTTAATTCTAAAAAAATGCACAAAGATAGGAAGTGAAAGAGAGGAATGGGTAAGGCAAGGGAGAGGGCAACACTGAAGGAATTATGGGAAGTGGAGACATGTATGGAGGTGGCAATTATTTTTATTAAGGTTGTAAAATTAGCACTATTCTGAATCAAAAATATGCATAAAAATATAAGGATTCTCTAAGATTACCAGATAATGAGACACAATTGCTTCAGTCTTTTAATCAATTTACTTACTGTATGTCATTCCTCAGCTTGTTTTACTGTAGTTAAAGCTTGTAACCCTTAAGGGAAGTCAGCTATAACAGAAGCAAAATGCTTTGCAGTTTTCGGTTTGATATCCTGTGATATCCTGTGATCCTGTTTCATTATAAGTATTATTGAGGGATATCTATAGTATACTTTTAATGAGTTCTACAGCTTGTACTAGAGATTACTCTCCAGATACTGAAGGTACCAAATATCTTATGATAGGTAGTTCCATGTGACAAGTACTTGAGGTTTTTATTCGGCAAGGAGAAGTTGAACTGCAAAAAGGAAGCCAACTCTGTCTTAAGCAGAAACAATAATAAATGAATTCTTCACAAGTGCCACAATCACCATGGCAACATTCACTTAAAAATTAATGTCAGGTCTCAGAATTACACCTTAAAAATTTGTTCCCTCTCACCTATTATACTTCTGTACCTTGAAAGGACACAGTTTCACCTCGGCAGCAGCAAAATGCATTGGGCGCAACAGAGTATTATACAGCTGTACTCACAGAGCAAAACTTGCAGGGGTGCTGTTGTAGTCTGGTGTACTGACCTCTACCTTGCCGAGGCACAGCGACAACTCACGGATACCTCCTCTTATTTACCCCTCGATCGTGACCCCACTAAGGAGCACCAGGCCATTGTCTCCCACACCATCACCAACTTTATCCGCTCAGGGGATCTCCCATCCACTGCTACCAACCTTATAGTTCACACACCTTGCACTTCCCGTTTCTACCTCCTATCCAAGATCCACAAACCTGCCTGTCCCGGCAGACCTATTGTCTCAGCTTGCTCCTGCCCCACCGAACTCGTTTCTGCATACCTCGACACAGTCTTATCCCCCTTTGTTCAATCCCTTCCTACCTATGTTCGTGACACTTCTCACGCTCTTAAACTTTTCAATGATTTTAAGTTCCCTGGCCCCCACCACTTTATTTTCACCATTCTTAAGTCCTGACGAAGGGTCTCGGCCTGAAACGTCGACTGTATCTCTTCCTAGAGATGCTGCCTGGCCTGCTGCATTCACCAGCAACTTTGATGTGTGTTGCCAGAGCAAAACTTAGCCTACTTTCTCCATGAGTGCTGACAAATGCAGCACCATTTTAAATAAAGATAATCTTCTTATAATCACATTTCTCTGTTCCACTGCAAAATTCTTCATAGTCCTGATAAACACTGCAAGGATATATAAAGGCTAGTCTGAAATATTCAAAATGTCCTCACAAATAACAGTGCCTATTTTCTCTTAAGAAGCAATGGCCAATTAGCAAAAATTGGATAATTTTCCTAGGAAGGATGGAGAAGGTTAATTAGAGTGAGGAGTTAGTTATTGGGAGTAATGGTTGAGTAAATTGTGGAGGAGGAGAGTACTAAACATGCATTTTCATTTTAATCCAAAAATTTGAAAACCAGCCTATTTATTTGTGCTACTCTTTCTAAGGCATTGAACCAATGTGATATGATAAGTCCAATAAACATATTTTACCACCCACAATGGTCCTACTTTACTACAAATAGCCCGAGGCTAAATGTAATAGACATCTTGTGGTTTCACTGAAGTTTAAAAAATAGATTAGATTAGCTTCATTTGTCACATATACATCAAACCATACTGTGAAATGCATTGTTTGCATCAAATCAAATCAGCAAGCATTGTGCTGGGCTGTCCACAAGTGTCCCCACACTTCCCACATCAACATAATAACACAACTCACTAATCCTAATCCATACTGCATGTCTTTGGAATGAGCGGGGACACAGGAGCGCTGGAGGAAGCCCACGCAGTCACAGTGAGAACGTACAAACATCTTACAGTTGGCAGCGGGAATCATACCCCAGTCGGTGATCACTGCTGCTGTAATAACATTAGGCCAACCGTTCTGTCCCAAGTTGTCAGAAGAACTTTGGAGAGTTCTCTTCTTACAGCAACATCATAGTCAAATAAACAGTTCAAATAACAGTTTCAACAAATTGTACATTAATATCTGTAATAATGGGAAATAAGAGATAAACATATAAATAAATACTGAAAGGAGAATGATCGGAATCCTGCTGGGCTTTGCTGACCACTTTATGGTGAAATGCCAGCACTCACATATTCAAATATTGTCAGGCTTGAGACTTTGGCACATGTGAACGAGCACTGTTATCTCTGGTTTGTTCCTGCCAATTAATCTGTTGCTATGTTTTGTTAATGGATCCCAGTAGCAGAACGCAGGTTAGCTTAGACCCTTCTGCATTTAACATGGGAAATCGGCTCTTAGATTGAGAAGATCCGCCACAGAATCTGTAACTCCATTTGTCTGTAGATACAAAAGAGAAAAAATTAAAAATGAGAAAGTTACTAGAAATTTTTATTTTCCATAACAACAGACAAAATGCTGGAGGAACTCAGCAGGCCAGGCAGCATCAATGGAAAAGAGTACAGTCGACGTTTCGGGCTGAGACCCTTCAGCAGGAAAAAATACAAGGAGTCAGTGTTAGAAGGTGGGGCAGGGGAAGAGAAAACGCAAGGTGATAGGTGAAACCGGAAGCAGGGAAGGGTGGGGAAAGAAGTAAAGTAAAGAGCTGGGAAATTGAATGGTGAAAGAGAGATACAGGGTTGGAGAAGGGGGAATCTGATAAGTGAGGATAGACGGCCATGGAAGAAAGAAAAGGGTGGGAGGAGCACCAGAGAGAGGTGATGGGCAGGTAAGGAGATAAAGTGAGAGGGAAAAGGGAATGGGGAATAGTGAAGTCGGGGGGGGGGGGGTATTATCGTAAGTTTGAGAATTTGATGTTCATGCCATCAGATTGGAGGCTACCCAGCCAGAATGTAAGGTGTAGCTCTTCCAACCTGAGTGTGGCCTCATTGTGACAGTAGAGGAGGCCATGGACTGTCATATTGGAATGAAAATGGGAAGTGGAATTAAAATGGGTGGCCACTGGGAGATCACGCTTTTTCTGGCGGATGGAGCATAGGTGCTTGGTGAAGCGGTCTCCCAATCTACTTTGGGTCTCACCGATATACAGGAGGCCACGCCAAGAGCACCAGATACAGGAGATGATCCCAACAGACTCACAGGTCTGTTACCTCACATGGAAAAACTATTTGGGGCCCTGAATGGTAGTGAGGGAGGAGGATTTTCAGCTCTTGTTTGTTTTCCATAATGTGTTTCTATGTAGAGTATGTTTGTTCCTCCTGTGGTTTCTGTGGTTTATCGCAAGTCAGTTGGTTAAATTGGTCACTACACTGTGGGAAAGATGTGACCAAGCAGGAAAGGATGTGCAAAAAAGATTCACAAGGATGTTGTCCAGATTGAAGGACTTGCACCCTAATAGATTGGGTCCTGGGTCTCGGCCTAAAATCTCGACTGTTCATTCATTTACAAAAATACTGCCTGAGTTTCTGAGCTCCTGCAGCATTTTGTGCATGTTGCTAATCGGTTGGATCTGTTTTCTCCTAAGGAAGCTGAAATATGAGGTGACATGAAAGAGACATATAAAATTATGATAGGCATAAATAGGATAGACAGCCAGTCTATGTTTCCCATGGATGAGGTGTCTAAAACTAGAGGGAATACATTTGAGGTGAGAAGAAGGAAGTTGAAAGGGGATCTGTAGGGTGATTTTTTAGTAGCTTAGTAGCCATCTCAAGTGAACTGCCTGCTGTACCAAGAGTGGAGGCAGGAACAGAAATTACATTTAAAAGGCACCTAGACCATTACTGAAGGCATAAGTGATGCAAAATTAATGCGGACAAATAGGACTTGCACAGGTAGGCATAATCGTTAATATCGACATGGTAGGTCAAAGGTCACCACTCTATGGTACTATGTAAAATATCCCTCATGTAGACGAATGGCAAAGAATCCAATGAGAGTTGATGGGTATGGGAGAGAGAATAAGTTACTGGTCTCCAGGAAAATAAGGAAGGAGAATGCAGTGAGTGAATTGCTCTGTTAGTGGCCAGCATTGACCGGACAGACTGAATGGTGGTAGCCTCTAACACTGTCACAAATAATTGAATTCTTAATAATTCTTTATATAGTATCACATATGCAAACAGTTTGCAACAATATATTTGTAAAATAAAAACAAGTAGCGTACACAATATTTTGAAATCACATGAAAATGAACAATTCTTGGAAAATAGGAGGATGAGCAGCTTTTATTTTTTAAAAAACAGTAACAATCTGCTGCCAAGTGGAAAATTGGCCCGTTAAGGCCACAAGATTAATTATTGTAAATTAATCCTGAGGTCAGTAAGAGGTGAATTCTGCCTATAGAGATTCAAGGTCAATTAGAGGATGATAATTTCTTTTCAGTTTGGCATTTGGACGTAAATTTTGGCCCTGCCCCCAATAGCAGATCTTTCAATCTTCTTTCCTCTTTTTTTAAATTCAAATCTGTGTTCCATCTTTAATTAAGTTCTTCGACTATGGTATGACATCTAATGTCACATGGTAATTTGCAGGATGTATGTTGTCAACAAAGCTGCTTACACTCTGAACAAATACAATTATTCAGTTTCACATTCTAACTTTGATTGTGTTATATTGGTATTTAGAACTGAATTGGTGGTGGTTTTTTGGGCTGAATTCAGAATCAGTTCTCCTGGGTGATAAGTCACAAATCAAAAATATTGGAGTAGTTTTTCCTTTCCACCAAAGCTGATGCAAGTACAACTCAAACGTACAGCAATCAATAATCACTCCTTGATCCTTTGTCAGCTTTTACAGTAATGGCAAGGAGAGGGATTGTTCTTTTTAAATGGAAGCAGGCAGCCATTAAGGACAATGCCAATTTGACTATTTATTGAATTATTTATTTTAATTCACAATGCCAATTTGACTGTTTATTTGATTATTTATTTTAACTCGTGGTTAACTTTAACCACGAGTTAAAATTTAAGCAAGTTATAAAAATATCAGGATCCATTGAAGCTGTAGCTGTGATTAACGGGTTTCAGAATTATTCTTTATTTTCCCCTCATTGCTTTCAAAACAAAGATTCCTTTTCAGACACTCAGCAAATCCTTCGAAGTTTAATAGTAAACTGGCTAATAAGTTTCAGCAATGCCAACTTTAGACTGTTGCCAAAAGCTATCAGCATACTGAGGAATTCCTTGCAGGGAATATATCAACATGTCAACATCATAGAAACAATCCATATTTCCTTCTCATCAATGTAAATATCAACATTTCTGAAGGTCATTTAACTGTCTCCAACAATCATGTTTGTATTTCTCTAGTAATAAATCAACGAACACTTGCCTTAATTGATCTAAGCTTTTATCTTTTCAGCCTTATAACACAGGAATAATTGTTTTAGCAATTACAGAACAGCCTGAGATATTGGATCCCTTCGCAGTAGAGACTGAATAAAATGAAATCCAGTATGGATCACTAAGTGATAATGTCTGCCCATAATGATTTTTGATAGAATAAATACCAGACCTACAGTATTTGCAATGATGAAGTGTTATTGGAATTATCACATCTAATGGCATCATTTTCCATTTTGCAGTCTATTAAATTCTGTGAAGGAGATATTGGAACGTGTTCGTCACTAAAATTTTAGCAACAATTCTTCATCACACTTTGGACGATATTTTATTTGTGTTGTTTTCCCCAAATTTGCAAATCTTTGTCTTCAAACTCTATCTCATCGCATCTGCAGGTATCCGGAAAATTTATTCATATATGGGAGTTTGGATGACTTGACCTTGCAAACATGGATACAAAAAGAGCCCTGTACAGAAGGAACAGTTTGTTCCTGGACTAGGTGGGGCAGTGGGAAGGTTTGCTAGTGCTACAGAGAAGGGAGAGGCGGGGTTCTGGAGTGGTGGCTTAAACTAGTGTTGCAGGGGGCGTGGGCACTGGGAACCCGAGCACCAGTCCAGAACAGATAGTGGAGAGCTTGTGGAGAACAATGTAGTTAAGCCTATATACAAAGTCAGGATCGAAAGGTGGTGCATGGTGGAACTAATGACCTGAGCTGCATATATTTCAATGCAGTGACTATTGTAGGAAAAGTAGATAACCTTAAGGCATGGATTAGTATGTGGAATTATGACTTTGTAACCGTTAGTGAGACTGGCAATTCAAGGCCTGATGTTCTGGGGTTCCGTTGGTTTAGATGTGATAGAGCAAGAGAGGTGACATTACTAGTCAGAGAAAATATTACAGCAGAGCTCAGTCAGAACAGACTGGATAGCTCGTCCAGTGAGGCTTTACGGGTAGAACTGAGGAATACGAAAGTACGTTTGTATGTGCACTTTAATGGGATTATATTATAGACCATTCAACAATCTGAGGGATTTAAAGGAGCAAATTTGTAGAGAGATTGCAGACTGTTGCAAGAAACATAAGATTGTGACAGTAGATGATTTTAACTCTCCACATATTGACCAGGACTCCCATACTATGAAAGGGTTGAATGGGAGAGAGTTTGTAAAATTTGTTTAAGAAAGTTTCCTTAATCGGCACATAGAATTCCCGAGCAGAGAGAGTGCAAGACTATATCTTTATTAAGGAATGAAACAGGGCAAGTGACAAGAGTTTGTGTAGGGAAACATTTTGCATCCAGTGATTATAAAGCTATTAATTTCAAGGTTATTATGGAAAAGGATAGGTCTGGACCTTAGGTTGAAATTCTAAATTGGAGAAAGGCTAATTTTGATGGTATCAGAAAGCATCTGGCAAGTGTGAATTGGGACAGTTTGTTTCCTGGCAAAAATGTTCTTGCTAAGTGGGAGGCCTTCAAAAGTGGAATTTTGGGAATACAGAGTTTTATGTCCCTGTCAGAATAAAAGGCAAGGATAACAGGTTCAGGGATCCTTGGTTTTTGAGAGATAGTGCAGCCCTGGTTAGGAAAAAGAAGGAGGTACATAGCAGGTATATGCAGGCAGGAACAAATGAGGTACTTGAGGAGTATAAGAAATGCAAGTGAAAGAAATCAGGAGAGCTAAAATAAGACATGAGATTGATCTAGCAGGTAAGGTGAGGGAGAATCCTAAGGGATTCTACAGATATATTATGAGCAAACGGATAGCAAAGGAAAAAATTGGTCATTTTGAAGGTCAGAGTGGTAATCTATGCATGGAGCCATAAGGGATGGGGAGAACGTTATTGTAAGGTATTCTAAGAGACCAGATCTATAAGTATTTGGATAGTCAGAGACTGATTAGGGATAGTCAGCATGGCTTTGTGTGTGGTAGGTTGAGTTTAACCAAACTTATAGAAACTTTTGAGTAAGTTACCAGGAAATCCGATGAAGGCAAGGCACTGGATGTGGTATACATGAACTTTAGCAAGGCCTTTGACAAGGTCCAGCATGGCAGGTCGGTAAAGAAGGTTCATTTGTTTGGCATTCATGATGAGGTAGTAAATTGAATTAGACTTTGGCTTCATGCGACAAGCCACACAGTGGTAGCAGATGGTTGTCTCTCTAACTGGAGGACTGTGATTAGTGGTGTGCCACAGAGGTTGGTGCAGGGTCCATTGTTGATTGTCATCTATGTCAACAATCCTGATGATGTGGTAAATTGCATTATCAAATTTGCGGATGACAGCAGAACTGGGGGATCTGGACTGTCTGGAAAAATGGGCTTAAAAAAAAAGGCATAGGGAACTTAATGCAAACAAGTGTTAGGGATTTCACTTATTGAGGACCAACCAATGTAGATCTTACACGGTGAACGGTAGGGCACTGGGGAGTGTGGTAGAACAGAGGGATCTGGGAATACAGATCCATTACTCCTTGACAGTGGCATCACTGCTAGATAGGGTTGTAAGGAAAGTTTTTCATATATTGACCTTCATAAATCAATGTGTTGAGTAC